>NC_091289.1:96078122-98478122 GCF_032444005.1 Ranitomeya imitator | reverse complement strand
ACAAAATCAAAACGGGAGAAAAATAGCGACCATCGAGCCTGTCTAGGATTCAACCGTTTGGCAGACTCGAGATAAGTCAAATTCTTGTGATCCGTCAAGACCACCACGCGATGCTTGGCTCCTTCAAGCCAATGACGCCACTCCTCGAATGCCCACTTCATGGCCAACAACTCTCGATTGCCAACATCATAATTGCGCTCAGCAGGCGAAAACTTTCTAGAAAAGAAGGCACATGGTTTCATCACGGAGCCATCAGAACTTCTTTGCGACAAATCAGCCCCTGCTCCAATCTCAGAAGCATCAACCTCGACCTGAAACGGGAGCGAAACAACTGGCTGGCACAACACAGGGGCAGAAGAAAAACGATGCTTCAACTCCTGAAAAGCCTCTACAGCTGCAGAGGACCAATTGACCACATCAGCACCTTTCTTGGTCAAATCAGTCAACGGTTTAGCAACACTAGAAAAATTACTGATGAAGCGACGATAAAAATTAGCAAAGCCCAGGAACTTTTGCAGGCTCTTCACAGATGTCGGCTGAGTCCAATCATAAATGGCCTGGACTTTAACAGGGTCCATCTCGATAGTAGAAGGGGAAAAAATGAAACCCAAAAATGAAACCTTCTGAACTCCAAAGAGACACTTTGACCCCTTCACAAACAAAGAATTCGCACGAAGGACCTGGAACACCACTCTGCAATCATCCGAAAAGACCAAAATATCATCCAAATATACAATCAGGAATTTATCCAGGTACTCTCGGAAGATGTCATGCATAAAGGACTGAAATACTGATGGAGCATTGGAAAGCCCGAATGGCATAACCAGGTACTCAAAATGGCCCTTGGGCGTATTAAATGCTGTTTTCCATTCATCGCCCTGTTTAATACGCACAAGATTATACGCCCCTCGAAGATCTATCTTGGTGAACCAACTAGCCCCTTTAATACGAGCAAACAAATCAGACAGCAGCGGCAAAGGATACTGAAATCTGACTGTAATTTTATTAAGAAGGCGGTAATCAATACAAGGTCTCAAAGAACCATCCTTCTTGGCCACAAAAAAGAACCCTGCTCCCAATGGTGACGATGACGGGCGAATATGACCCTTCTTCAAGGATTCCTTTATATAACTCCGCATAGCGGCGTGTTCTGGCACAGATAAATTGAACAGTTGGCCCTTAGGAAACTTACTACCAGGAATCAAATTAATAGCACAATCGCAATCCCTATGAGGAGGTAGGGCACTGGATTTGGGCTCATCAAATACATCCCGGTAATCCGACAAAAACTCCAGAACTTCAGAAGGAGTGGACGACGAAATTGACAAAAATGGAACATCACCATGTACTCCCTGACAACCCCAGTTGGACACAGACATAGATTTCCAATCCAATACTGGATTATGGACCTGTAGCCATGGCAACCCCAAAACAACCACATCATGCAGATTATGCAACACCAAAAAGCGAATATCCTCCTGATGTGGAGGAGCCATGCACATGGTTAATTGGGTCCAGTACTGAGGCTTATTCTTGGCCAAAGGCGTAACATCAATTCCTCTCAATGGAATAGGATACTGCAAGGGCTCCAAGAAAAAACCACAGCGCCTAGCAAACTCCAAGTCCATCAAATTCAGGGCAGCGCCTGAATCCACAAATGCCATAACAGAATAGGATGACAAAGAGCAAATCAGAGTAACGGACAAAAGAAATTTCGACTGTACCGTACCAATGGTGGCAGACCTAGCGAACCGCATAGTGCGCTTAGCGCAATCGGAGATAGCATGAGTGGAATCACCAGAGTAAAAACACAGCCCATTCCGACGTCTGTGTTCTTGCCGTTCAGCTCTGGTCAAAGTCCTATCACATTGCATAGGCTCAGGTCTATGCTCAGATAATACCGCCAAATGGTGCACAACTTTACGCTCACGCAAGCGTCGATCGATCTGAATGGCCAAAGACATAGACTCATTCAGACTAGCAGGCATGGGAAATCCCACCATGACATCCTTAAGGGCTTCAGAGAGACCCTTTCTGAAAATTGCTGCCAGGGCGCACTCATTCCACTGAGTGAGTACAGACCACTTCCTAAACTTCTGACAATATATCTCTACCTCATCCTGACCCTGACACAGAGCCAGCAAGATTTTCTCTGCCTGATCCACTGAATTTGGTTCATCATAAAGCAATCCAAGTGCCAGAAAAAACGCATCAACATCACGCAATGCCGGATCTCCTGGCGCAAGGGAAAATGCCCAGTCTTGAGGATCACCACGTAACAAAGAAATAATGATTTTCACTTGTTGAACAGGGTCACCTGAGGAGCGAGGTTTCAAAGCAAGAAACAATTTACAATTATTTTTGAAATTCAGAAACTTAGATCTATCCCCAAAAAACAAATCAGGAATTGGAATCTTAGGCTCTGACATCGGATTCTGAACCACAAAATCTTGAATGTTTTGTACACTTGCAGTGAGATTATCCATCCAAGAGGACAGACCTTGAATGTCCATCTCTACACCTGAATCCTGAACCACCCAGAGGTCTAGGGGAAAAGAAAGGCAAAACACAGTGCAAAGAAAAAAAAATGGTCTCAGAACTTCTCTTATCCCTCTATTGAGATGCATTAATACTTTGGGCCACCTGTACTGTTATGACCTGGTGGTTAGGACAATAATGGACCAGGTGGTTAAGTGCACACGGAAAGACCTGATAGTTACAATAATACAGGACATATGCAACTCGTCACAGCCTAAGGAACTAGCTAGCCCTAAAGATAGAAAAATAAGCCTACCTTGCCTCAGAGAAATTCCCCAAAGGAAAAGGCAGCCCCCCACATATAATGACTGTGAGTTAAGATGAAAATCACAAACACAGAGATGAAATAGATTTAGCAAAGAGAGGCCCGACTTACTGAACAGACAGAGGATAGGAAAGGTGACTTTGCGGTCAGCACAAAAACTACAAAAAAACCATGCAGAGGGCGCAAAAGACCCTCCGCACCGACTCACGGTGCGGAGGCGCTCCCTCTGCGTCCCAGAGTTTCCAGCAAGCAAGACAAAAATCAAAATAGCAAGCTGGACAGAAAAATAGCAAACAAGAGAAAAACAAACAGGAACTTAGCTTCTGCTGGAGAAGACAGGTCACAAGAACGATCCAGGAGCGAACAGACCAATATTGGAACATTGACAGGTGGCATGGAGCAATGATCTAAGTGGAGTTAAATAGAGCAGCCAGCTAACGAATTAACCTCGTCACCTGTGGAAGGAAACTCAGAAGCCGCAGCCCCACTCACAACCACCAGAGGAAGCCCATGGACAGAACCAGCCGAAGTACCATTCATGACCACAGGAGGGAGCTTGACAACAGAATTCACAACAGGGACCCCCCTGTTATGACCTGGTGGTCAGGACAATAATGGACCTGGTGGTTAAGAGCACACGGAATGACCTGATAGTTACTGATAATAAAGGACGAGCTCTAGGATGTGGGAACTCTGCTGACCGCAATCCCTAAACCTATCAACCACACTAGAAATAGCCGTGGATTGCGCCTAACGCTCCCTATTCAACTCGGCACAGCCTAAGAAACTAGCTAGCCCTGAAGATAGAAAAATAAAGCCTACCTTGCCTCAGAGAAATTCCCTAAAGGAAAAGGCAGCCCCCCACATATAATGACTGTGAGTAAAGATGAAAATACAAACACAGAGATGAAATAGATCAAGCAAAGTGAGGCCCGACTTACTGAACAGACCGAGGATAGGAAAGGTTACTTTGCAGTCAGCACAAAAACCTACAAAAAGACCACGCAGAGGGCGCAAAAAGACCCTCCGCACCGACTCACGGTGCGGAGGCGCTCCCTCTGCGTCCCAGAGCTTCCAGCAAGCAAGACAACAAATTAAATAGCAAGCTGGACAGAAAAATAGCAAACCAAAGAAATACAAGCTGGAACTTAGCTTCTGATGGGAAGACAGGTCACAAGAACGATCCAGGAGTGAACTAGACCAATACTGGAACATTGACAGGTGCATGGAGCAAAGATCTAAGTGGAGTTAAATAGAGCAGCAGCTAACAAATTAACCTCGTCACCTGTGAAAGGAAACTCAGAAACACCCACCAGAGGAAGTCCATGGACAGAACCAGCCGAAGTACCATTCATGACCACAGGAGGGAGCCCGACAACAGAATTAACAACACCCCCCTGTGCCTTCTCCCTGCAACACCCCCTGCCACGGGATGTTGCCTGGTTCCAACCCAGTCTGCTTCTGACTAACTTCCTCCCCAGCTCCTAGTTTTACCAATGTGAGGAGTGGCCCAATAAATAAAGCCTTTTTCTCCCCCTAGTGGCCGGAGTGTGAAGTGTAATGTGTTCTAGTGATACCTGGTCAGGAGAACTCCTTAGTGCCATCAGACGTACCGCCACTCTCCTTAGCGGCAGAGTGCCTTACTACAACGACCAGGTCTCTGGGGCGCTGCACTCCCCCCGGTTAAATCCAGTACTCCTGGACTGGGAAGAACAACAATATAATACAGCAAAAGACATACAAAATTTTTGAAATGCTTAGAACAAGCAAATAGAAAAGGTGCTCCCTTTATGGGAGGTAAGGACACTTGAACGTTACAAACAAAAAACAGGATTAAATATTTTTAAATAACATTTTGTCTATAAATAACTCTCAGTACCCAGCCGGGTATTCTACTAAGTGCAAACTCTGATTCAACTTTTCCTTTAAGGGCGTATAAGCTGAACCCACTAAAGGCCTACTATAACATACTATAGCAACAATTCAACTTTCTTTCCGTTCCAACTTCACCAATGCAGGACCGCCTAGCTCCTTGGCTGGGCCTACTGTCATTGTGCCGACCATCTTTCTACATCTCTCAGGAGGACTCTCTCTCTAACCCCTACGGGTTCACTTTCAAGCTTTCCTGTCCTCAGTCTCTGTCAACATTATCAAACTTTCTACATTTTTTAACATTATTAACGTTTCAACTTTTACCAAGGCAATCATGAAAACATTCCCTTTAAGAGGGACCAAACTCTCTAGTGCAGATTCTCTCTCTGTCTGCAAGTTCACTGCAAGCAAGACCTTCTACATCATGTCTTCGCAAAGTCTTCTTTTGCTTGTAAAACCAGTAGGGAGCGCCTTTAAGAAGGTGCAAACTATATACAAAGCAGTTCTGAATCATTCACCATCCATGATCCGGCAGTCTTTGAAACAATGATGAACTTTGTGCAAAAGTAACAAAAAGTAATAGAAAACAGTAGGGATCCCGGGTAAATAAAGGGATCCCCAGGAGTTAACCCTGGTCGGGTTTTAAGCAGCAGCAAGGAACAGTTAACTATTTACATCTGTCGGGGTTTCGAGGTTTAGTTCTGGGAAGGTTGTGGTCTTACCTCGCAGACCACTCCTCTCCGTTGAGCACGGGTGAGATCCACAGTTGCACGCGGGGCCTGGTCCGCAGCAGGGGCTTCTCCCTCTGGAACCTCAGCTGCAACCTGTAGGACTGCGCATCGCTGGACAGCCCTGGCCACCCAGCCGGTCTCCCTCCGCCACCGGGTATAAGTCACAGCATCCCCAGGTCTCAGGTCACGGTCCTCCTCAACCGTTCCATAGCAGGGCTCCACCTTGCTCCGATCGACACGGACCTGCAAGGGTTCTCCAATCTCCTGGATGACCCCCCTCTCCTCCTTGGGGTTGTAGAAGACCACCACTCCCCACTGTGACGGTGGGACCTTCTCCTCTTCTGTGAGGTCTATCATCGTCACAGGTCGAGGCTGTTTCCTCCATGCCACCACTAGGCGTCGCTGGTGTTCCGTCACCGACAGGATTCTCAAGTCCGGCTCCTGCGGAGCGCGACTCCCTGGTCGGGTGCAGGGACCTGAAGGGGCCGAAGTGGGTAGAGGAGGGGACACGGGGGAGAGACGGATCTCCGTTGGGTGGCCCAACCGGGAACTCACCCGAGCGCGGGCCTCCAGGCAGCGCGCCAGCCACCGAGCCTCAGCGGCGGCCACCCAGCCATCAGGCATCCGTCCGCCGGGTTTTTCCTCAGGCAGCTCCACAGCGGTCGATCTCTGCAGCGGCGGTGACTCCGGGGTCGCTGCGGGTGGTGCAGGCCTGCACCTGGCCGGGTCGTCTCCATGCGGTGGCCTGGAAGTCGCCATCTTTGTCCCCTCCTCTGTATCTTCTTCCCGGGCTCTTTTTTGGGGGCGGCTCCATCCCCACTGTCCCCACCCTCCATAGAGGATGAGAAGTCGGACCTCAGCGGCTGACGGGCCCGCCCTCAGAATACAACAATACTTAGACTGGGCGGCCATTATCTTTCGCGCTCTCCAGCTTACTCACGCCCACTTCCACGCCCTTCTTCTCTTGCGCTCCTTGTGGCGCTACAATGGTGGCAGTTTTGCCACCATTTACCGTATAGACTGTCCTGAGGAAGTGGTGTGATCACCACGAAACGAGTAGAAATAAAGTCTATTCTCTACTACTTCTATTTGGACTTCTCTGGTACATTATCCTGACAGGCGAGCAGCGCAGTCTGATGCCCCATTCTCTTCATCTAGCCAAGGATCATCACATCGGGGCTTGCAGCAGCCGCCAATGCTAAGTGCAGTGGTTGTGTCTTACACAACCATAATAGGTGAGTGAATTTATACTATCTCTCACGAATATTCCCTTTATCTCGGATAAGACCCTATGTGCGCTCTGTATTCCTTCTAGCTACCTTAGCAAATAGCAATACACAGTCCTTGCAATAAATCACAGTCCAAACACGTTTCAATCACAGTTCCAAGGCACACATGACCCAATTCTTCAGGCTTAAGTACGATCCTGTTCGTGACGCCAGGTTGGATCGCCCCCAGACACAGGGCCACGGGTTCTCGGTACCGGGCCTCTCTGGTTTGGTTCTGAGGCTGTCACGGTGGCTAGACCCGGTCCGCGACCCTGCTAAGGGGCATCCAATGAAGATGGTGGAACAGTCTGTCAGGGGTTCGTGACGCCACCTGTGGTGTTCGGTCAGGGTGACCGACGCTGCTGTGGGGTCCGCTGGGGTGATGGAATGGCAGCTGGATGGTATAACTTCCCACAGGTGAAGTTCTTTGGTTCCAGCTGTTTCTAGTTTCTAACGTCCCCCAGGTATGTTATGGCTAGGACGCCACCCATTTGACAGGAAGGCTCGGAGCTCTTCCGGGACCCTAGAGACGCCCCTCTCCACGCGTTGCCCCCTATGTCTTCGTAGGTGTAGTAAGGTAGACAGCCAACCTATAATTGACTGTCTGGCGGAGTTTGAAGTAAGGCCTGAAGTCAGTTACTCCTGCGGTGTTCCGGCCACCGACTACGCGCCTCAGTAAGATGTTGCCTCTCTCTCTCGGCACGACTCCTACTGGCTCTCCTTTGTGCTTGATCTCGTTTACACTGTTCTACAATATCCTTCCCTTCGTGTCTCTCTCCTGGATACCGCCGCAGGGTGTGCAGGCGCGGTTCCGTTACGTTCTGTTCGCTAGGCACCTGCCAGGTTCCCACACCTGACAGGGACCCCCCTGTGCCTTCTCCCTGCAACACCCCCTGCCACGGGATGTTGCCTGGTTCCAACCCAGTCAGCTTCTGACTAACTTCCTCCCCAGCCCCTAGTTTTACCAATGTGAGGAGTGGCCCAATAAATAAAGCCTTTTTCTCCCCCTAGTGGCCGGAGTGTGAAGTGTAATGTGTTCTGGTGATACCTGGTCAGGAGAACTCCTTAGTGCCATCAGACGTACCGCCACTCTCCTTAGCGGCAGAGTGCCATACTGCAACGACCAGGTCTCTGGGGCGCTGCACTGTGTTTTTTACCACAATGCGTTTTTTTGCGGAAAAAACGCATCATGTGCACAAAAATTGCGGAATGCATTCTAAATGATGGGATGCATAATGTATGCGGTTTTTATGCGCTTTTATAGCGAAAAAGCGTGAAAAAATGCGAAAAATCCTCAATATGTGCACACAGCCTAGGAATTTATCATTATGGTTTTTCAGTATTTGCTATGCCACAATTTTTTTATGTTTGACTCCAAATACTTTCTCCAGGTTCTGGGCACCCCGATTGGCTCGAAATTCTCTCCGTCTTTATCTATGTCCTGGTGGGAAGAAATTTTCATATTTTCCAGTTACAACCCTTTTTTCATGATATCACATGGTTTGGCAGGTAACTGGACAACCTGATTGTAGTTTGACAAGGAGACCCACTTAAAGTAGATAATTTTTCAGCCTACATAAATTCAAATAATCTCAATCTGAATTTCACTGTTAGTATGCCCTGTAAGGCTAAGTTCACATTAGCATTTCTGTGAGCTGCGTATCATCTGCATGCACAAACGCATGTCAAAATGCATGCAAAAGCATGCTTATGCCTGCGCATCATCTTGCGCATGGCGCAAATAAAAACGCTGCGTGTGCATGCATTTAAATGCGTTTTGCCATGCTTTTGTGTTTTTTATGAGCATGGTGGACGCGGTGACATCATTTTCTGGATATGTGTAGTCTAAAGTACACATGCGTATCAAACGCATTTGTACGCATGTCATTGCGAACCAATGCGTTCCCATAGACTGTAATGCGTAATGCGGACAATTGCGCAATATTTGACGCCTCAAAAAATGCAACATGTTGTGTTCACCAGACACCGTGAAACGTCGCATGCAAACACATGTCCCTGCGTACACCATGTTAAAGATATGTACGCATGATGCATGCGGATGTATGTGGATCATACGCTGCGCACAGAAACGATAATATGAACTCGGCCTAATGAGATTCCTTTCCTGAACATTTTCTTGTCCGGCAATTCACACATTAAAAAGTGGATACAACAGTCTGTTCCATGAAAGATGCATTCATTAAAGAAGGTGCTGTCATTAGAGTTGAGCGACCTTGACCTTTTTAGAGTCGAGCCGGGTTTCGCGAAACCCGACTATCTCAAAAGTCGGGTCGAGTGAAATCGGCTGATTATGACGTAAAGTCGGGATCGACCGAAACACGAAACCCAATGCAAGTCAATGGGGCAGCATAGTCGGCAGTGAGTGGGGGCCAGGAAAACACCTAGAGTGCCCATTTTAATGTCAAAACCATCCATTCTTCTTAATGAAGCTTGTCAAGCGTAATTTACCTTATAATAATTGGAAGGCATTTGAAATTGGGGTTCATTTGGCTAAAGTTGTGGTGGGTAGGGCTGGTTCAAGTAATTAGTGGGCCCAGGAAATCTGGACCACGTCACGGCAGTGGAGCAGGGAGAGGTAAGTATTTCAACTTTGCAAGTGCTGTGAACCTGAGCAAGCAGGGGGGGCCCACTCGTTGGCATTGGCACTGGCACAGGGCCCCTCAAAGTACAGCGGTGTTTGCACGGCGGGGGCGCCTCCCACCGGCAGCAACACTTTTGCGTACTATGAGAGGCCCTGTGCCAGTGACGTCGCCAACTAGTATTCCTCCCCCCACCTGATGAAGGAACCTGCACTTTCATCTGCACCTTCCTGTTTGTCCCCGTGTAAGGTGGTATGGCATGCGGGAAGGGGGACCTGACTTTCAGCAGGGTCACAATCTTGCAGTGTAGCGTGCACGGGAAATGTTGCGTTATGGGTCAATGTACCAGCAGACTCATCTATCACTGGCTGGGCAATGGGCAGGATGAGGAGGAAACACAGATATAGGCCCAAAGAATAAAGTGGGCTAAATGCAGTTCAAAATTGGTAACACAGGAATAACCAGGGGGCATTGCAGTGGAGGACAAATGGAATGAGAGGCTGACACAGAGAGTAGGCCCAAATCAGTAAGTAGTCGAAATGCAGTTCAAAATTGGCAACCGTAGTAAACAGGCAGCACAGCTTTGTTCAGTGGAGGAGAACAGCAAGGAGTGGCAGACACCGATAGTAGGCCCCAAACCAACTAGTACGCCAAATGCAGTTGTTCCGTTTAACCACAATTTAATGAGAGCCTGAAGATAGAAGTTCAGGAAAGGCAACCTGGAGAACACCTTGGAGTGGAACACACCATCTCTCTACACAGAGGCGTAGCTAGAGCTTTTGCCGCCCGGGGCTGATCCCGAGTTTGGCGCCCCCCCCCCCCCCCCTCCCCCCCTCCCCCAGCTCAATACAGACAAAGGTTACCAAAAATGGTTTTCCTGTTTTGTAGAACTTAAACTGGGCCTAATGGTGTCACCCCCACATGCCACACCTGTGACTTAATACCACCACACCATGACCAGGCCACATAGTGACCGAATAATACTACATACAAGGGACAAATACCACCGCACCATTTCCAGACCACATATTACCACCACAGTGACTGAATACTACAATACTGATCAGTAATAAAAAAAAACCACAATACTATCACCATAAGTGCCAGTATTCACAGGAGATCTGTACTTAGTATGCAGTGTCTGTGTAGAGGTAATACAGAGATCACTGGTGACATTATACACAGGACCTCTATATAGTATACAGTGTATAGTGTCAGTGTATAGGTAACACTGACTCACCAGTGACGTCTCTAGGTGAAGTCCTTCATCTTTCATCCAGCACAGACCGCCATCATTCCTTCCAGCCAGGACTCGTTTCTGCAGGAAATAACACAGTTATCTCGAGCTCCGCTTGCAGAACACATTACTTAATTTTTCACAACTTCTACATTACACCACATGAAGAAAAAAAGGTGATATAGTGTCACTCTGCACAGTAACAGGACCACCCCCCCATTTAAAACAGTATACTCAAAAAATAAAATAAATACATCACTGCAGTAATAATATCCCTTAATTATCCCCTATGGTAATAATATTCCCCACCCTGGCCCCGTTTATCTCATTCCTGGCTCCAGCCATATGTTGTCGTATCCTGCCCTCATGAGTATCCATTCTACCCCATATGATCTCCCCATCCTGCCCCACCAGCCTCCATCGTATCCGTCCTGCCCCATGATCCAATCCTGCCCCGTGTCTCCAATCATGCCCCGTATCTACATTCTGCCCATGCCTCAAGTCCTGCCCCCAGTGTGTCCAGCATATTACCCCCATGTTGTCCAGCAATCTGCCCCAGTGTGTCCAGCATATTACCCCCATGTTGTCCAGCAATCTGCCCCAGTGTGTCCAGCATATTACCCCCAGTGTGTCCAGCAATCTGCCCCAGTATGTCCAGCATATTACCCCCAGTGTGTCCAGCAATCTGCCCTCAGTGTGTCCAGCAATCTGCCCCAGTGTCCAGCCTTTCCCCAGTGTGTCCAGCAGTCTGCCCCAGTGTGTCCAGCATATTACCCCCAGTGTCCAGCATTGCCCCAGTGTGTCCAGTATATTACCCCCAGTGTGTCCAGCAATCTGCCCCAGTGTCCAGCATTGCCCCAGTGTGTCCAGAAGTCTGCCCCAGGGTCTCCAGCATTGCCTCAATGTGTCCAGAAATCTGCCCCAGGGTCTCCAGTATTGCCCCAGTGTGTCCAGCAATCTGCCCCAGGGTCTCCAGTATTGCCCCAGTGTCCAGCAATCTGCCCCATGGTCTCCTGTATTGCCCCAGTGTGTCCAGCATTCTGCCCCATGGTCTCCAGTATTGCCCCGGTGTGTCCAGCAATCTGCCCCATGGTCTCCAGTATTGCCCCAGTATGTCCAGAAGTCTGCCCCAGGGTCTCCAGCATTGCCTCAATGTGTCCTGAAATCTGCCCCATGGTCTCCAGTATTCAGTGTGTCCAGCATTCTGCCCCATAGTCTCCTGTACTGCCCCAGTGTGTCCAGCATTCTGCCCCATGGTCTCCAGTATTGCCCCAGTGTGTCCAGCAATCTGCCCCATGGTCTCCTGTATTGCCCCAGTGTGTCCAGCATTCTGCCCCATGGTCTCCAGTATTGCCCCGGTGTGTCCAGCAATCTGCCCCATGGTCTCCAGTATTGCCCCAGTGTGTCCAGCAATCTGCCCCATGGTCTCCAGTATTGCCCCAGTGTGTCCAGCATTCTGCCCCATGGTCTCCAGTATTGCCCCAGTGTGTCCAGCATTCTGCCCCATGGTCTCCAGTATTGCCCCAGTGTGTCCAGCATTCTGCCCCATGGTCTCCAGTATTGCCCCAGTGTGACCAGCAATCTGCCCCATAGTCTCCTGTATTGCCCCAGTGTGTCCAGCAATCTGCCCCATGGTCTCCTGTATTGCCCCAGTGTGTCCAGCAATCTGCCCCATAGTCTCCTGTATTGCCCCAGTGTGTCCAGCAATCTGCCCCATGGTCTCCTGTATTGCCCCAGTGTGTCCAGCATTCTGCCCCATGGTCTCCTGTATTGCCCCAGTGTGTCCAGCAATCTGCCCCATGGTCTCCAGTACTGCCCCGGTGTGTCCAGCAATCTGCCCCATGGTCTCCAGTATTGCCCCAGTATGTCCAGAAGTCTGCCCCAGGGTCTCCAGCATTGCCTCAATGTGTCCTGAAATCTGCCCCATGGTCTCCAGTATTCAGTGTGTCCAGCATTCTGCCCCATAGTCTCCTGTACTGCCCCAGTGTGTCCAGCATTCTGCCCCATGGTCTCCAGTATTGCCCCAGTGTGTCCAGCAATCTGCCCCATGGTCTCCTGTATTGCCCCAGTGTGTCCAGCATTCTGCCCCATGGTCTCCAGTATTGCCCCGGTGTGTCCAGCAATCTGCCCCATGGTCTCCAGTATTGCCCCAGTGTGTCCAGCAATCTGCCCCATGGTCTCCAGTATTGCCCCAGTGTGTCCAGCATTCTGCCCCATGGTCTCCAGTATTGCCCCAGTGTGTCCAGCAATCTGCCCCATGGTCTCCTGTATTGCCCCAGTGTGTCCAGCAATCTGCCCCATAGTCTCCTGTATTGCCCCAGTGTGTCCAGCAATCTGCCCCATGGTCTCCTGTATTGCCCCAGTGTGTCCAGCATTCTGCCCCATGGTCTCCTGTATTGCCCCAGTGTGTCCAGCAATCTGCCCCATGGTCTCCAGTACTGCCCCGGTGTGTCCAGCAATCTGCCCCATGGTCTCCAGTATTGCCCCAGTATGTCCAGAAGTCTGCCCCAGGGTCTCCAGCATTGCCTCAATGTGTCCTGAAATCTGCCCCATGGTCTCCAGTATTCAGTGTGTCCAGCATTCTGCCCCATAGTCTCCTGTACTGCCCCAGTGTGTCCAGCATTCTGCCCCATGGTCTCCAGTATTGCCCCAGTGTGTCCAGCAATCTGCCCCATGGTCTCCTGTATTGCCCCAGTGTGTCCAGCATTCTGCCCCATGGTCTCCAGTATTGCCCCGGTGTGTCCAGCAATCTGCCCCATGGTCTCCAGTATTGCCCCAGTGTGTCCAGCAATCTGCCCCATGGTCTCCAGTATTGCCCCAGTGTGTCCAGCATTCTGCCCCATGGTCTCCAGTATTGCCCCAGTGTGTCCAGCATTCTGCCCCATGGTCTCCAGTATTGCCCCAGTGTGTCCAGCATTCTGCCCCATGGTCTCCAGTATTGCCCCAGTGTGACCAGCAATCTGCCCCATAGTCTCCTGTATTGCCCCAGTGTGTCCAGCAATCTGCCCCATGGTCTCCTGTATTGCCCCAGTGTGTCCAGCAATCTGCCCCATAGTCTCCTGTATTGCCCCAGTGTGTCCAGCAATCTGCCCCATGGTCTCCTGTATTGCCCCAGTGTGTCCAGCATTCTGCCCCATGGTCTCCTGTATTGCCCCAGTGTGTCCAGCAATCTGCCCCATGGTCTCCAGTACTGCCCCAGTGTGTCCAGCAATCTGCCCCATGGTCTCCAGCATTGCCCCAGTGTGTCCAGCATTCTGCCCCATGGTCTCCAGTACTGCCCCAGTGTGTCCAGCAATCTGCCCCATGGTCTCCAGTATTGCCCCAGTGTGTCCAGCATTGCCCCAGCCCCAGACAGTCAGACATAAAGAAAAAAAAAAAAAAAGTAAAATCCTCACCTCTCCCGTTCCCAGCGCAGGTCCGGTGCAGTCAGCGTCTCTCCGGCTCTGCGACGCTCAGGACAGAGAGGCAGAGCGGCGCGCACAGTAGTGACGTCATCGCGCCCTCTGCTCTGAGACGTCGCAGAGTCAGAGGACGCTGCAGCTGCCGGCGCCGCAGGAACCAGGAGAGGTGAGTATAGAGCGGGGGGGCGGGGGCGGGGGCGGGGGCGGGGGCGGGACCCGGGGGTGGGGGGAGCTGGCCCTGGTCGTGGCGGCGGACGGCGCCGCCCGAAGATTTAAAGGGGCGTCTTTTTTTTTTTTTTCCATCTTCTTCTCCTGCAGCGCCGGCCGCCCCCAGCATTGTGCCGCCCGGGGCGGACCGCCCCCCCCCCGCACCCCCCTTCCTACGCCACTGTCTCTACACCCCATACCCAATTTGTAGGCCTAATGCAGCGTAGTTTCCAACAACTACTAAACGAGAGCATGATGATCGAAGCATTGGCGAGGAAACCTGGGGAACACCTTGGAGTGGAACACACCATCTCTCTACACCCCATACCCAATTTGTAGGCCTAATGCAGCGTAGTTTCCAACAACTACTAAACGAGAGCCGGAAGATCGAAGCTCAGGAAAGGCAACCTGGAGAACACCTTGGAGTGGAACACACCATCTCTCTACAGTGAAACACACCATCTCTCTACACCCCATACCCAATTTGTAGGCCTAATGCAGCGTAGTTTCCAACAACTACTAAACGAGAGCCGGAAGATCGAAGCTCAGGAAAGGCAACCTGGAGAACACCTTGGAGTGGAACACACCATCTCTCTACACCCCATACCCAATTTGTAGGCCCAATGCAGCGTAGTTTCCAACAACTACTAAACGCGAGCTGGAAGATCGAAGCAATGGAGAGGAAACCTGGGGAACACCTTGGAGTGTAACACACCATCTCTCTACACCCCATACTCAATTTGTAGGCCTAATGCAGCGTAGTTTCCAACAACTACTAAACGAGAGCATGAAGATCGAAGCAATGGAGAGGAAACCTGGGGAACACCTTGGAGTGGAACACACCATCTCTCTACACCCCATACCCAATTTGTAGGCCTAATGCAGCGTAGTTTCCAACAACTACTAAACGAGAGCATGATGATCGAAGCATTGGCGAGGAAACCTGGGGAACACCTTGGAGTGGAACACACCATCTCTCTACAGTGGAACACACCATCTCTCTACACCCCATACCCAATTTGTAGGCCTAATGCAGCGTAGTTTCCAACAACTACTAAACGAGAGCCAGAAGATCGAAGCAATGGAGAGGAAGCCTGGGGAACACCTTGGAGTGTAACACACCATCTCTCTACACCCCATACCCAATTTGTAGGCCTAATGCAGCGTAGTTTCCAACAACTACTAAACGAGAGCATGAAGATCGAAGCAATGGAGAGGAAACCTGGGGAACACCTTGGAGTGGAACACACCATCTCTCTACACCCCATACCCAATTTGTAGGCCTAATGCAGCGTAGTTTCCAACAACTACTAAACGAGAGCATGATGATCGAAGCATTGGCGAGGAAACCTGGGGAACACCTTGGAGTGGAACACACCATCTCTCTACAGTGGAACACACCATCTCTCTACACCCCATACCCAATTTGTAGGCCTAATGCAGCGTAGTTTCCAACAACTACTAAATGAGAGCCGGAAGATCGAAGCAATGGAGACGAAACCTGGGGAACACCTTGGAGTGTAACACACCATCTCTCTACACCCCATACCCAATTTGTAGGCCTAATGCAGCGTAGTTTCCAACAACTACTAAACGAGAGCATGAAGATCGAAGCAATGGAGAGGAAACCTGGGGAACACCTTGGAGTGGAACACACCATCTCTCTACAGTGGAACACACCATCTCTCTACACCCCATACCCAATTTGTAGGCCTAATGCAGCGTAGTTTCCAACAACTACTAAACGAGAGCCGGAAGATCGAAGCAATGGAGAGGAAACCTGGGGAACACCTTGGAGTGTAACACACCATCTCTCTACACCCCATACCCAATTTGTAGGCCTAATGCAGCGTAGTTTCCAACAACTACTAAACGAGAGCATGAAGATCGAAGCAATGGAGAGGAAACCTGGGGAACACCTTGGAGTGGAACACACCATCTCTCTACACCCCATACCCAATTTGTAGGCCTAATGCAGCGTAGTTTCCAACAACTAGTAAACGAGAGCATGATGATCGAAGCATTGGCGAGGAAACCTGGGGAACACCTTGGAGTGGAACACACCATCTCTCTACAGTGGAACACACCATCTCTCTACACCCCATACCCAATTTGTAGGCCTAATGCAGCGTAGTTTCCAACAACTGCTAAATGAGAGCCGGAAGATCGAAGCAATGGAGAGTAAACCTGGGGAACACCTTGGAGTGTAACACACCATCTCTCTACACCCCATACCCAATTTGTAGGCCTAATGCAGCGTAGTTTCCAACAACTACTAAACGAGAGCATGAAGATCGAAGCAATGGAGAGGAAACCTGGGGAACACCTTGGAGTGTAACACACCATCTCACTACACCCCATACCCAATTTGTAGGCCTAATGCAGCGTAGTTTCCAACAACTACTAAACGAGAGCATGAAGATCGAAGCAATGGAGAGGAAACCTGGGGAACACCTTGGAGTGGAACACACCATCTCTCTACACCCCATACCCAATTTGTAGGCCTAATGCAGCGTACTTTCCAACAACTACTAAACGAGAGCCGGAAGATCGAAGCTCAGGAAAGGCAACCTGGGGAACACCTTGGAGTGGAACACACCATCTCTCTACACCCCATACCCAATTTGTAGGCCCAATGCAGCATAGTTTCCAACAACTAGTAAACGAGAGCCGGAAGATCGAAGCTCAGGAAAGGCAACCTGGGGAACACCTTGGAGTGTAACAAACCCTCTCTCTACACCACGGAAGGGCTGATTCTTAGGAAGGAAGGCTGTCGGAAAGAAGCAGGGCGCGTCCGAGGGTGATTATATTCTTATTAGGTATATACTCACCCTCGGACGCGCCCTGCTTCTTTATTTGTAATGAATGTTTATTTGCAATGTGGTTTTGACTTACTCTATTTTTTTGGTAAATAATGATTTTATTATTTTCATTGTTTTGCATCTTCTTGGCAATAATATAAAGAAGACGCGACAGGACAACACTCGGTGGATGCCATATCTGTGTTTAAAATTGAAAAAACCTTTCAGTTAACTACTTGCAGGAGAAAGTTATTGTAGCTGGTGGCCATTTTTAGTACTGTACCAGACTTTTGTTGTATGTGTTTGTTTTTAATGTTAAAATGTCTGCATTTGATATCTCTCCAGTATTTTCTTTTTTATAAGCAAAATACTTATTTTTATATTTTCTGATGTTGGTTCCAGGGGTACACGGGCAGCAGTGGTGTGGTCAGTGGAGGACTAGTGGAAGGAGTGACCGCAGACAGGCATCGAAGGCCTAAAATAATAACACATGGCTGTAGGCAATTTTAAATTGGTTCCAGGGGTACACGGGCAGCAGTGGTGTGGTCAGTGGAGGCCTAGTGGAAGGAGTGACCACAGACAGGCATCGAAGGCCTAAAATAATAACACATGGCTGTAGGCAATTTTAAATTGGTTCCAGGGGTACACGGGCAGCAGTGGTGTGGTCAGTGGAGGCCTAGTGGAAGGAGTGACCGCAGACAGGCATCGAAGGCCTAAAATAATAACACATGGCTGTAGGCAATTTTAAATTGGTTCCAGGGGTACACGGGCAGCAGTGGTGTGGTCAGTGGAGGCCTAGTGGAAGGAGTGACCGCAGACAGGCATCGAAGGCCTAAAATAATAACACATGGCTGTAGGCAATTTTAAATTGGTTCCAGGGGTACACGGGCAGCAGTGGTGTGGTCAGTGGAGGCCTAGTGGAAGGAGTGACCGCAGACAGGCATCGAAGGCCTAAAATAATAACACATGGCTGTAGGCAATTTTAAATTGGTTCCAGGGGTACACGGGCAGCAGTGGTGTGGTCAGTGGAGGCCTAGTGGAAGGAGTGACCGCAGACAGGCATTGAAGGCCTAAAATAATAACACATGGCTGTAGGCAATTTTAAATTGGTTCCAGGGGTACATGGACAGCAGTGGTGTGGTCAGTGGAGGCCTAGTGGAAGGAGTGACCGCAGACAGGCATCGAAGGCCTAAAATAATAACACATGGCTGTAGGCAATTTTAAATTGGTTCCAGGGGTACACGGGCAGCAGTGGTGTGGTCAGTGGAGGCCTAGTGGAAGGAGTGACCGCAGACAGGCATCGAAGGCCTAAAATAATAACACATGGCTGTAGGCAATTTTAAATTGGTTCCAGGGGTACACGGGCAGCAGTGGTGTGGTCAGTGGAGGCCTAGTGGAAGGAGTGACCGCAGACAGGCATCGAAGGCCTAAAATAATAACACATGGCTGTAGGCAATTTTAAATTGGTTCCAGGGGTACACGGGCAGCAGTGGTGTGGTCAGTGGAGGCCTAGTGGAAGGAGTGACCGCAGACAGGCATCGAAGGCCTAAAATAATAACACATGGCTGTAGGCAATTTTAAATTGGTTCCAGGGGTACACGGGCAGCAGTGGTGTGGTCAGTGGAGGCCTAGTGGAAGGAGGGACCGCAGACAGGCTTCGAAGCCCTAACATAATAAATTGGGCTGGCTGTAGGCAATTTTAAATTGGTTCCAGGGGTACACGGGCAGCAGTGGTGTGGTCAGTGGAGGCCTAGTGGAAGGAGGGACCGCAGACAGGCATCGAAGGCCTAACATGATAACAGATGGCTGTAGGCAATTTTAAATTGGTTCCAGGGGTACACGGGCAGCAGTGGTGTGGTCAGTGGAGGCCTAGTGGAAGGAGTGACCGCAGACAGGCATCGAAGGCCTAAAATAATAACACATGGCTGTAGGCAATTTTAAATTGGTTCCAGGGGTACACGGGCAGCAGTGGTGTGGTCAGTGGAGGCCTAGTGGAAGGAGTGACCACAGACAGGCATCGAAGGCCTAAAATAATAACACATGGCTGTAGGCAATTTTAAATTGGTTCCAGGGGTACACGGGCAGCAGTGGTGTGGTCAGTGGAGGCCTAGTGGAAGGAGTGACCGCAGACAGGCATCGAAGGCCTAAAATAATAACACATGGCTGTAGGCAATTTTAAATTGGTTCCAGGGGTACACGGGCAGCAGTGGTGTGGTCAGTGGAGGCCTAGTGGAAGGAGTGACCGCAGACAGGCATCGAAGGCCTAAAATAATAACACATGGCTGTAGGCAATTTTAAATTGGTTCCAGGGGTACACGGGCAGCAGTGGTGTGGTCAGTGGAGGCCTAGTGGAAGGAGGGACCGCAGACAGGCTTCGAAGCCCTAACATAATAAATTGGGCTGGCTGTAGGCAATTTTAAATTGGTTCCAGGGGTACACGGGCAGCAGTGGTGTGGTCAGTGGAGGCCTAGTGGAAGGAGTGACCGCAGACAGGCATCGAAGGCCTAACATGATAACAGATGGCTGTAGGCAATTTTAAATTGGTTCCAGGGGTACACGGGCAGCAGTGGTGTGGTCAGTGGAGGCCTAGTGGAAGGAGTGACCGCAGACAGGCATCGAAGGCCTAAAATAATAACACATGGCTGTAGGCAATTTTAAATTGGTTCCAGGGGTACACGGGCAGCAGTGGTGTGGTCAGTGGAGGCCTAGTGGAAGGAGGGACCGCAGACAGGCTTCGAAGGCCTAACATAATAAATTGGGCTGGCTGTAGGCAATTTTAAATTGGTTCCAGGGGTACACGGGCAGCAGTGGTGTGGTCAGTGGAGGCCTAGTGGAAGGAGTGACCGCAGACAGGCATCGAAGGCCTAACATGATAACAGATGGCTGTAGGCAATTTTAAATTGGTTCCAGGGGTACACGGGCAGCAGTGGTGTGGTCAGTGGAGGCCTAGTGGAAGGAGTGACCGCAGACAGGCATCGAAGGCCTAAAATAATAACACATGGCTGTAGGCAATTTTAAATTGGTTCCAGGGGTACACGGGCAGCAGTGGTGTGGTCAGTGGAGGCCTAGTGGAAGGAGTGACCGCAGACAGGCATCGAAGGCCTAAAATAATAACACATGGCTGTAGGCAATTTTAAATTGGTTCCAGGGGTACACGGGCAGCAGTGGTGTGGTCAGTGGAGGCCTAGTGGAAGGAGTGACCGCAGACAGGCATCGAAGGCCTAAAATAATAACACATGGCTGTAGGCAATTTTAAATTGGTTACAGGGGTACACGGGCAGCAGTGGTGTGGTCAGTGGAGGCCTAGTGGAAGGAGTGACCACAGACAGGCATCGAAGGCCTAACATATCAAAAATGTCAATACAATGGTATTGTCAGTGGCAGGCATTGAAGGATGTCAGCGCATAGACTAAACATTGGTGGAGCTGTGAGATAATTTTGCAAGTGGTAGAGCACTGTTTGAGCTGGGGGGGGGAAACTGTCTTGTGGCCGGCGGTACAGGCCCAGGGCCCCTCATATTACAACGGTGTGTCTGACGTTGGGTGCGCACCACCACCGCCAGAGACACTTTATTGTACTAGGAGGGACTCAGTGGCAGTGCCGTCGACCAAAAGCGGGCTCACCCACCTCTTCAGACAAACTGCACTCTCACGGGTGCTGTCGCCAAGTGTCGATACCACGGCCCCTTGTGGGGAGTTTGGCCATTTAGTGAGGTGTAAACATGTCGTATGCTGGACAATCAGGTGCAGAAAATTACGAGATTGGAAAAGGCATTCAGAATAGTCCACAGGCAAGACCTTTTCATAGGAAAGCTAGGTGTCAGCCGGGCAAGGTGGGGCAAAAGATTTCGAAATCCAGTTGTGGTTCATTTTAATGAAGGTTAGATCATCTACATTTTGGGTAGCCAGACGAGTCCTTTTTTCTGTTAGTATTGAACCTGCAGCACTGAATACTCTTTCTGATAGGACACTAGCTGCCGGGCAAGCAAGCTCCTGCAATGCATATTCTGCCAATTCTGGCCAGGTGTCTAATTTTGATGCCCAGTAATCAAATGGGAATGATGGTTGAGGGAGAACATCGATAAGGGATGAAAAATAGTTTGTAACCATACTGGACAAATGTTGTCTCCTGTCACTTTGAATTGATGCTGCAGTACCTGTCCTGTCTGCGGTCATAGCAAAATCACTCCACAACCTGGTCAGAAAACCCCTCTGGCCAACGCCACTTCTGATTTCTGCCCCTCTAACTCCTCTGGTCTGCTGGCCCCTGCAGCTCGTGTGAGAACGATCACGGGCGCTGTGTGCAGGGAATGCCAGAAGCAAACGGTCAACAAGAGTTGATTGTTTGGTTGCTAATATTAGTTCCAAGTTCTCATGTGGCATTATATTTTGCAATTTGCCTTTATAGCGAGGATCAAGGAGGCAGGCCAACCAGTAATCGTCATCATTCATCATTTTAGTTATGCGTGTGTCCCTTTTGAGGATACGTAAGGCATAATCCGCCATGTGGGCCAAAGTTCCAGTTCTCAAATCTGCGGTTGTGCTTGGTTGAGGGGCAGTTTCAGGCAAATCCACGTCACTTGTGTCCCTCAAAAAACCAGAACCCGGCCTTGCCGCGCCACCAATTTCCAGTGGCCCCGGAAAAGCTTCCTCATTAAAAATATAATCATCCCCATCATCCTCCTCGTCCTCCTCCTCCTCTTCGCCCGCTACCTCGTCCTGTACACTGCCCTGGCCAGACAATGGCTGACTGTCATCAAGGCTTTCCTCTTCCTCAGCTGCAGACGCCTGATCCTTTATGTGCGTCAAACTTTGCATCAGCAGACGCATTAGGGGGATGCTCATGCTTATTATGGTGTTGTCTGCACTAACCAGCCGTGTGCATTCCTCAAAACACTGAAGGACTTGACACATGTCTTGAATCTTCGACCACTGCACACCTGACAACTCCATGTCTGCCATCCTACTGCCTGCCCGTGTATGTGTATCCTCCCACAAAAACATAACAGCCCGCCTCTGTTCACACAGTCTCTGAAGCATGTGCAGTGTTGAGTTCCACCTTGTTGCAACGTCTATGATTAGGCGATGCTGGGGAAGGTTCAAAGAACGCTGATAGGTCTGCATACGGCTGGAGTGTACGGGCGAACGGCGGATATGTGAGCAAAGTCCACGCACTTTGAGGAGCAGGTCGGATAACCCCGGATAACTTTTCAGGAAGCACTGCACCACCAGGTTTAAGGTGTGAGCCAGGCAAGGAATGTGTTTCAGTTGGGAAAGGGAGATGGCAGCCATGAAATTCCTTCCGTTATCACTCACTACCTTGCCTGCCTCAAGATCTACAGTGCCCAGCCACGACTGCGTTTCTTTCTGCAAGAACTCGGACAGAACTTCCGCGGTGTGTCTGTTGTCGCCCAAACACTTCATAGCCAATACAGCCTGCTGACGTTTGCCAGTAGCTGCCCCATAATGGGAGACCTGGTGTGCAACAGTGGCAGCTGCGGATGGAGTGGTTGTGCGACTGCGGTCTGTGGACGAGCTCTCGCTTCTGCAGGAGGACGAAGAGGAGGAGGAGGGGGTGCGAACGGCTACAGCCAATTGTTTCCTAGACCGTGGGCTAGGCAGAACTGTCCCAAACTTGCTGTCCCCTGTGGACCCTGCATCCACCACATTTACCCAGTGTGCCGTGATGGACACGTAACGTCCCTGGCCATGCCTACTGGTCCATGCATCTGTTGTCAGGTGCACCTTTGTGCTCACAGATTGCCTGAGTGCATGGACGATGCGCTCTTTAACATGCTGGTGGAGGGCTGGGATGGCTTTTCTGGAAAAAAAGTGTCGACTGGGTAGCTCGTAGCGTGGTACAGCGTAGTCCATCAGGGCTTTGAAAGCTTCGCTTTCAACTAACCGGTAGGGCATCATCTCTAACGAGATTAGTCTAGCTATGTGTGCGTTCAAACCCTGTGTACGCGGATGCGAGGCTAAGTACTTCCTTTTTCTAACCATAGTCTCATGTAGGGTGAGCTGGACTGGAGAGCTGGAGATCGTGGAACTAGCGGGGGTGCCTGTGGACATGGCAGACTGAGAGACGGTGGGAGATGGTATTGTTGCCGCCGGTGCCCTAGATGCAGTGTTTCCTACTACGAAACTGGTGATTCCCTGACCCTGACTGCTTTGGCCTGGCAAAGAAACCTGCACAGATACTGCAGGTGGTGCGGAAAATGGTGGCCCTACACTGCCGGAAGGGATGTTGCGTTGCTGACTAGCTTCATTGGTCGAGGGTGCTACAACCTTAAGGGACGTTTGGTAGTTAGTCCAGGCTTGCAAATGCATGGTGGTTAAATGTCTATGCATGCAACTTGTATTGAGACTTTTCAGATTCTGTCCTCTGCTTAAGGTAGTTGAACATTTTTGACAGATGACTTTGCGCTGATCAATTGGATGTTGTTTAAAAAAATGCCAGACTGCACTCTTTCTAGCATCGGATACCTTTTCAGGCATTGCAGACTGAGCTTTAACTGGATGGCCACGCTGTCCTCCAACAGGTTTTGGCTTTGCCACGTGTTTTGGGCAAGATACGGGCCCGGCAGATGGAACCTGTTGCGATGTTGATGCCTGCTGCGGCCCCTCCTCCTCCGCTTCAGAACTGCTGCCGCCTGCACCCTGTTCCCCCAATGGCTGCCAATCGGGGTCAAGAACTGGGTCATCTATTACCTCTTCTTGTAGCTCGTGTGCAACTTTGTCTGTGTCACCGTGTCGGTCGGTGGTATAGCGTTCGTGATGGGGCAACAAAGTCTCATCAGGGTCTGATTCTTGATCAGCACCCTGCGAGGGCAATGTTGTGGTCTGAGTCAAAGGACCAGCATAGTAGTCTGGCTGTGGCTGTGCATCAGTGCACTCCATGTCAGTTTCAACTTGTAATGGGCATGGACTATTAACTGCTTCACTTTCTAAGCCAGGGACGGTATGTGTAAAGAGCTCCATGGAGTAACCCGTTGTGTCGCCTGCTGCATTCTTCTCTGTTGTTGTTTTTCCTGAAGAGGACAAGGAAGCGACTTGTCCCTGACCGTGAACATCCACTAACGACGCGCTGCTTTGACATTTACCAGTTTCACGAGAGGAGGCAAAAGAGCTAGAGGCTGAGTCAGCAAGATAAGCCAAAACTTGCTCTTGCTGCTCCGGCTTTAAAAGCGGTTTTCCTACTCCCAGAAAAGGGAGCGTTCGAGGCCTTGTGTAGCCTGACGATGAACCTGGCTCCACAGCTCCAGACTTAGGTGCAATATTTTTTTTCCCACGACCAGCTGATGCTCCACCACTACCACTACCCTCATTACCAGCTGACAATGAACGCCCCCGGCCACGACCTCTTCCACCATACTTCCTCATTGTTTTAAAAACGTAAACAAACTAACGGTATTTGTTGCTGTCACACAAATTACACGGTGAGCTATAACTTCAATATGATTTAGCTACCCCTTTACAGGTGAGTGAGACCACAACGAAAATCAGGCACAATGTTACACACTCTGTTGTTGGTGGCAACAAATGAGAGAGATGCCACACACGCAGGACTGTCACTGAAGCACAAATGTAAATATTAATCTCCCACTGATTTGATTTTTTTTTTTTTTTAAGGGAGACTTTAGGAAAAAAAAAAAATAGAATAAAATGATTTTTTCAGGAAGAATTTAGAAACCAAATAAAATAAAATGATTTTTTCAGGGAGAATTTAGAAAACAAATAAAACAAAAAAAGCCTTTCTATGGCCCACTGAGTGAGAGATGACGCACACAGGAGTCAGGAGTGGCACACAAGCCCAGAGGCCAATATTTATCTCCCACTGATTGATGTAGTGATTTTTTCAGGTAGATTTTGGAACCCAAATCAAGCTAAAAAAAATAATAGGCTTTCTATGGCCCACAATTGGAGAGAGAGAGAGAGATGGCACACCCAGGAGTCAAGACTGGCACACAAGCAGAAAGGGCAATATTAATCTCACACTGATTTGTTTTTTTTGTTTTTTTTTTCAGGGAGACTTTAGGAAAAAAAAAATAGAATAAAATGATTTTTTCAGGAAGAATTTAGAAACCAAATAAAATAAAATGATTTTTTCAGGGAGAATTTAGAAAACAAATAAAACAAAAAAAGGCTTTCTATGGCCCACTGAGTGAGAGATGACGCACACAGGAGTCAGGAGTGGCACACAAGCCCAGAGGCCAATATTTATCTCCCACTGATTGATGTAGTGATTTCTTCAGGTAGATTTTGGAACCCAAATCAAGCTAAAAAAATAATAGGCTTTCTATGGCCCACAATTGGAGAGAGAGAGAGAGATGGCACACCCAGGAGTCAAGACTGGCACACAAGCAGAAAGGGCAATATTAATCTCCCACTGATTTGGTTTTTTTTTTCAGGGAGACTTTAGGAAAAAAAAATAGAATAAAATGATTTTTTCAGGAAGAATTTAGAAACCAAAGAAAATAAAATGATTTTTTCAGAGAGAATTTAGAAAACAAATAAAACAAAAAAAGGCTTTCTATGGCCCACTGAGTGAGAGATGACGCACACAGGAGTCAGGAGTGGCACACAAGCCCAGAGGCCAATATTTATCTCCCACTGATTGATGTAGTGATTTTTTCAGGTAGATTTTGGAACCCAAATCAAGCTAAAAAAATAATAGGCTTTCTATGGCCCACAATTGGAGAGAGAGAGAGAGATGGCACACCCAGGAGTCAAGACTGGCACACAAGCAGAAAGGGCAATATTAATCTCCCACTGATTTGTTTTTTTTTTTTTGTTTTTCAGGGAGACTTTAGGAAAAAAAAAAAATAGAATAAAATGATTTTTTCAGGAAGAATTTAGAAACCAAAGAAAATAAAATGATTTTTTCAGGGAGAATTTAGAAAACAAATAAAACAAAAAAAGGCTTTCTATTTCCCACTGAGTGAGAGATGACGCACACAGGAGTCAGGAGTGGCACACAAGCCCAGAGGCCAATATTTATCTCCCACTGATTGATGTAGTGATTTTTTCAGGTAGATTTTGGAACCCAAATCAAGCTAAAAAAATAATAGGCTTTCTATGGCCCACAATTGGAGAGAGAGAGAGAGAGATGGCACACCCAGGAGTCAAGACTGGCACACAAGCAGAAAGGGCAATATTAATCTCCCACTGATTTGTTTTTTTTTTTTTTTTTTTCAGGGAGACTTTAGGAAAAAAAAATAATAGAATAAAATGATTTTTTCAGGAAGAATTTAGAAACCAAATAAAATAAAATGATTTTTTCAGGGAGAATTTAGAAAACAAATAAAACAAAAAAAGGCTTTCTATGGCCCACTGAGTGAGAGATGACGCACACAGGAGTCAGGAGTGGCACACAAGCCCAGAGGCCAATATTTATCTCCCACTTTTTTTTTTTTGTTCCAGGGAAAATTTATAAACCAAATAAAAAAAATAATAAATAGGCTTTCTATGGCCCACTATCTGAGAGACAGAGAGAGATGGCACGCTTAGGACTGGCACACAAGCCCAAAGGCCAATATTAATCTCCCTTTTTTTTTTAAGGGAGAATTTATAAAACCAAAAAAAAATAAATAAATAGGCTTTCTATGGCCCACTATTTGTGAGAGAGATGGCACGCTCAGGACTGGCACACAAGCCCAGAGGCCAATATTAATCTCCCACTTTTTTTTTTTTTTCCAGGGAAAATTTATAAACCCAATAAAAAAAAAAATAAATAAATAGGCTTTCTATGGCCCACTATCTGAGAGAGAGAGATGGCACGCTTAGGACTGGCACACAAGCCCAAAGGCCAATATTAATCTCCCACTGATTGATTTATTGATTTTTTCAGGTAGAATTTAGAACCCAAATAAAGCAAAAAAAAAAAAAAAAGGGCTTTCTATGGCCCACTGAGTGAGTGATGATGCACACAGGAGTCAGGAGTGGCACACAAGCCCTGAGGCCAATATTTTTCTCCCACTGATTGATGTAGTGATTTTTTCAGGTACATTTTAGAACCCAAATCAAGCAAAAAAATAAATAGGCTTTCTATGGCCCACTATTTGTGAGAGAGATGGCACGCTCAGGACTGGCACACAAGCCCAGAGGCCAATATTAATCTCCCACTTTTTTTTTTTTGGTTCCAGGGAAAATTTATAAACCCAATAAAAAAAAAAATAGGCTTTCTATGGCCCACTATCTGAGAGAGAGAGATGGCACGCTTAGGACTGGCACACAAGCCCAAAGGCCAATATTAATCTCCCACTGATTGATTTATTGATTTTTTCAGGTAGAATTTAGAACCCAAATAAAGCACAAAAAAAAAAAAAAAAAAGGGCTTTCTATGGCCCACTGAGTGAGTGATGATGCACACAGGAGTCAGGAGTGGCACACAAGCCCTGAGGCCAATATTTTTCTCCCACTGATTGATGTAGTGATTTTTTCAGGTACATTTTAGAACCCAAATCAAGCAAAAAAATAAATAGGCTTTCTATGGCCCACTATTTGTGAGAGAGATGGCACGCTCAGGACTGGCACACAAGCCCAGAGGCCAATATTAATCTCCCACTTTTTTTTTTTTGGTTCCAGGGAAAATTTATAAACCCAATAAAAAAAAAAAATAGGCTTTCTATGGCCCACTATCTGAGAGAGAGAGATGGCACGCTTAGGACTGGCACACAAGCCCAAAGGCCAATATTAATCTCCCACTGATTGATTTATTGATTTTTTCAGGTAGAATTTAGAACCCAAATAAAGCAAAAAAAAAAAAAAAAAGGGCTTTCTATGGCCCACTGAGTGAGTGATGATGCACACAAGAGTCAGGAGTGGCACACAAGCCCTGAGGCCAATATTTTTCTCCCACTGATTGATGTAGTGATTTTTTCAGGTAGATTTTAGAACCAAAATCAAGCAAAAAAATAAATAGGCTTTCTATGGCCCACTGAGTGAGTGATGATGCACACAGGAGTCAAGAGTGGCACACAAGCCCTGAGGCCAATATTTTTCTCCCACTGATTGATGTAGTGATTTTTTCAGGTAGATTTTATAACCCAAATCAAGCAAAAAAATAAATAGGCTTTCTATGGCCCACTGAGTGAGAGATGACACAGACAGGGATGGCACTCTAGCAGAAATGTCAATCTTAACCCCTTCATGACCCAGCCTATTTTGACCTTAAAGACCTTGCCGTTTTTTGCAATTCTGACCAGTGTCCCTTTATGAGGTAATAACTCAGGAACGCTTCAACGGATCCTAGCGGTTCTGAGATTGTTTTTTCGTGACATATTGGGCTTCATGTTAGTGGTAAATTTAGGTCAATAAATTCTGCGTTTATTTGTGATAAAAACGGAAATTTGGCGAAAATTTTGAAAATTTCGCAATTTTCACATTTTGAATTTTTATTCTGTTAAACCAGAGAGATATGTGACACAAAATAGTTAATAAATAACATTTCCCACATGTTTACTTTACATCAGCACAATTTTGGAAACAAAATTTTTTTTTGTTAGGAAGTTATAAGGGTTAAAATTTGACCAGCGATTTGTCATTTTTACAACGAAATTTACAAAACCATTTTTTTTAGGGACCACCTCACATTTGAAGTCAGTTTGAGGGGTCTATATGGCTGAAAATACCCAACAGTGACACCATTCTAAAAACTGCACCCCTCAAGGTACTCAAAACCACATTCAAGAAGTTTATTAACCCTTCAGGTGCTTCACAGCAGCAGAAGCAACATGGAAGGAAAAAATGAACATTTAACTTTTTAGTCACAAAAATTATCTTTTAGCAACAATTTTTTTATTTTCCCAATGGTAAAAGGAGAAACTGAACCACGAAAATTGTTGTCCAATTTGTCCTGAGTACGCTGATACCTCATATGTGGGGGTAAACCACTGTTTGGGCGCACGGCAGGGCTTGGAAGGGAAGGAGCGCCATTTGACTTTTTGAATCAAAAATTGGCTCCACTCTTTAGCGGACACCATGTCACGTTTGGAGAGCCCCCGTGTGCCTAAAAATTGGAGCTCCCCCACAAGTGACCCCATTTTGGAAACTAGACGCCCCAAGGAACTTATCTAGATGCATAGTGAGCACTTTGAACCCCCAGGTGCTTCACAAATTAATCCGTAAAAATGAAAA
Organism: Ranitomeya imitator; assembly: GCF_032444005.1. Lineage (NCBI taxonomy): Eukaryota > Metazoa > Chordata > Amphibia > Anura > Dendrobatidae > Ranitomeya > Ranitomeya imitator. Next base: position 98,449,065 of record NC_091289.1, on the reverse strand, counting down.
AGTACTTTTTTTTCACAAAAAAATTCTTTTAGCCTTAATTTTTTCATTTTCACATGGGCAACAGGATAAAATGGATCCTAAAATGTGTTGGGCAATTTCTCCTGAGTACACCAATACCTCAAATGTGGGGGTAAACCACTGTTTGGGCACATGGTAAGGCTCGGAAGGGAAGGAGCGCCATTTGACTTTTTGAATGAAAAATTATTTCCATCGTTAGCGGACACCATGTCGCGTTTGGAGAGCTCCTGTGTGCCTAAACATTGGCGCTCCCCCACAAGTGACCCCATTTTGGAAACTAGACCCCCCAAGGAACTTATCTAGATGCATATTGAGCACTTTAAACCCCCAGGTGCTTCACAGAAGTTTATAACGCAGAGCCATGAAAATAAAAAATAATTTTTCTTTCCTCAAAAATGATTTTTTAGCCTGGAATTTCCTATTTTGCCAAGGATAATAGGAGAAATTGGACCCCAAATATTGTTGTCCTGTTTGTCCTGAGTACGCAGATACCCAATATGTGGGGGTAAACCACTGTTTGGGCGCACGGCAGGGCTCGGAAGGGATGGCACGCCATTTGGCTTTTTAAATGGAAAATTAGCTCCAATCATTAGCGGACACCATGTCACGTTTGGAGAGCCCCTGTGTGCCTAAACATTGGAGATCCCCCAGAAATGACACCATTTTGGAAACTAGACCCCCAAAGGAACTAATCTAGATGTGTGGTGAGGACTTTGAACCCCCAAGTGCTTCACAGAAGTTTATAACGCAGAGCCATGAAAAAAAAAAAAAAATTATTTTCTCAAAAATGATCTTTTAGCCTGCAATTTTTTATTTTCCCAAGGGTAACTTGAGAAATTTGACCCCAAAAGTTGTTGTCCAGTTTCTCCTGAGTACGCTGATACCCCATATGTGGGGGTAAATCACTGTTTGGGCACATGCCGGGGCTCGGAAGTGAAGTAGTGACGTTTTGAAATGCAGACTTTGATGGAATGCTCTGTGGGCGTCACGTTGCGTTTGCAGAGCCCCTGATGTGGCTTAACAGTAGAAACCCCCCACAAGTGACCCCATTTTGGAAACTAGACCCCCAAAGGAACTTATCTAGATGTGTGGTGAGCACTTTGAATCCCCAAGTGCTTCATAGAAGTTTATAATGCAGAGCCGTGAAAATAATAAATACGTTTTCTTTCCTCAAAAATAATTATTTAGCCCAGAATTTTTTATTTTCCCAAGGGTTACAGAAGAAACTGGACCCCAAAAGTTGTTGTCCAGTTTCTCCTGAGTACGCTGATACCCCATATGTGGGGGTAAACCACTGTTTGGGCACATGCCGAGGCTCGGAAGTGAAGTAGTGACGTTTTGAAATGCAGACTTTGATGGAATGCTCTGTGGGCGTCACGTTGCGTTTGCAGAGCCCCTGATGTGGCTTAACAGTAGAAACCCCCCACAAGTGACCGCATTTTGGAAACTAGACCCCGAAAGGAACTTATCTAGATGTGTGGTGAGCACTTTGAACCCCCAAGCGCTTCATAGAAGTTTATAATGCAGAGCCGTGAAAATAATAAATACGTTTTCTTTCCTCAAAAATAATTATTTAGCCCAGAATTTTTTAATTTTCCCAAGGGTAACAGGAGAAATTTGACCCCAATATTTGTTGTCCAGTTTCTCCTGAGTACGGTGATACCCCATATGTGGGGGTAAACTACTGTTTGGGCACATGCCGGGGCTTGGAATTGAAGTAGTGACGTTTTGAAATGCAGACTTTGATGGAATGCTCTGCGGGCGTCACGTTGCGTTTGCAGAGCCCCTGATGTGCCTAAACAGTAGAAACCCCCCACAAGTGACCCCATTTTGGAAACTAGACCCCGAAAGGAACTTATCTAGATGTGTGGTGAGCACTTTGAACCCCCAAGTGCTTCATAGAAGTTTATAATGCAGAGCCGTGAAAATAATAAATACGTTTTCTTTCCTCAAAAATAATTATTCAGCCCAGAATTTTTTATTTTCCCAAGGGTTACAGGAGAAATTGGACCCCAAAAGTTGTTTTCCAGTTTCTCCTGAGTACGCTGATACCTCATGAGTGGGGGTAAACCACTGTTTGGGCACACGTCGGGGCTCAGAAGGGAAGTAGTGACTTTTGAAATGCAGACTTTGATGGAATGGTCTGCGGGTGTCACGTTGCGTTTGCAGAGACCCTGGTGTGCCTAAACAGTAGAAACCCCCACAAGTGACCCCATTTTAGAAATTAGACCCCCCAAGGAACTTATCTAGATATGTGGTGAGCACTTTGAACCCACAAGTGCTTCACAGACGTTTACAACGCAGAGCCGTGAAAATAAAAAATCATTTTTCTTTCCTCAAAAATTATGTTTTAGCAAGCATTTTTTTTGATTCACAAGGGTAACAGGAGAAATTGGACCCCAGTAATTGTTGCGCAGTTTGTCCTGAGTATGCTGGTACCCCATATGTGGGGGTAAACCACTGTTTGGGCACACGTCAGGGCTCGGAAGTGAGGGAGCACCATTTGACTTTTTGAATACGAGATTGGCTGGAATCAATGGTGGCGCCATGTTGCGTTTGGAGACCCCTGATGTGCCTAAACAGTGGTAACCCCTCAATTCTACCTCCAACACTAACCCCAACACACCCCTAACCCTAATCCCAACTGTAGCCATAACCCTAAACACAACCCTAACCGCAACACACCCCTAACCACAACCCTAACCCCAACACACCCCTAACCATAACCACAACCCTAATTCCAACCCTAACCCTAAGGCTATGTGCCCACGTTGCGGATTCGTGTGAGATATTTTCGCACCATTTTTGAAAAATCCGCGGGTAAAAGGCACTGCGTTTTACCTGCGGATTTTCCGCGGATTTCCAGTGTTTTTTGTGCGGATTTCACCTGCAGATTCCTATTGAGGAACAGGTGTAAAACGCTGCGGAATCCGCACAAAGAATTGACATGCTGCGGAAAATACAACGCAGCGTTTCCGCGCGGTATTTTCCGCACCATGGGCACAGCGGATTTGGTTTTTCATATGTTTACATGGTACTGTAAACCTGATGGAACACTGCTGCGGATCCGCAGCCAAATCCGCACCGTGTGCACATAGCCTAATTCTAAAGGTATGTGCACACGCTGCGGAAAACGCTGCGGATCCGCAGCAGTTTCCCATGAGTTTACAGTTCAATGTAAACCTACGGGAAACAAAAATCGCTGTGCCCATGCTGCGGAAAAACTGCACGGAAACGCAGCGGTTTACATTCCGCAGCATGTCACTTCTTTGTGCGGATTCCGCAGCGGTTTTACAACTGCTCAAATAGAAAATCGCAGTTGTAAAACCGCAGTGAAATGCGCAGAAAAACCGCGGTAAATCCGCCATAAATCCGCAGCGGTTTAGCACTGCGGATTTATCAAATCCGCAGCGGAAAAATCCGCAGAGGACCAGAATACGTGTGCACATACCGAAACCCTAACCCTAGCCCTAACCCTAACCCTAACCCTAACCCTAGCCCTAACCCTAACCCTACCCATAACCCTACCCCTAACCCTAACCCTATTCTAACATTAGTGGAAAAAAAAAAATTTCTTTATTTTTTTATTGTCCCTACCTATGGGGGTGACAAAGGGGGGGGGTCATTTATTATTTTTTTTATTTTGATCACTGAGATATAATCTATCTCAGTGATCAAAATGCACTTTGGAACGAATCTGCCGGCCGGCAGATTCGGCGGGCGCACTGCGCATGCGCCCGCCATTTTGGAAGATGGCGGTGCCCAGGGAGAAGACGGACGGGACCCCGGCTGGATCGGTAAGTATGATGGGGTGGGGGGGGGGACCACGGGGGGGGGGATCGGAGCACGGGGGGGGGGAATCGGAGTGCGGGAGGGGTGGAACGGAGCACGGGGGGCGTGGAACGGAGCACGGGGGGGCTGGAATGGAGCACGGGGGGGTGGAACGGAGCACCGGGGGGGGTGGATCGGAGTGCAGGGGGGGTGATTGGAGCACGGGGGGGTGATTGGAGCACGGGGGGAGCGGACAAGAGCACGGGGGGGAGCGGAGCACTGGACGGAGGGGAGCCGGAGCAGTGTACCGGCCAGATCGGAGGGCTGGGGGGGCGATCGGTGGGGTGGGGTGGGGGCACACTAGTATTTCCAGCCATGGCCGATGATATTTCAGCATCGGCCATGGCTGGATTGTAATATTTCACCCGTTATAATGGGTGAAATATTACAAATCACTCTGATTGGCAGTTTCACTTTCAACAGCCAATCAGAGCGATCGTAGCCACGAGGGGGTGAAGCCACCCCCCCTGGGCTAAACTACCACTCCCCCTGTCCCTGCAGATCGGGTGAAATGGGAGTTAACCCTTTCACCCGATCTGCAGGGACGCGATCTTTCCATGACGCCGCATAGGCGTCATGGGTCGGAATGGCACCGACTTTCATGACGCCTACGTGGCGTCATGGGTCGGGAAGGGGTTAATCTCCCACAAAAAAAAAAAAAAAAACAGGGACTGTCCTTCAATTACTATCTCCCTGCAGTAATCTCAGCCAGGTATGGCAGGCAGCAATAAGGTGTGGACTGATGCACAAATTAAATAAAAAGTGTGTACAAACAAAAAAGATAGCTGTGCAGAAAGGAAGGAACAAGAGGATTTGTGCTTTGAAAAAAGCAGTTGGTTTGCACAGCGGCGTATACACAGCAATGCAGCTATCAGGGAGCCTTCTAGGGCAGCCCAATGAGCTACAGCGCTGAGGGGGAAAAAAAAAAAAATGTAGCTTCCACTGTCCCTGCACACCGAAGGTGGTGTTGGGCAGTGGAAATCGCTACAGCACAAGCGGTTTGGTGGTTAATGGACCCTGCCTAACGCTATCCCTGCTTCTGACGAAGCGGCAGCAACCTCTCCCTAAGCTCAGATCAGCAGCAGTAACATGGCGGTCGGCGGGAACGCCCCTTTATAGCCCCTGTGACGCCGCAGACAGCAAACCAATCACTGCAATGCCCTTCTCTAAGATGGTGGGGACCAGGACCTATGTCATCACACTGCCCACACTCTGCGTTTACCTTCATTGGCTGAGAAATGGCGCTTTTCGCGTCATTGAAACGCGACTTTGGCGCGAAAGTCGCGTACCGCATGGCCGACCCCACACAGGGGTCGGATCGGGTTTCATGAAACCCGACTTTGCCAAAAGTCGGCGACTTTTGAAAATGAACGACCCGTTTCGCTCAACCCTAGCTGTCATTATTAAATGTCTGATAGAAAGGGGTTATAATAATCTGCAGGTTAAAAACACTTTTAAAACTCTATTAAATGAACCAGACCCTCTTTATCTGATGAAACTGATTTTTCTCTCCCCCAAGACAATCGATCCTCTATCACGTTTTTGACCCCGTACAGCCCACAGTTTACTCAAATAAAACGACATTATCTGCAAGGACTTACCTGTTGTAAATCAGCAGGATACATGCACAATATAATTGATGGCAAATATAGATGTGTTGCCAGACTAGGTGTCACCTTTGGCAACATGTTGTCACCCAGATTTCCCAGATGTTTCTATTCCACCTCTAATTGGTTAACATTAAAAGTCTTCCACAAGTGTGGCGCTACTAGGTGCAATGTATGCCCCTCTGTGTTGGACTGCAAAATAACATTTCCGATATCCCCACAAAAAAACATCAGATATCCACTTTTATTAATGGTGATACCAAACACGTGGTGTGCTGCATTCAGTGCTCTTCATGCCAAGTCAAATTGATCAGTTCCATGATCCGTAAATTCAAAAAGAGGATTGCCGAACATATCGCTAATATCAACACAAACTCCTACTCCTATTGATTCTATTAACCATTCAACTTCCAGTCCTCATTTGTTTTGTGTTACAGCTGCTGCAATTATTTCCCTTTGCTCTGATTGGTGCTTGCTTCTTATTTATATCTGTCTTCTCATTGTATCCTATGACTAAGGAAGCACCATTTTGCCAGAAACGCGTCAGGTTGTTTTCATTGTTTTATTTTTAACCCCTTAAGGACCGCCAATATGTCTTTTAAAGGCGGCAGTTAAGGGTACTTATTCCTCAGCGCCGCTTTTTAACGACGATGAAAAATAAGGTTATAGCGTCCCCAAGCGTTGGAAAATCTCCTGGGTCTTGGCTACCAGGAGTAGCTGATACCCCGGAGAGCATGATTCGGGTAGCTTTTTATCGTCCCCAGTCTTGTAATTATGATTATTTACCAAATAACGGCAATCGCAAAAAAAAAGTCTGATTTCCCATTCATTTCTCTCTCCTCTGATATGATCTAGCATACCAGAGGAGAGAGAAATGGGTTCTACCGAGCCCCTGGTACCTCCAGTGTCCCTGGACCCTCCGGCTCTGTACCCTAGCCCTTGGGGTCTTCCAGGAAGAAAATGGTGGGCCCATGTGCAGTGCGCCCGCTGAGATCTGCCGGTCGGTACCCAGCAACAATAGGAGAGTTTTCCTATTGGTTCATTTTGATCACTGTGATAGACCCAGTATGTAACGCTCGCGCCGAGGCTGGAGAAATTGCACAGCAAATTTTGTGGTCCATTTACTCTGGATAGCCTTTTGAAAATAAAAAAAATTGGTTCCAATGTAAATTTTTTGTGAAAAAAGTAAAATGTTAATTTACTTATACATCCAGCTGCTGCAGGTCCAATGGGTCTTCAGACTGGGAAAACACAGATAAGGAGGGTTTAATAATCCTTTTTAATACTTTTTTGAGGGACATAGAGCAACAAAATGTACTGAAGAAGATGTAATACCCTATGGGCGAGCAGTATAGTACCCATAAATTTGAAAGAAGTTTTTGGAGGCTTATCTAGCAATTAAATGTGCCCAAGAAGATGTAATACCCTATTGGTGAGCAATATGATACCGATAAATTTGGAACAAGTTTCTTGAGGGTTATATATCAACGAAATGTACTCCAGACCATGGATCAGTCTATGGATAAGTATTTTAATAACAATAAAATTACCCTATAGGTGAGTAATATAATAGTGATAAAATATTGAACATTTTTTTTAGGCTTGCGTATCGACAAAATGAACTCCAGACCATGGAGCTGTCTATGGGTGATCAATATACGGTAATAAGGATAACATTTTGAAAAAAGTTTTTGGAGGGTTATATACCAACAAAATGTATTCAAGAACATGTAATACTGTATGGCTGAGAAATGTAACACAGCAACATTTTTAAACTTTTTTGTTTGAGTCATATATCGCAAAAATGTACCCAAGATTATGGAGTAGTGTACAGGTAAGAAATGTGAAGAAACAAGAAAAATCTTCTACACTTTTTCTACTGTTATATACCACCAAAATGTGACAGAAAGCATATACTGTATTGATGAGTAATCTAATCCTGAACTATCTTTTGACACCTTTTGTACGTCTTACATATCACAGTAATGCAACAATTTCCATATTAAACTGTATGAATGAGTCATTGAATCCATAGCAAAATTTTAAATGACAATATTTTGAAAATGTAGGTGATGTAGTTGATGTGCTTATACAGTCATAAAGGCCTTGCAGAACATATGATTAAGGTCCTCCATAGACCCCTGGAAGGCAACAACTGGCGGCCCTCATTAAAATATCAAATATTACAAACACTTTAGTGCTGCTGTCATCTGGTGGTGTGGAAAAATAAGGGCTAATCCAGTCTCACTCTCATTTTTATGAGAGTAAGCTTGTCTGAATTCTCTGTTAACAGGCAAAAGCGCCTGTCTATTAAGACTACCCCCCCACCCCCCGGCGGCACGAAAAACATGCTCGGAAAAGATCTAGCAGCAGGGCATCAATACACGTTCAAGGCATAGAGTGACAGCTCAAGCCAGGTGTCCAGCTTTGAGACCGAATAACTGAAAGTCGCAGCAGAATTGGTGAGTATGCTGGTTTGGTTGGCCAGGTATTGCTTGACCATCTTTAAAATTTTTTCCCTCCTTCTCAAAACTACCCATTAATCAGGCCATGGGTGGAAGACTTAAAAATTGGCCCATGAGGGGGCGTGGCCTAGGCAGCAATGGAGTAGGGTGTGCTGCTAGTGAGCTCTGAGGAGGCATCCTCATAATCGGCTAACATTGGCTATAAATCTTTATTTTTTACAATTTGGACACTGGATTCAACATCCACATGATACCAGGATCCTTTTGAGACCAAAATTGCCTATCTCAAGGTCCCTCATGTCAAACTCCTGAGCAGGCCGCATGGTCTGGGCCTAGTCTAGGCCTCAAACAGCTAAAGCCCTCATAAACTGGGCTCTTCATATCCCGGGCTTATTGCAACCCTCCCTCCACCCAGGGGCCTCCATCCTGCTCCCAGCAGGCTTATCCGTCATTGCCCCAACCATCTTTGGTGAAGTTGCTGCTCCTGAGACCTGAAGCCTCGGCCCCGCAGCTGCCGAGGTCTGAGGGAAGCAGTAAGTGCCACTCCTGCATCAGCTCACAGCAGCCGCCGAGACGCATCCATCTGGAGAGGGTAAGCACTGAAGCGCGCTCCCCTCTCCCCCTCTGTGGCTCCAAGCCTCAGTCCCGCTGGAGCTGCGGGCTGAGTGAAGCAGTGGAAGTCGCCGCCACAACTGTTCCTCGCGGCCGCCGGACCCCGGGGGTAGAAGGCGTAGGAGCGCACTCCCCTCTCCTTGCATCCGGTGACCGGAGGTGAGAAGCAGCGTCAGAGAGCCCTCCAGTCCGCGCTGTAACCAAGCGTGGTGAAGCGGCTGAAGAACAGAGCCGCCGGCGGAGTAATCGCAGATCCCGGGGGACCCGCCGGAGAGTGTGTGCGCGCCGGAGCGTCTGCCGGGGATCGCGGAGGTCCCGGCTAAGTCACAACACCAGGAGCGTTCTTCTCACACCGGAGGTAAGAGGTCCTGGGCCCGGCACTCGGAAGGCTTAACCCCTACAACAGCGCGGCTGCAGCGCTGCATCTGCGGCTGCGGTCCCCGGCTTCCCCGCGCTCATTTACACCCCGCAGTGAGCGCTGACAAGGCGGCCCCCCCTCTCTCTCTCCTGCTGATGACCCGAGGCTGCGGTCGGCAGTAGCGACGCTGCAGCGCAGTCTCCCTCCTCCCTTCCTGGCCTGCGGGGAGCGATTCTAAGCCGCATCCAAGAGGCGGGGGCTCCCCCCGGCACAAGCGGCAGCAGAGCCACAGGATCACATCATCTTACAAGCGGTGGCTGTAAGGAGTCCGCTGGAAGAAGCACCGGAGCAGTCATTAGGAGATCAGCGCGAAGAAAAGACCACTGTGAGTGACTCCCCGGCGCCCCCCCCCCTGCACCGAGACAAACGTCCCGGGTCCAGCACTCGGTTTGCCCTCACCGGCGGCACGACTACAGCGGTGCGGCCGCGGCTGTTAACCCCTGGTCTGCGGGTACAGCGGTCCGCAGTTGGCGCCATTTTCTTCAGCCTCCCGGCCTCTCTCATAACAAGCTTGGGATTTCTGTAGAGGAGTGAGCACATCATACACAGCTCTCCCTTCCTCCTCTCCACTCTGCTCCCTATTCTCGGGCAGGAATAAACCGCTAGAGCAACATAAAGGGGGCACATACTGCAGCTCATGCCATATATTGCAGACTTCCCTGCGCCCTCATCCCCTTCCTGCTGGAAAACCTGAAGTGCATAAGCATTAACAATTACAGGGACTGGTTTGGGGATTACAGCCCTACGACCTGCTGCAGGCTTTAAAGAAGCCCTCTTTGTTCAATATCCGTTACAGAACAGAGCCCGCTCGGCTCTGCTATATCTCTAGGCAAAACTGAATTATCTGAGCTAGGGATCAAGGGGACTGCATCTGACTCACTGGTCTCTATCCTCAACACATACTGCTATATGTTGCTATACCTTATCTCACCTCCATTTAGTTTAACTCATTGTTTGCTTGCTGTACAGTACTTTCTGCTATAATTGTTTGTTCAGCCTACCATATCTTCCATACACTAAGTAGGGGTTAAGGGAGAGCTTAACTGTGTCTGTAATCTCCTTTTATACTCTGCATAACCTGTATAGATTCATCTATCAGCCGAAGTTTGGGCTCAGTAGGCGTTCCCAGTGAACATATTTCCTTATTGCACAACTGTCGCATTAGCGAGCTGTACTGGCCTGGGGAGTGGCTGTTGATTACTTGTGTGTGTTTGGGATATTGCAGCTTCTCAGGACAGCCCAGTCACTCAATCCTCGAACTAGTCTCTCTTGTAACCAGTTTCCTATTCAGAAATAATGAATCGCTCCAATACCAAAAATTACATCTCAAAACTCCCCCAACCCAACTCTCAAAAATCCAATAAATCAAACACCTCAGGTCGCAACCCCTCTCGAGACTTGGTAAATGTAATAAGCCCAGCCAAAGCCAGATCTAGATCTAGGTCCCCAAGGACTCCTCTAAATAGTCCAGGTGACAAATTAGTGCAACGTAACAAGTCCCAAAACAAACCTTCATCACAACATCACAACAAGGACACAGAAATGGATACGTCCGTCTCAAAAAAAAGACTGGGCCCAGATGAGTGGGGGGAGGAGAAAAAGGTTGCTTCTGATTATTCGGGCTACGAGTCGGAAGATTTTTCCCCGAACGCAAGCCCGGTGAGAAGAAGGACAAAAAAATGTACAAACTGGTTTAGAGGACTCTACTTCACATTTCCTGAGTATGATGGATACTCACATGAAAATAATAACCAAACAAATCAGAGAGGAAATGCATCTCAATTTTGAAAAACACTCTAGCCAGATACATAAATCAATGGAGGCGTTTACTGAAAAATTAGGAAAACAGGAGGAAAAAATCAAGGGGTTGGAGAAAACAGTGGCCAGGCATACAGCCGAAAATAAAGATCTCAGGTCAGAAGTAGACCGTCTCAGACTTAAAATGGCTGACTTGGAGGACAGAAACAGACGTAACAACGTAAAAATTCGTGGCATTCCCGAAAATGTCACTCCCGAAAAACTCCTCAACTTCGCCCAATCTCTAATTAAAAAAGTTATCCCATCCATATCAGCCCAGGAGCTCACTATAGATAGGATCCATAGACTGCCCAAGCCCTCAAGCGTTGCTGCAGACCTTCCTAGAGACACAATTCTCAGGATTCATTTCTTCCACAGAAAAGAGCAGCTACAAAATTTCATCAAAGTGGAGAAAAGGTTCCCTGAGCCCTTTGAGAACTTAAAACTATACGCGGATCTATCCAGAGAGACTCTAGAGGGCAGGAAAGCTTTTAAAAAGGTGACAAACTCTTTGGCTACGTTCAGATTAGCGTTTCCCGACGCTGCGTCGGGAAACGCAGCGGCGACGCACGCGTCATGCGCCCCTATGTTTAACATGGGGGACGCATGCGTTTTTCTTGTTGCGTTTTCCGACACGTGCGTCGTTTTTGACGCTAGCGTCGGACGCAAGAAAATACAACAAGTTGCATTTTTCTTGCGTCCGATTTTCGTCAAAAAACGACGCACGCGTCGCAAAACGCAGCGTTTTTGCGTGCGTTTGCACGCGTTTTTTCGTGCGTCGTGCGTTGCGTCGCCGACGCAGTGGCGCGCAACGCTAATCTGAACGTAGCCTTTGAGAGACATGGGAATCTCATATAAATGGGGGTGTCCGCTGAAGCTTCTGGTACTATATAAAAACAAAACAATCCCCATTAGTACTCCTGAAGATGGAGAAAGGTTCATTACCTCTATTACTTAGGTCAGTTTAAGAGTTATTTTTCTCTGATAAATCTATATGACCTTAGCCTGCATCCTATAAAAGGTTCTTTGTATAAGGTTCCAAAGTGTTCAAGATATTATAACTGTTATAATGTTTATGTTAAAATTTGTATTCCTTTGTCCACTATCTCTATATATCCCGGAGGATGCCTCAAGTTCTATCCTGAGCTCATTCACGAACTTTCCCCCGGACAGTGAAGAACCCACCGGAGGGTTTCTTCGGAGAGGACAAGTTAAGTTTCCAAGTGTGTGTTGTTTTATTTCTGTATTTCTGTCTTGCTGCACGCTAAAAGTAAATCCTAAGTCTTTAGTTAGTATATTTCTGTTATACAGTTCCTAAATCTACTCACAGGTATCTACAGGTGAATAACTTCTTCCCACCCCCCTAACCTCAATCAAACATGTCTCTTAAAATAATGTCATATAATGTTAGGGGTCTTAATAGTCCGAGAAAGAGGTTCTCTATCAAGAATGAGCTGGTTAAATCAAAGTCCGACATCATGTGCATACAAGAAACCAAATTTAAATCTAACCATCACCCAAAATTCACAGATAGGAAGTTTTCACAGATTTTCGAATCTTGTGGTAGCAAAAAAGAAAGCTGGTGTTATGACCATAATTAGTCACAATGTCTCATTTGAACTCATTAAGGAGTGCAAGGACTCAAAAGGCAATTTTCATATTCTAATCGGTAACATTGATAACCATCCTTTCACCATTGTCAACATATACGTCCCGAACAAAGGCCAAATTAGATTTCTGAATAAGCTCATGAGAAGCTTGGAGATCAAGAAGGGAGATTTAATAATGGTGGGCGACTTCAACGTGGTTCCTGATGGCCACCTTGACTCCTCATCCCAGAACAGGCACAAATCTTTGACGCTAAACAAGTGGCTTCACCAAAATGAAATGTATGACATTTTCAGATGTCTCAACACTACCTCGATTGAGTACACCCATTTTTCCGATGTGCATCACTCCGCCTCTAGAATTGACCTGATGATCTCCAGCATTTTTTCATTACCAAAATTTAGAAAAATCTCAATCCTACCTAAAACAATTTCAGACCACTCTCCTGTCATTGCAGAATTGACTTGCGGTCCAGCCTCCAGATCCCACGTCTCATGGAGGTGCAACTCTTCCATTCTTTGTAACCCAGTACATAAAAACGCGATTAACCAGACTGTTAAAAATTACTTTAAAGAGAACGAATCAGATTCAATTGACCCATTCACCCTTTGGAACGCCCATAAGGCTGTGATCAGGGGGGCCTTAATTCAAATTTCTGCTAGAGAAAAAAATCAAAACAGGGCCAAAATTAAGGAGTTACAGTCAAAAATAAAAACCAAGGAAACAGAACTTGCCAACTCAGTCATTCACTCTCCCAATTTACATACCGAATTGGTATCCCTCAGGCAGGAGTTGAGGGCTCTAATCTTCTCTTTTTATGACGCGTCAATTGGGTCTTTAAAATTCAAACAGTATGCCTCCCTAAACAAGCCCAACAGGTACATGCTAAACAGACTGAAAAGGCAAAGGATCCAGAAAAGGATCACAAAAATAGTACCCCCTGGTGGTCGTTTGCTCACTCACCCACAGGACATAGTGGACGCGTTTGCTGCCTTTTACTCAGAATTATACAATCTCAACTTAAATCCCCAACAAGTACAACCATTGGACTCTGATATTAAAAAATTCCTGTCAAATCTTAATCTACCTAAACTCACACCGGAAAACATAGAAGAACTCACCGCCCCGTTCTCCCCTGAGGAGATTTCCGAAAACATTAAAAAATTAAAATCTCTGAAAGCCCCAGGGCCGGACGGCTTCACCAACGAATATTTCAGATCTTTCAGTGAAATCCTAGTCCCACACATGTCTAAAATTTTCAATTCTGCCGCAACTTTGGGCAAGTTCCCAAAAGAAATGTTGAAGGCCTCAATCATTTTGATTCCCAAAGCTAAAGGAGATCCTGATCAGCTCCCAAACTATAGGCCAATTTCCTTAGTCAATACAGACATTAAATTGTATTCCAAAATCCTCGCAAATAGGATCAATAACTTCCTTCCCAATTTGATAATTAATGATCAGATAGGGTTTGTCAGGGGCAGACAGTCGGTCGATGGTACAAGAAGAATCATAAACCTGATGAAGTTTATCAACTCCAAAAAAATCCCCTCAATCTTTGCCTCATTGGATGCCGAAAAGGCATTTGATCGCCTGAACTGGTCATACCTAAAACTCACTCTGCAACAATTTGGTTTTAACCCAAAATCTATAACTGCAATTATGGCTCTGTGCTCGGGTCCCACCGCCAGGGTTTTCTCCAATAATTACCTTTCATCTCCTTTTTCAATTACAAACGGTACGCGTCAGGGCTGCCCCCTGTTCGCTTTGGCGATGGAGCCTTTGGCTCAGTCAATAAGAAAGGATGATAACATAACTGGCATTCAAACAAAAAACAGAGAATTCAAAATAGGCCTCTTCGCCGACGATGTCATTCTGACCCTGACAAACCCTTTAATATCTGTTCCTGCTACCCAAAATTTATTAGATACTTTCTCCCAGCTTTCATACTTCAAAATCAACAAATCCAAGTCCCAAATTATGCAATTTAACCTCGATCCCATTCAAATCAAAGATTTGTCAAAAGCAACCTCGTGGAGCTGGGCGGCTAGCGATTTCACCTATCTGGGGATCAAGATCACCAAAAATATAGACTCACTCGTTCCCACCAATCTTGATTGCCTAACCAAAATTATCTCACTTGATCTGAACCACTTTGCAGGGAGGGATCTCTCTTGGTGGGGAAAGAATCTATCAGTAAAAACATTTATAATCCCTAAAATCCTATATATATTTAGGTCCATCCCCGTTCCTATCCCATCCTCTTACTTAACTAATATTCAAACACTGATCAACAAGTTCCTATGGAATAATAAAAAAGCGAGAGTAGCTATTAGTACTCTCTACAGAAACAAAGCGTCAGGGGGAATGAGCCTTCCCAACATTCTGGCTCACTACCACACAAACTTGATTAAACAGAGTTGCTCCTGGTGGTCTAAAACAGAACCCCCAGCCTGGCTAGAGATCGAATCATCTCTAAACTTGGATAGAGCTTCCAGAGAATTGATCCTAAACCAGCTAACGAACATAAAAAATTCTAGTAATAATTCCCACCCTATTTTTATTGCAATAAGTAATGCATGGTCTAAATTTACTAGGTCCAAAAGAGGATCAGGAAGAGTCGAGTCTCTGAACAATCTTGCTATCTCGTTTATTTTCGAGCTGCAGAATAAATTGGTCAATCCCAAATGGTCCGATTACAAAATCACAAAACTATCCCACATCTTTGACGGAGAAAATTTTGCACCTTTTAAATCCCTCAAAAACACTTATAATATCCCCTCTTCTATGTTTTGCGAGTACCTGATCATTAAGGACCAATGTCAAAAATTCTTGTCAAAAAAGCCTAGCTTTTCTGAAGCGGCACAAAATCTGATTTGTAACCCCGACCACAGTATTTTCTGGAGCTACAAATATATCTATAGTTGGTTTAACCATGATTCAGACTTCGCGAAATCTCCTTCCATGCTGAAATGGGAGCAAGATCTCCAAATAATAATTGACCCAGATGAATGGGAAAGTGCCTTGGTCCACACGTACTCAGCTTCCATCTCTATGTCGTTACAAGAGTCCTATTTTAAACTAGTTACGCACTGGTACCTCACCCCTGCAAGACTGTCCATGATAGGGGGTCATACCTCCCCAGATTGTTGGAGGGTTTGCGGTCACAGGGGCAACTTGCTCCATATTTTCTGGAGCTGTCCCAAAATAAAAACACTTTGGTCTAAAATCTCTGATCTGATTGGAGTACTTCTGGATAAAAATTTTGTCTTAACTCCTCAGACGGCATTGC
This sequence comes from Ranitomeya imitator, assembly GCF_032444005.1. NCBI lineage: Eukaryota > Metazoa > Chordata > Amphibia > Anura > Dendrobatidae > Ranitomeya > Ranitomeya imitator. The sequence continues at coordinate 98,433,420 of NC_091289.1, read as the reverse complement.
TCTCTGTGGGATTAAGTGACACACACTTTCCTCTCAAAGCGTTGGTCATTCACATTCTCTTGGTCACCAAAAATGCCATCGCCTACAATTGGAAAAATCCTAAACCTCCATCATTCCAAGAGATCAAAGATCGTATTGCCCTCCACAAAACATACAAGCAAAAATTCGCCCTAGCTAATGACAGCCTCAAAAAATGCTCAAAAAAATGGGCTCGTTGGGAAGAAGCTTTCCCGTAGCAATTTACAGCAGAAATTGTCACAAAGTGATCTGGACTTTGATTTAAAATGTCTGAAATACAGGACTGGCCAGTTTGTCCACCCTTCTTTTATGATCACATGCATTTTGATTATTCACCTTCCAAACGTTGTTTAAACATTTGACAAATATGATTACCTGTTGACGCTTACTTCAAGTGTCTTCTCTCCCCTTTTCTTTCCCTTCTCTTCCCCCCCTCCTTCCAGCCCCCCTTCCCCTCCCCTTTCCTTTCCCCTCATTCCCCCTATTCCTTCTTCCTTCCTGCCCCGTTAATTGTTAAAATCCAATAAAGTTATTTGGGAAAAAAAAAAATTGGCCCATGAGTTTGATAGTGTACCACGGCGTCTGCTGTGTGTTTCCCTGGACTCTCGTTCTTGGTTGGGTAAAGAAGCTTGCCCCCTGCGGCTAGCGTTGTCTGAGGGGAATTTTTTCAATATATTTTCCACAATGTCCATCTGGTATAGCACCATTTTAGAAGACCTCAGGAAGAAGAGATGCAAAGTTTTTCTTGAAGCATGGGTTTAGGAGGGTGAAAAATCAGTACTCTTTTTTGGCCAAAATGAATTTAATGCGGAAAAGGCAGCGGTCAATAATGTCTGCCATATTTGCCAAGTTCCATACAGCCAACACTTCCCTGTCTCCACCATGATGATGACTCTCCATCTCCTCCTCCCTCTCTTCCTCCTCATTCCCCTCCTCAGCCCATCTACATAGAAGAGATGGGACAGCCACTATGTATGGTTTGTCTCCTAGTCAAATAGCCTCAGCAGAGCCTGTTGCCGCTTCACTGAAGCAGTGCTGCAGAGCTTCCAACTTTTGGCGCATGTGGATGACATGCTCTGAGATACCACATCACAGATGGAGGATGAGGAGGAGCAGGAGGGGGTGCAGAAATGTGGAGGAAACACTGGGCCAGTAATCCTCGACTCCGGGAGCACATGCTTTGTTCCATGGTATCACTCGGCCACAGCCTCCACAATGTTTATCCAGTGTGTCGAAAACGAAATGTAGCATCACTGGTCGCAAGTACTTGTCCACTTGTCGGTCAATAAGTGGACAATTCCAATAAGTGTGTTGGTAAGGGTACAGGTGATGTTCCTGGCCACGTTTTGGTACAAGGCAAAAAAGCTACACCGGGAGAAGAAGTGGTGGCTGGTGACCAAGTACCGGGGAATGGCTGAAATCCTAAATGGCAACATTTCCAAGGCAAGTAGCCTGGAAATATACCCGTATAGAATTTCGCCCTGAGGGTGGGTGGCTGGGAGCTTTCTTTTTTGCTCAAAGGATGGGGTAGAGACTGCTGGACGCTGGTCTGGGAAAAGGATCTGGAAGTCCCTGATTATGGTAAGTCAGATTGTGCATGGATAGGTGCAGGGCAGGAGGCATCTGCACCAGTGTTTTGGACAGGTGATTGGGAATCAGCTAGCACAAGGAAAGAAAAGAGGCAGTGGCGTCGCCAGATGGCACAAATCGTGCACCAAGCATTCTGCCCACTGTTGTGATCCGGTGACCTTGGAGCAGCATGAAAACTTTCGCTGGAGTAGCTGGTCACTATACTGACCGCAAATCCTGATCTTAACACCGCAACTAGAAGTAGCCGTGGAGTGTACCTAACCAATCCTAGACACATCGTTACAGCCGGAGGACTAATTACCCCTAAAGATGGAAATAGGAATACTATCTTGCCTCAGAGCAGAACCACAAAGGATAGACAGCCCCCCACAAATATTGGCGGTGAGTCGGAGAGCAAAAAATATACACAAGCAGAAAAACAGGATTTAGCACAAGAGGCCACTCTAGCTAAATAGGACAGGATAGGACAGAGTTCTGTGCGGTCAGTATTAAAACCCTTCAAAAATATCCACAGTAGAATATTCAAAAACTTCCTACATCTAACTAAAGACGTAGGAGCGTAAATCTGCAACTCCAGCGAATCCTACAATCAGAGCAGGAATACAATCAAAAACAAGCACACAGCCTGTGTGCCAGAGAAAAAGAAACAGACACTTATCTTTGCTGAAATGGCAACCAAGCAGGAGAAGCCAGAAAGAGATCCATCATATCCCAAAAAACATTGACAACTGGCAAGGACTAATGAGTCCTGCAAGCCTAAATACCCCAGTCAGAACTGCAATTAGCAGATACACCTGTCCAAGACTGCAGCCCAGGAAAAACTGCATTACCATCTACTACCACCAGAGGGAGCTCAAAAGCAGAATTCACAACAGTACCCCCCCCCTTGAGGAGGGGTCACCGAACCCCCACCAGAGCCCCCAGGATGATCAGGATGAGCCAAATGAAAGGCACGAACCAAATCAGCAGCATGGACATCAGAGGCAAAAACCCAAGAATTATCCTCCTGGCCATAACCCTTCCATTTGACAAGGTATTGAAGCTTCCGCCTCGAAAAACGGGAATCCAAAATCTTCTCAACAACATATTCCAACTCCCCATCAACCAACACAGGGGCCGGAGGATCAACCGAGGGAACAACGGGCTCCACATATTTCCGCAATAAAGATCTATGGAAGACATTATGGATAGCAAAAGAGGCCGGAAGCGCCAGTCGAAAAGACACCGGATTAATAATCTCAGAAATCCTATAAGGACCAATAAACCGAGGCTTAAACTTAGGAGAAAAAACCTTCATAGGAACATGACGGGAAGACAACAAGACCAGATCCCCAACCCGGAGCCGGGAACCAACACACCGACGACGATTAGCAAAACGTTGAGCCTCCTCTTGAGACAACACCAAATTGTCCACCACATGAGCCCAAATCTGCTGCAACCTGTCCACCACAGAATCCATACCAGGACAGGTCAGAAGGCTCAACCTGCCCTGAAGAAAAACGAGGATGAAAACCAAAATTACAAAAGAAAGGCGAAACCAAGGTAGCCGAACTAGCCCGATTATTAAGGGCAAACTCGGCCAATGGCAAGAAAGCCACCCAATCATCCTGATCAGTAGACAGATTCTGGCTGTGTAGAGTGAAAGGGGAATGTAGTGGTCTGGGTTAATGTACCAGTAGACTCATCTAGCAGTGGCTGGGCAATGGGCAGGATGAGGAGGAAACACAGATATAGGCCCAAAATAAAAAGTAGGCTAAACGCAGTTCAAAATTGGTAACAGAACTAAACAAGCGGCATAGCTTTGTTCAGTGGAGGACAACTGTAATGAGTGGCGCAGACACAGTTAGTAGGCCCAAACTAAAAAAAGTAGGCTAAATGCAGTTCAAAATTGGTAACAGGACTAAACAGGCGGCATAGTTTTGTTCAGTAGAGGACAACTGTAATGAGTGGCGCAGACACAGTTAGTAGGCCCAAAATAAAAAAGTAGGCTAAAAGTAGTTCAAAATTGGTAACAGGAGTACACAGGCGGCATTACTTTGTTCAGTGGAGGAGGACAACTGTAAGTGAGTGGCGCAGACAGACTTAGTAGGCCTAAAATAAAAAAGTAGGCTAAATGCAGTTCAAAATTGGTAACAGGACTAAACAGGCGGCATAGTTTTGTTCAGTAGAGGACAACTGTAATGAGTGGCGCAGACACAGTTAGTAGGCCCAAAATAAAAAAAGTAGGCTAAATGTAGTTCAAAATTGGTAACAGGAGTACACAGGCGGCATAGCTTTGTTCAGTGGAGGACAACTGTAAGGAGTGGCTGACACAGTTACTAGGCCCAAATAAGTAAGTAGGCTAAATGCAGTTCAAAATTGGTAACAGGAGAACACAGGTGGCATTGCTTTGTTCAGTGGAGTTGGACAACTGTAATGAGTGGCTCATACAGACTTAGTAGGCCTAAAATAAAAAAGTAGGCTAAACGCAGTTCAAAATTGGAAACAGGAGTACACAGGCGGCATTGCTTTGTTCAGTGGAGGAGGACAACTATAACGAGTGGCGCAGACAGACTTAGTAGGCCTAAAATAAAAAAGTAGGCTAAATGCAGTTCAGTTCAAAATTGGTAACAGGACTAAAAAGGCGGCATTGCTTTGTTCAGCGGAGGACAACTGTAGTGAGAGGCTGACACAGTTAGTAGGCACAAATAATAAAGTGGGCTAAATGTCTGCCAAAAAATTGTTCATAAATAAACAGGTGGCATAGCTAGGTACAGGGGTGGGCTCCTCTGCTGAGTAGCAGACAGTGGTAGTTGGCGCAAAGTATTAACTGGTCTAAATGGAGGCCAGGGCCCCTGTATATTTTTACCATCATCTTACATTTCAACAAATTTGAATTGGCAGGGCCATTGAAGGATTTAACAGCACAGACTACACAGTGGTGGAGTAGGGAGAGGTAAGTTTTGCAAGTGGTAGGGCACTATTCGAGCTGGGGGAGAACACTCTCTCGTGGGCGGCGGTACTGGCACAGGGCCCCTCATATTACGATAGTGTGTCTGACGTTGGTTGTGCACCACCACCATCAGAGACACAGGACCCTGTGCCAGTGCTGTCGCCCAAGAGTGGGCACACCCACCTGTCCAGGCAAACGGCACTCGCACGGTGCTTGCGCCAAGTGGTGAGCACTCCCTGTGGGGGGGAGTCAGCCCATTTAGGGAGGTATAAAAATAGCCTATGGTGGACATTCAGCAACTGCAAATGGAGGAATTGGAGCAGTCAGTAAGAGGAGACCAAAAGCAAGACATTTTTCAGGCAAGCTACGTGTCAGCAGGGGAAGGTGGGGCAAAATAATTTGAAATCCATGATTGGTTCATTTTAATGAAGGTTAGATCATCAACATTTCGGGGAGCCAGACGTGTCCTTTTTTCGGTCAGTATTGAACCAGCAGCACTGAAGACTCTTTCTGATAGTACACTAGAAAGAAAGCAGCGGACAAAAAATATGAACACAAAAGGACAAAAATAAATAAATAAAAATTTTAAGTAAAAAATAGTAAGTATCACCTCAAAATTGTGTATTAGTGTCCCAGTGAAAAAATATATATACAATATGTATAAAAGACCACTACTTAGAAGATGAATGGCAGACCATTCGGTGATTGGAAACAAAAGGAGATGCCTACGTATGGAAGTAAACTCATATATAAAATAAATAATATATGAGTTTATTTATTTTATATATGAGTTTACTTCCATACGTAGGCATCTCCTTTTGTTTCTGATAGCACACTAGCAGCTGGGCAAGCGAGCTCCTGTAATCCATATTCTGCCCATCCAGGCCAGGTGTCTATTTTAGATGCCCTGTAATCAAAGGGGAATGACCTGTGAGGGAGAACATCGATAAGGGAGGAAAAATAGTTTGTAACCATACTGGACAAATGCTGTCTCATGTCACTTTGAATCGATGCAGCAGTGCCTGTCTTGTCTGCGGTCATTGCGAAATCACTCCACAACCTGGTCATAAAACCCCTCTGTCCAATGTCACTTCGGATTTGTGCACCTCTACCACCTCTGCTATGTTGCCCCTTACAGCTCATGTGAGAACCATCACCGCCTCTGTGTGCTGGGAATGCCTGAACCAAACGGTCTACAAGAGTTGCTTGTTTGGTAGCCAATATTTGCTCCAGGTTCTCATGTGGCATGATATTTTGCAATTATCCTTTGTATCGTGGATCCAGGAGGCAGGCCAACCAGTAATCGTCATCGGTCATCATTTTGATAATGCGAGGGTCCCTTTTTAGGATACGCAAGGCATACTCAGCCATGTGGACCAATGTTCCAGGTGTCAATTCACTGCTTGTGCTGGGTTGAGGAGCACTTTCTTGCAAATCAACATCACTTGTGTCCCGCAAAAAACCCTGTACCTGACCTTGCAACGCCACCAGTTTCTATTGCCCCCTGAGAAGCATCCTCCCATAAATATTCATCCTCATCATCCTCCTCCTCCTCCTCTTCATCTGCCACCTCGTCCAAGAGAGTTCCCTGAGCAAACAATGGCTGACTGTCATCAAGGCTTCCCTCCTCCTCGGCTGCAGACGCCTCCTCCTTAATGTGCATCAAACTTTGCATCAGCAGATGCATTAGTGGGATGCTCATGCTTATGATGGCGTCGTCTGCATTTACCAGCCATGTGCATTCCTCAAAACACTGAAGGACTTGACAGAGGTCTTGTAGCTTCGACCACTGCACACCAGACAACTCCATGTCTGCCATCCAACTGCCTGCCCGTGTAGGTGTACCCTCCCACAAATAAATTACAGCACGCCTCTGTTCGCACAGCCTCTGAAGCATGTGCAGTGTGGAGTTCCACCTTGTTGCAACGTCGATTATTAGGCAGTGCTGGGGAAGATTCAGCGATCGCTGATGGTTCAGCATACGGCTGGAGTGTACGGGGGACCGACGGATGTGCGAGCAAAGTCTTCGCACTTGCAGGAGCAGGGCTGGTAACCCCAGATAATTTTTCAGGAAGCACTGCACCACCAGGTTCGAGGTGTGAGCCAGGCCAGGTATGTGTTTCAGTTCTGAAAGTGCTATGGCAGCCATAAAATTCCTTCCGTTATCACTGACTACCTTGCCTGCCTGAAGATATACACTGCCCAGCCATGACTGAGTTTGTTGCTGAAAGTTCTCAGCCAGTACTTCCGCAGTGTGTCTGTTGTCGCCCAAATACTTCATTTCTAACACAGCCTGCTGACACTTACCACTAGCTGTTCTATAATGGGACACCTTGTGTGCAACACTGGAAGCTGCGGATGGAGTGGACGTGCGACTGCGCTCTGTGGACGAGCTTTCGCTTCTGGTGGAGGAGGAGGGATGGCGAATGCCTACAGTCAACTGTTTCCTAGACCGTGGGCTAGGCAGAACTGTCCCACTATGGCTGTCCTCTGTGGACCCTGCATCCACCACATTAACCCAGTGTGCCGTGATGGACACGTAATGTCCCTGGCCATGCCTACTGGTCCATGCATCTGTTGTTAGGTGCACCTTTCTACTGACTGATTGCCTCAGTGCATGGACAATGTGGTCTTTGACATGCTGGTGGAGGGCTGGGATGGCTTTTCTCGCAAAGAAGTGTCGACTGGGTAGGTCATAGCGTGGTACTGCGTAGGCCATCGGGGCTTTGAAAGCTTTGCTTTCAACCAAAGGGTAGGGCATCATCTCTAATGAGATTAGTCTAGCAATGTGGGCGTTCAAACCCTGTGTACGCGGATGAGAGGATGAGTACTTTATTTTCCTAACGAGAGTCTCTTGTAGGGTGAGCTGGACTGGAGAGCTGCATATGGTGGAACTAGCGGGGGGTGGTGGTTGACATGGCAGATTGAGAGAGGGTTGGTGATGGTATTCTTGATGTTGGCCTTTATACAGTGTTTCCTACGAAGAACCTTGTGATTCCCTGACTGCTTTGGCCTTGCGATGATACCTCCACATTTGCTGCTGGGGGTGTCCTAACCGGTGAGCTTACAGTGAGTGAAGCAATGTAGCGTTGCTGACTACCTTCATTCTGAGCAGGTGCACCAACGGTACGGGACGTTTGGTAGTTAGTCCAGGCTTGCAAGTGCATGCTGGTTAAATGTCTAAGCATGCACGTTGTATTTAAATTTTGGAGATTCTTCCCTCTGCTAAAGATTTTTGCGCATTTCTTACAGATAACTTTGCACTGATCATTCGGATCTTGTTTAAAAAATTCCCACACTGCACTCTTCTTACTATGGAATACCTTTTCTGGCATTGCACGCTGTGCTACTTTCACCGGATGGCCACGCTGTCCTACAATTGTTTTTGATTTTGGCAAATGTTTTTGACCAGATACGGGCCTGCCAGTTGAAAGCTGTTGCGATGTAGATGGCTGCTGCGGATCATCCTCCTCTGCTTCTGAGCTACTGGCAGCGGCACCCTCTTCCCCCAATAATCTGGGTCAACAACTGGGTCATCTATCACCTCCTTTTCAATGTCATGAGCACCTTCCTCTGTGTCACCGTGTAAGGTGCTTTAGTGTTCGTGATGGGGCACCATAGTCTCATCAGGGCCATATTCTGGCTCAGTACACTGTGAGGGCAATGTAGCGATCTGAGTCAATGGAACAGCATAATAATCTAGCTGTGGCTGCGCATCTGTGCACTCCATGTCCGATTCATCTTGTAATAGGCTGTTAACAATTTCCCTTTCTAACCCAGGCACGGTATGTGTAAAGAGCTCCATGGAGTAAAAACTGTAGTGTCGCCTGCCGCATCCTTCACTTTTGGTTTAGGTGAAGGACACAAGGAAGCGACTTGTTCCTGACCGGAAGCATGCACTGAAGACTCGCTGCTTTTCTATTTCGAACTTTCTGAAGAGGAGGCGAAAGAGCTACAGGCTGAGTCAGCAAGGAAAGCCAAAACTTTTTCCTGCTGCTCCGGCTTTAAAAGCTGTTTTCCTACTCCCAGATAAGGGAGCCTTCGAAGCCTTGTGTAGCCAGACGATGACACTGGCTCAACACCTCGAGCCTTTGGTGCTATTTTGCTTTTCCCACTACCACCAGATGCTCCACCACCACCACCATCAGTACCAGCTGGCAACGACCACCCACGGCCTCTTCCACCAGACTTCCTCATTTTTGGAAAAATCTAACCAAAATAACAACCGTTATATGGTACTGTAAAACAAGGTAGAAGGTGTATATAAACTTGTTGAGAATTTAAATCTCTCTTTTTTTGCGGGGAGACTGCACCAAAACTCAGGCCCAGTGTATTACACTACATAAGGGGACAAAAACTGAACTCGGAAATTATAGGCCAGTAAGCTTAACCTCTACTGTGGGTAAAATACTGGAGGGCATTCTAAGGGATGCTATACTGGAGTATCTGAAGAGGAATAACCTCATGACCCAGTATCAGCACGGGTTTACTAGGGACCGTTCATGTCAGACTAATTTGATCAGTTTCTATGAAGAGGTAAGTTCCAGATTGGACCAAGGGAACCCAGTGGATGTAGTGTATATGGACTTTTCAAAAGCTTTTGATACGGTGCCACACAAAAGGTTGATACATAAAATGAGAATAATGGGGATAGGGGAAAATATGTGCACGTGGGTTGAGAGCTGGCTCAGGGATAGGAAACAAAGAGTGGTTATTAATGGAGCACACTCGGACTGGGTAGCGGTTAGCAGTGGGGTACCACAGGGGTCAGTATTGGGCCCTCTTCTTTTTAACATATTTATTAATGACCTTGTAGGGGGCATTCAGAGTAGAATTTCAATATTTGCAGATGACACTAAACTCTGCAGGGTAATCAATACAGAGGAGGACAATTTTATATTACAGGATGATTTATGTAAACTAGAAGCTTGGGCTGATAAATGGCAAATGAGCTTTAATGGGGATAAATGTAAGGTCATGCACTTGGGTAGAAGTAATAAGATGTATAATTATGTGCTTAATTCTAAAACTCTGGGCAAAACCGTCAATGAAAAAGACCTGGGTGTATGGGTGGATGACAAACTTAAATTCAGTGGCCAGTGTCAGGCAGCTGCTACAAAGGCAAATAAAATAATGGGATGCATTAAAAGAGGCATAGATGCTCATGAGGAGAACATAATTTTACCTCTATACAAGTCACTAGTTCGACCACACTTAGAATACTGTGCACAGTTCTGGTCTCCGGTGTTTAAGAAAGACATAGCTGAACTGGAGCGGGTGCAGAGAAGAGCGACCAAGGTTATTAGAGGACTGGGGGGTCTGCAATACCAAGATAGGTTATTACACTTGGGGCTATTTAGTTTGGAAAAACGAAGACTAAGGGGTGATCTTATTTTAATGTATAAATATATGAGGGGACAGTAGAAAGACCTTTCTGATGATCTTTTTAATCATAGACCTGAAACAGGGACAAGGGGGCATCCTCTGCGGTTGGAGGAAAAAAGGTTTAAGCATAATAACAGACGCGGATTCTTTACTGTAAGAGCAGTGAGACTATGGAACTCTCTGCCGTATGATGTTGTAATGAGTGATTCATTACTTAAATTTAAGAGGGGACTGGATACCTTTCTGGAAAAGTATAATGTTACAGGGTATATACACTAGATTCCTTGATAGGGCGTTGATCCAGGGAACTAGTCTGATTGCCGTATGTGGAGTCGGGAAGGAATTTTTTTCCCCAATGTGGAGCTTACTCTTTGCACATGGGTTTTTTTTGCCTTCCTCTGGATCAACATGTTAGGTTAGGCTATGGGTTGAACTAGATGGACATATAGTCTTCCTTCAACCTTAATAACTATGTAACTATGTAACTATGTATAATGTAAGTGGCAGAACGTGGCTGGTTGATATACGACAAACTAACAGAACTGACGTAGATCCGCTTAGTGGCAATTTAAATCTCCCTTTTTTGAGGGGAGACTGCACCAAAACTCAGACCCAGTGAATTACACTACACAATGTAAGTGGTAGAATGTGGCTGGAAGATATACGACAAACAGAACCAACGTAGATCCACTTAGTGCCAATTTAAATCTCCCTTTTTTTGGGAGGAGACTGCACCAAAACTCAGACCCAGTGTATTACACTACACAATGTAAGTGGCAGAACGTGGCTGGCTGATATACGACAAACTAACAGAACTGACGTAGATCCACTTAGTGCCAATTTAAATCTCCCTTTTTTAGGGGGGAGACTGCACCAAAACTCAGGCCCAGTGTATTACACTACACAATGTAAGTGGCAGAACGTGGCTGGAAGATATACGACAAACAGAACTGACATAGATCCACTTAGTGGCAATTTAAATCTCCCTTTTTTGGGGGGGAGACTGCACCAAAACTCAAGCCCAGTGTAATACACTACACAATGTAAGTGGCAGAACGTGGCTGGAAGATATACGACAAACTAACAGAACTGACGTAGATCCACTTAGTGGCAATTTAAATCTCCCTTTTTTTGCGGGGGAGACTGCACCAAAACTCAGGCCCAGTGTATTACACTACGCAATGTAAGTGGCAGAACGTTGCTGGAAGATATATAAAAAAATACAAGGACTGTAGTACAATTTCAATCTCCCGACAATGATCTCAGGACAAGTATGGCAGCAATAAAAAGGACTACTGCACACAAAAGTGTGGACAAATAAACAAGATAACTGTGCAGAAAGGAGCAACAGGATTTTTGCTTTTAAAAAAGCAGTTGGTTTGCACAGCAGCGTACAAACAGCAATGCATCAGGGAGCCTTATAAGGCAGCGTAATAAGCTACAGAGCTGATGCACAAAAATATAAACTCCACTGTCCCTGCAAAGAAAAGGTGGTGTTGGACAGTGGAAATCGCTACAGCACAAGCAGTTTCGGGGGTTAATCTTCCCTCCCTAACTACATCCCTTCTTCTGATGCAGCTGCAACAACCTCTCCTTATGCTGAGATCGGCAGAAGTAAGATGGTGGTTGGCGTGCATGCCCCTTTATAGCCCCTGTGACGCCGCAGAAAGCAAGCCAATCACTGTTATGCCCTTCTCTAAGATGGTGGGGACCGAGAACTATGTCATCACGCTGCCCACACTTTGCGTCCTCCTTCATTGGCTGAAAAATGGCACTGAAAACGTCATATGAAACGCGACTTTGGTGCGAAAATCGACAACCTCATGGCCGATCCCACACTAGGATCGGGTCAGGTTTGACGAAACCCGACTTTGCCGAAAGTCGGTGATTTTTTAATTTGTCCGATCCGTTTCGCTCAACTCTACTCATCACTAGTTAGTGTCTATGAGAATGTTTCCAAGACACTGTAATGCATTGTATATACAGGTTTCGGCTGTTTTCTAGGAAGAAACATCTGCAAAGTATAAATGACGTGGCATCTCTGCTCAACTGCTCTTGATTATCTGATTGCTCTCCAGCCAAGAAGCGGAAACATGATTTCCACAGAGCAATGCTTAGTGAAAACATCCATTTTTATTATATACTTATGGAATAATAACAAAAGGTACAATTTCTTAAAGGGGTTGTCCACTACTTGTCTACTGCTTCTTAACTGCTTAAGTGCTCCACATAACATAAAACATCTATACTTACCTTGTTGGTGCACCTGCAGTGTTAGTGGAGTGATTCCAGTCAATCATGAGACATTTGCAGTCAATCTGCTGCTGCTGATCAAATGCAGCCTTCACAGTTCCATCTGACAGAAATATGAAGGCTGCTGCTGATTATTTTATATTATGTCTGGCACTTATGCAATTAAGAAGGGTTGTACAGCTTTGGAAATCCTTTTACTGTCATCACAGATATCCAAAAAAAGTATAATTTATAAAAAGTTTGTTAAACTAATGATATGCATACATTGAGTTAACTTAATTCCATTTTAGTGTGTAACAAAGAATGGCTGTCACACAGAAGTCCGTCGTCTCTGTTTTCACTGTATGTATACACCAATATTGCTTCCAGTTGCAAATTTATAGGTGGACAATTATCTAGGAATTTTAGGAATTTTTTGGCATTCACCTAGTGTATATCTTTGCAAATCTGTGTCTCTTGAGATAAAAAAATAAAAATAAAGAGGGTGAAAAAATGCAGTCTATTATTTCGACATTTCCTGCCAAATCCACTTTTTAACCTTCCTGATCAGGCCAAATTTCTCAATTCTGACATGTCATTATGTATAGTAATAACTCTGGAATGCTTCTATATATTCCAGGGTTTGTTTTTTTGTAACACATTGTACTTTCTGTTAGTGATAAATATCTATCTATATATAAAGCTGAGTGTATGTATGTGTGTGTATGTATCAAGCCACGCCCACTCCACAGAGCCCCACCCTCTCCGCATAGCCATAGGGAAAGAGCCCCTGGTCCAGGGACACCCAACAACAGTTGTGACACACAGTTTGGCCTCACATATATTGCACACAGAGCTCTGCAGCAGGGACCCTCTGATCCCATGTATACAGGGTTACTATACTTCCCCAGTGATGTGATATAAGACCCTGCTCTGTGACATGAGCTGACACTTTTGCTCCGACACCAGCACAGCCCTGCAGCTGACTCCTCCTCCCAAGCCCATGACCAGACATCATCACAGGTCCGTTAGCTGCCCAGGATCTCACATCTACTGAGAGTTCAGGCAGGAAAGAGAGCAAAAAAGCTGGGGCAGCAGCAGGGGGCAGTGCCATCCTCTCCGGCAGCAGTGATGGCCTCTCTCTGGTGCTTCACTCTGTCAGAAACCACCGGAGACTAGACGGAGGTGGACATGACTTGGGGATGGGTGGACTGAGAACTCCTGCAGCCTTTGTTTGTATTGCAGTGTAGATTTTAAACAAGAGTGATGTTGCTTTAAGAGGAAGGAGTTTAGATGTTTGTGCCTGGTGTATTACTGTGAGGAGGGTGGGGCTTATATAGGGGAGGCAACTCTGGCTCTCCCTCTTTCTCTCACAGGATGGACAGGAGGAAACATTACCCGCCCTCCCGCCCAGTTTATAATCTCTGTCCTTAAACTTTTTAATTATTGCTTGTATAATGATAAATGCTTTATTGTATTTTTGAATTTGTCATTGTATATCTTGTACCAGGTTCAATTGTATATTGGCTATAAAGAGTTATTATTTGCGGTAACCTTCTAAGCCCAAGGGAAGGGCAATCCTTCAGCCATGGTTCCCTGGAGGTTTCCTCCACAGGGGGTTTTTCCTCTCCTGAGCGCTGTAGGATGACTCTTTGTGAGTCGGGGGTTTGCCAAGTTTAGTCCCATTAATGCTTTTGCAGGGACTCCTAATTTTTAAGTTTGCAAAAATGATTTAATTATAATAAAAAAAATAAAAAAAAAAGTGTCAAATGAGACTTGGAATTTATAACCCGTCACGGCTTTGCGGTTTAGGAGTCAGGTGGAAGTTGCAGACAAGTTAAGGTGGACTCATTTTAACTAATAGAGGATGTAAAACCTCATGGTGGTGAGCAGGCTCGGCTTTGGTGGCCAGCCTCAAGGACGTTGTAATGGTAACATCAATCAGGGGCGGGCACAGTGGTTAAGCACAGGAGTGAGGATAATAGGGTCATTGGTGCCCTGAAAGTTTACTGGCTCTGCTTGAATGGCAAGCCAGTGCGTGCCGCCCCTTTATGGCTGTCTGTCCTGGTGCTGTATGTCAGACAGCTGGGGATATCGCAGTACTTGTGAATCCCAATGTACTAGCACTCCACCTGACTCCTACTGTGATTATTTAATCCTGTGATTTGAATAAAAGCTGTGGCCATTTTGACAACCAAAATAATGTGTTTTGTGTATTTATTTTAGTACCTATGTTTACAGTAGTTATGGTGGTTTTAAGAAGGAGTGGGGTCCATCCCATATCCAAAAGTCATGTGCTGCTCACCGCCACCAATGTGTTGATTGGGAAATAAAGCAATAAAGCACAGAAACTCTCTGGACCCAGGATTGGATCTGTGCACCAGCTGCTGGCCTGGCAGGAAGGAGGAAAGAAGAAAGCCACCATACACAGGCAGAGCCCCCGATGTCAGTTTGTGCTGGAGAAGAACAGGGACATGAACACCAACATCATGTATGCTAGCAGGAAGAGGCACAAACCTGTGCGGATGGTGGAAGTCACACCCGTGCCCCGTTATAGAACCCCGCAGGCCTAATAAGGGTTAACAAGAATGACCTGAGAGTGGCAGAGGGCGACTGCTGCCATGGAGGGGATGGGGCAGTGCTGGCATGGAGGGGATGGGGCAGCGCTCTCTGCCCGGTGACACTGCCTGCCACTGTGTGTATATATAAAATCTGTGCTGCAGAAAAATGCTGTTTTTAAATAGAAGGAGCATGAGGTGCAGGAGGAATAAGGCCCCTTAACTGCCGCCGTTATTTGTTATACAGTAACTTCAACTAGTAGGTAGATGAAATCCACTTGTCTGAAATCTTCACACTTTATGTCGTCTTCATTTTTGAAAGGTCTTTTTATGTTAGGATGTTAGAAGGGTTAGATGTTAAGCAACAATTTATAATTTTTTGAATAAAATTTACAAAACATGTGTTTTTAGGGACCACTTCACTTTTTAAATTACTTTAACACATTTACCCCCCAAGCCTATTTTCACCTTCATGACCAGGCAAGTTTTACTATTCAGACAGACCATTGTCACTTTATGAGTGAACGTTTCAATGGATCTTACTGATTCTGAAAATGTTTTTGAAGACATATTCTACTTCATAATAGATATGTCTTGCTTTTATTTGGGAAAAAAATAAAAAATTGTGAAAATTTTTGAATTTTTATGCTCTTGAATCAGAGTTATGTCACATAAAATAGTTAATAAATAATATTTCCCACATGTCTACTTTATATCAGCACAATTTTTGAAACAATATTTTTTTGTTAGGAAGTTATGAGAATTAAAATTTGACTAGCGATTTCTCATTATTCCAACAAAATTTACCATTTTTATTTTTAGGAACCACATCACATTTCAAGTGACTTTGAGGGGCCTAAAAAAATGAACATTAAATTTTTTCACAAAAATTTTATTTTAGACACTTTTTTTAAAATTTTCACAAGCTTAACAAAAGAAAAAAAGGACCAAAAATTTGTTGTGTAATTTCCGCTGAGTACGGCGAAACTCCATGTGTGGGGAAAAACCACTGTTTGGGCCCATGGCAAGGCTCGCAAGGGAACAAGAACTGTTTGACTTTTTGAACACAAAATTGGCTGGAATGATTAGCGGTTGCCATGTCACGCTTGGAGAGCCTCTGATGCGCCTAAACAGTGGAAACCCCCTACAAGTGACCCCCCTATTTGTTGTGCAATTTCTCCTGAGTACAATGATAGCCCAACTACTGTTTGGCCACATGACAGGGCTTAGAAGAAAAGGAGTGATGTTTTGTAATGAAGAATTTGAAGGAATGGTCTGTGGGCATCACATCAGCTTTGCAAAGCCCCAATGTTAATAAACAGCGGAAACTGATCTAGTGTTTCCAGATATGTGAATTTTATTATGTAGTGGTATACGTAAGTTGTATAGAGTACATACATGAGTAGTGTAGAGTGAATCAGGTTGACATATGTGAGTTTTGTAGTGTACGTCAGGTTGACATATGTGAGTTTTGTAGTGTACGTCAGGTTGGCATATGTGAGTTGTGTAGCGTAGATCAAGTTGGCAACATGGGGTGTGTAAGTCAGAAATTAGTTTAGTAGTCCAAGAATGTATGGTACAGTTTGAAACATTCTTTTATACACAGGTACAGGCGCATTGATAAGTGGTGTCTTTGCTTATCCCCCATCTTTAACACACTCTGCACCTCTTTTGCAACTTTCCTTTCTTTGTGGTTTGAGGGACTGTTGACCTTTAGTTCTGGGGATGGCTTCTTCCTGAGTTCCAAAGATTAGAGCCTTGATCACTACCTACTGGAGCTGGTCTGGTCAGCACATCATGATAGCACAAAGGCATTGTACATTGCCATTTGTAAGATGTGCACGACCAGCTTCTTGTACCACACCTTGGCTTTTCTCATGGTTCTGTATGGCTGGAGGTCATGAGCAGAGAGATCAGCTAGCCCAATGTTCTTGTTCTACCCTAGTACACAGTTTGGTTTGTGGACCTGTTAAGGTACATCGTACAGTGGTGGGGGTGATGCCATCACGATGTATTGTAGTCAAGAAAATGACATCCCCCTTGTACTTGACTATCAGCATGTTTTCACCGCATTGTGCTCTGTTCTCACCCTTTCTGCACAGCTACCCTATGAGCATCTTAGGGAGGCCTCTATGATATTTGCGTATAGTAGCTTGTGCAGACAGGGACTTGAAGTGTTTGATGCTGGTACAAAAATTATCTACAAATGGGTGATAGCATCCAGCAGTGTGTGCACCAAATCCCACACAATTTTCCCACTCACTCCCAGGACAGAGGGACATTCAGGGGGTTCTATCCGGGTGTCATTCTTTTCATAAACTCTAAACCTGTGGGTGTATCTTGAGGTACTCTCTGTTATGAATAGGTAATTCAGAACCACAATGGACCTTGAAGTTCAGAGCACACAAAGTGACCTGACAATAACCAAAAAACATAGGACGAGCTCTGAGACGTGGGAACTCTGCTGACCGCAATCCCTAATCCTATCACACCACACTAGAGGTAGCCGTGGATAGCGCCTAACACTCCCTATGCAACTCAGCACAGCCTGAGAAACTAGCTAGACCTGAAGATAGAAAAATAAGCCTACCTTGCCTCAGAGAAATTCCCCAAAGGAAAAGGCAGCCCCCCACATATAATGACTGTGAGTTAAGATGAAAATACAAACACAGAGATGAAATAGATTTAGCAAAGTGAGGCCCGACTTACTGAATAGACCGAGGATAGGAAAGATAGCTTTGCGGTCAACACAAAAACCTACAAACAACCACGCAGAGGGGCAAAAAGACCCTCCGCACTGACTAACGGTACGGAGGTGCTCCCTCTGCGTCTCAAAGCTTCCAGCAAGCAAGAAAAACAAATATAGCAAGCTGGACAGAAAATATAGCAAACAAAAGTAACACAAGCAGAACTTAGCTTATGCTGGGAGACAGGCCACAGGAACGATCCAGGAGGAAGCAAGACTAATACTAGAACATTGACTGGAGGCCAGGATCAAAGCACTAGGTGGAGTTAAATAGAGCAGCACCTAACGACTTAACCTCATCACCTGAGGAAGGAAACTCAGAAGCCGCAGTACCACTCACATCCACCAACGGAAGCCCATAGACAGAATCAGCCGAAGTACCACTTGTGACCACAGGAGGGAGCTCAACCACAGAATTCACAACAGTACCCCCCCTTGAGGAGGGGTCACCGAACCCTCACCAGAGCCCCCAGGCCGACCAGGATGAGCCATATGAAAGGCACGAACAAGATCGGCAGCATGGACATCAGAGGCAAAGACCCAGGAATTATCTTCCTGACCATAACCCTTCCACTTAACCAGATACTGGAGTTTCAGTCTCGAAACATGAGAATCCAAAATCTTCTCCACTATATACTCCAACTCCCCCTCCACCAAAAGCGGGGCAGGAGGATCAACAGATGGAACCATAGGTGCCACGTATCTCCGCAACAATGACCTATGGAATACGTTATGGATGGAAAAAGAATCTGGAAGGGTCAAACGAAAAGACACAGGATTAAGAACCTCAGAAATCCTATACGGACCAATGAAACGAGGCTTAAACTTAGGAGAGGAAACCTTCATAGGAATATAACGAGATGACAACCAAACCAAATCCCCAACACGAAGTCGGGGACCCACACAGCGTCTGCGATTAGCGAAACGTTGAGCCTTCTCCTGGGACAAGGTCAAATTGTCCACTACATGAGTCCAAATCCGCTGCAACCTGTCCACCACAGTATCCACACCAGGACAGTCCGAAGACTCAACCTGCCCTGAAGAGAAACGAGGATGGAACCCAGAATTGCAGAAAAACGGCGAAACCAAGGTAGCCGAGCTGGCCCGATTATTAAGGGCGAACTCAGCCAACGGCAAAAAGGACACCCAATCATCCTGATCAGCAGAAACAAAACATCTCAGATATGTTTCCAAGGTCTGATTGGTTCGTTCAGTCTGGCTATTTGTCTGAGGATGGAAAGCCGAGGAAAAAGACAAATCAATGCCCATCCTAGCACAAAAGGCTCGCCAAAACCTCGAAACAAACTGGGAACCTCTGTCAGAAACGATGTTCTCTGGAATGCCATGTAAACGAACCACATGCTGGAAGAACAATGGCACCAAATCAGAGGAGGAAGGTAATTTAGACAAGGGTACCAAATGGATCATCTTAGAGAAGCGATCACAAACTACCCAAATGACCGACATTTTTTGAGAGACGGGGAGATCTGAAATAAAATCCATAGAGATATGTGTCCAAGGCCTCTTTGGGACCGGCAAGGGCAAAAGCAACCCACTGGCACGAGAACAGCAGGGCTTAGCCCGAGCACAAATCCCACAGGACTGCACAAAAGAATGCACATCCCGCGAGAGACTGCCACCAAAAGGATCTAGCCACTAAATCTCTGGTACCAAAGATTCCAGGATGACCAGCCAACACCGAACAATGAACCTCAGAGATAACTTTATTCGTCCACCTATCAGGGACAAACAGTTCTCTGCTGGGCAACGATCAGGTTTATTAGCCTGAAATTTTTGCAGCACCCGCCGCAAATCAGGGGAGATGGCAGACACAATTACTCCCTCTTTGAGAATACCCGCCGGCTCAGGCAAACCCGGAGAGTCGGGCACAAAACTCCTAGACAGGGCATCCGCCTTCACATTTTTAGAGCCCGGAAGCTACGAAACCACAAAGTCAAAACGGGAGAAAAACAGCGACCAATGAGCTTGTCTAGGATTCAACCGTTTGGCAGACTCGAGATAAGTCAAGTTCTTGTGATCAGTCAAGACCACCACGAGATGCTTAGCTCCTTCAAGCCAATGACGCCACTCCTCGAATGCCCACTTCATGGCCAGCAACTCTCGATTGCCAACATCATAATTTCGCTCAGCAGGCGAAAACTTCCTGGAAAAGAAGGCGCATGGCTTCATCACTGAGCAATCAGAACCTCTTTGCGACAAAACAGCCCCCGCTCCAATTTCAGAAGCATCAACCTCGACCTGGAACGGCAGCGAAACATCTGGTTGACACAACACAGGGGCAGAAGAAAAACGACGCTTTAACTCTTGAAAAGCTTCCACAGCAGCAGAAGACCAATTGACCACATCAGCACCCTTCTTGGTCAAATCGGTCAATGGTTTAGCAATACTAGAAAAATTACAGATGAAGCGACGATAAAAATTAGCAAAGCCAAGGAACTTTTGCAGACTCTTCAGAGATGTCGGCTGAGTCCAATCATAAATGGCCTGGACCTTAACAGGGTCCATCTCGATAGTAGAAGGGGAAAAAATGAACCCCAAAAATGAAACCTTCTGAACACCAAAGAGACACTTTGATCCCTTCACAAACAAAGAATTAGCACGCAGGACCTGAAACACCATTCTGACCTGCTTCACATGAGACTCCCAATCATCCGAGAAGACCAAAATATCATCCAAGTATACAATCAGGAATTTATCCAGGTACTCTCGGAAGATGTCATGCATAAAGGACTGAAATACTGATGGAGCATTGGCAAGTCCGAATGGCATAACTAGGTACTCAAAATGGCCCTCGGGCATATTAAATGCAGTTTTCCATTCATCGCCCCGTTTAATACGCACAAGATTATATGCACCACGAAGATCTATCTTGGTGAACCAACTAGCCCCCTTAATCCGAGCAAACAAATCAGATAGCAGCGGCAAGGGGTACTGAAATTTGACCGTGATTTTATTTAGAAGGCGGTAATCAATACAAGGTCTCAGCGAACCATCCTTCTTGGCCACAAAAAAGAACCCTGCTCCCAATGGCGATGACGACGGGCGAATATGACCCTTCTCCAAAGACTCCTTCACGTAACTCCGCATAGCGGCGTGCTCAGGTACAGATAAATTAAACAGTCAACCCTTAGGAAACTTACTACCAGGAATCAACTCGATAGCACAATCACAATCCCTATGCGGAGGTAGGGCATTGGACTTGGGCTCATCGAATACATCCCGGTAATCAGACAAGAACTCTGGGACCTTAGAAGGGGTGGATGATGAGATAGACAGAAATGGAACATCACCATGTACCCCCTGACAACCCCAGCTGGACACAGACATTGATTTCCAATCTAATACTGGGTTATGGACTTGTAGCCATGGCAACCCCAACACGACCACATCATGCAGATTATGCAACACCAGAAAGCGAATATCCTCCCGGTGTGCAGGAGCCATGCACATGGTCAGCTGGGTCCAATACTGAGGCTTATTCTTGGCCAAAGGCGTAGCATCAATTCCTCTCAATGGAATAAGACACTGCAAGGGCTCCAAGACAAACCCACAGCGCCTAGCAAACTCCAAGTCCATCAAATTCAGGGCAGCGCCTGAATCCACAAATGCCATGACAGAATAGGAAGACAAAGAGCAGATCAAAGTAACGGACAAAAGAAATTTCAACTGTACCGTACCAATGGTGGCAGACTTAGCGAACCGCTTAGTGCGCTTAGGACAATCGGAGATAGCATGAGTGGAATCACCACAGTAGAAACACAGCCCATTCTGACGTCTGTGTTCCTGCCTTTCAGCTCTGGTCAAAGTCCTATCGCACTGCATAGGCTCAGGTTTATGTTCAGATAATACCGCCAAATGGTGCACAGATTTATGCTCACGCAAGCGTCGACCGATCTGAATGGCCAAAGACATAGACTCATTCAGACCAGCAGGCATAGGAAATCCCACCATGACATCCTTAAGGGCTTCAGAGAGACCCTTTCTGAAAATAGCTGCCAGCGCACATTCATTCCATTGAGTGAGCACGGACCACTTTCTAAACTTCTGACAATAAATCTCTATCTCATCCTGACCCTGACACAGAGCTAGCAAATTTTTCTCTGCCTGATCCACTGAATTAGGTTCATCGTACAGTAATCCGAGCGCCAGAAAAAACGCATCAATATTACATAATGCAGGATCTCCTGGCGCAAGGGAAAATGCCCAGTCTTGAGAGTCGCCACGTAATAAAGAAATAATGATCTTAACTTGTTGAACTGGGTCACCAGAGGAGCGAGGTTTCAACGCCAGAAACAGTTTGCAATTATTTTTGAAACTCAGAAATTTAGCTCTATCTCCAGAAAACAAATCAGGAATAGAAACTCTTGGCTCCAACATAGAATTCTGAGCCACAAAGTCTTGAATATTTTGTACTCTTGCAGTGAGATGATCCACACATGAAGACAGACCTTTAATGTCCATCACTACACCTGTGTCCTGAACCACCCAAAATGTCTAGGGGAAAAAAAAGGCCAAACACAGTGCAAAGAAAAAAAAAATGGTCTCAGAACTTCTTTTTTCCCTCTATTGAGAAGCATAGTACTTTGGGCCTCCAGTACTGTTATGAATAGGTAATTCAGAACCACAATGGACCTTGAAGTTCAGAGCACACAAAGTGACCTGACAATAACCAAAAAATATAGGACGAGCTCTGAGACGTGGGAACTCTGCTGACCGCAATCCCTAATCCTATCACACCACACTAGAGGTAGCCGTGGATAGCGCCTAACGCTCCCTATGCAACTCGGCACAGCCTGAGAAACTAGCTAGACCTGAAGATAGAAAAATAAGCCTACCTTGCCTCAGAGAAATTCCCCAAAGGAAAAGGCAGCCCCCCACATATAATGACTGTGAGTTAAGATGAAAATACAAACACAGAGATGAAATAGATTTAGCAAAGTGAGGCCCGACTTACTGAATAGACCGAGGATAGGAAAGATAGCTTTGCAGTCAACACAAAAACCTACAAACAACCACGCAGAGGGGCAAAAAGACCCTCCGCACCGACTAACGGTACGGAGGTGCTCCCTCTGCGTCTCAGAGCTTCCAGCAAGCAAGAAAAACAAATATAGCAATCTGGACAGAAAATATAGCAAACAAAAGTAACACAAGCAGAACTTAGCTTATGCTGGGAGACAGGCCACAGGAACGATCCAGGAGGAAGCAAGACCAATACTAGAACATTGACTGGAGGCCAGGATCAAAGCACTAGGTGGAGTTAAATAGAGCAGCACCTAATGACTTAACCTCATCACCTGAGGAAGGAAACTCAGAAGCCGCAGTACCACTCACATCCACCAACGGAAGCCCATAGACAGAATCAGCCGAAGTACCACTTGTGACCACAGGAGGGAGCTCGACCACAGAATTCACAACAACTCTCGCATAGCTTGTAGCATTTAATTCCATACCTGGCCCTCTTACTGTGCAGGTGTTGCAGAAATTTGAGCCTACCCTTGAAAAGTATTAGAAACTCGTCCATGCAGATGTCCTTTTCGGGAGCATACACTTCAGCAAACTTGTTGCTGAAATGCTCAATGATTGGCCAAACTTTGAAAAATTGGTGAAAGTTGGTGTCATCTCGGGGAAGTCATTGTGCATTATCACTGTAATGCAAACATTTTTGGATTGCCTCAAATTGTTTATAAGTCATAACCATGCGGAATACTGGAATGTGGTATGAAACATCAACACTATAACATTGATGAAGTTCTCAGTTCTTAACTAACACCATGTAAAGGACTAGGCCCCAAAATGTCATAATTTCTACTGCGTTTAAGGGTCCAGTTAAAAAATTATGAAGGACGGTTTTGTGTAAAAAATTGCCAGATGTACAAATATGTTTCTCATGAAAAAACTAAAAGAGTCTGCACCACTTAAACACCTGCTGAGCTGCTGTCCATATCCCTATGTGAGCCGCAGCCGGCAGAAGACCTGTCTGAAAAACTAGCCTGGTGAGTGCCATTCTTTTTTCTATATTTAATATTGGTACAAATATTTTCTTTTGAGTCACCATGAGGTTACAAAATTCTCAAAGAAAACGACACTCAGGAATAAGTGGCTCATAATATTTGGAGGTGAGGTCCATATGGGCTCAGTAATGATGGTCACTAGTTTATTTTCTGTTCTGGGGCATCGGAGTCACTGGCAGGACAGGATTCAGATACTGTTCAGACAACACGGGCTCTGGGTCACTGAACAGAAAGTCTTCAGGGATAAGTTACCGCCTGTGGGGCTTAATGGTTCAGGTACCAAAGGTGCAAATTCAGGGTTCAGATTCCATTGGAGCTGCTTCAGATTTGGGCACCACCAGTGCGGCTTCAGGTTCAGGTACCGCCGGAGCGGTGTCAGGCTCAGGTACCGCCGGCGAGGTTTCAGAATGTCAGACTCAGGTACTGCCGAAGCAGTGTCAGGCTCAGTGACCGTACATGTGGTTTCAGGCTCAGGGATTGCCAATACAGTTTCAGATTCAGGTACAACACTGTTCTCAGGAAGCAGGTACGGGATTAAACACTAGCTAACTCAAGGACAAGGAACTGGCAACATACTAGTTGCACACTCATGGTAGCGAAAATACAGGGTTTGCTCAGGCACTTCCCTACTGAGGAAGCTACCTTACATGATGCCTCCCAGCTATCGGGAAGTGCACTAGCATACTACACACCCAGTTGGGAGACCTGCTTGGCGTTCGCAGACCCAGAGCTGAAGGAAGCTAAACAGGGAACAGGGGCACCACCATGCGACTGAGGCTGTGAGTATGTCGCGTCGCTGCCGGGAGGGGGGAGGGGGAACACACGGGGATGTCAGCAGTAGCGTTACAATCCTGAATAGGATCTGTGCACAACATATACCCTATATAAATAAACAAGCTAGGAGGAAAGCACTATGGCTAAATGGAGCTGTAAGGGGCACAATAAATGACAAAAAGAAAGCGTTTAGAAAATTAAAGTATGATGGTAAGGACAAGGCATTAAATGATTTTAGAAGGCAAAACTGAGTGAAAATCAAATCAAGACAGCAAAGATTGAGAAAGAAAGAATCATTCCCAAAAAAGTAAAAATAATACAAAAATATTCTTCAACTATATAAACATTAAGATACTGAAAAATAAGTATGTTGACCCTCTCAAAAATAGTCTGGATGAAATGGTGGAAGAGAATGAGGGAAAGGCCAATATGTTAAACTTTTTCACTAGTGATAAATTTAGATCAATATGTTTTGCATTTTTTATGAAAATACCTGAAATTTGAGGAAAATTTTGAAAAATTAGCAATTTTCAAAACTTTGAATGTGATAGTCATACCACACAAAATAGTTGATAAAGTTTTCCCATATACCTAATTTATCAGTGTAATTTTTCAAATGTACTTCTATTTTTTTAAGATGTTAGAAAGGTCAAAATTTTGCATCAAATTTTCAAAGTAATTTACAAATCCTTTCTTTATGGACCTATGGGACATGACATTTTTTTATTTGATCATTGGTCTAATACACTGCAGTATTCATGCACTGCAGGGTATGGAGCCTGTCAGTTTGTCACTAACACAGCATATTGTACCCTGCTATTAGCAGAGCCTAACAGTCCACTGTACCTAAAGGTCATGCATGACCTGACATCGGGTTCAGAGAACAACTATCTGCACTTGTGATCAGAGATGAACCAATATTGAAATGTTCGGCTTGGTTTACAATCGCCAAATTTGCAATATTAGCCAACTAATTTGTTGAATATTCGCCGAATATAACCGAACGCCATTCAGCTCAATGGGAGGCAAAAACAAACGCATGCACAACACCTTATAACGACCCCAAATGCTGACAAAACACATCAAATTAGGGGCAGACACCAGGAAAGTGACCTCAATTCACCCACAGTACAAATTGCAGAATGAAACTGCAGCAATTAGCCAGGCATGAGGTGTCGGGGTCTGGGACAGCATTTACAACTATCAATTGAACGTCACAGTAAGAAGAGGTAGGTCAGAGATTGGTGTAGAAATCCTGTGCTGGGAGCCCTGATACAACATGCAACACCTCTACCTGCTTTCATGCTGAGCCACACTCAGGTGGCACAAATATCAGTTTTGTAGACTGCCATTGCCAGAAAAATTTAAGGATACTAACACGAGTAGTTAAGTCCAAGTGGAGGCCTGAGTGTCTTGGAGGCCTACTGCTACAGGCAACACGCATGAAGTAGACAAAACCAGGAGTCTACACATTTGCAAAAATTAGTGGTAGACACCAACAAAGTGGCATCAATTGCAATAAAGTAGAATAATATTTCGGGGTCCAACACCTCTTCCACTACAGCCAACCCAGCAGATGGAGACGGTTACTGGTAAAGTGGTGGAATCCACCACTTTACCTGTTCCATATCCCTCTGAAAGCCTGGAAGGGGCGTAACTAGGTGGCCTACCAAATCCCTACTCGGACAAGTGGCAACAGGTGAAAACTGCGACCCAAGGAGGAACAAAAAGGTGGCACCAGATGCTACTCCATGGGGACCAGGTGAGGAACAGAAAAGCACTGCCAGGTGTGAGCTGGACCCGGTGTTAGACAGATGGTCGCTGGCAGGTGCGATCTGGACCAGCTGATGGATATAAGAGCGCAGACAGGTACAAGCAAACAGGCACAGACAGGTACAAGCAAACGGGCACAGACAGGTAAGAGCAGACGGGTACAGGGTAGACAAGCAGACAGGCGGACCTGTGGAACCTGACAGGTAGCAAGCATGCAAGACAAACTAACAACATAGCTCAGGCACCTCCATATTGGAGGAGAAACCTTAAATAGAAGGTGTCGCCCAGCTATGTTTTGGGAATACCTTAGGTTGCTGCGGGCAATCCCTTTAAGATAGAGAGAGCGCGCATGTGCGCCCTCTAAGCATAGTTCCCGGTCGTACAACTGAACCTTGGTGGACACTGACACATAGGGGGTGAGATGTGGAAGTGGTGTGTGAGTGGGAGACAGTGAATGTCCTGTCTGTTAGGTATGAGGAGATCCAACAAAGGGCCAAGTCTGTTATTTCAACAGATCAGAAAGTCTGTAGTAAGAGGCAATGGTCCACTGTGTCAAAGACAGATGCCAGGTCCAGGAGAAGGAGGTGGACAAACTCACGTCACTTTCATTTGGCGGTTAGTAGGTCGTTGTTTACTTTAGGCAGGGCAGTTTCAGTGGAATGGTGCGGTCTGAAGTCAGATTGTAAGCGGTCAAAGAGGGATCAAGCGGAGAGGTGGGAGGTCAGTTCAAAATGGACGTGTTGTTCCAGCAGTTTGGAGGTACAATATATGGGAGAAATGATAAGGTGCGATAGGTAGACACAGAGGTTCGGTCAAGGGTGGGCTTTTGGAGGATGGATGTGATCGAGGTATGCTTCAATCAGGATGGAAGACACCAAGTTGAAGGGGTATATTATGTGTGTGATAAATACTGTGGTAAAGTTTGGAATGAGTTGGGAGGTTATTGTGACAAGTTCACAGGTTGTGAGGCAAAATATTCAGCTGATATGAGAGGAGAGGGAGGGGGAACTGGTGGAGGCAGGAAAGAATTGAAAGTACTGAATAGCTGTTTAGGGTTGTGAGAGGTATGATATGAGGGCTGAAAAGTCGGTTTGTTTTGCTTCAGTCAGAATTTATGAAGCATTTTTACAACTTCGGTTACTGGGTGGGCAACTCCGCACCCTTTCTTTGGCAGCCGTACAACGGTACTCTTTGTAGATGAGGGCCAGAAAGAACATGTGCAAAAATCTAACAAATCATGTTTTCTGTCTACTTTTTTAAAAACAACCTAGTAGAGTAAAAAAAAAATGAAATAATTTCAGTGCTACATGCATGACTTGGCACATGCGCGATCAACATGCATCAATCTGGGAACGTCATTGTGCTAAAATGCAGACTAGCGGATCTTGCCAATCACTGTCCACCCCATCAACCGCATCTTCTGATTCTTCCTCCTCCCTCACCATGGCAAGTGTTGTCACACAGGTCTCTGTAAGAAGAACCTCCACTTGTTTACCCCCTACAGTTGGGGTGATTGAGAGCCTGTCAGTTGATATGGAATTATGCATGCCTACTGTTTTTGACTAATTTACATACAAAGCACACCCCATCTTTCTCAATCCACTGAAACATCCTTGCCTGCACCTCTCTCACAATCCATCAGCTTGTCATGTTTACCTTACTCCACCCTCTGTCGCCACAGCTGCAAACCCTCGTTTTGTGCAGTTTTGCTCACACAAAAGATTTTTTTACTACTACACATGGCAAAGTTAACAGCTTGAATTTCACCATCTTCAATCTACTAACAATAATAATAACATTTATTTATATATCAAAACCACATTACGCATAGCTTTACGAGTCAGCATTTCATATAAAACAGTAAAAAGTTACAAAAATTTAAGATAATCAAACAATTAAAGCAAAAATAATGACAACTCTGCTATTTCGAGCTTACAATCTACAATGAGGTGGGAGTGACACAAATTACAGGTGCTTATTTACAATGATGGTACAACCATCTTGAGGAAATGGGGGGTAGATAAAGGCTGCATGAGCCTTTTGGGTACGGTTGAGTTTGATGGTGAATTATGTTCAGAGAAGTAGAGAATAAGCTATATATATAAAAAGGACTTTGATTAGGGAACATGATAGGCCGCGCTAAACAGATGTGTTTTTAGGGAACAGCTACAAATGAATAAGTTGTGGTTATACTCCTAATTTCATAGGGGACAAAGGGTAAGAGGTGAGTTATCGAGATAGGAGATTGAACTGAACTGGACTGGACAGAGTCTAGATCAGGGGTGTTACTGACGCGCCCACAGGGCCGTGGGATACTCGGTACCGGGTCCTGCGGTTCACACGGGCATGTCATGGTGGCGACCTGGTCCATGGCCCTTGGCAGCAATGTTAAAGGGAAAGATCTTTAAAGGGAAATTGAGTTTATGTTCGTGACACCACCTGTGGTATTCAGTCAGTGGGGACCGACGCTGCTTTGAGGGGTCCACTGGGGTGATGTTATGGCAGCTAGATGGTATAACTTCCCACAAGAAAAGTGTATCCCAAGGGCTCCTGTGGTGTAGGTGGAATATGGTGAGGAATGCAGTAAAAAACAAGAACAGAAGGTTGCAGTCTCTTTGCCTTGGTTTACTGAAGACTTCAGCATCCACAGTCCAGAGCACCAGATCACAGGGTAGGCAGGGTCCAGCCGGCTTGAAGGCAAGTTAGGAGTCCCCTTACCCAGGTGGAAATCAAAAGCCTTCCACTAGCACCGTGGTGTAGTAGTCCCTTACGGCTTAAAGCTCCACATAAGGTCCTCACAGATGTTATCTCTCTCTGTCCCCCGGGTAGGATAGGACATAACCCGTATGACTGGTGGCTTGAGGCTGATTATAAGGACTCCAGCACGCCCCGGCCTCGTAGGAGTGCCACCGTACCTCCTGAGTGTTAGGTCGGACAGGTAACGTAGAGTTCAGATGTCCTGCCGGTCTCTGATGTAAGATGTAGAGGGCCTTACGATCCTCGGTGTTCCAGCTACCGGTTTCTGCACCTCAGAAGGAGGCAGCCTGCTCGGGGCTGGTCTCCCCCTGATATCCTCTCCTGTGCTTTGCTTTCCTGCAGGCTCTCTGCAATGTATTCGGCTATCTGAATGTGTCTTTCCAGGAACTGCTGCACTGGGGCTACACAGCTCCGTAAAACCTTCTGCTACCTCAGACTGATCCAGTCCGTCTCCTGACTGGTCCTGCCTGGAACTCACTGACGTTCCCTACAGACTACCAGATATATACTGTACAGTACAGACCAAAAGTTTGAACACACTGTTAGGACTGGCGGAACGCACCAGGAAAGATGCGTTCGCAGTCCGGGGTCCACCGTGCAGGAGAAACCCTGCTGCTAGTAAATAGCAGACTATATGGCGGTACACTAAAGTATATACACGTGGGTTCAACCTCACCCAGCGTGAAGGGAGCAATCCTGCTGCGTCACAGGATCGCGGCACCGCACCTAAAGCGCGAGCGAGCAGTCAGCGTACTTAACCCCAACTGGGATTGAAGTCCGATTAGACCCTCGCTGGCACTACACCACAACTGGGTGTGTAAGGAAACTAAGAATAAATATATAAATGTACAGGAGTGCGAGCAATGCCGCACTGACGGATGCCACCAACCACACTGGCTTGGGTATGGAAAGCGCAAGGCAAGCGCACGGCGCCGTACAGGCGGACACAGCAAGAGGACGCTGCAATGTGTGTTTCGTGCTGTTGGACAAGTCGGGCGCTAGATAGCAAACATACACCTTCCGCGAACAGACATTCAATAGGGAGGGTATTTAAAGAGCGACTTTCACTCACAACACACACACATATTTACAAGACAATACTAGCGCATGGCCGTGCGGTCATGCGCAGTTTATATAGTTGCAGCACAGGAAGTGGCCACAGGACTTTTGCCCTTCCAAGACCTGTCAAGAGGACCAATGGAATGTGCCGCAGAGCCTGAGCACATGACCCTCGATCTCCAACGGGAGATCTTACCCTGGGCATGCTCAGTATGCGCAGACAAGGACTTAGTCCCAGAGAAGTCCGCTCGCTGCTGACCAGTACTGGCTTTAATGTCAGAGACTGGAGAAACAGCAGTAACTCTCAGAACAGAGTGAGAATGAGCAAGACGCTGGGACCGACGTCTTTGCTGAGCAGACTCCACTGCGGCTGGACAAGAATGGGAGACCGCAGCGGAGGTGGCTCGAGATTCCCCCTGTGCAGAAGCGGGAACTCGACCCCTAACATTACCCCCCCTCCTAGGGCCCCCCCCTCCTTGGGCCTCGCTACGTTCGAAGGCAGCAATGAGCTGCGGAGCCCGGATGTGCTCAGCAGGCTCCCAGGATCTATCCTCAGGACCGTAACCCCTCCAGTCCACCAAATAAAATTTTTTGCCACGAACCACCTTGAACCCCAAGATAGCGTTCACCTCGTAATCGTCCGTAGACGAACCCGACGTCCCAGTAGAAGACTCAGAAAACCGGGACATGTAGACGGGCTTAAGGAGGGACACATGAAAGGTGTCGGTGATACCAAGGCGTGGAGGAAGGGCCAGACGGTAAACCACAGGATTAACCTGTTCGAGGACCTTAAAAGGACCTAAGTAGCGAGGTGCAAACTTGGTAGACTCAACTCGCAGCCTGATGTTACGGGCGGAGAGCCACACCAAATCGCCAGGAGCAAAGGTTGGAGTGGGGGCGCCGATGTGCGTCGGCGGAGGACCTCATTCTCTCCTTGGAAGCCCGAATGTCATCCTGAGTGCGATCCCAAATGTCCCGTGCCTCCACAGCCCAGTCTGCCACCCTGGAATCGGCGGAAGACACGGGCATGGGCACAGGTACCCGCGGATGCTGACCATAGTTAAGGAGGAATGGGGTCTGTCCAGTGGAGTCAGCTACAGCATTGTTAAGAGCAAACTCCGCCCACGGTAGCAAAGATGCCCAGTCATCTTGCTTAGCAGAGACAAAATGTCGCAGATATGTGACCAAGGTCTGGTTGGCTCTCTCCACCAACCCATTCGTCTCGGGATGATATGCCGAAGAGAGATTTAACTCAATAGTGAGAAGATGACAAAGCTCTCTCCAGAACCGAGACGCAAACTGGGGACCCCGATCACTGACAATTTTGTCTGGCATACCGTGAAGACGGAAGATGTGTTTAATAAACAACGCTGCCAAGGCCCGTGCAGAAGGTAGCCGAGGAAGCGGCACCAAATGCACCATTTTAGAAAAATGGTCGGTGATTACCCAAATAATGGTACAGCCACGAGACTTGGGCAGACCCACCACAAAGTCCATCCTGACCATCTCCCAGGGCCTGTCTGCCACCGGCAGAGGGTATAACAACCCAGCTGGCCGTTGACGGAGAGACTTATTCTTGGCACAAGAGACACATGCCCGAACGTAGTCTCCGACGTCACGAACCATATGTGGCCACCAGTACATTCTCGCCAGCAACTCTGATGTCCTCTTTGCCCCAAAGTGTCCACCCACTCTGGACGAATGAGCCCAGGAGAGAACCTCCGGTCGCAAATTGATGGGAACAAAAGTCTTGCCCGGAGGCACAGACTCAAGCGAAACCGGAGCTACGGTTCTCAGACTCTCCGAAGGGACAATGAGCCGAGGCTCGTCCTCCTCCTCCTCAGTTGACACAAGGGAGCGAGAGAGAGCGTCAGCACGAATGTTCTTCTCTCCGGCGAGATAATGTAGAGTAAAGTGGAACCGGGAGAAAAACAAGGACCATCTGGCCTGACGAGAATTCAGCCGCTGGGCTGTCTGCAAATAGACCAAATTCTTGTGGTCCGTGAAGACTTGGAATGGGAACCGAGCACCCTCCAAGAGATGTCTCCACTCCGAAAAGGCCAACTTCATTGCCAGCAACTCCCTATCCCCGATGGAGTAATTTCTCTCCGCTGGTGTGAAGGTCTTTGAGAAGAAGAAGCATGGGTGCTTCCGACCTTGAGCATCCTTTTGATAGAGGACTGCTCCAGCACCAATGGATGAGGCATCCACCTCCATAAGGAATGGCTTATCTACATCGGGACGATGTAAGATGGGAGCGCTAGCAAAATGGGACTTTATAGAAGCGAAGGCCTTGGAGACCCCTTCGGACCACAATTTGGGATTCGCTCCCTTCTTGGTGAGGGATACCAAGGGAGCTACCAAAGTTGAGAAGTGGGGGATGAACTGGCGATAGTAATTTATGAACCCCATAAAGCGCTGCACCGCTTTAAGAGAATGGGGTTCCTGCCAGTCCATCACTGCCTGTAGTTTGGCTGGATCCATAGCCAATCCCTGGGCCGAGATGATATAGCCCAGGAAAGGTAAGGACTCCTGCTCAAACACACACTTCTCCAACTTTGCATATAAGGAATTCGCCCGTAGGAGTTCGAAGACTCTGCCAACATCTCTCCGGTGGGAGTCAATATCTGGAGAGAAGATGAGAATATCATACAGATAGACTACAACCGAGGTGGAAAGCATATCCCTGAAGATATCGTTGACAAAGTCCTGAAAAACAGCTGGGGCATTACAGAGCCCGAAGGGCATCACCAGGTACTCATAGTGCCCATCCCTGGTATTGAAAGCCGTTTTCCATTCGTCCCCCTCACGGATACGAATCAGATTATAGGCACCCCGCAGATCTAATTTGGTGAATATCTTAGCTCCCCTTAGCCTGTCAAAGAGCTCCGATATCAGGGGCAACGGGTATTTATTTTTAATGGTGATAGCATTGAGACCCCTGTAATCGATGCAAGGACGTAACTCCCCGTTCTTCTTCTGTACGAAGAAGAATCCCGCCCCTGCCGGAGACACCGACTTCCTTATAAACCCTCTTGCCAAATTCTCCTGAATGTATTGAGACATAGCCTCCGTCTCTGGGAGAGAGAGGGGATATACTCTTCCCCGAGGAGGTTCAGCTCCAGGCAAGAGGTCTATAGGACAGTCGTAGGGGCGATGAGGCGGTAGGGTCTCAGCAGCCTTCTTAGAGAATACGTCTGCATAGCACCAATAGCACCTAGGAAGAGATGAAAGGTCTGCGGGTACCTCAGTAGTAGAAACCTGTAGACACTCACTCACACACCTGCCCATACAAGACTTACTCCAACCCAATATTCTCCCTGAGGACCACTCAATATGTGGAGAGTGGAAACGGAGCCAGGGTATTCCCAGCAAAATCTCATCCATTCCCTCGGGAAGAACAAGAAGGGAAATAATCTCCTGGTGGGAAGGGGACATGGACAGCGTGAACGGAACTGTCTGGTGTGTGATCTGCAGTGGAAGTGTCGCCCCATTCACAACTCTAACTGTAACTGGTTTGGCGAGCATGACTAGTGGTATAGCATGGCGTAGAGCAAAAGCAGAGGACATGAAGTTTCCCTCTGCTCCTGAATCCACACAAAGCTCGACTGTTAGAGTGGAGGAGCCTAACAGGATTGTCCCTTTAAAGGACAGTTTGGAGGAAAATGCTGCTGTGTCTAGTGAACCTCCCCCAATGGTTACTAGACGCGATCGTCTTCCCGACCGCCGCGGACATTTATTGGCGTAATGTCCAAGTTGATGACAGTTTTTACAAACCACGGGTACTCGAGCGGCCTGAGACTTAGGTCCCGCTCGAGAAATCTCCATGGCCTCATGGGAATCTGACGCCAAGACAGGAGATTCAAGAGGTCTGGCGAAGGTAGGAGCCAGCCGAAACCTCTGCCTACACTGGGTCCGCTCCAACCTCCGCTCGTGAAAACGGAGGTCGATGCGGGAAGATACTGAAATAAGTTCCTCCAGTGTGGCGGGTATCTCCCTGGTGGCCAAGGCGTCCTTCACATGGTCTGCCAGTCCCCTCCAGAACACCGGAATAAGAACTTTGTCTGGCCACTCTAACTCAGAAGCTAGAGTCCGGAACTGGATGGCAAACTGGCTGACCACGGACGTGCCCTGAATAATAGTCAACAACTGGAGCGCGGTATCGTGGGTAACACGAGGTCCTAAAAAGACCTGCTTCAGAGTGTCCAAGAAGAGAGGAGCACTCTGTACCACACGATCATCTCGCTCCCAAAGTGGCGTTGCCCACTCCAACGCCCTGCCCGACAAGAGAGATAGAATAAATCCCACTCTCGCCCGTTCCGTGACGCCAGGAGCTCAAGATGTATGGAGCACTGGCTCACAAATCCGCGACATTGTTTACTGTCGCCAGCAAACTTGTCAGGAAGCGGGAGACGGGATAAAGTCGGAGCAGGGGTGGCAGCGGACAAACTGGCTGCGGCTACACTAGCAGCCTGAACAGCTACAGCAGTGACATCCACAGCTGAGGTTGTACGCTCAAGAGCTGCCAACCTTCCCTCCAGCTGCTGGATGTACCTCTGTAAACGCTGGTCGTCCGCCATTTACTAGCCAGACCCTGGCGCTAGTATTCTGTTAGGACTGGCGGAACGCACCAAGAAAGATGCGTTCGCAGTCCGGGGTCCACCGTGCAGGAGAAACCCTGCTGCTAGTAAATAGCAGACTATATGGCGGTACACTAAAGTATATACACGTGGGTTCAACCTCACCCAGCGTGAAGGGAGCAATCCTGCTGCGTCACAGGATCGCGGCACCGCACCTAAAGCGCGAGCGAGCAGTCAGCGTACTTAACCCCAACTGGGATTGAAGTCCGATTAGACCCTCGCTGGCACTACACCACAACTGGGTGTGTAAGGAAACTAAGAATAAATATATAAATGTACAGGAGTGCGAGCAATGCCGCACTGACGGACGCCACCAACCACACTGGCTTGGGTATGGAAAGCGCAAGGCAAGCGCACGGCGCCGTACAGGCGGACACAGCAAGAGGACGCTGCAATGTGTGTTTCGTGCTGTTGGACAAGTCGGGCGCTAGATAGCAAACATACACCTTCCGCGAACAGACATTCAATAGGGAGGGTATTTAAAGAGCGACTTTCACTCACAACACACACACATATTTACAAGACAATACTAGCGCATGGCCGTGCGGTCATGCGCAGTTTATATAGTTGCAGCACAGGAAGTGGCCACAGGACTTTTGCCCTTCCAAGACCTGTCAAGAGGACCAATGGAATGTGCCACAGAGCCTGAGCACATGACCCTCGATCTCCAACGGGAGATCTTACCCTGGGCATGCTCAGTATGCGCAGACAAGGACTTAGTCCCAGAGAAGTCCGTTCGCTGCTGACCAGTACTGGCTTTAATGGCAGAGACTGGAGAAACAGCAGTAACTCTCAGAACAGAGTGAGAATGAGCAAGACGCTGGGACCGACGTCTTTGCTGAGCAGACTCCACTGCGGCTGGACAAGAATGGGAGACCGCAGCGGAGGTGGCTCGAGATTCCCCCTGTGCAGAAGCGGGAACTCGACCCCTAACACACACCTTCTCATTTAAAGATTTTTCTGTATTTTTATGACTATGAAAATTGTAAATTCACACTGAAGGCATCAAAACTATGAATTAACACATGTGGAATTATATACTTAACAAAAAAGTGTGAATCAACTGAAAATATGTCTTATATTCTAGTTCTTCAAAGTAGCCACCTTTTGCTTTGATTACTGCTTTGCACACTCTTGGCATTCTCTTAATGAGCTTCAAGAGTTAGTCACCGGAAATGTTCTGCCAACAATCTTGAAGGAGTTACCAGAGATGCTTAGCACTAGTTGGCCCTTTTGCCTTCACTCTGCGGTCCATCTCACCCCATACCATCTTGATTGGGTTCAGGTCTGGTGACTGTGGAGGCCAGGTCATCTGGCATAGCACCCCATCACTCTCCTTCTTGGTCAAATAGC
The DNA here is from genome assembly GCF_032444005.1 of Ranitomeya imitator. NCBI lineage: Eukaryota > Metazoa > Chordata > Amphibia > Anura > Dendrobatidae > Ranitomeya > Ranitomeya imitator. The sequence goes on along the minus strand of NC_091289.1, from coordinate 98,397,571 downwards.
CCTTACACAGCCTGGAGGTGTGTTTGGGGTCATTGTCCTGTTGAGAAATAAATTATGGTCCATCTAAACGCAAACCGGATGGAATAGCATGCCGCTGCAAGATGATGTGGTAGCCATGCTGGTTCAGTATGCGTTCAATTTTGAATAAATCTCAAACAGTGTCACCAGCAAAGCACCCCCACACCATCACACCTCCTCCTCCATGCTTCACGGTGGGAACCAGGCATGTAGAGTCCATCCATTCAACTTTTCTGCATCGCACAAAGACACGGTATTAGGAGTCAAGTTTCCTCTGCTGCACAGGGGGAATCTCGATCCGTGTCTGCTGCGGTCTCCCAATCTGCATCGGCCGCAGTGGAGCCTGCTCAGCGGAGACGTCGCTCCCAGCGTCTCACTGAGACTGGTACTGTGCAAAGGGTTACTACTGCCTCTCCAGGCTCTGCTATGGTACCCTGCACTGATCTGCAGCGAGCAGGCTTTTCTGGGTCTAAGTCCTGCTTTGCACACACTGAGCATGCCCAGGGCAAGATCTCTCAGTGGAGATCTAGGGTCACATGCTCAGGAAGGTCCTGTAGGTGCTTGGACTTAGTTCTGCTTTGCACACACTGAGCATGCCCAGGGCAAGATCTCTCAATGGAGATCTAGGGTCACATGCTCAGGTACTGCTGCAAATCCATTGGTCGTTCTTTGAAGGGTCCTGAACGTGCTGTAGCTATATAAGCTTCGCATGACCGCACGGCCATGCGCTAGTATACTATTGTTATCGTGTGTGTGTTGATGAGTGCAAGTCGTTCCTTAAAAAACCCATCCCTTGTGTATGACTGTTCGCGTAAGGTGTATGGTTGCAATCTAGCGCCCGGCTGAACTCACAGCCTTAACACACGAAGCATCGTCTATCTGCTGTGACCGCCAGTGCAGCACCGTGCGCTATTAGTGCGCTTACCTTACCCAAGTCTAGGTGGTTAGTGGCGTCCGCTAGTGTGGCACAGAATACACTTCTGTGCATAATAGTTACCTCTGATACCCCTATTGTGGTGTCGATCGCAAGAGGTCAACATTAACTCTAATCCTGTGTCCTGGGATAGAGTTCTGTGGTTCCTTGCTTGCGCTCTCTGTGCGGTACCGCGACCCTGTGACTTAACAGGGATCGCTTCCTTCACACAGGGTGAAGTTAACTCGTGTGTGTAATCTCATTGTACCGCCATATAGTGCCGCCATTCACTTAGCAGCAGGTTCTTTCCTGCACGGTGGATCCCGGGTTGCAAACGCACCAATCTTACTTAATAAATATATTCGGTGCGTTCCACCAACCCTAACATTATACTAGCGCCAGGATCTGGCTAAGTAATGGCGGATAAACAGCGATTGCAGGGGTACATCCAGCTGCTGGAGGGCCGGTTGGCGTCTCTTGAGCGTGCAACCTCGACGGTGGATGTTACCGCAATTTCTGTTCAGGCTGCTAGCGTGGCTGCAGCAGCTTTGCCCACTGCCACCCCTGTTCCGACTCTCTCTCACCTCCCATTGCCTGAGAAATACTCTGGGGACAGTAAGTCCTGTAGGGGTTTCGTGAGCCAGTGTGGTTTACACCTCGAGCTCCTGGCTGCACGTTTTCCCACAGAGTGGGCAAAGGTGGGATTCATAATATCTCTCTTGTCGGACAGGGCGTTGGAGTGGGCTACGCCGCTGTGGGAGCGCAACGATCATGTGGTGCGGAGTGTTCCTCGGTTTTTGGACACTCTGAGACAGGTCTTTGTAGGACCTCAAGTCACCCATGATACAGCGCTCCAACTGCTGGCTTTGACTCAGGGTTCAACCATGGTCAGCCATTTTGCTGTTCACTTCCGGACATTAGCGTCTGAGTTGGAATGGCCAGACAAAACCCTCATTCCCGTATTCTGGAGGGGGCTGGCTTACCATGTGAAGGATGCTTTGGCCATTAGGGAGATTCCCGCCACACTGGAGGAGCTCATAGCTGTATCAACTCGCATAGACCTTCGTTTTCACGAGCGAGGGTTGGAGCGAGCCCAGTGTAGGCAGAGGTTTCGGCTGGCTCCCACTTTCGCCAAACCTTTGGAATCTCCAGTCCAGGCGCCCGAGTCACATGAGGCCACAGAGGTGACACAAGTGGGATCCAAGTCCCAGTCCGCTCGTGCACATAAGGTCTGTCATGTTTGCCGGCAGTCAGGACATCTTGCCTCCAAGTGTCCTCAGCGGTCGTCGAAACGTCAGCGTCTAGTGGCAGTAGGAGGAGGTACACTAGACACGGCGACGTTTGCCTCAAAGTTGTCCTTCAAGGGGACAATTACCATAGGCCCATCCACTCTTATGGTAGAGCTATGCGTGGATTCTGGGGTGGAGGGTAATTTTATGTCATCCGCTTTCGCCCAGCGTCACGCAATACCCCTGGTGATGTTCACCAAGCCAGTAACCATTCGAGTGGTAAATGGGTCGACACTACCCTCAAAGATTACCATCAAACCATTCCTATCACGCTTTCTGTGTCTCCATCACATCAGGAGATTATCTCCCTATTAGTCATTCCTGAGGGAATTGATGAGGTCCTGTTGGGGATACCATGGCTACGTTATCATTCTCCTCATATAGAGTGGTCCTCAGGGAGAATTTTTGGGATGGAGTAAATCCTGCGAGGGTAGATGTCAGAGGGAGTGCGTTCAGGTTGCTACAACACAGGTACCGGCAGATCTTTCCTCTCTCCCCAAGCACTATTGGCCCTATGCAGACATGTTCTCCAAAAGGGCTGCGGAGACTCTTCCGCCTCACCGCCCCTATAACTGTCCTATTGACCTCTTGCCTGGTGCTGAGCCTCCCCGGGGACGAGTCTATCCGTTATCTCTCCCAGAGATGGAGGCAATGTCTCAGTACATTCAAGAGAATTTGGCTAGAGGATTCATTAGGATGTCAGTGTCACCTGCAGGGGCTGGGTTCTTCTTCTTACAGAAGAAGACTGGAGACTTACGTCCATGCATAGACTACAGGGGTCTTAACGCCATCAGCGTTAAGAACAAGTACCCATTACCCATGATATCTGAGCTTTTTGATAGGCTACGGGGAGCAAGGGTATTTACAAAATTAGATCTGCGGGGTGCCTACAACTTGATTCGCATCTGTGAGGGGGATGAATGGAAGACAGCTTTTAACACCAGGGATGGGCACTATGAATATCTGGTGATGCCCTTCGGGCTCTGTAATGCCCCAGCCGTTTTCCAAGACTTTGTGAACGACATCTTCCGGGATATGCTCACCACCTCGGTCGTAGTGTATCTGGATGATATTCTCATCTACTCTCCAGATATTGACTCCCATCGGAGAGATGTTCGCAAAGTCTTCGACCTCTTATGGGCAAACTCCTTCTATGCCAAGTTGGAGAAGTGTGTGTTTGAGCAGGAGTCCTTGCCTTTCCTTGGTTATATCATCTCTGCCCAGGGTTTGGCTATGGATCCTGCCAAGCTACAGGCTGTGATGGACTGGCAGGAACCCCATTCTCTTAAAGCGGTGCAGCGCTTTATGGGGTTCATTAATTACTATCGCCAGTTCATTCCACACTTCTCAACTTTGGTGGCTCCTTTGGTTGCCCTCACCAAGAAGAGAGCAAATCCCAAGTTGTGGTCAGAGGAGGTCTCCAAAGCCTTTCTCTCGATTAAGTCACAATTCACTATCGCTCCCATCCTACATCGCTCCGATGTAGATAAACCATTTATCTTGGAGGTGGATGCCTCATCCGTTGGTGCTGGAGCAGTCCTTTTCCAAAAGGATGCTCAAGGTTGGAAGCATCCTTGCTTCTTCTTCTCCAAGACCTTCACACCAGTGGAGAGGAATTATTCCATCGGGGACAGGGAGTTGCTAGCCATGAAGTTGGCTTTTTATGAGTGGAGACATCTCTTGTTCACTGACCACAAGAACTTGGTATATATACAGACGGCCCAGCGGCTGAATTCTCGCCAGGCTAAATGGTCCCTGTTCTTCTCCCGGTTCTATTTTACTCTCCATTTTCTCTCCGGGGAGAAGAACATTCGTGCCGACGCTCTCTCCCGCTCCATAGTGTCATCTGAGGAGGAGGAGCTTCGGCTTATTGTCCCTTCTGAGAGCCTGAGAACTGTGGCTTGAGTCCGTGCCCCCGGGCAAGACTTTCGTGCCAGCGAATTTGCGACCGGAGGTTCTCTCTTGGGCTCACTCGTCCAGTGTGAGTGGACATTTTGGGACCAAGTGGACATCTGAGCTTTTGGCGAGGATGTACTGGTGGCCGCATATGGCCCGTGACGTTGGGGACTATATTCGGGCATGTGTCTCCTGCGCCCAGAATTGGTCTCCTTGGCAGCGGCCTGCTGGGATGCTTTACCCCATGCCCGTGGCAGACAGGCCCTGGGAGATGGTTGGGATGGACTTCGTGGTTGGCTTACCCAAGTCTCGTAGCTGCACCATTATCTGGGTTGTCACCGATCATTTTTCTAAGATGGTGCATTTGGTGCCGCTTCCACGGTTACCTTCTGCACGGGCCTTGGCGGTGTTGTTCATAAAACATATTTTCCGCTTACATGGAATGCCTGATAAAATTGTCAGCAACTGGGGTCCCCAGGTGCGTCTCGGTTTTGGAGAGAGCTCTGCCGTTTACTCAGCATAGAGCTGAATCTCTCCTCTGCATATCATCCCGAGACGAATGGGTTGGTAGAGAGAACCAACCAGACTCTGGTGACATACTTGCGGCATTTTGTATCTGCTAGGCAGGATGACTGAGCATCTTTGCTACCTTGGGCGGAATTTGCATTGAACAACGCCGTAGCCGATTCCACTGGTCAGACTCCTTTTCTCCTTAATTACGGCCAGCATCCGCGTGTCCCTGTGCCCATGCCCGTGTCATCCACTGACTCTAGGGTGGCAGACTGGGGGGTGGAGGCACGTGACATCTGGGACCGCACTCAGGATGCCATCCGGGCCTCCAAGGAGAGAATGAGGGTTTCGGCTGATACACCCTGGCGCCCCGCTCTGACCATTGCTCCTGGCGACTTAGTGTGGCTCTCCGCCCGTAACATCAGGCTGCGAGTTGAGTCCACTAAGTTTGCGCCTCGCTACATTGGCCCGCTCAAGGTTCAGGAACAGGTCAACCTTGTGGTCTACGGTTTCCTATTCCTCCACGCCTTGGTATCACCGATACTTTTCACGTTTCCCTCTTAAAGCCCGTTCATTTGTCCCGGTTTTCTGAGTCATCTGTCCGGTTCATCCACGGATGAGTTTGAGGTGAATGCTATCGTGGGGTGCAAGGTGGTACGTGGCAAGAAATTTTATCTAGTGGACTGGAAGGGTCACGGCCCAGAGGATAGAACCTGGGAGCCTGTGGAGCACATTCGGGCTCCACTGCTCATTGCAGCTTTTGAGCGTAGCGAGGCTCGAGGGGGGAGGGCCCTGGGGGGGAGCGGGGGGGGGGTGATGTTAGGAGTCAAGTTTCCTCTGCTGCACAAGGGGAATCTCGATCCGTGTCTGCTGTGGTCTCCCATTCTGCATCGGCCGCAGTGGAACCTGCTCAGCGGAGACGTCGCTCCCAGCGTCTCACTGAGACTGGTACTGTGCAAAGGGTTACTACTGCCTCTCCAGGCTCTGCTATGGTACCCTGCACTGATCTGCAGCGAGCAGGCTTTTCTGGGTCTAAGTCCTGCTTTGCACACACTGAGCATGCCCAGGGCAAGATCTCTTAGTGGAGATCTAGGGTCACATGCTCAGGAAGGTCCTATAGGTGCTAGGACTTAGTCCTGCTTTGCACACACTGAGCATGCCCAGGGCAAGATCTCTCAATGGAGATCTAGGGTCACATGCTCAGGTACTGCTGCAAATCCATTGGGCCTTCTTTGAAGGGTCCTGACCGTGCTGCAGCTATATAAGCTTCGCATGACCGCACGGCCATGCGCTAGTATACTATTGTTATCGTGTGTGTGTTGATGAGTGCAAGTCGTTCCTTAAAAATCCCATCCCTTGTGTATGACTGTTCGCGTAAGGTGTATGGTTGCAATCTAGTTCCCGGCTGAACTCAGAGCCTTAACACACGAAGCAGCGTCTATCTGCTGTGACCGCCAGTGCAGCGCCGTGCGCTATTAGTGCACTTACCTTACCCAGGTCTGGGTGGTTAGTGGCGTCTAGGGTTGAGCGAAACGGGTCGAACATTTTCAAAAGTCGCCGACTTTTGGCTAAGTCGGGGTTTCATGAAACCCGATCCGACCCCTGTGCGGGGTCGGCCATGCGGTACGCGACTTTCGCGCCAAAGTCGCGTTTCAATGACGCGAAAAGCGCCATTTCTCAGCCAATGAAGGTAAACGCAGAGTGTGGGCAGCGTGATGACATAGGTCCTGGTCCCCACCATCTTAGAGAAGGGCATTGCAGTGATTGGCTTGCTGTCTGCGACGTCACAGGGGCTATAAAGAGGCGTTACCGCCGACCGCCATCTTACTGCTGCTGATCTGAGCTTAGGGAGAGGTTGCTGCCGCTTTGTCAGAAGCAGGGATAGCGTTAGGCAGGGTCCATTAACCACAAAACCGCTTGTGCTGCAGCGATTTGCACTGTCCAACACCACCCTCGGTGTGCAGGGACAGTGGAAGTTTTTTTTTTTTTTTTCCCCTCAGCGCTGTAGCTCATTGGGCTGCCCTAGAAGGCTCCCTGATAGCTGCATTGCTGTGTGTACGCCGCTGTGCAAACCAACTGCTTTTTTCAAAGCACAAATCCTCTTGTTCCTTCCTTTCTGCACAGCTATCTTTTTTGTTTGTCCACACTTTTTATTTCATTTGTGCATCAGTCCACTCCTTATTGCTGCCTGCCATACCTGGCTGAGATTACTGCAGGCAGGGAGATAGTAGCTGCCTGCCATACCTGGCTGAGATTACTGCAGGCAGGGAGATAGTAATTGTAGGACATTCCCTGTTTTTTTTTTTTTTTTTTTTTTGGTGGGAGATTAAGATTGGCAATTTGGCATTTCTGCTAGAGTGCCATCCCTGTGTGTGCCATCTCTCTCACATAGTGGGCCATAGAAAGCCTTTTCATTTTTCTGTATTTTTTTTTGTGGGGTGTATAAATTCTCCCTGATAAAAATACAGTGGGAGATTAATATTGGCCTTTGGGCTTGTGTGCCAGTCCTGAGTGTGCCATCTCTCTCACAAATAGTGGGCCATAGAAAGCCTATTTTATTTTTTTTGGGGTTTTATAAATTCTCCCTGAAAAAAAGGGAGATTAATATTGGCCTCTGGGCTTGTGTGCCAGTCCTGAGCGTGCCATCTGTGCCAGCCCTGAGCGTGCCATCTCTCTCACAAATAGTGGGCCATAGAAAGCCTATTTAATTTTTTTTTGGTTTTATAAATTCTCCCTGAAAAAAAGGGAGATTAATATTGGCCTCTGGGCTTGTGTGCCAGTTGTGAGCGTGCCATCTGTGCCAGTCCTGAGCGTGCCATCTCTCTCACAAATAGTGGGCCATAGAAAGCCTATTTAATTTTTTTTTGGTTTTATAAATTTTCCCTGAAAAAAGGGAGATTAATATTGGCCTCTGGGCTTGTGTGCCAGTTGTGAGCGTGCCATCTGTGCCAGCCCTGAGCGTGCCATCTCTCTCACAAATAGTGGGCCATAGAAAGCCTATTTAATTTTTTTTTTTGGTTTTATAAATTCTCCCTGAAAAAAAGGGAGATTAATATTGGCCTCTGGGGTTGTGTGCCAGTTGTGAGCATGCCATCTGTGCCAGTCCTGAGCGTGCCATCTCTCTCACAAATAGTGGGCCATAGAAAGCCTATTTAATTTTTTTTTTGGTTTTATAAATTTTCCCTGAAAAAAGGGAGATTAATATTGGCCTCTGGGCTTGTGTGCCAGTTGTGAGCGTGCCATCTGTGGCAGTCCTGAGCGTGCCATCTCTCTCACAAATAGTGGGCCATAGAAAGCCTATTTAATTTTTTTTTGGTTTTATAAATTTTCCCTGAAAAAAGGGAGATTAATATTGGCCTCTGGGCTTGTGTGCCAGTTGTGAGCGTGCCATCTGTGCCAGTCCTGAGCGTGCCATCTCTCTCACAAATAGTGGGCCATAGAAAGCCTATTTAAATATTTTTTTGGTTTTATAAATTCTCCCAGAAAAAAAGGGAGATTAATATTGGCCTCTGGGCTTCTGTGCCAGTCCTGAGCGTGCCATCTGTGCCAGTCCTGAGCGTCCCATCTCTCTCACAAATAGTGGGCCATAGAAAGCCTATTTTTTTTTTTTTTTGGGTTTTAGAAATTCTCCCTGAAAAAAAAAGGGAGATTAATATTGCCCTTTGGGCTTGTGTGCCAGTACTAAGCGTGCCATCTCTCTCTCTCTCTCAGTCAGTGGGCCATAGAACGCCTATTTTTGGTTTTATTTGTTTTCTAAATTCTCCCTGAAAAAATCATTTTATTTTATTTGGTTTCTAAATTCTTCCTGATAAAATCATATTTTTTTTATTATTTTTTTTTCTAAAGTCTCCCTGAAAAAAAAAAAAAAAAAAAAAAAACAGTGGGAGATTAATATTGGCCTTTCTGCTTGTGTGCCAGTCTTGACTCCTGGGTGCGTCATCTCTCAGTCAGTGGGCCATAGAACGCCTATTTTTGTTTTTATTTGTTTTATAAATTCTCCCTGAAAAAATCATTTTATTTTATTTGGTTTCTAAATTCTTCCTGATAAAATCATATTTTTTTTATTATTTTTTTTTCTAAAGTCTCCCTGAAAAAAAAAAAAAAAAACAACCAAAAAAAACAGTGGGAGATTAATATTGGCCTTTCTGCTTGTGTGCCAGTCTTGACTCCTGGGTGTGCCATCTCTCTCTCTCTCTCTCTCTCTCTCTCCAATTGTGGTCCATAGAAAGCCTATATTTTTTTTCCTTGATTTGGGTTCCAAAATCTACCAGAGAAAATAACTACATCAATCATTGGTAGAAAAATATTGGCCTCTGGGCTTGTGTGCCACTCCTGACTCCTGTGTGCGTCATCTCTCAGTCAGTGGGCCATAGAACGCCTATTTTTGTTTTTATTTGTTTTATAAATTCTCCCTGAAAAAATCATTTTATTTTATTTGGTTTCTAAATTCTTCTTGATAAAATCATATTTTTTTTATTATTTTTTTTTCTAAAGTCTCCCTGAAAAAAAAAAAAAAAAAACAACCAAAAAAAACAGTGGGAGATTAATATTGGCCTTTCTGCTTGTGTGCCAGTCTTGACTCCTGGGTGTGCCATCTCTCTCTCTCTCTCTCTCTCTCTCCAATTGTGGTCCATAGAAAGCCTATATTTTTTTTCCTTGATTTGGGTTCCAAAATCTACCAGAGAAAATAACTACATCAATCATTGGTAGAAAAATATTGGCCTCTGGGCTTGTGTGCCACTCCTGACTCCTGTGTGCGTCATCTCTCAGTCAGTGGGCCATAGAACGCCTATTTTTGTTTTTATTTGTTTTATAAATTCTCCCTGAAAAAATCATTTTATTTTATTTGGTTTCTAAATTCTTCCTGATAAAATCATATTTTTTTTATTATTTTTTTTTCTAAAGTCTCCCTGAAAAAAAAAAAAAAAAAACAACCAAAAAAAACAGTGGGAGATTAATATTGGCCTTTCTGCTTGTGTGCCAGTCTTGACTCCTGGGTGTGCCATCTCTCTCTCTCTCTCTCTCTCTCTCTCTCTCTCTCTCTCTCCAATTGTGGTCCATAGAAAGCCTATATTTTTTTTCCTTGATTTGGGTTCCAAAATCTACCAGAGAAAATAACTCCATCAATCATTGGTAGAAAAATATTGGCCTCTGGGCTTGTGTGCCACTCCTGATTCCTGTGTGCATCATCTCTCACTCAGTGGCCCATAGAAAGCATATAGTTTGTTACATTTGTTTTCTAAATTCTCCCTGCAAAAATCTATTTTTTTTTTTTGGGGGGGTTTCTAAAGTGTTCCTGAAAAAAATAAAAATAAAAAAAAAATAATAGTGTGACATTAATATTAACATTTGTGCTTCAGTGACAGTCCTGCGTGTGGGGCATCTCTCTAATTTGCAGCCACCAAAAAAAGAGTGTGTAACATTGGGCCTGATTTTCGCTGTGGTCTCACCAACCTGTAAAGGGGTAGCTAAATCATACTGAAGTTATAGCTCACCGTGTAAGTTGTGTGACTGCAACAAATAACGTTAGTTTGGTTACGTTTTTAAAACAATGAGGAAGTCTAGTGGAAGAGGTCGTGGCCGGGGGCGTTCATTGTCAGCTGGTAATGAGGGTAGTGGTAGTGGTGGAGCATCAGGTGGTCGTGGGGAAAAAAATATTGCACCTAAGTCTGGAGCTGTGGAGCCAGGTTCGTCGTCCGGCTACACAAGGCCTCGAACGCTCCCTTTTCTGGGATTAGGAAAACCGCTTTTAAAGCCGGAGCAGCAAGAGCAAGTTTTGGCTTATCTTGCTGACTCAGCCTCTAGCTCTTTTGCCTCCTCTCGTGAAACTGGTAAAAGTAAAAGCAGCGCGTCGTTAGTGGATGTTCACGGTCAGGGACAAGTCACTTCCTTGTCCTCTTCAGCAAAAACAACAACAGAGAAGAATGCAGCAGGCGACACAACGGGTTACTCCATGGAGCTCTTTACACATACCGTCCCTGGCTTAGAAAGTGAAGCAGTTAACAGTCCATGCCCATTACAAGTTGAATCTGACATGGAGTGCACTGACGCACAGCCACAGCCAGACTACTATGCTGGTCCTTTGACTCAGACCACAACATTGCCCTCGCAGGGTGCTGATCAAGAATCAGACCCTGATGAGACTATGTTGCCCCATCACGAACGCTATACCACCGAACGACACGGTGACACAGACGAAGTTGCGCAGGAGGTACAAGAAGAGTTATTAGATGACCCAGTTCTTGACCCCGATTGGCAGCCATTGGGGGAACAGGGTGCAGGCGGCAGCAGTTCTGAAGCAGAGGAGGAGGAGGGGCCGCAGCAGGCATCAACATCGCCACAGGTTCCATCTGCCGGGCCCGTATCTTGCCCAAAACGCGTGGCAAAGCCAAAACCTGGTGGAGGACAGCGTGGCCATCCGGTTAAAGCTCAGTCTGCAATGCCTGAAAAGGTATCCGATGCTAGAAAGAGTGCAGTCTGGCATTTTTTTAAACAACATCCAATTGATCAGCGCAAAGTCATCTGTCAAAAATGTTCTACTTCCTTAAGCAGAGGTCAGAATCTGAAAAGTCTCAATACTAGTTGCATGCATAGACATTTAACCACCATGCATTTGAAAGCTTGGACTAACTACCAAACGTCCCTTAAGGTTGTTGCACCCTCGGCCAATGAAGCTAGTCATCAACGCAACATCCCTTCCGGCAGTGTAGGACCACCATTTAGCGCACCACCTGCTGTATCTGTGCAGGTATCTTTGCCAGGCCAAAGCAGTCAGGGTCAGGGAATCACCAGTTTCGTAGTAGGAAACACTGCATCTAGGGCACCGGCGGCAACAATACCATCTCCCACCGTCTCTCAGTCTGCCATGTCCACCGGCACCCCCGCTAGTTCCACGATCTCCAGCTCTCCAGTCCAGCTCACCCTACATGAGACTATGGTTAGAAAAAGGAAATACTTAGCCTCGCATCCGCGTACACAGGGTTTGAACGCCCACATAGCTAGACTAATCTCGTTAGAGATGATGCCCTACCGGTTAGTTGAAAGCGAAGCTTTCAAAGACCTGATGGACTACGCTGTACCACGCTACGAGCTACCCAGTCGACACTTTTTTTCCAGAAAAGCCATCCCAGCCCTCCACCAGCATGTTAAAGAGCGCATCGTCCATGCACTCAGGCAATCTGTGAGCACAAAGGTGCACCTGACAACAGATGCATGGACCAGTAGGCATGGCCAGGGACGTTACGTGTCCATCACGGCACACTGGGTAAATGTGGTGGATTCAGGGTCCACAGGGGACAGCAAGTTTGGGACAGTTCTGCCTAGCCCACGGTCTAGTAAACAGTTGTCTGTAGCCGTTCGCACCCCCTCCTCCTCCTCCTCGTCCTCCTGCAGAAGCAAGAGCTCGTCCACAGACCGCAGTCGCACAAACACTCCATCCGCACCTGCCACTGTTGCACACCAGGTCTCCCATTATGGGGCAGCTACTGGCAAACGTCAGCAGGCTGTATTGGCTATGAAGTGTTTGGGCGACAATAGACACACCGCGGAAGTTCTGTCCGAGTTCTTGCAGCAAGAAACGCAGTCGTGGCTGGGCACTGTAGATCTTGAGGCAGGCAAGGTAGTGAGTGATAACGGAAGGAATTTCATGGCTGCCATCTCCCTTTCCCAACTGAAACACATTCCTTGCCTGGCTCACACCTTAAACCTGGTGGTGCAGTGCTTCCTGAAAAGTTATCCGGGGTTATCCGACCTGCTCCTCAAAGTGCGTGGACTTTGCGCACATATCCGCCGTTCGCCTGTACACTCCAGCCGTATGCAGACCTATCAGCGTTCTTTGAACCTTCCCCAGCATCGCCTAATCATAGACGTTGCAACAAGGTGGAACTCAACACTGCACATGCTTCAGAGACTGTGCGAACAGAGGCGGGCTGTTATGTTTTTGTGGGAGGATACACATACACGGGCAGGCAGTAGGATGGCAGACATGGAGTTGTCAGGTGTGCAGTGGTCGAAGATTCAAGACATGTGTCAAGTCCTTCAGTGTTTTGAGGAATGCACACGGCTGGTTAGTGCAGACAACGCCATAATAAGCATGAGCATCCCCCTAATGCGTCTGCTGATGCAAAGTTTGACGCACATAAAGGATCAGGCGTCTGCACCAGAGGAAGAGGAAAGCCTTGATGACAGTCAGCGATTGTCTGGTCAGGGCAGTGTACATGACGAGGTACCGGGCGAAGAGGAGGTGGAGGATGAGGAGGATGATGGGGATGAGTATATTTTTAATGAGGAAGCTTTCCCGGGGGCACGGGAAATTGGTGGCGTGGCAAGGCCGGGTTCTGGTTTTTTGAGGGACACAAGTGACGTAGATTTGCCTGCAACTGCCCCTCAACCAAGCACAACCGCAGATTTGACAACGGGAACTTTGGCCCACATGGCGGATTATGCCTTGCGTATCCTCAAAAGGGACACACGCATTACAAAAATGATGAACGATGACGATTACTGGTTGGCCTGCCTCCTTGATCCTCGCTATAAAGGCAAATTGCAAAATATTATGCCACATGAGAACTTGGAACTAATATTAGCAACAAAACAATCAACTCTTGTTGACCGTTTGCTTCTGGCATTCCCTGCACACAGCGCCCGTGATCGTTCTCACACGAGCTCCAGGGGCCAGCAGACCAGAGGTGTTAGAGGGGCAGAAATCAGAAGTGGCGTTGGCCAGAGGGGTTTTCTGACCAGGTTGTGGAGTGATTTTTCTATGACCGCAGACAGGACAGGTACTGCAGCATCAATTCAAAGTGACAGGAGACAACATTTGTCCAGTATGGTTACAAACTATTTTTCATCCCTTATCGACGTTCTCCCTCAACCGTCATTCCCATTTGATTACTGGGCATCCAAATTAGACACCTGGCCAGAATTGGCAGAATATGCATTGCAGGAGCTTGCTTGCCCGGCAGCTAGTGTCCTATCAGAAAGAGTATTCAGTGCTGCAGGTTCAATACTAACAGAAAAAAGGACTCGTCTGGCTACCCAAAATGTAGATGATCTAACCTTCATTAAAATGAACCACAACTGGATTTCAAAATCTTTTGCCCCACCCTGCCCGGCTGACACCTAGCTTTCCTATGAAAAGGTCTTGCCTGTGGACTATTCTGAATGACTTTTCCAATCTCGTAATTTTCTTCACCTGATTGTCCAGCATACGACATGTTTCCACCTCACGAAATGGCCAAACTCCCCACACGGGGCCGTGCTATCGCCACTTTGCGCTTGGACCCTTGAGAGTGCTGTTTGTCTGAAGAGGTGGGTGTGGCCGCTTTTGGTCGACGGCACTGCCACTGGGTCCCTCATAGTACAATAAAGTGTCTCTGGCGGTGGTGGTGCGCACCCAACGTCAGACACACCGTTGTAATATGAGGGGCCCTGTGCCTGTACCGCCGGCCACAAGACAGTTCCCCCCCCAGCTCAAACAGTGCTCTACCACTAGCAAAATTATCTCTCACAGCTTCACCAATGTGTAGTCTAGGCGCTGACATCCTTCAATGCCTGGCACTGACAATACCATTGTTTTGACATTTTTGTTATGTTAGGCCTTCGAAGCCTGTCTGCGGTCCCTTCTTTCTACAACTACTACACTGACCAGGCCACTGCTGGCCGTGTTACCCTGGAACCAATTTAAAAGTGCCTACAGTCAGCCCAATTTTGTTATGTTAGGCCTTCGAAGACTGTCTGCCGTCACTCCTTCCACTAGACTTCCACTGACCATACACTGCTGCCCATGTACCCCTGGAACCAATTTAAAAGTGCCTACAGCCAGCCCAATTTTGTTATGTTAGGCCTTCGAAGCCTGTCTGCGGTCACTCCTTCCACTAGACTTCCACTGACCAGACCACTGCTGCCCGTGTACCCCTGCAACCAATTTAAAAGTGCCTACAGCCAGCCCAAGTTTGTTATGTTAGGCCTTCGAAGCCTGTCTGCGGTCACTCCTTCCACTAGACTTCCACAGACCAGACCACTGCTGCCCGTGTACCCCTGGAACCAATTTAAAAGTGCCTACAGCCAGCCCAAGTTTGTAATGTTAGGCCTTGGAAGCCTGTCTGCGGTCACTCCTTCCACTAGACTTCCACTGACCAGACCACTGCTGCCCGTGTACCCCTGGAACCAATTTAAAAGTGCCTACAGCCAGCCCAAGTTTGTTATGTTAGGCCTTCGAAGCCTGTCTGCGGTCACTCCTTCCACTAGACTTCCACAGACCAGACCACTGCTGCCCGTGTACCCCTGGAACCAATTTAAAAGTGCCTACAGCCAGCCCAAGTTTGTTATGTTAGGCCTTCGAAGCCTGTCTGCGGTCACTCCTTCCACTAGACTTCCACAGACCAGACCACTGCTGCCCGTGTACCCCTGGAACCAATTTAAAAGTGCCTACAGCCAGCCCAAGTTTGTTATGTTAGGCCTTGGAAGCCTGTCTGCGGTCACTCCTTCCACTAGACTTCCACTGACCAGACCACTGCTGCCCGTGTACCCCTGGAACCAATTTAAAAGTGCCTACAGCCAGCCCAAGTTTGTTATGTTAGGCCTTGGAAGCCTGTCTGCGGTCACTCCTTCCACTAGACTTCCACTGACCAGACCACTGCTGCCCGTGTACCCCTGGAACCAATTTAAAAGTGCCTACAGCCAGCCCAAGTTTGTTATGTTAGGCCTTGGAAGCCTGTCTGCGGTCACTCCTTCCACTAGACTTCCACTGACCAGACCACTGCTGCCCGTGTACCCCTGGAACCAATTTAAAAGTGCCTACAGCCAGCCCAAGTTTGTTATGTTAGGCCTTGGAAGCCTGTCTGCGGTCACTCCTTCCACTAGACTTCCACTGACCAGACCACTGCTGCCCGTGTACCCCTGGAACCAATTTAAAAGTGCCTACAGCCAGCCCAAGTTTGTTATGTTAGGCCTTCGAAGCCTGTCTGCGTCCCGTTCTTTCAACTACAACTACACTGACCAGGCCACTGATGGCCGTGTTCCCCTGGAACCAATTTTAACTTGCCTACAGCCAGCCCTATGTTATTATGTTAGGCCTTCGAAGCCTGTCTGCGTCCCGTTCTTTCAACTACAACTACACTGACCAGGCCACTGATGGCCGTGTTCCCCTGGAACCAATTTTAACTTGCCTACAGCCAGCCCAATGTTAGGCCTTTGATGCCTGTCTGCCGTCACTCCTTCCACTAGGCCTCCACTGACCTGTCTATTGCTGCCCGTGTACCCCTTGAACCAACATCATTAAATATAAAAAAAATTAATTTGATTATAAAAAATAAGATCGTGTTGAGATCTCAAATGCAGACATTTTAACAATCAAAACAAACACACAACAAATATCTGGAACTGTACTACAAAGGTCCAACAGCTACAATTTCTTTCTCCTGCAAGAAGTTAACTGAAAGTTTTTTGGAGTTGTTAACACAGATATGGCATCCACCGAGTGTTGTCCTGTCGCGTCTCCTTTAAATTATTTCCAATAAGATGTTAAACTATTAATTTAATAAAATCAATAATTAAAAAAATAATTGAGTAAGTCAAAAGCACATTGCAAATAAACATTAATTACAAATCAAGAAGCATGGCGCGTCCGAGGGTGAGTAGATACCGAATAAGAATATAATCACCCTCGGACGCGCAATGCTTATTTAAAACAGCCTTCCTTCCTAAGAATCAGCCCTTCCGTGGTGTAGAGAGAGGTTGTGTTACACTCCAAGGTGTTCCCCAGGTTGCCTTTCCTGAGCTTCGATCTTCCGGCTCTCGTTTAGTAGCTGTTGGAAACTACGCTGCATTAGGCCTACTAATTGTGTATGGGTGAAACAGTGGCGCATCTGCGGTCCCTCCTTCCACTAGGCCTCCACTGACCTGTCTACTGCGGCCCGTGTACCCCTTGAACCAACCTAATAAAATATTTAAAAAATTAATTTGATTATAAAAAATAAGATCGTGTTGAGATCTCAAATGCAGACATTTTAACAATCAAAACAAACACACAACAAATATCTGGAACTGTACTACAAAGGTCCAACAGCTACAATTTCTTTCTCCTGCAAGAAGTTAACTGAAAGTTTTTTGGAGTTGTTAACACAGATATGGCATCCACCGAGTGTTGTCCTGTCGCGTCTCCTTTAAATTATTTCCAATAAGATGTTAAACTATTAATTTAATAAAATCAATAATTAAAAAAATAATTGAGTAAGTCAAAAGCACATTGCAAATAAACATTAATTACAAATCAAGAAGCATGGCGCGTCCGAGGGTGAGTAGATACCGAATAAGAATATAATCACCCTCGGACGCGCAATGCTTATTTACAACAGCCTTCCTTCCTAAGAATCAGCCCTTTCGTGGTGTAGAGAGAGGTTGTGTTACACTCCAAGGTGTTCCCCGGGTTGCCTTTCATGAGCTTCGATCTTCCGGCTCTCGTTTAGTAGTTGGTGGAAACTACGCTGCATTAGGCCTACAAATTTGGTATGGGGTGTAGAGACAGGTTGTGTTACACTCCAAGGTTTTCACCAGGTTGCCTTTCCTGAGCTTCGATCTTCATGCTCTCGTTTAGTAGTTGTAGAAAAGTACGCTGCATTAGGCCTACAAAATGGGTATGGGGTGGAGAGAGATGGTGTGTTACACTCCAAGGTGTTCCCCAGGTTGCCTTTCCTGAGCTTCGATCTTCATGCTCTCGTTTAGTAGGTGTCGGAAAGTAGGCTGCATTAGGCCTAAAAAATGGGGAATAGGGTGGAGAGAGATGGTGTGTTACACTCCAAGGTGTTCCCCAGGTTTCCTTGCCATTGCTTCGGTCTTCCGACTCTCGTTTAGTAGTTGTAGAAAAGTACACTGCATTAGGCCTAAAAAATGGGTATGGGGTGGAGAGAGATGGTGTGTTACACTCCAAGGTGTTCCCCAGGTTGCCTTTCCTGAGCTTCGATCTTCATGCTCTCGTTTAGTAGGTGTCGGAAAGTAGGCTGCATTAGGCCTACAAATTGGGTATGGGGTGGAGAGAGATGGTGTGTTACACTCCAAGGTGTTCCCCAGGTTGCCTTTCCTGAGCTTCGATCTTCATGCTCTCGTTTAGTAGGTGTCGGAAAGTAGGCTGCATTAGGCCTACAAATTGGGTATGGGGTGGAGAGAGATGGTGTGTTACACTCCAAGGTGTTCCCCAGGTTTCCTTGCCATTGCTTCGGTCTTCCGACTCTCGTTTAGTAGTTGTAGAAAAGTACACAGCATTAGGCCTACAAAATGGGTATGGGGTGGAGAGAGATGGTGTGTTACACTCCAAGGTGTTCCCCAGGTTGCCTTTCCTGAGCTTCGATCTTCATGCTCTCGTTTAGTAGGTGTCGGAAAGTAGGCTGCATTAGGCCTAAAAAATGGGGAATGGGGTGGAGAGAGATGGTGTGTTACACTCCAAGGTGTTCCCCAGGTTTCCTTGCCATTGCTTCGGTCTTCCGACTCTCGTTTAGTAGTTGTAGAAAAGTACACTGCATTAGGCCTAAAAAATGGGTATGGGGTGGAGAGAGATGGTGTGTTACACTCCAAGGTGTTCCCCAGGTTGCCTTTCCTGAACTTCGATCTTCATGCTCTCGTTTAGTAGGTGTCGGAAAGTAGGCTGCATTAGGCCTACAAATTGGGTATGGGGTGGAGAGAGATGGTGTGTTACACTCCAAGGTGTTCCCCAGGTTTCCTTGCCATTGCTTCGGTCTTCCGACTCTCGTTTAGTAGTTGTAGAAAAGTACACAGCATTAGGCCTACAAAATGGGTATGGGGTGGAGAGAGATGGTGTGTTACACTCCAAGGTGTTCCCCAGGTTGCCTTTCCTGAGCTTCTATCTTCAGGCTCTCATTAAATTGTGGTTAAATGGAACAACTGCATTTGGCGTACTAGTTGGTTTGGGGCCTACTATCGGTGTCTGCCACTCCTTGCTGTTCTCCTGGTTTCCTGTCCTGAAATTCCATTTTCAGCCTCTCGTTAAGTAGTTGTTAATGTTAGACTGCATTTGGCCTACTAGTTGGGTTGGGGCCTACTATCGGTGTCTGCCACTCCTTGCTGTTCTCCTCCACTGAACAAAGCTGTGCCGCCTGTTTACTACGGTTGCCAATTTTGAACTGCATTTCGACTACTTACTGATTTGGCCCTACTCTCTGTGTCAGCCTCTCATTCCAGTTGTCCTCCACTGCAATGCCCCCTGGTTATTCCTGTGTTACCAATTTTGAACTGCATTTAGCCCACTTTCTTCTTTGGGCCTATATCTGTGTTTCCACTTCATCGTGCCCATTGCCCAGCCAGTGATAGATGAGTCTGCTGGTACATTGACCCATAACGCAACATTCCCCGTGCACGCTACACAACAACATTGTGACCCTGCTGAAAGTCAGGTTGCTCTTCCCGCATACCATACCACCTTACACGGGGACAAAGAGGAAGGTGCAGATGAAAGTGCAGGTTCCTTCATCAGGTGGGGGGAGGAATACTAGTTGGCGACGTCACTGGCACAGGGCCTCTCATAGTACGCAAAAGTGTTGCTGCCGGTGGGAGGCGCCCCCGCCGTGCAGACACACCGCTGTACTTTGAGGGGCCCTGTGCCAGTGCCAATGCCAACGAGTGGGCCCCCCCTGCTTGCTCAGGTTCACAGCACTTGCAAAGTTGAAATACTTACCTCTCCCTGCTCCACTGCCGTGACGTGGTCCAGATTTCCTGGGCCCACTAATTACTTGAACCAGCCCTACCCCCCACAACTTTAGCCAAATGACCCCCAATTTCAAATGCCTTCCAATTATTATAAGGTAAATTACGCTTGACAAGCTTCATTAAGAAGAATGGATGGTTTTGACATTAAAATGGGTACTCTAGGTGTTTTCCTGGCCCCCACTCACTGCCGACTATGCTGCCCCATTGACTTGCATTGGGTTTCGTGTTTCGGTCGATCCCGACTTTACGTCATAATCGGCCGATTTCACTCGACCCGACTTTGGACATAGTCGGGTTTCGCAAAACCCGGCTCGACTCTAAAAAGGTCAAGGTCGCTCAACTCTAGCTTTGATGACTGCTTTGCACACTCTTGGCATTCTCCAGATGAGCTTCAAGAGGTAGTCACCGGAAATGGTTTTCACTTCACAGGTGTGCCCTGTCAGGTTTAATAAATGGGATTTCTTGCCTTATAAATGGGGTTGGGACCATCAGTTGTGTTGAGCTGAAGTCTGATAGTCCTACTGAATAGACTGTTAGAATTTGTATTATGGCAAGAAAAAAGCAGCTAAGGAAAGAAAAATGAGTGGCCATCATTACTTTAAGAAATGAAGGTCAGTTAGTCCGAAAAATTGGGAAAACTTTGAAAGCGTCCCCAAGTGTAGTTGCAAAAACCATCAAGCCCTACAAAGAAACTGGCTCACATGAGAACCGCCCCAGGAAAGGAAGACCAAGAGTCACCTCTGCTTCTGAGGATAAGTTTATCCGAGTCACCAGCCTCAGAAATTGCAGGTTAACAGCAGTTCAGATTAGAGACCAGGTCAATGCCACACAGAGTTCTAGCAGCAGACACATCGCTACAACAACTGTTAAGAGGAGACTTTGTGCTGCAGGCCTTCATGGTAAAATAGCTGCTAGAAAACCACTGCTAAGGACAGGCAACAAGCAGCAGAGACTTGTTTGGGCTAAAGAGCACAAGGAATGGACATTAGACCAGTGGAAATCAGCGCTTTGGTCTGATGAGTCAAAATTTGAGATCGTTGGTTCCAACCACCGTGTGTTAGGGTTGGCGGAACGCACCGAATATATTTATTAAGTAAGATTGGTGCGTTCGCCACCCGGGATCCACCGTGCAGGAAAGAACCTGCTGCTAAGTGAATGGCAGCACTATATGGCGGTACAATGTGATTACACACACGAGTTAACTTCACCCTGTGTGAAGGAAGCGATCCCTGTTAAGTCACAGGGTCGCGGTACCGCACTGAGAGCGCAAGCAAGGAACGACAGAACTCTAACCCAGGACACAGGATTAGAGGTAATGTAGACCTCTTGCGATCGACACCACAATAGGGGTATCAGAGGTAACTATTATGCACAGAAGTGTATGCTGTGCCACACTAGCGGACGCCACTAGAGTTGAGCGACCTTGACCTTTTTAGAGTCGAGCCGGGTTTTGCGAAACCCGACTATGTCCAAAGTCGGGTCGAGTGAAATCGGCCGATTATGACGTAAAGTCGGGATCGACCGAAACACGAAACCCAATGCAAGTCAATGGGGCAGCATAGTTGGCAGTGAGTGGGGGCCAGGAAAACACCTAGAGTACCCATTTTAATGTCAAAACCATCCATTCTTCTTAATGAAGCTTGTCAAGCGTAATTTACCTTATAATAATTGGAAGGCATTTGAAATTGGGGGTCATTTGGCTAAAGTTGTGGGGGATGGGGCTGGTTCAAGTAATTAGTGGGCCCAGGAAATCTGGACCACGTCACGGCAGTGGAGCAGGGAGAGTTAAGTATTTCAACTTTGCAAGTGCTGTGAACCTGAGCAAGCAGGGGGGGCCCACTCGTTGGCATTGGCACTGGCACAGGGCCCCTCAAAGTACAGCGGTGTGTTTGCACGGCGGGGGCGCCTCCCACCGGCAGCAACACTTTTGCGTACTATGAGAGGCCCTGTGCCAGTGACGTCGCCAACTAGTATTCCTCCCCCCACCTGATGAAGGAACCTGCACTTTCATCTGCACCTTCCTCTTTGTCCCCGTGTAAGGTGGTATGGTATGCGGGAAGAGCAACCTGACTTTCAGCAGGGTCACAATGTTGTTGTGTAGCGTGCACGGGGAATGTTGCGTTATGGGTCAATGTACCAGCAGACTCATCTATCACTGGCTGGGCAATGGGCACGATGAAGTGGAAACACAGATATAGGCCCAAAGAAGAAAGTGGGCTAAATGCAGTTCAAAATTGGTAACACAGGAATAACCAGGGGGCATTGCAGTGGAGGACAACTGGAATGAGAGGCTGACACAGAGAGTAGGGCCAAATCAGTAAGTAGTCGAAATGCAGTTCAAAATTGGCAACCGTAGTAAACAGGCGGCACAGCTTTGTTCAGTGGAGGAGAACAGCAAGGAGTGGCAGACACCGATAGTAGGCCCCAACCCAACTAGTAGGCCAAATGCAGTCTAACATTAACAACTACTTAACGAGAGGCTGAAAATGGAATTTCAGGACAGGAAACCAGGAGAACAGCAAGGAGTGGCAGACACCGATAGTAGGCCCCAAACCAACTAGTACGCCAAATGCAGTTGTTCCATTTAACCACAATTTAATGAGAGCCTGAAGATAGAAGCTCAGGAAAGGCAACCTGGGGAACACCTTGGAGTGTAACACACCATCTCTCTCCACCCCATACCCATTTTGTAGGCCTAATGCTGTGTACTTTTCTACAACTACTAAACGAGAGTCGGAAGACCGAAGCAATGGCAAGGAAACCTGGGGAACACCTTGGAGTGTAACACACCATCTCTCTCCACCCCATACCCAATTTGTAGGCCTAATGC
Organism: Ranitomeya imitator; assembly: GCF_032444005.1. Lineage (NCBI taxonomy): Eukaryota > Metazoa > Chordata > Amphibia > Anura > Dendrobatidae > Ranitomeya > Ranitomeya imitator. The sequence continues at coordinate 98,375,397 of NC_091289.1, read as the reverse complement.
AGCCTACTTTCCGACACCTACTAAACGAGAGCATGAAGATCGAAGTTCAGGAAAGGCAACCTGGGGAACACCTTGGAGTGTAGCACACCATCTCTCTCCACCCCATACCCATTTTTTAGGCCTAATGCAGTGTACTTTTCTACAACTACTAAACGAGAGTCGGAAGACCGAAGCAATGGCAAGGAAACCTGGGGAACACCTTGGAGTGTAACACACCATCTCTCTCCACCCCATTCCCCATTTTTTAGGCCTAATGCAGCCTACTTTCCGACACCTACTAAACGAGAGCATGAAGATCGAAGCTCAGGAAAGGCAACCTGGGGAACACCTTGGAGTGTAACACACCATCTCTCTCCACCCCATACCCATTTTGTAGGCCTAATGCTGTGTACTTTTCTACAACTACTAAACGAGAGTCGGAAGACCGAAGCAATGGCAAGGAAACCTGGGGAACACCTTGGAGTGTAACACACCATCTCTCTCCACCCCATACCCAATTTGTAGGCCTAATGCAGCCTACTTTCCGACACCTACTAAACGAGAGCATGAAGATCGAAGCTCAGGAAAGGCAACCTGGGGAACACCTTGGAGTGTAACACACCATCTCTCTCCACCCCATACCCAATTTGTAGGCCTAATGCAGCCTACTTTCCGACACCTACTAAACGAGAGCATGAAGATCAAAGCTCAGGAAAGGCAACCTGGGGAACACCTTGGAGTGTAACACACCATCTCTCTCCACCCCATACCCATTTTTTAGGCCTAATGCAGTGTACTTTTCTACAACTACTAAACGAGAGTCGGAAGACCGAAGCAATGGCAAGGAAACCTGGGGAACACCTTGGAGTGTAACACACCATCTCTCTCCACCCCATTCCCCATTTTTTAGGCCTAATGCAGCCTACTTTCCGACACCTACTAAACGAGAGCATGAAGATCGAAGCTCAGGAAAGGCAACCTGGGGAACACCTTGGAGTGTAACACACCATCTCTCTCCACCCCATACCCATTTTGTAGGCCTAATGCAGCGTACTTTTCTACAACTACTAAACGAGAGCATGAAGATCGAAGCTCAGGAAAGGCAACCTGGTGAAAACCTTGGAGTGTAACACAACCTGTCTCTACACCCCATACCAAATTTGTAGGCCTAATGCAGCGTAGTTTCCACCAACTACTAAACGAGAGCCGGAAGATCGAAGCTCATGAAAGGCAACCCGGGGAACACCTTGGAGTGTAACACAACCTCTCTCTACACCACGAAAGGGCTGATTCTTAGGAAGGAAGGCTGTTGTAAATAAGCATTGCGCGTCCGAGGGTGATTATATTCTTATTCGGTATCTACTCACCCTCGGACGCGCCATGCTTCTTGATTTGTAATTAATGTTTATTTGCAATGTGCTTTTGACTTACTCAATTATTTTTTTAATTATTGATTTTATTAAATTAATAGTTTAACATCTTATTGGAAATAATTTAAAGGAGACGCGACAGGACAACACTCGGTGGATGCCATATCTGTGTTAACAACTCCAAAAAACTTTCAGTTAACTTCTTGCAGGAGAAAGAAATTGTAGCTGTTGGACCTTTGTAGTACAGTTCCAGATATTTGTTGTGTGTTTGTTTTGATTGTTAAAATGTCTGCATTTGAGATCTCAACACGATCTTATTTTTTATAATCAAATTAATTTTTTAAATATTTTATTAGGTTGGTTCAAGGGGTACACGGGCCGCAGTAGACAGGTCAGTGGAGGCCTAGTGGAAGGAGGGACCGCAGATGCGCCACTGTTTCACCCATACACAATTAGTAGGCCTAATGCAGCGTAGTTTCCAACAGCTACTAAACGAGAGCCGGAAGATCGAAGCTCAGGAAAGGCAACCTGGGGAACACCTTGGAGTGTAACACAACCTCTCTCTACACCACGGAAGGGCTGATTCTTAGGAAGGAAGGCTGTTTTAAATAAGCATTGCGCGTCCGAGGGTGATTATATTCTTATTCGGTATCTACTCACCCTCGGACGCGCCATGCTTCTTGATTTGTAATTAATGTTTATTTGCAATGTGCTTTTGACTTACTCAATTATTTTTTTAATTATTGATTTTATTAAATTAATAGTTTAACATCTTATTGGAAATAATTTAAAGGAGACGCGACAGGACAACACTCGGTGGATGCCATATCTGTGTTAACAACTCCAAAAAACTTTCAGTTAACTTCTTGCAGGAGAAAGAAATTGTAGCTGTTGGACCTTTGTAGTACAGTTCCAGATATTTGTTGTGTGTTTGTTTTGATTGTTAAAATGTCTGCATTTGAGATCTCAACACGATCTTATTTTTTATAATCAAATTAATTTTTTTTATATTTAATGATGTTGGTTCAAGGGGTACACGGGCAGCAATAGACAGGTCAGTGGAGGCCTAGTGGAAGGAGTGACGGCAGACAGGCATCAAAGGCCTAACATTGGGCTGGCTGTAGGCAAGTTAAAATTGGTTCCAGGGGAACACGGCCATCAGTGGCCTGGTCAGTGTAGTTGTAGTTGAAAGAACGGGACGCAGACAGGCTTCGAAGGCCTAACATAATAACATAGGGCTGGCTGTAGGCAAGTTAAAATTGGTTCCAGGGGAACACGGCCATCAGTGGCCTGGTCAGTGTAGTTGTAGTTGAAAGAACGGGACGCAGACAGGCTTCGAAGGCCTAACATAACAAACTTGGGCTGGCTGTAGGCACTTTTAAATTGGTTCCAGGGGTACACGGGCAGCAGTGGTCTGGTCAGTGGAAGTCTAGTGGAAGGAGTGACCGCAGACAGGCTTCCAAGGCCTAACATAACAAACTTGGGCTGGCTGTAGGCACTTTTAAATTGGTTCCAGGGGTACACGGGCAGCAGTGGTCTGGTCAGTGGAAGTCTAGTGGAAGGAGTGACCGCAGACAGGCTTCCAAGGCCTAACATAACAAACTTGGGCTGGCTGTAGGCACTTTTAAATTGGTTCCAGGGGTACACGGGCAGCAGTGGTCTGGTCAGTGGAAGTCTAGTGGAAGGAGTGACCGCAGACAGGCTTCCAAGGCCTAACATAACAAACTTGGGCTGGCTGTAGGCACTTTTAAATTGGTTCCAGGGGTACACGGGCAGCAGTGGTCTGGTCAGTGGAAGTCTAGTGGAAGGAGTGACCGCAGACAGGCTTCCAAGGCCTAACATAACAAACTTGGGCTGGCTGTAGGCACTTTTAAATTGGTTCCAGGGGTACACGGGCAGCAGTGGTCTGGTCTGTGGAAGTCTAGTGGAAGGAGTGACCGCAGACAGGCTTCGAAGGCCTAACATAACAAACTTGGGCTGGCTGTAGGCACTTTTAAATTGGTTCCAGGGGTACACGGGCAGCAGTGGTCTGGTCTGTGGAAGTCTAGTGGAAGGAGTGACCGCAGACAGGCTTCGAAGGCCTAACATAACAAACTTGGGCTGGCTGTAGGCACTTTTAAATTGGTTCCAGGGGTACACGGGCAGCAGTGGTCTGGTCAGTGGAAGTCTAGTGGAAGGAGTGACCGCAGACAGGCTTCCAAGGCCTAACATTACAAACTTGGGCTGGCTGTAGGCACTTTTAAATTGGTTCCAGGGGTACACGGGCAGCAGTGGTCTGGTCTGTGGAAGTCTAGTGGAAGGAGTGACCGCAGACAGGCTTCGAAGGCCTAACATAACAAACTTGGGCTGGCTGTAGGCACTTTTAAATTGGTTGCAGGGGTACACGGGCAGCAGTGGTCTGGTCAGTGGAAGTCTAGTGGAAGGAGTGACCGCAGACAGGCTTCGAAGGCCTAACATAACAAAATTGGGCTGGCTGTAGGCACTTTTAAATTGGTTCCAGGGTAACACGGCCAGCAGTGGCCTGGTCAGTGTAGTAGTTGTAGAAAGAAGGGACCGCAGACAGGCTTCGAAGGCCTAACATAACAAAAATGTCAAAACAATGGTATTGTCAGTGCCAGGCATTGAAGGATGTCAGCGCCTAGACTACACATTGGTGAAGCTGTGAGAGATAATTTTGCTAGTGGTAGAGCACTGTTTGAGCTGGGGGGGGGAACTGTCTTGTGGCCGGCGGTACAGGCACAGGGCCCCTCATATTACAACGGTGTGTCTGACGTTGGGTGCGCACCACCACCGCCAGAGACACTTTATTGTACTATGAGGGACCCAGTGGCAGTGCCGTCGACCAAAAGCGGCCACACCCACCTCTTCAGACAAACAGCACTCTCAAGGGTCCAAGCGCAAAGTGGCGATAGCACGGCCCCGTGTGGGGAGTTTGGCCATTTCGTGAGGTGGAAACATGTCGTATGCTGGACAATCAGGTGAAGAAAATTACGAGATTGGAAAAGTCATTCAGAATAGTCCACAGGCAAGACCTTTTCATAGGAAAGCTAGGTGTCAGCCGGGCAGGGTGGGGCAAAAGATTTTGAAATCCAGTTGTGGTTCATTTTAATGAAGGTTAGATCATCTACATTTTGGGTAGCCAGACGAGTCCTTTTTTCTGTTAGTATTGAACCTGCAGCACTGAATACTCTTTCTGATAGGACACTAGCTGCCGGGCAAGCAAGCTCCTGCAATGCATATTCTGCCAATTCTGGCCAGGTGTCTAATTTGGATGCCCAGTAATCAAATGGGAATGACGGTTGAGGGAGAACGTCGATAAGGGATGAAAAATAGTTTGTAACCATACTGGACAAATGTTGTCTCCTGTCACTTTGAATTGATGCTGCAGTACCTGTCCTGTCTGCGGTCATAGAAAAATCACTCCACAACCTGGTCAGAAAACCCCTCTGGCCAACGCCACTTCTGATTTCTGCCCCTCTAACACCTCTGGTCTGCTGGCCCCTGGAGCTCGTGTGAGAACGATCACGGGCGCTGTGTGCAGGGAATGCCAGAAGCAAACGGTCAACAAGAGTTGATTGTTTTGTTGCTAATATTAGTTCCAAGTTCTCATGTGGCATAATATTTTGCAATTTGCCTTTATAGCGAGGATCAAGGAGGCAGGCCAACCAGTAATCGTCATCGTTCATCATTTTTGTAATGCGTGTGTCCCTTTTGAGGATACGCAAGGCATAATCCGCCATGTGGGCCAAAGTTCCCGTTGTCAAATCTGCGGTTGTGCTTGGTTGAGGGGCAGTTGCAGGCAAATCTACGTCACTTGTGTCCCTCAAAAAACCAGAACCCGGCCTTGCCACGCCACCAATTTCCCGTGCCCCCGGGAAAGCTTCCTCATTAAAAATATACTCATCCCCATCATCCTCCTCATCCTCCACCTCCTCTTCGCCCGGTACCTCGTCATGTACACTGCCCTGACCAGACAATCGCTGACTGTCATCAAGGCTTTCCTCTTCCTCTGGTGCAGACGCCTGATCCTTTATGTGCGTCAAACTTTGCATCAGCAGACGCATTAGGGGGATGCTCATGCTTATTATGGTGTTGTCTGCACTAACCAGCCGTGTGCATTCCTCAAAACACTGAAGGACTTGACACATGTCTTGAATCTTCGACCACTGCACACCTGACAACTCCATGTCTGCCATCCTACTGCCTGCCCGTGTATGTGTATCCTCCCACAAAAACATAACAGCCCGCCTCTGTTCGCACAGTCTCTGAAGCATGTGCAGTGTTGAGTTCCACCTTGTTGCAACGTCTATGATTAGGCGATGCTGGGGAAGGTTCAAAGAACGCTGATAGGTCTGCATACGGCTGGAGTGTACAGGCGAACGGCGGATATGTGCGCAAAGTCCACGCACTTTGAGGAGCAGGTCGGATAACCCCGGATAACTTTTCAGGAAGCACTGCACCACCAGGTTTAAGGTGTGAGCCAGGCAAGGAATGTGTTTCAGTTGGGAAAGGGAGATGGCAGCCATGAAATTCCTTCCGTTATCACTCACTACCTTGCCTGCCTCAAGATCTACAGTGCCCAGCCACGACTGCGTTTCTTGCTGCAAGAACTCGGACAGAACTTCCGCGGTGTGTCTATTGTCGCCCAAACACTTCATAGCCAATACAGCCTGCTGACGTTTGCCAGTAGCTGCCCCATATTGGGAGACCTGGTGTGCAACAGTGGCAGGTGCGGATGGAGTGTTTGTGCGACTGCGGTCTGTGGACGAGCTCTTGCTTCTGCAGGAGGACGAGGAGGAGGAGGAGGAGGAGGGGGTGCGAACGGCTACAGACAACTGTTTACTAGACCGTGGGCTAGGCAGAACTGTCCCAAACTTGCTGTCCCCTGTGGACCCTGAATCCACCACATTTACCCAGTGTGCCGTGATGGACACGTAACGTCCCTGGCCATGCCTACTGGTCCATGCATCTGTTGTCAGGTGCACCTTTGTGCTCACAGATTGCCTGAGTGCATGGACGATGCGCTCTTTAACATGCTGGTGGAGGGCTGGGATGGCTTTTCTGGAAAAAAAGTGTCGACTGGGTAGCTCGTAGCGTGGTACAGCGTAGTCCATCAGGTCTTTGAAAGCTTTGCTTTCAACTAACCGGTAGGGCATCATCTCTAACGAGATTAGTCTAGCTATGTGGGCGTTCAAACCCTGTGTACGCGGATGCGAGGCTAAGTATTTCCTTTTTCTAACCATAGTCTCATGTAGGGTGAGCTGGACTGGAGAGCTGGAGATCGTGGAACTAGCGGGGGTGCCGGTGGACATGGCAGACTGAGAGACGGTGGGAGATGGTATTGTTGCCGCCGGTGCCCTAGATGCAGTGTTTCCTACTACGAAACTGGTGATTCCCTGACCCTGACTGCTTTGGCCTGGCAAAGATACCTGCACAGATACAGCAGGTGGTGCGCTAAATGGTGGTCCTACACTGCCGGAAGGGATGTTGCGTTGATGACTAGCTTCATTGGCCGAGGGTGCAACAACCTTAAGGGACGTTTGGTAGTTAGTCCAAGCTTTCAAATGCATGGTGGTTAAATGTCTATGCATGCAACTAGTATTGAGACTTTTCAGATTCTGACCTCTGCTTAAGGAAGTAGAACATTTTTGACAGATGACTTTGCGCTGATCAATTGGATGTTGTTTAAAAAAATGCCAGACTGCACTCTTTCTAGCATCGGATACCTTTTCAGGCATTGCAGACTGAGCTTTAACCGGATGGCCACGCTGTCCTCCACCAGGTTTTGGCTTTGCCACGCGTTTTGGGCAAGATACGGGCCCGGCAGATGGAACCTGTGGCGATGTTGATGCCTGCTGCGGCCCCTCCTCCTCCTCTGCTTCAGAACTGCTGCCGCCTGCACCCTGTTCCCCCAATGGCTGCCAATCGGGGTCAAGAACTGGGTCATCTAATAACTCTTCTTGTACCTCCTGCGCAACTTCGTCTGTGTCACCGTGTCGTTCGGTGGTATAGCGTTCGTGATGGGGCAACATAGTCTCATCAGGGTCTGATTCTTGATCAGCACCCTGCGAGGGCAATGTTGTGGTCTGAGTCAAAGGACCAGCATAGTAGTCTGGCTGTGGCTGTGCGTCAGTGCACTCCATGTCAGATTCAACTTGTAATGGGCATGGACTGTTAACTGCTTCACTTTCTAAGCCAGGGACGGTATGTGTAAAGAGCTCCATGGAGTAACCCGTTGTGTCGCCTGCTGCATTCTTCTCTGTTGTTGTTTTTGCTGAAGAGGACAAGGAAGTGACTTGTCCCTGACCGTGAACATCCACTAACGACGCGCTGCTTTTACTTTTACCAGTTTCACGAGAGGAGGCAAAAGAGCTAGAGGCTGAGTCAGCAAGATAAGCCAAAACTTGCTCTTGCTGCTCCGGCTTTAAAAGCGGTTTTCCTAATCCCAGAAAAGGGAGCGTTCGAGGCCTTGTGTAGCCGGACGACGAACCTGGCTCCACAGCTCCAGACTTAGGTGCAATATTTTTTTCCCCACGACCACCTGATGCTCCACCACTACCACTACCCTCATTACCAGCTGACAATGAACGCCCCCGGCCACGACCTCTTCCACTAGACTTCCTCATTGTTTTAAAAACGTAACCAAACTAACGTTATTTGTTGCAGTCACACAACTTACACGGTGAGCTATAACTTCAGTATGATTTAGCTACCCCTTTACAGGTTGGTGAGACCACAGCGAAAATCAGGCCCAATGTTACACACTCTTTTTTTGGTGGCTGCAAATTAGAGAGATGCCCCACACGCAGGACTGTCACTGAAGCACAAATGTTAATATTAATGTCACACTATTATTTTTTTTTTATTTTATTTTTTTCAGGAACACTTTAGAAACCCCCAAAAAAAAAAAAAATAGATTTTTGCAGGGAGAATTTAGAAAACAAATGTAACAAACTATATGCTTTCTATGGGCCACTGAGTGAGAGATGACGCACACAGGAATCAGGAGTGGCACACAAGCCCAGAGGCCAATATTTTTCTACCAATGATTGATGGAGTTATTTTCTCTGGTAGATTTTGGAACCCAAATCAAGGAAAAAAAATATAGGCTTTCTATGGACCACAATTGGAGAGAGAGAGAGAGAGAGAGAGAGAGAGATGGCACACCCAGGAGTCAAGACTGGCACACAAGCAGAAAGGCCAATATTAATCTCCCACTGTTTTTTTTGGTTGTTTTTTTTTTTTTTTTTCAGGGAGACTTTAGAAAAAAAAATAATAAAAAAAATATGATTTTATCAGGAAGAATTTAGAAACCAAATACAATAAAATGATTTTTTCAGGGACAATTTATAAAACAAATAAAAACAAAAATAGGCGTTCTATGGCCCACTGACTGAGAGATGACGCACACAGGAGTCAGGAGTGGCACACAAGCCCAGAGGCCAATATTTTTCTACCAATGATTGATGTAGTTATTTTCTCTGGTAGATTTTGGAACCCAAATCAAGGAAAAAAAATATAGGCTTTCTATGGACCACAATTGGAGAGAGAGAGAGAGAGAGAGAGAGAGAGATGGCACACCCAGGAGTCAAGACTGGCACACAAGCAGAAAGGCCAATATTAATCTCCCACTGTTTTTTTTGTTTTTTTTTTTTCAGGGAGACTTTAGAAAAAAAAATAATAAAAAAAATATGATTTTATCAAGAAGAATTTAGAAACCAAATAAAATAAAATGATTTTTTCAGGGAGAATTTATAAAACAAATAAAAACAAAAATAGGCGTTCTATGGCCCACTGACTGAGAGATGACGCACACAGGAGTCAGGAGTGGCACACAAGCCCAGAGGCCAATATTTTTCTACCAATGATTGATGTAGTTATTTTCTCTGGTAGATTTTGGAACCCAAATCAAGGAAAAAAAATATAGGCTTTCTATGGACCACAATTGGAGAGAGAGAGAGATGGCACACCCAGGAGTCAAGACTGGCACACAAGCAGAAAGGCCAATATTAATCTCCCACTGTTTTTTTTGGTTGTTTTTTTTTTTTTTTTTTCAGGGAGACTTTAGAAAAAAAAATAATAAAAAAAATATGATTTTATCAGGAAGAATTTAGAAACCAAATAAAATAAAATGATTTTTTCAGGGAGAATTTATAAAACAAATAAAAACAAAAATAGGCGTTCTATGGCCCACTGACTGAGAGATGACGCACACAGGAGTCAGGAGTGGCACACAAGCCCAGAGGCCAATATTTTTCTACCAATGATTGATGTAGTTATTTTCTCTGGTAGATTTTGGAACCCAAATCAAGGAAAAAAAATATAGGCTTTCTATGGACCACAATTGGAGAGAGAGAGAGAGAGAGAGAGAGAGAGAGAGATGGCACACCCAGGAGTCAAGACTGGCACACAAGCAGAAAGGCCAATATTAATCTCCCACTGTTTTTTTTGGTTGTTTTTTTTTTTTTTTTTTCAGGGAGACTTTAGAAAAAAAAATAATAAAAAAAATATGATTTTATCAGGAAGAATTTAGAAACCAAATAAAATAAAATGATTTTTTCAGGGAGAATTTATAAAACAAATAAAAACAAAAATAGGCGTTCTATGGCCCACTGACTGAGAGATGACGCACACAGGAGTCAGGAGTGGCACACAAGCCCAGAGGCCAATATTTTTCTACCAATGATTGATGTAGTTATTTTCTCTGGTAGATTTTGGAACCCAAATCAAGGAAAAAAAATATAGGCTTTCTATGGACCACAATTGGAGAGAGAGAGAGAGAGAGATGGCACACCCAGGAGTCAAGACTGGCACACAAGCAGAAAGGCCAATATTAATCTCCCACTGTTTTTTTTGGTTGTTTTTTTTTTTTTTTTTTCAGGGAGACTTTAGAAAAAAAAATAATAAAAAAAATATGATTTTATCAGGAAGAATTTAGAAACCAAATAAAATAAAATGATTTTTTCAGGGAGAATTTATAAAACAAATAAAACCAAAAATAGGCGTTCTATGGCCCACTGACTGAGAGATGACGCACCCAGGAGTCAAGACTGGCACACAAGCAGAAAGGCCAATATTAATCTCCCACTGTTTTTTTTTTTTTTTTTTTTTTTTTCAGGGAGACTTTAGAAAAAAAAATAAGGGCAGCACGGTGGCGCAGTGGTTAGCACAGCAGCCTTGCAGCGCTGGGGTCCTGGGTTCTAATCCCACCCAGGACAACATCTGCAAAGAGTTTGTATGTTCTCTCCGTGTTTGCGTGGGTTTCCTCCGGGCACTCCGGTTTCCTCCCACATTCCAAAGACATACTGATAGGAATTTTAGATTGTGAGCCCAATCGGGGACAGTGATGATAATGTGTGCAAACTGTAAAGCGCTGCGGAATATGTTAGCGCTATATAAAAATAAAGATTATTATTATTATTATTATAAAAAAAATATGATTTTATCAGGAAGAATTTAGAAACCAAATAAAATAAAATGATTTTTTCAGGGAGAATTTAGAAAACAAATAAAACAAAAAATAGGCGTTCTATGGCCCACTGACTGAGAGAGAGAGAGAGATGGCACGCTTAGTACTGGCACACAAGCCCAAAGGGCAATATTAATCTCCCTTTTTTTTTCAGGGAGAATTTCTAAAACCCAAAAAAAAAAAAAAATAGGCTTTCTATGGCCCACTATTTGTGAGAGAGATGGCACGCTCAGGACTGGCACAGATGGCACGCTCAGGACTGGCACAGAAGCCCAGAGGCCAATATTAATCTCCCTTTTTTTCTGGGAGAATTTATAAAACCAAAAAAATATTTAAATAGGCTTTCTATGGCCCACTATTTGTGAGAGAGATGGCACGCTCAGGACTGGCACAGATGGCACGCTCACAACTGGCACACAAGCCCAGAGGCCAATATTAATCTCCCTTTTTTCAGGGAAAATTTATAAAACCAAAAAAAAAATTAAATAGGCTTTCTATGGCCCACTATTTGTGAGAGAGATGGCACGCTCAGGACTGGCACAGATGGCACGCTCACAACTGGCACACAAGCCCAGAGGCCAATATTAATCTCCCTTTTTTCAGGGAAAATTTATAAAACCAAAAAAAAAATTAAATAGGCTTTCTATGGCCCACTATTTGTGAGAGAGATGGCACGCTCAGGACTGGCACAGATGGCACGCTCACAACTGGCACACAACCCCAGAGGCCAATATTAATCTCCCTTTTTTTCAGGGAGAATTTATAAAACCAAAAAAAAAAATTAAATAGGCTTTCTATGGCCCACTATTTGTGAGAGAGATGGCACGCTCAGGGCTGGCACAGATGGCACGCTCACAACTGGCACACAAGCCCAGAGGCCAATATTAATCTCCCTTTTTTCAGGGAAAATTTATAAAACCAAAAAAAAAATTAAATAGGCTTTCTATGGCCCACTATTTGTGAGAGAGATGGCACGCTCAGGACTGGCACAGATGGCACGCTCACAACTGGCACACAAGCCCAGAGGCCAATATTAATCTCCCTTTTTTTCAGGGAGAATTTATAAAACCAAAAAAAAAATTAAATAGGCTTTCTATGGCCCACTATTTGTGAGAGAGATGGCACGCTCAGGGCTGGCACAGATGGCACGCTCAGGACTGGCACACAAGCCCAGAGGCCAATATTAATCTCCCTTTTTTTCAGGGAGAATTTATAAAACCCAAAAAAAAATAAAATAGGCTTTCTATGGCCCACTATTTGTGAGAGAGATGGCACACTCAGGACTGGCACACAAGCCCAAAGGCCAATATTAATCTCCCACTGTATTTTTATCAGGGAGAATTTATACACCCCACAAAAAAAAATACAGAAAAATGAAAAGGCTTTCTATGGCCCACTATGTGAGAGAGATGGCACACACAGGGATGGCACTCTAGCAGAAATGCCAAATTGCCAATCTTAATCTCCCACCAAAAAAAAAACAAAAAAAAAAAAACAGGGAATGTCCTACAATTACTATCTCCCTGCCTGCAGTAATCTCAGCCAGGTATGGCAGGCAGCTACTATCTCCCTGCCTGCAGTAATCTCAGCCAGGTATGGCAGGCAGCAATAAGGAGTGGACTGATGCACAAATGAAATAAAAAGTGTGGACAAACAAAAAAGATAGCTGTGCAGAAAGGAAGGAACAAGAGGATTTGTGCTTTGAAAAAAGCAGTTGGTTTGCACAGCGGCGTACACACAGCAATGCAGCTATCAGGGAGCCTTCTAGGGCAGCCCAATGAGCTACAGCGCTGAGGGGAAAAAAAAAAAAAAAAACTTCCACTGTCCCTGCACACCGAGGGTGGTGTTGGACAGTGCAAATCGCTGCAGCACAAGCGGTTTTGTGGTTAATGGACCCTGCCTAACGCTATCCCTGCTTCTGACAAAGCGGCAGCAACCTCTCCCTAAGCTCAGATCAGCAGCAGTAAGATGGCGGTCGGCGGGAACGCCTCTTTATAGCCCCTGTGACGTCGCAGACAGCAAGCCAATCACTGCAATGCCCTTCTCTAAGATGGTGGGGACCAGGACCTATGTCATCACGCTGCCCACACTCTGCGTTTACCTTCATTGGCTGAGAAATGGCGCTTTTTGCGTCATTGAAACGCGACTTTGGCGCGAAAGTCGCGTATCGCATGGCCGACCCCGCACAGGGGTCGGATCGGGTTTCATGAAACCCCGACTTAGCCAAAAGTCGGCGACTTTTGAAAATGTTCGACCCGTTTCGCTCAACCCTAATCAAAGCAAAAGGTGGCTACTTTGAAGAACCTACAATATAAGACATAGTTTCAGTTGTTTCACACATTTTTGTTAAGTATATAATTCCACATGTGTTAATTCATTGTTTTGATGCCTTAAAGGGAGGGTGCCGTGATTTTAGTTTTTGTATTAATAATTATTGATTATATAATCAATTATTTTTAATACAAAAGTAAATGTGCTACTTTCATACTTTTTTATTTATTCATTTTTACTTTTACCACTGGAGGCCGCCATTTTCATTAGTGTGGGTGTAAGTGTCTGGGCACGACACTTGCACACCTCACTTACGGCAGCCATGGACATAGGAGCCAACGGTCGGACCCGACGGCATCTCTTTCATTGAGGCCGCTTCTCCTGCCTCTCAGCTATGACTTGGGCACGCCCACTTAGCTGCAACGTCACAGCTGTGAGAGGAGATCACAGCCATTTTGTTTTTTATTTTCCTCTGTCATCGCACACACAGCTCAGTGTATGCGATCATAGCAGGAGCTGCCAGGGAGAAGCTGCTGCTGGGAGCGAGGTTCTTGGTGAGTATCTGCAGCCAGGAGCTGTGATTGCAGCCTGTACTTAGTATTACAGCACAGGCTGCAATCACTGCTCACTGTCGACCTGTTCTGAGCAGGGAGATGTCACACTGCTCTGCCCTGAACATGATTCAGCACTTCCTGGGAGAGGACTGAAGGTAAGTACAGAGTTTTTATTTTCTTATGCATCTACCACTGCTACCTACCCCTATATACCACTGCTACCTGCCCCTATATACCACTGCTACCTGCCCCTATATACCACTGCTACCTGCCCCTATATACCACCTACCACTGCTACCAGCCCCTATATACCACCTACTACTGCTACCAGCCCCTGTATACCACTGCTGCCTGCCTCTATATACCATCTACCACTGCTGCCTGCCTCTATATACCACTGCTGCCTGCCTCTATATACCACTGCTACCTGCCCCTATATACCACTGCTACCTGCCCCTATATACCACTGCTACCTGCCCCTATATACCACTGCTACCTGCCCCTATATACCACTGCTACCTGCCCCTATATACCACTGCTACCTGCCCCTATATACCACTGCTACCTGCTCCTATATACAACTGCTACCTGCCCCTATATACCACTGCTACCTGCCCCTATATACCACTGCTACCTGCCCCTATATACCACTGCTACCTGCCCCTATATACCACTGCTACCTGCCCCTATATACCACTGCTACCTGCCCCTATATACCACTGCTACCTGCTCCTATATACAACTGCTACCTGCCCCTATATACCACTGCTACCTGCCCCTATATACCACTGCTACCTGCCCCTATATACCACTGCTACTTGCCCCTATATACCACTGCTACCTGCCTCTATATACCACCTACCACTGCTACCAGCCCCTATATACCACCTACCACTGCTACCAGCCCCTGTATACCACTGCTGCCTGCCTCTATATACCATCTACCACTGCTACCTCTGTCCTGTGTAGCTAATCTAGTCCTGTGTAGCTAATCCTGTCCTGTGTACAGTATCACACAAGATAGGATTAGATACACGGCGCAGCACAGTATCACACAGGACAGGATTAGATACACGGCTCAGCAGTCAGTATCTAATCCTCTCCTATGCACTCCTCTCCCCCTTGCGTGTCTTTCCCCATTGTGGTTTATTATTTTTGTTGTGGGAGATGAGGGAGTCGAAGATTATGCGTTCGGTATGGTTTAAAAAAATATTAATAAAGGACTTTATTCTGGCCGAGTATTTACAATACATGTGAGATCTATGTGGCGGCATTATGGTTGATCTATATGGCGGTATTATGTGAGAAGCATATGGTGGTATGTGAGAACACTGGCGGTATTATGTGTGATCTATATGGCGGTATGTGAGAGCACTGGCGGTATTATGTGTGATCTATATGGCGGTATGTGAGAACACTGGTGGTATTATGTGTGATCTATATGGCGGTATGTGAGAACACTGGCGGTATTATGTGTGATCTATATGGCGGTATGTGAGAACACTGGCGGTATTATGTGTGATCTATATGGCGGTATGTGAGAACACTGGTGGTATTATGTGTGATCTATATGGTGGTATTGTGTGTGATCTCTATGGCGGTATTATGTGAGAACACTATGGCAGTATTATCTTCAGAAAGCGGACCCATTCTATGGTGGTTCTGGCTGAGCACCTGCACGCGGGTCTGGGGTAATAGAGGGGGCAGCATGACCTCCAGTTAGGTGTAGTCAGGGGAAGGCTGGTGAGGCAGCTGAAGAGAGGGGTCTCATTTTTATCGTTACTATATGGCTACATTTCCTTCCCAGCGTCACCCCAGACTGCGCCTGTCGCCTCGCTTTCACACATTGCCAGGACAGGATGGGGAAGACAGGATCTGAGGAGGGGAATGGGGTCTATATGCAAAGTCTGGATCAGACCACGCCATCAATCCGCAGAAATGTTTCCTGGATTTTTGTGGAGCAGACGGTCCATCCATGTGTATAAAAGACAGTGCTCTATGTACAATCCCTGGCTGCTCCGCACACCGAACAGGGGGCCCCCATAGACCAGCACACTGCTCTCCTGAAATACTCTGTGCTGCTGTCACCCTGCTCCCTCCACCACATATCTCCCAGAATCCTTGCTGCCTGCCATCCTCGGTGACTGTCTACTTGTCAGTATAAGGCTGCCTTCACACTAGCAGTATTTGGTCAGTATTTTACCTCAGTATTTGTAAGCCAAAACCAGGAGTGGGTGATAAATGCAGAAGTGGTGCACATGTTTCTACTATACTTTTCCTCTAATTGTTCCTCTCCTGGTTTTGGCTTACAGATACTGATGTAAAATACTGACCATACTCTGCAGTCACCAACAAAATGGCTGCTCACTGGGTTCCTGAATATCATCATCTCTAATCACTTAGCAAACACCCAGAAGGAGAGGAGAGGAGACATCACACACGTCAGCAGACTCCGCCCATAATTACTGCAGTGCTGTAATGTGAGCTATTTGTACACTAGGTTTTTCTGAAATTTCAGCAGCTGCTCCCCCTAGTGTTTAAAAGTGGAAATTCCAAAACTTTTCAAATAATTTTTCATATTTTACTAAATTATAAACAAATGATAATATTTTTTAAGAAAATATAATCATTAATTCTTTACATTTTTACAATTTCTGAAAAAAAAATTTTTTGATGGCACCTTCCCTTTAAGTGTGAATTTACAATTTCCATAGTCATGAAAATACAGAAAAATCTTTAAATGAGAAGGTGGGTCCAAACTTTTGGTCTGTACTGTATATATGGGGAGTCACCTAGCAAGTAGGATCAAAAGCTCCCCCTGGTGGCCTGGAGTGTGAATGTGTTGCATGTTTGTGGTACCTGGTTGCAGTTATCCCTTCTTGCCTTCAAGCGTAACATCACTCTCCCCGTGAGGAAAGCAATCATACTGTGACGGCCAGGACTATGGGGTGCCACACTCAACCCACCCCCCTGATAAATCCAGTACTCCCGGACTAGGAACAGAAGAACAACAATACAAATTAGCAAAAAGACAACAATTTTTGGAATGCTATAAACTTATAAAACAAGTTAATACTATATAAACTAGAGCTTCCCTTTATGGGAGGCGAGAACACTTGAACGTTGCAATAACTATTTACATTGTAGGCCTACTTTTAAGAATGTAACAAGTTAATAGAACAGTATGATAACGAACTGACTATGAAAAATGATTACCCGCTACCAGTATACTATCTTAAGGCTTCAAAGTGCAAAACAAACGCTTTCTTTATTCCTTTTCAAGTGCAAAACTTAAAAAAAAAAACACGGGCTCACTGTATCTTATTCATTTTATTCAAAAATGCACCATGAGATATCTTCCTAACTATCTGCACACAACACTGTCTAGTCCAAATCTCAATTTTATTCTTATTCACTATATTAACTCTTTAATATATTAACTAACTAGCATATAAAGTGCATTTCTACCCAACTCTAGGCATTAGTTCAGCAAAGTGCAACGATTCAACATTCCCTTTATGGGTGCAAACAGTTATTCAAGTCTTTCAATGCTAAGGTAGTGCAATTAAAACTTCAGTCAATCAAAACTTTAGAACAGTAGCAACGATGCGAGGGACCTGTCATTAACCCCAACGTTGGTTTGGGCGGGCTACAAGGCGTGTATCCAGACCTGGAATCCTGCTGCGTCAGATGTGTTTTTCTTCATGTCTCTATAAAACAAAGCAACTTTCATAGAAATGTTAGAAGCAGTCTTTTTAAAAGCTCCTTTGTAAAACCAGTAGGAAACCCCTGTAAGAAGGTGCAAACTATTTACAATGGAGTTTGTGAGCCATTCACTGTCCATGACTCAAGTGTCTTTAAACAAAATGCAACTTTTGCAAATATAGGATCCCATTAAACGTCAGAACCCTTTAAGTATAAACCTGGCCAGGTTTATTTAACCGTTAAACAGTGCAGTTATTTTTGAAACTTGCAGCAACAATAGGTAAACTTTTAACCATGTACAGTCATATTCAAACTTGCAAGCAAAACTGTTTATCTCTTTGGCCAGGGTACCTCCTGATGGCTACTGTTTCCTGATGTTCCTGTAACGTTGTAATGGCTCCAACCAGGTCTGGGGTCTGATGGTGCTGGGAGCGGGCCTACCAGTGATTCGTCGGCCTGCAGCGTGGCATAGTCGGTGGCCGTGGTAAGGTCAGTCACTGGTGCAGAGTCAGTAGCTGTGACACGAGCAGTAACTGGAGCGGGGTTGGTCACCGGGGCAGGGTCGTTCCTCATACCTACTTCAGATGCGGTCCCTCCGGTGCCGGTCTGCTCCTCTGCTGGGGTCAGGATCACTTGTTGCCGTGCCTGGCCAGCGGGCTGCTGGGCCTTGTGCTGCGGCGTTGTCATCTCCGTTTGCAGCATCTCGCTTTCCGGCATTGTCTTACTTCCTGGCTCCGTCGGGGTTGTGAGCGCTGGTGGTAAGTTTTGTCACTGTGTGGTCGTCATCTTTTCAATCAGGGACTCCTTCCATGCGGTCACTGCTGTCATCTGGGGCCACAGGGGTCGTCGGGCCAGCTCCTCCACCTCTCTCCGCAGGAGGTCCAGGCTCATTGTCGGTGACTGGTGCAGTTCTTGCAGGTCCCGGCTGGGAGAGTCCTCTTGCTCCATCACACGCTCCGGGGTCTGCTCACCTCCCTCAGCCATGTTGATTCCCGGTTCTTCCTCCTTCCTCACATCACAGTGCTGGCAGGGGGATGGGCATGTTCTTCGCGCCGCTCTGCTGGACCTGCCCACGATGGCACGCCCTTCTTCTCTGGTGCTCCTCGTGGCGCTGTAATGGCGGTGGTTTTGCCAGCAATTTTGGTGGTATTTCACAGTGCACAGTCACATAATTAAACAGTTCAGGCACTGTCTTTTAGGCGCACATGACTCGATTTACTGGGTCAGTCCATCCTGTTTGTGACGCCAAAAAGTTGATGCACCCACAGGGCTGTGGGGTACTCGGTACCGGGTCCTGTGGTTCACAGGGGGATGTCACGGTGACGACCCGGTCCATGGCCCAGGGCGGCAATGTTAAAAGGAAAGGTCTTTAAAGGGAAATAGAGTTTATGTTCGTGACACCACCTGTGGTATTTGGTCAGTGGGGACCGACGCTGCTTTGAGGGGTCCACAGAGGTGATGTTATGGCAGCTAGATGGTATAACTTCCCACAGGTGAAGTGTATCCCCAGGGCTCCCGCGGTAGGTGAAAGATGGTGAGGAGTGTTGTGAATTCTGCTATTGGGTTCCCTCCAGTAGTTGTAGGTGGGAATGCAGTTGTCTCTGAGTCGCAGTCCTGGCCAGGTGTATCTGCTGATTACAATTCTGACTGGGATATTTAGGTGTGCAGGATTCATTAGCCCTTGCCAGTTGTCAATGTTCCTTGTGAAGTGTTGGATCACTTTCTGGCTTCTCCTGCTTAGCTGCCAAATTCAGCAAAGATAAGTGTTTGGTTTTTTGTCTCTGTGGCACACTGCTGTGTGCTTGTTTTTGTTTGTATTCCTGCTCTGATTGTAGGATTCGCTGGAGTTGCAGATATACGCTCCTACATCTTTAGTAAGATGTAGGAAGTTTTTGTATATTCTGCTGTGGATA
Organism: Ranitomeya imitator; assembly: GCF_032444005.1. Taxonomy (NCBI): domain Eukaryota; kingdom Metazoa; phylum Chordata; class Amphibia; order Anura; family Dendrobatidae; genus Ranitomeya; species Ranitomeya imitator. The sequence goes on along the minus strand of NC_091289.1, from coordinate 98,356,136 downwards.
TTTTTGAAGGGTTTTAATACTGACTGCACAGAACTCTGTCCTATCCTGTCCTATTTAGCTAGAAGTGGCTTCCTGTGCTAATCCTGTTTTTCTGCCTGTGTATATTTTTTCCTCTCCGACTCACCGCCAATATTTGTGGGGGGCTGTCTATCCTTTGGGGATCTGCTCTGAGGCAAGATAGTATTCCTATTTGTATCATTAGGGGTATTTAGTCCTCCGGCTGTGACGAGGACTGGGGGATCTGCAATACCAAGATAGGTTATTACACTTGGGGCTATTTAGTTTGGAAAAACGAAGACTAAGGGGTGATCTTATTTAATGTATAAATATATGAGGGGACAGTACAAAGACCTTTCTGATGATCTTTTTAATCATAGACCTGAAACAGGGACAAGGGGGCATCCTCTACGTTTGGAGGAAAAAAGGTTTAAGCATAATAACAGATGCGGATTCTTTACTGTAAGAGCAGTGAGACTATGGAACTCTCTGCCGTATGATGTTGTAATGAGTGATTCATTTTTTAAATTTAAGAGGGGACTGGATACCTTTCTGGAAAAGTATAATGTTACAGGGTATATACACTAAATTCCTTGACAGGGCGTTGATCCAGGGAACTAGTTTGATTGCCGTATGTGGAGTCGGGAAGGAATTTTTTTCCCCTATGTGGAGCTTACTCTTTGCCACATGGTTTTTTTTTGCCTTCCTCTGGATCAACATGTTAGGGCATGTTAGGTTAGGCTATGGGTTGAACTAGATGGACTTATAGTCTTCCTTCAACCTTAATAACTATGTAACTATGTACCGCTCATTACGGTGATGAATATGGACGCGTCTCCACTCCCATAGGTTTGGAGCGCATATTCAACATGACAATGTGGGATACGGTGGGCTGTACCACATTCAGCAACATAAAAAATTATAATTTTTTTTATTGTGCCTTAGGTCTGCCGACAGTTTCATATCACCACAGTACTAAATGACAAGGTGGGATACAGTGGGCTGTTTCACATTTAGCTAATGAAAAATATATTAATATTCATTCTATGCTATATGAATATGAATGCTATACTCATGCATGCAGTACAATAGAAGCAGTGCACTTGTAGTACATGTGCCCTGCTGGCTTTGTCTGTGGACCTCAGTAATGACAAAAAAGAAATGTTGGAAGGTAAATTTAACAGCCACACTAGACACTAGCTAGCTACACTATCTGACTGATATACAACCGCCCAACTAACTAGCAAAAATCTTGTTGTTAACAGTGCCAGTGTCAGGTGGAGCCTCTCTGTGCTGTTAGGCTATGTGCACACGTTGCTAATTTTGATGCGTTTCCGCAACGTTTTTGGACATGCAGAATTGCATCAAATTTGCAGTATAGTGCACTACCAATGTTAGTCAATTGGAAATTGAGATTTGTTGTGAACATGCTGAGGAAAAAAACATGCAGATTTGCAGCATTTTATTTTCCGCAGCATGTCAATTCTTTTTGCGAATCTGCAGCGCTTCTGCACCCATCTGCAGTTTTGCTGCAGAGTTGCGTGCGAGAATCTCTGCAGATCGGGAGGATGAAGAGTGTGTGGGCAGAGTGTGGGCAGAGACTATGTGTGGGCAGAGACTATGTGTGTGGTGAATATGTGCGTGTCTGTGTGCAGGGGTCTGTGTGTATGTGTGTGTGGGTGTGCGGGTGTCTGAGGGGCTGTGTGTGTGTGTGCTGGTCTGTATGTAGGCAGGCATCATCCGATAGGACTACATTGGCTGATGACACCCAATTATACACTTCTTCAACTGATATCACGCCTGCCTTTTTTAGAAAACACCAGTGATTGTCTTACCACTGTCTCTAACATCATGTCCTCCCTCTATCTTAAACTGAACCTGTCTAAAACTGAACTCCTCTTGTTCTCTCCCTCTACTAACCTACCTTTGCCTGACATTGCCATCTCCTTGTGTGGTTCCACCATTACTCCCAAACAACATGCCTGCTGCCTTGGGGTCATCCTTGATTCCGAGCTTTCCTTCACCCCCCCACATCAGATCATTGGCTCGCTTTTGTTATCTGCATCTCAAAAACATTTCTAGAATTTGCCCTCTTCTTACTTTCGACACTGCAAAAACTCTTACTGTTTCACTCATTCATTCTCGTCTTGACTATTGTAACTCTCTCTTAATCGGCCTCCCTCTTACCAAACTCTCCAATCTGTCCTGAATGCTGCTGCCAGGATTATATTCATCACCAACCATTACATTGATGCCTCTACCTTGTGTCAGTCATTACACTGGTTACCCATTCACTCCAAAATCCAGTATAAAACTATTACCCTCATCCACAAAGCACTCCATGGCTCAGAACCACCTACATCTCCTCCCTGGTCTCAATCTACCAACCTACCCATGCTCTCCGTTCTGCTAATGACCTGAGGTTAGCATCGTCAATAATCAGAACCTCCCACTCCCGTCTCCAAGACTTTTCATGTGCTTCGCCAATTCTTTGTAATGCACTACCCAGGATAATACAATTAATCCCCAATCCCCACAGTTTTAAGCGTGCCCTAAAAACTCATTTGATCAGACTGGCCTATCACCTCAACGCATTAACCTAACTATCCCTGTGTGGCTCATAAAAAAAAAAAAAAAACATAATCAGGTTCCTCACATGTTCTCATACACTTCATGCAGTTAATAGCCCTCTGTGTCTGTACTGTTACATACTTAGGCTGTTAACTGGTTCATGCAGCTTTACATGAACACCCGATCCTTACAATATGGCTGGTCTGAACAATGAAAGTAATTTTTACCATCCTCCTCTCGTGTCTCCCTTTTTTCTATAGATTGTAAACTTGCGAGCAGGGTCCTCACTCCTCTTGGTATCTATTTTGAACTGTGTTTTTGTTACGCTGTAATGTCTATTGTCTGTACAAATCCCCTCTATAATTTGTAAAGCGCTGCGGAATATGTTGGCGCTATATAAATAAAATTATTATTACTAGTCCCATCCGGCTATGCCTGCTGCAGTGACAGCTAGCCAATGATGTGACAATAGTAATCCCATCATCGGGCTACTGTGTACGTGTAAAAAAAAAAACACATACACATATACAGTATATACTCACCACACAGCTAATCCCCGACGCCCTCGATCACCTGTAAAAAAAATAAATAAACGAACAGTATACTCCCTGTTCCGATGTAATCCATTTAATAACGAGTGTCCCACAACGATCTCCCGTGGAGAGCTGTCACATCGGGGCTCCAGGTAGTATTTGTGTTGGTTTATTAGTTTATTCTTTTTGCAGGAGATTGAGGGTGTCACATGGATTAGCAGTACAATAACTATGGGAAAATGTGCTTAGTGTTTTACTTCATTAAAATAATTTATTCTGTCTGCGTCTTTATTTAACCTATAACAACGATAGGACTAGCAATGGATAGGCATCTTATTGACACCTCTCCATTACTAAGTCGGCTTGATTTCACCTTACAATACAACGGTGACATCAACCCCTATTACCCCATATGCCAGTGTTACAGGGCAGTGGCAAGAGAGAGGCTAAGTGCGGGCGGCTGTGAACTGGTGTTTGTAGCCGGGGGGGCAATATCCATGGCCCCTTCCTAGGCTATGAATATCAGCCCGCAGCTGTCTGCATAGCCTTTTCTGGCTATTAATTATAGGGGGACCCCACATCATTTTTTGGGGGGTCCCCCTATTTTAATAGCCAATAAAGGCTAAATACTGTATGTAGCTGCGGGCTTATATTCATAGCCTGGGAAGTTCCATGGGTTTTAACCCCTTCCTAAGCTATAAACATCTGCCCCCAGTCGCTGGCATTCCCTCTCCGGTGCAAATAATTGTTGGGAGCCCACGCCATTTTAAAAAAAAAAAATTTAAAAAATTAAACAGATATTGTGTTTAAGGTCTGGGTCACACTTGCGAGAAACTCACACGAGTCTCGCACCACAATACCCGGCACTTCTGTCAGCACTCAGGACCAGAGTGTGTGGCTTCATGTATTTCTATGCAGCATGAACGCTGGTGGCGGCAGTGCCGGGTACTGAGGTGCTAGTGTTAGTTTTGGTCTTGCAAACAGAGAAAGTAGTTTGTCTGCAGAGCACTCCCTGTGTGAGGCAACACAGGGTCAAGAGGAGCCAAAGGGTCTGGCACCCTTGCGTACATGGCAGTGTGGACGCTTAACCACTTAGTGAGAGAGCCAATTTGGTACTTAATGACCGAGCCAATTTTTACAATTCTGACCACTGTCATTTTATGAGGTTATAACTCTGGAACGCATTAACGGATCCCGCTGATTCTGAGAATGTTTTTCTTGACATATTGTACTTCATGTTAGTGGTAACATTTCTTCGATATTCCTTGCGATTATTTATGAAAAAAACGGAAATATGGCAAAAAAAATTTAAATTTTGCAATTTTCAAATTTGTATTTTTATGCCCTTAAATGAGAGAGATATGTCATGAAAAATAGTTAATAAATAATATTTCCCGCATATCTACTTCACATCAGCACAAATTTGGAAACAAATTTTTTTTTGTTAGGGAGTTATAAGGGTTAAAAGTAGACCAGCAATTTCTCATTTTTACAACACCATTTTTTTAGGGACCACATCATATTTGAAGTCATTTTGAGGGGTCTATATGATAGAAAATAACCAAGTGTGACACCACTCTAAAAACTGCAACCATCAAGGTTCTCAAAACCCCATTCAAGAAGTTTATTAACCCTTTACGTGCTTCACAGGAACTGAAACAATGTGGAAGGAAAAAATGAACATTTAACTTTTTTTGCAAACATTTTACTTCAGAACCTTTTTTTTTATTTTCACAAGTGTAAAAACAGAAATTAAACTATATATTTTGTTGTGCAATTTCTCCTGAAGACTCCGATGCCACATATGTGGGGGTAAACCACTGTTTTGGCGCACCGCAGAGCTTGGAATTGAAGGAGCGCTGTTTGACTTTTTCAATGCAGAATTGGCTGGAATTGAGATTGGATGCCATGTCACGTTTAGAGAGTCCCTGATGTGCCTAAACAGTGGAAACCCCCCACAAGTGACACCATTTTGTAAACTAGACCTCTTAAGGAATTTATCTAGATGTGTGGTGAGCACTTTGATCCCCCAGGTGCTTCACAGAAGTTTATAACGTAGAGCCGTGAAAATAAAAAATAGCATTTTTTCTATAAAAATGATCTTTTTGCCCCCAAATTTTTATTTTCACAAGGGTAACAGGAGAAATTAGACCACAAAAGTTGTTGTGGAATTTCTTCTGAGTACGTTAATACCCCATATGTGGTAGTGAACCACTCTTTGGGCGCACCACAGAGCTTGGAAGAGAAGGAGTGCCGTTTTACTTTTTCAAAGTAGAATTGGCTGGAATTGAGATCGAACGCCATGTTGCGTTTGGAGAGCCCTTGATGCACCTAAACAGTAGAAACCCCCAACACGTGTCCCCATTTTGTAAACTAGACCCCCCATGGAACTTATCTAGATGTGTGCTGAGAACTTTGAATGCCCAAGTGCTTCACAGAAGTTTATAATGCAGAGTCGTGAAAATAAAAAAAAAAAATTTTTCCACAAAAAAAGATATTGTAGCCCCCAAGTTGCTATTATCACAAGAATATCAGGAGAAATTGGACCGCAAAAGTTGTTATCCAATTTATCCCGAGTACGTTGATGCCCCATATGTTGGGGTAAACCACTGTTTGGGTGCATGGCAGAGCTCGGAAGGGAAGGAGCACAGTTTTGGAATGCAGACTTTGATAGAATGGTCTGTGGGCATTATGTTGCGTTTGCAGAGCCCCTGATGTACCTAAACAGTAAACCCCCCCAGAAGTGACCTTATTTTGGAAACTAGACCCCCCAAGGAAATTATTTAGATGTGTGGTGAGAACTTTGAATGCCCAAGTGCTTCACAGAAGTTTTAGAAGGCAGAGTCGTGAAAATAAAAAATATTTTTTCTTCCGCAAAAAAGATATTGTAGCCCCCAAGTTTATATTTTCACAAGGGTAACAGGAGAAATTGGACCACAAAAGTTGTTGTCCAATTTATCATGAGTACGCTGATGCCCCATATGTGGGGGTAACCCACTGTTTGGGCGCACGGCAGAGCTCAGAAGGGAGGGAGCACCATTTGACTTTTTGAGCGCAAAATTGGCTGTCGTGTTTGGAGACCCCCTGATGTACCTAAACAGTGGAAACCCCCCAATTCTAACTCCAACCCTAACCCCAACACACCCCTAACCCTAATCCCAACCCAATCCATAATCCTAATCACAACCTTAACGATAATCACAACCCTAACCCCAAAACAACCCTAATGTCAACCCTAACCATAACCCTAATCAAAACCCTAAATCCAACACACCCCTAATCCTAATCTCAACCCTAACCTCAAACCTAACCCTAATCCCAATACACCCCTAATCCCAACCCTAACCTTAACCCTAATCCCAAACCTAACCCTAATCCCAAGCGTAACCCTAATGCCAACCCTAACCCTAATACCAACCCTAATCCAAACCCTAACCCTAATCCCAACCCTAGCCCTAACTTTAGCCCCAACCCTAGCCCTAACCCTAACCCTAAATTTAGCCCCAACCCTAACCCTAGCCCTGAGGCTACTTTCACACTTGCGTCGTTTGGCATCCTTTGCAATCCGTCGTTTTGAACAAAAAACGGATTCTGCAAACGTGCCCACAGGATGCATTTTTTGCCCATAGAGTTGTATTGCCGACGGATCGCGACGGATGGCCACACGTCGCGTCTGTTGTGCACTGGATCAGTTGTGTTTTGGCGGACCATCGGCACAAAAAATGTTTAATGTAACTTTTTTTGTACGTCGCGTCCGCCATTTCCGACCGTGCATTCGTGGCCGTAACTTCGCCCCCTCCTCCCCAGGACATAGACTGGGCAGCGGATGCGTTGAAAAACTGCATCCGCTGCCCACGTTGTGCACAATTTTCACAACGTGTGTCGGTATGTCGGGCCGACGCATTGCGACGGCTCCGTACCGACGCAAGTGTGAAAGAAGCCTAACCCTAAATTTAGCCCCAACCCTAACCCTAAATTTAGCCCCAACCCTAACCCTAAATTTAGCCCCTAACCCTAACCCTAATTTTAGCCCCAACTACTCCACCTGCTGGCCGGCAGAATATGGCGGGCGCTCTGCGCATGCGCCCGCCATTTTCTTACCAGATGAAGAAGCCGGCGGGCAGGAGAGGACGCAGGAGCTCCCAGGGACACCGGTAAGTATGATAGGGTCCCTGAATCCCCCTATTTCTCTGTCCTTTTATGTGCGATCACATCAGAGGACAGAGAATTACATTGCTTTTTTTTTTCTTTGCGATCGCTGGTAAACAGTTAATTACCGGCGATCGCAAAACAGGGGTCGGTAAAAGCCGACCCCGATCATGTTCTTTGAGGTCTCGGCTACCCCCTACAGCCGAGACCCCAAAGATCCTCTGGGTGCCGGCCGCCATTTTTCTGGCTGGAACAAGATGGCGGCGCCCATCGGGAGCCACGAGGAGCACCAGGGGAGACAGGTGAGTATCGGGGGGCTATTGGGGACCCCATTTCTCTGTCCTCTGATGTGCGATCATATCGGAGGACAGAGAAATTAAATGGGAAATCGCGTGTTTTTTTTGGCGATCGCCGGTAAACGGTTAATTACCGGCGATCGCAACCTGGGGGTCGGTAAAACCCCCCCCGAATCATGTACCCCAGAGAAAATCCGACTCTGGGGGGCGCTATTCACTTTTTCCACAGCGCCGTTAATTAACGCCGCTGTGGTTTAAGTACCCTTAACTGCCGCCGTTGAAAGGCATTTTGGCGGTCGTTAAGGGGTTAATGCAACCGATCCCGGACTGTCTTTTGTTTTCCCAGCTGTGATCCGGAGGATACAGCGTGCTGTGCACTGTGTGAGTTTTTGGACATTAAACACGTTTTGTTTTCAACTTGCTTGGGTCACTGCCTCATCACTGCACAGCGTGGACACCGCTGCACTACAAGAGGGTGAACCAAACTTTTTGGCAGTGCCATATATATACATGTAGTGGATGTCAGAAAAAGATTAAATGTGTTGCCATCTTCAAAAAAATGTTCTTAAGATAAGTTACCAAAATTAATACATTGAACTTTCTAATATACTTGTACCTACAAATATGCCCTGATCTTCAGATATCTATGCTGTCATGTTTTCCATCAGACATTAGGCCAGTTTCACACGTCAGTGGCTCCGGTACGTGAGGTGACAGTTTCCTCACGTACCAGAGCCACTGACACACGTAGACACATAAAAATCAATGCATCTTTTCAGATGTCATTGATTTTTTGCGGACCGTATCTCCGTGTGCCAAACACGGAGACATGTCAGTGTTCGTGGGAGCGCACGTATTACATGAACCCATTAAAGTCAATGTGTCCGTGTAAAACACGTACCGCACACGGACATTGTCCGTGTGCAGTCCGTGTGCCATGCAGGAGACAGCGCTACATTAAGCGCTGTCCCCCCCACTAGTGCTGAAGCCGTGATTCATATCTTCTATCCAGCAGCGTTTGCTGTAGAGAAGATATGAATATTAGTGTTTAAAATGCAGATCCAGGTCTCAACCCCTCCCACCCCCTGTGCGCCCCCCCCCCCCCCCGCTGTGATTAAAATACTCACCTAGCTTCCAGATCCCTCGCCACAGCGTCCTCTTCTGGCCGCAGCCCCAAAGGGGCGGAGCCGCATATTCAGTACTGTAAATGAGCGGCCCCACGTGACCGCATACAGGAGAAGCTGCGGCCAGAAGAGGACGCTGCGGCGAGGGATCCGGAAGCTAGGTGAGTATTTTCATCACAGCGAGGGGGGAGGGAGTTGGACCTGGATCTGCATTTTAAACACTAATATTCATATCTTCCCTGCAGCAAACGCTGCTGCAGGGAAGATATGAATGGGGCTTCAGCACGATGCCAGGGAGAGCGCTAAACTTTAGCGCTGTCTCCGGCACGGTGCGTGTGGTACCCAGTGGGCACACGGGCGGCACACGTGTGCCGCACGTGTGCCACACTGATGTCCCACAGAAACGCAACGGCACACGGACACGGATAATTCCGGTACCGATTTTTCCGGTACCAGAATTATCTGGACTAGGGTTGAGCGAAACGGATCGTTCATTTTCAAAAGTCGCCAACTTTTGGCAAAGTCGGGTTTCATGAAACCCGACCCGACCCCTGTGTGGGGTCGGCCATGCGGTACGCGACTTTCGCGCCAAAGTCGCGTTTCAATGACGCTAAAAGCGCCATTTCTCAGCCAATGAAGGTGGACGCAGAGTGTGGGCAGCGTGATGACATAGGTCCTGGTCCCCACCATCTTAGAGGGCATTGCAGTGATTGGCTTGCTGTCTGCGGCGTCACAGGGGCTATAAAGAGGCGTTCCCGCCGACCGCCATCTTACTGCTGCTGATCTGAGCCTAGGGAGAGGTTGCTGCCGCTTCGTCAGAAGCAGGGATAGCGTTAGGCGGGGTCCATTAACCACCAAACCACTTGTGCTGTAGCGATTTCCACTGTCCAACACCACCTTTTGTTTGCAGGGACAGTGGAAGCTACATTTTTTTTTCCCTCAGCGCTGTAGCTCATTGGGCTGCCCTAGAAGGCTCCCTGATAGCTGCATTGCTGTGTGTACGCCGCTGTGCAAACCAACTGCTTTTTTCAAAGCACAAATCCTCTTGTTCCTTCCTTTCTGCACAGATATCTTGTTTGTTTGTCCACACTTTTTATTTAATTTGTGCATCAGTCCACTCCTTATTGCTGCCTGCCATACCTGGCTGAGATTACTGCAGGGAGATAGTAATTGTAGGACAGTCCCTGTTTTTTTTTTGTTTTTTTTTATTCTCCCTAAAAAAATAAGTTGTGGGAGATTAAGATTGGCATTTCTGCTAGAGTGCCATCCCTGTGTGTGCCATCTCTCTCACATAGTGGGCCATAGAAAGCCTTTTTATTTTTCTGTTTTTTTTTTTGGGGGGGGGGTTATAAATTCTCCCTGAAAAAAAAAAAACAGTGGGAGATTAATATTGGCCTTTGAGCTTGTGTGCCAGTCCTGAGTGTGCCATCTCTCTCTCAAATAGTAGGCCATAGAAAGCCTATTTATTTTTATTTTTTTTTATTTGTTTTCTAAATTCTCCCTGAAAAAATAAAAAAAAATCAGTGGGAGATTAATATTGGCCTTTCAGCTTGTGTGCCAGTCCTGACTCCTGGGTGTGCCATCTCTCTCTCTCTCAAATAGTGGGCCATAGAAAGCCTATTTTTTTTAATTTGGTTTCTAAATTCTCCCTGGCAAAATAAAAAAAAAATCAGTGGGAGATAAATATTGGCCTTTCAGCTTTTGTGCCAGTCCTGACTCCTGGGTGTGCCATCTCTCTCTCTCTCAAATAGTGGGCCATAGAAAGCCTATTTTTTTTTTATTTGGTCTCTAAATTCTCCCCGAAAAAATAAAAAAAATCAGTGGGAGATTAATATTGGCCTTTCTGCTTGTGTGCAACTCCTGACTCCTGGGTGTGCCATCTCTCTCTCTCAAATAGTGGGCCATAAAAAGCCTATTTTTTTTATTTTTTATTTGGTTTCTAAATTCTCCCTGGAAAAATAAAAAAAAATCAGTGGGAGATTAATATTGGCCTTTCAGCTTGTGTGCCAGTCCTGACTCCTGGGTGTGCCATCTCTCTCTCTCAAATAGTGGGCCATAGAAAGCCTATTTTTTTTATTTGGTTTCTAAATTCTCCCTGGCAAAATAAAAAAAAATCAGTGGGAGATTAATATTGGCCTTTCAGCTTGTGTGCCAGTCCTGACTCCTGGGTGTGCCATCTCTCTCTCTCTCAAATAGTGGGCCATAGAAAGCCTATTTTTTTTTTATTTGGTTTCTAAATTCTCCCCGAAAAAATAAAAAAAAATCAATGGGAGATTAATATTGGCCTTTCTGCTTGTGTGCAACTCCTGACTCCTGGGTGTGCCATCTCTCTCTCTCAAATAGTGGGCCATAAAAAGCCTATTTTTTTTATTTTTTATTTGGTTTCTAAATTCTCCCTGGAAAAATAAAAAAAAATCAGTGGGAGATTAATATTGGCCTTTCAGCTTGTGTGCCAGTCCTGACTCCTGGGTGTGCCATCTCTCTCTCTCAAATAGTGGGCCATAGAAAGCCTAATTTTTATTTTATTTGGTTTCTAAATTCTCCCTGGAAAAATAAAAAAAAATCAGTGGGAGATTAATATTGGCCTTTCAGCTTGTGTGCCAGTCCTGACTCCTGGGTGTGCCATCTCTTCTCTCTCAAATAGTGGGCCATAGAAAGCCTTTTTTTTTTTTTTTTTTTGGTTTCTAAATTCTCCCTGAAAAAAATCATTTTTTTAATTTGGTTTCTAAATTCTCCCTGAAAAAATCTATTTTTTTTTATTTGGTTTCTAAATTCTCCCTGAAAAAATAAAAAAAAAAATCAGTGGGAGATTAATATTGGCCTTTCAGCTTGTGTGCCAGTCCTGACTCCTGGGTGTGCTATCTCTCTCTCTCAAATAGTGGGCCATAGAAAGCCTATTTTTTTTTATCTGTTTTCTAAATTCTCCCTGAAATAATTAAAAAAAAATCAGTGGGAGATTAATATTGGCCTTTCAGCTTGTGTGCCAGTCCTGATTCCTGGGTGTGCCATCTCTCTCTCTCAAATAGTGGGCCATAGAAAGCCTATGTTTTTTTTTTATTTGGTTTCTAAATTCTCCCTGAAAAAATCTAAAAAAATCAGTGGGAGATTAATATTGGCCTTTTTGCTTGTGTGCCACTCCTGACTCCTGGGTGTGCCATCTCTCTCTCAAATAGTGGGCCATAGAAAGCCTATTTTTTTTTGTTTTTATTTGGTTTCTAAATTCTCCCTGAAAAAATCAATTTCTTTTATTTGGTTTCTAAATTCTCCCTGAAAAAAATCATTTTTTTAAATTTGGTTTCTAAATTCTCCCTGAAAAAATAAAAAAAAATCAGTGGGAGATTAATATTGGCCTTTCTGCTTGTGTGCCAGTCTAGACTCCTGGGTGTGCCATCTCTCTCTCTCTCAAATAGTGGGCCATCGAAAGCCTATTTTTTAATTTTTTTTTATTTGGTTTCTAAATTCTCCCTGAAAAAAATCATTTTTTTTAATTTGGTTTCTAAATTCTCCCTGAAAAAATCATTTTTTTAAATTTGGTTTCTAAATTCTCCCTGAAAAAATAAAAAAAATCAGTGGGAGATTAATATTGGCCTTTCTGCTTGTGTGCCAGTCCTGACTCCTGGGTGTGCCATCTCTCTCTCTCTCTCTCAAATAGTGGGCCATAGAAAGCCTTTTTTTTTTTTTAATTTGGTTTCTAAATTCTCCATGAAAAAATCAATTTTTTTAATTTGGTTTCTAAATTCTCCCTGAAAAAAATCAATTTTTTTTATTTGGTTTCTAAATTCTCCCTGAAAAAAAAAAAAAAAGTGGGAGATCAATATTGACATTTGTGCTTGAGTGACAGTCCTGCGTGTGTGGCATCTCTCTCATTTGGTGCCACCGAAAACAGAGTGTGTAACATTGTGCCTGATTTTCCTTGCGGTCTCACCCACCTGTAAAGGGATATCTAAATCATACTGAAGTTATAGTTCACCGTGTAAGTTGTTTGACAGCAACAAATACCGTTACTTTGGTTACCTTTTAAAAACAATGAGGAAGTCTGGTGGAAGAGGTCGTGGCCGTGGGCGTTCATTGTCAGCTGGTAATGATGCTAGTGGTAGTGGAGCATCAGGTGGTCGTGGGAAAAAAAATATTGCACCTAAGTCTGGAGCTGTGGAGCCAGGTTCGTCGTCTGGCTACAGAAGGCCTCGAACGCTCCCTTTTCTGGGAGTAGGAAAACCGCTTTTAAAGCCGGAGCAGCAAGAGCAAGTTTTGGCTTACCTTGCTGACTCAGCCTCTAGCTCTTTTGCCTCCTCTTTTGAAACTGGTAAATGTAAAAGCAGCGCGTCGTTAGTGGATGTTCACGGTCAGGGACAAGTCGCTTCCTTGTCCTCTTCAGCAAAAACAACAACAGAGAAGGATGCAGCAGGCGACACAACGGGTTACTCCATGGAGCTCTTTACACATACCGTCCCTGGCTTAGAAAGTGAAACAGTTAACATGCCATGCCCATTACAAGTTGAATCTGACATGGAGTGCACTGATGCACAGCCACAGCTAGATTATTATGCTGTTCCATTGACTCAGATCACTACATTGCCCTCGCAGTGTACTGAGCCAGAATCTGCCCCTGATGAGACTATGGTGCCCCGTCCCAAACGCTATAGCACCTTACATGGTGACACAGAGGAAGGTGCACATGAAATTGAAGAGGAGGTGATAGATGACCCAGTTGTTGACCCAGATTGGCAGCCTTTGGGGGAAGAGGGTGCCGCTGCCAGTAGCTCAGAAGCGGAGGAGGAGACATTTAACCACCATGCATTTGCAAGCCTGGACTAACTACCAAACGTCCCTTAAGGTTGTAGCACCCTCGGCCAATGAAGCTAGTCAGCAACGCTACATCCCTGCCGTCACTGTCCACTGTCCACAGGGGACATCAATTTCAGGACAGTTCTGCCTAGCCCACGGTCTAGGAAACAGTTGGCTGTAGGTTTTCGCACCCCCTCCTCCTCGTCCTTCTGCAGAAGCGAGAGCTCGTCCACAGAGCGCAGTCGCCCAACCACTCCATCCGCAGCTGCCACTGTTGCACACTAGTTGTCCCATTATGGGCCAGCTACTGGCAAGCGTCAGCAGGCTGTATTGGCTATGAAATGTTTGGGCGACAACAGACACACCGAGGAAGTTCTGTCCGAGTTCTTGCAGACAGAAACGCAGTCGTGGCAGGGCACAGTAGATCTTGAGGCAGGCAAGGTAGTGAGTGATAACGGAAGGAATTTCATGGCTGCCATCTCCCATTCCCAACTGAAACACATTCCTTGCCTGGCTCACACCTTAAACCTGGTGGTGCAGTGCTTCCTGAAAAGTTATCCGGGGTTATCCGGCCTGCTCCTCAAAGTGCGCGGACTTTGCTCACATATCCGCCGTTCGCCTGTACACTCCGGCCGTATGCAGACCTATCAGCGGTCTTTGAACCTTCCCCAGCATCGCCTAATCATAGATGTTGCAACAAGGTGGAACTCAACACTGCACATGCTTCAGAGACTGTGCGAACAGAGGCGGGCTGTTATGTTTTTGTGGGAGGATACACATACACGGGCAGGCAGTAGGATGGCAGACATGGAGTTGTCAGGTGTGCAGTGGTCGAAGATACAAGACATGTGTCAAGTCCTTCAGTGTTTTGAGGAATGCACACGGCTGGTTAGTGCAGATAATGCCATAATAAGCATGAGCATCCCCCTAATGCGTCTGCTGATGCAAAGTCTGACGCACATAAAGGAGCAGGCATCTGCAGCCGAGGAAGAGGAAAGCCTTGATGACAGTCAGCAATTGTCTGGTCAGGGCAGTGTACAGGACGAGGTAGCGGGCGAACAGGAGGAGGAGGACGAGGAGGATGATGGGGATGAGTATTTTGTTAATGAGGAAGCTTCTCCGGGGCCACTGGAAATTGGTGGCATGGCAAGGCCGGGTTCTGGTTTTTTGAGGGACACAAGTGACGTAGATTTGCCTGAAACTGCCCCTCAACCAAGCACAACCGCAGATTTGACAACTGGAACTTTGGCACACATGGCGGATTATGCCTTACGTATCCTCAAAAGGGACACACGCATTACGAAAATGATGAATGATAACGATTACTGGTTGGCCTGCCTCCTTGATCCTCGCTATAAAGGCAAATTGCAAAATATTATGCCACATGAGAACTTGGAACTTTTATTAGCAACCAAACAATCAACTCTTGTTTACCGTTTGCTTCAGGCATTCCCAGCACACAGTGCCCGTGATCGTTCTCACACGAGCTGCAGGGGGCAGCAGACCAGAAGTGTTAGAGGTGCAGAAATCAGAAGTGGCGTTGGACAGAGGGGTTTTCTGACCAGGTTGTGGAGTGATTTTGCTATGACCGCAGACAGGACAGGTACTGCTGCATCAATTAAAAGTGACAGGAGACAACATTTGTCCAGTATGGTTACTAACTATTTTTCATCCCTTATCGATGTTCTACCTCAACCGTCATTCCCATTTGATTTCTGGGCATCCAAATTAGACACCTGGCCAGAATTGGCAGAATATGCATTGCAGGAGCTTGCTTGCCCAGCAGCTAGTGTCCTATCAGAAAGAGTATTCAGTGCTGCAGGTTCAATATTAATCGAAAAAAGGACTCGTCTGGCTACCAAAAATGTTGATGATCTAACCTTCATTAAAATGAACCACAACTGGATTTCGAATTCTTTTGTCCCACCTTGCCCGGCCGACACCTAGCTTTCCTATGAAAAGGTATTGCCTGTGGACTACTCTGAATGACTTTACCAATCTCGTAATTTGCAGCAGCTGATTGTCCAGCATACGACATGTTTACACCTCCCTAAATGGCCAAACTCCCCACACGGGGCCGTGGTATCGCCACTTGGTGCAAGCACCCGTGAGAGTGCTGTTTGTCTGAAGAGGTGGGTGTGCCCGCTATTGGTCGACGGCACTGCCACTGGGTCCCTGATAGTACAATAAAGTGTCTCTGGCGGTGGTGATGCGCACCCAACGTCAGACACACTGTTGTAACATGAGGGGCCCTGGGCCTGTACCGCCGGCCACAAGAGAGTTCCCCCACCCCCAGCTCAAACATTGCTCTACCACTTGCACAATTATCTCTCACAGTTCCACCAATGTTTAGTCTATGCGCTGACATCCGTAAATTCCTGCCACTGACAATACCATTGTGTTGACATGTATGATGGTACTTAACATAGTCAGGGGCAGTGTCCTATATTTACCCAAGTAAATACTTTGTGCCAAATTACTAGGTCTGAAACTACGCAGAGGAGCCCACCCCTGTACCTAATGATTGCACCCTTTTGTGTTTTCGTTTTGTTGTAATGCAAGACATTAACATGTATTTATTGTTTGGGACTACTAACTGGCAGACACTCATTACAATCGGCCTCCGCTGACAACACCAATGCTGCCTGTGTACCCCTGCAAGAGAAATCAAAGTGCTTACAGCCCAATTTTATTATGTTAGGCCTTCGAAGCCTGTCTGCGGTCCCTCCTTCCACTAGGCCTCCACTGACCTGTCTACTGATGCCCATGTACCCCTGGAACCAATTATAAAGTGCCTACAGCCCAATTTTATTATGTTAGGCCTTCGAAGCCTGTCTGAGGTCTGTCCTTCCACCAGTCCTCCACTGACCTGTCTACTGCTGCCCGTGTACCCCTGGAACCAATTATAAAGTGCCTACAGCCCAATTTTATTATGTCAGACCTTCGAAGCCTGTCTGCGGTCCCTCCTTCCACTAGGCCTCCACTGACCTGTCTACTGCTGCCCGTGTACCCCTGGAACCAATTATAAAGTGCCTACAGCCCAATTTTATTATGTTAGGCCTTCGAAGCCTGTCTGCGGTCCCTCCTTCCACTTGGCCTCCACTGACCCGTCTACTGCTGCCCGTGTACCCCTGGAACCAATTATAAAGTGCCTACAGCCCAATTTTATTATGTTAGGCCTTCGAAGCCTGTCTGCGGTCCCTCCTTCCACTAGGCCTCCACTGACCATACCAGACCACTGCTGCCCGTGTACCCCTGGAACCATTTATAAAGTGCCTACAGCCCAATTTTATTATGTTAGGCCTTCTAAGCCTGTCTACGGTCCCTCCTTCCAATAGTTCTCCACTGACCAGACCAATGCTGGCCGTGTACCCCTGGAACCCAGCTGAAAGTGCGTGGAGCCTACTTTTTTTCTTTGTTTTATATTTAGAAAGCCCAGATGAACTACGCTGTACCACGGTTCAAGCTACCCAGTCGACATTTCTTTTGTGAGAAAAGCCATCCCAGCCCTCCACCGGCATGAAAAAGTCTGCATTGTCATAGCACTCAGGCAATCAAACAGTAGAAAGGTGCACCTGACAAGACACGCATGGACCAGTAGGCATGTCCACAAAAAGTTACGTGTCCATTACGGCGCACTGGGTTAATGTGTTGGATGCATGGTCCACAGGGGACAGCCTACAAAGTCTGTCTGCAGTCCCTAATTCAAATTGTCCTCCGCTGACCACACCACTGCTGCCCGTGTACCCCTGGAACCAATTTTAAAGTGCCTACAGCCTAATTTTGTTATGTTAGGCCTACTACGCCTGTCTGCGGTCCCTCCTTCCAATACTCCTCCACTTACCACACCACTGCTGCCCGTGGACCCCTGGAACCTATTTTTAATTGCATAGAGCATCCTTTTTTTAATAGTAGGCGTACAAAGTCTGTCTGCGGTACACTATTTTTAATTGTCCTCCACTGTCCAGAGCAATGCTGCCTGTGTACCCCTGTAACCTTTTTTAAACTGCATTGAGCCACATTTTTGGTTTAAGGCCTAATACCTATGTCTGTCTGCACCACTCAATACAGCTGTCCTCCTTTGAAAAAAGCAGAGCGTCAATAGTTTTGTTTTCAGCCTCTAGGAATTTGAAAACTGCATTGGGGCTACTACTTCGGTAGGGCCTACTAACGGTGTCTGCCGCTCCAAGGTGTTCCCCAGGTTTCCTCGCCATTGCTTCGATCTTCTGACTCTTGTTTAGTAGTTGTTGAAAACTACACTGCATTAGGCCTACAAATTGGGTATGGGGTGTAGAGACGGTGTGTTCCACTCCAAGGTGTTCCCCAGGTTTCCTCTCCATTGCTTCAATCTTAAAGCTCTTGTTTAGTAGTTGTTGAAAACAACACTGCATTCGGCCTACAAGTTAGCTCTGGGGTGTAGAGACGGTGTCTTCCGCTCCAAGGTGTTCCCCAGGTTGCCTCTCCATTGCTTCAATCTTAAAGCTCTTCTTAAGTAGTTGTTGAAAACAACACTGCATTTGGCCTACAAGTTGGGTCTGGGGTGTAGAGACGGTGTCTTCCGCTCCAAGGTGTTCCTCAGGTTTCCTCTCCATTGCTTCGGTTTTCCGACTCTCGTTTAGTAGTTGTTGAAAACTACACTGCATTAGGCCTACTAGTTGGGTTGGGGCCTTCTAACTGTGTCTGCCGCTCCTTGCTGTTCTCCTACAGTGAACAAAGCTGTGCCGCCGGTTTACTACTGTTGCCAATTTTGAACTGCATTTAGAATACTTACTGATTTGGGCCTACTCTCTGTGTCAGCCTCTCATTCCAGTTGTCCTCCACTGAACAAAGCAATGCCCCCTGGTTAGTCCTGTTACCAATTTTGAACTGCATTTAGCCCACTTTATTGTTTGGGCCCATATCTGTTTCCCCCTCATCCTGCCCATTGCCCAGCCAGTGATAGATGAGTCTGCTGGTACATTGACCCATAACGCAACATTCCCCGTGCACGCTACACTGCAAGATTGTGACCCTGCTGAAAGTCTGGTCCCCCTTCCCGCATACCATACCACCTTACACAGGGACAAAGAGGAAGGTGCAGATGAAGGTGCAGGTTCCTTCATCAGGTGGGGGGAGGAATACTCGTTGGCGACGTCACTGGCACAGGGCCTCTCATAGTACGCAAAAGTGTTGCTGCCGGTGGGAGGCGCCCCCGCCGTGCAAACACACCGCTGTACTTTGAGGGGCTCAGTGCCAGTGCCAATGCCAACGAGTGGCCCCCCCCCTGCTTGCTCAGGATCACAGCACTTGCAAAGTTGAAATACTTACCTCTCCCTGCTCCACTGCCGTGACGTGGTCCAGATGTCCTTGGCCCACTAATTGCTTGAACCAGCCCTACCCCCCACAACTTTAGCCAAATGACCCCCAATTTCAAATGCCTTACAATTATTATAAGCTAAATTACAATTGACAAGCTTCAGTAGCAAGAATGGATGTTTTTGCCAATACAATGGGCTCTGCACATGTTTTCCTGGCCTCTACTCACTGCCGACTATGCTCCCCCATTGACTTGCATTGGGTTTCGTGTTTCGGTCGATCCCCGACTTTTCGCGATAATTGGACGATTCCACTCGACTCGACTTTTGAGATAGTCGGGTTTCGCGAAACCCGGCTTGACTCTAAAAAGGTCAAGGCCGCTCAACTCTAATCTGGATGTGTGGGACTGCCCTTATAGACAGAGAAAAGTATAATGGTCAGACTGGTACACAGGGGAACAGGTGTATCCCCCGGTGGGCCGCCATGAATGGGTGCTAATGAATACTTGACTCAGTATTTACAACAGAGGCAGCATCTAATCATTCATTAACAAATTAGCCATTTTAATGTTATATAGCAGTAAATTTGAGTACTAGGGTCAGGTTATTTTTGCATAAAGCTGAACAGTGGGCCTCCAGCATCAATGTTACCGGTGAGGCCTTGACACCTCTGTCCGATACTAAGGCTATGTGCACACGTTCAGGATTTCTTGCAGAAATTTCCTGGGCAAAACCGGATATTTTCTGCAAGAAATCAGCATGTGTTTTTCTCGCATTTATACCGCTTTTTTGCTGATTTTTCCGGAGGTTCCCAATGCAATAATATAGTGGGAAATCCGCAAAAAATCTGCAAAATTAATGAACATGCTGCGTTTTTTACCAAGATGCATTCTTTTCGTGCAAAAAAACGCATCATGTGCACAGAAATTGCGGAATGCATTCTAAATGATGGGATGTATAATGTATGCGTATGAATAGCGTTTTTATAGCGAAAAAACGTGAAAAAGCGCGAAAAATCTGCAACGTGTGCACACAGCCTAAGGGTTAGTTTTGTACCTCTTATATATTCTAGAAACCCTCCACTTATGCAAAAGACATGTTAAAGTGCACAGGTGGAAGAATAGTTGGTGTATCTAATTTTCTTGAGGGAATATAAGATAATTATTCTGATTATTACAAATTTCATTTAGAAGCTGTTTAAGTGAGTAATATCTGATAACTAACTAGCATCATTTTTATCTATACCAAAATTTACAGTTATTATGTAAAGACAAAGATTTATTCTTCAAGAGTTTGACGATTTTTTGGCAATCTATGAAAAAGAAGTGTTTAAACTTGTTTTTTATTTGTAGGTTTTGTGGCTCTTCTGAATGCCTACATTAATTTCCTTAAGATGTTGTCAGTCATAAGCATAGTTGAAATTAATTATACATGCATCATATGTTTTCTGTTCTCCTGCTTATTCACAGTACATGTGGCTGTTCCAGCAAACACCCGCAGAATCCTCATTTATCTCATCAAAGTTTAAAAATAGAAATCCACAGGCTGCATTTAGATAACATCTGTAAAATGCTTCCATATTGATCACAGATGGTGAACAAGCCCTGGAGAAAGGCAGTCTCTCTCCACTAACTTGTAGTTTAGAAATGTGGCACCCCTAGGGGTATTTGCCACAAAAATAGTTACTGACAATAAATACAAATACTAAGATAGCAAAACTGCACTACCACCTCCGGCCAGAAGGGGGAGCTCCAGAGACTTCCCTTGATCCATTCTGGTCTGAGAGAAGAAATGGCAGTTGGGCCAAGGAGCTGAAAGTGAGAGGTCATACAGTTGAATCTCTAACAGCCCTGTGACTGTTACCAGGCCTAAATCACCGGCCTGAGGAGAAGAGGGATAGAGAAAAGGGACATTGTGAGAACCGGGTAGCATTAATCACTACCCAGAACAGGCGCAAAGACGGATACCGGATCCGTGGCTGTATTCATTACATATAATACAGCAACCGGAAAAACGTGAGGTGATATCAGCTTCACTAGGGCCGGACGCAGCAACAGACACAGAGTTCAGCGGTACTCCCAGAGGGGGTAAACCGATAATAAGACTCGGGTTGCCCGTCGAACCAGGACCCGGAGGGGACAGATTGGGCCGGCAGCCAGTTCACATACAGCAGCAGGGCCACACAGAAATTGCGCACAATAAGAGGCGAAGACCCCGGCAGGGTCAAAGTAACTCAGAGTTCCCATACAGACTCCGGTGACAGGACTGGTTGTAAATCCTTTTATGTTAAAGTAAACTGGTTAAACGTTTCAGTGCCTCAGTCTTTCATTTGGACAATAGCCATCTATCCAGGATCGGGATCGTCACCGCTGGGAGAACCTGCTGCTGATCAAGTAAGTGCCTGTCCCCTCACGATACCCCTTACACTGTGCATTGCCTGAGGCCACAGCACCGGGTCAAGCCAACCGTGACATCCCCCTCAAGAGACAGACTCCATTGGTCCGGTGCTGGGTATCCCGGTCTCCTGGGCGTCACAATTGGCGTCACGAACAGGATTCAGCCAGCCCGTATACCGGGTATTGTGTGCCATGATTGGAGTCCAAAATTGTGAAAACTTGGATGAAAAATCTTGAAAATTGACTTTATTAAAGAAAATTCCATTTCCCATTGAAAACTATTGAAAGTGACTTTTCGCCATTGGTTATAATGGAGAAAAGATGGCCGCCATCCCCTGAGGTAATCACCTCATAACCGTTAGGCACGAGACTGTTAATTGAGCTACGCCATCACCTGAGCCCCAGTCTAACTGAAAAACTTCAGAATCCGCCATTACAGAGCGCGCGGCGGGTGGGAGCAGCAGGGGGCGTGTCATTGTGGGCGGCACCAAGCTGAGCGCTCTGACGTCAGAGCAAGGGGAAAACCGATCCTGCTGCACAGCGGAACGAATCTACACTATCCCGACGGAAGCGGAGGACCGGAAGGGTCAGGATTAACTAAGGGGGCACAGTATGTCGCAGCACGGAGACGCCGCAGCACCCGGCGACGCTAATGCAGCTGAAAGACAGAGTGTTGATAGAGAGTCCAGCAGCGCAGCGGTGCAAGGAGTGGCGCCCATCATGCCGGTGCTGATGCCATATACCCCGGGTGGCCCGTGGCTTCCAATGTATGAAGGTGAGCCTAATACCCTTGACGATTTCAGAGAAAAGATGCTGGCCCATTTTGACATGTTCCCCGTGGGTGAAGTTCAGCGTGTTAGTCTCCTGATGATGCAGTTAAGTGGCCATGCTAAGCGAGAAGTCACAGCATGGGCAGCTGATCTAAAAGGCACTGTTGAACGCATATTTGCTGGATTAAAAGCTACATTTGAAACCACTGCCAGCAGCAAAGCTAAAGTACGATTCTTTAATTGCAAACAAAAAGTTAATGAGGGCGTGAGAGACTTTGCCTTAAACCTGCAGGAAGCCCTTAAATCACTTACACTGGCTGAACCCATTTTTAACACCGGAGCGGATAAACTGCTAAGAGATCAATTTATTGAGGGACTCTACACCCCTTGTCACCGGGGGCATGTGAGCATGCTTGTTTTTAAGAACCCTGAATTGACATTTGCCCAATTAAAGGAGAGCGTTATACGTCTCCAGCTGGCAGAAGCACCTCGGGATCAGGAGCCTGCGCAACTCATGGCAGAGGCTCCTCAACAACATGGAGTACCGGTGACATCAGCTATGTCCGGGGCCATTGCTAAGCCCCTGGGGCCCAGTACTAATGAGGCTCTTCAACAAAAGCTTGACTCTTTAACTGATGTTGTTGCTTCAATGGCTAAAACCATGCAGGAGATGAGAGGACCCAAGATGGAGTTGGCAAACCGTAGAGAAGATGTTCCATGGATGAGACCCCGGAGATACCCGACATGGAGAGGACGACCCCGCGACCGCTACCAACCAGATGGACAGCCCATTTGCCGCCGTTGCCAGCAGCCAGGCCACTTTGCACGAGATTGTGATTTAAATGGGAATCCCCTGGGAATGCGGGCCGCTTCACAGGAATGAACTTTCAAGGCCCAACACCCTGGCACGACAGGTACATCGGAGGACGACCCATTATCCCTATCGTGCTGGACGGAATTCCTCTCAATGCTTTGCTGGACACAGGTTCCCAGATTTCATCTATACCGTATATCCTTTATAAGAGGTACTGGGCTGATGCAGATATTGATAAAGGGCCCTCTGATGTTGAACTAGATATATGGGCCAGTAATGGTAAGTTGGTACCGAAACTAGGATTCAGGGAGATGACCATAAAGATTGGTAAAGTAGAATTGAAGAAGCAGGGTATAATTGTTGTTGATGTTGACCGGCGGAACTGTGAACCAACTGTATTGATAGGAATGAATGTGTTAGAGAACTGCTTTTCCGAAGTCATTTCTGTTTTACAGCAAATTGCTGAAACTGCCCAATCTTGCCAGCAGAGAGTTCTCCGGAGGGAAATAAAAGTATTGATGTTAAGGCAACAGGTAGAAGTTGCAGGTGGAGAAATCGGCAGTGTGAGGGTAAGTGATCCAACGTCTATTGTAATCCCACCAAAAACAGAAATGCTGGTATGGTGTAGAGCAGCCATTGGTACTAAGGGACGAGATTATCAAGCCTTAATAGAACCAGTGTACACCGACAGCAGGCCCACTATACTCACAGCACGAGGGATAGTCGAGGTACACCGGGGACGAGTGCCGGTACGACTTTTGAACTGTGGAGAGGAAGAGGTCACTTTGCCAAGGTATGCTACAATGGCAAAGCTATATACTGTTGACAACAATGCCATCACAACCATTGAGCCCTTAGAACCAACCTGTCAGGTGAAAGGCAATGGCTCAGATGGAGAAATGGAGGATTGGTGCCAACAGCTACACGTGGGCATAAATTCAACACCTACCCATCAAAAACAAGGGGTGTATAGGCTAGTGATGGAATATGAACAAGTCTTCAGTAAACACCCATTGGACTTCGGACGGATAGAAGGGGTAGAACACACAATCCCCACCGGTGACCATCCCCCAATAAAAGAAAGATATAGACCCATACCGCCCGCTCACTATCAATGTGCAAAAGATATGCTGAGGGAGATGAAACAGGCCGGGGTAATAAGAGACAGCTGTAGCCCCTGGGCGGCCCCTCTGGTGATTGTCAAAAAAAAAAGACGGAACCATGAGAATGTGCGTAGACTACCGGCAGATTAATAACATCACCCATAAAGACGCCTACCCCTTGCCTAGGATAGAAGAGTCCTTGACTGCTTTGAAATCTGCTAATTATTTTTCCACCTTAGACTTAACAAGCGGGTATTGGCAAGTCCCTGTGGCTGAGAGAGATAAGGAAAAGACGGCATTCACCACACCAATGGGTCTAAGTGAATTTAATCGCATGCCGTTCGGACTCTGCAATGCATCCGGTACCTTCCAGCGGCTGATGGAATGCTGCCTCGGACACAAGAACTTCGAGACCGTCCTCCTGTACCTAGATGATGTGATCGTCTACTCAAAGACTTACGAACAACACTTAATAGACCTGGCAGAAGTGTTCGAAGCCTTATCCAGGTATGGCATCAAAATCAAGCCATCCAAATGTCACCTTCTCAAGCCAAAGGTACAGTACCTGGGACACATCGTGAGTTCGGAGGGAGTAGCACCAGATCCCGAGAAAATAAGCGCCATAAGGGATTGGCCAAGACCTACCAGCGCAAAAGAAGTGAGACAATTCCTGGGATTGGTGGGTTACTATCGCAGATTTATAAAAGGATTTACCAAGTTGGCAGCACCCTTGCAAGACACCTTGGTAGGGCAGACGAAGAAACCTTCAAACCGAAACCCTCCTTTCCAGTGGAACGACGAAAGGGAAGACTCCTTTGAACAACTAAAGAAGGCACTAACCGGAGAAGAGGTTCTGGCATACCCAGATTACCATCAACCTTTCATCCTCTACACCGATGCCAGTAATGTGGGACTAGGAGCGGTGCTGTCACAAAAGCAAGAAGGTCGGGAGAAAGTCATCGCCTTTGCAAGTAGAAAGCTCCGGCCTACTGAAAGAAATCCAGAAAATTATAGCTCCTTCAAATTGGAACTACTGGCAGTAGTTTGGGCTGTGACTGAACGTTTCAAACACTATCTGGCCGCTGCAGAATTTATTGTCTATACTGACAACAATCCGTTGACCCACCTGGACACAGCCAAATTAGGTGCGTTAGAACAGCGATGGATAGCCCGGTTATCTAATTACAACTTCAAGATCAAGTATCGAGCAGGTCGCAAGAATGGAAATGCTGATGCCCTATCCCGGATGCCACACTTGAGAGATGTAGAAGAAGAAACGGGGGAGCTTGAAGAAATTGAACTACCAGCCTTCCATCATCCCAAGGCAAAACATCATCAGTCAAGTACCTATCAGAAACAACAAGAGGTGAATTTTAATCTGTTAGCACACCATAGATGGGCTGACACCCAAGACAGCAATCCGGCTGTGAAGTTGGTGAAGGAACTGTTAACTGAGCAAAGTGCATATCCCGATGAGGATGCCCCAGAAGAGACACATCAACTCTGGAAAGAGAGAGGAAAAATGTTCCTGTATCAAGGGAAGCTCTGTAGAAGGTACACCAATCCGAAAACACATGAATTGGTTTGGCAGATTATCGTGCCTAAACAAGATGTGAAGATGGTCCTCGAAGCTTACCATAATGGTGCTGGTCACTTCGGTTGGAAAAAGTTAGAAGTACTTCTAAGAGAAAGATTTTATTGGGTCAGGATGAGAAAATCAATCGAACAGTGGTGCAGAAATTGTGGCCCGTGCAACCTCAGAAGAAACGATCAAAAGAACCAAAGAGCACCACTGCAGCCCATAATCACCAAACAACCACTTGAACTTGTAGCCATAGACCACGTGAAGTTAATACCAAGCCGGTCCGGCTATGTCTATGCCTTGACCATCGTGGACCATTATTCACGCTTCTTGGTAGTAGTACCCGTAAAAGATCTGACAGCAAAAACAGCAGCCAAAGCGTTCCAAACGTACTTTTGTAGACCCCATGGATATCCGGAACAGGTTCTCACCGACCAAGGTACAGCCTTTGAATCAGAGATCTTCAGAGAATTCTGTAATATGTATGGTTGCAAAAAGATCCGGACGACGGCCTATCATCCACAAACAAACGGCTTATGCGAGAAGATGAACCATATTGTAATAGACCTACTAAAGACTTTACCTGAGACAGAAAGGAATCAATGGCCAGAGAAATTGCCTGACTTGGTGGATCTGTATAATCATGTCCCGGTGAGCTCCACCAACTGCACCCCAGCTTACCTTATGCGTGCAAGACCCGGCCAATTACCAATCGATCTAGAAATGGGAATTCTGAAACCAGACGCAGAAGTTCAAGACTCCAATTGGGATATCATACGGCAAAAGCAGTATCGCCAAGTGCAAGAGAGTGTGGAAAGAAGCCTTCAGCAAACTAGAGAAAGACAAGAGCGAACTTTCAACCAGAATGCTCTAGCGACCCCATTAAGACCGGGTGACCAAGTGCTCAAGAGAAATCGTCGAACCAATAAACTGGACAATCAGTGGGAAGCCGTACCCTACACAGTTTTACCAACAAGAGTGGATAATCCTAAAATGTGTCTCATTAGCAAAAACGGAGGCTTAACATCTGTACTAGTGTCAAGAGACAATCTTAAATTATGTCCGGAAGCATTGAAAGAGCCAGACGTTGTCCAGCCAGAACCAGAAGTTATTCAACCCATACAGGTTCAACCAGTAAAGGAAAAAGAAGAGGAAGTGTATCACACCTGTATAGGAGACTTTCCCAAAACCCTACTAACATACCATGGTGCAGTAGTGGTTCCCATGGTGGCCTTTTACCCAACACCGAACCCAATACCAGAAGTCCCAAGACAGGAAGAGGCTGACCCCGTACTACAGGAGGTTCCAGGCCAGGAAGAACAGATTCCTGGTCAGAGTAATCCCATTCACGGTGGACTTGCCAACTCCATAGTCGTGGAATTATCTTTAGCAGAGCGGGCAGATACTACATCCACAGTAGACAGTAGTACACCACATGAAGAGACACCGCTATTACGTAGATCACAGCGTAGTACCCAGGGTCAATTACCGGCCAGGTATGCAGATTACCAACTACAAAGCTCATAATGTGAATTGTATATATGTTATACCGTATATAGTTAAACAGAAAGTGTAGTATAGTCATTGTTATCAGTCTGCAACGTTTAAGCCCAGTACCTACAGAGACTTGTCTGTATGAACTTATTGCATATTCTTGAACTTTTTATCAGCCCGGAGGCACTAAATCAAAGCTCCGGAAAGACTGCTTTTTGAACTTTGCTTTTTGCTCTTTTTGAACTTTCTTTAGACTTTATATTGGCAACTCCGTTGGAAAAATGGAACTAAATTCCTGGACACAAAGTGCAGTGCCTTTCCTAGTACCTTCAAGGATAGGACTGTATTAATGGACGCTATTTGAAGTGACTTTTTACAGAACTCTTTTTTTGTTTCTTTGAGTGATTTTTGTAACTTTTCATTTTTAAGACTCTGTACATATTAATTGTTATTTCAAAATGTTATTGTCCCACAGTCCCGGAGTACTGTTCTTAACTAAGGGGGAATGTGGCACCCCTAGGGGTATTTGCCACAAAAATAGTTACTGACAATAAATACAAATACTAAGATAGCAAAACTGCACTACCACCTCCGGCCAGAAGGGGGAGCTCCAGAGACTTCCCTTGATCCATTCTGGTCTGAGAGAAGAAATGGCAGTTGGGCCAAGGAGCTGAAAGTGAGAGGTCATACAGTTGAATCTCTAACAGCCCTGTGACTGTTACCAGGCCTAAATCACCGGCCTGAGGAGAAGAGGGATAGAGAAAAGGGACATTGTGAGAACCGGGTAGCATTAATCACTACCCAGAACAGGCGCAAAGACGGATACCGGATCCGTGGCTGTATTCATTACATATAATACAGCAACCGGAAAAACGTGAGGTGATATCAGCTTCACTAGGGCCGGACGCAGCAACAGACACAGAGTTCAGCGGTACTCCCAGAGGGGGTAAACCGATAATAAGACTCGGGTTGCCCGTCGAACCAGGACCCGGAGGGGACAGATTGGGCCGGCAGCCAGTTCACATACAGCAGCAGGGCCACACAGAAATTGCGCACAATAAGAGGCGAAGACCCCGGCAGGGTCAAAGTAACTCAGAGTTCCCATACAGACTCCGGTGACAGGACTGGTTGTAAATCCTTTTATGTTAAAGTAAACTGGTTAAACGTTTCAGTGCCTCAGTCTTTCATTTGGACAATAGCCATCTATCCAGGATCGGGATCGTCACCGCTGGGAGAACCTGCTGCTGATCAAGTAAGTGCCTGTCCCCTCACGATACCCCTTACACTGTGCATTGCCTGAGGCCACAGCACCGGGTCAAGCCAACCGTGACATCCCCCTCAAGAGACAGACTCCATTGGTCCGGTGCTGGGTATCCCGGTCTCCTGGGCGTCACAGAATGTTCCTCATTAACACCATTTGTCAGGTGCACTGTATCTCTCACTCCATCACTATATAAAAAAGTTACTGTTGACATAGATGGGGTGAAAAGAACAAAGTCAGACATACTCACCTGCTGTCACCCCATGAATCCTTTGCATGCTGCTCCAACCAGTGGTCTCTGATGGCATCTGAAGCAATGCTATCAATGTTCCCCTCAGGGCTGCGACTGGCTGTAGAAGTCCGCTAACTTGAACAGGACATCGTTGTTTCTATGATGATGGACAAGGATTTTAATTTTACGAGACAACTCCTTTCACTTGTTAAGCTACAGTACATGTTTTTAGACATACATGCTCTTCTCAGTATGAGCGCTGACAGCTATCCAGCTATCCAGCTATGACAGCCAAAGGGGTCTCCTGCGGACCCCATGTTGTCATGACAACCCATCGGCGACATGCAGTCATGTGACACGGGCGGCGATGGGAGGAGGTAATGATGTGCTTCCTGCGTGTGCATCTTAAATGCCGCTGTCAGAGTTTGACAGTGGCATTTAACATGTTAACATCCGCGGATGAATCATGATTCCACTTGCGGCTGTTAGGAGCACATATCAGTTGATCAGATTAGCTGTCATGTGCTGGAAAAGGTGCAGGCTCATCGAAGGAGCCCGCACCAAAAAGGGAGATGTGTGTAAACAGTGGAAACCTCCCACAAGTGACACCAGTTTGGAAACTAGACCCTTTAAGGAAGTTATCTAGATGTGTATTGAGCACCTTGAACCCACATGTGCCTCACAGAAGATTATAACGTAGAGTCATTGAATTAAAAAAATTCAAATTTTTCCATATAAATATTTTTTAGCTCCATATTTTGCATTTTTATAAGGGTAACATGAGAAATTGCTCCATATAATTTGTTGTGCATTTTCTTCTGAGTACGTTGATACCCCATATGTTGGGAAATACTACTGTTTGTGAGCACGGCATGACTTGGAAGGAAAGAAGTGCATTTGACTTTTTTAATGTAAAATTTGCTGGAATAGTTATCAGTTGTCGTGTCAAGTTTGGAAAGCCCCTGATGTGTCTAAACAGTAGAAACCCCCCACAAATTACACCATTTTGGAAACTAGACTCCTTTGGGATGATATCTAGATATGTATTGAGCACCTTGAGCACAAAGGTGCTTTTAATGTTAAGCCGTGAAAATAAAAAAAATCAAATTTTTCCCACAAAAATCTTTTTTAGCTACAAATTTTGTATCTTCACAAGGGCAAAAGGAGAAAATGGACCCCAAAGTTTGGTGTGCAATTTATCCTGAGTTCACCAATACCCCATATGTGGTCAAAGACTACTTTTGAGGCACAGTGCAAAGCTCAGAAGGGAAGTAGCGCCATTTTACAGTGCAGATTTTGCTGCCCTTGTTTGAGGGTGCCATGTTGCATTGGCAGAGCCCCTGAGGTGCCAGAAAAGCAGAACCTCCCATAAGTGAACCCATTTTACCAATTAAACCTCTCAATTAATTCATCTAGGGGTGCAATGATTATATTGACACCACAGGTGTGTCCCACACTTTTATACCATTGGGCAGTGATGAAAAAATAATTTAAATTTTTACCACCAAGATTGTGTGTTAGTCCCAAGTTTTACATTTTCAAACTGAGAAATGGGTAAAAATGGCACCAAAATTTGTCCCACAATTTCTCTGCTGAATGGAGAAACACCCCAAATGTGGCTGTATGGTACTAATTTACCATATGGAGTGATTCGGGAGGGACAAAGCGCTATTTGCTTCCTAGAGCGCAGATTTTCCTAGATTTAAAGAGCCCTAAGTGGTAGAAATGCAGAATCACCTCTCAAGTGACCACATTTTGGAAATTATAACCCTTCGGGAATTTATCTATAGATGTAGTCACGATTTTGACTCCATGAGTGTTTTCCAGAAACAGGCAGCAGTGGATATTGTTGTGTGAAAATTGCAAACTGCCATTGTAGTAACCAGTATGCTGTAGTGACCAGTACATTGCAGTCACCAGTACATTATGGTAATAAGCTGAAGTTCAAAGAAGAACTGTTGGACCCCCACCGATCTGATATTGATAACCTATCCTAACAATAGGCCATTAATATCATTAGCCTGGACATCCCTTTAAGCAATACATTATATATCCTCCAAAGATGTGCCACGCATACAACACACCAAACAACTCCTTATACAGCTATGCCAGTGGATTAATACCAAAGTTAAGGCTTTCAGTTTCTCACTAGGTGTTTAACTAAGCTGCATCCTTAAAGGTGTTATCCGGGACTATTTTATTTTTTTTACTATGGGGCTAAGAACATACACGCAGGTAGTTACTAAATACCTGCCAGTTCTGTTTGCCGCCGATCTCTGCCTGCTCATAGACAGCTCCTGCCAGTGAGTTTCTTGACATAATATGAACAGAGCAGTGGCTTCTCTGTCGCTCTGCTCTGTTGGCGGGTCATGACTACTGATGTCATGCTGATTGACAATCAGCTCCATGCTAAGTTACTACGGGAAGCAATTTGTCAGTCAGCATCACATCAGCAGTGACGCCCCATTGACAGAGCAGTCTGGAAGAGAAAGAGCTGCTCTGTTGGCATGAAGCAGCAGAATTACTGGCAGAAGCAGCCAGTGACCGCCCTGAGCCAGCGTCAGGTAGAACAGACAAATATTTAGCAACTACCTGTCTGCTAGCTCTTACACCATACTAAAAAAGTAAAATACTCCTGGATAACAAAATATTCAACAAATGGTGGTAACCCAACAAGAAATATAATTTAGTGTAACAATTGGGATAAAAATGAACTTTTATTAAATAAATTAAAATAACAATCCATGCAAACCATGAAGTGCAAGGTGCAGACTATTGTAAGGATGTGGCTGGGACCTTCAGTGCTCCCTCTCTCCTAGATGCCGGGCATGAGTACCCCGTGCGGTGCCCTGAAGGTTTGCCTATGTTTTACTGTTTTATTAATACTATGTATAATGTGTGGTGCTCTTTTATCTATGCCTTGTATTGTATATACTGTGTTGTAATGAACATGTTAACACTAGGGATAGCAAGAGTTAATTCGGTGAACAGGTAGTTCCTGTCTCCCAGTCAGTGCCCGACACGTGGCAGGACACTCCACACAGCCAGGAGCAGAAGGAGCTCTGGACGATGGGTCAAAAGCTGCCACAGACCTCAGCCTTAGTCTGCCAGGCAGTTTAATCAGAAAGACTGTTGTAACTCTCCAGTTCGGGAGGCAGCCACTGATACTGATTGGCCTCATGTAGCTGCAGGGACAGAGCAGGAAGCATTATTTCATGTACAGTAAAGAATTCCCTGTTGGAGCAGAACTGTGCCTGTCGTGTTCTTCCTGGATCCTCACCCTCAGTGGCTGCAGTGAGCATGGAAAGAAGGTGACTGACTGTGCTGTAGGATTGAGACCGCACTTGTTCATTTTCATACATTTTTTATTTATTATTACTTTTGCCAGATTCAAGTTATTTCTGTGACCTTTGTGGGTTTTTCTGTCATTAAACGAGGGGTACCAACAATTTTGACCATCTGTGTATTTCTGGGTTTTTCTTTGCATCCTGAACAATTTTCCTGGCAGTTTTGGACAACATTTTTGTTGGTCTACCTGACCGTGGTTTTGTTTTTACAGAATCCCTGATTTTCCATTTGTTAATCACAGTTTGAACTCTGCTGACTGGGATTGTCAATTCCTTGGATATCTTTTGGTATCCCTTTCCAGTTTTATACTGTTCAACAACCTTTCCCGTAGATCTGTTAACAATTCTTTTGCTTTCCCCATGATGACTCACAATCCAGAAACGTCAGTGGCTGGATGAAAGATATAAGAGTCTGTCTGGATCCCAGAAACTCACTCAGCTTTTATGTATACACATTGCAAACAAACTGATTACAAGCAAACAGGTAACAGGTGAGGAGGATGTTACCTTTAGTAGCCAGTCAAACCTATTTGTGTCAACTTCTGTGCATGTTATCAGGCCAAAATCACCAGGGTATGTGAACTTTTGATCAAGGTCATTTGTATGTTTTGGGTTGTCATTATGATTTAAAAAGAGAAAACACAGTAGTTTAACAATAAATGGCTTCACCCAACCACTAACCATGAGTGGAGAAAAAGTTTTGGTGTTATCATTCATATTCTCCGAAAAAAGGCCAAGAAAGCAAAAATTCAGTCGGGGTATGCAAACGTTTGAGCACAACTGTTGAATATGAGACAGATATAATTAGAACACACATTTAGTGATATGCCTTTGCTATCTTCCTGTAACTATTTTGAATGGTATAATGATAGGGCATACGTCACAGAGGTATAGCATAGGTGATGATGATTCACTGAGCAGTCGTGTCTAAGAACTAAAACCACCATATGTCATTACCATATTATTAGCTTCCCCCATAATAACAGGCTGTCACAATTCCACCACTGTGTCAGTGACAGCTCAGCCTCTCTTTTAGATAAGTGTGTGTTGAGATTTCAGGACTGTGTGTGCCCAATCTGAGGCAGGGGCATGCTGGGCTGTCGTTATTGTGATTGACAGCCCCGCTGTCCCATCTGGAAGAGCCTGCATGGTCTTCCAGGTGGTCACCCCATCTTGGTGATTAGCTGGCTATTTAACTGACTAGCGTTTATCAGACCTTGCCAGTTGTAGCTTAGCTCAAGTAGTGTGCATTTACTGTGTGCTCTAAGATCCTGTTTTTTGATCTTTGTTGGACCTTACCTTTGACCATCCAATTGCCTAGCCATTTTGTCTTGATCCACTACCTTCTTGGAATTCGGTCCCTGAACTGTGACCTGACTACATCTTTTTTTCACCCCTCTGTTTATGACAAGCTCTCTTCGCATCTGATCACGGACCTCTTGACTATCCTTTCTCAAGGCTTGTCCTTGAGTAGTGACTCAATGCCACATTACAACTGGCCAATATATTTGTCTTATTCACCAGTTTCAAACCTGTTCACACCTTCTGTGACCAGGTGGCAAATCTGATGCAGATTATTCAGGATATGGCTAAGGAATGCAAGAGCCTTGAATCATTGCAATATCATTTGGAGGGTCAAGTAGTTAGTTTGATAGAAATATCCTATAGCCCTCCACTGCCAGCAGTGACTGTGACATCGATACTTTCTGATGGACAGAACATGTAATGGCCCTCCCTGATACATTTTCAGGGGAGAATAACCAGTTTAGCGTGTTCAGTGAAAGCTGTAGACTATTTTCTGCAATCTCGGTCTCCAGTGTATGATTTACAAGAGGTGGGGATGGATAATTATGTCCATACTGCAAGGGGGCTCTCAGACCTGGGCATTCTTTTTGCCCCCACAAACCCTAGAACTGTCTTTTGTTGATACTTTTTTGACGCCTTTGGTTTGATCTATGACAAACTCAATAGGATCCAGGTTGCTGAGGCAATGATCATGAGCCTGGCATGGGGAGCCTGCAATGTTTTCAAGGATTTCACAACTATTATAGATATTCAAGAAGTATAATTTCTCCTTGCGGAGATTGACATGCTAAGCATGCCGCAATGCTCCTCTGGGAAATATGCAAATTGTCTCTTCAGAAAGGAAGAGAACTAGAACTCTAGTGCTACCTATTGGAAGTAGCAATCCTAAAAGTCAATGTTGACCCTTTAATGAGCCTTGTCACATGACTTAGGATAATAGCCAAACCAGAATCTCAATTTGCAGACACTGTTTCGGGGTACTGTCCCTCATCAGTGCAAAGTAGAGATCTGGTTAGGCTGTGTGAGAGGCGTCCGACCGATATCCAAGAAGTATCGTTTCTCCTTGTGGAGATTGACATGCTAAGCATGCCGAGATGAGGAGACTTAAAGCCGCAATGCTCCTCTGGGAATTATGCAAATTGTCTCTTCAGAGAGGAATAGAGCTGGAACTCTAGTGCCACCTATTGGAAGTAGCAATTCTAAAAGTCAAAGTAGACCCTTTAATGGAGCCTTGTCACATGACTTAGGATAATAGCGAAACCAGAATCTCAATTTGCAGACACTGTTTCGGGGTACTGCCCCTCATCAGTGCAAAGTGGAGATCTGGTTAGGCTGTGTAAGAGGCGTCCGACCGATATCCAAGAAGTATCGTTTAAGTCTCCTCATCTCGGCATGCTTATCATGTCAATCTCCACAAGGAGAAACGATACTTCTTGGATATCGGTTGGACGCCTCTCACACAGCCAAAACAGATATCCACTTTGCACTGATGAGGGACAGTACCCCAAAACACAGTGCCTGCAAATTGAGATTCTGGTTTGGCTATTATCCTAAGTCATGTGACAAGCTCATTAAAGGGTCAACATTGACAATTAGGATTGCTACTTCCAATAGGTGGCACTAGAGTTCCAGTTCTCTTCCTCTCTGAAGAGACGATCTGCATAATTTAAAACTATTATAGAAAATTAATTGAGGGTTTTTCTCAGATTGCTAAGGCCATGTTCACACTTTGCGGTTTTTACCGTGGAACCGCGGCGATTTTGCAGCTGCGGGTCCGCTGCAGTTTCCATTGCGTTTACAGTAACATGTAAACCCTATGGAAACCGCAAACCGCTGTGCACATGCTGCGGGAAAAACCGCATGGGAACGCAGCGGTTTACAACCCGCAGCATGTCACTTCTTTGTGCAGAATCGCGGCGGTTCTGCACCCATAGGAATGCATTGATCCGCTTACTTCCCGCATGGGGCTGTGCCCACGATGCGGGAAGTAAGCGGATAATGTGCGGGTGGTACCCGGGGTGGAGGCCCCGGGAACCATATTTGTGTAAAAAAAAAGAATTAAAATAAAAAATAATGCTATACTCACTTCTCAGCGCTGCACGCGGCGGTCCGGTCTCAGGTTTGCTATGCGAGCAGGACCTGCGGTGACGTCGCGGTCACATGACCGTGACGTTGCGGTCACATGACCGTGACGTCACGCAGGTCCTTCTCGCATAGCATCTCTGGAACCGGACCGCCGCCTGCAGCGCCGAGGAGATCGGGACGTCAGAGGGTGAGTATATCATTATTTTTATTATTTTTAACATTACTATTGATGCTGCATGTGCAGCATCAATAGTAAAACAAGTGCAGGATTAAACCCGCAGCGGAACCCGCAACACAAACCGCGATAAATCTGCAGAGATAACCGCAGCGGGTTTGCCCTGCAGATTTATCAAATCCGCTGCGGGAGAACCCGCAGCCCCCTTCCTATGTGTGAACATAGCCTAAACCTATTACTCATCTCACATGTAAGGGGGCTGATCCTGGTCATCCTGGTGTAATGGCTATTGTATGTGGAAAGTTATTACTACGATTTTTTGGTGGTCATGTATGAATAATGATATTACAAATTTTGTATCTGCTTGTAAAGTTTGCACGCACACTAATGTCTGTCATAACTGGCCAGCTTGGGAAGTGGCTCCATTGCCAATTCCAGAAAGACCATGGACTCATCTGCCCATGGACTTCATCACAGATTTGCCTCTATCTAGTGGGAAAACTGTTATTTGAGTTGTGACTGATTCAGTAAATGTGCTGATGTTGTTCCTTTATCAGGGTTACATAATGCTGAGACACTCTCCATGTTGTTTGTTTGTCATGTTGTGAGATTGTATGGAATTCCATGGAGATGCAGCCGATACATGTTCCGCCATTCTCTTTTTTAGGGTGCATGTGGTGCAACCTGTATAATATTTATTGCACAACGTGTAAGTAGCCATATAGACCACATAAGTGGTGTTACAATTTATATATGACACAATGCATTGTATTGGTATTACTGATGAAATTATCCAATTTATGTATATTGTGATAGATGTGCTCACTCGGCTGCACATGGAGGTAGACAAAGGAACGCTGTCTTTTTAAGTCTCTTGCTAGTTTATTAGGGGTGTTGCATGAGCCAGTGCAGAGTTAGCAAAAATAAATAAGGCCTTTCTGGCCTAAGGAAAAATAAAATTGAACATACAGCTCAGACCATGTTGTTGCGGGGATCTGTCCATTCGTGAAAAAACAACATAGCACTGGAGTTCCACTTTCCAGGCCTACTAAATACTGAATGCCTCAGAAAGGCGACTACTTAAGTCCCAGACCACACCCTGGAGTGGAGATAAGGTTAAAAACCTCCCACCCGCTCTATGGTTGTGTGAGCAGGTTGTGAGATGCAGTGACGGACAGAGGAAGAGCAAGGGTTAACAAATTTACTTAACAGAGGAATACTCCATGCAGGGAGGCAAAGAGTTAAAGGGAGAACAAAAACAGTTCAGATGCAAAAAGGTGTGCAGAGTCAATGAAAACAAGGGAAAAGATAGTGACAGTTCCTGTTAGATCAACTTAGCCTGTCAGTCGTCTTCCAGGCCGTGGCAATTATGGAGCAGGCGATGACACCAACAACAGCTGTTCCAGTGGGGTCCGGCAAACAACGGTCCGTCTTCTGGCAGCAGTGGTGGTGCCCAGTACCTTCCACTGAGCCTCTAGTCAATGAACATATGCGGCTAGAGCAAACAAGGCTGCAGCACAATCAGGGCCTTCCGTGGGCGGTAAAGTATATGCTGGTAAGGTGGATTACAAAAGTCTATACAGTACTCGGTACTCTCTTTGTGGCACGTGCGAAGGAAAGAGTTGTCTCAGGAGATTAGAAAGAAAATTATAGACAAACATGTTAAAGGTAAAAGTTATAAGACCATTGTAAGGAGGTGGCCAGTCCCCTCAGTAGTGCCCTCTCCTCCTTTCTTGTGACCGCCCCAAGCACTTTATGTACATGTGTTATGCACCCATATGTTTTATATGTAATGTAATAGAAGTAAAGTTAGCGTGCATTCTGTTAAAATTGTGAGGTGCCAGTGTAATGGACCAGTAGGTTCTAATGACAGTATAATATAATTTCACTGCACACTCAGGGTAATGCTAATTCATTCAAAATATTTATTAGGCAGAACAAAATACACCGCCATTGCAGCTAGGCGCAGGAGCTCCGTTATACATCTGTAACATATCAGCCGTTTCAAGGCACTGCGGGGAACTCTATCCCTTAATCTGCACCCTACTCTTGATCTTACTTTGGAATAAGCGATAAAACGATTAATGCTCTGGTAGAGCCGAAACGTCTTTATGTATATCGTTTTTACTTTATATTCCTGTTTTGCTCCCAAACTATTTTGTTCTATGTAATAAATAATGTATTGTAATGTATGTAATGTAATTGTTATGCCTTGTATTGTGTAAATGAAACCTTTAATGGCTATATATAGAGTCAGCGACAGAAATAGTTAAGATAGGGGATGATCCAGCAGCAGAAGAGAGGCTGGACTTGCAGCCAGGAGCAGAAAGGAAGCTGTTGCTTCCTCAGAACTGCCAGGATCAGGATCGCTGACCAGTGCAGACGTACAGACAGATGGGGCACAGGACTATGTGAGTG
Organism: Ranitomeya imitator; assembly: GCF_032444005.1. NCBI lineage: Eukaryota > Metazoa > Chordata > Amphibia > Anura > Dendrobatidae > Ranitomeya > Ranitomeya imitator. The sequence goes on along the minus strand of NC_091289.1, from coordinate 98,318,405 downwards.
CCCTGCTGAAGGGACTAGAAGTGTCCAGATTCCGGTGGGTAAAGTTTCACTACCTTTACTTGTGAATGGTGACCGCTGCTGTTGACACTGCAGTGACTAGCAATAGGGACAGAGCAGGAACTTTTATTGGATTTACTGCAACTACTTTTTCTACCCTTTTCTACCTAATTTGTTCACAAATAAATAATTTCCCTTTTGGATCAGAACTGTACTTCTGGATCCTGATTGCCTGGACTGCTCTGGCCCGAGGAGAGAAGGTAACTCTCTTTTGGTAAAAGACTGAATCCATCCAAGATTGCATGTACAAGGGGCCGGGGTGTCTACAGACTGTATTTAGTGGGTGAGCTTGATCTGGAATACCATCACGGTTCCCCTTGTTACACTTGGCATAGTCGGCAGGGTGGACCCCCGCAGCCTAAAGACTGATGATGGAATGCTTAAAACCTGTGATTTTGAAGTGACCGCCATGGGAGAAATAGAGATGGCAGCTGACTTGGACTATGAATCTCAAAGGTGTGATATGCTACCTGAGATCGAAGAAATGGAGCTGTCGGCTGACAGAGATTAGGAGATTGATGACTGTGAATTTGGGACTTGTGCTTTGTTGTCCGCTGTTACAGCATCGCAGGTGGATGATAGAGACTTTAAGCAGTGGACCACTGCAAAAGTAAAGATGGCGGATATTGCTGATTTACAAATGGCGCCAACCGCTATGTAGAAGATGGCGGCAGTTGGCGCGAAAAATGGGGAAATCGCTGCCTTTTGTGAGCGTCATACAGAGAATTTGGTGACAGAAGAGAGAAGGCCGCACCCCATTGTGGAAGATGCCCGCCTTTAATGGGTGCAGGCGAAGACAGAGCTCCTGCCCCCGCAGCTGAACCTAGAGAAATGGGTGGAGCAGCAGAAGGTGACCCCACCCACGAATGAGTGGCACGCAAAGAAAAGTAGTGAAAGAGACACCATTACCTGCTGATGTGGAGTGGCATCCGTTCTGGACGGGCGGCCAGTGGAGAGTGAGGAACCTGCGAGACTGAAGGAGCCAGAACCAGAAGGAGCCCGGAAGACATTAGAGGCTGCGCTGAGGGGAATGGTTGGGGCCACCATCTCTGATTTCCGTGGCCGCACAGGAGGACTGTCACCGGACGCAGTGGCGGTAAGTAGGAAGTGTCCATCCGAACAACCTACCACCCTGACTGCTGCTGTTTCCCCTCCTGTGGCCCCTCCAACATCTCCAGTCATGCCCCGACCCTCGTCCTCACCATTGTCCCCAGTGTTGGTGGCATCTGTTTCCTCCCGACCTGTGCCTGTCCTGTGCGGCACCAGCGGTGCGCATGTGGAGGAGGCCCGGATGGCCATCGCAGACAAGGCCCAGTGGATCCGGGAAAAGAAGCGGAGAGAGCACCGTATTGTCAGAGAATTACAGCGCCCCAGTGGGGGAGTTGCAGCTGGCCGGATGACCAGTGGTGTGGTCCGGCATCCTGACCATGTCAGATGATACGGCTTTATCCAGGCGGCACAAAGGTATATGTAAATGCTGGATCCCTGATTTTCCACTGTCATCTGCAGGAGGGGGATCGTGTTGCCTTTAAGGAACAGGGGCCCCAAGGGCCATATAGGGTGGCTGTACAGAAGACCTGCAACCAGGAGGGCGACCTACGGGAGGCCCACATGGTGAGCAGCCAATTGCCGCAGCTGCAGGTCCTGCAGCAGCAGGAGAGAGCGGTGCCTCGGAGCAGTGAGGTGGCCGCCAATGTGTCGGCAGAGCTGGAGGCTCTAGGAGCTGCGGGACCTCCACTGGAGGGAGTGAAGAGCTGGAGGAACAGTGGGGACTCCTCCTCCAGTGGGTCCTCATCTCAAGTGTATGTGATAGTGCAGGGTCCCCATGTGACCTACTATGCAACTCATCGGCTGTTTGCACACTGAGCGGCCCCTTAAGGAATTAATGTTAATTGGGGCCAGTTGCACCCTGGTCATATGAGGGACTGCTCCGCATCCCCAAAAGGATTATGCCATTTGTGGTGGCTACTTGTTGATGGCCAAATTTATTTGTTTTCTCCCTTCTCCCAGTTTTGTTTACACCAGTTGGTGTCCCCCCTGCTGGATCACGGGACCAGGACTCCATGGGGTTACTGACGGTGGACTCCACATGTGGCTGCTGGACTGTCTGTTCCTGAACTTTGTCCCCTTTTTGCCCTTGGACTGGCCCATGTTTGAAAGTGCAGCTCACCACTGTCAAAAGGGCCCGTGGTACACTGAACGGAGGAGAGGGGGAAATTGCGGGGCCTAAGTAGGGCTTATCAGTGCTAAAGGTGCCCTCTCCTCCTTTCTTGTGACCCCACGATCACTTTATGTACATGTGTTATGCACCCATATGTTTTATAAGTAATGTAATGTATGTGCTGTAATTGTTATGCCTTGCATTGTGTAACATAGTAACATAGTAACATAGTTAGTAAGGCCGAAAAAAGACATTTGACCATCCAGTTCAGCCTATATTCCATCATAATAAATCCCCAAATCTACGTCCTTCTACAGAACCTAATAACTGTATGATACAATATTGTTCTGCTCCAGGAAGACATCCAGGCCTCTCTTGAACCCTTCGACTGAGTTCGCCATCACCACCTCCTCAGGCAAGCAATTCCAGATTCTCACCACCCTAACAGTAAAGAATCCTCTTCTATGTTGGTGGAAAAACCTTCTATCCTCCAGACGCAAAGAATGCCCCCTTGTGCCCGTCACCTTCCTTGGTATAAACAGATCCTCAGCGAGATATTTGTATTGTCCCCTTATAATACTTATACATGGTTATTAGATCGCCCCTCAGTCGTCTTTTTTCTAGACTAAATAATCCTTATTTCGCTAATCTATCTGGGTATTGTAGTTCTCCCATCCCCTTTATTAATTTTGTTGCCCTCCTTTGTACTCTCTCTAGTTCCATTATATCCTTCCTGAGCACCGGTGCCCAAAACTGGACACAGTACTCCATGTGCGGTCTAACTAGGGATTTGTACAGAGGCAGTATAATGCTCTCATCATGTGTATCCAGACCTCTCTTAATGCACCCCATGATCCTGTTTGCCTTGGCTGCCTGGCACTGGCTGCTCCAGGTAAGTTTATCATTAACTAGGATCCCCAAGTCCTTCTCCCTGTCAGATTTACCCAGTGGTTTCCCGTTCAGTGTGTAATGGTGATATTGATTCCTTCTTCCCATGTGTATAACCTTACATTTATCATTGTTAAACCTCATCTGCCACCTTTCAGCCCAAGTTTCCAACTTATCCCTGTGTAAGTTCCCCTTTTATGACTGTGTATAGAGGCTGGACTTGCAGTCAGGAGGAGAGAGGAAGCTGTTGCTTTCTCAGAACTGCCGGGATCGCTGACCAGTGCAGACGTACGGACAGACAGGGCACTGCCAGACCCACCAGATGGGAAAAGTCTGTTGCTCTGGGCTAAAGATCACCAAGGACTAAAAAAGGACTACAACACAGGCTCTCTAGACTATAGAGGGGCCTTCGCTGAAGGCACTTTAAGTGTCCATATGCCGAAGGAACTAGAAGCATCTAGATGCCGGCGAGGGAAGTTTCACTACCTTTGCTTGTGAATGGTGACCGCTGCTGTGGCTGCTGCTGACAATGCAGTGACTAGCAACAGCGACAGAGCAGGAACTTTTATTGGATTTACTGCAACTACTTTTCCTACCTTGTTTGTTCACAAATAAAAAATTTCCCTGTTGGATCAGAACTGTACTTCTGGATCCTGATTGCCTGAACTGCTGTGGCCCGAGGAGAGAAGGTAACTCTGGTTGGGGAAAAGACTGAATCCATCCCAGATTGCATGTACGAGGGGCCTTGTTTAGTGGGTGAGCTCGGTCCGGACTACCACCCCGGTGCCCCTTGTTACACCATCTCCAAGCAGCTTGATGTTCCTGTGACTACAGTTGCACATATTATTCTGAATTTAAGATCCATGGGACTGTAGCCAACCTCCCTGGACCTGGCCACAGGAGGAAAATTGATGGCAAATCAAAGAGACGGATAATACGAATGGCAAAAAAAGAGCCCTGAAAAACTTTTAAACAGATTAAAGGTGAACTTCAATGTCAGATTGCACCATTCGTCGTTGTATAAGCCAAAGTGGACTTCATGGGAGACGACCAAGCAGAACACCATTGTTGAAAAAATCATAAAAAAGCCAGACTGGAATTTGCTAAACTACATGTTGATAAGCCACAAAGCTTCTGGGAGAATGTCGTATGGACAGATGAGACAAAAATTGAACGTTTTGGCAAGTCACATCAGCTCTATGTTCACAGATGGAAAAATGAAGCATATCAAGAAAAGAACACTGTCCCTTCTGTGAATCATGGAGGAGGCTCTGTTATGGTCTGGGGCTGCTTTGCTACATCTGGCACAGGGTGTCTAGAATCTGTGCAGGGCACAATGAAATCTCAAGACTATCGAGGGATTCTAGAGAGAAATGTGCTTCCCAGTGTCAGAAAGCTTGGTCTCAGCTGCAGGTTATGGGTTTTGTAACTGTATAATGACTCAAAAACACAGTTAAAAACACCCAAGAATGGCTGAGAGGACAACACTGGACTATTCTGAAGTTGCCTTCTATGGGTCCTATTGAGCATCTTTGGAAAGAGCTGAAACATGCTGTCTGGAAAAGGCAACCTTCAAACATGAGACAACTGGAGCAGTTTGCTCTTGGGGAGTGTGCCAAAATACCTGTTGAGAGGAGCAGAAGTCTCATTGACAGTTACAGGAATCGTTTTATTGCAGTGATTGCCTCAAAAGGTTGTGCAACAAAATATTAAGATAAGGGTATCATCATTCCTGTCCAGGCCTATTTCATGTTTTATTTTAGAAAAAAATTATGTGGAAGCATGGTTGAAAAGCAATGACTGACTTTCATTTGTTCATTTTTATAGATTTTTTTTATTTATCATGACTTTTGTCAGATTCAAGTTATTTCTGTGATCATTGTGGGTTTTTCTGTCATTAAACGAGGGGAATCAACAATTTTGATCATGTGTGTATATCACTAAATCCAATAATAAAATAGTTAAATCAAGAGGTAGCATCATGATGCAAGCGGTAATAGACAATCAAAAAGAAATGCCATCAGCTCCATTAACCATAATAAAACATCCATGGATTCAGGAAATATTTGATGCATGGATCTTTGCCCCCGGTATCCCAGAAAAAATATGGAAAGGGATGGTGGAATCCAGAATCGGAACCATAATAAATAAATTATTTCTTGGATCAACATTAAAAACAGGAATAAAATAAGCAAAATGGGACATGTAACACATTACTCATTTTGGACAATATCCTTACTCATAGGTATTTTATATGAAAAGTCCCAATGAATATATAGTCATGGCCGAAAGTGTTGGCACCTTTGAAATTGTAGCAGAAAATGAAGTATTTCTCCCAGATAATTATTGCAATTACCCATGTTTTGTTATACACATGTTTATTTCTCTCTGTGTATCAGAACGACACACAAAAAAACAAGAAAAAAGGCAAATTGGACAGTAGTTTACACAAAACCCCAAAATGGGCTGGACAAAATTGTTGACACCCTCAACTTAATATTTGGTTGCAAACACTTTGGAATAAATAGCTGCAATCAATAGCTTCCTATAACCATCAAAAAAATTATTACACCTCTCAGCTGTAATTTTGGACCACTTTTCTTTTGCAAACTACTCCAGGTTTCTTAGATTTGAAGGCTGATTTCTCCCAACAGCAATTTTAAGATCTCTTAACAGGTGTTCCATGGGATTTAGATCCAGACTCATTTCTGGTCACTTCAAAATTCTAGAGTACTTTGTTTCCATCCATTTGTGGGTTCTTCTTGAAGTATGTTTGGGGTTATTGTCCTGCTGTAAGATCCATGACCTAGGATGCAAACCCAGTTTTCTGATACTGGGCACTGTATTGCAATGCAAAATTCCAGTGCCAGAGGAAACAAAACAACCCCACAACATCTTTGAACCTCTACTGTGGGTACTGTGGCCTTTTCTTTGTAGATCTCATTCTCTTTTTAGTAAACAGTAGAATGATGTGCTTTACAAAAAAGCTCTATTTTGTTTGTATCTGTCCACAAAATGGTTTCCCAGAAGGATTTTGGCTTCCTCACATACATTTTGACAACCTGCAGTCTAGCTTTTTTATGTCTCTGTATCAGCAGTGGGGTCCTCCTTGGTCTCCTGCCATAGCATTTTATTTCCTTCAAATGTTGACGGATAGTTTGCATTAACACTGATGCACCCTCAGCTTGAAAGACAGCTTGAATTTCTTTGGATTTTGATTGGGGTTGCTTATCCACCATCTGAACTATGCTGCGTTGCAAAATTTCATTAATTTTTCTCCTTTGTCCACATCCGGTGAGATTAGCTATAGTGCCATGAATTTTAAACTTCTTGATTATGTTGAGCATCATGGGCAAAGGAATATTAAGATCTCTGGATATGGACTTGTAACCTTGAGATTGTTGATATTGTTCAACAAATTTGGTTCTCAGACAGTTCCCTTCTCCTACTTCTGTTCTCCATGCTTAGTGTGGCACACACAGACACCCAATACAAACATTGAGTCAACTTTTCCCCTTTTGTTCTAGTTTCAGTTGTGATTTTCTTATTGCCCTCATTTGTTACTTTCCATAGGTGAGTTTGAATGAGCATCACATGCTTGAAATAAAGTTATTTACTTGCAATTCAGGAAACATGCCAACAATTTTGTCCAGCCCATTTTGGTGTTTTATGTGAAAGTATTTCCAATTTGCCTTTTTTCCTTTTTTCTGTTGTTCCAGTACACACAAAGGAAATATACATGTGTATAACAAACATGTAAGTGCAATCATTTTCTGGCAGAAATACCTCATTTTCTGGAAAGATTTCAATGGTGCCACTACTTACAGCCATGACTGTATATCCTTAGCATGTCCCGGAACTGATGTAACATACAATGAGTAACTCCACCCCACACGCCAGATCAATACATATACAACTCTGGCAGAAATTAAGAGACGATCACATCAAAACCCTGCCATGGGCAGCCTAATCTCCAGACCTGAACCCCATTGAAAACCTCTGGAATGTAATCAAGAGGACGATGGATAGTCACAAGCCACCAAACAAAGAACTGCTTAAATTTTTGCATCAGGAGCAGTGTAAAAGACTGGTGGAAAGCATGCCAAGACGCATGAAAGCTGTGATTAAAAATCATGGTTATTCCACACAATATTGATTTCTGAACTCTTCCTGAGTTAATGCATTAGTATTCTAAATGATAAAGAACTTGCTTTATTTTCACTTTGTGGGGTCTGAAAGCACTGTTTTGTTTTGTTTTTAATTTTGACCATTTTTCTTTGTCAGAAAAAAATACAAAATTTATTGCTTGGGGATTCGGAGACATGTTGTCAGAAGTTTATAGAATAGAAGAACGATTTACATTTTAGTCAAAAATATACTTATAAAGAGAAAAATCAGACAAATTGAACATTTTATACGAACAAAAAAAAAAAAAGCCCCCAGAATGTTATTCAGGGCACAGAATGTTTAGTTCCAACATATAACGTTTATTTATCAATAAGAAATATTTCATTTTTTTTAAAGACATACATAATACAAAAATTTGTGCAAGTACCTCCGATCCAAATAAACAACTGGTTTATATGTGCTTGATAATTGATCCTGACATGCATATTAATTACTGATCTAGTGCATAAAGTCAAATGATTTCATACCAAATGCTATGCAGGCTTAAACTATGTCATTGCAAGGAGACAGCTCTCGATTTCTAAAAGTGCCAATGGGCATGAGTGCATATCTATGTATGGAGATTTTCAAGGAGCTAGCTAAGGTAATACTTAATAGAGTAGTAAAATATAACACCACTTCTTTTAGCTCAAATGTTGCATAAAGAACCCCTTCATGATCGGCACATGCCTAATTGAAACAGAGTTGGTAAGTATATAAAGGCATATTCACCTTGCTGAAGCGCACACACAACACCAGGAACCCCTACGCGTGTGACACGCCCCCGGATGAAGATACTATCGAAACGTGCGTAGGGGTTCCTGGTGTTGTGTGTGCGCTTCAGCAAGGTGAATATGCCTTTATATACTTACCAACTCTGTTTCAATTAGGCATGTGCCGATCATGAAGGGGTTCTTTATGCAACATTTGAGCTAAAAGAAGTGGTGTTATATTTTACTACTCTATTAAGTATTACCTTAGCTAGCTCCTTGAAAATCTCCATACATAGATATGCACTCATGCACATTGGCACTTTTAGAAATCGAGAGCTGTCTCCTTGCAATGACATAGTTTAAGCCTGCATAGCATTTGGTATGAAATCATTTGACTTTATGCACTAGATCAGTAATTAATATGCATGTCAGGATCAATTATCAAGCACATATAAACCAGTTGTTTATTTGGATCGGAGGTACTTGCACACATTTTTCTATTATGTATGTCTTTAAAAAAAATGAAATATTTCTTATTGATAAATAAACGTTGTATGTTTGAACTAAACATTCTGAGCTATGAATAACATTCTTGGGGGGTTTTTTTTTTGTTCGTATTAGATCTTTGAATGTGTTCGGTTAAACTTTATATGGACTAATATGTATAAAAAAACTGAACATTTTGCAGTGGTCTCTTAATTTTTGCCAGAGCTGTATATCACAAAATGGCCAAATGTATAGAAACGAAAACTAAAATAAAAATGAATACAAACATATGCAAGTATATATATATATTAAACAAAATATTAGAAAAATGGGTGCCGACCAGGCTCTGTCTGTATGGCATCAGTTTTATGGACAATTATTAGCATAAAAACTGTATTTAAAATCATCAGTTTTTTCTAAATCATGTTAATGATTTTTCCCGTATGAATAAAACACGTTTTTCATCAGTATTTTGAATGAGATTTTCATCAGTGCTTGGTCACTGTGTACATTTTTATCAGCAGCATTTGAGAACTTTTTCTAGAACGGAACAAAAAACAGCTGGAGTTTTCTTAAGGCCGGTTTCACACGTCAGTGGCTCCGTTACGTGAGGTGACAGTTTCCTCACGTACTGGAGACACTGACTCACGTAGACACATTAAAATCAATGTGTCTCTGCACATGTCAGCATCTTTTCACGGACCGTGTGTCCGTTTGGAAAACACGGAGACATGTCAGTATTCGTGGGAGCGCACGTATTACACGGACCCATTAAAGTCAATGGGTCCGTGTAAAACACGTATCGCACACAGATGTTGTCCGTGTGCAGTCCGTGTGCCGTGCAGGAGACAGCGCTACTGTAAGCGCTGTCCCCCCCGCGTGTGGTGCTGAAGCCCCATTCATTTCTTCTCTCCAGCAGCGTTCGCTGGAAGGAAGGAATGAAAAATCTTTTTTTTTTAATTATTTTTGTTTTTAACCCCTCCATGACCTTGGGATTTTTCGTTTTTCCGTGTTCGTTTTTCACTCCTCTCCTTCCCAGAGCCATAACTTTTTTATTTTTCCGTCAATTTGGCCATTTGAGGGCTTATTTTTTGCGGGACGAGTTGTACTTTTGAATGACATCATTGGTTTTAGCATGTTGTGTACTAGAAAACGGGAAAAAATTCCAAGTGCGGTGAAATTGCAAAAAAAGTGCAATCCCACACTTGTTTTTTGTTTGGCTTTTTTGCTAGGTTCACTAAATGCTAAAACTGACTTGACATTACGATTCTCCAGGTCAGTACGAGTTCATAGACACCAAACATGACTAGGTTATTTTTTACCTAAGTGGTAAAAAAAAATTCCAAAGTTTGCTAAAAAAAAAAAAAAAAAAAAAAAAATTGCGCCATTTTCCGATACCCGTAGCGTCTCCATTTTTCATGATCTGGGGTCGGTTGAGGGCTTATTTTTTGCGTGCCAAGATGATGTTTTTAATGATAGCATTTTGGTGCTGATACGTTTTTTTGTTCGCCCGTTATTGCATTTTAATGCAATGTCGCGGCGACCAAAAAAACGTAATTCTGGCATTTCGCATTTTTTTCTCGCTACGCCGTTTAGTGATCAGGTTAATGCTTTTTTTTAACTGATAGATTGGGCGATTCTGAGCGCGGTGATACCAAATATGTGTAGGTTTGATTTTTTTTTTATTCATTTATTTTGATTGGGGCGAATGGGGGTGATTTAAACTTTTAAATTTTTTTTATTTTTTTCACATTTTTTTTCACATTTTTTTTTAACTTTTGCCATGCTTCAATAGCCTCCATGGGAGGCTAGAAGCAGGCATAGCATCATCGGCTCTGCTACATAGCAGCGATCATCAGATCGCTGCTATGTAGCAGAATTGCAGGTGTGCTGTGAGCGCCGACCACAAGGTGGCGCTCACAGCTGCCGAGGATCAGTAACCATAGAGGTCTCAAGGACCTCTATGGTTACTATTCTGAAGCATCGCCGACCCCCGATCATGTGACGGGGTCGGCGATGACGTCATTTCCGGCCGCCCGGCCGGAAATGGTAGTTAAATGCCGCAGTCTGCGATTGACAGCGGCATTTAACTAGTTAATAGGTGCGGGCAGATCGCGATTCTGCCCGCGCCTATTACGGGCACATGTCAGTTGTTCAAAACAGCTGACATGTCCCGGCTTTGATGCGGGCTCACCGCGGAGCCCTGCATCAAAGCAGGGGATCTGACCTCGGACGTACTATCCCGTCTGAGGTCAGAAAGAGGTTAAAATAAAGTTGCCGGTAATCTGCCCCCTCCCACCCCCTGTGCGCCCGCCCACTGGCATTAAAATACCTACCCAGCTCCCTCGGCGCCTCCATCCTCTCAACGTCGCTGCTTGTCCTGTATGAGCGGTCACGTGGTGCCGCACATTACAGTGATGAATATGCGGCTCTACCTCTCATAGGGGTGGAGCCGCATATTCACTACTGTAATAAGCGGCACCACGTGACCGCTCATACAGGAAGAGCTGCGATGCTGAGAGGATGCAAGCGCCAAGGGAGCTGGGTAAGTATTTCAATGCCAGCGGTTTGGGCGCACAGGGGGTGGAAGGGGGCAGATTACCGGCAACTTTATTTTAAAAACAAAAATAAATTAAAAAAAAAGATTATTAATTCCTTCTTTCCAGCAAACGCTGCTGGAGAGAAGAAATGAATGGGGCTTCAGCACCAGATGCAGGGGACAGCGCTTAACTGTAGCACTGTCTCCTGCATGGTGCGTGTGGTACCCAGTCAGCACACGGATGCCGCACGTGTGCCACACTGATGTGCCACGTGAGCACACGGACACACGGACACGGATAATTCCGGTACCGATTTTTCCGGTACCGGAATTATCTGGACGCGTGAGACTGGCCTAAGATTCTCCTGTAAAAGGGTATGTGCAGACAATGTCTCTTTCAGGTGAAATGCCCTTGGAAACCGATTCAAAAAGAGCTTACTGAATGTAATGAATATAATAAAAATAATGAATATAATGTACTGCAGTGTCAAAACGACTTGCCGTGCATATATTGTCTTTTTTAACATCTTTTAACCGCTTTAGGATTTGAAAGCCGTGAAGATTGTAAGGGTATGTGCACACGTTGCGGATTCCATTGCGGATTTTTCCACGTCGATTCTTCAGAATCCGCAGGTAAAACGCCCTGCGTTTTACCTGCAGATTCACCACGGATTTACTGCGGATTTTGTGCGATTTTTATGCGGATTTCGCCTGCATTTTTAGACCTGCGGATTCCAATTATGGAACAGGTATAAAACGCTGCAGAATCTGCACAAAGAATTGACATGCTGCGGAAAATAAACTGCAGCGTTTCCGGACAGAATTTTCCATAGCATGTGCACTGCGGATTTGGTTTTCCATACGTTTACATGGCACTGTACAACGCATGGAAAACTGCTACGGATCCGCAGGGCCAAATCCGCTGCGGATCCGCAGCCAAATCCGCAGCCAAATCTGCAACGTGTGCACATACCCCAAGAGAAGTGATCTCTTTTGCTTTGAAGTCACCACTGTTTCAAATAATAATAAAAAAAGCAAGTGGTGAAAACACCACAAACGCAACAAAGAAGCCACTTCACGTAACACATTGCAAGCACTTTCCTGAAGTATGTTTTGCTTCAAAAACTATATGAGGCATGCCGACATTTATACGATGCCATGAGCACATATCCTATATGGATTAAGTTTACCCATTGCGTTAGTTCAGGAGATCAAATTTTTGGTCTTTGTACTTTCCATGTGGAAAACAGATGACATATGATCCAAATGATAGCTTATATGCCGTGCTCCACACAAAGCTCGCTATGTCCAAAATTGGCTGATGTATTTGTACAGAGTTTTACTATGACATTCTGAATTTAGCCATTTATGGCTCTGTGCAAAGCTCAGACAGCACTCAGATGCCTTCCCAAATGCATGATAGTGATGTATATTTTTATGCTTTTGTGATAGGTCAAGCTTGCAAAAAAAAGTTAAGTATTTGCTGCAAAAATTTCTGCACCATTTCTGCATCTCTTGGCAGGAAAAATGCTGCCTAAAATACAAATGATTTTGCTGCAGTTTTTAGGCTGGTTTCACACTTGCGTTTTCATCTGCAGCGTTTTTACCGCAAAAAAACGCATGCGTTTTTTCCCTATCTTTAACATTAAAAACGCATGCGTTTTTTTGTATACCCGTTTGGTCGCGTTTATGAACGCATGCTGTCACGATATGGTATGAAATATCATAAGTAGTTCTCTTGCTAGCCTGCGTGGGCTAAGCCCCCCTTCTTGGAGTAACAGTTTGTAGCTGCCAATTCCTGGCTTTCCTTCTCAGAGATTGTGGGGGAGTTTTATGGCCGAACGGTATTTACGACCAGGTTAGAATCTTCCACTAGCTAGAATGGAAAAGTGGTTCCAAAAATTCATGAAAGATTCTTTGTTTAGTTTTTGTTAGATATTAGGCAAACGATTTAAGCTAGAAATACGAAAATATATATTCTTATCCTCACTCGATGTATATACCCATCCCTTGAAACTCGGGCTTCTAACTCCATCTGGTAAAGAAGTAGGGTTTTCTCTGTAAATATGTATCCCAGATAGGACATATTTGATCTCATTAGAATGCTCACGTTAATCCGAGATGAATGATAGGTTTGGTCTGACTCTGTCATGTGTTGTAGCGAAGTTATAGCAAGTAGATAAATTTAAGATTGAAGTACTCAGAATGTAGAGAGAGGAGGGTCTGGATAAGCCAGCCCTTCTGTGATGTCAAAGGCAAGCCTTAAGGTATTAAGTGTCTGGCAGGCTCCCCAGCTCAGTCTCTCTGCTTGATTTCTTCTTCTGGACTTCTTGTCCTATTGTCCTGGAAGAGCTGAGTACATACCATGGACTGGGATGTATGGAAACTGCACTAGCCTGGGGTGTCCGCCATGCTTTTAACATGTGAGTGTTATCTTTTCTCATTTATTCCCTTTATGTTATAATTACCCATGTACATATTTGCAATTGTCTCATTGTTAACATCTTTACAAAATATTTTTGATAAAGCACTGCCTAATTTGTTAATGGGATATACTATTATATGTTAGTTCAGTTCTCCATGCTCTAAAAGCCGTACCCTGTCTCTTGAAGAGAATTACGCTACTGTGTTGGGTTAGCTTCGGACCCGTTTAATCAAAGCTGGTGGCAGCGAGAAGTGTGCAGACTTTTGGGTTATGTTGTAGCGGCTGCGGCGTTAATAATTATTGTTCCTGCCTGAGTGGGAGTAGTTATCGCATCGCTGCAGCGTGCCCAATAGCCAGTACATAGCAGGCAGCCTTTCTGGCGACTAATTACCCAGGGTGCAGCACCTAATCTGACCTGAGAGTAAGGGGGCGCCAGAGAGCTGCAAGTGTTAAGTGGAACTGTAAGCGGGATATACATAAATCCCTGCAGTTCGTGGGATATAGAAAAGCAGTGGGTTACCTAGAATAAGCCCCTGCTGTAAACTAAGAGGTCAATAGCCTTGTGTGTGTTTTTTCATCACATCGTGGAGTGGAGGGATATCTAAGATAAGCCCCCCTGCACATGTGATAGCTGTCTGTTGGCCTAAAGTCACCTCAATCCGTGACGTAGGGGTGACGGTCACGGTGGGAATCCTGACCAATTGGTGACAGCAGTCAGGGGAATCGTGACAATTGGTGGCAGCGGTGGGATATCTTAGAGCATTAGTGATTTGGTTTGAGTAATCATTCCTCTCACTAAAAACTTGCAGAAATTTCTTGCGAGGACTCTGCGCAAATAAGTTTGGAGAACGAACTCAGTGCTTTTTAGTTGTGAGACAATTGCGTACTGGTAATTATCCCTTCCGTTTCTCTTCGTTTTTCTATCCTATCTTTTATTTGGCAACCATGGCTGCGAAAGGGGAAGCCTGGTACAACCAGCAGAAGAAGGACTTTCTTGCTGGCATATGCACGTGCCATGGCCTGAACCCCCAGGGTAAGACCAAGACTCAAATGGTCGCTGAACTGGTGCAATTTGAAGCAGACCAAGCCAGGCCACAGAGCCCAGAGGCCGCAGAAGCCAGCACAAGCGAACATGGTGCTGCAGCAGAGGTCCAACCACTGAATACGGGCCCTACTGGTAACCAGGGGGGCGCAGACCTCCTCCTGCAGCTGGCTCTGCAACAATGCGCCGCAGATGACCTAGAGGGACGTCGTCAGCTGATTCAGCAATACCATGAGCGAGCCGAGCGAGAGGCCGAGCGAGCCGAGCGAGAGGCCCAGCGAGCCGAGCGGCAAGCGGAGCGCGAGTACCAGCTGCAGTTAGCCCAACTGCAAATGCAGGGGTCGTCCCAGTCCAGCCGTGAGCCCAGCAGCGCTCAGATACCTAAGCCCCGGCACGATCACTTCCCTGTTATGGAGAAGGACGGGGACTTGGACACTTTTCTGCGGGCCTTTGAGAAAGCCTGCAGACAGTACCGGCTGCCTACAGATGAATGGGCACGATACCTGACACCAGGGCTGAGAGGTAAAGCTCTGGAGGCATTTGCTGCCCTCCCTCAAGAACAAGATGGTGACTATGAGGCCATCAAGAAGGCTCTGATAGCCAAGTACCAGCTTACACCCGAGGTGTACCGTAGAAAGTTCCGGACCCTCCAACGTGGCCCACACGACAGTTACAGTGATGTGGTGCATGGACTGGGGACCCACTTTGACCAGTGGACCCAAGGACTGTCAGTGACCACCTTTGCACAGCTGCGAGACCTGATGATCAAAGACCAGTTCTTTTATCTTTGCCCAGCTGAGGTGCAACAGTTCGTGATGGACAGAGAACCCCCAAGACGTGACGAAAGCAGCGCAGATTGCCGATGCCTATGAGGCCAACCGTAGATCGGAAGTGTGGAAGCCAGTCACCACCAGCTGGAGAGGGGGTAAGCCTGCAACCAACGCCAGTACCCCTGCCAGCCAGCACACCAGAGGTCCTGTCCCCTTAGCCAACAGCACCAGACCTACCACCGAACCTCGCAAGTGTTACCACTGCAATCAGACTGGTCATATCAGTACCTACTGCCCAGCCAAGCAGAAGAACACCCCAGCCAAGGCCCCAGGGCCTAATGCCGCAGTTCTTTTGGTGGGTGGTGTGGTTGGGAGGGTGTGTGACAACGTACAGCCCGTCACTGTGGGAGGCCATGTTGCTACAGGCCTCAAGGACACCGGGGCTGAACGAACCCTCATCCGACCCGAACTGGCGGCCCCTGAAGAAATCATTCCGGGGAAAACCCTAACTGTCACTGGGATTGGGGGCATCAGCTGTCCCTTACCGATGGCCCGGGTTTTTATTGATTGGGGTGCCGGGAGCGGGGTGAAGGAAGTGGGGCTGTCTGATAATTTGCCCACTGATGTTTTGTTGGGGACTGATTTGGGGAGGATGTTTGCATACTACGTCACTGATACCCCTCCCCAATCTACTAATAAGGGTAACGTTAACCCTGATGATGATGATGGGAGATCGCATGTGTTACCTGACCATGCTTTATCTTGTAATGATGCATCTAATAACCATTTTTTCCCTAGGATTGATGGTGAAAATGTTGTACCTGTGCCAGCTGAACCTGATAATGATTTTTCTGTGAAGGTTAATGTGTCCATAGGTACAGGCGTGCCCAGCCACGTCGCTCTGCGGAGTGAGACGGCTGAGGAACCCCTAACAGGGGCAAGTGTCGGTGCTACAGGAAATGAGGAAATGCATGGGAACATGGGAACCGTGAGGAAGGTGATGCCATGAAAGTGACCAGTACCACCGAGGAAGGTAACTGGCCCATAAGTAGCACTGCCCCTGAAGTGTTGGGGGTGGATGGGGAGGTAGAGCCCATAGCAGCGCCGGCTGATGGGACTGTAGAAACCCCCGGGGAGACAGCCTACGTAGCTGCTGTCACCCGCAGTCAGAGTGCCCGGAACGCAGATAACTGTCAGCCTTCCGGACCCTCCTCAGTCACCACTGTGACTGAACCAGAGGTGGACCCATAGCAGGTCCAAGAGGGTTCCCGTGGGGAAGGGACCCTGACATCGCTTCTGGCTTCCCCTAGCCAGGAGTTTCAGGCCGCTCTGCACACAGATGCGAGCCTAGAGAGTTTGAGACAACTTGCCGGGACGCACTTCTCCGAGGCTGATAAGGAGAAGGTGTTCTGGGAACAAGGAAGGTTGTACCGGGAGACAGTACCCGGAGAATCACAAAAGGAGTGGTTGAGGGAAAGACAGCTGGTCGTCCCACAGCAATTCCGGGGTGAGTTGTTGCGGATTGCCCATGAGATCCCGCTAGCTGGACACTTGGGATCAGCAAAACTAAGGCCCGGCTGTCTCAACACTTCTATTGGCCTAAGATGGGGACAGATGTGTCAAACTACTGCCGCTCCTGTATCACTTGTCAAAGAGTGGGGAAGGCGGGGCCTGCTATTAAGGCTCCCCTGATCCCTTTGCCAGTGATAGAGGAGCCTTTCCAGAGGATCGCGGTGGACATTGTGGGCCCGCTGGCCGTCCCCAGCAGCTCTGGAAAGCAATTAGGCAGTAGCTCTGTCGTCAACTAGGGCAGATAAGGTGGCGGATGCCCTGTTGGCTATCTTTTCACGTGTAGGATTTCCCAGGTAAATGCTTACTGATCAAGGGACCCAATTTATGTCTCGCCTAATGGAGGCTCTCTGTAAGGGAATGCAGGTGAAGCACCTGGTATCGAGTGCGTATCACCCACAGACCAATGGCTTGTGTGAACGCTTCAATGGTACCCTCAAACAGATGCTACGCATGCTGGTTGAGACCCAAGGGCGCGACTGGGAGCGGTACCTCCCACACCTGCTGTTCGTTTACCGAGAGGTTCCGCAGGCCTCGACGGGGTTCTCCCCCTTCGAGCTCCTGTACGGCAGGCGAGTCCGGGGACCCCTTGGGTTGGTAAGAGAATCCTGGGAAGAGGAGCCGAACCCTTCTGAAGTGTCCATAGTGGAGTATGTCATGCGCTTCCGTGAAAAGATGCAGACCTTGACGCAGTTGGTGCATGACAACATGACGCAGGCTCAGGCTGATCAGAAGCACTGGTACGACCAGAACGCCCGGGAGCGGACCTACCACGTGGGTCAAAAGGTGTGGGTGCTGGTCCCCGTACCAACGGATAAGCTTCAGGCCGCCTGGGAGGGCCCGTACGTCGTCCATCAACAGCTCAACCCGGTCACTTACGTGGTCACGCTTGACCACGCTCGGGGTAGGCGAAAGGCCTTTCACGTCAACATGATGAAGGCTCATCACGAACGTAAACCTTTCGTCCTACCGGTCTGCAGCTTGCCCGAAGACGGTGAGGAAGACACCCTCCTGGACTTGCTGGCCCAAGTCAAGGCCAATGGGTCCATCGAGGATGTGGAGGTAAGCGCCTCGTTAACTGAACCCCAGCGGGTGCAGTTGCAAACCACACTGGAACCTTTCCGGGTCATGTTCTCCAACCGACCTGGGAGGACTGAGTTAGCAGTCCACGAGGTGGACACCGGGAATCACGCCCCACTACGGCGAACACCCTATCGAATCTCTGACCAGGTGCAGCAGATTATGCGCCAAGAGATTGATGAGATGTTACAGCTGGGGGTGATTCGACGGTCAAAGAGTGCATGGGCCTCACCTGTAGTTCTTGTGCCAAAGAAGGACCGGACCACCCGGTTCTGCGTGGACTACAGGGGGCTCAACACCATCACAGCCTCTGACACGCACCCCATGCCGCGCATCGAGGAGCTGCTTGAGAAGTTAGCTGGCGCAAAATACCTGACAATAATGGATCTGAGTCGAGGATACTGGCAGATTCCCCTGAGCCCCGAGGCGCAGGAGAAGTCCGCCTTTATCACACCCTTTGGACTGTACGAGTCCACGGTCATGCCCTTCGGCATGAAGAATGCCCCTGCCACTTTCCAGCGGATGGTCAACCTCCTGCTTCAGGGACTGGAGAAGTACGCCGTGGCGTACTTGGATGACATTGCCATCTTCAGTTCCTCCTGGGAGGAACACCTGCAGCATCTCGAGGAGGTGCTCAGGCGAATTCACCAAGCAGGACTGACTATCAAGCCGGGAAAGTGTCAGATGGGCATGAGGGAGGTTCACTACCTGGGAAACCGGGTAGGCGAAGGCACCATGGAGCCAGAGCATGGCAATGGTGATGGGTTGGCCCACCAGGGTGAACCTGCTGAGGTGCGCATGGAGGAGAACCATCAGGTCCTACCTCCCTAGCGCACACCAAAAGGGGGAGGTGTCACGATATGGTATGAAATATCATAAGTAGTTCTCTTGCTAGCCTGCGTGGGCTAAGCCCCCCTTCTTGGAGTAACAGTTTGTAGCTGCCAATTCCTGGCTTTCCTTCTCAGAGAGTGTGGGGGAGTTTTATGGCCGAACGGTATTTACGACCAGGTTAGAATCTTCCACTAGCTAGAATGGAAAAGTGGTTCCAAAAATTCATGAAAGATTCTTTGTTTAGTTTTTGTTAGATATTAGGCAAACGATTTAAGCTAGAAATACGAAAATATTAATATAAACAGGAGGACAATGAGTCAAAGAAATATGCCAATAGTAACAAATGTGAAAAAGCTTTATTATTAGTGAGATAAACAAAAAAAAACAGAACTGTTTAAAAAGTATCTATAGTTCAAATGAGCAATCAATACAGAATATGGCAATATTAACAACAGGTGTCAAGCGAGATTCCAATTAAAATAATGAACGGTACACCAAACCTAGATAACTGCATAGGATGTAACATGCTCTGTCAAAAAATGTCCATGACTACGGTACTGAAGGTTATATGCACAAGGAATATATCAAAGTGCATCCATAGACCAGACAGAAACGTATGTCCATGAATATGGGCAAAGAGTAAAGCAGTGAAGCAGGGGTGTATATGTGGAAGGAGTTAAACTAGTCCTAAGGCAGCATAAATAATGTGTCCTCCATTAGTCCATATCTTATCCACCCACAAACAACTCCCAGAGCATAAAAAGTCGGTCTAGACCAACAGTGTATGTCCTCCAGCTAAACCGCAGAGACAAAGAAGTAATAAATAGCAGCTAGTAGTTACCCATGTGTTAGAAGGCAGGTGAAACCGATCCTATGTCCCCAAATATGAAAATATATATTCTTATCCTCACTCGGTGTATCTACCCATCCCTTGAAACTCGGGCTTCTAACTCCATCTGGTAAAGAAGTAGGGTTTTCTCTGTAAATATGTATCCCAGATAGGACATATTTGATCTCATTAGAATGCTCACGTTAATCCGAGATGAATGATAAGTTTGGTCTGACTCTGTCATGTGTTGTAGCGAAGTTATAGCAAGTAGATAAATTTAAGATTGAAGTACTCACAATGTAGAGAGAGGAGGGTCTGGATAAGCCAACCCTTCTGTGATGTCAAAGCCTTAAGGTATTAAGTGTCTGGCAGGCTCCCCAGCTCAGTCTCTCTGCTTGATTTCTTCTTCTGGACTTCTTGTCCTATTGTCCTGGAAGAGCTGAATACATCCCATGGACTGGGATGTATGGAAACTGCACTAGCCTGGGGTGTCCGCCATGCTTTTAACATGTGAGTGTTATCTTTTCTCATTTATTCCCTTTATGTTATAATTACCCATGTACATATTTGCAATTGTCTCATTTGTAACATCTTTATAAAATATTTTTGATAAAGCACTGCCTAATTTGTTAATGGGATATACTATTATATGTTAGTTCAGTTCTCCATGCTCTAAAAGCCGTACCCTGTCTCTTGAAGAGAATTACGCTACTGTGTTGGGTTAGCTTCGGACCCGTTTAATCGAAGCTGGCGGCAGCGAGAAGTGTGCAGACTTTTGGGTTATGTTGTAGCGGCTGCGGCGTTAATAATTATTGTTCATGCCTGAGTGGGAGTAGTTATCGCGTCGCTGCAGCGTGCCCAATAGCCAGTACATAGCAGGCAGCCTTTCTGGCGACTAATTACCCAGGGTGCAGTACCTAATCTGACCTGAGAGTAAGGGGGCGCCAGAGAGCTGCAAGTGTTAAGTGGAACTGTAAGCGGGATATACATAAATCCCTGCAGTTCGTGGGATATAGAAAAGCAGTGGGATACCTAGAATAAGCCCCTGCTGTAAACTAAGAGGTCAATAGCCTTGTGTGTGTTTTTTCATCACATCGTGGAGTGGAGGGATAACTAAGATAAGCCCCCCTGCACATGTGATAGCCGTCTGTTGGCGTAAAGTCACCTCAATCCGTGACGTAGGGGTGACGGTCACGGTGGGAATCCTGACCAATTGGTGACAGCGGTCAGGGGAATCGTGACACATGCGTTTTTTTCTGCATGCGTTCATTTGCAGAAATGCAACATGTAGTAATTTTTGCGGCGTTTTTTTTTGCCGCAAAAAAAGCATGCGTTTTTTCGCAGCAAAAAAACCTATTGATGTCTATGTAAACGCATGCGTTTTTAAGCACATGTGTTTGTTTGCATTAAAAAAACGCATGCGTTTTTATTAACAAAAAAACAGAAAACACACTGATATGCCACCCCCCACCATAAAGGTGATAAAGGGATCCTAACCCTAACCCTAAAGGGATCCTAACCCTAACCCTAAAGGGATCCTAACCCTATCCCTAACCCTATCCCTAACCCTAACCCTACCCCTAACCCTAAAGGGATCCTAACCCTAACCCTAAAGGGATCCTAACCCTAACCCTACCCCTAACCCTAACCCTAATCCCTTTAGGGTTAGGGTTAGGATCCCTTTAGGCTTAAGGTTAGGGGTAGGGTTAGGGATAGGGTTAGGATCCCTTTAGGGTTAGGGTTAGGGTTATGATCCCTACCCCTAACCCTACCCCTACCCCTAACCCTAACTATTTCTGTTTATAGTGGGTTTTTTACTTTATTTTGATGATTGCCAGCTGTCACACATTTCTCAGCATGCTTTTAACCTCTTCCCGACCTGTGACACAGCGTATGCGTCATGAAAGTCGGTGCCAATCCGACCTGTGACGCATATGCTGTGTCACAGAAAGATCGCTTCCCTGCAGATCGGGTGAAAGGGTTAACTCCCATTTCACCCGATCTGCAGGGACAGGGGGAGTGGTAGTTTAGCCCAGGGGGGGTGGCTTCACCCCCCCGTGGCTATGATCGCTCTGATTGGCTGTTGAAAGTGAAACTGCCAATCAGAGCGATTTGTAATATTTCACCTAAAAAACTGGTGAAATATTACAATCCAGCCATGGCCGATGCTGCAATATCATCGGCCATGGCTGCAAATACTAATGTGCTCCCACCCCACCCCACCGATCGCCCCCCCCAGCCCCCCGATCTGTGCAGCGCTCCCCTCCGTCCTGTGCTCCGCTCCCCCGTCCTCCTGTCCGCTCCCCCCGTGCTCCAGTCAACCCCCCCGCACTCCGATCACCCCCCCACACACAGCGATCCCCCACCCCGTGCTCCAATCCACCCGCACTCACACCGATCCTCATCCGTGCTCCGACGCCCCCCACCCCGTGCTCCGACGCCTCCCCCCCGTGCTCCGACGCCCCCCCCCGTGCTCCGACGCCCCCCCGTGCCCTGATCTCCCCCCCCCCCTTATACTTACCGAGCCTGCCGGTGTCCGTCTTCTTTCCTGGGCGCCGCCATCTTGCAAAATGGCGGGCGCATGTGCAGTGCGCCCGCCGAATCTGCCGGCCGGCAGATTCGTTCCAGAGTGAATTTTGATCACTGAGATATAACCTATCTCAGTGATCAAAATAAAAAAATAGTAAATGACCCCCCCCCCCTTTGTCACCCCCATAGGTAGGGACAATAAAAAAAAATAAAGAATTTTTTTTTTCACTAAGGTTGGAGTTAGAACTAGGGGTAGGGTTAGGAGTAGGGTTAGGGGTAGGGCTGGGTTAGGGGTAGGGGTAGGGTTAGGGGTAGGGTTAGGGTTAGGGGTAGGGTTAGGGGTAGGGGTAGGGTTAGGGTTAGGGGTAGGGTTAGGGGTAGGGTTAGGGTTAGGGCTAGGGTTAGGGTTAGGGGTAGGGTTAGGGGTAGGGTTAGGGTTCGGGATATGCACACGTATTCTGGTCCTCTGCGGATTTGATAAATCCGCAGTGCTAAACCGCTGTGGATTTACCGCGGTTTTTCTGCGCATTTCACTGCGGTTTTACAACTGCGATTTTCTATTGGAGCAGTTGTAAAACCGCTGCGGAATCCGCAGAAAGAAGTGACATGCTGCAGAATGTAAACCGCTGCGTTTCCGTGCTGTTTTTCTGCAGCATGTGTACAGCGATTTTTGTTTCCCATAGGTTTACATTGAACTGTAAACTCATGGGAAACTGCTGCGGATCCGCAGCGTTTTCCGCAGCGTGTGCACATACCTTTAGAATTAGGCTATGTGCACACGGTGCGGATTTGGCTGAGGATTCACAGCGGATTGGCCGCTGCGGATTCGCAGCAGTGTTCCATCAGGTTTACAGTACCATGTAAACATATGGAAAACCAAATCCGCTGTGCCCATGGTGCGGAAAATACCGCGCGGAAACGCTGTGTTGTATTTTCCGCAGCATGTCAATTCTTTGTGCGGATTCCGCAGCGTTTTACACCTGTTCCTCAATAGGAATCCACAGGTGAAATCCGCACAAAAAACACTGGCAATCCGCGGTAAATCCGCAGGTAAAACGCAGTGCCTTTTACCCGCGCATTTTTCAAAAATGGTGCTGAAAAATCTCATACGAATCCGCAACGTTGGCACATAGCCTTAGGGTTGGGTTGGAATTAGGGTTGTGGTTAGGGGTGTGTTGGGGTTAGGGTTGTGATTAGGGTTACGGCTACAGTTGGGATAAGGTTTAGGGGTGTGTTGGAGTTAGAATTGAGGGGTTTCCACTGTTTAGGCACATCAGGGGGTCTCCAAACGCAACATGGCGCCACCATTGATTCCAGTCAATCTTGTATTCAAAAAGTCAAATGGTGCTCCCTCACTTCCGAGCCCCGACGTGTGCCAAAACAGTGGTTTACCCCCACATATGGGGTACCAGCATACTCAGGACAAACTGCGCAACAATTACTAGGGTCCAATTTCTCCTGTTACCCTTGAGAAAATAAAAAATTGCTTGCTAAAACATAATTTTTGAGGAAAGAAAAATGATTTTTTATTTTCACGGCTCTGCGTTGTAAACGTCTGTGAAGCACTTGGGGGTTCAAAGTGCTCAGCACATATCTAGATAAGTTCCTTGGGGGGTCTAGTTTCCAAAATGGGGTCACTTGTGGGGGGTTTCTACTGTTTAGGCACACCAGGGGCTCTGCAAACGCAACGTGACGTCCGCAGACAATTCCATCAAAGTCTGCATTTCAAAAGTCACTACTTCCCTTCTGAGCCCCGACGTGCGCCCAAACAGTGGTTTACCCCCACACATGGGGTATCGGCGTACTCAGGAGAAACTGGACAACAACTTTTGGGCTCCAATTTCTCCTGTAACCCTTGGGAAAATAAAAAATTCTGGGCTAAAAAATTATTTTTGAGGAAAGAAAACGTATTTATTATTTTCACGGCTCTGCGTTATAAGCTTCTGTAAAGCACTTGGGGGTTGAAAGTGCTCACCACATATCTAGATAATTTGATTTCGGGGTCTAGTTTCTGAAATGGGGTGACTTGTGGGGGGTTTCTACTGTTTAGTCACATCAGGGGCTCTGCAAACGCAACGTGACGCCCGTAGAGCATTCCATCAAAGTCTGTATTTCAAAACGTCACTACTTCACTTCCGAGCCCCGGCAAGTGCCCAAATAGTAGTTTACCCCCACATGTGGGGTATCACCGTACTCAGGAGAAACTGGACAACATATATTGGGGTCAAATTTCTCCTGTTACCCTTGGGAAAATTAAAAAATTCTGGGCTAACAAATTATTTTTGAGGAAAGAAAACGTATTTATTATTTTCACTGCTCTGTGTTATGAACTTCTGTGAAGCACTTGGGGGTTCAAAGTGCTCACCTCACATCTAGATAAGTTCCTTTCGGGGTCTAGTTTCCAAAATGGGGTCACTTGTGGGGGGTTTCTACTGTTTAGCCACATCAGGGGCTCTGCAAACGCAACGTGACGCCCGCAGAGCATTCCATCAAAGTCTGCATTTCAAAACGTCACTACTTCACTTCCGAGCCCCAGCATGTGCCTAAACAGTGGTTTACCCCCACATATGGGGTATCAGCGTACTCAGGAGAAACTGGACAACAACTTTTGGGGTCAAATTTCTCCTGTTACCCTTGGAAAAATAAAAAATTGCGGGCTAAAAAATCATTTTTGAGAAAAGAAATTTTTTTTTTTATTTTCATGGCTCTGCGTTATAAACTTCTGTGAAGCACTTGAGGGTTCAAAGTGCTCACCACACATCTAGATTAGTTCCTTTGGGGGTCTAGTATCCAAAATGGGGTCATTTGTGGGGGATCTCCAATGTTTAGGCACATAGGGGCTCTCCAAACGCGACATGGTGTCCGCTAATGATTGGAGCTAAATTTCCATTTAAAAAGCCAAATGGCGTGCCTTCCCTTCTGAGCCCTGCCGTGCGCCCAAACAGTGGTTTACCCCCACATATGGGGTATCTGCGTACTCAGGACAAACTGGACAACAACATTTGTGGTCCAATTTCTCCTATTACCATTGGCAAAAAAGGAAATTCCAGGCTAAAAAATCATTTTTGAGAAAAGAAAAATTATTTTTTATTTTCATGGCTCTGCATTATAAACTTCTGTGAAGCATCTGGGGGTTCAAAGTGCTCAGTATGCATCTAGATAAGTTCCTTGGGGGGTCTAGTTTCCAAAATGGGGTCACTTGTGGGGGAGCTTCAATGCATAGGCACACAGGGGCTCTCCAAATGCGACATGGTGTCCGCTAACAATTGGAGCTAATTTTCCATTCAAAAAGTCAAAAGGCGCGCCTTCCCTTCCGAGCCCTGCCGTGTGCCCAAACAGTGGTTTACCCCCACATATGAGGTATCGGCGTACTCGGGAGAAATTGCTCAACAAATTTTAGGATCCATTTTATCCTATTGCCCATGTAAAAATAAAAAAATTGAGGCGAAAAGAAATTTTTTGTGAAAAAAAAGTACTTTTTCATTTTTACGGATCAATTTGTGAAGCACCTGAGGGTTTAAAGTGCTCACTAGGCATCTAGATAAGTTCCTTGGGGGGTCCAGTTTCCAAAATGGGGTCACTTGTGGGGGAGCTCCAATGTTTAGGCACACAGGGTCTCTCCAAACGCGACATGGTGTCCGCTAACGATGGAGATAATTTTTCATTCAAAAAGTCAAATGGCGCTCCTTCCCCTCCGAGCCTTACCATGTGCCCAAACAGTGGTTTACCCCCACATGTGAGGTATAGGTGTACTCAGGATAAATTGCCCAACAAATTTTAGGATCCATTTTATCCTGTTGTCCATCTGAAAATGAAAAAATTGAGGCGAAAATAATTTTTTTGTGAAAAAAAAGTACTTTTTCATTTTTACAGATCAATTTGTGAAGCACCTGGGGGATTAAAGGGTTCACTATGCATCTAGATAAGTTCCTTGGGGCGTCTAGTTTCCAAAATGGGGTCACTTGTGGGGGAGCTCCAATTTTTAGGCACACGGGGGCTCTCCAAACGTGACATGGTGTCCGCTAAAGAGTGCAGCCAATTTTTCATTCAAAAAGTCAAATGGCGCTCCTTCCTTTCCAAGCCCTGCCGTGCGCCCAAACAGTGGTTTACCCCCACATATGAGGTATCAGCGTACTCAGGACAAATTGGACAACAACTTTCGTTGTTCAGTTTCTCCTTTTACCATTGGGAAAATAAAAAAATTGTTGCTGAAAAATCATTTTTGTGACTGAAAAGTTAAATGTTAATTTTTTCCTTCCATGTTGCTTCTGCTGCTGTGAAGCACCTGAAGGGTTAATAAACTTCTTGAATGTGGTTTTGTGCACCTTGAGGGGTGCAGTTTTTAGAATGGTGTCACTTTTGGGTATTTTCAGCCATATAGACCCCTCAAACTGACTTCAAATGTGAGGTGGTCCCTAAAAAAAATGGTTTTGTAAATTTCGTTGTAAAAATGAGAAATCGCTGGTCAAATTTTAACCCTTATAACTTCCTAGCAAAAAAAAATTTTGTTTCCAAAATTGTGCTGATGTAAAGTAGACGTGTGGGAAATGTTATTTATTAACTATTTTGTGTCACATAACTCTCTGGTTTAACAGAAAAAAATTTCAAAGTGTGAAAATTGCGAAATTTTCAAAATTTTCGCCAAATTTCCGTTTTTATCACAAATAAACGCAGAATTTATTGACCTAAATTTACCACTAACATGAAGCCCAGTATGTCATGAAAAAACAGTCTTAGAACCGCTAGGATCCATTGAAGCGTTCCTGAGTTATTACCTCATAAAGGGACACTGGTCAGAATTGCAAAAAACGGCAAGGTCTTTAAGGTCAAAATAGGCTGGGTCATGAAGGGGTTAAAAAATGCAAACGCATGAAAAAACGCATGTAAACGCATCAAAACGCCGCGTTTTTTTCACCACATGCAAAAACGCATACGTCAAAAAAAGCATGCGTCAAAAAAACGCAGCGTTTGCGCGCGTTTACATGCGTTTTTTCACCATGCTTTTTTTTTTAAAACGCATGCGTTTTGAAACGCAAGTGTAAAACCAGCCTTACGTGTGATTTTGTTGCATATTTTTCGCCATTCGTTGGTATGGGTGACATCTGCAGCAAAAAAGCGGAAAGAATTGACATGTTCCAGATTTAGATCTGCAGCAAATCTGCAAGTAAAAAAAAGCAATGTGTGCATGAGACTTCAGGAATGTCATTCTCTTTGTTTGCACTAGGAAATTTTTCTGGTTTTGTAACAAATCTGGGCAAAAAAGTGAAAAAACACATGTGCATTTTTGCTGCATATAAGAAAAGATGATGAAGTCTAATCCAGTACATGGATGAATTTCAGATCATTTTTTGTGAATGACAAAAATCACTGATGGCTGAATGAGGCCAAAAGCTTGGTATAACAAGCTGCTCTGTATGAGAACCAGAAGCTGCAGGATCCCGCTGCCCCACTCAGTAGCACAGCTTTGTATCTCGGATTTTGTTGTGAAATACATTCCATTAGAAAGAGTTCATGCATAACACACATAAGAATTAGCAGTTAGCTTTAACATTACTATGCAGCTTTATTTTCCTTCCACTGTAGATAAAAAAGTGGGAAAAAAATCTCTAATATTATTTTAGCTGTGTGCGTCTTACATTAAATCAGATGGAAGAAGTTTTCATATACACATATAACTAAAAAGGTTGACAAACAGACAAAGGCTTTGGAAAACTGACTTAAAACAGATGTGAATGTCATTAAAAGAGAAAAGAACATGACATCATAGGCTAATATTAAATACTAGATGGTGGCCCGATTCTAACGCATTGGGTATTCTAGAATATGTATGTAGTTAATTTATGAAGATTTTAGAATAATGCAATGAATACACAGGATTCGGCCGGCCGGGCGTGACTAATCAGTGAAGCGTGGTTAAAATCCCGCGCAAATTGACGGCCGGACTGCGCCTGTCGCTGATTGTTTGCTGCCGGCCGGGCGCGACCAACACGTAGTATATAGCACAGCCTACATAGCATATAGCACAGCCCACACAGTATATAACACAGCCCATGTAGTATATTAAACAGCCACATAGTATATAGCACAGCCACGTAATATATTGCACAGCCACATAGTATATAGCACAGCCCATGCGTATATAACACAGGCCGTGTAGTATATTGCGCAGCCATGTAGTATATAGCACAGCCTACATAGTATATAGCACAGTGACGTAGTATATAACACAGCCCACGCAGTTTATAACACAGCCCACGCAGTATATAACACAGCCCACGTAGTATATAGCACAGCCACATAGTATATAACACAGAGAGGTAGTATATAACACAGCCCACATAGTATATAACACAGCCACATAGTATATTGCACAGCCACGTATTATATAGCACAGCCCACGTAGTTTATAACACAGCGAGGTAGTATATAACACAGCCCACGCAGTATATAACACAGCCCACATAGTATAAAGCACAGCCACATAGTATATTGCACAGCAATGCAGTATATAACACAGCCACGTATTATATAGCACAGCCCACGTAGTATATAGCACAGTGAGGTAGTGTATAACGCAGCCCATGTAGTATATAACACAGCCACGTAGTATATAGCACAGCACACATAGTATATAGCACAGCGACGTAGTAAATAACACGACCCACGCAGTATATAACACAGCCCATGTAGTATATAACACAGCCCACGCAGTATATAGCAATGTGGGCACCATATCCCTGTTAAAAAACAGTGAAAATAAAAAATAGTTATATACTCACCTCACAGTCCTCTTGTTGTGTCGGTGAGCTTTTATTCAATGTTTAGCGTTAGGACTGGCAAATTGTAAGGACCCATGACGTGGGTTGCCAGCTTACGTATTGAGGCCCCAATATAAACTAATACCTTACATACATTGATATGTGGTTTTCTTTTTGCACTTTATCTTCCAGGGCGCAGTCGGACCAAGATGGCTCTGTAAACTATTGGCCCCTGTTCACACAGCATGCATTTTGTAGCACTGGGCAGCCCACCTGTATGTGCGTTACTAATAGGCTGCAAACCAGATGCTCTGCATTGCGTGTGTGAATTATGCCATATACAGACTAGTATCTCTTATCTTTTTGTGCACTAATGCCAAACAGCCAATACTGGATTGAAAGTGGTTGTTTCATCGGAATTTTTTGCACCTGTGTGATTGCCATCATTTATCGGGTCCGCTGCGCCCTGCTGGTGCGTTCGGTTGAAGGCTTCAGCAGGTAAAAATCTCTGCTTTTTTCTCTGTGACTTTTTTGAATTTTTTGGAGGATTTTTGAGTCCTCTTGTTGTGTTGGTGAGCTTATACTCACTTTCCGGCGGCCCCCGGATCCAGTCGAGGTCTTTAGCAATGCTCGTCGCGACGCTTTGTTCCCAGTAATGCCTCGTGGCAATAACCCGTGATCATGTAGCGGTCTCGCGAGACCGCCACGTGATCTCGGGTCATTGCCACGATGAATTCTTGGGACCGGAGCGTCGCGAGAAGTGGGAAAGGCTGGCATGGACGGCGGAAGTTGAGAATATAATGTTTGTTTTTATTATTTTTAACATGATATGTTATTACTATTGATGCATATAATGAATATAAAAGAACCTGGCACTCAGCTTAAATGCGTGTGGCTTGAAAAATTTATTGCGTAGTACCAACAAAACTTTTCGGTCTTATTCAACCTTCTTCAGTTACTACAGTACATAAGAAATTAAATAAATAAATCAATAAGACAAAATAATGAGTAAACAAAAAATAGTGAAATAGGAGGGGACCAAGGGGAAAACAAAAACAAACAAAGTATATACAAAATGTAGAATCGGTCATATTGGTGATATTAGAAAAATGCATAGAAACCACATAATAAACCTATTCCCAATTTCAGATACATTATAATGGAGGCAGAGAGGAGAAATATGGACTGGCGTACCATACTTGGAGTAAAATTGCATGTCGCTTTGTGCATATGTCCAGTGGGTATGGTTAGAGTCACTGGGGAGTAAAGAGTGCAAATGGGTAATGGTGTCAGATAAAAGGGAATACTGTATGTGCCCCGAATGGGTGATGGTTACCTGGGGTACCGGTGCCCTGCTCATGGGGTGGGCTGAGAGCTGTGGAGAGAGGAGGTATCCTTGAATAGGAGGTCTTTGACGATGCTTGTTGCGATGCTCTGTTCCCAGTAATGCCTCGCGGCAATAACCCGTGATCATGTAGCGGTCTCGCGAGACCGCCACGTGATCTCGGTCATTGCCACAATGCATTCTTGGGACTGGAGCGTCGCGAAGAGCAGGAAAGGCTGGCACGGATGGCGGAAGTTGAGAATATAATGTTTTTTGGTTTTTTTTATTATTTTTAACATGATATGTTTTTACTATTGATGCTGCATAGGCAGCATCAATGGTAAAAAGTGAAGCGGTAAATCCCGCCCCAATATCGCTGATTGGTCACGGACGGCTGGGTGCGACCAATCAGCGACCCGGGATTTCCGTTACGGAAGTTACAGACAAACAGACGGAAGTACCCCTTAGACAATTATATATATAGACAATTATACAGAAGTAGGAGGGATTGGGAAACCACAAAGAAACGACCAAAAGGAAGAACTATAAGTAATAAAAACAGCTCTTTATTAGATACAAATATTATAAAAATATATAGACAAAGATGGAACAAAAATGGGGAAAAATGGTACAGGTCATAATGCGAATACTGCCGTATAGATACCAAACGTGCAGGCCCAACACTGTCTCCCTACAGTATATAAGATGTAAGTATGGGGAGTACATAATGTAACAACGCTCAATCATTAACCCCTGGAACACTCCGTAGAAAAAGTACATCCCTCACTTGTATAAAAACTACTACATCAGTGTGTGTGAGAGGCTCGGAAAATCAATAACTGGAATGTCCAGGGATGCTGACAGCGCTAGTCATAAATAGCAGCCATCTCTGAAACCGTTTAACACCGCACCAGGAAAAACACCGAGGTGGCACAAACACTACCCATATGTCAAACAGCCCATGCTGTATCAATATATTACCTGGTCCTGGGCGGTGCACTGATATGTGTTAAGTGTGCGGCCCGCACGTCTACCCGACGCGCGTTTCGGAGCGGGGCTCCTTCCTCAGGGGCGTGGCGTGGTCGCCCAGGACCAGGTAATATATTGATACAGCATGGGCTGTTTGACATATGGGTAGTGTTTGTGCCACCTTGGTGTTTTTCCTGGTGCGGTGTTAAATGGTTTCAGAGATGGCTGCTATTTATGACTAGCGCTGTCAGCATCCCTGGACATTCCAGTTATTGATTTTTCGACCCTCTCACACACACTGATGTAGCAGTTTTTATGCAAGTGAGGGATGTACTTTTTCTACAGAGTGTTCCAGGGGTTAATGATTGAGCGTTGTTACATTATGTACATACCAGCCACTCTGGTGTATTGGTGTCTACTCCCCATACTTACATCTTATATACTGTAGGGAGACAGTGTTGGGCCTGCACGTTTGGTATCTATACGGCAGTATTCGCATTATGACCTGTACCATTTTCCCCCATTTTTGTTCCATCTTTGTCTATATATTTTTATAATATTTGTATCTAACAAAAAAAAGCTGTTTTTATTACTTATAGTTCTTCCTTTTGGTCGTTTCTTTGTGGTTTCCACATCCCTCCTATATCATCCAGTACGACTGGTGTGGTAATAGTCCGGCAAGTGAGCAGCAGTGAGTGCTTGTACCCTTCTAACTCACGTTATGTTGCCATATAGTACCGCCATCTGGACAATTATACAGAAGTAGTGACATCAACAGGATTTGTACTCTGTACAAAATGCATCCATATCTGACAATGTTCAGTGTTTTCATAAAGTTTTAAAGTGCTGTCAGAGTTGGAAAAAGAGACGATAGCTGTAATGACTGTTCCCTGCAGGAGTAAAGGAGCCATCACACATACTGGAAGTTACTTTGTATGCAAAAGGGTTGTCTGGTCTAAGAAGAAATGTCTGCAGTCATTCTGTGTGACTGTGTCTGCAGTCATTCTGTGTTACTCTGTGTCTGCAGTCATTCTGTGTGACTCTGTATCTGCAGTCATTCTGCATAACTCTGTGTCTGCAGTCATTATGTGTGACTGTCTGCAGTCATTCTGTGTGACTGTATCTGCAGTCATTCTGTGTGACTCTGTCTGCAGTTATTCTGTGAGACTGTGTCTGCAGTCATTCTGTGTGACTGTATCTGCAGTCATTCTGTGTGACTGTGTCTGCAGTCATTCTGTGTGACTGTGCCTGCAGTCATTCTGTGTATCTATGTATCTGCAGTCATTCTGTGTATCTATGTATCTGCAGTCATTCTGTCACTGTGTCTGCAGTCATTCTGTGTGACTCTGTGTGTCTGCAATAATTCTGTGTGACTGTCTGCAGTCATACTGTGTGAATGTGTGTCTGCATTCATTCTGTGTCACTGTGTCTACAGTCACTCTGTGTGACTCTGTGTCTGCAGTCATTCTGTGTGACTGTGTGTCTGCAGTCAATCTGTGTGACTGTCTGCAGTCATTCTGTGCGACTGTGTGTCCACAATCATTCTGTGTGACTCTGTGTGTCTGCAGTCATTCTATGAGACTGTGTCTGGTGTCATTGTGTGTGACTATTAGTGTCGAGCGAATATACTCATTACGCAAGATTTCCCGAGCACGCTTGGGTGTTCTCCGAGTATTTTTTAGTGCTCGGAGTTTTAATTTTTTTGTTCAGCTGAATGATTTACATCTGTTAGCCAGCATAAGTACATGTGGGGGTTGCCTGGTTGCTAGGGAATCCCCACATGTACTTATGCTAGCTAACAGATGTAAATCATTCAGCTGCGGCAATAAAAACTAAAACTCTGAGCAGTAAAAAATACGCGGAGGACACCAGAGCGTGCTCGGGAAATCTTGAGTAACGAGTATAATCGCTTATCACTAGTGACTATGTGTCTGCAGTCATTCTGCATAACTCTGTGTCTGAAGTCATTCTGCGTGACTGTGTCTGCAGTCATTCTCTGTGACTGTGTGTCTGCACTCATTCTGTGTGACTCTGTGTCTGCATTCATTCTGTGTGACTCTGTGTCTGCAGTCATTCTGCGTAACAATGTGGCTGCAGTCATTCTGTGTTGCTCTGTGTCTGCAGTCATTCAGTGTCACTGTGTCTGCAGTCATTCTTCGTAATTCTGTGTTTGCAGTCATTCTGTGTCACTCTGTGTCTGCAGTCATTCTCAGTAACTCTGTGTGTCTGCAGTCATTCTGTGTGACGGCCTGCAGTCATTCTGTGTGACTGCCTGCAGTCATTCTGTGTGACTGCCTGCAGTCATTCTGTGTGACTGTGTCTGCAGTCATTCTGTGTGACTGTGTGTCTGCAGTCATTCTGCGTCAATCTGTGTCTGCAGTCATTCTGTGTGACTGTGTGTCTGCAGTCTTTTGTTTCTATGTCTTCGACTATGTGTGGACAAAGGTTTGAAAACCCCATTTTCTTGGTTTTCCTTTCAAGGTGTTGTTCAGGCCTATTTGATGACCCTGCATCTCCACCAATCAGTGGATTTTTGTTCCAGTGGCTTCTGAAGTACAGTTCTATTCATAAGAAAAGGAGAGGTAACATAGTAGCCAGCAATGTCTCTTACAAATGGGACTGGAGTTTTAATGGTGCTGAACTTCAAGGGCATACATACCGCCGATGCAGCCTGTGAAGTTGTACCAATGCCTGGAGGTGCAGGGGGGCACCTGCAGGCCGGCTAATCTTGAGGGCAATCTAGCATGTTTCTTGGAACCAAAGGATCCATGGAGCTATGGCCAGATTGCTCTTATGTGCCGCAGGCAGGGAGCGATCCCTGCAACTCCACTGCCTTTAGTAGAAAATGGCAGCAGAGCAGAGCTTCAGGGATCCGTCCTCTGCTTCATGTCTTCTGCTTTCTGTCTGACACAGGCACATGTGGCTGGATGATGTTAGTAAGCAGCAACATGTGCCTGTGTGAGAGAGAAAGATTCTGCAGGGGAATGGACGAAGAGGTGAGTGGTGGTGTTTTTTTTTCAATAATACACTGAGGAGAGGTCCAGGACAATCAGCATTGGTGGGAGACAAGAGAACAATAAGGTAGATGGTGGAGAGGACTATTATGGTGGTGGCAGAGGACAAAGATGGAGATGGGGAGAAGGCAATGATGGAGGTGGGGGAGAATGCAATAATGGAGATGGAGGAGAAGGCAATAATGGAGGTGGGGGAGAGGGCCACGATGGAGGTGAAGGAGAAGGCAATGATGGAAGTGGGGGAGAAGGCAATGATGGAGGTAGGGAGAAGGCAATTATGGAGGTGAGGAGAGAGCAATGATGGATGTGGGGGAGAACAATGATGTGGGTGGTGGAGAGGACAATGATGGAAGTGGGGGAGAAAGCAATGATGGAGGTAAAGGAGAGAGCAATGATGGAGGTGGGAGAGGGTAATGATGGAGGTTGGGGAGGACAATAATGGAGGTGGGGAAGAGGACAATAAGGGGGATGATGTAGATGACAATGAGGTGGGTTGGTGATTGGGATGGGCAGAAGGGAGGCTTATAATTGACTTATGAACAGGGGGCTGAGGACGATGTAAAATGAATTAGGTGGTGGAGAAGGCTTCTAAGTCCTCCTCCATCTCACAATTCACTGTGATGCTATCAGTGACTTAAAATTTATTGGGGAGTGGGAGAGTAGGCGGTAACGAGTATAGAACACTTTATAATGAATTGAAAGGTGGGAAAAGATGTTGTCAGGGACACCCCCAAATTCATTATGATACTATCGAGGACTTATAATGAATGATGAGAGGACACAGGACAAGGAATAAGGCTTTGTGCACATGTTCAGGATTTGCAGGAGAAAATTCTGCCTGATTTCCTAATGCATAATACCAATGAGAACCTACAATCCCGAAATAAATCTACCCCAGGAAAGGAGGATTTGAAAACAACCACTAAGAGTAAGATAACTCTTCCTAAATGGGCTAAAAATATATACTTTTATTCAAGACATTTAAAATATACCATGATAATCATATACACTGCTCAAAAAAGGGAACACTAAAATCCCACTTCCTAGATAACACTGAATGAAATATTTCAGTTGTAAATCTTTATTCATTACATAGTGGAATGTGTTGAGAACAATAAAACCTAAAAATGATCAACGCAAATCACAACAAATATCCAACGGAGGTCTGGAGTTGGAATGATGCTCAAAATCAAAGTGAAAAATGAAGTTACAGGCTGATCCAACATCAGTGGAAATGCCTCAAGACAAGGAGATGATGCTCAGTAGAGTGTGTGGCCTCCACATGCCTATATGATCTCCCTACAATGCCTGGGCATGCTCCTGATGAGGTGGCGGATGGTCTCCTGAGGGATCTCCTCCCACACCTTGACTAAAGCATCCACCAACTTCTGGAAAGTCAGTGGTGCAACGTGACATTGGTGGATGGTGCGAGACATGATGTCCCAGATGTGTTCAATCGGATTCAGGTCTGGAGAATGGGAGGGCCAGTCCATAGCTTCGATGCCTTCATCTTGCAGGAACTGCTGACACACTCAAACCACATGAGGTCTGGCATTGTCCTGCACTAGGAGGAACCCAGGGCCAACTGCACCAGCATATGGTCTCACAAGGGGTCTGAGGATCTCATCTCGGTACCTAATGGCAGGCAGGCTACCTCTGGTGAGCACATGGAGGGCTGTGCAGCCCTCCAAAGAAATGCCACCCTACACCATTACTGACCCACTGCCAAACCGGTCATGCTGAAGAATGTTGCAGGCAGCAGATCGCTCTCCATGGCGTCTCCAGACTCTGTCATGTCTGTCACATGGGCTCAGTGTGAACCTGCTTTCATGTGTGAAGAACACAGAGCACCAGTGGCGAATTTGCCAATTCTGGTGTTCTGTAGCAAATGCCAAGCATCCTGCACGATTTTGGGCTGTGAGCACAACCCCCATCTGTGGGCGTTGGGCACTCAGACTATCCTCATGGAGTCGGTTTCTAAACATTTGTGCTGACACATGCACATTTGTGGCCTGCTGGAGGTCATTTTGCAGGGCTCTGGCAGTGCTCCTCCTGTTCCTCCTTGCACAAAGGCTGAGGTAGCGGTCCTGCTGCTGGTTTGTTGCCCTCCTACAGCCTCCTCCATGTCTCCTCGTGTACTGGCCTGTCTCCTGGTAGTGCCTCCAGCCTCTGGACACTGCGCTAACAGACACAGCAAACCTTCTTGCAACAGCTCATATTGATGTGCCTTCCTAGATGAGCTGCACTACCTGAGCCACTTTTGTGGGTTGTAGAGTCCGTCTCATGCTACCATGAGTGTGAAAGCACAACCAAAATTCAAAAGTGACCAAAACATCAGCCAGAAAGCATTGGTACTGAGATGTGGTCTGTGGTCCCCACCTGCAGAACCACTCCTTTATTGAGTGTGTCTTGATAATTGCCAATAATTTCCATCTGTTGTCTATTCCATTTGCACAACAGAATGTGAAATTGATTGTCAATCAGTGTTGCTTCCTATGTGGACGGTTTGATTTCATAGAAGTTTGATTTACTTAGACTTATATTCTGTTGTTTAAGTGTTCCCTTTATTTTTTTGAGCAATGTATTGTGATGCAGTGACCC
This sequence comes from Ranitomeya imitator, assembly GCF_032444005.1. Taxonomy (NCBI): domain Eukaryota; kingdom Metazoa; phylum Chordata; class Amphibia; order Anura; family Dendrobatidae; genus Ranitomeya; species Ranitomeya imitator. Next base: position 98,281,653 of record NC_091289.1, on the reverse strand, counting down.
CTGTGACAGCTACGGGGCGCTGTGAGTGCTCCTTGGGATGTGCATGGAGGCATATCTATTGTGATAATCGTGGTGAAACAGTGACTGGCTGTTTTGTGAATGGCCGATATGTGTCGCAGAGGGAGTCGATGCAATGTTGTTGTTCTGGGACCTGTAGTCCCTCAAGAGTGTGTATATGTATGATGTAGTTGTAAGGGAGACTTACTAGGCTAGTTGTGTGAGATGGGTGGGGCAAACTAGCTACACATCCACACTCCCACCCAGGGGAGTGGTTAAGGGTATATAATGTGGCCAGGGTGTGGGTCACATGTTCCTGTGTGGTTCCAGTGGAAGGTCCTGGAGAGCCTGTGTGTAAGGAGGTCCTGGGAGTAGGACCGGATCCCTGAATAGCACACTAAACAACCTGTGTTGGATGTCCAGGGAGTAGGAGTCCTGAAGAGTACATGGTGGGGCTTTGGACTTGCTAGTGGCCTGGGGTATTGGTCTGACGTCCTGAATAGCACCTGGACAGGTTATATGCCTGGGGTGTTGGACGAGGTCCTGAATAGTACCTGGACAGGTCATATGCCTGGGGTGTTGGACGAGGTCCTAAATAGCACCTGGACAGGTCACATGTGCAGTTCATGTGAAGAGGAGACGCCAGTGTGTTGGATTTCCTGGGAGTAGGAATCCTGAATAGCACACTGGGCAACCTGTGTTGGAAGACCTGGGAGTAGGTTTCCTGAAGAGCACATGCTGGTGTGTTGGGAGGTCCTGGGACTAGGACCAGATCCCTGAATAGCGCACAGAAAGACTATGATTCTGGATGTCTATGTGGGGAAGCTACCGTCCTTCAGTGGGACTGGACTGACTAAGATATGCCGCCCAGGCAAGTTGGTGATCCCTGTGAGGCAGCTTTCCCGGAGGAGTGGACTGACAAGAAGTCAGCAGGTGGAGCAGGAGCTCCAGTCAGGTACCTAAACAGACTGTTGGTGCTTGTAATGTTCTATGAACTGTGTGGTCTCCCACGGTGACTTAACGGAGTAAGGTTCGGCGTGTTTAGAGACCACGACCCAGTGTCATATGCGCTGTATGTGACTTGGGGCATTGGTGAACTGTACGGCGTACGGACACCCATGGTAACTGGGCAAAGTGAGAGGTCCAGCATGTTTAGTGTCCATGAAACAAAGCCGTAAATGAAGTGTTTAAGACAAAGCTGCAAGTTAATATCACCAGTTGGTGCCTTTTGTGTTTGATGAAATGTATAATGTGAACTGTGCACAACCCGGTTTATGACACTTTAATAAACCGTATAGACTGTGTTTAAGTCAAAAATCGTGCCTGACTACGTTAATTCCGTGTCCCCCAATACACTTAGTGAGAGCAATCTTACAGTATATAGATACACACACACACAGGGCCGTACTCACCAAAGCCTGGGGCATCAGATTGGGGGGGTATAATGCCTGAAGGTGCTGTCTGAAGAGGAGACTCAGTATGGAGTGATGGTGGCATGGGGAAAACAGTGTGAAGATGGGGTAGCATGAAAGGAAAAGTGTGAAGAACTTACAGTTATTAGGCTCTTTAGAAGGACGTAGATCTGGGTATTTATTCTGATGGAATATAGGCTCAACTGGGTGGACAAATGTCTTTTTTCAGCCTTACTAACTATTTTAATATGATACTATGTTTAGAGGTCATAGTTTCTTAGGGATGAAGGTGTTGTGGGTACAATTCATAAGGAGGACAGTGTGACATTTTCCTGATAAGAGGGCCATGTAGCTACTGTAGGTCATTAGAATTAGAAGGATGATATTGCTGTTATAACACTGGTCAACACAAATTTTTCTGGCAAAAGGTTTTAAAACATATTTTAAGTCAATTTTGGCTGCTGATTATGAATATGTACTCCGTTTTTGGCTATCACATCAGGATTTCGAGATATTTTCAATTTTTGATGAAAATTACTCCTAATGTTTTATGATAAAAACACATGATTTTCGGTACTACAGTTTGTATATTTTTAATCAAGGAATAACAAAGATTACAAAGTCTATGTACAGCAAATCAAATATAATAGCAGAATTAAACTACAAAATATAAAAACACATATATATGGCACACAGATGAATGATAAATGGCAGTTATTTGAACTTTCTTTTCTTGGCTGATCTGTGATGTACAGCTTCTAAGCTTCTGGGTTGTCTCTCATCAAGCTCCAGCAATAGTCAGCCATCATATGTGAGTCCCACTGGCCTTGATACCGTTCTTCCATTGTTTTAATGTCCTGACGAAAACGCTGCCCTTGTTCCTCGCTCACATCCCCAAGGTTCTCTGGAAAAATGTCCAAATGGCTGTGTAAATAGTGAATATTGATACTCATTCTACATCCAGGATTTCGCAGACTCATTAGTAGCTCTTCCACAATCTCTTCATAGTTGTCTGCTTTCTTATTCCCTAGAAAATTCTGCACCACATTACAAAATGTATTCCAAGCTCTTTCTTCTGTCTCATTCATTGATGTGATAAAATTTGGTTCTCTCATAAGTGTTCTTATTTGAGGTCCATCAGGATCATGGATGACATTCTTATTGCCAGATGCCAAACTCTGTCGCTGAGACCATTCAGTTTTCACCCAATGCTCTGCTGTAGCTCTACTGTCCCAGTAGCACAGAAAACAAGGGGGTTATCATAACAAATGGGAATTATGCATGTTCAAAGAAAAAAAATATATTTTCACATTTATTGGGAGACTAAATGAAAACTAAATTTACCTTAGTGAACTGTATAAACCGGCACTTTTCATACACTACTTATATTTATCATGGAATTCATGAAAATGAGCTATAGACCTATAGCGCAAAAACGTGATGTGATAGAGAAATTATAAGATCAGATTTGAATTCAGCACCCTCAAATTAGTCTAAAACTGTTCTTAAAGTCCATGCTAGAATTTTTTATTTTTGTAGACCAGTGTAATATATAAAGGGGGACGGTGTGGTAGAAATATTTTATAGAAGAGTATGGCATTGAGGCAATCTATATATATAATTGTCTAAGGGTTTTTCCGTCTGTCTGTCTGTCTGTCTGTCTGTCTGTCTTTCTGTCTGTCCTGGAAATCCCGGCTCTCTGATTGGTCGAGGCCGCCAGGCCTCGACCAATCAGCAACGGGCACAGCGACGATGATGTCATAAAGGACGTAGAAATCCCGCGTCTGATTGGTCGAGGCCTGGCGGCCTCGACCAATCAGCAACCGGCACAGCGACGATGATGTCATAAAGGACGTAGACATCTCACGTTTCTGATTCAGCGACGGGCACAGTATCGACGTAGATCTCATAATGGTTGCCATGGCGACGGCTCTCTGATTGGTCGAGGCCGCCAGGCCTCGACCAATCAGAGACCGGCACAGCATCGACGTAGAAATCCCGCGTCTCTGATTGGTCGAGGCCGCCAGGCCTCGACCAATCAGCAACGGGCACAGCAACGATGATGTCATAAAGGACGTAGACATCCTGCGTCTCTGATTGGTCGAGGCTGCCAGGCCTCGACCAATCAGCAACGGGCACAGCGACGATGATGTCATAATGGTTGCCATGGCGACGATGATGTCATAAAGGTTGCCTCGACCAATCAGCAACGGGCACAGTCTGCCGCGAATTATGGAATCATCATTGTCCATATATTACAGGGACATGCATATTCTAGAATACCCGATGCGTTAGAATCGGGCCACAGTCTAGTGTATTATAAGAGGGACAGTGTGGGAATAATATTTCTTGCAAGGAGCACTGTGAACTATAATCATTTACTCAAAAATACAATCTAGGCATTATTTAGGGCACACCATGGGTGGTAATTTTTAATCTGGCAACATTACTTTTAAAGACACCGTGTTGGGATGTTTCGCAGAAGACCAGAGAAGAGAAAAATTTGCATACACGAGCTCAAGTTGTGAAAACTCATCATGGTGTCAGGACAAGATGAAGAAAGGGATGAGAACGACTCCAAACAGAAAATACGTCACCTATAAGGTACCTGGATCTAAGAATGCAGTTATACTGCACAATCACAGCCTTTAAACAATCACCATTCTACTATACTAAGCCGATTGTCAGTTGTTTAAAAGTTAGTTTATGCAAGCCAACCGCACTGTCATGTATATAAAACAATCTTTAACCCAGTAGTTCTATGTGTATAGAATAGAATTGTTCTTGATAGCACATGTTTACACAGGACAATGTGCTGCCAAGAAAGAAGAAAGATAAGCAAGTTGTAAAATAATTTCATCCGATAAACTGAAGTTTTGTTTAAGCATCACTTAATTGACATCCTGTTTTCATAGACCAATATTCAGTTCTCGATTACCAGCTAGTGTACATGTGGCACCCCAGGAGTTCAGGTACAACAGTGGTATTGCCTTCTTCTTGGGGAGGGTGATGCCATGCCTGGAAACGAGGAGAATCCCTTTGGCAGGTAAGCTGTGCATTCAACATATTCTGACTCCAGGCCAGAAGGGGAGCTCTGAACCCGGTTTTAGGGGATCTTCCCTTTATACATTCTGGTCTGGAGGAGGAGTTAGTTAGCCGTGACTGGGCTCTTTCCAGGCAGAGGCGCAGAAACCAGGCATCGGGAGCCCGAGGCTGTGTGGAACTACAAATCCCACAGCAGAACCGGAGGGCAGGAAGCTGAAAGTGACTTGCTCACACTACACCTGAGGTACAGCAACATCCAGAGCCCGGAGTCACCGTGTATAGAGACCCCAAGCGAAAGGCTCGCGTTGACCACCATGCAGGGACTGTCAGGGACAGAAAGTAAACGAGGTCCTTGTCAGGAAGCCACAGGCAGCAAGGGACTAGTAACCAGCACATAGTGGACTGATTGATGAGTATATCCTATAGAAAACAACGGAGTTATAGTCCAGGAGAATATTTTAAAACCAAAAGTATTTTATTTAAATAATTAGACATAGGAAAGAATAAAAAGCAGTATAAATATACAATATATCCGTCAGTTAGAATGGCTCAGGTGTGAAGACCAAACCACATCCCAATATGTGGGCAGAACCAAGGTAATGCTACTCTACTTAGATTCTATTAACATATATAAGGTGCACATCAGATTCACCACTGCAGCTAGCATAAATGTAAAGTGAACTGGTACCTCAGAATAGTATTAATTGCACAAGTGTTCCAAACTCAAAAGGAGAAGTACCAAATAGAAGTCTCACTAAGAGCTGCCTAGCAGAAGCGCTGACACAAATTACCAAGGAGGCTGCACTAGACCTCCTATCCCGCAGAGATATCCATGGGTAAGCTGCTCTCCTAATACAGTATATTTATATAGGTTATATTTTCCTTGGTGCTTTGTGTCAGCGCTTCTGCTAGGCAGCTCTTAGTGAGACTTCTATTTGGTACTCCTCCTTTTGAGTTTGGAACACTTGTGCAATTAATGCTATTCTGAGGTACCAGTTCACTTTACATTTATGCTACAGTAGCTGCAGTGGTGTATCTGATGTGCACCTTATATATGTTAATAGAATCTAGGTAGAGTAGCATTCTCTTGGTTCTGCCCACATATTGGGATGTGGTTTGGTCTTCCCACCTGAGCCTTTCTAACTGATGGATAAATTGTATATTTATACTGCCTTGTTAATCTTTCTTATGTCTAATTATTTAACTAAAATACTTTTGGTTTTAAAATATTCTCCTGGACTATAACTCCGTTGTTTTCTATAGGATATATTGCATGGGAGTGTCCTTATACACTTTATACTGGTTTTTTAGATTGGTAGTGCCAGCTTATATCGATATTTAGGATATATCAGTGGGTTTTGTTTATGATTGATGAGTATGAAGCTCTAAAAGAAGAGCTCTAAAAGTCCGGAATAAGAACCGGGATATGGAGGATAGGTCACGTAGCAACAATGTTAAGATCCGGGGAATCCCAGAGTCCATCACAGACCTGGATCTGCCTAAGTTCTTTGATAAATTCTTGGCGGAAGTGCTACCAGAATTGGAGCCACATGAACACAGAGTATCCAAACCAAAAGCCTTAAACCCCAGTCTCCCAAGAGATGTTTTGGCAAGAATACACTTTGCGGGCACTAAAGGAGCCTTTATGCAAGCTCTAAGGAAAAGGCCTGCTATCCCAGAGGAGTTCCAGTGTCTCTGTTTTCCCTGATCTATCAACCGGGACCCTTGCCAAAAGAGGGGAATTCAAACCCTGCACTTTGGCTCTAATGAAGGAGGCCATAAGATACAGATGGACCTTCCCAGTAAAGTTGATAATCCACAGAGAAGACACCCACGTCTGCTTATTCCCACCCAAGGCAGAGAATTTGAAACTCTCTTGGGGAATTACCCCTGTGAAGGATCAGAAGTATCGGCGATCCTCAAATATCAACCATCCCAAAAAGAAACTGAACCCAGAATGGGACACGGTCTGACTCTATTACCCACTCACTTGAATTATTTGTGCTTGCACCTTTCTTTTTACTTGTCATATGGAGCTGGGCGTTCGTGCTCCACCTGTAGTATTGACTGATCATTGTTTTGATCTTCCCCCAATAAAGAAGGTTTACTTCTATTACTGAACCGTTGACTGTTTTTTCTATTTGCACTTTTTTCTTTTTTTTTTCCTTTTTTCTTTTTCTCTTCCCATACACAAACTTAAGGATGTACCATACTGCCCTCTCATGGTCATAGAATGCATTTACCTTTTTTTTGCAGGGCTTTTCTCCACTACAGTTTATTGTTCTTAATGACACCACTATTAGTTATATTATGCATACTCCGGTTAACTGAATTCTTCCATATATATATATATATATATATATATATATATATATATATATATATAAAATATGAGTATTAGAATAATGTCTTTTAATGTGAAGAGATTGAATTCCCCGGGTAAGTGATCCCACCTGTGGAAAGAGATCTGCAAAATGGCAGCAGATGTGATCTGTATCCAAGAAACTCATCTACTTGAACCAGACACACGTAGCTTAAACAATGATACCTTCCTGCACAGATTTTTTGCTTGCCAAAATAACAAGCGAGCTGGTGTGGGTATACTACCTCTGTCCCGATTTCCCTTCATAACAAAATAGAAGACCCAGAGGGTAGATTTATTATAATCCACTGCTCCCTAAATGGTGTCCAATTTACGATAGCCTAATTTTTTCCCAGATTGGGTTCCTTAGATCCTTTCTTCAAAAAGTTTAAGACTTTGCTAAAGGTCTAGAACTAATAGGGGGATTTTAATCTTCCAATGAAAAGATCACTAGACTGTTTCCAGCCAGCGCGAAATAGGAAGGAAATGGGATCCATTATTAAATCATTTTGTCTTCATGATGTATGGAGATACACTCGTGGTGTAGAGAGGGATGATACTTTCAGGCACAACTCTTACAGTCGCATTGATCGTTTTTTGTTGATGATAACCTCCCCCTCAGGTGTAAATCTGCTGATATTGGTAATGCGTCCTGGTCTGATCATGCCCCAATCTCTATACATGTTACTAATGCCTTATTAGTCCCAAGATCTTTTAGGGTACTATATGTTCACACGTTGTGGATTCGTGTGCAGATTTTTCCGCACAGAATCTGAAAAATCTGCAGATAAAACACCCAGCGTTTTACCTGCAAATTACCTGCAGATTTACCACGGTTTTGTGCAGATTTCACTTGTGTTTTCACACCTGCGGATTCCAGTTATGGAACAGGTGTAAAACGCTGCGGAATCTGCACAAAGAATTGACATGCTGTGGAAAATAAACCGCAGCATTTCCACCCTGAATTTTCCACAGCATGTGCACTGCCGATTTGGTTTTCAATAGGTTTACATGGTACTATGCAAGGCATGGAAAGCTGCGAATCCGCAGCTTCAAATCTGCTGCAGATCCGCAGCCAAATCCGTAACATATGCACAGACCCTTAAATGGAGACTCAACAAATATTTACTCTCTAAAAAATTTAGCCAATATTATAGTAAACTTTATAACTTAATGGAGGATGCGGATGTCACTCAACCTTCAATGGAGGGAATTCATAGTTATCTTCAAAAATTACACCTTCCGGCAGTCTCACAATCCCAATTTGACCTTCTTAATGCACCCTTTACCCTACAGGAGATCAAGGAAGCAATCTCGACATCTAAAAGAACTCAGCTCCCGGTCCTGATGGTTTGTCCAATCTATACTTTGACCAATTCTCATCTATTCTATCCCCATTTTTACTTAAAACATTTATATATTGAAAAATTAATGGATCCATAAGCCCCCAGAGCCTTGAAGCTAGTATTACAACCCTTCCTAAACCAGGAAAGAACCCCACTTCCCCTAGCAACTTCCACCTTTTATCCCTTTTAAATTGTGATTTAAAACTATATGCCAAAATTATTGCTGAAAGACTGATGCTGGTTCTGCCTGACTTGGTCGACTTGGATCAAGTTGGGTTTGTTCCAGGATGGCAGGCCAAAGATGGAGTTCAAGGCATCATTAATATTCTGTAAACACAGGAAAAGAGAGGTCACCCTCGTGTTCTCTTGTCACTTGATGCTGAAAAGGCATTTGACAGGGTTGACGGGAGCTACTTGGAGAAGGTTTTAAAAAAGTTTGGTTTGATAGGTCCAACTAAAGATGCAATTCTTTTCCTGTACTAAAACCTGGTTGCATCAGTTAATGCGTCATGTTTCCAGTCTTGGAGGTTCTCCATATTGAATGGGACTTGTCAGGGGTGCCCACTTTCACCAGTAATATTTGCGCTGGTGATGGAACCCCTGGCGGCGTCCATAAGATCCAACCCGAATATTCATGGAATTCAGATAGGGACTGTTTCCCATAACGTTGGTCTTTATGCTGATGACGTTGTTATCGCATGTGAAAATGTTAGTACCTCTCTAGAGGCCAATATGGAAACCCTCTTGGATTTCGCTATGGTGTCGTATTATAAATTGAATGCCACAAAATCCACAGTATACGGAGTGGGAATAGAAAAGAACCTGTAATCTGAACTTCAACGTATATTTCCATTTATTTGAATGAAGAAAATATGGTGTACTTGGGGATTAAACTAACCAAAATTAAAGAACCAGTACAACAGAATGTTAAGTAATTGTTGCAGGAAATAAAAGCTGATTTGGATAGGCAGACCCTTCTTCCTTTATCTTGGTATGCCAGAATTCAAGCTGTGAAAGTGCAGATTTTCCCCAAAATATTGTATGTTTTTAGGTGCATTCCCTTATCCTTCCCTTCCGAAGGAATTCTCAAATTACAATCATTGCTGGGTAAGTTTATTTGGGTTAAAAAGATAGCATGTAATGTACCACCATTACAATTTGGGAGGCATGGGGGTCCCTAATTTAGTCAACTACTACAAAGTCTCCATACTAGACGCAATTGGGAGCTGGTGGCGAGAAGACTGGACACAGAAATGGATGCAGATCGAACTGCAAAATGCTCCTAGGGGTTCCACACGTTGGTTATTGGAATCACTTTTGCTTGGGAAAGTAGATTATAATTTACTATTAAATTCAATGTCTACCCTAGTAAATCTATGGAGGAATATTTAACCCCAACTACCTAAATTTTCTGTTGTCTGATATCTCTATCTGAGCTATTGAAGCACATATCACAGACTTATGCCTGGGGAATGTGAAGAGTTGGGGATTTCTAAACTGAATTTCTTGATTGAATAGTCCAGACTCAGAGGCTTCAGTTCCCTGCAGGAACAATTTGGTCTCAGGAAGACTTGCTTTTATCAACACTTACAAATTAGACACTTATTTACTTCTCAATAGTGTTGAGCATTCCGATACCGCAAGTATCGGGTATCGGCCGATACTTGCGGTATCGGAATTCCGATACCGAGATCCGATATTTTTGTGATATCGGGTATCGGTATCGGAAGTGTAAAATAAAGAATTAAAATAAAAAATATTGTTATATTCACCTCTCCGGCGGCCCCTGGACATCTGCGCGAGGAACCGGCGTCCGGCACGGCTTCTTTCTTCAAAATGCGCGCCTTTAGGACCTGTGGTATGACGTCCCGGCTTCTGATTGGTCGCGTGCCGCCCATGTGACCGCCACGCGACCAATCAGAAGCCGCGACGTCATTCCTCAGCTAAAGTCCTAGAATGAGCGCCTTTTAGGACCTGAGGAATGACGTCGCGGCTTCTGATTGGTCGTGTGGCGGTCACATGGGCGGCACGCGACCAATCAGAAGCCGGGACGTCATTCCACAGGTCCTAAAGGCGCGCATTTTGAAGAAAGAAGCCGTGCCGGACGCCGGATCCTCCCGCTGATGTCCAGGGGCCGCCGGAGAGGTGAATATAACAATATTTTTTATTTTAATTCTTTATTTTACACTTTAATATGGATCCCAGGGCCTGAAGGAGAGTTTCCTCTCCTTCAGACCCTGGGATCCATGAGGATACATTCCGATACTTGATGTCCCATTGACTTGTATTGGTATCGGATATCGGTATCGGCGATATCCGATATTTTTCGGGTATCGGCCGATACTATCCGATACCGATACTTTCAAGTATCGGACGGTATCGCTCAACACTACTTCTCAATCTTTCGTGGTGAATGACTTCCTAGGAATTCTGCAGACTGGGGCAGACTTTTTAGAGTCTCAAACCCCCCCAATCAAAGGTCTTTCTTACATATACAGCCCCTGGAAATTATGGAATCACCGGCATTAGAGGATGTTCATTCAGTTGTTTAATTTTGTAGTAAAAAAAGCAGATCACAGACATGGCACAAAACTAAAGTCAATTCAAATGGCAACTTTCTGGCTTTAAGAAACACTAAAAGAAATCAAGAACAAAAAATGTGGTAGTCAGTAATTGTTACGTTTTTAACCAAGCATAGGGGAAAAAATTATGGAATCACTCAATTCTGAGGAAAAAATTATGGAATCACTCTGTAAATTTTCATACCCCAAAATAACACCTGCATTAAATTAGATCTGCTCGTTAGTCTGCATCTAAAAAGGAGTGATCACACCTTGGAGAGCTGTTGCACCAAGTCAAGTGACATGAATCATGGCTCCAACACGAGAGATGTCAATTGAAACAAAGGAGAGCATTATCAAACTCTTAAAAGAGGGTAAATCATCATGCAATGTTGTAAAAGATCAGCTCACAGTCAGCTGTGTCTAAAATATGGCCCAAATTCAAACAACATGGGAAGGTTATTAAAGGCAAACATACTGGTAGACCAAGGAAGACATCAAAGCGTCAAGACCGGAAACTTCAATCAATATGTCTCCAAAACAGGAAATGCACAACAAAACAAATGAGGAACGAATGGGTGGAAACTGGAGTCAACGTCTGTGACCGAACTGTAAGAAACCGCCTAAGGAAATGGGATTTACATACAGAAAAGCTAAATGAAAGTCATAATTAACACCTAAACAGAAAAAAATAAGGTTACAATGGGCTAAGGAAAAGCAATCGTGGACTGTGGATGACTGGATGAAAGTCATATTCAGTGATGAATCGCGAATCTGCATTGGGCAAGGTGATCATGCTGGAACTTTTATTTGGTGCCATTCTAATGAGATTTATAAAGATGACTGCCTGAAGAGAACATGCAAATTTCCACAGTCATTGATATGGGAATGCATGTCAGGTAAAGGCACTGGGGAGATGGCTGTCATTACGTCTTCAATTAATGCACAAGTTTATGTTGATATTTTGGACAGTTTTCTTATCCCATCAATTGAAAGGATGTTTGGGGATGATGAAATAATTTTTTAAGACGATAATGCATCCTGCCATAGAGCAAAAACTGTTAAAACATTCCTTGAAAAAAGACACATAAGGTCAATGTCATGGCCTGTAAATAGTCCGGATCTCAATCCAATTGAAAATCTTTGGTGGAAGTTGAAGAAAATGGTCCATGACAAGGCTCCAACCTGCAAAGCTGATCTGGCAACAGCAATCAGAGAAAGTTGGAGCCAGATTGATGAAGACTCAGAGTACTGTTTGACACTAATTAAGTCCATGCCTCAGAGACTGCAAGCTGCTGCAAAAGCCAGAGGTGGTGCAACAAAATACTAGTGATGTTTTGGAGTGTTTTTTTGTTTGTTTGTTTTTCATGATTCCATAATTTTTTCCTCAGAATTGAGTGATTCCCTATTTTTTTCTCTATGCTTGGTTAAAAAAAGTAGCCATTACTGACTAGCACATTTTTTGTTCTTGATTTCTTTTAGTGTTTCCTAAAGCCAGAAAGTTGCCATTTGAAATGACTTTAATTTTGTGTTTTTATTCTACGAAATTAAACAACTGAATGAACATCCTCGAAGGCTGGTGATTCCATAATTTTTGCCAGGGGTTGTACAAACTATTATCACACAATACAGATATTCAATCAAAGTATATCTATATGATAAAGTGGGAAAATAGCTTTTCATTTAATGCTTCACTGGAACAGTGGTGGGAATCGACTAGATGGATTTTGAAGTCCTCTTCCTGTATTAACCATGTGGAGAAAATTAAAAACATTCAGTTAGATTGGCATATGTGCCCTTTGAGGATGGCATCTTACTCTCCCAATTTTCCTCCACTTGTTGGAAGGGGAGTCAACTATTGGGGAATATTGGGCATATGGGGTGGTTCTGCCCTAAGATCCAGGTATTTTGGGGATCGGTGGAGGATCTCATTAACTCTCTTATGGTTATTAGAATAAATCTCTCGGGCCAATTAGCAGTCCTTAACATTGGTATAGATAACCGTCCTTTTCCTGTAAGGACCTGTGTGACCCATTCAGAGGACCATAAAACATTAAGACTTCCTTATCTACGAACTGTTCCAATATCTATGTCTATCCCTCTCACACGATAATTTTGCTTCACGTCACCTGTCTTATCTATCGCCTTCTTTCTCGCTGTTCTGTGTTGTGTATAAATATGTGATTCTTCAGATTTTGCATTAGTCTTTGCCTGATGAAGAGACCTGCATAGTCTCGAAAGCTTGCAATTTGTTACCATCTTTTCAGTTAGCCATTAAAAGATATCAACCACTGAGGACTCTCAATTCTAAATATTTTTCTATCTACTGGCTAACACGGTATAAAGATATATATATTTCCTGTATATAAACCATTAAAAACAGATTTTGCCCCGAGGCTGCATCCAGACAAAGATGTGTTAGTTAAATGTATATGTAATTATTAAAGACCCTTTGTTTCCACCTGATGATAAATTTCCACTCTGCCCCTACAAAAATATGATCTTCCCAGATTTAGAAGCTTTATGTCAGTTGAAATCCCAGCACTGTATTATTATCCATTGATTTTATGTTACACTCTGGTCGTCAGCTCCTTAACCACTGCATTCCTTAGCTCAGTGGTAATGGTAATACTCCCTGGATTCTATTTGCTACCTCTACCTCATATTGGTCACATATTTTCTCATAACAAATCTATTTGCAATTATCTATCATTCTGCCAATACGCTGCCAATATGCACCACTGGTTGGTCCTACATATGGACTACTTTTTCTTTTCTAAACTCAAATCATTGCTCCTGTACGTGCGCACAGACACAGGAGGAGCATGGCACTGCGCACACAGTGCAAGGGTGCTCTCTAATCTGTGGCTCCTGCCAGTCTGTGTGCACTGAGCGCTACACCTGGAGGTGTAAAGAGCGGCTTCAGAGAGGAGCAAAACAGCACTGTCAATGAGGATCAGGGACAGTGTTAGGCCGGGTTCATATTTGCGTCTGTGTGCGCAGTGTACGATATGCATCAATGTCATGTGTACATATCTTTAACATTGTGTACGCAGGGATATGTTTTTGCATGCGTTTGCGAATGCGTACGCATGTGTGGCTTTGAGGTGTGCGGCGGGGTCTGGCGAACACAATATGTTGCATTTTTTGAGCCATCAAATATTTCGCAATTGTCCGCAAGTTGACGATTGCGGATGATTGCGTAAAAAAAAAGCATTAAAGTCTATGGGAACGCATTGGTACGCAAGGACATGCGTTCTCATGTGCTCGATAAGCATGCGTACTTTAGACTGTGCATGTCCAGAAAATGATGTCACTGCCCACACCATGCGCATAAAAAACACAAACACATGCTAAAATGCACTTAAACGCATGCACACGCAGCGCTTTTTGTTTGTGTCATGCGCAAGATGATGCGCAGGCGTAGGCATGTTTTGCATGTTTTGCATGCAGACGATACGCTACCACATATACGCAAATGTGAACTTAGCCTTAATTTATTCCAGTGGCTATTTCAAGAGGGTAGGGAAGTGCCTTGATTTCATACAAAATAAAAGTCAATTTATTTACAACTACAACACTAAAATATATATTACTGTCCCCTATATAAATGTTTAATTAGCGGAATTTGCATTTTGGGTGTGACAGACTTCCATTTTGAAGAGATTTTTAAAGAGGTTCTGTCACTTGATATCAACACATGCATATATTTTTTAAAAGATCACATAGACCTGATGAAAAATGAATAATTGCTCTGAAACGCCATGCTTCACCGAGTCCAGCTTCACTCATAGAATGCTCATCTTAAAGGAGTTGCAACCAATTTTGAATGACCCCAGTGTCTTGAATAAAATAAAAAAAATATAGGCTGAAGAACTCACGTGACATAGACAATGTCATGATATCATCAGGGGATGCAGCGCATTAAGTGGAGGAATGGCGCCTGTCCAAGAGCTATGTACAGTATGTTTTTTTTTTTTCTTATTTTATTCAGCAGATGAGAGAATATCAAAACTAGTTTGTCAGCCTCCTTAGAATCAATTTTATACAACCATTCTGACATGGGTTTTAAAAGTAAGTACCTCAACATGATCGAGAGTAACTGATCTGTTTAGTATTTTTTTTGTATTGTGAAATCTTGTGACAAATTAGATTTAATGTTCACTACAATTTATCTATGGGATTCGGAGCTAGGGTTTGTTTGCATTATCTTTTCTTAGATTCCACTACATAACAAGAATTCATCTATATATTTATATACTATTCAATTCATCTAACAATATGAAATGCGTTATTGACAATTATATATTCAACCTAATATGACCAATCCAATACTGATACAACTTAATAAAAAAGATATTGGCTTTAATGTAGATTCAACTTACGAATGCATTAATAGCCACTGTAAATAATATCCCACATGAATTTTCATGATATTTGTGATTTCTGTACTGCAAACGGATTAGACGTGCAAAAGTTGCGTTACCTGAGACAAAATGTTTTCTTGGTTCTCAGACTCGTCTTCCAGTGTTTTGTCTTCTGAACTTGAATTGGATTCTGCTGGCTGAACTGGAGAAGGACTAGGATTCTCGCTTTCTTCTCCAAGGGCAATTGAACCCATACAAAAATGAATGAAACACAGAAGAATAATCCTGTGTGGATCCATAAGAATTGCAAGAGGTTGATGTCACCATAAAGCTCCAAAATATTCTACTCTAGAGGATCTTCAGCTGATCATCACAGAATAATGGCAGAAAGGGCCATCGACATAACACTTGTAAAACGTAAGAGTCGGATTCAAATGCAGGTTGTCTCCTTCATGTTTAATAAAGTACTGCCAACTTGTTGAGTTGTCTGCCTTTTCCGAAACTGCAAAGGGATGAAAGGGGCAGCCAGACAAGAGGGGCAGCCAGACAAGAGAGGCAGGGGCTTCTTTCTTTAGCTCCACACAGAATCTTCTCAAGTTACAAGACAAGAAAAGGCTAAAGGTGCAGAAGAACTGAGAAGTTCTGGGTGCTATGAGCTCTGAGCAGCTGGGAGAATTGGCTGCTGCAGCTCTCTAGTCTTGTCTCCCTACAAGGGAAGAGAGGTCGGGGAGGAGACTTCAGCGGCTACTTCACTTTTAAGGAATCATAGCTAACTACTTTTCCAGTTGAGAATCTGATACAGCAATTTATAACAGAGCAATATATTCACTGCCAGGAACTATTTGAAAGTCAGGTGTGTTTTTCTCTGTAGTAAATGTCAAACGGTCAACCATGCCAACAAAAACATCACCGCTACTGATGACAAAGTGCAGACACAGCACTTCCTTGCCATAGGAGCTCACTATTTACATAAGACATTAAAATATAAAAGCCTAAACAAATGTTACATGTATAATGCAATATATTATGTACTTAATGCATAATGAATAATTCAGTAATTAATATCATCCACATTCTGTACCACCCTGGTTGATCTGTTTGCCAATCAGCTGAGCTAAGCAGGTGATTTCTACCCTACTCTTTCAATTTCATTCATGACGTTTTCATTTTTTAACAAGAATGTAAAACTTTAAAAACAAATGTAGGAAAATGAATAATGCTATATTCACCAACGCTTAATGCTTACAGCCCACGATTTTGCAAGGTCAAAATCTAGGAAAGGAAATTTCCAAGCAAAGTTAATCCACTGGTTCTATATTTCATCAAATTTGTTTTGTCAGCTCCAATTAACACAAGCAATTCTGTAAACTGAAAGTGTCCACAGATGAATTCGTAATGTTTACTATTTTAAAGCACCACTCCAGGAATTTTTTTGCTTTATTTCAGCACTGCGGTGGTGCCACTAGCGTAAATTCACTGACCCCAGTATTGTACTCATGAGTCGTTCACCAGGGCCGTGGGGTACCCGGTACCGGGTCCGGTGCTCAGAGTCATGGCTGTGACCCGGTCCGTGGCCCTGGGCGCCCATGTAACAGGGACAAGTCTTTAAAGGGATTTGGTGAAAAAAGTTTATGTTCATGATGCCACCTGTGGTATTTGGTCAGTGGGGACCAACGCTGCTTTAAGGGGTCCGCTGGGGGGATGTTATGGCAGCTAGATGGTATACCTTCCCACAGGTGAAGTATGTCCCCAGGGCTTCCCGGTGTGTAGATGGTGGATGGTGAGAGGCGCAGAGAAGAACAAGGACACAAGGTTGCAGTCTCTTTACCTTTACTGAAGACTTCAGCATCCACAGTCCATAGCACCAGATCACAGGGCAGGCAGAGTCCGGTCGGTTTGTAGGCAAGTCCAGAGTCCCCTTGTCCAGGTGGAAATCAGAAGCCTTCCCTTGCGCTGCAGTGTTGTAGTTCCTTACTGCCTAAGGTTTCACACAAGGTCCTCACAGATATATTGTCTCTCTCTCTGTCCCCCATATAGGATAGGACAAACCCGTATGACTGGTGGCTTGAGGCTGTTTATCATGTCTATCATGTCCCAGCCTCTAAGGGGTGCCACTGTGCCTCCTGGGTGTAGGGCGGACAGGTAACCTGAAATTAGCTGTCCTGCCGGTCTCTGGAGCAAAGCATAAAGGTCCTTACCCACTCGGGGTTCCTGCTACTGGGCTTCTGCACCTCAGAACCTGTGTAGGGCTGGTCTCCTTCTGGTATCCATTCCTTTGCTACGACTTCCTCCACGCTCGCTGCAATACAGTTCTGCCTTCTGAATGTCCCTTTCTGGGAGCTGCAGCTCTGAGGGCATGCACAGCTCCGTGTCCTTCTCCTTCGTTCTCTGACAAGATCCCACCCCTGCCACGGACCAACTAACTGAGCTGAGCTCAGCCAGCAACTGACTAACTTTCCCTACAGGTCACCAGTTTTACCAATGTGGGGAGTGACCTAATAAATAGGAACAAAAGCTCCCCCTGGTGGCCAGGAGTGTGAAATGTGTTGCATGTTTGTGATACCTGGATGCAGTTATCCTTCATTGCCTCCAAATATAGCATCACTCTTCCCGAGAGGAAAGCAATACCACTGCGACAACCAGGACTCTGGGGTGCTGCACCCCCCTCCCGTTAAATCCAGTACTCCCGGACTGGGAAAAGAAACAACAGCTACAGGTTAGCAAAAAGACATACAAATTTTTGAAATGCTATAAAACAAATTAATATAACTGATGCTTCCCTTTATGGGAAGTAAGGACTCTTGAACGTTACATAACATAACATACTTACATTGTGAATTCACTTTCAAACATAAAACAACTTAATGGAACAGTGCAGCAATTTACTAACTGTGAAATACGATTACTTGAACGGGTATACTATCTTAGAACTTCAGAGTGTAAAACTTCCATTATATTCGCCATCTACACCCAACACTATCTAAAACAATCACGTTCCTTATTCAAGTGCAAGACTTCATATCAACCCCCACGGGCTCACTATATTTTCTCTTCATTTTATTCAAGGTGCATTACCATATCAGACTAAGTAACAGCTTATATAAAACATTACCACTTTAAGAAAGTGCAACAAATAGACTTCCTCTTTAAGGGTGCAAACTATATTCAAGTCCTTTTTCTTTTGAGGTAGTACAAAGTATCAATACTCAAGTCAGTTAATAACGTTGTAACAGCAGAAACGAAGCGAGGGACCCATCATTAACCCTCAAAGTTGGCTTTGGGCGGGCTACAAGGCATGTATCCTGACCCGGAATTCTGCCACGCCAAACGGGTTTTTCTTCAGGTCTCTGTAAAACAAAGCAGTTCTCACAACAAGATTAGCAGCAGTCTCTTTCAGAAGCAGTCTCTGCAAAAGCTTCCTTTTGTAAAACCAGTAGGAAGCACCTGTAAGAAGATGCAAACTATTTACAAGCAAGTCCAGCCCTACCCACACCAGCAAGTGGGCAGAACCAAGGTGCACTTTGTGGGTGCCAACTATGTGCAATGGAAAGTATATGGACCATTCACTGTCCATGATCCAAATGTCCTTGAAGCAAAACGAAACCCTGTAAACAGAGGATCCCTTTAAGCGAGGGACCCCTTTAAGAAATAACCCTGGTCAGGATGTCCTTCCCGGAGATGGGGTTCCACGTCACGGCTGGTGACATAGACTTCTGCCAGCAGTCCCGGTTCCTGAATGAAGCCCCAGCCTCTTCTCGGATGAAAGGCTACTACTATTCCCCGCTTCGCTGGACTCCGGTTACATCGTTTGGTTTTGTGGTTTTGCTCTTTACGTTGGGCTTCCTGTTTCTTTCTTTCTTTCCACTCTAAGATCAGGCATTGTCTATATTCCTCCCAGGTGAGGGCTCCGATATAGGATTCTCCCTTTTGGGCCTCTCGTATAGACCCGTTCAACCTGACTCTCGGAGCGTCCCATCGGAAGATCACCCCCTCAGGGCTCATGTCCAGCGGTAAGCCCACAGACGCTAGTAGCGGGAGTAGTGTCTCGTCAGTGGTGTGGGGAGTCACTGGAGCTGGAGCGAAGACTGGCGTCCGGTCGTAGTCTGGGAGAGGGACGGTCACTGAAGCAGGATTAGTGGCTGGAGGGAGAGCGGTCGTTGGAGCAGGATCGGTCACCGGGGCAGGGGCGTTTTCTGTACCTGCATCCGATGTGGTTCCATCGATGCCAGTCCACTCCGCTGATGAGGATGCTGGAGTCCGCTGCTGCCCGGACCGCGATTCTTCCAGCGCGATCTTCCTGCACAGGGCCGACTTCCATTTCTTCACCATGGTCAGTTCTGCGTCCAGGAGTTGGTGGCTCAGCTCTTCCACCTGCGGTTCCAAGAAGTCCGGATCCTCCTGTAGCAACAAATCCGGGTTCGCTTCCAGTCGCCTGGGATGGTTCTGGGTCACTTCTTCGTCGTTCAGGTACCCACTGGTCGCCATCCCTGCTCCTGGATCTGCGGCCGCACATGCACCCTGCTCCTCCATCTTCGGGGGCTGGGCTGCTTCTTCTCCTTGTTCCCGCCATTGCAAATCAGGAGGCGGAAATCCCTGGCTTATGGGCACATCCCCCTCACATAGCAGCAGTCGGAGGGGGCGTTCATCGCTTTTGGCGCCGCTTTGGTAGTCTCCTCCCATGATGGCACACCCTTCTTCTCCGGCGCTTCTCGTGGCATTGTAATGGTGGCGGTTTTGGCTGGAATTTTTGGTGGCAAATCACAGTTCATCAGTCACACAGTCTTTTAGCACAAATCAGTTAGGCACAGTTCTTTTAGGCGCACATGACCTGATTTTTCAGGCTTTAGTAGATCCTGTTCGTGATGCCAAAGTTGGAGCGTCCCCATGGGGCCGTCGGGTACTCGGTACCGGGTCCTGCAGTTCACAGGGGAATGTCACGGTGTCTGACCCGGCCCATGGCCCTGGGACGTCCGTGTAAAAGGGAAAGGTCTTTAAGAAGAATTTTCGTGACGCCACCTGTGGTATTCAGTCAGGGTGACCGACGCTGCTTTAAGGGGTCCACTGTGGTGATGTTATGGCAGCTATATGGTATACCTTCCCACAGGTGAAGTGTATCCCCAGGGCTTCCCGGTGTGTAGATTGTGGTATGGTGAGAGGAGCAGAGAAGAACGAGGACACAAGGTTGCAGTCTCTTTACCTTTACTGAAGACTTCAGTATCCACAGTCCAGAGCACCAGATCAGAGGGCAGGCAGAGTCCGGCTGGTTTGGAGGCAAGTCCAGAGTCCCCTTGTCCAGTTGGAAATCAGTAGCCTTCCCTTGCACTGCAGTGTTGTAGTTCCTTACTGCCTAAGGCTTCACATAAGGTCCTCATAGATGTAATGTCTCTCTCTCTGTCCCCCATATAGGATAGGACAAACCCGTATGACTGGTGGCTTGAGGTGGTTTGTAGGAACTCTGTCATGCCCCAGCCTCTAAGGGGTGCCACCGTGCCTCCTGGGTGTAGGGCGGACAGGTAACGTGAAATTAGCTGTCCTGCCAGTCTCTGGAGCAAAGCATAAAGGTCGTTACTCCCTCGGTGTTCCAGCTACCAGGCTTCTGCACCTCAGAAGGAGGCAGACTGTGTAGGGCTGGTCCCCTTCTGGTATTATTATTATTATTTATTGTTATAGCGCCATTTATTCCATGGCGCTTTACATGTGAGAAGGGGTATACATAATAAAAACAAGTACAATAATCTTAAACAATACAAGTCCTTTGCTACAACTTCCTTCACACTCGCTGCAATCAGGAGCTGGTTGGCAAATTTTAGCCTGGGGGGCAAGCACACAGCAGTGGCCCATGAGTAGCGGCCCATCCTTAAAGGGGTTGTCAGAGTTTATGCTACACGTCTACAGTCACTATGTGTAAATCCTCATATCATGCTCACTGTGCTCTGTGAAGATTCTCTGGTGTATATATTCCAAGCCACATTTCGACTAGACTGTTTCTGGCCTTGTTCAATACAGTTGCATTAAGCCATGCAAGTCTAGTCGGCATGTGACCACATGTATGCAAATCACAAACTTGCAGTCACAAGCCCGCCGAATAACCACAGCACTGCAAGCAATGTGAGGATTCACAAGTCTGCAGTCACATAGAATGACCCACACACACGCACAGCCCCACTGTATAATGACACACACGCACAGCCCCACTGTTTAATGACACACACACACACCACAGTCCTTGAATCTGTGCTAGCAGTAAAACACTTTGCCCAATACTCCCTTCCCTCCACTCCCCTTGTCAGGCCATGTAATCTTCAGCTCGTATGTGGATCACTGCTCACCATTCCCGCTGTCCGCCGCCCATACACTACCTCCATAACGGCACCATACAAAACCTCCATAACTCCACCATAGAATATCTCCGTAACATCTTGTCCACCACACAGTTTCTCAACAGAACCGGACACTACCTCACTAACCAATGAACAATGCTTTACTAATACCATCATATTGTGCCTCAGCAAAACCTACAGTGTCTGAACAGTACCACACACACATATCCATATGTACACGCAAGGTCATAAAGTGTGTGTGTGTATACACACACACACATGGAGCGGTAGGGAGACAGATGGTCTTATCAGTGGTGTTCTGCTGCCCGGGTCACAGTTCTCAGTCCAGTGCAGGATTCTGCTCTGCGTTCGGTGGCTCTGTCCAAGGCCGGACTGAGACAAAAAGCAGCCTTGCCACACAAATCCCACCAGCACACATACTATAACATGTCCCATCCCCGATCAGTGGATTTTTATTTACCGTATATAAAATATTCATTATGTAAACTAGGGGGCAGGTCAGTGAGGGAGCAGTGACCTATCAGCAGTCTGCATTATGAATACCTAATCAGAGCACCACATGAAGACCCCCCACGGGCCGCCCCGGAGTGCGAGCATGTTATTAACACAAAACTGAAAATAAAGATCAGACAACAACCGCAAGACGGATTTCATCACCAGGTATCATTGTAATCAGTATAACGGCGCCGAGCTGACACTGTCTGTAGGTTCCTGTGCACAATCCTTCTGACAGGGGTACTTTAATTATGCCGTTTATGTCACAAGGGATACGTTGGGGCCGAAAACTATACACCACGCTGGTTCTGGAGGGGCCGACCACTATTCACCACGCGGGATACGCCAGGCCGATCACTAATTGCTACACTGGATACGCCGGGGCCAATGACTATCCGCCATACAGGGTATTCTGGGACTGATATATATATAAACACACATTACAAATTTGATATTCGAAAGTGAAATTATGGGCTGTCCACACGCTCACACACACACATGCACGCTCAAAGACAGAAAAAACACGCACACATGCACGCGCACACACTTGGGAAAACCACACATACACCCAGGAAAACACACACACCCAGGAAAACTCACACACAGTGGCATAACTGCAAAATTATTGGCCCTGATGCAAACTTTCAAATGGGCCCCCCCACGCCAAAATATTTTCCACCCAAATTCACATTTTCCCTATTCATTTCGCACACTATAGCTTTATTATTTAGGCGCACACAAGCCGAAACATGCATAGGGGCAGTGGCACCGCAGGTCTAAGGTAATTATGTTGGATTATGTGGCTTAGTTTCCCTTCCTGAGCCTCAAAATTTTGGTCACTGGATGTTATTTACCAGTATACTTATACACCTTGTCTGACCAATATAAATATGGCTATATACTGTATGTTAGTTATATTTGTGGTAGGGTGCTGGCACTATTGATTATATGAATTTGCCTTTGACCTGTGGTTCCATTCTGTAGAATTTTCCATCTTGGTATCCCGCATGTTGTTATGATTTATAAGATTTTGTATTTATGTATTTAATAAATTGATTGTTTTATGGTTTGGATCCCTTAGTGCATTTTTTCTTATGGGTTCATTTTATTGCAAAGTTGTATAGTGTGACCTCAGTGGCATAGCTATGCTGTGCCCCATCCTGGTATATATTTGTCCCCCGTACTGCCGTTATGTAATGTATAAAAGAAAATAAACCATTATACTCATCAGGGGCTTACATAGAAGTCATGGGAATCCATATAAGAAATATCATGCACACCCATAGTCCTCCTTATAATATACTGCACAGCTCATAGTCATCCATATAGTATAATACACTCCCCATAGTCCTCCATATAGTATAATACACTCCCCATAGTCCTCCATATAGTATTATACACTCCTCAGTCACGTAGTATATTGCCCAGTAACGTAGTATATTGCCCAGCTACGTAGCATATTGCCCAGCTACGTAGTATATTGGCCAGTCATGTAGTATATTGGCCAGCTACGTAGTATATTGCCCAGTCACGTAGTATATTTCCCAGTCACGTAGTATATTGCCCAGTCACATAGTATGTTGCCCACTCACGTAGTATATTGCCCAGCCACGTAGTATATTGCACAGCAACATAGTATATTGACGTATATTGCCCAGTCACGTAGTATATTGCACAGCCACGTAGTATGTAGTATATTGGTCAGCTACATAGTATATTGCCCATTGACGTAGTATATTGCCCAATGATGTAGTATATTGCCCAGTCACGTAGTATATTGCCCAGTCACGTAGTATATTGCCCAGTGATGTAGTATATTGCCCAGTCACGTAGTATATTGCCCAGTCACGTAGTATATTGCCCAGCCACGTAGTATATTGCCCAGCAACGTAGTATATTGCCCAGTCACGTAGTATATTGCACAGCCACGTAGTATGTAGTATAATGGTCAGCTACGTAGTATATTGCCCAGTGACGTAGTATATTGCCCAGCCACGTAGTATATTGCCCAGCCACATAGTATATTGCCCAGCCACATAGTATATTGCCCAGCCACGTAGTATATTGCCCAGTCACGTAGTATATTGCCCAGTCACGTAGTATATTGCCCAGTCACGTAGTATATTGCCCAGCCACGTAGTATATTGCACAGCCACGTAGTATATTGCCAAGCCACATGGTATATTGCCCAGCCACACAGTATATTGCCCAGCCACGTAGTATATTGCCCAGTCACGTAGTATATTGCCCAGTCACGTAGTATATTGCCCAGTCACGTAGTATATTGCCCAGCCACGTAGTATATTACCCAGCAACGTAGTATATTGCACAGCCAGGTAGTGTGTAGCATATTGGTCAGCTACATAGTATATTGCCCAGTGACGTAGTATATTGCCCAGTGACGTAGTATATTGCCCAGCCACGAAATATATTGCACAGCCACGTAGTATATTGCCCAGCCACATAGTATATTGCCCAGCCACGTAGTATATTGCCCAGCCACATAGTATATTGCCCAGCCAAATAGTATATTGCCCAGCCACGTAGTATATTGCCCAGCCACGTAGTATATTGCCCAGCCACGTAGTATATTGCCCAGTGACGTAGTATATTGCCCAGTAACATAGTATATTGCCCAGCTACGTTGCATATTGCCCAGCTACGTAGTATATTGGCCAGTCACGTAGTATATTGCCCAGCTACATATTATATTGCCCAGTCACGTAGTATATTGCCCAGTCACGTAGTATGTTGCCCACTCACTTAGTGTATTGCTCAGCCACGTAGTATATTGCTCAGTCACGTAGTATATTGCCCAGCGACGTAGTATATTGCCCAGTAACGTAGTATATTGCCCAGCTACGTAGCATATTGCCCAGCTACGTAGTATATTGGCCAGTCACGTAGTATATTGCCCAGCTACGAAGTATATTGCCCAGTCACGTAGTATATTGCCCAGTCATGTAGTATATTGCCCAGTCACGTAGTATGTTGCCCACTCACGTAGTATATTGCCCAGCCACGTAGTATATTGCCCAGTCACGTAGTATATTGCACAACCACATAGTATATTGCCCAGCCACATAGTATATTGCCCAGTCACGTAGTATATTGCCCAGTCACGTAGTATATTGCCCAGTCACGTTGTTTATTGCCCAGCCACGTAGTATATTGCCCAGCCACGTAGTATATTGCACAGCCACGTTGTATGTAGTATATTGGTCAGCCACGTAGTATATTGCCCAGTAAAGTAGTATATTAGCCAGTGACATAAAATAAAAAATAAACCTATACTCACCTTAGTCCTGGCTCCTGTGTACGGTGCACGCGGCAGCTTCCAGTGCCAGAGTTGGTATGACTATGAGCGCATGACCTGTGATGACGTCGCGGTCACATGACCGGGACGTCATGGCAGGTCCTTCTCGCGCAGGCGTGCAGGACCTGTGATGAAGTCGCGGTCACATGTCCGTGACATCATGGCAGGTCCTTCTGCAAGACCTATGATTACGTCGCGGTCACATGACCGTGACGTCATGGCAGGTCCTTCTCGTGCAGGCGTGCAGGACCTGTGATGAAGTCACGGTCACATGACCGTGACGTCATGGCAGGTCCTTCTCCCATAGCATCCTTAGAACCGGAACCTGCCGGCGGACAGGACACGACGTTGGAGGGTGAGAATAACTTTTTTTTATTATTATTATTGTTTGTAACATTAGATCGTTTTACTATCGATGCTGCATACGCAGCATCAATAGTAAAAACTTGGTCACACAGGGTTAACGCTCCGGCAACACTGGCATTAACCCTGTGTGAGGGCTGACTGGATGACTGGAGGGGAGTATGGAGCGGGCACTGACTGCGGGGAGGAAAGAGCGGCCATATTGCCGCCGGACTGTGGCCGTCGCTGATTGGTCGTGGCAATGGTCAAAGGCGTTTTGCCACGACCAATCAGCGACTTAGATTCCATGACAGACAGAGGCCGCGACCAATGAATATCTGTGACAGAAAGATAGACGGAAGTGACCCTTAGACAATTATATAGTAGATGCACCCCTCATAGTCCTCCATACAGTATAATACACTCCTCATAGTCCTCCATACATTAAAATGCACTGCTCAGTCCTCCAAATAGTATAATACACTCCTCATAGTGCTACATATACTATAATGCACCGCCATAGTCATCCATGTCGTACAATTCACTTCCCATAGTATAATGCACCCCATAGTTCTTCATATAGTATAATGTATTCCCCATAGTCCTCGATACAGTATAATGCAGCCCACATATAGTATAATGCAGCCACTCTACAGAATATTATGCAGCAACTCCACAAAAGTATAATGCAGCCCTGCCTTACAATATAATATAACCCCCATAGAATATAATGCAGCCCCGCTCATAGTATAATGCAGCTCCTCCATACAGGGGCAGTGAGAAAGACACAGGCAAGCAGTGACTAGGGCAGGGCCGGCTCCAGGTTTTCGAGGGCCCCGGGCGAAAGAGTCTCAGTGGGCCCCCCCCCCTTTAACACATACCCCGATTTATGATGCACAGATACGGCAGAGAAATGTATAGTACAATGCCAGATTTCACTTCTTACATGAGTGACAGCTATTGTAGATTCTGCAGTGTATATATACAGGAGGAAAGGCTCTGTGCAGTGTATATATACAGGAGAGGTGCTGTGCAGTGTATATATACAGGAGGAAAGGTGCTGTGCAGTGTATATATACAGGAGAGGTGCTTTTCTGTTTTGAGTTTTTCTATGAAGCAAAGACTTTTCTACATAAACAACGTTGTTTGGTTTTGTGGCCCCAACAGATCTGTGCTACAAAGTAACAGGCGGCTCGGACATTAATGAGGGACCTGATGCTGAATCCTTTCCACAAACCCTAATGACCCAATTAGTGCCCCGTCATTAGAAGCTCATTAAACGCCTCCCTGTCCCGAGCAGTCATGTACAGTATGGGGGGATCCTGCAGCCACCCCCTGACTGCTCCATACCATACACTGCCCTCTGTCGCGCTCACTATTATCCTGTGCATTTCTCCTTCATCGTTACCCCATGTTACACTTGTCACCCCCCACTACAGAGTAGCAGGGCAGCCAATGTCACCCCCTCCCGGACCCTAATGGCAGCAGGAAATGTCTGCTCCTCTATTGGAACCTGATTTAATCAAGGAATAATGTGGATTTGTTGCCGGTGGCTGCAGGGGAAGGGTTAAGTGATGCCATGTCCGTGGTGGGAGCAGTGGCAGCTGCTGGGACCTGGACAGAGACAACCAATGTTGCTGTGCCTGCACAGTGTGACCTGGAGGAGAGAAGCTGAGACTCCGGAGCAGAAATCACCCACATGCCAGCACTGGGCAGAGTCCCTCCAGTCACCAGCCTGGGGCCACGGGGCCCCAACCTACAGCCCACAGCTCAGATTTATCCATGGCAGCAGCTCCCCTTCCTCCTGGCATCTGGTTAACCCCATTTATGCGGGTCGGATTGTTATCTTTAAGGTTTAGCAATAACCTTCATACAGATGGGAAGGGGTTAAGCTTCTTCCTACCCCACTGGTGCAGGTTTGGTGCAGCATGCATGTATTCTGGGGTTCTGGGAGAGCTGGGTGGCTGCAGACTGCACCCCACCAGCTGCTCCTCCAGACATCACCCACATTTTTAGGCAGCGGAGACAGACAGCAGCAGACTGAGCCACAACTGCAACCACTGCTGGATACCATAACACTCACTGGGGCACGGGTAGGACGGAGCTCCTCCTCGGAATCTGCCTGATAAACTTCAGCACTGTCTGCAGCCACCCAGGGGGGAGAGCAGAGAAGTGCTCTCTCCGCCCACAAACAGTCACACTGGCTGCCTTCTGTTAACCCCTATGTGTGCCTGCCTGGCTGCACTGACTGAGTGAGAAGATGCTTGTGTCAGAGCTGGCACATAGGGGTTAAGAGAACGCAGCCAGCAGTGACTTTGTGGGGGGAGAGAGCATGTTATCTCCTGCTCTGCTCTCCCAGCTGTATCTATGACAGCATGAGTGGGCCCCCCCCCTCTCCCCAGGGCCCCGGCATTTGCCCGCTGTGCCGGGTGCTGACGCCGGCCCTGGACTAGGGGGCAGGGGAGAAGGACACAAAGGGCTAGGGGAGACAGGCAAAAGGGTGACAGGGGCCAGGGAGCAAGGAAGACAGGCACAAGGGGACACACTGGGACTAGGAGGCAGGGGAGAAGGTCACAAGGGGACTAGTGGGCAAGGGAGACTGACACAAGGGGACACACAGGGACAAGTGGGCAAGGGAGACTGACACAAGGGGACACACGGAGACAAGGGACACAAGCACAAGGGGACTCATGGGGAGTAGGAAGAAGGGGAGAAGGGCACAAGGGGACACACAGGGACTAGGAAGCAAGGGAGACAGGCACAAGAGGACACAAGGGGACTCCGAGGGCAGAGTAGATAGGGATTCACGGGGAGACGGGGCTGCAAGGGTACAGGGGAAGACGGGGGTGAGAAACAGGAGCAGGGAAGAAGGGGGCAAAGGGATTACGAGGACAGGGTAGATGGGGAACACACGGAGAGAAAGGGGACAGGGGAGACTTGAGAGCAGGGCAGACGGGTCACACGGGGACAAGGGGCAGGGAATGCATGGGGTGCATGAGGACTCAGGGCATGGGAGATGGGGAGCAATAGGGGACCAGGGGAGGAGGGACAAGGCGTGTTCGGGGGCCCGGGGCACAATGACCTAATTCTGGGTACCTACAAGGACATGGGGCACAGGAGAGCAGGGAGGAAATGGGGCTGGTGTCACAGGGGGCTGGGGATGCTGGTGGATGAGGACGGCGACATATGGGCAGCAGACACACCTCACTACCACTGCAACCGTGGTAGTTACACCCCTGCACCCTAACACACACCTAGGAAAACACACATAGGAAACCACACATACTCAGAAAAAAAAACACATACTCTGACCTGCCATATTTAATTTGTCAAATGCCTCCTCCCCCTGCTACTTGGCACAGCAAACCTTGAGATGAGCAGCTGGAGAGATTAGCTGGAATGTGCTGGGCAGTGGGCACACAAAGCTGCCTACCTCTCATCTTCTCCTGCCCTCTTGTCCTGTGCTGCTGCTTTGCACACTGTGGCTCCTCCCCCTCCAGGTCCTGGCAGATCGGACATCAGAGACAGATCTGCACACAGAAGAGGAGGAGGCTGAGTGCGATCACTATGTAAGTATTGCACCCATCCTCCTCTTCTGTGTGCCAGGAGCTGCCCACACTCACCGCAGCCGGCACATCACTGAAGCCGGCCATGGCTCCAGCCACAGATGCAGGCTGCGTGTCCCGCCCTCCTGTTCCTTCTCATCACACACTGCAGTGCAGGTCCTCCAGCGGCCCTCAGCAGCTGCTTACACACCAGCCGGGGGGGCATATGTTTTCCTGCAACCCGGCCCAGCCCACCCCTGGCTACAATACAGTTCTGCCTTCTGAATGTCCCTTTCTGGGAGCTGCAGCTCTGAGGGCATGCACAGCTCCGTGTTCTTCTCCTTCGTTCTCTGACAGGATCCCAACCCTGCCAGGGACCAACTAACTGAGCTGAGCTCAGCCAGCAACTGACTAACTTTCCCTACAGGTCACCAGTTTTACCAATGTGGGGAGTGACCTAATAAATAGGAACAAAAGCTCCCCCTGGTGGCCAGGAGTGTGAAATGTGTTGCATGTTTGTGATACCTGGATGCAGTTATCCTTCATTGCCTCCAAACATAGCATCACTCTCCCCGAGAGGAAAGCAATACCACTGCGACGACCAGGACCCTGGGGCGCCGCACCTATGTACCCTAAAAAAAGAAAAGTATAAAACTTATTTCTTATAAAAAGCTTAAACTTTATTGAAGATATTTAAAAAAATCGTAATATTCACGTGAAGATAACTTGAAAAAGACAGTAAACAGTATCAGGAGAATGGTGAAGACTAGGGTTGAGCAACTTTTACTTTTTTAGGACCGAGTCGGGTTTTGCAGAACCCGACTTTCTCAAAAGTCGGGTCGAGTGAAATCGGCCAATTATCGCGAAAAGTCGGGGATCGACCGAAACACGAAACCCAATGCAAGTCAATGGGGAAGCATAGTCGGCAGTGAGTGGAGGCCAGGAAAAAACCTACAGTGCCCATTTTAATGGCAAAAACATCCATTCTTGTTACTAAAGCTTGTCAATCTTAATTTACCTTATAATAATAGTTAGGCATTGGAAATTGGGGGTCATTTGGCTAAAGTTGTGGGAGGTAGGGCTGGTTCTAGTTTTTAGTAGGCCCAGGAAACGTGGACTACGTCACGGCGATGGAGCAGGGAGAGGTAAGTATTTCAACTTTGCAAGTACTGTGATCCTGAGCAAGCAGGGCGGCCCACTCGTTCGTACTGGCACAGGGCCCCTCAAAGTACGACGGTGTGTTTGCACGGCGGGGGCGCCTTCCACCGGCAGTGACACTTTTGCGTACTATGAGGGGCCCTGTGCCAGTGACGTCGCCAACGAGTATGCCCCCCCACCTGATGAAGGAACCTGCACTTTCATCTGCACCTTCCTCTTTGTCCCCGTGTAAGGTGGTATAGTATGCGGGAAGGGGAACCTGACTTTCAGCAGGGTCACATTCTGGCTGTGTAGCGTGCAAGGGGAATGTAGTGGTCTGGGTCAATGTACCAGCAGACTCATCTAGCACTGGCTGGGCAATGGGCAGGATGAGAAGGAAACACAGATATAGGCCCAAATAATAAAGTGGGCTAAATGCAGTTCAAAATTGGTAACAGGACTAACCAGGCGGCATTGCTTTGTTCAGTGGAGGACAACTGTAATGAGAGGCTGACACAGTGAGTAGACCCAAATAAGTAAGTAGGCTAAATGCAGTTCAAAATTGGTAACAGTAGTAAACAGGCGGCACTGCTTTGTTCAGTGGAGGAGAAAAGCAAGGAGCGGCAGACACCGTTAGTAGGCCTGTTGTGAATTCTGTTGTCGGGCTCCCTCCTGTGGTCATGAATGGTACTTCGGCTGGTTCTGTCCATGGACTTCCTCTGGTGGGTGTTTCTGAGTTTCCTTCCACAGGTGACGAGGTTAATTCGTTAGCTGGCTGCTCTATTTAACTCCACTTAGATCTTTGTTCCATGCCACATGTCAATGTTCCAGTATTGGTCTAGTTCACTCCTGGATCGTTCTTGTGACCTGTCTTCCCAGCAGAAGCTAAGTTCCAGCTTGTATTTCTTTGGTTTGCTATTTTTCTTTCCAGCTTGCTATTTTTATTGTTGTCTTGCTTGCTGGAAGCTCTGGGACGCAGAGGGAGCGCCTCCGCACCGTGAGTCGTGCGGAGGGTCTTTTTTGCGCCCTCTGCGTGGTCTTTTTGTAGGTTTTTGTGCTGACCGCAAAGTAACCTTTCCTATCCTCGGTCTGTTCAGTAAGTCGAGCCTCACTTTGCTAAATCTATTTCATCTCTGTGTTTGTATTTTCAGCTTTACTCACAGTCATTATATGTGGGGGGCTGCCTTTTCCTTTGGGGAATTTCTCTGAGGCAAGGTAGGCTTTCTTTTTCTATCTTCAGAGCTAGCTAGTTCCTTAGGCTGTGCCGAGTTGCATAGGGAGCGTTAGGCGCAATCCACGGCTATTTCTAGTGTGTTTGATAGGATTAGAGATTGCAGTCAGCAGAGTTCCCACGTCCCAGAGCTCGTCCTTTATTATCAGTAACTATCAGGTCATTCCGTGTGCTCTTAACCACCAGGTCCATTATTGTCCTGACCACCAGGTCATAACAGTACAGGTGGCCCAAGGTACTAATGCATCTCAATAGAGGGATAAGAGAAGTTCTGAGACCATTTTTTTTTCTTTGCAGTGTGTTTTGTCTCTCTTTTCCCCTTTACCTCTGGGTGGTTCAGGACACTGGTGTAAACATGGACATTCAAGGTCTGTCCTCTTGGATGCATAATCTCACTACAAGGGTACAAAACATTCAAGATTTTGTGGTTCAGAATCCGATGTCAGAGTCTAGGATTCCAATTCCTGATTTGTTTTTTGGTGATAGATCTAAGTTCTTGAATTTCAAAAATAATTGTAAATTGTTTCTTGCCTTGAAACCTCGCTCCTCAGGTGACCCTGTTCAACAAGT
This sequence comes from Ranitomeya imitator, assembly GCF_032444005.1. Lineage (NCBI taxonomy): Eukaryota > Metazoa > Chordata > Amphibia > Anura > Dendrobatidae > Ranitomeya > Ranitomeya imitator. The sequence continues at coordinate 98,249,586 of NC_091289.1, read as the reverse complement.
AAAGATCATTATTTCTTTGTTACGTGGTGACCCTCAAGACTGGGCATTTTCCCTTGCGCCAGGAGATCCGGCATTGCGTGATGTTGATGCGTTTTTCCTGGCGCTTGGATTGCTTTATGACGAACCTAATTCAGTGGATCAGGCAGAGAAAATCTTGCTGGCTCTGTGTCAGGGTCAGGATGAAGCGGAGATATATTGTCAGAAGTTTAGAAAGTGGTCTGTGCTCACTCAGTGGAATGAATGTGCCCTGGCAGCAATCTTCAGAAAGGGTCTCTCTGAAGCCCTTAAGGATGTCATGGTGGGGTTTCCCATGCCTGCTGGTCTGAATGAGTCTATGTCCTTGGCCATTCAGATCGATCGACGCTTGCGTGAGCGTAAAGCTGTGCACCATTTGGCGGTACTATCTGAGCATGGGCCTGAGCCTATGCAATGTGATAGGACTTTGACCAGAGCTGAACGGCAAGAACACAGACGTCGGAATGGGCTATGTTTTTACTGTGGTGATTCCACTCATGCTATCTCCGATTGTCCTAAGTGCACTAAGCGGTTCGCTAGGTCTGCCACCATTGGTACGGTACAGTCTAAATTTCTATTGTCTGTTACTCTGATTTACTCTTTGTCATCCTATTCTGTTATGGCATTTGTGGATTCAGGCGCTGCCCTGAATTTGATGGACTTGGAGTATGCTAGGCGCTGTGGTTTTTTCTTGGAGCCCTTGCAGTATCCTATTCCATTGAGAGGAATTGATGCTACGCCTTTGGCCAAGAATAAGCCTCAGTACTGGACCCAATTGACCATGTGCATGGCTCCTGCACATCAGGAGGATATCCGCTTTCTGGTGTTGCATAATCTGCATGATGTGGTCGTTTTGGGGTTGCCATGGCTACAGGTTCATAATCCAGTATTGGACTGGAAATCTATGTCTGTGTCCAGCTGGGGTTGCCAGGGGGTACATGGTGATGTTCCATTTTTGTCTATTTCGTCTTCCACTCCTTCTGAAGTTCCAGAGTTTTTGTCGGATTATTGGGATGTATTTGATGAGCCCAAAGCCAGTGCCCTACCTCCTCATAGGGATTGCGATTGTGCAATTAATTTGATTCCTGGTAGTAAGCTTCCTAAGGGCCGATTGTTCAATTTATCTGTGCCAGAACACGCCGCTATGCGGAGTTATATAAAGGAATCCTTGGAGAAAGGCCATGTTTGCCCGTCGTCATCACCGTTAGGAGCAGGGTTCTTTTTTGTGGCCAAGAAGGATGGTTCTTTGAGACCTTGTATTGATTACCGCTTTCTTAATAAAATTACAGTCAAATTTCAGTATCCTTTGCCGTTGCTGTCTGATTTGTTTGCTCGTATTAATGGGGCTAGTTGGTTCACCAAGATAGATCTTCGAGGGGCGTATAATCTTGTGCGTATTAAACAAGGCGATGAATGGAAAACCGCATTTAATACGCCCGAGGGCCATTTTGAGTACCTGGTGATGCCATTCGGGCTTTCCAATGCTCCATCAGTATTTCAGTCCTTTATGCATGACATCTTCCGAGAGTACCTGGATAAATTCCTGATTGTGTATTTGGATGATATTTTGGTCTTTTCGGATGATTGGGAGTCTCATGTGAAGCAGGTCAGAATGGTGTTCCAGGTCCTTCGTGCTAATTCCTTGTTTGTGAAGGGGTCAAAGTGTCTCTTTGGAGTTCAGAAGGTTTCATTTTTAGGGTTCATTTTTTCCCCTTCTACTATCGAGATGGACCCTGTTAAAGTCCCGGCCATTTACGATTGGACTCAGCCGACATCTGTGAAGAGCCTGCAAAAGTTCCTGGGCTTTGCTAATTTTTATCGGCGCTTCATCGCTAATTTTTCTACTGTTGTTAAACCGTTGACTGATTTGACCAAGAAGGGTGCTGATGTGGTCAATTGGTCTTCTGCGGCTGTAGAGGCTTTTCAGGAGTTGAAGCGTCGTTTTTCTTCTGCCCCTGTGTTGTGCCAGCCAGATGTTTCGCTCCCGTTTCAGGTTGAGGTTGATGCTTCTGAGATTGGAGCAGGGGCTGTTTTGTCGCAAAGAAGTTCTGATGGCTCGGTGATGAAGCCATGTGCTTTCTTTTCTAGAAAGTTTTCACCTGCTGAGCGTAACTATGATGTTGGTAATCGTGAGTTGTTGGCCATGAAGTGGGCATTCGAGGAGTGGCGTCATTGGCTGGAAGGAGCCAAGCATCGCGTGGTGGTCTTGACAGATCACAAGAATTTGACTTATCTTGAGTCTGCCAAACGGTTGAATCCGAGACAGGCTCGATGGTTGTTATTTTTCTCCCGTTTTGATTTTGTGGTTTCGTACCTTCCGGGCTCTAAGAATGTGAAGGCTGATGCCCTGTCAAGGAGTTTTGTGCCTGACTCTCCGGGTGTTCCTGAGCCGGCGGGTATTCTCAAAGAGGGGGTAATTTTGTCTGCCATCTCCCCTGATTTGCGGCGGGTGCTGCAAAAATTTCAGGCTGATAGACCTGACCGTTGCCCAGCGGAGAAACTGTTTGTCCCTGATAGATGGACTAGTAGAGTTATCTCTGAGATTCATTGTTCAGTGTTGGCTGGGCATTCTGGAATCTTTGGTACCAGAGATTTGGTGGCTAGATCCTTCTGGTGGCCGTCTTTGTCACGGGATGTGCGTTCTTTTGTGCAGTCCTGTGGGACTTGTGCTCGGGCTAAGCCCTGCTGTTCTCGTGCTAGTGGGTTGCTTTTGCCCTTGCCGGTCCCGAAGAGGCCCTGGACGCATATTTCTATGGATTTTATTTCGGATCTCCCCGTCTCTCAAAAGATGTCGGTCATTTGGGTGGTTTGTGATCGCTTTTCTAAGATGGTCCATTTGGTACCTTTGTCTAAATTGCCTTCCTCCTCTGATTTGGTGCCATTATTTTTCCAGCATGTGGTTCGTTCACATGGTATCCCGGAGAACATCGTTTCTGACAGAGGTTCCCAGTTTGTTTCAAGGTTTTGGCGATCCTTTTGTGCTAGGATGGGCATTGATTTGTCTTTTTCCTCGGCTTTCCATCCTCAGACAAATGGCCAAACTGAACGAACTAATCAAACTTTGGAAACATATCTGAGATGCTTTGTTTCTGCTGATCAGGATGATTGGGTGTCCTTTTTGCCGTTGGCTGAGTTCGCCCTTAATAATCGGGCCAGCCCGGCTACTTTGGTTTTGCCGTTTTTCTGCAATTCTGGTTTCCATCCTCGTTTCTCTTCAGGGCAGGTTGAGTCTTCGGACTGTCCTGGTGTAGATACTGTGGTGGATAGGTTGCAGCAGATTTGGACTCATGTGGTGGACAATTTGACATTGTCCCAGGAGAAGGCTCAACGTTTCGCTAACCGCCGGCGCTGTGTGGGTCCCCGACTTCGTGTTGAGGATTTGGTTTGGTTGTCGTCTCGTTATGTTCCTATGAAGGTTTCCTCTCCTAAGTTTAAGCCTCGTTTCATTGGTCCGTATAAGATTTCTGAGGTTATCAATCCTGTGTCATTTCATTTGGCCCTTCCTGCTTCTTTTGCCATCCATAATGTGTTCCATAGGTCATTATTGCGGAGATACGTGGCACCTGTGGTTCCATCCGTTGATCCTCCTGCCCCGGTGTTGGTTGAGGGGGAGTTGGAGTATGTGGTGGAGAAGATTTTGGATTCTCGTGTTTCGAGACGGAAACTCCAGTACCTGGTCAAGTGGAAGGGTTATGGTCAGGAAGATAATTCCTGGGTTTTTGCCTCTGATGTTCATGCTGCCGATCTGGTTCGTGCCTTTCATTTGGCTCATCCTGGTCGGCCTGGGGGCTCTGGTGAGGGTTCGGTGACCCCTCCTCAAGGGGGGGTACTGTTGTGAATTCTGTTGTCGGGCTCCCTCCTGTGGTCATGAATGGTACTTCGGCTGGTTCTGTCCATGGACTTCCTCTGGTGGGTGTTTCTGAGTTTCCTTCCACAGGTGACGAGGTTAATTCGTTAGCTGGCTGCTCTATTTAACTCCACTTAGATCTTTGCTCCATGCCACCTGTCAATGTTCCAGTATTGGTCTAGTTCACTCCTGGATCGTTCTTGTGACCTGTCTTCCCAGCAGAAGCTAAGTTCCAGCTTGTATTTCTTTGGTTTGCTATTTTTCTTTCCAGCTTGCTATTTTTATTGTTGTCTTGCTTGCTGGAAGCTCTGGGATGCAGAGGGAGCGCCTCCGCACCGTGAGTCGGTGTGGAGGGTCTTTTTTGCGCCCTCTGCGTGGTCTTTTTGTAGGTTTTTGTGCTGACCGCAAAGTAACCTTTCCTATCCTCGGTCTGTTCAGTAAGTCGGGCCTCACTTTGCTAAATCTATTTCATCTCTGTGTTTGTATTTTCAGCTTTACTCACAGTCATTATATGTGGGGGGCTGCCTTTTCCTTTGGGGAATTTCTCTGAGGCAAGGTAGGCTTTCGTTTTCTATCTTCAGGGCTAGCTAGTTCCTTAGGCTGTGCCGAGTTGCATAGGGAGCGTTAGGCGCAATCCACGGCTATTTCTAGTGTGTTTGATTGGATTAGGGATTGCGGTCAGCAGAGTTCCCACGTCCCAGAGCTCGTCCTTTATTATCAGTAACTATCAGGTCATTCCGTGTGCTCTTAACCACCAGGTCCATTATTGTCCTGACCACCAGGTCATAACATAGGCCCCAACCAAACTAGTAGGCCAAATGCAGTTTAAAATTTGTAAATATAGGCCGAAAGCCTGAAGATCAAAGCTCAGAAAAACAAACCACGAGAACACCAAGGAGCGACAGACACGGTTAGTGGGGCCCAACCAAACTAGTAGGCCAAATGCAGTTTAATATTAAAAATATAGGCCAAAAGCCTGAAGATTGAAGCTCAGGAAAGTAAACCAGGAGAACACCTAGGAGCGGCAGACACCTTTAGTAGGCCCCAACCAAACTAGTAGGCCAAACGCAGTTTAAAATTTGTAAATATAGGCCGAAAGCCTGAAGATCGAAGGTCAGCTTTGTTCAGTGGAGAAGAACAGCAAGGTGCGGCAGACACTGTTAGTAGGCCCAACCAAACTAGTAGCCCAAATGCAGATTCATATTAAAAATATAGGCCGAAAGCCTGAAGATTGAAGCTCAGGAAAAAAAACCAGGAGAACACCAAGGAGCGGCAGACACCGTTAGTAGGCCCCAACCAAACTAGTAGGCCAAATGCAGTTTAAAATTTGTAAATATAGGCCGAAAGCCTGAAGATTGAAGGTCAGCTTTGTTCAGTGGAGGACAAAAGCAAGGAGCGGCAGACACCGTTAGTAGGCCCCAACCAAACTAGTAGCTCAAATGCAGTTTCAGATTTAAAATATCAGCTGTATTGAGTGGCGCAGACAGACACAGGTAGTAGGCCTTAAACTAAAAAGTTATATATAACAAAACCTGGCACTCAACTTTTATGTCTGAAGAAATATTTTGTTTATCAGCAATGAAACGTTTCGGTCCCAAACAAACTGGACCTTCATCAGTCACTGAAAGTGTAAATAATGTACAGGATAACGTAAAAAATAAGAATACAAAAAATAAAGTATATACAGTGAAAGACATCTAATGTATGGCAATTTAGTTATTAAAGGTTCAACAACAGTATAGAACCGCCCACTAGTGGCACAATACTACTCCGGTTGGTAAGTGGTTAACAAGGTGAAAAGGTGGTAACATACCGTGCTTTTTAGCGTATATTTATAAGAGATGTGCTCCTATGGGTAGGCGATAGGAAGTATCTGTAATGGAAGGTTAAGCATGAGAGTGGTGGATAGAAAGGGTAGTGGTGTTGATGGAATAACACATACCAGTATAGCTGTCGGGAAATAGTCCGTATGGCTGCAAGGGCAGCATCCTATCGGAATGTATAGCACCCCCGTACGCTAATGCCTATATGGCACACTTCGAGGAGTCCGTCATCTATAGACATCATCTCTTCATTTCGCATGTCCTTTATTGGACACGCTATATAGATGACATTTTTTGCCTATGGGGGGGCACGTTGGAATCCTTGGAAACATTCTTCACGTTTTTGAATGAGGCATGGCCGGGCATAAGGTTTACCATCACCCATGACACTAGGACTGTAAGTTTTCTGGACACTACGGTTCTTAAGGATCAAGAGGGTCGTTTGACCACTGACTTACATATAAAACCCACCGACCGGAATAGCATTTTGCACTACGATAGTTTCCATCCCCCAGCAGTCAAACGCTGCATTCCAAAATCACAATTCCAACGTGTACGCCGCATTGTCTCTGATCAAGACAAATGTGAGCAACGCCTACAGGACATGACTACCAAATTCCACCAACGTGGGTACCCGAAACGCGTCCTAGAGGAACAAAAAAAAACCCCTCCCCGGACACGGGATAGTGATCAGGGAAAAAGGGTCCCTTTCGTACATCTCTACCACCCGGTTACCTCCATCCTCCACAAACATATTAGAAAGCACTGGCCATTACTTTCAACGGCATACCCTACAGTACCAGAATTTAAACTTCCCTTTTTGCCGTGCTACAAAAGACCACATAATCTTAGGGATACACTGGTTAAAGCGGATTTTGGTACCACACAGACAATGAAATCCAGATTCCTGTCACATCCTAGAATGGGGACATTCCCGTGTCTGCACTGTGCACAGTGTGGGAATGTGCAAAAAGGCCATACTTTTCAACACCCGCACACAGGTAAAAGCTTTGAGATTAAAAACTATTACACATGCCTATCGTCGTTTGTAATTTATCTCATTAAATGCCCATGTGGCCTATTATACATCGGAGAAACGACCCAACCAGTGCGAGACAGGATATCGAAGCACAAATCTACCATCCGCTGTAATAATCTTCTTCTACCAGTTCCCCATCATTTCTCGACTCATGGTCATACCATTTCACAATTGAGATACCAAGTAATTGATTCTATTCCACCACAACGACGGGGGGGTGACCGTATTGCGCTTCTGAAGAAGCGAGAGGCGTTCTGAATACATACTTTGGATACCCTCACACCGAAAGGGTTAAACAGGGACTATGATTTGTTGGCATTTATTTAAACTACTGTACCAGTTATCACCGTGTAATTTTACTTGAGTTGTATTTATGCTAACTGTTCCCTTTGTTTGCTTATTCTAGAATCGCCTGTATTGATTCTTGGACCGAGAACCCTCCCATGTGGCACTCACTTTAACATGACGGCTCACCCTCTACTCACCGGCACTATTTCAGCATAAGTTAATGTATTATCGCCTCCAGGCACGTCCTTCCACGTACTGAGTCCCACTATATTTGTGGTATACAGTGGGGCAAAAAAGTATTTAGTCAGTCAGCAATAGTGCAAGTTCCACCACTTAAAAAGATGAGAGGCGTCTGTAATTTACATCATAGGTAGACCTCAATTATGGGAGACAAACTGAGAAAAAAAAATCCAAAAAATCACATTGTCTGTTTTTTTATCATTTTTTTGGCATATTATGGTGGAAAATAAGTATTTGGTCAGAAACAAACAATCAAGATTTCTGGCTCTCACAGACCTGTAACTTCTTCTTTAAGAGTCTCCTCTTTCCTCCACTCATTACCTGTAGTAATGGCACCTGTTTAAACTTGTTATCAGTATAAAAAGACACCTGTGCACACCCTCAAACAGTCTGACTCCAAACTCCACTATGGTGAAGACCAAAGAGCTGTCAAAGGACACCAGAAACAAAATTGTAGCCCTGCACCAGGCTGGGAAGACTGAATCTGCAATAGCCAACCAGCTTGGAGTGAAGAAATCAACAGTGGGAGCAATAATTAGAAAATGGAAGACATACAAGACCACTGATAATCTCCCTCGATCTGGGGCTCCACGCAAAATCTCACCCTGTGGGGTCAGAATGATCACAAGAACGGTGAGCAAAAATCCCAGAACCACGCGGGGGGACCTAGTGAATGAACTGCAGAGAGCTGGGACCAATGTAACAAGGCCTACCATAAGTAACACACTACGCCACCATGGACTCAGATCCTGCAGTGCCAGACGTGTCCCACTGCTTAAGCCAGTACATGTCCGGGCCCGTCTGAAGTTTGCTAGAGAGCATTTGGATGATCCAGAGGAGTTTTGGGAGAATGTCCTATGGTCTGATGAAACCAAACTGGAACTGTTTGGTAGAAACACAACTTGTCGTGTTTGGAGGAAAAAGAATACTGAGTTGCATCCATCAAACACCATACCTACTGTAAAGCATGGTGGTGGAAACATCATGCTTTGGGGCTGTTTCTCTGCAAAGGGGCCAGGACGACTGATCCGGGTACATGAAAGAATGAATGGGGCCATGTATCGTGAGATTTTGAGTGCAAACCTCCTTCCATCAGCAAGGGCATTGAAGATAAAACGTGGCTGGGTCTTTCAACATGACAATGATCCAAAGCACACCGCCAGGGCAACGAAAGAGTGGCTTCGTAAGAAGCATTTCAAGGTCCTGGAGTGGCCTAGCCAGTCTCCAGATCTCAACCCTATAGAAAACCTTTGGAGGGAGTTGAAAGTCCGTGTTGCCAAGCGAAAAGCCAAAAACATCACTGCTCTAGAGGAGATCTGCAAGGAGGAATGGGCCAACATACCAACAACAGTGTGTGGCAACCTTGTGAAGACTTACAGAAAACGTTTGACCTCTGTCATTGCCAACAAAGGATATATTACAAAGTATTGAGATTAAATTTTGTTTCTGACCAAATACTTATTTTCCACCATAATATGCAAATAAAATGTTAAAAAAACAGACAATGTGATTTTCTGGATTTTTTTTCTCAGTTTGTCTCCCATAGTTGAGGTCTACCTATGATGTAAATTACAGACGCCTCTCATCTTTTTAAGTGGTGAAACTTGCACTATTGCTGACTGACTAAATACTTTTTTGCCCCACTGTATATGTTCTCTGTTTAGGTGTTCTCGTATCCATATGCGACCCATTCTTAGTATTTTACTACATATCCCTACACAGACTGCATTACTACTTTATCTATGTGGGACTATACTATTATATCTTTTTCCTATCATCTCTTTTTATTAAGTACACCTATCATTGCCTTGCTCCTGACATTGTCTCCTGGTACGCACTACCATTCCTGATATGCGTCCTGGACCAATGTCCTAGCCAGTACATGTACATTTCTTCCTAGACCGGTATTGTAGACACACCTCCGTTCCTTGGACAAACCCCCTAATATGACACGCACGAGTGGCTCCCTTGGAACGCACCGCCATATTGGTGGTGACGTAGCAGTGTTGCAGACACACCTCTGTTCTTTGGACACACCCCCTAGTATGACACGCACGAGCGGCTCCCTGGAACGCACCGCCATATTGGTGGTGACGTACCAGGCCTCGTGTCATTGCGCGCCGGACACGCCCGCTTCCGGTCGGCGGCGTATATACCGCTGAGACCGTATACTTGCTATGGCGTTCTCTCTGTTAAGCGTTTGGACTAGCGGTGGACACCGCGTCATCACAGCCATCCCTGCACGGTAAGGTGCACGCGCACATTATATATCTATGGGGCCATATAAGTGTTCATTTTCTAACTCCCTACGTTAAACATTCCGATAGGATGCTGCCCTTGCAGCCATACGGACTATTTCCCGACAGCTATACTGGTATGTGTCATTCCATCAACACCACTACCCTTTCTATCCACCACTCTCATGCTTAACCTTCCATTACAGATACTTCCTATCGCCTACCCATAGGAGCACATCTCTTATAAATATACGCTAAAAAGCACGGTATGTTACCACCTTTTCACCTTGTTAACCACTTACCAACCGAAGTAGTATTGTGCCACTAGTGGGCGGTTCTATACTGTTGTTGAACCTTTAATAACTAAATTGCCATACATTAGATGTCTTTCACTGTATATACTTTATTTTTTGTATTCTTATTTTTTACGTTATCCTGTACATTATTTACACTTTCAGTGACTGATGAAGGTCCAGTTTGTTTGGGACCGAAACGTTTCATTGCTGATAAATAAAATATTTCTTTAGACATAAAAGTTGAGTGCCAGGTTTTGTTATATATGGTCATGGTGTTGGAACCTACCTGAGCACCACTTATCCTTAGGCTGTGCACCAGTTTTATATACTCAAGTTAAACTAAAAAGTTGGCTCAATGCAGTTTAAAAAAGGTTATAGGGGGACACGCACAGCATTGGTGAGCGGAGGACAATTGTAAGGAGGGACCGCAGACAGACTTAGTAGGCCTAAAATTAAAAAAGTAGGCTCGATGCAGGTTTAAATAGGTTACAAGGGTACCCAGGCAGCATTGGGGTGGTCAGCGGAGGACGATTGCAAGGAGGAACCGCAGACAGACTTAGTAGGCCTAAAATAAAAAAGTAGGCTTGATGCAGGTTTAAATAGGTTACAGGGGTACACAGGCAGCATTGGTGTGGTCAGCAGAGGACAATTGGAAGGAGTGTCTGACACAGTTAGTAGGCCAAAATAATAAAGTGAGGTTAACCCCTTCACCCCCGGAGCTTTTTCCGCTTTTTCATTTTCGTTTTTTGCTCCCCTCCTTCCCAGAGCCATAACTTTTTTGTTTTTCCGTCAATATGGCCATGTGAGGGCTTATTTTTTGCGGAACGAGATGTACTTTTGAACGATACCATTGATTTTACCATGCCATGTAACAGAAAACGGGAAAAAAATTCCAAGTGTGGTGAAATTGCAAAAAAAGTGCAATCTCACACTTGTTTTTTGTTTGGCTTTTTTGCTAGGTTCACTAAATGCTAAAACTAACCTGCCATTATGATTCTCCAGGTCATTACGAGTTCATAGACACCAAACATGTCTAGGTTATTTTTTATCTAAGTGGTGAAAAAAAATTCCAAATTTTGCGAAAAAAAAAAAAAATGCGCGATTTTCCGATACCCGTAGCGTCTCTAATTTTCGCGATCTGGGGTCGGTTGAGAGCTTATTTTTTGCGTGCCGAGCTGGCGTTTTTAATGATACCATTTTGGTGTAGATACGTTCTTTTGATCGCCCGTTATTGCATTTTAATGCAATGTCGCGGCGACCAAAAAAACGTAATTTTGGCGTTTTGATTTTTTTTCTCGCTACGTCATTTAGCGGTCAGATTAATCCTTTGTTTTTATTGATAGATCGGGCGATTCTGAACGCGGCGATACCAAATATGTGTATGTTTGATTTTTTTTTAATTGTTTTATTTTGATTGGGGCGAAAGGGGGGTGATTTGAACTTTTATATATTTTTTTATTTTTTTTATATTTTTAATCACTTTTTTTTTTTAATTTTGGCATGATTCAATAGCCTCCATAGGAGGCTAGAAGCTTGCATAACTCGATCGGCTCTGCTACATAGAGGTGAAGTACAGATCACCTCTATGTAGCAGAAATGCAGGGTTGCTTTGAACGCCGACCACAGGGTGGCGCTCAAAGCAATCGGCCATCAACAACCATAGAGGTCTCAAGGAGACCTCTGGTTGTTATGGCGATGCACTGCTGACCCCCGATCATGTGATGGGGGTCCGCAGTGCGAGTACCACCGGCCGCGCGGCCGGGAGCGCTAGTTAAATGCCGCTGTCAGCGCTTGATGGCGGCATTTAACTAGTTAATGAGCGCGGGCGGATCGCGATTCTGCTCGCGCTCATTGCGCGCACATGTCAGCTGTACAAAACAGCTGACATGTCGCGGCTTTGAGGTGGGCTCACCGCCGGAGCCCACCTCAAAGCAGGGGATCTGCCAGCTGACGTACTATTCCGTCAGCTGGCAGAAGGGGGTTAATGTCTGGCAAAAAAATAATTTAACAAATAAACAGGTGGCATACCTATGTACAGGGGTGGGCTCCTCTGCTGACTTGCAGACAGTGGTATTTGGCGCAAAATATTAACTGGTGTAAATGTAGGACAGGGCCCCTGAATATTTTTACTAGCATCATACATGTCAACAAATTGGTATTGGCAGTGCCATTGAAGGATTTAACCGCACAGACTAAACAGTGGTGGAGCAGTGAGAGATAATTTTGCAAGTGGTAGAGCACTGTTTGAGCTGGGGGGGGAACACTCTCTCGTGGGCGGCGGTACTGGCCCAGGGCCCCTCATGTTACGATGGTGTGTCTGACGTTGGGTGCGCACAACCACCGCCAGAGACACTTCATTGTACTATGAGGGACCCTGTGCCAGTGCCGTCGCCCAAAAGTGGGCACACCCACTTCTTCAGCCAAACGGCACTCGCAAGCGTGCTTGCGCCAAGTGGTGACCACGGCCCCATGGGGGGAGTCAGCCCATTTAGGGAGGTGTAAAAATGGTGTATGCTGGACATACAGCAGCTGCAAATGGAGAAATTGGAGCAGTCAGTAAGACCAGTCCAAAAGCAAGACCTTTTTACAGGAAAGCTAGGTGTCAGCAGGGAAAGGTGGGGCAAAATAATTAGAAATCCATGATTGGTTCATTTTAATGAAGGTTAGATCATCAACATTTTGGGTAGCCAGACGACTCCTTTTTTCGGTCAGTATTGAACCAGCAGCACTGAATACTCTTTCTGATAGCACACTAGCTGCTGGGCAAGCAAGCTCCTGCAATGCATATTCTGCCAATTCAGGCCAGGTGTCTATTTTGGATGCCCAGTAATCAAATGGGAATGACTTGTGAGGGAGATCATCGATAAGGGAGGAAAAATAGTTAGTAACCATACTGGACAAATGTTGTCTCCTGTCACTTTGAATTGATGCTGCAGTACCTGTCCTGTCTGTGGTCATTGCGAAATCACTCCACAACCTGGTCATAAAACCCCTCTGTTCAACGCCACTTCTGATTTGTGCACCTCTAACACCTCTGCCATGTTGCCCCCTGCAGCTCGTGTGAGAACCATCACTGCCGCTGTGTGGTGGGAATGCCTGAACTAAACGGCCTAAAAGAGTTGCTTGTTTGGTAGCCAATATTTGCTCAACTTTCTCATGTGGCATGATATTTTGCCATTTCCCTTTATAGCGTGGATCCAGGAGGCAGGCCAAGCAGTAATCGTCATCGGTCATCATTTTGATAATGCGGGGGTCCCATTTTAGGATACACAAGGCATAATCCGCCAAGTGGGCCAATGTTCCAGGTGTCAATTCACTGCTTGTGCTGGGTTGAGGAGCACTTTCTGGCAAATCAACATCACTTGTCTCCCTCAAAAACCCTGTACCTGACCTTGCAACACCACCAGTTTCTATTGCCCCCTGAGAATCTTCCTCCTCCCATAAATATTCATCTCCATCATCCTCCTCGTCCTCCTCCTCTTCATCTGCCACCTCGTCGAGGATTCTTCCCTGAGCAGACAGTGGCTGACTGTCATCAAGGCTACCCTCGTCCTCGGCTGCAGACGCCTGCTCCTTTATGTGCGTCAAACTTTGCATCAGCAGACACATTAGGGGGATGCTCATGCTTATGATGGTGTCGTCTGCACTAACCAGGCATGTGCATTCCTCAAAACACTGAAGGACTTGACACAGATCTTGTAGCTTCGACCACTGCACACCTGGCAACTCCATGTCTGCCATCCAACTGCCTGCCCATGTATGTGTATCCTCCCACAAATACATAACAGCACGCCTCTGTTCGCACAGCCTCTGAAGCATGTGCAGTGTGGAGTTCCACCTTGTTGCAACGTCGATTATAAGGCGGTGCTGGGGAAGCTTCAAAGATCGCTGATGGTTCTGCATACGGCTGGAGTGTACGGGCGAACGGCCGATGTGCAAGCAAATTCTTCGCACCTTCACGAGCAGGGCGGGTAACCCCGGATAACTTTTCATGAAGTACTGCACCACCAGGTTCAAGGTGTGAGCCAGGCAAGGAATGTGTTTCAGTTCTGAAAGGGCTATGGCAGCCATAAAATTCCTTCCGTTATCACTGACTACCTTGCCTGCCTCAAGATGTACACTGCCCAGCCATGAGTTAGTTTCTTGCTGCAAGAAGTCGGACAGAATTTCTGTGGTGTGTCTGTTGTCGCCCAAACACTTAATTTCCAACACAGCCTGCTGACGCTTCCCACAAGCTGTTCCATAATGGGACACCACGGTTGCAACACTGGCAGCTGCGGATGGAGTGGTCCCACGACTGCGCTCTGTGGACGAGCTTTCGCTTCTGGAGGAGGAGGAGGAGGGGCAAATGCCTACAGCCAACTGTTTCCTAGACCGTGGACTAGGCAGAACTGTGCCACTATGGCTGTCCCCTGTGTACCCTGCATCCACCACATTAACCCAGTGCGTCATCATAGACACGTAACGTCCCTAGCCATGCCTACTGGTCCATGCATCTGTTGTGAGGTGCACCTTTCTACTTACTGATGTCCTGAGTGCATCGACAATGCGGTCTTTGATATGCTGGTGGAGGGCTGGGATGGCTTTTCTCGCAAAGAAGTGTCGACTGGGTAGGTCATAGCGTGGTACTGCGTAGGCCATCAGGGCTTTGAAAGCTTCGCTTTCAACCAACCGCTGGGGCATCATCTCTAACGAGATTAGTCTAGCAATGTGGGCGTTCAAACCCTGTGTACGCGGATGAGAGGATGAGTACATCCCTTTCCTAAGGAGAGTCTCTTGTAGGGTGAGCTGGACTGGAGAGCTGCATATGGTGGAACTAGCGGGGGTGGTGGTGAACATGGCAGACTGAGAGAGGGTTGGTGATGGTAATCTTGCTGTTGGGCTACATACAGTGTTTCCTACCAAGAACCTGGTGATTCCCTGACTGCTTTGGCCTTGCGACGATACCTCCACATTTGCTGCAGGTGGTGTCGTAAACGGTGGGCTTTCAGTGAGGGAAGGAATGTAGCGTTGCTGACTAGCTTCATTGTGAGCGGGTGCAACAACTTTACAGGACATTTGGTAGTTAGTCCAGGCTTGCAAGTGCATGGTGGTTAAATGTCTACGCATGCAACTTGTATTTACATTTTTGACATTCTGACCTCTGCTAAAGGTCCTTGAGCATTTCTTACAGATCACTTTGCACCGATCATTAGGATCTTGGTTAAAAAATTGCCAGACTTCACTCTTCCTACTATCAAAAACCTTTTTAGGCATTGCACACTGAGCAACTTTAACTGGATGGCCACGCTGTCCTAAAACTGTTTTTGGTTTTGACACACGATTTGGCCCAGATGTGGGCCTGCCAGATGAAAGCTGTTGCGATGGAGATGCCTGCTGCGGCTCCTCCTCCGCTTCAGAGCTACTGCCAGCGGCACCCTGTTCCCCCAATGGCTGCCAATCGGGGTCAACAACTGGGTCATCTATCACCTCCTCTTCTATGTCCTGTGCACCTTCCTCTGGGTCACCGTGTAAGTCGGTGCTATAGTGTTCGAGACGGGGCATCATAGTCTCATCAGGGTCAGATTCTGGCTCAGTACACTGCAAGGGCAATGTTGTGATCTGAGTCAATGGAACAGCATAATAATCTAGCTGTGGCTGTGCATCTGTGCACTCCATGTCCGATTCATCTTGTAATGGGCATGGCCTGTTAACAATTTCCCTTTCTAACCCAGGCACGGTATGTGTAAAGAGCTCCATGGAGTAACCTGTTGTGTCGCCTGACGCATCCTTCTATGTTGTTCTGGGTGAAGGACACAAGGAAGCGACTTGTTCCTGATCGGGAGCATCCACTGACGACGCGCTGCTTTTAAATTTTGCACTTTCCGAAGAGGAGGCGAAAGAGCTAGAGGCAGAGCCAGCAAGGAAAGCCAAAACATGTTCCTGCTGCTCCGGCTTTAAAAGCGGTTTTCCTACTCCCAGAAAAGGGAGCGTTCGAGGCCTTGTGTAGCCAAACGATGACGCTGGCTCAACAACTCGAGACTTAGGTGCTATATTGCTTTTCCCACAACCACCTGATGCTCCACCACCACTACCATCATTACCAGCTGGCAATGACCGCCCACGGCCACGACCTCTTCCAACAGACTTCCTCCTTCTTGGAAAAATGTTACCAAACTAACAAACGTTATATGGTACTGTAAAACCAGTTAGAAGGTGTACGTAAACTTGTTGTGAATTTAAGTCTCCCTTTATAGGTGTGTGAGACTGCTGGGAAAATCAGGCCCACTGTATTACACTACACAGTTTGAGTGGCAGAAAGTGGCTGACAGATATGCCACAAACAGGACTGACGCAGATGCACTCAGTGGCAATATAAATCTCCCTTTTTATCTGTGGGAGAATGCAGGAAAAAAAAGGCCCACTGTATTACACTACACAGTTTGATTGTCAGAAAGTGGCTGCCAGATATGCCACAAACAGGACTGACGCAGATGCACTCAGTGGCAATATAAATCTCCCTTTTTTATGTGTGGGAGAATGCAGGAAAAAATCAGGCCCACTGTATCACATTAAACAGTTCGAAAGGCAGAAAGTGGCTGCCAGATATGACACAAACAGGACTGACGCAGATGCACTCAGTGGCAATATAAATCTCCCTTTTGTATGTGTGGGAGACAGCAGAAAAATCAGGCCCACTGTATTACACTAAACAGTTTGAGTGGCAGAAAGTGGCTGCCAGATATGCCACAAACAGGACTGACGCAGATGCACTCAGTGGCAATATAAATCTCCCTTTTTTATGTGTGGGAGAATGCAGGAAAAAATCAGGCCCACTGTATTACACTACACAGTTTGAGTGGCAGAAAGTGGCTGGCAGATATATCAAAAAATACAAGGGCTGTTGTAGAATTTCAATCTCCCTACAATGATCAAAGGACAAGTATGGCAGCAATAAAAAGGACTGCTGCACACATGAGTGTGGACAAAGAAACAAGAGACGTGTGCTGAAAAGAAGGAGCAACAGGATTTTTGCTTTGAAAAAAGCAGTTGGTTTGCACAGCGGCGTACAAACAGCAATGCAGCTATCAGGAAGCCTTATAAGCTACAGAGCTGATGCACAGAAATCTAGCCTCCACTGTCCCTGCAAAGAAAAGGTGGTGTTGGACAGTGGAAATCGCCTCCCTAACAATATCCCTGCTTCAGACGAAGCTGCAGCAACCTCTCCCTATGCTCAGATCGGCAGAAGTAAGATGGCGGTCGGCGTGCACGCCCCTTTATAGCCCCTGTGACGCCGTAGAAAGCAAGCCAATCACTGTCATGCCCTTCTCTAAGATGGTGGGGACTGAGACCTATGTCATCACGCTGCCCACACTCTGCGTCCACCTTCATTGGCTGAGAAATGGCGCTGAACGCATCATATGAAACGCGACTTTGGCGCGAAGATCGCGTACCGCATGGCCGAACCCCCACTTGGATCGGGTCGGGTTTCATGAAACCCGACTTTGCAGAAAGTCGGCGACTTATGAAATTGACCGATCCATTTCGCTCAACCCTAGTGAAGACATAAAATATGTGACAGCACAAGCAGGAAGTTAGCACTAAATGATAGTAAAGAGAATGCAGATATATCTTTATATGCCACATCTGTCCAATATAAATCACAGTGGATTGTAGAAAGCTAATTCTCAGGGGGTGAAACTCTCAGAAACACTGTAAACTCATGATATGTGAGATGCAAGACATTTGAATATATATTTTAGTGGTAAAAAAATCTAATGTCCAATTGTACCTGAATGCAAAGATAAATGACAAGAAGATTCACATATTTAAGATAAAGGTAGATACATGTGTTGCCGAGTCACAGCAACATACCCTGGGCAGATGCTGCTAAGGGAACACATAATAGCGGTACAATTAGGCCGGAGTCACACTAGACCTTAATACGGATGAGTGCAATGCGATAAAAAATCGCATAGCACTCGGCCCAATGTTAATCTATGGGGCAGCTCCCATCATCGGATATTTTCTCAGTCATATTCAGGATCCAAGTGAAATTACAGCATGCTGCGATTGTCAGTGTATCTCGGCCGAGAATCACCAATGCAAGTCTATGGGTGCGAGATAAAATCGGATTACACACGGACCATGCGTGTGCATTGCGAAAAATACGGAAGACACCTCCAGGTGACAGGAAATTTAATCATCCATTATCAGGAAGCTTTGGCATGCAAATTTGTGGTCCACGCTGTATTAAAACCAGGAAGCACGCCTCCACAGAGTGTACTGTGTAGCAGCATGGCCAGGCATATAAATGCTGAGATTCTGATTGCTCTGGTCCATGATAGACCAGAATTATGGGACCAACGCGACGCACATTATGCGGACCGTGCACGTAAAGACGCAGCATGGAGGGCAATCTGTTACCACATGTTCCCTGATTTTGATGAGTGACCTCATGATGTTCAGCAAGAAATTTGTAAGTACCATCCTTTAACAAAATATTTCAAAAATTGTGTTCCTGATAAAAATAACCATGAACACATCATATGTGATGTGTTTATTATTAGTGAGGTAAATGTTGCTTGCGGATGCAAAATCATCAACATGACACTCTAATATGGGTAAAATTTTCTAGAAAGAGTCCTTTTATATAGGACAAAGGGACTTTTATGTCCCCCTAGGCTCCAGGGCCCGTGTGCGATGGCAAACCCTGTACCTGTTGGAGTTATGTGCTTGATAGTTAAAACAATTCTTGTGTTTCTTTGCAGTGAATTATGTCAATAGACGCTGGTGGAGTTGCAGGGACCAATACCGGCATGAAAGTCAACTTTTTGGGCGTAGTGGTGATGCAGCCCCCCAAAAAAGAAAATATCTTTATTTTGAGCATCTTAATTTTCTTGCACCGGTGATGGAGCTCAGACCGTAAGTGAATGTATGTCACAAAATTTGTAACACATGTTATAACGTGAATATTTTTTTTTAAAGCTTTTTTATTATTTTTTGATTTCCAGAACAGAGTCAAATCTGACAGAAAGGGAGACTGCATCTGACTCCGAGGTGGTGATTGACCCCGTTGGTGAAGGTGCCGAAGTGGCTGGACCATCAGGCCAACCAACAAGCAGCAACCAACCACCACCACCACCACAACCAGCAGCAGCATCTTCTGCCACACAGGAGGCCAATCCAGAGGTGGAGGAAGGCGCCCACAGTAGCAGTCCAACCTTGGCTCTGGATACATCACCACAGCCTACTACAAGACCACATCGTGGTCGGCGCAGAAGGGTGCCTTCTAACACTGGCACCAGGAGGCAAGTGGATACAGGGGTGTTGGACTATTTGTCCAGGGCTGCCCATGACGATGGGGAGGAAGCATACTTCCGCAGTCCTACTTTCGTCCCATTCCATGCTCGCTCAGGCTGCGGACCCGAGGTTGTCTACAAATAGTGATAAATGCGGCAACACCCCCAAACATCCCTACTCCTGTGTTTAACTACCTAGGAAGTTGGCAAATGTCATCTACAAACCTTCTGGCAGTGCAAGACCTTCCGCAGGAACAAACACAACCAGTCGCAGCACCACCCCTGTGACGTATTGCACCACAACAACAGCCTGCCCAAAGCAACCAACAAACACAACCTACGCCAATGTATGAGTATCCACCACCTGCCCAATCTGACCACTTGAGCAAACACATGTTTGGAGGCTGGTCCCAACATGTGTCTGCTCGACATGGCCATATTGGGGGGTATGACCAAGTGGGAAGATCCAGTTCACAAGAGTTAATGCACTTCTACCCTCAGCAATAATTTTTACCTCAGACACAGGATAGATCTTTGCAGCACAACCCTTCATATATATCTGGCATACCACATCTGGCATACCACAGGTTGACAGTCAGGTTGGTCATCCACCTAGGCCAAGTTCGGCACATGCTGGCCACCCGCCATCACCATCCCCAACCTACCAGAACCTGTAATTTTTGATAAACAGTTTTTGGCCTGTCATTTACGCTGTTTTTGGTGTAATGTTATTTGTGCCCTTGGCATGTTATGTTTTATTGTTTGCTCAGGTTAATATGCCTATAATTACATATGATGTGAATATGTTGTTTGCTACTAGATATATGCTTTGAGCAGTAAAAAGTTTTTAAAAAATATGAGTGTTATGTATTGTTAATACTACATACATGATGTGACTACTTAACAAAAGAAGTATTTTGTTAGGACAAACATACTACACAATTCAAACAGGAACATTATTTTATTTATTAAGTTATTAAGTTAGAATATAACAACAAAATTAAAGCAAAACAGCATTGTCTTGCCAGACAGTTGATCCCTCTGTTGAAACAAAATAATTTGCTAAGACATCACAAACTTTTATGCCAGGGGGCTGACGACGTGAAGGAAGAACACGTGTAGTCAGGGGTGGATTACAGGTAGCCAGCGCCCCGGGCTGTTCAGACATTGTGGGCCCCCCCGGTCATGTGACGGGGGAGGGTCATGTGATGGGGGGGTCATGTGACAGGGAATAATATCACATACAAGGAACAAATATCGCTACACCATGTCAAGAGCACATATTACCACCACTTGGTGACCAAATAGCACATACAAGGGACAAATACCACAACACCATTTCCAGACCACATATTACCGCCACATAGTGACTGAATACTACAATACTGACAGTAATAAAAAAATAAAACAACAAAATACTATCACCATAACTGCCAGTATTCACAGGAGATCTGTACCTAGTATGCAGTGTCTGTGTAGAGGTTATACAGCGATCACTGGCGACATTATACACAGGAGCTCTGTATATGGTTTACAGCAGGGGTGTCAAACTGCAATCCTCAAGGGCCGCAAACAGGTCATGTTTTCAGGATTTCCTTGTATTGCACAGGTGACAATTTAATCACCTGCACAGAATGATTCCAGCACCTTGTGCAATACAAAGGAAATCTTGAAAACACTCATGGTCTGAGCTGAGGCCCTCGAGGAATGCAGTTTGACACCCCTGGTTTACAGTGTATAGTGTCAGTGTATAGGTAACACTGACTCACCAGCGACGTCTCTAGGTGAAGTCCTTCATCTGTCATGAAGCACAGACCGCCATCATTTATTCCAGCCAGGGCTTGTTTGTTGTTTCTGCAGGAAATAACACAGTTATCTCGAGCTCCGCTTGCAGAACACATTACTTAATTTTTCCCAATTTCAACAATACACCACATGAAGAAAAAAAGGTGATATAGTGTCACTCTGCACAGTAACAGGACCACCCCCCCATTTAAAACAGTATACTCAAAAAATAAAATAAATACATCACTGCAGTAATAATATCCCTTAATTAGCCCCTACGGAATTAATATTCCCCATCTTGGCCCCCGTGTATCTCATTCCTGGCTCCTGCAATATGTTCTCGCATCCTGCACTCATGAGTATCCATTCTACCCCATATGATTTCCCCATCCTGCCCCATCCATCTCCATCCTGTCCCATGACAGTGTGTTCAACAATCTGCCCCAGTGTGTCCAGCATATTACCCCCAGTGTGTCCAGCATATTACCTCCACACAGTGTATCCAGCAATCTGCCCCAGTATGTCCAGCATTGCCCCCAGTGTGTCCTGTCCAGCAATATGCCCCAGTATGTCCAATTGTCCAGCATTGCCCAGTTTGTCCAGCAATCTGCCCCAGTGTGTCCAGCAATCATCTGCCCCAGTCCCCAGACTGTGTCCTCCAGCATTGCCCCAGTGTCTCCTGCATTGCCCCAGTGTGTCTAGCAATCATCTACCCCAGTCCTCAGACTGTGTACTCCCTCCAGCATCACTGCCCCAGTGTGTCCAGCAATCATCTGCCCCAGTCCCCAGACTGTGTCCTCCAGCATTGCCCCAGTGTCTCCTGCATTGCAGTGTGTCAAGAAATCATCTGCGCCAGTCCCCAGACTGTGTCCTCCAGCATTGCCCCAGTGTCTCCTGCATTGCTCCAGTGTGTCCAGCAATCATCTGCCCCAGTCCCCAGACTGCCCTCCAGCATTGCCCCAGTGTCTCCTGCATTGCCCCAGTGTGTCCAGCAATCATCTGCCCCAGTCCCCAGACTGTGTCCTCCCTCCAGCATCATTGCCCCAGTGTGTCCAGCAATCAACTGCCCCAGTCCCCAGACTGTGTCCTCCAGCATCATTGCCCCAGTGTGTCCAGCAATCATCTGCCCCAGTCCCCAGACTGTGTCCTCCAGCATCATTGCCCCAGTGTGTCCAGCAATCATCTGCCCCAGTCCCCAGACTGTGTCCTCCAGCATCATTGCCCCAGTGTGTCCAGCAATCATCTGCCCCAGTCCCCAGACTGTGTCCTCCAGCATTGCCCAGTGTCTCCTGCATTGCCCCAGTGTCTCCGCATTGCCCCAGTGTGTCTGTCCAGCAATCATCTGCCCCAGGCCAGTCCCCAGACTGTGTCCTCCAGCATAATTGCCCCAGTGTGTCCAGCAATCATTTGCCCCAGTCCCCAGACTGTGTCCTCCAGCATTGCCCCCCCAGTGTCTCCTGCATTGCCCCAGTGTGTCCAGCAAATGCAATCATTTGCCCCAGTCCCCAGACTGTGTCCTCCAGCATTGCCCCAGTGTCTCCTGCATTGCCCCAGTGTGTCCAGCAATCATCTGCCCCAGTCCCCAGACTGTGTCCTCCCTCCAGCATCATTGCCCCAGTGTGTCCAGCAATCAAGTGCCCCAGTCCCCAGACTGTGTCCTCCAGCATTGCCCCAGTGTCTCCTGCATTGCCCCAGTGTGTCCAGCAATCATCTGCCCCAGTCCCCAGACTGTGTCCTCCCTCCAGCATCATTGCCCCAGTGTGTCCAGCAATCAACTGCCCCAGTTCCCAGACTGTGTCCTCCAGCATCATTGCCCCAGTGTGTCCAGCAATCATCTGCCCCAGTCCCCAGACTGTGTCCTCCAGCATCATTGCCCCAGTGTGTCCAGCAATCATCTGCCCCAGTCCCCAGACTGTGTCCTCCAGCATCATTGCCCCAGTGTGTCCAGCAATCATCTGCCCCAGTCCCCAGACTGTGTCCTCCAGCATTGCCCCAGTGTCTCCTGCATTGCCCCAGTGTGTCCAGCAAATGCTATCATTTGCCCCAGTCCCCAGACTGTGTCCTCCAGCATTGCCCCAGTGTCTCCTGCATTGCCCCAGTGTGTCCAGCAATCATCTGCCCCAGTCCCCAGACTGTGTCCTCCCTCCAGCATCATTGCCCCAGTGTGTCCAGCAATCAACTGCCCCAGTCCCCAGACTGTGTCCTCCAGAATCATTGCCCCAGTGTGTCCAGCAATCATCTGCCCCAGTCCCCAGACTGTGTCCTCCAGCATCATTGCCCCAGTGTGTCCAGCAATCATCTGCCCCAGTCCCCAGACTGTGTCCTCCAGCATTGCCCCAGTGTCTCCTGCATTGCCCCAGTTTCTCCGCATTGCCCCAGTGTGTCTGTCCAGCAATCATCTGCCCCAGGCCAGTCCCCAGACTGTGTGCTCCAGCATCATTGCCCCAGTGTGTCCAACAATCATCTGCCCCAGTCCCCAGACTGTGTCCTCCAGCATTGCTCGCCCCCCAGTGTCTCCTGCATTGCCACAGTGTGTCCAGCAAATGCAATCATTTGCCCCAGTCCCCAGACTGTGTCCTCCTCCAGCATCATTGCCCCAGTGTGTCCAGAAATCAGACAGCCCCAGAGACTGTGTCCTGCTCCCAGGCCCAGCATTGCCCCCAGTGTGTCCAGAAATCAGACTGCCCCAGAGACTGTGTCCTGCTCCCAGGCCCAGCATTGCCCCCAGTGTGTACAGCAATCATCTGCCCCAGTCCCCAGACTGTGTCCTCCAGCATCATTGCCCCAGTGTGTCCAGCAATCATCTGCCCCAGTCCCCAGACTGTGTCCTCCAGCATTGCCCCAGTGTCTCCTGCAATCATCTGCCCCAGTCCCCAGACTGTGTCCTCCAGCATCATTGCCCCAGTGTGTCCAGCAATCATCTGCCCCAGTCCCCAGACTGTGTCCTCCAGCATTGCCCCAGTGTCTCCTGCATTGCCCCAGTGTGTCCAGCAAATGCTATCATTTGCCCCAGTCCCCAGACTGTGTCCTCCAGCATTGCCCCAGTGTCTCCTGCATTGCCCCAGTGTGTCCAGCAATCATCTGCCCCAGTCCCCAGACTGTGTCCTCCCTCCAGCATCATTGCCCCAGTGTGTCCAGCAATCAACTGCCCCAGTCCCCAGACTGTGTCCTCCAGAATCATTGCCCCAGTGTGTCCAGCAATCATCTGCCCCAGTCCCCAGACTGTGTCCTCCAGCATCATTGCCCCAGTGTGTCCAGCAATCATCTGCCCCAGTCCCCAGACTGTGTCCTCCAGCATTGCCCCAGTGTCTCCTGCATTGCCCCAGTTTCTCCGCATTGCCCCAGTGTGTCTGTCCAGCAATCATCTGCCCCAGGCCAGTCCCCAGACTGTGTGCTCCAGCATCATTGCCCCAGTGTGTCCAACAATCATCTGCCCCAGTCCCCAGACTGTGTCCTCCAGCATTGCTCGCCCCCCAGTGTCTCCTGCATTGCCCCAGTGTGTCCAGCAAATGCAATCATTTGCCCCAGTCCCCAGACTGTGTCCTCCTCCAGCATCATTGCCCCAGTGTGTCCAGAAATCAGACAGCCCCAGAGACTGTGTCCTGCTCCCAGGCCCAGCATTGCCCCCAGTGTGTCCAGAAATCAGACTGCCCCAGAGACTGTGTCCTGCTCCCAGGCCCAGCATTGCCCCCAGTGTGTACAGCAATCTTCCCCACCAGCCCCAGTGTCCGACACTCCTCCGCTCCACCATTAGGTTATAAAAAAAAAATTCTCCTCACCTTACCAGCGATCCAGGCGGTGAGCTCCCTCCAGCAGCGCGCACTCGCCAGCGACAGATTATGACGTCAGACGCCGGCAACATGTGCACTGCGCGGCGCCTGCGGCCGACTTCGGCCGCCAGCCTCCAATTGGCTGGCAGCTGTTGTTAACTATACAATAGGAAACCGCCGCAGGCAGCGCCGGTAGGGGCCCGGTGAGCAGATGAGACGGGGCCCGATGCGGGCCCCCTCTCTCTGCCCACCGGGTCCGGGGGGCTCCCGGCACGGCAGAGACGGCACGGCAGGGGCACGGCCGCACACGGCACATAAATCAGGAGGTAATAACGCCGCGGCACTTCCAGTCTGACAGGGGCGGCTGGTGAGTGCCACTGTGTCACTGACTCTCTGGACTCTGCACTGTGTAGTATGATGGCGGCGGCCGGCGGGCAATCTGTGCGGTAGCCCAGGGCCCCCCCACACCACTGGGCCCTGGGCTACCGCCCAGATTGACCCTCTTATAATCCGCCCCTGCGTGTAGTAGACAAGATAGTATTTGCATAATCAACTTCATCATCAGCAGATGATGGGCAATCATGGTATTGTCACGCCGTTCTGTCTGTATCTGGTTTTCGGCGTGACAATGCATATGTTTGCTTTAACTCTTTACTCTTTTCCCCCTAATTTGAGTTGGGATACTGTTGGCTGTTACTTGGATGAGCCTTCTCAGTTCCCTGCTCTGCTGCGCAGTCGTACATGGGTGTTTAAGTATTTGCCCTGCTGCATACCTTCTTCATGTGCGGTCTCTGGTTGCTGCTGTGAAGCTGTCTGCGGGTTGTGAGGTCATTTGCAGCTGGTGAATGACTTTCCAAGTAGGTCAGTGCATGCGGTTTCAGTCAGGTGCCCTGAGCCTCAAATCCTGCACTGATTGTGTTGTAATGGTTTCTGTTTGTGCTTAGGGCGTGCGCAGCCACACCTCCCCTGCTTTTATCAAGGTGAGGGTGTGTACTTCAAATACTGTCCCCAGCCAATTGCTGAGGGGCAGCTCCTATATAAAGTTCCCCTGCCCTATGGGCGGGGCCTGATCTATTCACAAAGCTCCTGAACTTTGCTAGGTGTGTTTGTGTTCATGCACCTCTCCTGTCTAGGTTTTGGTACCAAAGTCCTTGCCTTGATTCCTGTTTTGTCCTGTTCTGGCGCCTGTCCTGGAGGTGGTATGTCTAGGCCCGAATCCTTGATCCTGTACCTGTCCTGTACCTGTCTGAACTGTGTCTGCTATGATTATGTTCCTGGAATCCCTTTGCATCTGGAGCCTCACTCCCAGTGATTTTGAGTCTCTTGAAACCGGTGTTTCTGAGCATCTACTACTCTGTGCTCTGACTATCATGCTGTGTTAACCCTGTCTGGCTCATGTCCAGTATGGCGGTGTTTGCCACTCTGCACGAAACGGCCGTCGTCCGATCTTTATCCACTCCCTTCCCTGCTTTTTGTACAAAGTCCTAATAAAGTGGTGACTATTTTACCTGGGTAAGTGCGCTCCAATCTTTTTCCTCGTTTTTCCTTTATGAACTCTGTATGCTATTGTTGGATGCAGCACCCCGTTGGTAATGAAAAGGAAATTATCAGCCATATACGCCCTTTGCATGTGGTTTTTGCTGTTGTGCACATTGGGGTCAGATTATCGGGGCAGTGCGGAAGTAGAACTTTCTTTTACCCTGTGATTGGCTTGAGGGAGCTAAGCACCGTATTGTGGTCTTGACCGATCATAAGAATTTGATTTACCTCGAGTCTGCTAAACGGCTGAATCCTAGACAGGCTCGATGGTCCTTGTTTTTTTCCGTTTTGATTTCGTGGTCTCGTACCTTCCAGGTTCTAAGAATATTAAGGCTGATGCCCTCTCTAGGAGTTTTTTGCCTGATTCTCCTGAGGTCTTAGAGCCGGTCGGTATTCTGAAAGAGGGGGTGGTCCTTTCTGCCATTTCCCCTGATTTACGACGGGTTCTTCAGGAATTTTAGGCTGACAAACCTGACCGCTGTCCTGTGGGGAAACTGTTTGTTCCTGACAGATGGACTAGTAGAGTGATTTCTGAGGTTCACTGTTCCATGTTGGCCGGTCATCCTGGCATTTTTGGTACCAGAGATTTGGTTGGTAGGTCGTTTTGGTGGCCTTCATTGGCGCGTGATGTGCGTTCTTTTGTGCAGTCCTTTGGGACTTGTGCGCGGGCCAAGCCTTGTTGTTCCCGTGCTAGTGGATTGCTTTTGCCATTGCCAGTCCCTGAGAGGCCCTGGACGCATATTTCGATGGATTTTATTTCTGATCTCCCGGTCTCCCAGAAGATGTCTGTTATCTGGGTTGTTTGTGACCGGTTCTCTAAGATGGTTCATTTGGTGCCTTTGCCTAAATTGCCTTCCTCTTCAGATTTGGTTCCGTTGTTTTTTCAGCATGTGGTTCTTTTGCATGGTATTCCGAAGAATATTGTGTCCGACAGAGGTTCCCAGTTTGTTTCTAGGTTTTGGCGGGCCTTTAGTGCTAGGCTGTGCATTGATTTGTCTTTTTCTTCTGCATTTCATACTCAGACAAATGGCCAGACCGAGCAAACTAATCAGACCTTGGAGACTTACTTGAGATGCTTTGTGTCTGCTGATCAGGATGATTGGGTGGCTTTCTTGCCATTGGCCGAGTTTGCCCTTAATAATCGGGCTAGTTCTGCTACCTTGGTTTCGCCTTTCTTTTGTAATTTTGGTTTTCATCCTCGTTTTTCTTCTGGGCAGGTTGAGCCTTCTGACTGTCCTGGTGTGGATTCTGTGGTGGACAGGTTGCAGCAGATTTGGGCTCATGTGGTGGACAAGTTGGTGTTGTCTCAAGAGGAGGCTCAACGTTTTGCTAATCGTCGTCGGTGTGTTGGTTCTCGGTTTCCGGTTGGGGATCTGGTCTGGTTGTCTTCCCGTCATGTTTCTATGAAGGTTTCTTCTCCTAAGTTTAAGCCTCGGTTTATTGGTCCTTATAGGATTTCTGAGATTATTAATCCGGTGTCCTTTCGACTGGCGCTTCCGGCCTCTTTTGCTATCCATAATGTCTTCCATAGATCTTTGTTGCGGAAATATGTGGAACCCGTTGTTCCCTCTGTTGATCCTCCGGCCCCTGTGTTGGTTGATGGGGAGTTGGAATATGTTGTTGAGAAGATTTTGGATTCCCGTTTTTCGAGGCGGAAGCTCCAGTACCTGGTCAAATGGAAGGGTTATGGCCAGGAGGATAATTCTTGGGTTTTTGCCTCTGATGTCCATGCTGCTGATTTGGTCCATGCCTTTCATCTGGCTCGTCCTGATCGTCCTGGGGGCCCTGGTGAGGGTTCGGTGACCCCTCCTCAAGGGGGGGTACTGTTGTGAATTCTGCTCTTAGGTTCCCTCCAGTGGTTGTAGGTGGGAATGCAGTTGTCTCTGAGTTGCAGTCCTGGCCAGGTGTATCGGATGATTACAATTCTGACTGGGATTTTTAGGTGTGCAGGATCCTTTAGCCCTTGCCATTTGTCTATGTTCCTTGTGAAGTGTTGGATCACTTTCTGGCTTCTCCTGCTTGCTGCCAAATTCAGCAAAGATAAGTGTTTGCTTTTTGTATCTGTGGCACACTGCTGTGTGCTTGTTTCAGTTTTATTCCTGTTCTGATTGTAGGATTCACTGGAGTTGCAGATTTACGCTCCTACATCTTTTAGTTAGATGTAGGAAGGTTTTGTATATTCTGCTGTGGATATTTTTGAAGGGTTTTAATACTGACCGCACAGAACTCTGTCCTATCCTGTCCTATCTAGCTAGAGTGGCCTCCTGTGCTAAATCCTGTTTCTCTGCCTGTGTATGTTTTTTCCTCTCCGACTCACCGCCAATATTTGTGGGGGGCTGTATATCCTTTGGGGATCTGCTCTGAGGCAAGATAGTATTCCTATTTCCATCTTTAGGGGTATGTAGTCCTCTGGCTGTAACGAGGTGTCTAGGTGTGTTAGGTACACTCCACGGCTACTTCTAGTCGCGGTGTTAAGTTCAGGATTGCGGTCAGTATAGTGGCCACCTTCTCCAGTGAAAGTTCTCATGCAGCTCCAAGGTCACCGGATCATAACAGGGAAGAAAGAGGACCTTGTTAGATAACTACAGGCAGCAAGGGACTACAGACCAGCGCATATTGGAAGGCTCCCTAACTGACCTGTCAAGGGGATTTCCACCTGTCTTCAAGCTACCTGGACTCCATCTATATCTGTTGCTGCTACCCTGGACTGAGGCTGCTTAACACCAGTAAACCAGGTAAAGACTGCAACCCTGTATCCTCCATTTATTTGTCAGCATTCACTATCCCTGCCATATACACCGGGAGCCCTGGGGACACCACTTCTGTTGGAAGCGAGACCATCTCTGCTGCAACACCATCGCCCCCAGAGGACCCCTTTAAGCAGCTTCGGTCACATCTGACCGAGAACCACAGGTGGCGTCACTAGCTTTCAGTATTTCCACAACCCCTTTAAAGACCGTTCCATTTACTTGGGCGCCCTGGGCCACGGACTGGGTCATTGCCATCGTGACCACCCCTTTAAGTGTGACCGGACCGGTACAAAGTACCCCACGGCCCTGACGGGCGACTCATCAGTCTCACTCACCTGTGTGACCAGTAGAAGCTCCACTGCAGAGCGAAACAGCTGTCCTCCATTCCACTCCTGCTCCCATTCTCCCGACACCGATGTTTTAAAGTATTGGAATAAAGATGTTTTTTAATCGATGAGTGCCATTCGTTTCTTTCAATTTTGCACCTATCGAGCCTTAATGTCACATTACAATACAAAGGTGACATCAACCCTTTATTACCCCATATGCCACCTCTACAGGGCAGTGGGAAGAAAGAGGCTAAGTGCCGAAATTGGTGTATCTTTCACCCTTTTCTGGGGTGGCTGGGGGCAGATGCTTTTAGCCAGGACAGGGGGGGGGGCAATAACCATGGCCCCTTTCTAGGCTATTAATATCTGTCCTCAGTCACTGACTTTCCCTCTCTGGCACAGAAAATTGGTCTGGAGCCCACACCAGTTTTTTCTGTGAATACATTCTTTTGGTAAATACATACAAGTCTCAAATTGTACACACACATACTACTAACAGTATTAGTCACTCACATATATAAATCTAACTGTTCTGCTTCGGTTTACTGTATGTAAACAATGTCTCCTATCCTGTCGGGTTCTGTAATGATTTTACAAATGAAATAACGGCTATTCTGCAATCTATCTGTCTATGAAATATAAAGATATATATATATATACATGTTACACTGATATATATATATATATATATATATATATATATATATATACTGTATATATATATATATAAAATATAAAGCTGAATGTGTGTGTGTATGTATGTGTGTGTGTGTGTGTGTGTGTGTGTGTGTGTGTGTGTGTGTGTGTGTGTGTGTGTGTGTGTATGTCCGGGATTGGCATCTGCACTGTCGCAGCTACAGCCACAAAATTTTGCACAGTCACACGTCTGGACCCCGAGAGCGTCATAGGCTACGTTGTGAGGCAAAATTTTAGCCCCGCACGTTCCAATTCACCAAACAATTTTGCCCCTATCTACATAATGGGGAAAAAGTGAAAGGAAAAGTGTTGGAGGCAAATTGACAGCCAGGAGGAGATGGCATACAGGTATATACTATATACAGGGGAGATGATATACAGCTATATATGATATACAGGAGGAGATGACATACAGGTATATACTATATACAGGGGAGATGACATACAGGTATATACTATATACAGGGGAGATGACTTACAGGTATATCTAATATATAAAGCTGAATGTGTGTATGTATGTATGTATGTGTGTATGTCCGGGATTGGCATCTGCACCGTCACAGCTACAGCCACAAAATTTTGCACAGTCACACGTCTGGACCCCAAGAGCATCATAGGCTATGTTGTGAGGCGAAATTTTAACCCCGCGCGTTCCAATTCACCAAACAATTTTGCCCCTATCTACATAATGGGGAAAAAGTGAAAGGAAAAGTGTTGGAGGCAAATTGACAGCTACCAGATGTGAACAAGGGTGACTTAACGAGTGAGAGCGATGGCGCCAAAGAGTATATACCGTACAGTTGCTAAGATGGGGACCCGACGTGGGATACTCACCACACACGGGGATATGAACACACACACACAAAATGCGCCACACACTACCACGTGCTTGAATACATATACCACCCTCAGCACACATTTCACCACACATACACCAATCTCGCCACAAAAAAGTCGAAACACAAAAGTCGCCGCTCAAAACTCGCCACGTGCAAAACACACCACGTGCAAAACTAGGCTCACGCAAAACTCACCACATGTGCGAAACTCACCTCATGGAAAACTCGCCACACGTGGGAAAATTGCCAAAAGTTGCAACACATGCAAAAGTTGCCTCACACAAAACTTGCACATACTCAAAACTGTTGTGAGTTCTGTTTTTGGGCTCCCTCTGGTGGTTACTGATGGTACTGGGTGACTTGTCTTTCCTGGGTTTCTGGGTTCCACCTGTTTCATCAGCATATGGGAGTTTCCTATTTAACCTGGCTTTGCT
Organism: Ranitomeya imitator; assembly: GCF_032444005.1. Taxonomy (NCBI): domain Eukaryota; kingdom Metazoa; phylum Chordata; class Amphibia; order Anura; family Dendrobatidae; genus Ranitomeya; species Ranitomeya imitator. The sequence goes on along the minus strand of NC_091289.1, from coordinate 98,218,378 downwards.
GGCATTTCCTCGCCGGTTATCAATGTATCCAGTGTGTCTTGTTACCTCTGCTCCCTGCTCCTAGAACCTTCTGGACAAGCTAAGTTTGGATTTTCCTGTTTTGTGTTTTGCTTAATTTGGTTTTTAGTCCAGCCTGCAGATATGTGATTCTCTGCTGCTGGTTGCTCTAGTGGGCTGAAATTGCTTTTCATGTACCATGAGTTGGCACATGAGTTCAAGTAATTTCAGGATGGTTTTTTTGAAGGGTTTTTCGCTGACCGCGCAGTTCACTTTTGTATCCTCTGCTATCTAGCTTTAGCGGGCCTCATTTTGCTGAAACTGTTTTCATACTACGTATGTGCTTTCCTCTCATTTCACCGTCATTATATGTGGGGGGCTGCTATTTGCTGTGGGGTATTTCTCTGGAGGCAAGAGAGGTCTGTGTTTCTTCTGATAGGGGAAGTTAGATCTTCGGCTGGAGCGAGACGTCTAGGATCATCGTAGGCACGTTCCCCGGCTACTTTTATTTGTGTGTTAGGTTCAGGGTCGCGGTCAGCTCAGGTTCCATCGCCCTAGAGCTTGTTTGTATCTGTGCTTGTCCTTTTTGTGATCCCCTGCCATTGGGATCATGACAGTATAACCGGCCCACAAAGTGTTAATTGTATTGGCTGAAGTAGGAGGATAAGTAGTCTGAGGAAGTTTTTTTTTTTTTCTTTCTCTTTCCCTCAGAGTTTGCTGCCTAGCCTTATTGCAGCCTGGCTACTTCCTCCTCCTCTTAATCTTTGAATGGCTCTGATCTCAGCTGTTTATCATGGACGTCCAGAGTTTGGCTTCCAGCCTGAATAATCTTGCCACTAAGGTTCAAAATATACAGGATTTTGTTGTACATGCTCCTATGTCTGAACCTAGAATTCCTGTCCCAGAGTTTTTTTCTGGAGATAGATCTCGTTTTCTGAATTTTAGGAACAATTGCAAGTTGTTTCTTTCTTTGAAATCTCGCTCCTCTGGAGACCCTGCTCAGCAAGTCAAGATAATTATATCTTTCCTGCGGGGTGACCCTCAGGATTGGGCATTTGCATTGGCACCAGGGGACCCTGCGTTGCTTAATGCAGATGCGTTTTTTCTGGCATTGGGTTTGCTCTATGAGGAACCTAATCAAGAGATTCAGGCTGAAAAAGCTTTGTTGGCCCTCTCTCAGGGGCAAGATGAAGCAGAAATTTATTGTCAAAAATTTCGGAAGTGGTCGGTACTTACTCAGTGGAATGAGTGCGCTCTGGCTGCAAAGTTTAGAGATGGCCTTTCTGAGGCCATTAAAGATGTTATGGTGGGGTTCCCTGCGCCTGCTGGTCTGAATGAGTCTATGACTATGGCTGTTCAGATTGATCGGCGTTTACGGGAGCGCAAACCTGTGCATCATTTGGCGGTGTCGTCTGAACCGTCACCTGAGATAATGCAATGTGATAGAATTCAGTCCAGAAGTGAACGGCAAAAGTATAGGCGGAAAAAAGGGTTGTGCTTTTATTGTGGTGATTCAGCTCATGTTATATCAGCATGCTCTAAACGCACAAAAAAGGTTGATAAGTCTGTTGCCATTAGTACTTTACAGTCTAAGTTCATTCTGTCTGTGACTCTGATTTGTTCATTATCATCCATTTCCGTCGATGCCTATGTGGATTCAGGCGCTGCCCTGAGTCTTATGGATTGGTCATTTGCCAATCGCTGTGGGTTTAGTCTGGAGCCTCTGGAAGTCCCTATTCCTTTGAAGGGAATTGACTCTACACCTTTGGCTATGAATAAACCTCAGTACTGGACACAAGTGACCATGCGTATGACTCCCGTTCATCAGGAGGTGATTCGCTTCCTGGTACTGTATAATTTGCATGATGTTCTAGTACTTGGTCTGCCATGGTTACAAACTCATAATCCAGTCCTTGACTGGAAATCAGTGTCTGTGTTAAGCTGGGGTTGTCAGGGGGTTCATGATGATGCACCTCCGATTTCTATCGCTTCATCTACTCCTTCTGAGATTCCTGTGTTTTTGTCTGACTATCGGGATGTTTTTGAGGAGCCTAAGCTCAGTTGGCTTCCTCCTCACAGGGATTGCGATTGTGCTATAAATTTAATTCCGGGCAGTAAATTTCCTAAAGGTCGTTTGTTCAATCTGTCAGTGCCAGAGCATACTGCTATGCGGGATTATGTTAAGGAGTCCTTGGAAAAGGGACATATCCGTCCATCTTTGTCCCCTTTGGGAGCAGGTTTTTTTTTTCGTGGCCAAGAAAGATGGTTCCTTGAGGCCTTGTATAGATTATCGTCTTTTGAATAAGATTACCGTAAAATATCAGTATCCTTTGCCATTGTTGACTGATTTGTTTGCTCGCATTAAGGGGGCTAAATGGTTCACTAAGATTGATCTTCGGGGTGCGTATAATCTTATACGAATAAAGCAAGGTGATGAGTGGAAAACCGCATTTAATACGCCTGAGGGCCATTTTGAGTATTTGGTAATGCCTTTTGGACTTTCTAATGCTCCTTCAGTCTTCCAGTCCTTTATGCACGATATTTTCCGTGAATATCTGGATAAATTTATGATTGTGTATTTGGATGATATTTTGTTTTTTTCTGATGACTGGGAGTCTCATGTTCAGCAGGTCAGGAAGGTGTTTCAGGTCCTGCGGGCCAATTCCTTGTTTGTAAAAGGCTCAAAGTGTCTCTTTGGAGTCCAGAAGATTTCTTTCTTGGGGTATATTTTTTCCCCTTCTACTATTGAGATGGATCCCGTCAAGGTTCAGGCTATTTGTGACTGGACGCAGCCTACATCTCTTAAGAGTCTACAGAAGTTCTTGGGCTTTGCTAATTTCTATCGTCGTTTTATAACTAATTTTTCTAGTGTTGTTAAGCCTTTGACGGATTTGACTAAGAAGGGTGCTGATGTTGCTAATTGGTCTCCTGCGGCTGTGGAGGCCTTTCAGGAACTTAAGCGCCGGTTTTCTTCTGCTCCTGTGTTGCGTCAGCCAGATGTTTCGCTCCCTTTTCAGGTTGAGGTTGATGCTTCCGAGATTGGAGCGGGGGCGGTTTTGTCACAGAGAAGCTCCGATGGCTCAGTGATGAAGCCATGCGCGTTTTTTTCTAGAAAGTTTTCGCCGGCTGAGCGGAATTATGATGTTGGTAATCGGGAACTTTTGGCCATGAAGTGGGCATTTGAGGAGTGGCGTCATTGGCTAGAGGGTGCTAGACATCGTGTGGTGGTCTTGACTGATCACAAAAATTTGATTTACCTTGAGTCTGCCAGGCGTCTGAATCCTAGACAGGCTCGTTGGTCACTGTTTTTCTCTCGTTTCAATTTTGTGGTTTCATACCTGCCAGGTTCAAAGAATGTGAAGGCGGATGCTCTTTCTAGGAGTTTTGTGCCTGACTCCCTTGGAAATTCTGAGCCCTCTGGTATCCTTAGGGATGGGGTGATTTTGTCTGCTGTCTCCCCAGACTTGCGACGTGCTTTGCAGGAGTTTCAGGTGGCTAAACCTGATCGTTGTCCGCCTGAGAGACTGTTTGTTCCGGATAATTGGACCAGTAGAGTCATCTCCGAGGTCCATTCTTCTGCGTTGGCAGGTCATCCTGGAATATTTGGTACTAGAGACTTGGTGGCCAGGTCTTTTTGGTGGCCTTCCTTGTCGAGGGATGTGCGTTCTTTTGTGCAGTCTTGTGAGGTTTGTGCTCGGGCTAAGCCTTGCTGTTCTCGGGCCAGTGGATTGTTGTCACCTTTGCCTATCCCGAAGAGGCCTTGGACGCACATTTCCATGGACTTTATTTCGGATCTCCCTGTCTCTCAAAAAATGTCCGTCATCTGGGCTGTGTGTGATCGCTTTTCTAAAATGGTTCATCTGGTACCCTTGCCTAAGTTGCCTTCCTCCTCTGAGTTGGTCCCTCTGTTTTTTCAGAATGTGGTTCGTTTGCATGGGATTCCTGAGAACATCGTTTCTGACAGGGGATCCCAGTTTGTGTCTAGATTTTGGCGGACTTTCTGTGCTAAGATGGGCATTGATTTGTCCTTTTCGTCTGCATTCCATCCTCAGACGAATGGCCAGACTGAACGAACTAATCAGACCTTGGAAACTTATTTAAGGTGTTTTGTTTCTGCTGATCAGGATGACTGGGTTACCTTTTTGCCGCTGGCCGAGTTTGCGCTTAATAATCGGGCTAGTTCTGCTACCTTGGTTTCTCCTTTCTTTTGTAATTTGGGGTTTCATCCTTGTTTTTCCTCTGGTCAGGTGGAACCTTCTGATTGTCCTGGAGTGGACATGGTGGTGGATAGGTTGCATCGGATTTGGAGTCATGTGGTGGACAATTTGAAGTTGTCCCAGGAGAAGGCTCAGCAGTTTGCTAATCGCCGTCGCCGCGTGGGTCCTCGACTTCTTGTTGGTGACTTGGTGTGGTTGTCTTCTCGTTTTGTTCCTATGAAGGTCTCTTCTCCTAAGTTCAAGCCTCGGTTCATCGGTCCCTATAGGATCTTGGAAATTCTTAACCCTGTGTCGTTTCGTTTGGATCTCCCGGCATCATTTGCTATTCATAATGTGTTTCATCGGTCGTTGTTGCGGAAGTATGAGGTACCTGTTGTTCCTTCGCTTGAGCCTCCTGCTCCAGTGCTGGTGGAGGGAGAATTGGAGTATGTTGTGGAGAAGATCTTGGATTCTCGTGTTTCCAGACGGAAACTCCAGTATTTGGTCAAGTGGAAGGGTTATGGTCAGGAGGATAATTCTTGGGTGGTTGCCTCGGATGTTCATGCTGATGATTTGGTTCGCGCTTTTCATAGGGCTCATCCTGGTCGCCCTGGTGGTTCTCGTGAGGGTTCGGTGACCCCTCCTCAAGGGGGGGTACTGTTGTGAGTTCTGTTTTTGGGCTCCCTCTGGTGGTTACTGATGGTACTGGGTGACTTGTCTTTCCTGGGTTTCTGGGTTCCACCTGTTCCATCAGCATATGGGAGTTTCCTATTTAACCTGGCTTTGCTGGCATTTCCTCGCCGGTTATCAATGTATCCAGTGTGTCTTGTTACCTCTGCTCCCTGCTCCTAGAACCTTCTGGACAAGCTAAGTTTGGATTTTCCTGTTTTGTGTTTTGCTTAATTTGGTTTTTAGTCCAGCCTGCAGATATGTGATTCTCTGCTGCTGGTTGCTCTAGTGGGCTGAAATTGCTTTTCATGTACCATGAGTTGGCACATGAGTTCAAGTAATTTCAGGATGGTTTTTTTGAAGGGTTTTTCGCTGACCGCGCAGTTCACTTTTGTATCCTCTGCTATCTAGCTTTAGCGGGCCTCATTTTGCTGAAACTGTTTTCATACTACGTATGTGCTTTCCTCTCATTTCACCGTCATTATATGTGGGGGGCTGCTATTTGCTGTGGGGTATTTATCTGGAGGCAAGAGAGGTCTGTGTTTCTTCTGATAGGGGAAGTTAGATCTTCGGCTGGAGCGAGACGTCTAGGATCATCGTAGGCACGTTCCCCGGCTACTTTTATTTGTGTGTTAGGTTCAGGGTCGCGGTCAGCTCAGGTTCCATCGCCCTAGAGCTTGTTTGTATCTGTGCTTGTCCTTTTTGTGATCCCCTGCCATTGGGATCATGACACAAAACGCACCACACATAAAACTCGCCACGCGCAAAACTCGCCATGCGCAAAGTTTGCTGCACACAACTTGCTACACTAACCGGTCACATGCAACTTGACACAAAAAGGTGCTACACGCATGTCGCCACACAAAACTCATCTCACAAAAGTCACTACATGCATGTCGCCACACGCAACTCAACACACACAACTTGACACATGAAACTCGCCCTAAAACACACTCACAAGTCTGGTATTATCCTTCAAAAATAAAAATCTGATTAATAAACAGACAAACTACAAGAGCAACAACTATTCCATATAGGAAATACGGCAGCTGTCAGTCACATGACCTGTCTATTATGTGTATGTGTGAGCTAATATATACTGCCAGGGGGGAGGGCTTCCTGTTGGCTGGGGATTTATCAGGCTGCTAATTTAGCTTACAAATACTGAGGTAAAAATACTGAGCAAATAACGTGTGAACGAGGTCTAATACAGGAGGAGATGACACACAGATATATACTATATACAGGAGGAGATGACACACAGGTATATACTATATACAGGGGAAATGACACACACATATATACTATATACAGGGGAGATGACACAGGTATATACTATATACAGGAGGAGATGACATACAGGTATATACTATATACAGGAGAAGATGACACACACATATATACTATATACAATGGAGATGACACACAGGTATATACTATATTCAGGAGGAGATGACACACTGGTATATACTATATACAGGGGAGATGACATACAGGTACATACTATATACAGGGGAGATGACACACAGGTATATACTATATACAGGGGAGATGACACACAGGTATATACTATATACAGGGGAGATGACACACAGGTATATACTATATACAGGAGTAGATGACACACAGGTATATACTATATACAGGAGGAGATGACACACTGGTATATACTATATACAGGGGAGATGACATACAGGTACATACTATATACAGGGGAGATGACACACTGGTATATACTATATACAGCGGAGATGACACACAGATATATACTCTATACAGGGGAGATGACACACAGGTATATACTATATACAGGAGGAGATGACACACATGTATGCTATATACAGGAGGAGATGACATACAGGTATATACTATATAAAAGAGGAGATGACACTTAGGTTTATAGAGGAGGAGATGACATACAGCAGGTATATACTATATACAGGGGAGATGACATACAGGTATATACTATATACAGGAGATGACATACAGGTATATACTATATATAGGAGGAGATGACATACAGGTATATAGTATATACAGAAGAGATGACATACAGGTATATACTATATACAGAAGGAGATGACACATAGGTATATACAATATACAGGAGGAGTTGACATACAGCAGGCATATACTATTTACAGGGGAGATGACATACAGGTATATACTATATACAGGAGATGACATACAGGTGTATACTATATATAAGGGAGATGACAAACATGTATATACTGAGGGGAAAATGAGAGGTGTGAGGAGAAAATGAGGGGTGTGAGGTGAAAATGAAAAGGTGTGAGTGCAAAATGAGAGGAGTGAGGGAAAATAGTGGAGTGATCGGAAAATGACAGATGTGAGGTCGAAATGACAAGTGTTAGGGGGAATGATAGTAGTGAGGGGGAAAATAAGAGGAGTGAGGGGGAAAATGAGAGGTGTAAGGGAGAAAATGAGAGGCGTGATGGGAAAATAAGAGAAGTGAGGTGCTATAACTAACCACAGATATTTACTATGCCCAGGCAACGCCGGGCTCTTCAGCTTATATTTATATATATATATATATATGTATATATATATATATACAGTACAGACCAAAAGTTTGGACACACGTTCTCATTTAAAGATTTTTCTGTATTTTCATGACTATGAAAATTGTACATTCACACTGAAGGCATCAAAACTATGAATTAACAAATGTGGAATTATATACTTAACAAAAAAGTGTGAAACAACTGAAAATATGTCTTATATTTTAGGATCTTCAAAGTAGCCACCTTTTGCTTTGACACTTTTTTGTTAAGTATATAATTCCACATGTGTTAATTCATAGTTTTGATGCCTTCAGTGTGAATTTACAATTTTCATAGTCATGAAAATACGGAAAAATCTTTAAATGAGAAGGTGTGTCCAAACATTTGGTCTGTACTGTATATACACACCTATTCTACGTGTATATATCTATTTTATCTATTCTATTGTAAGCTGTCAGTGTGATTTTACTGTACACCACACTGAATTGCTGGCTTTTCAAAGGACAGCCGTGTATATCTCTCGCAAGTCACACTGATGGTCCATGTGTTCTCCATTTTTTATCGCACCCATAGACTTGAATTGGCGAGTCTCGGCCAATATACGATGCAAGTCGCAACATGCTGCGATCTCACACGTATAATACGGCCGAGAAAAAATACGGTGATGGGAGTTGCCCCATACATTAACATTGGTCCGAGTGCTATGCAATTTTTTCTCGCATAGCACTCGTCCATATTCCTCTCTAGTGTGACTCCAGCCTAATCAATATAAAGGCACCGACCTGACACTGTAGGTTACTGTGCACAATCCTGCTGACAGGTTCCCTTTAAATCTTTTATTATCTGTACAGCACCCTCTTGCAGAGAAATTTAAAATAGACTAAAGTAATTATTGATGCAACAGCACACTCTTGTGGGGAAATAAGGCATAGACTAAAGTCAATTTAAATGAGCAGTGACTTCTTGCACGGAAAGAAAAAAAAAGCTAAGGTAAATATTTTATTGACTGAACAGCACTTTCTTATAGTGAAATAAGATATAAACTAAGGTAAATCTTTTATTAAAGGGAACCTGTCACCTGAATTTGGTGGGACTGGTTTTGGGTCATATGGGCGGAGTTTTCGGGTGTTTGATTCACCCTTTCCTTACCCGCTGGCTGCATGCTGGCTGCAATATTGGATTGAAGTTCATTCTCTGTCCTCCATAGTACACGCCTGCACAAGGCAAGATTGCTTTGCGCAGGCGTGTACTATGGAGGACAGAGAATGAACTTCAATCCAATATTGCGGCCAGCATGCAGCCAGCGGGTAAGGAAAGGGTGAATCAAACACCCGAAAACTCCGCCCATATGACCCAAAACCAGTCCCGCCAAATTCAGGTGACAGAGTCCCTTTAAAGGAACAGCACCCTCTTGTGGGGAAATAGAAAATTGACTAAGGTAGATATTTTATTGACTAAACACCACCCTCTTGTGGGGAAATATGAAATTGACTAAGGTAATTATTAACTAATCAGCAGCCACTTTGGAGGAAATAAGAAATAGACTATAGTAAATTTATATTAACAGCATCATCATGTGAGCAGGGGTGTACATAAAAATAATGCAGCCCCATAGCACAAGTTTTAATTGGGTCAGACACACACCCCCCAAAAAAATATTGCATAAAGAAAAGAATACCTCACAGCTTTGCAGTCCTTACAAAGTAATTTTCCTCCCACTGAAGCCCTAGATTCCCCCTTTCATTGCACCTATAAAGTATGCTGCCAACAAAAGTGCCCCCTAAGCAAAGTATGATACCGCCACAGTGTATTCCGCCACAGTTCCATCCATATGCACAGCATGATGACCCCTAGTGTACTCCACCTCAACTCCCCTGGCGAAGTATGATTCCCCAACTGTGACACCCACACACCCCTTCATGCAGTATGATAGTTCTACATACACTGTATACTGACCACCACACATCACTCCAAACAGTATAGTGACCCACACACAGCCCTCCGCACAGTATGATGGACCCCACACAAACGTCGAAGCTCTTCAAGTATTAAAATGGCAACCACATAGCTTTCCAAGTATTATAATAGATCCCACATAACCCTCTATATAGTATAATGGGACTTATAGTCCTCTATATTCTATACTAGACCCCATAATCATCCGTATAATATACTGTACTCCATAGTCCTCCATACAGTATATTGCACTCCTTGTAGTCTTCCAAATAGTATAATGCACTCCCCATAGTCCTCCATCCAGAATAATGCATCCCATAGTCCTCCACACAATATAATGCGCCCTATAGTCCTCCATATAGTATAGTGCACCCCATAGTACTCAGTATAGTATAATGCTCTCCTCATAGCTCTCCAAATAGTATAATGCACACTGACAAAGTTCTCCATACAGTATTATGGCAACCACAATGTACTCGCGGATTAAAAAAAAAAAAAATCAGCTCAACTCTGGTTTCTGCAGTGATTGTTCTTCTGAAACACTGCACATTTCGAGACTGCGGTGCTGTTATGATCCAGGATGGGGTTTTGACTTTATCCTGTCCTGGTCAGACAGGGGTTAATTGTATCTGCCTCTCTCTGGTGTTAGGGCAGCTATTTAGCTGCCATATGACCTAGGTCCAGCATTGGTGATAGTTCCGGTCCATCAGCTAGAGAAGATGATCTAGGTTACTTGAGTCGCCCGCCGGGCCATGGGGTACCCGCTACCGGGTCCGGTGTTCAAAGGGGGATGTCACGGTGGGGCCCCGGCCTGTGGCCCCAGGCGCCCATGCAAAAGGGAAAGGTCTTTAAAGGGAATAAAGTTTATGTTCGTGACGCCACCTGTGGTATTCGGTCAGTGGGGACCGACGCTGCTTTACGGGGTCCACTGGGGTGATGTTATGGCAGCTAGATGGTATAACTTCCCACAGATGAAGTGTATCCCCAGGGCTCCCGGTGTGTAGATGGAAGATGTGAATGGTGCAGTAAAGAACGAGGACACAGGTTTGTAGTCTCTTTACCTGGTTTACTGAAGACTTCAGGCAGCCACATTCCAGGGCACCAGATCACAGGGTGGGCAGGGTGTGGCCGGCTTGGAAGCGAATCCAGAGTCCCCTTTACCAGGTGGAGTTAAAAGCCTTCCTCTAACACGGTGGTGTTGTAGTCCCTTACTACCTATGGCTTCAGATAAGGTCCTCACAGTTCTCTCTGTCCCCCGTATAGGATAGGACAATACCTGCTTGACAGGTAACTCGAGCCTTTTTACAGGGACTCTAGCACGCCCCGGGCTCCATGTGTTACTGTGTCTCAGGTGTGTGTGGCGGACAGGTAACTTGCAGTTCAGCTGTCCTGCCAGTCTCTGATGTAAGTCTTAGAGTCCCTTGCAACCTCGGTGGTCCAGTTACCGGTTATCTGCGCTTCAGAGGGGAATCGCTCATTTGCAGCTGGTCTCCCCTGATGTTCCTCTCCTATGCTGCGCTCTCCTGCACACTCACTGAATGTTTGGTTTTATGTATGTCTCTTTCCAGGAGCATAGTGCTTCAGAGTACACGACCCCTTCAGACCTTCTGACACTCTATGTCGGTCTGCTCTCTTCTGTGTCTCTCACTTTCTCAACTGAAACTCAAACTGAACCCTTTCCCTCCAGATCAGAATGTATTTACAGGGGAGTTCACCCTAAACTAGGCTTAGAGCTCCCCCTTCTGGCCTGGAGTGTGAACATGTTGTATGCATTGTGGTTACCTGATAAAATATCTCCTTCATCACCTCCAAATGCAACATCACTCTCTCCGTGAAGAAAGCAATGCTACTGTGACGACCAGGACCCTGGGGCGCCACACTGTCTGTTAGTAATCGTGTTTTTCTGTATACATGCCTGCTTTTGTGTGTATGACCTGGCTTGTTCCCTGACCTGAGTTTCTATTCTCCATTTTGGTACTGTTTAGCTTGTTCTGGTTTCTGATCCCTTGACTTGTCTCTGATTAACCTTCCGTTTTTCCCCCAGTACCATGCGCCCATCTGATTTTGACCTATTGGCTTGTTTCTGACCACGTGCTTGCTGAGACTTCTGGTACTTTGTATCACTGCTTGTTGCTAACCCAGCTTTGGGTTTTTTCGCTGCTACCTGGTGATAGCCTTGGCTGCTGCAGTGCAGGCTTGCCCTGGGAGTGTGCAATCTCTCCTCCCCACTGCTGCCAACAAGAGGAGTGCACTGCAGCTGCATGACAGGGCCTATGTAGTGACGCCATCGTGCTTGTTATGCTAAGATTAGACTCTCTCATTACTTTCAACTGTGATGACTGTATAATTGAACATGCGATGACAAACAGGGGGGCCCAGTGCTGACACTGGCACTGGGCTCCCCTCACTCAAAGGCTCCATAGTAGTTGCGTGGCCTGCTGCCATTGGCTTGTGGGGAATAATAATAAATAATAATAATTTTATTTATATAGCGCCAACATATTCCGCAGCGCTTTACAAATTATAGAGGGGACTTGTACAGACAATAGACATTACAGCATAACAGAAATACAGTTCAAAACAGATACCAGGAGGAGTGAGGGCCCTGCTCGCAAGCTTACAAACTATGAGGAAAAGGGGAGACACGAGAGGTGGATGGTAACAATTGCTTTAGTTATTCGGACCAGCTATAGTGTAAGGCTCGGGTGTTCATGTAAAGCTGCATGAACCAGTTACCTGCCTAAGTATGTAGCAGTACAGACACAGAGGGCTAACACGGTGAAATAATGAATTGATGAAATAAGAAGTAGTCCAAATTAAACCTTTTGATTAATGGAGCATCACCCTCTTGTGATAAATATTTTATTAACTGAACAGCACCTTCTTGTTGAGAAATAAGAAATGGACTAAGGTAAATATTTTATTAACTGAATATCACCCTCTTATGGTGAAGAAAGAAATAGACTAAGGTCAATCTTTCATCTACTTAGCACCCTCTTGAGGGGAATAAGAAATAGACTAAGGTAAATGTTTTATTAGCTGAACAGCACTATCTTGTGGTGAAATAGTATTGGCTAAGGTAAATATTACATGAACTAAACAGCACCATCCTATGTGGGAGAGAATATACTCAGAAAAACCTTATACAGTGCCTTGCAAAGGTATGCGGCCCCTGGAACTTTTCAACCTTTTCACACATATCATGCTTCAAACATAAAGATACCAAATGTAACTTTTTGGTGAATAATCAACAACAAGTGGAACACAATTGTGAAGTTGAACAAAATGTATTGGTTATTATACATTTTTTTATTAGGCCCCTTTACTTTCAGTGCAGCAAACTCACTCCAGAAGTTCATTGTGGATCTCTGAATGATCCAGTGTTGTCCTAAATGCCTAATGATGATAAATATAATCCACCTGTGTGTAATCAAGTCCCCGTATAAATGCACCTGCTCTGTGATAGTCTCAGGGTTCTGTTTAAAGCACAGAGAACATCATGAAGACCAAGGAACACAGCAGGCAGGTCCGTGATACTGTTGTGGAGAAGTTTAAAGCCGGATTTGGATACAAAGTGATTTCCAAAACTTTAAACATTCCAAGGAGCACTGTGCAAGCGATCATATTGAAATGGAAGGAGTATCATACCACTGCAAATCTACCAAGACCCGGCCGTCCCTCTAAACTTTCATCTCAAACAAGGAGAAGACTGATCAGAGATGCAGCCAAGAGGCCCATGATCACTCTGGATGAACTGCAGAGATCTACAGATGAGGTGGGACAGTCTATCCATAGGACAACAATCAGCCGTACACTGCACAAATCTGGCCTTTATGGAAGAGTGGCAAGAAGAAAGCCATTTCTCAAAGATATCTATAAAAAGTGTAATTTAAAATTTGCAACAATCCACCTGGGAGACACACCAAACATGTGGAAGATGGTGCTCTGGTCAGATAAACCAAAATCAAACTTTTTGGCAACAATGCCAAACTATATGTTTGGTGTAAAGGCAACACAGCTCATCACCCTGAACACACCATCCCCACTGTCAAACTTTGGGCCTGCTTTTCTTCAGCAGGGCCAGAGAAGATGGCTATAATTGATGGGAAGATGGATGGAGCCAAATCCAGGACCATTCTTGAAGAAAAGCTGTTTGAGTTTTCAAAAGATCTGAGACTGGGACGGAGATTTGTCTTCCAACAAGACATTGATCCCAAACATAAAGCAAAATCTACAATGGAATGGTTCACAAATAAACGTATCCAGGTGTTAGAATGGCCAAGTCAAAGTCCAGACCTCAATCCAATTGAGAATCTGTGGAAAGAGCTGAAAACTGCTGTTCACAAACGATCTCCATCAAACCTCACTGAGCTTGAGCTGTTTGCCAAGGAAGAATGGGCAAGAATTTCAGTCTCTCAATGTACAAAACTGATAGAGACATACCCCAAGCGACTTGCAGCTGTAATCGCAGCAAAAGGTGTCGCAAAAAAGTTTTAAGTTAAAGGGGCCAAATAATATTGCACGCCCCACTTTTCAGTTTTTGAATTTCCACAATAATTTAAAATAACCAATAAATTTTATTCAACTTCACATTTGTGTTCCACTTGTTGTTGATTCTTCTCCAAAAATGTACATTTGGTATTTATGTTTGAAGCACGATATGTGGGAAAAGGTTGAAAAGTTCCAGGGGCCGAATACTTTCACAAGGCACTGTATATATTAAACAGCAGCCTCTTGTGTGAGTATAGACTAAAGTAAATCTCATTAACTAAACAGCATCCTCCCCAAAGCAAGCCCCTCATAATACCCCCACATCCAACCCCCCCATAATGTCTCCACATTCAGCCCCTCATAATGTCACCACAGCCAGCCCTATTTGTAATGTTCCCACAGCCAGCCCCCCTTAGACTACTTTCACACATCAGGTTTTTGGCGCCTTGCCGATTCCGGCGTCGCGCTGCAGAGATCCGATGCCCAGATCCGGCGGAAAACCGGATTAGTTCCATCCGGTTGGCATCCGTTTCATCCGTTTTTTCATCCGGTTTTTGACGGATCCGGTTTTTAAAAACGCCCTGGGAGGCTCCAAAATGTGATTGGCCCCATGAAAACTATATATACAGTGTTCCTACAGCCCTTCTGTGACAGGTTGGAGAAGAGCAAGAGTTTGGAGAGCAAGATGGATGTTGTTATTGCAAATATTATGAAGATCTACGTGGATTTCACTGTGGAGGCGAATCGCTTGAAGACAATTGTTCTTGAAAAGGAGCATCATGCATCTGCGCTGACACCGTTTGTGGATCCACCCCATCACCGCACAAAGAATGACACGTGGGGTGTTTTCTACACTATGCATGGAGTTATGAGGAGACCCAGAGAAATCTATCTATATATATAATTGTCTAAGGGTTTTTCCGTCTGTCTGTCTGTCTGTCTGTCCTGGAAATCCCGCATTGCTGATTGGTCGAGGCCTGGCGGCCTCGACCAATCAGAGACGGGCACAGCGACGATGATGTCATAAAGGACGTAGACATCCTGCGTCTCTGATTGGTCGAGGCCACCAGGCCTCGACCAATCAGCAACGGGCACAGCGACGATGATGTCATAAAGGACGTAGAAATTGCACGTTTCTGATTCAGCGACGGGCACAGTATCGACGTAGATGTCATAATGGTTGCCATGGCGACGATGATGTGATAAAGGTTGCCTCGACCAATCAGCGACGGGCACAGTCTGCCGCAAATTCTGGAATCATCATTGTCCATATACTACGGGGACATGCATATTCTAGAATACCCGATGCATTAGAATGCATTAGAATAGACCAATCAGCGACGGGCACAGCATGGCGATGATGATGTCATAAAGGTTGCCTCGACCAATCAGCGACGGGCACAGTCTGCCGCGAATTCGCCTCGAC
Organism: Ranitomeya imitator; assembly: GCF_032444005.1. Taxonomy (NCBI): domain Eukaryota; kingdom Metazoa; phylum Chordata; class Amphibia; order Anura; family Dendrobatidae; genus Ranitomeya; species Ranitomeya imitator. The sequence continues at coordinate 98,203,118 of NC_091289.1, read as the reverse complement.
CAATCAGCGATGGGCACAGTATCGACATAGATGTCATAATGGTTGCCATGGCGACGATGATGTCATAAAGGTTGCCTCGACCAATCAGCGACGGGCACAGTCTGCCGCGAATTCTGGAATCATCATTGTCCATATACTACGGGGACATGCATATTCTAGAATACCCGATGCGTTAGAATCGGGCCACAATCTAGTATATATATAATTGTCTAAGGGTTTTTCCATCTGTCTGTCTGTCTGTCTGTCTGTCCTCGAAATCCCGCGTCTCTGATTGGTTCGAGGCCGCGTGCACAGCGACGATGATGTCATAAAGGATGTAGACATCCCGCGTCTCTGATTCAGCTACGGGCACAGTGTCGACGTAGATGTCATAATGGTTGCCATGGCGACGATGATGTCATAAAGGTTGCCTCGACCAATCAGCAACGGGCACAGTCTGCCGCAAATTCTGGAATCGTCATTGTCCATATACTACGGGGACATGCATATTCTAGAATACCCGATGCGTTAGAATCGGGCCACAATCTAGTTTTTTTCATATGTGCAGATGAAAGCGGAGAACGTTGATGGTTTGGTGGACCGAATTGGACATCTCATCCGAATGAGTGATACTTATTGCCGATTCTCCATTTCACCGGCGGAGCGTCTGATGGTCACTCTTCGGTAAGCCATTTTTATTGTATGTACTCCTGTAAAGCACACTTTAATGTTTTTGCTGTTGTTTTTCTAGAATATTTTTTAGTGATGTTTTTTATAGTATCTCCTACTGCCTTTATAACTGTAATGTCATTGCTGGGATTTTGTACTAATTTTTGCATTGCTTTTATTCACAGATTCCTTGCAACTGGAGAATCCCTTTCGTCACTACATTTCCAGTTCAGACTGGGAATTTCCACCATCTCCGGAATTGTCAAGCACACTTGCCATGCACTGTGGGACTCTTTGCACGGTGAATTTATATCACATCCCACAATGGAGAGTTGGTGGGAAGTAGCCGAGAAATTCCAGCAAGTGTGTCAGTTTCCCAACTGCTTGGGCGCGGTGGATGGGAAACATATCCGTATCATGAAACCGGCTGGTTCTGGCTCGGAATATTTCAACTATAAAAAATACTTCTCCATTGTGCTGATGGCCATCGCCGATGCGGAGTACAAATTTATAGCGGTGGATATTGGGGTGTATGGCCGCTTAAATGATTCCCAAGTTTTCAAACGGTCTGCAATGGGGCGTCATTTGTATGGAAACACCTTTCAATCCCCCACCAAGACCACTGCCTCAAACCTCTGGGCCACCAATGCCTTTTGTTTGTGTTGGGGATGAGGCCTTCCAACTATCGGAACACCTACTGAAAGCCTACTCCAGCAGTGGATTAACGCAAACTAAAAGAATTTTACTACCACCTCACATGCGCATGGAGAATGGTGGAGTGCGCTTTTGGGACTTTGACCGCCAAATGGCGAGTTCTATTGACAGCTATAAACTTGAAGACTGACACTGTTGACGAGGTGGTGAAAGCGTGTGTTATCCTGCACAATTATGTGATATGTAAGGAACAGATTTCCATTGAAAACCTCTCAGAAGAAACCACCCTGCTGGATTATCACAACATTATGTATAGCAGTAGTTACAACCAGAACCAAACCAAAAAAATGGTAGCCGTGCGGCACTAGATCCGCACATTATTCACAGGTGTACGAATAAGCGGCGGCAGAGCAGACTGCAACACTATCCAGACAAAACAGCTCGGGGTGGTGCTCAATGGACAATCCACAGAGGATCAAAAAGACTTGACTGGCAATGAACCAGTGAACGGGTTCAACCTGGACCCGTTGAAGCGCTTTGCACGAAACGGCCGTAGTCCTTACCGGTTCCCCGCACCCTCTCCTCTTCACGTCCTGCCGCCTCTCCATGTGTACCTGATTGCTGTTTGTAGCAAATAAAGGACTTCACTACAGCATCTTCAGGGGTGAGTGCCATACTTTCTTTTTTGATTCATTATGTATAGAAGTTCTGTGGCAGTTTCCCGAATGAGGGACCAATTCGCAGAATACTTTATTTCACCTGAAGGAAGAATATTGTAACTGTATTTTTCCATATTGCACCCAAGTACCTGTTTGTGTTTCCACCTAAGTATTTAACCTTTAATTACCAAAAATGTGTACCTGTTTGGGTTGTACCCAAATTATTTTACTTTCTATTACCCAAGTTGTGTACCTGTTTGGGTTGTCCCCAAAGTATTTTACTTTCCCCAAGTTGTGTACCTGTTTGGGTTGTACCCAAAGTATTTTACCTTCTTTTACCAAAGTTGTGTACCTGTTTGGGTTGTACCCAATGTATTTTACCTCTAACCAATAAACCTTGTTTTTATTTAACTATACCTTATAAATAAAATATAAATTAGATTTTAACAAAACAGTTTTATTAAACTTTTCTTGCAAAACAAAAATAAACTTTTATAAGTTTGAATAACTCAGGGTGGAGGGGCTGTCAGATTGGGACACTTCGACAGTGGGAGTGTGGAGAGAGGAATGTGTTTGTGGTGGTGAAGGATCAGTAGGTAGCGTTGAAGGGGTGGAGAAAGAAAGTGAACGGGTGGACAAGAAACTGGGAGTTGGATTAGGAATTTGGTATGATGGAGGGGTGTAGCTGATGGATTGGGAGGCAGAAGAGGTGATGGGTGGAGAAGAGGGTTGGGATAGTGACATGATGGGTGAAGGAGACTGGTGGTAGTGGGCAGGGAGAGGAGGCGTGGAAGATGCTGTTGGGAACTGGTATGGGCGGCATGTTCGTACTGGTCAGGATGGTGGGACGGGGCACGGGTGTGATGCTGGTACTGGTCTGGATGGTGGGATGGGGCATGGGCAGGATGCTGGTACTTTTCAGGATGGTGGGATTGGGCACGGGCACAATGTTGGCAATGGTCAGGATGGTGGGACGGGACACAAGCACGATGTTGGTAATAGTCAGGATGCTGGTATGGAACAGGATGATGGGAGTGGTTGGAGTGAGGGACAGTGGCTGGAAGGGGGGCAGGTGCATGAGGGGGGCAGGTCTGTTGGCTTGGGAGGTAACAAGTGCTAGAGCAGACTGGCATGATTCCATTACTTGCATCTGCTGATCAGTAGATAGCTTATCCATGCACTCGAGTACTGACCGGAAAAAAGTGTGGTTCGGTGACTGACTTGCCTCTGAATGCATCCGTAGCAGAAGTGTATGCAACTCGAGAATGCTTTTACTTATCAAATTGAAACCTGCGGCCATTTGCTCTGACAAAAGTTTCAGACAGCTCTGAAAGGATGCATTCAGGTGCAAGAACTCGGGGGCATAGCTCTGTACCTGACCTCTCTGCTGCTGCCGCCCCGAAGCCACAGGTGTACTAGAGGTGGCAGCAGCAGAGGGGTGGGTACAGGAAAAGATATATCCTTACCAGCAGATTCATGCAATGGAGCCGGCCAGGATGCTCCAGCACTGGTGGATGGTACCGATGGATCAGATGTGTGGGAAGGCTGGGAAGGTGCAGAGGGGCTGGGACTGTCGAAGTGTCCCTCTGTGATGGGCTCCTGAGGGATAGTTCCAGAAGGGTTCAACTCTGCTGCAGGCTCCCGGGCGCTCCCAACGGTGCTGTGGAACAAAGAGAAAAAATATATAATTAACTAGCTGAAGAGCCCGGCGTTGCCTGGGCATAGTAAATATCTGTGGTTAGTTATAGCACCTCACATCTCTTATTTTCCCATCATGCCTCTCATTTTCTCCCTTACACCTCTCATTTTCCCCCTCACTCCTCTTATTTTCCCCCTCACTCCTCTTATTTTCCCCCCTCACTCCTCTCATTCCCCCTAACACTTGTCATTTCGACCTCACATCTGTAATTTTCCGATCACTCCACTATTTTCCCTCACTCCTCTCATTTTGCACTCACACCTTTTCATTTTCACCTCACACCCCTCATTTTCACCTCAGTATATACATGTTTGTCATCTCCCATATATATAGTATACACCTGTATGTATTCTCTTGTATATAGTATATACCTGTATGTTATCTCCCCTGTAAATAGTAAATACCTGCTGTATGTCATCTCCTCCTCTATATACCTATGAGTCATCTCCTCTTTTATATAGTATATATGTGTGTCATCTCCTCCTGTATATAGTATGTACCTGTAAGTCATATCCTCCTGTATATAGTATATACCTGTGTATCATATGCTCCTTTATATAGTATATACCTGTGTGTCATCTCTTCCAGTATATAGTATATACCAGTGTGTCATCTCCACTGTATATAGTATATACCTGTGTGTCATCGCCCCTGTATATAGTATGTACCTGTATGTCATCTCCCCTGTATATAGCATATACCAGGTTGTCATCTCCTCCTGTATATAGTACACATCCTGTATGTCATCTCCTCCTGTATATAGTATATACCTGTGTGTCATGTCCTCCTGTATATATTATATACCTGTATGTCATCTCCCCTGTATATAGTATATACCTGTGTGTCATCTCCTCCTGTGTATAGTATATACCTGTGTGTCATCTCCTCCTGTATATAGTATATACCTGTATGTCATCTCTTCCTGTATATAGTATATACGTGTGTCATCTCCTCCTGTATATAGTATATACCTGTAAGTCATCTCCACTGTATATAGTATGTGTGTGTGTCATCTGCTCCTGTATATAGTATATACCTGTGTCATCTGTTCCTGTATATAGTATATACCTGTGTGTCATCTCCTCCTGTATATAGTATATACCTGTGTGTCATCTCTTCTGTATTAGACCGCGTTCACACGTTATTTGGTCAGTATTTTTACCTCAGTATTTGTAAGCTAAATTGGCAGCCTGATAAATCCCCAGCCAACAGGAAGCCCTCCCCCCTGGCAGTATATATTAACTCACACATACACATAATAGACAGGTCATGTGACTGACAGCTGCCGTATTTCCTATGGTACAGTTGTTTCTCTTGTAGTTTGTCTGCTTATTAATCAGATTTTTATTTTTGAAGGATAATACCAGACTTGTGTGTGTTTTAGGGCGAGTTTCATGTGTCAAGTTGTGTGTGTTGAGTTGCATGTGGCGACATGCATGTAGCGACTTTTGTGAGATGAGTTTTGTGTGGCGACGTGCGTGTAGCAACTTTTTGTGTGTCAAGTTGCATGTGACAGGTTAATGTAGCAAGTTGTGTGCAGCAAGTTTTGCACATGGTGAGTTTGCGCATGGCGAGTTTTATGTGTGGTGCGTTTTGAGTATGTGCAAGTCTTATGTGAGGCAACTTTTGCATGTGTTGCAACTTTTGTGCATGTGGCAATTTTTCCGCGTGTGCAAGTTTTGCGTGTGGCGAGTTTTCCATTAGGTGAGTTTTGCACGTGTGGCGAGTTTTGCGTCAGCCTAGTTTTGCATGTGGCGAGTTTTGCATGTGGCGAGTTTTGAGCGGCGACTTTTGTGTTTCGACTTTTATGTGGCGAGGTTGGTGTATGTGTGGTGAAATGTGTGCTGAGGGTGGTATATGTGTTCAAGCACGTGGTAGTGTGTGGCGCATTTTGTGTGTGTGTATTCATATCCCCGTGTGGTGAGTATCCCATATCAGGGCCCCACCTTAGCAACTGTACGGTATATACTCTTTGGCGCCATCGCTCTCACTCTTTAAGTCCCCCTTGTTCACATCTGGCAGCTGTCAATTTGCCTCCAACACTTTCACTTTTTCCCCATTATGTAGATAGGGGCAAAATTGTTTGGTGAATTGGAACGCGCGGGGTTAAAATTTCGCCTCACAACATAGCCTATGACGCTCTCGGGGTCCAGACGTGTGACTGTGCAAAATTTTGTGGCTGTAGCTGCGACGGTGCAGATGCCAATCCCGGACATACACACATACATACATACACACATACACACATTCAGCTTTATATATTAGATATACTGTTATTGCTTGGCCCTGGCTGAAACAGCAAGCGAGGGTTAGACATGTAAAACATTGGTTATTAAATGTGGTGGGTAATATTTACCTTCGGCTCACCATCGTTGACCTGAGGAATGACGTTGCGGTCAGGTGACTTGACCGCTCACCTGATCGGTCATCGAAGGTCCCTCACTCACTGCATTCTTAGAAATGGAGGCAGATGCTCGCAGCGGTGACAGCCAGGGTTCGTTGGAGGGGTGAGTATATCCATATTTTTTATGGACTTCCGATTCCGATATCGCAAAAATATAGGAACTCGGTATCGGAATTCCGATACAGCAAATATCGGCCGATACCCGATATTTGCAGTATCGGAATGCTCAACAATACTGGTGACTTGAGCCTGTTTATAGGGTCTCTTAGATAACCCGGCTCTGTGGGGTGTCACCGTGCCTCCTGGGTGTAGGTGCGGACAGGTAAGGTAAAGTTCAGCTGTCCTGCCGGTCTCTGAAGTAAGGTGTAGAGGTCTTTACTACCTCATTGTTCTGGCTACCGGCTATCTGTGCCTCAGAAGGAGGCAGCCTGCTCAGGGCTGGTCCCCTTCTGGTATCCTCTCCCATGCTTTGCTGTCCTTCACGCTCACTGCAATCAATTCTGCTTTCAAATCGTCTCTTTCTGGGAGCTGCAGCTGTTAGGGCATGCACAGCTCCGTGGACCCTCTGTCCTGCTCAGACTGTCTGGAACTAACTTTCCCTACAGACTACCAGTTATATATATATATATATATATATATATATATATATATAGGGAGCCACCTAGTAAATAGGATCAAAAGCTCCCCCTGGTGCCCTGGAGTATGAATGTGTTGCATGTTTGTGGTACCTGGATGCAGTTACCCTTCCTTGCCTCCAAACGTAGTATCACTCTCCCCGAGAAGAAAGTAATACCACTGTGACAACCAGAACCCTGGGGCACCACATATACACAGCACAGTAGTACTCATCCTGTCCTGTATACTGTATGTGATCCTCAGTATCTGTATTATTCTATATATATACATTTCACATTATCACTTCTCCTGTCCTGTATATATACACTGCACAATACCACTCCTCCTGTCCCGTATATATACACTGCACAGTACCACTCCTCCTGTCCTGTATATATACACTGCACAGTACCACTCCTCCTGTATATATACACTGTACAGTACCACTCCTCCTGTCCCATATATATACACTGCACAGTACCACTTTTCCTGTCCTGCATATATACACTGCACAGTACCACTCATCCTGTCCTGTATATATATACTGCTCAGTACCATTCCTCCAATCCTGTATATATACACTGCACAGTACCACTCCCCCTGTCCTGTATATATATACTGCACAGTACCACTTCTTCCCTGTATATATACACTGCACAGTACCACTCCTCCTGTCCTGTATATATAAACTCCACAGTACCACTCCTCCTGTCCTGCATATATACACTGCACAGTACCACTCATCCTGTCCAGTATATACATTGCGCAGTACCACTCCTCCAGTCCTGTATATATACACTGCACAGTACCACTCCTCCAGTCCCATATATATACACTGCTCAGTACCACTCCTCCTGTATATATACAGTGCACAGTACCATTTCTCCTGTCCTGTATATACAGTATACACTGCACAGTACCACTCTTCCAGTCCTGTATATATACACTGCACAGTACCACTCCTCTTGTATACATACACTGCACAGTACCACTTCTCCTGGTCTGTGTAAATACACTGCACAGTACCACTTAAGTTAAATATCTATTGTAGTCTTAGGCAGGTTTCACACTTGCGTTTTGATCTGCAGCATTTGTACCGCATATAAACGCATGTGTTTTTTTTCTATATTTAACATTAACCCCTTCATGACCCAGCCTATTTTGACCTTAAAGACCTTGCCGTTTTTTGCAATTCTGACCAGTGTCCCTTTATGAGGTAATAACTCAGGAACGCTTCAATGGATCCTAGCGGTTCTGAGATTGTTTTTTCGTGACATATTGGGCTTCATGTTAGTGGTAAATTTAGGTCAATAAATTATGCGTTTATTTGTGATAAAAACGGAAATTTGGCGAAAATTTTGAAAATTTCGCAATTTTCACATTTTGAATTTTTATTCTGTTAAACCAGAGAGATATGTGACACAAAATAGTTAATAAATAACATTTCCCACATGTTTACTTTACATCAGCACAATTTTGTAAACAAAATTTTTTTTTGTTAGGAAGTTATAAGGGTTAAAATTTGACCAGCGATTTGTCATTTTTACAACGAAATTTACAAAACCATTTTTTTTAGGTACCACCTCACATTTGAAGTCAGTTTGAGGGGTCTATATGGCTGAAAATACCCAAAAGTTACACCATTCTAAAAACTGCACCCCTCAAGGTACTCAAAACCACATTCAAGAAGTTTATTAACCCTTCAGGTGCTTCACAGCAGCAGAAGCAACATGGAAGGAAAAAATGAACATTTAACTTTTTAGTCACAAAAATTATCTTTTAGCAACAATTTTTTTATTTTCCCAATGGTAAAAGGAGAAACTGAACCACGAAAGTTGTTGTCCAATTTGTCCTGAGTACGCTGATACCTCATATGTGGGGGTAAACCACTGTTTGGGCGCACGGCAGGGCTTGGAAGGGAAGGAGCGCCATTTGACTTTTTGAATCAAAAATTGGCTCCACTCTTTAGCGGACACCATGTCACGTTTGGAGAGCCTCCGTGTGCCTAAAAATTGGAGCTCCCCCACAAGTGACCCCATTTTGGAAACTAGACGCCCCAAGGAACTTATCTAGATGCATAGTGAGCACTTTGAACCCCCAGGTGCTTCACAAATTGATCCGTAAAAATGAAAAAGTACTTTTTTTTCACAAAAAAATTCTTTTAGCCTCAATTTTTTCATTTTCACATGGGCAACAGGATAAAATGGATCCTAAAATGTGTTGGGCAATTTCTCCTGAGTACGCCGATACCTCATATGTGGGGGTAAACCACTGTTTGGGCACATGGTAAGGCTCGGAAGGGAAGGAGCGCCATTTGACTTTTTGAATGAAAAATTATTTCCATCGTTAGCGGACACCATGTCGCGTTTGGATAGCTCCTGTGTGCCTAAACATTGGCGCTCCCCCACAAGTGACCCCATTTTGGAAACTAGATCCCCCAAGGAACTTATTTAGATGCCTAGTGAGCACTTTAAACCCTCAGGTGCTTCACAAATTGATCTGTAAAAATGAAAAAGTACTTTTTTTTCACAAAAAAATTCTTTTCGCCTCAATTTTTTCATTTTCACATGGGCAGTAGGATAAAATAGATCATAAAATTTGTTGGGCAATTTCTCCTGAGTACGACGATACCTCATATGTGGGGGTAAACCACTGTTTGGGCACTCGGCAGGGCTCGGAAGGGAAGGCGCGCCATTTGACTTTTTGAATGGAAAATTAGCTCCAATTGTTAGCGGACACCATGTCGCGTTTGGAGAGCCCCTGTGTGCCTAAACATTGGAGCTCCCCCACAAGTGACCCCGTTTTGGAAACTAGACCCCCCAAGGAACTTATCTAGATGCATATTGAGCACTTTAAACCCCCAGGTGCTTCACAGAAGTTTATAACGCAGAGCCATGAAAATAAAAAGTAATTTTTCTTTCCTCAAAAATGATTTTTAGCCTGGAATTTCCTATTTTGCCAAGGATAATAGGAGAAATTGGACCCCAAATATTGTTGTCCAGTTTGTCCTGAGTACGCTGATACCCCATATGTGGGGGTAAACCACTGTTTGGGCGCACGGCAGGGCTCGGAAGGGATGGCACGCCATTTGGCTTTTTAAATGGAAAATTAGCTCCAATCATTAGCGGACACCATGTCACGTTTGGAGAGCCCCTGTGTGCCTAAACATTGGAGATCCCCCAGAAATGACACCATTTTGGAAACTAGACCCCCAAAGGAACTAATCTAGATGTGTGGTGAGGACTTTGAACCCCCAAGTGCTTCACAGAAGTTTATAACGCAGAGCCATGAAAATAAAAAAAAAAATTATTTTCTCAAAAATGATCTTTTAGCCTGCAATTTTTTATTTTCCCAAGGGTAACAGGAGAAATTTGACCCCAAAAGTTGTTGTCCAGTTTCTCCTGAGTACGCTGATACCCCATATGTGGGGGTAAATCACTGTTTGGGCACATGCCGGGGCTCGGAAGTGAAGTAGTGACGTTTTGAAATGCAGACTTTGATGGAATGCTCTGTGGGCGTCACGTTGCGTTTGCAGAGCCCCTGATGTGGCTTAACAGTAGAAACCCCCCACAAGTGACCCCATTTTGGAAACTAGACCCCCAAAGGAACTTATCTAGATGTGTGGTGAGCACTTTGAACCCCCAAGTGCTTCATAGAAGTTTATAATGCAGAGCCGTGAAAATAATAAATACGTTTTGTTTCCTCAAAAATAATTATTTAGCCCAGAATTTTTTAATTTTCCCAAGGGTTACAGAAGAAATTGGACCCCAAAAGTTGTTGTCCAGTTTCTCCTGAGTACGCTAATACCCCATATGTGGGGGTAAATCACTGTTTGGGCACATGCCGAGGCTCGGAAGTGAAGTAGTGACGTTTTGAAATGCAGACTTTGATGGAATGCTCTGTGGGCGTCACGTTGCGTTTGCAGAGCCCTTGATGTGGCTTAACAGTAGAAACCCCCCACAAGTGACCCCATTTTGGAAACTAGACCCCGAAAGGAACTTATCTAGATGTGTGGTGAGCACTTTGAACCCCCAAGCGCTTCATAGAAGTTTATAATGCAGAGCCGTGAAAATAATAAATACGTTTTCTTTCCTCAAAAATAATTATTTAGCCCAGAATTTTTTATTTTCCCAAGGGTTACAGGAGAAATTGGACCCCAAAAGTTGTTGTCCAGTTTCTCCTGAGTACGCTGATACCCCATGAGTGGGGGTAAACCACTGTTTGGGCACACGTCGGGGCTCAGAAGGGAAGTAGTGACTTTTGAAATGCAGACTTTGATGGAATGGTCTGCGGGTGTCACATTGCGTTTGCAGAGCCCCTGGTGTGCCTAAACAGTAGAAACCCCCCACAAGTGACCCCATTTTAGAAACTAGACCCCCCAAGGAACTTATCTAGATATGTGGGGAGCACTTTGAACCCCCAAGTGCTTCACAGACGTTTACAACGCAGAGCCGTGAAAATAAAAAATCATTTTTCTTTCCTCAAAAATTATGTTTTAGCAAGCATTTTTTTAGATTCACAAGGGTAACAGGAGAAATCGGACCCCAGTAATTGTTGCGCAGTTTGTCCTGAGTATGCTGGTACCCCATATGTGGGGGTAAACCACTGTTTGGGCACACGTCAGGGCTCGGAAGTGAGGGAGCACCATTTGACTTTTTGAATACGAGATTGGCTGGAATCAATGGTGGCGCCATGTTGCGTTTGGAGACCCCTGATGTGCCTAAACAGTGGTAACCCCTCAATTCTAACTCCAACACTAACCTCAACACACCCCTAACCCTTATCCCAACTGTAGCCATAACCCTAATCACACCCCTAACCACAACCCTAATTCCAACCCTAACCCTAAGGCTATGTGCCCACGTTGCGGATTCGTGTGAGATATTTCCGCACCATTTTTGAAAAATCCGCGGGTAAAAGGCACTGCGTTTTACCTGCGGATTTTCCGCGGATTTCCAGTGTTTTTTGTGCGGATTTCACCTGCGGATTCCTATTGAGGAACAGGTGTAAAACGCTGCGGAATCCGCACAAAGAATTGACATGCTGCGGAAAATACAACGCAGCGTTTCCGCGCGGTATTTTCCGCACCATGGGCACAGCGGATTTAGTTTTTCATATGTTTACATGGTACTGTAAACCTGATGGAACACTGCTGCGAATCCGCAGCCAAATCCGCACCGTGTGCACATAGCCTAATTCTAAAGGTATGTGCACACGCTGCGGAAAACACTGCGGATCCGCAGCAGTTTCCCATGAGTTTACAGTTCAATGTAAACCTACGGGAAACAAAAATCGCTGTACACATGCTGCGGAAAAACTGCACGGAAACGCAGCGGTTTACATTCCGCAGCATGTCACTTCTTTGTGCGGATTCCGCAGCGGTTTTACAACTGCTCCAATAGAAAATCGCAGTTGTAAAACCGCAGTGAACTGCGCAGAAAAAAACGCGGTAAATCCGCCATAAATCCGCAGCGGTTTAGCACTGCGGATTTATCAAATCCGCAGCGGAAAAATCCGCAGAGGACCAAAATACGTGTGCACATACCGAAACCTTAACCCTAGCCCTAACCCTAACCCTACCCCTAGCCCTAACCCTAGCCCTAACCCTACCCCTACCCCTAACCCTAACCCTAACTCTACCCCTACCCCTAACCCTACCCCTACCCCTAACCCTACCCCTAACCCTAACCCTACCCCTACCCCTACCCCTAACCCTAACCCTACCCCTAACCCTAACCCTACCCCTATTCTAACATTAGTGGGAAAAAAAAATTTCTTTATTTTTTTATTGTCCCTACCTATGGGGGTGACAAAGGGGGGGGGGGGTCATTTATTATTTTTTTTATTTTGATCACTGAGATAGATTATATCTCAGTGATCAAAATGCACTCTGGAATGAATCTGCCGGCCGGCAGATTCGGCGGGCGCACTGCGCATGCGCCCACCATTTTGGAAGATGGCGGCGCCCAGGGAGAAGACGGACGGGACCCCGGCTGGATCGGTAAGTATGATGGGGTGAGGGGGACCACGGGGGGGGGGATCGGAGCACGGGGGGGGGGGAATCGGAGCGCGGGAGGGGTGGAACGGAGCACGGGGGGCGTGGAACGGAGCACGGGGGGGCTGGAATGGAGCACGGGGGGGTGGAACGGAGCACCGGGGGGGTGGATCGGAGTGCAGGGGGGGGTGATTGGAGCACGGGGGGGTGATTGGAGCACGGGGGGAGCGGACAAGAGCACGGGGGGGAGCGGAGCACATGACGGAGGGGAGCCGGAGCAGTGTACCGGCCAGATCGGGGGGCTGGGGGGGCGATCGGAGGGGTGGAGTGGGGGCACATTAGTATTTCCAGCCATGGCCGATGATATTTCAGCATCGGCCATGGCTGGATTGTAATATTTCACCAGTTATAATAGGTGAAATATTACAAATCGCTCTGATTGGCAGTTTCACTTTCAACAGCCAATCAGAGCGATCGTAGCCACGAGGGGGTGAAGCCACCCCCCCTGGGCTAAACTACCACTCCCCCTGTCCCTGCAGATCGGGTGAAATGGGAGTTAACCCTTTCACCCGGCCTGCAGGGACGCGATCTTTCCATGACGCCACATAGGCGTCATGGGTCGGATTGGCACTGACTTTCATGACGCCTACGTGGCGTCATGGGTCGGGAAGGGGTTAAAAACACATGCGGTTTTTTGTACGCGTTTAACGACGCATTCGTTTTTTTGCTGCATGCGTTCTATTGCAGAAATGCAACATGTAGTAATTTTAAGAGGCGTTTTTTTGACGCATGGAAACGCATGCGTTCATTTGCGTTTGATTTGCGTCAAAAAAATACATTGGTGTCTATGGAAACGCATGCGTTTTTACACACATGCGTTTGGTTGCGTTTTTGAACGCATGCGTTTCAATTAAGATAAGCATGTCTAGACACTGATAAGCCACCCCCTACCATCAAGGTGATAAAAGGGAGGTTGGGGACAGTTTCAGGACACTTCTCATCAGACTCTCAAGAAGACAAGACACTGGCAGGCCGCATTTTGGAGGACAAGACCCAGATCAATGTGAGTATATCCTAACCAATGCCTTTATTTTCTATTTTTTGGCTCTACATGTCCTAATTTCTTCCATTTATTTCTTTCTACATGCATCAGAATGTCTTCTGCGGAGTCCTCATCTGATGAGGAATATCAGCCACGTCAGTCGGAAGTGGAGCATGTCAGTGAGGTGAGTATTTGCCTCTTCAGCTTGGTAAGTATTCACTGTCACATCGACACATGTGACAATTAGATTTTTCCTTTTTTTTAGAGCACTTCTACTGAGGCACAGACCGGGCAGGAGCAGCGGAGTCAAGCTCCGGTGGGAAGACGGCAGCGGGTATGTATACAAGGCTGACTGTCCTCATTGTAATATTCTTGAATCTTTCTTTCTTTACACTCGTATTTCTTTAAATTTTTCTTCTTGAATCCTTTTGTATGTTGACTTTCGTATTAATGCCATTTCTCATCATCGGTTCTCTTTCTTTTCCTTATGTGATTGAGCAAACTTTAATGATTTTCTTTAATTTTTAGGTTTCACAACGGGACGATGACCTTATCGACAACGACCTCCTAATAACACTGGTCCAGGAGCGAGTTCCGTTGTGGGACAGCCGGGATCCACTGCATTCTCCGCCGTTTATGGAATGAGGTGGCCCAAGCGTTGTGGGATGGCTGGGACAACGCCCCGCCACGGGTCCGCAGTGCATTTGGTAAGTATTGCACTGCAGTGTGAAGCAGCAGAGACCTTGGCCGTGCTCTCTTGACTGTGTGTGATGAAAGAAACTCTCCGGAGTTTCTCTCATCACAAACAGTTGTATTTGCACGGCAAAAAGTCCATTTCCTGACCATAATGTTTTTTTTTAACAGTGGACAAAGTAAAAACACGTTGGCGTTCCATGAAGGACCGCTTCAACAGGGACATGTGCCAAGAGAGTCGTGCTGCCAGTGGTTCAGGAGCAAGGATCAGACTGTACAAGTATCCTCGCGTGCTGTCATTTTTAAGACCGGTCCTTGTCCAGAGAACGTAAGTTTTTGTCACATGCTTTCGGTTGTATTGCATTGACATAATCTGTATTTTAAAATTCCACAGGATTTAGCATCTGGTTATTTTTTAGTATTAATTTTCTGTTTCCTTTTTTCACAGCACACACAGCACGACTGTCGGCCCAGCTTCAGGAGCGGTCCCTCATCCGGCAGTCACGGACCAGTCCCAGCCATCCAGCAGCGGAGCAGCAGGTGGGCCTTCCACACTAACTGGAGACCAGGGAGCTGGCCCATCAGTTCTTCCCCTTTCGCAGTCCTCTTCCACTGCACCATTTTTTGGGGGCT
Organism: Ranitomeya imitator; assembly: GCF_032444005.1. Lineage (NCBI taxonomy): Eukaryota > Metazoa > Chordata > Amphibia > Anura > Dendrobatidae > Ranitomeya > Ranitomeya imitator. The sequence continues at coordinate 98,188,076 of NC_091289.1, read as the reverse complement.
CATCCCGGCAGCGACAGAGGGCTTCGGACAGGTCACTCATGCCCGAGTTTTTGCACTTGAGCTCGGCTTTACACGAAGCAATCAAGGCTTTAGGTGACCGAATGGATGTTTCTCATATCCTCTTGAATGCCCGTATCCAGGAGGTCACCAAAAGCCTTGATCAAGTGAAAGCCGACCTCCAGAGGCCAGCTCATCATTTTTTTAACCAAATTGAGCAGGCCATGTCGGAACACCTTACCCCTGATCTCCAGCTCAGTGTGATGCAGGCCTGCAATGCTGCTTTTGTGCAGGCTATGCAGCAGAGTCGGTATTTACAGCAGACAATGGCAGCATATCCAACTGTGCCGTCACTGTCACGATTAACCTCAATGCCAACCTCTGCTGCATACCACTGCACGGCCACCTCAATTCCTTCCACAGGCGGACTCCACTACAGCGCCAACACCATGACGAGTGCAGTTGGACATCCCACCGCCACCACCATGACAACCGCTGCTCCGGCTTGGACCTCCTCCACTGACACCACAATGCAGCAGGACCCTGGCGTGGCTTTTCGGACCGGCCCCACCACAATGCCGCAGGACCCTGCCATGGCTTTCAGGACCGCCCCCACCACGATGCAGCACGACCCTGGCGTGGCTTTTCGGACCGGCCCCACCATGATGCCGCAGAACCCTGCCTTGGCTTTCAGGACCGGCCCGACCACGATGCCGCAGGACCCTGCCATGGCTTTCAGGACCGCCCCCACCACGATGCCGCAGGACCCTGCCATTGCTTTCAGGACCGCCCCCACCACGATGCAGCAGGACCCTGGCATGGCTTTTCGGACCGGCCCCACCACGATGCAGCAGGACCCTGGCAGGGCTTTATGTACCCCACCACCACGACGCAGCAGGACTCTGGCATGGCCGATCGCTCGACAAGCGCTATGGACTGTGACACAGTGCAGCTGGACCCTGATGGGTCACCCGCCACCACACTACAGCATATGAGCCCACCAAGACGTCCCCCTACCAGGCAAAACCCAAAAAAACTCAGAAAAAAACCCAAAACTCTTAGTATTCCTCCTCCTTCACCTACCGATGTGTCTGTATTGTCTGTTTTGTCTCACCCTTCCAGTGCGTCTCAAGCCTCTCATGTGTCAAGCCCCATCCTCGAACTTCCAGACCCTTCTAGTTTCATTGCCCCTTCTCCTGCCACGTCTGTGTCATCCACGGTTAGCCAGGCCTCATTTCTTCACAAACCCCGTTTACATCACTATACCCCAAGCCGATGCAGTAAAAAATATTTTTTTGCAGTTGTTTGTTAACAAAATTAAAAAAAGTTTGATTTGCCACAATTATGTTCGGTTTATTGTGTCTATCGCCGCCGGCAACACACACCGTGCGCCAAGAAACGTCGCCACACACCTACTTTTTGGGCCACATCATATCTCCAGTAGTTAAAAATAAAAAGACTGCAGCTTTGTGTGTCTTTAGTATACAGATATGAGGTGGGCCAAAAAATATAACATGTATCTCCATATTCTCTTTTTGTCTATGCCTAGTGTTCCAGTATGAAGAGAAAATGGTGGAAATACAGTGCAGTCCTCTACTGAACAGGTCAGGTGTCAAAAACTCATTAGTTATGACACCTGACCTGTTGAGTAGATAACTGACTTTACAATCTATTACACACAAATTGAGGGCACAATGTTTCTCACATGCTACATATCCATGCTCACCTGCCCATGTGTCTGAAATAGTGAATTCATGAGCCTGTATATGTTTATCATGAATGCATTATTTCTGACACCGGACTTGATGAGTATAGATAGCGTGACAGTGATTGTCTCTTCAGTTTGTGTCCAATGGATACATGAGAAGACAATCCTGACGCAATGATGTCAACAAGCTTACCAATAAAGCAACATGGCTGCCATTATTAACAGTACGTGGCCAGTGTGTTATAACAGTATTTGTAAACCAAAACAAGGAGTGGAAAAATGATAGGTAAATTATGATAACATAATAACTAGCACCTCTGCCTGTATCGCCCACTCCTGGTTTTGGATTACAAAAAATGATATTAAATACCGATCAAATACTGCCAGGTTTTGTACAACCTTGGTTTAGAGAGGAAAAAGATAGGAGACACGGTCAACACAACCAACACTAAAGTTTATTAATGTGAAATATTATTTTCATTGTAGAAAATTACTGGTACAGATAAAGATCCAACAGGACATTTACACAACATTGTCCTGCCATGACACCCGTCCAATATCTGAATAAAAAAATGCAGCAAATTGGTCCCGCATGAGACCAACGGCTGCAGTTGACCGCAGCGGGTGATGCTGGAAATCAGGCAGTGGGTGTGCAACTGGTTCATCCAGTTCAATGTTGGGTGGCTCCTTAGTAATTATGTAATTGTGGAGAACCACACAGGCTTTGACCACCTTGTCAACTGTTTCCACTTTTAGATTTATGGCTGATGCAGAATTGCACCATTTAGCGATCAGAATGTCAAAGGTACAGTCTACTGTTCTTCGGGCCCTGGTCAGTCTGTAGTTGATGATCCTTCTAGTGTGGTACAAGTCCCGACTGGAATAGGGCTTCAGTAGATGTTCACACATCTGGAAGGCCTCATCCCCAATCATAACAAATGGCAGCGGCGGACCTTGAGTGTTGGGGAGAGGCTGTGGAGGGGGAAAATTGAAATTGTTGCCATACACACGCCGGCCCATATCCGAGCTCTTGAAAGTCTGGGAATCAATGTCCATGGCGATGAAGTGACAGTCCGCATCAGCTATTGCCATGAGCACTACAGAAAAATATTTTTTGTAGTTGAAAAACTCCGATCCGGTTCTGGCAGGTTTGATAATGCGGATTGTTGTGAATTCTGTGGCTGAATTCACTCCTGTGGTCACAAGTGGTACTGCAGCTTCTGAGCTTCCTCCCTCAGGTGTTCTGGTGAGCTCGTTAACTGCTTCATTACTTAACTCCGCTTGATGCTGCTATCCTTGCTCCTTGTCAATGTTTCAGTGTTGGATCTGAGCTTCTCCTGATTGTTCCTGTGACCTGCTGCTCTGTATAGCTAAGTGCTTTTTGCTTTTTTGTTGCTTTTTTTCTGTCCAGCTTGTCTTTTGTTTTGCTGGAAGCTCTGAGACGCAAAGGGTGTACCGCCGTGCCGTTAGTTCGGCACGGTGGGTTTTTTTTTGCCCCCTTTGCGTGGTTTTGCTTTAGGGTTTTTTGTAGACTGCAAAGTTCGCTTTACTGTCCTCGCTCTGTCCTAGAATATCGGGCCCCACTTTGCTGAATCTATTTCATCCCTACGTTTTGTCTTTTCATCTTACTCACAGTCATTATATGTGGGGGGCTGCCTTTTCCTTTGGGGAATTTCTCTGGGGCAAGTCAGGCCTATTTTTCTATCTTCAGGCTAGCTAGTTTCTTAGGCTGTGCCGAGTTGCCTAGGTAGTTGTTAGGCGCAATCCACAGCCGCTTTTAGTTGTGTTTAGGATAGGATCAGGTGTGCAGTCTACAGAGTTTCCACGTCTCAGAGCTCGTTCTTGTATTTTTGGGTATTTGTCAGATCACTGTGTGCGCTCTGATCGCTAGCACACTGTGTTTCTGGATTGCCTTCATAACACCTGTCATTAGCAAACATAACAGTACAAGGAGCCCAGCTAATGATTCTCAATAGAGGGAAAGAAAAAGTTCTGACATCATTTTTTTTTTTTCTGCTCTGTGTTCACTTTTTTTTTTTTCCCCTAGACATTTGGGTGATTCTGGACACAGGTGTGGACATGGATATTCAGGGTCTGTGCTCTTCAATGGATAATCTCATTATAAATGTACAAAAAATTCAAGATACTATTGATCAGAAATCTATGTTAGAACCAAGAATTCCTATTCCTGATGTGTTTTCTGGAGATAGAACTAAGTTTCTAAGTTTCAAAAATAATTGTAAGCTATTTCTGGCCTTGAAACCTCATTCTTCTGGTAATCCTATTCAACAGGTTTTGATTATTATTTCTTTTTTGCGCGGCGACCCTCAAGACTGGGCATTTTCTCTTGCGCCAGGAGACCCTGCATTGAGTAGTGTCGATGCGTTTTTCCTGGCGCTCGGATTGCTGTACGATGAGCCTAATTCAGTGGATCAGGCTGAGAAAATTTTGCTGGCTTTGTGCCAGGGTCAGGATGATATAGAAGTATATTGTCAGAAATTTAGGAAATGGTCAGTACTCACTCAGTGGAATGAATCTGCGCTGGCAGCTTTGTTCAGAAAGGGTCTCTCTGAGGCTCTTAAGGATGTCATGGTGGGATTTCCTATGCCTGCTGGTTTGAATGAGTCTTTGTCTTTGGCCATTCAGATCAGTCGACGCTTGCGCGAGCGTAAATCTGTGCACCATTTGGCGGTACTGCCTGAGGTTAAACCTGAGCCTATGCAGTGCGATAGGACTATGACTAGAGTTGAACGGCAGGAATACAGACGTCTGAATGGTCTGTGTTTCTACTGTGGTGATTCCACTCATGCTATTTCTGATTGTCCTAAGCGCACTAAGCGGTCCGCTAGGTCTGCCGTCATTGGTACTGTACAGTCCAAATTCCTTCTGTCCATTACCTTGATATGCTCTTTGTCGTCGTTTTCTGTCATGGCGTTTGTGGATTCGGGCGCTGCCCTGAATCTGATGGATTTGGATTATGCTAAACGTTGTGGGTTTTTCTTGGAGCCTTTGCGGTGTCCTATTCCATTGAGAGGAATTGATGCTACACCTTTGGCCAAGAATAAACCTCAATACTGGGCCCAGCTGACCATGTGCATGGCTCCTGCACATCAGGAAGTTATTCACTTTCTGGTGTTGCATAATCTGCATGATGTGGTCGTGTTGGGGTTGCCATGGCTACAAACCCATAATCCAGTATTGGATTGGAATTCCATGTCGGTATCCAGCTGGGGTTGTCAGGGGGTACATGGTGATGTTCCATTTTTGTCGATTTCGTCATCCACCCCTTCTGAGGTCCCAGAGTTCTTGTCTGATTATCAGGATGTATTTGAAGAGCCCAAGTCCGATGCTCTACCTCCGCATAGGGATTGTGATTGTGCTATCAATTTGATTCCTGGTAGTAAATTCCCTAAAGGTCGATTATTTAACTTATCCGTGCCCGAACACGCCGCTATGCGCAGTTATGTGAAGGAATCCCTGGAGAAGGGACATATTCGCCCATCGTCATCACCACTGGGAGCAGGGTTCTTCTTTGTAGCCAAGAAGGATGGTTCGCTGAGACCGTGTATTGATTACCGCCTTCTTAATAAGATCACTGTTAAATTTCAGTATCCCTTGCCATTGTTATCTGACTTGTTTGCTCGGATTAAGGGGGCTAGTTGGTTCACTAAGATAGATCTTCGTGGTGCGTATAATCTGGTGAGAATCAGGCAAGGAGATGAATGGAAAACTGCATTCAATACGCCCGAGGGTCATTTTGAGTATCTAGTGATGCCGTTCGGACTTGCCAATGCTCCATCTGTGTTTCAGTCTTTTATGCATGACATCTTCCGTGAGTATCTGGATAAATTCCTGATTGTTTACTTGGATGACATTTTGATCTTCTCAGATGATTGGGAGTCTCATGTGAAGCAGGTCAGAATGGTTTTTCAGGTCCTGCGTGCTAACTCTTTGTTTGTGAAGGGATCAAAGTGTCTCTTCGGTGTGCAGAAAGTTTCATTTTTGGGGTTCATCTTTACCCCTTCTACTATCGAGATGGATCCAGTTAAGGTCCAAGCCATCCAGGATTGGATTCAGCCGACATCTCTGAAAAGTCTGCAAAAGTTCCTGGGCTTTGCTAATTTTTATCGTCGCTTCATCTGTAATTTTTCTAGCATTGCCAAACCATTGACCGATTTGACCAAGAAGGGTGCTGATTTGGTTAATGGGTCTTCTGCTGCTGTGGAAGCTTTTCAGGAGTTGAAGCGTCGTTTTTGTTCTGCCCCTGTGTTGTGTCAGCCAGATGTTTCTCTTCCGTTCCAGGTCGAGGTTGATGCTTCTGAGATTGGAGCAGGGGCGGTTTTGTCACAGAGAGGTTCTGATTGCTCAGTGATGAAACCATGTGCTTTCTTTTCCAGGAAGTTTTCGCCCGCTGAGCGTAATTATGATGTGGGCAATCGAGAGTTGCTGGCCATGAAGTGGGCATTCGAGGAGTGGCGTCATTGGCTTGAAGGAGCTAAGCATCGCGTGGTGGTATTGACTGATCATAAGAACTTGACTTATCTCGAGTCTGCCAAGCGCTTGAATCCTAGACAGGCCCGTTGGTCGTTATTTTTTGCCTGCTTCGACTTTGTGATTTCGTACCTTCCGGGCTCTAAAAATGTGAAGGCGGATGCTCTGTCTAGGAGTTTTGTGCCCGACTCTCTGGGTTTATCTGAGCCAGCGGGTGTTAGGGGTCGAGTTCCCGCTTCTGCACAGGGGGAATCTCGAGCCACTTCCGCTGCGGTCTCCCATTCTTGTCCAGCCGCAGTGGAGCCTGCTCAGCAAGGACGTCGGTCCCAGCGTCTTGCTCATTCTCACTCTGTTCTGAGAGTTAGTGCTGCTTCTCCAGTCTCTGCCATTAAAGTCAGTGCTGGTCAGCAGCGAGCGGACTTCTCTGGGACTAAGTCCTTGTCTGCATGTACTGAGCATGCCCAGCGTAAGGTCTCCCGTTGGAGATCGAGGGTCATGTGCTCAGGCTCTGCAGCACATTCCATTGGTCCTCTTGGCAGGTCCTAGAAGGGCAAAAGTGCTGTGGCCACTTCCTGTGCTGCTGCTATATAAACTGCGCATGACCGCACGGCCATGCGCTAGTATTGTCTTACAATTGCTTATGTGTGTATGTTGTGAGTGCAAGTCGTCCTTGGAAACCCCTACCCTATTGAATGTCTGTTCGCGGAAGGTGTATGGCTGCTACCTAGTGCCCGACTTAGCCTACAGCACTAAACACACATCACAGCGTCCTGTAGCTGTGCCTGCCAGTACGGCGCCGTGCGCCTGCCTTGCGCTTTCCATACCCGAGTCTGGGTGGTTAGTGGCGTCCGTTAGTGCGGCATCGCTCGCACTCTTGTGCACATAGATTTCTTAAGGTTCTCTACACACCCAGTTGCGGTGTTACGCCAGCAAGGGTCTAATCGGGCTCCAATCCCTTCTGGGGTTAAGTCCGCTGACCACTTGCTCGCGCACTAGTGCGGTACTGCGGTCCTGTGAATTAACAGGATCGCTTTCTTCACGCTGGGTGAGGTTTAACCCACGCGTGTTTACTTTAGTGTACCGCCATATTGTCTGCTAATTGCTAGCAGCAGGTTCTCACCTGCACGGTGGACCCCGGACTGCGAACGCACCTTTATCATCTGTCTTGGTGCGTTCCGCCAGTCCTAACAGAATACTAGCGCCAGGGTCTGGCTAGTAAAATGGCGGACGATCAGCGTTTACAGCGGTACATCCAGCAGTTGGAGGGAAGGTTGGCGGCTTTTGAGCGTTCAACCTCAGCTGTGGATGTTACTGCTGTCGCTGTTCAGGCTGCAAGTGTGGCTGCAGCTACCTTGTCCACTGCCGCTCCTGTACCGACGCTATCTCGCCTCCCGCTACCAGAGAAATTTTCTGGTGACAGTAAATCCTGTAGGGGTTTCGTGAGTCAGTGCTCAATACATCTCGAGCTTCTGGCCTCTCGTTTCCCTACAGAGCGGGCTAAGGTGGGCTTTATAATTTCTTTATTGTCGGACAGGGCGTTGCAGTGGGCTACGCCGCTGTGGGAGCGTGGCGATCATGTGGTGCAGAGTGCTCCGTTATTCCTGAGCACTCTGAAACAGGTCTTTCTAGGACCTCGTATCACCCATGACACGGCGCTCCAACTGTTGGCACTGACTCAGGGCTCGTCCTTGGTCAGCCTTTTTGCCGTCCATTTCCGCACTCTGGCATCTGAGCTGGAGTGGTCGGATAAAGCCCTTATCCCTATATTTTGGAGGGGGCTGGCTGACCACGTTAAGGACGCTCTGGTCACTAGGGAGATTCCCGCCACACTGGAGGAGTTAATAGCAGTATCTACTCGCATTGACCTCCGTTTTCACGAGCGGAGGTTAGAGCGAGCCCAGTGTAGGCAGAGGTTTCGGCTGGCTCCCACCTTCGCCAAACCTTTGGAATCTCCAGTTCAGGCTCCTGAGTTCCAGGGACCTAAGGTGGTGTCACGAGTGGGATCTAAGTCCCAGACTGCTCGTGCACTCCAGGGTTGCCATGTTTGCCAACAGTCAGGACATCTTGCCACCAGATGTCATCAGCGGTCGAGGAAACGTCAGCGTCTAGTGGTAGTAGGTGGAGGTGCACTAGACACTGCGACGTTTGCCTCCAAATTGTCCTTTAAGGGGACAATTACCTTTGGCTCATCCTCCCACTCGGTAGACCTCTGCGTGGATTCTGGGGCGGAGGGCAATTTTATGTCTTCTGCCTTCGCCCAACGTCACGCAATACCCCTGGTTATGCTATCCCAACCAGTAACGGTACGAGTGGTGAATGGGTCGACACTCCCCGCACAGATAACACATCAGACCATCCCTGTTACACTGTCCCTGTCGCCATCCCATCAGGAGATTATTTCTCTGCTCGTCATTCCTGAGGGTATTGATGAGGTCCTGTTGGGGATACCTTGGCTACGGTACCACTCTCCTCACATCGAGTGGTCCTCAGGCAGAATTCTGGGATGGGGTGAATCATGTGGGGGTAGGTGTCACCGAGAGTGCGTTCAGGTTGCTACTACTGAGGTACCCGCAGATCTATCCTCTCTCCCCAAGCAATATTGGTCTTATGCAGACGTGTTCTCCAAGAAGGCGGCGGAGACCCTTCCGCCCCATCGCCCCTATGACTGTCCTATCGATCTCTTGCCTGGTGCTGAGCCTCCCCGGGGTCGAGTCTATCCATTATCTCTCCCGGAAACGGAGGCAATGTCTCAGTACATACAAGAGAATCTGGCAAGAGGGTTCATTAGGAAGTCAGTGTCACCTGCTGGGGCAGGGTTCTTCTTCGTGCAGAAGAAGAATGGAGAACTACGTCCATGCATAGACTACAGGGGTCTTAATGCTATCACAGTTAAGAACAAGTACCCTTTGCCGTTGATATCTGAGCTTTTCGATAGGCTTCGGGGAGCTAGAGTGTTTACGAAACTAGATCTGCGGGGTGCTTACAACCTGATTCGCATCCGTGAGGGGGACGAGTGGAAAACGGCATTTAACACCAGAGATGGGCATTATGAGTATCTGGTGATGCCCTTCGGGCTCTGTAATGCACCTGCCGTTTTTCAAGACTTTGTCAACGACATCTTCCGGGATATGCTTTCCACCTCGGTTGTAGTCTATCTGGATGATATTCTCATCTTTTCTCCAGATATTGACTCCCACCGGAGAGATGTTGGCAGAGTCTTCGACCTCCTACGGGCAAACTCTCTTTACGCAAAGTTGGAGAAGTGTGTGTTTGAGCAGGAGTCCTTACCTTTCCTGGGCTATATCATCTCCGCCCAGGGATTGGCTATGGATCCTGCCAAACTACAGGCTGTGATGGACTGGCAAGAGCCCCATTCTCTTAAAGCGGTGCAGCGCTTTATGGGGTTCATAAACTATTACCGCCAGTTCATTCCCCACTTCTCAACTCTGGTAGCTCCCTTGGTAGCCCTCACCAAGAAGGGAGCGAATCCCAAATTGTGGTCGGAAGGGGTCTCCAAGGCCTTCACTTCTATTAAGTCCCACTTTGCTAGCGCTCCCATCTTACATCGTCCCGATGTGGATAAGCCATTCCTACTGGAGGTGGATGCCTCGTCCGTTGGTGCTGGAGCAGTCCTCTACCAAAAGGATGCTCAAGGTCGGAAGCATCCATGCTTCTTCTTCTCCAAGACCTTCACGCCAGCGGAGAGGAACTACTCCATCGGGGACAGGGAGTTGCTAGCAATGAAGTTGGCCTTTTCGGAGTGGAGACACCTTCTGGAAGGTGCGCGGTTTCCCTTCCAAGTTTACACGGACCACAAATATTTGGTCTATTTGCAGACAGCCCAGCGGCTAAATTCTCGCCAGGCCAGATGGTCCCTGTTCTTCTCCCGGTTCCACTTTTCCCTTCATTATCTCGCCGGGGAGAAGAATATCCGTGCTGACGCTCTCTCTCGCTCCCTTATGTCAACTGAGGAGGAGGAAGAGGAGCCTCGGCTTATTGTCCCTTCCGAGAGCCTGAGAACCGTGGCGCCGGTTTCGCTAGAGTCTGTGCCTCCGGGCAAGACTTTTGTGCCCATTAATTTGCGACCGGAGGTTCTCTCTTGGGCTCATTCGTCCAGGGTGGGTGGACACTTTGGGACAAAGAGGACATCTGAGCTACTGGCGAGGACGTACTGGTGGCCGCATATGGTCCGGGATGTCAGGGATTATGTTCTGGCGTGTGTCTCCTGCGCCAAAAATAAATCTCCGCGTCAAAGGCCAGCTGGTTTGCTCTATCCCTTGCCGGTGGCAGATAGGCCCTGGGAGATGGTCGGGATGGACTTTGTTGTGGGTCTGCCCAAGTCTCGCGGCTGTACCATCATTTGGGTCATCACCGATCATTTCTCAAAAATGGTGCATTTGGTGCCGCTGCCGCGGTTACCTTCTGCACGGGCCTTGGCAGCGTTGTTCATCAGACATATCTTCCGCCTACATGGTATGCCAGACAAAATTGTCAGTGACCGGGGTCCCCAGTTTGCGTCTCGGTTCTGGAGAGAGATCTGTCGTCTTCTCAGTATTGAGTTGAATCTCTCTTCCGCTTATTATCCCGAGACGAATGGGTTGGTAGAGAGGGCCAACCAGACCTTGGTCACATACCTGCGACATTTTGTTTCAGCCAGGCAGGATGACTGGGCATCCTTGCTATCATGGGCAGAGTTTGCACTGAACAACGCCGTTGCCGACTCCACTGGACAAACCCCATTCCTCCTCAACTATGGTCAGCATCCACGGGTACCTGTGCCTATGCCCGTGTCTTCCGCCGACTCCAGGGTGGCAGACTGGGCTGTGGAGGCACGGGATATTTGGGACCGCACTCAGGATGCCATTCGGGCCTCTAAGGAGAGAATGAGGTCCTCCGCTGATGCTCATCGGCGCCCCGCCCCGACCTTTGCTCCTGGCGACTTGGTGTGGCTCTCCGCCCGTAACATCAGGCTGCGAGTTGAGTCCACTAAATTTGCTCCTCGCTACTTGGGTCCATTCAAGGTCCTCGAGCAGGTTAATCCTGTGGTCTATCGTTTGGCCCTTCCGCCACGCCTGGGTATCACCGACACCTTTCATGTGTCCCTCTTGAAACCCGTGTATATGTCCCGCTTTTCCGAGTCATCTGCTGGGACATCGGGTTCGTCTACGGACGATTATGAGGTGAACGCTATTTTGGGGTGCAAGGTGGTGCGTGGTAAAAAATTTTATTTGGTGGACTGGAAGGGTTATGGCCACGAGGACAGGTCCTGGGAGCCTGTTGAGCACATTCGGGCTCCGCAGCTCATTGCTGCCTTCGAACGTAGCGAGGCCCAAGGAGGGGGGGGCCTTAGGAGGGGGGGTAATGTTAGGGGTCGAGTTCCCGCTTCTGCACAGGGGGAATCTCGAGCCACTTCCGCTGCGGTCTCCCATTCTTGTCCAGCTGCAGTGGAGCCTGCTCAGCAAGGACGTCGGTCCCAGCGTCTTGCTCATTCTCACTCTGTTCTGAGAGTTAGTGCTGCTTCTCCAGTCTCTGCCATTAAAGTCAGTGCTGGTCAGCAGCGAGCGGACTTCTCTGGGACTAAGTCCTTGTCTGCATGTACTGAGCATGCCCAGCATAAGGTCTCCCGTTGGAGATCGAGGGTCATGTGCTCAGGCTCTGCAGCACATTCCATTGGTCCTCTTGGCAGGTCCTAGAAGGGCAAAAGTGCTGTGGCCACTTCCTGTGCTGCTGCTATATAAACTGCGCATGACCGCACGGCCATGCGCTAGTATTGTCTTACAATTGCTTATGTGTGTATGTTGTGAGTGCAAGTCGTCCTTGGAAACCCCTACCCTATTGAATGTCTGTTCGCGGAAGGTGTATGGCTGCTACCTAGCGCCCGACTTAGCCTACAGCACTAAACACACATCACAGCGTCCTGTAGCTGTGCCTGCCAGTACGGCGCCGTGCGCCTGCCTTGCGCTTTCCATACCCGAGTCTGGGTGGTTAGTGACGTCCGTTAGTGCGGCATCGCTCGCACTCTTGTGCACATAGATTTCTTAAGGTTCTCTACACACCCAGTTGCGGTGTTACGCCAGCAAGGGTCTAATCGGGCTCCAATCCCTTCTGGGGTTAAGTCCGCTGACCACTTGCTCGCGCACTAGTGCGGTACTGCGGTCCTGTGAATTAACAGGATCGCTTTCTTCACGCTGGGTGAGGTTTAACCCACGCGTGTTTACTTTAGTGTACCGCCATATTGTCTGCTAATTGCTAGCAGCAGGTTCTCACCTGCACGGTGGACCCCGGACTGCGAACGCACCTTTATCATCTGTCTTGGTGCGTTCCGCCAGTCCTAACAGCGGGTATCCTCAAGGAAGGAGTCATTGTGTCTGCCATCTCCCCTGATTTGCGGCGGGTGCTGCAAAAATTTCAGGCGAATAAACCTGATCGTTGTCCAGCAGAGAAACTGTTCGTCCCTGATAGGTGGACTAATAAACTTATCTCTGAACTTCATTGTTCGGTGTTGGCTGGTCATCCTGGAATCTTTGGTACCAGAGAGTTAGTGGCTAGATCCTTCTGGTGGCCATCTCTGTCACGGGATGTACGTACTTTTGTGCAGTCCTGTGGGATTTGTGCTAGGGCTAAGCCCTGCTGTTCTCGTGCCAGTGGGTTGCTTTTGCCCTTGCCGGTCCCAAAGAGGCCTTGGACACATATTTCGATGGATTTCATTTCTGACCTTCCCGTTTCTCAAAAGATGTCAGTCATTTGGGTGGTCTGTGATCACTTTTCTAAAATGGTCCATCTGGTGCCCTTGGCTAAATTGCCTTCCTCCTCTGATTTGGTACCTTTGTTCTTTCAGCATGTGGTTCGGTTGCATGGCATTCCTGAGAATATTGTTTCTGACAGAGGTTCCCAGTTTGTTTCAAGGTTTTGGCGAGCCTTTTGTGGTAGGATGGGCATTGACCTATCCTTTTCCTCGGCTTTCCATCCTCAGACTAATGGCCAGACCGAACGAACCAATCAGACCTTGGAAACATATCTGAGATGTTTTGTTTCTGCAGACCAGGATGATTGGGTGTCCTTTTTGCCGTTGGCTGAGTTCGCCCTTAATAATCGGGCCAGCTCGGCTACCTTGGTTTCTCCATTTTTTTGCAATTCTGGGTTCCATCCTCGTTTCTCTTCAGGACAGGTTGAGTCTTCGGACTATCCTGGTGTGGATTCTGTGGTGGATAGGTTGCAGCAGATCTGGACTCAGGTAGTGGACAATTTGATCTTGTCCCAGGAGAAAGCTCAACTTTTCGCTAATCGCAGACGCCGTGTGGGTCCCCGACTTCGTGTTGGGGATCTGGTTTGGTTATCTTCTCGTCATATTCCTATGAAGGTTTCCTCTCCTAAATTTAAACCTCGTTTTATTGGTCCGTATAGGATTTCTGAGGTTCTCAATCCTGTGTCTTTTCGTTTGACCCTCCCAGACTCCTTTTCCATACATAATGTATTCCATAGGTCGTTGTTGCGGAGATACGTGGCACCTATGGTTCCATCTGTTGAGCCTCCTGCCCCGGTTTTGGTGGAGGGGGAATTGGAGTATATTGTGGAGAAGATTTTGGATTCTCGTGTTTCTAGACGGAAACTCCAGTATCTGGTTAAATGGAAGGGTTATGCTCAGGAAGATAATTCCTGGGTTTTTGCCTCTGATGTTCATGCTTCCGATCTTGTTCGTGCCTTTCATGCGGCTCATCCTGGTCGGCCTGGGGGCTCTGGTGAGGGGGGGTACTGTTGTGAATTCTGTGGCTGACTTCACTCCTGTGGTCACAAGTGGTACTGCAGCTTCTGAGCTTCCTCCCTCAGGTGTTCTGGTGAGCTCGTTAACTGCTTCATTACTTAACTCCGCCTGATGCTGCTATCCTTGCTCCTTGCCAATGTTTCAGTGTTGGATCTGAGCTTCTCCTGATTGTTCCTGTGACCTGCTGCTCTGTATAGCTAAGTGCTTTTTGCTTTTTTGTTGCTTTTTTTCTGTCCAGCTTGTCTTTTGTTTTGCTGGAAGCTCTGATACGCAAAGGGTGTACCGCCGTGCCGTTAGTTCGGCACGGTGGGTTTTTTTTTGCCCCCTTTGCATGGTTTTGCTTTAGGGTTTTTTGTAGACTGCAAAGTTCGCTTTACTGTCCTCGCTCTGTCCTAGAATATCGGGCCCCACTTTGCTGAATCTATTTCATCCCTACGTTTTGTCTTTTCATCTTACTCACAGTCATTATATGTGGGGGGCTGCCTTTTCCTTTGGGGAATTTCTCTGGGGCAAGTCAGGCCTATTTTTCTATCTTCAGGCTAGCTAGTTTCTTAGGCTGTGCCGAGTTGCCTAGGTAGTTGTTAGGCGCAATCCACAGCCGCTTTTAGTTGTGTTTAGGATAGGATCAGGTGTGCAGTCTACAGAGTTTTCACGTCTCAGAGCTCGTTCTTGTATTTTTGGGTATTTGTCAGATCACTGTGTGCGCTCTGATCGCTAGCACACTGTGTTTCTGGATTGCCTTCATAACACCTGTCATTAGCAAACATAACAGCGGATGTGCTTTCCATCCACCGCTCCTAAACAGTTGGGGAAATCACACACATTCCAGAATTTTTCTGCAATTTCACGTCACATGTCCGCGGTGGGTAATGGTATAAACTCATCCCGGAGTACATTCCACAAAGCCCGACAGGTGTCCACAACTATTCCGGACAGGGTGGATATTCCAAGCCGGTATTGGAAGTGGAGGGATGATAAACTCTCCCCTGTGGCAAGAAATCTAGAAGAAAAACACAAACAAAAAAAACAACATTACAATCTATTCTTTTTATGGTGTGGTTACAAAAAAAGAGGAAAATACACAAAAAATACATGTCATAATAACCTAAATTTGGACTGTCATTGGTTTAGATTTTTAACGTACCTTAATGTCACCAGCAGACGTTCTTCGGGTGGAATAGCTCTACTGAGCTGGGTGTCCTGTCGCCGTATGGCTCCTTGGACACGAGACAGCAAATCCCGGAACGATTCTTGCGACATTCTCGTGTACTCCTGGAATTTCTCCGGGTTGGCATTCAGCTCGGCATAGAGCATGCGATAGGCTCCACGGCTCTCACGCAGTTCAATAATGGGGTGCCTCCAAAAACGCCCACATTGTCTCCTTCTCCATCTTTCGCGATTTCGGTCTTGCTCCCTAGCAAAAGCACAGGCAAGAAACAGCTTGAAGCTGAAATCCAGGTTGAAATAAAAGCTCTCCATGCGAAGATCCAACATGACACAGGATACAGTAGCAAGCTGTTAAAATTTCAGTAGCCCTGGGGTCTATATATAGAGATCCCATCATATACGCCCTCTCTAGTCCCATTGTGTACCAAAAACGCAAACGCAGGAAAAAACACATGTAAATGCGTACAAACGCTGTGCTTTTTAGCCGCATGCGTTAACGCATGTGTCTAAAAAACGCTGCGTTTGTACGCGTTTACATGCATTTTGTCCTGCACTTGCAGATGCGTTCAAAACGCTGCAGATCAAAACGTAAGTGTGAAACCAGCCTTAGTGTGGAGGGAGCAGGGGAAATTGCCGGATACACAGCTGGGGATCAGCTGATGTTACTGAACCCAAATAACACGGCAGCAAGTGTTGACCGTGCATACAGCACTTCCTTGCAGCAACTGGCGGTGTTGGAGCCCAGGGTCAATGCAAGAAACTGAGTGTAATAATTGCCGCACACACAGCAGGGGAGCAGCTGGCGTTACTGAACCCCAACAACAGAGGAGCAACATTTGACTGTGCAAACGCCTCTTCCGAGCAATAACTGGCAGTGTTGGAGCCCAGGGATTACAGGAGAAACTGAGTGTAGGCTGAGGCCTAATTGGAGATAGTTTCAAATCTGTAGTTGTGTGAGCGTGGAGGTAGCAGGAGCAATTGCCGGATACACAGCAGGGGAGCAGCTGGCGTTACTGAACCCCACTAACACATGAGCGAGTGTTTTTCTCTGTGCAGAAAGCACTTCCGAGCACCAACATGTGGTGTTGGAACCCAGGGATTACAACAGAAACTGAGTGTAGGCCGAGGCCTAATTGTAGCTAGTTTTAAATCTGTAGTTGTGTGAGCGTGGAGGTAGAAGGAGCAATTGCCGGAAATACAGTAGGGGAGCAGCTGGCGTTACTGAACCCCACTAACACATGAGCAAGTGTTTTTCTCTGTGCAGACAGCACTTCCAGGCAGCAACTGGCGTTGTTGGAGCCCAGAGATTACAGGAGAAACGGAGTGTAGGCCGAGGCCTAATTGGAGCTAGTTTCAAATCTGTAGTTGTCTGAGCGTGGAGGTAGCAGGAGCAATTGCCAGATACACAGCAGGGGAGCAGGTGGCGTTACTGAACCCCATTAACACATGAGCGAGTGTTTTTCTCTGTGCAGACAGCACTTTCGGGCAGCAACTGGCGTTGTTGGAGCCCAGGGATTACAGGAGAAACTGAGTGTAGGCCGAGGCCTAATTGGAGCTAGTTTCAAATCTGTAGTTGTGTGAGCGTAGAGGTAGCAGGAGCAATTGCCGGATACACAGCAGGGGAGCAGCTGGCATTACAGAACCCCACTAACACATGAGCGAGTGTTTTTCTCTGTGCAGACAGCACTTCCGAGCACCAACTTGTGGTCTTGGAACCCAGGGATTACAACAGAAACTGAGTGTAGGTCGAGGCCTAATTGTAGCTAGTTTCAAATCTGTAGTTGTATGAGCGTGGAGGTAGCAGGAGCAATTGCCGGATACACAGCAGGGGAGCAGCTGGCGATGCTGAGCCCCACTAACACATGAGCGAGTGTTTTTCTCTGTGCAGACAGCAATTCCGAGCACCAACTGGTGGTGTTGGAGCCCAGGGATTACAGGAGAAACTGAGTGTAGGCCGAGGCCTAATTGGAGCTAGTTTCAAATCTGTAGTTGTGTGAGCGTGGAGGTAGCAGGAGCAATTGCCGGATACGCAGCAGGGGAGCAGCTGGCATAACTGAACCCCACTAACACATGAGCGAGTGTTTTTCTCTGTGCAGACAGCACTTCCGGACAGCAACTGGCGGTGTTGGAGCCCAGGAATTACAGGACAAGCTGAGTGTAGGCCGAGGCCTAATTGGAGCAAGTTTCTAATCTGTAGTTGTGTGAGCATAGAGGTAGCAGGAGCAATTGCCGCACACACAGCAGGGGAGCAGCTGGCGTTACTGAACCCCACTAACACATGAGCGAGTGTTTTTCTCTATGCAGACAGCACTTCCAAGCACCAACTTGTGGTGTTGGAACCCAGGGATTACAACAGAAACTGAGTGTAGGCCAAGGCCTAATTGTAGCTAGTTTCAAATCTGTAGTTGTGTGGGCGTGGAGAAGCAGGAGCAATTGCTGGATACACAGCAGGGGAGCAGGTGGAGTTACTGAACCCCACTAACACATGAGCGAGTGTTTTTCTCTGTGCAGACAGCACTTCCGAGCACCAACTTGTGGTGTTGGAACCCAGGGATTACAGGAGAAACTGAGTGTAGGCCGAGGCCTAATTGTAGCTAGTTTCAAATCTGTAGTTGTATGAGCATAGAGGTAGCAGGAGCAATTGCCGGATGCACAGCAGGGGAGCAGATGGAGTTACTGAACCCTACTAACACATGAGCGAGTGTTTTTCTCTGTGCAGACAGCACTTCCGAGCACCAACTTGTGGTGTTGGAACCCAGGGATTACAAAAGAAACTGAGTGTAGGCCGAGGCCTAATTGGAGCTAGTTTCAAATCTGTAGTTGTGTGAGCGTGGAGGTAGCAGGAGCAATTGCTGGATACACAGCAGGGGAGCAGCTGGCGTTACTGAACCCCACTAACACATGAGCGAGTGTTTTTCTCTGTGCAGACGGCACTTCCGGGCAGCAACTGGCGTTGTTGGAGCTCAGGGATTACAAAACAAACTGAGTGTAGGCTGAGGCGTAATTGGAGCTAGTTTCTAATCTGTAGTTGTGTGAGCGTGGAGAAAGCTGGAGCAATTGCCGGAAACACCGCAGGGGAGCAGCTGGCGTTATTGAACCCCACTAACACATGAGCGAGTGTTTTTCTCTGTGCAGACAGCACTTCCGAGCACCAACTAGCGGTTATGGAACCCAGGGATTACAGGACAAACTGAGTGTAGGCCAAGGCCTAATTGGAGCTAGTATCTAATCTGTAGTAGTGTGAGCGTGGAGGTAGAAGGAGCAATTGCCGGAAACACAGCAGGGGAGCAGCTGGTGTTACTGAACCCCACTAACACATGAGCGAGTGTTTTTCTCTGTGCAGACAGCACTTCTGAGCACCAACTGGCGGTGTTGGAGCCCAGGGATTACAGGACAAACTGAGTGTAGGCCGAGGCCTAATTGGAGCTAGTTTCAAATCTGTAGTTGTGTGAGCGTAGAGGTAGCAGGAGCAATTGCCGGATGCACAGCAGGGGAGCAGCTGGCGTAACTGAACCCCACTAACACATGAGCGAGTGTTTTTCTCTGTGCAGACAGCACTTCCGAGCACCAACTTGTGGTGTTGGATCCCAGGGATTACAAAAGAAACTGAGTGTAGGCCGAGGCCTAAATGGAGCTAGTTTCAAATCTGTAGTTGTGTGAGCATGGAGGTAGCAGGAGCAATTGCTGTATACACAGCAGGGGAGCAGCTGGCGTTACTTAACCCCACCAACACATGAGCGAGTGTTTTTCTCTGTGCAGACGGCACTTCCAGGCAGCAACTGGCGGTGTTGGAGCACAGGGATTACAAAACAAACTGAGTGTAGGCCGAGACCTAATATGAGCTAGTTTCAAATCTGTACTTGTGTGAGCGTGGAGGTAGCAGGAGCAATTGGTGGATACACAGCAGGTGAGCAGCTGGCGTTACTGAACCCCACAAACACATGAGCGAGTGTTTTTCTCTGTGCAGACAGCACTTCCGAGCAGCAACTGGCGATGTTGGAACCCAGGGATTACAGGATAAACTGAGTGTAGGCTGAGGCGTAATTGGAGCTAGTTTCTAATCTGTAGTTGTGTGAGCGTGGAGATAGCTGGAGCAATTGCCGGAAACATCGCAGGGGAGCAGCTGGCATTACTGAACCCCACTAACACATGAGCGAGTGTTTTTCTCTGTGCAGACAGCACTTCCGAGCACCAACTAGCGGTAATGGAACCCAGGGATTACAGGACAAACTGAGTGTAGGCCGAGGCCTAATTGGAGCTAGTTTCAAATCTGTAGTTGTGTGAGCGTAGAGGTAGCAGGAGCAATTGCCGGATGCACAGCAGGGGAGCAGCTGGCGTAACTGAACCCCACTAACACATGAGCGAGTGTTTTTCTCTGTGCAGACAGCACTTCCGAGCACCAACTTGTGGTGTTGGAACCCAGGGATTACAACAGAAACTGAATGTAGGCCGAGGCCTAATTGGAGCTAGTTTCAAATCTGTAGTTGTGTGAGCATGGAGGTAGCAGGAGCAATTGCCGGAAACACAGCAGGGGAGCAGCTGGCGTTACTGAACCCCACTAACACATGAGCGAGTGTTTTTCTCTGTGCAGATAGCACTTCCGAGCACCAACTGGCGGTGTTGGAGCCCAGGGATTACAGGACAAACTGAGTGTAGGCCGAGGCCTAATTGGAGCTAGTTTCAAATCTGTAGTTGTGTGAGCGTAGAGGTAGCAGGAGCAATTGCCGGATGCACAGCAGGGGAGCAGCTGGCGTAACTGAACCCCACTAACACATGAGCGAGTGTTTTTCTCTGTGCAGACAGCAATTCCGAGCACCAACTTGTGGTGTTGGAACCCAGGGATTACAAAAGAAACTGAGTGTAGGCCGAGGCCTAATTGGAGCTAGTTTCAAATCTGTAGTTGTGTGAGCATGGAGGTAGCAGGAGCAATTGCTGGATACACAGCAGGGGAGCAGCTGGCGTTACTGAACCCCACTAACACATGAGCGAGTGTTTTTCTCTGTGCAGACAGCACTTCCGATCACCAACTGGTGGTGTTGGACTCCAGGGATTACAGTAGAACCTGAGTATAGGCCGAGGCCTAATTGGAGCTACTTTCAAATCTGTAGTTGTGTCAGCGTGGAGGCAGCAGGAGCAATTGCTGGATACACAGCAGTGGAGCAGGTTGAGTTACTGAACCCCACTAACACATGAGCGAGTTTTCTTCTCTGTGCAGACAGCACTTCCGAGCACCAACTGGTGGTGTTGGAACCCAGGGATTACAGCAGAAACTGAGTGTAGGCCAAGGCCTAATTGGAGCTAGTTTCAAATCTGTAGTTGTGTCAGCGTGGAGGTAGCAGGAGCAATTGCTGGATACACAGCAGCGGAGCAGGTTGAGTTACTGAACCCCACTAACACATGAACGAGTTTTTTTCTCTGTTCAGACCGCACTTCCGAGCACCAACTGGTGGTGTTGGAACCCAGGGATTACAGCAGAAACTGAGTGTAGGCCGAGGCCTAATTGGAGCTAGTTTCAAATCTGTAGTTGTGTGAGCGTGGAGGTAGCAGGAGCAATTGCCGGATACACAGCAGGGGAGCAGCTGGCGTTACTGAACCCCACTAACACATGAGCGATTGTTTTTCTCTGTGCAGACAGCACTTCTGAGAACCAACTTGCGGTGTTGAAGCCCAGGGATTACAGCAGAAACAGAGTCGAGATATTGCCGGATACACAGCAGGGGATCAGCTGACATTACTGAACCCCAATAACACGGCAGCAAGTGTTGACTGTGCATACAGCACTTCTGGGCAGCAACTGGCATTGTTGGAGCCCAGGGTCAATGCTAGAATCTGAGTGTAATAATTGCCGCACACACAGCAGGGGGGCAGCTGGCGTTACTGAACCCCAATAACAGAAGAGCAGCTGTTGACTCTGCAGATGGCACTTCCGAGCAGCAACTGGCGGTGTTGGAGCCCAGGGAATAAAGGAGAAGCAGAGTGTTGGCTGAGGCCTAATTGGAGCAAGTTGAAAGGGAACCTTTAAGCCCCCCCAGGCATTTGGAACTGAAAGAGCCACCTTGTGCAGCAGTAATGCTGCACAAGGAAAAGATAGCTCTTTTAGTTATGCTCCTTGCACACGCTGAACTAAACACTTATAAAATTTGTCCCCTGATACCGTGAAACTCTCCCGGAGGTGGGACTTTCCTTCGTAATGAGACACAGCACAGCCGGAATTCATACCCCCTTGGTGCTGGGCGCCGCCTCCTCAGCGTTGTTTGAATCTGTCACAGAGCCCGCGCTGTTATTTTAAACCTTGGCCATGCGCAGTTAGTGCTGCCCGTCTTGTGACATAATTTAGTGTCAGGCTGACTGCGCCTGTGCGGCTGCGCTGCCCGAGAACCCCCATCGCAGTGTTTTCAGATTTATTCCCACTCTGGGGCTGGGATTCATGGGCATGCGCAGTGCATATCTTCGCCTATCACTCCTCTCCATCTACCTTCTTCAGAGTGTGCGGCGTCATGGCCGTGGCATGTGGATAGGGATCAGCTGACGCCACACAGTCTGTAGAAGGCGGAGGAAGATGAGTGACAGGCGAAGATATGCACTGCGCATGCCCATGAATCCCAGCCCCTAAGGGTGAATAAATCAGTAGACACTGCGGGGCGGGATCTCAGGCAGCATGGCCACACACGCGCAGTCAGCCTGGCATCAAATGATGTCAGAAGACAGGCAGCGCTAAGTGCACATGCCCAAGGTTAAACATAAGAGCGCAGGCTCCGGGACAGATTCAAACAACGCTGAGGAGGCGGCGCCAAGGGGGGATGAATGCCGGCTGTGCTGCGTCTCATTACGAAGGAAAGTCCCACCTCCGGGACGGTTTCACGGTATGAGGGGACACATATTTTATAAGTGTAAAGTTCAGCGTGTGCAAGGACCATAACTAAAAGAGCACCTGTTCCTTGTGCAGCATTAGTGCTGCAAAAGGTGGCTCTTTCAGTTACAAATGCCTGTGGGGGGACAGGTTCCCTTTCATTTCTGTAGTAGTGTGAGTGTGGAGGTAGCAGGAGCAATTGCCGGATACACAGCAGGGGATCAGCTGACGTTACTGAAACCCAATAACACTGGGTCATGTGTGCAGACGGCACTTCTGAGCAGCAACTGGTGGTGTTGGAGCCCAGGGATAAAAGTTCAGGTGGTAGAAACATGAACACAACAGGAGACCTGGATACTGGTGCCAACCAATTATATAATCTGAAAGAGGAGTGGCAAATTCCTGCGAGATCCAGGCCTTGTTCATTTTCAGAAAAGTAAGCCGGTCAACGTTATCGGAGGATAGTCGCATGCGACGGTCTGTTAGTACACCACCTGCAGCACTAAAGACGCGTTCCGATAATACATTAGCAGCAGTGCAAGCCAGCACCTCCAATGCATACTGGCTAAGCTCTGGCCATGTATCCAGCTTAAAGACCCAAAACTTGAAGGGGAAGAGCCGTCTGGGAGTACACTGAGAGGGCAAGACATGTAGTCTGTCACCATCTGATGGAAACGTGGCCTCCTGCTGATTGGATCCATCTGTGATGGTGTAGACATTTGTGGCGGGCACACAAAAGTTTGCCACAGTTGGGCCATGCTGGTCTTGCCTTGTGCTGAGGCACTGCTTTTGCTCCCTCTTTGTGCAGAGCTTCCTCCACTGTCTCGACGCACTGAGCTGCTTTGAAAAGCACTAGCAGCACTTCTCTCGATTGGACTGGAGAAGATGATGGACTGCACCATTGTGTTTTGGTACTCCCGCATTTTACGCTCCCGGTTCAATGGTGTTATGAGGCTTCGTAAGTTGTCCCGGTAGCGCGGATCTAGGAGGGTGTACACCCAATAATCAGCTGTGTGGAGAATGTGGGCGATGCGGCGGTCGTTTCTCAGGCACTGCAGCATGAAATCAACCATGTGCTGCAGACTGCCAACTGGCCAAGAAATGCTGTCCCCTGATTGAGGCGTGATCTCTGCCTGCTCTGCATCACCCCACCCTCGCTCTACATACTGACTGCTGGAGCATTGTGTAACTCATTGTGTAACTCCCTCCTCTGGACAGATGTGTTCCTCCTCCATTGTCTCCACCTCATCCTCCTCACAAAGTGTCCCCTGCCTAGGCCTTTGTGAGGAACCATGTCCCGCAGACTGTCCAGAAGCAGATGGCATTTCTGACTCCTCATCCTCCACCTCTTCCACCACCTCATCCCTTATCACTTGCAGTGTTCTTTCAAGCAGGCAGATAAGGGGGACAGTCATGCTGACTAATGCATCATCTGCACTCACCATCCGCGTGGAATCATCGAAGGCATGCAAAACCTGGCAGATGTCGTTCATAGTGGCCCACTCAGTGGTTGTGAAGTCTGAACGGCGTGCAGTGTGACTTTTTTGCGCCTGATGCAGCTGGTACTCCATTACTGCTGGCTGCTGCTCACACAACCGCTCCAACATATGTAACATTGAATTCCACCTGGTGGGTAGGTCACATATGATGTGATGTTCCGGAAGGCGGAATCGGCGCTGCAGAGCTGCAATGCGCGATCTTGCCATGCTGGAACGCCGCAAGTGAGCACACTCTAGGCGGACCTTGTGCAGCAGTGCATCAAGATCCGGATAGTCACTCAAAAAACTCTGCACAACCAAGTTGAGCACATGTGCCAGACATGTGATGTGAGTGAGGTTGCCTAGGCCCAGAGCTGCCACCAGATTTCGGCCATTGTCACACACTACCATGCTTGGCTGGAGATTCGCTGGCACAAACCACACGTCGCTCTCCTGCTTGATGGCATTCCAGAGCTCCTGCACTGTGTGGCTTTGATTCCCCTAAGAAATTAATTTCAATACAGCCTGTTGACGTTTGGCCACGGCTGTCCTCATATTGGTCGTAACAGGTAAGTGTTTACGGGTCCATGTGGAAGTGGACTATGACAGCTCCTGCAGCGATGATTCAGAGGAACTGGAGTATGAGGAGGAGTCAATGTGTACAGACTGGATTCCTGCAATCCTTGAAGTTGGCAGAACACATACAGCGCCACTCTCACGATCTGTACCTGGCTCCACAACATTTACCCAATGGGCAGTGAGGGAAAGGTATCGTCCTTGTCCATGGTGACTAACCCACACATCGGTGGTGAGGTGGACCTTGCTACTGACGGTGTTTAGTAGTGCATGTTTAATGTTTCCCTCCACATGCTTTGCAGGGCAGGGACAGCTTGCCTGCTGAAATAAAAGTGGCTGGGAACGTTGTATTGTGGGACTGCCAATGCCATCAAGTTACGGAAGGTGTCAGTCTCCACCAGCCTGAATGACAGCATTTCAAGGGACAGTAGTTTTGCAATGCCAGCATTCAGAGCCTGTGCTCGTGGGTGGTTTGCCGAGAATGGCTGCCTTTTCTCCCATGTCTGTGCTACCGATGGCTGTAGAGTGGGCTGGGAGTGTGAATATGACTGGAAACATGTTGCTGTGGGTGGAATTACACTGGGTCTCTCGACAACAGGGCCAGAGGTTCTTCCATGGCGATCATGTGAGGAAGTCGAACCAGCTGTGTGTGAGCTGGAGGAAGAAGCTCCAACATGACCTGAAGAGGTGGTAGGTGCCGCTGTAGGTTGGCCTAGGTCTTCAGTGTGTTTTTGTAACTCCACCACGTGCTTGGTCCGCACATGTTTCCACATATTTGTGGTATTGAGGTTGCTGACACTTTTCCCTCTTTTGACTTTCTGATGACAGCTTGAATTTGACAAAGCAAATGTCAGCTGCAACTGTGTCAAAAAAGGACCAGGCACTGCAAGTCTTGGGAGTGCCCGTTTTGGGTTTTGGAAGAGGCATGCTCCTAATGGGTGCCGAAGTGGAGGCTACAGGCAATGCAGTCTTCCCCCTCCCTCTCCCTCTTTGAGCCATTCAGGGAATCTCTTCCTCAGAGCTGCTCCCACCACCTTCCTGTACCTCACGCCATGATGGGTCAAGGACCTCATCATCTACACTACCCTCTTCCAACAACTGCTTCTCCTGGGTAGTCTCGGCAGCACAGTATGCACCAGAAAGTGGCACCTGAGTCTCATCATCAAATGCATACTGAGTTGTGCTGACCGGAAGCACTGGCCCACCCGCCTCTTCAGATTCAGAGAGACAAAGCTGTTGGGCATCACTGCATACTGCCTCTACTTCAGATTCTAGAATGCTGCTTGGCTGGCCCCCTATTTCCAAGCCAAGAGATTCAGAGAACAGAAGTAGAGATAGCTCCTGTTTTGGGCTCTCTGACTGCCTGGGCAATTTGGCAGGTGGTGAAGAGACAGATGGGTGCTCTTCAGTGCTCTGTGCCTGAGGGGATGTGGCACTAATTAAAGTCGATGCGTTAGCTGCCAGCCATCCGACAACGGCTTCAATTTGTTCGTCCCACAGCAGCGGGGTTACGGCGAGCTTCTACAAAGCTGCGCATGAAGGACTGTTCCCTGCTAAAACTGAGGGATGATGAGTCACCGGTGCCCGCAGCAGGCACAGAATCCCCACATCCTCTCCCTGCTCCATGTCCATGACCACGTGCCTTACTTCCTGCCTTCTTCATCTTGGTAGACTGATAAAGATAGGCAGAAAAGTACTAAGGGCTTAGTGTGCTTATTCCTGAACAGCTGCTAACAGGTATAAGAAACACTAATTTGTGTGGATTACACTTTAATATGAGCTAATGTGGCCTACACAACTGTAAAGTGGAGTGTTTGGTGAACTTCGCAGAACAGACTACAGAGTGAGCTGCACTCACACAGAGACAGTGCAGACAGCCGTGAATGGTGCTGCAAGGCCAAGAAAAGCTCCTTTATCTAATCCTATATAGTGTTTTTCCACAATCTAGCAGGATACGTATGGAAACCCACTAATAGGATACATTTGAAAGAATGTGCAACAGGCTGCACAAATGCAAAAAAGGACAATTGAACAGTGTGAGGCAGTGACGCACCCTGAGCTGACTACAATCGACTGTGGCAGCAGAACAGACTACAGAGTGAGCTGCAGACACACAGAGACTGTGCAGACAGCCATGAACGGCGCTGCATGGCCAAGAAAAGCTCCTCTATCTAATCCTATATAGTGTTTTTCCACAATCTAGCATGATACGGATGGAAACCCACTAATAGGATAAATTTGAAAAAATGTGCAGCAGGCTGCACTATTTGCAAAAAAGGACAATGGATTGAACAGTATGAGGCAGTGACGCACCCTGAGCTGATTACAACCGACTGTGGCTGCGGACAGACTACAGATTGAGCTGCACTCACACACACAGAGACCTTGCAGACGGCTGTGAACAGCGCTGCAAGGCAAAAGCAAGGTTCTCACACAGCAGTTGCTAAATTAGCCTGGGTAAAACACAATGAAGCAAATCGCTATCTCAAAACTGGCCCTCAGTCAGAACATAGCGTCCTGTCCCTAACTGAATTCACAGCAGAGTGAACCCAAAATGGCAGCGGCGACTTTTATAGTGCATCATGACATCATTTCAGCAGCAAATCACAGCCGTGCCAGTAGTTACATGCCTGTGTAACATGTAATCCCTTAAAACGTAGATTTATTAATATATATTAAAAATACCATTTCCCATGGCGCCTGCATCTATGTTTCTTTGGTTCTGATATCCCCTGCCTCCTGAGGAACCGTCTTTACGGGGAAACGCGTCGGGGCGATTACCTGACAGCTAAGTTGATTTGGGCTAATGTCCTCCTCTGGTTGTCTTGTATATCACATGTATTAATATGCTGAGACTGTATATGGTTGTAACGCTGATCTGTCTTCAGCCGGGTGTTCAGGGAAGGAATAGATTTTTCTAGTGTGTTTTGTGACAATTATACTGTCCTTTACGTTGGATATATATGGATGTTATGTCACATCACCCATTATTTACCCTGGCACCAGTGGCACATTTTTGCCTGAGGCTGTTATCAAGAAGGTCTGTCTTTAACAGTCTGATTGACATATATTGAACCAGGTTATTCTAAGGTTATTTTACCTACCCCGATTATTTTTGCTATTACGCTGGTACTTGTGACCCCTTGTAGTGCTGGCTGTATCTGTGCATTCTGGTTGTGTGTGCTTAGCCAGTACACTATGGGTTTAGCTCTTATGTGATAGTGTTTTGCTTGTATGCAGCACACATAAGAAGTTTTGTTACATTATGCTATACAGCTTTTGGGGGTATTTATTTATTTTTGTCCTTTTTTGTGCACCTTAGCGTAATTCTTCAGACCTTCCTTCATCTCTTTCTACAGCTTATTGTTTTCCCACCTGTAGCTTGCTAGACACTTAATAGGGCAAGTTGGGGTCAGCCGCCGTTGAGTGGGGGCGCCAAATCGATCTATTAGGGTGCCAACCTCCACTGGTAGGTAGGGAGAGTAGTGAAGTGTAGGGATACCTGACAGGATAGGTGCATATTTTTACTCTATATTTTTTTTGTCTCACTGGGAAATGGTATTTTTAATATATATTAATAAATCTACGTTTTAAGGGATTACATGTTACACAACTTATTATTTTCCCTAGGTTACATATTTTTTCTTTTTGTACAAGTAGTTACATGCCTACCATGCAGAACAAGATGTGCCCACACTTCTAATCATTCCCTCATTGGCTAAATTAAATTAAACTGGCTCTTTGCATTATGGGAACTTCTGATTCCTGTATCCGATATTGCAAAAGTATCGGAACTCGGTATCGGAATTCCGATACCGCAAATATTGGCTGACAGCCGATACTTGCGGTATCGGAATGCTCAACACTAGTGTTCATATCCCCGTTTGTGGTGAGTATCCCATGTTGAGGCCCCACCTTAGCAACTGTACGGTATATACTCTTTGGCGCCATCGCTCTCATTCTTTTTTATTCCCCTTCTTCACATCTGCCAGCTGTCAATTTGCCTCCAAAACTTTTACTTTCACTTTTTCCCCATTATGTAGATATGGGCAAAATTGGTGAATAGGAATGCGCGGGGTTAAAATTTCACCTCACAGCATAGCTTATGATGCTCTCGGGGTCCAGACGTGTGACTGTGCAAAATTTTGTGGCTGTAGCTGCGACGGTGCAGATGCTATTCCCGGACATACACACATACATACATACATACATACATACACACATTCTCCCCTACATACAGACCCCCAGTTGGATATTTAGTACAAATAATTAAGTACACCATAATAGAAGTGACGCAGCTGAAAGGACCTGGTATCTTGTAGTCCTCATGTGAATTGGGGATCTTTATCTTGTCCATGGTCATTATAAATGGACAGGTTTTACATTTTTTCTGGTTGCAAGGAAAGATTCCTGCAGCTGTTGGAGAGGACAGCAAGCTTCTGACAATGATGCTTCTTAGATTTGGGGGCTGCCTAAAACACAGTAATGGGAGGTCTGGAAAAATGGATTGTAGTCGGGCATCTTTCTGTAGTAAAGGTTGTAATTTCCGTGCAGCTCCCCTTAGCACCTCCAGATTTGGATTGTAGGTGACCACTAGAGGCACCCGATTGTTTTCTTCTTTAGCTTTGTAACGTAGCAGTCTAGCAGATGATGCCTTGATATTCTGGTGGCTCTTGTAATCTGGTTTTCAATTGTTCTTGGATGGTAGCCTTGATTCAAAAAGGTCTTTCTGAGGTGACCAAGGTGTTCATCTCTATCCATGGGATTGGAACATATACGATTGTATCTGATGGCTTGGCTGTATACAATATAATTTTTTATATGTTTTGGATGGAAACTATCATTTAAGATATGTTGGATGGTCGACTGGCTTCTTATACAGGGACGGTTCTATTTTATTGTTCTGCAGCTTAATGATGGTGTCCAAAAAGTTAATTTCAGTGCAGGAGTAGTTGAGTGTTAAGTTGATGGTAGGATGAAATTCATTAAACTTTTCATGGAATGTCTTTAACTGTGGCTCAGACTCCGTCCATATGATTAAAATATTGTCAATGTAGCGGTAGTAGGCCAGAGGCCTGATGGGACATGAGGACAATAAGTCGCTTTCAAGCTTGGCCATGAAAAGCTTTGCATACTTTGGGGCCATTTTACTTTCCATTGCTGTGCTGGTCTTCTGTAAATATAGCTTGTTGTCAAATTCAAAGTAATTGCGAGTGAGGATGAATTTTTTAAGTTTCACCAAAGAATCAGCATCAGTCCCTGTGTTTTCCAGGAAAAATTTGCAGGCATTTAATCCATCCTTGTGTGGGATATCAGAGTACAAAGATTCCACATCCATGGTGGCCAGGATGGTTCCTTCTGGTAGAGGACCTATTGATGATAGTTTATTCAATAGGTCAGTTGTGTCCTGAATGAAGCTGGGTGTATCCTTTACCAGTGGTTTAAGAATACCCTCTACTCATCCAGATACCTGCTCAATAAGGGTGCCCACACATGAAATAATTGGTCTTCCTGGATTTCCAGATTTGTGGATTTTGGGAAGCATGTAGAATGTTCCTTTTGTTGGCCTTTCTGGTATCAGGTCATCGGCGCTTATGGATTCGTCGGGCAGACAAGATACTAACTTGTTTAGTTCCTTGTAATAGTCCTGTGTATGATCCGACTCTAATTTTTTGTAGTAGCTTGTGTCCATAAGTTGTCTGTTTGCTTCTTTCATATAGTCTGATGTGTTCATCATGACAATTGCACCACCCTTGTCAGCAGGATTAATGATGATTTCTTTGTTGGTTTTTAAAGGCTGTATGGCCTTTCTCTCCTGGGCACTAATGTTGGATGCTTGTCTCCTGTTAGTATCTATGATGGTGGATTTTATTAAATGTTTGAAGGAGTCTATAAATTTATCCAAATGAGGGTTGCATCCAGGTGTAGGTGTCCAGTCTGACCTCTTGGTTGTTAGGATCCCTTTTCCTTCAGTCTGAGTGTTTTCTGAATCTTCTGTATCGAAATGTTCTGATAATGTAAAAAGACATAAATCCATGCGACACATTCATTTGCTAAGGAATTTGCTCCTCAGACCATGTGGGGTCATCATAACAGAACCTGACCCCAATCAGAGGACAATAAAACATTCCTTATCTATGAACTCTTCCAATATTTATGGACATAACTGTTTATCACTCACATAATGGTACTTTTGCTTCACCTGTCTTGTCTATGGCATTTTTATGCTCTGTGTTGTGCATAAATATGTGATTCTTCAGAATTTCTTTTAGTCTATGCCTGATGAAGAGACCTGAGTAGTCTCGAAAGCTTGCAGTTTGTTACCACCTTTTCAGTTAGTCATTAAAAGGTATCAACCACTGAGGACTCTCAATTCAACATATTTTTTAAGACTCTAGGAATCTTCCAGAGTAGCTGACATTCATGTCTTAAAGTAAAGATGGACTGTGATCCTTTTTTATTAGCAGAATTTTTCTTGCCATATTCTGACCTAGAATTGTTTTGGAATAGAGATCAGCACTGTATGCGATCACTGTGCAAACACTGCCTCTGCAAAACACACCTGATGGTTGCAAACACTTTCCAAAGGCAGTTGATTCCACACATGGACTCTTGATGAGCTATACTTGTTCAATGGAAACATTCCAAGTGAATACCTAACAAAGCTGCTCGAGAGAATGCTAAAAGCACATAAAGGTGTCAACAGACTAAATGGGAATGGTACTTTAAGGAATCTAAATGTAAATACATAGTTTGGTTGTTTCACATGTTTCTTTACGCCTTGTTTCCATATGTGTGTCTTTTGTGGTTTTACAGCTTTCTATCTGAAAATACCATATGCACATTCCAATAAGAACAAGGAAAACCATTACATAAACATATGTGTTCAAAATTTTAACTGGCGCCGTATGCACTGCAGCGCTGGCGTCCCTGCACACTGCTCCTCTCTACCCGGGATGGAGGCCAACTCACTGCCACACCCCCTGTCTCACACCTGTTCATCCATCCCCTCCGACTTTTCCCTAGGGCCCACGCGCAGCACGCAGATCCCCAGGGGCTACGCTCAGTGCACGTGCTTCCTCCTTTTTAGGGGGGAAGGGCATGAGCGCCATCCTAAATTTACCCCATCTAATGGCTGGGAGACACTATTTAAGACACCTCCACCTGCAGTGAGGTGCATTTTCAACATTGTTAATCTGTTTTACAAACACACTTGCTAGTTCTCATGTTCCTCTCAATTACTGCCAGCGAGTTCCACTAGTGTCTGCCTGTCCCTACTCTACCTATTGATTCTTGCCCTCTTCCTGTCAGTACGTGGTAGTACCTGCCTTGTCAGTCTGCATTTCAGCCGGAACTACCTGCACCTTCCATGCCAATCTGGAGATCAGACAGACCCAGTAGCCCAAATTAACACAAGAGTAGATTTTCCATTTTGCCATATCAGTTAGACTCACTGAGTTTTGTCTGACTAAAATACATTTTTACATCCACATTCTAGCCCGCCTGATGTCTTTGGGAAGAAAGCTAAGAGTGATCCATCTAAAATAAATAAACAGTCACTGATGTGACTGCTCTTCTAACCATCCGTGGGACATGGCCATTAATGGATTATCAGTGGAAAGGTGAGTATAACTTTACATTTTTATTTTTGTTGAATAAATGGGTAAAAGATGGTCTGGAAGTTTATATTTCAAATAACGGACTTTATGTGTTTATTCAAATTAACAGACTTTACTCTGTCTTTGAATTTATTACATTTTACTATGGGGTTAATGGTGACTTATAGACACCTCTCCATTACTAACACCTGGGCTTAATGTCAGCTGACATTACAAAGCTGGCATCAACCCAACAACTTTTTCCACACTTTCCACCACACCAGGGCAAGTTGGAAGAGCGATCCAAAGCGTCAGAATTGGTGCATCTTATGAATACACCATTACACCATTTCTGGGGTGGCTGAGGGCTGATATTGTTATTTGGGCAGGGGGCCAATATACATATCCGCTTCCTACGCTATTGATATCAGCCCGCAGCTGTATTAATTAGCCTTTCATGCTTAGTAAATATAAGAGGGACCCCACATAATTTTTGAGGGGCTCCCCTTTAATAGCTAGTGTAGTCTAAGCAAACAGCTAAAAACTGATATTAAGGGTATGTGCACACGTCAGGATTGCATCAGGATTTTGTCAGGATTTTGTCAGGATTTTTCATCAGTATTTGTAGCCAAAACCAGGAGTGGAACAATTAGAGGAAAAGTATAATAGAAACATATGCACCACTTCTGCATTTATCACCCACTCCTGGTTTTGGCTACAAATACTGATGAAAAATCCTGACAAAATCCTGATGCAATCCTGACATGTGCACATACCCTAAGAGCCTAGAAACTTTATGGCTTTTGGCTCCTTCACAGAATATTAACATCAGCCCTCAGTCATTGGCTTTCCTGTCATGATTCCAATGGCAGGGAATCACAAAAGGACAAGCACCAACGAGCTCTAGGGTGATGGAACCTGAGCTGACCGCGACCCTAAACCTGAACACACAAATAACAATAGCCGGGGAACGTGCCTACGTTGATCCTAGACGTCTCGCACCAGCCGAAGATCTAACTTCCCCTATTAGAAGAAACACAGACCTCTCTTGCCTCCAGAGAAATACCCCACAGAAATAGCAGCCCCCCACATATAATGACGGTGAAATGAGAGGAAGGAACATACACAGTATGAAATCAGATTCAGCAAAATGAGGCCCGCTAAAACTAGATAGCAGAGGATACAAAAGTAAACTGCGCGGTCAGCAAAAAACCCTTCAAAAAACCATCCTGTAATTACTTGAACTCATGTTCCAACTCATGGAACATGAGGAGCAATTACAGCCCGCTAGAGCAACCAGCAGCAAAGAAACAATTATATGCAAGCTGGACAAGACAAAAATAAATCAAAACGTGGAACAAGAAAATCAAAAACTTAGCTTGTCCTGAAGATTACTGAAGCCAGAAGCTGAGGTAACAAAACACTCTGATAACCTTGATAGCCGGCGGGGAAATGACAAGAAAGCCCGGTTAAATAGGAAACTCCCAAATCCTAATAGAACAGGTGGAAACCAGAGACAGCAGAACACAAATCACCCAGTACCATCAGTAACCACCAGAGGGAGCCCAAAAACAGAACTCACAACAGTACCCCCCCCTTGAGGAGGGGTCACCGAACCCTCACGAGAACCACCAGGGCGACCAGGATGAGCCCTATGAAAAGCGTGGACCAAATCATCAGCATGAACATCAGAGGCAACCACCCAAGAATTATCCTCCTGACCATAACCCTTCCACTTGACCAAATACTGAAGTTTCCGTCTGGAAACACGAGAATCCAAGATCTTCTCCACAACATACTCCAATTCTCCCTCCACCAGCACCGGAGCAGGAGGCTCAGGCGAAGGAACAACAGGTACCTCATACCTCCGCAACAACGACCGATGGAACACATTATGAATAGCAAACGATGCCGGGAGATCCAAACGAAACGACACAGGGTTAAGAATTTCCAAGATCCTATACGGACCGATGAACCGAGGCTTGAACTTAGGAGAAGAGACCTTCATAGGAACAAAACGAGAAGACAACCACACCAAGTCCCCAACACGAAGTCGAGGACCCACGCGGCGACGGCGATTAGCAAACTGCTGAGCCTTCTCCTGGGACAACTTCAAATTGTCCACCACATGACTCCAAATCTGATGCAACCTATCCACCACCATGTCCACTCCAGGACAATCAGAAGGCTCCACCTGACCAGAGGAAAAACGAGGATGAAACCCCGAATTACAAAAGAAAGGAGAAACCAAGGTAGCAGAACTAGCCCGATTATTAAGGGCAAACTCGGCCAGCGGCAAAAAGGTAACCCAGTCATCCTGATCAGCAGAAACAAAACACCTCAAATAAGTTTCCAAGGTCTGATTAGTTCGCTCCGTCTGGCCATTCGTCTGAGGGTGGAATGCAGACGAAAAGGACAAATCAATGCCCATCTTAGCACAGAACGTCCGCCAAAATCTAGACACAAACTGGGATCCCCTGTCAGAAACGATGTTCTCCGGAATCCCATGCAAACGAACCACGTTCTGGAAAAACAGAGGGACCAACTCAGAGGAGGAAGGCAACTTAGGCAAGGGTAAAAGATGAACCATTTTAGAAAAGCGGTCACACACAACCCAGATGACGGACATTTTTTGAGAGACAGGGAGATCCGAAATAAAGTCCATGGAAATGTGCGTCCAAGGCCTCTTCGGGATAGGCAAAGGTGACAACAATCCACTGGCTCGAGAACAGCAAGGCTTAGCCCGAGCACAAACCTCACAAGACTGCACAAAAGAACGCACATCCCTAGACAAGGAAGGCCACCAAAAAGACCTGGCCACCAAGTCTCTAGTACCAAATATTCCAGGATGACCTGCCAACGCAGAAGAATGGACCTCAGAGATGACTCTACTGGTCCAGCTATCCGGAACAAACAGTCTCTCAGGCGGACAACGATCAGGTTTACCCGCCTGAAACTCCTGCAAAGCACTTCGCAAGTCTGGGAATACGGCCGACAAAATCACCCCATCCCTAAGGATACCAGTGGGCTCAGAATTTCCAGGGGAGTCAGGCACAAAACTCCTAGAAAGAGCATCCGCCTTCACATTCTTTGTACCTGGCAGGTATGAAACCACAAAATTGAAACGAGAGAAAAACAGTGACCAACGAGCCTGTCTAGGATTCAGACGCCTGGCAGACTCAAGGTAAATCAGATTTTTGTGATCAGTCAAGACCACCACACGATGTCTAGCACCCTCCAGCCACTCCTCAAATGCCCACTTCATGGCCAAAAGTTCCCGATTACCCACATCATAATTCCGCTCAGCGGGCGAAAATTTTCTAGAAAAGAACGCACATGGCTTCATCACCGAGCAATCAGAGCTTCTCTGTGACAAAACCGCCCCCGCTCCAATCTCGGAAGCATCAACCTCAACTTGGAAAGGAAGCGAAACATCAGGCTGACGCAACACAGGAGCAGAAGAAAACCGGCGTTTAAGTTCCTGAAAGGCCTCCACAGCCGCAGGAGACCAATCAGCAACATCAGCTCCCTTCTTAGTCAAATCCGTCAAAGGCTTAACAACACTAGAAAAATTAGTTATAAAACGACGATAGAAATTAGCAAAGCCCAAGAACATCTGCAAACTCTTAAGAGATGCAGGCTGCGTCCAGTCACAAATAGCCCGAACCTTGACGGGATCCATCTCAATAGTAGAAGGGGAAAAAATATACCCCAAGAAAGAAATCTTCTGGACTCCAAAGAGACACTTTGAGCCCTTTACAAACAAGGAATTAGCCCGCAGGACCTGAAACACCTTCCTGACCTGCTGAACATGAGACTCCCAGTCATCAGAAAAAACCAAAATATCATCCAAATACACAATCATAAATTTATCCAGATATTCACGGAAAATATCGTGCATAAAGGACTGGAAGACTGAAGGAGCATTAGAAAGTCCGAAAGGCATTACCAAATACTCAAAATGGCCCTCAGGCGTATTAAATGCGGTTTTCCACTCATCACCTTGCTTTATTCGTATAAGATTATACGCACCCCGGAGATCAATCTTAGTGAACCATTTAGCCCCCTTAATGCGAGCAAACAAATCAGTCAACAAAGGCAAAGGATACTGATATTTTACGGTAATCTTATTCAAAAGACGATAATCTATACAAGGTCTCAAGGACCCATCTTTCTTGGCCACAAAAAAAAAACCTGCTCCCAAAGGGGACGAAGATGGACGGATATGTCCCTTTTCCAAGGACTCCTTAACATAATCCCGCATAGCAGTATGCTCTGGCACTGACAGATTGAACAAACGACCTTTAGGAAATTTACTACCAGGAATTAAATCTATAGCACAATCGCAATCCCTGTGAGGAGGAAGCGAACTGAGCTTAGGCTCCTCAAAAACATCCCGATAATCCGACAAAAATACAGGAACCTCAGAAGGAGTAGATGAAGCGATAGAAATCGAAGGTGCATCATCATGAACCCCCTGACATCCCCAGCTTAACACAGACATTGTTTTCCAGTCAAGGACTGGATTATGAGTTTGTAACCATGGCAGACCAAGTACTAGAACATCATGTAAATTATACAACACCAGGAAGCGAATCACCTCCTGATGAACGGGAGTCATACGCATGGTCACTTGTGTCCAGTACTGAGGTTTATTCATAGCTAAAGGTGTAGAGTCAATTCCCTTCAAAGGAATAGGGACTTCCAGAGGCTCAAGACTAAACCCACATCGCTTGGCAAATGACCAATCCATAAGACTCAGGGCAGCGCCTGAATCTAAATAGGCATCGACGGAAATGGATGATAATGAGCAAATCAGAGTCACAGACAGAATGAACTTAGACTGTAACGTACTAATGGCAACAGACTTATCAACCTTTTTTGTGCGTTTAGAGCATGCTGATATAACATGAGCTGAATCACCACAATAAAAGCACAACCCATTTTTCCGCCTATAGTTTTGCCGTTCACTTCTAGACTGAACTCTATCACATTGCATTGTCTCAAGTGCCTGTTCAGAAGACACCGCCAAATGGTGCACAGGTTTGCGCTCCCGTAAACGCCGATCAATCTGAATAGCCATAGTCATAGACTCATTCAGACCCGTAGGCGCAGGGAACCCCGCCATAACATCTTTAATGGCCTCAGAAAGGCCATCTCTGAACTTTGCAGCCAGGGCGCACTCATTCCACTGAGTAAGCACTGACCATTTCCGAAATTTTTTACAATATATTTCTGCTTCATCTTGCCCCTGAGAGAGAGCTAATAAAGCTTTTTCAGCCTGAATCTCTTGGTTAGGTTCCTCATAGAGCAAACCCAATGCCAGAAAAAACGCATCCACATTAAGCAACGCAGGATCCCCTGGTGCCAATGCAAATGCCCAATTTTGAGGGTCACCCCGCAGGAAAGATATAATAATCTTAACCTGCTGAGCAGGGTCTCCAGAAGAGCGAGATTTCAAAGAAAGGAACAGCTTGCAATTGTTCCTAAAATTCAGAAAACTAGATCTATCTCCAGCAAAGAACTCTGGAATAGGAATTCTAGGTTCAGACATAGGAGCATGTACAACAAAATCTTGTATATTTTGAACCTTAGCAGCAAGATTATTCAAGCTGGAAGCTAAACTCTGGACGTCCATGATAAACAGCTAAGGTCAGAGCCATTCAAGGATTAAGAGGAGGAAAAAAAAAAAAAAAATCAGCCAGGCTGCAATTAGGGCTAGGCAGCAACCTCAGAGGAGAAAAAAAAAAAAAAAAACTTCCTCAGACTACTTTTCCTCCTACTTCAGCCCAAACATTTTGAGGCCGGCTATACTGTCATGATTCCAATGGCAGGGAATCACAAAAGGACAAGCACCAACGAGCTCTAGGGTGATGGAACCTGAGCTGACCGCGACCCTAAACCTGAACACAAAAATAACAATAGCCGGGGAACGTGCCTACGTTGATCCTAGACGTCTCGCACCAGCCGAAGATCTAACTTCCCCTATTAGAAGAAACACAGACCTCTCTTGCCTCCAGAGAAATACCCCACAGAAATAGCAGCCCCCCACATATAATGACGGTGAAATGAGAGGAAGGAACATACACAGTATGAAATCAGATTCAGCAAAATGAGGCCCGCTAAAACTAGATAGCAGAGGATACAAAAGTAAACTGCGCGGTCAGCAAAAAACCCTTCAAAAAACCATCCTGTAATTACTTGAACTCATGTTCCAACTCATGGAACATGAGGAGCAATTACAGCCCGCTAGAGCAACCAGCAGCAAAGAAACAATTATATGCAAGCTGGACAAGACAAAAATAAATCAAAACGTGGAACAAGAAAATCAAAAACTTAGCTTGTCCTGAAGATTACTGAAGCCAGAAGCTGAGGTAACAAAACACTCTGATAACCTTGATAGCCGGCGGGGAAATGACAAGAAAGCCCGGTTAAATAGGAAACTCCCAAATCCTAATAGAACAGGTGGAAACCAGAGACAGCAGAACACAAATCACCCAGTACCATCAGTAACCACCAGAGGGAGCCCAAAAACAGAACTCACAACACTTTCCCTCAGCTGGTTAAGAAAATTATGGTGGACACCTTGCCTTTTTTATTTATCTTTTAATTTATAAATAAGAACAGTAAACTACAAACCCAAGATAACCTTAGTTTACAGCCTCCAGGTGTTCCAGCAGCTGAAACTTCCAGTTATGGTAAAGTGTCTCTCAAAGATTCCCATGAGGTTTTCAGGCCTCTCAGCTGCCGGGAGACTTGTTGGCTGTGTACTCTGATAATCTTTAAAGTTATCTGAGTTCAGAGCAACCGGGTCTTACTGTAGTTCAAGTGCCAGACTGATTAATGCGGTCATTCATCAGTCTGACACTGGTGCTGCACAGCATGAGAACCAGCTGCTGTGAACTCAGGTGGTCTTACAGTAAGGTTATATCAGTTCACAGTCGCCCTGCACTTGAGAGAATTGGGCACTGTGAATTGATATAACTTTATTGGCGTCACCTCAGTTCCCTGCAGCAGGATCTCGCAGAGCACAGCGTGACACCCTGCAGTTGCTGAGCTCCAGTGTATTTAAATAAGTAATTTACAAAAATGGCATAGGATTCTCCCCATTCTTGATAACCAGGCAAGCTAAAGCAGACAGCTGCGGATTGCATCCATCCGTCATCTTTATCTTAGCTGGTCATAAAAAATAGAAGGGTCCCTACATTTTTTTAAATTATTTAAATAAATAATGTAAAAAACAGCATAGGGTCTCCCCTTTTTTCATATCCATCTAAGCTAAAGCATACAGCTGCGGGCAGGTGTTCTCAGTCTGGGAAGGAGCCATTGGTCCTCCCCAGCCTAAAAAACAGCAGCCTGCAGCCACCCCAGAAAGGGTGCATCTGTTAAATGTGGAAATTCTGGCGCTGTGCCTGGCTCTTCCCACTTGTCATGGTGCGGTGGAAAGTGGAGTAATATTTGTGGGGTTGATGTCAGCTTTGTAAAGTCAGTTGACATCAAGCAAAGGGGTTAGTAATAGAGAGGCGTCTATTATACACCCCCATTACTGACCCCATAAATTTAAGTTAAAATACACACACATAGAGTAAAGTACTTTATTTGAAAAAAAACTCCCAAACCCTTTGTACCCATTTATTTTATCCAAATAAAAATAAAAAACACAGTAGTCTCTTAAAGAAAAGAAGTGCCCTGTTGAGCTTTCGCTATACCGCTAAGAGATATCCTGCTCTCTCCCCTTCTACAATGTATTTTTGCTTCTGAAATTTTTTTTATTATTCAATTTTGTCAGCATATGTTGGGCTAGTTGGTGCTGGCCACATTAGGTAGTCCTCGATGTTTGTCAGAGGGATTAGCTATGTAAAACTCCTCTGCTCTATGTACCTCAGACCGCAATATCTGTTCAAACGATTTAGAATAATTTGAATTATGTTTACTTCCTTAACTAGATCTTAAAAATGTCTTCATTGTATCACAAACAGTCTCAACAGAAGCTGATCCATTGTTTGCATCAAAGAATTATTTTAGGCTTTTAGATGACTAGGTAAAAATATTAAACAAATATGGGTTGTGACGTGCCCACAGGGCCGTGGGGTACTTGGTACTGGGTCCGATACTTAAAGGGGATGTCACAGTGGTGACCCGGTCCGTGGCCCTGGGCATCAAAATTAAAGGAAAAGGTCTTTAAAGGGAATAAAGTGTATGTTCATGATGCCACCTGTGGTATTCGGTCAGTGGGGACTGACGCTGCTTTAAGGGGGTCCGCTGAGGTGATGTTATGGCAGCTAGATGGTATAACTTCCCACAGGTGAAGTGTATCCCCTGGGCTCCCGTGGTGTTGATGGAAGATGAGGAAGGGCGCAATAAAGAACGAAGACACATGGTTGCAGTCTCTTTACCTTTACTGAAGACTTCGGCATCCACAGTCCAGAGCATCAGATCACAGGGCAGGCAAGGTCAGGCCGGCTTGAAGGCAAGTTAGGAGTCCCCTTACCCAGGTGGAAATCAAAAGCCTTCATTTAGTGCCATGGTGGTGTAGTCCCTTAATGCTAAAAGCTACACATAAGGTCCTCACAGATGTTATCTCTCTCTCTGTCCCCCGGGTAGGATAGGACATAACCCATATGGCTGGTAGCTTGAGGCTATTTCTAGGGACTCTAGCACTCCCCCGGCCTCTGGGTGGTGCCACTGTGCCTCCTGGGTGTTAGGTCGGACAGGTAACGTAAAGTTCAGCTGTCCTGCCGATCTCTGATGTAAGTCATAGAGTGCCTTATGATCCTCGGTGTTCTGGCTACCGGTCCTGCGCCTCAGAAGGAGGCAGCCTGCTCGGGGCTGGTCTCCCTCTGATATCCACTCCTGTGCTTTGCTCTCTTGCACGCTCTCTGCAATCAATTCAGCTTTCTCATTGTCTCTTTCCAGGAACTGCTGCACTGGGGCTACACAGCTCCATAAAACGTAGTGTGCGTCACAAAATAGAGTTAATCTGCTGACAATAGTTCTGAGTCGCAGCTTCTCACAGCACACTATCCTTAGATATCGTAATGCAGGGTTGTCAAACTGCATTCCTCGAGGGCCGCAAACCATGCGTGCTTTCAAGATTTCCTTAGCATTGCACAAGGTGCTGGAATCATTATGTGTGTAGGTGATTAAATTATCACCTGTGCAGAACAAGGAAATCCTGAATACATGACCTGTTTGCAGCCCTCGAGGAATGCAGTTTGACACCCCTGTCGTAATGTATACTGGCTGTGCAGATTGTATTATCCATCATCATGAAATTTGGTTCATCCAGTCAGCAAGACAAGAATGCCAAGTTACCCCAGAAACGATGTATTGAATATGCATTAAAAACAGGAGCAGTCAAATCATAATATAAAAATTATCGCACAAACTGCGTTATATTAAATGCGGATGCTGCACCAAGAGATTGAGGATTCCAGACATAACAGCAAGAAATGCATTTATTCTGGCCATTAGTGTTAGTAAATATGGAACATGATTCTGAGGACCAATGTCACAGAGAGATGAAGCTTGTAAGTAATAAATACCTCACTAGGTTATATAATGTGCCCAAAATAGAGTCACAAAGAAAACGCCGAAGGCGTAATAGGAGGGGGCGACACCAGAGATACATCACAAAAAAAACATACCAGGAATTTCAGGACTTGGTCCCCCAGATACAAGTGGCAGAACAAGAAACGATAACTTCTATAACTACGACGAAGGCTCCACTAGACTCTGGTAAGCTTCAAATCATCAATTTGTCAGATGTTGAGATCTCTGTACTAGAGTG
Organism: Ranitomeya imitator; assembly: GCF_032444005.1. NCBI lineage: Eukaryota > Metazoa > Chordata > Amphibia > Anura > Dendrobatidae > Ranitomeya > Ranitomeya imitator. Next base: position 98,146,659 of record NC_091289.1, on the reverse strand, counting down.
GGGGCTTTCATTTTGCCCCACGAATTGTCTTGACAAGTTTACACTGATCAAAGACATCTATCTATTTTGCAGACAGCAGACAACTGACTTTTAAATTATTATATCACCAACCATCAGTAATTGATTATCTCCCTTTGGGGGATAGACAGGCATTCAGAGATTTGGTGGACCTATTGAATGAAAATGATGGAGATTATACAAGGCGGAAATTTACTGGTAAGTTGCCATCTCAAGCCACACCATCTCTGTCGCTGTTGCCAGCTGTACAGAGTTTTTTGACACAGTCTATAGTGACATACGGGCTCTGAAGTTGAATCCTAGTGGGTATAGAAATCTAAGTAGGATGGAGCAGTTGGCCATAAGGGGTCTGGGTTCTAATAGGGATGTTGAAGTCTGAGAGGCGGACAAAGGGGGGAACATAGTTATCTGGCCGGTGGAGATGTACTTAAAGGATGCTAAGAGTCAGCTGACCAATTGTAACTACCACCAGGTTCTCCCCTCGGTCCCTACACGGACTTTCAAGGCCAGTCTTGATAGGTTATTATCCTCAGCATGGACCTGCAGCATTATTAGTAAAAGTTAAATGACGAGTCACCATCCTAGGACTCCAACTTTTTATATGCTGCCCAAGGTCCACAAATCCCTTCAAGATCCCCCAGGGAGACCTATTGTGTCGGGGATCGGTGGCTTGTTGGAATGCCCCTGTATTTATTTCGATTTCTTTCTCCAACCTTTGTTTTTTTCCCTTAGGTCATATGTGAGAGACTCCGCCTTTCTCATTCAACAATTACAGGATCTTGTTCTTCCAGCCTATACTCTGTTGGTCACCCTTGACGTGGAGTCCCTCTATACGAGTATCCAACATGACCTGGGATCCAAGACATCTCATTTTTCTTGGACCAACAATCTTTGGGTGATAGGAAACATGACTCCTTTCTTCTGGACCTTCTGCACTTCGTATTGGATAAAAAATATTTTGTATTCGATCTGGTCTACTACAGGCAAGTTACTGGCACTGCGAAGGGCACATGGTGTGCGCCCTCTTATGCAAATTTATTTTTGGGGTGGTGGGAGATCAATAGGGTGTACTGTCTTGAACAATTTTCCATCTATGTCTCTAGATGGTATAGATATATTGATGATATCTTGTTTTTCTGGACAGGCACCCTAGAAGAATATCCGCTTTACATCGCATTATTCAAGAATAATGGTGGAATTCCTTGATCTCAAGCTTCTCTTTGATGGTTCACAGATCTCCACCACCCTTTTTCGTAAGCCTACCGCCACAAACGGTCTGTTGCACTTTTCGAGTTTTCACTCACAAGAATGGTATCCCCAAGGAACAATTTTACAGCCTAAAAAGGAATTGCAGCACACAAGAGGAATTCCTGGAACAGGCTAAAGACCTTATCCTCCATTTCAAAAATAGGTGATACCCGAAAAAGGTAATTTCACAAGCGTTTGTCGCTGCTAGGGATGCAGCCAGAGACAGCCTTCTACAACCTCGGTCTTTGGGTTCCCCTAAACCCCTCGGCATAGTAACTGCTTATATCAACCAATGTTCGGAAGTCCGAGGCCTTCTTTCTAAACACTGGAGCATTTTACTCAGTGCTGAGTCTAGGCTCAAATCTCATATTCCCACACAGTCTAGTCTGATAGCAAGTAGGGCTAGAAGTTTGAGGGATGACCTAAGTCATAGTCACTTTAAACACCCCACTACTAGGCTGGGTAGGGGCACATGCCTCTTGGGGACATTTGCTTGCAGCAGCTGCAATATTTATCCATACATGTCTAACAGCAGCACTTTTGTGCTACCTTCTTTTCCACTTCAGATTGACGCGAAGTCTTATTTCAATTCCATATCTTGTTATCTAATTTATGCCTTGATCTGCCCTTGCCCAAAGATTTATGTTGGGAGACAACACAAGAGCTAAACAGGATTCGGCAGCATTTTTCTACCATCACGACTGCGAAAAAGGACAAAGATAAGGGCAAGACGCTTACATCTGTGGCAGCACATTTCTTGTCAGAGCATGGTTCCCAATTTAGGGGCACCAAGATTTTTGGACTTGAGCCGTTCCAACCAGATATCAGGGGTGGAGATATAACCCCTGAATTGCTCAAACGTGAATCCAAATGGATCTTCAATCTTAAAAGCCTTGCCCCATCCGGCCTAAACGAGGACTTGTTCACTGGATTCTACAAACAAACTTGAATCATTTTTTTTCTCTCTCAGTAATTGTAACAAAGATTGTTATTGTTATACTGTATGTCATTTGTATGTAAGCCTCTATAAACAGCATACCAGCACTCTAGAACTAGTTTACCCGCTTTTTGGGTTACCTACCAGCACTAAATACACTAAATAGACGGTGGGGCTTGTTTTAAATGCCATTCTCATATTGTGTCCGCTCTATTTCATATTGTGTCTGTTTTAGTACATAGGACGGCTACAGGCGAGGGTCCTGATTCATTTATTTGAGTGCTGGGGGATGGAGGCTGGGTACTCTTTGGGACTATATTTTGGGCACATTATATAACCAAGTGAGGTCTTTATTACTTACAAGCTTCATCTCTCTGTGATATTGGTCCTCAGAATCATGTTCCATATATACTTCTAATACTAATGGCCAGAATAAATGCGTTTCTTGACATTATGTCTGGAATCCTCAATCTCTTGCTGTTGCATCCGCATTTACTATAACATAGTTTGTGCAGTAATTATATGATGATTTGAATGCTCCTGTTTTTAATGCATATTCAATACATCGTTTGTGGGGTAACTTGGCATTCTTGTCTTCCTGACTGGATGAACCAAATTTCATGATGATGGATAATACAATCTGCACAGCCAGTATACATTACGATATCACCAAATGGGTTTTTAGTTTAAGTCAAGAGTGAATTACCTCTCAATATCATCAGTAAGCTGATTCAGCCTCATGTGGGGTAATGCGTGAATTATTTAACTGCTTTGTATTTGAATGCATGTTAGACACTGCTAACGCGTTTATCTGGCACTTAATTTTTCTGTACCGGGTGAACCATTTTTCATGGTAATGGGTAATACAAACTGCGCAGCTTATATATCTAAGGATAGTGTGCTGTGAGAAGCCATGACTCAGAAGTCAGAACTATTGTCAACAGAATATGAGCCCTATTTTGTGATGCAAACATCATATATAAGTCTTTTTTACTTTTTACTCTGTACATGCACTAAGCACGTATGCATCTGTGGTCTCCTAGCAGCGCAACACTATGTCTGAGCAGGGATTAGTGATCACGGCGCGTGCGCGATGTTTCCTTGTTTGCGGTATCATAGCAAATTTGTGTGGGCAATATGGCAGATAGACTTCCGTTGCGAAGGTCAGCTGCGCTCGCGTGTTTAGTGAGTCTGACAGACACCGCTCTGCATATCGCAGCTACATGCAATGTGGACTTCTCTATTGCGGCATGTGTGACGTCTCTCAGGTAATTAGCATGGCTGCATTACTTCTTGTAGTCTGATTACTTTTGTATATAAGGGTCTTTGAGCACAAGCATAAAACTACCCCTGACGAAGCCACCGTGAGTGGCGACACGCGTCAGGTCTTCCCTGCCTCACCTGATTCCATGTGTGCTGTGCATGTCGGCGTCATGATGTGTTCATGATATTTTTCCATAGACACTCTGTAGCGCCTCTGACTTTGGAAGCTCCTAGAACTCCATTCTGGGGCTGGTATCTTTCAGCTATATTTAGTTTGTTATTGAAGGACGGTGATTAAGGACATTGAGGTCAAGAGTTTGGTGTCTAGTATGCATATGCATTTTCATTTTATTAGGGATTTTGCCGTACACCTGTGATGGTATGCTGTTTATACCTTTATATCTTAGCCAGCACACATTGATTATCTGTTGGTAGGTTTAAAGCTTTATCATGAGCATGTGCTACATTCTGTTAAGTCACATGTGTGACTGTTTTAATGTTTTTAATGTTGTTTGTGTGTTCTTTTGTACCCAATAAAATGTACCGTATATATCATCTTCATGCCTCATGGTGATCCCCTCGTTATGGCCTACTTCTTTCTCATTAATTAATGGGTCTTTGTGTTATTTAGGCCGAGGTTAGATCCCTTAAAAGATTCTCCCATGGTGCCCCCCAACATTTGCTAGCACAGTTATTGAGGTAGACAGCCAATGTTTTAAAAAAAATATTATGATAAATGTTCATTAGAATCGCTTCTGACAACACACTTTCTTTGACAGACACCAAGTTTAGATTTTTTAGACACATATTGTGTTGGCTTGCAGGTTGCTAATACATGAAGAATAAAAAGTAAATGTGCAATTGAAATGCAGCAAGACAGGACAGCTACCAGCTACAGTGTATATCACTGAGTTATCAATCACACTAGCATTGCTGTGCAAACTCTCCTTCCCTCCCCCTACATCAATTAAATCTCTATTATCTGTAGTAATTGTCCAAAGAATTATGGCTTTCCCTTTGAATATCCAGATTCATCCAAAAATGGCTGCTGCATTCTCTAACTCTGCTTTTTTTACAGGCTCTCATAGTCTATCCTGATTGGCTGCACTATATCATGCAATAGTTTCAAGCCACTATGAGAAAGCCTGCGCTGCTATCCTTAAGGCCATTTAGCCTTCTCTGGCTGATGTAATCTTCTGCTTTGTGGGCAATTTTTTAAATTTGTAGACATCAAAATGGAAAGTGTTTTTATTCACCAGATTTAGTGAATTTACCAACATTCAAAACAAATTAATTTTGCATTAAAACAAATTGAATCTCTCATCTGTAATATTTTCCAAGATGAAGAAAAAAAAGCCACTCAAAAAATGAATAACATATTTGATTTTTATATTTTTCGTATTTATTTCAACTTTTGATAAACATCTAAGAAAGTTGCTACTACATTATTTGGTTGTATTTCTAAGATTGGATTTATCTCAAAACACAACATCTATTATTTTGCTATTGCTATTTTTTTTTTTGCTTTCTAGCTAAAAACATTTCTTAAGCAGCTTTTAGTTTTCATAAAACTTTTTTTTTCAGTTGTAAACAGTTTTTAAGTCAGGGAAAAGAAATCTGACAGAGGCCAGTGTTATTGTGAGCTAAATTTTCTTTCCATAATTGAAACCAAATGTTGTACAGGTTGCATGCTGGGATCTTTGGCAGCTTCTGTGCCATACACAGAAACTTTCTCAAAGACTTCTTACATCAGGCACATTACTGAACCTCCCTGCAAACATTTCCTTTGGAAACGGATGGTTCTCTGTCCTTCTACTCGGGATTTTGCTTTAAGGATATACTCGGAGTCTTTCATTTGTTGATTTTTTATTGATTTACACTAGCATTTTCTATACTTTCAAAGAAATATAGACCTTTTTGCTCTTTGTAGTGCTGCTGGTTTTGTAATCATTATCTTACAATCCAAAGAGAAGCTCAGAGGAAATATGGAGGACAACGTACGAGAAAATGTTAAGTAAGAAGAGACTAATGAAAACTGTTTAAAATGAGTACTTTGCGCTGAAAGCCTCTCAAATCTCTGGAAATCACAGGACTTTTACAAAGACGTGAACTGCTAAGAATGTAAGTTAATGCCTATATTGTTGACTTTCCTTGCACTGTTAATTAATACAAGATGTATGTGTGTGTATATGTATATGTATATATATATATATATATATATATATATATATATATATAATATATACTGTATATATATATATATATATATATATATACTTTCAGCTGTTCCCTACTGTCTGTGTGTCTGTGGTGCCTGTGCTTGGTGCTGACTGCCTAGTTATTGCATACATATAGGTATTTGCTCTATGTTCTTTGAAATATTTTCTGGCATGACTCTATGCACAGATTGGCATGGTGTTGCCGGCTCCTCTTGCAGAAGTGGAGATTAAACCAAGAGACCTATGGAGAATTGCAATCAATAAGAAGTAAAAAAATCTAATGTGTTATTTCAAAGCTTTCAGTTTTTCACAACATTGGTAAATTATTCAATTTACTAACAGAATTTATACATTTCATTATGCTAAGTGGAATGATAGAAAGCAAGACCAATACATTTTGGTAATTCAGAAGCTTTTTGTAAATTGATAAATATAGAAACAACTAGCACAAAAGATATTAATTGAATTCTGTCCTATTTAGTTATTGTCAGGAAACTAAAACAATTGTAAATCATATTATCCAAAATGCATGATAATGAAATGTAGCGTTAGTGTTATTTACAAAAATGAGTACAGAACAAATGTTTAAGGGAAACTCCAGAGCCAAGCATGAATTTTCATTGTAATTATTCCTTAGGGAGACAGTAAAACTCCCCAATGATTAGTTTTAGCGAGCACTGTCAGATGGCTGCTTAGAAACAGAGGATGACACCTTTACTAGAGATGAGTAAATATTTCAATGTTCTGCTCAGATTACGATCTCCGAATTTGCCATATTCGCAGATTAATTTGTCTAATAATCTCCGAACATAACCGAATGCCATTTATGTCAATGGGAGGCAAAAACAAACGCATGCACAACACCTTATAATAGCTCCAAATGCTGCCAAAACACATCATATTAGGGATATACACCAGGAAATTGGCCTCAATTCACCCACAGTACTAATTGTAGCATGGCACTGCAGCAATAAGCCAGGGATGAAGTATTGGGGTCTGGAAGAGCATTTACAGCTTTCAATTGAACGTCACAGTGAGATGAGGTGGGTGAGGGATTGGTGTAGGCCTCCTGTGCTGGAAGCCCTGATACCACATGCAACAGCTCAACCTGCTTTTATACTCAGCCACACTCAGATGGCACAAATATCATATACATTTCGTACACTACTATTGTCAGGAAAATGTAATGATAGTAACACGGGTAGTTGACTCCAAGGAAGTGGAGGCCTGATGGTCTTGCAGGCCTACTGCTACAGGCAACACGCATGACGGAGACCCAACCAGGAGTCTATACATTTACAAAAATTAGTGGCAGACACCAACAAACTGGCATCAATTATAATAGAGTAGAACTAGTATGTCGGGGACCGACACCTCTTCCACTACAGCCAACCCAGCAGATGGAGACTGTAATGGGCAAGGTGGTGGAATCACTGTTCTTTATCCCTTTGTAAGCCTGGAAGGGGCGTAACTAGGTGGCCTACCAAATCCCTACTTGGACAAGTGGCAGCAGGCGAAAACTGCAACCAAAGGAGGGACAAATAGTTGGCACCAGGTGCAACTCCATGGCTGACCTACAGAAGGTGTACCCCCTACAGCGAGTAAGCTGCTATGGCCCGAAGGAGGGATGAGAAATGCAGGCAGGCACTATTGGGACTCTGAAACCACAGGTAGAGATGGAACTGGCTGAGGAACAGAAAAGCACTGGGAGGTGAGGGCTGAACTGGGTGTTAGACAGATGAGCACTGGCAGGTGCGATCTGGATCGGCTGATGGAAAGAAGAGTACAGACAGGTGCAAGAAGATGGGTACAGGGTAGACAAGCTAGCTGACAGTTAGACCTGGGGAACCTGACAGCTAGCAAGCATGCAAGACAAACTAACAAGGTAGCTCAAGCACCTCCATACTGGAGAAGCCTTAAATAGAAGGTGTTACCCAGCTATAGGCTGGGAATACCTTGGGTCGAAGCATATGGTCCCTTTAAGAGGAAGGAAGCGTGCACATGCACCCTCTAAGCATAGTGCCCGGTCCTGCAACTGAACCTTGGTGGACACCGACACATAAGGGGTGAGATGAGGAGGTGGTGTGTGAGTGGGAGACACTGAATGTCCTGTCTATTAGGTATGAGGAGATCCAACAAAAGGCCAAGTTTGTAATGTTACCAGATCAGAAAGTCTGTAGTAAGAGGGAATAGTCCACTGTGTCAAAGACAGATACCAGGTCCATGAGAAGGAGGTGGACAAACTCACGTTGCTTTCTTTAGGCGGGTAATAGGTCGATGGTGAATCTAGTCATGGCAGTTCAGTGGAAAGGTGCAGTCTAAAGCCAGATTGTAAGTGGTCAAAGAGGGAGCAAGAGGAGAGGTGGGAGAACAGTTCAAAATGGGCAAGTTGTTCCAGTGGTCTGGAGGCATAAGGGAGAAAAGATATGGGGTGATAGAAAGATATAGAGGATGGGTCAAGAGTGGGATTTTTGATGATGGGTGTGATCGAGGTATGTTTCAATCAGGATGGAATACACCAGTTGTTATTGAAAGGTTGAAGAGGTGGGTTATGCTTGTGATGAAAACTTTGGTAAAGTTTGGAATGAGATGGGACGTTATTGTGTCAAGTTCACAGGTGGTGGTGAGGCAAAGTCTTCAGCTGAGATGACAGGAGAGGGAGTAGGAGATGGTGGAGGCAGGAGAGAATTGAAAGTACTGAATAGCTGTTTAGGGTTGTGAGACACGTATATATGGGATGAGAAGTCGGTTTGTTTTGCTGCAGTGAGCAATTGTGCAGCATTTTTACAACTATTGTTACTGGACGGGCAACTCGGCTCTCTTTTTTTGGCAGTCATACGACAGAGGTACGCTTTGTAGATGAGGGCCAAAAAGTACATGTGCTCCAGTAGATGACAACGCTGCATCAAGTGGCCTCTGCTCCTCTTCCTCTACCTTAACATTACACACAGTACAATCCTCAGTGGTGGCACCACAATTACCATTTTGTTCCCCCCCACATCACAACTCTCTAAGCCAGGGCCGGCTCCAGGTTTTAGAGGGCCCCGGGTGAAAGAGTCTCAGTGGGCCCCTCCTTTAACACATAACACGATTCATGATGCACAGATACAGCAGAGAAATATAGCATAGCCACATAGCATATAACACAGCCCACGTAGCATATAACACAGCCCACGTAGCATTTAGCACAGCCACGTAGTATATAACACAGCCATGTAGTATATTGCACAGCCCATGTAGCATATTGACCAGCCACGTAGTATATTGACCAGCCACGTAGTATATTGGCCAGCCACGTAGTATATTGGCCAGCCACGTAGTATATTGCAAAGCCACGTAGTATATTGCCCAGCCACATAGTATATTGCCCAGTCACGTAGTATATTGCCCAGCCACGTAGTATATTGCCCAGTGACGTAGTATATTGCCCAGCCACATAGTATATTGCCCAGCCACGTAGTATATTGCCCAGCCACGTAGTATATTGCCCAATCATGTGGTATATTGCCCAGCCATGTGGTATATTGCCCAGCCACGTAGTATATTGCCCAGCCACGTAGTATTTTGCACAGCCACATAGTATATTGCCCAGCCACGTAGTATATTGCCCAGTGACGGAGTATACAGCACAGAGTCACATAGTATACAGACTTAAAATAAAAAATAAACGTATACTCACCCTCCGTTGAAGTTCTGGCTCTGTACCGCACGCGGCAGCTTCCGGTCCCAGGGCTGGTATGAGTGCAGGACCTGTGATGATGTTGCGGTCACATGACCGTGACGTCATGGCAGGTCCTTCTCGCATACCTACCTTGGCACCGGAACCTGCCGCTTGCAAGGAGCGGTCACCGAAGCGTTGCGAGGAGTGTGAAAGGCGACGGATGGTGAGAATAGTAGGTTTTTTGTTTTTTTATTATTTTTAACATGACATATTTTTACCATTTATTGCTGCATAGGCAGCATCAATAGTAAATAGTTGGGGACACACAGGGTTAATAGCAGCAGTAACAGAGTGCGTTACACCGCAGCCCGTTACCACTGTCATTAACCCTGTGTGAGCGGTGACTGGAGGGCATTATGGAGCAGGCACTGATTGCGGGGAGTATGGAGCGGGCGCCAGGCACTGACTGCAGGGGAGGGACTAATCGGACTGTGCCCGTCGCTGATTGGTCGTGGCAGCCATGACAGGCAGCTGCCGGCCCGAGACCAATCAGTGACGACAAACAGAGGCAGCGACCAATGAATATCCGTGACAGAAAGAAAGACAGAAGGACAGAAAGACGGAAGTGTGACCCGTAGACAATTATATAATATACATATATAAACTTCTCACCTGTGTCTTGCCTCTCTGTTGTGTTTTCTGTCTCACTTCTTACATCTTTTCTCTCTCCTGCTCTGCCTCTTCTCCTTGCTTGTCTGTGGCTCCACCCCTGACATTTAGCCCCGCCCCTCCATGGCTCTTCACAGTGTGAGAGATGTGACGCTGCTGGAGGGGAGGGATCCGATGCTTCTGCTGCTGACTGCAGGTGCAGTGAGTAGTGTCACAGCGTGTGTGACTGTGTGCCCCTGCTACACTGCAGCCAGCAACTCTCTGCACGGCCGCACACACTGCCAGCGCTCTGCTCCAGTCCTCACTATGCAGAGAGGAAGGAGCATAGAATGAGTGCGCGCAGCCGTGCTGATACCCAGTGTTCCAGCACATCGGCTGTACCAGGAGAGCAGAAGTGAGGGGTGTTATGAACTGGTGATTCAGAACCACAATGGACCTAGTGGTTAAGAGCACACAAGGTGACCTGATAGTTACTAATAACATAGGACGAGCTCTGAGACGTGGGAACTCTGCTGACCGCAATCCCTAATCCTATTATACCACACTAGAGGTAGCCGTGGAGCGCTCCTGACCAGACCTAGGCGCCTCGGGTACAGCCTGAAAAACTAGCTAGCCCTGAAGATAGAAAGATAAGCCTACCTTGCCTCAGAGAAATTCCCCAAAGGAAAAGGCAGCCCCCCACATATAATGACTGTGAGTAAAGATGAAAATACAAACACAGAGATGAAATAGATTTTAGCGAAGAGAGGCCCGACTTACTGAATAGACCAAGGATAGGAAAGATAGCTTTGCGATCAGCACAAAAACCTACAAACAACCACGCAGAGGGCACAAAAAGACCCTCCGCACCGACTAACGGTACAGAGGTGCTCCCTCTGCGTCTCAGAGCTTCCAGCAAGCAAGAAAAACCAATATAGCAAGCTGGACAGAAAATATTGAAAACAAAAGTAACACAAGCAAAACTTAGCTTATGCAGGGTAGACAGGCCACAAGAACGATCCAGGAGAGAGCTAGACCAATACTGGAACATTGACTGGAGGCCAGGAACAAAGAACTAGGTGGAGTTAAATAGAGCAGCACCCAACGACTTAACCTCGTCACCTGAGGAAGGAAACTCAGAAGCCGCAGCCCCACTCACATCCACCAGAGGAAGCTCATAGACAGAACCAGCCGAAGTACCACTCATGACCACAGGAGGGAGCTTGACCACAGAATTCACAACAGTACCCCCCCCTTGAGGAGGGGTCACCGAAACCTCACCAGAGCCCCCAGGCCGACCAGGATGAGCCAAATGAAAGGCACGAACCAGATCGGCAGCATGAACATCAGAGGCAAAGACCCAGGAATTATCTTCCTGACCATAACCCTTCCACTTAACCAGGTACTGGAGTTTCCGTCTCGAAATACGAGAATCCAAAATCTTCTCCACTATATACTCCAACTCCCCCTCAACCAAAACCGGGGCAGGAGGATCAACGGATGGAACCACAGGTGCCACGTATATCCGCAACAATGACCTATGGAATACGTTATGGATGGAAAAAAAAGCTGGAAGGGTCAAACGAAAAGACACAGGATTAAGAACCTCAGAAATCCTATACGGACCAATGAAACGAGGCTTAAACTTAGGAGAGGAAACTTTCATAGGAATATAACGAGATGACAACCAAACCAAATCCCCAACACGAAGTCGGGGACCCACACAGCGCCTGCGGTTAGCGAAACGTTGAGCCTTCTCCTGGGACAATGTCAAATTGTCCACTACATGAGTTCAAATCTGCTGCAACCTATCCACCACAGTATCCACACCAGGACAGTCTGAAGACTCAACCTGCCCTGAAGAGAAACGAGGATGGAAGCCAGAATTGCAGAAAAACGGCGAAACCAAAGTAGCCGAGCTGGCCCGATTATTAAGGGCGAACTCAGCCAAAGGCAAAAAGGACACCCAATCATCCTGATCAGCAGAAACAAAACATCTCAGATATGTTTTCAAGGTCTGATTGGTTCGTTCAGTCTGGCCATTTGTCTGAGGATGGAAAGCCGAGGAAAAAGACAAATCAATGCCCATCCTAGCACAAAAGGCTCGCCAAAACCTCAAAACAAACTGGGAACCTCTGTCAGAAACGATGTTCTCCGGAATGCCATGTAAACGAACCACATGCTGGAAGAACAATGGCACCAAATCAGAGGAGGAAGGTAATTTAGACAAGGGTACCAAATGGACCATCTTAGAGAAGCGATCACAAACCACCCAAATGACCGACATTTTTTGAGAGACGGGGAGATCCGAAATAAAGTCCATAGAGATATGTGTCCAGGGCCTCTTCGGGACTGGCAAGGGCAAAAGCAACCCACTGGCACGAGAACAGCAGGGCTTAGCCCGAGCACAAATCCCACAGGACTGCACAAACGAACGCACATCCCGCGACAGAGACGGCCACCAAAAGGATCTAGCCACCAAATCTCTGGTACCAAAGATTCCAGGATGACCAGCCAACACCGAACAATGAACCTCAGAGATAACTCTACTCGTCCATTTATCAGGGACAAACAGTTTCTCCGCTGGGCAACGGTCAGGTCTATTAGCCTGAAATTTTTGCAGCACCTGCTGCAAATCAGGGAAGATGGCAGACAAAATTACCCCCTCTTTGAGAATACCCGCCGGCTCAGGCAAACCCGGAGAGTCGGGCACAAGACTCCTAGACAGGGCATCCGCCTTCACATTTTTAGAGCCCGGAAGGTACGAAACCACAAAGTCAAAACGGGAGAAAAACAGCGACCAACGAGCCTGTCTAAGATTCAACCGTTTGGCAGACTAGAGATAAGTCAAGTTCTTGTGATCAGTCAAGAACACCACGCGATGCTTAGCTCCTTCAAGCCAATGACGCCACTCCTCGAATGCCCACTTCATGGCCAGCAACTCTCGATTGCCAACATCATAATTACGCTCAGCAGGCGAAAATTTCCTGGAAAAGAAGGCGCATGATTTCATCACCGAGCAATCAGAACTTCTCTGCGACAAAACAGCCCCTGCTCCAATCTCAGAAGCATCAACATCGACCTGGAACGGGAGCGAAACATCTGGCTGGCACAATACAGGGGCAGAAGAAAAACGACGCTTCAACTCTTGAAAAGCTTCCACAGCAGCAGAAGACCAATTGACCACATCAGCACCCTTCTTGGTTAAATCAGTCAACGGTTTAGCAATACTAGAAAAATTATTGATGAAGCGACGATAAAAATTAGCAAAGCCAAGGAACTTTTGCAGACTCTTCAGAGATGTCGGCTGAGTCCAATCATAAATGGCCTGAACTTTAACAGGGTCCATCTCGATAGTAGAAGGGGAAAAAATGAAACCCAAAAATGAAACCTTCTGAACACCAAAGAGACACTTTGACCCCTTCACAAACAAAGAATTCGCACGCAGGACCTGGAACACCATTCTGACCTGCTTCACGTGAGACTCCCAATCATCCGAGAAGACCAAAATATCATCCAAGTATACAATCAGGAATTTATCCAGGTACTCTCGGAAGATGTCATGCATAAAAGACTGAAACACTGATGGAGCATTAGAAAGCCCGAATGGCATAACCAGGTACTCAAAATGGCCCTCGGGCATATTAAATGCTGTTTTCCATTCATCACCCTGTTTAATACGCACAAGATTATACGCACCACAAAGATCTATCTTGGTGAACCAACAAGCCCCCTTAATCCGAGCAATCAAATCAGACAGCAGTGGCAAGGGGTACTGAAATTTGACTGTGATTTTATTTAGAAGGCGGTAGTCAATACAAGGTCTCAGCGAACCATCCTTCTTGGCCACAAAAAAGAACCCTGCTCCCAATGGCGACGACGACGGGCGAATATGACCCTTCTCCAAGGATTCCTTTACGTAACTCCGCATATCAGCGTGCTCAGGCACAGACAAATTAAGCAGTCGACCTTTAGGAAACTTACTACCAGGAATCAAATCGATAGCACAATCGCAATCCCTATGCGGAGGTAGGGCACTGGACTTGGGCTCATCAAATACATCCCGGTAATCTGACAAGAACTCTGGGACCTCAGAAGGGGTGGATGATGAAATAGACAGAAATGGAACATCACCATGTACCCCTTGACAACCCCAGCTGGACACAGACATTGATTTCCAATCCAATACTGGGTTATGGACTTGTAGCCATGGCAACCCCAACACGACCACATCATGCAGATTATGCAACACCAAAAAGCGAATATCCTCCTGATGCGCAGGAGCCATGCACATGGTCAGCTGGGTCCAATACTGAGGCTTATTCTTGGCCAAAGGCGTAGCATCAATTCCTCTCAATGGAATAGGATACTGCAAGGGCTCCAAGAAAAACCCACAGCGCCTAGCATACTCCAAGTCCATCAAATTCAGGGCAGCGCCTGAATCCACAAATGCCATGACAGAATAGGATGACAAAGAGCAGATCAAAGTAACGGACAAAAGAAATTTCGACTGTACCGTACCAATGGTGGCAGACCTAGCGAACCGCTTAGTGCGCTTAGGACAATCGGAGATAGCATGAGTGGAATCACCACAGTAGAAACACAGCCCATTCTGACGTCTGTGTTCTTGCCGTTCAGCTCTGGTCAAAGTCATATCGCACTGCATAGGCTCAGGTTTATGCTCAGATAATACCGCCAAATGGTGCACAGTTTTACGCTCACGAAAGCGTCGACCGATCTGAATGGCCAAAGACATAGACTCATTCAGACCAGCAGGCATAAGAAATCCCACCATGACATCCTTAAGGTCTTCAGAGAGACCCTTTCTGAAAATTGCTGCCAGTGCACATTCATTCCATTGAGTGAGCACAGACCACTTCCTAAATTTCTGACAATATATCTCTACCTCATCCTGACCCTGACACAGAGCCAGCAAATTTTTCTCTGCCTGATCCACTGAATTAGGTTCATCATAAAGCAATCCGAGCGCCAGAAAAAACGCATCAATATTACATAATGCAGGATCTCCTGGCGCAAGGGAAAATGCCCAGTCTTGAGGGTCGCCACGTTATAAAGAAATAATGATCTTAACTTGTTGAACTGGATCACCAGAAGAGCGAGGTTTCAAAGCCAGAAACAGTTTACAATTATTTTTAAAACTCAGAAACTTAGCTCTATCTCCAGAAAACAAATCAGGAATAGGAATTCTTGGTTCTAACATAGAATTGTGAACCACAAAGTCTTGAATATTTTGTACTCTTGCAGTGAGATGATCCACACAAGAAGACAGACCTTTAATGTCCATCACTACACCTGTGTCCTGAACCATCCAAATGTCTAGGGGAAAAGAAATAGTAAAGTATATCGTGGCACAACTGTGTCGGTGCTCAAGAGAGGTTTCCCACACCAGTATATATAGTAGATAAATAACTTGGCACTCAACTTAGTGGGTAGTGATAATAAACAAAAATATTTTTTATTACTTGAATTGCAGCCCAGCATAAACGTTTCGGTTTTTACATTTAAACCTTCTTCAGTAAACTGCATAAAAGTATAACAGAACATGACAATTACAATGTCGAAAACAACAAAAGTAAAATAAAATGATATAATAAGGTGAATCTCAAATACATAAATGTGATGGATGGGAAGGAAGGAAAGAGAGGTAGGGACAAGGTAACATTTTTTACATACCCGACTGCTGGAGTAATGGTGAATGTGGGGCACTGATGTATGTAGAGAGGGTCCTATGATGTAGTAATTTGTTGGACCTCAATAGTATAGGCAAGTATCCTATGATAGCAGAAAGGTGTATAAAGGAATGTGCCATGTAGTTCACCAGAACACAACAGACATAACTATACTAACCAGTTAAATGAGATACGTATGTATATATTCGTCCAGAATTGGCTGGTAGAGTAACTAGCTGAAAGTAGATAAAATCCTAAGTATAAGGTAGTAGGAGAGAGAATATCAGACAAAATAAAAGAAAAGAAAAATAAAAGAAAAAGATTCTCACCTAGTACGACTAACTGGTGCTGGAATAATGCCAAAACTCAAGATAAAGAGTGGTATCCAGATAGATAGCTATAAAAGGAATAATGAAAACGCTAAGCCATAGCCAAAAGAATAAACAACTATAAGAGATGCAATTATTCTAACCTTGGAATAATGTATTCTGGCCGAAGTGGAAATATATTGCACCGGAGGAACGGATAATAATCTAGACATAGAGATATAGTATGAATAAAATAATCTAGGTGACTACTGAACTCGAAGGTGGACTAGAGAGAACAAGTTAGGCTCACCTAATGCACAGAATTTAATGGAGACGAATCCATAGTGGAGATGTAAGGCAGGTATACTCCTAAGCAATGGCAAGAGGTATAGGGGTAATTAATGCCGACTCTGGTACCATTAAAACAGACAGAATAGGAGACTACTGTGAGGCTTACCGGTGTATAGTGGGCAGGAGGTGTGCATCAACGCGGTGTCCGCCGCTAGTTGAATACACTAGGCTTATAGTGACCGGTATTAGTAGCGGAGGGGCGGGACAGTCAGAGCTGTCAGAACCGGAAGTGCGTCATCCCATAAGGAGATACGCGCAGATTAAGTGTGGAGGAGCCGAGAGTCATGGGTAATGTAGTCCGGGGAACGGCCGGAACCGGAAGTGCGTCATCAGGAGTGACGCGAACTACCTGTGTGCGGAGATATGCATATAAAGAGTATGCAGAAGCCGGTAGTTGTGGGTAATGTAGTCCGGGAGGCGGCCGAGACCGGAAGTACGTCATCAGAAGAGACGCGTACTTCCTATAGTACGATGTATGTGTTCCCTAGAGAAAAGAGCAATCACCTGATTGCTAATATGTAAACAGTGTGCATATGTGGGCGGATATACAGGAGGATATACAATAGAGAAATAGAAAATAGATCTAAATACATGACAAATATATGCAGTCGGGTAAGGAACAAGGGATGGGAAAAATCCAGGGAGGGGTAGGGAGCAGGCAGTGACTTGCATGATGAGTGTCAATAAAGGCGACTCTGTAGACAAAGACAGGTATATTAGTATATAGCATATAATACATATGACTTAATACATGATATCAAAGAACAATAACCACAGTGTCCAGGTGATCTTATATAAAAGCTAAGGGGTCATAATCTCTATTTAGACCTTTTGGAGCCAGGGTTTGCAACTCATGAATCCAGTATGCCTCTTTCTTTTTTAGGAGGTGGATTCTGTTGCCACCCCGTCTGGGTACCGGAATGTGTTCCAACACTTGTTCCATACTATATCTCTATGTCTAGATTATTATCCGTTCCTCCGGAGCAATATATTTCCACTTCGGCCAGAATACATTATTCCAAGGTTAGAATAATTGCATCTCTTATAGTTGTTTATTCTTTTGGCTATGGCTTAGCGTTTTCATTATTCCTTTTATAGCTATCTATCTGGATACCACTCTTTATCTTGAGTTTTGGCATTATTCCAGCACCAGTTAGTCGTACTAGGTGAGAATCTTTTTCTTTTATTTTTCTTTTCTTTTATTTTGTCTGATATTCTCTCTCCTACTACCTTATACTTAGGATTTTATCTACTTTCAGCTAGTTACTCTACCAGCCAATTCTGGACGAATATATACTGTACATACGTATCTCATTTAACTGGTTAGTATAGTTATGTCTGTTGTGTTCTGGTGAACTACATGGCACATTCCTTTATACACCTTTCTGCTATCATAGGATACTTGCCTATACTATTGAGGTCCAACAAATTACTACATCATAGGACCCTCTCTACATACATCAGTGCCCCACATTCACCATTACTCCAGCAGTCGGGTATGTAAAAAATGTTACCTTGTCCCTACCTCTCTTTCCTTCCTTCCCATCCATCACATTTATGTATTTGAGATTCACCTTATTATATCATTTTATTTTACTTTTGTTGTTTTCGACATTGTAATTGTCATGTTCTGTTATACTTTTATGCAGTTTACTGAAGAAGGTTTAAATGTAAAAACCGAAACGTTTATGCTGGGCTGCAATTCAAGTAATAAAAAATATTTTTGTTTATTATCACTACCCACTAAGTTGAGTGCCAAGTTATTTATCTACTAGGGGAAAAGAAAGACAAAACACAGTGCAGAGAAAAAAAAATGGTCTCAGAACTTCTCTTTTCCCTCTATTGAGAAGCATTAGTACTTTGGGCCTCCAGTACTGTTATGAGCTGGTGATTCAGAACCACAATGGACCTAGTGGTTAAGAGCACACAAGGTGACCTGATAGTTACTAATAACATAGGACGAGCTCTGAGACGTGGGAACTCTGCTGACCGCAATCCCTAATCCTATCATACCACACTAAAGGTAGCCGTGGAGCGCTCCTGACCAGACCTAGGCGCCTCGGGCACAGCCTGAGAAACTAGCTAGCCCTGAAGATAGAAAGATAAGCCTACCTTGCCTCAGAGAAATTCCCCAAAGGAAAAGGCAGCCCCCCACATATAATGACTGTGAGTAAAGATGAAAATACAAACACAGAGATTAAATAGATTTTAGCAAAGTGAGGCCCGACTTACTGAATAGACCGAGGATAGGAAAGATAGCTTTGCGATCAGCACAAAAACCTACAAACAACCACGCAGAGGGCACAAAAAGACCCTCCGCACCGACTAACGGTACGGAGGTGCTCCCTCTGCGTCTCAGAGCTTCCAGCAAGCAAGAAAAACCAATATAGCAAGCTGGACAGAAAATATTGAAAACAAAAGTAACACAAGCAAAACTTAGCTTATGCAGGGTAGACAGGCCACAAGAACGATCCAGGAGAGAGCTAGACCAATACTGGAACATTGACTGGAGGCCAGGAACAAAGAACTAGGTGGAGTTAAATAGAGCAGCACCTAACGACTTAACCTCGTCACCTGAGGAAGGAAACTTAGAAGCCGCAGCCCCACTCACATCCACCAGAGGAAGCTCATAGACAGAACCAGCCGAAGTACCACTCATGACCACAGGAGGGAGCTTGACCACAGAATTCACAACAGAGGGGCCGCTCGGAGCCCCTCTCTGCTCACCGGGCGGGCCCCATATGCCAGTAAGGGCTCTAATGCCCTGATGGCGGCCCTGGCCTGCAGGGTGGGATGAAGTCCGGCTTCGGGCCCCCCCAGGAGCGCATGATGCGCATTAGTGTCGGCAGCAGTGTCTTACCGTTATCGGCCCCCTCCGTCTCGTCAGAGCCCCGGCACTTGCCCGGGTATGCCGGGTGCTGATGCCGACCCTGCTCCAAGCGCCCAACTGACTGTTTGGAACCACAGATGGCTGAGTCTGCAGATCTCTTCATACACTGTATGTCATGGGCATAGGAAGTGTACTCGAAAGATTCACAGAGTCAAGAGGAGGAAATCATCTGCACCAATGGGCAAATTTTTTTTCATTTTGATCCATGGCTGGATGAAGTTTGGTCCGAGCATAAACCAAACCCTGGACAACAGACGTTAACCCTGTTGGGTGAAAGTGATCCATTTGTAATGAGACTCAGATACTTGAGGAGCCCGCCGACTGTACTGTGCCATCAAGGCAGGAAGGGAAGGAGGGTGAGTCTCATGATGAGAAGTGGGAGAACAGAAAGGATGACGATGAGGTTGTTGTGAATTCCGCTCTTGGGCTCCCTCCAGTGGTTGTAAGTGGCACTTTTGTGAGTTCTGCTCTTGGGCTCCCTCTTGTGGTTTCTAGTGGTATGGCTGCTCCTTGGAGTTAGCTGTCATCAGTTGCCTCCACTTATCGTCTCTTCTGCTTGGCTATTTAAGTCTGGCTCTATCTTCAGCCAGTGCCACTTGTAAATGGTCCCTGGTTGGATTCACATCTCTTTGGAGTTCCCTGTTATCCTGACCAGTTCAGCTAAGCTAAGTTTTTGCTTGCCCTTTTCTGTCCATAGATTGTGGACTTATCCATTCTGTGCTTTCTGTGTTTGTCCAGCTTATCAGTGTGAATTTATTCTGTCTTGCTGGAAGCTCTGGGAGGCAGATTTGCCCTCCACACCTTTAGTCAGGTGTGGAGATTTTTTGTAAACTCTGCGTGGATTTTTGTAGTGTTTTATACTGACCGCACAGTATTCCATCCTGTCCTATCTATTTAGTTAGACTGGCCTCCTGTGCTCATCCTGGTTTCATTCTGTGTATGTCTTTTCCCTCTCCACTCACAGTCATTATTTGTGGGGGGCTAATCTATCCTTTGGAGATTTTCTCTGAGGCAAGATAGCTTTCCTGCTTCTATCTTTAGGGGTAGTTAGCTCTTAGGCTGTGACGAGATGCCTAGGGAGAGTTAGGAGCATTCCACGGCTACTTCTAGTGTTGTGTTGAGCTTAGGGACTGCGGTCAGTACAGTTACCACTTCCTTCAGAGCTCGTTCCATGTTGCTCCTAGACCACCGTATCATAACAGTACAAGTGGCCCAAAATGAATTAAATGCATCTCAAAAGAAGGAAAAGAAAGTTCTGAACCATTTTTTTTTCTGTGCTCTAGTTTGTCTTTTTTTTTTTCTTTTCCTCTTGATATCTGGGTGGTTCAGGATATATGCTTTGGCATGGATGTTCAGGGTTTGTTTTCTCGTGTGGATCAACTTGCTGCAAGAGTACAGAGTATCCAGGACTATGTTGTCCAGACTCCGGCTTTAGAGCCCAGAATTCCTACTCCAGATTTGTTTTTTGGGGACAGATCCAAGTTTTTGAACTTTAAAAATAACTGCAAATTGTTTTTTGCTTTGAAACCCCGTTCTTCTGGTGATCCCATTCAGCAAGTAAAAATCATCATATCCTTGCTGCGTGGTGACCCTCAAGACTGGGCTTTTTCTCTTGAAACAGGGGATCCGGCATTATTGAATGTAGATGCATTTTTTCAAGCGCTTGGATTATTGTATGACGAACCTAATTCTGTTGATCATGCGGAAAAAACCCTGTTGGCCTTGTGTCAAGGTCAGGAAGCGGCAGAGTTATACTGCCAGAAATTTAGAAAATGGTCTGTGCTCACTAAATGGAATGAAGAGCCTCTGGCTACTATTTTCAGAAAAGGTCTTTCTGAAACCGTTAAAGATGTTATGGTGGGCTTTCCTACGCCTGCCGGTTTGAGCGAATC
Organism: Ranitomeya imitator; assembly: GCF_032444005.1. Lineage (NCBI taxonomy): Eukaryota > Metazoa > Chordata > Amphibia > Anura > Dendrobatidae > Ranitomeya > Ranitomeya imitator. Next base: position 98,125,534 of record NC_091289.1, on the reverse strand, counting down.
TATGTCTCTAGCCATTCAGATTGATCGGCGTCTGCGCGAGCGCAAAGCTGTGCACCATATGGCAGTATCCTCTGAGCATAGTCCTGAACCTATGCAATGTGATAGGATTTTGACTAGAATAGAACGGCAGGAATTCAGACGTCAGAATAGTCATTGGTGAGTCATTGGACGTGGTCTATCTCGATTTTTCCAAAGCGTTTGATACCGTGCCGCACAAGAGGTTGGTACACAAAATGAGAATGCTTGGTCTGGGGGAAAATGTGTGTAAATGGGTTAGTAACTGGCTTAGTGATAGAAAGCAGAGGGTGGTTATAAATGGTATAGTCTCTAACTGGGTCGCTGTGAGCAGTGGGGTACCGCAGGGGTCAGTATTGGGACCTGTTCTCTTCAACATATTCATTAATGATCTGGCAGAAGGTTTACACAGTAAAATATCAATATTTGCAGATGATACAAAACTATGTAAATCAGTTAATACAAGAGAAGATAGTATTCTGCTACAGATGGATCTGGATAAGTTGGAAACTTGGGCTGAAAGGTGGCAGATGAGGTTTAACAATGATAAATGTAAGGTTATACACATGGGAAGAAGGAATCAATATCACCATTACACACTGAATGGGAAACCACTGGGTAAATCTGACAGGGAGAAGGACTTGGGGATCCTAGTTAATGATAAACTTACCTGGAGCAGCCAGTGCCAGGCAGCAGCTGCCAAGGCAAACAGGATCATGGGGTGCATTAAAAGAGGTCTGGATACACATGATGAGAGCATTATACTGCCTCTGTACAAATCCCTAGTTAGACCGCACATGGAGTACTGTGTCCAGTTTTGGGCACCGGTGCTCAGGAAGGATATAATGGAACTAGAGAGAGTACAAAGGAGGGCAACAAAATTAATAAATGGGATGGGAGAACTACAATACCCAGATAGATTAGCGAAATTAGGATTATTTAGTCTAGAAAAAAGACGACTGAGGGGCGATCTAATAACCATGTTTAAGTATATAAGGGGACAATACAAATATCTCGCTGAGGATCTGTTTATACCAAGGAAGGTGACGGGCACAAGGGGGCATTCTTTGCGTCTGGAGGAGAGAAGGTTTTTCCACCAACATAGAAAAGGATTCTTTACTGTTAGGGCAGTGAGAATCTGGAATTGCTTGCCTGAGGAGGTGGTGATGGTGAACTCAGTCGAGGGGTTCAAGAGAGGCATGGATGTCTTCCTGGAGCAGAACAATATTGTATCATACAATTATTAGATTCTGTAGAAGGACGTAGATCTGGGGATATATTATGATGGAATATAGGCTGAACTGGATGGACAAATGTCTTTTTTCGGCCTTACTAACTATGTTACTATGTTACTATGTTACTAATAGGCTGTGTTTTTACTGTGGTGATTCAGCTCATGTTATCTCTGATTGCCCTAAGCGTACTAAGAGAGTCGCTAGGTCTGTTACCATTAGTACTATACAGCCTAAATTTCTCTAATCTGTGACCCCGATTTGCTCATTGTCGTCCTTTTCTGTCATGGCATTTGTGGATTCAGGCGCTGCCCTGAACTTAATGGACTTAGAATTCGACAGGTGCTGTGGTTTTTCCTTGCAGCCTTTGCAGAGCCCTATTCCTTTGAGGGGCATTGATGCTACACCTTTGGCCAAGGATAAACCTCAGTACTGGACACAGATGACCATGTACATGGCTCCTGCACATCAGGAAGATTGCCGTTTTCTGGTGTTGCATAACCTGCATGATGTTGTTGTACTGGGATTTCCATGGTTACAGGAACATAATCCGGTGCTGGATTGGAAAACTATGTCGGTGACTAGTTGGGGTTGTCGAGGAGTACTTAGTGACGTTCCTTTGATGTCAATTTCCTCTTCCCCCTCTTCTGAGGTCCCTGAGTTTTTGTAGGATTTCCAGGATGTATTTGATGAGCCCAAGTCCAGTTCCCTTCCTCCGCACAGGGACTGTGATTGTGCTATTAACTTGATTCCTGGTTGTAAGTTCCCTAAGGGCCGACTTTTCAATCTGTCTGTGCCAGAGCATGCCACCATGCGGAGCTATGTTAAGGAATCTTTGGAGAAAGGGCATATTCAGCCCTCTTCGTCACCATTGGGAGCGGGTTTCTTTTTTGTTGCTAAGAAGGATGGCTCCTTGAGACCCTGTATTGATTATCGTCTTCTTAATAAGATCACGGTCAAATTCCAATACCCCTTGCCTTTGCTTACTGATTTGTTTGCTCAGATTAAGGGGGTTTACTAAGATTGATCTCCGAGGGGCATATAATCTTGTTCGTATTAAACAGGGTGATGAATGGAAAACTGCATTTAATACGCCCGAAGGCCATTTTGAATACCTTGTGATGCCATTCGGGCTCTCTAATGCTCCATCTGTGTTCCAGTCTTTCATGCATGATATTTTCTGCAATTATCTTGATAAATTCATGGTTGTATATTTGGATGATATTTTGATTTTTTCCGATGATTGGGAGTCTCATGTGAAGCAGGTCAGGATGGTGTTCCAGATCCTTCGTGATAATGCTTTATTTGTGAAGGGGTCTAAGTGCCTATTCGGAGTTCAGAAGGTCTCTTTTTTGGGTTTTATTTTTTCTCCCTCGTCTATAGAAATGGATCCTGTTAAGGTCCAAGCTATTCATGACTGGATCCAACCCACATCTGTGAAGGGTCTTCAAAAATTTTGGGGTTTTGCTAATTTCTATCGCCGTTTCATTGCCAACTTTTCCAGTGTGGTTAAGCCCCTTACTGATTTGACGAAGAAAGGCGCTGATGTGACGAATTGGTCCTCTGAGGCTGTTGAGGCCTTTCAGGAGCTTAAACGCCGATTTACTTCTGCCCCTGTGTTGTGTCAACTGGATGTTTCTCTTCCTTTTCAGGTTGAGGTCGACGCTTCTGAGATTGGGGCAGTGGCCGTTTTGTCTCAGAGGGAGTCTGATGGTTCTTTAATGAAACCGTGTGCTTTTTTTTCCAGAAAGTTTTCGCCTGCAGAACGCAATTATGATGTTGGCAATCGGGAGTTGTTGGCTATGAAGTGGGCGTTTGAGGAGTGGCGACATTGGCTTGAGGGAGCTAAACACCGTGTTGTGGTCCTGACCGATCATAAGAAACTGATTTACCTCGAGTCGGCCAAGCGGCTGAATCCTAGACAGGCTCGATGGTCCCTGTTTTTCTCCCCTTTTGATTTTGTGGTCTCGTATCTTCCGGGATCTAAGAATGTTAAGGCTGATGCCCTCTCTAGGAGTTTTTCGCCTGATTCTCCTGGAGTCCTTGAGCCGGTTGGCATTCTTAAGGAGGGGGTGATTCTTTCTGCTATCTCCCCTGATTTGCGGCGGGTGCTTCAGGAATTTCAGGCTGATAGGCCTGACCGCTGTCCAGTGGGGAAGCTGTTTGTTCCTGATAGATGGACAAGTAAGGTAATTTCTGAGGTTCATTGTTCAGTGTTGGCTGGGCATCCTGGGATTTTTGGTACCAGAGATTTGGTTGCTAGGTCCTTTTGGTGGCCTTCCTTGTCGCACGATGTGCGTGCTTTTGTGCAGTCCTGTGGGACTTGCGCCCGGGCAAAGCCTTGCTGTTCCCGCGCTAGTGGGTTGCTTTTGCCTTTGCCGGTCCCTGAGAGGCCCTGGAGGCATATTTCCATGGATTTTATTTCGGATCTTCCTGTTTCCCAGAAGATGTCTGTTATCTGGGTTGTTTGTGACCGGTTCTCTAAAATGGTCCATCTGGTACCTTTGCCTAAGTTGCTTCCTCCTCAGATCTGGTTCCATTATTTTTTCAGCATGTGGTTCGTTTGCATGGCATTCCGGAGAATATTGTGTCTGACAGAGGTTCTCTATGTGTTTTTACTGTGGTGATTCGGCTCATGTTATCTCTGATTGCCCTAAGCGTACTAAGAGAGTCGCTAGGTCTGTTACCATTAGTACTATACAGCCTAAATTTCTCTTATCTGTGACCCTGATTTGCTCATTGTCGTCCTTTTCTGTCATGGCATTTGTGGATTCAGGCGCTGCCCTGAACTTAATGGACTTAGAATTCGCCAGGCGCTGTGGTTTCCTGTCCTATCTATTTAGACTGGCCTCCTGTGCTCATCCTGGTTTCATTCTGTGTATGTCTTTTCTCTCTCCACTCACAGTCATTATTTGTGGGGGGCTAATCTATCCTTTGGGGATTTTCTCTCAGGCAAGATAGCTTTCCTGCTTCTATCTTTAGTGGTAGTTAGCTCTTAGGCTGTGACGAGATGCCTAGGGAGAGTTAGGAGCATTCCACGGCTACTTCTAGTGTTGTGTTGAGCTTAGGGACTGCGGTCAGTACCGTTACCACTTCCTTCAGAGCTCGTTCCATGTTGCTCCTAGACCACCGTATCATAACAGAGGTAGAAGATCACACTTGGTGTAAAGTCAGAGGAATGTAGCTGAGTAGTGCTGCAGAGGAGGAGGAAGAGGAGTCAGTTACGTAGACACAACCACTACAACTAATTCATCTTTCATCAGTCTTGGGTCTTTTTGTCTGACTGGCAAAAATCTAAAAAATCACGTTAGCTGTCAACTTTTTAAAAAATGTCCTAGTAGAGTAAAAAAAAAATTTTAATTTCATATGCATGAAATGGCACATGTGCAATCAACATGCGTTAATATGGGAATATCAATGTGCTAAAATGCAGACTAGTGAGCATCGTCAACCACCATCCACCCCATCAACTGTCATATTGCTCAGATAGTGTGCTAGGAGCACACTATTAGCTTATATATTAGGTTTTTAATCTGCACAACCTCTGCACAACCTCTGCACACAGCTGAATTTAAGAGTCACAAATTTAGAAGGTAAAATATGGCATGTTGCATCGCGTTACTCACAGAAGAAAGAATTGTTTCAGTGTGGATGAGGCCTGTATGACAAAGATCTTCTCCCAAAAAATGCAAAGTGAGATGTCCCTACTGTATGACATTAGTAACAGATTTGTTTGCTTTTTAGGTGTGGGTGAGGCCTGTATAATATTGACTGCATGTTCCAAACAATTTGTAGGTGAGATATCCCCTATTGTATTACATTAGTAGCAGAATAATTTTTGGGGCCTGTTGATGAGGCTGGTATAACATAGCCTAGATGCTCAAAACTATTTCAAACTGAGATCTCCCCTTCTGAATCACATTAGTAACGTAAAAAATATATATATATATATATTTTTAGTGTGTATGAGGTCTGTATAATCTAGAAGATTGTCTGTGGCATTGGAATGCCCTCTTTCTGACATTTGCTACTGGTAAGGTGCAGGTTTGCTGCAGAAATATGGCTGACGTGTTGTTACATGAACTGATCAGGAAAAGGGCCATGACAACAGCGGGAATGGGATCAGACAACAGGATCAATATCAGGGTGACTATGTGAGGTACGAGATCCAGGATCCAGCCTACAATGATTACTCTTTTACCCAACACCAATTACCAGAGAGGGTTTGATGATTGTCAGAAGATAGGTGTAACAGATGCCCGTCTCAAGCCTGGCATAAAAGATGGCCACGAGAAATTGGATACCAAAGATGCAAATAGCTAGAAGCTATGCTAAAAACTATTTCAAACTCAGATCTTGGCTGCTGTATCACGTTTGTAAAAAAAATAAAATAAATTAATTTTAATGTGCAACAGTTCCACACACTAAACAATTTCAACGTCACTAAATGAAAAGGTTGGATATAGCATGCTGCATCACGTTTATAAACAGAAAAAAATAAATATTTTAATGTGCGATAGGTCTGCACACAGGTTCATACCACCGCCACAAAGTTACATGTGATTCGGGGGCTTTATCACATTCAGTAACAGAAAAAAATATATATTTTTTTTTAAATGCGCGTTAGGTATGCAGAAAGGTTCATATCACCTCTACAAAATGACAATGTGGAATACGGCGGGCTGTATCACATTCAGCAACAGAAAAAATTATAATTTTTAAATGCACATTAGGTATACAGACAGGTTCATATCACCGCCACAAAATGACAAAATGGGATATGGCTGGCTGTATCACATTCAGCAACAGAAAAAAAAATTCAAATGCGCGTTATGTCTGTAGACAGGTTCATATCACCACCACAAAAATGACAACGTGGGATATGGCAGGCTGTATCACATTCAGCAACTGAAATAATTAGAATTTGTTTTAAGTGTGCGTTAGGTCTGCATACAGGTTCATATCGCCACAGCACTAATGACAACGTGGGATACAGCATGCTGTTTCTCATTTAGCTAGTGAAAAAATAAGATTTAGAACGCTATACTCGTCTATGGAGCATAATAGAAGCAGTGCATTTGTAGGACATGTTCCCTGCTGGCTTTGTCTGTGGACCTCAGTAATGGCAAAAAAAATGCTGGAAGGTAAATTTAACAACCACACTTGACAGTAGCTAGCTACACTATCTGACTGATATACCCCCACCTAGCTAACTAGCTTAATATTGCTGCCAACAGAGCCAGCATCAGGAACAGCCTCTCTGCGCTGTTACAGTGTCAAAATGGCGCTAAAACAAAATGTCCTCTGCAAACCCATTCCCCTCATCAAACACATGCTAAAAGCTTATGATACACCACCATTATCATTTCTAAAGTGCTGAAAATACTTTTGTGGCAACGCAAATATTTTCCCGCACTTTTTACCGAATGTTACCGATTGTTTCCGATTTTGTAACATTTTGCTCGTGTTTCCGATCCCAAATTCAAATATGCCATATTCATGCCGAATTTATGTTGGGCAATGGTTTTCAGAACAAATTCACTCATCACTAACCACTACCTCCTGTCTAGCATGGTCCCTTTACATTAATCAAAAGGGCCAAGCTCATGTGTTGATTCACAGATGGCAAAAATCTAACATAACTGTTATGATGCGGTGGTTTAGGAGGAACATGGAACGAGCTCTGAAGGAAGTGGTAACTGTACTGACCGCAGTCCCTAAGCTCAACACAACACTAGAAGTAGCCGTGGGATGCTCCTAACTCTCCCTAGGCACCTCGTCACCGCCTAAGAGCTAACTACCCCTAAAGATAGAAGCAGGAAAACTATCTTGCCTCAGAGAAAATCCCCAAAGGATAGATTAGCCCCCAACAAATAATGACTGTGAGTGGAGAGGGAAAAGACATACACAGAATGAAACCAGGATGAGCACAGGAGGCCAGACTAACTTGATAGACAGGACAGGATGGAATACTGTACGGTCAGTATAAAACACTACAAAAATCCACGCAGAGTTTACTAAAAATCTCCACACCTGACTAAAGGTGTGGAGGGTAAATCTGCTTCCCAGAGCTTCCAGCAAGACAGAATTAATTCATACTGATAACGCTGGACAAACATAGAAGCACAGAACGAATAAGTCCACAATCTGTGAACAGAAAAGAGCAAGCAAAAACTTAGCTTTGCTGAACTGGTCAGGATAACAGGGAACTCCAAAGAGATGTGAATCTAACCAGGAACCATTTACAAGTGGCACTGGCTGAAGGACAGAGCCAGGCATAAATAGCCGAGCAGAAAAGACGATCAGTGGAAGCAGCTAAAGACAGCTAACTCCAAGAAGCAGCCATACCACTTGAAACCACAAGAGGGAGCCCAAGAGCAGAATTCACAACACATAACATAATAATATACTCAGCATTGTTCAATTTTTATAACATCCCAGCTTTACACAGGTACTATATTTATTAGTAGATTAATACATAAACCAATTTATATGTAGGTCTCTTTGGGTCTGGTGATCTTCTCCTTGTTGCATCACCCGCTTCCTACTCAGAACAAAAAAGACTTGAAAGTTAAACTACAAAGTTGCCATTACTTGGAGAGACTTTTCAGATTTGAACAACTATTCATAAAATCTATTATGTAAAGTTTATAATTAAGAAATAGATGATCCCAGTATATACTCCACACTTCTAAAGGAAAGGGAGGGTACAACAGTGAGTAGTAGGTTTTACTGAATATATATAGAGATCAGTTCTAGTCAACTCAACTTTCTCAAGAACTTAGCATAAATGTTACTGCATAAAATGGAACTTGACTCTACAGTTAACTATTTCCTGTTTCCTATCCCACAGTGACCTTCAGACGAGAGAAAAAAGCGACAATACAGGCCACATACGTAGATCAAGAATTTTCTGCTTTAAAGAAAAATTCTAGTAAAGAAAAGGTAACTACTATAAATCCAGTGTGATGGTGATATTTGATGGCTACAATTTCTGTATCATATAATGCCCGCCTTAAGGATAAGGACAGTGCTGTTCTGTATTCAGGCAATAGAAAGATCCACTTATGACCAGCATAATTTTAATAATTGCTGCCACTACCAGATATGGTTAGTGTTATGGATTTATTTATTTTAATCATTTATTAAACTAAATTCATGAATTTAATACTACGAATACATAAATGTGGTTACTATTACAGCTGTATTTGTATGCAATGGTGTAATTACTAATCGGCATGGAACATGACTGCTATTGGCTCCATGGTGGGAAGTGGTGGGTCTGGCATTGAAATGCTGTACCTTTTGCTGTGATATATCAGCTACCTACAGCCACCAGAAGGGAAACTCAGTGCATACAGTATTTATAGCTTCAAGTTCAATACCAGAGGCAGAAAGCAAACAAAAGCAGTTGGCATCTTCCTAATGGTGGCTGCATGCAGTCCGAATTATATTTTGGACTAGCTGAAGAGCCCGGCATTGCCTGGGCATAGTAAATATCTGTGGTTAGTTATAGCACCTCACTTCTCTTATTTTCCCATCACGCCTCTCATTTTCCCAATCACATCTTTCATTTTCCCCCTCACATCTCTCATTTTCTCCCTCACACCTCTCATTTTCTCCCTCACTCCTCTCATTCCCCCCTAACACTTGTCATTTCAACCTCACATCTGTCATTTTCTGATCACTCCACTATTTTTCCTCACTTCTCTCATTTTGCACTCACACCTTTTCATTTTCACCTCACACCTCTCATTTTCACCTCATCACCTCAGTATATACATGTTTGTCATCTCCCTTATATATAGTATATACCTGTATGTCATCTCCCCTGTATATAGTATATACCTGCTGTGTGTCATCTCCCCTGTATATAGTATATATCTGAGTGTCATCTCCTCCTGCATATAGTATATACCTGCATGTCATCTTCTATATATAGCATATACCTGTATGTCATCTCCTCCTGTATATAGTATATACCTGTATGTCATCTCCTCCTGTATATATATGTACCTATATGTCATCTCCTCCTCTATATAGTATATACCTGTGTGTCATCTCTCCTGTATATAGTATATATCTGTGTGTCATCTCCCCTGTATATAGTATATACCTGTGTGTCATCTCCTCCTGTATTAGACCTCGTTCACACGTTATTTGCTCAGTATTTTTACCTCAGTATTTGTAAGCTAAATTGGCAGCCTGATAAATCCCCAGCTAACAGGAAGCCCTCCCCCTGGCAGTATATATTAGCTCACACATACACATAATAGACAGGTCATGTGACTGACAGCTGCCGTATTTCCTATATGGTGCAATTGTTGTAGTTTGTCTGCTTATTAATCAGATTTTTATTTTTGAAGGATAATACCAGACTTGTGTGTGTTTTAGGGCGAGTTTCGTTTGTCAAGTTGTGTGTGTTGAGTTGCGTGTGGCGACATGCATGTAGCGACTTTTGTGAGATGAGTTTTGTGTAGCAACATGCGTGTAGCAACTTTTTGTGTGTCGAGTTACATGTGACAGGTTAGTGTAGCAAGTTGTGTGCAGCAAGTTTTGCGCATGGCGAGTTTTGCGTGTTGCGAGTATTATGTGTGGTGCCTTTTGAGTATGTGCAAGTTTTGTGTGAGGCAACTTTTGTGCATGTGGCAATTTTTCCGCGTGTGCAAGTTTTGCGTGTGGCGAGTTTTTCATGAGGAGAATTTTGCACTTGTGGCGAGTTTTGCAAGAGCCTAGTTTTTGCATGTGGCGAGTTCTGCGCGTGGCGAGTTTTGAGTGGCAACTTTTGTGTTTTGACTTTTATGTGGCGAGGTTGGTGTATTTGTGGTGAAATGTGTGCTGAGGGTAATATGTGTTCAAGCACGTGGTAGTGTGTGGCGCATTTTGTGTGTGTTCATATCCCCGTGTGTGGTGAGTATCCCATGTCGAGGCCCCACCTTAGCAACTGTACGGTATATACTCTTTGGCGCCATCGCTCTCATTCTTTAAGTCCCCCTTGTTCACATCTGGCAGCTGTCAATTTGCCTCCTACCATTTTCCTTTCATTTTTTCCCATTATGTAGATAGGGGCAAAATTGTTTGGTGAATTGGAAAGCGCGGGGTTAAAATTTCACCTCACAACATAGCCTATGACGCTCTCGGGGTCCAGACGTGTGACTGTGCAAAATTTTGTTGCTGTAGCTGCGACGCTTCCAACACTTTTCCTTTCACTTTTTCCCCATTATGTAGATAGGGGCAAAATTGTTTGGTGAATTGGAACGCGCGGGGTTAAAATTTCACCTCACAATGAAGCCTATGATGCTCTCAGGGTCCCGACGTGTGACTGTGCAAAATTTTGTTTCTGTAGCTGCGACGCCTCCAACACTTTTCCTTTCACTTTTTTCCCCATTATGTAGATAGGGGCAAAATTGTTTGGTGAATTGGAAAGCGCGGGGTTAATATTTCACCTCACAACATAGCCTATGACGCTCTTGGGGTCCAGACGTGTGACTGTGCAAAATTTTGTTGCTGTAGCTGCGACGCTTCCAACACGTTTCCTTTCACTTTTTTCCCCATTATGTAGATAGGGGCAAAATTGTTTGGTGAATTGGAACGCGCGGGGTTAAAATTTCGCCTCACAATATAGCCTATGATGCTCTCGGGGTCCAGACGTGTGACTGTGCAAAATTTTGTGGCTGTAGCTGCGACGATGCAGATGCCAATCCCGGACATACACACATACACACACACACATTCAGCTTTATATAGTAGATTTGTCAGAGAAATAAAGCTTCACTATACAGATATTTTCTTAAATTCATCAGCACAACAGGCAACAACATTGGGCCTGGCTTTCAGTGTTGAGAAAAACATTTCTGAGTTTTGTTACAAGGCCTTTGTTTTCTGTGCGTTTCCCAGTTTCACCAGGGACATGTGTTTTATTAACGTGTCTGAAAGACCTAGAGAAGAACTGAAAGCGCTCCGAGATGAAACACCTCCAGGAATTTATATGGAAAAAATAAGAATTGTGTTCACCAAATGAAGTTGTGCAAACTTCAAGTACAACCCTGATGTAGTCAGAAGTAGATATTGCCCATTCTCAGCTGCTGCTCCACCAGGACACATCCAGTATAATATTTCAACACAAACAAAAGGCAATAAATAGCACATACAGCTCTGGCAAAAATTAAGAGACCACTGCAAAATGTTTAGTTTGTCTGATTTTTCTCTGTATAGGTATATTTTTGAGTAAAATGTAAATTGTTATTTTAGTCTATAAACTTCTGACAATATGTCTCTGAATTTCCAAGCAATACATTTTGTATTTTTTTTCTGAAAAGAAGAAATGGCCAAAATGTAAAAGAAAAAAAACCCAGTGCTTGCAGACCTCAAGTAATGCAAAGAAAACAAGTTCATAATCATTTAGAAACAACAATACCAATGTTTTAACTCAGGAAGCGTTCAGAAATCAATATTTTGTGGAATAACCATGATTTTTAATCACAGTTTTCATGCGTCTTGGCATGCTTTCCACTAGTCTTTCACACAGCTCCTGGCGCAAAAATGTAAGCAGTTCTTCTTTGTTTGATGTCTTGTGACTATCCATCATCCTCCTGATTACATTCCAGAGGTTTTCAATGGGGTTCAGGTCTGGAGATTGGGCTGCCCAGGACAGGGTTTTGATGTGGTGGTCTCTTAATTTTTGCCAAAGCTGTATGCCTGAGGAATCAGTCTGATCAATTTTACATGTTACACGTTAACCCCTTACTTCCATCGGACATACTATTATGCCGATGGCAGTATCCCCCGCTTTGATGTAGGCTCTGGTGGTGAATCATGATCCACCCACGCCTATTAACTAGTTAAATGCCACTGTCAAAGTCTGACAGCGGCATTTAACAAGCGCTTCCGGCCATCAGGCCGGAAATGTGCGCACTGGTGACCCCATCACATGATCGGGGATAATCCATGCATCGGCATGACAACCAGAGGTCTCCTTGAGACCTCTATGTTTGTTGATGCCGGATTGCTGTGAGCACCACGCTGTGGTCGGCGCTCATAGCAAGTCTGCAATTCAGCTACATAGAGGCGATCTGAGCATCGCCTCTATGTAGCAGAACCGATCAAGTTGTGGCAGCTTCTTTCTAGCCTCCCATGGAGGCTATTGAAGCATACCAAAAGTAAAAAAAGTTTTTCAAAATATGAAAAAAATAAAAAAAATAAAAAAGTTTAACTTACCCTTTTGACCCATTCAAAATAAAACAATTAAAAAAATCAAACCTACACATATTTGGTATCGCTGAGTTCAGAATCACCCAATCTATCAATAAAAAAAAGGATTAACCTGATCGATAAATGGAGTAGCGATAAAAAATGTCAAAATGCCTGAATTACGTTTTTTGGGTAGCCGCAACATTGAATTAAAATGCAATAACGGGCAATCAAAAGTTCATATCTGCACCAAAATGGTATAATTTACATCAGCTCAGCACACAAGAAATAAGCCCTCACCCAGCCCCAGATCCCAAAAAATAGAGATGCTACGGGTATTGGAAAATTGCACCTTTTTCTTTTTTAGTAAAGTTTGCATTTTTTTTCACCACTGATATAAAAAAATAACCTGGACATGTTTGGTGTCTATGAACTCGTAATGACATGGAAAATCATAGTGGCAGGTCAGTTTTAGCATTTAATGAATCTAGCAAAAAAGCCAAACAAAAAACAAGTGTGGGATTGCACTTTTTTTGCAATTTCACAGCACTTGGAATTTTTTTCCCATTTTCTAGTACACGACATGGTAAAACCAATGATGTTGTTCAAAAGTACAACTCATCCCACAATAAATAAGCCCTCACATGGCCATATTGACAGAAAAATAAAAAACTTATGGCTCTGGGAAGGAGTGGAGCGAAAAATGAAAATGCGAAACCGAAAAAAGCTCCGAGTGTGAAGGGGTTAATACACATTTCACATCTTATATCAGAATGGTGATCTGACAAATCATTACCACCCACATGTAATCTGTTATTAAATGCGGGTATTTGACCCTCGTGTGTTGATATTGTCTCTAAACTAATGTGCCAAGATGTACAACATAGGATGGTAAATAAACATAATAACATTTTTATGGTTGATAGATGTCTCAATATATACCATCTGCATGCCATATGTTATCTCTTTGGCCGGGTTCATACTGCATTACAACAGCCCGTTCAACACATACGTTAAATGGGCTGCTGTAACGCAAGTGCCGACTTTGGGACATAGCTAGCGCAGATAGAGCATCTGCTAGCTCTATCTGTGCTAGCAGTGACGGACCCGGAAACGCTGAAGCCCGCATCTCCGGGTCCGTCACTCAATGACGGCACATTACTAGCGCTGTTATGATCAGGTGACCTTGGAGCTGCATGATAACTTTCACTGGAGAAAGTGGCCACCCTGAACTTAACACCGCAACTAGAAGTAGCCGTGGAGTATACCTAACACACCTAGACACCTCGTCACAGCCGGAGGACTAAATACCCCTAAAGATGGAAATCGGAATACTATCTTGCCTCAGAGAAAATCCCCAAAGGATAGACAGCCCCCCACAAATATTGGCAGTGAGTCGGAGAGGAAAAAACATACACAGGCAGGAAAAACAGGATTTAGCACAGGAGGCCACTCTAGCTAGATAGGACAGAATAGGACAGAGTTCTGTGCGGTCAGTATTAAAACCCTTCAAAAAATCCACAGCAGAATATACAAAAAATATAATCTGGACAAAAGAAAAACAAACGAACAGTACTGAAAATAAGCACACTGCATGTGTGCCACAGGAAAAGAAAAAGACACTTATCTTTGCTGAACTGGCGGATAAGCAGGAGAGGCCAGGCAGAGATCCAACACTTCCAAAGAAACATTGACAACTGGAAAGGGCTAAAGGATTCAGCACACCTAAATATCCCAGTCAGAATTGTAATTATCCGATACACCTGGCCAGGACTGCGAGTCAGAGACAACTGCATTCCCACCAACATCCACTGGAGGGAACCCAAGAGCAGAATTCACAACATAGCGCATGCCCATTGTGGGCGTGCGCTAGTGATGCATCCGACATTGAATTCAATGGCGGCATAACGGATTACATTTACACCGCGTTATGCCGCGGTGTAATGTAGTCCATTAGACGGACTGGGGGAACGCAATGTGAACCCAGCCTTACACTCCCATGCTAAAATATGTATTCTAGCTGATATTTTCATTAGTATGTGGGCATAAGTATGTGGGCATTTATGGCTATAGCTTTTGTGAGGGAAATCTGTGGCTGATGCAAGCTGTAACATGGGTATCTGTTCCTGTAAAGAGACAAAACTTGCCTAATCTTGGATGAAATATATAAATATTTATTATAGAATATTATTTTAGAATATTATTTTACAATTTACTCTATATTTTATTTGTTTCACTCTTTTCTATAACACTATTAATTTTACAATGCTTTACAGACATCATCATCACTGCCCCCATTGGATTTACTTATATAGCGCCATCATATTCCACAAAACTTTACAGACATTATCATCACTGTCCCCACTGGGGCTCAAAATCTAGATTCACTATCAGTATGTCTTAGGCTACTTTCACACTTCCGTCGGTACGGGGCCGTGGCAAACCATAAATTTAGTACAAGATGGGCAGCGGATGCATTTTTACAATGAGGGGGGGAGGAGGGGGCGGAGTTTCGGCCGCACATGCGTGGTCGAAAATGGCGGACACGTCGCACAAAAAAACGTTACATTGAACTTTTTTTGTGCCGACGGTCCGCCAAAACACGACGCATCCGTCTCACGACGGATGCGACGTGTGGCCATGCACCGCAATGCGTCACTAATGCAAGTCTATGGAGAAAAAACGCATCCTGCGGGCAACTTTGCAGGATGCGTTTTTTCTCCAAAATGACGCATTGCGACGTCCGGCAGAAGACAGAATTGTGAAAGTAGCCTTAGGAGTGTGGGAGGAAACCGAAGTATCAGGAGGAAACTCATGTAAACACAGGGAAAACATACAAGTTCCTCACAGATATTGTTCTTGTGGAATTTGAACCCAGGATGCCAGAGCTGAAAAATAACAGTGCTACCACTGAGCCACCATGATGCTCTAACATGATTATATAATGATGAGGTTATCTACCCCTTTTTCAAACTGTACCAAAAACCTTTTAAATAAAATGGTGGTGTGTCTTATATTTTCTTTTAACGGTAGCTTACCTAGGAGGTGTCTGCAGAGGAGCATGGTCACAGGAGCCAGGGGCACCGCCATTTTCCTGTAACCAACAGCAGGGATATAATGGGGAAAATGGACTCCACTTGCCGGTGATGACACCTTCTTAGGCCGGCGTCACACACAGCGTAAAACAATACGGTCCGTATATTACGGCCGTAATACGCTGAAAAGTCCCGAAAAAAGTGGTCCGTAGCTCCTCCGTAGGCAGGGTGTGTCAGCGTTTTTTGCGCATGGCATCCTCCGTATGTAATCCGTATGGCATCCGTACTGCGTGGTTTTCTCGCAGGCTAGCAAAACCAACATACCGCTATAGAAGTGATCCATGTGTCCCAAAAAGAAAAGAAAATATATATATACTGTCTATATATATATATATATATATATATATATATATATATGTGTGTCAGTAGACACATATATTAGAGAGAAAAGCCGGTAATTCAGTGCGGTGTACAGTAAAATCACACTGACAGCTTACAGTAGAATAGGTAGAATAAATGTGTACACATAGAATAGGTATATATATATATATATGTCAGTGAGACACATATATGTACATATATTAATATTTATTCCAGCGCTAGACAGCTTGAAAGCCGGAAATTCAATTACCGGCTTTTTCCTTCTCCTTCCTAAAACCCGACATGATTTGAGACATGGTTTACATACAGTAAACCATGTCTTCTCTCCATTTTTTTTGCAGATTCCACACTACTAATGTCAGTAGTGTGTATCTGCAAAATTTGGCCGTTCTAGCTCTTAAAATAAAGGGTTAAATGGCGGAAAAAATTGGCGTGGGCTCCCGCGCAATTTTCTCCGCCAGAGTAGTAAAGCCAGTGACTGAGGGCAGATATTAATAGCCTGGAGAGGGTCCACGGTTATTGGCCCCCCCCTGGCTAAAAATATCTGCCCCCAGCCACCCCAGAAAAGGCACATCTGGAAGATGCGCCTATTCTGGCACTTGGCCACTCTCTTCCCATTCCCGTGTAGCGGTGGGATATGGGGTAATGAAGGGTTAATGCCACCTTGCTATTGTAAGGTGACATTAAGCCTAATTAATAATGGAGAGGCGTCAATTATGACACCTATCCATTATTAATCCAATACTAGTAAAGGGTTAAATAAAACACAAACACATTTTTTAAAATTATTTTAATGAAATAAAAACAATGGTTGTTGCAGTATTTTATTCAACGCCCAATCCAGTCACTGAAGACCCTCGTTCTGTGAGTAAAAAAACATAATAAACCAACAATATACTTACCCTCCGCAGATCTGTAACGTCCAACGATGTAAATCCTTCTGAAGGGGTTAAAACATTTTGCAGCAAGGAGCTGTGCTAATGCAGGCTGCTCCTCACTGCAAAACCCCAGGGAATGAGGCTAAAAATAGATCAATGATCTATATTTAGCTTCATTTGCGGTGAGGCGCCCTCTGCTGGCTGTTCATAGATCGTGGGAAATTACCTAGAAAGCCAGGGAGCTTTCTAGGTAATTTCCCACGATCTATGAACAGCCAGCCAGTGATTTTACTGTACACCGCACTGAATTACCGGCTTTTCTCTCTAACAGCGCTGCGTATTTCTCGCAAGTCACACTGCTTGTCCGTGTGTAATCCGTATTTTTCACGCTTCCATAGACTTTCATTGGCGTATTTCTTGCGCAGTACGGTGACAAACGCAGCATGCTGCGATTTTGTACGGCCGTAGAAAGTGGTATAATACTGATCAGTAAAATACGGCAAATAGGAGCAGGGGCATAGAGAATAATTGTGCCGTATTTTTTGCGAGTTTTACGGACGTAGATTCTGCGCTCTTACGTCCGTAAAACTCGCATGTGTGACGGCGGCCTTAGATCTCAGGCACTGCAGCATCGCAACACTCCTGCCACCGCTGGCCTCCTGAAGCAGCAACTGTGCTTCCTGAGACCCAGCCCCACCACTGCTGGCCCCCAATAAGCTGAATTCAGATTATAAAACTCACATCAATTTTCCTTCCAAATTTGGAGGAAAAAAGTGTGTCGCGTCCTATAATCTGAAAAATGCAGTACATTTTTTTTCTTTTTTAGGCCACAGGCCTGCTTTGAAAAAAGGGGCTATCAACATATTTAAAGAAGTCATGCCATCAAAGTTTCTATTCTCTTAAACCCTTCACCCCCAGCCTGTTTTCACCTTCCTGATTAGGCAAAATGATACAATTCTGAGCAGTGTCACTTTATGTGGTAATAACTCTGGAAAGCGTCCATATATCCCAGTGATTCTGAGACTGATTTTTAGCGATATATTGTACATTATTTCCTTGGTAAATTTCGGTCCATATTTTTTGCGTTTATTTGTGAAAATATCAGAATTTCGAAGACAATTTTAAGTTTCATAATTTTCTAACTTTTAATTCTTATGACCTTAAACCACAAAGTTATATCACAAAAAAATACTACATGTCTACTTTACCTTAGCATCATTTTTAGATCATTTTTTTTTGAATGTTAGAAGGGTTAAAATGTATCAGCAGCAATTTCTCATTTTTACAACAAAATTTGCAAAACTAATTTTTTTAAGGGACCATATCAAAGTTTAAGTGACTATATGATAGAAATTAACCAAAAGTCACACCATTTGTAAAACTACATCAAAGTGCGCAAAACCAAATTCAAAAATTCTATTAACCCCTCATGTGCTTCACAGGAATGAAAGTAATGTGGAAAATTGAAAATGTTACCTTTTCCAACAAAGAGTGTTGCTTTAACCCCAAATTTTTCATTTTCCCAAGGGTAGCAGGAGAAAATGGACAATTCAATTTGCTATACAATTTCTCCAGAGTACGCCAATATCTAATAAGTGGTGAAAAACAACTGTTTGGGCGCATGGTAGGGCTCGGAAGCGAAGGAGCACCATTTAACTTTTAAAGCGCAAAATTGGCTGGAATAGATAGCAGGCACCGTGTCGTATTTGCAGAGCTACTGATGTGTCCAAACAATAGAAGCCCCCCACAAGTGACCCTGTTTTGGAAACTACACTCCTCAAGGAATTTATTTAGAAGTATGGTGGGCAAGTTGGACCCACAGGTGCTTCACATAATTTTATACCGTTGAGCGGTGAAATTGAAAAAATATGATTTTTTTTTACCCCAAAAATGTTGCTTCAGCCGCAAATGTTCTATTTTCACAACGGTAAAGGAAGAGAATGGATAGTACAATTTGTTGTGCAATTTCTTATGAGTACACCGATACCCCATATGTGGTGGAAAAAGACTATTGCAAACAGCAAGGTTGGAAGGGAAGGAGCACCAATTGAATTCTGGAGCACAATTTTGGCTGGAATAGATTGCACATGCCTTGTCATATTTCAAGAGTCTTTAGCATGCCAAAACAGCAGAAACCCGCATAAGTGACACCTTTTGCAAAACTACACCTCTTGAGGAATTCATCCAGGCATGTAGTG
Source organism: Ranitomeya imitator (assembly GCF_032444005.1). Classification (NCBI taxonomy): domain Eukaryota; kingdom Metazoa; phylum Chordata; class Amphibia; order Anura; family Dendrobatidae; genus Ranitomeya; species Ranitomeya imitator. The sequence continues at coordinate 98,106,605 of NC_091289.1, read as the reverse complement.
AGCATTTCTAACCATCAAGCGATCCACAGGATTGTATAACTTTGGGCTAAGTCAATGGAACCATTGTTTCCAATAAAATGTTGCTTTGGCCCCAAGTTTTTAATTTTCAAAAAGAATAATAGGAGAAAATGAATTCTACAATTTTTAACACAATTTCTCCTGAGTACACCAACCCCCATATGTGGTTGAAAACTACTTTTGAGGTACAGTGCAAAGATAATAATAATAATTACAATTTCATCACTAACATGTTGTTTTAGCCCAAATGTAGGAAGGGCTAATAGGAAAAAATGGATCTAAAAGTTTGTTGTGCAATTTCTCATGAGTGTACCAGTACCTTACATGAAATTGGAAAATACTTTTCAGGCACAGTGGAAAGCTAAGAAGGGAAGGAGCGCCGTATTGTAGTGCACATTTTGCGGTTATGATTTGCAGGAGCCATGAGCCGCTGGAAGAGCCCCTGAGGTGCCAGAACAGCAGAACCTCCCCATAAATGATCCCATTTTCAATCTACACGTCACAATGAAATAAGGGTGCAGTGATCATATTGACAGTATGTGTGTCACAGAATTTTATATTACTGGGCAGTGAAGAAAAATAACTACATTTTGTCACATAAATTTTGTTTTTGCCTCAGATTTTTACTTCTAAAACTATGTTCGAATTTGTGTGTGGATTTTTCTGCACCGTTTTTTGCAAAATACGCACTGCGGATTACCTGCGGACTTACTGCGGATTTCCTGCAGGTTTTGTGCAGATTCCACCTGTGGTTTTACACCTGGGGATTCCTATTGAGCAGGTGTAAACCGCTGCGTAATCCGCACAAAGAATTGACATGCTGCGGAAAATACAAGGCAGCATTTCCGCGTGGTATTTTCTGCAGCATGGGCACAGCGGATTTGGTTCTCCATAGGTTTACATGGTACTATAAACCGCATGGAAAACAGCTGCAAATCTGCTGTGGGAATTGTTTTTTTGTGGATTGAGTTGAAGGCTTTATTGGGAACCAGGGCTGGCATTAGCAGTAGGCAGACCAGGCAGCTGTCTAGGGACCCCGCTCCCCCAGGGGTCCCCAGCCAGTTGCCTGCCACCAGCTCCGACTCCCCCCACCAGTGCCGACGCAATTATACCAGCGTCTATACATCGGTACAGTTCAATACAATGATGGAAGAAAGAGCGTCAGCTGGCGCTCCTTCTCCCATCATTCCCCTCTGCCTCTGACACTGCAGGTGCGCGATGACATCACATCTTCATGCACCCACTGTGTATCGGGGCCAGGCCCAGGCAGTGCAGCTGCTGAAACCGGAGTTGAGCCGAGAGCAGCGCAGGGCACTAGGAGAGGTGAGAATTGTTTTTTTTTTTTTTTTTTAAATATATCAATGAGTGAGTACTGGACTGTGGCGCTATTGGAGGGGTGCTACCTTGTATTCTATGGGTGGTTCTATTATATTCTATGGGGGGCTGTATTACATTCTATGGGGGGCTGTATTACTTTCTATGGGGGTGCTGTATTATATTCCATAGGGGGCTGTATTACATTCTATGGGGGGGGCTGTATTATATTCTATGGGGGCTGTATTATATTCTATGTGGTGGCTGCATTCTACTCTATGAGGAGGGCTGTATTACATTCTATGGGGGGCTGTATTATATTCCTTGGGGGGCTGTATTACATTCTATGGGGGGCTGTATTATATTCTATGGGGGCTATAGTCTATTCTATGGGGTGCTGTATTCTATTCTATGGTTGTCTGTATTACATTCTATGTGGGGGCTGCATTATACTCTATGAGGGGGGCTGTATTATACAGTATTCTATGAGGGGGCTGCATTATATTCTATGGTGGAGCTGTATTATATTCTATGAGGTGCTGTATTACATTCTATGGGGTGCTGTATTATATTCTATTGGGGGCTGTACTGCATTCTATGAAGTGCTATATTATATTCTATGGGGGGCTGTATTACATTCTTTGGGATGCTGTATTATATTCTATGAGGGCTGTATTACATTCTATAGGTGCAGTATTATATTCTATGGGGGGCTGTATTACATTCTATGGGGTGCTGTTTTATATTATATTGTTGGGCTGTATTACATTCTATGGGGATGTATTATATTCTATGGGGGGGTTGCATCATACTCTTTGGGGCTACATTATATTCTATGGGGAGGTGGGCTGTATTATGTTCTATGGGGGGCTACATTATATTCTATGGGTGTCTGCATTATATTCTATGGAGGCTACATTATATTCAATGGGGGCTGTATTATATTCTCTGGGGCTACATTATATTCTAAGGGGGGCTGTATTATATTCTCTGTGGCTACATTATATTCTATGTGGGGCTGTATTATATTCTCTGGGGGCTACATTATATTCTATGGGGGCTCTATTATATTCTCTGAGGGGCTACATTATATTCTATGGGGGCCTGTATTATATTCTCTGGGGGCTACATTATATTCTATGGGGGCTGTAATATATTCTCTTGGGGCTACATTATATTCAATGGGGGGCTGTATTATATTCTCTGGGGCTACATTATATTCTATGGGGGGCTGTATGATATTCTCTGTGGCTACATTATATTCTATGTGGGGCTGTATTATATTCTTTGGGGGGCTACATTATATTCTATGGGGGGCTCTATTATATTCTCTGGGGGGCTGTATTACATTCTATGGGGGGCTGTATTATATTCTATGGGGGCTATAGTCTATTCTATGGGGTGCTGTATTCTATTCTATGGTTGTCTGTATTACATTCTATGTGGGGGCTGCATTATACTCTATGAGGGGGGCTGTATTATACAGTATTCTATGAGGGGGCTGCATTATATTCTATGGTGGAGCTGTATTATATTCTATGAGGTGCTGTATTACATTCTATGGGGTGCTGTATTATATTCTATTGGGGGCTGCACTGCATTCTATGAAGTGCTATATTATATTCTATGGGGGGCTGTATTACATTCTGTGGGATGCTGTATTATATTCTATGAGGGCTGTATTACATTCTATAGGTGCAGTATTATATTCTATGGGGGGCTGTATTACATTCTATGGGGTGCTGTTTTATATTATATTGTTGGGCTGTATTACATTCTATGGGGATGTATTATATTCTATGGGGGGGTTGCATCATACTCTTTGGGGCTACATTATATTCTATGGGGAGGTGGGCTGTATTATGTTCTATGGGGGGCTACATTATATTCTATGGGTGTCTGCATTATATTCTATGGAGGCTACATTATATTCAATGGGGGCTGTATTATATTCTCTGGGGCTACATTATATTCTAAGGGGGGCTGTATTATATTCTCTGTGGCTACATTATATTCTATGTGGGGCTGTATTATATTCTCTGGGGGCTACATTATATTCTATGGGGGCTCTATTATATTCTCTGAGGGGCTACATTATATTCTATGGGGGCTGTATTATATTCTCTGGGGGCTACATTATATTCTATGGGGGCTGTAATATATTCTCTTGGGGCTACATTATATTCAATGGGGGGCTGTATTATATTCTCTGGGGCTACATTATATTCTATGGGGGGCTGTATGATATTCTCTGTGGCTACATTATATTCTATGTGGGGCTGTATTATATTCTTTGGGGGGCTACATTATATTCTATGGGGGGCTCTATTATATTCTCTGGGGGGCTATATTATATTCTATTGGGGGCTGTATTATATTCTCTGGGGGCTACATTATATTCTATGGGCGGCTGTATTATATTCTATGAGGGAGGATTGCATCATACTCTATGAGGGAGCTACATTTTATTCTATGGTTCTATGGGGGGCTGCATTATACTATATGAGGAGGGCTACATTGTATTCTATGGAGGGGCTACATTATATTCTATGGGGGGCTGCATTATTTTTTATGAGGGGGCTATGATATATTCTATGGAGGGGCTGCATTATGCTATATTAGAGAGCTGCATTTTATTCTATGGGGGTTACATTATATTGTAAGGCAGGGCTGCATTATACTCAGGGGGCTACATTATATTCTGTGGGGTGGCTGCATTATACTCTGTGGGGTGGCAGCATTATACTATATGTGGGCTGCATTATACTGTATTGAGGACTATGGGGAATACATTATACTATATGAAAAGCTACGGGGTGCATTATACTATGGGAAGTGAATTGTACTACATGAATGACTATGGCAGTGCATTATACTATATGGAGCACTATGAGGAGTGTATTATACTATATGGAGGACTGAGTAGTGCATTATAATATATGGAGGACTGAGGAGTGTATTATACTATATGGAGGACTATGGGGAGTATATTATACTATATGGAGGATTGAGGGAGTGTATTATACTATATAGAGGACTGAGGAGTGTATTATACTATATGGAGGACTATGGAGAGTGTATAATACTATATGGAGCACTATGAGGAGCGTATTATACTATATGGAGGACTGAGCAGTGTATTTTAATATATGGAGGACTAAGAGGAGTGTATTATACTATATGAAGTACTATGGGAAGTGTATTGTACTATATGGAGGACTATGTGGCACATTATATTATGAGGACTATGGGGTGTGCATTTTACAATATGGAGGACTGGAACACGCATTATAATTTATGGAGGACTATAGGGTATCTTATACTAAACAAGCAAAATGCTGCATATTCATCAGGTGATTGGATTGTTTATGCTGGAACAGAAATCATTGTTCTCAGCAGCACATCGCCGGTGTAAACTATAGATGTGCTGCTGATAACATAATATTGTATGGGGACAGATTGATCTATTAGTGATTGTTCTGTTCCCATCATTCTTTGTCAGTTGGTGTAAAGAGGCCAGGAAACAAGTGTTGAATAACATCAATATTGTTGATCACACTCGTTTAGCGGCCTGAACTCAGTGCATGCAAATACAACAGAAATGCTTTTGTGTGATCTGCAATACGTGGGGCCCCATTTTTACCTAGGGCCCCACTTTGCCTAAAACCAGCCCTGTTGGGAACATTTTGCATAACATTTTGGATCTAGCTGAGCATTTACATCAGGGTTTATATCTAAATCTCCAAATGATGTGATTCAGATGAAACCTCCGAAGGATCTATTCAACAAAACGAGGTAGCAGCATTAATCTGCACTCCGTCTGTCTTCTGTTCAGCGGTGTCCTTCTTTTCAGAGGTGCACAAAACTGTGGTGGATAGTGATTTTATGCACGCTTAAAAAGAGGGACACGCATCATAGAAAAATTAGTAGGTGCACCACAATGATATCAAATAAATAAATATATATTGGGGGTGCTTTATTGGTAACATATAAAAACAATTAAAACCATACACACAAAACTCCCTCCATATACGTGTGCCCAACACTGCCCAATACACAATACTTCCATATAGTAGTGGAACACATGCATCAAATATGGCAGATAATCAAATAGTATACACATAAATAATTACTGGCAAAGCCGCCCTGTCCTGATCAGCAAAAGATATATCTGTCAATAGCAAAACCCTGTCAGGCTGCAGCTTACCCACAGCAAATAGTCCTCCTGGTATGTAATGAGTAGGGCACATGCAAATACGGCCAAATAATTACCCCAAATAGGAAAAAGGAGCACGGCTGTCACCCGTCCTGAGCAAAAGAGGGGAACATGCTGCGGCAGCTAGAAGGTGATCCAGACAGAAGGCTCACAAAATATAGAGACAATATAGCAAGGACTGGGCAGCCAGCATGTATAGAGGGACAACGCTGGATCATAGACCAGGCAGCATCCAAAGTGCCTCGATCTGCCTCATTATAGGGAATCTTCCTCTGGGGTTGGCGTCTGAATCATGTATTTCAGAGATTTACATGGAAATCCCAGATGTAAGCACAGGATATATGTGAGCTAAGCCTTACTGTGATCTTTGGGAGGCAGAATGAACAAATTATCAGCAGGTCCAGAATTTGTTCTATTTATTTTAGGCCGTTCCTCGTGTGGTATAAAGTGATTAAATGACATTGTTCTCCAGGTTGGTGAGATGACAGCGATACCAGATTTATATATTTTTTTATGTTTGGCTACTATCAAACAGTAAAGATGCTTATTTTTTTTATAAAAAACAAGTATTTGCATAGCTATATTCAGAGGCAGAATGACCAAAAAACAACAATTCAGGAATTGTTGTTTTTTTCTTCTATGCTGTTCACAGTGTAGTAAAAGTGATGACAGCTTTAATCTTTGTGTCAGTACGATTACAGCAATACCACATTTATATATTTAATGTTTTTTTTTGTTTTGTCACTTTTATAAAACTAAAACTATATTATAAAAAAAAGAATTGTTCTTGCAATGCTCTATTCTAAAAGCTATAACTTTTTCATATATCTTCTGATGGAGCTGTATGGTAGCTTGTTTTTTGGGGAACAAGATGACGTTTTCAGCTATATAATTTTTATTAACATTTGATTTTTTATTGCATTTTATTCCATTTTTTTGGGCAGTATGATGTAAAAGCTTAGTTTTTCACCACGTTTCTTACCGTGTTTTTTTTATATATTTTTATTATAGTGGTCACTGAAGGGGTTAAATAGTGTGAAAGTCTTATTGATCAGGTTGTTCTGGATACCAAATCTGTGCACTTTTATTCTACATAAATGTTTGTATTCATTGGTATAATGTTTTTAATTTTTTAAGTCCCTCTGTAAACTTTACTTTTATTACTTTGTTTGCTGGTAAAATGCAAATGCATTTTACCTGTCAGTTCTACACTGACAAAATGCCTCTTGCACCATGCTACTGGCATGGTCTGGACAGGCCATCATACCTGGCAGACCAGGAGGTCATCATGACTACCCCGGGTTGTCATAGGAACAATCAGGCCCTCGCGATGAGGTCGCAGTTGTGCTGGTCGGACAGGAGAGGTAGCCCCCTCCCTCTCCCAAATTATAAATGCTGCAATCGCTATTGATCACAGCATTTAGGGGTTAAATGACACAGGGTGGTGTGGGCCTTGTTTCTGGCTGTGACAGAAGGCATGTGGAGATAGTGAGGGTACTGCTCCTGTACCTGCATGATTACCATGACTTAAATTTGCACCATTTTGCAGGAACCACGTGAAGGGGTTAATATATTGCAATCATCATATTATACAGCACTATGTACTGAGAATTACTCATTTTTCCCTTCTACCCAGCCAATTCTTCTCTTTTCTCTGTTCTATGTAGAAACTAGAAGTTTCTTGTCCCTCATATATCATTCCCTCTTCAACTCCTGACTCAACTATTCTGCTCCCTCCTCCCCCTGTCAGGGACTTTTGAAGTGACTCATGATGACCATACAAAGAAAACATGCCTCTTGTTTCCACATAGAGCTTAGAAGGATTCAGGTAGTTAGATTTTAATCACGTGATTTCATAGACCTAAAAGAGAAAAGGGAAGCATTGCGTGGGTAGAAGAGCTAAATGAGCAAATGTAAGTACAGCGTGCCATATAAGGGAAGCATTGCGTGGGTGGAAGAGTTAAATGAGCAAATGTAAGTACAGCGTGCCATATAAGGGAAGCATTGCGTGGCTAAATAAGCAATTATAAGTACAGAGGGCCATATGATATGATGACCGCAATATTTTAAGAGGATAAAAACTATCATGGGAGTGCTTCTTTAATATTTATTCTACAGGAAATACAGTAATGTTTAAAGCTTTACCAAATATTTGTCTATTCTTTGCTATAAGTGAAGCTAATTTTTCACTTCAAGCCAGTGTTAGGACTGGCGGAACGCACCAAGACAGATGATATAGATGCGTTCGCAGTCCGGGGTCCACCGTGCAGGTGAAAACCTGCTGCTAGCAATTTGCAGACTATATGGCGGTACACTAAAGTATACACGCATGGGTTAACCTCACCCAGCGTGAAAGAAGCAATCCTGTTAAGTCACAGGACCGCGGTACCGCACCTAAAGCGCGAGCAAGTAGTCAGCGAACTCAACCCCAACTAGGATTGAAGTCCGATTAGACCCTTGCTGGCACAACACCGCAACTGGGTGTGTAAGGAAACTGAATAACAATATTTAGGCACAAGAGTGCATGCGGTGCCGCACTGACGAACGCCACTAACCACCCAGGCTTGGGTAAGGAAAGCACAGAGGAAGTGCACGGCACCGTACTGGCGGTCACAGCAACTGGACGCTGCAATGTGTGATTAGTGCTGTAGGATAAGTCGGGCGCTAGATAGCAACCATACACCTTCCGCGAACAGACATTCAATAGGGTAGGGGTATCCAAGGACGACTTGCACTCACAACATACACACATAACAATTGTAAGACAATACTAGCGCATGGCCGTGCGGTCATGCGCAGTTTATATAGTTGCAGCACAGGAAGTGGCTACAGCACTTTTGCCCTTCCAAGACCTGCCAAGAGGACCAATGGAATGTGCTGCAGAGCCTGAGCACATGACACTCGATCTCCAATGGGAGATCTTACCCTGGGCATGCTCAGTACGTGCAGACAAGGACTTAGTCCCAGAGAAGTCCGCTCGCTGCTGACCAGCACTGACTTTAATGGCAGAGACTGGAGAAGCAGCAGTAACTCTCAGAACAGAGTGAGAATGAGCAAGACGCTGGGACCGACGTCTTTGCTGAGCAGACTCCACTGCGGCTGGACAAGAATGGGAGACCGCAGCAGAGGTAGCTCGAGATTCCCCCTGTGCAGAAGCGGGAACTCGACCCCTAACATTACCCCCCCTCCTTGGGCCTCGCTACGTTCGAAGGCAGCAATGAGCTGCAGAGCCCGAATGTGCTCAGCAGGCTCCCAGGATCTATCCTCAGGGCCGTAACCCCTCCAGTCCACCAAATAAAATTTTTTGCCACGAACCACCTTGTACCCCAAGATAGCGTTCACCTCGTAATTGTCCGTAGACGAACCCGACGTCCCAGTAGATGATTCAGAAAACCTGGACATGTAGACGGGCTTAAGGAGGGACACATGAAAGGTGTCGGTGATACCTAGGCATGGAGGAAGGGCCAGACGGTAAACCACAGGATTAACCTGTTCGAGGACCTTAAAAGGACCTAAGTAGCGAGGTGCAAACTTGGTAGACTCAACTCGCAGCCTGATGTTACGGGCGGAGAGCCACACTAAGTCGCCAGGAGCAAAGGTTGGAGCGGGGCGCCGATGTGCGTCGGCGGAGGACCTCATTCTCTCCTTGGAAGCCTGAATGGCATCCTGAGTGCAATCCCAAATGTCCCGTGCCTCCACAGCCCAGTCTGCCACCCTGGAATCGGCGGAAGACACAGGCATGGGCACAGGTACTCGCGGATGCTGACCATAGTTAAGGAGGAATGGAGTCTGTCCAGTGGAATCAGCGACAGCATTGTTAAGAGCAAACTCCGCCCACGGTAGCAAAGATGCCCAGTCATCCTGCTTAGCAGAAACAAAATGTCGCAGATATGTGACCAAGGTCTGGTTGGCTCTCTCTACCAACCCATTCGTCTCGGGATGATAAGCCGAAGAGAGATTCAACTCGATACTGAGAAGATGACAAAGCTCTCTCCAGAACCGAGACGCAAACTGGGGACCTCGGTCACTGACAATTTTGTCTGGCATACCGTGAAGACGAAAGATGTGTTTGACAAACAACGCTGCCAAAGCCCGTGCAGAAGGTAACCGGGGAAGCGGCACCAAATGCACCATTTTAGAAAAATGGTCGGTGATTACCCAAATAATGGTACAGCCACGAGACTTGGGCAGACCCACAACAAAATCCATCCCGACCATCTCCCAGGGCCTGTCTGCCACTGGCAGAGGGTATAACAAACCAGCTGGCCGTTGTCGGGAAGACTTATTCTTGGCACAAGAAACACATGCCTGAACGTAGTCTCCGACGTCACGAACCATATGTGGCCACCAGTACATTCTCGCCAGTAACTCAGATGTCCTTTTTGCCCCAAAGTGTCCACCCACTCTGGACAAATGAGCCCAAGAGAGAACCTCCGGACGCAAATTGATGGGAACAAAAGTCTTGCCCAGGGGCACAGACTCTAGCGAAACCGGAGCTACAGTTCTCAGACTCTCCGAAGGGACAATGAGCCGAGGCTCGTCCTCCTCAGCTGACACGAAGGAGCGAGAGAGAGCGTCAGCACGAATGTTCTTCTCCCCGGCGAGATAATGTAGGGTAAAGTGGAACCGGGAGAAAAACAAGGACCATCTGGCCTGACGAGAATTCAGCCGCTGAGCTGTTTGTAAATAGACCAAATTCTTGTGATCCGTGAAAACTTGGAATGGGAACCGAGCCCCCTCCAAGAGATGTCTCCACTCCGAAAAGGCCAACTTCATTGCCAGCAACTCCCTATCCCCGATGGAATAATTTCTCTCCGCTGGAGTGAAGGTCTTTGAGAAAAAGAAGCATGGGTGCTTCCGACCCTGAGCATCCTTTTGATAGAGGACTGCTCCAGCACCAACGGATGAGGCATCCACTTCCAAAAGGAATGGCTTACCCACATCGGGACGATGTAAGATGGGAGCGCTAGCAAAATGGGATTTTATAGAAGTGAAGGCCTTGGAGACCCCTTCGGACCACGATTTGGGATTCGCTCCCTTCTTGGTGAGGGATACCAAGGGAGCTACCAAAGTTGAGAAGTGAGGAATGAACTGGCGATAGTAATTTATGAATCCCATAAAGCGCTGCACCGCTTTAAGAGAATGGGGTTCCTGCCAGTCCATCACTGCTTGTAGTGAGGCAGGATCCATAGCCAATCCCTGGGCCGAGATGATATAGCCCAGGAAAGGCAAGGACTCCTGCTCAAACACACACTTCTCCAACTTTGCATATAAGGAATTCGCCCGTAAGAGTTCGAAGACTCTGCCAACATCTCTCCGGTGGGAGTCAATATCTGGAGAGAAGATGAGAATATCATCCAGATAGACTACGACCGAGGTGGAAAGCATATCCTGGAAGATATCGTTGACAAAGTCCTGAAAAACGGCTGGGGCATTACAGAGCCCGAAAGGCATCACCAGGTACTCATAGTGCCCATCCCTCGTATTGAAAGCCGTTTTCCACTCGTCCCCCTAACGGATGCGAATCAGATTGTAGGCACCCCGCAGATCTAATTTGGTGAATATTTTAGCTCCCCTTAATCTGTCAAAGAGCTCCGATATCAGGGGCAACGGGTATTTGTTCTTAATAGTGATAGCATTGAGACCCCTGTAATCGATGCAAGGACGTAACTCCCCGTTCTTCTTTTGCACGAAGAAGAATCCCGCCCCTGCCGGAGACACTGACTTCCTTATAAACCCTCTTGCCAAATTCTCCTGAATGTATTGAGACATAGCCTCCGTCTCAGGGAGAGAGAGGGGATATACCCTTCCCCGAGGAGGTTCGGCTCCAGGCAAGAGGTCGATAGGACAGTCGTAAGGGCGATGGGGCGGTAGAGTCTCAGCAGCCTTTTTAGAGAACACGTCTGCATAACACCAATAATACCTGGGAAGTGATGAAAGATCTGCGGGTACCTCGGTAGTAGAGACCTGTACACACTCACTCACACACCTGCCCAAACAAGACTTACTCCAACCCAATATTCTCCCTGAGGACCACTCAATATGTGGGGAGTGGAAACGGAGCCAGGGTATTCCTAGCAAAATCTCATCCATTCCCTCAGGAAGGATAAGAAGGGAAATAATCTCCTGGTGGGAAGGAGATATGGACAGCGAGAACGGAACTGTCTGGTGTGTGATTTGCAGTGGGAGTGTCGCCCCATTCACAACTCTAACTGTTATTGGTTTGACGAGCATGACTAGTGGTATAGCATGACGTGTAGCAAAAGCAGAGGACATGAAGTTTCCCTCTGCTCCTGAATCCACACAAAGCTCGACTGTTAGAGTGGAGGAGCCTAACAGGATTGTCCCTTTAAAGGACAGTTTGGAGGAGAATGCTGCTGTGTCTAGTGAACCTCCCCCAATGGTTACTAGACGCGATCGTTTCCCGACCGCCGCGGACATTTATTGGCGTAATGTCCATGTTGTTGACAGTTATTACAAACCACTGGTACTCGAGCGGCTAGAGATTTAGGTCCCGCTCGAGAAACCTACATGGCCTTATGGGAATCTGACGCCAAGACAGGGGATTCCAGAGGTCTGGCGAAAGTTGGAGCCAGCCGAAACCTCTGCCTACACTGGGTCTGCTCCAACCTCCGCTCGTGAAAACGGAGGTCGATGCGGGTAGACACAGAAATAAGTTCCTCCAGTGTGGCCGGTATCTCCCTAGTGGCCAAGGCGTCCTTCACATGGTCTGCCAGTCCCCTCCAGAACACCGGAATAAGAACTTTGTCTGGCCACTCTAACTCTGAAGCTAGAGTCCGGAACTGGATGGCAAACTGGCTGACCACGGACGTACCCTGTGTAATAGACAACAATTGGAGTGCGGTGTCGTGGGCAACCCGAGGCCCTAAAAAGACCTGCTTCAGAGTGTCCAAGAAGAGAGGAGCACTCTGTACCACACGATCATCTCGCTCCCAGAGTGGCGTTGCCCACTCCAACGCCCTGCCCGACAAGAGAGATAGGATAAATCCCACTCTCGCCCGCTCCGTAGGAAAACGTGACGCCAGGAGCTCAAGATGTATAGAGCACTGACTCACGAATCCGCGACAATGTTTACTGTCGCCAGCAAACCTGTCAGGAAGCGGGAGACGGGATAAAGTCGGAGCAGGGGTGGCAGCGGACAAACTGGCTGCGGCTACACTTGCAGCCTGCACAGCTACAGCAGTGACATCCACAGCTGAGGTTGTACGCTCAAGAGCCGCCAACCTTCCCTCCAGCTGCTGGATGTACCTCTGTAAAGGCTGGTCGTCCGCCATTTTACTAGCCAGACCCTGGCGCTAGTATTCTGTTAGGACTGGCGGAACGCACCAAGACAGATGATATAGATGCGTTCGCAGTCCGGGGTCCACCGTGCAGGTGAAAACCTGCTGCTAGCAATTTGCAGACTATATGGCTGTACACTAAAGTATACACGCGTGGGTTAACCTCACCCAGCGTGAAAGAAGCAATCCTGTTAAGTCACAGGACCGCGGTACCGCACCTAAAGCGCGAGCAAGTAGTCAGCGAACTCAACCCCAACTAGGATTGAAGTCCGATTAGACCCTTGCTGGCACAATACTAGCGCATGGCCGTGCGGTCATGCGCAGTTTATATAGTTGCAGCACAGGAAGTGGCTACAGCACTTTTGCCCTTCCAAGACCTGCCAAGAGGACCAATGGAATGTGCTGCAGAGCCTGAGCACATGACCCTCGATCTCCAACGGGAGATCTTACCCTGGGCATGCTCAGTACGTGCAGACAAGGACTTAGTCCCAGAGAAGTCCGCTCGCTGCTGACCAGCACTGACTTTAATGGCAGAGACTGGAGAAACAGCAGTAACTCTCAGAACAGAGTGAGAATGAGCAAGACGCTGGGACCGACGTCTTTGCTGAGCAGACTCCACTGCGGCTGGACAAGAATGGGAGACCGCAGCGGAGGTGGCTCGAGATTCCCCCTGTGCAGAAGCGAGAACTTGACCCCTAACAGCCAGACCATTCATTTTGTGTTTACCACTTGTCATTCAACATTTCAAGACATGTAAAATTTGCATACTGGTTATAATGTGAGGAAATAGTAAAATATATGAATAAAATCCCTACAATAATTTTTGCTATTTTTTTTACAGTAATCAAAACATTATCTTATTCAATGGGTTTTATAGGTTATCAAAAACTGTATGGGTTACACCTTTGACCATCAGTTGAAAGAAAAGACAGCTTTTTGTGAAGTTACAAATCAAACTTTATATAGCAGCTTAAATTCTTATCAAAAGAATTTATCAGATTAGAAAACCTTGTTCTTCTATTGCCCCAGAAAAGGCCCCATCCCTGCTTATTTATTGTAACTCTAAGGCTATGTTCCCACGATGAGCTTTTGGTGCATTTTTGACACTATGTATTTTTGTTGCATCAAAAATTCAGCATCTTACAGTTCCATCAAAGTAGACAGGATTACAAATTAGTGAGTATGCTCATTACTTGAGTTTCTCGGAGCATGCTGAGGTGGTCTCCAAGTATTTCAGCGTGCTCAGAGATTTAGATAATGTCGACACAGCTGCATGATTTGCGGCTGCTGGACAGCTTGAATACATGCGGGGATTGCCTGTTTGTTAGGAATCTCCACATGTATTCAAGCTGTTTAGCAGCCGCAAATCATGCAGCTGTGTCGACATTATCTAAATCTCTGAGCATTCTGAAATACTCGGAGACCACCCCAGCATGCTCAGAGAAACCTGAGTAACAAGCATACTCACTCATCACTAATAGAAATCTCATTTACTCAGTGTAAACTTTGCTGTGTAGCATGTTTCAAATCCAAAGCAAGTCAATTTCTGCTGCTGGCACATTGAGTTTTCTGTGCAGATTTTCATTATATACTTGCATTAGATGCAGATCCGCAGATAAAAAATGCACAAACGGCAGAAATGCATATAATTTGCACATATCTATATCAATACAATTTTGTCAAAGCCAAATGCTAGGAACTTTATAAGAAACAAAGCAGTTTGTTTAAAGCTAGACACACCCAAAAGTGACAAAATAATGCACAGTCAAAAACATGATAAAAAGCATGTTAAAAAAACGCACACAGCAGCGTCAAAAACTCACGAAATGCTCATTGTGGGAACGTAACCTTGTATTGTACCTTGGGAAAAAAAGCAATGCTTATGTATAGGCAAATGCCAAAAGAAATACAGAGAAATCTCTTTGAGGTGACCACTCAAAAATGCAACAAAAGTGGTCTCCTAGGCAGTAATCTTTATAAAAAAAGAGGCAAATAAACACATACACAGAAATTGAATATTTACAAACATGTTTGCATTTCAAACATTTCATTACAAACACATCTGCAGCTACAGCTCTCCATTTTCAGAACTGTCTGCTCTGGTGTATCCCATCCTCCCTCACATTGACTGTTGCGAGATGAAGGCTGAACAGTAGTTGTAATCACGCTCAGCTCTGATCTACTCTACTGTAGTCACAAACAGCTCTTCAGTGAGATTAGAGAAAACAGGGAGACACAAAAGCGCAAATAGGGTCTTATCAAACGTTACACAGAGTTGCCCACCAAGAGAACTGCTCACCTGGTGAGAGTGAAGGAAGGACATATATTAATGGCGGCTGCTGCAGATCCACAGGTTAGTACAAGACCTGATTGAAACATACACTTAGGTAGGAAAAAAGGATCATCCCCGCGCTGCCGCAAGAATTCCAAAAATTGTAGAGGTTTCAGCGTGGTTATTCTACACGTTTCCGGGTTCAGGTGACCCCTTCATCAGGATAACATACCACATATATTGTCAATTCTTCGTGCGGCAGCGCGGATGATCCTTTTTTCCTACCTAAGTGTATGCTTCAGTGAGATCAGTGAGAGCAGGGCTGTCTGACATTACACTGAGCAAGCCTGCTCTAAGCTATGTTTTCTCCTGTTTTTGCTGCCTTCTTATGACTTGTCAACATCATAAGCGGGATGAAATACACATCACCAGAGAAGAATCGCTGGTAATACCTAGTTGTCCTTTTCATAAATTATAGCCTAAACTTTACATGCTAATGAAAAATAAATTTTGTTCAGCTCTGCAGAATAAAGATAGATCAGACTTTCATGGATGACCTAATTCCAGATGTCCTGGAATCAATAGAGAGTGGACGTGCAGTACCTGGCAGCGGCCACTATCAGTAGATGGACCAGCTTGGTAAATTAGCACTTCCTGCAGCCACCGTCACCTAGAACAGAAACTAGAACACAGGTGTCACACCCCCATCGATCAGACATGGATGACCTATCCTGAGGACAGGTCATCAATTTAAAGTAGTGGACAACCTCTTTAATACAACAGGCCCCAAAGACAAGCTAAGGGCAGCTCAATCTGGATCTGATTTTGAGACCAATCACATTTTTGCTTACATCTAATGGATGACCAGGGAATATGTGCGCTGCATACCTGGGGAAGGGATGTTACCAGAATGCACCATGAGGGATAGGTTGGCAGTATGAAATCGTGGGCTTTGGCAGTCATGTGGATGTTATTTTGACATGTGCACCTACAGTAGGGGAAATAAGTATTTGATCTCTTTCTGATTTTGTAAGTTTGCCCACTGACAAAGACTTGTACAGTCTATAATTTTAAGGGTAGGTTAATTTTAACATTGAGAGATAGAATATCAAAAATAAAATCCAGAAAATCACATTGTATAAATTATATAAATTTAATTGCATTCTATCTCTCAATGTTAAAATTAACCTACCCTTAGAATTATAGACTGCTCATGTCTTTGTCAGTGGGCAAACTTACAAAATCAGCAAGGGATCAAATATTATTTCCCCTACTGTATGTAAACATTGTTGCAGCTGCAGTACATTCTTTAAGGACGGTATTATTCCCTAAAGGCAGTGGCCTTGTCCAGCAGAATAATGCCTCTTGACGCACTGCAAAACATGATCATGAATGATTTCCAGAATATGATAAAATGGTGTGTACCCCTTCTCGCCAGAAATAGGTTTCTCCTTCCTGATCAGGCCAAGTGTTTCAAATCGGACTTGCCACTTTATGTGGCAATAACTCTGGAATGCTTTTGCATATACCAGTGATTCTGAGATATTTTTCTTTTTGTGTGACACGTTGTACTTTATGTTAGGGTGGTAAATGTAGGTCAATTTGAGCTTAACCCCTTTCTGACATCAGATGTACTATCCTGTCGAGGTGGTATGGGCCCATATGGCCACCGACGGGATAGTATGTCATCACCGATCAGCTGCGCTCTCGGGGGGAGCGCGGCCGATCGGGGCCCGGTGTCAGCTGACTATCGCAGCTGACATCCGGCACTATGTACCAGGAGTGGTCACAGACCGCTCCTAGCACATTAACACTTGGCACACTGTGATCAAACATGATCGTAGAGTTCCGGCGGCATAGGGAAGCATCGCACGGGGGGGGGGGGGGCTCCCTGCGTGCTTCCCTGAGACCCTCAGGGCAACGCTATGTGATCGCGTTGCTCCGAGGGTCTCTTACCTCCTCCTCCCTGCAGGCACGGATCCAAAATGACCGGGAGGGGCCTTCCGGGTCCTGCAGGGAGGCAGCTTCCAAGCGCCTGCTCAGAGCAGGTGCGGAGAAGCCTCCCTGCTGTGCCTGTCAGATCGCTGATCTGACACAGTGCACATCAAAGAGTCAGATCAGCGATTTAATAATATATAGTGATGTCCCCCCTGGAACAAAGTAAAAAAAAAATATTAACATGTGTAAAAAAAAAAAAAAAAATTCCTAGATAAAGAAAAAAAAAATATTGTTCCAATAAATAAATTTCTTTAAATAAAAAAACAATAAAAGTACACATATTTAGTATCGCTGCATCCGTAACGACCCAACCTATAAAATTGTCCCCCAAGTTAACCCCTTCAGTTATCACCGTAAAAAAAAAAAAAACGATGCTTTATTATCACACCGCCAAACAAAAAGTAGAATAACACGCGATCAAAAAGACGGATATAAATAACCATGGTACCGCTGAAAACGTCATCTTATCCCGCAAAAAACGAGCTGCCACAAAGCATCATTAACGAAAAAATAAAAAAGTTATAGTCCTCAGAATAAAGCGATGCAAAAATAATTATTTTATATATAAAATAGCTTATATCGTGTAAAAGCACCAAAACATAAAAAATTATATAAATGAGGTTTTGCTGTAATTGTACTGATCCGAAGAATAAAACTGCTTTATCAATTTTACCAAACGTGGAATGGTATAAGCGCCCTCCCAAAAGAAATTCATGAATAGCTGGTTTTTGTTCATTCTACCTCACTAAAATCGGGATAAAAAGCGATCAAAAGATGTCACGTGTCCGAAAATGGTACCAATAAAAACATCAACTCATCCCGCAAAAAACAAGACCTCATATGACTCTGTGAACCAAAATATGGAAAAATTATAGCTCTCAAAATGTGGAGACGCGAAAACTATTTTTTGCAATGAAAAGCATATTTTAGTGTGTGGCGGCTGCCAATCATAAAAATCCGCCAAAAAAACGCTATAAAAGTAAATCAAACCCCCCTTCATCACCCCTTAGTTAGGAAAAAATAATCAAATTTTAAAAAATGTATTTATTTCCATTTTCCCATTAGGGTTAGGCTTAGGGTTGGGGCTAAAGTTAGGGTTAGGTTTAGGGTTGGGGCTAAAGTTAAGGTTAGGGTTGGGGCTAAAGTTAGGGTTAGGGTTGGGGCTAAAGTTAGGGTTAGGGCTAAAGTTAGGGTTGGGGCTAAAGTTAAGATTAGGGTTGGGGTTAAAGTTAGGGTTAGTGTTATGATCTGGTGGTTTAGGAGCAACATGGAACGAGCTCTGAAGGAAGTGGTATCTGTACTGACTGCAGTCCCTAAGCTCAACACAACACTAGAAGTAGCCGTGGGATGCTCCTAACACTCCCTAGGCACCTCGTCACAGCCTGAGAACTAACTACCCCTAAAGATAGAAACAGGAAAACTATCTTGCCTCAGAGAAAATCCCCAAAGGATAGATAGCCCCCCACAAGTAATGACTGTGATTGGAGAGGGAAAAGACATACACAGAATGAAACTAGGATGAGCATAGGAGGCCAGTCTAGCTATATAGATAGGACAGGATGGAATACTGTGCAGTCAGTATAAAACACTACAAAAAATCCACACAGAGTTTACAAAAATCTCCACACCTGACTAAAGGTGTGGAGGGTAAATCTGCTTCCCAGAGCTTCCAGCATCACAGAATTAATTCATACTGACAAGCTGGACAAACATAGAAAGCACAGAACGGATAAGTCCACAACCTGTGGACAGAAAAGAGCAAGCAAGGACTTAGCTTTGCTGAACTGGTCAGGATAACAGGGAAATCCAAAGAGATGTGAATCCAACCAGGAACCATTGACAAGTGGCTCAAGCTGAAGGAAAGAGCCAGGCTAAATAGCCGAGCAGAAAAGACAATCATTGGAAGCAGCTGCTGACAGCTAAATCCAAGGAGCAGCCATTCCACTTAAAACCACCGGAGGGAGCCCAAGAGCAGAACTCACAAAAGTGCCACTTACAACCACCGGAGGAAGCCCAAGAGCGGAATTCACAACAGGTTAGGGTTGGGGCTAAAGTTAGGGTGTGGATTACATTTACGGTTGGGATTAGGGTTGGGATTAGGGTTAGGGGTGTTGTTAGGATTATGGTTGGGATTAGGGTTAGGGGTGTGTTTGGGTTAGGGTTTCAGTTAGAATTGGGGGGTTTCCACTGTTTAGGCACATCAGGGGCTCTCCAAACGCGACATGGCGTCCGATCTCAATTCCAACCAATTCTACATTGAAAAAGAAAAACGGTGCTCCTTCCCTTCCGAGCTCTCCCGTGTGCCCAAACAGGGGTTTACCCCAACATATGGGGTGTCAGCGTACTCAGGGCAAATTGGACAACAACTTTTGAGGTCCAATTTCTCCTGTTACTCTTGGGAGAAAACAAAACCGGTGGCTAAAAAATAATTTTTGTGGAAAAAAAAGATTTTTTATTTTCACGGCTCTGTGTTATAAACTGTAGTGAAACACTTGGGGTTCAAAGTTCTCACAACACATCTAGATAAGTTCCTTGGGGGATCTAGTTTCCAATATGGGGTCACTTGTGGGGTTTTTTTACTGTTTAGGTACATCAGGGGCTCTGCAAATGCAACGTGACGCCTGCAGACCAATCCATCTAAGTCTGCATTCCAAACGGCGCGCCTTCCCTTCCGAGCTTTGCCATGCACCCAAACGGTGGTTCCCCCCACATATGTGGTATCAGCGTACTCAGGACAAACTGGACAACAACTTTTGGGATCCAATTCTCCTGCTACCCTTGGAAAAATACAAAACTGGGGGCTAAAAAATAATTTTTGTGGAAAAAAAAGAATGTTTATTTTCACAGCTCTGCGTTATAAACTGTAGTGAAACACTTGGAGGTTCAAAGTTTTCACATCTAGATAAGTTCCTTAGGGGGTCTTCTTTCCAAAATGGTGTCACTTGTGGGGGGTTTCAATGTTTAGGCACATCAGGGGCTCTCCAACTAGACATGGCATCCCATCTCAATTCCAGTCAATTCTGAATTGAAAAGTCAAATGGCGCTCCTTCCCTTCCGAGCTCTGCCATGCGCCCAAACAGTGGTTTACCCCCACATATGGGGTATCAGCATACTCAGGACAAATTGCACAACAACTTTTGGGGTCCAATTTCTTCTGTTACCCTTGGGAAATAAAAAATTGGGGGCAAAATATAATTTTTGTGAGAAAATATGATTTTTTATTTTTACGGCTCTACATTATAAACTTCTGTGAAGCACTTGGTGGGTCAAAGTGCTCACCACACATCTAGATAAGTTACTTAGGGGGTCTACATTCTAAAATGGTATCACTTGTGGGGGGTTTCAATGTTTAGGCACATCAGGGGCTCTCCAAATGCGGCATGGCGTCCCATTTCAATTCCAGTCAATTTTGCATTGAAAAGTCAAATGGCGCTCCTTCCCTTCCAAGCTCTGCCATGCACCCAAACAGTGGTTTACCCCAACATATAGGGTATCACCGTACTCAGGATAAATTGGACAACAACTTTTGGGGTCCAATTTATCCTGTTACCCTTGGTAAAATAAAACAAATTGGAGCTGAACTAAATTTTTTGTGAAAAAAAAGTGAAATGTTCATTTTTTTTAAACTTTCCAAAATTTCCTGTGAAACACCTAAAGGGTGAATAAACTTCTTGAATGTGGTTTTGAGTACCTTGAGATGTGCAGTTTTTAGAGTGGTGTCCCACTTGGGTATTTTCTATCATATAGACCCATCAAAGTGACTTCAAATGTGATGTGGGCCCTAAAAAAAAAGGTGTTGTAAAAATGAGAAATTGCTGGTCAACTTTTAACCCTTATAACTCACTAACAAAAAAATGTTGGTTCCAAAATTGTGCTGATGTAAAGTAGACATGTGGGAAATGTTACTTATTAAGTAAAACAGGATGATACTGCGCTAAAGTGAATTATCTGTGCTGAGGAATCAATATACCAACAGGTGGAGTATACTAAAGTTACCCCTATTAATAAACTCCCCGCTGAGTCCCTGCTACATATAATGGGAAAAAAAAATGGAGGGATAAGTGCACTGTGATAAATACTATGCTGAGCACAACGTGGTACCAGAGGTGTTAGCACAGATAATTCCCTTTAGCGCGGTATCATCCTGTTTTACTAATATTGTTTACTTACATTGACAGCCCTGGCATGTGGATGTTTTGATAAAAGCAGCAAAGGGTATTTTTTCTAATGGTAGTGCTGGTGTTTTCCTTTGCTACTTATTAAGTATTTTGTGTGACATATCTCTGTGGGCATAAAAATTAAAAGTTTTTTCTAAATTTTTGCCAAATTTCCATTTTTTTTCCACAAGTAAACGTAGGTAATATCAAAGAAATTTTACCACTATCATGAAGTACAATATGTCACGAGAAAACAGTGTCAGATTCATCAGGATCTGTTGAAGCGTTCCAAAGTTATAACCTCATAAAGGGACAGTGGTCAGAATTGTAAAAATTGGCCCGGTCATTAACGTGCAAACCACCCTAAAGAGGTTTATTGTGAAAATATCTTAAATATCTTAAATTTAATAACAATTTAAAAAAACAGATTGCAATTTTCAAATTTTAATGTTTTTTGGCCCTTAAAAAGGTCATGCAAAATAGTTAATAACATTTACTATGTGTCTTCTTTACATCAGCATCATTTTTTAAATGTCTTTTTATTTTTTGTTAGGATGTTAGGAGAATTAAAGGTTTAACAGGAATTTCTCAATTAAATTTATAAAACCTAGTTTTTAGAGACAACTTCATATTTGAAGTGATGTTGAGGTGCCTATTTGTTATGGAAATCCCAAGCAAGGCTCCAAATTAAAAACTTCATGTTACAAGGTATTCAAAACCTCATTCAGAAAGTCTTAAAACCCTTATGGTGCTACACCGGAATTAACGCAAAGTGTAAGGAAAAATAATACATTTTTTCTTTTGCTAAAGTTTTGCATTACTTCCAAATTATTAATTTTGTCAAAGGTAACAAGATAAAATGGACCCCACAATTTGTTGCTTAATTTCTCCTGAATACACCAATATCTGGTATGTGTTTGCAAACTAATGTTTGCGCTCAAGGTAGCACTCAAAAGGGATAAATTCATCTAGGGCAGGGTTTGTCAATTAATTTTCCACATGAGACATGAGTATGCCTGTTGTAAATGGACAAAATAATGGTCCAAACTTATTTCTGCACAATGTTATTATCTTATATTAATTTTTCAAATATAATAATGGACAGAACTAAATTTGCTGGCTAGCTGATACTGTTAATACATATTATGATATGGCATATTGTAACATGTATTTTTATCAATAGTAACTAATTAAAACCAAATAATGTACTACTTTTTATAAATTTTATAAATCACACCCCTTCTGTTATTCAGCCCTGTGTATTTTGATCAACAGCTCCAAACAAAATATAATGCTCCCATCATCCTCATACACAGTATGTTTTCCTCACAGCCCCCCACATAGCATAATGTCCCAATAACCTCTCAAACAATATGCTGTCTCTCAAACAGTATGATGTTTCAAACTTCCCTGCCCACTATGGGATCTTCCCACAAAGCCCATCATACAGCAAATCACCACAGAACCCCAAACGCAGTATGATTTTACCACAAAGCTCCACTTTACTGGATGATGTCCCCACACAGCCGCCCATGGTCAATATGATGTTCCAACATTGCCCCTCTGTGCAGACTGATGTCCCCATACAGCTCTAAGCACAGTATTACGCTGACAAGGAAAGGGTAGCCATGTTTTGAACTTTTGACTTTCAGGCTCCATATTTCACCATGCACTACTGTGATTTAAATGTGAGATTATCATAATTTTTTAGACAACCATATTGGTTTTCTTAAGCATAAATTTGACTGATATGATTAGTTTTTCAGATTCTTGTCATGTCAGTGCATTGTCACTGTTTTGCTCCTGATGGTAGAATATTTTTTCTTCTTGTTTACTACAAATTACAACCTGTTCTCACTTTCCCTAAAAGCTTAGTATGTCATTATGTTGATTCCCAAGTGAAAGGCCCATTGTTTCAATCGAGGAGCATCCATGAAGAAAATTTCCCAAGAAAAGTGAAACTGCATCAACCAGCTTATCGATAGAGGTCTCTCGGCCAAGAAAATTGCCAAACTGCATCATGTTAGTGCCACAAAAGCTTGAACCATACAAAATGAAGCTCATCCATCCATTCAAAAGCCAAGAGGTGGCTGTCCGAGCAAAATATCAGAGTTAACAACTCAGCTCATCACAAGAACTGTCAGTTCTTTTGTGGCGAACACAACAGTGGAGGTGGCTCGTATGCTTGTGCTCATAAAGGCCTCTTAGGTTTCAGTATGATGTCTCCACACAGGCTCCTTAAGGCACAGTATGATGTCCCCACATTGTATTGCCAATTAAAAAAATAAATCTACTCACCTAACACCCTCTGCACTGTGCACTGAGTCACAGCTGATGCGATATAGTGATGGCTCCCTGTTCCAGCACTATATTCACTGGTATCTGTATCATCAGGATGCAGATACAGGTGAAAGTAAGACAATGGACAGGTGGCAGCCACATGGTGATTGACTCTACTATATCTAGCTATTTGGCTGTGCTGGTAAGAGAGTCACACCGGAACAGCCAAAGGGCCACATGGCCCGTGGGCCGCATTGTGCCAAGATTTGATCTAAGGTTTTGTTGAACATCTTGAGCTCACAGATGCTTTATAGAATTTTATAACATTGGGCCAGGAAAAGGAAAAAAAAAATTTTTTCACTAAGATGGTGTTGTTTTCACAAATTTGTAATTTTCACCTCAAAATGTGTTACCCAGTTTCTCCTGTACAATTTGCAATACTTCATATTTGGTCACTAACTGCAGTTCGTGCATATAGCAGGTATCGGAATGGAAAGACTCTATTTAATCTGTGGAGTGCATTTTCATCTGGAATAGATTGCAGATTACATTACCTGACTTTTCTAAAAGGTTTTTCTTTAAAAAGAAACCAAAAAATGTTTGCATTGATGTAAGTTGAGATCCTTTCTACAATATTTATTGACTGTTAGAGCTGTATGAGGGCTTGTATTTTGTGGGATGAGTTAAAGCTTTTATTGGTACCATTTTGGACTTTCTAGAATCTTTTATCACTTTCTATTCTGACTAGGGTTGAGCGAAACGGGTCGTTCATTTTCAAAAGTCGCCGACTTTTGGCAAAGTCGGGTTTCATGAAACCCGATCCGACCCCTGTGCGGGGTCGGCCATGCGGTACGCGACTTTCGCGCCAAAGTTGCGTTTCAATGACGCGAAAAGCGCCATTTCTCAGCCAATGAAGGTAAACGCAGAGTGTGGGCAGCGTGATGACATAGGTCCTGGTCCCCACCATCTTAGAGAAGGGCATTGCAGTGATTGGCTTGCTGTCCGCGGCGTCACAGGGGCTATAAAGGGGCGTTCCCGCCGACCGCCATGTTACTGCTGCTGATTTGAGCTTAGGGAGAGGTTGCTGCCGCTTCGTCAGAAGCAGGGATAGCGTTAGGCAGGGTCCATTAACCACCAAACCGCTTGTGCTGTAGCGATTTCCACAGCCCAACACCACCTTCGGTGTGAAGGGACAGTGGAAGCTACATTTTTTTTTTTTCCTCAGCGCTGTAGCTCATTGGGCTGCCCTAGAAGGCTCCCTGATAGCTGCATTGCTGTGTGTACGCCGCTGTGCAAACCAACTGCTTTTTTCAAAGCACAAATCCTCTTGTTCCTTCCTTTCTGCACAGCTATCTTGTTTGTTTGTCCACACTTTTTATTTAATTTGTGCATCAGTCCACTCCTTATTGCTGCCTGCCATACCTGGCTGAGATTACTGCAGGGAGATAGTAATTGAAGGACAGTTCCTTTTTTTTCTTTTTTTTTTTTTTTTTGTGGGAGATTAAGATTGGCATTTCTGCTAGAGTGCCATCCCTGTCTGTGTCATCTCTCACTCAGTGGGCCATAGAAAGCCTATTTATTTTTTTGCTTGATTTGGGTTCTAAAATCTACCTGAAAAAATCACTACATCAATCAGTGGGAGAAAAATATTGGCCTCAGGGCTTGTGTGCCACTCCTTACTCCTGTGTGTGCCATCTCTCACTCAGTGGGCCATAGAAAGCCTATTTATTTTTTTGCTTGATTTGGGTTCCAAAATCTACCTGAAAAAATCACATCAATCAGTGGGAGAAAAATATTGGCCTCAGGGCTTGTGTGCCACTCCTGACTCCTGTGTGTGCCATCTCTCACTCAGTGGGCCATAGAAAGCCTATTAATTTTTTTGCTTGATTTGGGTTCTAAATTCTACCTGAAAAAATCAATAAATCAATCAGTGGGAGATTAATATTGGCCTTTGGGCTTGTGTGCCAGTCCTAAGCGTGCCATCTCTCTCTCTCAGATAGTGGGCCATAGAAAGCCTATTTATTATTTTTTTTATTGGGTTTATAAATTTTCCCTGGAAAAAAAAAAAAAAGGTGGGAGATTAATATTGGCCTCTGGGCTTGTGTGCCAGTCCTGAGCGTGCCATCTCTCTCACAAATAGTGGGCCATAGAAAGCCTATTTATTTTTTGGGTTGATTTGGGTTCTAAATTCTACCTGAAAAAATCAATAAATCAATCAGTGGGAGATAAATATTGGCCTCTGGGCTTGTGTGCCACTCCTGACTCCTGTGTGCGTCATCTCTCACTCAGTGAGCCCTAGAAAGCCTATTTTTTGTTTTATTTGTTTTCTAAATTCTCCCTGAAAAAAATCATTTTATTTTATTTGGTTTCTAAATTATTCCTGAAAAAATAATTTTTTTTGTATTTTTTTTTTTCTAAAGTCTCCCTGAAAAAAAAAAAAAATCAAATCAGTGGGAGATTAATATTGCCCTTTCTGCTTGTGTACAAAAAAACCCTGTTTGGGAGAGAAGAACAGACAAATCGCGGCGCCCTAAGTGCGTAAACACAATATTATAGTCTTTAAAGGGTGCACAATTTTATGCACTCACCTGATAAAAGACTAAAATGGCTTTAGATCGTGTATCCTCCAAATTCCCTCTGAGATACTTTTCAATATACAGGGCTTGCAGCTTGCCTCGGGTGGATCCAAGTGAGAGAGCCAGAGTAAGGCTCACACAGGATGAGTAGTTCAAGAAAAGCACATCCAGCCCATGAATGGCAGCGCTTCCCAGGACTCACATTCAAAGATGATATTTCATATTTTTTTATTTCATAACTTAAAATAGAAGAGATACAACGCGTTTCGGATACAGTATATATCCTTCTTCAGGTATCATAAAAACACAGTACAAATCCTACTAGTATAAAATTCAATTACACTTATATATAGTATCACACCTTTTATCCCAGTCTCAGAAACTTGATTTGGGGTGTGGACCAAGTTCAGGAAAACACCCACTGATTGATACAGCCTTGTTAACATTGATGCAAGAAAGAGAGAGAAAAAAGAAAAAAAAAAAAAAAATAAAAATAAATAAAAAAATAAAAAAATATATCAAAGGGGAAAAAAAAAAAAAAAAAAACACAAGAAGAAAAAAAAAAAAATCACAAGGAAAAAAAAAAAAAAAAAAAAAAAAATCCTCTAAACTCTCTCTATGATATCATTCAATCCATTTGGAAATAATGTTCCCAAACGATATATCCAAAACGTTTCTTTCCTGTTTAAAAGAGCATTCCTGTTTGCAACTCCAGAGGGTATCTGCTCCACTGGAGTTACTTTTATGGTAAAAATTTTATTATGTTTAAGTAGTAGATGCCTTGAGAGACTATGTTTTAAAAAGCCATTTTTTGCTCTATTTCTGTGGCCATTAATGCGGGACCGCAGTGTCTGTACAGTGCGTCCCACATACTGCAAACCACAACTGCATGTGATGACATATACAACATGATCACTACTACAGGTGAGTCTTTGTGAGATTTCAAAGACATCACCAGTATTATTGCATTTAATAGTTTTAGCCCCATGATCTAGGATCCCACAGGTGCAACATTTTTTGGAGTTACATTTAAAAACTCCGGTGCCTTGAAGAACTCCACATAAAGTTTGATCCTTATTTTTATAAATGTTTTTTCTTTTTGGATCCAACTGTTTTTTTAATTTACTGGGGGCCACCAAATTTTTCAAAGTTTTACCCCTTCTATATGTAATCCCTGGTTTATCAGGGAGATGTTTTCCCAAGACAGGGTCACGCTTCAAGATGTACCAATATTTAGAAAGCACAGTTATTATGATTTTATTGCCCCTATTGAATGTTGTCACAAAATTCAATTTCCAGCGATCATCACTTTTTTCCTTACCAGTAGTCAAAGTGTCCCCCTTCCTGGTTTTTCCTTTTAAACATTCTTCCTGTGTTTTTATTTTGTTGTCCCTATATGCACCATTTATCAAATTTTTCGGGTATCTTTTTTCTTTAAATTTTCTTTTTAAAATTTTAGACTGAGCTACATAATCAGATTCTCTCGTACAATTCTTTCTGATGCGATAAAATTGGCTGTGACAACATTCAATAGGGGCAATAAAATCATAAGAACTGTGCTTTCTAAATATTGGTACATCTTGAAGCGTGACCCTGTCTTGGGAAAACATCTCCCTGATAAACCAGGGATTACATACAGAAGGGGTAAAACTTTGAAAAATTTGGTGGCCCCCAGTAAATTAAAAAAACAGTTGGATCCAAAAAGAAAAAACATTTATAAAAATAAGGATCAAACTTTATGTGGAGTTCTTCAAGGCACCGGAGTTTTTAAATGTAACTCCAAAAAATGTTGCACCTGTGGGATCCTAGATCATGGGGCTAAAACTATTAAATGCAATAATACTGGTGATGTCTTTGAAATCTCACAAAGACTCACCTGTAGTAGTGATCATGTTGTATATGTCATCACATGCAGTTGTGGTTTGCAGTATGTGGGACGCACTGTACAGACACTGCGGTCCCGCATTAATGGCCACAGAAATAGAGCAAAAAATGGCTTTTTAAAACATAGTCTCTCAAGGCATCTACTACTTAAACATAATAAAATTTTTACCATAAAAGTAACTCCAGTGGAGCAGATACCCTCTGGAGTTGCAAACAGGAATGCTCTTTTAAACAGGAAAGAAACGTTTTGGATATATCGTTTGGGAACATTATTTCCAAATGGATTGAATGATATCATAGAGAGAGTTTAGAGGATTTTTTTTTTTTTTTTCCTTGTGATTTTTTTTTTTTCTTCTTGTGTTTTTTTTTTTTTTTTTTTTTTTTTTTTTCCCCTTTGATATATTTTTTTATTTTTTTATTTATTTTTATTTATTTTTTTTTTTTTTATTTTTTCTCTCTCTTTCTTGCATCAATGTTAACAAGGCTGTATCAATCAGTGGGTGTTTTCCTGAACTTGGTCCACACCCCAAATCAAGTTTCTGAGACTGGGATAAAAGGTGTGATACTATATATAAGTGTAATTGAATTTTATACTAGTAGGATTTGTACTGTGTTTTTATGATACCTGAAGAAGGATATATACTGTATCCGAAACGCGTTGTATCTCTTCTATTTTAAGTTATGAAATAAAAAAATATGAAATATCATCTTTGAATGTGAGTCCTGGGAAGCGCTGCCATTCATGGGCTGGATGTGCTTTTCTTGAACTTTCTGCTTGTGTGCCAGTCTTGACTCCTGGGTGTGCCATCTCTCTCTCTCTCCAATTGTGGGCCATAGAAAGCCTATTAATTTTTTTGCTTGATTTGGGTTCCAAAATCTACCTGAAAAAATCACTAAATCAATCAGTGGGAGATAAATATTGGCCTCTGGGCTTGTGTGCCACTCCTGACTCCTGTGTGCGTCCTCTCTCACTCAGTGGGCCCTACAAAGCCTATTTTTTTTTATTTGTTTTCTAAATTCTCCCTGAAACAATCATTTTATTTTGTTTCTAAATTCTTCCTGAAAAATTCATTTTTTTGTATTTTTTTTTCTAAAGTCTCCCTGAAAAAAACAAACAAAAACAAATCAGTGGGAGATTAATATTGCCCTTTCTGCTTGTGTGCCAGTCTTGACTCCTGGGTGTGCCATCTCTCTCTCTCTCCAATTGTGGGCCATAGAAAGCCTATTAATTTTTTTGCTTGATTTGGGTTCCAAAATCTACCTGAAAAAATCACTAAATCAATCAGTGGGAGATAAATATTGGCCTCTGGGCTTGTGTGCCACTCCTGACTCCTGTGTGCATCCTCTCTCACTCAGTGGGCCCTACAAAGCCTATTTTTTTTTATTTGTTTTCTAAATTCTCCCTGAAACAATCATTTTATTTTATTTTGTTTCTAAATTCTTCCTGAAAAATTCATTTTTTTGTATTTTTTTTTCTAAAGTCTCCCTGAAAAAAAAAAAAAATCAAATCAGTGGGAGAATAATATTGCCCTTTCTGCTTGTGTGCCAGTCTTGACTCCTGGGTGTGCCATCTCTCTCTCTCTCCAATTGTGGGCCATAGAAAGCCTATTAATTTTTTTGCTTGATTTGGGTTCCAAAATCTACCTGAAAAAATCACTAAATCAATCAGTGGGAGATAAATATTGGCCTCTGGGCTTGTGTGCCACTCCTGACTCCTGTGTGCGTCCTCTCTCACTCAGTGGGCCCTACAAAGCCTATTTTTTTTTATTTGTTTTCTAAATTCTCCCTGAAACAATCATTTTATTTTATTTTGTTTCTAAATTCTTCCTGAAAAATTCATTTTTTTGTATTTTTTTTTTCTAAAGTCTCCCTGAAAAAAAAACAAAAAAACAAATCAGTGGGAGATTAATATTGCCCTTTCTGCTTGTGTGCCAGTCTTGACTCCTGGGTGTGCCATCTCTCTCTCTCCAATTGTGGGCCATAGAAAGCCTATTAATTTTTTTGCTTGATTTGGGTTCCAAAATCTACCTGAAAAAATCACTACATCAATCAGTGGGAGATAAATATTGGCCTCTGGGCTTGTGTGCCACTCCTGTGTGCGTCCTCTCTCAGGCCGGCGTCACACACAGCGTAAAACAATACGGTCCGTATATTACGGCCGTAATACGCTGAAAAGTCCCGAAAAAAGTGGTCCGTAGCTCCTCCGTAGGCAGGGTGTGTCAGCATTTTTTGCGCATGGCATCCTCCGTATGTAATCCGTATGGCATCCGTACTGCGTGGTTTTCTCGCAGGCTAGCAAAACCAACATACCGCTATAGAAGTGATCCATGTGTCCCAAAAAGAAAAGAAAATATATATATACTGTCTATATATATATATATGTCAGTAGACACATATATGTATATATATTCATATTTATTCCAGCGCTATACAGCTTGAAAGCCGGTAATTCAATTACCGGCTTTTTCTTTCTCCTTCCTAAAACCCGACATGATTTGAGACATGGTTTACATACAGTAAACCATGTCTTCTCTCCATTTTTTTTGCAGATTCCACACTACTAATGTCAGTAGTGTGTATCTGCAAAATTTGGCCGTTCTAGCTCTTAAAATAAAGGGTTAAATGGCGGAAAAAATTGGCGTGGGCTCCCGCGCAATTTTCTCCGCCAGAGTAGTAAAGCCAGTGACTGAGGGCAGATATTAATAGCCTGGAGAGGGTCCACGGTTATTGGCCCCCCCCTGGCTAAAAATATCTGCCCCCAGCCACCCCAGAAAAGGCACATCTGGAAGATGCGCCTATTCTGGCACTTGGCCACTCTCTTCCCATTCCCGTGTAGCGGTGGGATATGGGGTAATGAAGGGTTAATGCCACCTTGCTATTGTAAGGTGACATTAAGCCAGATTAATAATGGAGAGGCGTCAATTATGACACCTATCCATTATTAATCCAATTGTAGTGAAGGGTTAAATAAAACACAAACACATTATTTAAAATTATTTTAATGAAATAAAAACAATGGTTGTTGGAGTATTTTATTCAACGCCCAATCCAGTCACTGAAGACCCTCGTTCTGTGAGTAAAAAAACATAATAAACCAACAATATACTTACCCTCCGCAGATCTGTAACGTCCAACGATGTAAATCCTTCTGAAGGGGTTAAAACATTTTGCAGAAAGGAGCTGTGCTAATGCAGGCTGCTCCTCGCTGCAAAACCCCAGGGAATGAGGCTAAAAATAGATCAATGATCTATATTTAGCTTCATTTGCGGTGAGGCGCCCTCTGCTGGCTGTTCATAGATCGTGGGAAATTACCTAGAAAGCTCCCTGGCTTCACCGCAAATGAAGCTAAATATAGATCATTGATCTATTTTTAGCCTCATTCCCTGGGGTTTTGCAGCGAGGAGCAGCCTGCATTAGCACAGCTCCTTTCTGCAAAATGTTTTAACCCCTTCAGAAGGATTTACATCGTTGGACGTTACAGATCTGCGGAAGGTATGTATATTGTTGGTTTATTATGTTTTTTTACTCACAGAACGAGGGTCTTCAGTGACTGGATTGGGCGTTGAATAAAATACTCCAACAACCATTGTTTTTATTTCATTAAAATAATTTTAAATAATGTGTTTGTGTTTTATTTAACCCTTCACTACAATTGGATTAATAATGGATAGGTGTCATAATTGACGCCTCTCCATTATTAATCTGGCTTAATGTCACCTTACAATAGCAGGGTGGCATTAACCCTTCATTACCCCATATCCCACCGCTACACGGGAATGGGAAGAGAGTGGCCAAGTGCCAGAATAGGCGCATCTTCCAGATGTGCCTTTTCTGGGGTGGCTGGGGGCAGATATTTTTAGCCAGGGGGGGGCCAATAACCGTGGACCCTCTCCAGGCTATTAATATCTGCCCTCAGTCACTGGCTTTACTACTCTGGCGGAGAAAATTGCGCGGGAGCCCACGCCAATTTTTTCCGCCATTTAACCCTTTATTTTAAGAGCTAGAACGGCCAAATTTTGCAGATACACACTACTGACATTAGTAGTGTGGAATCTGCAAAAAAAATCGAGAGAAGACATGGTTTACTGTATGTAAACCATGTCTCAAATCATGTCGGGTTTTAGGAAGGAGAAAGAAAAAGCCGGTAATTGAATTACAGGCTTTCAAGCTGTATAGCGCTGGAATAAATATTAATATATATACATATATGTGTCTCACTGACATATATATATATATATATACCTATTCTATGTGTACACATTTATTCTACCTATTCTACTGTAAGCTGTCAGTGTGATTTTACTGTACACCGCACTGAATTACCGGCTTTTCTCTCTAACAGCGCTGCGTATTTCTCGCAAGTCACACTGCTTGTCCGTGTGTAATCCGTATTTTTCACGCTTCCATAGACTTTCATTGGCGTATTTCTTGCGCAGTACGGTGACAAACGCAGCATGCTGCGATTTTGTACGGCCGTAGAAAGCCGTATAATACTGATCAGTAAAATACGGCAAATAGGAGCAGGGGCATAGGGAATAATTGTGCCGTATTTTTTGCGAGTTTTACGGACGTAGATTCTGCGCTCTTACGTCCGTAAAACTCGCATGTGTGACGGCGGCCTCACTCAGTGGGCCATAGAAAGCCTATTTTTTTTTTATTTGTTTTCTAAATTCTCCCTGAAACAATCATTTCATTTTATTTGGTTTATAAATTCTTCCTTAAAAAATCATTTTTTTTTATTATTTTTTTTTTTCTAAAGTCTCCCTTTTAAAAAAAAAAAAAAAAATCAGTGGGAGATTAATATTTACATTTGCGCTTCAGTGACAGTCCTGCGTGTGTGGCATCTCTCTCATTTGTTGCCACCAACAACAGAGTGTGTAACATTGTGCCTGATTTTCGTTGTGGTCTCACCCACCTGTAAAGGGGTAGCTAAATCATACTGAAGTTATAGCTCACCGTGTAAGTTGTGTGACAGCAACAAATACCGTTAGTTTGGTAACGTTTTTAAAACAATGAGGAAGTCTGGTGGAAGAGGTCGTGGCCGGGGGCGTTCATTGTCAGCTGGTAATGAGGGTAGTGGTAGTGGTGGAGCATCAGGTGGTTGTGGGAAAAAAAATATTGCACCTAAGTCTGGAGCTGTGGAGCCAGGTTCGTCGTCTGGCTACACAAGGCCTCGAACGCTCCCTTTTCTGGGAGTAGGAAAACCGCTTTTAAAGCCGGAGCAGCAAGAGCAAGTTTTGGCTTATCTTGCTGACTCAGCCTCTAGCTCTTTTGCCTCCTCTCGTGAAACTGGTAAAAGTAAAAGCAGCGCGTCGTTAGTGGATGTTCACGGTCAGGGACAAGTCACTTCCTTGTCCTCTTCAGCAAAAACAACAACAGAGAAGAATGCAGCAGGCGACACAACGGGTTACTCCATGGAGCTCTTTACACATACCGTCCCTGGCTTAGAAAGTGAAGCAGTTAACAGTCCATGCCCATTACAAGTTGAATCTGACATGGAGTGCACTGATGCACAGCCACAGCCAGACTACTATGCTGGTCCTTTGACTCAGACCACAACATTGCCCTCGCAGGGTGCTGATCAACAATCAGACCCTGATGAGACTATGTTGCCCCATCACGAACGCTATACCACCGACCGACACGGTGACACAGACGAAGTTGCACACGAGCTACAAGAAGAGGTAATAGATGACCCAGTTCTTGACCCCGATTGGCAGCCATTGGGGGAACAGGGTGCAGGCGGCAGCAGTTCTGAAGCGGAGGAGGAGGGGCCGCAGCAGGCATCAACATCGCAACAGGTTCCATCTGCCGGGCCCGTATCTTGCCCAAAACGCGTGGCAAAGTCAAAACCTGTTGGAGGACAGCGTGGCCATCCGGTTAAAGCTCAGTCTGCAATGCCTGAAAAGGTATCCGATGCTAGAAAGAGTGCAGTCTGGCATTTTTTTAAACAACATCCAATTGATCAGCGCAAAGTCATCTGTCAAAAATGTTCAACTACCTTAAGCAGAGGGCAGAATCTGAAAAGTCTCAATACAAGTTGCATGCATAGACATTTAACCACCATGCATTTGCAAGCTTGGACTAACTACCAAACGTCCCTTAAGGTTGTAGCACCCTCGGCCAATGAAGCTAGTCATCAACGCAACATCCCTTCCGGCAGTGTAGGGCCACCATTTTCTGCACCACTTGCAGTATCTGTGCAGGTTTCTTTGCCAGGCCAAAGCAGTCAGGGTCAGGGAATCACCAGTTTCGGAGTAGGAAACACTGCATCTAGGGCACCGGCGGCAACAATACCATCTCCCACCGTCTCTCAGTCTGCCATGTCCACCGGCACCCCCGCTAGTTCCACGATCTCCAGCTCTCCAGTCCAGCTCACCCTACATGAGACTATGGTTAGAAAAAGGAAGTACTTAGCCTCGCATCCGCGTACACAGGGTTTGAACGCCCACATAGCTAGACTAATCTCGTTAGAGATGATGCCCTACCGGTTAGTTGAAAGCGAAGCTTTCAAAGCCCTGATGGACTACGCTGTACCATGCTACGAGCTACCCAGTCGACACTTTTTTTCCAGAAAAGCCATCCCAGCCCTCCACCAGCATGTTTCTAGAGCGCATCGTCCATGCACTCAGGCAATCTGTGAGCACAAAGGTGCACCTGACAACAGATGCATGGACCAGTAGGCATGGCCAGGGACGTTACGTGTCCATCACGGCACACTGGGTAAATGTGGTGGATGCAGGGTCCACAGGGGACAGCAAGTTTGGGACAGTTCTGCCTAGCCCACGGTCTAGGAAACAGTTGGCTGTAGCCGTTCGCACCCCCTCCTCCTCCTCCTCGTCCTCCTGCAGAAGCGAGACCTCGTCCACAGACCGCAGTCGCACAACCACTCCATCCGCAGCTGCCACTGTTGCACACCAGGTCTCCCATTATGGGGCAGCTACTGGCAAACGTCAGCAGGCTGTATTGGCTATGAAGTGTTTGGGCGACAACAGACACACCGCTGAAGTTCTGTCCGAGTTCTTGCAGAAAGAAACGCAGTCGTGGCTGGGCACTGTAGATCTTGAGGCAGGCAAGGTAGTGAGTGATAACGGAAGGAATTTCATGGCTGCCATCTCCCTTTCCCAACTGAAACACATTCCTTGCCTGGCTCACACCTTAAACCTGGTGGTGCAGTGCTTCCTGAAAAGTTATCCGGGGTTATCCGACCTGCTCCTCAAAGTGCGTGGACTTTGCTCACATATCCGCCGTTCGCCCGTACACTCCAGCCGTATGCAGACCTATCAGCGTTCTTTGAACCTTCCCCAGCATCGCCTAATCATAGACGTTGCAACAAGGTGGAACTCAACACTGCACATGCTTCAGAGACTGTGTGAACAGAGGCGGGCTGTTATGTTTTTGTGGGAGGATACACATACACGGGCAGGCAGTAGGATGGCAGACATGGAGTTGTCAGGTGTGCAGTGGTCGAAGATTCAAGACATGTGTCAAGTCCTTCAGTGTTTTGAGGAATGCACACGGCTGGTTAGTGCAGACAACGGCATAATAAGCATGAGCATCCCCCTAATGCGTCTGCTGATGCAAAGTTTGACGCACATAAAGGATCAGGCGTCTGCAGCTGAGGAAGAGGAAAGCCTTGATGACAGTCAGCCATTGTCTGGCCAGGGCAGTGTACAGGACGAGGTAGCGGGCGAACAGGAGGAGGAGGACGAGGAGGATGATGGGGATGATTATATTTTTAATGAGGAAGCTTTTCTGGGGCCAGTGGAAATTGTTGGCGCGGCAAGGCCGGGTTCTGGTTTTTGGAGGGACACAAGTGACGTGGATTTGCCTGAAACTGCCCCTCAACCAAGCACAACCACAGATTTGAGAACTGGAACTTTGGGCCACATGGCGGATTATGCCTTACGTATCCTCAAAAGGGACACACGCATAACAAAAATGATGAACAATGACGATTACTGGTTGGCCTGCCTCCTTGATCCTCGCTATAAAGGCAAATTGCAAAATATAATGCCACATGAGAACTTGGAACTAATATTAGCAACCAAACAATCAACTCTTATTGACCGTTTGCTTCTGGCATTCCCTGCACACAGCGCCCGTGATCGTTCTAACACGAGCTGCAGGGGCCAGCAGACCAGAGGTGTTAGAGGGGCAGAAATCAGAAGTGGCGTTGGCCAGAGGGGTTTTCTGACCAGGTTGTGGAGTGATTTTGCTATGACCGCAGACAGGACAGGTACTGCAGCATCAATTCAAAGTGACAGGAGACAACATTTGTCCAGTATGGTTACTAACTATTTTTCATCCCTTATCGACGTTCTCCCTCAACCGTCATTCCCATTTGATTACTGGGCATCAAAATTAGACACCTGGCCAGAATTGGCACAATATGCATTGCAGGAGCTTGCTTGCCCGGCAGCTAGTGTCCTATCAGAAAGAGTATACAGTGCTGCAGGTTCAATACTAACAGAAAAAAGGACTCGTCTGGCTACCCAAAATGTAGATGATCTAACCTTCATTAAAATGAACCACAACTGGATTTCGAAATCTTTTGCCCCACCTTGCCCGGCTGACACCTAGCTTTCCTATGTAAAGGTCTTGCCTGTGGACTATTCTGAACGACTTTTCCAATCTCGTAATTTGCAGCACCTGATTGTCCAGCATCCGACATGTTAACACCTCCCTAAATGGCCAAAGTCCCCACACGGGGCCGTGGTATCGCCACTTGGCGCCAGCACCCGTGAGAGTACTGTTTGTCTGAAGAGGTGGGTGTGCCCGCTTTTGGTCGACGGCACTGCCACTAGGTCCCTCATAGTACAATAAAGTGTCTGGCGATGGTGGTGCGCACCCAACGTCAGACACACCGTTGTAATATGAGGGGCCCTGGGCCTGTACCGCCGGCCACAAGACAGTCCCCCCCCCAGGTCAAACAGTGCTCTACGACTTGCAAAATTTTCTCTCACAGCTCCACTAATGTTTAGTCTATGCGCGGACATCCTTCAATGCCTGCCACTGTCAATACCATTGTATTGACATTTTTCTTATGTTAGGCCTTCGAAGCCTGTCTGCGGTCACTCCTTCCACTAGGCCTCCACTGACCTGTCTACTGCTGCCCGTGTTCCCCTGGAACC
Source organism: Ranitomeya imitator (assembly GCF_032444005.1). Lineage (NCBI taxonomy): Eukaryota > Metazoa > Chordata > Amphibia > Anura > Dendrobatidae > Ranitomeya > Ranitomeya imitator. The sequence goes on along the minus strand of NC_091289.1, from coordinate 98,069,455 downwards.
AATTTTAAATTGCCTACAGCCAGCCCAATTTATTATGTTAGGGCTTCGAAGCCTGTCTGCGGTCCCTCCTTCCACTAGGCCTCCACTGACCTGTCTACTGCTGCCCGTGTTCCCTTGGAACCAATTTTAAATTGCCTACAGCCAGCCCAATTTATTATGTTAGGGCTTCGAAGCCTGTCTGCGGTCCCTCCTTCCACTAGGCCTCCACTGACCTGTCTACTGCCGCCCGTGTTCCCCTGGAACCAATTTTAAATTGCCTACAGCCCAATTTTTGTTATGTTAGGCCTTCGAAGCCTGTCTGCGGCCCGTTCTTTCCACTACTACTACACAGACCTGGCTACTGCCGCCCGTGTTCCCCTGGAACCAATTTTAAATTGCCTACAGCCAGCCCAATTTATTATGTTAGGGCTTCAAAACCTGTCTGCGGTCACTCCTTCCACTAGGCCTCCACTGACCTGTCTACTGCTGCCCGTGTTCCCCTGGAACCAATTTTAAATTGCCTACAGCCAGCCCAATTTATTATGTTAGGGCTTCGAAGCCTGTCTGCGGTCCCTCCTTCCACTAGGCCTCCACTGACCTGTCTACTGCCGCCCGTGTTCCCCTGGAACCAATTTTAAATTGCCTACAGCCAGCCCAATTTATTATGTTAGGGCTTCGAAGCCTGTCTGCGGTCCCTCCTTCCACTAGGCCTCCACTGACCTGTCTACTGCCACCCGTGTTCCCCTGGAACCAATTTTAAATTGCCTACAGCCCAATTTTTGTTATGTTAGGCCTTCGAAGCCTGTCTGCGGCCCGTTCTTTCCACTACTACTACACTGACCTGGCTACTGCCGCCCGTGTTCCCCTGGAACCAATTTTAAATTGCCTACAGCCAGCCCAATTTATTATGTTAGGGCTTCGAAGCCTGTCTGCGGTCCCTCCTTCCACTAGGCCTCCACTGACCTGTCTACTGCTGCCCGTGTTCCCCTGGAACCAATTTTAAATTGCCTACAGCCAGCCCAATTTATTATGTTAGGGCTTCGAAGCCTGTCTGCGGTCCCTCCTTCCACTAGGCCTCCACTGACCTGTCTACTGCTGCCCGTGTACCCCTTGAACCAACATCAGAAAATATAAAAACAAGTATTTTGCTTATAAAAAAGAAAATACTGGAGAGATATCAAATGCAGACATTTTAACATTAAAAACAAACACATACAACAAAAATCTGGTACAGTACTAAAAATGGCCACCAGCTACAATAACTTTCTCCTGCAAGTAGTTAACTGAAAGTTTTTTTCAATTTAAAACACAGATATGGCATCCACCGAGTGTTGTCCTGTCGCAACTTCTTTATATTATTGCCAAGAAGATGCAAAACAATGAAAATAATAAAATCATTATTTACCAAAAAAATAGAGTAAGTCAAAACCACATTGCAAATAAACATTCATTACAAATAAAGAAGCAGGGCGCGTCCGAGGGTGAGTATATACCTAATAAGAATATAATCACCCTCGGACGCGCCCTGCTTCTTTCCGACAGCCTTCCTTCCTAAGAATCAGCCCTTCCGTGGTGTAGAGAGAGGGTTTGTTACACTCCAAGGTGTTCCCCAGGTTGCCTTTCCTGAGCTTCGATCTTCATGCTCTCGTTTAGTAGTTGTCGGAAAGTAGGCTGCATTAGGCCTACAAATTGGGTATGGGGTGGAGAGAAATGGTGTGTTACACTCCAAGGTGTTCCCCAGGTTTCCGTGCCATTGCTTCGGTCTTCCGACTCTCGTTTAGTAGTTGTAGAAAACTACACTGCATTAGGCCTACAAAATGGGTATCGGGTGGAGAGAGATGGTGTGTTACACTCCAAGGTGTTCCCCAGGTTTCCTTGCCATTGCTTCGGTCTTCCGACTCTCGTTTAGTAGTTGTAGAAACTACACTGCATTAGGCCTACAAAATGGGTATCGGGTGGAGAGAGATTGTGTGTTACACTCCAAGGTGTTCCCCAGGTTTCCTTGCCATTGCTTCGGTCTTCCGACTCTCGTTTAGTAGTTGTAGAAAACTACACTGCATTAGGCCTACAAAATGGGTATCGGGTGGAGAGAGATGGTGTGTTACACTCCAAGGTGTTCCCCAGGTTTCCTTGCCATTGCTTCGGTCTTCCGACTCTCGTTTAGTAGTTGTAGAAAACTACACTGCATTAGGCCTACAAAATGGGTATCGGGTGGAGAGAGATGGTGTGTTACACTCCAAGGTGTTCCCCAGGTTTCCTTGCCGTTGCTTCGGTCTTCCGACTCTCGTTTAGTAGTTGTAGAAAACTACACTGCATTAGGCCTACAAAATGGGTATCGGGTGGAGAGAGATGGTGTGTTACACTCCAAGGTGTTCCCCAGGTTTCCTTGCCATTGCTTCGGTCTTCCGACTCTCGTTTAGTAGTTGTAAAAAACTACACTGCATTAGGCCTACAAAATGGGTATCGGGTGGAGAGAGATGGTGTGTTACACTCCAAGGTGTTCCCCAGGTTTCCTTGCCATTGCTTCGGTCTTCCGACTCTCGTTTAGTAGTTGTAGAAAACTACACTGCATTAGGCCTACAAAATGGGTATCGGGTGGAGAGAGATGGTGTGTTACACTCCAAGGTGTTCCCCAGGTTTCCTTGCCATTGCTTCGGTCTTCCGACTCTCGTTTAGTAGTTGTAGAAAACTACACTGCATTAGGCCTACAAAATGGGTATCGGGTGGAGAGAGATGGTGTGTTACACTCCAAGGTGTTCCCCAGGTTTCCTTGCCATTGCTTCGGTCTTCAGACTCTCGTTTAGTAGTTGTAGAAAACTACACTGCATTAGGCCTACAAAATGGGTATCGGGTGGAGAGAGATGGTGTGTTACACTCCAAGGTGTTCCCCAGGTTTCCTTGCCATTGCTTCGGTCTTCCGACTCTCGTTTAGTAGTTGTAGAAAACTACACTGCATTAGGCCTACAAAATGGGTATCGGGTGGAGAGAGATGGTGTGTTACACTCCAAGGTGTTCCCCAGGTTTCCTTGCCATTGCTTCGGTCTTCCGACTCTCGTTTAGTAGTTGTAGAAAACTACACTGCATTAGGCCTACAAAATGGGTATCGGGTGGAGAGAGATGGTGTGTTACACTCCAAGGTGTTCCCCAGGTTTCCTTGCCATTGCTTCGGTCTTCCGACTTTCGTTTAGTAGTTGTAGAAAACTACACTGCATTAGGCCTACAAAATGGGTATCGGGTGGAGAGAGATGGTGTGTTACACTCCAAGGTGTTCCACAGATTTCCTTGCCATTGCTTCGGTCTTCCGACTCTCGTTTAGTAGTTGTAGAAAACTACACTGCATTAGGCCTACAAAATGGGTATCGGGTGGAGAGAGATGGTGTGTTACACTCCAAGGTGTTCCCCAGGTTTCCTTGCCATTGCTTCGGTCTTCAGACTCTCGTTTAGTAGTTGTAGAAAACTACACTGCATTAGGCCTACAAAATGGGTATCGGGTAGAGAGAGATGGTGTGTTACACTCCAAGGTGTTCCCCAGGTTTCCTTGCCATTGCTTCGGTCTTCCGACTCTCGTTTAGTAGTTGTAGAAAACTACACTGCATTAGGCCTACAAAATGGGTATGGGGTGTAGAGAGATGGTGTGTTCCACTCCAAGGTGTTCTCCAGGTTGCCTTTCCTGAGCTTCTATCTTCAGGCTCTTGTTAAATTGTGGTTAAATGGAACAACTGCATTTGGCGTACTAGTTGGTTTGGGGCCTACTAACAGTGTCTGCCGCTCCTTGCTGTTCTCCTGGTTTCCTGTCCTGAAATTCCGTTTTCAGGCGCTCGTTAAGTAGTTGTTAATGTTAGACTGCATTTGGCCTACTAGTTGGGTTGGGGCCTACTATCGGTGTCTGCCACTCCTTGCTGTTCTCCTCCACTGAACAAAGCTGTGCCGCCTGTTTACTACGGTTGCCAATTTTGAACTGCATTTCGACTACTTACTGATTTGGGCCTACTCTCTGTGTCAGCCTCTCATTCCAGTTGTCCTCCACTGCAATGCCCCCTGGTTATTCCTGTGTTACCAATTTTGAACTGCATTTAGCCAACTTTATTCTTTGGGCCTATATCTGTGTTTCCTCCTCATCCTGCCCATTGCCCAGCCAATGATAGATGAGTCTGCTGGTACATTGACCCATAACGCAACATTCCCCGTGCACGCTACACAACAACATTGTGACCCTGCTGAAAGTCAGGTTGCTCTTCCCGCATACCATACCACCTTACACGGGGACAAAGAGGAAGGTGCAGATGAAAGTGCAGGTTCCTTCATCAGGTGGGGGGAGGAATACTAGTTGGCGACGTCACTGGCACAGGGCCTCTCATAGTACGCAAAAGTGTTGCTGCCGGTGGGAGGCGCCCCCGCCGTGCAAACACACTGCTGTACTTTGAGGGGCCCTGTGCCAGTGCCAATGCCAACAAGTGGGCCCCCCCTGCTTGCTCAGGTTCACAGCACTTGCAAAGTTGAAATACTTACCTCTCCCTGCTCCACTGCCGTGACGTGGTCCAGATTTCCTGGGCCCACTAATTACTTGAACCAGCCCTACCCACCACAACTTTAGCCAAATGACCCCCAATTTCAAATGCCTTCCAATTATTATAAGGTAAATTACGCTTGACAAGCTTCATTAAGAAGAATGGATGGTTTTGACATTAAAATGGGCACTCTAGGTGTTTTCCTGGCCCCCACTCACTGCCGACTATGCTGCCCCATTGACTTGCATTGGGTTTCGTGTTTCGGTCGATCCCGACTTTACGTCATAATCGGCCGATTTCACTCGACCCGACTTTTGAGATAGTCGGGTTTCGCGAAACCCGGCTCGACTCTAAAAAGGTCAAGGTCGCTCAACTCTAATTCTGACATTTAACTGTGGAATGAACAAAAATAGCAATGTCCAAATACTTGTTATTGTTTTTTTACGATGTGTACCTACCATTCAACAAGTGTGATAAGACGGTTTTAATCTCAATTACAATGCTTACAGATTTATATTTTTTTGTTCTTTTATACTCTAGCAATTTTGACCAAAAATAGGCTTTTTTATTTTACACAGAAGAATATTACTGTTAACAAGGGGTTGATCGAGTAGTGGATAATCCCTTTAAAGCCATGGTTGGGTCATTTACATACAATCTAGCATGCAGTCATGTAATGCGTTTAATCCAACATGGCGGGTCACAATGGATCATATTGTAGTAATGGGTCATAGTGAAGAGGTCAGTTGCTAAGCAGTTAAAAGAAGTGTGCACACCATTTTTCAGGCATTTTCTGCTATGAGAATGCTCAATACTTTATAATAGAAGTCAATGGAAATGTAGAAAAGAATACCGGAAGACTTTGTGGACATATTTTTGCCAGCATTTTGTGCGTGAACAAACAGTTTCTTTATTGTTTAATAGAGTTTAAGAAAAAAACTGAAAATTGTCAATAAAATAGATGTCACACACTATAAATGCTGGAAAAACACTAAAAAACTCCCCAGGGATCAAATATGTTTAAAAAGTGCTCAGGTAATGACTAGAGTTGAGCACATTTTTCAAATTTCGGTCCCAATTATGATCGGCAGCGAATATTGTTTTTGCAATATTCGCAGAACACAGCCAAATGTCATTAGAGTCAATGGAAGTAGAAATTATCGAGTATGTTCGGAACCGATCATCAAACATAAATTACATTTCAAAAACCTGACCTGCACATCCAAACATAGACTCAGTGTGAACAGGTGCTGAACCTAGAGTCGCCAACTCGTATATAGTTAAGTAAATAAGGCAGCACACTGCAGCGCTAGAACATACAAACTTGAAAAACGAAATTTGAACTGCATTACTGCACTAGAAATATGAAAAATTAGAGCTTTTAGCGCATAAAAATGGCCAATTTTATGTGTACCTGGTAGCCCCTTTACGGCATCTGTTATGGACCTGGTGGTTAGGAGAACGACCTGATGGCTTAACTCACACAGGACAAGCTCTGGGAAGTGGGAGCTCTGCTGACCGCAACCCCTAATCCTATCACACAACTAGAAATAGCCGTGGAGCGTACCTAACACTGCCTAGACGCCTCTTCACAGCCTAAGAGCTAACTAGCCCTAAAGATAGAAAATAAAGCCTACCTTGCCTCAGAGAAATTCCCCAAAGGAAAAGGCAGCCCCCACATATATTGACTGTGAGTTAAGATGAAAGTCACAAACACAGAAATGAAACAAGTTTCAGCAAAGGGAGGACAGACTTACTAAACAGACTGAGGATAGGAAAGGTATCTTTGCTGTCAGCACAAACAACTACAAAAAGACCACACAGAGTGTGCAAAAAGACCTCCGCACCGACTCACGGTGCGGAGGTGCCCCTCTGCATCCCAGAGCTTCCAGCTAGCAAGGCAAAATCATGATAGCAAGCTGGACAAGGAAACAATGAGCAAATAATAAACTAGCAGGGACTTAGCTTCTGCTGGAGTAGACAGGTCACCAGAAAGATCCAAGAGCGAACTGAACCAGTACAAGAACATTGACAGCTGGCATGGAGTAACGATCTGAGTGGAGTTAAATAGAGCAGCCAGCCAAAGAATAAACTACGTCACCTGTGGAAGGAACCTCAGAAGCAGCAGCTCCACTCACAGCCACCAGAGGGAGTCCATGGACAGAACTTGCCGAAGTACCATTCATGACCACAGGAGGGAGTTCGATAACAAAATTCACAACAGTACCCCCCCCCCGAGGAGGGGTCACCGAACCCTCACCAGAGCCCCCAGGCCGATCAGGATGAGCCAAATGAAAGGCATGAACTAGATCGGCAGCATGAACATCAGAGGCAAAAACCCAGGAATTATCTTCCTGACTATAACCCTTCCACTTGACCAGGTACTGGAGTTTCCGTCTCGAAACACGAGAATCCAAAATCTTCTCCACCACATACTTCAACTCCCCCTCGACCAACAGCGGGGCAGGAGGATCAACGGAGGGAACCATAGGCGCCACGTATCTCCGCAATAACGATCTATGGAACACATTATGGATGGCAAAAGAAGCTGGAAGAGCCAAACGAAATGACACAGGATTGAGAAATTCAGAAATCTTATACGGACCAATGAAACGAGGCTTAAACTTAGGAGAGGAAACCTTCATAGGAACATAACGAGACGACAACCAAACCAATCCCCAACACGAAGTCGGGGACCAACACAGCGCCGGCGGCTAGCGAAACGTTGAGCCTTCTCCTGGGACAATGTCAAATTGTCCACCACATGAGTCCAAATCTGCTGCAACCTGTCCACCACAGTATCCACACCAGGACAGTTCGAAGGCTCAACCTGCCCTGAAGAGAAACGAGGATGGAAACCAGAATTACAGAAAAAAGGCGAAACCAAAGTAGCCGAGCTGGCCCGATTATTAAGGGCGAACTCAGCCAAAGGCAAGGAGGACACCCAATCATCCTGATCAGCAGAAACAAAGCATCTCAGATATGTTTCCAAAGTCTGATTAGTTCGTTCAGTTTGGCCATTTGTCTGAGGATGGAATGCCGAAGAAAAAGACAAATCAATGTCCATCTTAGCACAAAAGGACCGCCAAAACCTCGAAACAAACTGGGAACCTCTGTCCGAGACAATGTTCTCCGGAATGCCATGCAAACAAACCACATGCTGGAAAAACAATGGCACCAAATCAGAGGAGGAAGGCAATTTAGGCAAGGGTACCAAATGGACCATCTTAGAGAAGCGATCACAAACCACCCAAATGACCGACATCCTTTGAGAGACAGGGAGATCTGAAATAAAATCCATGGAAATATGCGTCCAGGGCCTCTTCGGGACCGGCAAGGGCAAAAGCAACCCACTGGCACGAGAACAGCAGGACTTAGCCCGAGCACAAGTCCCACAGGACTGCACAAAAGAACGCACATCCCGTGACAAAGAAGGCCACCAAAAGGATCTAGCCACCAAATCTCTGGCACCAAAGATTCCAGGATGACCAGCCAACACCGAACAATGAACCTCAGAGATAACTCTACTAGTCCATCTATCAGGGACAAACAGTTTCTCCGCTGGACAACGGTCAGGTCTATCAGCCTGAAACTTCTGCAGCACGCACCGCAAATCAGGGGAGATGGCAGACAAAATTACCCCCTCTTTGAGAATACCCGCCGGCTCAGGAACACCCGGAGAGTCAGGCACAAAACTCCTTGACAGGGCATCAGCCTTCACATTCTTAGAGCCCGGAAGGTACGAAACCACAAAATCAAAATGGGAGAAAAACAGCGACCATCGAGCCTGTCTAGGATTCAACCGTTTGGCAGACTCGAGATAAGTCAAATTCTTGTGATCCATCAAGACCACCACGCGATGCTTGGCTCCTTCAAGCCAATGTCGCCACTCCTCGAATGCCCACTTCATGGCCAACAACTCTCGATTGCCAACATCATAATTGTGCTCAGCAGGCGAGAATTTTCTAGAAAAGAAGGCACATGGTTTCATCACCGAGCAATCAGAACTTCTTTGCGACAAAACAGCCTCTGCTCCAATCTCAGAAGCATCAACCTCGACCTGAAACGGGAGCGAAACATCTGGCTGGCACAACACAGGGGCAGAAGAAAAACGACGCTTCAACTCCTGAAAAGCCTTTACAGCCGCAGAGGACCAATTGACCACATCAGCACCTTTCTTGGTCAAATCAGTCAACGGTTTAGCAAAAAAGAAAAATTAGCGATGAAGCGACGGTAAAAATTAGCAAAGCCCAGGATCTTCGGCAGGCTCTTCACAGATGTTGGCTGAGTCCAATCATAAATGGCCTGAACTTTACATAGTAACATAGTAACATAGTAAGTAAGGCCGAAAAAAGACATTTGTCCATCCAGTTCAGCCTATATTCCATCATAATAAATCCCCAGATCTACGTCCTTTTACAGAACCTAATAATTGTATGATACAATATTGTTCTGCTCCAGGAAGACATCCAGGCCTCTCTTGAACCCCTCGACTGAGTTCGCCATCACCACCCCCTCAGGCAAGCAATTCCAGATTCTCACTGCCCTAACAGTAAAGAATCCTCTTCTATGTTGGTGGAAAAACCTTTTCTCCTCCAGACGCAAAGAATGCCCCCTTGTGCTCGTCACCTTCCTTGGTATAAATAGATCCTCAGCGAGATATTTGTATTGTCCCCTTATATACTTATACATGGTTATTAGATCGCCCCTCAGTCGTCTTTTTTCTATACTAAATAATCCTAATTTCGCTAATCTATCTGGGTATTGTAGTTCTCCCATCCCCTTTATTAATTTTGTTGCCCTCCTTTGTACTCTCTCTAGTTCAATTATATCCTTCCTGAGCACCGATGCCCAAAACTGGACACAGTACTCCATGTGCGGTCTAACTAGGGATTTGTACAGAGGCAGTATAATGCTCTCATCATGTGTATCCAGACCTCTTTTAATGCACCCCATGATCCTGTTTGCCTTGGCAGCTGCTGCCTGGCACTGGCTGCTCCAGGTAAGTTTATCATTAACTAAGATCCCCAAGTCCTTCTCCCTGTCAGATTTACCCAGTGGTTTCCCGTTCAGTGTGTAATGGTGATATTGATTCCTTCTTCCCATGTGTATAACCTTACATTTATCATTGTTAAACCTCATCTGCCACGTTTCAGCCCAAGTTTCCAACTTATCCAGATCCATCTGTAGCAGAATACTATCTTCTCTTGTATTAACTGCTTTACATAGTTTTGTATCATCTGCAAATATCGATATTTTACTGTGTAAACCTACTACCAGATCATTAATGAATATGTTGAAGAGAACAGGTCCCAATACCGACCCCTGCAGTACCCCACTAGCCACAGCGACCCAGTTAGAGACTATACCATTTATAACCACCCTCTGCTTTCTATCACTAAGCCAGTTACTAACCCATTTGCACACATTTTCCCCCAAACCAAGCATTCTCATTTTGTGTACCAACCTCTTGTGCGGCACGGTATCAAATGCTTTAGAAAAATCGAGATATACCACATCCAATGACTCACCGTGGTCCAGCCTATAGCTTACCTCTTCATAAAAACTGATTAGATTGGTTTGACAGGAGCGATTTCTCATAAACCCATGCTGATATGGAGTTAAACAGTTATTCTCATTGAGATAATCCAGAATAACATCCCTCAGAAACCCTTCAAATATTTTACCAACAATAGAGGTTAGACTTACTGACCTATAATTTCCAGGTTCACTTTTAGAGCCCTTTTTGAATATTGGCACCACATTTGCTATGCGCCAGTCCTGCGGAACAGACCCCGTCGCTATAGAGTCCCTAAAAATAAGAAATAATGGTTTATCTATTACATTACTTAGTTCTCTTAGTACTCGTGGGTGTATGCCATCCGGACCCGGAGATTTATCTATTTTAATCTTATTTAGCCGGTTTCGCACCTCTTCTTGGGTTAGATTGGTGACCCTTAATATACGGTTTTCATTGTTTCTTGGGATTTCACCTAGCATTTCATTTTCCACCGTGAATACCGTGGAGAAGAAGTTGTTTAGTATGCTAGCTTTTTCCTTGTCATCTACAACCATTCTTTCCTTACTATTTTTTAAGGGGCCTACATTCTCAGGGTCCATCTCGATAGTAGAAGGGGAAAAAATTAAACCCAAAAATGAAACCTTCTGAACTCCAAAGAGACATTTTGACCCCTTCACAAAAAAGGAATTCGCACGAAGGACCTGGAACACCATTCTGACCTGCTTCACATGAGACTCCCAATCATCCGAAAAGACCAAAATATTATCCAAATATACAATCATGAATCTATCCAGGTATTTTCGGAAGATGTCATGCATAAAGGATTGAAACACAGATGGAGCATTAGAAAGCCCGAATGGCATAACCAGGTACTCAAAATGGCCCTCGTGCGTATTATATGCTGTTTTCCATTCATCGCCCTGTTTAATTCGCACAAGATTATACGCCCCTCAAAGATCTATCTTGGTGAACCAACTAGCCCCCTTAATCCGAGCAAACAAATCAGACAGCAGCCGCAAAGGGTACTGAAATTTGACTGTGATCTTATTAAGAAGGCGGTAATCAATACAAGGTCTCAAAGAGCCATCATTCTTGGCCACAAAAAAGAACCCTGCTCCCAACGGTGATGACGACGGGCGAATATGACCTTTCTCCAAGGATTCCTTTATATAACTCCGCATAGCGGCGTGCTCTGGCACAGATAAATTAAACAGTCGGCCCTTAGGAAACTTACTACCAGGAATCCAATTAATAGCACAATCGCAATCCCTATGAGGAGGTAGGGCACCGGATTTGGGCTCTTCAAATACATCCCGGTAATCTGACAAAAACTCAGGGACTTCAGAAGGAGTGGAAGGTGAAATTGACAGCAAGGGAACATCACCATGTACCCCCTGACAACCCCAGCCGGACACAGACATAGATTTCCAATCCAATACTGGATTATGGACCTGTAGCCATGGCAACCCCAAAACGACCACATCATGCAGATTATGCAACACCAAAAAGCGAATATCCTCCTGATGTGCAGGAGCCATGCACATGGTCAATTGCGTCCAGTACTGAGGCTTATTCTTGGCCAAAGGCATAGCATCAATTCCTCTCAATGGAATAGGATACTGCAAGGGCTCCAAGAAAAAACCACAGCACCTGGCAAACTCCAAGCCCATCAAATTCAGGGCAGCGCCTGAATCCACAAATGCCATAACAAAATAGGACGACAGAGAGCAAATCAGAGTAACGGACAAAAGAAATTTAGACTGTACCGTACCAATGGTGGCAGACCTAGCGAACCGCTTAGTGCGCTTAGGACAATCGGAGATAGCATGAGTGGAATCACCACAGTAAAAACACAGCCCATTCCGACATCTGTGTTCTTGCCGTTCAGCTCTAGTCAAAGTCCTATCACATTGCATAGGCTCAGGCCTATGCTCAGAGAATACCGCCAAATGGTGCACAGTTTTGCGCTCACGCAAGCGCCGATCGATCTGAATGGCCAAGGACATAGACTCATTCAGACCAGCAGGCGTGGGAAATCCCACCATGACATCCTTAAGGGCTTCAGAAAGACCCTTTCTGAAAATTGCCGCCAGGGCACACTCATTCCACTGAGTAAGCACAGACCACTTTCTAAACTTCTGACAGTACACCTCCGATTCATCCTGACCCTGACACAAAGCCAGCAAGATTTTCTCTGCCTGATCCACTGAATTTGGTTCATCATAAAGCAATCCAAGCGCCAGAAAAAACGCATCTACATCACGCAATGCAGGATCTCCTGGCGCAAGGGAAAATGCCCAGTCTTGAGGGTCACCACGCAACAAAGATATAATGATTTTTACTTGTTGAACGGGGTCACCAGAGGAGCGGGGTTTCAAAGCTAGAAACAGTTTACAATTATTTTTGAAATTCAGGAACTTCGATCTATCCCCAGAAAACAAATCAGGAATTGGAATTCTAGGCTCTAACATCGGATTCTGAACCACAAACTCTTGAATGTTTTGTACCCTTGCAGTGAGATGATCCACACAAGAGGACAGACCTTGAATGTCCATATCTACACCTGTGTCCTGAACCACCCAGAGGTTAAGGGGAAAAGAAAGACAAAACACACTGCAGAGAAAAAAAAATGGTCTCAGAACTTCTCTTATCCCTCTATTGAGATGCATTAATACTTTGGGCCAGCTGTACTGTTATGGACCTGGTGGTTAGGAGCACCCAGAACGACCTGATGGTTAAACTCACACAGGACAAGCTCTGGGAAGTGGGAGCTCTGCTGACCGCAACCCCTAATCCTATCACACAACTAGAAATAGCCGTGGAGCATACCTAACACTGCCTAGATGCTTCTTCACAGCCTAAGAGCTAACTAGCCCTAAAGATAGAAAATAAAGCCTACCTTGCCTCAGAGAAATTCCCCAAAGGAAAAGGCAGCCCCCCACATGTATTGACTGTGAGTTAAGATGAAAGTCACAAACACAGAAATGAAACAGGTTTCAGCAAAGGGAGGCCAGACTTACTAAACAGACTGAGGATAGGAAAGGTATCTTTGCGGTCAGCACAAAAAACTACAAAAAGACCACGCAGAGTGTGCAAAAAGACCTCCGCACCGACTCACAGTGCGGAGGTGCCCCTCTGCATCCCAGAGCTTCCAGCTAGCAAGGCAAAATCATGATAGCAAGCTGGACAAGGAAACAATGAACAAATAATAAACTAGCAGGGACTTAGCTTCTGCTGGAGTAGACAGGTCACCAGAAAGATCCAAGAGTGAACTGAACCAGTACAAGAACATTGACAGCTGGCATGGAGTAACGATCTGAGTGGAGTTAAATAGAGCAGCCAGCCAAAGAATAAACTACGTCACCTGTAGAAGGAATCTCAGAAGCAGCAGCTCCACTCACAGCCACCAGAGGGAGTCCATGGACAGAACTCGCCGAAGTACCATTCATGACCACAGGAGGGAGTTCGATAACAGAATTCACAACAGGCATCTCTCTTATACCAGGTCCTACGCTTGCCTTACCTCGCTGAGAATAAATGTCTCCATCTGAACGGGTACATGTGAAACCTCTTCCTAGACTAGAATTCTCTCTCTCTGTGGAGGGGTATTAGACCTGCTGTAATTAAAACACCTGTAGGCTAGGAGGCGGAGTGCACAATCAGAAGGCTAGAGAATACATTTCAAAAACCTGACCTGCACATCCAAACATAGACTCAGTGTGAACAGGTGCTGAACCTAGAGTCGCTAACTCGTATATAGTTAAGTAAATAAGGCAGCACACTGCAGCGCTAGAACATACAAACTTGAAAAACTAAATTTGAACTGCATTACTGCACTAGAAATATGAAAAATTAGAGCTTTTAGCGCATAAAAATGTATTCTCTAGCCTTCTGATCGTGCACTCCGCCTCCTAGCCTACAGGTGTTTTAATTACAGCAGGTCTAATACCCCTCCACAGAGAGAGAGAATTCTAGTCTAAGAAGAAGTTTCACATGTACCCATTCAGATGGAGACGTTTATTCTCAGCGAGGTAAGGCAAGCGTAGGACCTGGTATAAGAGAGATGCCGTAAAGGGGCTACCAGGTACACATAAAATTGGCCATTTTTATGCGCTAAAAGCTCTAATTTTTCATATTTCAAGTGCAGTATTGCACTTCAAATTTCGTTTTTCAAGTTTGTATGTTCTAGCGCTGCAGTGTGCTGCCTTATTTACTTAACTATATACGAGTTGGTGACTCTAGGTTCAGCACCTGTTCACACTGAGTCTATGTTTGGATGTGCAGGTCAGGTTTTTGAAATGTATTATCTAGCCTTCTGATCGTGCACTCCGCCTCCTAGCCTACAGGTGTTTTAATTACAGCAGGTCTAATACCCCTCCACAGAGAGAGAGAATTCTAGTCTAAGAAGACGTTTCACATGTACCCATTCAGATGGAGACATTTATTCTCAGCGAGGTAAGGCAAGCGTAGGACCTGGTGTAAGAGAGATGCCGTAAAGGGGCTACCAGGTACACATAAAATTGGCCATTTTTATGCGCTAAAAGCTCTCATTTTTCATATTTCTAGTGCAGTAATGCAGTTCAAACATAAATTAGACATGAATAGCGTACCAATATGGCATGAATATGGCAAATTCAGATTCAGCGACCGATTCCGAACATATTCGCTCAACTCTAATAATGACCATAAAAACGCTAAAAAAGATGCTCTAAAAAAAAAAGCGTCATATATACATTCTCTTATACTATGACGTTGCCCTTGCGCACAGACCTAGATTCATTAAGACATAGATGTGTTTGGTGAGGAGGAAATCAAGTGGCCTGCAATGAGTTTTGACCTTAACTCCTTGAATTCGAACACCAGTTGCAGGCCAGACCTTCTGGTCTCATTTCAGTGCCTGACCTTGCAACTCTTGTCTTTGCTGAACAGACATAAATTTCCACAGACATATATTTCCACAGACATACTGCAAAGTCTTCAGGCAGAACCTCACCAGTAGAGTGTAGGTGATTATAATATCCATAATAATGCCCATTATTGTATTGCGATGTCCACCAAGCTCATATATTGCAAGCATTAACAGCTGTCAATTTTAACTTTGCAAATTGCCTCTTCTGAGAAAAAGAGGACTTAAACTCTATAATTTAATTTTGAGCGAAATAGTGTACATTGAAATAGCAAAGAAAAAAAGAAAAAAACTTCCATAATTATTGTTAACCATAGGCCCAACAAAAAATTAAGGACTCCAAGGGCAGCAGGGTGGCTCAGTGGTTAGCACTTGCAGCGCTGAAGTCCTGAGTTCTAATCCCACCTTCGACAACATCAGCAAGGAGTTTGTATGTTCTCCCCATGTTTGCGTGGGTTTCCTCCGGGTACTCCGGTTTCCTCTCACATTCCAAAGACATACTGATAGTGAATTTAGATTGTGAGCCCCATTGGGGACAGCGATGATAATGTGTGCAAAACTGTAAAGCGCTGTGGAATATGTTAGCGCTATATAAAAATAAAAAGATGAGAAAAAAAAGACTCCTACCATATATAAAACATGTACTCATGCTCTTTAATTAAATCATGAATTTTGCTTTTATTTCATATCCAAGATGATATAATGAGTAAAGTCTCATACTGTAGATATTATTGAACAATAGAAACATCTCCAGTAGTGTTGAGCATTTCGATACTGCAAATATCGGGTATCGGCCGATATTCGCTGTATCAGATTTCCGATACTGAGTTCCGATATTTTTAGAATATCAGATACCGGAATCGGAAGTTCCTATAGTGCAATGATGCACTATAATGGAGTGTGGGCAGTGCATAAGCGAAGACTGCATCTGTGTGTGCGGGTGGGTTCTGTGTGTGACCGTGGGGGAGTCTGTGCGGGCCTGCCAGAGGTCTGTACAGGCCTCCCGGGGGGTCTGTGTGGCCTGCCGAGGGTCTTTGCGGCCTGCCAGGGGTCTGTGCGGGCCTCTCTAGGGTCTGTGCGGCCTGCCGAGGGTCTTTGTGGCCTGCCATGGGTCTGTATGGGCCTCTCGGGGGTCTGTTCAGCCTGCCGGGGATCTGTGCGGCCTGCCGGGGGTCTGTACGGGCCTCTTGGGGGGTCTGTGCGGGCTGCCGGGGATCTGTACGGCCAGCCGGGGGTCTGTACGGGCCTCTCTGGGGTCTGTGCGGCCTGCAGGGGGTCTGTGCGGCCTGCCGGGGCTCTGTATGGGCCTCTCGCCCATGTGACCGGCACGCGGCCAATCAAAAGCCGCGACGTCATTCTCATTCACAAAACTGCTAATTCTAGGAATTGAGGACCTGCGAATGACGTCGCGGCCTCTGATTGGTCGCGTGCCGGTCACATGGGCGGCACGCGACCAATCAGAAGCCGGGACGTCATTCACAGGTCCGAAAGGCGCGCTTTTTAAACAAAGAAGCCTCCCGGTTAGCAGTGTGAAGTCCAGGGGCCGCCGGAGAGGTGAGCATATCAATATTTTTTATTTTAATTCTTTATTTTACACATCCCTATGGATCCCAGGGCCTGAAGGAGAGTTTCCTCTCCTTCAGACCCTGGGAACCATGAGAATACCTTCCGATACTTGATGTCCCATTGACTTGTATTGGTATCGGATATCGGTATCGGCGATATCCGATATTTTTCGGGTATCGGCCGATACTATCCGATACCGATACTTTCAAGTATCGGACGGTATCGCTCAACACTAGTTATGGGTCAATGTACCAGCAGACTCATCTATCACTGGCTGGGCAATGGGCAGGATGAGGAGGAAACACAAATATAGGCCCAAAGAATAAAGTGGGCTAAATGCAGTTCAAAATTGGTAACAGGACTAACCAGGGGGCATTGCTTTGTTCAGTGGAGTACAACTGTAATGAAAGGCTGACACAGTGAGTAGGCCCAAATCAGTAAGTAGGCTAAATGCAGTTCAAAATTGGTAACAGAATTAAACAGGTGGCACTTGTTTGTTCAGTGGAGGAGAACATCAAGGAGTGGCAGACACCGTTAGTAGGGCCAACAAAACAAGTAGGCCAAATGCAGTGTTATATTAAAAACAATTTAACGAGAGCCTAAAGATAGAAGCTAGGGAAAGGCAACCTGGAGAACACCTTGGAGCAGAAGACACCGTTTGTAGAACCCAGACCCAACTTGTAGGCCTTATGCAGTGTTGTTTCAACAACTACTTAACGAGAGCTTCAAAGATAGAAGCTAGGGAGAGGCAACCTGGAGATCACCTTGGAGTGGCAGACACCGTCCCTACAACCCAGACCCAACTTGTAGGCCAAATGCAGTGTTGTTTCAACAACTACTTAACAAGAGCTTGAAGATAGAAGCTAGGGAGAGGCAACCTGGAGAACACCTTGGAGCGGCAGACACCGTCCCTACAACCCAGACCCAACTTGTAGGCCAAATGCAGTATTGTTTCAACAACTACTTAACAAGAGCTTGAAGATAGAAGCTAGGGAGAGGCACCCTGGAGAACACCTTGGAGCAGCAAACACCGTCTCTACAACCCAGACCCAACTTGTAGGCCTAATGCAGTGTTGTTTCAACAACTACTTAACGAGAGCCTGAAAATTGAATTTCAGGACAGGAAACCTGGAGAACAGCACGGAGCGGCATACACCGTTAGTACGCCCCAACCAAACTAGTAGCCCCACTGCAGTTGTTCGATTAAAAAACTATTTAACAAGAGCCTGAAGATTGAAGCTCAGGAAAGGCAACCAAGAGAACACCTTGGAGCGACAGACACTGTTAGTAGGCCCCAACCAAACTAGTAGCCCCACTGCAGTTGTTTGATTAAAAAACTATTTAACAAGATCACCTTCCTCTGGATCAACATGTTAGGGCATGTTAGGTTAGGCTATGGGTTGAACTAGATGGACTTATAGTCTTCCTTCGACCTTAATAACTATATGTAACCTAGACAAAAAATGCCCTCTCGGCCAGCAGGGGGCATACCTCTAAGCCAAAACATATAAACCTATAAAAAACGTGCTAAGTTGTAGGGTAAGGTAAGGATGAGAGGATATAGAACTCATCAAAACTATAAATATATCCTAAAATCCACAACCAAGCGATAGAGGTATCAAAAGGTAATTTTAACCCTCCGTCACATACAATATTCGGACTAACGAGTTCACATACAATGTGCCTGTCAGGCGCCTGCTGGAAAAATACCTATAATATCTAATGTTTGCAATTTCAGTGCTCTAAAAGTGATCAGTGACCTTCATAGGGATGTAATAAAAGAGAATACACATAATCAGTTGCAAAAAAAAACATTTACTTAACCCTCCGTCACATACAACTGATCTGACAGGCGCTTCTCTTTTACTTTCATTTCTCCTTCCTTACCAGATTGTGAGGAAACCCCCTCCCTCCAGGTAGTCTCCTGTCTCTTGAAGGTCTGTGAAACCTGATATCACAGTTGGATTTCAGAGCTTCAGGGGAGAGGATATACCTGCACAGATCTCTCAGGCTCATTGTATGTGAATACGTCACATTCAGTAAGGTTGGTATTTTATGTTTTTATTCATCACAATAGTTTATTTAGCTTGTTTTATGAATGTATAGCACAAAATGTGAGGATATTTCATAGAAATAAGGGAGATTTTATAAAAGAAAGTGTGCTGCTCAGGCATATACAGTAGTTCCCTAACATATTCCTTCTCTTGCTTCAGATTATCTGCTGAAATGGAGAGGAAAATGTACAATTTATCCAAACAACTTGATGTTGAGGAAGTAACA
Organism: Ranitomeya imitator; assembly: GCF_032444005.1. Taxonomy (NCBI): domain Eukaryota; kingdom Metazoa; phylum Chordata; class Amphibia; order Anura; family Dendrobatidae; genus Ranitomeya; species Ranitomeya imitator. The sequence goes on along the minus strand of NC_091289.1, from coordinate 98,050,695 downwards.
AACATGCTGTTAGATGATAGAGACCTCACACTGAATGAGGATTTAGGAGAGGAAAGTGAGATTGATTCTCATGATGAGGTGGAAGAATGTGTCCTGGATTTTGAAACAGAGCAAGATGGTGACAGTGGTGAGGATGAAGAAGTTGGATCATATTATATTGGAAAAGATAAAAATACTAAATGGAACAAGAAGCCATTCCAGAAAAAACGTAGGGAACCTTTAAACATTATTACTCACCTTCCTGCAGTAATAGGAACTGCACGTAATGCAAAAACTGCAGTTGAATGCTGGAACAGTATATTTACAGATGACATTCTGGACTCTATTGTCACATATACCAACCAATATATAGACATTATAAAGGACAAGTACATCTGCAACAGAACCATCAAGCCCACAGATGAAATAGAACTGCGTGCTTTTTTTGGATTACTGTACCTTGCAGGAGCTTATAGGGCAAATAGAAAAAGTTTGGAGGAACTTTGGGGTAAAGATGGGGATGGAGTTGAAAAATTTAGCCTTGTTATGTCCATAAACAGATTCAAGATTCTAATTCGTTGCCTTCGGTTTGACGACAGAACTACCCGAACCGAACGCAAAACACATGACCGACTTGCTCCAATTCGTGATATATTTCAAAGATTTGTTGTAAACTGTAAACAAAGTTATTACCCTGGAGAGAATCTCACTATTGACGAAATGCTCCCTGGTTTTCGTGGTAGATGTGCCTTTCGTCAATATATTCCATCAAAGCCAAACAAATATGGAATAAAAATTTATGCCCTTGTTGATGCCAGTAAGGCCTATACTTACAACCTGGAAGTTTATGCAGGAAAACAACCAGAAGGTCCTTACTGTGTGAGCAACAAACCCATTGATGTTGTAAAAAGACTGGCTGAACCCTTATTTGGATCGGGTCGCAATATTACAGCTGACAATTGGTTTACAAGTTGTGATCTGATTGATTATCTGAAAATTCAGAAGCTGTCATATGTGGGAACTGTAAGAAAAAACAAAAGGGAATTGCCGCCACAGTTTGTAAGTGTGAAAGAGAGACAACAGTACAGCAGTATGTTTGCATTCCATAATGGAAAGGCTTTAGTTTCCTATGTACCACATGCCAAAAAAATCGTACTTCTTCTATCAACACTTCATGATGATGCTGCCATCGATCCTGGGACTGGGGCAGAAAAAAAACCGGAGATAATTACATTTTACAATGCCACCAAAGGGGGTGTGGATACAGCAGATCAGATGTGCTCCACTTTCAACGTCAGCAGAAACATCAAACGCTGGCCAATGATCATATTTTTTGGTATGTTGAATTTGGGTGGTATAAATTCACAAGTAATTTATCTTGAAAACAAGCTTGAACCACTCCGTAGACGATTGTATCTGAAAAAATTGGCCCATGAACTAGTACTTGGAGAGCTACGCAGGAGAAGCGTGAAAACAATCGGTATCCCCTCTCGCCTTCAAGTTCAGCTCAAAAGGTTCCGCCCAGAAGATGATGGTGAAAAGTCACCATCTGCACCACCTCACAAAAGAAGGAGATGCACCACCTGCCAAACGGAAAGCGGAACCAGAAGGCTTTCAAATTATGAATGTCTCAAATGTCATAAAACAATTTGCCTGACACATGCAAAAATGGTGTGTAATTCTTGCTATTTGCTCTGCAAGTGTGACTTTTCTGGGGAAACCCCAGCATCTATTTCTGATTGAATATGTTTTTAATAGTACTTAAGGTACCTTAAAATTAAGTTTGTGTTCAAAAATTTTCTTTGTACATTTTTTTGAGAGAGTCGAACTGGGGACTATTTGGCGGGAGTTTTGAAAAGTTTGTATTTCATAGTTATTAGTTTTATGTTAAAGTGTAAATACAAAAAATCACAATAAATACACGTGGACAAAAAATGATTTGGAAAGAACAAGAAGAATAACACCAGCATACAAGATGTTAACCTAACTGCTGGAAAAAGACACAGGAAATCCAGGCGTCCTAGCTACACCAGCACACCGGAATATGCTCATGAGTGGGAAATATACAAAGAATCACGACTGGACCATCCTACAGGAGGGCATCAGTATACAAAATAATAATAAATATAATGCCCAAGGGTATAGCCCAGTAAAGTAAAAGATAAATAAATCTCAAAAGAGATGTGCAGCTATAATCAACTCTAGAGCATAAGGATGTAACTGGCACCAGCAAGCCCAAGTCCTAGGAAAGAAATGTGCATGCTATAACTGATGTAATACTATTACCTTGAGACATGCTGGTGTCAGAACGCCGACGTGGTGGGAGCAGGAAGAGGCATATAACTATTTAACAAGAGCCTGAAGATTGAAGCTCAGGAAAGGCAACCAGGAGAACACCTTGGAGTGGCAGACACTGTTAGTAGGCCACAACCAAACTAGTAGCCCCACTGCAGTTGTTCGATTAAAAAACTATTTAACAAGAGCCTGAAGATTGAAGCTCAGGAAAGGCAACCAGGAGAACACCTTGGAGCGGCAGACACTGTTAGTAGGCCCCAACTGTTGTGAATTCTGCTCTTGGGTTCCCTCCAGTGGTTGTTGGTGGGAATGCAGTTGTCTCTGACTCGCTGTCCTGGCCAGGTGTATCGGATAATTACAATTCTGACTGGGATATTTAGGTGTGCAGGATCCTTTAGCCCTTGCCAGTTGTCAATGTTTCTTTGGAAGTGTTGGATCTCTGCCTGGCCTCTCCTGCTTATCTGCCAGTTCAGCAAAGATAAGTGTCTGTTTCTTTTCCTGTGGCACACATGCAGTGTGCTTATTTTCAGTACTGTTCGTTTGTTTTTCTTTTGTCCAGATTAGACTGTGTCTGTGTTTTCTCAGTCTGGTTGGTTTCACTGGAGTTGCAGATATACGCTCCTACATGTTTAGTTAGATGTAGGAAGTTTTTTGTATATTCTGCTGTAGATTTTTTGAAGGGTTTTAATACTGACCGCACAGAACTCTGTCCTATTCTGTCCTATCTATCTAGAGTGGCCTCCTGTGCTAAATCCTGTTTTTTCTGCCTGTGTATGTTTTTTCCTCTCCGACTCACCGCCAATATTTATGGGGGGCTGTCTATCCTTTGGGGATTTTCTCTGAGGCAAGATAGTATTCCGATTTCCATCTTTAGGGGTATTTAGTCCTCCGGCTCTGACGAGGTGTCTAGGTGTGTTAGGTACACTCCACGGCTACATCTAGTTGCGGTGTTAAGTTCAGGGTTGCGGTCAGTATAGTGGCCACTTTCTCCAGTGAAAGTTCTCATGCAGCTCCAAGGTCACCGGATCATAACAGTACAACTGGCCAACAATGAGTTAAATGCATCTCAGAAGAAGGGAAGGAAGCCATTTTTTTTTCTCCAGTCTGTTTTGTGTTCTCTTCCCTCTTAATAGCTGGGTGGCTGAGGAGCCTGGTGCAAGCATGAATGTTCAGGAATTAGCTTCTCGTGTAGACCAGCTTGCTGCTAGGGTGCAAGGTATTTCTGATTATATTGTTCAGACTCCTGCTTTAGAACCGAAGATTCCTACTCCTGATTTGTTTTCTGGTGACAGATCTAAATTTTTGAGTTTTAAAAACAACTTTAAACTGTTTTTTGACCTGAGACCTCGATCCTCTGGTGATTCCATTCAGCAGGTAAAGATCGTAATCTCCCTGCTACGTGGCGACCCGCAGGATTGGGCGTTTTCCCTGGAATCTGGGAATCCGGCTTTGCTTAATATTGACTCCTTTTTTCAGGCTTTAGGACTATTATATGATGAACCTAATTCTGTGGATCAAGCTGAGAAGACCTTGTTGGCCCTGTCTCAGGGTCAAGAGGCGCAGAATTGTATTCTCAGAAATTAAGCAAATGGTCTGTATTGACTAAATGGAATAATGATGCTTTGGCGGCAATTTTCAAAAGGGGGCTTTCTGAATCCGTTAAAGATGTTATGGTGGGGTTTCCCACGCCTTCCGGTCTGAGTGATTTTATGTCTCTGGCCATTCAGATTGACCGACGCCTGCGGGAGCGCAGAACTGTGCGCGCTGTGGCGTTATCCTCAGAGCAAATTTCTGAGCCTATGCAATGTGATAGAATTCTGTCTAGAATGGAACAACAAGGTTTCAGACGTCAAAATAGGTTGTGTTATTATCGTGGCGACGCTTCTCCTGTCATTTCTGTCTGCCCTAAGTGGACAAAGAGGATCGCCAGTTCAATTACCATCAGTACTGTACAACCTAAATTTCTGTTATCTGTGTCCTTGATCTGCTCATTGTCATCGTTTTCTGTCATGGCATTTGTGGATTCAGGCGCCGCCTTGAATTTAATGGATTTTGAGTTCACCAAGCGTTGTGGTTTTCCCTTGCAGCCTTTGCAGAACCATATTCCTTTGAGGGGCATTGATGCTACACCCTTGGCTAGAAATAAGCCCCAGTTTTGGACACAGGTAACCATGCGCATGGCGCTAGCCCATCAGGAAGATTGTCGATTTCTGGTGTTGCATAACTTGCATGATGTTATCTGTTATGGACCTGGTGGTTAGGAGCACCCGGAACGACCTGATGGTTAAACTAAAACAGGACAAGCTCTGGGAAGTGGGAGCTCTGCTGACCGCAACCCCTAATCCTATCACACACACTAGAAATAGCCGTGGAGCGTACCTAACTCTGCCTAGACGCCTCTACACAGCCTTAGAGCTATCTAGCCTTAGAGATAGAAAATAAAACCTACCTTGCCTCAGAGAAATTCCCCAAAGGAAAAGGCAGCCCCCCACATATATTGACTGTGAGTTAAGATGAAAGTCACAAACACAGAAATGAAACAGGTTTCAGCAAAGGAGGCCAGACTAACTAAACAGACTGAGGATAGGAAAGGTAGCTTTGCGGTCAGCACAAAAAACTACAAAAAGACCACGCAGAGTGTGCAAAAAGACCTCCGCACCGACTCACGGTGCGGAGGTGCCACTCTGCATCCCAGAGCTTCCAGCTAGCAAGGCAAAATCATGATAACAAGCTGGACAAGAAAACAATGAACAAATAATTAACTAGCAGGGACTTAGCTTCTGCTGGACTAGACTGGTCACCAGAAAGATCCAAGAGCGAACTGAACCAGTACAAGAACATTGACAGCTGGCATGGAGTAACGATCTGAGTGGAGTTAAATAGAGCAGCCAGCCAAAGAATAAACTAAGTCACCTGTGGAAGGAACCTCAGAAGCAGCAGCTCCACTCACAGCCACCAGAGGGAGTCCATGGACAGAACTCGCCGAAGTACCATTCATGACCACAGGAGGGAGTTCGATAACAGAATTCACAACAGTACCCCCCCCCCCTTGAGGAGGGGTCACCGAACCCTCACCAGAGCCCCCAGGCCGATCAGGACGAGCCAAATGAAAGGCACGAACTAGATCGGCAGCATGAACATCAGAGGCAAAAACCCAGGAATTATCTTCCTGACCATAACCCTTCCACTTGACCAGGTACTGGAGTTTCCGTCTCGAAATACGAGAATCCAAAATCTTCTCCACCACATACTCCAACTCCACAATAACGACCTATGGAACACATTATGGATGACAAAAGAAGCTGGAAGGGCCACACGAAATGACTCAGGATTGAGAACTTCAGAAATCTTATACGGACCAATGAAACGAGGCTTAAACTTAGAAGAGGAAACCTTCATAGGAACATAACGAGACGACAACCAAACCAAATCCCCAACTCGAAGTCGGGGACCAACACAGCGCCGCCAGTTAGCGAAACGTTGAGCCTTCTCCTGGGACAATGTCAAATTGTCCACCACATGAGTCCAAATCTGCTGCAACCTGTCCTCCACAGTATCCACACCAGGACAGTCCGAAGGCTCAACCTGCCCTGAAGAGAAACGAGGATGAAAACCAGAATTACAGAAAAAACGCGAAACCAAAGTAGCCGAGCTGGCCCGATTATTAAGGGCGAACTCAGCCAAAGGCAAGAAGGACACCCAATCATCCTGATCAGCAGAAACAAAGCATCTCAGATATGTTTCCAAAGTCTGATTAGTTCGTTCGGTTTGGCCATTTGTCTGAGGATGGAAAGCCGAAGAAAAAGACAAATCAATGCCCATCTTAGCACAAAAGGACCACCAAAACCTTGAAACAAACTGGGAACCTCTGTCCGAGACAATGTTCTCCGGAATGCCATGCAAACAAACCACATGCTGGAAAAACAATAGCACCAAATCAGAGGAGGAAGGCAATTTAGATAAGGGTACCAAATGGACCATCTTAGAGAAACGATCACAAACCACCCAAATGACTGACATCCTTTGAGAGAGAGGGAGATCTGAAATAAAATCCATGGAAATATGCGTCCAGGGCCTCTTCGGGACCGGCAAGGGCAAAAGCAACCCACTGGCACGAGAACAGCAGGGCTTAGCCCGAGCACAAGTCCCACAGGACTGCACAAAAGAACGCACATCCCGTGACAAAGAAGGCCACCAAAAGGATCTAGCCACCAAATCTCTGGTACCAAAGATTCCAGGATGACCAGCCAACACCGAACAATGAACCTCAGAGATAACTCTACTAGTCCATCTATCAGGGACAAACAGTTTCTCCGCTGGACAACGATCAGGTCTATCAGCCTGAAACTTCTGCAGCACCCGCCGCAAATCAGGGGAGATGGCAGACAAAATTACCCCCTCTTTGAGAATACCCGCCGGCTCAGGAACACCCGGAGAGTCAGGGACAAAACTCCTTGAGAGGGCATCAGCCTTCACATTCTTAGAGCCTGGAAGGTACGAAACCACAAAATCAAAATGGGAGAAAAACAGCGACCATCGAGCCTGTCTAGGATTCAACCGTTTGGCAGACTCGAGATAAGTCAAATTCTTGTGATCCGTCAAGACCACCACGCGATGCTTGGCTCCTTCAAGCCAATGTCGCCACTCCTCGAATGCCCACTTCATGGCCAACAACTCTCGATTGCCAACATCATAATTGCGCTCAGCAGGCGAGAACTTTCTAGAAAAGAAGGCACATGATTTCATCACCGAGCCATCAGAACTTCTTTGCGACAAAACAGCCCCTGCTCCAATCTCAGAAGCATCAACCTCGACCTGAAACGGGAGCGAAACATCTGGCTGGCACAACACAGGGGCAGAAGAAAAACGACGCTTCAACTCCTGAAAAGCCTCTACAGCCGCAGAGGACCAATTGACCACATCAGCACCTTTCTTGGTCAAATCAGTCAACGGTTTAGCAACACTAGAAAAATTAGCGATGAAGCGACGGTAAAAATTAGCAAAGCCCAGGAACTTCTGCAGGCTCTTCACAGATGTCGGCTGAATCCAATCATAAATGGCCTGAACTTTAACAGGGTCCATCTCGATAGTAGAAGGGGAAAAAATGAAACCCAAAAATGAAACCTTCTGAACTCCAAAGAGACATTTTGACCCCTTCACAAACAAGGAATTCGCACGAAGGACCTGGAACACCATTCTGACCTGCTTTACATGAGACTCCCAATCATCCGAAAAGACCAAAATATTATCCAAATATACAATCATGAATCTATCCATTTACTTTCGGAAGATGTCATGCATAAAGGACTGAAATACAGATGGAGCATTAGAAAGCCCGAATGGCATAACCAGGTACTCAAAATGGCCCTCGGGCGTATTAAATGCTGTTTTCCATTCATCGCCCTGTTTAATACGCACAAGACTATACGCCCCTCGAAGATCTATCTTGGTGAACCAACTAGCCCCCTTAATCCGAGCAAACAAATCAGACAGCAGCGGCAAAGGGTACTGAAATTTGACTGTGATCTTATTAAGAAGGCGGTAATCAATACAAGGTCTCAAAGAACCAACCTTCTGGGCCACAAAAAAGAACCCTGCTTCCAACGGTGATGACGACGGGCGACTATGATCTTTCTCCAAGGATTCCTTTATATAACTCCGCATAGCGGCGTTCTCTGGCACAGATAAATTGAACAGTCGGCCCTTAGGAAACTTACTACCAGGAATCAAATTAATAGCACAATCGCAATCCCTATGAAGAGGTAGGGCACTGGATTTGGGCTCATCAAATACATCCTGGTAATCCGACAAAAATTCAGGGACTTCAGAAGGCGTGGAAGGCGAAATTGACAGCAATGGAACATCACCATGTACCCCTTGACAACCCCGGCTGGACACAGACATAGATTTTCAATCCAATACTGGATTATGGACCTGTAGCCATGGCAACCCCAAAACGACCACATCATGCAGATTATGCAACACCAAAAAGCGAATATCCTCCTGATGTGCAGGAGCCATGCACATGGTCAATTGAGTCCAGTACTGAGGCTTATTCTTGGCCAAAGGCGTAGCATCAATTCCTCTCAATGGAATAGGATACTGCAAGGGCTCCAAGAAAAAACCACAGCGCCTGGCAAACTCCAAGTCCATCAAATTCAGGGCAGCGCCTGAATCCAAAAATGCCATAACAGAATAGGACGACAAAGAGCAAATCAGAGTAACAGACAAAAGAAATTTAGACTGTACCGTACCAATAGTGGCAGACCTAGCGAACCGCTTAGTGCGCTTAGGACAATCGGAGATAGCATGAGTGGAATCACCACAGTAAAAACACAGCCCATTCCGACGTCTGTGTTCTTGCCGTTCACCTCTGGTCAAAGTCCTATCACATTGCATATGCTCAGGCCTATGCTCAGAGCATACCGCCAAATGGTGCACAGCTTTGCGCTCACGCAAGCGCCGATCGATCTGAATGGCCAAGGACATAGACTCATTCAGACCAGCAGGCGTGGGAAATCCCACCATGACATCCTTAAGGGTTTCAGAAAGACCCTTTCTGAAAATTGCCGCCAGGGCACACTCATTCCACTGAGTAAGCACAGACCACTTTCCAAACTTCTGACAATATACCTCCGCTTCATCCTGACCCTGACACAAAGCCAGCAAGATTTTCTCTGCCTGATCCACTGAATTTGGTTCATCATAAAGCAATCCAAGCGCCAGAAAAAACGCATCTACATCACGCAATGCAGGATCACCTGGCGCAAGGGAAAATGCCCAGTCTTGAGGGTCGCCATGCAACAAAGAAATAATGATTTTTACTTGTTGAACGGGGTCACCAGAGGAGCGGGGTTTCAAAGCAAGAAACAGTTTACAATTATTTTTGAAATTCAGGAACTTAGATCTATCCCCAGAAAACAAATCAGGAATTGGAATTCTAGGCTCTAACATCGGATTCTGAACCACAAAATCTTGAATGTTTTGTACCCTTGCAGTGAGATGATCCACACAAGAGGACAGACCTTGAATGTCCATATCTACACCTGTGTCCTGAACAACCCAGAGGTTAAGGGGAAAAGAAAGACAAAACACACTGCAGAGAAAAAAAATGGTCTCAGAACTTCTCTTATCCCTCTATTGAGAAGCATTAACACTTTGGGCCAGCTGTACTGTTATGGACCTGGTGGTTAGGAGCACCCGGAACGACCTGATGGTTAAACTAACACAGGACAAGCTCTGGGAAGTGGGAGCTCTGCTGACCTCAACCCCTAATCCTATCACACACACTAGAAATAGCCGTGGAGCGTACCTAACTCTGCCTAGACGCCTCTACACAGCCTAAGAGCTAACTAGCCCTAGAGATAGAAAATAAAGCCTACCTTGCCTCAGAGAAATTCCCCAAAGGAAAAGGCAGCCACCCACATATATTGACTGTGAGTTAAGATGAAAGTCACAAACACAGAAATGAAACAGGTTTCAGCAAAGGAGGCCAGACTAACTAAACAGACTGAGGATAGGAAAGGTAGCTTTGCGGTCAGCACAAAAAACTACAAAAAGACCACGCAGAGTGTGCAAAAAGACCTCCGCACCGACTCACGGTGCGGAGGTGCCTGTTGTGAATTCTGTGACCAAGCTCCCTCCTGTGGTTGTGAGTGGTACTGCGGCTGGTTCTGTCTATAAGCTTCCTTTGGTGGATGAGAGTGGTACTGCGGCTTCTGAGTTTCCTTCCTCAGGTGATGAGGTTAAGTCGTTAGGTGCTGCTCTGTTTAACTCCACCTGGTGCTTTGATCCTGGCCTCCAGTCAATGTTCTAGTATTGTAGAAAAAGCAAACAACCGACAGCACTCGCAGTCCTGGGGCGCCCGTACACATCCAGGGAACCGTCCCGGATATAATAAACCAAGAGAAGTAGAATGAACAGAGCTCCATCCGGGTGTAGAAATCTTGAAAAAGTAGTTTATTCAGCCATAATACAGCAACGTTTCGACCGATATATGGTCTTTGTCAAGCATACAATACAGCATGGGCAGCCATCTTAAATAGTATAGGTGCCTCACAGTGCACCAATCACCATCCAACGCCGCCCCCACATAAAACATAAAGTCTCATAGAAAAAACAGACATCAGTACCCCACATGCATAAGTGTCACAAATATAAAACCTTAAACCATAAAATAAACCCCATTACGCCGCATATACGAGGAAATCTTCTTATGTTCATCCTGGATTCTTGCGTCGCTCCTTCCTGTATGTCCATCTCCATGGAAACACCTAGCCAATCGCAGCGTCCAGTCCAGGTGCGCGGTATCAGGGAAGAAGAGCACCCAATAACATCTTCCAATACAGATAGTTCCGCAAAGGTCACCCAATAGACACCGCTCTAAGCCCACATAATCCTCCATATAACATCCGGGTCACTGCCGCCCAAGGCTAGACCGCCTAAAGCCACGCAGGCGCATAGGTGCCGGAGTGAACCGACGCCCCCGGCCCCAGCGAGGACCAGCCCATAAGACATAACGCGCACCCACTTAGCACCCGAACACAGGTGCCTCATAGACGCGCAGGTGCACCACATCAAGGACCAAACACCGCCGTCGATCCGGAGCGTCCGCCCATCCACGCATCCCAATGCGCAGGCGCCACCATGTCAGTCGTATAGTGCACTGGCGACGAGTATAAGGGGAACAACCGCGGTGATACGCAGGCGCGTCCCAGCCAGGGCGATATCACAAGGAGCCCATCCCACGGCCTAGACATGGGAGCTCAACCATCGCAGCGGATCCCCACCCGCCCACATCAGGCATACAGATATGAAGGGAATACCATCCCTAAAGTATAGATACGACTCATGAATGGACCCATAATCACTATACACAATAAAGAATATCACCCACATAGTTACACGGCAACAAAAGTGAAAACCAGAAATATACCCTATATATACTGCAATGAGACAATCGGGCAGCATGCATGGAGGCAGATACACCAATAAACATCCGTTTATTACTATGTCTTACTAAGAGGAAAATTCCTTCACATAATGAGAAATCCATCTCCAACAGCCACCGACTGTCCCAATGCCTGTAAGACAAAGCATAAAAACATAACACAACAATGTCAAATAACAAGTGTCTATTTAAAAACAAACATATACTGACGGGTCAACTTACCCAACGGGAAACGGCCAGGTTATACACATGACAACAAGTTGAAATCCAAGTTCAACCCCTTTGGTTGCAACGTACCCAGTGTGTAAATCCATCTCATCTCTTTTTTCTTTAATATCTGTATCCTATCACCACCTCTTCTTAAGACGGGAGCACTATCAATTACTCTGAAGCGAAGCTGGTTCACCGAGTGTCTCATGTCCACAAAGTGTTTCGGAATTGGTAGATCTGTCAAACCTGTCCTTATCGTGCTTTTATGTTTGCTGATGCGAACTTTGACAGCTGTATTCGTCTCACCCACATACGCCAAGCCACATGGGCACACAATCATGTACACCACGTAACTAGATAAGCAGGTGTATCTATCCTTCAAATAGATCTTTTTGCCAGTGTGTGGGTGATGAAAAAATTCACCCTTCAACAAATTATTACAGCAGGCACAACCCAGGCACGGGAAATTGCCATGCCTGGCTGTGCCAAAAAGTTGTTGCGTAAGGGTCCTTTCGGAACCAATATCAGACCTCACCAATTTATCCTTCAAGTTCCGACCCCTTCTAAACGACATCATTGGAGGTGACCTGAATCCCACAACGGACGGCAGTCCCCGTTGGAGAAAAGACCAGTGTCTCTTCAACACCCGACCAATTTGATTGCTGGCAGAATTATAGGTGGACACGAAGGGGATACGCTCACATGGCTGTCTATTCAGTGGCCTATTATAAATACTATCCCGTGATGTATCCCGGGCCCTCATCTTAAAGTCATTCACCACCGTCTTTGGGTAACCCCTCCTCAAAAATTTGCCACACATCTCCTCCAAACGTAAGTCCACCCTTTCATCATCCGATACAATCCGTCTAACACGTAGAAGTTGACTCCATGGCAAGGAGTCCACCATTCTCCTGGGGTGATTGCTGTTAAACAATAGAAGGCTGTTTCTATCAGTCCCCTTAATGTAGATATCAGTCCTCAACACTCCTTCCTCTTTATAGACCAGAGTGTCCAGAAACTGTATCTGAGTAACAGAATGGGTAAGCGTAAATTGTAGTTCGGGGTATACACTGATGATCTCACCCCAGAAGTCCTCCAGTCCTTTCAGGTCACTGTCCCATACGACAAAAATATCGTCAATATAGCGCCACCAGGCTCTGACGTGGCGCCAGAGGATGGAACTGTACACAAACCTGTCCTCGAATACCGCCATATAAATGTTGGCATAAGTGGGGGCCACATTGGACCCCATGGCGGTACCCCTACGCTGCTGGAAATATTCATCACCAAAGAGGAAATAATTCCTCCTCAGGATGAACTCCAGCAGCGTAAGGACAAGCTGTGCACACTCCGGTGCCACGTCAGAGCCCGATAGCGCACAAGACACCGCTTCCAAACCCTTCTCATGCTCAATGGACGTATACAATGATGTCACATCGAACGAGGCTAGAATAGTGGATTCAGAGACTGTAATATCACGAATTTTACCAAGGAAATCACTAGTGTCTCTAATATACGATCTTGTTTTGACAGCAAAGGGGCGTAACACTTTATCCAGAAAAATCGCAGTCTTGTTGAATAAAGAACCCCTCCCGGAAACTATCGGACGACGGGGCGGGTCATATAGATCTTTATGAATTTTTGGTAGTGTGTAAATGACTGGTACTACAGGTGCGTCGACTATCAAATATTCAAACAACTTGTGGTCAATGAGTCCCGTGGCAAGTGAATCACTGACCACAAGTTGTAACTCCCTCTGGAGTCGAGGGGTGGGATTAGATGACAGTTTCTCATATACCAGGTGGTCACTCAGCTGTCTACGGATCTCTGCCTTATACTTGTCTGTATCCATAACTACCACCGCCCCACCTTTATCGGCTGGTTTGATGGTTAATGCAGCATTTTTCGCTTGTTTATCGAGGGTTGATTTTTCCAGCAAGGTCATGTTATATCTAGGACTAGGTTTAAAGGTAGTTCTGATCTTATCAATGTCCCTTTGTACAAGCTCAATATAGGACTCCACAAAATGGTCCCTATTTGGTGGTTGAAATTTACTTTTATTGTAAAGTCCCACTTGCTGTAATGAAAATCTACTAGTTGACTCCTCAACTACAGTATTACTTTCCGTGACCTTGTTGGAAAAAAAAGATGCCAACCTCAATCTCCTATAAAAGGCTTGTAAATCAACCTCAATATTAAACCAGTCCGGACCATTCGATGGACAGAAAGATAGGCCCTTAGACAGTACTTTGAGTTCTACCTGTGATAATTCAACAGATGAAATATTTACCACCAGTCTGTCATCAGTCACTGAATCTCCCTCGTGTTCCTCGTCCTCATCGTGGTATTGCGTACTTGACGCTGTTCCTTCGAAGCACCTTTGTTTCCTGTGCCTCTGACCACCTCGGCGACCACGCCTTCTGGGGTGGTTTTGTCCACTGGTCCTTTCCCCAAAAAACGGGTTGATCTGGTACTGCCGACCGCTGTAGATTCATCCGTAGAGTCTGATTCCGCCGTTGTGAAGCCAAAATTAGAATGCTTCCTCCCCTGTTGTCTCTTGTACTTCTTTTGGGTCATAGATCTACCACGCCCATTACCGGGATTCTGGTTAGGTTTTATCTGCCAGGCGAAGACCCGGCCCACTTTATAGTCCTCCGCATCCTGAAACCACTTATTTCTTTTTGTGGTCTCAATCTCGTTCCTAAACTTCACGAGATTATCCTCGATCTTGGTTTTAAGGGGACCCCAGACTTGTGCTGTCAACTGTGCTACGATCTGTACCTCAAGATCACTCACGCTTTTTTTAATCAGTTCCATCTCCTTCTTCAAAAATTCGATATTTAGGAGCATTATATCAAAAGCGTATTTATTAGAGATTGACTCAAACCTCATGCAGAATTGCACATTGTCCGGTAGCAGGGTTGGTCTCAGGTGTGGCCGAAGCCCCTTTGGAATCCTCCGTATCTTATAATATTCAGTCAGGGTCACAACGTGGAGTTCTAGAGAGATTAGCCTTCTCCTCTCATTCTCCCATTTTCTCCTAAGCATATCAGACGTCGGTGTGCTCAGAAAGGCAGTGTCCGAGTTCGACCCAGATAAAATACGTGCAGCATCATCGTCAGTATATGAGAAAAACATGGCATTCTCTAGATCACCCACCTCTAGAATGGCACTTGCCTCCATAATAATGTCCAGGGTGCACGTCAGTCCAGGTTCCAATAGTCCAGTAGAAAAATCAAACAACTGACAGCACTCGCAGTCCTGGGGCGCCCGTACACATCCAGGGAACCGTCCCGGATATAATAAACCAAGAGAAGTAGAATGAACAGCGCTCCATCCGGGTGTAGAAATCTTGAAAAAGTAGTTTATTCAGCCATAATACAGCAACGTTTCGACCGATATACGGTCTTTGTTAAGCATACAATACAGCATGGGCAGCCATCTTAAATAGTATAGGTGCCTCACAGTGCACCAATCACTATCCAACGCCGCCCCCCACATAAAACATAAAGTCTCATGGAAAAAACAGACATCAGTACCCAACATACATAAGTGTCACAAATATAAAACCTTAAACCATAAAATAAATCACATAACGCCGCATATACGAGGAAATCTTCTTATGTTCATCCTGGATTCTTGCGTCGCTCCTTCCTGTATGTCCATCTCCATGGAAACACCTAGCCAATCGCAGCGTCCAGTCCCGGTGCGCGGTATCAGGGAAGAAGAGCACCCAATAACATCTTCCAATACAGATAGTTCCACAAAGGTCACCCAATAGACACCGCTCTAAGCCCACATAATCCTCCATATAACATCCGGGTCACTGCCGCCCAAGGCTAGACCGCCTAAAGCCACGCAGGCGCATAGGTGCCGGAGTGAACCGACAACCCTGACCCCAGCGAGGACCAGCCCATAAGACATAACGCGCACTTAGCACCCGAACACAGGTGCCTCATAGGCGCGCAGGCGCACCACATCAAGGACCAGACACCGCCGTCGATCCGGAGCGTCCGCCCATCCACGCATCCCAATGCGCAGGCGCCACCATGTCAGTCGTATAGTGCACTGGCGACGAGTATAAGGGGAACAACCGCGGTGATGCGCAGGCGCGTCCCAGCCAGGGCGATATCACAAGGAGCCCATCCCACGGCCTAGACACGGGAGCGTAACCATCGCAGCGGATCCCCACCAGCCCACATCAGGCATACAGATATGAAGGGAATACCATCCCTAAAGTATTGGTCTTGCTTCCTTCTGGATCGTTCCTGTGGCCTCTCTATCCTGCATAAGCTAAGTTCTGCTTGTGTTATTTTTGTTTGCTATATTTTCTGTCCAGCTTGCTATATTGGTTTTTCTTGCTTGCTGGAAGCTCTGAGACGCAGAGGGAGCACCTCCGTTCCGTTAGTCGGTGCGGAGGGTCTTTTTGCCCCTCTGCGTGGTTGTTTGTAGGTTTTTGTGTTGACCGCAAAGCTATCTTTCCTATCCTCGGTCTATTCAGTAAGTCGGGCCTCACTTTGCTAAATCTATTTCATCTCTGTGTTTGTATTTCATCTTTACTCACAGTCATTATATGTGGGGGGCTGCCTTTTCCTTTGGGGAATTTCTCTGAGGCAAGGTAGGCTTGTTTTTCTATCTTCAGGGCTAGTTAGTTTCTCAGGCTGTGCCGAGTTGCATAGGGAGCGTTAGGCGCAATCCACGGCTACCTCTAGTGTGGTGTGTTAGGATTAGGGATTGCGGTCAGCAGAGTTTCCACGTCTCAGAGCTCGTCCTATGTTTTTGGTAAATGTCAGGTCACCTTGTGTGCTCTGAACTTCAAGGTCCATTGTGGTTCTGAATTACCTGTTCATAACAGTACTGGAGGCCCAAAGTACTAATGCTTCTCAATAGAGGGAAAAGAGAAGTTCTGAGACCATTTTTTTTTCTTTGCACTGTGTTCTGTCTTTCTTTTCCCCTTTACATCAGGGTGGTTCAGAACACAGGTGTGGACATGGACATTCAGGGTCTGTCCTTTTTGATGGATAATCTCACTATAAGAGTACAGAACATTCAAGATTTAGTGGTTCAGAATCCTATGTAAGAACCTAAAATTCCTATTCCTGAGTTATTTTCTGGAGATAGAGCTAAGTTTTTGAATTTTAAAAATAATTGTAAACTGTTTCTGGCTTTGAAACCCCGCTCCTCTGGTGACCCAGTTCAACAAGTTAAAATCATTATTTCTTTATTACGTGGCGACCCTCAAGACTGGGCATTTTCCCTTGCGCCAGGAGATCCTGCATTGTGTAATGTTGATGCTTTTTTTCTGGCGCTCGGATTGCTGTACGACGAACCTAATTCAGTGGATCAGGCAGAGAAAAATTTGCTGGCTCTGTGTCAGGGTCTGGATGAGATAGAGATTTATTGTCAGAAGTTTAGAAAGTGGTCCGTGCTCACTCAATGGAATGAATGTGCGCTGGCAGCTATTTTCAGAAAGGGTCTCTCTGAAGCCCTTAAGGATGTCATGGTGGGATTTCATATGCCTGCTGGTCTGAATGAGTCTATGTCTTTGGCCATTCAGATCGGTCGACGCTTGCGCGAGCGTAAATCTGTGCACCATTTGGCGGTATTATCTGAGCATAAACCTGAGCCTATGCAGTGCGATAGGACTTTGACCAGAGCTAAAAGGCAAGAACACAGACGTCAGAATGGGCTGTGTTTCTACTGTGGTGATTCCACTCATGCTATCTCCGATTGTCCTAAGCGCACTAAGCGGTTCGCCTTTGGCCAAGAATAAGCCTCAGTATTGGACCCAGCTGACCATGTGCATGGCTCCTGCGCACCAGGAGGATATTCGCTTTCTGGTGTTGCATAATCTGCATGATGTGGTCGTGTTGGGGTTGCCATGGCTATAAGTCCATAACCCAGTATTAGATTGGAAATCTATGTCTGTGTCCAGCTGGGGTTGTCAGGGGGTACATGGTGATGTTCCATTTCTGTCTATCTCATCATCCACCCCTTCTGAGGTCCCAGAGTTCTTGTCTGATTACCGGGATGTATTCGATGAGCCCAAGTCCAATGCCCTACCTCCGCATAGGGATTGTGATTGTGCTATCGATTTGATTCCTGGTAGTAAGTTTCCTAAGGGTCGACTGTTTAATTTATCTGTACCTGAGCACGCCGCTATGCGGAGTTACGTGAAGGAGTCTTTGGAGAAGGGTCATATTCGCCCGTCATCGTCGCCATTGGGAGCGGGTTTCTTTTTTGTGGCCAAGAAGGATGGTTCGCTGAGACCTTGTATTGATTACCGCCTTCTAAATAAAATTACGGTCAAATTTCAGTACCCCTTGCCGCTGCTGTCTGATTTGTTTGCTCGGATTAAGGGGGCTAGTTGGTTCACCAAGATAGATCTTCGTGGTGCGTATAATCTTGTGTGTATCAAACGGGGCTATGAATGGAAAACAGCATTTAATACGCCCGAAGGCCATTTTGAGTACCTGGTTATGCCATTCGGACTTTCTAATGCTCCATCAGTGTTTCAGTCCTTTATGCATGACATCTTCCGAGAGTACCTGGATAAATTCCTGATTGTATACTTGGATGATATTTTGGTCTTCTCAGATGATTGGGAGTCTCATGTGAAGAAGGTCAGAATGGTGTTCCAGGTCCTGCGTGCTAATTCTTTGTTTGTGAAGGGGTCAAAGTGTCTCTTTGGTGTTCAGAAGATTTCATTTTTGGGGTTCATTTTTTCTCCTTCTACTATCGAGATGGACCCTGTTAAAGTTCAGGCCATTTATGATTGGACACAGCCAACATCTCTTAAGAGTCTGCAGAAGTTCCTGGGCTTTGCTAATTTTTATCGTCGCTTCATCGCTAATTTTTCTAGCATTGCTAAACCGTTGACTGATTTAACCAAGAAGGGTGCTGATGTGGTCAATTGGTCTTCTGCTGCTGTGGAAGCTTTTCAGGAGCTGAAGCGTCATTTTTCTTCTGCCCCTGTGTTGTGCCAACCAGATGTTTCGCTTCCGTTCCAGGTCGAGGTTGATGCTTCCGAAATTGGAGCAGGGGCTGTTTTGTCGCAGAGAAGTTCTGATTGCTCGGTGATGAAACCATGCGCCTTCTTTTCCAGGAAATTTTCGCCTGCTGAGCGAAATTATGATGTTGGCAATCGAGAGTTGCTAGCCATGAAGTGGGCATTCGAGGCGTGGCGTCATTGGCTTGAAGGAGCTAAGCATCGCGTGGTGGTCTTGACTGATCACAAAAACTTGACTTATCTCGAGTCTGCCAAACGGTTGAATCCTAGACAGGCTCGTTGGTCGCTGTTTTTCTCCCATTTTGACTTTGTGGTTTCGTACCTTCCGGGCTCTAAAAATGTGAAGGCGGATGCCCTGTCTAGGAGTTTTGTGCCCGATTCTCCGGGTTTGTCTGAGCCGGCGGGTATTCTCAAAGAGGGGGTAATTTTGTCTGCCATCTCCCCTTATTTGCGGCGGGTGCTGCAAAAATTTCAGGCTAATAGACCTGACCGTTGCCCAGCGGAGAAACTGTTTGTCCCTGATAGGTGGACGAATAAAGTTATCTCTGATGTTCATTGTTCGGTGTTGGCTGGTCATCCTGGAATCTTTGGTACAAGAGATTTGGTGGCTAGATCCTTTTGGTGGCCGTCTCTGTCGCGGGATGTGCATTCTTTTGTGCAGTCCTGTGGGATTTGTGCTCGGGCTAAGCCCTGCTGTTCTCGTGCCAGTGGGTTGCTTTTGCCCTTGCCGGTCCCGAAGAGGCCTTGGACGCATATCTCTATGGATTTTATTTCGGATCTCCCCGTCTCTCAAAGAATGTCGGTCATTTGGGTGGTTTGTGATCGCTTCTCTAAGATGGTCCATTTGGTGCCCTTGTCTAAATTGCCTTCCTCCTCTGATTTGGTGCCATTGTTTTTTCAGCATGTGGTTCGTTTACATGGCATTCCAGAGAACATCGTTTCTGACAGAGGTTCCCAGTTTGTTTCGAGGTTTTGGCGAGCCTTTTGTGCTAGGATGGGCATTGATTTGTCTTTTTCCTCGGCTTTCCATCCTCAGACAAATGGCCAGACTGAACGAACCAATCAAACCTTGGAAACATATCTGAGATGTTTTGTTTCTGCTGATCAGGATGATTGGGTGTCCTTTTTGCCTTTGGCTGAGTTCGCCCTTAATAATCGGGCCAGCTCGGCTACTTTGGTTTTGCCGTTTTTCTGCAATTCTGGGTTCCACCCTCGTTTCTCTTCAGGGCAGGTTGAGTCTTCAGACTGTCCTGGTGTGGATACTGTGGTGGATAGGTTGCAGCAGATTTGGACTCATGTAGTGGACAATCTGACTTTGTCCCAGGAGAAGGCTCAACGTTTCGCTAACCGCAGGCGCTGTGTGGGTCCCCGACTTCGTGTTGGGGATTTGGTTTGGTTGTCATCTCGTTATATTCCTATGAAGGTTTCCTCTCCTAAATTTAAGCCTCGTTTCATTGGTCCATATAGGATTTCTGAGGTTCTTAATCCTGTGTCTTTTCGTTTGACTCTTCCGGCTTCTTTTTCCATCCATAACGTGTTCCATAGGTCATTGTTGCGGAGATACGTGGCACCTGTGGTTCCATCTATTGATCCTCCTGCTCCGGTTTTGGTTGAAGGGGAATTGGAGTATATTGTGGAGAAGATTTTGGATTCTCGTGTTTCGAGACGGAAACTCCAGTATCTGGTTAAGTGGAAAGGTAATGGTCAGGAAGATAATTCCTGGGTCTTTGCCTCTGATGTCCATGCTGCCGATCTGGTTCGTGCCTTTCATGTGGCTCATCCTGGTCGGCCTGGGGGCTCTGGTGAGGGTTCGTGACCCCTCCTCAAGGGGGGGGTACTGTTGTGAATTCTGTGGCCAAGCTCCCTCCTGTGGTCGTGAGTGGTACTGCGGCTGGTTCTGTCTATAAGCTTCCTTTGGTGGATGAGAGTGGTACTGCGGCTTCTGAGTTTCCTTCCTCAGGTGATGAGGTTAAGTCGTTAGGTGCTGCTCTATTTAACTCCACCTGGTGCTTTGATCCTGGCCTCCAGTCAATGTTCTAGTATTGGTCTTGCTTCCTCCTGGATCGTTCCTGTGGCCTCTCTATCCTGCATAAGCTAAGTTCTGCTTGTGTTATTTTTGTTTGCTATATTTTCTGTCCAGCTTGCTATATTGGTTTTTCTTGCTTGCTGGAAGCTCTGAGACGCAGAGGGAGCACCTCCGTACCGTTAGTCGGCGCGGAGGGTCTTTTTGC
This sequence comes from Ranitomeya imitator, assembly GCF_032444005.1. Classification (NCBI taxonomy): domain Eukaryota; kingdom Metazoa; phylum Chordata; class Amphibia; order Anura; family Dendrobatidae; genus Ranitomeya; species Ranitomeya imitator. The sequence continues at coordinate 98,030,021 of NC_091289.1, read as the reverse complement.
GCCTCTGCGTGGTTGTTTGTAGGTTTTTGTGTTGACCGCAAAGCTATCTTTCCTATCCTCGGTCTATTCAGTAAGTCGGGCCTCACTTTGCTAAATCTATTTCATCTCTGTGTTTGTATTTCATCTTTACTCACAGTCATTATATGTGGGGGGCTGCCTTTTCCTTTGGGGAATTTCTCTGAGGCAAGGTAGGCTTATTTTTCTATCTTCAGGGCTAGTTAGTTTCTCAGGCTGTGCCCAGTTGCATAGGGAGCGTTAGGCGAAATCCACGGCTACCTCTAGTGTGGTGTGATAGGATTAGGGATTGCGGTCAGCAGAGTTTCCACGTCTCAGAGCTCGTCCTATGTTTTTGGTAAATGTCAGGTCACCTTGTGTGCTCTGAACTTCAAGGTCCATTGTGGTTCTGAATTACCTGTTCATAAGAGGTGCCACTCTGCATCCCAGAGCTTCCAGCTAGCAAGGCAAAATCATGATAACAAGCTGGACAAGAAAACAATGAACAAATAATTAACTAGCAGGGACTTAGCTTCTGCTGGAGTAGACAGGTCACCAGAAAGATCCAAGAGCGAACTGAACCAGTACAAGAACATTGACAGCTGGCATGGAGTAACGATCTGAGTGGAGTTAAATAGAGCAGCCAGCCAAAGAATAAACTAAGTCACCTGTGGAAGGAACCTCAGAAGCAGCAGCTCCACTCACAGCCACCAGAGGGAGTCCATGGACAGAACTCGCCGAAGTACCATTCATGACCACAGGAGGGAGTTCGATAAAAGAATTCACAACAGTTATCGTGCTGGGTTTTCCATGGTTGCAGGCACATAATCCTGTGTTGGACTGGAAGTCCATGTCTGTCACTATTTGGGGTTGTCAGGGGGTTCATAATGATGTTTCTTTGATGTCAATCTCCTCTTCTTCACCTTCTGAGATTCCAGAGTTTTTGTCTGATTTTCAGGATGTATTCGATGAGCCCAAGTCCAGTTTTCTTCCTCCGCACAGGGACTGTGATTGTGCTATTGACTTGATTTCAGGCTGTAAGTTTCCTAAGGGTCGACTTTTTAATCTATCTGTGCCTGAACATACCGCCATGCGGAGCTATATTAAGGAGTCTTTGAAGAAAGGGCATATTCGGCCATCTTCTTCACCGTTGGGAGCGGGGTTCTTTTTTGTTGCTAAAAAAGATGGTTCCTTGAGACCCTGTATAGATTATCGCCTCTTGAATAAAATCACGGTCAAGTTTCAATACCCTTTACCGTTACTTTCTGATATGTTTGCTAGGATTAAGGGAGTTAGTTGGTTTACCAAGATTGACCTTCGAGGGGCATATAATCTCGTTCGTATTAAGCAGGGTGATGAATGGAAAACTGCGTTTAACACGCCCGAAGGCCATTTTGAATACCTTGTGATGCCATTCGGACTCTCTAATGCTCCATCTGTTTTTCAGTCCTTCATGCATGATATCTTCCGGACTTATCTTGATAAATTCTTGATTGTATATTTGGACGATATTTTAATTTTTTCCGATGATTGGGAGTCTCATGTGCAACAGGTCAGGATGGTATCTCAGATCCTTCGTGACAATGCCCTGTTTGTGAAAGGGTCTAAGTGTCTCTTTGGGGTGCAGAAAGTCTCTTTTTTGGGCTTCATTTTTTCTCCTTCGTCTATAGAGATGGATCCGGTTAAAGTTCAGGCCATTCATGATTGGATTCAGCCCACATCCGTGAAGAGCCTTCAGAAATTTTTGGGTTTTGCAAATTTTTATCGCCGTTTCACTGCTAATTTTTCAAGCGTGGTTAAACCCTTGACCGATTTGACGAAGAAGGGCGCTGATGTGGCGAATTGGTCCTCTGCGGCTGTCTCTGCCTTTCAGGAGCTTAAACATCGATTTACTTCTGCTCCAGTGTTGCGCCAACCGGATGTTTCTCTTCCATTTCAGGTTGAGGTTGACGCTTCTGAGATTGGGGCAGGGACCGTTTTGTCTCAGAGGGATCCTGTTGGTTCCTTAATGAAACCGTGTGCCTTCTTTTCCCGTAAGTTTTCGCCTGCTGAACGCAATTATGATGTCGGCAATCGGGAGTTGTTGGCTATGATGTGGGCGTTTGAGGAGTGGCGACATTGGCTTGAGGGAGCTAAGCACCGTATTCTGGTCTTGACCGATCATAAGAATTTGATTTACCTCGAGTCTGCTGAACGGCTGAATCCTAGACAGGCTCGATGGTCCTTGTTTTTTTCCCAGTTTGATTTTGTGGTCTCGTACCTTCCGGGTTCTAAGAATATTAAGGCTGATGCCCTCTCTAGGAGTTTTTTGCCTGATTCTCCTGAGGTCTTAGAGCCGGTCGGTATTCTGAAAGAGGGGGTGGTCCTTTCTGCCATTTCCCCTGATTTACGACGGGTTCTTCAGGAATTTCAGGTTGACAAACCTGACCGCTGTCCTGTGGGGAAATTGTTTGTTCCTGACAGATGGACTAGTAGAGTGATTTCTGAGGTTCACTGTTCCGTGTTGGCCAGTCATCCTGGCATTTTTGGTACCAGAGATTTGGTTGGTAGGTCCTTTCGGTGGCCTTCATTGTCACGTGATGTGTGTTCTTTTGAGCAGTCCTGTGGGACTTGTGCGCGGGCCAAGCCTTGTTGCTCCCGTGCTAGTGGGTCTGATCTTCCGGTCTCCCAGAGGATGTCTGTTATCTGGGTTGTTTGTGACCGGTTCTCTAAGATCGATCATTTGTTGCCCTTACCTAAATTGCCTTCCTCTTCTGATTTGGTTCCGTTGTTCTTTCAGCATGTGGTTCGTTTGCATGGCATTCCAGAGAATATTGTGTCTGATAGAGGTTCCCAGTTTGTTTCTAGGTTTTGGCAGGCCTTTTGTGCTAGGCTGGGCATTGATTTGTCTTTTTCTTCTGCATTTCATCCTCAGACAAATGGCCAGACCGAGCGTATTAATCAGACCTTGGAGACATATTTGAGATGCTTTGTGTCTGCTGATCAGGATGATTGGGTGGCCTTCTTGCCATTGGCTGAGTTTGCCCTTAATAATCGGGCTAGTTCGGCTACTTTGGTTTCGCCTTTCTTTTGTAATTTTGGTTTTCATCCTCGTTTTTCTTCTGGGCAGGTTGAGCCTTCTGAATGTTCTTGGTGTGGATTCTGTGGTGGACAGGATGCACCAGATTTGGGCTCATGTGGTGGACAAGTTGGTGTTGTCTCAAGAGGAGGCTCAATGTTTTCCTAATCGTCATCGGTGTGTTGGTTCCCGGCTTCGGGTTGGGGATCTGGTCTGGTTGTCTTCCCGTAATGTTCCTATGAAGGTTTCTTCTCCTAAGTTTAAACCTCGGTTTATTGGTCCTTATAAGATTTCTGAGATTATTAATCCGATGTCTTTTCGACTGGCGCTTCCGGCCTCTTTTGCTATCCATAATGTCTTCCATAGATCTTTGTTGCGGAAATATGTGGAGCCCGTTGTTCTCTCTGCTGATCCTCCGGCCCCTGTGTTGGTTGATGGGGAGTTGGAATATGTTGTTGAGAAGATTTTGGATTCCCATTTTTCAAGGCGGAAGCTTCAGTACCTGGTCAAATGGAAGGGTTATGGCCAGGAGGATATTTCTTGGGTTTTTGCCTCTGATGTCCATGTTGCTGATTTGGTCCGTGCCTTTCATCTGGCTCGTCCTGATTGTCCTAGGGGCCCTGGTGAGGGTTCGGTGACCCCTCCTCAAGGGGGGGGGTACTGTTGTGAATTCTGCTCTTGGGTTCCCTCCACTGGTTGTTGGTGGGAATGCAGTTCTCTGACTCGCAGTCCTGGCCAGGTGTATCGGATAATTACAATTCTGACTGGGATAATTAGGTGTGCAGGATCCTTTAGCCCTTGCCAGTTGTCAATGTTTCTTTGGAAGTGTTGGATCTCTGCCTGGCCTCTCCTGCTTATCTGCCAGTTCAGCAAAGATAAGTGTCTGTTTCTTGTCCTGTGGCACACATGCAGTGTGCTTATTTTCAGTACTGTTCGTTTGTTTTTCTTTTGTCCAGATTAGACTGTGTCTGTGTTTTCTCAGTCTGGTTGGTTTCACTGGAGTTGCAGATATACGCTCCTACATCTTTAGTTAGATGTAGGAAGTTTTTTGTATATTCTGCTGTGGATTTTTTGAAGGGTTTTAATACTAACCGCACAGAACTCTGTCCTATTCTGTCCTATCTAGCTAGAGTGGCTTCCTGTGCTAAATCCTGTTTTTTCTGCCTGTGTATGTTTTTTCTTCTCCGACTCACCGCCAATATTTGTGGAGGGCTGTCTATCCTTTGGGGATTTTCTCTGAGGCAAGATAGTATTCCGATTTCCATCTTTAGGGGTATTTAGTCCTCCGGCTGTGATGAGGTGTCTAGGTGTGTTAGGTACACTCCACGGCTACATCTAGTTGTGGTGTTAAGTTCAGGGTTGCGGTCAGTATAGTGGCCACTTTCTCCAGTGAAAGTTCTCATGCAGCTCCAAGGTCACCGGATCATAACACCCAACCAAACTAGTAGCCCCACTGCAGTTGTTTGATTAAAAAACTATTTAACAAGAGCCTGAAGATTGAAGCTCAGGAAAGGCAACCAGGAGAACACCTTGGAGCGGCAGACACCGTCTCTACAACCCAGACCCAACTTGTAGGCCTAATGCAGTGTTGTTTCAACAACTACTTAACAAGAGCTTCAAGATAGAAGCGAAGGAGAGGCAACAGAGAGAACACCTTGACTCAGTTTGTAGACCACAACGAAACTTGTGGCCCCAATGCAGTTTTATAATTCTGACAAGCTGAAAATCAGCCTTTTTTTTTTTTTTTTTTTTAGAGGAGGACAGCTGTATTAAGTGGCGCAGACAGACACTGCTAGAAGGCCTTACACCACAAAGTAGGCTCACTGCAAGATGAAAAAAGTTACATGGGTACACGGTCAGCATTGGTGTGCTCAGCGGAGGACAAATGGAAGGAGGGACTGCGGACAGACTTAGTAGGCCTAAAATTTTAAAAAAATAGGCTCAAAGCAGTTTGAATTATCTTGCAGGGGTATACAGGCAGCATTAGTGTGGTCAGCGGAGGACAATTGGAAGGAGGGACCGCAGACAGACTTAGTAGGCCTAAAATAAAAAAAATTAGGCTCAATGCTGTTTGAATTATCTTGAAGGGGTACACAGGCAGCATTGGTGTAAGCGGAGGACGATTGGAAGGAGTGTCTGACACAGTTAGTACTCCCAAAAAATAAATAGATGTTAATGTCTCGCAAAACAACAAAACCAAAAAACAAAAGGGTGGCATACTTAGGTACAGGGGTGGGCTCCTCTGCTGAGTTTCAGACATAGTAATTTGGCGCTAAGTATTTACTGGTGTCAATATTGGACACTGACCCTGACTATTTTAAGTAGCATCATACATGTCAACAAATTGGTATTGTCAGTGCCAGGCATTGAAGAATGTCAGCGCATAGACTAAACATTGGTGCAGCTGTGAGAGATAATTTTGCAAGTGGTAGAACTGTGTTTGAGCTGGGGGGGAAACTCTCTTGTGGCTGGCGGTACAGGCCCAGGGCCCCTCATGTTACAATGGTGTGTCTGATGTTGGTTGCATGCCACCACCGCCAGAGACACTTTATTGTACTATGAGGGACCCAGTGGCAGTACCGTCGACCAAAAAAGGGCACATCCACCTCTTCAGACAAACGGGTGCTTGCACCAAGTGGCGAGACCACGGCCCCGTGGGGTGAGTTAGCCCATTTAGGGAGGTGTAAACATGTTGTATGCTGGACAAACAGCTGCTGCAAATTAAGAGATTGGAACAGTCAGTAAGACCAGTCCACAACCGAGACCTTTTTATAGGAAAGCTGGGTGTCAGCCGGGAAAGGTGGGGCAAAACAATTCGAAATCCATGAGTGGTTCATTTTAATGAAGGTTAGATCATCAACATTTTGGGTAGCCAGACGAGTCCTTTTTTCGGTCAATATTGAACCAGCAGCACTGAATACTCTTTCTGATAGCACACTAGCTGCTGGGCAAGCAAGCTCCTGCAATGCATATTCTGCCAATTGAGGCCAGGTGTCTATTTTGGATGCCCAGTAGTCAAATGGGAATGACGGTTGAGGGAGAACATCGATAAGGGATGAAAAATAGTTAGTAACCATACTGGACAAATGTTGTCTCCTGTCACTTTGAATTAATGCTGCAGTACCTGTCCTGTCTGCGGTCATTGCGAAATCACTCCACAACCTGGTCAGAAAACCCCTCTGTCCAACGCCACTTCTGATTTGTAAACTTCAAAGAGCACAGCTGACCGCACAACCGCTGCAGCTGACTGCGTCCGCTCCAGGCTAATTAGCCACAGCTGACCCACAGATCTCGGGTGCTTGCGCCAGACCGGCGCGAAACGGCCGTCGTTCTGCTCCCACATTCTTCTGTATAGACACCCCCGTGCCGTGAAGATTTTCATCAATAAAGGAACCTGCTTAGAAGATCGGTGAGTGCTGCCGCTTTCTTTCTCCTGCATCCACTTCTGATTTGTGCACCTCTAACACCTCTGCCCTGTTGCCCCCTGCACCTCGTGTGAGAACCATCACCGGCGCTGTGTGCTGGGAATGCCTGAATCAAACAGTCTACAAGAGTTGCTTGTTTGGTTGCTAATATTTGTTCGAGTTTCTCATGTGGCATGATATTTTGCAATTTGCCTTTATAGCGAGGATCAAGGAGGCAGGCCAACAAGTAATCGTCATCGGTCATCATTTTAATAATGCGTGGGTCACTTTTGAGGATACGTAAGGCATAATCCGCCATGTGGGCCAAAATTCCAGTTGTCAAATCTGCGGTTGTGCTGGGTTGAGGGGCAGTTTCAGGCAAATCTACATCACTTGTCTCCCTCAAAAAACCTGAACCGGCCTTGCAACGCCACCAGTTTCTATTGGCCCCGGAGAAGCTTCCTCATTCAAAAAATACTCATCCCCATCATCCTCCTCGTCCTCCTCCTCTTTGCCCGCTACCTCGTCCTGTAGATTGCCCTGACAAGACAATGGCTGACTGTCATCAAGGCTATCCTCTTCCTCGGCTGCAAACACCTGCTCCTTTATGTGCGTCAAACTTTGCATCAGCAGACGCATTAGGGGGATGCTCATGCTTATTATGGCATTGTCTGCACTAACTGTTGTGAATTCTGTTTTCGGGCTCCCTCCTGTGGTCATGAATGGTACTTCGGCTGCTTCTGTCCATGGACTTCCTCTGGTGGGTGTTTCTGAGTTTCCTCCTCAGGTGACGAGGTTAATTCGTTAGCTGGCTGCTCTATTTAACTCCACTTAGATCTTTGCTCCATGCCACCTGTCAATGTTCCAGTATTGGTCTAGTTCACTCCTGGATCGTTGTTGTTACCTGTCTTCCCAGCAGAAGCTAAGTTCCAGCTTGTATTTCTTTGGTTTGCTATTTTTCTGTCCAGCTTGCTATTTTTATTGTTGTCTTGCTTGCTGGAAGCTCTGGGACGCAGAGGGAGCGCCTCCGCACCGTGAGTCGGTGCGGAGGGTCTTTTTGCGCCCTCTGCGTGGTCTTTTTGTAGGTTTTTGTGCTGACCGCAAAGTAACCTTTCCTATCCTCGGTCTGTTCAGTAAGTCGGGCCTCACTTTGCTAAATCTATTTCATCTCTGTATTTGTATTTTCATCTTTACTCACAGTCATTATATGTGGGGGGCTGCCTTTTCCTTTGGGGAATTTCTCTGAGGCAAGGTAGGCTTTATTTTTCTATCTTCAGGGCTGGCTAGTTCCTTAGGCTGTGCCGAGTTGCATAGGGAGCGTTAGGCGCAACCCACGGCTATTTCTAGTGTGTTTGATAGGATTAGGGATTGCAATCAGCAGAGTTCCCACGTCCCAGAGCTCGTCCTTTATTATCTTTTCGGATGATTGGGAGTCTCATGTGAAGCAGGTCAGAATGGTGTTCCAGGTCCTTCGTGCGAATTCCTTGTTTGTGAAGGGGTCAAAGTGTCTCTTTGGAGTTCAGAAGGTTTCATTTTTGGGGTTCATTTTTTCCCCTTCTACTATCGAGATGGACCCTGTTAAAGTCCAGGCCATTTACGATTGGACTCAACCGACATCTGTGAAGAGCCTGCAAAAGTTCCTGGGCTTTGCTAATTTTTATCGGCGCTTCATTGCTAATTTTTCTACTGTTGCTAAACCGTTAACTGATTTGACCAAGAAGGGTGCTGATGTGGTCAATTGGTCTTCTGCAGCTGTAGAGGCTTTTCAGGAGTTGAAGCGTCGTTTTTCTTCTGCCCCTGTGTTGTGCCAGCCAGATGTTTCGCTCCCGTTTCAGGTTGAGGTTGATGCTTCTGAGATTGGAGCAGGGGCTGTTTTGTCGCAAAGAAATTCTGATGGCTCGGTGATGAAGCCATGTGCTTTCTTTTCTAGAAAGTTTTCGCCTGCTGAGCGTAATTATGATGTTGGTAATCGTGAGTTGTTGGCCATGAAGTGGGCATTCGAGGAGTGGCGTCATTGGCTTGAAGGAGCCAAGCATCGCGTGGTGGTCTTGACAGATCACAAGAATTTGACTTATCTTGAGTCTGCCAAACGGTTGAATCCGAGACAGGCTCGATGGTCGTTATTTTTCTCCCGTTTTGATTTTGTGGTTTCATACCTTCCGGGCTCTAAGAATGTGAAGGCTGATGCCCTGTCAAGGAGTTTTGTGCCTGACTCTCCGGGTGTTCCTGAGCCGGCGGGTATTCTCAAAGAGGGGGTAATTTTGTCTGCCATCTCCCCTGATTTGCGGCGGGTGCTGCAAAAATTTCAGGCTGATAGACCTGACCGTTGCCCAGCGGAGAAACTGTTTGTCCCTGATAGATGGACTAGTAGAGTCATCTCTGAGATTCATTGTTCAGTGTTGGCTGGGCATCCTGGAATCTTTGGTACCAGAGATTTGGTGGCTAGATCCTTTTGGTGGCCGTCTTTGTCACGGGATGTGCGTTCTTTTGTGCAGTCCTGTGGGACTTGTGCTCGGGCTAAGCCCTGCTGTTCTCGTGCCAGTGGGTTGCTTTTGCCCTTGCCTGTCCTGAAGAGGCCCTGGACGCATATTTCTATGGATTTTATTTCGGATCTCCCCGTCTCTCAAAAGATGTCGGTCATTGGGTTGGTTTGTGATCGCTTTTCTAAGATGGTCCATTTGGTACCTTTGTCTAAATTGCCTTCCTCCTCTGATTTGGTGCCATTATTTTTCCAGCATGTGGTTCGTTTACATGGTATCCTGGAGAACAGCGTTTCTGACAGAGGTTCCCAGTTTGTTTCGAGGTTTTGGCGATCCTTTTGTGCAAGGATGGGCATTGATTTGTCTTTTTCCTCGGCTTTCCATCCTCAGACAAATGGCCAAACCGAACGAACTAATCAAACTTTGGAAACATATCTGAGATGCTTTGTTTCTGCTGATCAGGATGATTGGGTGTCCTTTTTGCCGTTGGCTGAGTTCGCCCTTAATAATCGGGCCAGCTCGGCTACTTTGGTTTCGCCGTTTTTCTGCAATTCTGGTTTCCATCCTCGTTTCTCTTCAGGGCAGGTTGAGTCTTCGGACTGTCCTGGTGTAGATACTGTGGTGGATAGGTTGCAGCAGATTTGGACTCATGTGGTGGACAATTTGACATTGTCCCAGGAGAAGGCTCAACGTTTCGCTATCCGCCAGCGCTGTGTGGGTCCCCGACTTCGTGTTGGGGATTTGGTTTGGTTGTTGTCTCGTTATGTTCCTATGAAGGTTTCCTCTCCTAAGTTTAAGCCTCGTTTCATTGGTCCATATAAGATTTCTGAGGTTATCAATCCTGTGTCATTTCGTTTGGCCCTTCCTGCTTCTTTTGCCATCCATAATGTGTTCCATAGGTCGTTATTGCGGAGATACGTGGCGCCTGTGGTTCCATCCGTTGATCCTCCTGCCCCGGTGTTGGTTGAGGGGGAGTTGGAGTATGTAGTGGAGAAGATTATGGATTCTCGTGTTTCGAGACGGAAACTCCAGTACCTGATCAAGTGGAAGGGTTATGGTCAGGAAGATAATTCCTGGGTTTTTGCCTCTGATGTTCATGCTGCCAATCTGGTTCGTGCCTTTCATTTGGCTCATCCTGGTCGGCCTGGGGGCTCTGGTGAGGGTTCGGTGACCCCTCCTCAAGTGGGGGGTACTGTTGTGAATTCTGTTGTCGGGCTCCCTCCTGTGGTCATGAATGGTACTTCGGCTGGTTCTGTCCATGGACTTCCTCTGGTGGGTGTTTCTGAGTTTCCTCCTCAGGTGACGAGGTTAATTCGTTAGCTGGCTGCTCTATTTAACTCCACTTAGATCTTTGCTCCATGCCACCTGTCAATGTTCCAGTATTGGTCTAGTTCACTCCTGGATCGTTGTTGTTACCTGTCTTCCCAGCAGAAGCTAAGTTCCAGCTTGTATTTCTTTGGTTTGCTATTTTTCTGTCCAGCTTGCTATTTTTATTGTTTTCTTGCTTGCTGGAAGCTCTGGGATGCAGAGGGAGCGCCTCCGCACCGTGAGTCGGTGCGGAGGGTCTTTTTGCGCCCTCTGCGTGGTCTTTTTGTAGGTTTTTGTGCTGACCGCAAAGTAACCTTTCCTATCCTCGGTCTGTTCAGTAAGTCGGGCCTCACTTTGCTAAATCTATTTCATCTCTGTGTTTGTATTTTCATCTTTACTCACAGTCATTATATGTGGGGGGCTGCCTTTTCCTTTGGGGAATTTCTCTGAGGCAAGGTAGGCTTTATTTTTCTATCTTCAGGGCTAGCTAGTTCCTTAGGCTGTGCCGAGTTGCATAGGGAGCGTTAGGCGCAATCCACGGCTATTTCTAGTGTGTTTGATAGGATTAGGGATTGCGGTCAGCAGAGTTCCCACGTCCCAGAGCTCGTCCTTTATTATCAGTAACTATCAGGTCATTCCGTGTGCTCTTAACCACCAGGTCCATTGTTGTCCTGACCACCAGGTCATAACAACTAACCAGCCGTGTGCATTCCTCAAAACACTGAAGGACTTGACACAGGTCTTGTACCTTCGACCACTGCACACCTGACAACTCCATGTCTGCCATCCAACTGCCTGCCCGTGTATGTGTATCCTCCCACTAATACATAACAGCACGCCTCTGTTCGCACAGTCTCTGAAGCATGTGCAGTGTGGAGTTCCACCTTGTTGCAACGTCGATGATTAGGCGATGCTGGGGAAGGATCAAAGACCGCTGATGGTTCTCCATACGCCTGGAGTGTACAGGAGAACGGCGGATATGCGCACTTTGAGGAGCAGGTCGGGTAACCCCGGATAACTTTTCAAGAAGCACTGCACCACCAGGTTTAAGGTGTGAGCCAGGCAAGGAATGTGTTTCAGCTGGGAAAGGGCTATGGCAGCCATAAAATTCCTTCCGTTATCACTCACTACCTTTCCTGCCTCAAGATGTACAGTGCCCAGCCATGACTGAGTTTCTTGCTGCAAGAACTCGGACAGAACTTCCGCGGTGTGTCTGTTGTCGCCCAAACACTTCATTGCCAATACAGCCTGCTGACGCTTGCCACTAGCTGTTCCATAATGGGACACCTCGTGTTCAACAGTGGCAATTGCGGATGGAGTTTTCGTGCGACTGCGGTCTGTGGACGAGCTCTCGCTTCTGCAGGAGGACGAGTAGGTGTAGGAGGAGGGGGGCGAACGCCTACAGCCAATTGTTTCCTAGACCGTGGGCTAGGCAGAACTGTCCCAATATTGCTGTCCCCTGTGGACCCTGCATCCACCACATTAACCCAGTGTGCCATGATGGACACGTAACGTCCCTGGCCATGCCTACTGGTCCATGCATCTGTTGTCAGGTGCACCTTTGTACTCACAGATTGCCTGAGTGCATGGATGATGCGGTCTTTTACATTCTGGTGGAGGGCTGGGATGGCTTTTCTCGAAAAGAAGTGTCGACTGGGTAGCTCGTAGCGTGGTTCAGCGTAGTCCATCAGGGCTTTGAAAGCTTCGCTTTCAACTAACCGGTAGGGCATCATCTCTAATGAGATTAGTCTAGCAATGTGGGCGTTCAAACCCTGTGTACGCGGATGCGAGGATGAGTACTTCCTTTTCCTAACGAGAGTCTCATGTAGGGTGAGCTGGACTGGAGAGCTGCAGATCGTGGAACTAGCGAGGGTGCCGGTGGACATGGCAGACTGAGAGAGGGTTGGAGATGGTATTCTTGCTGGTGCCCTACATGCAGTGTTTCCTACTACGAAACTGGTGATTCCCTGACTGCTTTGGCCTGGCGAAGAAGCCTGCACATTTACTGCTGGTGGTGCGGGAAATGGTGGGCTTACAGTGAGGGAAGGGATGTAGCGTTGCTGACTAGCTTCATTGGCTGAGGGAGCTACAACCTTAAGGGACGTTTGGTAGTTAGTCCAGGCTTGCAAATGCATGGTAGTTAAATGTCTACGCATGCAACTTGTATTTAGTTCTCCTCTTCCCACAGGTATGCACTGACTTTACCCAGCTCTCCCTGGCTCCAGAATATCTCTGTATACTGCATTGATTTTCCATGGTATGCACTGACTTTACCCAGCTCTCCCTGGCTCCAGAATATCTCTGTATACTGCATTGATTTTCCATGGTATGCACTGACTTTACCCAGCTCTCCCTGGCTCCAGAATATCTCTGTATACTGCATTGATTTTCCATGGTATGCACTGACTTTACCCAGCTCTCCCTGGCTCCAGAATATCTCTGTATACTGCATTGATTTTCCATGGTATGCACTGACTTTACCCAGCTCTCCCTGGCTCCAGAATATCTCTGTATACTGCATTGATTTTCCATGGTATGCACTGACTTTACCCAGCTCTCCCTGGCTCCAGAATATCTCTGTATACTGCATTGATTTTCCATGGTATGCACTGACTTTACCCAGCTCTCCCTGGCTCCAGAATATCTCTGTATACTGCATTGATTTTCCATGGTATGCACTGACTTTACCCAGCTCTCCCTGGCTCCAGAATATCTCTGTATACTGCATTGATTTTCCATGGTATGCACTGACTTTACCCAGCTCTCCCTGGCTTCTGAATGTCTCTGTATATTGCACTGGCTTTTCTATGCTTCCCCTGGATCTGAGTGTCTTGGTGCAGCACATATAATCCTTTTAGTATGCTTTCTCACCTATGAGCTTGTTTCCATGACCTGTTTTGATGTATCTCATTGTGTGATCCTGGCATCTCTTTGAGTGGTCAGTCTTACCCCTCCCTCACTTTATGACCTTTGCTTAACTCTCTACATCTGGTCTCCCATACCCAGCCACCCCCTCATTCACACCTGATTGCCCTTAACTGGGGATATATTCACATGCAGGAGTCTGCTATAGACTCAGTCTGCTGAAAATCATCTTTTAACTTCCATCTTTTAAATTACATCTTTTTAATTATGATTCTGAATTAGACTGAATTGGACTGGAATTGACTGGAAGGTAACAGACTACTAACCACTACAATGTTTCGGTTTCTTTTCTCTTTCACCCCCATACTACTTTCCTTCTTACAATCTCCTGCAATCACTCCACCTAGTAAGGAACTAGTCATTTCTTCCTCCATACTCCCCAGCCATCTCACCTTCCCCTCAGAACTGTTCCTCCACATACAATCCTTTTTCTCCAGACACACACGGCCACATCATGTCCTATCCTGCTCCCACCTTCTAATGATCTGTCTGTTACTCCTCATTGCTGGTGACATATCCCCAAATCCCGGCCCTCCCCAATTCATCCCCACACTCGTTTCTAACCCCCTGCCACGATCCTCCGCACGTTTTCCCAACCACGACAACCTCATACCCATTCATCCAGCCCCCACTCCCCCGCTCCCCCTACTTGGAGCACTATGGAACGCACGCTCCATCTGCAACAAACTGCCATTTATCCATGACCTCTTCATCACCAACAAACTCTCCTTCCTCGGCCTCACTGAAACCTGGCTCACCCCCTCTGACTCGGCCTCTCCAGCTGCGCTCTCCTATGGCGGATTCCACCTCTCTCACACCCCTCGCCCCAGCAACAAACGCGGTGGAGGAGTTGGCTTGCTCCTGTCCGACACCTGCTCCTTTACTCCAATCCCGCTACCACCCTCCGCTACTCTTCCCTCGTTTGAGGTGCACTCTGTCCGCATCTATACCCCCTCCAACCTCCAGCTGGCTGTCATCTACCGCCCCCCAGAACTAGCCATCTCCACCTTTCTCGACCACTTCACCACCTGGCTACTTCATTTCCTCTCTGTTGACATCCCCACTATCATCATGGGTGATTTCAATGTCCCCATTGACACTTTCACCTCAGCTACCTCTAAACTTTTATCACTGACTGCCTCCTTTGGCCTCACTCAATGGTCCTCTGAGGCCACTCACAAAGATGGCCACACGCTGGACCTCATCTTCACCCGCCTCTGCTCCCTTACTAACCTCACTAACACACCCCTCCCCCTGTCTGACCACAACCTACTGACATTCTCGTCCCTCTCCTCTCCTAGTGTGCAACCCCCACTCCACAAACTCACTCACCCTCGCCGAAATCTCAAACATCTCAACTTACAATCACTCTCTGAGTCCCTTCTCCCTCTCACAGACATAGCTTCCCTTCATGACACAGATGCTGCTGCCACTTTTTATAACACCACAATAACAACAACACTCGATTCGGCCGCCCCACTCATGCATAGTAAAACTCGTACAATTAACAGGCAGCCCTGGCTGACCAGCCTGACCAAAGAATTGAGACGGGCTTCCAGGATTGCTGAGCGGAGATGGAAGCGATCCCACTCTGCCGACCACTTCACTGCATACAAGCAGTCCCTCGCCAGCTTCAAGTCTGCGCTCACTGCCGCAAAACAAACTTACTTCTCATCCCTCATATCCTCCCTGTCCCACAACCCTAAACAGCTTTTCAACACTTTCAATTCTCTACTCCGTCCCCCCGCACCTCCTCCTTCCCCCCTCATTTCTGCTGATGACTTCGCCTCTTTCTTTAAACAGAAGATCGATACGATCAGAGAAAGCTTTGGCCCACAGCGCCCACTGACCCTCTTAGCTGCTCAACCCTGCTCCTCCAAAACCAGCTTCTCCACCATGACAGAAGATCAGCTCTCCACCCTCCTGTCAAGATCACACCTCACCACCTGCACGCTTGACCCGCTCCCATCCCACCTCATCCCTAACCTTTCCACGGTCTTCATCCCAACCCTAACGCACCTCTTCAACCTCTCACTCACAACAGGTGTCTTTCCCTCATCCTTCAAGCATGCCAAGATCACACCCATCCTCAAAAAGCCCTCCCTCGACCCATCCTCTGTGTCTAGCTATCGCCCGATATCTCTTCTCCCTTATGCCTCCAAATTGCTGGAGCAACACGTCCATCTTGAACTGTCCTCCCACTTCTCCTCCTGCTCCCTCTTTGATCGGTTACAATCAGGCTTCCGTTCCCATCACTCAACTGAAACTGCCCTAACTAAAGTCACCAATGACCTACTAACTGCCAGGAGCAAGCGACACTACTCTGTCCTCCTTCTCCTGGACTTGTCTTCTGCCTTTGACACTGTAGACCACTCCCTTTTGCTACAAATCCTCTCATCCCTTGGCATCACAGACTTGGCCCTTTCCTGGATCTCGTCATATCTGACAGACCGAACATTCAGTGTCTCCCTCCCCCACACCACCTCCTCACTTCGCCCCTTGTCAGTCGGTGTTCCTCAAGGCTCTGTTCTAGGACCCCTACTCTTCTCCATCTACACTTTCGGCCTGGGACAGCTCATAGAATCCCACGGTATGCAGTACCATCTCTACGCTGACGATACGCAGATCTACCTCTCCGGACCTGACCTCTCCTCCTTGCTTACCAAAATCCCGCACTGTCTGTCTGCCATTTCAGCCTTCTTTTCTGCTCGCTTTCTACAACTGAACATGGACAAAACAGAATTCATCATCTTTCCCCCATCTCACTCTACCCCTCCACCAGACCTATCCATCAATGTCAATGGCTGCTCACTATCCCCAGTCCCACACGCCCGGTGCCTCGGGGTGATCCTCGACTCTGCCCTCTCTTTCAAGCCACATATCCAAGCCCTTGCCTCCTCCTGTCGTCTCAAACTCAAAAATATTTCCCGGATCCGTGCTTTCCTTGACCGCAACACTGCAAAAACGCTAGTGCATGCCCTTATCATCTCCCGCCTCGACTACTGCAACCTCCTACTCTCTGGACTCCCCTCTAGCACTCTGGCACCACTCCAATCCATCCTACACTCTGCTGCCCGACTAATCCACCTGTCCCCCCGCTATTCCCCAGCCTCTCCCCTGTGTCAAGCCCTTCACTGGCTTCCTATCGCCCAGAGACTCCAGTTCAAAACCCTCACACTGACATACAAAGCCATCCACAACCTGTCTCCTCCATACATCTGTGACATGGTCTCCCGGTACCTACCTACACGCGACCTCCGGTCCTCCCAAGACCTCCTTCTCTACTCCCCTCTCATCTCTTCTTCCCATAACCGCATCCAAGACTTCTCCCGTGCTTCCCCCATACTCTGGAACTCTCTACCCCAACACATCAGACTTGCGCCTACCATAGAAACCTTCAAAAAGAACCTGAAGACTCATCTCTTCCGACAAGCCTACAGCCTGCAGTGATCCTCAACCTACTGAACAGCCGCACAGCCAGCTCTTCCCTCTCCTAGTGTATCCTCACCCACCCCCTGCAGACTGTGAGCCCTCGCGGGCAGGGTCCTCCCTCCTTATGTACTCGTGTGCCTTGTTATCTGCTCATGTTTAATGTATTTGTCTATATTTGCCCCGTATTCACATGTAAAGCGCCATGGAATAAATGGCGCTATAAAAATGTATAATAATAATAATAATAATAATATTTAGAATTTTAAGATTCTGACCTCTGCTTAAGGTAGTTGAACATTTTTGACAGATGACTTTGCGCTGATCATTTGGATGTTGTTTAAAAAAATGCCAGACTGCACTCCTTCTACTATCCGATACCTTTTCAGGCATTGCAGACTGAGCTTCTTTAACCGGATGTCCATGCTGTCCTACAACTGGTTTTGGTTTTGCCACACGTTTTTGGCCAGATACGGGCCTGGCAGATGGAACCTGTTGCGATGTTGATGCCTTCTGCGGCTCCTCCTCCTCCGCTTCAGAGCTACTGCTGCCTGCACCCTGTTCCCCCAATGGCTGCCAATCGGGGTCAACAACTGGGTCATCTATGACCTCCTCTTCTATCTCGTGTGCAACTTCATCTCACCTTGTAAGCCGGTGGTATAGCGTTCGTGACGGGGCACCATAGTCTCATCAGGGTCTGATTCTGGATCAGTACACTGCGAGGGCAATGTTCTGGTCTGAGTCAAAGGAACAGCATAGTAATCTGGCTGTGGCTGTGCATCTGTGCACTCCATGTCTGATTCAACTTGTAATGGGCTTGGCCTGTTAACTGTTTCACTTTCTAACCCAGGAACGGTATGTGTAAAGAGCTCCATGGAGTAACCCGTTGTGTCACCTGACTCATCCTTCTCTGTTGTTCTTGGTGAAGAAGACAAGGAAGCGACTTGTCCCTGACCGTGAACATCCACTAACGATGCGCTGCTTTTACATTTAGCAGTTTCATAAGAGGAGGCGAAAGAGCTAGAGGCTGAGTCAGCAAGGAAAGCCAAAACTTGTTCTTGCTGCTCCGGCTTTAAAAGCGGTTTTCCTACTCCCAGAATAGGGAGCGTTCGAGGCCTTGTGTAGCCAGACGACGAACCTGGCTCAACAACTCGAGACTTAGGTGCTATATTGCTTTTCCCATGACCACCTGATGCTCCACCACCACTTCCATCATTACCAGCTGGCAATGACCGCCCACGGCCACGACCTCTTCCACCAGACTTCCTCATTGTTTGAAAAACGTAACCAAACTAACGGTATTTGTTACTGAAAAAAAACTTACAAGGTGAACTCAAACTTCTGTTGGATTTATATATCCCTTTATAGGTGGGTGAGACTGCAGGGAAAATCAGGCCCAATGTATAACAGTACACAGCTTCAGTGACAGACAGATATGCCACTAACAGGACTGACGCTGATGCAGACACGACCAATAAAAATCTCCCCCTTTTTATTTTTTCTGGGAGAATATTGAAGAAATGTGGCCCACTCTTATACAGTATACGTTCTGTGGCACAAAATTAGAGACAGATGCCACACACAGCACTAGCAATGAGGCAGAATTGCCAATCTTACTCTCCCACTATTTTTTTTTCAGGGAGAATTTAAAAGAAATCTGGCCCAGTATTACACACTAGGTTTAATGTGGCACAAAATTTGAGACAGGTGGCACACACAGGAGTGGCACTGAAGCAGAAGTGCCAATCTTAATCTCCCACTATTTTTTTTCAGGGAGAATAAAAGAAATCTGGCCAAGTATTACACACTAGGTTTAATGTGGCACAAAATTTGAGACAGGTGGCACACACAGGAGTGGCACTGAAGCAGAAATGCCAATCTTAATCTCCCACTATTTTTTTTTCAGGGAGAATTTAAAAGAAAACTGGCCCAGTATTACACACTAGGTTTAATGTGGCACAAAATTTGAGACAGGTGACACACACAGCACTGGCAATGAAGTAGAAATGCCAATCTTAATCTCCCACTATTTTTTTTTCAGGCAGAATTTAAAAGAAATCTAGCCCAGCATTACACACTAGGTTTAATGTGGCACAAAATTTGAGACAGGTGGCACACACAGGAGTGGCACTGAAGCAGACATGCCAATCTTAATCTACCACTATTTTTTTTTCAGGGAGAATTTAAAAGAAATCTGGCTCAGTATTACACACTAGGTTTAATGTGGCACAAAATTTGAGACAGGTGGCACACACAGGAGTGGCACTGAAGCAGAAATGCCAATTAATCTCCCACTATTTTTTTTTCAGGGAGAATTTAAAAGAAATCTGGCCCAGTATTACACAGTAGGTTTAATGTGGCACAAAATTTGAGACAGGTGGCACACACAGGAGTGGCACTGAAGCAGAAATGCCAATCTTAATCTCCCACTATTTTTTTTTTCAGGGAGAATTTAAAAGAAATCTGGCCCAATATTACACACTAGGTGTAATGTGGCACAATATTTGAGACAGGTGGCACACACAGGAGTGGCACTGAAGCAGAAATGCCAATCTTAATCTCCCACTATTTTTTTTCAGGGAGAATTTAAAAGAAATCTGGCCCAGTATTACACACTAGGTTTAATGTGGCACAAAATTTGAGACAGGTGGCACACACAGGAGTGACACTGAAGCAGAAATGCCAATCTTAATCTCCCACTATTTGTTTTTTTTTCAGGGAGAATTTAAAAGAAATCTGGCCCAGTATTACACACTAGGTTTAATGTGGCACAAAATTAGAGACAGATGCCACACACAGCACTGGCACTGAGGCAAAATTGCCAATCTTAATCTCCCACTATTTTTTTTTATTTATGGGAGAATTGGCAAGAAATCAGGCCCACTGTTAGACTGTATGTTTTCTGTGCCAGAAAATGAGACACAGATGCCACACACAGGACTGCCACTGATACAGATTTGCCAATTTTAATCTGCACCCTTTTTTTTTTCTTCAGGGAGACTAGTGAATAAATCTGGGCCACTGTATTAGAGTATATTTTCTGTGGCAGAAAGTGACTTGAAGAGATATAACGAAACAAAAAAAAAAAAGGGACTGTCCTACAATTACTATCTCCCTGCAGTAATCTCAGCAAAGTATGGCAGGCAGCAATAACAAGGAGTGGACTGCTGCACAAAAAAGTCAAAAGTGTGGACAAACAAACAAGATAGCTGTGCAGAAAGGAAGGAACAACAGGAATTGTGCTTTGAAAAAAGCAGTTGGTTTGCACAGCGGTGTACAAACAGCAATGCAGCTATCAGGGAGCCTTCTAGGGCAGCCCAATGAGCTACAGCGCTGAGGGAAAAAAATGTAGCCTCCACTGTCCCTGCAAACAAAAGGTAGTGTTGGACAGTGGAAATCGCTACAGCACAAGCGGTTTGGGGGTTAATGTACCCTGCCTAACGCTATCCCTGCTTCTGACGAAGCGGCAGCAACCTCTCCCTATGCTCATATCAGCAGCAGCAGTACGATGGCGGTCGGCGGGAACGCCCCTTTATAGCCCCTGTGACACCGCAGAAAGCAAGCCAATCACTGCAATGCCCTTCTCTAAGATGGTGATGACTGAGACCTATGGCATCACGCTGCCCACACTCTGCGTCCACCTTCATTGGCTGAGAAATGGCGCTTTTCGCGTCATTGAAGCGCGACTTTGGTGCGAAAGTCGCGTACCGCATGGCCGACCCCACACAGGGATCGGGTCGCGTTTCATGAAACTCGACTTTGCCAAAAGTCGGCGACTTATGAAAATGACCAACCCGTTTCGCTCAACCCTAGTGAGGAGCCTGCCCGCGAAGGCTCACAATCTACACGTTTGAATGTATGTTGTAAGTATGTAGTATGTACATAGAATTGTAACAACTCTGCTGGCATCACGGCATGGCCTCTCATTTCTCACACAATCTTACCCACTGCTCCAGGCCATGATGTGGATTCTGTTTCATGCCAGCTGCATATTCTGTCTCTCTGCCCTCTGCATGCTTCATGGCTGTGTGTTTAGGGGGCCGGCACCTGAACTCTCTGGTTCTTATAGGAATCAGGTGCATCTGTCTAATCTGTTCCTGACCAATTACCAAGAGGCCTCCTGTATATAGTGCAGCTCCACCCTGTGGTCTGGGCCTGTGCAATGTGTTAGCTCAGTTAGTGTTTAGCTTCTGAGTTTGCCAGGTCTTGCTCTGAGTTACTCCCTCTCTGGAGGCTTTTCTCTGTGCTATTGCCTTTGATCTTGTTGTCTGCCCTCCAGGAGGCAGAATATCCTGGTCCCTGTGTCTTTGTCCTTGTGTCTTGTTCCATTGCCTTGTCTGTACTTTGTCTTATCTCGGTCTCTTTGTCTGTGGCTTCCTTCCCTGCTGTGTCTTTCCTTGTGTTCTCAGTCTGCTTCTGCTCCGCACTCTTGCGGCTCTGCCTGCTCTTTAGCTTTGTGGCTTGATCTCTACTCCGCACTCCTGCGGTTCTGCTCCTCTCTACTCTGCTCCGCTCCCATTGCTGTTGTAATCAATTGCTGCAGCTCCTCTCCGCAATCCTTGTGGTTCCACTCTGCTTAGCTTCAGCAGTGTCTATTGCTGCAGCTCCTCTCAACATTCCTTGTGGCTCCGCTCTGCTTAGCTTTTATTGCTGTGCTATCTCTTGCTGCTCTACCGCTCCTATTTGCAGCCTTGCAGTTCGCTTCCAGTCTGAACAGGTCCCAACCTGTTCCCTCTTACTTCTTTCTGCTTGTTTCCTTATCTGCACCTCTTGTGTGAACAGGTTCCTCCCTGTTCTTCCATATTACATTTCCGTACCAGTACCTCCAGTGTGAACAGGTCCCTACCTGTTCCTCCTATCTACATATCCGTACCTGCACCTCCAGTGTGAACAGGCCCCTACCTGTTCCTTCATAACCAGTCCTGAGTTCTCTGCCGTGCCTTCCAAGCCAGTGTTCCCGCCAGTCCTGTCGTTCCTGCCGTGCCTTCCAGTCCAGTGTTCCTGCTGTCCTAGCCAGTCCTGTGTTTCCTGTCATCTCTGCCAGCCCTGTGTTCTCTTGCCGTGTCTCTGCCAGCCCTGTGTTCTCTGCCATGTCTCTACAAGTCCTGTGTTCTCTGCCTTGTCTCTGCCAGCCCTGTGTCCCAGCCGTGCCAGCCTACTCATCTGAGTTCCAGCCGTGCTCTTCTGCCAGTCCTGCCTGATGCCTGCACCAATCCTGGTGTTCCTGTCTCCCAAGTGGGATCAGCAGCCACAGCCAGATACCACCCTGGAGTAGCACCTGGCAGCTGGCTGCTGCACAAGCCTGACCTCACCATCTGAGGCTCCAGTGAAAACCCAGGCAGCTGTCATAGTCACACCCCTTCCAGGGTAGTCTGGTTTGTGGCACAATGGGGCCACAAACCCCCCGAGCTCACGCCTACTAGTCAGGACGTGAGCGTGACAGTTTGCACAGGCCATGGTCCCCGCTGAGTCCCATGTGCCTTCGCTCTCAGAGCTGTTGGATGAATTTCAAGCCTGCGCTCCTAATGACGAATCCATGCCAGCAGATCCTCCATGCTAGTATGGGGACCCAAAGCAATGTCGTGTGTCCCTGGAGTGGTGCTTGCGTTATTTCAAGTGGCATGCTCCCCAATTCCCCACTGACTGGTTGAAAGTAGGTTTCTTAATGGCCTACCTAAGAGGAGATGCTTTGATGTGGTGCGACCCCTTTTGGGGAGCAAGGGACCCCATCATCTCGAATCTGCCGGCCTTCCCGGTGGCCTTCTGTAAAGCCTTCGATGAGCCAAGTACTGCAGCTCCTGTGAAGTCTTCCCCATCTAGATCCGAGAGGAGCTCCAGACGGGCGAAACCCGTGAAGAAACCTCCACGTCAAGCCATGACCGTCTGTGACCCTCGAGTTCCTCTACTCGTTAAAGCATCTGCCCGAGTGAAGCCTAAGAAGGTTGATGAGAGTGGGCTGGCAAAGCAGCAGCCTGAAATCAGCCAGAAGAAGGGCATACGGTGTTACTACAGTTGTGAGGAACACCTGGATGGTCTCTGTCCAGGGGATCTAAAGTTCCAAAACCTTGGGTGCTGCATTTTGAACTACCTAGTCTCCAGAGGTCTCTAGTTCCTATAATGCAAGGTCAGTCTACAGTGTTAACTTCCTCTCCATCTGATTTGCTGGCTATTGAATCATGGTGTGCTGACCTCACTGAAGTAAAGAAAGCAGTGGCGTCCTCTCCGCACACCTCCAATGTCAATACCAGTGACCAGTTCCCAGACACACCCCTGTCACTTAAAAGTTTGTCTCTGAACTATGGGCAGAAGATGCTTCCTGTAAAGATGCCTTCAGACTCCATGTGGCAGGTGGATGAAGAAGTTGAAGCAGAAGCTCTGGTATCTCTGTTCTTCACCAATCCGGAGGAAGAGATGGTCCAGTTTTGTCAGAGTAACAGGCTGATGGGGCTTCCTGAATGTATGCCTTCTGCTTCCAAGTGGCTATTTGATATTAAGACAGAGACTTACTCATCCTCTAATCTAGAAGAGGTCCAGTTTTTCAGGGTACCAGGCTGAAGATGTTTCCTGTATGTATGCCTCCAGTTTCCATCTGGCTATTGGGTGAAGATCCCAAGACAGAAGTGTTCTCATCTCTGCTTCCCACCGGTCTACAGAAGGAGGTCCAATTTTCTTGTGATGATGGGCTTAAATTGGATCCAGTGAAGGTGTCTTCAGTGTTCAAAGAATCAGATTTTGTTGTGGTCAAATCACAAGCTTCCAAGTTCCGGCTTTCAGTTAACCAGGTGAAAGAAGTCCTGTCCCTTGTGTCTTCTGAGTGGTAGGCTAATCTTACTGGACTCAAAATGACTGGGCAACCTGAGATCTCTGTCTCATATACCTCATTTCACCTGAGAAATGTTGTGATGGCTCTGACTATGTGTGCTCCTATCCTTCTTCTACAAGTTATTCTGGCGGGCTTGAAGAAGAGGGGCCGTAAAGGGGGGGTACTGTAACAACTCTGCTGGCATCACGGCATGGCCTCTCATTTCTCACACAATCTTACCCACTGCTCCAGGCCATGATGTGGTTTCTGTTTAATGCCAGCTGCATATTCTGTCTCTCTGCTCTCTGCATGCTTCATGGCTGTGTGTTTAGGGGGCCGGCACCTGAACTCTCTGGTTCTTATAGGAATCAGGTGCATCTGTCTAATCTGTTCCTGACCAATTACCAAGAGGCCTCCTGTATATAGTGCAGCTCCACCCTGTGGTCTGGGCCTGTGCAATGTGTTTGCTCAGTTAGTGTTTTGCTTCTGAGTTTGCCAGGTCTTGCTCTGAGTTACTCCCTCTCTGGAGGCTTTTCTCTGTGCTATTGCCTTTGATCTTGTTGTCCGCCCTCCAGGAGGCAGAATATCCTGGTCCCTGTGTCTTTGTCCTTGTGTCTTGTTCCATTGCCTTGTCTGTACTTTGTCTTATCTCGGTCTCTTTGTCTGTGGCTTCCTTCCCTGCTGTGTCTTTCCTTGTGTTCTCAGTCTGCTTCTGCTCCGCACTCTTGCGGCTCTGCCTGCTCTGTAGCTTTGTGGCTTGATCTCTACTCCGCACTCCTGCGGTTCTGCTCCTTTCTACTCTGCTCCGCTCCCGTTGCTGCAGTAATCTATTGCCGCAGCTCCTCTCTCCGCAATCCTTGTGGTTCCACTCTGCTTAGCTTCAGCAGTGTCTATTGCTGCAGCTCCTCTCCACAATCCTTGCGATTCCACTCTGCTTAGCTTCAGCAGTATCTCTTGCTGCAGCTCCTCTCCACATTCCTTGTGGCTCTGCTCTGCTTAGCTTTTATTGCTGTGCTATCTCTTGCTGCTCTACCGCTCCTATTTTCAGCCTTGCAGTTCGCTTCCAGTCTGAACAGGTCCCAACCTGTTCCCTCTTCTTTCTGCTTGTTTCCTTATCTGCACCTCTTGTGTGAACAGGTCCCTCCCTGTTCTTCCATATTACATTTCTGCACCAGTACCTCCAGTGTGAACAGGTCCCTACCTGTTCCTCCTAACTACATATCCGTACCTGCACCTCCAGTGTGAACAGGCCCCTACCTGTTCTTTCATAACCAGTCCTGAGTTCTCTGCCGTGCCTTCCAAGCCAGTGTTCCCCCCAGTCCTGCCGTTCCTGCCGTGCCTTCCAGTCCAGTGTTCCTGCCATCCTAGCCAGTCCTGTGTTTCCTGCCATCTCTGCCAGCCCTGTGTTCTCTGCCGTGTCTCTGCCAGCCCTGTGTTCTCTGCCATGTCTCTGCAAGTTCTGTGTTCTCTGCCGTGTCTCTGCCAGCCCTGTGTCCCAGCCGTGCCAGCCTACTCGTCTGAGTTCCAGCCGTGCTCTTCTGCCAGTCCTGCCTGATGCCCGCACGAATCCTGGTGTTCCCGTCTCCCAAGTGGGATCAGCAGCCACAGCCAGATACCACCCTGGAGTAGCACCTGGCAGCTGGCTGCTGCACAAGCCTGACCTCACCATCTGAGGCTCCAGTGAAAACCCAGGCAGCTGTCATAGTCACGCCCCTTCCAGGGTAGTCTGGTTTGTGGCCCAGTGGGGCCACAAACCCCCCGAGCCCACGCCTACCAGTCAGGGCGTGAGCGTGACAAGAATGTTGTATGTTGTATGTATGTATGTATGTAGTATGTATGTAGTAAGTATGTAGTATCACACTAGCGAAAAATGGAGCTTTAGACACTAAGATGTATAAAACTAAATATTTTATTTCCTTACATAATTACAAGAAAAAAGGGACAAATACCATACACATATATATAACGACTGTGGCAAGGCTACACAGAAGTCCGGACTTACTATGGGTAGGTGCTACTCTCCTTGATGGCATACAACTATATGATTTATGGGAGAACATGAGGTTGTGTTCCTTCAGATATGATTCCTCATTGTAGGAGTAGGTACACTTAGGAACACTGTGCTACTAGCCCAGGTCGTCCTATGGACTTGTGCCTTGCCAATTAGTGTACTGGTTGACTTTTCCTCCTTTCCATGTATTGGAATTTTTTTTATAGTATTGTCGTTATATATATGTGTATGGTATTTGTCCCTTTTTTCTTGTAATTATGTAAGGAAATAAAATATTTACAGTTTTATACATCTTGGTGTCTAAAGCTCCCTTTTTCGCTAGTGTGATAGTTGTAGCTAGGAAGTGACACTTCTTTACTATGTGATGCTTATACTTGGGAGAGCCTTGTTTCACTGAATATGCTCTCGGCCAATTATTTTGTGTGCTTTTCGATTACCTTATTTGTATGTATGTAGTATGTTGTATGTATGTTGTATGTATGCATGTATTATGTATGTGGTATGTATGTAGTATGTATGTAGTAGGTATGATGTATGTAGTATGTATGTACTGTATGTATGTATGTAGTATGTATGTTGTATTTAGTATGTATGTTTGTTTGTTTTTTTACATTCAACACATTAGCCGGATGATGGGACTACTACTGTCCCATCATTGGCTAATGTGTCAATCACTGCCATTGTAGCAGGCATAGCCCGATAGGACTTGTAGTCCCATTGGACGATGCCTGCACACCCGCACAGACCCCAGAGAGCCCCGTACAGACCCCCGGCAGGCTGCACAGACCCCAAGCAGGCCGCACAGACCCCAGAGAGGCCCGTACAGACCCCCGTCAGGCCACTACAGACCTCAGAGAGGCCCGTACAGACATCCGGCAGGCCGGACAGACCCCTGGCAGGCCGCACAGACCCCAGAGAGGCCCATACAGACCCCAGCAGGCCACATAGACCCCCGAGAGGCCCGCACAGACCCCCGGCAGGCCGCACAGACCCTCGAGAGGCCCGTACAGACCCCCAGCAGGCTGCACAGACCCCCGGCCGGCCGCACAGACCCCCAAGAGGCCCGTGCAGACCCCCGGCAGGCCGCACAGACCCACCCCACTGTCCCACACAAACCCCACCTGCACACACAGACACGCACAGTCTCCGCCCACGCACCACCCGCACTCTTGCCCCCTCCGGAACAGGATGTACAAGGACAGAAAGGGCTTCTTTTAATTCCGATATTTGTGTCCCATTGACTTGCATTGGTATCAGGTATCGGTATCGGCGATATCCGATATTTTTTGGATATCGGCCGATCCAATCCGATACCGATATTTCCGAATATCGGAAGGTATCGCTCAACACTAATCTCCAGTCATTCTCCAACACCAAGAAATTCAGTTTGGGCAGGCTAAACCAAGAAGGCTTGCTCACTACTGGTGACAAGAACTATTCGAGAATGGTCCATGATGTTAAAAAAAACTGTTGAAGGAGACCGGGTATTGATTAATCTTTATTGTCCTCTTCTTGGCACTCCCAGAAGCTCCTATTTCCTATTCACTTGTGGGCCTGTTTGGAAAGGAACAGTTTTTACTTAGTGTCCTCACCCCAATAATACATAGCAAGCATGAGGTAAATAACTTACTAAAAAAATGTATATTGAAAAAACAACCAAGCGTGAGAAATGTAAATTCTTGCATTTTAACAAATTATAATATAGTTAAACTAGTTGGCCCGTGTAAAATTTTTGCACATTGGTTGTCGGGGGCGCAGGCAATTTCAGGAAAATCAAGCTGGTCAAATAATGTATTTAATGAGATGATGAACACAGACAGGTATTTATATATGTAGATTGGTAATACAGTAAATTGGTTTGATAAGTAGAGGCTAAAAAAATGTCTTGAGGTTGTGGTGCCATCTGCAGGTTATTGTTTTTTCTGAAAATGAATATTTAAACTGTATTTAATGATCATGGTTTGTTTGTGTCTTTTCTTGCTGAAGGGGGCAAGTTTACCTTTCAAATGGTGTGTTATTTATTATTTGTGTGTGTGGGGCGAAGTAAGTGCAGCGCACCAGGGTCCTGGTCGTTGCAGTAATGTCATTCTTCCACCAGGGGGAGTGATGTTACGTCTGATGACAATAAAGGAGATCACCTTACCAGGTATGTCAAACCACACAACACACTTCACACTCCAGTCCACCAGGGGGAGCTATGCTCCTATTTAGTAGGGCACTCTTCACAATTAGGTAAAACTGGTGGTCTGTATAGGAAGTTAGGCAGAAGCTGACTGGGCTTGACCCAGGCTGCACCTGTCAGGCAGACAGGGGTAAAGGAGGAACATCAAACAGCTGCAGACAGAGAGGTCCCTGACAGGGGTGGGATCCTATCAGAGGCCTAGCCAGAAGGTTACAGAGCTGCGCCTGCCTCACGTGCGGCAGCATCCTAAGAAAGGACACAAAGGGAATTGCGTTGCTGAGAGGGAGAAACAAAGTCATAGTGAAAGGAGAGGAAGCCAGAAGGAGTTCTGCCCTGTAAAAGGCTGCCTCCTTCTGAGGCGCAGAATACCGAGGGAGCAATCGTCCCCAAGTCTTGCTTCAGAGACTGGCAGAACAGTTAATTCCATGTTGGCTGCCTGACCTTATACCCAGGAGGCACGGTGGCAACTTGTGGGGGCTGGGGCGTTGTAGAGTCCCTGTAACAAGCCTCCGGCCTTCAGTCATATGGGTTTGTCCTATTCTTACCATCAGGGGGACAGAGAGAAAGGGAAATAACAACTAGAACATCAACAACAGTTGTGAGGACCTCACGAGAAGCTCAGCAGGGAGAGACTACAACACTCAGGCGCTAGAGGAAGGCTACTGATTTCCACCTGGATAAGGGGACTCTGGATTTGTATTCAGACCGGCCGGACTCTGCCTACCCTGTGATCTGGTGCTCTGGACTGTGGACGCTGAAGCCTTCAGTAAAGGTAAAGAGACTGCAACCTTGTGACCTCATTCTTCACTGCGCCTCACACCATCCACCATCTACACTCCGGGAAGCCCTGGGGACATACTTCACCTGTGGGAAGGTATACCATCTAGCTGCCATAACATCACCCCAGCGGACCCCTAAGCAGCGTCGGTCACCCTGACCGAATACCACAGGTGGCATCACAAACATTATCCCTTTAAAGACCTTTCCCTTCAATTATCAACGGACCTCCCGAGGGCCACGGACCGGGTCAGCCACCGTGACATCCCCCTTTGAGAACCGAAGGGCCTGATGCCGAGTATCCCCTAGCCCTTGGAGGCGATCCATAAGCACTGAAAAAGCAGTGCATGTTTACAAATGTGTTTGCATATGTAACTCACCTGCAGTGAAGTGTGCAATCCTCGAATTTGCCTGAAATAGGCTGGGCAAGCACTTCGGCAAGCTGGAAAGACCCCAAGGAAAATGCCACCTGCAGGTAATTTTACCTTTGAAATGGTGTATCACTTGTGTGTGTCGGTGGAGTATAAACATAGCAAGTGTGCAATTGAATAGGCAGTGCATGTTTACAAAGGTGTTTGCATATCTGACTCACCTGCCGTGAAGTGTGCAATCCTCCAATGTGCCTGAAATCGGCTGGACAAGGAGTCCGGCAAGCTGGAAAGCCCCAAGGAAAATGTTAGGATTTGTTAGTGATGTCTGTAAGCAGCTTTGTGGTAGTGTGCTTTGGGGTAGTGTGGTGCTACCTACAGGTCATTTTTCCTTATTGCAGGTTTATGAAAATTAAAGTTTGAACTGTATTTTGTGATCACATCATGGATGGTTGGTTTGTTTGGCTATTTTCTTGCTGAAGGGGGCAAGTTTACCGTTCAAATGGTGTATCATTTGTGTGTGTGGGTGCAGTATGAACGGAGATACAAAGTAATCACCAAAAAAGAGTGTTTTGAAATAATGTAGAAGTTCAAGTAATTTCTTTTCACTATTACAAGAAAATGAAAGGCATGCTTCTTATAAGCTTCATATGGAATAAAAAAAATTACTACGCAGTCTACCAATTCTATGTAATTAGTTCCATTATAGAAATATATATCAGAACTTTGTTTTGCAGTCATGCTGAACTATTGGAAACATCACAGACGACTGTAAAGAAAGAACGTTTTAAACTAAGTTTAAGTCTAGAGGCTGATGAAATGTTTCATGGAGCATTGTGCATTGCTGGATGCTGTACGTTCACAAATACTAAGCACCACATTTAAGTATTCCTCATAGACATGCGAGATTTCAATATTTGAGAGTGATTCTTTTCTAGAGAGTTACCTGACTGTTACTGCTAATTCCTCGGCAAGCACCAGACAGACCCTCCTTGTTCCCCATGAAAAAAATTATACAAGGAAGCAGTGTTTTCCCCTATGCCTTATTATTAACTCAGTCATTGCTATGTAATATGCATGACACGGACTACTAAAAATATATATATATATTTGCCAATATAAAATGCAAATGTATACCTAAATGTGATTTAATGCAATATTATACATTTACACAGCTAAGCAGTGATCTGTAATCAATTTAACGATTTTCCCCATTATTTCTAACCTTGAAAAAGACACAGATGAACTTAAATCTGTCCCATATGGATAGGGGTGTCTGGATAAAACTGCCAAGCTGACCTTACATGTCCCTAGGGGTTGCGGAACGTTATATTGGTGCAAGTGAGAAGAGTGTACTACATGATCCCTCTGACATAATTGTGATGTCTGTTGGGGTGGCGGGGTGCGGGTTCTTCACATGTGGTGGCGGTGGTAGGATTCTGCATGATCTCTCTGGTGCCATCCTTCACAACATGTTTATGTCCTTTGCGTGCATTGGTATATAAAAAACTGAGAAAAAGGTCAAATTGGACATCATTTGACACAAAACCCCAAAAATTGGCAGAACAAAATTGGCACTCTCAACTTAACATTTGGTTGCACACCCTTGATTGGGGCTGCTTATCCACCATGCTGTGTTGCAACCTTTCATCAATTATTCTCTGCCTTTCATGTCCAGAGAAATTAGCTACAGTGCCACGGGTTGTAAACTTCTTGATTATGTTGCACATCGTAGACAAAGGAACATCAAGATCTCTGGAGATGGACTTGTAACCTTGGGATTGGTAAAATTTGTCAACAGTTTTGGTTCTTATGTCATGTGAGGCAGTGACCCCTGTTACAGCTAGGGAGCACTGTATGTGCTCTCCAGAATGTGCAAGGAAGCGTAGTGAGGCCATGAGGGCGTACTACAGACACAGCTGTGGCTGTAATTAGAATAGTGAAGCAGTGACTGATTAAAAAGCCCTTTAGTACTGGGGGAAGGGTGTCAGTGTGTTCTTGGAAGCAGACAGGGCAGTTGTCTGCAGAGCTCTCTCTGTGTGGAGCAGCACAGAGGCTAAAGGAACCAGAGAGACTGACACCCTGCGTCTTGGGCTGTCTTATGTGTACTCAGCTGCACTCCAGAGGATAAAGAGTGCAGTGCGCTGAGTGAGTACAGAGACTTGTTACCGGCCTGCGGTCACCCAGGGAAACTGGACAGAGGGAAGTTCGGCCTGTGTATTGAATGCGTCATATAGCCATGCATTATTAATGGACTGTATGAAGAAGCTGTATACTATATTGACTGTGTGAAGTAACAGAATAAAAGAACATTTTGTTTGAACTTGCTTGGGTCACTGCTGTTTCACTGTGTACTACTACTACTACTACAGGATAATCAGAAAGTTATCTTGGTGGTTAATTGTCAGTCAGCTAGCTCAGGTACATAGGATCCTGTGTGGCTGTGAAATTGACCTTCCAGCAGATCAATCATTTTTGCTCATTTTATGTGACAACAGGGCACATTTCAGCATATAACTCTTTTGTGTTGCTAATATTGTGCGTGAGCCAGGAGTCCACATTTGAGAATATAGTTTGTTTGCTGTAATACAGTGCTCCATAAAGCAGGGCTTATTTCAATAGCTAATAATTTTGTGCTCATATTTTTGCTCTGTCAAGGATTCCACATTAGAAAATCTAAATAGTTCATTTTAATACCATGCTCCAGAAAGCAGGAGACGTTTCAGTATCTAATAATTTTGTGCTCCTGTTTTTGCTCCATCGACGAGTCCAGATTTGAAAACCTAAATTGTTAGTTTAATACCATGCTCCAGCAAGCAGAGGATATTTCAGCATATAATAATTTTGTGCTGAACTTTTGGTTCGTCCAAGAGTACACTTTTTAGAATCAAAATTGTTTGTTCTAATATCCTGCTCCAGAAGGCATGCCACATTTCTGCACAAAAATAATTTGTGCTGGTAATAGGCAGTAGTCCACATTTGAAAAAAACAAAATTCTTTGCACTATAATACCATGGTCCTGTAACAAGGCCACATTCAGTATATAAATATTTAGTGCTACTAGTTTTCTCAAGCCAGGAGTCCACATTTCTGAATCTAAACTGTTTGTACTAATAGCATGCTCCAGAAAATAGGCTACATTTCAGTATATAAATCCTTTGTGCTAATTGTGTGGTCTAACCAGCAGGCCACATTTTAGCATGGGACAGTGCCCGGGACAGGGCTTGGACCAGCATTTCTAGATTAAACATTGATCAGTAATAGAGATGAGCGAATATTTCAATATTCAGTTCGGGTTACATTCGCCAAATGTGCACATATTTACCGATTAATTTGGCGAATATTCGCTGAACATAACCAAATGCCATTATAGTCAAAGGGAGGAAAAAACAAACGCATGCACAACACCTTAGAACAGCCCCAAATGCTGCCAAAGCACATCAAATCAGGGACAGATACCAGGAAAGTCTCCTTAATTCACCCACCGTGCTAATTGTAGCATGGCACTGCAGCAATAAGCCAGGCATGAGATATCAGGGTCTCAACAGCATTTAAAGCTTTCCAATGAATGTCACAGTAAGATGAAGTGGGTAAGAGATTGGAGTAGGGCTCCTTTGCTGGGAGCCCTGACACCACATGCAAAACTTCTACGTGCTTTCATGCTGAGCCACACTCAGGGTGCACCACAAATATCAGTTTTCTAGACTACCATTGTCAGAAAAATTTAAGGATAGTAACACGGGTAGTTGAGTACATTGTGGAGGTCTGACAGTAGAGGTCTGACAGTACAAAGTGGAGGCCTGACAGTCTCAGAGGCTTACTGCTACAGGCAACACTCATGAAGAATGGAATTCAAGAAAACCGGCGCACAGCCATAGAAAATTGTATGTGAACAGGGGTGCAAGTAGTAGAATGAACTGAACAAAAAAGGGAGAAGAAAAGACACTACTACAATATGCACACCACCCAATAAACATATAATACAAAACACTTTATTGGCACATATCTTAAAAACTACGTACAACCTGTGACCAATATCAATATACAGCGGCATAATGGGGTATCTGAGAGCATATACAGGGCATAATGAATTATTCATGACCCTAGAAGGTATGTGAACACCAATCTACCCCTCTAATGGTAAAAACCAACAGAAAAAAGCAGCATAAAGTCCAGGTAAATATGTAGAACAAACTTTATTAGTAATAATACCAGGTTCAAAAAACGACAGGGGGAAATAATCCCCGTGCTATACTCAGCACGCACCTACATGAACAGGGGACAGGTGCCTATAGTGTAGATACATCCACATTGTAACCGAGACAGGTATCACAAAAAAATCAAAATGACTATGCAAGTGAATAAAATATAAATACCTGAATTAGACACATAGTTCCAAAAGATTGTATATAGAAGCGCATACACAGTAAATGCAACTAATATACATACCGGTCAATGTGGAAAAGATCCCGGCGTAGACTGGCACCTCACCCCTGTCCCCCCCCCGATGCGCGTTTTGGCTATTGCCTTTCTCAAGGGGTGAGAAAAAATCCCCAAGTCCCAGCATGAACCCTGCAATGGTTAACATTGTGGTAACATAATACAAACCGGCACTTGGGGAACAGACTGAGGTGCCCAGGAGGACTAGTGGACCATAGCCCCACGCGTATCGCCTCCCAAGTGAGGCTTCGTCAGGGGAAGTTGTAAGTTTGCCAATACACAAGCGAATATATACATATAATACCAATACTACATAGCCTACCGGTGTGGAGGGGGTGTCGCCACAGATCCGGAACTGACGCTGAGGCTGGGAGAGAACGTAGTGTGCATGTCCCCATAACCCCTCCGTAGGACGAGGTGGGGAATAGAAATACACGGCTAGCAGGTCAAACCGCGCGTGCGCTAGCAACCGAAGCCGCGCGTGCGCAGCTGTAACCAGAACCGCGCATGCGCAGATGAGAAGACACACCAGCATTGAGAATGAGCAGCTGGTGGATGTGGAGAGGCAAGATCAAAGGCTCCAAAGGGCCAGTGTGCGTCCTCAGCTTAGCCCAAATAAACAGACTGCGCATGCACGGGAGCCTGGCCCCGCGCAAGCGCAGTAAGAAAGGGATGAACAAAAAATGGGAAAAGGCATACAGGGCATGTGAAGAACATATGAGATAAGTCAGTACGCAACAGGGGACCTAATTAGTGTTAACATGGGATGGGAAGACGTGTGTAAACAGCCTCATAAATTGAAGATGGAAACGGAGGGGGGAGGGAAAAGAGGCAAAGCCATATGAAGCATAATGGAATTGCATGCATGTGTATAGTATTAGACTATAGGGCCTGACAATAATTCGGAGGCATGATGAGTGGCCTCTATGTGTGTCAGAATAAACCCTATACGGCACACAGGCGGTGACTCGCATCCACATAACCCACACAATCACAAATGCATACATCCAGTCACTGGGGATCAAACAGACCGACCAATCATACTCCATTAGACTGAAGACAATATAGACCATAAACCGACAGTTTTATGTTGTGAATTCTGTTGTCGAGCTCCCTCCTGTGGTCGTGAATGGTACTTCGGTGAGTTCTGTCCGTGGGCTCCCTCTGGTGGCTGTGAGTGGAGCTGCTGCTTCTGACGTTCCTTACACAGGTGACGTGCTTTATCCTTTGGTTGGCTGCTCTATTTAACTCCACTTAGATCGTTACTCCATGCCAGCTGTCAATGTTTCTGCATTTGTTCAGTTCGCTCTTGGATCTTTCTGGTGACCTGTCTACTCCAGCAGAAGCTAAGTTCCTGATAGTATCTAATTCGTTCATTGTTTTCTTGTCCAGCTGGATATCATGATTTTGTCTTGCTAGCTGGAAGCTCTGGGATGCAGAGTGGCATCTCCGCACCGTTAGTCGGTGCGGAGGTCTTTTTGCACACTCTGCGTGGTCTTTTGTAGTTTTTTGTGCTGATCGCAAAGCTACCTTTCCTATGCTCTGTCTATTTAGTAAGTCTGGCCTCCCTTTGCTGAAACCTGTTTCATTCCTGAGTTTGTGACTTTCATCTTTACTCACAGTCAATATATGTGGGGGGCTACCTTTTCCTTTGGGGAATTTCTCTGAGGCAAGGTAGGCTTTATTTTCTATCTCTAGGGCTAGCTAGCTCTTAGGCTGTGAAGAGGCGTCTAGGGAGAGTCAGGAACGCTCCACGGCTATTTTTAGTTGTTGTGATAGGATTAGTTATTGCGGTCAGCGGAGCTCCCACATCCCAAAGCTTGTCCTGTGTGAGTTTTAACTATCAGGTCATTCCGGACGCTCCTAACCACCAGGTCATAACAGTACAGCTGGCCCAAAGTATTAATGCATCTCGATAGAGGGATAAGAGAAGTTCTGAGACCATTTTTTTTCTTTGCACTGTGTTTTGTCTTTCTTTTCCCCTAAACCTTTGGGTGGTTCAGGACACAGGTGTAGATATGGACATTCAAGGTCTGTCTTCTTGTGTGGATCATCTCACTGCAAGGGTACAAAACATTCAAGATTTTGTGGTTCAGAATCCGATGTTAGAGCCTAGAATTCCTACTCCTGATTTATTTTCTGGGAATAGATCTAAGTTTCTGAATTTCAAAAATAATTGTAAACTGTTTCTAGCTTTGAAACCCCGCTCCTCTGGTGACCCTGCTCAACAAGTAAAAATCATTATTTCTTTGTTGCGTGGTGACCCTCAAGACTGGGCATTTTCCCTTGCGCCAGGAGATCCTGCATTGCGTGATGTTGATGCGTTTTTTCTGGCACTTGGATTGCTTTATGATGAACCAAATTCCGTGGATCAGGCAGAGAAAATCTTGCTGGCATTGTGTCAGGGTCAGGATGAAGCGGAGGTGTACTGTCAGAAGTTTAGAAAGTGGTCTGTGCTTACTCAGTGGAATGAATGTGCCCTGGCGGCAATTTTCAGAAAGGGTCTTTCTGAAGCCCTTAAGGATGTCATGGTGGGATTTCCCACGCCTGCTGGTCTGAATGAGTCTATGTCCTTGGCCGTTCAGATCGATCGGTGCTTGCGTGAGCGCAAAGCTGTGCACCATTTGGCGGTGTTCTCTGAGAATAGGCCTGAGCCTATGCAGTGTGATAGGACTTTGACCAGAGCTGAACGGCAAGAACACAGACGTCGGAATGGACTGTGTTTTTACTGTGGTGAATCCACTCATGCTATCTCCGATTGTCCTAAGCACACTAAGCGGTTCGCTAGGTCTGCCACTATTGGTACGATACAGTCTAAATTTCTTTTGTCCGTTACTCTGATTTGCTCTCTGTCGTCCTATTCTGTTATGGCATTTGTGGATTCAGGTGCTGCCCTGAATTTGATGGACTTGGAGTTTGCCAGGCGCTGTGGTTTTTCCTTGGAGCACTTGCAGTATCCTATTCCATTGAGAGGAATTGATGCTACGCCTTTGGCCAAGAATAAACCTCAATACTGGACGCAATTGACCATGTGCATGGCTCCTGCACATCAGGAGGATATTCGCTTTTTGGTGTTGCATAATCTGCATGATGTGGTCGTTTTGGGGTTGCCATGGCTACAGGTCCATAATCCAGTATTGGATTGGAAATCTATGTCTGTGTCCGGCTGGGGTTGTCAAGGGGTACATGGTGATGTTCCATTGTTGTCAATTTCGCCTTCCACTCCTTCTGAAGTCCCTGAGTTTTTATCAGATAACCGGGATGTATTTGAGGAGCCCAAATCCGGTGCCCTACCTCCTCATAGGGATTGCGATTGTGCTATTAATTTGATTCCCGGTAGTAAGTTTCCTAAGGGCCGACTGTTTAATTTATCTGTGCCAGAGCACGCTGCTATGCGGAGTTATATAAAGGAATCCTTGGAGAAGGGTCATATTCGCCCGTCGTCGTCACCATTGGGAGCAGGGTTCTTTTTTGTGGCCAAGAAGGATGGCTCTTTAAGACCTTGTATTGATTACCGCCTTCTTAATAAGATCACAGTCAAATTTCAGTATCCTTTGCCGCTGATGTCTGATTTGTTTGCTCGGATTAAAGGGGCTAGTTGGTTCACCAAGATAGATCTTCGAGGGGCGTATAATCTTGTGCGAATTAAACAGGGCGATGAAAGGAAAACAGCATTTAATACGCCCGAGGGCCATTTTGAGTACCTGGTTATGCCATTCAGGCTTTCTAATGCTCCATCTGTGTTTCAGTCATTTTATGCATGACATCTTCCGAGAGTACCTGGATAGATTCATGATTGTATATTTGGATGACATTTTGGTCTTTTCGGATGATTGGGAGTCTCATGTGAAGCAGCTCAGAATGGTGTTCCAGGTCCTTCGTGCGAATTCCTTGTTTGTGAAGGGGTCTAAGTGTCTCTTTGGAGTTCAGAAGGTTTCATTTTTGGGTTTCATTTTTTCCCCTTCTACTATCGAGATGGACCCTGTTAAAGTTCAGGCCATTTATGATTGGACTCAGCCGACATCTGTGAAGAGCCTACAGATGTTCCTAGGCTTTGCTAATTTTTACCGTCGCTTCATCGCTAATTTTTCTAGTATTGCTAAACCGTTGACTGATTTGACCAAGAAAGGTGCTGATGTGGTCAATTGGTCCTCTGCGGCTGTAGAGGCTTTTCAGGAGTTGAAGCGTCGTTTTTCTTCTGCCCCTGTGCTGTGCCAGCCAGATGTTTCGCTCCCGTGTCAGGTCGAGGTTGATGCTTCTGAGATTGGAGCAGGGGCTGTTTTGTCGCAAAGAAGTTATGATGGCTCAGTGATGAAACCATGTGCCTTCTTTTCTAGAAAATTCTCGCCTGCTGAGCGCAATTATGATGTTGGCAATCGAGAGTTGTTGGCCATGAAGTGGGCATTTGAGGAGTGGCGACATTGGCTTGAAGGAGCTAAACATCGCGTGGTGGTCTTGACGGATCACA
Organism: Ranitomeya imitator; assembly: GCF_032444005.1. Lineage (NCBI taxonomy): Eukaryota > Metazoa > Chordata > Amphibia > Anura > Dendrobatidae > Ranitomeya > Ranitomeya imitator. The sequence goes on along the minus strand of NC_091289.1, from coordinate 97,992,375 downwards.
AGAATTTGACTTATCTCGAGTCTGCCAAACGGTTGAATCCTAGACAGGCTCGATGGTCGCTCTTTTTCTCCCATTTTGATTTTGTGGTTTCATACCTTCCGGGATCTAAGAATGTGAAGGCTGATGCCCTGTCAAGGAGTTTTGTGCCTGACTCTCCGGGTGTTCCGGGCCGGTGGGTATTCTTAAAGAGGGGGTAATTTTGTCTGCCATTTCCCCTGATTTGCGGCGCGTGCTGCAGAAGTTTCAGGCTGATAGACCTGACCGTTGTCCAACGGAGAAACTGTTTGTCCCTGATAGATGGACTAGTAGAGTTATCTCTGAGGTTCATTGTTCGGTGTTGGCTGGTCATCCTGGAATCTTTGGTACCAGAGATTTGGTGGCTAGATCCTTTTGGTGGCCTTCTTTGTCACGGGATGTGCGTTCTTTTGTGCAGTCCTGTGGGACTTGTGCTCGGGCTTTTGCCCTTGCCGGTCCCGAAGAGGCCCTGGACGCATATTTCCATGGATTTTATTTCTGATCTCCCTGTTTCTCAAAGGATGTCGGTCATTTGGGTGGTTTGTGATCGCTTCTCTAAGATGGTCCATTTGGTACCCTTGTCTAAATTGCCTTCCTCCTCTGATTTGGTGCCATTGTTTTTCCAGCATGTGGTTCATTTGCATGGCATTCCGGAGAACATCGTCTCGGACAGAGGTTCCTATTTTGTTTCAAGGTTTTGGCGGTCCTTTTGTGCTAAGATGGGCATTGATTTGTCTTTTTCTTCGGCTTTCCATCCTCAGACTAATGGCCAAACCGAACGAACTAATCAGACTTTGGAAACATATCTGAGATGCTTTGTTTCTGCTGATCAGGATGATTGCCTTCTTGCCTTTGGCTGAGTTCGCCCTTAATAATCGGGCCAGCTCGGCTACTTTGGTTTCTCCTTTTTTTTGCAATTCTGGTTTCCATCCTCGTTTCTCTTCAGGGCAGGTTGAGCCTTCGGACTGTCCTGGTGTGGATACTGTGGTGGACAGGTTGCAGCAGATTTGGACTCATGTGGTGGACAATTTGACATTGTCCCAGGAGTAGGCTCAACGTTTCGCTAACCGCCGGCGCTGTGTTGGTCCCCGACTTCGTGTTGAGGATTTGGTTTGGTTGTCATCTCGTCATGTTCCTATGAAGGTTTCCTCTCCTAAGTTTAAGCCTCGTTTCATTGGGCCATATAAGATTTCTGAAGTTCTTAATCCTGTGTCATTTCGTTTGGACCTTCCAGCTTCTTTTGCCATCCATAATGTGTTCCATAGGTCGTTGTTGTGGAGATATGTGGCGCCTATGGTTCCCTCCGTTGATCCTCCTGCCCCGGTGTTGGTCGAGGGGGAGTTGGAGTATGTGGTGAAGATTTTGGATTCTCGTGTTTCAAGACGGAAACTCCAGTACCTGGTCAAGTGGAAGGGTTATGGTCAGGAAGATAATTCCTGGGTTTTTGCCTCTGTTGTTCATGCTGCCGATCTAGTTCGTGCCTTTCATTTGGCTCATCCTGATAGGCCTGGGGGCTCTGGTGAGGGTTCGGTGACCCCTCCTCAAGGGGGGGGTACTGTTGTGAATTCTGTTGTCGAGCTCCCTCCTGTGGTCGTGAATGGTACTTCGGTGAGTTCTGTCCGTGGGCTCCCTCTGGTGGCTGTGAGTGGAGCTGCTGCTTCTGAGGTTCCTTACACAGGTGACGTGCTTTATCCTTTGGTTGGCTGCTCTATTTAACTCCACTTAGATTGTTACTCCATGCCAGCTGTCAATGTTTCTGCATTTGTTCAGTTCGCTCTTGGATCTTTCTGGTGATCTGTCTACTCCAGCAGAAGCTAAGTTCCTGATAGTATCTAATTCGTTCATTGTTTTCTTGTCCAGCTGGATATCATGATTTTGTCTTGCTAGCTGGAAGCTCTGGGATGCAGAGTGGCATCTCCGCACCGTAAGTCGGTGCGGAGGTCTTTTTGCACACTCTGCGTGGTCTTTTGTAGTTTTTTGTGCTGATCGCAAAGCTACCTTTCCTATCCTCTGTCTATTTAGTAAGTCTGGCCTCCCTTTGCTGAAACCTGTTTCATTTCTGCGTTTGTGACTTTCATCTTACTCACAGTCAATATATGTGGGGGGCTGCCTTTTCCTTTGGGGAATTTCTCTGAGGCAAGGTAGGCTTTATTTTCTATCTCTAGGGCTAGCTAGCTCTTAGGCTGTGACGAGGCACCTAGGGAGTGTCAGGAGCGCTCCACGGCTATTTCTAGTGTGTGTGATAGGATTAGGGATTGCGGTCAGCAGAGCTCCCACATCCCAAAGCTTGTCCTGTGTGAGTTTTAACTATCAGGTCATTCCGGGTGCTCCTAACCACCAGGTCATAACAGTTTTACTATAAATGAGTATTTTATTATATTTATATATAAAAATAGATAAAGACTTGGTACATATTCTAATTAAGACCCAACAATCCCGGTTTATTATAAAAGTATTGCAAATAGTAAGCCTGAAGATATATTTTAGGGGCATGCTGAGAAAAAGCAGCTGGGACCAGATATACCCAAGAACGGCGGGTGTAGAGTCAGAAAAACCCCACCAGCCACCACCAGATGCCCTCATAAGAAAATGGGGTATCATTAATGTGAAATAATTAAAAAAACAACCCAGCCATATGCCTGGATATAAATTTGAGACCACCATACACAACCCATTGAACCATATCCCTTAGGATGTAAGGTGCATACGGACACCCATACGCATATATAGGGTAAACAAATCCAATGCCTAACCCCATGAGCCGATCTAAAAGAAGCCTGACCAATAATACCAGCCCCATGAGCCAATTCCAATCAAGGAAACTATATAAATGGACCACACTGCCCCAGGGACAGAGAAGCAATCGACCTTATAACCGATATGCTCCAAAATCCATAAATAGTCTGTGGGGTAAAGTTCCAAAAGTTCTCTCCAGTCAAGAAGAATCCCAATGGAGGTCCACCTTCACTATACGTTCTTCATATCCGAGATCTCACGTGCCATCTTGTGAATACTCCAACTCCACCAGGAAAATATATACAATGGCCCATGGAATTTCAGCCCAGGAATCCGGTGAATAAGAGCTCCTCATTCAAACCTGCAGGAGTAACAGATCCGAAATTAAATATCCACTTGATTCCACTTGAAGTAGCCGTTTTTTAGGAGAGCCCCCTCTTTCAAAAATGAACACCCTCTCCAATCCTATCACCCGTGTATTAAGTACACTACCCGAATGATGTACTAAAAAATGGGCTGCCACCGGGGTAAGGGTCTTGCCCTTCTCGGAATCACTCCTAGCCAGATTAATAGTCGAAAAGTGTTTCTGTATTCTTCGTCGCAATTCTTGAGATGTCTGGCCTACATAGACCATCTGACACAGACAAATAAGGGCATAAATGACACATCTGGTCTTACAGTTGATATATCCCCTGAGTCTATACAGTTTGCCATCAATGGGGTTTTCAAAATAATCCCTATTAGGGCCCATATGGGGACAGATATTACATTCCCCACATGGGAAGGACCCCCTGAGTCTGACCCCCCGATTGAGTCTGGTGGTCTGCCGTCTATAGTGGCTATTAACCAGGAGGTCCCTCAAATTGGGCGCTCTCCTGGCCACAAGAAGGGGTCGCTCGCTAACGATGTTGGTTGTATTAAGATTCGTTGTCAAAATGCCCCAATGTCTCCGCAGAATACCTCCTATTTGTGACCAATGGGTGTTATAATTAGTTATGAATTTTGGAACACCATCCCGTACCTTACGTTCCATACTCAATAGAGACTCCTGTGTACGGGTCCTGGCCCTCTGAAATGCTGAGGATATGCATCTCTGTGGGTAGTTTCTTTCTCTGAAACGCGAAGTTAGTGTCAGGGCCTCAGAATGGAAATCCTCATCGCGTGTGCAATTTCTTCTTGATCTTAAAAACTGTCCAGTTGGGACTCCATACTTTGTATGTTGGGGGTGGAAACTTATAAAATCCAGAAGGCTGTTAGTCGCTGTTGGTTTATGATACAGCTTGGTAGTAATAGTGCCATTCTCCACCATGACTTCCAAGTCCAGGAACGTAACTGAGGAGGAAGATATCAAGTATGTCAAGAAGATATTATGTGAATTGTTATTCAACAAGTCTATAAACTTCCTACACTCAGCTTCCGATCCAGACCATGCGAAGAATATGTCGTCGATAAAGCGCATCCAATGGCGCACTTTGTCCCTAAATAAGTTCAGCACATAGACGCCGGTCACCACCCACCACCCTAAAAATAGATTGGCGAGAGCAGGGGCACATCTGGCCCCCATGGCCACTCCCGAGGTCTGGAGATATGTTCAATCAAACGTAAAATAGTTGTGCTTAAAGGGAACCTGTCACCTGAATTTGGCGGGACTGGTTTTGGGTCATATGGGCGGAGTTTTCGGGTGTTTGATTTACCCTTTCCTTACCCGCTGGCTGCATGCTGGCTGCAATATTGGATTGAAGTTCATTCTCTGTCCTCCATAGTACACGCCTGCACAAGGCAAGATTGCTTTGCGCAGGCGTGTACTATGGAGGACAGAGAATGAACTTCAATCCAATATTGCAGCCAGCATGCAGCCAGCGGGTAAGGAAAGGGTGAATCAAACACCCGAAAACTCCGCCCATATGACCGAAAACCAGTCCCGCCAAATTCAGGTGACAGAGTCCCTTTAAGGACAAATTCCATGAGATCCACAATTAATGAGTCATGCATTCTATCAGAATGCCCCAGCTGGTCCAAAAAATATAAGACTGCCCTAACAGCATCCTCATGATCGATGTTTGAGTAGAGGGCCTCTACATCACACGTAACCAGGAAAGTATCTGATGGCAACGTAATGCCCTGGCACCTCCTAATAAAATGAGAAGAATCCAATGTGAAAGAAGGTAGCGTCCTAACTAGGGGCTGCAAAAAGTGATCTACATATATGTAGATTTTTTCGCATAAGCTACCAGTACTTGCCACAATAGGGCAGCCTGGAGGTTTGCAAAGGTCTTTATGCACCTTGGGGAGCATATAGAAGGTAGCTGTGTTCGGATGTTCAACCCACATAAAATCAAATTCATGGCCGTTGATAATCCCTAGATCCCGGGCCCTTTCCAGAAGACCCCTCAGTTTAACCGAAAACACTCCTGTTGGGTCTGATGGTAATTTCCTATAAAAACGGGTATTATCCAGCTGACGATGGGCCTCCTCCAGATAGAGGGCATGTGGCCACAAGACCACATGGCCCCCTTTGCCAGCCTCCTTCATAAGGAATGGCAGGGTTGGATTTCAAACCAGTAATAGCCCGCTTTTCTTCCTTACCAAGGTTATCAGGTATACTAGGAAAGGGACGTAGTTGAAGAATGTCCCTCTTAACCAGCTCAAAATATACCCTGATGGCAGGTACCAAAGAAAGGGGTGGGGCCACGGTCGACTTATTTTTGCAAGTAAAGCGATTCTTACCACTATCCATAGAATCATCTTGTAACAGTTGTAGCAAATCTTGAAGTACCCGTTGGTCAGTCTGATCCAATCCTTGTGGTCTACTGTGCAAGACCTGCAAAACCAAGCATCTACAAAACAAATACAGGTCTTTAACTAGTATGAACTTGTCAATAGTTTGTACAGGGGAGAATGTTAACCCCTTTGCCATACTGAAAGTTCCACCAAAGTGAGATGATAGACAAATTAATGACCTGCAATTTACCTGGTGGTCCTTGTAGGTCAGGCGGCGGGATCGTGGGTTCCAACGGTATTTCTATTTGTGGTAGAATTTGTGTCGTTTCATGTTCGGCGTTCTGCGGCGCCCAAACCTGGTGAACCGTCATGAAGAAGACCCAACCAAGAGTCTACACATTTACAAACAATGGGGAATTCATATATTTCAAACCTGGCCTATTGAATTGACTCTTCCCATAATTACAAGCAAAACCAAAAAAAAAGAGAATCTAGGAAGCAGATGTCAAAAGTATCTAAAACCAATATATTTATTAGATAGATGCAAACAAAAAGAATTTTTCACATACATAACATATATCAAGGGTAAAAAGTATACTGTCCTCAGCGAGATACACATGCAAAATAAAACTGCAAATACAAAGCCACGCACAGCACCCTAACTAAGTCTCCATAAGTAATGTCAAAAGGAGGGCACAGGAAAGGTGAAAAACTGTTAGCTGACTAAATACAATGCCGACAAAGGGTCATCAATGGTATATAATCAAAAAGACTGAGTGTCTGGAATAAGCGGTGATGACTATCACCAGAATATGCTAGATATAGACTCATGTAATGCAATGGTAGCTATAATAATAAAGGTGCAAACAGTGCCTAGTAAACTACTACACATAGCAGCCATTACAGATTATCAGTGCCAGAACCAGCCTGTGCTGAAAGGGTGCATTTTTGTCACTTTTTTTGTGCGCGGATTTGTGAAAAATCTGATACAAAGCCTGATGCAAAAAGTGAATGAGAAACCAAAAGTGTCATGTACAAATTGAGCATTTTTGACTTGCAAATTTGATGCAGAAAGTAATCTGCAGCATGCCAATTATCTGTGCATTTTGGCCCTGCATTTTTCACCATTGACTTCACTCAAACCAACAAAAAACGCAGGCAAAAATGTACCAAAAACAAGGTAGAAAAACACCTTTTAACATCTGCGTTTTTACTGCCAAGAGACGCAGAAATGATTCAGAAATTTTACTCAATGTATGTAGTATATAGAAGTCAGGTAGGAAAAATCAGCTACATTTTAAGAAAGGAATATATGCAATTGCAAGTCATTCCTCATGAGGAATATCCAGATTGGCAGGATGACTGGATAGAGCATTAGTTCCATCTAGGGTCTGACTGTATGCAATCTCGTAATCACTTCTCCTCCTCCTTTGGGAAAACTGTGATGGCTTATCCAGTTTAAGCAAGTCAGGAACTGGCAGAGTTGGTATTCCCAGGAATTGAAACAGGCAAACAAGGTATTTTGCTTTTTTAAGGTGTAATGGTGCTTGGGGTAGTAGCTATGGGGAAGGGAATTGTTTTCTGCACCCCGGCACCTTAGAGATAAATGGGGATCCTGTGTGTGGTGATGTTGGAGTACACTTTCCTGGTCAGTCCTGCCACTGTCTGCATGGCACCAGACTCCTTTATCCCCAAGATGAGGAAATCAGACATTTGGTTAAAAACAAAGTCCATTTTACAAACCAACTGGCATAAAAAGGATAGCAGGGAATACACTCGCTGTTCACTTCTCCACCAGAGGCACAAGCTTAATGGTTACTGGCAATGGCACATTACTTGTGATGAACATTGCGGAAAGTTCACAGTTTAAGCAGAGGACCTCCATAATACTAGTTAACGCCACTCGATGTCGATGTGTTTTGTCGGGGTACTGCAGTCAGACTAATCTTTCCCTGGGAACAGACAGAGGAGATTCTCCAGATGTCTTCTTCCTGTTCGTGCTCAAATCCGATGACACTCTGTCCATCTGTAAGAGGGTGGTGCTGTTATGGACAGTAAGGAACACGCTGTCACTTTAAGAGGCTGCACCCCCTTGTCTGGTGTGATAGAATGTTCTTCTTCTCCCCTGCAATAATCGTTGTAATGAGCTAGTCTGTGCAGAGTGCAGGTGTGGAGCTGGAGCAGCGTGTGTGAGCTGAGGCTGCTGCCGAGAGGACTTTTTGTGCTGATAGCTGAAAAAGAGTAGAACTGTGTCCTGTTATAGCTGCAAGAGAGCCACGAAGATACAGAGAAAGGGATTTACAGTTTCCAGGAGCATCCCTAAGATCCAGATGCAAGTAGAAGACCACGTTTCACAGAGCTGACAGAAAGCCGTGCGCACCTCCGTATTAGACTGCTGGGGGCCCCCCTGGGACTGGACCTGATTCTCCAACATCACTGTGAGTTTGTTCCTGTTTGGTGCACCTGTTAGGGCCTATTGTAGGCTTCAATAGTCAGTACACGGGAGCCGTGTGGCCTGCTTAGTAAAGGCCAGGGAGGTTATACATAGAGTAACATCATCACTCGTTTATTGTTTACATTTGCTTGTAAATTGTCTGTTGCCATTGTATACCCCTGTTTGCATCTTCCTCATTCCCTTCCTTCCTTGCTTTCCAATAAATATACCCTTTGTTGTTTGCACCTCATCTTGTGTACAGTAGTCTTCCTGCACCGTGGTGGTCCCCCGGCCATCGCTTCAAGTGGCGCTGCGAGCAGGGTACTGTCACCAAGATGGAGGCAGCAGACAGCAAAGGCGGGAATGGTAATGTTAATGGAGATGCTGTGGACATTGGTGGAACCCCTGCAAGGACACTCCCTATGGGCACCATATTTAGTGTGCTACCAAAGTTTGACGGCAAGAATATGCCACTGTCCGACTGGGTGTCCCGACTGCAAATCACCCTGAAGATTAATAACATCAGCCCATTCCTTGAAGTGGACATTGCGTTAACTGCCCTAGAGGGAGAAGCCCATAGAAACGTCTGCCTACAACCAGAACTCACCCGCAGTACCCTGAAGGAGCTAGTGAAGTCCCTGGAAGAGATCTACGGCAAGACTGCTAGCGCCGGACACCTTCGCGCCAAATTTTTTCTCTAGGCTGCAGTGGGAAGAAGAAGGAATTTCTCAGTATGCAACAGCACTGCAAGAAGTGTTAGCAGAGGTGCAGAGAAAGGAGGCTGATAGATTTGGCGGCATGGGCTCCAAAGACCGGATACTCCGGGAGCAATTAATTCTGGGACTGGACAGCACATCATTGAGGCAAGCACTGTCAGAACGGGTCCGGGCGATACGTTTCGTCAAATCCTGGCAGAAACAGTGGCCCGAAGTAAAGAAGAGAGCTATGCGTCTGGGGTGATGCGTGTCCAGGGCGCCAATACCAGAGGGGACCCAAACCATCAGGAGGTGCTGGTCCAGGTGGTACAAGACTTGCAGCGGTCCCTTGTAAACATGCAAGAGAAACTGGCCCAGATGGAGTGAAGAGTAGGGGAACTACAACAGTCTGACCCACCATACTCATGCAACCATACTTCAGCCCGACCGATAAGGGATCAGTGGGAGCAAGCCCCCTCCCGTCAGGCTTCGGAGGCACGAGGACAGGCTTGAGGTACCCCCCCGGCAAGGAGGAGGCATCCAATGCTGGGAATGTGGAGGACGGGGCACCTTGCCAGAGACTGTCGGAACTATACTCAAGGCCAGCGGAAGCCGCCGTTAAACTACCAACCCCTGCAGTAGTGCGGCACTCTGTGGGGGAGGCAAGGAGAGAGGCCGCTCCATATCATAACGAATAGTTTTGAGCGGTACCTTCCGATATCGGAAAGTATCGGTATCGGATTGGATCGGCCGATATTCAAAAAATATCGGATATCGCCGATACCGATACCCGATCCCAAGACAAGTCAATGGGACCAAAATATCGGAATTAAAATAAACCCTTTCTTTCCTTGTAGGTTCATTCTACATGAAGGAAAACAACTAAGAATAATGCAGGATGTATTTGGGGAGGTGGCGGAGACATTAAAGGCATAGAGGTTTAGCCCAATCAAATAGAATAGCAGGAATATTAATTTTTTTTAAAGACGTTCGGAGTTACAAAGATATTGACTATGTAAAGATTTTTTTTATTTTGTCAGATATTGATGTTTCACTATTCCACGCCCTTCCCATTCTTTTTTTTAACTTTTCCCACACTTTCATCTTCATCAGCATCTTTGACATCAACTTCTTCTTCACCTTATTCATCTTCTTCTTCATCTTCTACATTTTTTTTTATTACATTCTTCATATTCATTTTCTTCAACTATTATTATTCTTCCTATTCTACTTCTTCATCATATTCTCATTTGTGACAGGCATTCCTGTAGTTGTTATCTATAAAAGTTTGAAGATTACACCTTCCGTTCTGCCTGTCACAAAAGTTACATTTGTCCGCGTTCAGTTTGGCCTGCAGCATCAGGCTTTATTCAGGGGCACCACGAGGAGGAACGGACTCACCCCCATACACTGCTTAGTCTTCTTCTTCATATAATTTAGATAATATCTTTTGCTCTGATATTAAGTGTTATGCTTAATGTTCTTCTGCTCTTTGTTCTGCAGCCTCTTGTTCTTCTGCTTCTCGGTCTTCCATGTCGTCGTCTCCAGGGTCATCGTCTCCAGGGTCATCGTCTCCAGGGTCGTCGTCGTCTCCGCCGTTGTTATCGGGGTGGTCTTCAGGGTCGTCATCTCCAGGGTCGTCGTCATCTCAGTGGTTGTCATCTTAGGGCTGGTCTTCCGGGTCGTCATCTTTAGGGTCTTGAACTTGGAAATGTAGCAGAAGGTACAAGAAGGCTGAGAAAATGCCGAGAACCAGCTGATGGAACTGGAACTCGGATGGCTACCCGAAGGTCCAAGAGCCAATGGAACTACCGAGGACCAGCTGACGTTACTGGAACCCGGTTACTAAGCAGGAGGTACCCGTGCTAAAAAGCACTACCAAGGACCACCTGACGTTGGTGGAACTCGGATACCCAGAAGGAGGCACCTAAGCCAAAGGCTCTGCCCGGAACCAGCTGACGTTACTGGAACCAGGATGGGGAGGAAAAGGTACAAGAGCAAAAGACACTGCCGAGAACCAGCTGACGGTACTGGAACCCGGATGGGTAGCCGAAGGTTCAAGAGCCAATGGAACTACCGAGGACCAGCTGACGTTACTGGAACCCGGTTACAAAGCAGGAGGTACCCGTGCCTGAAAGCACTACCAAGGACCACCTGACGTTGGTGGAACTCGGATACCCAGAAGGAGGCACCTAAGCCAAAGGCTCTGCCTGGAACCAGCTGACGGTACTGGAACCAGGATGGGGAGCAGAAGGTACAAGAGCAAAAGAAACTGCCGAGAACCATCTGACGGTACTGGAACCCGGATGCGTTGGCCAACTGTGCAAGAGCCAATGGCACAACCGAGGACCAGCTGACGGTGCTGGAACCCGGTTACAAAGCTGTAGGTACCTGCGCTTAAAAGCACTACCAAGGACCGCCTGGCGTTGGCGGAACTCGGATACCCACAAGGAGGCACCTAAGCCAAAGGCTCGGCCCGGAACCAGCTGACGGTGCTGGAACTAGGATGTGGACCAGAAAGTCCACAGGAAAGGAGAGAATAGCTAGGCCGCGAGGCTGCCGCAGTTACCGAACACCAACAGTCCTACAGGGGGAGCTTGGCCTACTGGCACTACAGAACCAGCCTTGATTGCCAATTCCCGCAGCCCACATAGGAAGCTCCTAAACTGGAGGCACCATGGAGTTGGCTAACCCGACCGCAACACGACGGGACAACGTATTGGCGTCTAAGTGACCTTGACACTACCCGTAACAAGCTGATGGTGCTGGACCCAGGCTGGGCACGAGGGAGTACCCGTGACAAAGACACTGCCAAGAACCAGCTGACGGTACTGGAACCCGGATGCGTTGCCCAAGTGTGCAAGAGCCAATGGCACCGAGGACCAGCTGACGGTGCTGGAACCCAGTTACAAAGCTGTAGGTACCCGCGCTCAAACGCACTACCAAGGACCGCCTGGCATTGGCGGAACTCGGATACCCAGAAGGAGGCACCTAAGCCAAAGGCTCGGCCCGGAACCAGCTGACGGTGCTGGAACCAAGATGTGGACCAGAAGGTCCACAGGAGAGGAGCGAACAGCTAGGCCGCGAGGCTGCCACAGTTACCGAACACCAACAGTCCTACAGGGGGAGCTTGGCTTACTGGCACTACAGAACCAGCCTTGATTGCCAATTCCCGCAGCCCACATAGGACGCTCCTAAACTGGAGGCACCATGGAGTTGGCTAACCCGACCGCAACACGACGGGGCAACGTATAGGTGTCTAAGTGACCTTAACACTACCCAGAACCAGCTGACGGTGCTGGTCCCAGGCTGGGCACGAGGGAGTACCCGTGACAAAGACACTGCCGAGAACCAGCTGACTGTACTGGAACCCGGATGCGTTGGCCAACTGTGCAAGAGCCAATGGAATGACCGAAGACCAGCTGACAGTGCTGGAACCCGGTTACAAAGCTGTAGGTACCCGCGCTTAAAAGCACTACCAAGGACCGCCTGGCGTTGGCGGAACTCAGATACCCAGAAGGAGGCACCTAAGCCAAAGGCTCGGCCCGGAACCAGCTGATGGTGCTGGAACCAGGATGTGGACCAGAAGGTCCACAAGAGAGGAGAGAACAGCTAGGCCGTGAGGCTGCCGCAGTTACCGAACGCCAACAGTCCTACAGGGGGAGCTTGGCCTACTGGCACTACAGAACCAGCCTTGATTGCCAATTCCCGCAGCCCACATAGGACGCTCCTAAACTGGAGGCACCATGGAGTTGGCTAACCTGACTGCAACACGACGGGGCAAAGTATAGGCGTCTAAGTGACCTTGACACTACCCGGAACCAGCTGACGGTGCTGGACCCAGGCTGGGCAGTGGGAGTACCCGTGACAAAGACACTGCCGAGAACCAGCTGACGGTACTGGAACCCGGATGCGTTGCCCAAGTGTGCAAGAGCCAATGGCACCGAGGACCAGCTGACGGTGCTGGAACCCGGTTACAAAGCTGTAGGTACCCGCGCTTAAAAGCACTACCAAGGACCGCCTGGCGTTGGCGGAACTAGGATACCCAGAAGGAGGCATCTAAGCCAAAGGCTCGGCCCGGAACCAGCTGATGGTGCTGGAACCAGGATGTGGACCAGAAGGTCCACAGGAGAAGAGAGAACAGCTAGACCGCGAGGCTGCCGCAGTTACCGAACACCAACAGTCCTACAGGGGGAGCTTGGCCTACTCGCACTACAGAACCAGCCTTGATTGCCAATTCCCACAGCCCAAATAGGACGCTCCTAAACTGGAGGCACCATGGAGTTGGCTAACCCGACCGCAACACGACGGGGCAACGTATAGGTGTCTAAATGACCTTGACACAACCCGTAACCAGCTGACGGTGATGGACCCAGGCTGGGCACGAGGGAGTACCCGTGACAAAGACACTGCCGAGAACCAGCTGACGGTGCTGGAACTCGGATGCGTTGCCTATTCAAGATTGTCTTCCCAGAGCCCCAACTAGTGGTGTTGGAGCAAAGGGTAAGCAGGGGTAGCAGAGTGTAGGCCGAAGCCTGCACTGGAGGCAGCTTTGTGTCTGCGTTGCGTTTGCAGGACACGTTGCCGGCTACACAGCGGGGGAACAGCTGGCGTTGCTGAAACCCACTGACACAATGGCGGGTGTTTTTCTCTGTGCAGCCTGCACTTCCATGCACCAACTGGCGGTGTTAGAGCCCAGTGTCTGCAGGAGGAGGAGAGGAGCAGAGTGTCGGCCGAAGCCTAATTGAACCAATTTCAAAGGTAACCTTTAACCCACCCTCAGGTGTTACAATGTAGAAGAGCCACACCTTGTGCAGCAGTAATGCTCCACAAGTGAAAGGTTGCTCTTTAAATTTTGCTCATTGCACACGCTGAATGAAACACGTACACAATTTCACCCATTATACAGTAAAACTGTATTGGAGGCGTGACTTGTCTTTTTAAGGAGACGCAGCACAGGTGTCCAAAATAACGCCTTGGTGCTGGGCGCAGCCTCCTGAGCATTGTTATTTGCTGTACAGGAGTCTGCGCTCTTGTTATCCCTTGGCCATGCGCTGTGAGCGCTGCCTGTCTTCTCACCTCATTTCATGTCGGCCAGTGCGGTTAGCGATGGCCATGAATCCCAGACCCGCAGTGTCTTTTCATAAAGTCACACTGCAGAGATGGGATTCATGGCCTTGCGCAGTAAATATGTTTGCCGCTCACTCATGTCCTTACACCTGCTTCAGACTGGGCGGCCTCCGCTGATCCCTTATCGCATGCCGCGGCAATGAGGCCGCACAGTCTGAAGAAGGCGGAAGGAGATGAGTCAAGTCAGGCGAACATATGCACTGCACATGCCCATCAATCACACCCTCGCAGTCAAAATATATCAGACAACGAGGGACGTTGTGTTGGGCAGGGCGGACGCACAGGCACAGCCAGCCAACCAATGATGTCAGAAGACGGGCAGTGCAACCAAGGGGGGTGCTGTGTGTCATTAAAAAGGAAAGTCACACCTCAGGGACAATGTAATGGTCTGTAATGAGACACATTTTGTAAGTGTCTCGTTCCACGTGGGCAAGGAGAAAAAGTTAGCCACCTTGTACAAATGCAGCATTACTGCTGTACAAGGTGGCTGTTATACATAGAAACACCTGGGGGGGGCAGGTTCCCTTTAATTTCAGTTCAGGTGCCTGCATGGCGTTTGCAGGACATGTTGCCAGCTACACAGCAGGGGAACAGCTGGCGTTGCTGAACCCCACTGACACATTGGCGGGTGTTTTTCTCTGTGCAGCTAGCACTTCCGGGCAAAAACTGGCGGTGTTAGAGCCCAGGGTCAGCAGGAGGAGGAGAGGAGCAGAGTGTAGGCCGAAGCCTGCACTGGTGGCAGCTTTTGTTCTGTTGTGCCAGCGTGGCTTGTGCTGGACACGTTGCCGACTACACAGCAGGGGAACAGCTGGTGTTGCTGAACCCCACTGACACATTGGCTGGTGTTTTTCTCTGTGCAGCCAGCACTTCCGGGCCCCAACTGGCGTAGTTAGAGCCCAGAGTCTGCAGGAGGAGCAGAGTGTAGGCCGAAGCCTAGAAGAACCAATTTCAAAGGTAACCTTTAACCCCCCCTCAGGTGTTACAAAGTACAAGAGCCACACCTTGTGCAGCATTAATGCTGCACAAGTCAAAGGTTGCTCTATGAATTTTTCTACTTGCACACGCTGAATGAAACACGTACACAATTTAGCCCATTGTACAGTCAAACTGTAGTGGAGGCGTGACTTGTCTTATTAAGGAGACGCAGCACAGGTGTCCAAAATAACGCCTTGGTGCTGGGCGCAGCCTCCTGAGCGTTGTTATTTGCTGTTCAGGAGTCTGCGGTCTTGTTATCCCTTGGCCATGCGCTGTGAGCGCTGCCTGTCTTCTCACCTCATTTCATGTCGGCCAGTGCGGTTAGCGATGGCCATGAATCCCAGACCCGCAGTGTCTTTTCATAAAGTCACCCTGCAGGGCTGGGATTCATGGCCTTGCGCAGTAAATATGTTTGCCGCTCACTCATGTCCTTACACCTGCTTCAGACTGGGTGGCCTCCGCTGATCCCTTATCGCATGCCGCGGCCATGAGGCCGCACAGTCTGAAGAAGGCAGAAGGAGATGAGTCAAGTCAGGCGAACAAATGCACTGCACATGCCCATCAATCACACCCTTGCAGCCAAAATATATCAGACAACGAGGGACGTTTTGTTGGGCAGGGCGGACGCACAGGCACAGCCAGCCAACCAATGATGTCAGAAGACGGGCAGCGCTACCAAGGGGGGTGCTGCGTGTCATTAAAATGGAAAGTCACACCTCAGGGACAATGTAATGGTCTGTAATGAGACACATTTTGTAAGTGTTGCGTTCCACGTGGGCAAGGAGAAAAAGTTAGCCACCTTGTACAAATGCAGCATTACTGCTGTACAAGGTGGCTGTTATACATAGAAACACCTGGGGGGGCAGGTTACCTTTAATTTCAGTTCAGGTGCCTGCATGGCGTTTGCAGGACACGTTGCCAGCTACACAGCAGTGGAACAGCTGGCGTTGCTGAACCCCACTGACACATTGGCGGGTGTTTTTCTCTGTGCAGCTAGCACTTCCGGGCAACAACTGGCGGTGTTAGAGCCCAGGGTCAGCAGGACGAGGAGAGGAGCAGAGTGTAGGCTGAAGCCTGCACTAGTGGCAGCTTTTGGTGTGTTGTGCCAGCGTGGCTTGTGCTGGACACATTGCCGACTACACAGCAGGGAAACAGCTGGCGTTGCGGAACCCCACTGACACATCAGCGAGTGTTTTTTCTGTGTAGACAACACTTCCAGGTGACAACTGACAGTGTTGAAACCCAGGGAATCAAAGAGGAGCAAAGTGTAGACCGAAGCCTACACTGGAGGCAGGAAAATGTCTGTTATTGTGCCCGCGTGGCTTGTGCTGGACACGTTGCCGGCTACACAGCAGAGGAACAGCTGGCGTTGCTGAACCCCACTGACACATTGGCGGGTGTTTTTCTCTGTGCAGCTAGCACTTCCAGGCAACAACTGGCGGTGTTAGAGCCCAGGGTCTGCAGTAGGAGCAGAGTGTAAGCCGAAGCCTGCACTGGAGCAAGTTGAAAGGGAACAAATCCCCAGGCATTTGTTGCTGAAAGAGCCATCTTGTACAGCAGTAATACTGCAAATGGAAAAAGGTGGCTCTTTAAATTATGCTCCTTGAAAACGCTGAACTACACACTCATATAATGTGTCCCCTCACACCATTAAACCGTCACGGAGGTGGGACTTTCCTTTGTAATGTGACACAGCACAGCCATCATTCCAACCCCCTTGGTGCCATGTGCCACCTCCTCAATGTTGTTTGATTCTGTCACGGAGCACGCGCTGTAATGTTATCCCTTGGCCATGCACACTTAGCGGTGCTCGTCTTCTGACATCATTTAGGTGTCAGGCTGGCAGTGCCTGTGCGTCCAAGCTGCCCGAGATCCTACCTCGCAGCGTCATCTAATGTAAGCCCACTGCGGGCCTGGGATCCATGGGCATGCGCAGTGCATATCATCGCCTCTCACTCCCCTCCTTCCTGCTTCTTCAGACTGTGCGGCGTCACGGCCGTGGCATGCTATTAGGGATCAGCTGACGCCGCCTAGTCTGAAGAAGCAGGAAGAAGGGGAGTGAGAGGCTAGTATATGCACTGCGCATGGCCGTGGATCCCAGGCCCACTGTGGGATCACATTAGACGACACTGCGAGGTGGGATTTCGGGCAGAGTGGACGCACAGGCGCAGCCAGGCCGATAACAAATGATGTCAGAGGACGGGCAGCGCAAACTGTGCATGGCCAAGGGATAACATAACAGCGCAGGGTCCGTGACAGAATCAAACAACGCTAAAGAGGCAGCGCACGGAGCCAAGGGGGTAGGAATGACGGCTGTGCTGCGTCACATTACAAAGGAAAGTCCCACCTCCGGGACGGTTTGACGGTGTGAGGGGACACATTACATGAGTGTGTAGTTCAGCGTTTCCAAGGAGCATAATTTAAAGAGCCACCTTTTCCTTGTGCAGTATTAGTGCTGCACAAGGTGGCTCCTTCAGTAACAAACGCCTAGGGGGAGGGGACAGGTTCCCTTACATTTTAGTTGTGCCAGCGTGGCGGTCGCATGACACGTTGCCAGATACACAGCTGGGGATCAGCTGACGTTACTGAACCCCAATAACAGAGGAGCGACTGTTGACTGTGCAGACAGCACTTCCAGGCACCAACTGGCAGTGTTAGAGCCCAGGGACAGCAGGAGGAGCAGATTGAAGGTATTGCCGCACACACAGCTGGGGATCAGCTGACGTTACTGAACCCCAATAACAGAGGAGCGACTGTTGACTGTGCGGACAGCACTTCCAGGCACCAACTGGCGGTGTTAGAGCCCAGGGATAGCAGGAGGAGCAGATTGGAGGTATTGCCGCACACACAGCTGGGGATCAGCTGACGTTACTGAACCCCAATAACAGAGGAGCGACTGTTGACTGTGCAGACAGCACTTCCAGGCACCAAATGGCGGTGTTAGAGCCCAGGGACAGCAGGAGGAGCAGATTGGAGGTATTGCCGCACACACAGCTGGGGATCAGCTGACGTTACTGAACCCCAATAACAGAGGAGCGACTGTTGACTGTGCAGACAGCACTTCCAGGCACCAACTGGCGGTGTTAGAGCCCAGGGACAGCACAAGTAGCAGAAGAACAGAGTGTAGGCTGAAGCCTGATTGGAGCAAGTTGAAAGGGAACCTGTAACCCCCCCCCCAAGACGTTTGTAGCTGAAAGAGCCATCTTTTGCAGCACTAAGGATGCAAAAGGAAAAGGTTGCTCTTTTAATTATGCTCCTTGCAAACACAGAAGTAAACACTTAAAATGTTTTCCCTGATACCGTAAAACCGTCCCGGAGGTGGGAATTTCCTTCGTAATGGGACGCAGCACAGCTGTCATTCCTATCCCCTTGGTGCCATGCGCTGCCTCATCAGCGTTGTTTTAAGCTGTCACGGAGCCTGCGCTGTTATATTATCCCTTGGTCATGCACACTTAGCGGTGCCCGTCTTCTGACATAATTTAGGTGTCAGGCTGTCAGTGCCTGTGCGTCCACGCTGCCCGAGATCCCACCTCGCAGTGTCGTCTAATGTAATCCCACTGCGGGCCTTGGATCCATGGGCATGCACAGTGCATATCCTCGACACTCACTCCCCTCCTTCCCTCTTCTTCAGACTGTGCGGCGTCACGGCCGTGGCATGCTATTAGGGATCAGCTGACGGCGCACAGTCTGAAAAAGGCGGAGGGAGATGAGCGAGAGCCTGAGGGGAAGATATGCACTGCGCATGCCCACGGATCCCAGGCCCGCAGTGTGATTCAATCAGAAGACACTGCGAGGCGGGATCTCGGGCAGCTTGGACGCACAGGCACTGCCAGCCTGACACCAAATTATGTTAGAAGACAGGTAGCGCTAAGTGGTCATGGCCAAGGGATAACAGAACAGCGCAGGCTCCGTGAAAGCTTAAAACAACGCTGAGGAGGCGGCGCGTGGCACCAAGGGTGTAGGAATGATGGCTGTGCTGCGTCACATTATGAAGGAAAGTCCCACCTCCGGGACGGTATAACGGTATTAGTGGACACATTTTATAAGTGTTAAGTTCTGCATGAGCAAGGAGCTAAACTAAAAGAGCTACCTTTTCCTTGTGCAACATTACTGCTGCCCAAGGTGGCTCTTTCAGTAACAAATGCCGGGGGGGGGACAGGTTCCCATACATTTCGGTTGTTGTGTCAGCGTGGCAGTCGCAGGACACATTGCCGGCTACACAGCTGGGGATCAGCTGACGTTACTGAAACCCAATAACACTGGGTCGTATGTTTTTACTGTGCAGCCTGCACTTCTGAGCCTCAACTGGCGGTGTTGGAGCCCAGGAATTGCAGTTCAGGTGGTAGAAAGATGAACTCATCGGGAGACCTGGATGACACCCAATTACTTAATCAGGCAGAAGAGTGGCAAATTCCTGCGAGATCCAGGCCTGGTTCATTTTCAGAAAAGTAAGCCGGTCAACGTTATCGGAGGATAGTCGCATGCGACGGTCTGTTAGTACACCACCTGCGGCATTAAAGACGCGTTCCGACAACACACTAGCCGCAGGGCAAGCCAGCACCTCCAATGCATACTGGCTTAGCTCTGGCCATGTATCCAGCTTAGAGACCCAAAACTTGAAAGGGGAAAAGCCGTCTGGGAGTACAGTAAGAGGGCAAGACATGTAGTCTGTCACCATCTGACTGAACCGTTGCCTCCTGATGACTGGAGCTGCCGGTGATGGTGTAGACATTTGGGGCGGGCACACAAAAGTTTGCCACAGTTGTGCCATACTGGTCTTGCCTTGGGCAGAGGCACTGCTTCTGCTCCCTCTTTGTGCAGAGCCTCCTCCACTGCCTCGACGCACTGAGCTGCTTTGTAAAGCACTAGCAGCACTCCTCTCAGTTGGACTGGAGAAGATGATGGAATTCACCAGTGTGTCGTGGTACTCCTGCATTTTACGCTCCCGGGTCAACACTGGGATGAGGTTTTGGACGTTGTCCCGGTAGCGAGGATCGAGGAGGGTGAACACCCAATAATCAGGCATGTTGAGAATGTGGTCGATGCGGCAGTCGTTTCTCAGGCACTGCAGCATGAAATCAACCATGTGTTGCAGACTGCCAACTGGCCCAGAAACGCTGTCCCCTGCTTGAGACATGATCTCTGCCCGCTCGTCATCACCCCACCCTCGCTGTACACACTGACCACTGGACAATTGTGTAACTCCCTCCTCTGGACGGAGCTCTTCCTCCTCCATTGACTCCTCCTCATCCTCCTCACAAAGTGTCCCCTGCCTACCCCTTTGTGAGGAACCACGTGGCGCTGACTCTCCAGAAGCTGATGGAAAAGGTGACTCCTCATCCTCCACCTCTTCCACAACATCATCCCTTAACGCTTGCAGTGTTTGTTGAAGCAGGCAGATAAGGGGGACAGTCATGTTGACTAGTGCATCATCTGCACTTGCCATCCGTGTGGAATAATCGAAAGGACGCAAAACCTGGCAGACGTCCTTCATAGTGGCCCACTCTGTGGTTGTGAAGTCTGATCGGCGCTGACTGCGACTTCTTTGCGCCTGATGCAGCTGGTACTCCATTACTGCTTGCTGCTGCTCACACAACCGCTCCAACATATGTAACGTGGAATTCGACCTGGTAGGTAGGTCACATATGATGTGGTGTTCTGGAAGGCGGAATCGGCGCTGCAGAGCAGCAATGCGGGATCTTGCCAAGCTGGAACGCCGCAAGTGAGCACACTCTAGGCGGACCTTGTGCAGCAGTGCATCAAGATCTGGATAGTCCCTCCGAAAACTCTGCACAACCAAATTGAGCACATGTGCCAGACATGGGATGTGAGTGAGGTTGCCAATGGCCAAAGCTGCCACCAGATTTCGGCCATTGTCACACACTACCATGCCTGGCTGGAGATTCGCTGGCACAAACCACACATCGTTCTCCTGTTTGATGGCATTCCAGAGCTCCTGCGCTGTGTGGCTTCGATTCCCCAAAGAAACTAATTTCAAGACGGCCTGTTGACGTTTGGCCACGGCTGTGCTCATGTCGGTCGTAACAGGTAAACGTTCACGGGTCCATGTGGAGGTGGACTGTGACGGCTCCTGCAGCGATGATTCTGAGGAACTTGTGTATGAGGAGGAGTCAATGCGTACAGACTGGATTCCTGCAATCCTTGGAGTGGACAGGACACGCCCTGCGCCACTCGCACGATCTGTACCTGGCTCAACAACATTAACCCAATGGGCAGTGAGGGAAAGGTGTCGCCCCTGTCCATGTTGACTGGTCCACGCATCGGTGGTGAGGTGGACTTTGCTACTGACGGCGTTCAGTAGCGCGTGTTTTATGTGTCCCTCCACATGCTTGTGCAGGGCAGGGACAGCTTGCCTGCTGAAGTAAAAGCGGCTGGGCACCTTGTACTGCATTGGACTGCCAATGCCATCAAGTCACGGAAGCTGTCAGTCTCCACCAGCCTGAATGAGAGCATTTCCAGTGACAGAAGTTTGGCAATGCCTGCATTCAGAGCCTGTGCTCGGGGGTGGTTTGCCGAGAATGCCCGCCTTTTCTCCCATGCCTGTACTACCGATGGCTGTAGACTAGGCTGGGAGTGTGAGGATGACTGGGAACATGGTGCTGTGGGTGGAATTACACTAGGTCTCTGGACAACAGTGCCAGAGGTTCTTCCATGGCGATCCTGGGAGGAAGCCGAACCAGCTGTGTGTGAGCTGGAGGAAGAGGCAACACGAGCTGAAGAGGTGGTAGCTGCCGCTGTTGGTTGGCCTAGATCTTCAGTGTGTTTTTGTAACTCCACCGCGTGCCTGGTCCACACATGTTTCCACATATTTGTGGTATTGAGGTTGCTGACACTTTTCCCCTTTTGACTTTCTGATGACACAGCTTGCATTTGACAAAACAAATGTCATCTGCAACTGTGTCAAAAAAGGACCAGGCACTGCAAGTCTTGGGAGCGTCCTTTTTGGCTTTTGGAAGAGACAGGCTCCTAACGGGTGCCAAAGTGGAGGCTACAGGCTCCGCAGTCTTCCCCCTCCCTCTCCCTCTTTGGCCCGTTCGGGGAATCTCTTCCTCAGAGCTGCTCCCACCACCTTCCTGTTCCTCACGCCACAATGGGTCAAGGACCTCATCATCTCCACTACCCTCTGCCACCAACTGCTCCTCCTGGGTAGTCTCGGCAGCACAGTACGCACCAGAAAGTGGCACCTGAGTTTCATCATCTGATGCGTACTGTGCTGTGGTCACCGGAGGCACTGGCCCACCCGCCTCTTCAGAGTCAGAGAGACAAAGCTGTTGGGCATCACTGCACACTGCCTCTTCTTCCCTATCTCCAATGCTGCTTGGCTGGCCCCCTGTTTCCAAGCCAAGAGATTCAGAGAACAGAAGTAGAGACGGCTCCTGTCCTGGGCTCTCTGACTGCCTGGCCAATTTGGCATGTGGTGAAGAGACAGATGGCTGCTCTCCAGTGGTCTGTGTCTGAGAGAATGTGGCACTAATTGAAGTCGATGCCGATGCGTTAGCTACCATCCATCCGACAACGACTTCAATTTGATCTTCACGCAGCAGCGGTGCACGGCGCTCTCCGACAAAGCTGCGCATGAAGGACTGTTCCCTGCTGAAACTGGGTGATGATGAGTCACCAGTGTCCGCAGCAGGCACAGAATCACCACGTCCTCTCCCTGCTCCTCTCCCTGCTCCGCGCCCACGCCCACGTGCCTTACTCCCTGCCCTCTTCATCTTGTTTGACAGATAAAGATAAGCAGAAAAGTACTAAGGCCTTAGTGTGCTTATTCCTGAAATGCTCCTCCTAACAGGTGTAAGAATCACTAATTTTGTAAAGTGTGGACTAGACTTTATTATTGATAAAATGTGGCCTACACAAGTGTTAAGTGGTGTTTGGTGAACTTTACTTTTTTTTTTCTGCAGATCGGGCTACAGAGCGAGTTTAACTCACACGGGGACCGTGCAGACAGCCGTAAACGGCGCTGCAAGGCCCCAAAACACTCCTCTAGGTTATCCTATGTAGTGTTTTTCCACAATTTAGCTGGAGACGGGTGGAAAGACACTAATAGGAAATTTTAGAAAAAATTTGCAGCAGGCTGCACTATTTGCAAAAAAAGGACAAGTTATTTAACGGTATGAGGCAGTGACGCACCCTGAGCTGAATACAACCGGCTGTGGCTGCACACAGACTACAGGGCGAGCTGCGCTCACACAGAGACCATGCAGACAGCCGTAAAAGGCGATGCAAGGCCCAAAAACCCTCCTCTAGGTTATCCTATGTAGTGTTTTTCCACAATTTAGCTGGAGACGGGTGGAAAGACACTAATAGGAAATTTTTGAAAAAATGTGCAGCAGGCTGCACCAGGCTGCACTATGAGCAAAAAAGGACAATGGATAGAACTGTATGAGGCAGTGTGAACCCCCCCTGAGCTGAATACAACCGGGTATATGGCTGCACACAGACTACAGAGTGAGCTGCACACACACACACACACACACACACTGAGAGAGACCTTGCAGAACGCTGTTAAAACAGGGCTGCAAGGCAAGAGCAAGGTGAACACACAGCGTTTGCTAAATTAGCCTTGGAAAAGCGCAATGAAGCAATTCGCTATCTCAACTGGCCCTCAGTTAGAAC
The DNA here is from genome assembly GCF_032444005.1 of Ranitomeya imitator. Classification (NCBI taxonomy): domain Eukaryota; kingdom Metazoa; phylum Chordata; class Amphibia; order Anura; family Dendrobatidae; genus Ranitomeya; species Ranitomeya imitator. Next base: position 97,969,029 of record NC_091289.1, on the reverse strand, counting down.
ACAGCGTCCTGTCCCTAACTGAAATCACCGCAGAGTGAGCGCAAAATGGCGGCAGCGTTTTTTTATAGTGCATCGTGACATCATTTCAGCAGCCAATCACAGCCTTGCCAGTAGTTACATGCCCACCATGCTAAACAGGATGTGCCCACACTTCCATTCATTCCTCATTGGCTGCTGCGTGCAGTTTTGAATCCTGGGAACTTCCGATTCTGGTATCCGATATGCAGGAAATATCGGAATTCGGTATCGGAATTCCGATACCGCAAATATCGGCCGATACCCGATACTTGCGGTATCGGAATGCTCAACACTAATAACGAACACTTGATTGCTGGAAGCCCCATCCTACGTGCTGAATTCGAAGGAGTTCTAGTGGATTGCCTGATAGATACCGGGTCACAAGTGACAACGATTCCAGAAGCGTATTTCAAGCAGCATTTCCAGGACCTGGCCAAGTCAGAAAAAGAGACATTGATCCGGTTGTTTGCTGCCAACCAACAACCGATCCCAGTCACAGGAATTGTGTGGATGAATATTCAAGTTAAGACAATTTAAACAGTGACATTAGGGGTGAGGTCCCTGCTCGCAAGCTTACAATCTACAAGGAAATGGGGGGACACAATAGGTGAAAAGTGCTTGTTATTACAGGTCTGGCAATTATAATAAATAGGGATTTTCATATAAAGCTGCATGATCCGGTCATCAGCCCGTGTGTTTAAGTGCAATAGTCAAGTATCAAGTGCAGTTATCGTGTGCATGGAGGGTGTGGAGACAGATGAATTGTAGGGTGCAGATTCACATGCAGATAATATTTGGAAGAAGGGAACAGGACAAAGTTAGTTTACTGAGTAGTTAATGTGGTAGGCTTGTTTGAAGAGATGGGTTTTTACAGCGCGCTTGAATAGGTCGGGGCTAGGTATCAGTCTGATCATCTGGGAAAGTGCATTCCAGAGAGCTGGCGCAGCACGAAAGAAGTCTTGGAGACGGAGGTGCGAGGTTTGGATTACGGGGGATGTTAGTCTTAGGTCATTTGTAGAACGGAGGGCACGTGTAGGGCGATAGACGGAGATGAGAGAGGAGATTTAAGGCGGTGCAGAACTGTGGAGAGCTTTGTGGGTGAGAGAGATGAGTTTATACTGGACCCTGTAGTGAATGGGTAGCCAGTGTAATGAATGGCATCGGTGAAGCGGCTGGACAGAAATATGACCCTGGCTGCCGCATTCAAGATAGATTGGAGAGGAGAAAGTTTGGAAAGAGGGAGACCGATCAGAAGAGAGTTGCAGTAGTCCAGACGAGAATGAATAAGAGCGACAGTAAGAGTTTTAGCAGTTTCAAAGGTGAGAAAAGGTCGGATTCTGGAGATGTTTTTAATATGCAGGTGACAGGAGCGAGTGAGTGATCGATATAGGGAGTAAAGGAAAGTTTGGTGTCGAATATGACTCCAAGCCAGCGGGCATGCTGCTTGGGAGTTATGGTTGAACCCTCCAGGGTAATTTCGATGTTAGGTAGAGTGAGGTTAGTAGAAGGGAGAAACACAAGTAGTTCAGTTTTGGAGAGATTTAGTTTCAGATAGAGGGAGGACATGATGTTAGAGACAGCAGACAGACAATTCATGGTAATTTGAATTAGGGTAGGGGTGATGTCGGGGGAAGAAGTGTATAATTGGGTGTCATCAGCATAGAGATGATACTGGAGCCCAAATCTGCTGATAGTTTGTCCAATAGGGGCCGTGTAAAGAGAGAAGAGGAGGGGGCATAGGACTGAGCCTTGCGGAACTCCGAGAGTAAGGGGACGAGGAGAGGAAGAGGAGCCGGCAAAAGATACAGTGAAGGAGCGGTCAGAGAGGTAGGAGGAGAACCAGGTGAGGGCTGTGTCCTTGAGGCCTATGGAGCGGAGCATAGTGAGAAGGAGCTGGTGATCCACAGTATCAAATGCGGCAGATAGATCCAGGAGAATCAGCAGAGAGCTATGACCTTTGGATTTAGCTGTTATTAGATCATTAGAGACTTTAGTGAGGGCAGTTTCAGTGGAGTGTAAAGATCGGAAACCAGATTGTAAGGGGTCAAGAAGAGAGTTATCCGAGAGATAGCGGATTAGACGGGAGTGGACCAAGTGTTCCAGGAGTTTAGAGATGAAGGAAAGGTTAGAGACTGGTCTGTAGTTAGCCGTGCAGTTCTGATCCAGGGATGGCTTTTTAAGTAAAGGGGTAATGATGGCATGTTTAAATGAGGATGGAAAGATACCTGAAGAGAGAGAGAGGTTAAATATTTTAGTCAGGTGAGTGGTGACCACTGGTGAGAGAGACTGCAGGAAAGGTGAAGGAATGGGGTCACTATTGCAGGTTGTAGTCCGAGCAGAAGTGAGGAGCTTGGAAACGTCTTCTTCTGAAACAGGCTCAAAGATGTCTAATGAGCTTGAGGTGCGGCAGGGAAGGAGATCCAGGCACTGAGGAGATTGGGCTGAGATATCCTAATGGATGTGGTTGATTTTTTTCTAGGAAATATGTGGCCAGATCCTCACCACTGAGATTGGAGATGGGGAGTTTAAGGTTTCAAAAAGTCGTTTTGGGTTGTTGGATAGTGAGGTGATGAGGGTGGTGAAGTAGGATTGTTTGGCCAGAGAAAGGGCAGAGTTATAGGTTTTGAGCATGAACTTATAGTGGATGAAGTCTTCTACTAAGAGAGATTTTCTCCACTGCCGCTCTGCACACCTTGAGTAACGTTGAAGAAAGCGTGTTTGCATAGTGTGCCAGGGCTGCCATTGTGTGTGTCGGGTCTTTCTGCGTGTAGAAGGTGCTGCTTCATCCAGGGCATTCTTCAGTGTAATATTGAAGTGTGACAATGCTAAGTCTGGACAGGAGAGGGAGGAGATGGGGGCTAAAGATGTGTGGAGGTTTTCCATAAGCTGCTGGGTATTAATGGTACGTGTAGTACTGGGAATGAACATCCTACGTGAACTCGATCAGATTATGTTTACCAAACGGGGACCTGGATTTTGGAAGAAGGCTACTAAACATAAGCCTACTCAAGAAGCCCTTCAACGACTGATCCGCATCTGTGGGACAAAGAAGAGAGTGCCATCTTATCAGACGGTAGGGGTCATCAGGGCTCCTGGTACAGAACCTGTAATCCTACCTCCCGAGCGAGAAACTATAGTATACCTTCCAGTGGGGACTCACCACAACCTTGACGAGTTGGAAGTGGTTGTTCAGCCTGTGGTAGGCGGAGGAGTGGACCAAGAAGTCATGATAGCTCATATGATAGCTGTGGTCCAGCGAGGACATGTCTCCATAAGAGCTTTCAACGTGGGCCCTGGGGAGGTCACCTTGCCACGAGGGACAGATCTGGCCCTGGTGTACCTACATAAGGGTGAAATGGTGAGTCAGAAGATGTCTTTATCACCGAAAGAAGGTGTGGGGTGCACCCTAGCAGTTGCTGCGGCGGACGAAGAGACGCCGTCCCTGGAGTGGACGGGTCATCCTTGATCAAATGGAAGTGGATGTGAAGGCTCTGGGCCCTGAGCGTGTGCAAGCAATAGAAACTATGCTGTGGGAAAATCAGGCCGCATTCGCCCGTCACGCCGAAGATTTTGGCTGTACTGAAGCCATCACACATGAGATACCGACTGGGGAAGCTCGTCCAATTCAAGAATGATACCGGCAGATCCCGCTTAACATGTATCAAGTGGTGAAAACATTACTTAGGCAGATGCTGGATTCGGGAGTGGTGCAGAGTAGTCAGAGCCCTTGGGCAGCCCCTGTGGTGCTCGTCAAGAAAAAGGATGGGACCATCCGGTTCTGTGTAGATTACAGCAAATTCAATGCCTGCACTGTTCGAGACGCATATCCGTTGCCCCGCATCAAGGAATCCTTGACAGCATTAGGGAAAGCCACGTACTTCTCCACCCTGGACCTAGCAAGCGGATACTGGCAAATAGCCATGGCAAAGAAAGACAAAGAGAAAACCGCCTTCATCCTCCCTATGGGGCTGTTTGAGTTTAACCGGATGCCCTTCGGGCTCTCCAATGCTCCAGGCTCATTTCAAAGGCTGATGGAAAAGTGTTTGGGAGACTTAAATTTTGAGGCTACCCTGATCTATCTGGATGACATCATTGTGTTTTCGGCCTCATTCGAAGAACACCTTGCCCGGCTTGGACAGGTACTCACAAGACTGCGGGCTCATAACCTGAAGGTAAAGCCAAAGAAGAGCCACCTCTTCAAGAGAGAGATCGAGTACCTGGGCCACATAGTGTCACAAGATGGAGTTCTACCCTCGCCAGAAAAAGTGGCTGCTATCTAGAAGTGGCCAGTCCCTCGAACAGTGAGAGAACTCCAGGCCTTCCTGGGACTCGTTGGGTACTACCGCCGGTTGGTTAAAGACTTCGCGAAGGTGGCGGGTCCTCTCAATGAGTTGCTGTGGGGGACCGCTGGAGTGCCGAAGACCCAGCGCATCCCCTGGGCACAGGGACAAGACGAGGCCTTCCAGGCTATAAAGAATGCCCTTACTTCAGCCCCGATTTTGGCCTACACAAACTTCAATCAACCATTCCTGTTGTACACAGATGGTAGCCTTCATGGACTCGGTGCAGTACTTTCTCAGATACAGGATGGACATGAGAGAGTCATCGGGTATGCCAGCAGGTCCCTGCGAGACAGCAAAAGAAACCCTCACAATTACAGCTCCTTCCGGTTAGAGCTCCTGGCCCTGGTGTGGGCCATGACAGAAAGGTTTGCAGGCTTCCTGACAGGTACCAAGATTCAAGTTCAAACAGACAATAATCCCCTGGCCCACCTTAAGAATGCTAAATTGGGGGCCTTAGAACAACGGTGGGTGGGTCGCCTAGCTAAGTTTGACTTTACCATCCGTTATCGCTCTACCGAAAATGCAAATGCTGATGGGCTGTCAAGAGTGACTGTGGAGACTCCAGTAAGGGATCTTGATGAGCAACTCGAAGAGGAGGAAACCCCAGACTTTCGCAAATTTAAGCCCCCAATGGTTGCAGCCCAGTCAAGAAGGGAGGCTTGCGCATTACCCCGGTCCCTGGCGAGAACCAATGAGGAATGGGGACACATTCAGGATGAAGACGTAGGGCTGAGACAGATGAAATGGTGGGTAACTCAAAAGCGGAAGCCTGGCAAACAAGAAAGAGATGATCTGGACTCTGAAATTAGGAGTGTGTTACATCAATGGGATAGACTGGAGGTGCGAGAGACAGTGCTATATCGTAAGAGGCAACAGCCAAAAGATATGGAAGTAAGGTGGCAAGTTGTCATCCCAGGAAGAATGGCTCAAGAAGTAGCTAAAGAAGCCCACGAATTTGGAGCGTACTTCAGCCCCACAAAGACCTACCAATGGTTACAGCGGTATGTGTATTGCCCCCGGTTGGAGTTGGTGGTGGAAGAGGTTTGCCGGCAATGTCGAGTATGTGACCTCATTAAGAGTACCGAACAGAGGGCACCCATTCAGACCATACAAACTAAGGAACCGCTAGAAGTCTTGATGATCGACTATCTCCTCGTGGGACACTTGGTCCGGGGGCTGCAATACTGTTTGGTGATGACTGATCATTTCTCTAAGTTCGCAGTAGTCACTCCGACTAGAGATCAGACTGCGGAATCAGCGGCGCGAGCCATCTGTCAAGACTTCATCTGGGTGTATGGGTGCCCAAAGCGTATCCACTCCGACCAAGGTGCATGTTTCCAAGGCAAGGTGATGGAAGAATTTTATCGTATGTATGGCATCGAGTGGTCCCGGACCACCCCTTACCACCCTCAAGGCAACGGAGCTTGTGAACGCTTCAACCGAACTTTACTTCAAATGCTGAGAACGTTGAAGGAGGATAAGAAGGCGTGTTGGCCAGACTATCTGCCGGAATTGGTCTGGACCTACAACAATCGGGTCCACTCCACCATGGGTTATACCCCCTATCTACTGTTGTTTGGAAGAACTGGACGAGAGATAATTGAGCTGAATTTGGAACAGCCAGAGGAGCTGATGGAGCGAAAGGTCACCTCATGGGTGAAAGAGCATTGATAACGATTGCAAACGATACGGCGGTTGGCGGGTCAGCAGCTGCAAGAAAAAGAACATACAGGCTGCAAACCGACTCAAGAGTTACCGCTCCAACCTGGAGACTGAGTATTAGTCAGAGAGAAACACCCCAAGGGAAAACTAAGTGAGAGATGGGAAGTACAGCTGCACAAAGTTATCGAGCGAGTGTATGCTAATGGCCCTGTCCACAAGGTACAGATTGAGACTGGGGCATCCGCCCCTAGAGTACTTCACAGAAATATGCTGCGGCCTTGCCGGTCTGAGGTCTGCTTGTCATGATCCCAATGGCAGGGGATCACAAAAGGACAAGCACACAAAAAACAGAACAAGCTCTAGGGTGATGGAAACTGAGCTGACCGCGATCCTGAACCTAATTCACAACACTAGCAGTAGCCGGGGAACATGCCTACGATGATTCTAGACGTCTCGCGCCAGCCGAAGGACTAGCTTCCCCTATTAGAAGAAACAAAGACCTCTCTTGCCTCCAGAGAAACACCCCACAGAAATAGCAGCCCCCCACATGTAATGACGGTGAAATGAGAGGAAAGCACATACGTAGTAATGAAAACAGATTCAGCAAAATGAGGCCCGCTAAAACTAGATAGCAGAGGATACAAAAGTGAACTGCGCGGTCAGCGAAAAACCCTACAAAAACCCATCCTGAAATTACCTGAACTCATGTGCCAACTCATGGAACATGAGGAGTAATATCAGCCCAATAGAGCAACCAGCAACAAGGAATCACATAACTGCAAGCTGGACAAAAACAAAAATAAAGCAAAACATGGAACAGGAAAATCAAAAACTTAGCTTGTCCTGAAGATTACTGAAGCGGAAAGCAGAGGTAACAAGACACACTGATTACATTGATCGCCGGCGAGGAAATGACAAGAAAGCCAGGTTAAATAGGAAACTCCCATATCTTGATAGAACAGGTGGACACCAGAGACCGCAGAGAACACAAGTCACCCAGTACCATCTGTAACCACCAGAGGGAGCCCAAAAACAGAATCCACAACAGTCTGCTCTACGCCATTGTCGCCTGAAGGCGCTACTCCACTTCCTGAATCTGTCATGCCTGATTGGGAAATTGATGATGAGTGGTGGTCCATCCCTGACACAGTAGGGGTCCTCAGCCGCACAGAGACGGTAATCCCATGGATGTACCAGTACCGCCATGTGAGGACGAGACCAGACAAGAGCCCACGATGACTCCTGCAGCAAGTGTTCCTCTGGAAGATAGTCAAGCCTTGCCTGACAGCCAAGAGCTTCGGAGATCCCAGAGGTCTAATGCAGGGGTTCCACCAGTCCGATATGTAGAACAGTGTGCTCTGTCTGTTTTTACACCTTTGTTGCCTCCTCTATAGGTGATGTTTCCGCATTGCACGTTCCTCCATTACACTTTGACCCTGATGCTGTGATGGCCGAGGACAACCATCATTAAGAAGGGAGGCATGTAAGAGGGTGGTGCTGTTATGGACAGTAAGGAACGCGCTGTCAATTTAAGAGGCTGCACCCCCTTGTCTGGCGTGATGGAATGTTCTGCTTCTCCCCTGCAATAATCGTTGTAATGAGCTAGTCTGTGCAGAGTGCAGGTGTGGAGCTGGAGCAGCGTGTGTAAGCTGAGGCTGCTGCAGAGAGGACTTTTTGTGCTGATAGCTGAAAGCGAGAAGAACTGTGTCCTGTTATAGCTGCAAGAGAGCCACGAAGATACAGAGAAAGGGATTTACGGTTTCCAGGAGCATCCCTAGGATCCAGAAGCAAGAAGACCACGTTTCACAGAGCTGACAGAAAGCCGTGCGCACAACCGTATTAGACTGCTGGGGGCCTCTCCTGGCACTGGACCTGATTCTCCAACATCACCGTGAGTTTGTTCATGTTTGGTGCACCTGTTAGGGCCTAGTGTAGGTTTCAATAGTCAGTACACTGCTTAGTAAAGGCCAGGGAGGTTATACGTAGAGTAGCATCATCACTCGTTTATTGTTTACATTTGCTTGTTAGACATATTTTGAGTCTGAAATAGCTGAAGCACCGTGCTATTTTACAGAAAGATAAAGTTTATTACTCTTGTAAATTGTGTGTTGCCTGTTTGCATCTTCCTCATTCCCTTCCTTCCTTGCCTTCCAATAAATATACCCTTTGTTGTTTGCACCTCATCTTGCGTACAATAGTCTTCCTGCACCGTGGTGGTCCCCCGGCCATCGCTTCACATCACTAGGATCATTTTAACTAAGATTTCTAAAGACATTACTGTATTTTCTCTCTGTATGTCCCCTTGTTTACCTCAGTTAGATGGAAATGCTGCTGCCACTGAAGTGCTATTGATGAGTCTTGCTTGCTTTGCCACTGCTTCCCACCCACACCCAATAATGATCTTCTTCTTCCCTAAGGGTGTCATGTTTTGTCCCTCTTTCAACCAAAACTAAATTCCTGTTACTAAATCTACCCAGAGATTCCAAATCTTCCTTCCTAATATGGGCCAGCCCTACAGTTAACTGTCACTGACCATGCAGTCTGTTGATGGGCAGACTTAACCTTTCACACAGTTCTATGCAAGTTTATAACACCTGTCTCTAGCTTGCATTACATCACTTTACATGATCACATCCTACATTATACATTACCAATATTACCTATAACACTGCTACACACTATGCATATTTTACTTAACATTACTATATTACAATAAATAACTCTATACACGAGCATATGGCAATGCACAACATTATTCAGGCAAACATTAACTTTGTCTTAACCTTTGTCCAACAAATCCATTTAAACATTACACATCATAATTCACATTACATCAATACAATTCATGTCTTCAGGGGTAAAAGAATTCACATTACATCAATACAATTCATGTCTTCAGGGGAAAAGTAATAATCTGTCCACCTCCATACACTGGAAGTATATTGTGTCATTTTTCTTAAGTAGAAGAGGTTGGAGCTGCCTTCTCATGTGTAGAGTGCTACTGAAGACGTCAAGAAACAAGCAGTTCTCAGTTCCATCCATCAAAACTGTTCATGAAACAAAGCTTGAAGGAGAAGAGTTTCCTTTTGGTGTAATAGTGAAGCCTGCCAAGAGCATCACGTGGCAGGGAAACCCGATGCACTTTGTCAATGGTGTAAATAGGCTCTAGGGGCCTCTGTGATACTAGATGGAAAATATATGTGACTGTAGTAGGATGTCAAGGGAAACACATTCGATAATCCCTTTAAGTTGGATGTTATTTGATCTACCACAATTCTCTTGATCGTCAACCGGCATTGTGAGGCATTGTGTATGGGCCTGAGAGTGAGACAGTGTTTTCTCCAGGGCAGAGACTCTCTCAGAGAGAGACAGTAACCTCCTTATTGGTAAAATTATTGCTGATATTGAGTATATAACACGGGTGATAGTGGTGATGGCCTGTTCTTGAAAGGCTTTAACTCTTAATTAATTTGGTGAGGTATTGCTTCAATCAGCTCATGCAGGCTCTGCAATTCAGACTTTGTCACAGACAGCTGAGAGCTAAGTGGAGACAGGGAACCGTTAAGGCATTATAACATGGCTGACTCACCACTCTCCACTATGACACTAGCTACGGAAGCAGGAGAGTTCATATAATTTGCAAAACTGGCGTTCAGCAAGACAACCCCCACATGATCCCTCTCCTTTCTCTGGGCCTTGGAAGCTGAGCCCCACATGTGTTGCAGCTCCAAAGCTTCCAGCGCAATTACTGAGCACGCCGTTCCCGGATTGCAATTGTTAAAGAGGGGGACCAGGGTGCATTGACGGTACCTTCTTGTATGATTGTAGGGGAAAGGTTGCAGAGTTCAGGTCTCTTTCACCTCGACATCATAAAAGATGACCTTTATTTCGGTTAGGGCAGTCTTTTGGCACCTGGGTCTCCGGAGCTCCAGTAATGTGCTCCCTCACCCCACCATAAATAAGCCACGCCCTGGGAAGGTTTAATTAGTAAGTAATTGTGACGCCCAAGAGACCGGGGTACCCAGCACCGGACCAATGGGGTCTGTCTCTTGATGGGGGTGTCACGGGTGGCTTGACCCGGTGCTGTGGCCTCAGGCAATGCACAGTGTAAAGGGTATCGTGAGGGAACAGGCACTTACTTGATCAGCAGCAGGTTCTCCCAGCGGTGATGATCCCAATCCTGGATAGATGGCTATTGTCCAAATGAAAGGCTGAGGCACTGAAACGTTTAACCAGTTTACTTTAACAAAAAAGGATTTACAACCAGTCCTGTCACCGGAGTCTGTATGGGAACTCTGAGTTACTTTGACCCTGCCGGGGTCTTCGCCTCTTATTGTACGCAATATCTGTGTGGCCCTGCTGCTGTATGTGAACTGGCTGCCGGCCCAATCTGTCCCCTCCGGGTCCTGGTTCGACGGGCAACCCGAGTCCTTTTATCGGCTTACCCCCTCCAGGAGTACCGCTGAACTCTGTGTCTGTTGCTGCGTCCGACCCTAGTGAAGCTGATATCACCTCACGTTTTTCCGGTTGCTGTATTATATGTAATGAATACAGCCACGGATCCGGTATCCGTCTTTGCGCCTGTTCTGGGTAGTGATTAATGCTACCCGGTTCTCACAATGTCCTTTTTCTCTATTCCTCTTCTCCTCAGGCCGGTGATTTAGGCCTGGTAACAGTCACAGGGCTGTTAGAGATTCAACTGTATGACCTCTCACTATCAGCTCCTTAGCCCAACTGCCAGTTCTTCTCTCAGACCAGAATGGATCAAGGGGAGTCTCTGGAGCTCCCCCTTCTGGCCGGAGGTGGTAGTGCAGTCTTGCTATTTTAGTATTTGCATTTACTGTCAGTAACTATTTTTGTTGCAAATACCCCTAGGGGTGCCACATTCCCCCTTAGTTAAGAACAGTACTCCGGGACTGTGGGACAATAACATTTTGAAATAACAATTAATATGTACAGAGTCTTAAAAATGAAAAGTTACAAAAACCACTTGAGGAAACAAAAATATAGTTCTGTACAAAGTCACTTCAAATAGCGTCCATTAATACAGTTCTATCCTTGAAGGTACTAGGAAAGGCACTGCACTTTGTGTCCAGGAATTTAGTTCCATTTTTCCAACGGAGTTATCAATATAAAGTCTAAAGAAAGTTCAAAAAGAGCGAGGAGCAAAGTTCAAAAAGCAGTCTTTCCGGAGCTTTGATTTAGTGCCTCCGGGCTGATAAAAAGTTCAAGAATATGCAAGAAGTTCATACAGACAAGTCTCTGTAGGCACTGGGCTTAAACGTTGCAGACTGATAACAATGACTATACTACATTTTCTGTTTAACTATATACGGCATAACATATATACAATTCACATTATGAGCTTTATAGTTGGTAATCTGCATACCTGGCCGGTAATTGACCCTGGGTACTACGCTGTGATCTACGTAATAGCGGTGTCTCTTCATGTGGTGTACTACTGTCTACTGCGGATGTAGTATCTGCCCGCTCTGCTAAAGATAATTCCACGACTATGGAGTTGGCAAGTCCACCGTGAATGGGATTACTCTGACCAGGAATCTGTTCTTCCTGGCCTGGAACCTCCTGTAGTACTGGGTCAGCCTCTTCCTGTCTTGGGACTTCTGGTATTGGGTTTGGTGTTGGGTAAAAGGCCACCATGGGAACCACTACTGCACCATGGTATGTTAGTAGGGTTTTGGGAAAGTCTCCTATACAGGTGTGATACACTTCCTCTTCTTTTTCCTTTACTGGTTGAACCTGTATGGGTTGAATAACTTCTGGTTCTGGCTGGACAACGTCTGGCTCTTTCAATGCTTCCGGACATAATTTAAGATTGTCTCTTGACACTAGTACAGATGTTAAGCCTCCGTTTTTGCTAATGAGACACATTTTAGGATTATCCACTCTTGTTGGTAAAACTGTGTAGGGTACGGCTTCCCACTGATTGTCCAGTTTATTGGTTCGACGATTTCTCTTGAGCACTTGGTCACCTGGTCTTAATGGGGTCGCTAGAGCATTCTGGTTGAAAGTTCGCTCTTGTCTTTCTCTAGTTTGCTGAAGGCTTCTTTCCACACTCTCTTGCACTTGGCGATACTGCTTTTGCCGTATGATATCCCAATTGGAGTCTTGGACTTCTGCGTCTGGTTTCAGAATTCCCATTTCTAGATCGATTGGTAATTGGCCGGGTCTTGCACGCATAAGGTAAGCTGGGGTGCAATTGGTGGAACTCACCGGGACATGATTATACAGATCCACCAAGTCAGGCAATTTCTCTGGCCATTGATTCCTTTCTGCCTCAGGTAAAGTCTTTAGTAGTTCTATTACAATATGGTTCATCTTCTCGCATAAGCCGTTTGTTTGTGGATGATAGGCCGTCGTCCGGATCTTTTTGCAACCATACATATTACAGAATTCTCTGAAGATCTCTGATTCAAAGGCTGTACCTTGGTCGGTGAGAACCTGTTCCGGATATCCATGGGGTCTACAAAAGTACGTTTGGAACGCTTTGGCTGCTGTTTTTGCTGTCAGATCTTTTACGGGTACTACTACCAAGAAGCGTGAATAATGGTCCACGATGGTCAAGGCATAGACATAGCCAGACCGGCTTGGTGTCAACTTCACGTGGTCCATGGCTACAAGTTCAAGTGGTTGTTTGGTGATTATGGGCTGCAGTGGTGCTCTTTGGTTCTTTTGATCGTTTCTTCTGAGGTTGCACGGGCCACAATTTCTGCACCACTGTTCGATTGATTTTCTCATCCCGACCCAATAAAATCTTTCTCTTAGAAGTACTTCTAACTTTTTCCAACCGAAGTGACCAGCACCATTATGGTAAGCTTCGAGGACCATCTTGACATCTTGTTTAGGCACGATAATCTGCCAAACCAATTCATGTGTTTTCGGATTGGTGTACCTTCTACAGAGCTTCCCTTGATACAGGAACATTTTGCCTCTCTCTTTCCAGAGTTGATGCGTCTCTTCTGGGGCATCCTCATCGGGATATGCACTTTGCTCAGTTAACAGTTCCTTCACCAACTTCACAGCCGGATTGCTGTCTTGGGTGTCAGCCCATCTATGGTGTGCTAACGGATTTAAATTCACCTCTTGTTGTTTCTGATAGGTACTTGACTGATGATGTTTTGCCTTGGGATGATGGAAGGCTGGTAGTTCAATTTCTTCAAGCTCCCCCATTTCTTCTTCTACATCTCTCAAGTGTGGCATCCGAGATAGGGCATCGGCATTTCCATTCTTGCGACCTGCTCGATACTTGATCTTGAAGTTGTAATTAGATAACCGGGCTATCCATCGCTGTTCTAACGCACCTAATTTGGCTGTGTCCAGGTGGGTCAACGGATTGTTGTCAGTATAGACAATAAATTCTGCAGCGGCCAGATAGTGTTTGAAACGTTCAGTCACAGCCCAAACTACTGCCAGTAGTTCCAATTTGAAGGAGCTGTAATTTTCTGAATTTCTTTCAGTAGGCCGGAGCTTTCTACTTGCAAAGGCGATGACTTTCTCCCGACCTTCTTGCTTTTGTGACAACACCGCTCCTAGTCCCACATTACTGGCATCGGTGTAGAGGATGAAAGGTTGATGGTAATCTGGGTATGCCAGAACCTCTTCTCCGGTTAGTGCCTTCTTTAGTTGTTCAAAGGAGTCTTCCCTTTCGTCGTTCCACTGAAAAGGAGGGTTTCGGTTTGAAGGTTTCTTCGTCTGCCCTACCAAGGTGTCTTGCAAGGGTGCTGCCAACTTGGTAAATCCTTTTATAAATCTGCGATAGTAACCCACCAATCCCAGGAATTGTCTCACTTCTTTTGCGCTGGTAGGTCTTGGCCAATCCCTTATGGCGCTTATTTTCTCGGGATCTGGTGCTACTCCCTCCGAACTCACGATGTGTCCCAGGTACTGTACCTTTGGCTTGAGAAGGTGACATTTGGATGGCTTGACTTTCATGCCATACCTGGATAAGGCTTCGAACACTTCTGCCAGGTCCATTAAGTGTTGTTCGTAAGTCTTTGAGTAGACGATCACATCATCTAGGTACAGGAGGACGGTCTCGAAGTTCTTGTGTCCGAGGCAGCATTCCATCAGCCGCTGGAAGGTACCGGATGCGTTGCAGAGTCCGAACGGCATGCGATTAAATTCACATAGACCCATTGGTGTGGTGAATGCCGTCTTTTCCTTATCTCGCTCAGCCACAGGGACTTGCCAATACCCGCTTGTTAAGTCTAAGGTGGAAAAATAATTAGCAGATTTCAAAGCAGTTAAGGACTCTTCTATCCTAGGCAAGGGGTAGGCGTCTTTATGGGTGATGTTATTAATCTTCCGGTAGTCTACGCACATTCTCATGGTTCCGTCCTTTTTTTTGACAATCACTAGAGGGGCCGCCCAGGGGCTACAGCTGTCTCTTATTACCCCGGCCTGTTTCATCTCCCTCAGCATATCTTTTGCACATTGATAGTGAGCGGGCGGTATGGGTCTATATCTTTCTTTTATTGGGGGATGGTCACTGGTGGGGATTGTGTGTTCTACCCCTTCTATCCGTCCGAAGTCCAATGGGTGTTTACTGAAGACTTGTTCATATTCCGTCACTAGCCTATACACCCCTTGTTTTTGATGGGTAGGTGTTGAATTTATGCCCACGTGTAGCTGTTGGCACCAATCCTCCATTTCTCCATCTGAGCCATTGCCTTCCACCTGACAGGTTGGTTCTAAGGGCTCAATGGTTGTGATGGCATTGTTGTCAACAGTATATAGCTTTGCCATTGTAGCATACCTTGGCAAAGTGACCTCTTCCTCTCCACAGTTCAAAAGTCGTACCGGCACTCGTCCCCGGTGTACCTCGACTATCCCTCGTGCTGTGAGTATAGTGGGCCTGCTGTCGGTGTACACTGGTTCTATTAAGGCTTGATAATCTCGTCCCTTAGTACCAATGGCTGCTCTACACCATACCAGCATTTCTGTTTTTGGTGGGATTACAATAGATGTTGGATCACTTACCCTCACACTGCCGATTTCTCCACCTGCAACTTCTACCTGTTGCCTTAACATCAATACTTTTATTTCCCTCCGGAGAACTCTCTGCTGGCAGGATTGGGCAGTTTCAGCAATTTGCTGTAAGACAGAAATGACTTCGGAAAAGCAGTTCTCTAACACATTCATTCCTATCAATACAGTTGGTTCACAGTTCCGCCGGTCAACATCAACAACAATTATACCCTGTTTCTTCAATTCTACTTTACCAATCTTTATGGTCATCTCCCTGAATCCTAGTTTCGGTACCAACTTACCATTACTGGCCCATATATCTAGTTCAACATCAGAGGGCCCTTTATCAATATCTGCATCAGCCCAGTACCTCTTATAAAGGATATACGGTATAGATGAAATCTGGGAACCTGTGTCCAGCAAAGCGTTGAGGGGCATTCCGTCCAGCACGATAGGGATAATGGGTCGTCCTCCGATGTACCTGTCGTGCCAGGGTGTTGGGCCTTGAAAGTTCATTCCTGCGAAGCGGCCCGCATTCCCAGGGGATTCCCGTTTAAATCACAATCTCGTGCAAAGTGGCCTGGCTGCTGGCAACGGCGGCAAATGGGCTGTCCATCCGGTTGGTAGCGGTCGCGGGGTCGTCCTCTCCATGTCGGGTATCTCCGGGGTCTCATCCATGGAACACCTTCTCTACGGTTTGACAACTCCATCTTGGGTCCTCTCATCTCCTGCATGGTTTTAGCCATTGAAGCAACAACATCAGTTAAAGAGTCAAGCTTTTGTTGAAGAGCCTCATTAGTACTGGGCCCCAGGGGCTTAGCAATGGCCCCGGACATAGCTGATGTCACTGGTACTCCATGTTGTTGAGGAGCCTCTGCCATGAGTTGCGCAGGATCCTGATCCCGAGGTGCCTCTGCCAGCTGGAGACGTATAACGCTCTCCTTTAATTGGGCAAATGTCAATTCAGGGTTCTTAAAAACAAGCATGCTCACATGCCCCCGGTGAGAAGGGGTGTAGAGTCCCTCAATAAATTGATCTCTTAGCAGTTTATCCGCTCCGGTGTTAAAAATGGGTTCAGCCAGTGTAAGTGATTTAAGGGCTTCCTGCAGGTTTAAGGCAAAGTCTCTCACGCCCTCATTAACTTTTTGTTTGCAATTAAAGAATCGTACTTTAGCTTTGCTGCTGGCAGTGGTTTCAAATGTAGCTTTTAATCCAGCAAATATGCGTTCAACAGTGCCTTTTAGATCAGCTGCCCATGCTGTGACTTCTCGCTTAGCATGGCCACTTAACTGCATCATCAGGAGACTAACACGCTGAACTTCACCCACAGGGAACATGTCAAAATGGGCCAGCATCTTTTCTCTGAAATCGTCAAGGGTATTAGGCTCACCTTCATACATTGGAAGCCATGGGCCACCCGGGGTATATGGCATCAGCACCGGCATGATGGGCGCCACTCCTTGCACCGCTGCGCTACCGGACTCTCTATCGACACTCTGTCTTTCAGCTGCATTAGCGTCGCCGGGTGCTGCGGCGTCTCCGTGCTGCGACATACTGTGCCCCCTTAGTTAATCCGGACCCTTCCGGTCCTCCGCTTCCGTCGGGATAGTGTAGATTCGTTCCGCTGTGCAGCAGGATCGATTTTCCCCTTGCTCTGATGTCAGAGCGCTCAGCTTGGTGCCGCCCACAATGACACGCCCCCTGCTGCTCCCACCCACCGCGCTCTGTAATGGTGGATTCTGAAGTTTTTCAGTTAGACTGGGGCTCAGGTGATGGCGTAGCTCAATTAACAGTCTCGTGCCTAACGGTTATGAAGTGATTACCTCAGGGGATGGCGGCCATCTTTACTCCATTATAACCAATGGGGAAAAGTCACTTTCAATAGTTTTCAATGGAGAATGGATTTTTCTTTAATAAAGTCAATTTTCAAGATTTTTCATCCAAGTTTTCACAGTTTTGGGCTCCAATCACGGCACACAATACCCGGTATACGGGCTGGCTAGATCCTGTTCGTGACGCCAATTGTGACGCCCAAGAGACCGGGGTACCCAGCACCGGACCAATGGGGTCTGTCTCTTGAGGGGGGTGTCACGGGTGGCTTGACCCGGTGCTGTGGCCTCAGGCAATGCACAGTGTAAAGGGTATCGTGAGGGAACAGGCACTTACTTGATCAGCAGCAGGTTCTCCCAGCGGTGATGATCCCAATCCTGGATAGATGGCTATTGTCCAAATGAAAGGCTGAGGCACTGAAACGTTTAACCAGTTTACTTTAACAAAAAAGGATTTACAACCAGTCCTGTCACCGGAGTCTGTATGGGAACTCTGAGTTACTTTGACCCTGCCGGGGTCTTCGCCTCTTATTGTACGCAATATCTGTGTGGCCCTGCTGCTGTATGTGAACTGGCTGCCGGCCCAATCTGTCCCCTCCGGGTCCTGGTTCGACGGGCAACCCGAGTCCTTTTATCGGCTTACCCCCTCCAGGAGTACCGCTGAACTCTGTGTCTGTTGCTGCGTCCGACCCTAGTGAAGCTGATATCACCTCACGTTTTTCCGGTTGCTGTATTATATGTAATGAATACAGCCACGGATCCGGTATCCGTCTTTGCGCCTGTTCTGGGTAGTGATTAATGCTACCCGGTTCTCACAATGTCCTTTTTCTCTATTCCTCTTCTCCTCAGGCCGGTGATTTAGGCCTGGTAACAGTCACAGGGCTGTTAGAGATTCAACTGTATGACCTCTCACTATCAGCTCCTTAGCCCAACTGCCAGTTCTTCTCTCAGACCAGAATGGATCAAGGGGAGTCTCTGGAGCTCCCCCTTCTGGCCGGAGGTGGTAGTGCAGTCTTGCTATTTTAGTATTTGCATTTACTGTCAGTAACTATTTTTGTGGCAAATACCCCTAGGGGTGCCACATTATAAGCTTTTCCTATTTTCTACTGACTGAATTTGGGCTGTAAGGTACATCTTTTAGTACAAAAATACTTAAAATCTTATCACTTCTGTTATAAATATCATTTTGAAGACTATATAGGGACAAAATATTGAAAAGTAAATGAACAAGTATCACAAAACACATGAATAAATGTGTTGTGCAAACGTATGCACAGCATCCTCAGAAATTAACTTGTATTTTTCCTACAACACTTTTTTTTTTAAAAGAACTAAGAGTGAATAAAATTTTCCACTTCCTTATGATTCACAATGACCACTGTTGCTTATACAGCAGTTACTAGTAGAGATGAGCGAACGTTTTGAAAATGTTTGCCAATCTCAAATTCGGCACGAATGTAGCACATTCGGATTTGTTTTCGGTTTCTCGAGCATTTTCACTCACAGTTGGCAAATATCGGTCACAGTTTTGTAAATTATCACTTTTCCACTAATGCTTTTGTTATTACTTTGTAATGAATAGTGATGCTATATAATGAGCAGGGAAAACAGGAGGATGTATTTGATGGGGGGAGGAGGTGTGGAGAGCTTAGAGGATTGGCGCGCTTTTTTCCCCTTAAGTTTATGTGAGTTTATTCCTGCAGCAAAACAGGGTGCAGAATCCATCCACAACATCATGACACAAAGTCATCTGTGATTGGCTGCTGAAGTTACATGATCCTGGCCATATAAAAATCGGATATCTTCTTTAGCTCTTGCCATTTCTCAGTGTCAAAGAGAAGCATGGCTATAGGTGAACTTGTCAGTATCAAGAACCCTGCTGCAAACTTACAGCAGGAGTCTGTGCAGGAGATACAGAAGGACAGGGGGGTGAGAGGGGAGTGCTGCGGTGAGCTTACCTGCCGGAGTGCAGGACCTGAAACACGTGACCACCGGGGGAGGACCCGGAGGTGGAGCCACATGCTGAGTAGCGGCGGTGACTGGCAAAACCAGAGTGTAGACTGAACATACCGAAGTCAAGCCAGGAGGTCTATGAAGTACCAAAGAGAGAGACGCTAAGAGTGGTCAGGACGTAGCAAAAGGTCAGGTAGCCGGAGATAGCGCTGCAGTACAAACGGGGCAGACAGGAGATTAGTAAGAGTACCCAGGAATCACAAAGCAATGCATAGAATGAAAACACGGACCGGATCATACACGAGAAGGCAAGCAGACTCAACAATATGCATGCATACCAGGGGGTCAGACACACAGCCAGAACATATGTACTGACAAGGATCCCCAGACAAAGATGGATAAATATAGCCCTCCCCATACCAAAAGGAGTCCATACAAAATTAACCCTGAGAGGACAGGGAAGGAACCCTGTCCACAACCGTGATAGTCAGTTAGCTAGATCTAACTACATTATGCAAAAACTGTGGGGCAGTTTCAGGAGGCCCCATGTGACAAAACTGTGCTTCAGAGATGAATCAGAAGGCCAGATGTTTCTCTTAAAAATCATTAGATGTAATATCGGGGTTCAGCCAGGAGGCCCAGTTAGCTATTACAAATCATTTGTGATAAAACTGTGTTTCAGAAATAAATCAGAAGATCAGATTTCCACTTAAAAATCATTAGGCATAATATTGGGGTACAGTGAGGAGCCCCAAATAGCTAATCAAATCGTTTGTGATAAAACTGTATTTCAGTGAGAAATCAGTAGGCCAGATTTCCACTTAAAAATCGTTATGCCTAATATTGGGGTGCAGCCAGGAGGCCAATGTGACACTAATCACTTCTCACTGCCTAACCGTGAGTCAGAAAAGTCAAGGAGTCCAAGGTCAGAACCCAGGAGGATACATCATAAACAGAAGGATGAGACAAAAATGTGGTCAGGTAACGTTCTGAGGTCAGAATACCAGGAAGATAACGGAACAGAGCAGAACAGGTTAAACAGATGAATGGTCAGAACAAGGTCCAAGGTCAGGCAACAAAAGATGAAGCATACAGAACTCAGGGCAAAGCGAGGACAAACCGTGCTAGCTAAATGTATGGCAGAGGTCTGGGAGAAACAGCTCAGTTAAGTATCATGGCCGTCACCTTTGATAATGAACACTTGGAATCAGCCAGTGCCTCCCAGTCTCAGACTGGACAGTTGAGCTGCCAATCAACATGCTGACAGCTTAGCATGCCCTTGTACCAGACTGGATGACTGAACTGTCAATCAAAGCACCGACAGCTTCAGCATGCCCCTATACCAGATTGGATGGATGACCTGTCAATAACTGCATGCCAGACACATTGAGGGATGGATCTGTGATAGTACCCCCTCTTCTAGGCTTCCTGGGAAATTTTAGATTGAAGGCCCTGACTAACCGATGTCGAGCAGGGACCCTGGATCTCTCCTGTGGTCTGTATCCCCTCCAGGGTACGAGGTACTAGAGGGAATTAGGGATCCTTTGAGAATCCACAACCCTCTGAACCTCACACTTCAGTCCATCATTTACTGAAATTGTAGGCGGGGATGAGGGAGACAATGCAGAAGGGACAAACTCCTTTAATACGGATTTATGGAACATGTTACGGATGTGAAGGGATGGAGGAAGCTTTAATCTATATGCCACAGGAATGACCACCTCTAGGATCTGATATGGACCTATAAATGTTGGACCCAAATTCGTCGACGGCACTTTAAGTTTGATGTTTCTAGATGACAACCAAACCTTATCCCCAATCTTAAAACAGGACCCACCGAATGTTTCTATGGGCCCTCCGATTTTGGAAAATCTGAGCAGTCCCAATATTCTTCTGAACATCCCTCCAGACATCCGCATGGATCTGTATGGAGATCTGCACCCCAGGTGTCACAATCCATTTTTGGATCTGTGGCAGATCTCGCATCTCAGACTAAAACTTTTTTCCTTTCAGGCTATCGGGGTTAATGCAGTTTTTCCCCGGGTGCCAGCTGGTGCAATTGCATTGCTGCTTGGTCAGCTGATGTGGGTGGTGACCACTCTCACCATCTTTCAAGAGGTCACCTGATGCATCAGCTGACCATCAGTGTTAGAGATCATTCTGCAGCGACCTTGCTGGGAGAAAGAGCTTTCTGGGAGCAGTGGTTCTACAGCTGGGTTCAGTTTATCTGGTTTCGTTATCTTGCTGTGCGGTACTTGGCAGCAGAAAGCTAAGTGTGGTATTTTTAATACCCTGTCCCTTTCAGTGTCAGTCTTACCTTACCTTGTGCTGTCTTAGTGCAGCATTGGGACCAGTGTTCTCACTTGCCAATTCCCTTAGGGATGAAGGCAGGGCAAGTGAGGGACTAGGTATCCTGCTCGGCGGCGAAGTGAAAGAACCTGTATAGGGACATTAGGGAGATTAGGGTACAGCCTAAGGTGAGTGCAGGAGGTGTCCATTTCCCCATTCCCTATCATCAGGGCCCACCATTGTTATTGTGTCCCTGGTGTTCCCCTGTTTGTTGTGTTGTTGGGTGACCGACCAACCGTTTGGTCGCATCACTCTGGGTCTGTCACTTCATGACAATAACACCGACCGTCACATTTTTTCTGCTGAGCCATGGCCCAAATGCAGGCCTTTGCCCAACTGCTCCAGACTCTCACCACTGAGCTTAAGGAGCTGCGTGGTGAGGTGATGCAGCAACTGCAGCAGTTGTTGGCATTCTGGGCCTCAGATCAGGTACAGGCTCAACCACAATCCAAGATATCGCTCCCTGACAGGTTCTCTGGAGGGAGAGATACATTTTTTGTTTTTTAAGGAGTCCTGCAAGCTATACTTCAGGCTCCACCCTCGTTCATCAGGGAGTGAGGAACAACGAGTGGGAATCATCTCCCTTCTTAAGGATGATCCCCAATCCTGGGCCTTCTCCCTGCCAACCGGTTCTCCATCTCTGTGGTCAGTGGATGAGTTTTTTACGGCTCTAGCACTGGTGTATGGTGATCCTGATGGCATCTCCCTGGTGGAATCCTGACTCCGTAAAATCAAGCAGGGGGCCTGGTGGCTGAGGAATGCTGCTCCGAATTCAAGAGGTGGGCCACTGACACTCAGTGGAATGACCCTGCTCTTAGGAGCCATTTTATGCAGGGTCTGTCTCCAAGGTTGCAGGATGCTCTTGTGCAATACGCCGCCCCAGGTCATTGGAGGCCGCCATATCCCTTGCCATCCGGGTGGATAGATGCTTGAGGGAGAGTCATGCACCTAATGTGCCCCCTGTTGTCCTTGCTAGGGAGGAGAACACACTGGTACAGGTGGATGAACCCATGCAGGTGGGAGGAGTTGGTTCCGAAACGGGGTAGTCTCCAGTTTGTCGCGGTGTGGGGCATGTTTTTACTGTGGGCAGACTGGTCATTTCATCAATGAATGCCTAGCTCACGCCAAAATACCATCATCCACTCAGAAGCTGAGTCACCCTGGTCGTGTTGAGGGAAGAGACTAGGGAGTGTATATTTCCTCCATCTTTTTGTCTCAGTGAATCATCCCTGCTGTAGTGGTGGTTGGAGGGGTGACTGAGACAATTCCGGTGCTTGTGGACAGTGGAGTGGGTGTCTGTCTGTTTTGTGGATGCTTACTTTGTCCAGACTCATGGCCTGAGGTGTAGGATGCTAGCAAAACCCCTAAGCGTCCACTGGTCTAGGGCAGTAGTCAGCTGGGATCAGTCATGTGAGGGCTGATGCCCAGGGGCTACTGTTTCTGCCGTCTTTCCTCAACCATCCCCTTCTTCTCCGGTGGGAGCAGCAGAATTGCTGCTAGGGAGTAGGAGCAAGACTCAACCCTCACCACATGCTAACCCTGAGTGTTGGAGTCCTCTTAGGAGAAGGGGTCAGGGGAGGGTGGTGGTTCCCTCTGCGCATAGTGGGGGTGTGAGTGTGGTGACACAGGGGGATGCCTCTGTTGTCGATTCCTCGACAGTTCACCGCCTTTTAGCAAACCTGTGTGTGAAGGAGTACGTATGGGTCCACCAAAAACATCAGGTGGAAGTGTGCTACTGTGACCTGGAGTTCCAGGATGATCGGGCAGTATCGGGTGTCGGCCATTCTCAGCCCAGGGACTTTCCAGTTTGCATTACCCTCAGTTATGCATATGCGCAACTTATTTACCAGGTTGGCACTTTGGAGATTTGTGGTGCCTCCAGAACCTACATTATTGTCACTTCCATCAGGCTGCGTTTGCCATAAATATAAGGGTCAGGTGACAGCCGAGGTGAACTGTGGTGGATCGTGGCATCCTCACAGGAGGTTGTTAACTGGTGAGGTCCAGTGTTGAGGGTCCAGAGGCCCCTTATTGAAAGGTGGGTACTGTCATGATCCATTTTTGGATCCGTGGCAGATCTCGCCTCTCAGATTAAAACTTTTTTTCTTTCAGGCTATGGGGAGTTAATGCAGTTTTTCCCTGGTGGCCAGCTGGTGTAATTGTATTGCTGCTGGGTCAGCTGATGTGGGTGGTGACCACTCCCACCATCTTTCAAGAGGTCACCTGATGCATCAGCTGACTGTCGGTGTTAGAGTTCATTCTGCAGCAACCTATCAATTTTTCTGATATAATTTTTTATAATTTTTAACTATGTATTTCCCATTATGCCATATTGGTTCAGTGCATGCTGTACTTGATCTTACATTTTTTATTCTAATTTTTATCTTAATTTAAATTGTTATGCAAATAATTGTTCTTTTGTCTCACCTATTTTTAAGTGCCCGCAATGTTTTAATTTAATCATTAATAAACTTTAGTTTTAATTCAGCTTGCACAATTTTAAATGTGGGTCATGTCTTCTAGGTATTTATCTATTTAACTAACCACTTCAGATCTCCCAATATCTGGGTCTTCATTCATTCATTAATTCAATTATTACACATATAAGTTCCTTTTATAGTACAACAGGTGTCCCACATGCAGGGGAGGAGGAGCTTTAATATATAAAGATGGGTTCACACGATGTAGACACAACCCTGATTGTTTCCCTTGAAATGTGTTGGCTAGCTGTGTCTTTCTCGCGCACCTGTCCCTGAGCCCAGTGACGTCACAACAAGCTCCGCCCCCACCATCCACGCCGCGGCCTCAGCATTGCTTCCAGCTGGAGCACGCGAGGGTCCAGCGTTCTCCTGCTCAGCAGGGATTTCCGTGCAAGTTTTTCTTGGGTCACTTATCCTCATTGCCTGTACCCCCTGGAACACGTTCAACTACAGATGTACCACACGCCAGCACTAGTGAGTCTAATCTGCACTGCACGCAAGCAGAAGAAAGTGCACTTTTATTTATCATAGTCAATTTACCACTGCTTTCATATCGGTGCATGTAATAACCGCCCACTGCAACTGCTTCCTCACTTAGGGTACTTTCACACTTGCGTCGGTACGGGCCCGTCGCTATGCCTCGGGCCGACGTACCAATGCACGTTGTTAAAGAAATGCACGACGGGGGCAGCGGATGCAGTTTTTCAATGCATCCGCTGACCCATTGTAATGTCTGGGGAGGAGGTGGCGGAGTTTCGGCCGCGCATGCGCAGTTGAAAATGGCGGACGCCAAAAAAGCGTTACATGTAAGGATACTTTCACACTTGCGTTGTGTGACGTACGTCGCAATGCGTCGTTTTGGGGAAAAAACGCATGCTGCAAAGTTGCCCGCAGGATGCGTTTTTTCTCCATAGACTTGCATTAGCGATGCATTGTGACATATGGCCATACGTCGCATCTGTCGTGTGATGGATGCGTCGTGTTTTGGCGGACCATCAGCACAAAAAAAGTTACATGCGTGGCCGAAACTCACACAACGCAAGTGTGAAAGTAGCCTTAGCTGGTGGGCAACCATCCTTTATGGGGAATATATGATTAGGTCTTCATACCCCCAGGATAATACATATTTTATCATCCTTATTATTTGACATCGGATTAAATCTTCATTAGACAATCTATCCAATATAACCTACAGGGAATCCTATTTAATCACCTTCTGGATACTGCTGTTTTGTACCCACATATATTTAATTATCTGGCCATCGTCTTCCCCGGACTTCCAATTTACTTACCACCAGTGAATAACAATAGTAAGTCCACTCATTTTTTATTACCTATTTTTAACCCGGTCATGGCCTCTTTTTAACGCGGCGATTATTACTATTTTCATAATCTTTTGTAAGGCTACTTTTGCACTAGCATCGGTACGGGGCCGTCGCCATGCATCGGCCCAACGTACCGACGCAAAATGCGAAAAAAATGAACAACGGGGGCAGCGGATGCAGTTTTACAATGCATCCGCTGCCCCATTGTAAGGTCCGGGAAGGAGGGGGCGGAGTTCTGGCCGCGCATGCGCGATCGGAAATGGCGGACTCGACGCACAAAAAAAGTTACATGTAACTATTTTTGTGCAGACGATGTGCCAAAACACGACGCATTCGTCGCATGACGGCTGTGACGTGTGGCCATACGTCGCAATGCGTCGCTAATGCAAGTCTATGGAGAAAAAACGCATCCTGCAAGCACATTTGCAGGATGTATTTTGTCTCCAAAACGAAGCATTGCGACGTACAGCAAACATCGCTAGTGTGAAAGTAGCCTTATACTGACAGGAGCCACACCGAACCTGTCACATTCACCAGCAGCTTCATAAGCCATCCTCATCCCTAGGTCTTTTGCATCCATTCTAGTGGGGAGCGCCAGTGTCCATTATATCTAGGTTTTCAAAAAGACCATCAGATGTTAAAAATGTCATTTTCTACTCATCACCCTTCCAGATACATTTCAAATTGTAAGCCCATCTAAGATCAAGCTTAGAAAACTCCTTGGACCCCAGAAGCTAATTATATAAGTTGGGTAAGAGTGAAAATTGGTAACTATTTTTAACCGTGATCTTGTTTAATTCTCAGAAATCAAGGCAAGGATTGACACCCCTATCTTTATTTTTAACAAAGAAAAATCCAACAGCTATAGGAGAGGAGGAAGGATGACATAACCCTTCTGTAAACTTTTGTTAACATATTCTTTTATAGCGGTCCGTTGAAGCCCTGACAAATTGTAAAGGCAACTTTAGGCAATTTGGAGCTGGGAATAATGTCAATAGCAGAATTATAGGGAAGATAGGGAGGTAATTTCTCCGACTCTTTTTCCAAGATCACATCTCCGAAGTCCTTCTGGTACCCCAGAAGACCCTTCAGACTGGCAGAGCATATTTGTACTTTTTATTTAGACATTTCTTGTAACAATTGGTGGTCTATTTCACAATCTCCTCCTGACACCAATCAAAAACAGGTTTGTGAATCTGCAATCATGGAAACCCCAGTACCAATTCAGCAGGTAAATTATTGAACACAAAACAGGATATGGATTCAGAGTGGAGTGCTCCCATTTGAGAGTGAAATCCACCGTTGCTCTCTTGACCAAATTGTGAGCTAATGGTGTCTTGTCAATGGCGATGACTTGAATGGGTCTTTCTAAACTAACTGTCCCTAAGGGTACCGTCACACTGAAACGACGCTGCAGCGATACAACAACGATGTCGATCGCTGCAGCGTCGCTGTTTGGTCGCTGGAGAGCTGTCACCCAGACAGCTCTCCAGCGACCAACGATCCCGAAGTCCCCTGGTAACCAGGGTAAACATCTGGTTACTAAGCGCAGGGCCGCACTTAGTAACCCGATGTTTAACCTGGTTACCAGCGTAAACGTAAAAACAACAAACATTACATATTTACTTTCCGTGTCTGTCCTCCGGCGCTGTGCTTTCATCTGCACTGTCAGCGCCGGTCAGCCGTAAAGGAGAGCGGTGACGTCACTGCTGTGCTTTCTGGCTGGCCGGCGCTCACAGCCAGTGCAGAGAAGCACAGCGCCGGAGGACAGACACGGAATGTAAGTATGTAATGGTTGTTTTTTTTACGTTTACCCTGGTTACCAGTGAAGACATCGCTGAATCGGCGTCACACACGCCGATTCAGCGATGTCAGCGGGAGATCCAGCGATGAAATAAAGTTTCAGACGATCTGCTACGACGTACGATTCTCAGCGGGGTCCCTGATCGCAGTAGCGTGTCAGACACAGCGAGATCGTAACGATATCGCTGGAACGTCACAGATCGTGCCGTCCTAGCGATCAAAGTGCCACTGAGTGATGGTACCCTAGCCCTAACTTTACAACCATTGCCAATTAATAAAGTTAGCAGCAGACCCACAGTTAATGAACGCCAATGTGGATAACACCTGGTTCTCAAAGGATAACATTGTATTTATCAGTACTTTATCAGAAGAAGAAAAAGATACCCGGGAGTCTTGATGACCTCCTCGGCAGTCACCCAGACTCCAACATTCTCTTGATGGTTTGATAGCTTGAGGACAAGTTGGGCAATTCTTAAGAAAATGTACAGAGAGACCAGAGAATAGTACAGAGAGACTGACAACTCTATCCTCGGTAAATGGACCTGCTCCAGGGAAGTATAATGAGCAGCCTGCTGTTCACCATGTCTCATATGGAGTCTGCAGTCCATGTGTTTGACCTGAGTCATGGCCTCCATCAGAGAACAAGGGGCGTCATGAAGGACCAGAGCATCCTTGAGGGTTTCGGAAAGGCCTTTTTGGATTTTCCAGCTGAGAGCAGCATTGTTACAAAGAACTTCGGTGGACCACTGCCGGAACTAAGTACAGTAGTCCTCAGCTGTGCGACCCCTCTGTGCCAAGTTCATAATCTTAGCCTCAGTGACCTGGATTCTGTAAATTCCTCATATTTCAGACCTAAACTATCAAAAAAGGCATCAACAGAAAATCATTCTGGGGCTTGTGGAGACAAAGAAAATGCCCAGGTCTGAAGACCCCCTCGCAGTAGAGACATGATTACTCCCAGTCGCTGGAACTCCTCCCCTGACGACCGGGGGCATAGGGTAAATAATAACCTACCCTGAATACCATAAACTGGTCTTTTTCTCTCCCAAAAATTTATCAGGTAGGTATATCATAGTTTCAAGAGAGACCTACTGTACATCAGAGGGTACTGACGTCACAGTCAATGTCTCCCAGTATCAGATTGGATAGTTGAGCTGACAAACAACACACTGAAAGCTCAGCATGCCCATGTACCAGCCTGAATGGCTGAGCTGTCAATTAGAGCACCGACAGCTTCAGCAGCCTCTGTACCAGAGTTTATGGATGAGCTGTCAATAACTGCATCTCAGATAAACTGAAGGGTGGAACCGTGACACCCAATTAACTAATCCAAATCGTCTGTCATAAAACTGTTTCAGTGAGAAATCAGAATAGTACGTCAGCTGGCAGTATCCCCTGCTTTGAGGTGAGCTCCAGCGGTGAGCCCACCTCAAAGCCGCAACATGTCAGCCGCAACATGTCAGCCCCGACATGTGCGCGCAATGGGCGCGAGTGGAGTCATGATCCGCCCACGTCAATTAACTAGTCAAACTCTGACAGCAGCATTTAACAAGCGCCGCCGGCCACGCTGCCGCAAGTACTCGCACCGCTGACCCCCGTTATGTGATCGAGGTCATCGGTGCATTGCCATCACAACCAGAGGTCTCCATGAGACCTCTATGGTTGTTGATGGCAGATTGCTATGAGCACCACCCTGTGGTCGGCGCTCATAGCAAACCTGCAATTCTGCTGCATAGAGGTGATCTGTGCATCACCTCTATGTAGCAGAGGCAATTGAGTAGTGCAAGCTTCTAGCCTCCCATGGAGGCTATTGAAGCATGCCAAAATTAAAAAAAAAGTGTTAAAAAATATAAAAAGTTCAAATCACCCCCCTTTTGCCCCAATCAAAATAAAACAATAAAAAAAATCAAACCTACACATATTTGGCATCGCCGCGTTCAGAATAGCCCGATCTATCAATAAAAAAAGGATTAATCTGATCGCTAAACGGCGTAGCGAGAAAAAAATCAAAATGCCAAAATTTGGTTTTTTTGGTGGCCGCGACATTGCATTAAAATGCAATAATGGGCGATCAAAAGAATGGATCGGCACCAAAATGAAATAGTTAAAAACGTCAGCTCAGCCCACAAAAAATAAGCCCTCACCCGACCCCAGATCACGAAAAATGGAGACGCTACTGTTATCGGAAAATTGCGCAATTTTTTTTCTTTACCACTTAGATAAAAGGGAATCTAGCCATCTTTGGTGTCTGTGAACTTGTAATGACCTGGAGAGTCATAATCGCAGATCAGTTTTAGCATTTAATGAACCTAGCAAAGAAGACAAGCAAAAAACAAGTGTGGGATTTCACTTTTTTTGCAATTTCATCGCACTTGGAATTTTTTTCATGTTTTCTGTTACACGACATGGTAAAACCAATGGTATTGTTCAAAAGTACAACTCATCGTACAAAAAATAAGCCCCCACATGGCCATATTGACAGAAAAATAAATAAGTTATAGCTCTGGAAAGAAGGGGAGCGAAAAACGAAAATGAAAAACGAAAAAAGCTCTGGGGGTGAAGGGGTTAAAATCATTTGGTATAATAGTGTTGTTTAGGCACACTCTCTAAGGGTACCGTCACACAGTGGCATTTTGATCGCTACGACGGCACGATTCGTGACGTTCCAGCGATATCCCTACGATCTCGCTGTGTCTGACACGCTCCTGCGATCAGGGACCCTGCTGAGAATCGTACGTCGTAGCAGATCGTTTGAAACTTTCTTTCGTCATCTAGTGTCCCGCTGTGGCGGCATGATCGCATGGTGTAACAAAGGTGTGCACGATATTGTATACGATGTGCGCATAGTAACCAACAGCTTCTACATCGCAAATACGTCGTGAAGTTATCGCTCCAGCGTCGTGCATTGCAAAGTGTGACCGCAGTCTACGACGCTGGAGCGATATTGGAGTGATGCTGGAGCGTCACGGATCGTGCCGTCGTAGCGACCAAAGTGCCACTGTGAGACGGTACCCTAACCCTAACTTTACAACCATTGCCAATTAATAAAGTTAGCAGCAGACCCACAGTTAATGAATGCCAAAGTGGATAACACCTGGTAAGAAACCAAAATATATAGTGATTGATCATTTAGTGACAGGTTACTGACAGCTGTGGGTCTAACGTTGTGAAACAGCAGATCACAAGAGGAGAAAGCTACATAGAACTTGAGTGAGGGAAAAGCAAGGTTGTTGTGGAAGGAGTAATAGGCTTGGTGTTCGCCGTGTGCGTGGATTAGGTGCTAATATTAACTAAAGCTCAACTGAACAAACATCATATTGTCCTATCCAAAGACCACAGTCAACATCTGTTACTGGACAGGCTACTCCACTCCCTTTCTTTGTCAGCCGCACAGTAGTACGCTGTGTAGATGACGGCCATAAAAAGCATGTGGATGGCAAGCACTGGATCAATTGCCCTCTCCCCCTCTTCCTCCTTATTCCAATCACCCTAGTTTCCCCCTGCGTCACATATTTCCAAACACCACATATGGGCCATTCTTCAGCATTGTTTACACATTCTAACCTGCAGGTATCAGAGGTCTGGCCTGAAAATTTACAGAATCCAAAGGAGGAAAGCATCTCCACCGATGCCCAAAATGTTTTCATATTGGATCCAGGGCCAGACGAAGTAGGGTCCAAGCTGAATCCAGACCCTCATCAACAGACATTAACCACCAGGGTGGAGGTTATCCTGATGAGACTCAGATACCAGAGGCACACATGGACTGCACTGTGGTGTCAGAGCAGCAAGAGGAGGAGGTTGACTCTCAGGTTGAGGAGTGTGCAAAAAGAAAGGAGAATGATGAGGTTGTAGATCCCACTTGGTGTTAACTAAGAGGTACGCAGCTGAGTAGTTCAGCAGATGAGCTTGAAGAGTAGGAAGGTGAAGAGGCTACGTTGCGGCTTCTCACACAGACATGAAGTGATGCAACCACGAGAAGCACTGCATCCTCAACCCCAACTCTGGCTGTGGCCAACACTGGCCACAAGTGTGCAGTTCTAGGGGCAGCAAGGGTTGGCTAGCCTGTGCCTTTTTTAAAACCGCAAAGGATGAACTAATTTGCCAGATGCCAAATTTGCAGAAAAAACTCAGTGGAGGAAAAAATTGCAATAATTTGACAATTACATGCATGAATTGGAACACGCGCAACCAACCTGCCTTAGCGTGGGAATCTCACTGTGCTAAAATGCGGACTAACTGGCCACGCCAACCACCAGTCATCCCATCAACCCTGTCTGCTGCTTCTTCCTCCTCAGTCACCTTGCCATATCTTCTCTTACTGGTTTCCTGAAACTACACTTGTTTACCCCCTACAGTCGGGGTGATAGAGAGCCCGTCAGCTGTTACAGAAGTAGACATGACTGCTGCTTTTGTGTTACTTAGCACAGCACATTTTCTTAATTTACCAGAATATCTCCGCTAGACCAACTAAAAAAAATCTATGACTGCCAGGGTGCATTTCACCACTGACACTTGGACGAGCAGACATGGGCAGGGGCATCTCACTGACTGGGCACTGTGTGACTCTGGTGGCTTTAGGAGCAGGTGGTCAAGGGACAGCTCCACAAGTTTTTGAATCCCCAAGGTTTGTGGGACAAACCACTGCTTCTGGCTTCTCCACCTTCTCTAGGGCCTCCACCTGTGCCCTCATCCTCTCACTTAATCAGACATGCGTTCCAACAGTGTAGATAGAATCCCCCCACCTCTGTTGTGCATGGTCATGGCTCACTGCAATCAGGTAGTGTTCAAATTAATATGCTTTCGCAGTCACACAGTTCAAGAGTTGTGGACAGCTATCCAGGCCATGCTAGAGCAATGGCTGTTTCCACTGAACCTGCAGCCAGGTGCAATGATAGTGCAAACCTGGTGGTGGTCCTATGCTGGGGCAACATCACAAACCTGCCTTGCATTTCTCACATCCTCAATCTGGTGGTACAGCAATTTCTCTTCCACTATCCGGCCTGGATGTGCTGCTCCAGAAAGCACAGTTGATGTGTGCTCACTTCTGATGACGGCACCCTGCAGTTCACCGACTTGCATCACTGCTGAGGTCTTTCTGCCTACTGGTTAACCGTTTAATTTGCAATGTTCCGACATGATGGAATTCCACTCTAATCATGTTGCAATAACTGTGGCAGCAGCGATGAACGCTGGTGCAGTATAGCCTGGGCCATCGCAATACAAATGTGGTGCAAACCATGCTTGAGGGGTGGGCACAGATGAAGGACCTCTGCACCCTTCCACACAGTTTTGAAATGACTACCAAGATGGTTAGCGCTGATAACATCATCAGCATCAGTACTCCGGTCATCGACATGCAGGAGCATACTTTGAAAAATCTGCATGAGGAGTTGGTGGTCCCAGAGAAAGAGGCGGATCAGAGGAGGATGAGGAAGAGATAACAATATTTCAAATTTCTGGACTGTTATTGCATGGGGCTATGGGAGGGTGGCTTCCAGCGATCAAGGAGGTTCATGGTTCTAGACAAACTGTTAATAAAGGTGAACAAAGGATGCAACCTTGAGTGTTACCCCTCCACCAACACATGGACTTCGACGTCTTGAAAGCGCCTGACACATGAGTGCCTTCTTGCTGCACTATCTTCAACATGATGCCCCAATTTTTAGGGTTAGAAATTGTGCTGACTAATAGATTGCCACTTTGTTAGATCCACGGTACTACAGTAAATTTAGCCAGATGCTAAAAGCCCTGGAAAGGGACGCTCGCTTGCTGGATTATCGAAAAAACATGTGTAGACAATCTTAAGAGTAGTTTTCCCTAAGACAGCAGTGAGGCACACAGTGTGTTTCTTAGTTCTAAATGTTCAACTCCAGGAACGTCTAGACGTCATCTCAAAAACATTAGCAGCAGCATTATAAGTGGCATAAGCAATTTCTGTGAGTCCTTTGACACATTTTTAGACCAGAGTTCAAGTCTGACATGTGATGAAAGACTGGAAAAGATGGTGCGGGAGTATCTGGAGCTCAATTTCAATGCCATCAGGGGGGATTTGGATCTTTTTGCATTTTGGTCTTCAAAAATTGAAGAGTGGCCTGAGCTCACCTGTCATGTCTTGGAGGTTTTGTCATGCCCAGTAGCAAGCGTTCTCTCAGAAGGTGTCTCCAGCACTGCTGGTAGTATGCTGACTGATAAGTGCATCTGGCTGTCCCCTGAATCTGTAGATCACCTGAATTTCATGAAAATGAACACGTCATGGATCTCCAATTACTTTTGCACTCCAGTTGCAGACTTGGCAGACTAAGCCATGGTGTAGTTTTTAGTGTCATGCATTGATCTCGCATGATTGCAGTCTGTGCCACCTTTTTGGTGTCTTCTGTGCCTACTGTTACTACTGCTGCTGATGTTACAAACAATTTTTTGAAATCTGGAGACTCCAAGTTGGGTCATCTGGTGGGTTGCCTGTAGTAGAAGGTGTGTCAGAGGCTTATTATAATACTAGATGGTGGCCCCATTCTAACGCATCGGGTATTCTAGAATATGCATGTCCACGTAGTATATTGCACAGCCCACGTAGTATATTGCCCAGCCACATTACTACTGCTGCTGATGTTACAAACAATTTTTTTAAATCTGGAGACTCCAAGTTGGGTCATCTGGTGGGTTGCCTGTAGTAGAAGGTGTGTCAGAGGCTTATTATAATACTAGATGGTGGCCCGATTCTAACGCATCGGGTATTATAGAATACGCATGTCCACGTAGTATATTGCCCAGCCACGTAGTATATTGCCCAGTCACGTAGTATATTGCCCAGTCACGTAGTATATTGCCCAGCCACATAATATATTGCCCAGCCACATAGTATATTGCCCAGCCACATAGTATATTGGCCAGTCACGTAGTATATTGCCCAGCTACGTAGTATATTGCCCAGCCAAGTATGTCACAGGTTAAAAAATAAAAAATTGTATGTCACAGGTTAAAAAATGAAAAATAAACATATACTCACCTTCCGAGGGCCCCTTGTAGTTCGGTCACATGACCGTGACGTCATGGCAGGTCCTTCTTGCGCAGGCGCACAGGGCCTGTGATGATGTCGCGGTCACATGACTGTGACGTCAATGCAGGTCCTTCTCCCATACCATTCTTGGCACCGGAACCTGCCGGAGGTCACCGGAGCATCGCGAAAGGTGAGTATATAATGATTTGTTATTTTTTAAAATTATTTTTAACTTTAGATGTTTTTACTATTGACACTGCATAGGCAGCATCAATAGTAAAAACTTGGTCACACAGGGTTAATAGCGGCGGTAACGGAGTGAGTTACCCGCGGCATAACGTGGTCCGTTACCGCTGGCATTAACCCTGTATGGAGCGGGTGCCGACTGCAGGGGAGTAGGGAGGGACTAATCGGATTGTGGCTGTCGCTGATTGGTTGTGGCAGCCATGACAAGCAGCTGGCGAGACCAATCAGCGACTTGGATTCCATGACAGACAGAGGCCGCAATCAATGAATATCCGTGACAGACAGAAAGACAGACAGACAGAAGGACAGAAAGATGGAAATGACCCTTAGACAATTATATAGTAGATTTCTACTCTGTGGAAATAGATGCAACTTTAGTGGTGTGTGACAATAATTGTTTTAAATGTGCGGACTCCAAGTTGGCTCTCCATCTGATGGATTGCCTTTTGAAGAAGGCAACATACAGGCAGGCCTGCACTTACTTTCAGTCAACTATCAGTGTTACTTTTCTTACATTTTTCTACCAATATTACTTTATGAAACTGATATTTGTGCCATCTGAGTGTGGTTGAAAAAAAAAGTGGAGGTGTTGCATGAGGTATCAGGGCTCCCAACTAAGAACATTTGCGCTGCTCCCTCAACCACCAGTTCCCCATTGAAACTTTAAGTTCAAGTCGAAAATGCTGGGCCAGACCTTGCAGCTCTGCTCTGTGTAGCACAAGTGATCCGATGATGTAGACTATTGAAGCCAGTAAAAAGTAAAAAAAAAATAAAAAAATAAAAAGTTCAAATCACCCCCTATTCGCACCATTCAAAATAAAATAATAAAAAAATACACATATTTGGCATTGACCCATTGAGAATCGCCCGATCTATCAATATATAAAAAAAATTAATCCGATCGGTAAAAAAAAAATAAAAATGCCACAATTATGTTTTTCTGGTCGTTGCAACATTGCATTAAAATACAATAACAAACTATCAAAAGATTGTATCTACAACAAAGTGGTATCAATAAAATGTCAGCTCGGCACGCAAAAAATAAGATCTCACCTAGCCCTAGATCACAAAAAATGGAGACTCTACTTATCTCGGAAAATGACGACTTATTTTATTTTTAGAAATTTAGGGGTTTTTTACCACTTAAATAAAAAAGAACCTGTACGTGTTTCATATCTACGAACTCTTAATGACCTAGAGAATCATAATGGCAGATCAGTTTTAGTGTATAGTGATCATGGAGAAAAAAACAAAACAATAGCGGAATTGCACTTTTTTTGTAATTTCACCGCACTTAGAATTTTTTTCTCGCTTTCCAGTATCCTGAATGGTAAAACCAGTGGAGTCGTTCAAAAGGACAACTCGTCCTGCAAAAAACAAGCCCTTAAAGGCAGATCGCCATCTTTCAAATTTGATATATGTCACTTTATGTGGTAATAACTCTGGAATGCTTAAACATATCCCCAAGATTCTAAGATTGCTTTTTCATGACACGTTGCACTTCATGTTAGCGGTAAATTTAGAGCTATATGTTTTTCCTTTTCTTTAAACATATCTGAAATTTGATGAAATTTTAGAATATTTGGCAATTTCTAAACTTTGAATACTGATATCCTTAAACCAGATAGTCATACTACAAAAAATAGTTAATAAACAGATTTACCATATGTCTACTTTATGTCAGCATGATTTTTCAAACCTTCTTTTATTTTGTTAGCATGTTAGCAGGGTTAAAGTTTGGCAGCAATTTTCCAATTTTTTTGCAAGGATATTTACAAATCCTATTTTTTACAGATTTGTTTAGTTTTTAGGTGACTTTCAGAGGCTTATATATATTTCTATATAAAAAAAAACCCCTGAAATTATACCATTTTAAAAACTGCCTCTCTCATCTTATTCTAAACTGTTATTAGAAAATTTGTTAAACCTTCAGGTGCTACATAGGAAGTAAGGCAAAGTGGAATGAAAAAAGTAAAAATTATTTTTCTTCCACTAAAATATTGCTTTAGCTGCAATTATTTACCATATATGTGGTCAAAAACACACGGCATGGGTCAGAACGTAAAAAGCACTATCTGGCATTTTGAGTGTAAATTTGGCTGGAATAGATTGCATGTAGACCATGTCTCACTTGCAGAGTCCCTGAGGTATCAAATAGCAGAAAAGCCAACAATGGACACTATTTTAGAAACTAAACCATTAAGAAATGTTGGGCTGTACTGAGTATTTTGAACCCACATGTGCTTCATAGAATGTTATAAAATTTGGGTTTATTAAAGAATTACGTCTTTTCCAGTAAATTGTTGTTTTGGCCCCAGCTTTGTAATTTTCGCAAGGTGTAATAGAAGAAAATTGAAACTTTAATTTGATGTGCAATTTATCATGAACATGTTGATATTGTACAGAAGGTAAAAAAAACTACTGTTTGGCCACACGGCAGGTCTCAAACGGGAAAAAATTCTATGTGATTTTTTTTCAGCACAAATTTGGCTGGAACTGATTGTGGACACCATGTCACAGTTGCAAAGTCCTTGACATTCTAAAACAGCAGAGACCCCTCACAAGTGACATCATTTTGGAAACTAGGTTCTTAAGAAATTTATTTATGGATGTCTTAAGCTTTTGAACCCATATGTGTTTTACAGAGCTTTTTAAAATTTGGATGTGAAATTGAAAATTATGTTTTTTTTTCCCTAAAATTATGTTTTAACTCCCATATTGTAATGTTCAGGAGGGATAATAGGAGAAAATGAACCTCATGGTTTGTTTATAATTTCTACTCCATGCAGTGATTCTCTATTTGTTGTCAAAAACTAATGCTTAGCACATGGCAGTGTTAAGAAAGGAAACAGGGCTATTAGATTTTAAGGGCTTAAATTTGGATGGAAATGAATGTGGATGCCATTCGCATTTGCAGAGCCCTCACAAGTGACCCCATTTTGGAAACTAGACCGCTCAAGGTGTTTTTGAGCATTTTTAACCCATAGGCGATTTACTCAACTTTATAACTATTATATGTGAACAAGAAAAATTACATTTTTTCCAATAAAACACTGTTTCAGAGAAAATGGAATCCGTAGTTTGGCATGCAATTTCTCTCAATTGCAGTGATACCCCATATGTGTTTAAAAAAATATTGTTTGGGCACATGACAAATCTAAGAAAGCAAAGAGCATTATAGAATTTTTGGATCATAAATGTGGACATCATATTGCATTTGCAAAGCCCCTGAGGTTCTAAAAAAAGAAAAAAAAACACTCATATGTGATCCTATTTTAGAAACTCAACCCCACATGGAATTCATCTAGGGGTGTGGTGAGTATTTTTAACTCACAAACTAAATCACAGAATTTTAAAAGTTTGGGCCATGAAAACTGAAAAAGTAGTGTTTATGTGCTCCAATGTTACTTTAACCTCTTTCCCACCTTGGACGTATCCATAGATCCCTGTGACCTTGGCCTTATTGACCTGGGACTTAGGCTGCCGTCACACTAGCAGTATTTAGTCAGTATTTTACATCAGTATTTGTAAGCGAAAACCAGGAGTGGAACAAATAGAGGAAAAGTATAATAGACACATATAGTCATGGCCAAAAGTATTGACACCCCTGCAATTCTGTCAGATAATACTCAGTTTCTTCCTGAAAATGATTGCAGACACAAATTATTTGGTATTATTATCTTCATTTAATTTGTCTTAAATGAAAAAACACAAAAAGAATTGTCCTAAAGCCAAATTGGATATAATTCCACACCAAACATAAAAAAGGGGGTGGACAAAAGTATTGGCACTGTTCGAAAAATCATGTGATGCTTCTCTAATTTGTGTAATTAACAGCAACTGTAACTTACCTGTGGCACCTAACAGGTGTTGGCAATAACTAAATCACACTTGCAGCCAGTTGACATGGATTAAAGTTGACTCAACCTCTGTCCTGTGTCCTTGTGTGTACCACATTGAGCATGGAGAAAAGAAAGAAGACCAAAGAACTGTCGGAGGACTTGAGAAACCAAATTGTGAGGAAGCATGAGCAATCTCAAGGCTACAAGTCCATCTCCAAAGACCTGAATGTTCCTGTGTCTACCGTGCGCAGTGTCATCAAGAAGTTTAAAGCCCATGGCACTGTGGCTAACCTCCCTAGATGTGGACAGAAAAGAAAAATTGACATGAGATTTCAACGTAAGATTGTGCAGATGTTGGATAAAGAACCTCGACTAACATCCAAACAAGTTCAAGCTGCCCTGCAGTCCGAGGGTACAACACTGTCAACCCGTACTATCCGTCGGCATCTGAATGAAAAGGGACTGTATGGTAGGAGACCCAGGAAGACCCCACTTCTTACCCCGAGACATAAAAAAAGCCAGGCTGGAGTTTGCCAAAACTTACCTGAAAAAGCCTAAAACGTTTTGGAAGAATGTTCTCTGGTCAGATGAGACAAAAGTAGAGCTTTTGGGCAAAGGCATCAACATAGAGTTTACAGGAGAAAAAAAGAGGCATTCAAAGAAGAGAACACGGTCCCTACAGTCAAACATGGCGGAGGTTCCCTGATGTTTTGGGGTTGCTTTGCTGCCTCTGGCACTAGACTGCTTGTGCATGGCATTATGAAGTCTGAAGACTACCAACAAATTTTGCAGCATAATGTAGGGCCCAGTGTGAGAAAGCTGGGTCTCCCTCAGAGGTCATGGGTCTTCCAGCAGGACAATGACCCAAAACACACTTCAAAAAGCACTAGAAAATGGTTTGAGAGAAAGCACTGGAGACTTCTAAGGAGGCCAGCAATGAGTCCAGACCTGAATCCCATAGAATACCTGTGGAGAGATCTAAAAATGGCAGTTTGGAGAAGGCACCTTTCAAATATCAGGGACCTGGAGCAGTTTGCCAAAGAAGAATGGTCTAAAATTCCAGCAGAGCATTGTAAGAAACTCATTGATGGTTACCGGAAGCGGTTGGTCGCAGTTATTTTGGCTAAAGGTTGTGCAACCAAGTATTAAGCTGAGGGTGCCTGGCCCATTTTTGGAGTTTTGTGTGAAATGATCAATGTTTTGCTTTTTGCTTCATTCTCTTTTGTGTTTTTTCATTTAAGACAAATTAAATGAAGATAACAATACCAAAGAATTTGTGTTTGCAATCATTTTCAGGAAGAAACTGAGTATTATCTGACAGAATTGTAGGGGTGTCAATACTTTTGGCCATGACTGTATGCACCACTTTTGCATTTATCAACCACTCCTGGTTTTGGCTTACAGATACTGATGTAAAATACTGACCAAATACTGCTAGTGTGACGGCAGTATTTGGATATGTCCTGGTGATTTTCCACGCACACGTGCGCGTATGATCGCTGCATGATCGGGTGTAAGCAGACTCTAACAGCTGATATTCGGCAGTCAGTGTCAAGAAGAGGCCCGCACCGCTCCCGGCACTTAAGATCTCTATCTCTAAATGCTGCATTTACAGGAGCAGGCAGAGGGACCCGAAGAATAAAACTGCCTTATCAATTTTAGTAAAACAAGACCATAAAGGGCCACATCCATATAGAGGTGCCACAAAGACTATACCCCATGTGGTTGTCTTACATATACACCTAGTGGACACTCCCACTTAATACATATCAACAAGAGAAAAATATGAGTGATACGCCCAATCGTATAAAAAGGTATAACTTTATTAATCCATACAAATTAAACATTACAGACTAGGATCCCTGGCTCGAGTTCATATGAGGACAACCAGCAGAGGGCTCCCTCTTATGATCTCGAGCCAGGGAGCTTTCTACGATAGTTCCCACGATCTAGGAACAGCCAGCAGAGGGGGCCTCACCGCAAATGCAGGTAAATATAGGTCAATGACCTACTTTACCTACATTCTCCGGGGTTTTGCAGACATGAGCAATGTTGCATTAGCAAAGCTCGTGTCTGCAAAATATTTTAACCCCTTCAGATGGATTTACATCGTTGGACTTTACAGATCTGCGGAAGGTATGTATATTGTTGGTTTATTATGTTTTTTTTGTTACAGAACGAGGGTCTTCAGTGATTGGATTGGGCGTTCAATAACATATTAAAACAACCTTTGTTTTTATTTCATTAAAATAATGTTTAATATTGTGTTTGTGTATTTTTTTAACCCTTTACTAGTATTGGATTAATAATGGATAGGTGTCAGAATTGACGCCTCTCCATTATTAATTTGGCTTAATGTCACCTTACAATAGCAAGGTGGCATTAACCCTTCATTACCCCATATCCCACCGCTACACGGGAATGGGAAGAGAGTGGCCAAGTGCCAGAATAGGCGCATCTTCCAGATGTGCCTTTTCTGGGGTGGCTGGGGGCAGATGTTTTTAGCCAGGGGGGGGCCAATAACCATGGACCCTCTCCAGGCTATTAATATCTGCCCTCAGTCACTGGCCTTACTACTCTGGCGGAGAAAATTGTGCGGGAGCCCACGCCAATTTTTTCCGCCATTTAACCCCTTAATTTACTAGCTAGAACGGCCAAATTTTGCACATACACACTACTGACATTAGTAGTGTGGAATATGCAAAAAAAAATGGTGATATGAGATGGTTTACTGTATGTAAACCAGGTCTCATATCATGTCGGGTTTAGGAAGGAGAAAGCAAAAGCCGGTAATTGAATTACCGGCTTTCTGCTATATCGCGCTGAATGCAATAATAATATATATACATATATGTGTCTACTGACATATATATATATATATATATATATATATAGACAGTATATATATATATATATTTTTTTTTAACACATGGATCCCTTGTATATCCGTATGTCGGTTTTGCAAGCCTGCGATAAAAACACGCAGTACGGATGACATACGGATTACATACGGAGGATGCCATGCGCAAAAAACGCTGAAACACCCTGCCTACGGAGGAGCTACGGACCACTATTTTCGGGACTTTTCAGCGTATTACGGCCGTAATATACGGACCGTATTTTCATACGCTGAGTGTGAAGCCGGCCTCAGTGTAACATCAAAGAATGAGATTTCCCTATGATGATAGGCATAAGTGATACAGGAAAGAAATATATCTTGGTACCGTGTTACCGTGTATCAACCACTGAGGACTCTCAATTCTAAATATTTTTTTAGACATAAGTGAGGCGTATGTTGTAATCATTGCAATTCAACCCTGCCATGAAGTCATGTAGATCAGTGATCGGGCCCTGCCAGATAAAAAGCACAACATCAATGTATCTGAACCATCCCATGATTTGGGGGGCGGCATGTGCACCATCCAAAAAGATCTCCCATTCCCAATATCCCAAAAATAAATTAGCATAAGGTGGCGCACATGCCACACCCATGGCAGTCCCTTGCTTCTATAGAAAAAACCTTTCTTTAAATGTGAAAAAGTTATGAGTCAGAATGAACTGCAACAACTCCAACACTAACTCACGCATGTCGGGGTCCAAGTTACTGTTTTCCAGGAAAAATCTGGATGCCCTCAACCTGCCCTCATGGCGGATGCTGGTATACAAAGATTCAACATCCGCCGTTACAATAACCATATCCGTGTC
Source organism: Ranitomeya imitator (assembly GCF_032444005.1). NCBI lineage: Eukaryota > Metazoa > Chordata > Amphibia > Anura > Dendrobatidae > Ranitomeya > Ranitomeya imitator. The sequence continues at coordinate 97,927,486 of NC_091289.1, read as the reverse complement.
CACATGTAGGCCATTTAGACATCTCGAAATGTCATTAGTGTCCCTGATTTTACCACATGCGGAATTACATTAAAAATAAAATACTGAATTGCTGTTTTTTGTTCATTCTGCTTCCCAAAAATTAGAATAAATAGAAATAAAAAGTCACATATCTGAAAATGGTACCAATTAAAACGTCAACTCATCTCGCAAAAAACAAGATCTCACATGACTCTGTTGACCGAAATGTGGAAAAATTATATATCTCAAAATAGGGTGATGCAAAAGCTAGTTTTTGCAATAAAAAGCGTCTTTTAGTGTGTGACAGCAGCCAAACAAAAAAGAACTATCTCATTCTGGTATCGCTGTAATTGCACTGACGCGAAGAATAAAGTTGCCTAATCACTTATACTGCACAAAGAATGGGGTAAAAAATGAATAAAACCAATTATTCACCTGCTGTTTTGTTCATTCTGCCTCGTAAAGATTGCATTAAGGCTTGGTGCACATTTTTCCTGCGCTTTATGCTGAGAGCTTACACCATGATTTCTGTGTAAATCTCTGAAATACGGGATTTAGACAGAACCGCCAGCAGAAGATTTCCTATAATAAGGCAAAGAGAGGCACTGTGGATGCCTTAGGACCTGTGATCCAATGGTGTGCGTCTTTTTAGGATTGTTTAAAAGTGATGCCAGCTACAGTTTTGTGTACTTCTGAAAAGAAGGACACTACTGAACAGAAGCCAGACAAAGTCCAGAGTAACTCTGCTGCCTCATTATAGTGAATGGATCCCTCAGGCGTTTCATCTGAATCATGTCACTCGGAGATTTAGAAGGAAACACCAAAGTAAGAGCTAGCGTAGAGCTCTGGATAAATGTGATTCCAAACGTTATGTAAAAGGTTCCCGATAAAAGTTTCATATCATTCCACAAGAAAAGCAAGTCCCAACTCAGGTCTGTCATCTGTTACCAGAAATATAGGGGGCTTCCACGTTACTGGTAGTACAAAGGTTCTGGAAAAGCAAAATAGCTCCTCACCTCTCAAAATAAATTCAGCAAATTCTGCGCTTCCAAATCAAAATGCCCCCTCCCTTCTGAACCCTACAGTGTACCTAAATCACATATAGTGTACACATGTTTGGCATTTCTGAAATGATGAGAGCCCCCCTAACTCTCTGCATGTCTCCAGAAGCATGAGCTGGGCATAACATATTGGTGACTACAACATACTGGTCACTACAGCAGTACGCTGCCGTCATTACAATGGCAGTTGGCAATTTTCACTCGACAACATTCGTTGCTGCCTTTTTCTGGAAAACACCCATGGAGACAAAATCATCACTACACCTGTAGGTAAATTACCAAAGGGGTATAATTTCCAAAATGGGGTCACTTGAGGGGGGATTTTGCTCTTCTAGCAATTAGGGGCTCTGTATATGTAGTCAGTGAACCTGCACTATAGTATGGCGCTCCTTCCCTTTCCACAGTTTTGCACTGTGCCTAAGAAGTAGTATTTCCCCACATATGAAGTATCAGCATACTAAGGAGAAATTGCACAACAAATTGTATGGTGCAATTTCTCCTGTTACTCTTATGGAAATGCAAAATTTGGGATAAAATAACATTTTTGTGGCGAAAATGTTATTTTTTTTATTTTCATGGCTCAATGTTATAAACTTCTATGAAGCACTTGGGAGTTCAAGGTGCTCACCACACATCTAAATACATTCCTTGTGGGGTTTAGTTTTCAAAATGGGGTCACTTGTGGAAGGTTTCCATTATTTAGGCACATGAGGAGCTCTCCAACGGGACATGCTGTCCACTAATGATTCCAGGACATTTTTACATTCAAAAAGTCAAATGATGCTCCTTCCCTTCTGAACTCTGCCGCATGCCCAAACAGTGGTTTTCCCCCCACATATGGGGTGTTCACATGCTCAGGAGAAATTGCACAACAAATTTTGATGTACTTTTTTTCCTGTTACCATTGTGAAAAATAAAAAAGCTGGGTCTAAACTTTTGTGAAGCATTAGGAGGGGGCAGGAATAAGCGCAGCTCAATGGATGCCCCCCATGACTGCGCTTGGACATAAGGCGATTTTAAATCTGGTGGCTGAGGGATAGGATTGGTTAAAATGATAGGGTTTAGGAAAGGGACATTAGGGGCTGGGCTTTGGGAGCTGGAGAAAGTGCTGGAAAACCACCAGTTGGACCCAGACTGCCAGAGTGAGAGTGCACCAGCAATCACATTACCTCATGGAGTCGGTGGAAGACCTGGTGGAGCACCTGCGGGGTGTCGCGCGATCCAGGAGGGAAGGCTGGCTGCAGGAACAGCTCTCATTGTTGTTGGGAGGCACTGGAACCAGTGACTGAGCCAGCAGGAGCAGCAGGAGGACAAGGCCTCCTGAGAGACTGTCACCGGAGGTAACAACGCGCGGCAGGAGCAGGGTCCGGAGCTCCTCTAGGGACCCTGCGATGTGCCCCATCTGGCAGGAATCCTCCCAGCTGCTCTGCAGGCGTGGGACAGCGGCACGGATCAAGAGCGATGGCCGCACTGGAAGTGCGGCCTGCGGTGGCAGTGCAGGAGGCATCAAGGGCCTGTGGCGAGGCAGGGAGGGAAGTGAACTACCAGGCTGGGACTGCCCGAATTCCAGTGGGCAGGTGCAGGCCAGGAAAGACAGACACAGCCCCTGGTGTAGACTGCACGGCTGTTCCCCCTGGTGGGGCCCTTAGCGGGGGGATAGCTAGAAGGAGCGCATGCCAGAGGATTACAGCGGTCAGGCAGCAGCAGGGGACCGACCAGCAGCCGGGGCCCAGAAAACCAGCAGCAAGCAGGAAGGGCGGTGGGCAGTGGAGTCATGCTGCCTGGCACCTCCCAAGGACGGGCGTCAGATCATACAAGCTTGGTGAGTATGAATCTGTGTCTAGTCTGTTGCCAGTGGGGTTAGGTTAGGAGATGTTGGAGGGAGTCAGGCATTAGGTGTTATTGCAAGGGAGTTCTAGTAGGACAGTAGTACCGGGCCTGCGAGATGTCTTAGTTAGATTCTGAGTAGATTAGATGATGCGGCAGCGAGCGGGCCCGTGGCGTCACCGGTTGGGGCATGGTTCTCAGGGTCAGGGTTTGGTTCGCAGTTGGCGAGTGAGTCGCTTGGATCAGTGGGGAGAGACCAGTCACTGTCATCGGGCGTATCAGTGTCAGTGCAAACTGAGAAAGATAAAGGGGATTCAGTGAAGCTGGATGATAGAGCTAAGGGAGAAGTGTATGTGTGCTTCGAGGAGCCCTTGGGGGCGCATTTAAAAAAGGAGGTAAAAGAAAAGATTTGGAGTGACGAATATGTTGAGATTTTTTCCCGCCTTCCATTGGAGAAATTTAATTTAGATAAGGGTAAGAAGGATGACAGCAAGAAGGAGGAAGGGGAAAAGAGGAGGTGGCGGCTTATTCCGCAGACGTTCGTTAATTGGTTGCAAGCGTTTGCGATATTGGTGAGCGTAATGGGTGAAAAGTCTCCCGAGAATTGTTCCGGTTTATTCTGTTATCTTGATTGAATTGGGGAGGCACACCTTACTTATGGGGGGCAGGCCTGGCTGCGCTATGATGAACAATTTAGACAGAGGAAGGTGGTCAGGCCCTAGATTAGGTGGGACGAAAAGGATATCGGACTCTGGTTAAAAGTGATGGCTCCAGTCAGGTACAGGCAGTCCTTTCATGGGAGTGGAGGTAGCGGCAACCAGCTGGCGGGACATGGGAGTGGTAGTCAGTGGACGCAGGAAGGAAAGGACAAATCGGGAATGTGCTGGCAATTCAATGAGGGCCAGTGCAAATATAGCAATACCTACAAGTTTAACCCTGCTGTGGAACCATGGGGTCATTTAGACCCCAGCTCTGAATACATTGAAATGTTTCTAAAACTGGTCAATCTCAGACATTGACCTTCTATGTATTTTCAAGTAACATATTTCTGCTTATGTTGATGATATTTTGAATTTGTTTTTCAATTTTGTTTCAAAGTTATTTTAAATTTTCTGTGTTTTGGACTCTACTGACCGCATAGTACCTTTATTGTCTGACTTTTTTTTTTTATATTTTATGTTTATTCACAGGTTTTGTAATATAATTGTAAATAAACAATGGCTAGTTCCAAGTGACACCAGCAGTGTTACAAGACAGCGCAAACGCTGCTATGTTTGTCCTCGATCGAAGGACGAAAAGACAATATTTTTTTGCAGTGACTGCAAGGAGTTCATTTGTCAAGAACATGGCACTATGATGTGCAGTGAATGCAAATGCTAACTTTATTGCCAGATCATTCGTTGTCATTATAATTTTACTAAAATCCACACAGTTGCAGTTATTGTGCCATTTTATTGCATTTGAATACTTTCAGTTATTAGTAAAGCATTTTGGTATAAATTTCAGTTTGTGTTTGATGATGAAAAATAAATCACTTCAAAGTTACGTTTGATTTCATAACTGTGTTGTGAAATGATGACAGAATAAAACTAAAACTTGATTATTCTGAACAGCCATAATGTTCATTTTAATGAAATATGATGATTTTGAGTCTGGGGTCATATAGACCCCATGGTACCATTGCAGTGATTTTTTTCATGGTTCCACAGCAGGGTTTTTAAACATGTATGCTCCTACTGTAATGGAAGTTCACATGGGGCCTCAAAATGTTTTAAAAAAGCTAGGGGAAGCCAGCAGTGGGCGCTGGTCAAGGGGGAGACGCCGATGAGTCTTCAAAAGATGGCCCCCTTTCTAAGTAGGTAGCCCGATCAGGAAAAGGCTGGGGTCATTTGGGATGGTTTTGCTGACAGTTTCATTATCCCCCCCTAATCACACGGTTCCTTTTTCTGTTAAGAATTTGAGGTCGGCGGATTTGCGTGCGAATGCATGAGGTAGTCAGCAACAAATTTAGAAAGGAAGTGGAGTTGGGTAGAATGGCGGGTCCTTTTTTGCATTTATCAGTTGAGGGCATGATCGTCTCTCCATTGGGGGTGGTCCCTAAGAAGGAACCGAATAAATTTAGGTTAATACAGTATTTATCGTATCCAAGGGTGTTGTTGGTAAATGATGGCATTTCTCAGGAGTTGTGTTCGGTTGTCTATACATCATTTGACACGGCGGTGCAATTGGATCGCATGTTAGGGCACGGGAGCTTTGTTGGCAAAGACAGATATTGAATTGGCCTTCAGATTACTCCCGGTGCACCCGGACAGTATTCCCTTGTTGGAATGTTTTTGGAATGGTGACTATTATTTGGATAAGTCTTTGCTGATGGGTTGTGCAAATTCATGTTCATTGTTTGAGACGTTTAGTACCTTTTTGGAATGGGTGGTGAGGGATGTTGCTGGCATCCCGTCCGTCATTCATTACTTGGACAACTTCTTGTTTATAAGTCCACCAGATTCTAGTTTATGTAGGAATACTTTGGCCGCAATGGAATGGGTGGCGGAGCGTTTTGGTGTATCGCTGGGTAAAGAAAAGACTGAAGGCCTTTGCACTGTTTTAAGTTTTCTGGGAATACTGATTGATTCAGAAAGAATGGAGTGTCGGTTGCCAGAGGATAACCTGCTGTTACTAAAGCAGGAGGTGGACCGAATTGCAAGGCTTAAAAAGGCGATCTTGAAGGAGTTGCAGTTATTGCTCGGCCGTTTGAATTTTCCATGTAGGATCATGCCCATGGGCCGCATTTTTTGCCGCAGGTTGCTGGGGTGACGGCGGGGGTGCAGTTGGTGCATCATTTTATACACTTGAACAAGGAGCATAAGGAGGATTTTTGCATAATCAAGTTTATTGAAACAAAGCACAAATAAGTACAATTAAGTAAGTCAGCAAATATCAAATGATAATTACAAACTAGTTGGGTGTTACATTATGACAACTCCGGAAATCTCACAGGTTTATATTTTCAAATGATATTATTGATTATGTTAATACTGTGAAGTATTAATAATAAAAGATTAATAAAGATATTTAGTAACACCTTTTTACGATCCATTATGGTAAATCAAGAATCATAAAACAAGTTCAATCTGGATAAGAAAAGGACAAAGAAAGAAAGTAAAGAGAAGAAAAAGAGAGGGAATAGGAAAAGGGAAAGAGTGTGGAAAGAGTATGTGGTATACTTATTCGGAAACATGACTGTCATATCGCTCCAACATCCGGATCACGGATTAACTTTGAAGTCCAAAAACAGGCAAACGTGCAGTTCTTCAGGTACCAGAAAGCCAACAATCTAAATCGGGTGTCTCCCTAAAGGCAATCCAGGGAGCCCATTTAATGTGTGTTTTATCAATGTTTCCTGAGGTCTGGCTTATCAATTGCTCCATTCTATAAATATTGTTGAGTTCCGCCACTAACTCTGCACGTGAGGGAAACGTTTATTGTTTCCAGAATCTTGGGATTAAATTCCTAACAGCAGTAAGGAAGTGTCTTAGAATACCCCTCTTATACCTGGAAATCGACATGTCATACAGGGACAACAGTGCTAAACTCGCTGAGGGTTGAATTTGTGTAATTGACTACTTATTGTGAAGTTCAAAAACAGCTAGCCACAAGTCATTTATGGGGGGACATTCCCACCATACGTGCACATAAGAGCCTATCTGTTTTAAGCATCTCCAACACGTATCAGGGGTCGTAGGAAACACCGCATGAACCATAGAGGGACATCTATACCACCTCGTCAGGATCTTGTAGCTCCTCTCTAGTGTTGAGCGATATCTTCCGATATTTGAAAGTATCGGTATCGGATGGTATCGGCCGATATCCAAAAAATATCGGATATCGCCGATACCGATACCCGATACCAATGCAAGTCAATGGGACACAAATATCGGAATGTATCCTGGATGGTTCCCAGGGTCTGAAGGAGAGGAAACTCTCCTTCAGGCCCTGGGATCCATATTCATGTAAAAAATAAAGAATAAAAATAAAAAATATGGATATACTCACCCCTCCGAAGGACCCTGGCTGTCACCGCTGCAAGCGTCTGCCTCCGTTCCTGAGAATTGAAGAGAGTGAAGGACCTTCGATGACGTCGCGGTCAGGTGACCGGTCACCTGACCACTCACGTGACCGCGACGTCATCGAAGGTCCTTCACTCTCAGCATTCTCAGGAATGGAGGCAGACGCTTGCAGCGGTGACAGCCTTGGTTCGCCGAAGGGGTGAGTATATCCATATTTTTTATTTTTATTCTTTATTTTTTACATGGATATGGATCCCAGAGTCTGAAGGAGAGTCTCCTCTCCTCCAGACCCTGGGAACCATACGCACCGCACACGCCGAAGATGACTGCGAACACTTCCGATTCCGATTTCCGACATCACAAAAATATCGGAACTCGGTATTGGAATTCCGATACAGCAAATATCGGCCGATACCCGATACTTGCAGTATCGGAATGCTCAACACTACTCCTCTCCTGTGATACCACACATAGAGACGACCTGAACGTGAAGAGAAGAATTTTTGCTCTGTCCTCAGGTGATAGGGACTTCCCCAGATCGATTTCCCATTCAGAAAAAAATGTTAGAGAACCCTGCAGTGGAGTCCTCTCCTCCTGAAAGATTTTATACAGCAGTGAGACAGTGTGGTCTGGGGGGTTTGTTGATATGCAAAGCATTTCAAAGGGAGTTAACAGTCTACCAACATTGGTCTGTTTGAATATTGTGTGGATAAAGCTCTTTATTTGTTCATAAAAGAACCATGCGCCTGGAGGTGTCTCTTCCTCTGGGAAAATTTCTTGGAGGGACTTCAACCCCAATTCTTTTAGGTAATCATGAATAATAGGTCTAGAATCCCTCCTCCTATTTAGATACATCTCTCTGCCTAATCCCGCAGGAAAGGTAGGGTTGTCATAAATTGGAGTCAATAGGCTTGGGAATGTTGTGATCTGAAGGTCCTTGCTTCTGCTTTTAATAAGAGATATCATATTTTGTGTGAGGAAGGGTAAGAAAGTACCTGTCTCTGCCTCCCTGCCAAGAGACCAAAGAACTACCTGAGAATCACAGCCGTTGAGATCATTTTCCAGGTCAACCCATTTCTTGTTGTTTCTGCTGTGGTAGAGGTCCAAGATACATGTTCCTATTGATGCATATCTATAGATCGCAAAGTATGGGAGACCCAGACCACCTGTCAACTTAGATCTGCTCAGTAGCATGTACGAGGTGCATGCCCGGCCATGAGACCAAATAAATTGAGTGATCATTTGTTTGAGGCGGGAGAAGAAGGAAGCTGGTAGGTGTAAGGGTATTGTTTGGAAGAAGTATAAAAAGCATGGCAAAAGGTCCATTTAAACTGCATTGATCCTGCCTAGCCAAGATAACTGAAGCCTATGCCACTTCTCCAAATCTGATTCGGCTTTCTGCAGAGCTGTTTTAAAATTTGCTTCAAACAATTTAGTTGTTTTACTTGTGATTTTGACACCTAAGTAAGTGAGGGAATCGAAACGCCATTTGAATGGGAAGGCCGTCTTCAATTGGTCGACTAAGGGAAGTTGTATTGATATGTTTAGGATTTCTGATTTATGAGAATTCATTTTAAAATTACTTAAAAGACCAAATTGATGTAGTTCTGTGCGTGCCTGCCGGGGCTCTGTGCGGCATGCTGGGGCTCTGTGCGGGCTGGCGGGGCTCTGTGCGGTGTGCCGGGGCTCTGTGCGGTGTGCCGGGGCTCTGTGCGGTGTGCCGGCACTCTGTGCAGCATGTTGGGGCTCTGTGCGGGCTGCCGGGGCCCTGTGCGGTGTGCTGGGACTCTGTGCGTGTGTGCAGGCATCGTCCGATGGGACTACAAGTCCCATCGGACGATGCTTGCTACAGTGACAGTGATTGACACATTAGCCAATAATGGGACAGTAGTAGTCCCATCATCCGGCTAATGTGTTGAATGTGAAAAAAAATACTACATGCATACTACATACATACTACATACATACTACATACATACTACATGCATACTACATGCATACTACATACATACTACATACATACAGTACATACTACATACATACATACTACATACAGTACATACATTACATACAATACAGACATACAGTACATTAACCCCTTAGCGACCGCCGATACGCCTTTTAACGGCGGCCGCTAAGGGTACTTAAACCACAGCGCCGTTAATTAACGGCGCTGTGAAAAAAGTAAATAGCGCCCCCCAGAGTCGGTTTTTCTCCGGGGTCTCGGCTGCTGGGGGTAGCCGAGACCCCAGAGAACATGATTTGGGGGTTTTTTTACCGACCCCGCATTTGCGATCGCCGGTAATTAACCGTTTACCGGCGATCGCAAAAAAAAAAAACTCGATCTCTTTTTAATTTCTCTGTCCTCCGATGTGATTGCACATCAGAGGACAGAGAAAAGGGGTCCAAGATAGCCCCCCGATACTCACCTATGTCCCCCGGTGCTCCTCGTGGCTCCCGGTGGGCGCCACCATCTCCAAAATGGCGGGCGCATGCGCAGTGCGCCCGCCGGCCGGCACCGGGAGAATCTTTGGGGTCTCGGCTGCCAGGGGTAGCCGAGACCCCAAAGAACATGATCGGTGTCGGTTTTACCGACCCCTGCTTTGCGATCGCTGGTAATTAACTGTTTACCGGCGACCGCAAAAAAACCCCAAAAAAATCAAAGTGTAATTCTCTGTCCACTGATGTGATTGCACATCAGAGGACAGAGAAATAGGGGGATTCGGGGACCCTGCCATACTTACCGGTGTCCCTGGGTCCTCCTGCTGCTCCTCCTGGCTGCCGGGGAAAAGAAAATGGCGGGCGCATGCGCAGTGCGCCCGCCATCTATCGCCATCTGCTGGCCGACAGGAGAAGAGCAGTTGGGGCTAAAATTAGGGTTAGGGTTAGGGCTAGGGTTAGGGCTAGGGTTAGGGTTAGGGTTAGGGTTGGGGCTAAATTTAGGGTAAGGGTTGGGGCTAAATTCAGGGTTAGGGTTCTTTCACACTTACGTCGGTACGGGGCCGTCGCAATGCGTCGGCCCGACATACCGACGCACGTTGTGAAAATTGTGCACAACGTGGGCAGCGGATGTAGTTTTTCATTGCATCCGCTGCCCAATCTATGTCCTGGGGAGGAGGGGGCGGAGTTACGGCCGCGCATGCGCGGTCAGAAATGGCGGACACGACGTACAAAAAAAGTTACATTGAATGTTTTTTGTGCCGACGGTCCGCCAAAACACAACTGATCCAGTGCACGACGGACGCGACGTGTGGCCATTCGTCACGATCCGTCGGCAATACAAGTCTATGGGCAAAAAAACGCATCCTGCGGGCACATTTGGAGGATCTGTTTTTGTCCAAAACGACGGATTGCGACGGATGCCAAACGATGCAAGTGTGAAAGTAGCCTTAGGGCTAGGGTTAGGGTTGGGGCTAAAGTTAGGGTTAGATTTGGGGTTAGGGTTTGGATTAGAGTTGGTATTAGGGTTAGGGTTGGCATTAGGGTTATGTTTGGGATTAGGGTTAGGTTTAGGATTAGGGTTAAGGTTAGGGTTGTGATTAGGGGTGTATTGGGATTAGGGTTAGGTTTGAGGTTAGGGTTGAGATTAGGATTAGGGGTGTGTTGGATTTAGGGTTTTGATTAGGGTTATGGTTAGGGTTGACATTAGGGTTGTTTTGGGGAAAGGGTTGTGATTATCATTAGGGTTAGTGATTAGGATTATGGATCGGGTTGGGTTTAGGGTTAGGGGTGTGTTGGGGTTAGGGTTGGAGCTAGAAATGGGGGGTTTCCACTGTTTAGTTACATCAGGGGGTCTCCAAACATGACAGCCAATTTTGCGCTCAAAAAGTCAAATGGTGCTCCCTCCCTTCTGAGCTCTGCCGTGCGCCCAAACAGTGGGTTACCCCCACATATGGGGCATCAGCATACTCGGGATAAATTGGACAACAACTTTTGGGGTCCAATTTCTCCTGTTACCCTTGTGAAAATAAAAACTTGGGGGCTACAAAATCTTTTTTGTGGAAAAAAAAATATTTTTTTATTTTCACGACTCTGCATTCTAAACTTCTGTGAAGCACTTGGGCATTCCAAGTTCTCACCACACATCTAGATAAGTTCCTTGGGGGTTCTAGTTTCCAAAATGCGGTCACTTATGGGGGGTTACTACTGTTTAGGTACATCAGGGGCTCTGCAAACGCAACATAACGCCCACAGACCATTCTATCTAAGTCTGCATTCCAAAACAGCGCTCCTTCCTTTCCGAGCTCTGCCGTGCGCCCAAACAGTGGTTTACCCCCACATAAGGCACATCAGTGTACGCGGGATAAATTGGACAACAGCTATTGCAGTCCAATTTCTTCTGTTACCCTTGTGAAAATAAAAACTTGGGGGCTACAATATCTTTATTGTGGAAAAAAAAATATTTTTTATTTTCACGACTCTGCATTCTAAACTTCTGTGAAGCACTTGGGCATTCAAAGTTCTCATCACACATCTAGATAAGTTCCATGGGGGGTCTAGTTTCTAAAATGGGGTCACTTGTGGGGAAGAAATTGCACTACAACTGTTGTGGTCTAATTTCTCCTGTTACCCTTGTGAAAATAAAAATTTGGGGGCAAAAAGATCATTTTTGTAGAAAAAATGTGATTTTTTATTTTCACGGCTCAACGTTATAAACTTCTGTGAAGCACATGGGGGTTCAAAGTGCTCACCACACATCTAGATAAGTTCCTTAAGGGGTCTAGTTTCCAAAATGGTGTCACTTGTGGGGGATTTCCACTGTTTAGGCACATCAGGGGCTCTCCAAACGTGACATGCCGTCCAATCTCAATTCCTGCCAATTCTACATTGAAAAAGTAAAACGGCGCTCCTTCACTTCCAAGCTCTGCGATGCGCCCAAACAGTGGTTTACCCTCACATATGGGGTATCGACGTATTCAGGAGAAATCGCAAAACAACTTTTGTGGTCTAATTTCTCCTGTTACCCTTGTGAAAATAAGAATTTGTGGGCGAAAAGATCATTTTTGTGTAAACAAATGCGATTTTTTATTTTCAAACAGCGCTCCTTCACTTCCAAGTTCTGCGGTGCACCCAAACAGTGGTTTACCCCCACATATGGGATATTGGCGTATTCAGGAGAAATTGCATAACAAAATTTATGGTTACATTTTTGTTTTTACACTTGTGAAAATAAAAAAAATGGTTCTGAATTAAAATGTTTGCAAAAAAAAGTTAAATGTTCATTTTTTCCTTCCACATTGTTTCAGTTCCTGTGAAGCACGTAAAGGGTTAATAAACTTCTTGAATGTGGTTTTGAGAACCTTGAGGGGTGTAGTTTTTAGAATGGTGTCACACTTCGTTATTTTCTATCATATAGACCCCTCAAAATGACTTCAAATGTGATGTGGTCCCTAAAAAAAAAGGTGTTGTAAAAATGAGAAATTGCTGGTCAACTTTTAACCCTTATAACTCCCTAACAAAAAAAATGTTGTTTCCAAAATTGTGCTGATGTAAAGTAGACATGTGGGAAATGTTATTTATTAACTATTTTTTGTGACATATCTCTGTGATTTAAGGGCATAAAAATACAAAGTTTGAAAATTGCAAAATTTTAAAAATTTTCGCCATATTTCCGTTTTTTTCATAAATAATCGCAAGTAATATCGAAGAAATGTTACAACTAACATGAAGTACAATATGTCACGAAAAAACAATGTCAGAATCAGCGGGATCCGTTGAAGCGTTCCAGAGTTATAACCCCATAAAGTGACAGTGGTCAGAATTGCAAAAATTGGCTCGGTCATTAAGTACCAAATTGGCTCTGTCACTAAGGGGTTAAACATAGAGTTCATACTCACCATTACTTGTCACTTTGTTCCCCGAAGCCAGTGTCATCTGTAAAAAAATATTAAAATAACAAACAACCAATATACTCCCTGTCCTCAGAAATCCCCGAGTGTCCCACGACGATCTCCCGTGGAGAATGGCAGCATCATCTGATGCGACCGCTCTCCAGGGGCTCCAGGAACACAATGACCGGAGGAAGGTATCCTTCCTCCGTGTATTACTCCGCCGCTGTAAAAAAAATAGTCCCTAGTCTCACTTTTGGCATTGTTGTGTGAGAAAGTTTCCGACGCAGCAATTGCCATAAAGTGAGACTTTGAACTCTAACCTCTCAGTGATGCACTGCAGGAGCCATTGTCTCCTGTCAGTGTGTCACTGAGGGTCCTATAGAGCAGTGACATCACCCGATGTCACTGTTCTATAGGAGAGATCGTCGTGGGACACTCGTTATTAATTGGAGTACGACGGACAGGTAGTATGCGGTTTATTATTTTACGTTTTTGCAAGCGCTGAAGTATGGTAAGAATGGTTAAATGAAGAATATTAAAATACTTTTTTCCTAATGTGTGCGTGTTTTATTAACCCTTTATTACTATTGGATTAATAATGGATAGGCTTCTTATTGATACCTCTCCGTTATTAACCCGGCTTAATGTCACCTTACAATAGCAAGGTGACATTAACCCCTTATTACCCCATATCCCACCGCTACACAGAAGTGGGAAGAGAGGGGCTAAGTGCCAGAATTGGCGTATCTTACAGATGCGCCATTTCTGGGGCGGCTGCGGACTGGTATTTGTAGCCGGGGGGGCCAATATCCATTGCCCCTCTCTAGTCTATGAATATCAGCCCGCAGCTGTCTGCGTAGCCTTTCTGGCTATAAAATATAGGTTGATTTTCTAGCTTATAAATTTGCTCTGAAAGATTAGTTATGTCCACGATTCTCTTTTTTCAAACGAGCACCATGTGACATAACTACACCTCTCACAGTGCACTTCAAAGCTTCCCATTTCAGAGTGGGAGATGTGGTGTCCTCCTCATGGTCCACCATGAAATTCGATATTGTCTGATCAATCGCAGACTTGCATATGGGATCTTGTAGTAAATTTTCATTCAGGCACCATGAGAAACCCAGTCTCAGGGCATTATGTAGTGAAATTGAAAAGAAAATAGGTGTATGGTCTGACCAAAGTATCGACCCCACGTCTGCTTCCACTGGCAAGTAACTTATGTGAGATGAAGAAGTAGACTATTCTGCTATAAATGTTATGAATTTTGGAGAAGAAGCTAAAGTCCTTAGTTACGGGATTGAGGACCCTCTAGACGTCTACCACATTGGAGCAAATGCGCCAAACCTGTTCTTGCATCAGTATAACTGAGGCAACTATTTGCCTAAACACCTTGTGATGAAGTAGGAAGCCGAGGAGAAGCAGCAGCCCCCCCCCACATCCCCTCATATTTTGAGAGGTCCCAATGACAAAGATTTACGGTCATAAATTATCACAACAGAATATAATAGTAACCCTCATAACGGCGACATGACCCACATGTATGTTAACAAAGAACAATAACCCGCCCAGGAGATCCAACCGATTAGCAAAAGGCAAACATAGGACCTTCACAAATGCAGCAGAACATCTAAGTGAATTGCAGTAGTAAACATAGTCTAATTGACCTAGATAAAAAGAAAAAAGAGCTTCATGGAGGGTCAGAAGGGTCTTCTTTGGAAATCCGTTTCTTGGGTTGAGAAACCTTGAGCCACCTTGGAGGAGCGTCTGGAAGTGCTGGAATCAATGGCCACTCTGGTAGATCTATTAGCGGAAGCTCAAATGTTCCAAAGAAATTGGCCAAGTCCCCAATCCGTCGGAAAGAGGCACTTTTACCACCTCTAAATGCTGCTAATTGAAATGGGAACCCACATCTGTAGGGTATATCTCTTTAAGAACCGCCAACAGGGATTTCAAGGCTCTCTGTCAGAATAGATGAGTAATGGCTAACAGCTGATTCAGGGATGTATAAACATGTGGGAATGACACACACACACAGCCCCCGGAAGAAGCCCACGCGAAACGCGCGTTGGGGCTGCTGTGGAGCGCACACTGACAGACATTACTATGGGTAAGTTGTAGCGTCCTGCTAAGGGGTCCACTTAATATTTCTTCTTTACCAGGCTCCATAGAGGACTGGAGATTAGCTTTTTATATGTGCACATGGAGGTCATGGTATTTTCATCAGTGCCCAGCCCTATTTGTGAGGCTTGTATTTATTGCAAGGGATGTTTTTGAATATGGACGATATTCCCGTTAGGTATGTTCATTTACCTGGTCTGTTACTTCAGTTGTGTTGCTCTTTCCCCTCATGAATTGTTGTTTTTACCTTTCATGTCTGTTCTATATTGTTTTGATTTTGGATGTATTAATAAAATATTTATATTTGACTAAATTTGGTAGGACATTTACTCCTTCTTTGGTCTTGTGTAGGAGTTATGGTAATTTGGAGTGTCCTGAGATATCTATCAGCAGTCTATAAATGTGGCATTTTGCCCCTTGGATATATTTCTGTATATTTCAGTGGTTTTTCTATCTGTCAGAATAGAGTAGGTCTGGATAAGTCTGATAAGAGTAAAATTGGGTGGCCCTCAAACCGGAAAATAACTTTTTTCCTTGAGGCTATCATGATGACTTCTTTGACTCTAAAATAATGCACCCTACAAATAACATCTCGAGGGCGCAAGTCATATGTGGGTTTAGAGCCAAGGGATCTCTGGATCCTATCGAACTCAATGGTGTTGTCTTCGCAGTCGCCAAGAATGTCCAGGAAGATTCTTTGTACTGTGCGGTCAAAGTCCGGAGGGCTGACAGACTCTGGAAGGCCACCTATATGGATATTGTTACACCTGTTGCGATTCTCCAAGTCCTCAAGACCAGACGATATTTCCTCCAGTTTCATAGTGTGATCAATCAAGATTTCTCTATGAACCTGTAATTCTTGTGTTATATCCTCCTGGGTCTTCTCCACATCTTCTATACACGATGTGAATTCCACCTGCAAGCTATGTATCTCTTTTTTGTACGACTTCTCAAGCCTGCATGCCAAACCTTCCAGATCTTTTTGTGTTAGAAGAGCCTTGATGTATTTGCTTAGCTCAGCTATATTCATGTCATCAGGGATATCATTTTCCCCGTTGTTGTTTTCTGTTAGTTTTATAGGAGAAACATGCGAAGTCTGTGACTCTTTTAAGGAGGAACCATTTTATGTGTGGCTTCAGACATTGTTGATCTCATCTTCCTTGTCTGGGGGGTTTGATTCAGAAAACGTTTCATATCCTCCATGTGAGGCTCCTCACATAAGTTTGTGGCCGGTCCAGGAGTCTTTTTAGATTTACCCATAAATGTCTGCTGCTTGGATTGCTCATGAAAGGTCTTGAGGGAACGTGGGGGTGCAGCGACCACCACATTAAGCGTGGCCCCACATCAGCAAGCCCCCCTCCAAGGTGCATGTGTTTATATTCTCAGAATTGTAGGGAGTGTGCACAAAGTCTTAGACAAGAGAGAAGGGGAAATTTTCTAGCATTACGCTCAGTTCCAGCAGTAGGTGTCACCAGAGATCTGAATTTATAAAATGTACTGGTCTATGGAAAGATATGTGCTAGTATATTTATTTTCCAAAATTGATGCAGGAAGAGCACAATAATGTCTATATGTGCGGTGATGGTAAAGTAGCTTCGCCCCATTTTAAGGAAAGATGAAGAAGAAGTCAGTAAGAGGGTTTTCTAAGAGCCCCATACAAGTCCATGCCACGAGAGTGCTTCTTCTCAGAAGATTATATCTCCAAGATGGCGCCCTCCTCCCCAGGGTGGGAAAATGGCTGAGGCAGGGGACACAAGAGCAAGCGCTCCGGGAGCCTCCTTACCCACTTTCACCAGTCTCTCCCCGGTCACCTTCCACCTCACCGAAGCACAGAACAGGCACCACCAACGTCCTCCCAATAAGAGCTCCGGCCGTAGTGTGCACCGCGCGGTAAGTATACAGGGTCCAATGGTGGGAAGGCCCCTCTCACCGCTCCCCCACCAACCTCTCGGCTCAGTGAAGAGCCTGCAGTATTGTTTAGTTGCCGTGCTATGCTCCGCACTCCGTTCGCCATTTATCGGCTTGCTCTGTGTCTTCTGCAAGATCCGTGGTATCCTCGCTATGTCAGTTTGCACCCGTCGCAGCAGGATTGTAAGGCCGCCTCACGTCCGTGGATCCGGTTAGCCGACTCCACGTCTCAGGGAGTCCAGGGCCAAGGGTTCCCCTCACCTCGGGTGTATTGCTGAGGAGTATCGGGCTCTTTATAAGCCGAATAAGGCCGGGGAAATGCCTAATTCTCCTCTTTTCTGGAGGAGCTCTCCACCATGCATCCTTCCTCTCCAGATGCTGGGCATGCCCCCCCCCCCCCCCGCATAAGGAAGATTTGATGGTGTGGCAACGTTTTTTGGTACAGTACAATGGTTGTTCTTTAATACAACAGCAGATAGTGAATAACATCGATTGTGAGATTTACACAGACGCAGCAGGCAGCGTTGGTTACGGGGCCTATTGTGGAGGGCAGTGGAGCGTTGGAAGATGGCCTGATTGGTGGCATTAGAAGGGTTTCACAAAAAACCTTGTTTTGTTGGAGTTGTTTCCCATTGTGGTGGCGGTTTTGATCTGGGGTGAAATGTTTGTGAATCGCAGAGTTCGGTTCCATTGTGACAATATGAGTGTGGTGTCAGTGATCAACACTCTGCCTGCATCTTCCCCCCGTGATTAAATTGGTGAGATAACTCGTTTTGCGGTGTTTGGAATAAAATGCTTGGATTTCCGCAATTCATGTGCCAGGGGTGCAAAATTCTATAGCGGATGGCTTATCTTGTTTACAGTGGGAGCGTTTCCGTGAGCTGGCACCAGACACAGAGGCCTCAGGAGCGGTATGCCCTTCGCACTTGTGTGAGATTCTTACGGAGAAGCGGGACGGTTAATTCGAGCGTTGGTTTCAAGCCAGACCTGGGCGTCTTAAGAAACACCATGGAGAATATGGCAGAGTTGCGCGGTCCAGTGGGGAATGTTGGGGTCGGAGGAAAATAAGATTCTAGCAGTGCTATGGCTGGTTGGTAAGGCGGCAGATATTGGTTGGTCTATTTCAAAAGTGAATATGCAGCGCCCCAGAGATCTGCTAGTTGCAGTATGACACTCTGCCACTAAGGGGGGTGATGGTACGTCTGATGGCACTGAAGGAATTCTCCTGACCAGGTATCACCAGTACACATCACACTTCACACTCCGGCCACTAGGGGGAGAAAAAGGCTTTATTTATTGAGCCACTCCTCACACTGGTAAAACTAGGGGCTGGGGAGGAAGTTAGTCAGAAGCTGACTGGGTTGGATTCAGGCAACATCCCATGGCAGGGGGTGTTGCAGGGAGAAGACACAGGGGGGTCCCTGTCAGGCGTGGGAACCTGGCAGGTGCCTAGCGAACAGAACAGAACTTTACGGAACCGTGCCTGCACACCTTGCGGCAGTATCCTAAGAAAGAGATAAGAAGGGAAGGATATTGTGGAACAGTGTAAACGAGATCAAGCAAAAAGGAGTACCAGTAGGAGTCGTGCCGTGAGACCGAGGCAACATCCTACTGAGGCATGTAGCCGGTGGCCGGAACACCGTGGGAGTAACTGACTTCAGGCCTTACTTCAAACTCCGCAGGACAGTTAATTATAGGTTGGCTGTCTACCTTAAATTTCCTAAGAAGACATAGGGGGCAACATTGGGAGAGGGGCGTCTCTAGGGTCCCGGAAGACCTCCAAGCCTTCCCATCATACGGGTGCGTCCTAGCCAAAACATACTGGGGGACGAGAAACTAGTAACATCTGGAACTAAAGAGAGAGAGAGCTGTAGAGAACGAACGAACGAGAACAGCAGTTGTGAGGACTATACCGAATGCTCAGCAGGGTAGGACTACAACACACAGGCGCTAGTGGTGGGCAACGATTTCCATCTGCGAGGGAAACTCTGGAAGTGCCCATCAGACCGGCCGGTCTCTGATAGCCCTGTTAAACGTGCTCTGGATTGAGGATCCTGAAGTCTTCAGTAAAGAGGTAAAGAGACTGCAACCTTATGTCCTCGTTATTGCCTGCACCTCACACCATCGCCACCTACACCACTGGGAAGCCCTGGGGACATACTTCACCTGTGGGAAGGTATACCATCCAGCTACTATTCTATCACCCCAGCGGACCCCACAGCAGCGTCGGTCACCCTGACCGAACACCACAGGTGGCATCACGAACCCCTGACAGACTAAACCACCTTTATTGGACGCCCCTTAGCAGGGTCACGGACCGGGTCTAGCCACCGTGACAGCTTCAGAACCGAACCAGAGAGGCCCGGTACCGAAACACGTGGCCCTGTGTCTGGGGGCGATCCAACTACATTTGTGGCCGGCCTCACTTTTGGTTTTAAGTTGGAGGGCTCAGTTGACGTGACAAATAATTTTTTGGTGAAGCAAGCGTTTTCAAAGAGGCAATCAGAGTGTTCACAGGCACCGGCCTATATCGTTCAGTGTGCTTGAACGTTTAGTTGAACATTTAGGTGGAGTTTTGGAGAGGATTTGTTCTCTAATTTTGAAGCGGCATTGTTTAAGTTTGCTTTTTCTTTGGCTTTTTTCGGGGCACTGTAAATAGGTGAATTAGTGTCCCACAGCAGGGTCAGGGCAGGCGGCCTCTTTGCCCAGGGTGTGGAATTTTGGGCGGATAGCATTGTTTTTTGGATCCAGCATTCAAAAACAGATTGGGTGGGGATAGGGAAGCGGGTAGTTCTGGCTAGAGTTGACGGGTTGTTGATGTGCCCGGAACGGTGCTTAAAAGAGTACTGGAGTTTGTGGTTAAGTCTGGTGGGCCCATTGTTGTGCCATAGTGGTGGTGGGGTTTTGTCTCGTTTTCATTTTACTGCGATTCTCCAGAGGGGATTGACAAAGTTGGGCCTTGCGCAAGATTGGTGCGAGTCACATTCTTTTAGGACCAGGGCCGCTTCGGAGGCTGATAGTCTTGACCTGGGACCAAACGTTGCTAAGCAGATTGGCCAGTGGAGCTCGGGCCGATATTTGACATATGTGCATCATTTATTGCGTTGGAGCATTACAAAAGTTTTTTTGATTAACGGTTACTGTTGTTATGTATTTCAGGTTGGGATCCATATTTGGCTTCGATTTTTGGACACTCGTTTGTTTATTGGGGGACGCTTTGGGTGTACGTGAGGCCAGACGGAAGGCAATTAGGCTTTAGCAGGGATCAAGTTGTTCGGTGGTTGGGTTTTCGAGGGATGAGTTGGAGCAGGGCCATGTCTTATTTTTCTAGAGCCTCCTGTTTGGATAGAACACCTGAAATTTTGGTGGTACATTTGGGGGGGGAATGATTTGGGCTCCAAACCAGTTAGGGAGTTGATCAAGGACATTCGTTTTGACTTCCTCCGATTGTGTACATCATTTCCATGGGTGTTGACTGGTTGGATATTGTCCCCCGACAGAATTGGAGGTTAGCACGATCTGTTAAAGGGATTAATAGCGCTAGGGTGAAATTGAACAGGGCAGTGGCAAATTTTGTATCCAGGAATGGGGGGATAAGTGTAAGGCATTTTGAATTGGAATCGGGCATTGTAATTTTTGGAGAGAAGACGGAGTTCATTTAAACAACATCGGAATTGATTTGCAGGCATTTGCAATATAAGAAGGAATTGAGAGAGCATTGCTTGCTTTGGGACACTCAAGAGCCTGAGGTGGTCATGGCGGGGGGTGAAGTTCATGAAGTTGATGCTGATTCAGCAGGGAAGGAATTGTACGCAAAATTCCGGACAGTTAAAATCGTGTTGGTTTGATTTGGCATTTTGGTTACGGGCTCTGGACTGTGTTTTTACCCTGGGAGCTGGTTGGTGGTTAATTTTTTCCCAGAACGGGATTTATGGTGCCCTCAAGCTGGTGGTGTACGGCTGAGGGTAAAAAGTGTCGGTTAAGTTCTTTTGTTTTTTTGCCAAATATATGAGCCAGATTTTTTCCGGGAGCTCCAAGAACCCTCCCCTCAAATTTTTTTGCATAAATTGCATATTAATATTTAATGAAAATATTTGTTTTTTTTTGTTAATAAACTGGCCGCTGAGGCCAAATTTATCCAAAGAATTAATGTGTAACATTTTTATTTCAAAAGGGGTGGTGTTTTCCTACATGGGTTAGTGAGTAGTGGAGGTCAAAGGTAAGAGATACCCATATTATCAATACACGGTCAAGGAGGGGGCAGGAATAAGCGCAGCTCAATGGATGCCCCCCATGACTTCGCTTAGACATAAGGCGATTTTAAATCTAGTGGCTAAGGGATAGGATTGGTTAAAATGGGGGGGTCTAGGGGAGGGACATTAGGGGCTTGGCTTTGGGAGCAGGAGAAAGTGCCGGAAAACCACCAGTTGGACCCAGGCTGCCAGCTTGAAGAGTCCCACCCACCTTCCCCCTTTCTTCCATTAGTTTTTTTTGCTTGAGTGCTTACTTGGGCAGTCATATGTATGGATTTCAATGGAAATTTCCGTGTATGTGGTAACTGTTTTGTCACAGTGGCATGCGTGGTGGGGGGTTCTTGGAGTTGATGCTGATTCAGCGGGGAAGGAATTGTACATAAAATTCCGGACAGTTAAGATCGTGTTGGTTGATCTGGCATTTTGGTTATGGGCTCAGGATGGGGTTTTTACCCTGGGAGCTGATTGGTGGCTATTTTTTTCCCAGAACGGGATTTATGGTGCCCTCGAGCTGGTGGTGTATGGCTGAAGGTAAAAATTGTCAGTTAAGTTCTTTTGTTTTTTTGCCAAATATTTAAGCCAGATTTTTTCCGGGAACTCCAAGAACGCTCAACTCAAAATTTTTTGCATAAATTGCATATTAATATTTAATGAAAATGTTTGTTATTGTTTGTTAATAAACTGGCCGCTGTGGCCAAATTTATCCAAAGAATTAATGTGTAATGTTTTTATTGCAAAAGGGGTGGTGTTTTCCTACACGAGTTAGTGAGTAGTGGAGGTCACTAGGGTTGAGCGAAACGGATCGTTCATTTTCAAAAGTCGCCGACTTTTGGCACAGTCGGGTTTCATGAAACCCGACCCGATCCCTGTGTGGGCTCTGCCATGCGGTACGCGACTTTTGCGCCAAAGTCGCGATTCAATGACGCGAAAAGCGCCATTTCTCAGCCAATGAAGGTGGACGCAGAGTGTGGGCAGCGTGATGACATAGGTCCTGGTCCCCACCATCTTAGAGAAGGGCATTGCAGTGATTGGCTTGCTGACTGTGGCGTCACAGGGGCTATAAAGGGGTGTTCCCGTCGACCGCCATGTTACTGCTGCTGATCTGAGCATAGGGAGAGGTTGCTGCCGCTTCGTCAGAAGCAGGGATAGCGTTAGGCAGGGTCCATTAACCCCCAAACCGCTTGTGCTGTAGCGATTTCCACTGTCCAACACCACCTTTTGTTTGCAGGGACAGTGGAAGCTACTTTTTTTTTCCTCAGCGCTGTAGCTCATTGGGCTGCCCTAGAAGGCTCCCTGATAGCTGCATTGCTGTGTGTACGCCGCTGTGCAAACCAACTGCTTTTTTCAAAGCACAAATCCTGTTGTTCCTTCCTTTCTGCACAGCTATTTTGTTTGTTTGTCCACACTTTTGATGTAATTTGTGCAGCAGTCCACTTCTTGTTATTGCTGCCTGCCATACCTGGCTGAGATTACTGCAGGGAGATAGTAATTGTAGGACAGTCCCTGTTGTTTTTTTTTTTTTTTTTTAATTCTCCCTGAAAAAAAATAAATAGTGGGAGATTAATCTTGGCATTTGTGCTTGAGTGCTAGTCGTGTGTGCCATCTCTACAATTGTGGGGCACAGAAAGCCTAGTGTCTATAATCCTTTCTTTTTTTTTTTTTTTTTTAATTCTCCCTAATAAAAAAAAAAGTAGTGGGAGATTAAGATTGGCATTTCTGCTAGAGTGCCAGTCCTGTGTGTGCCATCTGTCTCCAATTTTGGGGCACAGAAAGCCTAGTGTGTAATACTGGCCCTGATTTCTTGGCAATTCTCCCTAACCAAAAAAAGGAGTGAAGATTAAGATTGGCATTTCTGCTAGAGTGCCAGTCCTGTGTGTGCCATCTCTCTCCAATTTTGGGGCACTGATAGCCTAGTGTCTTTTTTTTTATTTTGGTTTTTAAATTCTCCCTGAAAAAACAATAAATAGTGGGAGATTAATATTGGCCTTTGTGCTTCTATGCCAGTCCTGTCTGTGCCATCTCTCTCAAATTGTGGGCCACAGAAAGCCTATTTTTTATTTTGGTATTTAAATTCTCCCTGAAAAAAAAAATAGTGGGAGATTAATATTGGCCTTTGTGCTTCTGTGCCAGTCCTGTCTGTGCCATCTCTCTCAAATTGTGGGCCACAGAAAGCCTATTTTTTTTTTGGTATTTAAATTCTCCCTGAAAAAAAAAATAGTGGGAGATTAATATTGGCCTTTGTGCTTCTGCGCCAGTCCTGTCTGTGCCATCTCTCTCAAATTGTGGGCCACAGAAAGCCTAGTGTCTTTTTTTTATTTTGGTTTTTAAATTCACCCTGAAAAAACAATAAATAGTGGGAGATTAATATTGGCCTTTGTGCTTCTGTGCCAGTCCTGTCTGTGCCATCTCTCTCAAATTGTGGGCCACAGAAAGCCTATTTTTTTTTTTATTTTGGTATTTAAATTCTCACTGAAAAAAAAAAATAGTGGGAGATTAATATTGGCCTTTGTGCTTCTGTGCCAGTCCTGTCTGTGCCATCTCCCTCAAATTGTGGGCCACAGAAAGCCTATTTTTTTATTTTATTTTGGTATTTAAATTCTCCCTGAAAAAACAATAAATAGTGGGAGATTAATATTGGCCTTTGTGCTTCTGTGCCAGTCCTGTCTGTGCCATCTCTCTCAAATTGTGGGCCACAGAAAGCCTAGTGTCTGTTTTTTTTATTTTGGTTTTTAAATTCTCCCTGAAAAAACAATAAATAGTGGGAGATTAATATTGGCCTTTGTGCTTCTGTGCCAGTCCTGTCTGTGCCATCTCTCTCAAATTGTGGGCCACAGACAGCCTATTTTTTTTTTTATTTTGGTATTTAAATTCTCCCTGAAAAAAAAAAAAATAGTGGGAGATTAATATTGGCCTTTGTGCTTCTGTGCCAGTCCTGTCTGTGCCATCTCTCTCAAATTGTGGGCCACAGAAAGCCTATTTTTTTTTTTATTTTGGTATTTAAATTCTCCCTGAAAAAACAATAAATAGTGGGAGATTAATATTGGCATTTGTGCTTGAGTAACAGTCCTGCGTGTGTGGCATCTCTCTCATTTTGTGCCACAGAAAACCGAGTGTGTAACATTGTGCCTGATTTTCCTTGCAGTCTCACCCACCTATAAAGGGTTATCTATATCCTACAGAAGTTTGAGTTCACCTTGTAAGTTGTTTAACAGTAACAAATACCGTTACTTTGGTTACATTTTTAAAACAATGAGGAAGTCTGGTGGAAGAGGTCGTGGCCATGGGCGTTCTGTTATGAAAGGCAATTCAGTACCACAATGGACATAGCGGTCAGAGCACATACAGTGATCTGACAATAACTCAAAATCATAGAACGAGCTCTGAGATGTGGGAACTCTGCAGACCGCAATCCCTAATCCTCTCCAAACAACACTAGAGGCAGCCGTGGATTGCGCCTAACTCTGCCTATGCAACTCGGCACAGCCTGAGAAACTAACTAGCCTGAAGATAGAAAATAAGCCTACCTTGCCTCAGAGAAATACCCCAAAGGAAAAGGCAGCCCCCCACATATAATGACTGTGAGTAAGATGAAAAGACAAACGTAGGGATGAAATAGATTCAGCAAAGTGAGGCCCGACTTTCTTAACAGAGCGAGGATAGGAAAGATAACTTTGCGGTCTACACAAAACCCTAAAGAATACCACGCAAAGGGGGCAAAAAGACCCTCCGTACCGAACTAACGGCACGGAGGTACACCCTTTGCATCCCAGAGCTTCCAGCAAAACAATTAGACAAGCTGGACAGAAAAAATAGCAAACAAAAGCAAAGAAGAGCTTAGCTATGCAGAGCAGCAGGCCACAGGAATGATCCAGGGAAAAACAAGTCTAACACTGGAACATTGACAGGAAGCCAGGATCAAAGCATTAGGTGGAGTTAAGTAGAGCAGTACCTAACGACCTCACCACATCACCTGAGGTAGGAAACTCAGAAGCCGCAATACCACTTTCCTCCACCAACAGAAGCTCACAGAGAATCAGCCGAAGTACCACTTGTGACCACAGGAGGGAGCTCTGCCACAGAATTCACAACAGCGTTCATTGCTAGCTGGTAATGATGGTAGTGGTGGTGGAGCATCAGGTGGTCGTGGGAAAAACAATATAGCACCTAAGTCTCGAGCTGTAGAGCCAGGTTCGTCGTCTGGCTACACAAGGCCTCGAACGCTCCCTTTTCTGGGAGTAGGAAAACCGCTTTTAAAGCCGGAGCAGCAAGAGCAAGTTTTGGCTTTCCTTGCTGACTCAGCCTCTAGCTCTTTTGCCTCCTCTTCTGAAACTGGTAAATGTAAAAGCAGCGCGTCGTTAGTGGATGTTCACGGTCAGGGACAAGTCGCTTCCTTGTCCTCTTCAGCCAAAACAACAGAGAAGGATGCGTCAGGCGACACAACGGTTACTCCATGGAGCTCTTTACACATACCGTTCCTGGGTTAGAAAGTGAAACAGTTAACAGGCCATGCCCATTACAAGTTGAATCGGACATGGAGTGCACAGATGCACAGCCACAGCCAGATTACTATGCGGTTCCTTTGACTCAGACCACAACATTGCCCTCGCAGTGTACTGATCCAGAATCAGACCCTGATGAGACTATGGTGCCCCGTCACGAACGCTATACCACCGGCTTACATGGTGACACAGACAAAGTTGCACACGAGATAGAAGAGGAGGTCATAGATGACCCAGTTGTTGACCCCGATTGGCAGCCATTGGGGGAACAGGGTGCAGGCGGCAGTAGTTCTGAAGCGGAGGAGGAGGGGTCGCAGCAGGCATCAACATTGCAACAGGTTCCAGCTGCCGGGGCCGTATCTGGCCCAAAACGCGTGGCAAAGCCAAAACCTGTTGGAGGACAGCGTGGCCATCCGGTTAAAGCTCAGTCTGCAATGCCTGAAAAGGTATCCGATGCTAGAAAGAGTGCAGTCTGGCATTTTTTTAAACAACATCCAATTGATCAACGCAAAGTCATCTGTCAAAAATGTTCAACTACCTTAAGCAGAGGTCAGAATCTGAAAAGTCTAAATACAAGTTGCATGCATAGACATTTAACCACCATGCATTTGCAAGCCTGGACTAACTACCAAACGTCCCTTAAGGTTGTAGCACCCTCGGCCAACGAAGCTAGTCAGCAACGCTACATCCCTTCCGTCACTGTAAGGCCACCATTTTCCGCACCACCTGCAGTATCTGTCCAGGTTTCGTTGCCAGGCCAAAGCAGTCAGGGTTAGGGAATCACCAGTTTCGTAGTAGGAAACACTGCATGTAGGGCACCGGCAAGAATACCGTCTCCAACCGTCTCTCAGTCTGCCATGTCCACCGGCACCCCCGCTAGTTCCACGATCTTTAGCTCTCCAGTCCAGCTCACCCTACATGAGACTCTCGTTAGAAAAAGGAAGGACTCATCTTCGCATACGCGTACACAGGGTTTGAACGCCCACATAGCTAGACTAATCTCGTTAGAGATGATGCCCTACCGGTTAGTTGAAAGCGAAGCTTTCAAAGCCCTGATGGACTACGCTGTACCACGCTACGAGCTACCCAGTCAACACTTGTTTTCGAGAAAAGCCATCCCAGCCCTCCACCAGCATGTTAAAGAGCGCATCGTCCATGCACTCAGGCAATCTGTGAGTACAAAGGTGCACCTGACAACAGATGCATGGACCAGTAGGCATGGCAAGGGACGTTACGTGTCCATCATGGCACACTGGGTGAATGTGGTGGATGCAGGGTCCACAAGAGACAGCTATATTGGGACAGTTCTGCCTAGCCCACGGTCTAGGAAACAGTTGGCTGTAGCCGTTGCCCCCCCCTCCTCCTCCTCCTCGTCCTCCTGCAGAAGCAAGAGCTCATCCACAGACCGCAGTCGCACAACCACTCCATCCGCAGCTGCCACTGTTGCACACCAGGTGTCCCATTATGGGGCAGCTACTGGCAAGCGTCAGCAGGCTGTATTGGCTATGAAGTGTTTGGGCGACAACAGACACACCACGGAAGTTCTGTCCGAGTTCTTGCAGAAAGAAACGCATTCGTGGCTGGGCACTGTAGATCTTGAGGCAGGCAAGGTAGTGAGTGATAACGGAAGGAATTTCATGGCTGCCATCGCCCTTTCCCAACTGAAACACATTCCTTGCCTGGCTCACACCTTAAACCTGGTGGTGCAGTGCTTCCTGAAAAGTTATCCGGGGTTATCCGACCTGCTCCTCAAAGTGCGCGGACTTTGCTCGTATATCCGCTGTTCGCCCGTACACTCCAGCCGTATGCAGACCTATCAGCGGTCTTTGAACCTTCCCCAGCATCGCCTAATCATCGACGTTGCAACAAGGTGGAACTCAACACTGCACATGCTTCAGAGACTGTGCGAACAGAGGCGTGCTGTTATGTATTTGTGGGAGGATACACATACACGGGCAGGCAGTAGGATGGCAGACATGGAGTTGTCAGGTGTGCAGTGGTCAAAGGTACAAGACATGTGTCAAGTCCTTCAGTGTTTTGAGGAATGCACACGGCTGGTTAGTGCAGACAACGCCATAATAAGCATGAGCATCCCCCTAATGCGTCTGCTGATGCAAAGTTTGACGCACATAAAGGAGCAGGCGTCTGCAGCAGAGGAAGAGGAAAGCCTTGATGACAGTCAGCCATTGTATGGTCAGGGCAGTGTACAGGACGAGGTAGCGGGCGAACAGGAGGGGGAGGACGAGGAGGATGATGGGGATGAGTATTTTTTTAATGAGGAAGCTTCTCCGGGGCCACTGGAAATTGGTGGCGTGGCAAGGCCGGGTTCTGGTTTTTTGAGGGACACAAGTGACGTAGATTTGCCTGTAACTGCCCCTCAACCCAGCACAACCGCAGATTTGACAAACGGAACTTTGGCCCACATGGCGGATTATGCCTTACGTATCCTCAAAAGGGACCTACGCATTATTAAAATGATGACCGATGACGATTACTGGTTGGCCTGCCTCCTTGATCCTCGCTATAAAGGCAAATTGCAAAATATTATGCCACATGCGAACCTGGAACAAATATTAGCAACCAAACAATAAACTCTTGTTGACCGTTTAATTCCGGCATTCCCAGCACACAGCGCCGGTGATCGTTCTCACACGAGCTGCAGAGGGCAGCAGACCAGAAGTGTTAGAGGTGCACAAATCAGAAGTGGCGTTGGACAGAGGGGTTTTCTGACCAGGTTGTGGAGTGATTTTGCTATGACCGCAGACAGGACAGGTACTGCAGCATCAATTCAAAGTGACAGGAGACAACATTTGTTTAGTATGGTTACTAACTATTTTTCATCCCTTATCGATGTTCTCCCTCAACCGTCATTCCCATTTGATTACTGGGCATCCAAATTAGACACCTGGCCAGAATTGGCAGAATATGCATTGCAGGAGCTTGATTGCCCAGCAGCTATTGTGCTATCAGAAAGAGTATTCAGTGCTGCTGGTTCAATATTAACCGAAAAAAGGACTCGTCTGGCTACCCAAAATGTTGATGATCTAACCTTCATTAAAATGAACCACTACTGGATTTCGAATTATTTTGCCCCACCTTTCCCGGCTGACACCTAGCTTTCCAATGAAAAGGTCTTGCTTGTGGACTGCTCTGACTGAGTTTTCAAATCTCGTAATTTGCAGCAGCTGTTTGTCCAGCATACGACATGTTTACACCTCCCTAAATGGCCAAACTCCCCCCACGGGGCCGTGGTCTCGCCACTTGGCGCAAGCACCCGTGAGAGTGCAGTTTGTCTGATGAGGTGGGTGTGCACACTTTTGGTCGACGGCACTGCCACTGGGTCCCTCATAGTACAATAAAGTGTCTCTGGCGGTGGTGGCGTGCAACCAACGTCAGACACACCGTTGTAACATGAGGGGCCCTGGGCCTGTACCGCCAGCCACAAGACAGTTTACCCCCCCCAGCTCAAACAGTGCTCTACGATTTGCAAAATTATGTCTCAAAGCTCCACCAATGTTTAGTCTGTGCGCTGACATCCTTCAATGCCTGGCACTGACAATACCAATGTGTTGACATGTATGATGCTACTTAAAATAGTCAGGGGCAGTGTCCTATATTTACACCAGTAAATACTTTGCGCCAAATTACTAGGTCTGAAACTCAGTAGAGGAGCCCACCCCTGCACCTAAGTATGCCACCCTTTTGTTTTTTGGTTTTGTTGTATTGCGAGACATTAACATCTATTTATTTTTTGGGAGTACTAACTGTCAGACACTCATTACAATCGGCCTCCTCTGACAACACCAATGCTGCCTGTGTACCCCTGCAAGATAATTCCAAGTGCATAGAGCCTACTTTTGTTATGTTAGGCATACTAAGCCTGTCTGCGGTCCCTCCTTCCAATAGTCCTCCACTGACCACACCACTGCTGCCCTTGTACCCCTGGAACCTATTTTAAAGTGCCTACAGCCTACTTTTGTTATGTTAGGCCTACAAAGCCTGTCTGCGGTCCCTCCTTCCAATAGTCCTCCACTGACCACACCACTGCTGCCCGTGTACCCCTGGAACCTATTTTAAAGTGCCTATAGCCTACTTTTGCTATGGTAGGCCTACTAAGCCTGTCTGCGGTCCCTCCTTCCAATAGTCCTCCACTGACCACACCACTGCTGCCCGTGTACCCCTGGAACCTATTTTAAAGTGCCTACAGCCTACTTTTGTTATGTTAGGCCTACTAAGCCTGTCTGCGGTCCCTCCTTCCAATAGTCCTCCACTGACCACACCACTGCTGCCCGTGTACCCCGGAACCTATTTTAAAGTGCCTACAGCCTACTTTTGTTATGTTAGGCCTACTAAGCCTGTCTGCGGTCCCTCCTTCCAATAGTCCTCCACTGACCACACCACTGCTGCCCGTGTACCCCTGGAACCTATTTTAAAGTGCCTACAGCCTACTTTTGTTATGTTAGGCCTACTAAGCCTGTCTGCGGTCCCTCCTTCCAATAGTCCTCCACTGACCAGACCACTGCTGCCCATGTACCCCTGGAACCTATTTTAAAGTGCCTACAGCCTACTTTTGTTATGTTAGGCCTACTAAGCCTGTCTGCGGTCTCTCCTTCCAATAGTCCTCCACTGACCACACCACTGCTGCCCGTGTACCCCTGGAACCTATTTTAAAGTGCCTACAGCCTACTTTTGTAACGTTAGGCCTACAAAGCCTGTCTGCGGTCCTTCCTTCCAATAGTCCTCCACTGACCAGACCTCTGCTGCCCGTGTACCCCTGGAACCTATTTTAAAGTGCCTACAGCCTAATTTTGTTATGTTAGGCCTACTAAGCCTGTCTGCGGTCCCTCCTTCCAATAGTCCTCCACTGACCAGACCAATGCTGTCCGTGTACCCCTGGAACCTATTTTAAATTGCATAGAGCATCCTTTTTTTAATTGTAGGCGTGCTAAGTCTGTCTGCGGTCCATAATTGAAATTGTCCTCCACTGACCAGAGCAATGCTGCCTGTGTACCCCTGTAACCTTTTTTAAACTGCATTGAGCCAAATTTTTTGTTTAAGGCCTACTACCTGTGTCTGTCTGCGCCACTCAATACAGCTGTCCTCCTCTGAAAAAAGCTGAGTGTCAATAGTCTGGTTTTCAGCCTATAGGAATTTGAAAACTGCATTGGGGCTACTACTTCGGTAGGGCCTACTAACGGTGTCTGATGCTCCAAGGTGTTCTCCAGGTTGCCTCTCCATAGCTTCTCTCTTCTAGCTCTCGTTAAGTAGTTGTTGAAACAACACTGCATTAGGCCTACAAGTTGGGTCTGGGTTGTAGAGACGGTGTCTGCCGCTCCAAGCTGTTCTCCAGGTTGCCTCTCCATAGCTTCAATCTTCTAACTCTCGTTAAGTAGTTGTTGAAACATCACTGCATTAGGCCTACAAGTTGGGTTTGGGTTGTAGAGACGGTGTCTTCTGCTCCAAGGTGTTCTCCAGGTTGCCTCTCCATAGCTTCTATCTTCTAGCTCTTGTTAAGTAGTTGTTGAAACAACACTGCATTAGGCCTACAAGTTGGGTCTGGGTTGTAGAGACGGTGTCTGCCGCTCCAAGGTGTTCTCCAGGTTGCCTCTCCATAGCTTCTATCTTCTAGCTCTCGTTAAGTAGTTGTTGAAACTAAGGTTGAGTGAAACGGATCGTTCATTTTCAAAAGTCGCCGACTTTTGGCAAAGTCGGGTTTCATGAAACCCGACCCCTGTGCGGGGTCGGCCATGCGGTACGCGACTTTCGCGCCAAAGTCGCGTTTCAATGACGTGAAAAGCACCATTTCTCAGCCAATGAAGGTGGACGCAGAGTGTGGGCAGCGTGATGACATAGGTCCTGGTCCCCACCATCTTAGAGAAGGGCATTGCAGTGATTGGCTTGCTGTCTGCGGCGTCACAGGGGCTATAAAGGGGCGTTCCCGCCGACCGCCATCTTACTGCTGCTAATCTGAGCGTAGGGAGAGGTTGCTGCCGCTTCTTCAGAACCAGGGATAGTGTTAGGCAGGGTCCATTAACCACCAAACCGCTTGTGCTGTAGCGATTTCCACTGTCCAACACCACCTTTGTTTGCAGGGACAGTGGAAGCTACATTTTTTTTTCCTCAGCGCTGTAGCTCATTGGGCTGCCCTAGAAGGCTCCCTGATAGCTGCATTGCTGTGTGTACGCCGCTGTGCAAACCAACTGCTTTTTTCAAAACACAAATCCTTCCTTTCTGCACAGCTATCTTGTTTGTTTGTCCACACTTTTTATTTCATTTGTGCAGCAGTCCACTCCTTATTGCTGCCTGCCATACCTGGCTGAGATTACTGCAGGGAGATAGTAATTGTAGGACAGTCCCTGTGTTTTGTTTTTGTTTTTTGTTTTTTAATTCTCCCTAAAAAATAAAGCTGTGGGAGATTAAGATTGGCATTTCTGCTCGAGTGCCATCCCTGTGTGTGCCATCTCACATAGTGGGCCATAGAAAGCCTAATTTTTTTTTCTGTTTTTTTTTTGTGGGGTTTCTAAATTCTTCCTGAAAAAAAAAAAAACAGTGGGAGATTAATATTGACCTTTGGGCTTGTGTGCCAGTCCTGAGCGTGCCATCTCTCTCTCAAATAGTGGGCCATAGAAAGCCTATTTATTTTTTTTTATTGGTTTTATAAATTCTCCCTGAAAAAAAAAAAACAGTGGGAGATTAATATTGCCCTTTGGGCTTGTGTGCCAGTCTTGAGCGTGCCATCTCTCTGTGGGCCATAGAAAGCCTATTTTTTTTTTTATTGGTTTTATAAATTCTCCCTTAAAAAAAAAAAACAGTGGGAGATTAATATTGCCCTTTGGGCTTGTGTGCCAGTCCTGAGCGTGCCATCTCTCTGTGAAATAGTGGGCAATAGAAAGCCTATTTATTTTTTTTCATTGGTTGTATAAATTCTCCCTGAAAAAAATCAAAACAGTGGGAGATTAATATTGCCCTTTGGGCTTGTGTGCCAGTCCTGAGCGTGCCATCTCTCTCTCAAATAGTGGCCCATAGAAAGCCTATTTATTTTTTTTTCATTGGTTTTATAAATTCTCCCTGAAAAAAAAAAAACAGTGGGAGATTAATATTGCAGAAGGAATAGAAGAAAGGCGTTCCAGCTCCTTTAAAAATTTCAAAAACTTTATTTCTCCATTAAAATGCGAAACAGCAATCCTTGCGTTAGTGCGAAAATGTGAGTGCAGAGTACATGCGACGCGTTTCGATCTAAATGATCTTACTCAATGCATGATGTTTGACAAACTGCAGTGGCTATTAACATACAGATGGACCAATCTCTTCACTGATACAAGTCACATGACTCATTACCACAGGTCCTATACATGTGAACTCCACTGCAGCTGTAAGAGATGAACAAACAAATAAGCCAAGGTAACACAACATACTTAAAAAATGTAGATACACAATAATAAAAACAATAATACAATAAGTAACTAGCAGTAATGATACATGATCTCATTTTTACGATTTAGACCAAATGGGTGTCTTGTTCCCAAATTGAAAATCCAGAAAGCTTCTCTGGTCAGAAGCTGTCTTTTGACATCTCCACCTCGCTGTGATAAATTAATATGCTCTAAGCCCTGGATTGTCATGGTAGAAGTATTCCCTTCGTGGGAGTGTTCAGATATCCTAGTCTTCAGCTTTCTGGTCGTGCAGCCTATATAAGCTGCATTGCATTCAGTGCAATCGATTTTATAAACCACGTTCTTAGTGTGACAATTAATGAAACTTTTTATGTGATAGGTTTGGGTTTTATCTCTGTTCTGGAACATATTTTTTACCACTGCATTACGGCAAGTGGTACAAGCGGCAACTCCACACTTATAAAAACCTTTACATTCAAGCCAGGTTTTGGAAACCGGCTGTGAAGAAAAGAATGAAACCAGAATGAAATCTCCTTCCTGGATCTTGATCTAATGGGTGTAAACGATGAGATCATCAATAGTAAAACGCATGTTAAACCCATCAGTGGGAACACGGTACTACACGCTAAAAGTTGCCACCCCAAACCGTCAAATCGATTCCCGTTGGGGAATACACGCGGCTCAAAAGAAATTGTAGTAAAGATACGGCAAGTAAAGAGGAGTTTTCTTTGTTAAAAACTAAATTAAAAAAAAGAGGGTATCCAGATTGGACCCTCAGCAGAGCACAAAAAATAGTGGATAGTAAGCCCAGAGATAGTCTTTTGACCCATGACAAATTAAAAAACAAAGAAAAAGAGGCCATAAAGAAAAAACCGTATGTGTGCTTTCAGTATAGCACTCAATTTCAGGAGATAAAAAATATTATTTTGAAAAGGTTACCTTTATTAAAAGAAGATGATTTTCTCTCTGAAATCCTTAGGGATGGTCTTAACGTTGTGGCGAGAAGGGCGCCCACTATTGGCAACTCTTTATCGCCGAGTTTCTTTTCTTCACAGCCGGTTTCCAAAACCTGGCTTGAATGTAAAGGTTTTTATAAGTGTGGAGTTGCCGCTTGTACCACTTGCCGTAATGCACTGGTAAAACATATGTTCCAGAACAGAGATAAAACCCAAACCTATCACATAAAAAGTTTCATTAATTGTCACACTAAGAACGTGGTTTATAAAATCGATTGCACTGAATGCAATGCAGCTTATATAGGCTGCACGACCAGAAAGCTGAAGACTAGGATATCTGAACACTTAAGGGACTTAGGAAGAAATGACATCGCTAGTAAAAATATATCAGCTGTCGCCAAGCATTTTAATGTGCACCACGAAGGGAATACATCTACCATGACAATCCAGGGCATAGAGCATATTAATTTATCACAGCGAGGTGGAGATGTCAAAAGACAGCTTCTGACCAGAGAAGCTTTCTGGATTTTCAATTTGGGAACAAGACACCCATTTGGTCTAAATCGTAAAAATGAGATCATGTATCATTACTGCTAGTTACTTATTGTATTATTGTTTTTATTATTGTGTATCTACATTTTTTAAGTATGTTGTGTTACCTTGGCTTATTTGTTTGTTCATCTCTTACAGCTGCAGTGGAGTTCACATATATAGGACCTGTGGTAATGAGTCATGTGACTTGTATCAGTGAAAAGATTGGTCCATCTGTATATTAATAGCCACTGCAGTTTGTCAAACATCATGCATTGAGTAAGATCATTTAGATCGAAACGCGTCGCATGTACTCTGCACTCACATTTTCGCACTAACGCAAGGATTGCTGTTTCGCATTTTAATGGAGAAATAAAGTTTTTGAAATTTTTAAAGGAGCTGGAATGCCTTTCTTCTATTCCTTCTGCTATTCACTCATCCTGGTCCGAGATGAAGTTCCGTGCACCTGCGTGGATCGATGAGCTGGCTGTGGCTATTTAGTCTTTTTTTTTCTCAGCATATTGGAGATTAATATTGCCCTTTGGGCTTGTGTGCCAGTCCTGAGCGTGCCATCTCTCTCTCTCTCAGATAGTGTGCCATAGAAAGCCTATTTTTTTTTATTTTTTTTATTTGGTTTCTAAATTCTCTCTGAAAAAATCACTTTTTTTAATTTGTTTTCTAAATTCTTCCTTAAAAAATCATTTTTTTTTTGTGTTTCTAAATTCTCCCTGAAAAAATAAAAAAAAACTGTGGGAGATTAATATTGGCCTTTCTGCTTGTGTGCCAGTCCTGACTCCTGGGTGTGCCATCTCCCTCTCTCAGATAGTGGGCCATAGAAAGCCTATTTGTTTTTTTTTTTGTTTGGTTTCTAAATTCTCTCTGAAAAAATCACTTTTTTTTATTTTGTTTTCTAAATTCTTCCTTAAAAAATCTTTTTTTTGGGGGGTTTCTAAATTCTCCCTGAAAAAATAAAAAAAAACAGTGGGAGATTAATATTGGCCTTTCTGCTTGTGAGCCAGTCCTGACTCCTGGGTGTGCCATCTCTCTCTCCCAGATAGTGGGCCATAGAAAGCCTATTTGTTTTTTTGTTTTGTTTGGTTTCTAAATTCTCTCTGAAAAAATCACTTTTTTTTATTTGTTTTCTAAATTCTTCCTTAAAAAAATCATTTTTTTTGGGGGGGGAGGGGTTTCTAAATTCTCCCTGAAAAAAAAAAAAAAAAAAAAACAGTGGGAGATTAATATTGGCCTTTCTGCTTGTGTGCCAGTCCTGACTCCTGGGTGTGCCATCTCTCTCTCTCAGATAGTGGGCCATAGAAAGCCTTTTTGTTTGTTTTTTTTATTTGTTTTCTAAATTCTTCCTTAAAAAATCATTTTTTGGGGGGGTTTCTAAATTCTCCCTGAAAAAATAAAAAAAAACAGTGGGAGATTAATATTGGCCTTTCTGCCTGTGTGCAAGTCCTGACTCCTGGGTGTGCCATCTCTCTCTCTCAGATAGTGGGCCATAGAAAGCCTTTTTGTTTTGTTTTTTTATTTGGTTTCTAAATTCTCTCTGAAAAAATCAACTTTTTTAATTTGTTTTCTAAATTCTTCCTGAAAAAATCATTTTTTGGGGGGGGTTTCTAAATTCTCCCTGAAAAAATAAAAACAAACAGTGGGAGATTAATATTGACATTTGTGCTTGAGTGACAGTCCTGCGTGTGTGGCATCTCTCTCATTTGGTGCCACCAAAAACAGAGTGTGTAACATTGTGCCTGCTTTTCCTTGCGGTGTCACCCACCTGTAAAGGGGTATCTAAATCATACTGAAGTTATAGCTCACCGTGTAAGTTGTTTGACAGCAACAAATACCGTTAGTTTGGTTATGTTTTTATAACTATGAGGAAGTCTGGTGGAAGAGGTCGTGGCCGGGGGCGTTCATTGTCAGCTGGTAATGAGGGTAGTGGTAGTGGTGGAGCATCAGGTGGTCGTGGGAAAAAAAATATTGCACCTAAGTCTGGAGCTGTGGAGCCAGGTTCGTCGTCTGGCTACACAAGGCCTCGAACGCTCCCTTTTCTGGGAGTAGGAAAACCGCTTTTAAAGCCGGAGCAGCAAGAGCAAGTTTTGGCTTACCTTGCTGACTCAGCCTCTAGCTCTTTTGTCTCCTCTTTTGAAACTGGTAAATGTAAAAGCAGCGCGTCGTTAGTGGATGTTCACGGTCAGGGACAAGTCGCTTCCTTGTCCTCTTCAGCAAAAACAACAACAGAGAAGGATGCAGCAGGCGACACAACGGGTTACTCCATGGAGCTCTTTACACATACCGTCCCTAGCTTAGAAAGTGAAGCAGTTAACAGGCCATGCCCATTACAAGTTGAATCTGACATGGAGTGCACTGATGCACAGCCACAGCCAGACTACTATGCTGGTCCTTTGACTCAGACCACAACATTGCCCTCGCAGGGTACTGATCCAGAATCAGACCCTGATGAGACTATGTTGCCCTGTCACGAACGCTCTACCACCGACTTACACGGTGACACAGACGGCGTTGCGCACGAGCTAGAAGAGGAGGTTATAGCCAGGGCAGTGTACAGGACGAGGTAGCGGGCGAAGAGGATGAGGAGGATGATGGGGATGATTATATTTTTAATGAGGATGCTTTTCCGGGGCCACTGGAAATTGGTGGCGTGGCAAGGCCGGGTTCGGGTTTTTTGAGGGACACAAGTGACGTAGATTTGCCTGAAACTGCCCCTCAACCAAGCACAACCGCAGATTTGACAACTGGAACTTTGGCCCACATGGCGGATTATGCCTTACGTTTCCTCAAAAGGGACACACGCATTACTAAAATGATGAACGATGACGATTACTGGTTGGCCTGCCTCCTTGATCCTCGCTATAAAGGCAAATTGCAAAATATAATGTCACATGAGAACTTGGAACTAATATTAGCAACCAAACAATCAACTCTTGTTGACCGTTTGCTTAAGGCATTCCAAGCACACAGCGCCCGTGATCGTTCTCACACGAGCTGCAGGGGCCAGCAGACCAGAGGTGTTAGAGGGGCAGAAATCAGAAGTGGCGTTGGACAGAGGGGTTTTCTGACCAGGTTGTGGAGTGATTTTGCTATGACCGCAGACAGGACAGGTACTGCAGCATCAATTCAAAGTGACAGGAGACAACATTTGTCCAGTATGGTTACTAACTATTTTTCATCCCTTATCGACGTTCTCCCTCAATCGTCATTCCCATTTGATTACTGGGCATCCAAATTAGACACCTGGCCAGAATTGGCAGAATATGCATTGCAGGAGCTTGCTTGCCCGGCAGCTAGTGTCCTATCCGAAAGAGTATTCAGTGCTGCAGGTTCAATATTAACCGAAAAAAGGATTCGTCTGGCTACCCAAAATGTAGATGATCTAACCTTCATTAAAATGAACCACAACTGGATTTCGAAATCTTTTGCCCCACCTTGCCCGGCCGACACCTAGCTTTCCTATGAAAAGGTCTTGCCTGTGGGCTATTCTGAATGACTTTTCCAATCTCGTAATTTGCAGCACCTGATTGTCCAGCATACGACATGTTTACACCTCCCTAAGTGGCCAAACTCCCCACACGGGGCCATGGTATTGCCACTTGGCGCCAGCACCCGTGAGAGTGCTGTTTGTCTGAAGAGGTGGGTGTGCCCGCTTTTGGTCAACGGCACTGCCACTGGGTCCCTCATAGTACAATAAAGTGTCTCTGGCGGTGGTGGTGCGCACCCAACGTCAGACACACTGTTGTAACATGAGGGGCCCTGGGCCTGTACCGCCGGCCACAAGAGAGTTCCCCCACCCCCAGCTCAAACATTGCTAAACCACTTGCACAATTATCTCTCACAGTTCCACCAATGTTTAGTCTATGCGCTGACATCCGTAAATTCCTGCCACTGACAATACCATTGTGTTGACATGTATGATGGTACTTAACATAGTCAGGGGCAGTGTCCTATATTTACCCAAGTAAATATTTTGTGCCAAATTACTAGGTCTGAAACTACGCAGAAGAGCCCACCCCAGTACCGAATGATTGCACCCTTTGGTGGTTTCGTTTTGTTGTCATGCGAGAGATTAACATGTATTTATTGTTTGGGACTACTAACTGGCAGACACTCATTACAATCGGCCTCCGCTGACAACACCAATGCTGCCCGTGTACCCCTGGAACCAATTATAAATTGCCTACAGCCCAATTTTATTATGTTAGGCCTTCGAAGCCTGTCTGCGGTCCCTCCTTCCACTAGGCCTCCACTGACCTGTCTACTGCTGCCCGTGTACCCCTGGAGCCAATTATAAAGTGCCTACATTCCAATTTTTTTTATGTTAGGCCTTCGAAGCCTGTCTGCGGTCCGTTCTTTCTACTACTCCTCCACTGACCAGACCACTGCTGCCCGTGTACCCCTGGAACCAATTATAAAGTGCCTACATCCCAATTTTTTTTATGTTATGCCTTCGAAGCCTGTCTGCGGTCCCTCCTTCCACTAGACCTCCACTGACGTGTCTACTGCTGCCCGTGTACCCCTGGAACCAATTATAAAGTGCCTACATCCCAATTTTTTTTATGTTAGGCCTTCGAAGCCTGTCTGCGGTCCCTCCTTCCACTAGGCCTCCACTGACCTGTCTACTGCTGCCCGTGTACCCCTGAAACGAATTTAAAAGTGCCTACAGCCCAATTTTTTTTTATGTTAGGCCTTCGAAGCCTGTCTGCGGTCCCTTCTTTCTACTACTACTCCACTGACCTGTCTACTGCTGCCCGTGTACCCCTGGAACCAATTATAAAGTGCCTACATCCCAATTTTATTATGTTAGGCCTTCGAAGCCTGTCTGCGGTCCCTTCTTTCTACTACTACTCCACTGACCAGACCAATGCTGCCCGTGTACCCCTGGAACCAATTATAAAGTGCTTACAGCCCTATTTTTTTTATGTTAGGCCTTCGAAGCCTGTCTGCGGTCCCTCCTTCCACTAGGCCTCCACTGACCTGTCTCCTGCTGCCCGTGTACCCCTGGAACGAATTTAAAAGTGCCTACAGCCCAATTTTTTTATGTTAGGCCTTCGAAGCCTGTCTGCGGTCCGTTCTTTCTGCTACTCCTCCACTGACCAGACCACTGCTGCCCGTGTACCCCTGGAACCAATTATAAAGTGCCTACATCCCAATTTTTTTTATGTTAGGCCTTCGAAGCCTGTCTGCGGTCCCTCCTTCCACTAGGCCTCCACTGACCTGTCTACTGCTGCCCGTGTACCCCTGGAACCAATTATAAAGTGCCTACAGCCCAATTTTTTTATGTTAGGCCTTCGAAGCCTGTCTGCGGTCCCTTCTTTCTACTACTACTCCACTGACCTGTCTACTGCTGCCCGTGTACCCCTGGAACCAATTAGAAAGTGCCTACATCCCAATTTTATTATGTAAGGCCTTTGAAGCCTGTCTGCGGTCCCTTCTTTCTACTACTACTCCACTGACCAGACCAATGCTGCCCGTGTACCCCTGGAACCAATTATAAAGTGCCTACAGACCAATTTTTTTTATGTTAGGCCTTCGAAGCCTGTCTGGGTCCCTTCTTTCTACTACTACTCCGCTGACCTGTCTACTGCTGCCCGTGTACCCCTGGAACCAATTAGAAAGTGCCTACAGCCCAATTTTATTATGTTAGGCCTTCGAAGCCTGTCTGCGGTCCCTTCTTTCTACTACTACTCCACTGACCAGACCAATGCTGCCCGTGTACCCCTGGAACCAATTATAAAGTGCCTACAGCCCAATTTTTTTATGTTAGGCCTTCGAAGCCTGTCTGCGGTCCCTCCTTCCACTAGTCCTCCAGTGACCAGTCCACTGCCGCCCGTGTACCCCTGGAACCTATTTCAAAGTGCATACAGCCTACTTTTTTTCTTTTATTTATAATTATAATGCCCAGATGGACTACGCTGTACCACGGTAAGAGCTACCCAGTCGTCACTTCTTTTGCGAGAAAAGCCATCCCAGCTCTCCACCATCATGTAAAAATCCGCATTGTCCATGCTCTCAGGCTATCTAATAGTAGAAAGGTGCACCTGACAACAGATGCATGGACCAGTAGGCATGTCCACGAAAGGTTACATGTCCATTACGGCGCACTAAAGTTGTGGATGCATGGTCCACAGGGGACAGCCTACTAAGTCTGTCTGCAGTCCCAAATAGAAATTGTCCTCCGCTTACCACACCAATGCTGCCTGTGTACCCCTGGAACATTTTATAAACTCCATTGACCAAAATTTTGGGTTTAAATCCTACTACCAGTGTCTGCAGCTCCAAGGTGTTCTCCGGGTTGCCTTTTCTGAGCTTTGATCTTCAGGCTCTCGTTTAGTATTTTTTTTAAAATCTAACTGCAGTGGGGCTAGTATTTGGGTTGGGGCCTACTACCAGTGTCTGCCGCTCCAAGGTGTTCTCCGGGTTGCCTTTTCTGAGCTTTGATCTTCAGGCTCTCGTTTAGTATTTTTTTTAAATCTAACTGCAGTGGGGCTAGTACTTGGGTTGGGGCCTACTACCAGTGTCTGCCGCTCCAAGGTGTTCTCCGGGTTGCCTTTTCTGAGCTTTGATCTTCAGGCTCTCGTTTAGTACTTTTTGGTAAATCTAACTGCAGTGGGGCTAGTACTTGGGTTGGGGCCTACTACCAGTGTCTGCCGCTCCAAGGTGTTCTCCGGGTTGTCTTTTCTGAGCTTTGATCTTCTGGCTCTCGTTTAGTATTTTTTGGTAAATCTAACTGCAGTGGGGCTAGTACTTGGGTTGGGGCATACTACCAGTGTCTGCCGCTCCAAGGTGTTCTCCAGGTTGCCTCTCCATTGCTTCAATCTTCTGGCTCTCGTTTAATAGTTGTTGAAAACAACACTGCATGCGGCCTACAAGTTGGGTCAGGGGTGTAGAGACGGTGTGTTCCACTGCAAGGTGTTCCCAAGGTTGCCTCTCCATTGCTTCAATCTTGAGGCTCTTGTTAAATAGTTGTTAAATGGAACAACTGCATTTGGCCTACTAGTTGGGTTGGGGCCTACTAACACTGTCTGCCGCTCCTTGCTGTTCTCCTGGTTTCCTGTCCTGAAATTCCATTTTCAGGCTCTCGTAAAGTAGTTGTTAATGTTAGACTGCATTTGGCCTACTAGTTGGGTTGGGGCCTACTATCGGTGTCTGCCGCTCCTTGATGTTCTCCTCCACTGAACAAAGCTGTGCCGCCTGTTTACTACTGTTGCCAATTTTTAACTGCATTTAGACTACCTACTGATTTGGGCCTACTCTCTGTGTCAGCCTCTCATTACAGTTGTCCTCCACTGAACAAAGCAATGCCCCCTGGTTAGTCCTGTTACCAATTTTGAACTGCATTTAGCCCACTTTATTCTTTGGGCCTATATCTGTGTTTCCTCCTCATCCTGCCCATTGCCCAGCCAGTGATAGATGAGTCTGCTGGTACATTGACCCATAACGCAACATTCCCCGTGCACGCTACACAGCAAGATTGTGACCCTGCTGAAAGTCAGGTTCCTCTTCCCGCATACCATACCACCTTACACGGGGACAAAGAGTAAGGTGCAGATGAAAGTGCAGGTTCCTTCATCAGGAGAGGGGAGGAATACTCGTTGGCGACGTCACTGGCACAGGGCCCCTCATAGTACGCAAAAGTGTCACTGCCGGTGGGAGGCGCCCCCGCCGTGCAAACACACCGCCGTACTTTGAGGGGCCCTGTGTCAGTGCCAATGCCAACGAGTTTGCCCCCCCTGCTTGCTCAGGATCACAGCACTTGCAAAGTTGAAATACTTACCTCTCCCTGCTCCACTGCCGTGACGTGGTCCAGATTTCCTGGGCCCACTAAATACTTGAACCAGCCCTACCCCCCACAACTTTAGCCAAATGAACCCCAATTTCCAATGCCTTACTATTATTATAAGGTAAATTAAGATTGACAAGCTTCAGTAACAAGAATGGATGTTTTTGCCATTAAAATGGGCACTGTACATGTTTTCCTGGCCTCCACTCACTGCCGACTATGCTCCCCCATTGACTTGCATTGGGTTTCGTGTTTCGGTCGATCCCCGACTTTTTGCGATAATCTGCCGATTCCACTCGACTCGACTTTTGAGATAGTCGGGTTTCGCGAAACCCGACTCGAACCTAAAAAACTAAAAGTCGCTCAACCCTAGCTCACACAGTTGCTAGGCCCAAGTAAGTAAGTAGGCTAAATGGAGTTCAAAATTGGTAAGAGAAGTACACAAGCGGCATAGCTTCTTTCAGCGGAGGAGGACAACTGTTATGAGAGGCTCACACAGACTTAGTAGGTCTAAAATAAAAAAGTAGGCTAAATGTAGTTCAAAATTGGTAAGAGGAGTACACAGGCGGCATAGCTTTGTTAAGAGGAGGAGGACAACTGTAATGAGAGGCTCACACAGTTACTAGGCCCAAGTAAGTAAGTAGGCTAAATGCAGTTCAAAATAGGTAAGAGGAGTACACAGGCGGCATTGCTTTGTTCAGTGGAGGACAACTGTAATAAGTGGCTGACACAGTTAGTAGGCCAAATAAAAAAGTTCATAAATAAACTGGTGGCATAGCTAGGTACAGGGGTGGGCTCCTCTGCTGAGTAGTAGACAGTGGTAGTTCGCGCAAAGTATTAACTGGTCTAAATGGAGGCCAGGGCCGCTGTATATTTTTACTATCATCTATCATTTCAACAAATTTGTATTGGCAGTGCCATTGAAGGATTTAACAGCACAGACTACACAGTGGTGGAGCAGGGAGAGGTAAGTATTGCAAGTGGTAGAGCACTGTTCGAGCTGGGGGAACACTCTCTCGTGGGCGGCGGTACTGGCACAGGGCCCCTCATATTACGACCCTCATATTACGACAGT
The DNA here is from genome assembly GCF_032444005.1 of Ranitomeya imitator. Lineage (NCBI taxonomy): Eukaryota > Metazoa > Chordata > Amphibia > Anura > Dendrobatidae > Ranitomeya > Ranitomeya imitator. The sequence goes on along the minus strand of NC_091289.1, from coordinate 97,884,168 downwards.
GTGTCTGACGTTGGTTGTGCACCACCACCATCAGAGACACTTCATTGTACTATGAGGGACCCTGTGCCAGTGCCGTTGCCCAAGAGTGGGCACACCCACCTGTCCAGGCAAACAGCACTCGCACGGGTGATTGCGCCAGGTGGTGACCACGGCCCTGTGGGGGGAGTCAGCCCATTTAGGGAGGTATAATAATGGCCTATGGTGGACATTCAGCAGCTGCACATGGAGGAATTGGAGCAGTCAGTAAGAGGATCCCAAAAGCAAGACATTTTTAAGGCAAGCTACGTGTCAGTAGGGGAAGGTGGGGCAAAATAATTTGAAATCCATGATTGGTTCATTTTAATGAAGGTTAGATCATCAACATTTCGGGTAGCCAGATGTGTCCTTTTTTCAGTCAGTATTGAACCAGCAGCACTGAAGACTCTTTCTGATAGCACACTAGCAGCTGGGCAAGCGAGCTCCTGTAATGCATATTCTGCCAATTCAGGCCAGGTGTCTATTTTAGATGCCCAGTAATCAAAGGGTAATGACATCTGAGGGAGAACATTGATAAGGGAGGAAAAATAGTTCGTAACCATACTGGACAAATGCTGTCTCCTGTCACTTAGAATTGATCCAGCAGTACCTGTCGTGTCTGCGGTCATTGTGAAATCACTCCACAACCTGGTCATAAAACCCCTCTGTCCAATGCCACTTCGGATTTGTGCACCTCTAACACCTCTGCCATGTTGCCCCCTACAGCTCGTTTGAGAACCATCACCACCGCTGTGTGCTGGGAATGCCTGAGCCAAACGGTCTACAAGAGTTGCTTGTTTGGTAGCCAATATTTGCTCAAGGTTCTCATGTGGCATGATATTTTGTAATTTTCCTTTGTATCGTGGATCCAGGAGGCAGGCCAACCAGTAATCGTCATCGGTCATCATTTTGATAATGCGGGGGTCCCTTTTTAGGATTCGCAAGGCATACTCTGCCATGTGGGCCAAAGTTCCAGGTGTCAATTCACTGCTTGTGCTGGGTTGAGGGGCACTTTCTTGCAAATCAACATCACTTGTGGCCCGCAAAAACCCCGTACCTGACCATGCAATTCCACCAGTTTCTATTGCCCCCTGAGAAGCATCCTCCTCCAATAAATATTCATCCCCATCATCCTCCTCCTCCTCCTCTTCATCCGCCACCTCGTCCAGGAGAATTCCCTGACCAGACAATGGCTGACTGTCATCAAGGCTTCCCTCCTCCTCGGTTGCAGACACCTGCTCCTTGATGTGCGTCAAACTTTGCATCAGTAGACGCATTAGTGGGATGCTCATGCTTATGATGGCGTCGTCTGCACTTACCAGCCGTGTGCATTCCTCAAAACACTGAAGGACTTGACAGAGGTCTTGGAGCTTCGACCACTGCACACCAGACAACTCCATGTCTGCCATCCAACTCCCTGCCCATGTATGTGTATCCTCCCACAAATAAATGACAGCACGCCTCTGTTCGCACAGCCTCTGAAGCAAGTGCAATGTGGAGTTCCAACTTGTTGCAACGTCGATTATTAGGCGGTGCTGGGGAAGATTCAGCGATCGCTGATGGTTCAGCATACGGCTGGAGTGTACGGGCGACCGGTGAAAGTGCGAGCAAAGTCTTCGCACCTTCAGGAGCAGGGCTGGTAACTCCGGATAATTTTTCAGGAAGCACTGCACCACCAGGTTCAAGGTGTGAGCCAGGCAAGGAATGTGTTTCAGTTCTGAAAGGGCTATGGCAGCCATAAAATTCCTTCCATTATCACTGACTGCCTTGCCTACCTGAAGATGTACACTGCCCAGCCAGGACTGAGTTTCTTGCTGCAAGTACTCAGCCAGTACTTCCGCGGTGTGTCTGTTGTCACCCAAACACTTCATTTGTAGCACAGCCTGCTGACGCTTACCACTAGCTGTTCCATAATGGGACACCTCATGTGCAACACTGGTAGCTGCGGATGGAATGGTCATGCGACTGCGCTCTGTGGATGAGCTTTCACTTCTGTAGGAGGAGGAGGAGGAGGGGCAAAAGTCTACAGCAAACTGTTTCCTAGACCGTGGGCTAGGCAGAACTGTCCCACTATGGCTGTCCCCTGTGGACCCTGCATCCACCACATTCACCCAGTGAGCCATGATGGACACGTAATGTCCCTGGCCATGCCTACTGGTCCATGCATCTGCTGTGAGGTGCATCTTTCTACTGACTGATTGCCTCAGTGCATGGACAATGCGGTCTTTGACATGCTGGTGGAGGGCTGGGATGGCTTTTTTCGCGCATAGAAGTGTCAACTGGGTAGGTCATAGCGTGGTACTGCGTAGGCTATTAGGGCTTTGAAAGCTTCACTTTCAACCAACCGGTAGGGCATCATCTCTAACGAGATTAGTCTAGCAATGTGGGCGTTCAAACCCTGTGTACGTGGATGAGAGGATGAGTACTTTCTTTTCCTAACGAGAGTCTCTTGTAGGGTGAGCTGGACTGGAGAGCTGCATATGGTGGAACTAGTGGGGGTGGGGGTGGACATGGCAGATTGAGAGAGGGTTGGTGATGGTATTCTTGATGTTGGCCTACCTACAGTGTTTCCTACCAAGAACCTTGTGATTCCCTGACTGCTTTGGCCTTGCGACGATACCTCCACATTTGCTGCAGGTGGTGTCCTAATCGGTGTGCTTACTGTGAGGGAAACAATGTAGCGTTGCTGACTACCTTCATTCTGAGCATGTGCACCAACAGTACTAGACGTTTGGTAGTTAGTCCAGTCTTGCAAGTGCATGCTGGTTTAGTGTCTACGCATGCACGTTGTATTTAAATTTAGGAGATTCTTCCCTCTGCTAAAGGTCTTTGAGCACTTCTTACAAATAACTTTGCACTGATCATTCAGATCTTGGTTAAAAAATCCCCACACTGCACTCTTCCTACTATGGATTACCTTTTCAGGCATTGCACGCTGTGCTACTTTCACCGGATGGCCACGCTGTCCTAAAACTGTTTTTGGTTTTGACAAACATTTTTGGCCAAATGAAAGCTATTGCAATGTAGATGGCTGCTGCAGATCATCCTCCTCCGCTTCTGAGCTACTGGCAGCAGTACCCTCTTCCGCCAATGGCTGCCAATCTGGGTCAACAACTGGGTCATCTATCACCTCCTCTTCAATGTCATGTGCATCTTCCTCTGTGTCACCATGTAAGGTGCTATAGCGTTCGGGACGGGGGAACATAGTCTCATCAGGGTCAGATTCTGGCTCAGTACACTGCGAGGGCAATGTAGTGATCTGAGTCAATGGAACAGCATAATAATCTAGCTGTGGCTGTGCATCTGTGCACTCCATGTCCGATTCATCTTGTAATGGGCTTTTAACAATTTCCCTCTCTAACCCAGGCACGGTATGTGTAAAGAGCTCCATGGAGTAACCTGTAGTTTCGCCTGCGGCATCCTTCACTTTTGGTTTGGGTGAAGGACACAAGGAAGCGACTTGTTCCTGACCGGGAGCATCCACTGACAACTCGCTGCTTTTAGATTTCGAACCTTCTGAAGAGGAGGCGAAAGAGCTAGAGGCTGACTCAGCAAGGAAAGCCAAAACGTTTTCCTGCTGCTCCGGCTTTAAAAGCTGTTTTCCTACTCCCAGATAAGGGAGCCTTCTAGGCCTTGTGTAGCCAGACGATGACGTTGGCTCAACACTTCGAGCCTTTGGTGCTATTTTGGTTTTCCCACTACCACCAGATGCTCCACCACCACCACCATCAGTACCAGCTGGCAACGACCGCCCACGGCCTCTTCCACCAGACTTCCTCATTTTTGGAAAAATCTAACTAAAATAACAACCGTTATATGGTACTGTGAAACAAGGTAGAAGGTGTATATAAACTTGTGGAGAAATTAAATCTCCCTTTTTTTTGCGGGGGGGACTACAACAAAACTCAGGCCCAGTGTATTACACTACACAATGTAAGTGGCAGAACGTGGCTGGAAGATGTACGACAAACTAACAGAACTGACGTAGATCCACTTAGTGCCAATTTAAATCTCCCTTTTTGGGGGGAGACTGCAACAAAACTCAGGCTCAGTGTATTACACTACACAATGTAAGTGGCAGAACGTGGCTGGAAGATGTACGACAAACTAACAGAACTGTGACGTAGATTCACTTAGTGCCAATTTAAATCTCCCTTTTTTGGGGGGGAGACTGCACCAAAACTCAGGCCCAGTGTATTACACTACACAATGTAAGTGGCAGAACGTGGCTGGAAAATGTACTACAAACTAACAAAACTGTGACGTAGATCCACTTAGTGCCAATTTAAATCTCCCTTTTTTTTGGGGGGGGGAGACTGCACCAAAACTCAGGCCCAGTGTATTACACTACACAATGTAAGTGGCAGAACGTGGCTGGAAGATATATGGCAAACTAACAGAACTGTGACGTAGATCCACTTAGTGCCAATTTAAATCTCCCTTTTTTGCGGGGAGACTGCAACAAAACTCAGGCCCAGTGTATTAGACTACACAATGTAAGTGGCAGAACGTGGCTGAAAGATATATAAAAAAATACAATTGCTGTAGTACAATTTCAATTTCCCTACAATGATCTCAGGACAAGTATGGCAGCAATAAAAAGGACTGGTGCACACAAGTGTGGACAAATAAACAAGAGAACTGTGCAGAAAGGAGCAACAGGATTTTTGCTTTTAAAAAAGCAGTTGGTTTGCACAGCGGAGTACAAACAGCAATGCATCAGGGAGCCTTATAAGGCAGCCTAAAAAGCTACAGAGATGATGCACAAAACTATAAACTCCACTGTCCCTGCAAAGAAAAGGTGGTGTTGGACAGTGGAAATCGCTACAGCACAAGCAGTTTCGGGGTTAATCTTCCCTCCCTAACTATATCCCTTCTTCTGATGCAGCTGCAGCAACCGCTCCCTATGCTAGGATTGGCAGAAGTAAGATGGCGGTCGGCATGCACACCCCTTTATAGCCCCTGTGACGCCACAGAAAGCAAGCCAATCACTGTAATGCCCTTCTCTAAGATGGTGAGGACCGAGACCTATGTAATCTCGCTGCCCACACTCTGCATCCTCCTTCATTGGATGAGAAATGGCGCTGAAAACGTCATACAAAACGCAACTTTTGCACGCAGATCGCCGACCTCATGGCCGATCCCACACTAGGATCGGGGTCGGGTTTCACGAAACCCGACTTTGCTGAAAGTCGGCGATTTTTGAATTTGTCCGATCCATTTCGCTCAACCCTAGTGAGGAGTTTTGTGTATGTGGATTCAGGGCTGGCGTATAGCCATTAGAATTCCGGCTCCACCGGAGAGGAGTTGCTTGTGTGCTATTCTGACTGCATGACTACTGTTGGCTCTATTAGGTAGCTGTGATCTCCTGTGAGGTTAACAGGGCACGGCATTCTTTTTTCTTAGTGAATCTGAAGTAAGAGTTTGCTTATACCACCATATAGTACCGCCTGTTACTAGCAGCAGGTTTTCCCTCCTGCACAGTGGGCCCCGGGTTGCGAACGCACCTACTGTCATATATATATATATATATATATATATATATATATATTCGGTGCATTTTGCCAACTCTAACACATACAGTTCAGCACTGAAACCACCATCAATCCTGTCAACTGTCTTACATCTTTGACTGTGAAGTAACCCCATATCATCAGGCTTCCTCCTCCGAACAGTTCCTTTGATTTCTCGATCTGATAGCTCCTTTTTCCTTGTTTCTTCCAGACCCATTTGCATCCATTACAGCCTAGTCTATTGACTTTAGTTGCATCAATCCAAATCACCATTTTGCAATCTTCTACTGTCCATTTTTCAAGTTTTTTTGCAAACTTAATCTGATGCTTCTTGTGACATTATGATGATGTGCTGCTCAGAACTATGATGCTTTAAACAAACAAAAAAATTATTTCAACCTATGATCAAATGTTTTACTTGTTCATTGCAGCCTGTATACCCTGCTTGATTAAGGAGAAATGAGAGAGTATATTCGTTACTCGAGATTTCCCGAGCACGCTCGGGTCACCTTCGAATATCTTTTAGTGCTCGGAGATTTAGTTTTTATCGCCGCAGCTGAATGATTTACATCTGTTAGCCAGCTTGATTGCATGTGGGGATTCCATAGCAACCAGGCAACCCCCACATGTACTTATGCTGGCTAGCGGCTGTAAATCATGCAGCTTCGTCAACAATAACTAAATCTCCGAGCACTTACAAATACTCGGAGACCCCCTGAGCGTGCTCGGGAAATCTCGAGCAACAAGTACACTCACTCATCACTAGAAATGAGTATCCTAGAAACACTCATTCGTGATAACTATGTAGAGTCCAGATCCTAAATTTAGATGGCTGTGGCTATGAAAAAGAATCTAAAGATTATTTTAGTTATAAAGTAGCATGTCATTTTAATAGAATCCATATGTAGGAAAAAATAATAGCTAGTGAGGGTGGTCTGGTTAGGCTAACTGCAGAATATTAATTCCAAAATGCTTAGACTGTATTTCACAAAATTAATGGGTACTTTTCTATAGCCAGCATTTTTCCAACACGAATTTCACATAGCCAAGTGCTCATGAACACACACTTTACAATCACTTTTTAGTGACTATTTATTTACTCATTTGCTTCAACTATTAGTGAAGAGCGAGCACTAAAATGCTCAAGTGGTCAGAACTCGAATCGATCGTGGGATATTTAATCTTGACCGTACACATTAATAACAATTTTTGAACCTTCAATTGGACTCAATTGGGTGCTTGGTGCTTGCCGTTTTAGGGACCGTCAATTAAAATAAAACAACTTCTTTTTGTCTAACGTGACAGATACGAATAGGATTATTTTCCTTTTCCATATTTAGTTTCCTCTCCTTTGAGTCTAGCTTGGGCTCTCTTTCTAAGGGGGTCAAACACCAGCAATAAATAATGGGGATGCTATTTATTCATGGACCGAATTTCTGCCTTAATGTGTCTAAGAATTTATGTATATGGAATCTTAGTTTATCTTGGGCTCCTTTTGTATTTTGAATAAAGAGATGTGGAGGCATAGGTTATTTGCTCTCTATAGGGATAAGACGTAAACGGGGTACCAAACTCTTTGACTAATTGTATGTGCATATTTTTCAGAAACCGGAAGTGACACACCTAAGATGGTGTGGACACTTACGAGAGTCTTGAGTTCCACCTCATGGAACGCAAGGATATCATTACCGATTAATTTTAGAGTTGACCGCCAACCGGGGGGCTTTGCTGCTGTGGACATTTTCGCCTTCCAAAATGATTGCAGGATAACGAGGTATCATCCCCTGTGAGTAGCTGTATCGCCCCTGTGAGTGGATGACCTCCCCGGGTCAGTTTACAACCGGAATTATAGAAAAACGACTGGCACATCCAGACTAGTGTGAATAGGTACATACCAGGAGCAGCTAACTCCATATACAATATACAAAAATGGTTGCACACTATCGTGCCAAAGCATGTCTAATATGAAATACCTGAAATATGAATAGCAAAATGGCTTTTGAACATTAGGAAAAATATTTGAGAGACGCTTAGCACAGAACTTGGCCAAATAGTGTGAGCCCATCAACCATCGTCAAGGTGGTCTCATTAATCTGATGGGTCCCTGACCTCCCTGTCCAAATGTGAACACTTACTGAAGGCTAATGTCTGTATGCCTGGGTGAATGTGGACACCTCTGTCAGCAAAGCCTACATATGGGTTGGCCGGAACCAAGTGTGATTAGATGTAATTAAAAACCACATGGTGAAGGGAGGAGTGCGCAGTCAGTAAGCTAACATAGAAATGACAGAAAAACGACTGGCACATCCAGACTAGTGTGAATAGGTTTATACATATTAGTCCATATAAATTTTAACAGAACACATTCGAAGGTCCAATACAACAAAAAAACGGCCCCCCAAGAATATTATTCAGGGCACAAAATGTTTAGTTCAAAATATATAAAGTTTATTTAACCATAAGTACAACTTCATTTTTTTTAAAAACATACATAACATCAAAATGTGCAAGTACCTCTGATCCAAAAGAACAACCAGTTTTGTGTGTGCTTAATGGTTAGTCCTAACATGCATACTGACTACCGATCTAGTAGATAACTTATTTTAGGTCAGATCATTTAGTAACAATTGCTATGCAGGCTCTAGACATATCTTTGCAAGGTGACTGCTTTGATAAATTTTTAAAGTGCCAATGTGCAAAAGTGCATGTCTATGTGCGGGAGTTTACACAGGGCTGACTATGATAATACTTATACGCAATAGAGTAGTACATATATCGCTACTTCTTAAGCCCCTATGTTAAGTGAAAAAAGTCCCTACATGATCGGCACTTGCCTAATTAGGACAAGAATTAGTAAATATATAAAGGCATAATCACCTTGCTGCAGCACACACAACACCAGGGACCTCTACGCGCGTTTCGATAGTACGCCCCCGGATGAAGATACTATCGAAACGCGCGTAGGGGTCCCTGGTGTTGTGTGTGCTGCAGCAAGGTGATTATGCCTTTATATATTTACTAATTCTTGTCCTAATTAGGCAAGTGCCGATCATGTAGGGACTTTTTTCACTTAACATAGGGGCTTAAGAAGTAGCGATATATGTACTACTCTATTGCGTATAAGTATTATCATAGTCAGCCCTGTGTAAACTCCCGCACATAGACATGCACTTTTGCACATTGGCACTTTAAAAATTTATCAAAGCAGTCACCTTGCAAAGATATGTCTAGAGCCTGCATAGCAATTGTTACTAAATGATCTGACCTAAAATAAGTTATCTACTAGATCGGTAGTTAGTATGCATGTTAGGACTAACCATTAAGCACACACAAAACTGGTTGTTCTTTTGGATCAGAGGTACTTGCACATTTTGATGTTATGTATGTTTTTAAAAAAAATGAAGTTGTACTTATGGTTAAATAAACTTTATATATTTTGAACTAAACATTTTGTGCCCTGAATAATATTCTTGGGGGGCCGTTTTTTTGTTGTAGTGTGAATAGGTGCATATCAGGAGCAGCTACCTCCATATACAATATACAAAAAAAGGTTGCACTCTATCGTGCCAAATCGTGAAGAATCAACAACAAGTGGAACACAATTGTGAAGTTGAACAAAATTTATTGTTTATTTTAAATTTTTGTGGAAATTCAAAAACTGAAAAGTGGGGCGTGCAATATTATTCAGCCCTTTACTTTCAGTGCAGCAAACTCACTCCAGAAGTTCATTGTGGATCTCTGAATGATCCAATGTTGTCCTAATTGTCTAATGATGATAAATATAATCCACCTGTGTGTAATTAAGTCTCCGTATAAATGCACCTGCTCTGTGATAGTCTCAGGGTTGTGTTTGAAGCACAGACCATTATGAAGACCAAGGAACACAGCAGGCAGGTCCGTGATACTGTTGTGGAGAAGTATAAAACTGGATATGGATACAAAATGATTTCCAAAACTTTAAACATCCTAAGGAGCACTGTGCAAGCGATCATATTGATATGGAAGGAGTATCATACCACTGCAAATCTACCAAGACGTGGCCCTCTAAACCTTCATCTCAAACAAGGAAAAGACTGATCAGAGATGCAGCCAAAAGGCCCATGATCACTCTGGATGAACTGCAGAGATCTACAGCTGAGGTGGGACAGTCTGTCCATAGGACAACAATCAGTCGTACACTGCACAAATCTGGCTTTTATGGACGAGTGGCAAGAAGAAAGCCATATTTCAAAGATATCCATAAAAGTGTAATTTAAAGTTTGCAACAAGCGACCTGGGAGACACACCAAACATGTGGGAGAAGGTGCTCTGGTCAGATGAAACCAAAATCAAACTTTTTGGCAACAATGCCAAACTATATGTTTGGCGTAAAGACAGCACAGCTCATCACCCTGAACACACCATCCCCACTATCAAACATGGTGGTGGCAGCATCATGGTTTGGGCTTGCTTTTCTTCAGCAGGGACAGGGAAGATGGTTAAAATTTATGGGAAGATGGATGGAGCCAAATACAGGACCATTCTTGAAGAAAACCTGTTGGAGTCTGCAATAGACCTGAGACTGGGACAGAGATTTGTCTTCCAACAAGACAATGGTCCCAAACATAAAGCAAAAACTACAATGGAATGGTTCACAAATAAATGTATCCAGGTGTTAGAATGGCCAAGTCAAACATGTTGGCATATGCAACAGATTAGGACTTATTATAAGTAAAAGGAGGACTTTATACTAACCAGACAGCAGATGGCGATAGTGTGTAAAGTTATATACTTGCTGTAATGTGGGGAGGGAAGCTCTCAGTGGTTGGTTGCTTTTCTTACTTTCGGTTTTGCTTTTCTTCATGAATGTGTTGTCTTCAGTGCACGGACTGTGTGACACTGAATTGTATCTCATGTTTATCCAGTATGAAGTAAATACTGTTTACTCAAGATATCTTGCTGATTGAAGCTTTCCTAAGTACAGCGGTGACTGCAAGAAGACACACTCTGCAACAGGTTATGGGCCCAGATAACCCCAGATAAACCCAGGCACCCCAGATAACCCCAGATAACCCCAGACATCCCAGGCACCCCAGGCACTCCAGACACTACAGGTCTGCACTACAAGCTCAGGCAGAAGGATCCTGGTTTATAGCCCAGATAACGAGATAAGCTCTGTAAACAGAAGGAACTAAATCCAGATACAGAGTGACAGAGGAATTCATGATCCCGGGAGCTGGATATAATTGCAGAGAATTCACAGGACATACAGGAGAATATCTTCAGTACAACTCTCTAAACAAGTAAGACTATATAAAGATGATGATGAGTAACACAGAACTGAAATTTACAGTAGCTAAACTGAATAGTGAAAATTATCAGTTATGGAAATTCAAAGTAGAGATGTTGTTATCTAAGGATGATCTATGGGAAGTAATTGTTACAGCAAGACCAGATCAAGATAATCAGACATGGGATAAGAAGGATATACAAGCGAGAGCCACCATTAGCTTATTAGTGGATGATGCTCAATTAATACATATAAGAAATGAAGAAACAGCTAAGGGAATGTGGGAAGCATTAAGAAAACTGTATGAAAGACCTAGCTTGAATCACAAGTTGTTTTTATTAAGAAAGCTGTACAGTATGAGATTGAGTGCAAATGACGATATGCAGAAGCACATATTCTCAATGATGGAAGTGATATCACAGCTAAGATCTATTGGTGAAGATGTTAAAGAAAGTCATGTAGCAGCTATATTGTTGTGCAGTTTACCAGATTCGTATACAGCCTTGATAAATGCCCTTGAGACGAGACCAGAAACTGACATTACATTAGATTTTGTGAAAACAAGACTAATAGATGAATATCAGAGAAGAAAAGAACAAAGAAATGATTCTTCTACTGAAAAGGACAGTGAAAACGCTCTTAAAGCTACAGAATTCCAAAAACCCAATAATAAAGAGACAAGAGAATGCTTCAGATGTAAGAAAAAAGGTCATTTAAAGAAAGACTGTACCATATGGAAAGCTGAACAACAAAAATTACAACATAAAAAGCATACAGAGAAAGTAAAAAACACAATTTCTGATTCATGTGAGAATAATTGGAATGGCACATTTAAAGTAACAGACAAGAAATCATCACTTGGTTGGTTTATTGATTCAGGAGCAACGAGTCATATGACAAGTGACAAGAATTTCTTTACTGATCTTGATTTAGATAAGAAAGAAGCCATTTATCTTGCAGATGGAAGCAAAATAACCGCAGAAGGTATCGGACAAGGTATGCTAAATTGTTCAAACAAGTTCGGACAAGATTCAAAGATACTTGTACAAGATGTGTTGTATGTTCCAAAATTGGAAGGCGGATTATTATCTGTGAAACGTTTAACAGCAAAAGGACTTACAGTGAAATTCAAAGACAATGAGTGTGCAATTATTGCAGGAAACAAGGTGATAACCAAAGTCAAGGCAGATGAACAATTATATCATTTTGACACACCAAAGGAACAGATGAAGGTATGTACACATGATCACAAAAACTGTATTCACATGTGGCATAGACATCTAGGACATAGACACCCTGACAGTATAAGGGAACTACAGAGAAAAGAATTGACAAAAGATTTAAAGATATCAGATTGCTCAATTACCAATAGATGTGATTGTTGTATAAAATCCAAAGCCACAAGGATATCTATTCCAAAAGAAAGTGAGATGAAAAGCGAAAGACCACTTGATTTGGTGCATACTGACGTATGTGGACCCATGAAAGTGACTACATCAGGAGGCAATAGATACATGTTGACTTTTATAGACGATTACTCAAGATACACAGTCACATACTTAATTAAAAACAAAGTGAAGTTTTTGATAAACTTGTAGACTATGTAACAAGATCAAGTAACAAATTTCAAAGGAAGCCAATTGTCATCAGAAGTGATAATGGAGGTGAATTTACAAGTCACAGAATAGAAGACTACTTAAGACAAAATGGGATAGAACACCAGAAAACTGTTCCATACACACCTGAACAAAATGGAATAGCAGAAAGAAAAAACAAAACTCTAACAGAGATGATAAGATGTATGCTGACGGATTCCAAACTACCAGAGAAATATTGGGGTGAGGCAGCAATGACAGCTACTTATCTACAGAACCGACTTTTTTGCAGAAAACTGACGAAAACTCCATATGAACTGTGGCAAGGTATGAAACCAAGTGTCAATCATTTAAAAGTTTTTGGATGTAAAGTTTTCATATTCATTCCAACAGAAAAACGTTCCAAACTTCAAAACAGATTCATGGAAGGAATATTTGTTGGATATAGTGAAAATTGCAAAGGATACAGAATCCTAGATCCCAAAACAGACAGAGTTACGGTGAGTAACAGTGTGACATTCATTGAAGATTTGAATGAATACATTATGATTTCAGTTGAAACAAAAAATGAGAAAACCAATAATGACACAACTGAAGAAATATCTGATGAGAAAGAAGTAGAAGTTAATGAAGAACAAAATACTGAAAGTGAAGAATCACAACTACAAACAGACACAGAACCAAGACGTTCAATGAGAGAGAACAAAGGAAAACCACCAAAACGTCTCTCATACAAGACAAGTACAAGAAAAATCTATGAGCCTACTTCTTGGGAAGAAATATCTAAACTGCCTGTTGGAGAAGACTATGATGAGACATTTGCTCCAGTTGTCAAACACACTACAATAAGAACTTTACTTACAGTTGCAGCAATGAAACAGATGCAACTGAGACATCTGGATGTAAAGACAGCTTTTCTGAATGGAGATTTAACAGAAGACATTTATATGGAACAACCTCCAGGATTCAAAGATGAAAGAAATCCAAACAAAGTTTGTAAACTACAGAAAAGCATATATGGTTTAAAGCAAGCAGCTAAAGCGTGGAATGACAAAATCACGGAAGTACTTACAAATGAAAAATTTCAAAGAAGCAAAGCTGATCCATGCTTATACACAAAAAGGCTGATTAATAGATGGATTTATATACTCATATATGTAGACGATATTTTGATTTGTTTTGAACAAGAAAGGGATAACGAAAACATTCTAAAAATCCTGAAGCAACATTTCGAAATCAAAGACTTGGGAAATGTAAAACAATACCTAGGAATACAAGTAGAAAGAGAAGAAGATGGAAGTTTCCTACTGAATCAAAATCATATGATTCAAGACATAACAGAAAAATTTGGATTAAAGGATGCAAAAACAGTAAAGTCTCCAATGGAAACTAATTATCTCAAAGAGATGAACAGTGAACAAAATATGCTACCAAATAATGAAGAATACAGAACAGCAATAGGAAAACTACTGTATCTAGCAACCGTTACAAGACCAGACATCGCAGCAGCAGTAGGAATCCTGAGTAGAAAGGTATCAAAACCAAATAAAGCTGATTGGAATGCCGTGAAGAGAGTAATACGTTATTTGAAAGGAACTAGCAATGTTAAGCTGAAATTACCCACAAGCGATGATTGCATTTTAACAGGATATGTTGATGCAGATTGGGCTGGAGATCCAACTGACAGAAGATCTACCAGTGGACATATTTTTTTCCTCTCAGGTGGACCAATAAGTTGGACAAGTAAGAAACAGTCAATTGTGACACTATCTTCAACAGAAGCAGAATATGTTGCCGCAGCACACGCGAGTCAAGAAGTACTGTGGTTAAGACAATTGTTGACAGAATTAGGACAACCACAGTTGGCACCAACAAAACTAAAGGAGGACAATCAAGGATGTCTTGTTCTTGCTCAGATGGAAAGAGTCAATCCAAGAACCAAGCATATTGATGTGAAATATCATTTCTTGAGAGATCATCAGGAACACGGAGTCTTGAAGTTAAAGTACTGTCCTACTGAAGAAATGACAGCAGACATTTTCACGAAGGCGTTGAATGCTGATAAACATCAGAGACTAATAAAAAAGTTGGGTTTGATTGAATAAGTCCTTACTGTTGAGAAAGGGTGTTGGCATATGCAACAGATTGGGACTTATTATAAGTAAAAGGAGGACTTTATACTAACCAGACAGCAGATGGCGATAGTGTGTAAAGTTATATACTTGCTGTAATGTGGGGAGGGAAGCTCTCAGTGGTTGGTTGCTTTTCTTACTTTCGGTTTTGCTTTTCTTCATGAATGTGTTGTCTTCAGTGCACGGACTGTGTGACACTGAATTGTATCTCATGTTTATCCAGTATGAAGTAAATACTGTTTACTCAAGATATCTTGCTGATTGAAGCTTTCCTAAGTACAGCGGTGACTGCAAGAAGACGCACTCTGCAACAAAACAGACTTTGGAAAGCTGGGTGACATATTGAATAAATACATGCAGGGGAGATAAGAGTTATCGCAGAGTTTGAAAAGTTCAGTGACATACCTGTAGGAAGAATAGGTTAAAGACATGCTGATTAGAGTGCAACGGTTATAGATGACAAGTTGCAGTCTGAATACATTATATTAAATTCTGTTCTAATTCATTGCTGTACACTTAAGCACTGCACTTTTTTGATGCTCAGCAGACTACACTATGTTGTCCTTTTCATAACCATAGTACTCGAGTGTATGAAGTAACTCATCTTGTAGGATACTCACATATAGTTCAGCATTGAGACCACCATTGATCCTGGTCAAGTATTCAACGCCTTTGGTTCTGAAACAACCCCATATCATCAGGCTTCCTCCACCGAACTTGATATTCCCTTCATTTTCTCAATTTGTTACCTCCTTTTTCCTTTGTTTCTCCTGGGCCCATGTGTACCCATCAGTGTTAGGAGTCGAGTTTCCTCTGCTGCACAGGGGGAATCTCGATCCGTCTCCGCTGCGGTCTCCCATTCTCCTCCAGGCGCAGTGGAGTCTGCTCAGCAGGGACGTCGATCCCAGCATCTCGCTCAGTCTGACTCTGTGCGAAGAGTTGCTGCTGCTTTTCCTGCTTCTGCCATTAAAGCCAGTGCTGGGCAGCGGCGAGTGGACTTTTCTGGATCTAAGTCCTTATTTGCACACACTGAGCATGCCCAGGGCAAGATCTCCCGTTGGAGATCGAGGGTCATGTGCTCAGGCTCTGCAGCACGTTCCATTGGTCCTCTTGGCAGGTCTTGGAAGGGCAAAGTTTCTGTGGCCACTTCCTGTGCTGCAACTATTTAAACTGCGCATGACCGCACGGCCATGCGCTAGTATTGTCTCATAATGTTATATGTGTGTGTGTAGATGAATGTATGTCGATGGATGAAAGCTCCTAAATATCCCTCCCTAGAGTTGTTGTCTGCTCGCGGATGTTGGTAGCTATCTAGCGCCCGACTTATCATCTGCACGATACACACATTACAGCGTCCTCTTGCTGTATCCGCCTGTACGGCGCCGTGCGCTTGCCTTGCGCTTTCCACACCCAAGCCAGTGTGGTTGGTGGCGTCCGTCAGTGTGGCATTGCTCGCACTTCTGTGCATTTATATATTTACTTGATGGCAGCCCGATTCTAAAGAATCGGGAGTCTAGAATCCATATATACTTTATTTATTCAAATGTAAGAATAATACAATTAATAAATAATAGTAAGAAAGAACAAAAATAATAGGCAGTATATGGAGAAAACACCAAACAAAAGTTCAAAATTGGTGTGAAAATGTCACTGAACCACTTCACAACTAAATATATATAGTTTTGGTAAATGGTATTATCATTTTTTTGACGAAGGAGCTTGAAGAGCAACGTCACTGGGCCCGCCTCCACGCAGTAGAAACTTGCTGTGAGGTAAAAATTCAAAAATCACACCAAAATGGCGGGCGGAGTGTGTCACAGTACGGCACGTTTCTGATTGGTCGCTCGCAGCAGGCGGCAACCAATCAGACACTGGACACTGTTGACGTCACTTATCTCCGGACATTAGCTCCGGACATTAGCTCCGGACATTAGCTCTGGACATTATCTCTGCACATTAGCTCCGGACATTAGCTCCGGACAAAGCCACGGAAGTTGGCACAAATTGCAGGAAGTAGTATTCTAGGCAATTAATCTCCGGACATTAGCTCCGGACATTAGCTCCGGACAAAGCCACGGAAGTTGGCACAAATTGCAGGAAGTAGTATTCTAGGCAATTATATATTAGATATTTAGTTTCCTTACACACCCAGTTGCGGTGTAGTGCCAGCGAGGGTCTAATCGGACTTCAATCCCAGTTGGGGTTAAGTACGCTGACTACTCGCTCGCGCTTTAGGTGCGGTACCACGATCCTGTGACGCAACAGGATTGCTCCCTTCACGCTGGGTGAGGTTGAACCCACGTGTATATACTTTAGTGTACCGCCATATAGTCTGTATATACTAGCAGCAGGTTTTCACCTGCACGGTGGACCCCGGACTGCGAACGCATCTATATCACCTTTCTTGGTGCGTTCCGCCAGTCCTAACAATCAGTGCCTAGTGTATCAAAATTTCAAGAGAAAAGCACATGCCCACAAACGGTTGGAACTCCACAAATAGAAGTTGTTGCAAAAAAATACAAAAGTTTATTTCCACAAAGTAATACTACACACAGTTAAAAACAATTAAAATTACTCCAACAAGTAAAAAGCTCCATTGATACAAAGTCCATCATTACATGTGAAATACATCTACTTTATACAAGCATGTTTTCTGGCATAGAAAGAAATAGCACCAATTTGTAACTTCTAATATAGCTGCATATAGTTATCATATACCAATATTTCCCATATAGCGGGACCTCTAGGTTGGTGACCTTCAATATATGGAGAGGATTATATCAGATATACTATAATGGGTGTCCCCAATTAGGCAGACAGACTTTAATGAGACAAATATACAGGTGGTAACACTTCTAACCGCAGATGCCTAGTTATTAGTGCCCATCCTGCAATAATGTGGCTATATCTAAGGATGAAGCAATACCAGCAAGCAAAAAAGAAAAGGGCACACAGCTACAAGTGACAGCAAAAAGTACAGCCAAGAAGCAACGAAGAGTGGTGGTGGTGGGAGACTCACTACTGAGAGGCACAGAAGCAGCCATCTGCAGACCGGACATAACTGCAAGAGAAGTATGCTGCCTTCCAGGTGCGATGATCAAGGATGTGACCGATAGGATACCAAAGCTCTTCAGCTCCAAGGACGTCCACCCATTTCTTCTGATACATGTTGGCACCAATGACACGGCAAGGAAGGACCTACCGACAATCTGCAAGGACTTTGAAGAGTTGGGGAAGAAAGTAAAGGAACTGGATGCACAGGTAGTTTTTTCTTCTATCCTTCCAGTAGACGGGCATGGCACCAGGAGATGGAACAGGATCCTTGATGCAAACAACTGGCTAAGACGATGGTGCAGACAACAAGGATTCGGATTCCTGGACCACGGTGTGAATTACTGGTATGATGGACTCCTCGCCAGAGACGGACTACACCTCAACAAACCTGGGAAACACACATTCGCCAGAAGACTCGCTACACTCATCAGGAGGGCGTTAAACTAGAAGAAGAGGGGACGGGAAGAAAAACATTAGACTCGAACAAAGACGACCCAGGAAAACATACTCAGAAGGGAGGTAAGAACATTTCTAAAACAATCCACAGTGAGGAGATTGGAACAAAACAAAATCCTCTAAACTGCATGCTCGCAAACGCCAGAAGCCTGACAAACAAGATGGAAGAACTAGAAGCAGAAATATCTACAGGTAACTTTGACATAGTGGGAATAACCGAGACATGGTTAGATGAAAGCTATGACTGGGCAGTTAACTTACAGGGTTACAGTCTGTTTAGAAAGGATCGTAAAAATCGGAGAGGAGGAGGGGTTTGTCTCTATGTAAAGTCTTGTCTAAAGTCCACTTTAAGGGAGGATATTAGCGAAGGGAATGAGGATGTCGAGTCCATATGGGTTGAAATTCATGGAGGGAAAAATGGTAACAAAATTCTCATTGGGGTCTGTTACAAACCCCCAAATATAACAGAAAGCATGGAAAGTCTACTTCTAAAGCAGATAGATGAAGCTGCAACCCATAATGAGGTCCTGGTTATGGGGGACTTTAACTACCCGGATATTAACTGGGAAACAGAAACCTGTGAAACCCATAAAGGCAACAGGTTTCTGCTAATAACCAAGAAAAATTATCTTTCACAATTGGTGCAGAATCCAACCAGAGGAGCAGCACTTTTAGACCTAATACTATCTAATAGACCTGACAGAATAACAAATCTGCAGGTGGTTGGGCATTTAGGAAATAGCGACCACAATATTGTGCAGTTTCACCTGTCTTTCACTAGAGGGACTTGTCAGGGAGTCACAAAAACATTGAACTTTAGGAAGGCAAAGTTTGAACAGCTTAGAGATGCCCTTAATCTGGTAGACTGGGACAATATCCTCAGAAATGAGAATACAGATAATAAATGGGAAATGTTTAAGAACATCCTAAATAGGCAGTGTAAGCGGTTTATACCTTGTGGGAATAAAAGGACTAGAAATAGGAAAAACCCAATGTGGCTAAACAAAGAAGTAAGACAGGCAATTAACAGTAAAAAGAAAGCATTTGCACTACTAAAGCAGGATGGCACCATTGAAGCTCTAAAAAACTATAGGGAGAAAAATACTTTATCTAAAAAACTAATTAAAGCTGCCAAAAAGGAAACAGAGAAGCACATTGCTAAGGAGAGTAAAACTAATCCCAAACTGTTCTTCAACTATATCAATAGTAAAAGAATAAAAACTGAAAATGTAGGCCCCTTAAAAAATAGAGAGGAAAGAATGGTTGTAGATGACGAGGAAAAAGCTAACATATTAAACACCTTCTTCTCCACGGTATTCACGGTGGAAAATGAAATGCTAGGTGAAATCCCAAGAAACAATGAAAACCCTATACTAAGGGTCACCAATCTAACCCAAGAAGAGGTGCGAAACCGGCTAAATAAGATTAAAATAGCTAAATCTCCGGGTCCGGATGGCATACACCCACGAGTACTAAGAGAACTAAGTAATGTAATAGATAAACCATTATTTCTTATTTTTAGTGACTCTATAGCGACTGGGTCTGTTCCGCAGGACTGGCGCATAGCAAATGTGGTGCCAATATTCAAAAAGGGCTCTAAAAGTGAACCTGGAAATTATAGGCCAGTAAGTCTAACCTCTATTGTTGGTAAAATATTTGAAGGGTTTCTGAGGGATGTTATTCTGGATTATCTCAATGAGAATAACTGTTTAACTCCATATCAGCATGGGTTTATGAGAAATCGCTCCTGTCAAACCAATCTAATCAGTTTTTATGAAGAGGTAAGCTATAGGCTGGACCACGGTGAGGCATTGGACGTGGTATATCTCGATTTTTCCAAAGCGTTTGATACCGTGCCGCACAAGAGGTTGGTACACAAAATGAGAATGCTTGGTCTGGGGGAAAATGTGTGTAAATGGGTTAGTAACTGGCTTAGTGATAGAGACTATACCATTTATAACCACTCTCTGCTTTCTAACTGGGTCGCTGTGACCAGTGGGGTACCGCAGGGGTCAGTATTGGGACCTGTTCTCTTCAACATATTCATTAATGATCTGGTAGAAGGTTTACACAGTAAAATATCGATATTTGCAGATGATACAAAACTATGTAAAGCAGTTAATACAAGAGAAGATAGTATTCTGCTACAGATGGATCTGGATAAGTTGGAAACTTGGGCTGAAAGGTGGCAGATGAGGTTTAACAATGATAAATGTAAGGTTATACACATGGGAAGAGGGAATCAATATCACCATTACACACTGAACGGGAAACCACTGGGTAAATCTGACAGGGAGAAGGACTTGGGGATCCTAGTTAATGATAAACTTACCTGGAGCAGCCAGTGCCAGGCAGCAGCTGCCAAGGCAAACAGGATCATGGGGTGCATTAAAAGAGGTCTGGATACACATGATGAGAGCATTATATTGCCTCTGTACAAATCCCTAGTTAGACCGCACATGGAGTACTGTGTCCAGTTTTGGGCACCGGTGCTCAGGAAGGATATAATGGAACTAGAGAGAGTACAAAGGAGGGCAATTAATAAATGGGATGGGAGAACTACAATACCCAGATAGATTAGCGAAATTAGGATTATTTAGTCTAGAAAAAAGACGACTGAGGGGCGATCTAATAACCATGTATAAGTATATAAGGGGACAATACAAATATCTCGCTGAGGATCTGTTTATACCAAGGAAGGTGACGGGCACAAGGGGGCATTCTTTGCGTCTGGAGAAGAGAAGGTTTTTCCACCAACATAGAAGAGGATTCTTTACTGTTAGGGCAGTGAGAATCTGGAATTGCTTGCCTGAGGAGGTGGTGATGGCGAACTCAGTCGAGGGGTTCAAGAGAGGCCTGGATGTCTTCCTGGAGCAGAACAATATTGTATCATACAATTATTAGGTTCTGTAGAAGGACGTAGATCTGGGTATTTATTATGATGGAATATAGGCTGAACTGGATGGACAAATGTCTTTTTTCGGCCTTACTAACTATGTTACTATGTTACTATGTTACTATGTATCTGGTGTAAGGTCTCCAGAGATGCTCATATACACATTGGCAATATTGTGAGTCAGTCATACCCATATGAAGGCAAAGTTAGTCAGCCCAAACAAACATAGCAGGAGAAAGCTGTATACTTAGCCCCAACCAGTCCTCTACAGTCACTCTGCGGTCGCCCCCTGGTCCCTCAAAGCAGCGGTGCAGCCAGAGTATAATGTGGCTTCCACACTCCATTATACTCTGGCTGCACCGCTGCTTTGAGGGACCAGGGGGCGACCGCAGAGTGACTGTAGAGGACTGGTTGTGGCTAAGTATACAGCTTTCTCCTGCTATGTTTGTTTGGGCTGACTAACTTTGCTTTCATATGGGTATGACTGACTCACAATATTGCCAATGTGTTTATGAGTATCTCTGGAGACCTTACACCAGATATAGCCACATTATTGCACAGATGGGCACTAATAACTAGGAATCTGCGGTTGGAAGTGTTACCACCTGTATATTTGTCTCATTAACCCCTTTAACCCCAAGGGTGGTTTGCACGTTAATGACAGGGCCAATTTTTACAATTCTGACCACTGTCCCTTTATGAGGTTATAACTCTGGAACGCTTCAACGGATCCCAGTGATTCTGACACGGTTTTCTCGTGACATATTGTACTTCATGACAATGGTAAAAATTCTTTGATAGTACCTGCGTTTATTTGTGAAAAAAATGCAAATTTGGCAAAAAATGTGAAAATTTCACAATTTTCCAACTTTGAATTTTTATGCAATTAAATCACAGAGATGTCACACAAAGTACTTAATAAGTAACATTTCCCACATGTCTACTTTACATCAGCACAATTTTGGAACCAAAATTTTTTTCTGTTAGGGAGTTATGAGGGGTAAAAGTTGACCAGCAATTTCTCATTTTTACAGCACCATTTTTTTTTAGGGACCACATCTAATTTGAAGTCATTTTGAGGGGTCTATATGAAAGAAAATACCCAAGTGTGACACCATTCTAAAAACTACACCCCTCAAGGTGCTCAAAACCACATTCAAGAAGTTTATTAACCCTTCTGGTGCTTCACAGGAATTTTTTGAATGTTTAAATAAAAATGAACATTTAACTTTTTTTCACAAAAAATTTAATTCACCTCCAATTTGTTTTATTTTATCAAGGGTAACAGGAGAAAATGGACCCCAAACATTGTTGTACAATTTGTCCTGAGTACGCCGATACCCCACATGTGGGGGTAAACCACTGTTTGGGCGCATGGCAGAGCTCGGAAGCGAAGGAGCGCCATTTGACTTTTCAATGCAAAATTGACTGGAATTGAGATGGGATGCCATGTTTCGTTGGGAGAGCCCCTGATGTGCCTAAACATTGAAACCCCCCACAAGTGACACCATTTTGGAAAGTAGACCCCCTAAGGAACTTATCTAGAGGTGTGGTGAGCACTTTGACCCACCAAGTGCTTCACAGAAGTTTATAATGTAGAACCGTAAAAATAAAAAATCATATTTTTTCACAAAAAGTATCTTTTCGCCCCCATTTTTTTATTTTCCCAAGGGTAAGAGAAGAAATTGGACCCCAAAAGTTGTTGTACAATTTGTCCTGAGTATGCTGATACCCAATATGTGGGGGTAAACCACTGTTTGGGCGGATGGGAGAGCTCGGAAGGGAAGGAGCGCCGTTTGACTTTTCAATGCAAAATTGACAGGAATTGAGATGGGACGCCATGTTGCGTTTGGAGAGCCACTTATGTGCCTAAACATTGAAACCCCCACAAGTGACACCATTTTGCAAAGTAGACCCCCTAAGGAACTTATCTAGAGGTGTGGTGAGCACTTTGACCCACCAAGTGCTTCACAGAAGTTAATAATGCAGAATCGTAAAAATAAAAAATCATATTTTTTCACAAAAATTACCTTTTCGCCTCCAATTTTTTATTTTCCCAAGGGTAAGAGAAGAAATTGGACCCCAAAAGTTGTTGCCCAATTTGTCCTTAGTGCGATGATACACCATATGTGGGGGTAAACCACTGTTTGGGCGCATGGGAGGGCTCGGAAGGGAAGGAGTGCCATTTGAATGCAGACTTAGATGGAATGGTCTGTGTCACATTGCGTTTGCAGAGCCCCTAATGTACCTAAACGGTAGAAACCCCCCACAAGTGACACCATTTTGGAAAGTAGACCCCCTAAGGAACTTATCTAGATGTGTGGTGAGCGCTTTGACCCACCAAGGGCTTCACAGAAGTTTATAATGGAGAGCCGTAAAAATAAAACAAAATTTTTTTCCCACAAATTATTTTTTAGCCCCCAGTTTTGTATTTTCCCGAGGGTAACAGGAGAAATTGGACCCCAAAATTTGTTGTCCAATTTTTCCTGAGTGTGCTGATACCCCATATGTGGGGGGGAACCACTCTTTGGGCGCATGGGAGGGCTCGGAAGGGAAGGATCTACATTTGGAATGCAGACTTAGATGGATGTTATGACCTGGTGGTTAAGAGGCCACACTGATATGACCTGGTGGCTAAAACGCAACATGGGACGAGCTCTGAGAAGGTGGTATCTCTACTGACCGCAGTCCCTAATCCTAACAACAACACTAGAAATAGCCGTGGGATGTTCCTGACTCTCTCTAGACACCTCTTCATAGCCTAAGAAATAACTACCCCTAAAGAAGGAAATAGAAAGCTATCTTGCCTCAGAGAAACCCCCAAAAGGAAAGACAGCCCCCCACAAATATTGACTGTGAATGGAGAGGGAAATGACGTACAAAGAAATGAAATCAGAATTCAGCAAAGGAGGCCAATACTAAACTTGATAGACAGAGAGAAAAGGATACTGTGCGGTCAGTATAATAACTACAAAATCCATGCAGAGTTTACAAAAATGAACTCCACACCGACTCACGGTGTGGAGGGGCAAATCTGCTTTCCCAGAGCTTCTAGCTAGCCTGAATAAGACATAGTGACAAGCTGGACAAAAAGAGACATATTTGCAAAGCAATAGAGTCCAAACAAATGGACAAACAAAACTAGCAAAAACTTATCTTTTGCAGACAAGGACTGGCCATATGAGAAATCCAAGGAGAGAACCAAATCCAACCATGAACATTGACAGCAGGCATGAACTAAAGCCCAGAGCAGGTTTAAATAACAAACCCAGGCAAGGCGATTAGTGAAGGCAGCTGCTACAGCTACCTAAAGGAGCAGCAGTACCACTCGAAACCACCAGAGGGAGCCCAAGGGCAGAACTCACAAAAATACCATTAGCAACCACAGGAGGGAGCTCCAGAACGGAATTCACAACAGATGGAATGGTCTGCAGGTGTCACATTGCATTTGCAGAGCCCCTAATGTACCTAAACAGTAGAAACCCCCAACAAGTGACACCATTTTGGAAACTAGACCCCCTAAGGAACTCATCTAGATATGTTGTGAGAGCTTTGAACCCCCAAGTGTTTTACTACAGTTTGTAACGCAGAGCCGTGAAAATTAAAAAAAAAAACTTTCCCCCCAAAATTAATTTTTAGCCCCCAGTTTTGTATTTTCCCGAGGGTAAGAGGAGAAATTCGACCCCAAAAGTTGTTGTCCAATTTGTCCTGAGTACGCTGATACCCCATATGTTGGGGGGGAACCACCGTTTGGGCGCATGGGAGGGCTCGGAAGGGAAGGAGTGCCATTTGGAATGCAGACTTAGATGGAATGGTCTGCAGGCGTCACATTGCGTTTGCAGAACCCCTAATGTACCTAAACAGTAGAAACCCCCACAAGTGACCCCATATTGGAAACTAGAACCCCCAGTGAACTTATCTAGATGTGTTGTGAGAACTTTGAACCCCCAAATGTTTCACTACAGTTTATAACGCAGAGCCGTGAAAATAAAAAATCTTTTTTTTCCCCACAAAAATAATTTTTTAGCCCCCAGTTTTGTATTTTCCCAAGGGTAACAGGAGAAATTGGACCCCAAAAGTTGTTGTCCAATTTGTCCTGAGTACGCTGATACCCCATATGTTGGGGTAAACCCCTGCTTGGGCACACGGGAGAGCTCGGAAGGGAAGAAGCACTGTTTTACTTTTTCAACGCAGAATTGGCTGGAATTGAGATCGGACGCCATGTCGCGTTTGGAGAGCCCCTGATGTGCCTAAACAGTGGAAACCCCCCAATTATAACTGAAACCCTAATCCAAACACAACCCTAACCCTAATCCCAACAGTAACCCTAACCACACCTCTAACCCTGACACACCCCTAACCCTAATCCCAACCCTATTCCCAACTGTAAATGTAATCTAAACCCTAACTGTAACTTTAGACCCAACCCTAACCCTAACCCTAACTTTAGCCCCAACCCAAACTGTAGCCCTAACCCTAACCCTAGCCCTAACCCTAGCCCTAATCCTAGCCCTAACCCTAACCCTAGCCCTAGCCCTAACCCTAGCCCTAACCCTAGCCCTAACCCTAACCCTAGCCCTAACCCTAAAGGGAAAATGGAAATAAATACATTTTTTTAATTTTTCCCTAACTAAGGGGGTGATGAAGGGGGGTTTGATTTACTTTTATAGCGGGTTTTTTAGTGGATTTTTATGATTGGCAGCTGTCACACACTGAAAGACGCTTTTTATTGCAAAAAATATTTTTTGCATTACCACATTTTGAAAGCTATAATTTTTCCATATTTTGGTCCACAGAGTCATGTGAGGTCTTTTTTTTTGCAGGACGAGTTGACGTTTTTATTGGTAACATTTTCGGGCACGTGACATTTTTTAATCGCTTTTTATTCCGATTTTTGTGAGGCAGAATGACCAAAAACCAGCTATTCATGAATTTCTTTTTGGGGGAGGCGTTTATACCGTTCCGCGTTTGGTAAAATTAATAATGCAGTTTTATTCTTCGGGTCAGTACGATTACAGCGACACCTCATTTATATCATTTTTTTTATGTTTTGGCGCTTTTATACGATAAAAACTATTTTATAGAAGAAATAATTATTTTTGCATCGCTTTATTCTCAGGACTATAACTTTTTTATTTTTTTGCTGATGATGCTGTATGGCAGCTCGTTTTTTGCGGGACAAGATGATGTTTTTAGCGGTACCATGGTTATTTATATGTCTTTTTGATCGCGTGTTATTCCACTTTTTGTTCGGCGGTATGATAATAAAGCGTTGTTTTTTGCCTCGTTTTTTTTTTTTTTTCTTACGGTGTTTACTGAAGGGGTTAACTAGTGGACCAGTTTTATAGGTCGGGCCGTTACGGACGCGGCGATACTACATATGTGTACTTTTATTGTTTTTTTTTATTTAGATAAAGAAATGTATTTATGGGAATAATATTTTTTTTTTCTTGATTCAGGAATATTTTTTTTTATTTTTTTTTTACACATTTGGAAAAATTTTTTTTAACTTTTTTACTTTGCCCCAGGGGGGGATATCACAGATCGATGATCTGACAGTTTGCACAGCACTCTGTCAGATCACCGATCTTACTTACAGGGCTGCAGGCTTCACAGTGCCTGCTCTGAGCAGGCTCTGTGAAGCCACCTCCCTCCCTGCAGGACCCGGATGCCGCGGCCATCTTGGATCCAGGTCTGGAGCAGGGAGGGAGGTGAGTAGACCCTCGCAGCAACGCGGTCACATCGCGTTGCTGCGGGGGACTCAGGGAAGCCCGCAGGGAGTCCCCTCCCTGCGCGATGCTTCCCTGCACTGCCGGCACATCGCGATCATGTTTGATCGCGGTGTGCCAGGGGTTAATGTGCCGGGGGCGGTCCGTGACCGCTCCTGGCACATTGTGCCGGATGTCAGCTGCGATAGGCAGCTGACACCCGGCCGCGATCGGCCGCGCTCCCCCCGTGAGCGCCGCCGATCGAGCTGGACGTACTATCCCGTCGGTGGTCATAGGGGCCCACCCCACCTCGATGGGATAGTACGTCCGATGTCAGAAAGGGGTTAAAGTCTGTCTGCCTAATTGGGGACACCCATTATAGTATATCTGATATAATCCTCTCCATATATTGAAGGTCACCAACCTAGAGGTCCCGCTATATGGGAAATATTGGTATATGATAACTATATGCAGCTATATTAGAAGTTACAAATTGGTGCTATTTCTTTCTATGCCAGAAAACATGCTTGTATGAAGTAGATGTATTTCACATGTAATGATTGACTTTGTATCAATGGAGCTTTTTACTTGTTGGAGTAATTTTAATTGTTTTTAACTGTGTGTAGTATTACTTTGTGGAAATAAACTTTTGTATTTTTTTGCAACAACTTCTATTTGTGGAGTTCCAACCGTTTATGCTTTTCTCTTGAAATTTTGATATACATTATATGATACATGCTTGGTAGTGAACCCACCTTTCTTACATGCTTTATTATTAGATGGTGCCCACTAAGCTAGTTGTGTTTTTATCAGTGCCTAGTGTATTGACTTTCATCTCATCGTTCTAAATTAACCATTTCCAATCTTCTACTGTTCACTTGTTTTTTTTTTTTGCAAACTTGAGCAGACACTTCTTATGACAATATTGAAGTCGAGGCTTCTTCACATTTTTTCCGCCACTATTCAAGACTCGTGTAATATGCATTGCACGGTGCGTGCATGGACATCTGTGATCTCACTATTACAAAGCATACGAGCCACCTGCAGTGTTTGCCATGCCAAAACTGATAGACCTTGTGATGAGCCAACTTCTTGACACTGATATCTTACCTGGATATCCACCTCTTGGCTTTTGAATGGTTGGATAGACTTAATTTCATATTTTTCCAACTATCATGGCATTCACATGATGCTGTTTGGCATTTCCTTAGTTGACAGACCGCTATCGATGAGCTGGATGATGCTGTTTCTCTTTTCTTGGGAAACGTGCTTTATGGCTGCTGCTCGATTCGAACTAGTGAAAATTTCACCTTTGAATCAACCTAATAATACACTGAACTATTATTAAATGTGAGAACAGGTTGTATTTCATAATATACAGGAAGAAAAAAAATCCACCACCAGGAGCAAAACAGTAACAGTGTAGAGACATGAAAAGAATCTGCATATCTAATCATATGCTGAATAGTTGCAAGTCAAATGTGTGATGATATAGCCAAAATAATTGTCTATAAAATGATGGTAGTCTCAAGTTTGAAGCAGTGAAAAGTTCAAAACATTGTCACGGTTTCTCGTCAGAGTACTTGTATCATACCTACTACATTATCAGTAATGTAAGAGGTATCACTGTGTGTTATTTGTGGTGTTATATAGGACTGCAGAAAACATGTTTTACATCACTTAAAGAACAATTTTGGTTACTATTAGATACATTTTATAGGTGAAAGATGGTCATGGAGGTGGTGAGGAAGAAGGGGCACTGCAGAAATGGATTTGACCTGAAAAAGGGGGAATGGTTTCACTAATAGGGAACCTATTGTAACCGTTTGAATCACACCTCTGGCTGTCCATATGCTCTGCTGCCGCCCAGCAATACGCGGTTTACACAGGACATAGCGCTCTTACCTATATTTATCCCCATTTGCAATCCAAGTTTGAGAGAGTCCCATTTTATAGGGTCAAATCGTTACATTTTGTGGATTGCATTATAAATAAAAAAAACTTTTTTGGGAAATTTGCAGTACCGAGTACTTCACATTACTGTGTTGAGATGTTAGTACTGACACTGTCAGACTATTAACAGTGGTAAACAGTGCAGGGACACACCCTAACTGGTAACGCCCATTTGTCATTTCATTCATAAATATTTACAAGCATCAGAGGTATGACAACAATGCAGTTGTAAGAGAAGATGCTCCAGAATTGTCACATCAGAGGAAATTTTCTAAGGGTATGTGTCCACGTTCAGGATTGCATCAGTATTTGGTCAGGATTTTTCATCAGTATTTGTAAGCCAAAATCAGGAGTGGAACAATTAGCGGAAAAGTATAATAGAAACATCTGCACCACTTCTGTATTTATCCCCCACTCCTGGTTTTGGCTTACAAATACTGATGAAAAATCCTGACCAAATACTGATGCAATCCTGAACGTGGACACATACCCTTAAACATATGCATCAGGAGAACTGATAAATAAAAACAATGATACTATGAAGGGGCTGAATTCTCAAAGCAGGTAGGTGGGTCCTCCCAAGTTCATTACCATATTACTAGTGTCTAAACAACACCTCAATGTAAAAGAAAACTAATAAAGCAATGTTAAAAATCTGATGATTGCTATATTTTTGCAGGTCTTTCTTCACTCAACTGCTAAAAGATGAGAACAGAAAAGCAAATAATATTAATATTACTACTTCAGATCTTAAGCTCTGTAGAATCACAAGTCAACCCAGGTGAGTGTTATGGAGCTGGGAACATCATGTAAACTAATTTTACTCATTTTTACAGGTTAAATATGCAGAATTTTCATCTAATGAGGGCCACATTATAAAATAGAATTAAAAGAATACATGCCTATTTAAAGCATTTTTTTTTAATTGCAGTGCTGGAGTGGTGCTCCTGTAATAAATAGAGCGGTCGTGGCTGTACCCTGCCACACTACAGGAAAATCCTAGCTGAGTGTGTGTGTGCTGTCACCTTATCAATGCGCCGCTGCAGACAGCATGCTGTCGCTTGACATGCCAGGCCCGACCCCAGAGAAGTAGGGAAGAATGAGGGAGATCAGGGTCCAAAAATAAACTTGTCTTTACTGAACAAACTGATGAGAAATACAGTACATACATCAGATAACAGGCACAACACTTAAATAATACATCTTCTGCACAATCCAGAGACAGGAACTTCACTGTTAAATGGTACATTTCTTCTGTTACATGTTTCTTTCTACAAACCGCCTTGGAAACCTCCGTTTTCACTTCTGGTGAGAACCTCATAGGCTGAGGTGAATTGCTATGACTATTCTGAAGTTCCAATTGATAAGGGCCACACGCCCCTTAGTGTGCCACTGCGTCTTCAATTCCCTGTAGGAGAACAAGTGTCCCAACCTGGTCATCTGCTACTAAATGGCCTTCAGGTCTGGCTACATTTCCACTTCTTATTAAGTATCAATACCATTTGCTGCAGGCCTCCGCCTGGGATAAGGAATTCCTATGCCATTTAATCCTTGTTCACGTCCGAACATGTTATTGAGTATGGTCTCCCTTCTTTGCACATGACACCTAGAATCAGTGAGTGACACCAGCGCCGCCCCACAGTTCTAGCACTGCCCTCAAATGAATTTGTCATCAGAAGGCAGTGCCGATGCTAGTGCTGTGCTCACCTCTCTCACAGTTTCTATTAGCATGGATCCAGGACATCTTCTAAGGGTGCCGATGCAAGAAACTTTAGTAATTAACAGCAGCACTATCCCCCTGATGATGTCTTGTTCCAAGAGGCTCAATAGATGTTACAGGGAAGTGAGTGCAGCCCCAGCCTCCTGTGGCATTCTGTTTGTGACGGAAGTGCAGCACAAAAAAACACATTTAGGGATTAGCTAGATACAGAAAAGTGAAGGGTATTTGATATGGGCAGCACGGTGGCTCAGTGGTTAGCACAGCAGCCTTGCAGCGCTGGAGTCCTGGGTTCTAATCCCATCCAGGACAACATCTGCAAAGAGTTTGTATGTTCTCTCCGTGCTTGCGTGGGTTTCCTCTGGGCACTCCGGTTTCCTCCCACGTTCCAAAGACATACTGATAGGGATTCTATAGATTGTGAGCCCCATTGGGGACAGTGATGATAATGTGTGCAAACTGTAAAGCGCAGCGGAATATGTTAGCGCTATATAAAAAATAAAGATTACTATAATAAAAAATAAAAAAAAGTGGTTAGGGTGTAAAGACAGACATTGAGAAAGGCCATTTTAGGTGCCAGACCAACCCTTTCACTGACAAAATGATACTGCATGCAGCATTTTTATTCCAGGCAAATGAAGCACACCTTACTCGACCTGACAAACCTTTCTACTGGCCAATGAGGCCTGTCAGGTGTCAATGGTATCTGTACAACAGATCTGGCACTAAATAATGATGTCCATTATCAATGGACATTCTGAGGCAGATGATTTTATAATTTGCAGAATCTTGTACATTAATTTGTCTGCGCAATTTTACCTTTACAAAATTCCTACAAATATTTACTGCGTATTATAAAAAAAGCAATGTAAAGCAAAACAAAAACATTGTATGTTGTGTTTTTTAAATATTCAACCACTTCCGAAATGTGACGCATATGTACATGCAAGAAGAGAGCTAGCTCCTATCACTCCTGTCAGTTTGTGGCAGCAGCATTTAAATGGTATGACTGCATGACACGACCATTCCATCGCCTATTGTACACCTGAAACAAAGCAATAAAACAAAAAAGAGCCCCGTCATGAAGGGGTTAACCACAGAATTTAACGCAAAATTTGTCTGCAAAGCAAATATATAAAAACAAAGTTCTGTTAAAATTCCAAGGAAACTGACACAAAAATTTGTCATTGTTTTCAGAAAACTGGAGTTTGTGAAACCAGCTTATGGTATGTTCATACTACATCCTTTATTGGCAGACAAAAATTAACAGCTTTCACATGAAAACTGCAATAGGAAACTCTTCGTTATTGTGGAGTTTTTGGTGGAGTCTGGCTTTTCCCGCAGTCAATCTTGAGAAGATTTTAAAGGTGTTTCTGATGATTTATTACAAACATTTTTTCCAGCCTATTGATTAGACACTTTGAAGCATTTTCCATTCTTCATTCTTTTCTCCAACCAAGTGGTTTTGAAAGCCTGAAGCATTTTAAAGACGCTCAGAAGCATGAGAATAAGTTTAATGTTTAGGAAGATTTTTTTTAGCTCTTTTTCTGGCATTTTAGCAGCAGGCTCGCTCATATAATGGAAAAACTTGCAGTGTGAACATACCCTGATGGCTCAATTGGGTGGGCCAATAGAGCTCTTTGATTTAGAAATTGGATCTTGATTGCAAGCATAAAAATCATAGTTATCGGAAGCACAGACAGCATGATGCTGAATTGGGACAGAATGGTGTTTCTCACCAAATTAGAATATCATCAAAAAGATAATTTATTTCAGTTCTTCAATACAAAAAGTGAAACTCATATTATATAGTCATTACAAACAGAGTGATCTATTTCAAGTGTTTATTTCTGTCAATGTTGATGATTGTGACTTACAGCCAATAAAAACCCAAAAGTCATTATCTCGGTAAATTATAATAATTAACAAAAAACACCTGCAAAGGTTTCCTAAGCATCTAAAAAGGCCCCCTAGTCTGTTTCAGTAGGCTTCACAATCATGGGGAAGACTGCTGAATTGACAGATGTCCAGAAGGCAGTCATTGACTCTCTCCAGAAAGAGGGTATG
The DNA here is from genome assembly GCF_032444005.1 of Ranitomeya imitator. NCBI lineage: Eukaryota > Metazoa > Chordata > Amphibia > Anura > Dendrobatidae > Ranitomeya > Ranitomeya imitator. Next base: position 97,851,793 of record NC_091289.1, on the reverse strand, counting down.
CCACAAAAGGTCATTGCTAAAGAAGCTGGCTGTTCACAGAGTGCTGTATCCAAGCATATTAATGGAAAGTGGGGTGGAAGAAAAAGTGTGGTAGAAAAAGGTGCACAAGCAACTGGGATAACCACAGCCTTGAAAGGACTGTTAAGATAAGGCCATTCAAAATTGGGGTGAGATTCACAAGGAGTGGACTGCTGCTGGAGTCATTGATTCCAGAGTCACCACACACAGATGTATCCAGGACATGGGCTACAAGTGGTCTACTACTTGAGGTCTAGTGTGAAGTTTCCACAATCAGTGATGGTTTGGGGAGCCATGTCATCTGCTGGTGTAGGTCCACTTTGTTTTATCAAGACCAAAGTCAGCACCGTCGTCTACCAGGAAATTTTAGAGCACTTCATGCTTCCCTCAGCCAACAAGCTTTTTGGAGATGGAAACTTCATTCTCCAGCAGGACTTGCCACCAGTCCACACTGCCAAAAGTACCAATACCTGGTTTAAAAACAACAGTATCACTGTGCTTGATTGGCCAGCAAACTCACCTGACCTTAACCCCATAGAGAATCTATGGGGTATTGTCAAGAGGAAGATGAGACACCAGACCCAACAATGCAGACGAGCTGAAGGGTGCTATCAAAGCAACTTTGGCTTCCATAATACCTCAGCAGTGCCACAGGCTGATTGCCTCAATGCCACGCCGCATTGATGCAGTCACTGATGCAAAAGGAGCCCCAACTGTTACGGCCACCGCTGCTCGTCCGCGTCGCGCCGCTTCTGGCCGCCGGCGCGCTGCCCCTGCTTGCGCTGGCCGCACTTCATTCGGGTCCCGGCACGTCATTCCTCCTGCGGCGCCGGCTCCTTCCGCCGCTGCTCGTCCCCGCCGCATTACTTCCGGGGGACGGCGCGCTCGTCGTCTGCTGGCCCCGCCTCCTCCTCGTCCTGATGGGGATGTTCGGTGTCTGCGCCGGCGCGCGGGGGTCTCTGGAGGGCGCCTACGCCCCTGTCTGGCTTCTCCTACTTCCGGGATCCGGCACTCCAACCAATCCCGGTAAGACCCTCACTATTTCAGGCCACCTCCCCTGCTAGGAGGTGCCTGAGTGTCAATTGCTTTTTGCTTTGTCTCTGGCCTCTTCTGCTCTTGTGCTCGTACCTTCCGGTACTTCTTGTGTTCCTTCCGCCTGTGTGTCCCGCTCCTGTGTTCCGTTCAGTGTCTTCCTTTATTATTTCTTCCTGAGCCGTCCCTTCTGGTATCTGCTACCGTGGTAGGGTCTTCTTCGGGTCTGCCCCAGCCAGTCCCTGTATAGGGGTTGGTTAACACCTGGTCCGCTCGCCCGGAGGTAGTACCTTGCCACGGTCCAGAGGGTCCACTCTCGCTTTCGTCTCAGATAGCGTAACAGAACACTCAGGCCATGGACCCCGCAGGTGCCGCGTTTTCCGCCCAAAAGGAATTGGGACATTTGCGCGACAATCAACAGCGCATCATGTCGTTTTTGAAAAATATGGAGTCCCGTTTGACCTCATTACAGGCCGCCGACCCAGTTAGTGCTTCACATCTAGCGAGCCTTCAGCAAGAGCTCTCCCAGCAGCGTGATACGCAGGCACGCATGCTGACTTATATGGCCTCCATTGACGACCGTTTATTCAACCTGCAGTCTGTCCCTACGCCCCCTATTCAGGTAGTGTCACAGGACCCAAACTCTTCCTCCTTATCTCACCCGCCGCCTCGTCTCGGCAAACCTCCCAAGTAATGCGGTGATCCCAAACTTTGTAGGGGGTTCCTAAACCAGTGCCGTCTCCACTTTGAACTTCTTCCCCAGCAATACCCGACTGATCGGGCCAAAGTGGCTTTTATTTTTTCCCATTTAGAGGGAGAGGCCTTAGCCTGCATTAATCCCCTCTGGGAGCGGGACGACCCATAGTCTCTCAGTTAGCTTTTTTCCTGGAGACCTTTCGCAAAGTTTTCGATGAGCCCGGGTGATTAGCTTCCACTACGGAGTCTCTTTTTAGTCTACAGCAAAGCTCTCCAACGGTAGGCCAATATGCTATTCGCTTCCGCACTTTAGCCTCTGAGCTGGGGTGGAACAACGAGGCTTTAGTCGGGGCTTTTTGGCGTGGTCTGTCCAGTCGGATAAAAGATGAATTGGCTAGATGAGATACTCCCACCTCTTTGGAGGACCTCATAGCCCTCGCGACGCGCATCGATCTACGCTTCCAAGAGAGAACCCGTGAAACCGCCAAAGAGAGGAAGCCTGTTCGCTCCCTACCACCAGTCCGTAGGCCGGGGAGTCCGCGCCCTGTGACGTCCTCTGCTGCCTCTGGACCTGAGCCCATGCAAGTAGATCGTGTCAAGATGGCAGAGCAGCGTCGTCGGGAGAGACGTTCCCAAGGGCTCTGCTTTTATTGTGGTAGCGCTGCTCACTTGTTGCGATCCTGCCCTGATCGTCCGGAAAACTCCTCCGCCTAGGACAGGTAAGAGAGGCCTCCCTAGGTGTTTCTGATTCCTCTCTACCCCTGTTTTTCTCTGTCTTACTTGTTCTTAATCTTAAACGATTTTCCGAAGTTGCGTATGTGGATTCGGGTGCGGCGGGCAACTTTATCAGTCTTGAGGCAGTTCGGAGACTTCGCATACCAGTTATCTCTTTGGATACCCCTCGTCTGATTGCTTCCGTGGATGGGAGACCCTTGCAAGACGCCATCACCCTAATTACGGAGGAGGTCGAACTACAGATCGGGGCCCTACATCGGGAGAAGATCACCTTTTTCGTCTTGCCTCACCTTGCCCATGCTTTGTTACTTGGGTTGCCGTGGCTTCGAACTCATGAACCTACTCTGGACTGGCATTCGGGTGATGTGCTCCGTTGGGGATCTACTTGTCATAAGTGATGCCTATTGTCCGTTAGTCCTGTAGTTCTTCCTCAGACAGTTTCCATTCCCTCCGGATTGCCCTCTCCTTATTGGACTTTTGCTGATGTTTTTGATAAAAAAGAGGCTGAGACTCTTCCGCCACATCGTTCCTATGATTGCCCGATCGAACTTCTTCCCGGTTCCATCCCACCTAGAGGAAGAATTTACCCACTTTCTTCAACTGAGACCACAGCGATGTCTGAGTACATTCAAGAGAACTTGACTAAAGGATTCATTCGTAAGTCTTCCCCTGCAGGTGCGGGATTCTTCTTTGTCAAGAAAAAGGATGGTTCTCTTCGACCCTGCATCGACTACAGAGGCTTGAACAACATTACAGTCAAGAACAAGTACCCTCTACCCCTCATTCCAGAGCTCTTTGATCGACTTAGAGGGGCCCGAATTTTTACTAAGTTAGATCTCCGGGGAGCGTACAACCTTGTTCGTATTTGTGCCGGCGATGAATGGAAGACCGCTTTTAACACCCGAGACGGCCATTATGAATACCTGGTCATGCCGTTCGGCCTCTGCAACGCTCCAGCAGTCTTCCAGGAGTTCGTTAACGATATTTTCCGTGACCTTCTCTACTCTAGTGTAGTGGTGTATTTGGATGACATCCTGGTTTTTTCTGTGGATCTGCCATCCCACAGAAGAAGTGTTCGTTTGGTCCTGCAACGATTGAGAGAGAATCGTCTTTATGCTAAGTATGAGAAGTGTCTCTTCGAACAGACCTCGCTGCCCTTTCTTGGTTACATAATCTCGGATTCCGGTCTCAAGATGGACCCTGAGAAAGTGAATGCCATTCTCAATTGGCCACGTCCCTATGGAATAAAGGCTATCCAACGGTTCCTGGGATTCGCTAATTACTACAGGCAGTTCATATCCCATTTCTCGTCTGTGATTCAGCCGCTTTCTGCTCTCACCCACAAGGGTTCCAACCCGAAGATTTGGACCCCGGAGGCCGAGAATGCCTTTGTTCTTCTGAAGCAGTCTTTTTCGTCCGCTCCAGTATTGCACCATCCTGAGGTTAACAAGCCATTCGTTCTTGAGGTGGATGCTTCCTCCACGGGAGCTGGAGCGGTGCTCTCTCAAAAATCCTCTACGGGTCGACTGGTTCCTTGCGGATTCTTCTCTAAAACATTTTCTGCCTCTGAACGCAATTATACCATCGGAGACCGTGAACTTTTGCCCATCAAGTTGGCTCTGGAGGAGTGGAGACATCTTCTAGAGGGAGCAGTTCATCCTTTCGTTATTCTCTCTGACCACAAGAATTTGGCCTATCTTCAAACTGCACAGAGACTAAATCCACGACAAGCTCGATGGTCTTTGTTCTTTGCTCGCTTCGACTTTGAGCTTCGCTTCCGGCCAGGTGACAAAAATATCAAGGCCGACGCACTTTCCAGACTTTCACAGCCTGAGGAGGTCGATGAAGAACCAGCTTATATTCTGGATCCTTGCAAAGTCGTCACGGTGGCTCCTGTAAGCATGATCCATCCTCCTCCGGGTAAGACCTTTGTGGCCGAGGGGGACAGAGAGAAGGTGCTTCACTGGGGACATTCCTCGAAGTTAGCAGGCCATGCTGGCATAAAGAAGACCCACCTTCTCATTACCCGCTACTACTGGTGGCCAGCGTTACGTCAAGATATCGAGGAGTTTATTGCCTCTTGTTCTTCTTGCGCTAAGAATAAAGTGCCTAGGCGATCTCCTCACGGAGGACTGCTTCCTCTCCCCGTCCCGTCTAGTCCGTGGCAGCATATAGCCATGGACTTCATCACCGATCTACCGAATTCCTCAGGTTGTACAGTCATCCTTACAGTGGTGGATCGGTTTTCCAAGATGGCTCATTTTGTTCCTCTGTCTGGTCTACCTTCGGCTCCAGAGTTGGCGAAGATCTTTGTTTCAGAAATCTTCAAACTTCACGGTTTTCCTCAAAACATCGTGTCTGACAGAGGTGTACAATTTACATCTCATTTTTGGAGGGCTTTATGCAAACTCTTAAAAGTGACTTTAGACTTTTCTTCGGCCTACCATCCTCAGACTAATGTTCAAGCAGAACGAACAAATCAAATTGTGGCTGCCTACCTTCGTCACTTTTCTAACGTCCACCAGAATGATTGGGTCAGTCTTCTGCCTTGGGCTGAGTTCGCATATAATAATCACTCCCATGAATCCTCTGCAAAGTCTCCTTTTTTCATTGTGTTTGGTCAACATCCGAATATGCCTCTCCCAGTTTCCTCAGTGTCTGCAGTACCAGCTGCTGATGCAGTAATTTCGGACTTTTCTTCTATATGGAGAGAGGTTAAAGAAGCACTTGAGATGGCATCTCTGAGGATGAAAAGACATGCGGACAAAAGACGTTTAGATTCTTCCCCGTTTTCTCCCGGTGACAAGGTCTGGCTTTCTTCACGGTACATTAGACTTAAGATTCCTTCTTGTAAACTTGGTCCTCGCTACATCGGTCCTTTTGAGATTCTGAGTCGAGTCAACGATGTCGCCTACAAGCTGAAGCTGCCCGCCTCGCTCCGTATTCCAAATACCTTTCACTAGAGTTGAGCGACCTTGACCTTTTTAGAGTCGAGCCGGGTTTTGCGAAACCCGACTATGTCCAAAGTCGGGTCGAGTGAAATCGGCCGATTATGACGTAAAGTCGGGATCGACCGAAACACGAAACCCAATGCAAGTCAATGGGGCAGCATAGTCGGCAGTGAGTGGGGGCCAGGAAAACACCTAGAGTACCCATTTTAATGTCAAAACCATCCATTCTTCTTAATGAAGCTTGTCAAGCGTAATTTACCTTATAATAATTGGAAGGCATTTGAAATTGGGGGTCATTTGGCTAAAGTTGTGGGGGGTAGGGCTGGTTCAAGTAATTAGTGGGCCCAGGAAATCTGGACCACGTCACGGCAGTGGAGCAGGGAGAGGTAAGTATTTCAACTTTGCAAGTGCTGTGAACCTGAGCAAGCAGGGGGGGCCCACTCGTTGGCATTGGCACTGGCACAGGGCCCCTCAAAGTACAGTGGTGTGTTTGCACGGCGGGGGCGCCTCCCACCGGCAGCAACACTTTTGCGTACTATGAGAGGCCCTGTGCCAGTGACGTCGCCAACTAGTATTCCTCCCCCCACCTGATGAAGGAACCTGCACTTTCATCTGCACCTTCCTCTTTGTCCCCGTGTAAGGTGGTATGGTATGCGGGAAGAGCAACCTGACTTTCAGCAGGGTCACAATGTTGTTGTGTAGCGTGCACGGGGAATGTTGCGTTATGGGTCAATGTACCAGCAGACTCATCTATCACTGGCTGGGCAATGGGCACGATGAAGTGGAAACACAGATATAGGCCCAAAGAAGAAAGTGGGCTAAATGCAGTTCAAAATTGGTAACACAGGAATAACCAGGGGGCATTGCAGTGGAGGACAACTGGAATGAGAGGCTGACACAGAGAGTAGGGCCAAATCAGTAAGTAGTCGAAATGCAGTTCAAAATTGGCAACCGTAGTAAACAGGCGGCACAGCTTTGTTCAGTGGAGGAGAACAGCAAGGAGTGGCAGACACCAATAGTAGGCCCCAACCCAACTAGTAGGCCAAATGCAGTCTAACATTAACAACTACTTAACGAGAGGCTGAAAATGGAATTTCAGGACAGGAAACCAGGAGAACAGCAAGGAGTGGCAGACACCGAGAGTAGGCCCCAAACCAACTAGTACGCCAAATGCAGTTGTTCCATTTAACCACAATTTAATGAGAGCCTGAAGATAGAAGCTCAGGAAAGGCAACCTGGGGAACACCTTGGAGTGTAACACACCATCTCTCTCCACCCCATACCCATTTTGTAGGCCTAATGCTGTGTACTTTTCTACAACTACTAAACGAGAGTCGGAAGACCGAAGCAATGGCAAGGAAACCTGGGGAACACCTTGGAGTGTAACACACCATCTCTCTCCACCCCATACCCAATTTGTAGGCCTAATGCAGCCTACTTTCCGACACCTACTAAACGAGAGCATGAAGATCGAAGTTCAGGAAAGGCAACCTGGGGAACACCTTGGAGTGTAACACACCATCTCTCTCCACCCCATACCCATTTTTTAGGCCTAATGCAGTGTACTTTTCTACAACTACTAAACGAGAGTCGGAAGACCGAAGCAATGGCAAGGAAACCTGGGGAACACCTTGGAGTGTAACACACCATCTCTCTCCACCCCATTCCCCATTTTTTAGGCCTAATGCAGCCTACTTTCCGACACCTACTAAACGAGAGCATGAAGATCGAAGCTCAGGAAAGGCAACCTGGGGAACACCTTGGAGTGTAACACACCATCTCTCTCCACCCCATACCCATTTTGTAGGCCTAATGCTGTGTACTTTTCTACAACTACTAAACGAGAGTCGGAAGACCGAAGCAATGGCAAGGAAACCTGGGGAACACCTTGGAGTGTAACACACCATCTCTCTCCACCCCATACCCAATTTGTAGGCCTAATGCAGCCTACTTTCCGACACCTACTAAACGAGAGCATGAAGATCGAAGCTCAGGAAAGGCAACCTGGGGAACACCTTGGAGTGTAACACACCATCTCTCTCCACCCCATACCCAATTTGTAGGCCTAATGCAGCCTACTTTCCGACACCTACTAAACGAGAGCATGAAGATCGAAGCTCAGGAAAGGCAACCTGGGGAACACCTTGGAGTGTAACACACCATCTCTCTCCACCCCATACCCATTTTTTAGGCCTAATGCAGTGTACTTTTCTACAACTACTAAACGAGAGTCGGAAGACCGAAGCAATGGCAAGGAAACCTGGGGAACACCTTGGAGTGTAACACACCATCTCTCTCCACCCCATTCCCCATTTTTTAGGCCTAATGCAGCCTACTTTCCGACACCTACTAAACGAGAGCATGAAGATCGAAGCTCAGGAAAGGCAACCTGGGGAACACCTTGGAGTGTAACACACCATCTCTCTCCACCCCATACCCATTTTGTAGGCCTAATGCAGCGTACTTTTCTACAACTACTAAACGAGAGCATGAAGATCGAAGCTCAGGAAAGGCAACCTGGTGAAAACCTTGGAGTGTAACACAACCTGTCTCTACACCCCATACCAAATTTGTAGGCCTAATGCAGCGTAGTTTCCACCAACTACTAAACGAGAGCCGGAAGATCGAAGCTCATGAAAGGCAACCCGGGGAACACCTTGGAGTGTAACACAACCTCTCTCTACACCACGAAAGGGCTGATTCTTAGGAAGGAAGGCTGTTGTAAATAAGCATTGCGCGTCCGAGGGTGATTATATTCTTATTCGGTATCTACTCACCCTCGGACGCGCCATGCTTCTTGATTTGTAATTAATGTTTATTTGCAATGTGCTTTTGACTTACTCAATTATTTTTTTAATTATTGATTTTATTAAATTAATAGTTTAACATCTTATTGGAAATAATTTAAAGGAGACGCGACAGGACAACACTCGGTGGATGCCATATCTGTGTTAACAACTCCAAAAAACTTTCAGTTAACTTCTTGCAGGAGAAAGAAATTGTAGCTGTTGGACCTTTGTAGTACAGTTCCAGATATTTGTTGTGTGTTTGTTTTGATTGTTAAAATGTCTGCATTTGAGATCTCAACACGATCTTATTTTTTATAATCAAATTAATTTTTTAAATATTTTATTAGGTTGGTTCAAGGGGTACACTGTTATGGCTGGCAATCAGGCAACACAGCGTGCAGTAATCAGCGCACATACAGAGATCTGGCAATAACTAAAAACAATAGGACGAGCTCTGAGACGTGGAATCTCTGTAGACTGCAGTACCTGATCTATCCTCACACAACTATAAGCAGCAGTGGATTGCGCCTATCACTACCTATGCAACTCGGCACTGCCTGAGGAGCTGACTAGCCTGAAGATAGAAATACAAGCCTGACTTACCTCAGAGAAATACCCCAAAGGAATAGGCAGCCCCCCACATATAATGACTGTTAGCAAGATGAAAAGACAAACGTAGGAATGAAATAGATTCAGCAAAGTGAGGCCCGATATTCTAGACAGAGCGAGGATAGCAAAGAGAACTATGCAGTCTACAAAAAACCCTAAAACAGAACCACGCAAAGGGAGGCAAAAAGACCCACCGTGCCGAACTAACAGCACGGCGGTGCACCCCTTTGCTTCTCAGAGCTTCCAGCAAAAGTTAATAGCAAGCTGGACAGAAAAAACAGAAAACAAACTAGAAGCACTTATCTAGCAGAGCAGCAGGCCCAAGGAACGATGCAGTAGCTCAGATCCAACACTGGAACATTGACAAGGAGCAAGGAAGACAGACTCAGGTGGAGCTAAATAGCAAGGCAGCCAACGAGCTCACCAAAACACCTGAGGGAGGAAGCCCAGAGACTGCAATACCACTTGTGACCACAGAAGTGAACTCAGCCACAGAATTCACAACAGTACCCCCCCCTTGAGGAGGGGTCACCGAACCCTCACCAGAACCCCCAGGCCGACCAGGATGAGCCACATGAAAGGCACGAACAAGATCTGGGGCATGGACATCAGAGGCAAAAACCCAGGAATTATCTTCCTGAGCATAACCCTTCCATTTGACCAGATACTGGAGTTTCCGTCTAGAGACACGAGAATCCAAAATCTTCTCCACAATATACTCCAATTCCCCCTCCACCAAAACAGGGGCAGGAGGCTCCACAGATGGAACCATAGGTGCCACGTATCTCCTCAACAACGACCTATGGAATACATTATGTATGGAAAAGGAGTCTGGGAGGGTCAGACGAAAAGACACCGGATTGAGAATCTCAGAAATCCTATACGGACCAATAAAACGAGGTTTAAATTTAGGAGAGGAAACCTTCATAGGAATATGACGAGAAGATAACCAAACCAGATCCCCAACACGAAGTCGGGGTCCCACACGGCATCTGCGATTAGCGAAAAGCTGAGCCTTCTCCTGGGACAAGGTCAAATTGTCCACTACCTGAGTCCAGATCTGCTGCAACCTGTCCACCACAGAATCCACACCAGGACAGTCCGAAGACTCAACCTGTCCTGAAGAGAAACGAGGATGGAACCCAGAATTGCAGAAAAATGGAGAGACCAAGGTAGCCGAGCTGGCCCGATTATTAATGGCGAACTCAGCCAACGGCAAAAATGACACCCAATCATCCTGGTCAGCGGAAACAAAACATCTCAAATATGTTTCCAAGGTCTGATTGGTTCGTTCGGTCTGGCCATTAGTCTGAGGATGGAAGGCCGAGGAGAAAGATAGGTCAATGCCCATCCTACCACAAAAGGCTCGCCAGAACCTCGAGACAAACTGGGAACCTCTGTCAGAAACAATATTCTCAGGAATGCCATGTAAACGAACCACATGCTGGAAGAACAAAGGCACCAAATCAGAGGAGGAAGGCAATTTAACCAAGGGCACCAGATGGACCATTTTAGAAAAGCGATCACAGACCACCCAAATGACCGACATTTTTTGAGAAACGGGAAGGTCAGAAATGAAATCCATCGAAATATGTGTCCAAGGCCTCTTCGGGACCGGCAAGGGCAAAAGCAACCCACTGGCACGTGAACAGCAGGGTTTAGCCCTAGCACAAATTCCACAGGACTGCACAAAAGCACGCACATCCCGTGACAGAGATGGCCACCAGAAGGATCTAGCAACCAACTCCCTGGTACCAAAGATTCCTGGATGACCGGCCAGCACCGAACAATGAAGTTCAGAGATAACTTTACTAGTCCACCTATCAGGGACGAACAGTTTCTCGGCCGGACAACGATCAGGTTTATTAGCCTGAAATTTCTGCAACACTCTCCGCAAATCAGGGGAGATGGCAGACACAATGACTCCTTCCTTGAGGATACTCGCCGGCTCAGATAACCCCGGAGAGTCGGGCACAAAACTCCTAGACAGAGCATCCGCCTTCACATTTTTAGAGCCCGGAATGTATGAAATCACAAAATCAAAACGAGCAAAAAATAACGACCAACGGGCCTGTCTAGGATTCAAGCGCTTGGCAGACTCAAGATAAGTAAGGTTCTTATGATCAGTCAAAACCACCACGCGATGCTTAGCACCCTCAAGCCAATGACGCCACTCCTCGAATGCCCACTTCATGGCCAGCAACTCTCAGTTGCCCACATCATAATTACGCTCAGCAGCAGAAAATTTCCTGGAAAAGAAAGCACATGGTTTGAACACTGAGCAACCAGAACCTCTCTGTGACAAAACCGCCCCTGCACCAATCTCAGAAGCATCAACCTCGACCTGGAACGGAAGAGAAACATCAGGTTGACACAACACAGGGGCACAGCAAAAACGACGCTTCAACTCCTGAAAAGCTTCCACGGCAGCAGAAGACCAATTAACCAAATCAGCACCCTTCTTGGTCAAATCGGTCAATGGTCTGGCAATGCTAGAAAAATTACAGATGAAGCGACGATAAAAATTAGCAAAGCCCAGGAATTTCTGCAGACTTTTTAGAGATGTCGGCTGAGTCCAATCCTGGATGGCCTGAACCTTAACCGGATCCATCTCGATAGTAGAAGGGGAAAAGATGAACCCCAAAAATGAAACTTTCTGCACACCGAAGAGACACTTTGATCCCTTCACGAACAAGGAATTAGCACGCAGTACCTGGAAAACCATTCTGACTTGCTTCACATGAGACTCCCAATCATCTGAGAAGATCAAAATGTCATCCAAGTAAACAATCAAGAATTTATCCAGATACTCACGGAAAATGTCATGCATAAAAGACTGAAAAACAGATGGAGCATTGGCAAGTCCGAACGGCATCACCAGATACTCAAAATGACCCTCGGGCGTATTAAATGCCGTTTTCCATTCATCTCCCTGCCTGATTCTCACCAGATTATACGCACCACGAAGATCAATCTTAGTAAACCAACTAGCCCCCTTAATCCGAGCAAACAAGTCAGAAATCAATGGCAAGGGATACTGAAACTTAACAGTGATCTTATTAAGAAGGCGGTAATCAATACACGGTCTTAGCGAACCATCCTTCTTGGCTACAAAAAAGAACCCTGCTCCCAATGGTGACGACGATGGGCGAATATGTCCCTTCTCCAGGGACTCCTTCACATAACTGCGCATAGCGGTGTGTTCAGGTACGGACAAATTAAATAAACGACCCTTAGGGAATTTACTACCAGGAATCAAATCGATAGCACAATCACAATTCCTATGCGGAGGTAGGGCATCAGACTTGGACTCTTCAAATACATCCTGAAAGTCCGACAAGAACTCTGGGATGTCAGAAGGAATGGATGACGAAATAGACAAAAATGGAACATCACCATGTACTCCCTGACAACCCCAGCTGGTTACCGACATAGAGTTCCAATCCAATACTGGATTATGGGTTTGTAGCCATGGCAACCCCAACACGACCACATCATGCAAATTATGCAGTACCAGAAAGCGAATAACTTCCTGATGTGCAGGAGCCATGCACATGGTCAGCTGGGCCCAGTACTGAGGCTTATTCTTGGCCAAAGGTGTAGCATCAATTCCTCTCAACGGAATAGGACACCGCAAAGGCTCCAAGAAAAATCCACAACGCCTAGCATAATCCAAATCCATCAGATTCAGGGCAGCGCCTGAATCCACAAACGCCATGACAGAATACGACGACAAAGAGCACATTAAGGTAATGGACAAAAGGAATTTGGACTGTACAGTACCAATAACGGCAGAGCTATCGAACCGCCTAGTGCGTTTAGGACAATTAGAAATAGCATGAGTAGAATCACCACAATAGAAACACAGTCTGTTCAGACGTCTGTGTTCTTGCCGTTCTACTTTAGTCATAGTCCTGTCGCACTGCATAGGCTCAGGTTTACTCTCAGACAATACCGCCAGATGGTGCACAGATTTACGCTCGCGCAAGCGACGACCGATCTGAATGGCCAAGGACATAGACTCATTCAAACCAGCAGGCATAGGAAATCCCACCATTACATCCTTAAGAGCTTCAGAGAGACCCTTTCTGAACAAAGCCGCTAGTGCAGATTCATTCCACAGAGTGAGTACTGACCACTTCCTAAATTTCTGACAATATACTTCTACATCATCCTGACCCTGGCATAAAGCCAGCAGATTTTTCTCAGCCTGATCCACTGAATTAGGCTCATCGTAAAGCAATCCCAGCGCCTGGAAAAATGCATCAACATTACTCAATGCAGAATCTCCTGGTGCAAGAGAAAACGCCCAGTCCTGTGGGTCGCCGCGCAAAAAAGAAATAATAATCAAAACCTGTTGAATAGGATTACCAGAAGAATGAGGTTTCAAGGCCAAAAATAGCTTACAATTATTTCTGAAGCTCAGGAACTTAGTTCTGTCACCAAAAAACAAATCAGGAATCGGAATTCTTGGTTCTAGCATCGATTTCTGATCAATAGTATCTTGAATCTTTTGTACATTTACAATGAGATTATCCATTGAGGAGCACAGAGCCTGAATATCCATGTCCACAGCTGTGTCCTGAAGCACTCTAATGTCTAGGGGAAAAAAAAGACTGAAGACAGAGCTAAGAAAAAAAAAATGATGTCAGGATTTCTTTTTTCCCTCTATTGGGAATCATTGGTGTGGCTCCTTGTACTGTTATGGCTGGCAATCAGGCAACACAGCGTGCAGTAATCAGCGCACATACAGAGATCTGGCAATAACTAAAAACAATAGGACGAGCTCTGAGACGTGGAATCTCTGTAGACTGCAGTACCTGATCTATCCTCACACAACTATAAGCAGCAGTGGATTGCGCCTATCACTACCTATGCAACTCGGCACTGCCTGAGGAGCTGACTAGCCTGAAGATAGAAATACAAGCCTGACTTACCTCAGAGAAATACCCCAATGGAATAGGCAGCCCCCCACATATAATGACTGTTAGCAAGATGAAAAGACAAACGTAGGAATGAAATAGATTCAGCAAAGTGAGGCCCGATATTCTAGACAGAGCGAGGATAGCAAAGAGAACTATGCAGTCTACAAAAAACCCTAAAACAGAAGCACGCAAAGGGGGGCAAAAAGACCCACCGTGCCGAACTAACAGCACGGCGGTGCACCCCTTTGCTTCTCAGAGCTTCCAGCAAAAGTTAATAGCAAGCTGGACAGAAAAAACAGAAAACAAACTAGAAGCACTTATCTAGCAGAGCAGCAGGCCCAAGGAACGATGCAGTAGCTCAGATCCAACACTGGAACATTGACAAGGAGCAAGGAAGACAGACTCAGGTGGAGCTAAATAGCAAGGCAGCCAACGAGCTCACCAAAACACCTGAGGGAGGAAGCCCAGAGACTGCAATACCACTTGTGACCACAGAAGTGAACTCAGCCACAGAATTCACAACAGTACACGGGCCGCAGTAGACAGGTCAGTGGAGGCCTAGTGGAAGGAGGGACCGCAGATGCGCCACTGTTTCACCCATACACAATTAGTAGGCCTAATGCAGCGTAGTTTCCAACAACTACTAAACGAGAGCCGGAAGATCGAAGCTCAGGAAAGGCAACCTGGGGAACACCTTGGAGTGTAACACAACCTCTCTCTACACCACGGAAGGGCTGATTCTTAGGAAGGAAGGCTGTTTTAAATAAGCATTGCGCGTCCGAGGGTGATTATATTCTTATTCGGTATCTACTCACCCTCGGACGCGCCATGCTTCTTGATTTGTAATTAATGTTTATTTGCAATGTGCTTTTGACTTACTCAATTATTTTTTTAATTATTGATTTTATTAAATTAATAGTTTAACATCTTATTGGAAATAATTTAAAGGAGACGCGACAGGACAACACTCGGTGGATGCCATATCTGTGTTAACAACTCCAAAAAACTTTCAGTTAACTTCTTGCAGGAGAAATAAATTGTAGCTGTTGGACCTTTGTAGTACAGTTCCAGATATTTGTTGTGTGTTTGTTTTGATTGTTAAAATGTCTGCATTTGAGATCTCAACACGATCTTATTTTTTATAATCAAATTAATTTTTTTTATATTTAATGATGTTGGTTCAAGGGGTACACGGGCAGCAATAGACAGGTCAGTGGAGGCCTAGTGGAAGGAGTGACGGCAGACAGGCATCAAAGGCCTAACATTGGGCTGGCTGTAGGCAAGTTAAAATTGGTTCCAGGGGAACACGGCCATCAGTGGCCTGGTCAGTGTAGTTGTAGTTGAAAGAACGGGACGCAGACAGGCTTCGAAGGCCTAACATAATAACATAGGGCTGGCTGTAGGCAAGTTAAAATTGGTTCCAGGGGAACACGGCCATCAGTGGCCTGGTCAGTGTAGTTGTAGTTGAAAGAACGGGACGCAGACAGGCTTCGAAGGCCTAACATAACAAACTTGGGCTGGCTGTAGGCACTTTTAAATTGGTTCCAGGGGTACACGGGCAGCAGTGGTCTGGTCAGTGGAAGTCTAGTGGAAGGAGTGACCGCAGACAGGCTTCCAAGGCCTAACATAACAAACTTGGGCTGGCTGTAGGCACTTTTAAATTGGTTCCAGGGGTACACGGGCAGCAGTGGTCTGGTCAGTGGAAGTCTAGTGGAAGGAGTGACCGCAGACAGGCTTCCAAGGCCTAACATAACAAACTTGGGCTGGCTGTAGGCACTTTTAAATTGGTTCCAGGGGTACACGGGCAGCAGTGGTCTGGTCAGTGGAAGTCTAGTGGAAGGAGTGACCGCAGACAGGCTTCCAAGGCCTAACATAACAAACTTGGGCTGGCTGTAGGCACTTTTAAATTGGTTCCAGGGGTACACGGGCAGCAGTGGTCTGGTCAGTGGAAGTCTAGTGGAAGGAGTGACCGCAGACAGGCTTCCAAGGCCTAACATAACAAACTTGGGCTGGCTGTAGGCACTTTTAAATTGGTTCCAGGGGTACACGGGCAGCAGTGGTCTGGTCAGTGGAAGTCTAGTGGAAGGAGTGACCGCAGACAGGCTTCCAAGGCCTAACATAACAAACTTGGGCTGGCTGTAGGCACTTTTAAATTGGTTCCAGGGGTACACGGGCAGCAGTGGTCTGGTCAGTGGAAGTCTAGTGGAAGGAGTGACCGCAGACAGGCTTCCAAGGCCAAACATAACAAACTTGGGCTGGCTGTAGGCACTTTTAAATTGGTTCCAGGGGTACACGGGCAGCAGTGGTCTGGTCTGTGGAAGTCTAGTGGAAGGAGTGACCGCAGACAGGCTTCGAAGGCCTAACATAACAAACTTGGGCTGGCTGTAGGCACTTTTAAATTGGTTCCAGGGGTACACGGGCAGCAGTGGTCTGGTCTGTGGAAGTCTAGTGGAAGGAGTGACCGCAGACAGGCTTCGAAGGCCTAACATAACAAACTTGGGCTGGCTGTAGGCACTTTTAAATTGGTTCCAGGGGTACACGGGCAGCAGTGGTCTGGTCAGTGGAAGTCTAGTGGAAGGAGTGACCGCAGACAGGCTTCCAAGGCCTAACATTACAAACTTGGGCTGGCTGTAGGCACTTTTAAATTGGTTCCAGGGGTACACGGGCAGCAGTGGTCTGGTCTGTGGAAGTCTAGTGGAAGGAGTGACCGCAGACAGGCTTCGAAGGCCTAACATAACAAACTTGGGCTGGCTGTAGGCACTTTTAAATTGGTTGCAGGGGTACACGGGCAGCAGTGGTCTGGTCAGTGGAAGTCTAGTGGAAGGAGTGACCGCAGACAGGCTTCGAAGGCCTAACATAACAAAATTGGGCTGGCTGTAGGCACTTTTAAATTGGTTCCAGGGGTACATGGGCAGCAGTGTATGGTCAGTGGAAGTCTAGTGGAAGGAGTGACGGCAGACAGTCTTCGAAGGCCTAACATAACAAAATTGGGCTGACTGTAGGCACTTTTAAATTGGTTCCAGGGTAACACGGCCAGCAGTGGCCTGGTCAGTGTAGTAGTTGTAGAAAGAAGGGACCGCAGACAGGCTTCGAAGGCCTAACATAACAAAAATGTCAAAACAATGGTATTGTCAGTGCCAGGCATTGAAGGATGTCAGCGCCTAGACTACACATTGGTGAAGCTGTGAGAGATAATTTTGCTAGTGGTAGAGCACTGTTTGAGCTGGGGGGGGGACTGTCTTGTGGCCGGCGGTACAGGCACAGGGCCCCTCATATTACAACGGTGTGTCTGACGTTGGGTGCGCACCACCACCGCCAGAGACACTTTATTGTACTATGAGGGACCCAGTGGCAGTGCCGTCGACCAAAAGCGGCCACACCCACCTCTTCAGACAAACAGCACTCTCAAGGGTCCAAGCGCAAAGTGGCGATAGCACGGCCCCGTGTGGGGAGTTTGGCCATTTCGTGAGGTGGAAACATGTCGTATGCTGGACAATCAGGTGAAGAAAATTACGAGATTGGAAAAGTCATTCAGAATAGTCCACAGGCAAGACCTTTTCATAGGAAAGCTAGGTGTCAGCCGGGCAGGGTGGGGCAAAAGATTTTGAAATCCAGTTGTGGTTCATTTTAATGAAGGTTAGATCATCTACATTTTGGGTAGCCAGACGAGTCCTTTTTTCTGTTAGTATTGAACCTGCAGCA
Organism: Ranitomeya imitator; assembly: GCF_032444005.1. Lineage (NCBI taxonomy): Eukaryota > Metazoa > Chordata > Amphibia > Anura > Dendrobatidae > Ranitomeya > Ranitomeya imitator. Next base: position 97,834,336 of record NC_091289.1, on the reverse strand, counting down.
CTGAATACTCTTTCTGATAGGACACTAGCTGCCGGGCAAGCAAGCTCCTGCAATGCATATTCTGCCAATTCTGGCCAGGTGTCTAATTTGGATGCCCAGTAATCAAATGGGAATGACGGTTGAGGGAGAACGTCGATAAGGGATGAAAAATAGTTTGTAACCATACTGGACAAATGTTGTCTCCTGTCACTTTGAATTGATGCTGCAGTACCTGTCCTGTCTGCGGTCATAGAAAAATCACTCCACAACCTGGTCAGAAAACCCCTCTGGCCAACGCCACTTCTGATTTCTGCCCCTCTAACACCTCTGGTCTGCTGGCCCCTGGAGCTCGTGTGAGAACGATCACGGGCGCTGTGTGCAGGGAATGCCAGAAGCAAACGGTCAACAAGAGTTGAATGTTTTGTTGCTAATATTAGTTCCAAGTTCTCATGTGGCATAATATTTTGCAATTTGCCTTTATAGCGAGGATCAAGGAGGCAGGCCAACCAGTAATCGTCATCGTTCATCATTTTTGTAATGCGTGTGTCCCTTTTGAGGATACGCAAGGCATAATCCGCCATGTGGGCCAAAGTTCCCGTTGTCAAATCTGCGGTTGTGCTTGGTTGAGGGGCAGTTGCAGGCAAATCTACGTCACTTGTGTCCCTCAAAAAAACAGAACCCGGCCTTGCCACGCCACCAATTTCCCGTGCCCCCGGGAAAGCTTCCTCATTAAAAATATACTCATCCCCATCATCCTCCTCATCCTCCACCTCCTCTTCGCCCGGTACCTCGTCATGTACACTGCCCTGACCAGACAATCGCTGACTGTTATCAAGGCTTTCCTCTTCCTCTGGTGCAGACGCCTGATCCTTTATGTGCGTCAAACTTTGCATCAGCAGACGCATTAGGGGGATGCTCATGCTTATTATGGCGTTGTCTGCACTAACCAGCCGTGTGCATTCCTCAAAACACTGAAGGACTTGACACATGTCTTGAATCTTCGACCACTGCACACCTGACAACTCCATGTCTGCCATCCTACTGCCTGCCCGTGTATGTGTATCCTCCCACAAAAACATAACAGCCCGCCTCTGTTCGCACAGTCTCTGAAGCATGTGCAGTGTTGAGTTCCACCTTGTTGCAACGTCTATGATTAGGCGATGCTGGGGAAGGTTCAAAGAACGCTGATAGGTCTGCATACGGCTGGAGTGTACAGGCGAACGGCGGATATGTGCGCAAAGTCCACGCACTTTGAGGAGCAGGTCGGATAACCCCGGATAACTTTTCAGGAAGCACTGCACCACCAGGTTTAAGGTGTGAGCCAGGCAAGGAATGTGTTTCAGTTGGGAAAGGGAGATGGCAGCCATGAAATTCCTTCCGTTATCACTCACTACCTTGCCTGCCTCAAGATCTACAGTGCCCAGCCACGACTGCGTTTCTTGCTGCAAGAACTCGGACAGAACTTCCGCGGTGTGTCTATTGTCGCCCAAACACTTCATAGCCAATACAGCCTGCTGACGTTTGCCAGTAGCTGCCCCATAATGGGAGACCTGGTGTGCAACAGTGCGGATGGAGTGTTTGTGCGACTGCGGTCTGTGGACGAGCTCTTGCTTCTGCAGGAGGACGAGGAGGAGGAGGAGGAGGAGGGGGTGCGAACGGCTACAGACAACTGTTTACTAGACCGTGGGCTAGGCAGAACTGTCCCAAACTTGCTGTCCCCTGTGGACCCTGAATCCACCACATTTACCCAGTGTGCCGTGATGGACACGTAACGTCCCTGGCCATGCCTACTGGTCCATGCATCTGTTGTCAGGTGCACCTTTGTGCTCACAGATTGCCTGAGTGCATGGACGATGCGCTCTTTAACATGCTGGTGGAGGGCTGGGATGGCTTTTCTGGAAAAAAAGTGTCGACTGGGTAGCTCGTAGCGTGGTACAGCGTAGTCCATCAGGTCTTTGAAAGCTTCGCTTTCAACTAACCGGTAGGGCATCATCTCTAACGAGATTAGTCTAGCTATGTGGGCGTTCAAACCCTGTGTACGCGGATGCGAGGCTAAGTATTTCCTTTTTCTAACCATAGTCTCATGTAGGGTGAGCTGGACTGGAGAGCTGGAGATCGTGGAACTAGCGGGGGTGCCGGTGGACATGGCAGACTGAGAGACGGTGGGAGATGGTATTGTTGCCGCCGGTGCCCTAGATGCAGTGTTTCCTACTACGAAACTGGTGATTCCCTGACCCTGACTGCTTTGGCCTGGCAAAGATACCTGCACAGATACAGCAGGTGGTGCGCTAAATGGTGGTCCTACACTGCCGGAAGGGATGTTGCGTTGATGACTAGCTTCATTGGCCGAGGGTGCAACAACCTTAAGGGACGTTTGGTAGTTAGTCAAAGCTTTCAAATGCATGGTGGTTAAATGTCTATGCATGCAACTAGTATTGAGACTTTTCAGATTCTGACCTCTGCTTAAGGAAGTAGAACATTTTTGACAGATGACTTTGCGCTGATCAATTGGATGTTGTTTAAAAAAATGCCAGACTGCACTCTTTCTAGCATCGGATACCTTTTCAGGCATTGCAGACTGAGCTTTAACCGGATGGCCACGCTGTCCTCCACCAGGTTTTGGCTTTGCCACGCGTTTTGGGCAAGATACGGGCCCGGCAGATGGAACCTGTGGCGATGTTGATGCCTGCTGCGGCCCCTCCTCCTCCTCTGCTTCAGAACTGCTGCCGCCTGCACCCTGTTCCCCCAATGGCTGCCAATCGGGGTCAAGAACTGGGTCATCTAATAACTCTTCTTGTACCTCCTGCGCAACTTCGTCTGTGTCACCGTGTCGTTCGGTGGTATAGCGTTCGTGATGGGGCAACATAGTCTCATCAGGGTCTGATTCTTGATCAGCACCCTGCGAGGGCAATGTTGTGGTCTGAGTCAAAGGACCAGCATAGTAGTCTAGCTGTGGCTGTGCGTCAGTGCACTCCATGTCAGATTCAACTTGTAATGGGCATGGACTGTTAACTGCTTCACTTTCTAAGCCAGGGACGGTATATGTAAAGAGCTCCATGGAGTAACCCGTTGTGTCGCCTGCTGCATTCTTCTCTGTTGTTGTTTTTGCTGAAGAGGACAAGGAAGTGACTTGTCCCTGACCGTGAACATCCACTAACGACGCGCTGCTTTTACTTTTACCAGTTTCACGAGAGGAGGCAAAAGAGCTAGAGGCTGAGTCAGCAAGATAAGCCAAAACTTGCTCTTGCTGCTCCGGCTTTAAAAGCGGTTTTCCTAATCCCAGAAAAGGGAGCGTTCGAGGCCTTGTGTAGCCGGACGACGAACCTGGCTCCACAGCTCCAGACTTAGGTGCAATATTTTTTTCCCCACGACCACCTGATGCTCCACCACTACCACTACCCTCATTACCAGCTGACAATGAACGCCCCCGGCCACGACCTCTTCCACTAGACTTCCTCATTGTTTTAAAAACGTAACCAAACTAACGTTATTTGTTGCAGTCACACAACTTACACGGTGAGCTATAACTTCAGTATGATTTAGCTACCCCTTTACAGGTTGGTGAGACCACAGCGAAAATCAGGCCCAATGTTACACACTCTTTTTTTGGTGGCTGCAAATTAGAGAGATGCCCCACACGCAGGACTGTCACTGAAGCACAAATGTTAATATTAATGTCACACTATTATTTTTTTTTTATTTTTTTTTTTTTCAGGAACACTTTAGAAACCCCCCAAAAAAAAAAATAGATTTTTGCAGGGAGAATTTAGAAAACAAATGTAACAAACTATATGCTTTCTATGGGCCACTGAGTGAGAGATGACGCACACAGGAATCAGGAGTGGCACACAAGCAGAAAGGCCAATATTAATCTCCCACTGTTTTTTTTGGTTGTTTTTTTTTTTTTTTTTTCAGGGAGACTTTAGAAAAAAAAATAATAAAAAAAATATGATTTTATCAGGAAGAATTTAGAAACCAAATAAAATAAAATGATTTTTTCAGGGAGAATTTATAAAACAAATAAAAACAAAAATAGGCGTTCTATGGCCCACTGACTGAGAGATGACGCACACAGGAGTCAGGAGTGGCACACAAGCCCAGAGGCCAATATTTTTCTACCAATGATTGATGTAGTTATTTTTTCTGGTAGATTTTGGAACCCAAATCAAGGAAAAAAAATATAGGCTTTCTATGGACCACAATTGGAGAGAGAGAGAGAGAGAGAGAGAGAGAGAGATGGCACACCCAGGAGTCAAGACTGGCACACAAGCAGAAAGGCCAATATTAATCTCCCACTGTTTTTTTTGGTTGTTTTTTTTTTTTTTTTTTCAGGGAGACTTTAGAAAAAAAAATAATAAAAAAAATATGATTTTATCAGGAAGAATTTAGAAACCAAATAAAATAAAATGATTTTTTCAGGGAGAATTTATAAAACAAATAAAAACAAAAATAGGCGTTCTATGGCCCACTGACTGAGAGATGACGCACACAGGAGTCAGGAGTGGCACACAAGCCCAGAGGCCAATATTTTTCTACCAATGATTGATGTAGTTATTTTCTCTGGTAGATTTTGGAACCCAAATCAAGGAAAAAAAATATAGGCTTTCTATGGACCACAATTGGAGAGAGAGAGAGAGAGAGAGAGAGAGATGGCACACCCAGGAGTCAAGACTGGCACACAAGCAGAAAGGCCAATATTAATCTCCCACTGTTTTTTTTGGTTGTTTTTTTTTTTTTTTTTTCAGGGAGACTTTAGAAAAAAAAATAATAAAAAAATATGATTTTATCAGGAAGAATTTAGAAACCAAATAAAATAAAATGATTTTTTCAGGGAGAATTTATAAAACAAATAAAAACAAAAATAGGCGTTCTATGGCCCACTGACTGAGAGATGACGCACACAGGAGTCAGGAGTGGCACACAAGCCCAGAGGCCAATATTTTTCTACCAATGATTGATGTAGTTATTTTCTCTGGTAGATTTTGGAACCCAAATCAAGGAAAAAAAATATAGGCTTTCTATGGACCACAATTGGAGAGAGAGAGAGAGAGAGAGAGAGAGATGGCACACCCAGGAGTCAAGACTGGCACACAAGCAGAAAGGCCAATATTAATCTCCCACTGTTTTTTTTGGTTGTTTTTTTTTTTTTTTTTTCAGGGAGACTTTAGAAAAAAAAATAATAAAAAAAATATGATTTTATCAGGAAGAATTTAGAAACCAAATAAAATAAAATGATTTTTTCAGGGAGAATTTATAAAACAAATAAAACCAAAAATAGGCGTTCTATGGCCCACTGACTGAGAGATGACGCACCCAGGAGTCAAGACTGGCACACAAGCAGAAAGGCCAATATTAATCTCCCACTGTTTTTTTTTTTTTTTTTTTTTTTCAGGGAGACTTTAGAAAAAAAAATAATTAAAAAAATATGATTTTATCAGGAAGAATTTAGAAACCAAATAAAATAAAATTATTTTTTCAGGGAGAATTTAGAAAACAAATAAAACCAAAAATAGGCGTTCTATGGCCCACTGACTGAGAGAGAGAGAGAGATGGCACGCTTAGTACTGGCACACAAGCCCAAAGGGCAATATTAATCTCCCTTTTTTTTTCAGGGAGAATTTCTAAAACCCAAAAAAAAAAAAAATAGGCTTTCTATGGCCCACTATTTGTGAGAGAGATGGGACGCTCAGGACTGGCACAGATGGCACGCTCAGGACTGGCACAGAAGCCCAGAGGCCAATATTAATCTCCCTTTTTTTCTGGGAGAATTTATAAAACCAAAAAAATATTTAAATAGGCTTTCTATGGCCCACTATTTGTGAGAGAGATGGCACGCTCAGGACTGGCACAGATGGCACGCTCACAACTGGCACACAAGCCCAGAGGCCAATATTAATCTCCCTTTTTTCAGGGAAAATTTATAAAACCAAAAAAAAAATTAAATAGGCTTTCTATGGCCCACTATTTGTGAGAGAGATGGCACGCTCAGGACTGGCACAGATGGCACGCTCACAACTGGCACACAACCCCAGAGGCCAATATTAATCTCCCTTTTTTTCAGGGAGAATTTATAAAACCAAAAAAAAAAATTAAATAGGCTTTCTATGGCCCACTATTTGTGAGAGAGATGGCACGCTCAGGGCTGGCACAGATGGCACGCTCACAACTGGCACACAAGCCCAGAGGCCAATATTAATCTCCCTTTTTTCAGGGAAAATTTATAAAACCAAAAAAAAAATTAAATAGGCTTTCTATGGCCCACTATTTGTGAGAGAGATGGCACGCTCAGGACTGGCACAGATGGCACGCTCACAACTGGCACACAAGCCCAGAGGCCAATATTAATCTCCCTTTTTTTCAGGGAGAATTTATAAAACCAAAAAAAAAATTAAATAGGCTTTCTATGGCCCACTATTTGTGAGAGAGATGGCACGCTCAGGGCTGGCACAGATGGCACGCTCAGGACTGGCACACAAGCCCAGAGGCCAATATTAATCTCCCTTTTTTTCAGGGAGAATTTATAAAACCCAAAAAAAAATTAAATAGGCTTTCTATGGCCCACTATTTGTGAGAGAGATGGCACACTCAGGACTGGCACACAAGCCCAAAGGCCAATATTAATCTCCCACTGTATTTTTATCAGGGAGAATTTATACACCCCACAAAAAAAAATACAGAAAAATGAATAGGCTTTCTATGGCCCACTATGTGAGAGAGATGGCACACACAGGGATGGCACTCTAGCAGAAATGCCAAATTGCCAATCTTAATCTCCCACCAAAAAAAAAAAAAAAAAACAGGGAATGTCCTACAATTACTATCTCCCTGCCTGCAGTAATCTCAGCCAGGTATGGCAGGCAGCTACTATCTCCCTGCCTGCAGTAATCTCAGCCATGTATGGCAGGCAGCAATAAGGAGTGGACTGATGCACAAATGAAATAAAAAGTGTGGACAAACAAAAAAGATAGCTGTGCAGAAAGGAAGGAACAAGAGGATTTGTGCTTTGAAAAAAGCAGTTGGTTTGCACAGCGGCGTACACACAGCAATGCAGCTATCAGGGAGCCTTCTAGGGCAGCCCAATGAGCTACAGCGCTGAGGGGAAAAAAAAAAAAAAAAAACTTCCACTGTCCCTGCACACCGAGGGTGGTGTTGGACAGTGCAAATCGCTGCAGCACAAGCGGTTTTGTGGTTAATGGACCCTGCCTAACGCTATCCCTGCTTCTGACAAAGCGGCAGCAACCTCTCCCTAAGCTCAGATCAGCAGCAGTAAGATGGCGGTCGGCGGGAACGCCTCTTTATAGCCCCTGTGACGTCGCAGACAGCAAGCCAATCACTGCAATGCCCTTCTCTAAGATGGTGGGGACCAGGACCTATGTCATCACGCTGCCCACACTCTGCGTTTACCTTCATTGGCTGAGAAATGGCGCTTTTCGCGTCATTGAAACGTGACTTTGGCGCGAAAGTCGCGTACCGCATGGCCGACCCCGCACAGGGGTCGGATCGGGTTTCATGAAACCCCGACTTAGCCAAAAGTCGGCGACTTTTGAAAATGTTCGACCCGTTTCGCTCAACCCTACCTTTCACGTATCTTTGCTCAAACCTGTTATTTTTAACCGCTTTCATCCATCTTCCTGTATCTCTCCTCAGCCCGCTCGTGCTGATAACGTTTTTGAGGTGAGGGATATTTTGGCTATGAAGAGGGTTCGAGGAAAAAAATTCTTTTTGGTGGATTGGATGGGTTTCGGTCCCGAGGAGAGATCTTGGGAGCCGCTGGAGAATATTAATGCACCTCGTCTTCTAAACAAATTTCTATCTAGTTTTGGGAGAGGGGATCTTAAAGAGGGGGGTACTGTTATGGCCACCGCTGCTCGTCCGCGTCGCGCCGCTTCTGGCCGCCGGCGCGCTGCCCCTGCTTGCGCTGGCCGCACTTCATTCGGGTCCCGGCACGTCATTCCTCCTGCGGCGCCGGCTCCTTCCGCCGCTGCTCGTCCCCGCCGCATTACTTCCGGGGGACGGCACGCTCGTCGTCTGCTGGCCCCGCCTCCTCCTCGTTCTGATGGGGATGTTCGGTGTCTGCGCCGGCGCGCGGGGGTCTCTGGAGGGCGCCTACGCCCCTGTCTGGCTTCTCCTACTTCCGGGATCCGGCACTCCAACCAATCCCGGTAAGACCCTCACTATTTCAGGCCACCTCCCCTGCTAGGAGGTGCCTGAGTGTCAATTGCTTTTTGCTTTGTCTCTGGCCTCTTCTGCTCTTGTGCTCGTACCTTCCGGTACTTCTTGTGTTCCTTCCGCCTGTGTGTCTTTACATTTTCCCGTCATCCCTTCCGTTTTTGTCTTTGCAGCTTCGCCTTCGTCTCCTGCTTCCCTCCAGTTCAGCTTGTCTGCCTGTCTTCGTGTCTTCCATTGTGCTCCAGCTTCCCTGCCTCCGTGTATCCCGCTCCTGTGTTCCGTTCAGTGTCTTCCTTTATTATTTCTTCCTGAGCCGTCCCTTCTGGTATCTGCTACCGTGGTAGGGTCTTCTTCGGGTCTGCCCCAGCCAGTCCCTGTATAGGGGTTGGTTAACACCTGGTCCGCTCACCCGGAGGTAGTACCTTGCCACGGTCCAGAGGGTCCACTCTCGCTTTCGTCTCAGATAGCGTAACACCAACCAAGTATTGAGTGAATTTACTTAACATACATTTAAGTAGGCAAGCATTTCGGATTCTAAAAAAAATTTTCAAGCAGGTGTTATAATGTTTTCTAATTTACTGAGATAATGACTTTCAGGTTTTCATTGGCTGTAAGCCATAATCATCAACATTAACAGAAATAAACACTTGAAATAGATCACTATGTTATGACTTTATATAATATATGAATTTCACTTTTTATATTGAAGAACTGAAATAAATTAACTTTTGATGAAATTCTAATTTAGTAAGAAGCACTTGTAAGTAGTATTCTGCTGTTCTTATCAGTCTTCATAACCAGTAAACAAGTTTTAATCAACTAATATGTCATTTAACACTCACCAAAGGGGCAAAATCGATATCCGACAATCACTCTTTTGGTACTCTCTTTCATACCTAAAAATGGCAAGCATTTGCTGTATGTATCTGTTTTCCATTTTTCAGCATTTTTTAATTACGTGTTTTAGTCCTTTTTTTTTGGGGGGGGGGGGATATTTTTTTTTAGGATGAATACATTTGACATTCCATTGTTAATGCAAGCCTAAAGGAGGTGTCACAGTCAAGTGGAAAATGAGTAAAGTAGGTCGCCTTTACTAGACATTTGACTCCTAGAATCCCCTTAACATAAGTTACCATCATGAGTTCTTGGTGCCTTTCTGACACTACATATTTTTCTTGCTCTAAAAAAATGCAGCTTATTACAGTTCTAGGAGAATGATTTGGATTTATAGAACTCTCATTCCCACTGTGCTTTTTTTCTACGTGTAAACTGACTTGTGATGTGTTTTTGAAATCTGCAATATGTAAATTGCTATTGCGGTAAATACAGTTAGGTCCATATATATTTGGACAGAGACAACATTTTTCTAATTTTGGTTATAGACATTACCACAATGAATTTTAAACGAAACAATTCAGATGCAGTTGAAGTTCAGACTTTCAGCTTTCATTTGAGGGTATCCACATTAAAATTGGATGAAGGGTTTAGGAGTTTCAGCTCCTTAACATGTGCCACCCTGTTTTTAAAGGGACCAAAAGTAATTGGACAGATTAAATAATTTTAAATATAATGTTCATTTCTAGTACTTGGTTGAAAACCCTTTGTTGGCAATGACTGCCTGAAGTCATGAACTCGTGGACATCACCAGACACCGTGTTTCCTCCTTTTTGATGCTCTGCCAGGCCCTCACTGTGGTGGTTTTCAGTTGCTGTTTTTTGTGGGTTTTTCTGTCTGAAGTTTAGTCTTTAACAAGTGAAATGCATGCTCAATTGAATTGAGATCAGGTGACTGACTTGGCCATTCAATAATATTCCACTTCTTTGCTTTAATAAACTCCTGGGTTGCTTTGGCTTTATGTTTTGGGTCATTGTCCATCTGTAGTATGAAACGACGACCAATCAGTTTGGCTGCATTTGGCTGGATCTGAGCACACAGTATGTCTCTGAATACCTCAGAATTCATTTGGCTGCTTCTGTCCTGTGTCACATCATCAATAAACACTAGTGACCCAGTGCCACTGGCAGCCATGCATGCCGAGCCATCACACTGCCTCTGCCGTGTTTTACAGATGATGTGGTATGCTTTGGATCATGAGCTGTACCACGCCTTCGCCATACTTTTCTCTTTCCATCATTCTGGTAGAGGTTGATCTTGGTTTCATCTGTCCAAAGAATGTTCTTCCAGAACTGTGCTGGCTTTTTTAGATGTTTTAGCAAAGTCCAGTCTAGCCTTTTTATTCTTGATGCTTATGAGTGGCTTGCACCGTGCAGTGAACCTTCTGTATTTACTTTCATGCAGTCTTCTCTTTATGGTAGATTTGGATATTGATACGCCGACCTCCTGGAGAGTGTTGTTCACTTGGTTGGCTGTTGTGAAAGGGTTTCTCTTCCCCATGGAGATTATTCTGCGATCATCCACCACTGTTGTCTTCCGTGGGCACCCAGGTCTTTTTGCATTGATGAGTTCACCAGTGCTTTCTTTCTTTCTCAGGATGTACCAAACTAGATTTTGCCACTCCTAATATTGTAGCAATTTCTCAGATGTTTTTTTTCTGTTTTCGCAGCTTAAGGATGCCTTGTTTCACCTGCATGGAGAGCTCCTTTGACCGCATGTTTACTTCTCAGCAAAACCTTCCAAATGCAAGCACCATACCTCAAATCAACTCCAGGCCTTTTATCTGCTTAATTGAGAATGACATAACGAAGGGATTGCCCACACCTGTCCATGAAATAGCCTTGGAGTCAATTGTCCAATTACTTTTGGTCCCTTTAAAAACAGGGTGGCACATGTTAAGGAGCTGAAACTCCTAAACCCTTCATCCAATTTTAATGTGGATACCCTCAAATGGAAGCTGAAAGTCTGAACTTCAACTGCATCTGAATTGTTTTGTTTAAAATTCATTGTGGTAATGTCTATAACCAAAATTTGAAAAATGTTGTCTCTGTCCAAATATATATGGACCTAACTGTATGTGTTTTGCTTGCGGATTTTTCCCATAGAATTGAATGAATTGAAGAAAGTCTGCAGGTAATTAATACATGTCCTAACAGTGCATTTCACAAAGGAAGCAAACTAAAAACAAATGTAATTTGCAAATGACTTTATTAATAAAGTTTTATCAAAGCTAAATAACAGGAGTCATCCAAAACAAAGTTAGTTTTATTTAAAACATGACAAAACATAAGGACACCAAAACAGCAGCTGAAAAAATGCACTAAAAATGCAATTAAAATATGCAAGTAACCTAATTTATCCACTTGATCCAGAAATGCTGCTGAAAATCTGTAACCAAAAATACTCATTATGGAAACTTAGCTTCAAAATTATGATTTGCGATATAAAAACTGTGACTACAAATACAAACAGGAATTCTAGGTTAGGAGTTTCAATACTTAGCAGAAAAAAGGGCAGTGGTGTTTACTTGCCCAGGTCCCAGAACTGATGCAGCAAACCCATGTAATAAAGATGGCAGCAACACAGGTGGAAAATACTGATGAGACAACCACTCACAGCCTGACAATTCATAGAGGGGGTGATTGCTGAGTATATGATTGCACAAAAGCAGCTTGCAGAGGGCATTGGTCACACACAGGTAATACACAGTGCCTGGCTTACAGCCTTTTAGTGATGCCCATACTATTAAATTAGGCGGGCTGCCCAGCACTATATAAGTGCACCCCATGAGGACAGAGACCCTAGTTTACAAGACCAAAAATTCTGGGCTTGACTGCACCCTGCAAAAAATATACATATTATATGAGGTATTGGTTGATATTTTGACCAAGATATACAAGCTCGCAACCCGCATCAAGGGTCCTCACTCTAAAATTAAAAGCAAAGTCACAAAAAAGGGAAAAAATCCTCCAAAAATTCAAGAATTAACATAACCAAAAAGGGCATCAGTGCTTCCCTGCACAGGTCTCAGAACTAATGCGCTATCAGGATGCAGCAAACCCATATAGGAAAGATGGCGGCAACATGGGTGTGCTGCATCCTGAGAGTGCACTAGTTCTGAGACCTGGGCAGGTAAACATTGCTGCATTTTTTGCTGTGTTAATTCTTGAATTTTTGCATGATTTTTATGGCTTTGTTTTTAATTTTACATTTTTCAACACACACAAAACTTTATTTAAACAGCATTATATAACAAAGTCCATACATAAGAATAAATATTTGATCGGTACACTACCTTTATATAACACATAGTAGCATACAGAAGTGTACCGTGTACTGCTCTTGAGTCTTTAGTTTTTAACATCTCTTTTCATTACAGCGGTTTGCCGTTATCCATTGGGCATGACTGGAAGACAAATTCCAGATGAAGACATTAGTGCATCCAGTCAGTGGTCAGAATCGACTGCAGCCAAATATGGGAGGTAACTACATTATTCACTGCACGCTTCATTAGCTCTTGTCAGTCTTCAGGATATTTTGAAAAAAATGTGTTTTCAAACTGTGAGTTGTTGATAATAGTTGTCTATAATTTACAAACATGTCAACCCCATTACATCAACATCTGTTGTCATCACTTGCACTTTGCCCCAAAACAACTGCAATCCCACAAACCATTGGATATTAGTTGTAACTGCTAACTGCTCTGCGTTATAAACTTCTGTGAAGCAGATGGGGGTTCAAAGTGCTCACCACACATCTAGATAAGTTACTTAACGGGTCTAGTTCCCAAAATGGTTTCCACTGTTTAGGCACATCAGGGGCTCTCCAAATGCAACATGGTCTCCGATCTCAATTCCAGCCAATTCTGCATTGAAAAAGTCAAATGGTGCTCCTTTTCTTCCAAGCTCTGCCGTGCACCCAAACAGTGGTTTACCCCCACATATTGCATGTCGGCGTGTTCAGGAGAAATTGCAGAACAAATTTTGTGGTTCATTTTCTCTTTTTACAATTGTGAAAATAAAAAAAAATTGGCTCTGAAGTAAAATGCTTGTAAAAAAAAAGTTAAATGTTAATTTTTTCCTTCCACATTGCTTAAGTTCCTGTGAAGCACGTGAAGAGTTAAAGGGAACCTGTCACCCCGTTTTTTCAAGATGATATAAAAATAGCGCTGAATAGGGGCAGGGCTGTGCTTTAAATTAGTGTATTTTTGTAGCCTTTATTCCCCACCTTTGCTGCCGAAATACCTTTGTAAAGTCGCCGTTTTGGGCTGTCACTCACGCTGGTCTGGTCATATGGGCGTGGTGACAGCGCTGTTTCTCCCCCAGATCTCCGTTCGTGGCGTAGTGGTGTGTGCATGCCCAGCAGGCGAATCCAGTGCGCAGGTGAAGGAAAAAAGCGCGATCTGCGCTATTCCGCGGTTTATTGGTGGGCGCGGCCATCTTTGTGAGGCCGTGCGTGCGCAGATGGTACTTCTCGGCTTCAGGAAAATGGCCGCGGGATGAGGCGCGTGCGCAGATGGAGATCGCGGCGGCCATTTTCCTGAAGCCGAGTTTGCATCTCGGCTTCAGGAAAATGGCCGCCGCGATCTCCATCTGCACACGCGCGGCATTCTGCGGCCATTTTCCTGAAGCCCCGGGAAGCCGAGAAGTACCATCTGCGCATGCGCGGCCTCACAAAGATGGCTGCGCCCACCAATAAACCGCGGAATAGCGCAGATCGCGCTTTTTTCCTTCACCTGCGCACTGGATTTGCCTGCTGGGCATGCGCACACCACTACGCCACCAACGGAGATCTGGGGGAGAAACAGTGCTGTCACCACTCCCATATGACCAGACCAACGTGAGTGACAGCCCAAAATGGCGACTTTACAAAGGTATTTCGGCAGCATAGGTGGGGAATAAAGGCTCCAAAAATACACTAATTTAAAGCACAGCTCTGCCCCTATTTAGCGCTATTTTTATATCATCTTGAAAAAACGGGGTGACAGGTTCCCTTTAATAATCTTCTTGAATGTGGTTTTGAGCACCTTGAGGGGTGCAGTTTTTTTTAGAATGGTGTTACTTTTAGGTATTTTCTGTCATGTACACCCCTCAAAGTGACTTTAAATGTGAGATGGCCCCTAAAAAAAATGATTTTGTAAATTTTGCTGTAAAAATGAGAAATCGCTGGTCAACTTTTAACCCTTATAACTTCCTAACAAAAAAATTGTTTCCAAAATTGTGCTGATCTAAAGTAGACATGTGAAAAATGTTACTTATTAAGTATTCTACGTGACATATCTCGCTGATTTAAGAGCATAAAAATTCAAAGTTTGAAAATTGCAAAATATTAAAAATATTCGCCATATTTCTGTTTTTTCATAAATAGATGCAAGTAATATTGAAGAAATTTACCACAAACAAAAAGTACAATATGTCACAAAAAACATTCTCGGAATCAGTGGGATCCATTAAAGCGTTCCACAGTTATAACTTCATAAAATGACAGTGGTCAGAATTGAAAAAATGGCCTGGTCATTAAACTGCAAATTGGCTCTGTCACTAAGGGGTTATTGTCAGATTTGACTATTATGAAACTACCAAATAGAGGGCACCATCAATGGATATTTATGTGCTCAACCTGCAGCATGTCAGATATAAATCATACCAAAACACAAGAAAAGAAAAAGAAACATGCATAAACGCAGGGATCAACAAAAGTGACAATTTTATTTATTACAGACCCTTAGACCACACACTATACACTTAAAAACATTTAAAAGCCAAAAGTACAAAAGATTTACCCAAGAAGACTAATAATGCACATGGAACATGATCCCCAACAGATCTACCTCCAAATTGGCATACTGTCCTATAATAACTCTAGCCTAAATGTATTGGTATCCAATATAGACAACAGAGTACAATTGTGCAAATAACTATCAAGAGTCACACTCTGCCATAACACTAGCAATGTTGTAACATTAGAACCAGCATAATACCCGGCTAAAGGACAGAACAATGTTACTATACATGTATGAGAATACATATTACCACAATAAATTCCCAATGGACATGCTCATACTTAATCATACCGCTGAGGAAGATAAGGTGAAAGGGAACCAGCCCCCATGCGGCCCACCCAACGCGTATTGTCACATCAATGACTTCATCAGGGGTAAAGATAGTGTAGTGACTAGTGGATCCCAATTCTTATAGTACTTACTAATTGTACGATGCTCTGCAGCTGCAGGGAGTCTGTCTCTGGAGTGCAAGCGCCAATCAGATTGCCTTAATTGCTCAGCGTCCCGGAAGTTGCCACTGCGCATGGTCAGTGGTTGCCTAGGTAATGCGGCAATGCCGCTCTACATCATCATAATAGTAATTATAATGACCGCTCATATGCAGCTATCCCTCGGTGCATGTTGATGATAACTGATGCACCTATCAATCCAGACCAAACCGTGCCACAAGAGGCTAGATTATATAAAACGTCGCCGTCACTTTGTTGTGAGCCCCCAGGGCACAATAGCGCATACCCGGAAATTCCAGCATGCTCCGCAATGCTGAGTACATGGTAGATTTGACTATTAGTAATCATTATACAACTAATAACCGACATCATAACTCTTTCTGATACTTATGCTTCATACAGTATGTAAGAATGGTGACTCTATGAGACAAAACAATGGATTAATATAAGATATTTGTTACACACACATAAGCCTATAGTCTGTTACATACATATATATTTATACCCAAGCTGGCGACTACAAATGTATATATATATATATATATATATATATATATATACAGTACAGACCAAAAGTTTGGACAATTGTAAATTCACACTGAAGGCATCAAAACTATGTTGAAAAATAAATGATGGTCCAACTAAACGCAAACCGGATGGAATAGCATGCCACTGCAAGATGCTGTGGTAGCCATGCTGGTTCAGTATGCCTTCAATTTTGAATAAATCCCCAACAGTGTCACCAGCAAAGCACCCCCACACCATCAAACCTCCTCCTCCATGCTTCACAGTGGGATCCACGGAATGTAGAGTCCATCCGTTCACCTTTTCTGCATCTCACAAAGACACGGTGGTTGAAACCAAAGATCTTAAATTTGGACTCATCAGACCAAAAGACAGATTTCCACTGGTCTAATGTCAATTCCTTGTGTTCTTTAGCCCAAACAAGTCTCTTCTGCTTGTTGCCTGTCCTTAGCAGTGGTTTTCTAGCAGCTATTTTACCATGAAGGCCTGCAGCACAATGTCTCCTCTTAACAGTTGTTTGTAGAGATGTGTCTGCTGCTAGAACTCTGTGTGGCATTGACCTGGTCTCTAATCTGAGCTGCTGTTAACCTACGATTTCTGAGGCTGGTGACTCAGATAAACTTATCCTCAGAAGCAGAGGTGACTCTTGGTCTTCCTTTCCTGAGGCGGTCCTCATGTGAGCCAGTTTTTTTGTAGTGCTTGATGGCTTTTGCCACTGCACTTGGGGACCCTTTCAAAGTTTTCCCAATTTTTCGGACTAACTGACCTTCATTTCTTAAAGTAATGATGGCCACTCGTTTTTCTTTACTTACCGTATTTTTCGGACTATAAGACGCACCGGACTATAAGGCGCACCCAGGTTTTAGAGGTGGAAAATAGGGAAAAAAATATTTGAAGCTAAAAAATGTGGTAAAATATTTAATAACATAAATGACATACCGTACTATTATATGTGGTGTTATTATATATAATAGTATGTTATTATGTTGGAAGCTGTGGGACCAGTGCGGTGTCTGTAAAGCACTATATGAAGATGCTGGAGGGTGAGTATAAGAATGGGGGCACAGGGCTTATATTTAAAGCACCACTCCAGCACTGCAAAATAACACTGGAGTGCTGCTTTAAAATCCCATGGGAGAACTATAACTCCCAGCATGTCCTGCAGATCCTATGACATGCTGGGAGTTATAGTTTACCAAAGGAGTGGCAGAGTGCTTTAGTGTGTTTTGTAAAGACTAACCTCTTAAATGTGGCAGCCAGCCACACTGTGGTGAGGTTAAAACTGGAGCATCCCATGACTGCTTTCCTTTCCACAGCACAGGTTATGAGGAAGCTGCAGATTCTAGTGGAGACTGGAGAGCCTGAAGGACCTGTGATGATGTCAGGAAAAGGGAGGGCTCTGAGCTGCCATGTGATGCTCCAGCCCGCCCACTCCTGACATCATCACAGGTCCTCCTGCACAGAACTCAGCGTCCAGCCCAGGCATGGCAGGCAGGTATGCAGCGATCTCCTCTCTCCTCTGGCCCCTGCTGCTGTCTCCTCTCCCCCGGACACACAGACCTCCCCAGCTTCTGCAGGAATCAGTGCTGGAGAAGCCATGTGTGTCCCTGCTTAAGCATTTGCTGCTCCCGGCTCACTGCTCAGCTGATAGGTGGGCGGGGAGCCGCTAATGAATATTCACTGCACTTAATCATCGGGAGCACATGGTTTCCCCAGCACTGATTCCGGGCAGCAGGGACATCCTGAAGTGGGATAACAGTGCGATCCCACTCACTGCTGCCCCCCTCCCCACATGCTACATCCGTACCATAAGACGCACCCACACTTTCCTCCCAAATTTGGAGGAAAAAAAGTGCGTCTTATGGTCGGAAAAATACGGTAGCTGCTTTTATCTTGCCATAATACAAATTCTAACTGTCTATTCAGTAGGACTATCAGCTGTGTATCCACCAGACTTCTGCACAACACAATTGATGGTCCCAACCCCATTTATAAGGCAATAAATCCCACTTATTAAACCTGACAGGGCACACCTGTGAAGTGAAAACAATTCCCGGTGACTGCCTCTTGAAGCTCATCAAGAGAATGCCAAGAGTGTGCAAGGCAGTCATCAAAGCAAAAGGTGGCTACTTTGAAGAACCTTTGAAGAATTAGTCTGAGGATGGAAAGCCGAAGAAAAAGACAAATCAATGCCCATCTTAGCAAAAAAGGACCGCCAAAACCTCGAAAAACTGGGAACCTCTGTCTGAGACGATGTTCTCCGGAATGCCATGCAAACGAACCACATGCTGGAAAAACAATGGCACCAAATCAGAGGAGGAAGGCAATTTAGACAAGGGTACCAAATGGACCATCTTTGTTATGGACCTGGTGGTTAGGAGCACCCGGAACGACCTGATGGTTAAACTCACACAGGACAAGCTCTGGGAAGTGGGAACTCTGCTGACCGCAACCCCTAATCCTATCACACAACTATAAATAGCCGTGGAGCGTACCTAACACGACCTAGACGCCTCTTCACAGCCTAAGAGCTAACTAGCCCTAAAGATAGAAAATAAAGCCTACCTTGCCTCAGAGAAATTCACCCAAAGGAAAAGGCAGCCCCCCACATATATTGACTATGAGTTAAGATGAAGTCACAAACACAGAAATGAAACAGGTTTCAGCAAAGGGAGGCCAGACTTACTAAACAGACTGAGGATAGGAAAGGTATCTTTGCGGTCAGCACAAAAAACTACAAAAGACCACGCATAGTGTGCAAAAAGACCTCTGCACCGACTCACGGTGCAGAGGTGCCACTCTGCATCCCAGAGCTTCCAGCTAGCAAGACAAAATCATGGTAGCCAACTGTACAAAGAAACAATGAACAAATAAATAACTAGCAGGGACTTAGCTTCTGCTGGAGTAGACAGGTCACCAGAAAGATCCAGGAGCAAACTGAACCAGTACAAGAACATTGACAGCTGGCATGGAGTAACGATCTGAGTGGAGTTAAATAGAACAGCCAGCCAACGAATAAACTACGTCACCTGTGGAAGGAACCTCAGAAGCAGCAGCTCCACTCACAGCCACCAGAGGGAGTCCATGGACAGAACTCGCCGAAGTACCATTCATGACCACAGGAGGGAGTTCGAAAACAGAATTCACAACAGTACCCCCTTCCTTGAGGAGGGGTCACTGAACCATCACCAGGGCCCCCAGGATGATCAGGACGAGCCAGATGAAATGACACAGGATTAAGAACTTCAGAAATCTTATATGGACCAATGAAACGAGGCTTAAACTTAGGAGAGGAAACCTTCATAGGAACATGACGAGATGACAACCAAACCAGATCCCCAACACGAAGTCGTTGACCAACACAGCGCCGGCGGTTAGCGAAACGTTGAGCCTTCTCCTGGGACAATGTCAAATTGTCCACCACATGAGTCCAAATCTGCTGCAACCTGTCCACCACCGTATCCACACCAGGACAGTCCGAAGGCTCAACCTGCCCTGAAGAGAAACGAGGATGGAAACCAGAATTACAGAAAAAAGGCGAAACCAAAGTAGCCAAGCTGGCCCGATTATTAAAGGCGAACTCAGCCAAAGGCAAGAAGGACACCCAATCATCCTGATCAGCAGAAACAAAGCATCTCAGATATGTCTCCAAAGTCTGATTAGTTCGTTCGGTTTGGCCATTTGTCTGAGGATGGAAAGCCGAAGAAAAAGACAAATTAATGCCCATCTTAGCGCAAAAGGACCGCCAAAACCTCGAAACAAACTGGGAACCTCTGTCCGAGACGATGTTCTCCGGAATGCCATGCAAATGAACCACATGCTGGAAAAACAATGGCACCAAATCAGAGGAGGAAGGCAATTTAGGCAAGGGTACCAAATGGACCATCTTAGAGAAGCGATCACAAACCACCCAAATGACCGACATCCTTTGAGAGACAGGGAGATCTGAAATAAAATCCATGGAAATATGCGTCCAGGGCCTCTTCGAGACCGGCAAGGGCAAAAGCAACCCACTGGCACGAGAACAGCAGGGCTTAGCCCGAGCACAAGTCCCACAGGACTGCACAAAAGAACGCACATCCCGTGACAAAGAAGGCCACCAAAAGGATCTAGCCACCAAATCTCTGGTACCAAAGATTCCAGGATGACCAGCCAACACCGAACAATGAACCTCAGAGAAAACTCTACTAGTCCATCTATCAGGGACAAACAGTTTCTCCGCTGGACAACGGTCAGGTCTATCAGCCTGAAACTTCTGCAGCACCCGCCGCAAATCAGGGGAGATGGCAGACAAAATTACCCCCTCTTTGAGAATACCCGCCGGCTCAGGAACACCCGGAGAGTCAGGCACAAAACTCCTTGACAGGGCATCAGCCTTCACATTCTTAGAGCCCGGAAGGTACGAAACCACAAAATCAAAACGGGAGAAAAACAGCGACCATCGAGCCTGTCTAGGATTCAACCGTTTGGCAGACTCGAGATAAGTCAAATTCTTGTGATCCGTCAAGACCACAACGCGATGCTTGGCTCCTTCAAGCCAATGTCGCCACTCCTCGAATGCCCACTTCATGGCCAACAACTCTCGATTGCCAACATCATAATTGCGCTCAGCAGGCGAGAATTTTCTAGAAAAGAAGGCACATGGTTTCATCACCAAGCCATCAGAACTTCTTTGCGACAAAACAGCCCCTGCTCCAATCTCAGAAGCATCAACCTCGACCTGAAACGGGAGCGAAACATCTGGCTGGCACAACACAGGGGCAGAAGAAAAACGACGCTTCAACCCCTGAAAAGCCTCTACAGCCGCAGAGGACCAATTGACCACATCATGCAGATTATGCAACACCAAAAAGCGAATATCCTCCTGATGTGCAGGAGCCATGCACATGGTCAATTGAGTCCAGTACTGAGGCTTATTCTTGGCCAAAGGCGTAGCATCAATTCCTCTCAATGGAATAGGATACTGCAAGGGCTCCAAGAAAAAACCACAGCGCCTGGCAAACTCCAAGTCCATCAAATTCAGGGCAGCGCCTGAATCCACAAATGCCATAATAGAATAGGACGACAAAGAGCAAATCAGAGTAACGGACAAAAGATATTTAGACTGTGCTGTACCAATAGTGGCAGACCTAGTGAACCGCTTAGTGCGCTTAGGACAATCGGAGATAGCATGAGTGGAATCACCACAGTAAAAACACAGCCCATTCCGACGTCTGTGTTCTTGCCGTTCAGCTCTCGTCAAAGTCCTATCACATTGCATAGGCTCAGGACTATGCTCAGAGAATACCGCCAAATGGTGCACAGCTTTGCGCTCACGCAAGCGCCGATCGATCTGAATGGCCAAGGACATAGACTCACTCAGACCAGCAGGCGTGGGAAATCCCACCATGACATCCTTAAGGGCTTCAGAATGACCCTTTCTGAAAATTGCCGCCAGGGCACACTCATTCCACTGAGTAAGCACAGACCACTTTCTAAACTTCTGACAATATACCTCCGCTTCATCCTGACCCTGACACAAAGCCAGCAAGATTTTCTCTGCCTGATCCACTAAATTTGGTTCATCATAAAGCAATCCAAGCGCCAGAAAAAACGCATCTACATCACGCAATGCAGGATCTCCTGGCACAAGGGAAAATGCCCAGTCTTGAGGGTCGCCATGCAACAAAGAAATAATGATTTTTACTTGTTGAACGGGGTCACCAGAGGAGCGGGGTCTCAAAGCAAGAAACAGTTTACAATTATTTTTGAAATTCAGGAACTTAGATCTATCCCCAGAAAACAAATCAGGAATTGGAATTCTAGGCTCTAACATCGGATTCTGAATCACAAAATCTTGAATGTTTTGTACCCTTGCAGTGAGATGATCCACACAAGAGGACAGACCTTGAATCTCCATAGCTACACCTGTGTCCTGAACCACCCAGAGGTTTAGGGGAAAAGAAAGACAAAACACACTGCAGAGAAAAAAAAATGGTCTCAGAACTTCTCTTATCCCTCTATTGAGATGCATTAACACTTTGGGCCAGCTGTACTGTTATGGACCTGGTGGTTAGGAGCACCCGAAACGACCTGATGGTTAAACTAACAAAGGACAAGCTCTGGGAAGTGGGATCTCTGCTGACCGCAACCTCTAATCCTATCACACACACTAGAAATAGCCGTGGAGCATACTTAACTCTGCCTAGACGCCTCTTCACAGCCTAAGAGCTAACTAGCCCTAGAGATAGAAAAAAAAGCCTACCTTGCCTCAGAGAAATTCCCCAAAGAAAAAGGCAGCCCCCCACATATATTGACTGTGAGTTGAGATGAAAGTCACAAACACAGAAATGAAACAGGTTTCAGCAAAGGGAGGCCAGACTTACTGAACAGACTGAGGATAGGAAAGGTATATTTGCGGTCAGCACAAAAAACTACAAAAAGACCACGCAGAGTGTGCAAAAAGACTTCTGCACCGACTCACGGTGCGGAGGTGCCACTCTGCATCCCAGAGCTTCCAGCTAGCAAGGCAAAATCATGATAGCAAGCTGGACAAGAAAACAATGAACAAATAATTAACTAGCAGGGACTTCGCTACTGCTGGAGTAGACAGGTCACCAGAAAGATCCAAGAGCAAACTGAACCAGTACAAGAACATTGACAGCTGGCATGGAGTAACGATCTGAGTGGAGTTAAATAGAGCAGCCAGCCAAAGAATAAACTAAGTCACCTGTGGAAGGAACCTCAGAAGCAGATGCAGCAGCTCCACTCACAGCCACCAGAGGGAGTCCATAGACAGAACTCGCCGAAGTACCATTCATGACCACAGGAGGGAGTTCGATAACAGAATTCACAACACTCCCACTCCCGACTCCAAGACTTCTCCCGTGCTGTGCCAATCCTCTGGAATGCTCTACCCCAAGATATTAGGACCATCCATAATTTGCATAGTTTTAGGCGCTCGCTCAAAACACATTTGTTCAGAGCGGCCTATCACGTTCACTAATCAAAGTCATTTTATGTTTGTGTGTGTGTGTAGCCCATTCACTATCCCCATCTATTCCCCAACCTCTGAAGATGGCTGGACCATGATTGTAAATACATCATTGTAAATACACACCTGTACTTTGCATCTCCCCCACCTCATTGTAGATTATAAGCTCTCACGAGCAGGGTCATCTTATTTTGCTTTAATTATTGTATTGTTAACGTTGTTACTTATGACTTTTGTGTTTGAAACTGTTAAACTGTAAAGCGCTGCGGAATATGTTGGCGCTATATAAATAAAGATTATTATTATTAAAAATCTCTAAATGAGAAGGTGTGTCCAAACTTTGGTCTGTACTATACTGGGAGGTATGTATCACAGGGATGGATGCTCCCTGCGATGCAACCCGGACTATTTTGTCTTTAGTGCACATGAGCACTAAGATGTCATTTAGTGCACCTGGGTCTGGGTTGCGGGTAGCTATGAGAGATGGGAGGGTCTGGCTGCCCATATACCTCACCTCTGAGTGGCGGCGCTAACTGTACGCTTTTCTCTGCAGGAGTTTGAGGACCTGCAGTGATGTCATGATCACATGACAGTGCATGTGATTTTACCTCACCTGTGGGTGTGGTTACAGGCTACCTAAAGGAGGTGTGTTTAGCACATGGTAGTGAGTGTTTGGGAGTCTGCCAGTGTGGACAGACTTCCATGTGTCCCGGCTGGACACTACAGAGAGACCGTGTTTAGGCTGTGGAGCCTGCGTGCTGGACATAGCACAGCCTGTGTGCCCACAGACCAGAGAGAGTGGAGCTCTACTATTGACACTGAGGATATATCTGTCTGATGTAAGACTGTTTACTGTTTGTTCTTGTTTCTATGGTTTATGGAGAGAATAAACCAAACAGACTGCTTTAACCCTTTCACGACATGCGCTGTAATAGTACGGCGCATGTCGTGTCTCCCCCTTTGATGTGGGCTCCGGCGGTGAGCCCACATCAAAGTCGCGACATGTCAGCTGTTTTGTACAGCTGACATGTGCACGCAATAGCGGCGGGTGAAATCGCTATTCACCCGCCGCTATTAACCTGTTAAATGCCGCTGTCAAACGCAGACAGCGGCATTTAACCGGCGCTTCCGGAAATGATGTCATCGCCGACCCCCGTCACATGATCGGGGGTCGGCGATGCATCAGGAAGGTAACCATAGAGGTCCTTGAGACCTCTTTGGTTACTGATGTAGGCCTGCTGTTAGCGCCCCCCTGTGGTCGGCGCTCACAGCACACCTGCATTTCTGCTACATAGCAGCGATCTGATGATCGCTGCTATGTAGCAGAGCCGATCAGGCTATGCCAGCTTCTAGCCTCCCATGGAGGCTATTGAAGCATGGCACAAGTAAAAAAAAAAAATGTTTTTAAAAATATGAAAAAAATATAAAAAATATAAAAGTTTAAATCACACCCCTTTCGCCCCATCCTAAATAAAACAATAAAAAAAAAAACCATACCTACACGTATTTGGTATCACCGCATTCAGAATCGCCCGATCTATCAATAGAAAAAAAGCATTAACCTAATCGCTAAACAGCGTAGCGAGAAAAAAATCCGAAACGCCAGAATTACTTTTTTTGGTCGCCGCGACATTGCATTAAAATGCAATAACGGGCGATCAAAAGAAGATATCTGCACCGAAATGGTATCATTAAAAACGTCAGCTCGGCACGCAAAAAATAAACCCTCACCTGACCTCAGATCACGAAAAATGGAGACGCTTCGGGTATCGGAAAAGGGCACTTTTTTTTTTTTAAGCAAAGTTTGGAATTTTTTTTCACCACTTGGATAAAAAATAACCTAGACATGTTAGATGTCTATGAACTCGTAATGACCTAGAGAATCATAATGGCAGGTTAGTGTTAGTTTTAGCATTTAATGAACCTAGCAGAAAAGCCAAACAAAAAACAAGTGTGGGATTGCACTTTTTTGCAATTTCACCGCACTTGGAATTTTTTTCCCGTTTTCTAGTACACGACATGGTAGAACCAATGGTGTCGTTCAAAATTACAACTCGTCCTGCAAAAAATAAGCCCTCACATGACCATATTGACGGAAAAATAAAAAAGTTATGGCTCTGGGAAGGAGAGGAGTGAAAAATGAAAACGCTAAAACGAAAAAGGGCCGCGACTTGAAGGGGTTAAGTTGAAAAACTGTGCCAAAGTGCTTGAATCCCTTGCCAAGCGAGTGTCCCCCAAGACACGTAGTATGTGAAATGCTACTATATATATATATATATATATATATATATATATACACATATATATATATATATTAGCACGACAAAGTCCAGAATGCATATAGGACTGGCACTTCAAATCAACAATACAATTTCTAATGACTGTAGTCAGTAGAAATTAGAAGAGATCCAGTAATATTAAAAGCTAATTATTTATCAACAATTCATTAAAATATAATCAAAGGACAAATGAAAACAAGCAGAAAAATGACTCACACTGAAGGTAACAAAAACTAGTAAATACATGTTCATGAACCAGATACA
The DNA here is from genome assembly GCF_032444005.1 of Ranitomeya imitator. Taxonomy (NCBI): domain Eukaryota; kingdom Metazoa; phylum Chordata; class Amphibia; order Anura; family Dendrobatidae; genus Ranitomeya; species Ranitomeya imitator. The sequence continues at coordinate 97,809,022 of NC_091289.1, read as the reverse complement.
TCAAACCAATAGGCAGTAGGTATAAAAAATATATCAAAGTGGTAGAATAGCCTGGCACAAAAACAATTCCACTTTAGCTACAAGTGTATAAGCAACTATCAGTGAGAAAGAAAAGATTTATGTAGCCAGCAATTTAACATAAGAATTATACCAGAGGTAATCAACAGAATATTTAACAACACAATGCATCATCAAACATTTTAAAATACATAAAGTATATAAAAAGTCTAAAAATGATCCCTTTGGGGTGTAGATTGGTATTATTTTTAGACAGGCGGTGCAAAGAGATGACACCATGGGATTTTCACATGGTTGAGTGCAACAATTATCCCTGCATGGGCAGTATAAAGAGCTTTGCACTTTGCTAAATGAAGAAGCAATAGATTTTTCATTTGCCCTTCAAAACATATCCCTTTCATTTGGTAGACAAAACAGGTGTACTGTTTGAAATGTGAAGAAGTAATAGCCTCCCGACTAAAAGTGAAAAATGTATTACTTTTTGTTGTCCTCAACTATTTTCGAATCTCAAAATAATCAGGCAACTACTAAGGCTTTTTGTAAAGCCAACCAAAAATTATCAATTTTTTTTCTGGAAATAAAACATGAGTAGAGTACTGTTTTGAACATGAAGCCTTTTAAAAAATCAGGCCTGTTTAGCAGCTCATTATTGAGAGTTCACAAAAGTGAAAATACATTTTTGTTATCACTTACCAGGTGAGGTGGATCCTCCAAATCCAAGGTCTGGATGGGCACATGAACCCAAGGTGTCAGCAAAGCAGATAGGAAGAGCACACAGAACACAGACAGCCAAGGGATAGTAGATCGCAGGCAGGTAGATGAAGTGCGGAAGACCGCAAGCGGGATAAGGTCATCAGGATACTGCAGGGAGGCGAAGTTCAGGAAAACACAGGCAGGCAGCGGACGTCAGGAAATCACAGGCAGGCAGAATACAGGAAACTTAATGAAGGTGAAAGATATCAGGAAGCCATATATGCAAATTGCCTCTTCTGAGAAAAAGAGGACTTAAACTCTATAGCGCCACCTATTGGAAGTAGCGATCCTACAAGTCACAATCAACTCTTTAATGAGTCGTGCAATATGACTTAGGATTAAAGCCAAATCAGTATCTCAATTCACAGACACGGTGTTTTGGGCTGTTGGCCCTCATCAATGCGAAGCATGAGAACTGATTTGGCTAGCACTGACGAGGGCCAACAGCCCGAAACACTGTGTCTGCGAATTGAGATACTGATTTCACTTTAATCCTAAGTCATATTGCACGACTCATTAAAGAGTTGATTGTGACTTGTAGGATCGCTACTTCCAATAGGTGGCGCTATAGAGTTTAAGTCCTCTTTTTCTCAGAAGAGGCAATTTGCATATTTAATTTCCCAGAGGAGCGTTGCATGGCGAATAAGCCTCCTTACCTTGACAAGCCAGAGATGGTATGTCACTCTCCACAAGGAGAAACGATACCCCTTAGACCACAGGAAACCATAAGCAGGCAAGTGGAGTGCAGGTAATTGCAGGCAGGAGAAAGACATCAGCAAACTGCAGGCAGGAATAGGAAGTCAGGAAACTGCAGGCGGGCAGGTGAAGTGCAGGAGAAGCTGGGTAGCAAGCCAAAGTTCAGCAATAGAGAAGTCTTAACGCAATACCATGACAAAAGGGTGTGTTTCAGTGAGGCTTATACAGGCCTTGGGTGATGCTCACATGGGATCATGCCAAGCCATCTGCTAAGTTTGACGTGGAGAACAGCAGAGTTCGGGGACATGGAAGCAAGGCTGAAGGGATCATGTAGGACAAGTTAGGGTGAATTGCACATCTTTTAAACTGCTGCCTGCAAGTCACTCCAGAATCCCTTCTCAGGGCTAATAATATTCTTTTTGCTCTTAATCCTGAAAATTATTCTGAGCAAGGAAATATTATACAGGGTGGACCATGTATATAGTATGTATACACCTAAATAAAATGGAATGGTTGGTGACATCAACTTCCTGTTTTTGGCACATTAGTATATGAACTATTCAAGATGGGTGGTGACCATGGCGGCCATTTTTAAGTCAACTTTATTTTTTCCAAAGGGAAGAGGGTCATGTGACACATCAAACTTATTGATAATTTCACAAGAAAAAACAATGGTGTGATTGGCTTTAACGTAACTTTATTCTTTCATGAGTTATTTACAAGTTTCTCTTTGTTTAGAGCCATTGACATGTCACAGAGGTTAACACGTGAGGAGCGGATAGAAATTGTGTTGATGTCTGGTGAACGCAGTTCCCCGGTGATTGCAGAGGATTTCAATGCAAGACATCCTATGCCAGAAAACTGTCACCATTTCCCTGTTATTTAGGTGTATCCATATAAATGGCCCACACAAAAAAGTTTGCCTCATCACTGAACATAATATTCTGTGTAAATTGAGGCTCATGTTTCAATTTTTGTTTTGCCCATTCTGCAAATTCAGCGCGCCGATTTGGTCATCCTCGTTGAGATGCTGCAGCAGCTGGATTTTGTAAGGGTGCCATTTGAGAGTAGCCAATATCCACCGAAGGGATGTTCGACTGATGCCAGATCAGACTGATGGCACACTGGGTGAACACTGTGGAAGTCCGGATACAGTGAGACCTTAGGACAGAACATGTGCTACTGACATTGAGGATTGTGGGCCCTGGTTCAATCAGGGTTGCACCCACCTTCTACAGCAGTTCCTGCACCTCCATCTCCTCACCTCCCATCTCAGAAATGTCAACATCAGTCACGAGCAGGAGGCACTGCCTTGGCCAAGCGACAAGAAGCTGTGCTGAAGCTAATCTGCTTAGGTGACAAACCACACACCACAGAGTTGTTGAAAGTTTTTAACAGACCAGACTTATCTGTGGCTCTCGCCCCTGAACCTACAATCAGACATGATTATGTGTGAAATGGCATGGTAATCTGGTGACGGCTCTGAAGCTTGGCAACCACAAACATGTACCATGCCTGGCCTATGTGCTCAACCTAATGGTTCAGCATTTCCTCAAAACCTACCCAGATGTGCCCATCAGCTACAACTGTTGCCGCTCTGGCAGTGTTGCAGCAGCGTTTGCAACTTCCAGCTCACCGACTGGTGTGCGATGTCACCACACTTTGGAATTCAACATTACATATGTTGGCAAGGCTTTGTGAGCAGTAGAGGGCAGTGGTTGAAAACCAGCTGGAACATGCCCATTGGTATTCTGGTCAGCCTCCGCACATAAGAGCTGATGAGTGGGCAGAGATGTCTCATATCTGTGTGGTTCTCCAAAACTTAGAGGACTTGACCAAAATGGTGAGCAGCGATGATGCCATAATCAGCGTAACCATCTCGCTTCTGTCTACTGAAAAGCTTGCTGCTCACAATTAAATAGGAGTCTTTGCAGGCAGAGCAAGTTGAGATGGAGCAAGAAACTATACTGGGTAATGTTACACAGCCAAGCCTCATCTCATCTTCTCAACGTGGATTGGGTGATAATGAGGAGCAGCAGGAGCTGGTTACCTGCGCTACAGACGTACGACCCACACCACCTTCATCCTGTCTGTTCAGCATAGATGGCCTTAAGACAAGGAGGAGAGGGAGGATGAAGAGGAGAAAATAGATAGTCATCCTCTTCGTGGGGACAGGAAACACTTGGCTGCTGGCAGTCTGGCACACATGGCTAAATTTTCGTTTCGCTGCCTTCCCGTGACCCGCGTGTTGTAAGCATTTTGTCCAACACTAATTACTAGTCAGTCATCCTTCTACACCCACGCAACAAGGAGAACTGTCCAACTTTCCTTCCAGTGACAGAGAGGTCTAATAAAATATTGCAGTACCAGACGGCCCTAGTTGAAGGATTATTTAAAAAATTACCATCTGACAATGATGGCGGCAGAGATCATAGTTCATAGGACAAAAAAGGAATAGAGATGAGGGAGACACACACCAGATACAGCAGCAGAGGCAGGGGAACACTCAAAGGACTGGGACAGTTTTCTCAGACCCTCTCAGCACCCAGGCCCAGATGCAAAGGATGCTATGACAAGGTTTGGGACAATGCTGGAGTTCCTTGCTGACTGCACCAGCATCCTCTGGAATTACTCTGTGCGTTACAACTATTAGGTATCCAAGCTAGACACGTGGCATGAACTGTCAGTCTATGCCTTGAAGATCCAGGCCTGTCCTGTGGCTAGTGTTTTATAAAAGCGGGTTTTTATTGTTGCCAGGGGTATTATAACCAACAGGCACATCCACCTGTCAACTAAAAATGCTGACAGTCTGACTCTTAACAAATGATAAAGGGCTGGATTGGCCCAGACTTCTCAACACCACTGAAAGACAGCAGCGGAACATCGAAACATAAGCTCAAATCCAATGTTATTTTTTCTGGTCTATTCCTATGCACCCCTTCCCACCCAAATATAAGTATAAACTTCTGGATTTCGTCATTTTTGTGTCATTCTCCTACTTTTCCTCATCCTCCACTACCTTATCAACAGTGTGATCCTGTTACCCCCCGCTATGAATATTTTAAAGGTGTTTATGATGCCCACCTAGTGCATGCGCATTACCAATCTAGGATATCCACTCCTTAATAATGGGAAAAAAATGTTTTCTGAGGGCCACCATTACAGCTCTTCAAAGGGGTATTGGAGTGCCTCCTTCTAATTTTTGGCATCCTTTGCACTTAGTGCATGTCCTACCCACCACCGAGGATTGCTGGGTGTTTCTATGACTATGATGCCTCCTCTTCTTCCACCGCTTTCTCATCAGGCAATACTGGAGTTTGAGCTGCAGCACACATGGATGAGTCACTCTGCAGAACAACACCACTTCGCGACCATCGAGTGTACCTCCATGTTAGATGTGTGTGCTCTTTTTCACTGCTTTGAAAGCTCTGAGAACATGGGCAGTGGTGATGAGCCTATCATCAACATTACTATCCACTTCTATGCCTCCTAGAATAACGAAGCCTCAGAAGTTGATGGATGAGGTGGGGGCACAGGAGGAGGAACAGGGACCAAACACACAAGAGGAGGATAAGGAACAACAGTATTCACAGCAGGGTGTGGCACTCAAAGTAGCTCACTGGCTTCACTTGAGCGTAGCTGGGGGGGATACAGATGATTCAGAGGACTCAGACCATATACCTCCCACCAAGGATAGCTTGTCATTGCCTCTGGGCAGTCTGGCACACTTAAGGCAATACATGCTGTGGTGCCTGCGCCACAACCGCCGAGTTGGCTAAATTGTTGCATGTGTTGATTACTCTGTGGCCACCCTGCAACATTGCACTAAAATGCAATAACGTGCAATCAATAGATCATATCTTTACCAAAATGATATTATTAAAAACGTCAGCTCGGCACGCAAAAAATAAGCTCTCAACCAATCTGAGATCACAAAAAATAGAGACGCTATGGGTATTGGAAAATGACACAATTTTTTTATTTTTTTTATTTTTTTTAACAAACTTTGGAATTTTTTTTCGCCACTTAAATAAAAAAGAATCTATACATGTTTGGTGTTTATGAACTCATACTGACCTGGAGAATCATAATGACTGGTCAGTTTTAGCATTTAGTGATCATGGTAAAAAAAAACTAAAAAGCAACTGTGGGATTGCACTTTTTTGCAATTTCTCCGCACGTGGAATTTTTTTCACGTTTTCCAGTACACAATTTGGTAAAACCAATGGTGTCGTTCAAAAGTACAAGTTGTCCAACAAAAAACAAGCCCTCACATGGCCATTTTGACCAAAAAAATGAAATATGGGAGGAAACCTGAGAACCCGGAGGAAACCCAGGCAAAGACGAGAACATACAAACTCCTTGCAGATGGGGTTTGGTTAAGGACACTAGGTGTCCAGTGCGAACCCCTACACTTTACAATTCGGGTTCATTCATCCCTAATTATAAAGTCTGAAATTTCATTTTGTTTCTTGCAGCCCTGAAAAAGTAAGTATTTATGCCCAATTTGACCTCACCCCCCTGTGTTGGATTAAATAGAGTTATTGTTAAAACTATACTTTGATTCTAAATCAATATAATTTGAGGGGTATTATACTGTGTATAGTAAGCCGTGTAGAGCTTTATTCTGTGAATAAGGATGTTCTGGGGCCATTACATTGTGTATAGTTGGCTTTTACACTGTGTGAATACTATTGTTAGGGCTATCAAACAGTATTGGGGACATTATACTGTTTCTAGGGGCTTTGGCACATTATACTGTGTATAGGGGACTTTGAGGGTCATTATCTGTATAAGCGGAGCAGTGGGAACATTATACTATACATAGGAGACCTATGGAGACATCCAACTGTCTATAGAGGAGAAGTGGGGACATTATACTGTATGTAGTACACATTCATTCAACCATATTACACATACATGTTAAATAGATTTGTAACATGGCACTCATAGCCTGCTATAGGCCAATGTTGCATCATTGAGTTATGATGATTGACTTCATGTGCATAATGGGATGGCAAGAAAAATATGTGCATACTTGAGATTACAGAGCTAGTATACATAACGGCATTCCTTCTAGGGGAGATTATGGCACCTTCCATATTCATATGTAAATGGAGTATAATATTAATGAGCCATTCAGTGTGTTGTCAGAGTGAGAGAAGTGGGCAGCACGGTGGTGCAGTGGTTAGCACAGCAGCCTTGCAGCGCTGGAGTCCTGGGTTCAAACCCCACCAAGGACAACATCTGCAAAGAGTTTGTATGTTCTCTCCGTGTTTGCGTGGGTTTCCTCCGGGTACTCCGGTTTCCTCCCACATTCCAAAGACATACTGATAGGGAATTTAAATTGTGAGCCCCATCGGGACAGTGATGATAATGTGACTTTGCATATTAAATTCCCAGAGGAGCATTGCATGGCGAATAAGCCTCCTTACCTTGACAAGCCAGAGCTGGTATGTCACTCTCCATAAGGAGAAATGTTACCCCTTAGACCTCAGTCCAGAGCCTCTCATGTAGCCAAATTAGTTCTCATGCTTCGCACTGACGAGGGCCAACGGCCCGAAACACCGTGTCTGCGAATTGAGATACTGATTTGGCTTTTATCCTGTTGTGAATTCTGCTCTTGGGTTCCCTCCAGTGGTGGTTGGTGGGAATGCAGTTGTCTCTGACTCGCAGTCCTGGCCAGGTGTATCGGATAATTACAATTCTGACTGGGATATTTAGGTGTGCAGGATCCTTTAGCCCTTGCCAGTTGTCAATGTTTCTTTGGAAGTGTTGGATCTCTGCCTGGCCTCTCCTGCTTATCTGCCAGTTCAGCAAAGATAAGTGTCTGTTTCTTTTCCTGTTAAGTAAATAAGGCAGCACTCTGCAGTGCTGAAACATGCAAACTTGAAACACGAAATTTGAACTGCATTACTGCACTAGAAATATGAAAAATGATAGCGTTTAGCGCATAAAAATGGCCAATTTTATGTGTACCTGGTAGCCCCTTTACGGCATCTCTCTTATACCAGGTCCTACACTTGCCTTACCTCGCTGAGAATAAACGTCTCCATCTGAATGGGTACATGTGAAACCTCTTCTTAGACTAAAATTCTCTCTCTCTGTGGAGGGGTATTGGACCTGCTGTAATTAAAACACCTGTGGCTAGGAGGCGGAGTGCACGATCAGAAGGCTAAAGAATACATTTCAAAAACCTGACCGGCACATCCAAACATAGACTAAGTGTGAACAGGTGCTGAACCTAGAGTCGCCAACTCGTATATAGTCCTGTGACGAGGTGTCTAGGTGTGTTAGGTACACTCCACAGCTACTTCTAGTTGCGATGTAAAGTTCAGGATTGCGGTCAGTATAGTGGCCACCTTCTCCAGTGAAAGTTCTCATGCAGCTCCAAGGTCACCGGATCATAACAGTACAACTGGCCAACAATGAGTTAAATGCATCTCAGAAGAAGGGAAGGAAGTTCTTGAGCCATTTTTTTTCTCCAGTCTGTTTTGTGTTCTCTTCCCTCTTAATGTCTGGGTGGCTGAGGAGCCTGGTGCAAGGATGAATGTTCAGGAATTAGCTTCTCGTGTAGACCAGCTTGCTGCTAGGGTGCAAGGTATTTCTGATTATATTGTTCAGACTCCTGCTTTAGAACCGAAGATTCCTACTCCTGATTTGTTTTCTGGTGACAGGTCTAAATTTTTGAGTTTTAAAAACAACTGTAAACTGTTTTTTGACCGGAGACCTCGATCCTCTGGTGATTCCATTCAGCAGGTAAAAATCGTAATCTCCCTGCTGCGTGGCGACCCGCAGGATTGGGCGTTTTCCCTGGAATCTGGGAATCCGGCTTTGCTTAATATTGACTCCTTTATTCAGGCTTTAGGACTATTATATGATGAACCTATTTCTGTGGATCAAGCTGAGAAGACCTTGTTGGCCCTGTCTCAGGGTCAAGAGGCGGCAGAATTGTATTGTCAGAAATTCAGAAAATGGTCTGTATTGACTAAATGGAATAATGATGCTTTGGCGGCAATTTTCAGAAGGGGGCTTTCTGAATCCGTTAAAGATGTTATGGTGGGGTTTCCCACGCCTTCCGGTCTGAGTGATTCTATGTCTCTGGCCATTCAGATTGACCGACGTCTGTGGGAGCGCAGAACTGTGCAATGTGATAGAATTCTGTCTAGAACGGAACAACAAGGTTTCAGACATCAAAATAGGTTGTGTTATTATTGTGGCGACGCTTCTCATGTCATTTCTGTCTGCCCTAAGCGGACAAAGAGGATCGCCAGTTCAATTACCATCAGTACTGTACAACCTAAATTTCTGTTATGTGTGTCCTTGATCTGCTCATTGTCATCATTTTCTGTCATGGCGTTTGTGGATTCAGGCCCCGCTTTGAATTTAATGGATTTTGAGTTTGCCAAGCGTTGTGGTTTTCCCTTGCAGCCTTTGCAGAACCCTATTCCTTTGAGGGGCATTGATGCTACACCCTTGGCTAGAAATATGCCCCAGTTTTGGACACAGGTAACCATGCGCATGGCGCTATCCCATCAGGAAGATTGTCGATTTCTGGTGTTGCATAACTTGCATGATGTTATCGTGCTGGGTTTTCCATGGTTGCAGGTACATAATCCTGTGTTGGACTGGAAGTCCATGTCTGTGACTAGTTGGGGTTGTCAGGGGGTTCATAATGATGTTCCTTTGATGTCAATCTCCTCTTCTTCACCTTCTGAGATTCCAGAGTTTTTGTCTGATCTTCAGGATGTATTCGATGAGCCCAAGTCCAGTTTTCTTCCACCGCACAGGAACTGTGATTGTGCTATTGACTTGATTCCAGGCTGTAAGTTTCCTAAGGGTCGACTTTTTAATCTATCTGTGCCTGAACATACCGCCATGCGGAGCTATATTAAGGAGTCTTTGAAGAAAGGGCATATTCGGCCATCTTCTTCACCGTTGGGAGCAGGGTTCTTTTTTGTTGCTAAAAAAGATGGTTCCTTGAGACCCTGTATAGATTATCGCCTCTTGAATAAAATCACGGTCAAGTTTCAATACCCTTTACTTTTGCTTTCCGATTTGTTTGCTAGGATTAAGGGAGCTAGTTGGTTTACCAAGATTGACCTTCGAGGGGCATATAATCTTGTTCGTATTAAGCAGGGTGATGAATGGAAAACTGCGTTTATCACGCCCGAAGGCCATTATGAATACCTTGTGATGCCATTCGGACTCTCTAATGCTCCATCTGTTTTTCAGTCCTTCATGCATGATATCTTCCGGACTTATCTTGATAAATTCTTGATTGTATATTTGGACGATATTTTGATTTTTTCTGATGATTGGGAGTCTCATGTGCAACAGGTCAGGATGGTGTTTCAGATCCTTCGTGACAATGCCCTGTTTGTGAAAGGGTCTAAGTGTCTCTTTGGGGTGCAGAAAGTCTCTTTTTTGGGCTTCATTTTTTTTCCTTTGTCTATAGAGATGGATCCGGTTAAGGTTCAGGCCATTCATGATTGGATTCAGCCCACATCCGTGAAGAGCCTTCAGAAATTTTTGGGTTTTGCAAATTTTTATCGCCGTTTCATTGCTAATTTTTCCAGCATGGTTAAACCCTTGACCGATTTGACGAAGAAGGGCGCTGATGTGGCGAATTGGTCCTCTGCGGCTGTCTCTGCCTTTCAGGAGCTTAAACGTCGATTTACTTCTGCTCCAGTGTTGCGCCAACCGGATGTTTCTCTTCCGTTTCAGGTTGAGGTTGACGCTTCTGAGATTGGGGCAGGGGCCGTTTTGTCTCAGAGGGATCCTGTTGGTTCCTTAATGAAACCGTGTGCCTTCTTTTCCCGTAAGTTTTCGCCTGCTGAACACAATTATGATGTCGGAAATTGGGAGTTGTTGGCTATGAAGTGGGCTTTTGAGGAGTGGCGACATTGGCTTGAGGGAGCTAAGCACCGTATTGTGGTCTTGACCGATCATAAGAATTTGATTTACCTCAAGTCTGCTAAACGGCTGAATCCTAGACAGGCTCGATGGTCCTTGATTTTTTCCCGTTTTGATTTTGTGGTCTCGTACCTTCCGGGTTCTAAGAATATTAAGGCTGATGCCCTCTCTAGGAGTTTTTTGCCTGATTCTCCTGAGGTCTTAGAGCCGGTCGGTATTCTGAAAGAGGGGGTGGTCCTTTCTGCCATTTCCCCTGATTTACGACGGGTTCTTCAGGAATTTCAGGCTGACAAACCTTACCGCTGTCCTGTGGGAAAATTGTTTGTTCCTGACAGATGGACTAGAGTGATTTCTGAGGTTCACTGTTCCGTGTTGGCCGGTCATCCTGGCATTTTTGGTACCAGAGATTTGGTTAGTAGGTCCTTTTGGTGGCCTTCATTGTCACGTGATGTGCGTTCTTTTGTGCAGTCCTGTGGGACTTGTGCGCGGGCCAAGCCTTGTTGCTCCCATGCTAGTGGGTTGCTTTTGCCACTGCCAGTCCCTGAGAGGCCATGGACACATATTTCGATGGATTTTATTTCTGATCTTCCGGTCTCCCAGAAGATGTCTGTTATCTGGGTTGTTTGTGACCGGTTCTCTAAGATGGTTCATTTGGTGCCCTTACCTAAATTGCCTTCCTCTTCTGATTTGGTTCCATTGTTCTTTCAGCATGTGATTCGTTTGCTTGGTATTCTGGGGAATATTGTTTCCGACAGAGGTTCCCAGTTTGTTTCTAGGTTTTGGCGGGCCTTTTGTGCTAGGCTGGGCATTGATTTGTCTTTTTCTTCCGCATTTCATCCTCAGACAAATGGCCAGACCCAGCGTACTAATCAGACCTTGGAGACTTATTTGAGATGCTTTGTGTCTGCTGATCAGGATGATTGGGTGGCCTTCTTGCCATTGGCCGAGTTAGCCCTTAATAATCGGGCTAGTTCTGCTACCTTGGTTTCGCCTTTCTTTTGTAATTTTGGTTTTCATCCTCGTTTTTCTTCTGGGCAGGTTGAGCCTTCTGACTGCCCTGGTGTGGATTCTGTGGTGGACAGGTTGCAGCAGATTTGGGCTCATGTGGTGGACAAGTTGGTGTTGTCTCAAGAGGAGGCTCAACGTTTTGCTAATCGTCATCGGTGTGTTGGTTCCCAGCTTCGGGTTGGGGATCTGGTCTGGTTGTCTTCCCGTCATGTTCCTATGAAGGTTTCTTCTCCTAAGTTTAAACCTCGGTTTATTGGTCCTTATAGGATTACTGAGATAATTAATCCGGTGTCTTTTCGACTGGCGCTTCCGGCCTCTTTTGCTATCCATAATGTCTTCCATAGATCTTTGTTGCGGAAATATGTGGAGCCCGTTGTTCCCTCTGCTGATCCTCCGGCCCCTGTGTTGGCTGATGGGGAGTTGGAATATGTTGTTGAGAAGATTTTGGATTCCCTTTTTTCGAGGCGGAAGCTTCAGTACCTGGTCAAATGGAAGGGTTATGGCCAGGAGGATAATTTTTGGGTTTTTGCCTCTGATGTCCATGCTGCTGATTTGGTCCGTGCCTTTCATCTGGCTCGTCCTGATCATCCTGGGGGCCCTGGTGAGGGTTCGGTGACCCCTCCTCAAGGGGGGGTACTGTTGTGAATTCTGCTCTTGGGTTCCCTCCAGTGGTGGTTGGTGGGAATGCAGTTGTCTCTGACTCGCAGTCCTGGCCAGGTGTATCGGATAATTACAATTCTGACTGGGATATTTAGGTGTGCAGGATCCTTTAGCCCTTGCCAGTTGTCAATGTTTCTTTGGAAGTGTTGGATCTCGGCCTGGCCTCTCCTGCTTATCTGTCAGTTCAGCAAAGATAAGTGTCTGTTTCATTTCCTGTGGCACACATGCAGTGTGCTTATTTTCAGTACTGTTCGTTTGTTTTTCTTTTGTCCAGATTAGACTGTGTCTGTGTTTTCTCAGTCTGGTTGGTTTCACTGGAGTTGCAGATATACGCTCCTACATCTTTAGTTAGATGTAGGAAGTTTTTTGTATATTCTGCTGTGGATTTTTTGAAGGGTTTTAATACTGACCGCACAGAACTCTGTCCTATTCTGTCCTATCTATCTAGAGTGGCCTCCTGTGCTAAATCCTGTTTTTTCTGCCTGTGTATGTTTTTTCCTCTCTGACTCACCGCCAATATTTGTGGGGGGCTGTCTATCCTTTGGGGATTTTCTCTGAGGCAAGATAGTATTCCGATTTCCATCTTTAGGGGTATTTAGTCCTCCGGCTGTGACGAGGTGTCTAGGTGTGTTAGGTACACTCCACGGCTACTTCTAGTTGCGATGTTAAGCTCAGGGTTGCGGTCAGTATAGTGGCCACTTTCTCCAGTGAAAGTTCTCATGCAGCTCCAAGGTCACCGGATCATAACATTATCCTACGTCATATTGCACGACTCATTAAAGGGTTGATTGTGACTTGTAGGATCGCTACTACCAACAGGTGGCGCTAAGTCTTCTTTTTCTCTGTAGAGGCAATTTGCATATGGGTTCTCAATGGGGAGAGAAGAGAAAGTTGCTTACAGACAGCAGCTTATATCCCATGGGAGAAAAATAATTTGTGTTGAAGCTTGAATTTTTCCAACATATGGAGTCAGGAGACCCTATACATATCAGATAGTCATTTGATCCTGTGAAAATTGGTGAGGCCACCCAACTTTCATCTAATGTGTATCAAGACTTTAACACTTGATTAAACCTTGAACACTTCTGATAGATGATTATAGCCTACTTAATAGAAAGTAGGCAATATTGGTACAGCACAATTTCCACATATTATTGTGCAGAGAAATTATTCTTTAATCCATATAACAATTTAAAAAAACTGACTGTGCTCTCTGAAACTAGTATGGAAAAAATATAGTAGCTGGAAAATGCTAAATCGAAAATGTTAACTAATTTTAATTTTATTTATTTCAAATGTATTGATCTGTTATTTTATGCTTTATTTTCAATTCCAATTTTATTGACATTTATCAAAATAACACAAAACACTAACAATGCTAGAAAGAACAACTGCTAAGCAAGGTAGATAAAAATATGCTTAAATGTAATAACTACTTTTTCTCAGGCTGGATTTAGAAGATGGAGATGGAGCTTGGTGTCCTGAAATGCCAGTAGACCCAGAAGAACTGACAGAGTTTCTGCAGATTGATTTGCGAGTCCTTCATTTCATAACATTGGTAGGCACTCAAGGTCGACATGCTGGAGGACATGGGAATGAGTTTGCTCAGATGTTTAAAATAAACTACAGTAGAGATGGAACGCGTTGGATCTCCTGGCGAAATCGGCATGGAAGCCAGGTATAGAAATTCATCTTAACTGTTACATTTCCAAAATATTTACTACAAAAATAACTTCTGTTTTTTTTAGTGGGATGTATTACTAAAACATGAATAAAGATGTAAAAATGGGAAAAAGTTATGCAGGAGTATATCATTTGAATTATTAGATAGATTGAAAGCATTTTTCAAAATTAATGTATGTACTTGTCATTGCATTACTTTCTAATATCAATTATCAGTAAAGATATAGGTTGTGACCTATACAGGGCCAATTGTCACAGTCATATATATGCTTCTAGCTTTAAAGGGTTATTCTCATGCTAATATATTTGCTAATAATTTAGACAGCACAAAAATAAGCAAGTTTGCAATAAGCTTGCTTTTTCTATCTGCTTTCATTCTCCTGATGTGAGAGCTTTTCTCGTATGTAGTATACAGCTTGTTACCAAGGAGATCGACCACCATAGTCTGGCCGAGTATGTGCAGTAGCCACATTCCAGGCTGAGTAGTTAACTCATAAGATACCAGACTCCCCTCCAGCCCCTTGATTTCTATACAGCAATTAGCTGATCACCTCCATGTCAGCTTCAGATTGAGAGCTGCTGTTATATCTGAGTTTTGTTAGCCTCATTCTGTTTTCAGTAAACAGTAGAATGATGTGCTTTACCAAAAAGCTCTATATTTGTCTCATCTGTTCACAAGACACTTTCTCATAAGGATATTGGCTTACTCTCTTAAATTTTTGCAATCTGCAGTCTAGCTTTTTTATGTCTGTGTCACCAGTGGGGTGCCCTGAATCTCCTGCGATAGCGTTTCATTTAAAACAAATGTTGAAGGATAGTTCGCACTGACAATGATGCATACTGAGCCTGCAGGACAACTTGAATTTCTTTGGAAATTAATTGGGGCTGCTTATCCATCATCTGGACCATCCTGCTTTGCAACCATTCATCAATTTTTCTCTGCTATCCACATCAAGGGAAGTTAGCTACAGTGCCATTGGTTGTAAAGTTCTTTATTATGTTGCTTAACATGGACAAAGGAATGTCGCGATCTCTAGAGATGAACTCGTAACCTTAAGATTGTTGATATTGTTCAACAATTTTGGTTTTCAAGTCCTCAGAAGGTTCTCTTCTCATCTTTCTGTTCTCCATTAGTGTGGCACACACACATAGTGCAAACACTGAGTCAACTTCTCCCCTTTTTATCTGGTTTCAAGAATGAATTTCATATTGCCCACACATGATACTTGCCACATGTGAGTTGAAACGAGCATTACATGCTTGAAACAAAGTTGTTTACCCACATTTTAGAAAGGTGTCATTAATTTTGTCTGGCCGATTTTGGGGTTTTGTGTGAAATTATGTCCAATTTGCCTTTTTTCTGTTTTTTTCTCATCTTCTTCCAATCCATACAAAGGAAATAAACATGTGTTTAGGAAAACATGTGAAATTACAATAAGTTTCTAGGCTAAATGCTTTATTTTATGGAACTATTTAAAAGGTGTCATCACTTTCAGCCATGCCTGTATATACCATTGCATTAAAGGGGTTTCCGATCTTGTAAGAAAAGTCTTCAGTCACTCTATGTGATTTCAGACTTCAGAATTCTCACAGCGTGCTTACCGCATACTCTCAGGATTCTCTTGAGTTGCTGGTAAGAACATGCGATTTGCTTACTTCCAGTCACATTGTGACTAGACATGCTCGGCTTTGCTCACTTCACTTGTATTGAGAAAGGCCTAGTATGTCATCAGCATGTCATCGCATGTATGCAGATTGCATTACTAGAGGTCATGTAACCACTCACTCTCACATGATTACCCATGAATTCTGTGGTGACTTGTGAGGTGCACACACTGTAAGAAGTCAGGAGTCTGCAGTCACATATTTTATTAAAAGACCAAACGACCCCTTTATGGTCTATTTGAAATAAAACTTTAGTGCACAAGGACAATTGCAAAGAACTGTTTAGCTGATCTGCCTGATCTGTAAAGCACTGTGGCAGCAAAACATGATTATATAATCATGTTTTGCTGCCACAGTGCTTCCAGGATAGTTCTATAATAGCAACAGCCCCAATGTAGATGCTGCGTTTATTTGAGCAAACAATGTTATCCCTCTATAGATTAATGTTCTTAAATTGCAATCTCTTATTAAAAAAACTGTATTCTTTCAGGTTCTTGAAGGAAATGTCAACCCTTATGACATAGTATTAAAGGATCTGGAGCCTCCTATAATTGCAAGGTTTTTACGCTTCATTCCAGTGACTGACCATTCAATGAATGTGTGCTTACGAGTGGAGCTGTATGGCTGCGCTTGGCTGGGTAAGAGTATGGTATAACTTTTTATTAGTTACTAATCGTCTCGTAATGTTTTATTTTAGTTTATTAGCTTTTGAGCCTTAGTTTGTTATATGCATATACTAGGTGTTTTCAGCCAGCTAACGCTCGGCACGCTCATTACTATCTAATTAACGCTGTTGGTGATTAAACTAAAGTAAATAATGACAACATTCAATAACGCTTACGCAAGTGGTAAATTAGCGTGTGGTAATGTGTGAGGACGGAGCCTTGTGTGGTAATATGTGGGGACGGAGCCTCGTGTGGTAATGTGTGGGGACGGAGCCTCGTGTGGTAATGTGTGGGGACGGAGCCTCGTGTGGTAATGTGGGGGGGCGGGATTATGTGGTAATGTGGAGAGGGGCGGGATTATCTGTGGTAATGTGGTGGGGGGGTGGGATTATGTGTGGTAATGTGGTGGGGGCAGGATTATTTGTGGTAATGTGGTGGGGGGGTGGGATTATGTGTGGTAATGTGGTGGGGGGCAGGATTATCTGTGGTAATGTGGTGGAGGGTGGGATTATGTGTGGTAATGTGGTTGGGGGCGAGATTATGTGTGGTGATGTGGTGGGGGGGTGGAATTATGAGTGATGTAGTGGGGGGCGGGATTATGTGTGGTGATGTGGTGGGGGGCGGGATTATGTGTGGTGATGTGGGGGGGTGGGATTATGTGTGGTAAATGTGGTAATGGGGTGGGGGGCAGGATTATGTGTGGTAATGTGGTGGAGGGTGGGATTATGTGTGGTAATGTGGTGGGGGGCAAGATTGTGTAGTAATGTGGTGGAGGGGTGGAATCATGAGTGATGTAGTGGGGGGCGGGATTATGTGTGGTGATGTGGTGGGGGGCGGGATTATGTGTGGTGATGTGGGGGGGTGGGATTATGTGTGGTGATGTGGTGGGGGGCGGGATTATGTGTGGTGATGTGGGGGGGTGGGATTATGTGTGGTAATGGGGTGGGGGGCAGGATTATGTGAGGTAATGGGGTGGGGGGCAGGATTATGTGTGGTGATGTGTTGGGGGTGGGATTATGTGTGGTAATGTGGGGGGCAGGATTATGTGTGGTGATATGGTGGGGGGGCACGATTGTGTGTGGTGATGTGGTGGGTGGGATTATGTGTGGTGATGTGGTGGGGGTGGGATTGTGTGTGGTAATGTGGTGGGGGTGGGATTTTGTGTGGTAATGTGGTGGGGGAGCGGGATTGTGTGTGGTGATGTGGTGGGGGTGGAATTATGTGTGGTAATGTGGTGGGGGCGGGATTGTGTGTGGTAATGTGGTGGGGCAGCGGGATTATGAGTGGTGATGTGGTGGGGGTGGGATTATGTGTGGTGATCAGGTGGGGGGTGGGATTATGTGTCTTAATGTGGTGGGGGGTGGAATTACGTGTGGTGATATGGGGCGGGATTATGTGTGGTGATGTGTTGGGGGGTGGGAATATGTGTGGTGATGAGGTGGGGAGATTACGTGTGGTAATGTGGTGGGGGGCGGGATTACGTGTGGTGATGTGATGGGGCGGGATTATGTGTGGTGATGTGTTGGGGGGGCGGGATTATGTGTGTTGATGTGGTGTGGGGTGGGATTATGCGTAGTAATATGGTGGGGGGGCGGGATTATGTTTGGTAATATGGTGGGGGGGTGGGATTATCTGTGGTAATGTGGTGGGGGTGGGATTATGTGTGGTGATTTGGTGGGGGGCAGGATTATGCATGGTGATTTGGTGGGGGGGCGCGATTGTGTGTGGTGGTGGGTGGGCGGGATTATGTGTGGTGATGTGGTGGGGGGCGGGATTGTGTGTGGTAATGTGGTGGGGGGCGGGATTTTGTGTGGTAATGTGGTGGGGGAGTGGGATTGTGTGTGGTGATGTGGTGTGGGGTGGAATTATGTGTGGTGATGTAGTGGGGGGGCAGGATTGTGTGTGGTAATGTGGTGGGGCGGAGCTACTTGCAGGGGGCGGGCTTAGCGAGTAATCACGATGCCTCTTATATATATAAATGTTATATGAGATCTTCAAAATAATGGAAAAATGGGGGTGAGCTTGGCACCAGTACCTAATATCTTCTTTATACTCTACTTCTCCAACTTTTTTTATGGTGAAAATTGATCCAGTACTGCTAATCAAGAATCTGAATGCTACAGCTACATTAAAGGGGTTGTTCATTAAAAATAAAATCGCCAAATTCGGGTTATTATATAGAAACAAACTGAGCTATACTCACTTTCCCCAGGTCAATCAGCGAGTCTTGCTACTGTAAGAGGAAGAAACCAACTAGGCATGTCTCCTCCATAACAGGTTCGGAACAATGGGGGCTGTCAGCTAAATTACAGGGGGGACAGCTTAAAGCATGGGACCACTCCCTATACTCGAGAGAAGGGGGCATGGTCAAGCTGAGAGGACGTTCCCGCATGAGGATTCGAACAGTTTGGGTGGAAATGTCAAGCGTGCGAGAAACCTTAGAGTTAAAATCAGCTGTGAGGCGACTGGGCAGAGTAGAGCAGAGTCTGCAATGGCAAAGCGTTTTGACAGGAGGCTACCCACTGGGTTCCACTCAGACACTGATGTTCCCGCTGCCCTCACTGAGACCACTGCCACTGACAGCACTGACCGTGAGAGACAAGATCTGTGAACGGGACTTAGACACGCATTGATACGGCACAGCAAACTGGGCTGCCCATTGTAAACTGTGTTTGGGCAGTGCTGCAGGTCTCCGTAGTGTTGGGACACTCACCACTGAGGATAACGACGTTTCCCTCTTCATCACCTCATCTGCTGGACCCAAGCCCCGCATCAGGATCCCGAGGAGTCGCCGCCATCGTCAGGAGCGTGAGAGGACATCGCCAACATCAGAAGATACTACCCCATCTTCCTCAGTACTGTGACAGACTCCCACTGCGGTGCAATGTAAGAAGCCCCAGTCACAGATAGGAGTTCAACCGTGACTGGCGTCTGAGTGATAAGTTATATTTAATTGAATTGTCTACTTTACTTGCCCTTGTTCCTTAAGTCATGCCCATTTGCCATTTGCTGTAGCAGGGAATATTATCCCTCCGTTTTCTACCTGCGTGGAGTCTCTGCTGTATAATAAACCCCTATTACCCTTGGTCTGTGTACAGTCCATCACTGTATCCTACGTGCCTGCAGTTTCCTCACACTTGGCGTAGTCGGCAGGATGCAGTCTACACGTATGGACATGGCAGACCAAGCATCTGGGGAGGGCCCTAGATCCAGTATCTGTCTGGGGGCAATTTTAAATAACCTTCCGAAGTTGGAATAACACCATGTTATGGACTGAGCGTATAAAGGGAATGATGAGAATGCACCCTATGGCTCCCGCCTTGCAGGCAGAGGTAGCTGTGATGGCTTTAGACGGGGAAGCGAGAGATTCAGTTATGTTGTGGCCCCCCTGGGAACGAGATACCCTTGACAAAGTATTACAAATGCTGGAGGAGACTTACGGGGACCCCACAGACATAGGGGGGTTACACATGCGGCTATTTAATCGGGGTCAAAAAGAGAGGGAGATGGTGTCCCAGTATATGAACACACAAGAAATTCACACTGCCATAGTCAGAAAAGACGGCTTGGGCCTTGGCTAAGGCCGACTGATGTGGTGTTACGAGACCAATTAGTGACCGGGATGATAGATGCGTTGCTTAAGCAGGCCCTGTGAGAATGCTTGCACATGAACCCACATACAGTACAGACCAAAAGTTTGGACATACCTTCTCATTTAAAGATTTTTCAGTATTTTCATGACTATGAAAATTGTAAATTCACACTGAAGGCATCACAACTATGAATTAACACATGTGGAATTATATTCTTAACAAAAAGTGTGAAACAACTGAAATATGTCTTATATTCTAGGTTCTTCAAAGTAACCACCTTTTGCTTTGATGACTGCTTTGCACACTCTTGGCATTCTCTTGATGAGCTTCAAGAGGTAGTCACCGGAAATGGTTTTCACTTCCCAGGAGTGCCCTCTCAGGTTTAATAAGTGGGATTTCTTGCCTTATAAATGGTGTTGGGACCATGAGTTGTGTTGAGCAGAAGTCTGGTGGATACACAGCTGATAGTCCTACTGAGTAGACTGTTAGAATTTGTATTATGGCAAGAAAAAAGCAGCTAAGTAAAGAAAAATGAGTGGCCATCATTACTTTAAAGGGAACCTGTCACCTGAATTTGGCGGGACCGCTTTTCGGTCATATGGGCGGAGTTTTCAGGTGTTTGATTCACCCTTTCCTTACCCACTGGCTGCATGCTGGCCGCAATATTGGATTGAAGTTCATGCTGTCCTCCGTAGTACACACCTGCACAAGGATTGCCTTGCGCAGGCGTGTACTACGGAGGACAGAGAATGAACTTTAATCCAATATTGCGGCCAGCATGCAGCCAGCGGGTAAGGAAAGGGTGAATCAAACACCTGAAAACTCCGCCCATATGACCAAAAACCGGTCCCGCCAAATTCAGGTGACAGGTTCCCTTTAAGAAATGAAGGTCAGTCAGTCAGTCCGAAAAATTGTGAAAACTTTGAAAGTGTCCCCAAGTGCAGTTGCAAAAACCATCAATCACTACAAAGAAACTGGCTCACATGAGGACCGCCCCAGGAAAGGAAAACCAAGAGTAACCTCTGCGTCTGAGGATAAGTTTATCCGAGTCAGCAGCCTTAGAAATCGCAGGTTAACAGCAGCTCAGATTAGAGACCAGGTCAATGCCACACAGAGTTCTAGCAGCAGACACATCTCTACAACAACTGTTAAGAGGAGACTTTGTGCAGCAGGCCTTCATGGTAAAATGGCTGCTGGGAAACCACTACTAAGGACAGGCAACAAGCAAGAGACTTGTTTGGGCTAAAGAACACAAGGAATGGACATTAGACCAGTGGAAATCTGCTTTGGTCTGATGAGTCCAAATTTGAGATCTTTAGTTCCAACTACCGTGTCTTTGTGCGATGCAGAAAAGGTGAATGGATGGACTCTACATGCCTGGTTCCCACCATAAAGCATGGAGGAGGAGGTGTGATGGTGTGTGGGGGGGCTTTGCTGGTGACACTGTTGGGAATTTTATCAAAATTGAAGGCATACTGAACCAGCAGGTCTACCACAGCATCTTGCAGCGGCATGATATCCCATCCGGTTTGCATTTAGTTGGATCATCATTTATTTTTCAACAGGACAATGACGCTAAACACACCTCCAGGCTGTGAAAGGAATATATGACCAAGAAGGAGAGTGATGGGGTGCTATGCCAGATGACCTAGCCTCCACCGTCACCAGACCTGAACCCAATCAAGATGGTTTGGGGTGAGCAGGACCGCAGAGTGAAGGCAAAATGGCCCTACAAGTGCTAAGCATCTCTGGGAACTCCTTCAAGATTGTTGGAAGACCATTTCCGGTGACTAAGCAAAAGGTAGCTACTTTGAAGAACCTAGAATATAAGACATATTTTCAGTTGTTTCACACTTTTTGTTACGTATATAATTCCACTTGTGTTAATTCATAGTTTTGATGCCTTCAATGTGCATTTACAATTTTCATAGTAATGAAAACACAGAAAAATCTTTAAATGAGAAGGTGTGCCCATACTTTCGGTCTGTACTGTATGACCTTTGCAGAGGTGGGAAGCGAGGCGCGTCCATTACAAGTTTTAACGGACCTTTCTGAGCTGGATTATACCTTCATGATAAATTAACTGTGGTTTATCACATCTTTCGGAAGCTGAGTTCAAATTCCCTAGCCACACTCAGGCCTAATTACTGCCAGACCTGTTATGAATCAAGAAATCATTTAAATAGGACATGCCTGACAAAGTGAAGTAGACCAAAATATCCTCATAAGATAGACATCATTACCCGATCCAAAGAAATTCTGGAACAAATGAGAAACAATGTAATTGAGATCTATTAGTATGGAAGGGGTTATAAAGCCATTTCTAAAGATTTGGGAGACTTGCAAACCACAGGGAGATCCATTATCCACCAATGGCAAAAACATGAAACAGTGGTGAACCTTCCAAGAGTGGCCGGCCAAACAAAATTACACAAAGAGCGCAGTGACAACTCATCCAAGAGGTCACAAAAGACCCAGCAACAACATCCAAAGAACAGCAGGCCTCACTTGCCCCAGATAAGGTGAGTGTTCATGACTCCACCAAAAATAGCCTGCATGGCAGAGTTCCAAGATGAAAACCACTGCTGAGAAATAATAGCATAAAGGCTCATGTATATTTTGCCACAAAACATCTTGATGATCCCCAAGACTTTTGGGAGAATACTCTGAGGACTGAGGAGACAAAAGTTGAAATTTTTGGAAGGTGTATGTCCCATTACATATGGCATAGAAGTAACACAGCATTGCAAAAAAGAACATGATACCTAAAGTAAAATATGGTGGTGGTAGTGTGATAGTCTGAGGCTGTTTTGCTGCTGCAGGATCTGGAAGACTTGCCGTGGTACATGGAACCACAAATTCTGCTGTCTACCAAAAATTCCTGAAGGAGAATGTCCAACATCCAGTTTGTGACCTTAACCTAAAGCACACTTGGGTTATGCAGAGGGACAATGATCCAAAACACACCAGCAAGTCTACCTCTGAATGGCTTAAGGAAAATAAAATAAAGAATTTGGTGTAGCCTAGTCAAAGTCCTGACCTTAATCCAATTGAGATGTTGTGGCATGACCTTAAAAACAGTTCTGCAAAGATGAGGGAGCCAAAAAGATTTGTTGCCAGTTATCGCAAATGCTTGTTTGCAGTTGCTAAGGGTGGCCCAACCAGTTATTAGGTTTAGGGGCAAGAACTTTTTCACACAACTGTAGTTCAGCATTGAGATCGCCATCAATCATGGTCAAGTGTCCAATGCCTTTGGCTGTGAAACAACCACATATCACTGGGCTTCCTCCACCGAACTTGACAGTTCTTTCAATTTCTCAATACAATAGTTCCTTTTTCCCTTGTTTCTTCCAGACCCACTTGAACTCATCAGAGCCTAGTCTATTGACTTTTGTTTCATGACTCCAAATCACCCATTTCCAGTCTTCTGCTGTCCACTTTTCATACTGTTTTGCAAACTCAAATCGGAGCTTATTTGACAATATTGAAGTCAGGGCTTCTTCATCTTGTGTTATATGCATTGTATAGTGCGTTCATGGATGTCTGAGATCTCACTATTTTGAAGCATATGAGCCACCTCTGCTGCTGTGTTGATTGCTCCAGAACTGATAAATCTTGGAATGAGCAAACCTGCTAATATTTTGCCAGGATGTCCACCTCTTAGCTTTTGAATGGATGGACAGACTTCATTTTGTTTTCTTCCAAATGTTATGGCACTTACAGTACATAATGCAGTTTGGCAATTTTCTTGGCCGAGAGACCAGTATCTATGAGCTGAATTATGATGTTTATTTTTACTTGGGAAATCTTTACAACTGTTCCTCAGTTTAAACCAGTGACCAGAGATGCGCGAACCTGAGCGATAAAGTTCGGCATCCATACCGGACACCTACTGCTCGGGCACGGACACCGACCATGGACTCCATCAGGAGGTCCGTGTTACTGTTAAGGTTCGGCTCCCCGAATACTGGGTGTTTCTCATGCTGTCATGTGAATGACAGCACAGCAAACACTGCTTCTGATCGGCCATAAAATCATTACCACCAGCAGAGTTTTTGCTCATTTTTTTTCTTGTAGGTTTTGCATGTTTTATGGCCAATGTGAACATGTAATTATGTGCTGCATGTATGCCAACTTAAACTAAGCTAAATTTTTGTGTTTTTTCATATTCAGAGAAGTATTGGATGGTGAGATATGGAGTCTGAAAGTCAAAAGTTCAAAACATTGTTACCCTTTTTACTAAGGTCACTGTAATAGAGTCAAAAGTGATGGCCAAAGTAAATGAAATAAACACCATGTAAATAGTAAATAGAATACACTGTATTATACACAATTTACATCTTACCTAAACACAACTTTTTAAGTGGGCACCATCACGTGATATATTATTTTATATAAATAAATGTGGGTTCACTACCGAGCATATAAAAAGTACAGTATAAATTCAGTATAAATTCAGAGAGAAAGCACATGCTCAAAAAGGTTGGAACTCCACAAGAAAGATTATTGCAAAAATGACAAAAGTTTATTTCCACATAGGGATACTACACACAGTTTAAAAACATTTAAAACATACTCCAAAGAGTAGATGGCTCCAATAATCCAAGAATCAAGTGTTACATACCAAATCGCTTAGCCCTGACCAGTCCTCTATAGTCGCCCCCTGGTCCCTTATAGCAGCGGTGCAGCCAGTGTTGTCATGGAGATCGGAGACCCACGCGTTCCGACACACACACGGGTGTCTTTCTCAAGACCTTGGTCAGGGTTAAGTATACAGCTCTCTCCTACCTTATTCTTTTTGGCACACAATGTCTTTATATGGGCACTCCTGATTTACGGCACGATTTGTGCTGGTATGAGCATCTCTGGAGACTAAATCCCAGACTCAACACTGCCATTAGATCTGCGTGCATCAGTATAGGCTAGTTGCAAGTATAAATAACCTTATGTATGACTTTGTCACATTATCATAAGAGTTGTGTCCCAATATAGGCTCTACAGGTTTATATTTCTGTGAGACATAAAAAAACAGGGTTATTATATCTACCTAAGGAAACAGTAATTAGCCCTATGAGCCTTTTATTGTTTTTGTCCCCCCAGAGATCTTAGGTTCTGTTCACTGGAATTTTTCCTTATATTATATCTGCATGCAGCATTTGTGATATATCAATTTATGTTTGGTGCAAAAAAACTTCAATCTATGCCAGTTATTATTACTATATGATGTAGCATATTTGGTATGTAACACTTGATTCTTGGATTATTGGAGCCATCTACTCTTTGGAGTATGTTTTAAATGTTTTTAAACTGTGTGTAGTATCCCTATGTGGAAATAAACTTTTGTCATTTTTGCAATAATCTTTCTTGTGGAGTTCCAACCTTTTTGAGCATGTACAATTTACATCTTATACGTGGGGACTATGAGCATTTATCCCCCTTCAGGCTGTTAGATTTCATCATTTGCGCAAACAAATCTGAAAATGTTTTCTAGTGGCAAATCTTCTAAAAAACATTATTTTGCCACAAACATTTAACCTGTCAAATCCACTGTCCTTTCAAATAATTATATAACTTATTTGTATATAAAATATACAACTTCATGTATCCCCGATGGCTTTAACCAAACGCTTTTAATATTTTATGTTACTATCTTTTTGTTTAGATGGATTAGTGTCTTACAATTCTCCATCTGGCCAACAATTCTTTTTACCTGAGGGACAGATTGTGAATCTAAATGATACCATTTATGATGGAGCCGTTGGATACAGGTGAGTCTTATTTTTACCTGGTAAGTTCAAGCGTATGAAATGACGCATTTTTACAAAGTGTTTTTCTACTTTAAATGAAACAATACAGAAAAAATAAAACTGAATAAACTTTTTTCCAATACTTCTGACTGCT
Source organism: Ranitomeya imitator (assembly GCF_032444005.1). Lineage (NCBI taxonomy): Eukaryota > Metazoa > Chordata > Amphibia > Anura > Dendrobatidae > Ranitomeya > Ranitomeya imitator. The sequence goes on along the minus strand of NC_091289.1, from coordinate 97,783,464 downwards.
ACTTTCCCGTAAAGGAAATAACTAAGGGTATGTGCCCATGGTCAGGAATCAGCAGCGCTTTGAACGCAGCACATGTCTGCTGTATCCAAAGCTCTGCTGGATTTTGAATGCAGGTGAATCTGCATGTGTTCATTGAACCGTTGGGGAATCACCGCGTCCAATACATTCTATGGGTGGGATTTCTCTTGCGGAGACTCGCATCTTCACAAGATAAATAGACATGCTGCAGTCAGGAAAGATGCGCCACATGTCTGTCTCCACAGGTGAGCCATGGGTGTCTATGTACGTATAGTGGACATGGGAGTTCTTGAAATCCAATCCACTATGCTGTAACATCTGGACGCTGCGGGTTGGAAGCTACAGATGTACGCAGTGTCCAACCTGCAGAGTTTACCGACCGTGGGAACATACCCTAAGGCCAGTCTCACACGTCCAGATAATTCCGGTACCAGAAAAAAATCAGTACCGGAATTATCCGTGTCCATGTGCCCCTACGTTTCTGTGGCACATCAGTGTGGCACACGAGCGGCACACTTGTGCCGCCCGTGTGCCCACTGGGTACCACACGCACTGTGCTGGGTATCACACATACCAGCATCTGGTGCTGAAGCCCCATTCATATCTTCCCTGCAGCAGTGTTTGCTGTAGAGAAGATATGAATAATTGTGTTTAAAATAAAAATCTATGTGCCCAACCTGTGCCCCACCTCCCCCCCGCTGTTCTGAAAATACTCACCCGGCTCGCTCCGTCGCCGGCGCTGCTTCCTGTTCTGGCTGCATCTTCTCCTGTATGCGGTCAAGTGGGGCCGCTCATTTACAGTAATGAATATGCGGCTCCACCCCTATGGGAGGTGGAGCCGCATATTCATGACTGTAATCGGCGGCCCCACGTGACCGCTGATACAGTAGAAGATGCGGCCAGAACAGGAAGCAGCGCTAGCCAGCGAGGGAGCCGGGTGAGTATTTTCAGAACAGCGGGGGGGCGCACAGGGGGTGGGGGGGCGCACAGGAGGTGGGTGGGCGGGCGGCACATAGATCTTTATTTTAAACACAATTATTCATATCTTCTCTACAGCAAACGCTGCTGCAGGGAAGATATGAATCGCGGCTTCAGCACCAGTGGGGGGGACAGCGCTTAATGTAGCGCTGTCTCCTGCACGGCACACGAACTGCACACGGACAACGTCCATGTGCGGTGCATGTTTTACACGGACCCATTGACTTTAATGGGTCCGTGTAATACGTGCGCTCCCACGAACACTGACATGTCTCCGTGTTTGGCACACGGAGACATGGTCCGCAAAAAAAACAATGACATCTGCACAGAAGCATTGATTTTAATGTGTCTACGTGTGTCAGTGGCTCCGGTACGTGAGGAAACTGTCACCTCACGTACCGGAGCCACTGACGTGTTAAACCGGCCTAACATGTACTAATCAGTGCCTAAAAGTATTTACAATCACTGTTTAATCATTGCATATATGTAAGTGTAAATATCACCTCACTATGATGTGCAAATCATATAATATATGAGCAAAATGTTAAATGCAACATATAAGCAAATGTTACATCAATATAAAAACGAGGAAACATTTCAGCATTGAGACACAATTATTTTTCATATGGAAAGAAGAGTGAAAAAATCTGCAGTTAATTGGATATGAAAAATTCCATGATTTATGAAAAAGACCATAAAACTAGTATCATTTCATTCAAAGTAAATATGTGCACAATTAACCCTTTCCTGCAAATGGGCATAACAGAACATCCGGATTGCAGGTGACTTTCCACTATCAGGCATACAGTTACATCTGATGAATGTCATGGACACAATATTTTACCCGTGTGATCCGCAGCAGGAGTCGACTGTTACACACAGCTACATTCCTGCTGCAATTGCTGAGACTGGGTATAGTGCTAATCTCAGCACTTTACCCCTCTTATGCCGCTGTTAAGGCCCCTTCACATTAAGCGACGCTGCAGCGATACCGACAACGATCCGGATCACTGCAGCGTCGCTGTTTGGTCTCTGGAGAGCTGTCACACAGACAGCTCTCCAGCGACCAACGATCCCGAAGTCCCCGGGTAACCAGGGTAAACATCGGGTTACTAAGCGCAGGGCCGCGCTTAGTAACCCGATGTTTACCCTGGTTACCAGCGTAAAAGTAAAAAAAAACAACCACTACATACTTACCTACCGCTGTCTGTCCCCGGCGCTGTGGTTCTCTGCACTCCTCCTGTACTGGCTGTGAGCACAGCGGCCGGAAAGCAGAGCGGTGACGTCACCGCTCTGCTTTCCGGCTGACCGACGCTCACAGCCTGTACAGGAGGAGTGCAGAGCACAGCGCCGGGGACAGACAGCGGTAGGTAAGTATGTAGTGGTTGTTTTTTTTCACTTTTACGCTGGTAACCAGGGTAAACATCGGGTTACTAAGCGCGGCCCTGCGCTTAGTTACCCGATGTTTACCCTGGTTACCAGTGAAGACATCGCTGGATCGGTGTCACACACGCCGATCCAGTGATGTCTGCAGGGAGTCCAGCGACGAAATAAAGTTCTGGACTTTCCTCAGCGACCAACGATCTCCCAGCAGGGGCCTGATCGTTGGTCGCTGTCACACAGAACGATTTCCTTAACGATATCGTTGCTACGTCACAAAAAGCAACGATATCGTTAACGATATCGTTATGTGTGAAGGTACCTTTATTGTCAGTGGAATGTAAGGAATCTGACTAAGGGAGATTACGCTTTTTTGTCAGCCCATTGGCATTGCCACTGTACAATCGCAGTGTGCAAATGGTTGCTATAGCAACAGTGAGTTCTGACAAAGGTCTCCTTGTATGCCATATCCCTCAGCCACTGGGGGCAGGGTCTGATTGGCTAATTTCAGTCAAAGTAGTACATAAGTACTAAAGTATAAGTATCAAGTCGATCAAAGGATCAAAGGCTCATGTCTTCTTACGGGGCTAGTAAGTATTGTAAAAGAAAAGAAAAATGGTTTTATGTGTTTTCAAAAAACTTTTAGAAAAAGATCATAAAATTACAGATTTAGTAATAAAAAATGGTTTATCTATAGAAAAAACATCCCTCATAAAAAAAAAAATCACATATTTGATATTGGTGCATTTGTAATGACTAGTGTTGAGCATTCCGATACTGCAAATATCGGGTATCGGCCGATATTTGCTGTATCGGAATTCCAATACCGAGTTCCGATATTTTTGCGATATCGGAAATCGGAATCGGAAGTTCCTATAAGTTCCCAGTCATCTTCGGCGTGTGCGGTGCGTATGGTTCCCAGGGTCTGGAGGAGAGGAGACTCTCCTTCAGGCCCTGGGATCCATATTCATATAAAAAATAAAGAATAAAAATAAAAAATATGGATATACTCACCCTCGGACGGCCCCTGGCTCTCAGCGGTGGAACCGGCAGCCTCCGTTCCTAAGAATGCAGTGAGTGAAGGACCTTCGATGACGTCGCGGTCACATGAGCGGTCACGTGAGCGGTCGCATGACCGCGACGTCATCGAAGGTCCTTCACTCACTGCATTCTTAGGAACGGAGGCTGCCGGTTCCACCGCTGAGAGCCAGGGGCCGTCCGAGGGTGAGTATATCCATATTTTTTATTCTTATTCTTTATTTTTTACATGAATATGGATCCCAGGGCCTGAAGGAGAGTTTCCTCTCCTTCAGACCCTGGGAACCATCCAGGATCACTTCCAATATTTGTGTTCCATTGACTTGCATTGTATCGGGTATCGGTATCGGCGATATCTGATATTTTTTGGATATTGGCCGATCCCATCCGATACCGATACCTTTGAATATCGGAAGGTATCGCTCAACACTAGTAATGACCCGTACTATCAATTTTGATCCCCTACTGTTAATGCGTTGAAAAAAATATATAAAAACTATTCTATAATTGTCATTTTTGTTATTTTCGGCCAAAAAATGCAATAAAAAGTGATAGATATGAATTTTCTATTTTAAAATGGTACTGTTATAAAGTAGAACTCATTACACAAAAAATAAGCCCTAAAGCTGTTCCATAGACAGAAAAATGTAATTGTTACAGCTCTTAAAATATGAGTACCAAAAAAAGGGATTTATTTTTTAAAGTTATTTTCTGCAGAAAAAATAAAAAAATATTTAAAAAATAGTTATAAATTGTGCATTAACATAGTCATAAATAACCCGCAGAATAATATCTGTCAGGTAATCAACCCTCCTAAGCCATCTGCAGTATATGAGGATGCAAATCACGCGGAATAAAATGACACCTTGATATCTGTGATCTGATGTCTTATTCCAGAGAAATTCATGTTTTTCTTATATGTGAATGAGCTATTGAGGACTGTGCTGATCACTGATCTATTTAAAGGGACACTGTCACCTGAATTTGGAGGGAACAATCTTCAGCCATGGAGGCGGGGTTTTTGGGTGTTTGATTCACCCTTACCCGCTGGCTGCATGCTGGCTGCAAGATTGCCTTGTGCAGGCATGTACTATGGAGGACAGAGAATGAACTTCAATCCAATATTGCAGCCAGCATGCAGCCAGCGGGTAAGGAAAGGGTGAATCAAACACCCAAAAACCCCGCCTCCATGGCTGAAGATTGTTCCCTCCAAATTCAGGTGACAGTGTCCCTTTAAGAATCTGCCTCCAAAGATTATTTTAAATGAAAGGGGGCTTTATCAGTGTCAGGCTTGTAAACAACACAGGACATCAGAACTGAACTTTGTTTCCTTACAAACATGTTAGCAGCTGCATCTCTCACAGCTCTGCTGTATTAGAACCCTGTCTGCCTGTGAGCTGGAAGCTGAGAGGAACTTGCAGATGTGTCAGGTATAATAACACACAGCTCTGCAGTGAGATGAGCAGGGAAGAGAACGGCTATTAAACATCATATTGGTAACCCCCCTCCCCCTATCTGCCATGGTGTGATGCGACCCAACTGGTGGTTAGTCAGCTAATGGCACAATACACATACAACAGGGATGGCATAGAGGAGAGGAATAGGGAATGAGGGAATGGTCACCACCGGAGCTCAAACCTGAGCCTGTCCCTGCACTCCTCTAATGCCCTATGCGGGTCCTTCCCCCGCCACTGTCAGGATACCTTGTCGCTAACTGTCACCCAACTCTGCCCTAGCTAGTGCACTGGCTGGCGATGGGCACTAGCCGCACCACTGCAGATATTAACACATGGGGAATAGTGACAAACACAAAAGGGACAAAGAAATAAACACTTAGCTTTCTCTGCTGCAAAGCACCACACAGCAGAATAAAGGCACCAGTATAATGAACCCAGCAGAAGCACCACTGCACCCAGAGAGCTCCTCACTCAGGCTTGGTCACTGAAGATTGCTCTATCACCAACAGTCAGCTTATGCATTAGGTGACCTTTTAAAGGATGGTGGGAGTGGTCACCACCAGCATCAGCTGACACAGCAGCACTGCAGTAACATCAGACTGCCAGCGGTGGAAAAACTGACATAAACCCTCACGGTGGCCCAGTGGATAGCACAGCAGCCTTGCAGCGCTGGAGTCCTGGGTTCAAGCCCCACTAAGGACAACATCTGCAAAGAGTTTGTATGTTCTCTCTGTATTTGCGTGGGTTTTCTCCGGGTGCTCCGGTTTCCTCCCACATTCCAAAGACATACTGATAGGGAATTTAGATTGTGAGCCCCATCGGGGACAGCAATGATAATGTGTGCAAACTGTAAAGCGCTGCGGAATATGTTAGCGCTATATAAAGATTATTATTATTAATGGTCCAAAAGGAAAAAAAGTTTTAAATTGAGTGGAACCAAAAATGGATTGTGACACTATCTTTTAGGCTATGTGCACACATTCAGGATTTCTTGCAGAAATTTCCTGAGCAAAACCGGACAAGAAACCTGCATGCCCCATGCATTTTTTTCACATTTTTTGCGCGTTTTTTATGTGTTTTTTGTGCGTTTTTTTGTGGGTTTTTTTTTCTGGAGCTTCCCAATGCATTAAATAGCTGGAAAAACGCAAAAAATCCACAAAATGAATGAACATGATGAGTTTTTTTACCACGATGCGTTTTTTTTTTTTCGGAAAAAAACGCATCATGTGCACAAAAATTGCGAAATGCATTCTAAATGATGGGATGCATAATGTATGCATTTTTAAAGCATTTTTATAACCTTTTTATAGCAAATAAACGCGAAAAAAACGCAACGTGTGCACACAGCCTTAAACTAAGCTCTGGAGGCAGATTCTCAGGGAGATCAGTGTCTGTCCTACAGATTTTAACAGCTCATTTATATATAAGATAAAAGTGAAATTCTTTGCATTGGATCACAGATATCAAGGAATCATTTTATTCATTTTCCTATAGACCATATGCCCATATCGATGTCTTACTTATCTTACTGACTAATTCTCTTTAAGCAATTTGTGATACACTAGTTCTTTTATGGAATTTGTTTAGACAGCTATGCTTCACTCCCCACATACAGCCTTGGCCACTTATGACTCTGTTGCTTGTTTACCTGTTGTTTTTCCTTGAATCTTTCTTCAAAAGGTACTAACAACTGCCTACCAGGAACAACACATAAGACCTGCCATTTTAGAAATGCTGTGACCTAGTTTCTGGCCCTCCAAATTTATCTCTTGTCAGCAGGTCAGATTTTTACACTTGTCCATTTTTCATGCTCCAAACAAGTCAACCTTAAGAGCTGATTGAAACTTTAATGCCTTTTTATAGTCTACCCCCTAGAAGATGCTATTGTCATGAGATGATCAAAGTTATTCTCTTCAGGGCTAAAAGGTATTATCTAGAGCAGAGGTGTCAAACTTTCTCGAGGGCCGCAAACAGGTCATGTTTTCAGGATTTCCTTGCATTGCACAGGTGATAATTTAATCACCTGCACAGAATGATTTCAGCACCTTGTGCAATGCAAAGGAAATCTTGAAAACACTCATGGTCTGAGGCCCTCGAGGAATGCAGTTTGACACCTCTGATCTAGAGGAGGATATCTCCATAACTTGGAAACACCACACATCAATGTGCAGCCTGAAAGATCGAGCCTTAAAAGTAAAGTAGTTGCACGCAAATGCATCTCATACTGTAGCTCTTGGGCATTGCTCAGTAATACTTTATTTTCATTCCCATTTTAGTATGACTGAAGGACTCGGACAGCTGACTGACGGTGTATCCGGACTGGATGATTTCACTCTGACTCATGAATACCACATGTGGCCTGGATATGATTATGTTGGTTGGAGCAATGAAAGCTTTCCTAATGGATATGTGGAAATCATGTTTGAATTTGACCGGATAAGAAATTTCACAACAATGAAGGTCTTTCTAAGTTTTATTACATTTTCATGCATTGTTCATATATTTTTCCGATTTAAGTAATGATGCAATTAATGTGGACACACATTTTTTGTCAATTACAATACATAGCATAATGTGAAGACGTTAAAAAAGCAGATCTGTCACCATGTTTTTCACTTTAAATTGCATACCTTTTTAAGTAGATAGCTCAAACCTGATGAGGCTTGTGTAATTATGATACTTTGGAAATGCATGTTAGAATGTTTTTCTACTTTTATTGCATGCTGATATTAAAATGAGGATTTATAGCTGGACTTCTAAAATGTTAATTTTAATATCAGAATTATAGTAATTCTAACATTGATTTCAAAGTAAGTGCACCAGCCTCATAAGAGCTATTTAATAATGTATGCAGTCCAGTCTATCAACAGTTCCTCTTTAAACTATGTATTGAAGTAATGGATACTGTCATTAAAACCATACCCTGCATAAAACCTAGTGGAAAAAATATACATTTTAAGTTCTGGTATAAATGGTTTATAAACATGTTGCAATGAAGAAAAATAGTTCACTTTAGTGGAGTAAAATGCACAAAGTGCAGGCACAAATATATTGCTACAGTGTGAAAGCTACATCATACTTCATCATACATCATACCAATTGGTTTCTACATAATGTGGCTAAAATTATTTTTACAAGGGAGTTTGTCACGTACCTAAATTTATTATCCCCTTTCTGACCTCGAACGAGAAAGTACGTCCGAGGTCAGATCCCCTGCTTTGATGTGGGCTCCGGCGGTGAGCCCGCATCAAAGCCGGGACATGTCAGCTGTTTTGAACAGATGGCATGTGCCCACAATAGCGGCAGGTGGATTCATCCTCTGCTATTAACTAGTTAAATACCGCTGTCAATCGCTGACAGCTGCATTTAACTAGCGCTTCCGGCCATAGGCTATTGAAACATGGCAAAAGAAAAAAAAATGTTTTAAAAAATATGAAACAAATAAAAAAATATAAAAGTTTAAATCACCCCCTTTTCACCCCATTCAAAATAAAACAATTAAAAAAATCAAATATACACATATTTGGTATCGCCACATTCAGAATTGCCCGATCTATCAATTAAAAAAAAGGATTAAACTGATCGCTAAACAGCGTAGTGAGAACAAAATTCGAAAAGCCAGAGTTATGTTTTTTTTTGATCGTCATGACATTGCATTAAAATGCAATAACGGGTGATCAAAAGAACGTATCTGCACCAAAATGTATAATTAAAAACAGCAGCTCGGCCGCAAAAAATAAGCCCTCACCTGACCCCAGATCACAAAAAATGGAGACGCTACGGGTATCGGAAAATTACGAAATTTGTTTTTTTTTAGCAAAGTTTGGAATTTTTTTTTACCACTTAGATAAAAAAGAGCCTATATATATTTGGCATATATGAACTCATAATGACCTGGAGAATCAAAATGGCAGGTAGGTCAGTTTTAGCATTTAGTGAACCTAGCAAAAAAGCCAAGCATAAAACCAGTGTGGGATTGCCCTTTTTTTGCAATTTCACCGCACTTGGAATTTTTTTCCCTGTTTTCTAGTACATGACATTCTAAAACCAATGATGTCGGTCAAAAGTACAACTTGTCCCGCAAAAAATAAGCCCTCACATGGCCATATTGATGGAAAAATACAAAGTTATGGGTCTGGGAAGGAGGGGAGCGAAAAACAAAACGAAAAAACAAAAGTACCCCGGGTCATGAAGGGGTTAACTCTATTTCAGTAGATGTAATTCTGCATGATACAGTGGCATGTAAAAGTTTGGCCACCCCTGGTCAAAATTACTGCTATTGTGAACAGTTAAGCAAGTCAACGATGAAATGATCTCTAAAAGGCAAGGTAAATATGGCACATATCACACATGTATTTTAGACTAGTTATATATATATATATATATATATATATATATATATTCATCTTTCACATTTTAAAAATTACAAACAGGAAAATGGGCCGATGCTAAACTTTTGGCATCCTGCATGGTTAGTACTTAGTAGCATCCCTAGATGAAAGTTTCATAGCTTGTAAACGCTTTTTTAAGCCAGCCAAGAGTTTTCAATTCTTGTTGGAGGGATTTTCATCCATTCTTCCTTGGAAAATTCTTCCACTTCTGTGAGATTCCTGGGTCTTCTTGCATGCACTGCTATTTTGAGGTCTAGCCACAGATTTTCAGTGACGTTCAGATCAGGGGACTGTGAGAGCCATTGTAAAATCTTCAGCTTGTCCCTTTTGAAGTAGTCTACTGTGGATTTTGATGGGTGCTTAGGATTATGATCTATTTGCAGAAGCCATCTTCTTTTCAACTTCAGCTTTTTTTACAGATGCTGTTAGGTTTGCATCAAGAATTTGTTGAAATTTAATTGTATTCATTCTTCCCTCTACCTGTGAAATGTTCCCCATGTCATTGGCTGCAACACAACCCCAAAGCATGATTGATCTACCTCCATGCTTAATGTTTGGCGAGATGTTCTTTTCCTTATATTCTGTACCCTTTTTTCCCTACACATACTTTTGAAAATTGTTGCCAAAGAGTTCTATCTTAACCTCATTGGTCAAACAGGACTTGTTTCCCAAATTGTTATGAACAGGTGATTCAGAACCACAATGGACCTAGTGGTTAAGAGCCCACAAAGTGACCTGATAGTTACTAACATAGGACGAGCTCTGAGACGTGGGAACTCTGCTGACCGCAATCCCTAATCCTATCATACCACACTAGAGGTAGCTGTGGATTGCGCCTAACGCTCCCTATGCAACTCGGCACAGCCTGAGAAACTAACTAGCCCTGAAGATAGAAAAATAAGCCTACCTTGCCTCAGAGAAATTCCCCAAAGGAAAAGGCAGCCCCCCACATATAATGACTGTGAGTTAAGATGAAAATACAAACACTGAGATGAAATAGATTTTAGCAAAGTGAGGCCCGACTTACTGAATAGACCGAGGATAGGAAAGATAGCTTTGCGGTCAGCACAAAAACCTACAAACAACCACGCAGAGGGGCAAAAAGACCCTCCGCACCGACTAACGGTACGGAGGTGCTCCCTCTGCGTCTCAGAGCTTCCAGCAAGCAAGAAAAACCAATATAGCAAGCTGGACATAAAATATAGCAAACAAAAGTAACACAAGCAGAACTTAGCTTATGCAGGGCAGACAGGCCAAAAGAACGATCCAGGAGAGAGCCAGACCAATACTGGAACATTGACTGGAGGCCAGGAACAAAGAACTAGGTGGAGTTAAATAGAGCAGCACCTAACGACTTAACCTCGTCACCTGAGGAAGGAAACTCAGAAGCCGCAGCCCCACTCACATCCACCAGCGGAAGCTCATAGACAGAACCAGCCGAAGTACCACTCATGACCACAGGAGGGAGCTTGACCACAGAATTCACAACACCAAATGCATCAGGCTTGTTTAGATGTTCTTTTGTATACTTCTGAAGCTGAATTTTATGGTGCGGACGCAGGAGAGATTTTCTTCTGATGACCCTTCCACGAAGGCCATATTTGTGCAGGTGTCTTTGAAGAGAAGAATAAGGTATCACAACTATATATAGGTGAATTTAATGAAAATGTAGAATCCCTGTGGGTGGAGATAAGGGGAGGGGGAAAAAATTATAAATTACTGATAGGGGTTTGTTATAAATCTCCAAAAATAATGGAAGCAATGGAGAATATCCTCGTAAAGCAAATAGATGAAGCTGCGACTCAAGGAGAAGTCATTATTATGGGGGACTTCAACTACCCTGAAATAGATTGGGGAACAGAAACCTGCAGTTCCAGCAAAGGTAATCGGTTTTTGACAACTATGAGAGACAATTACCTTTCACAACTGGTTCAGGACCCAACAAGAAGGGGGGCACTGCTAGACCCAATATTAACCAACAGACCAGACCGCATAGCAAATATAAGGGTTGGGGGTTACTTGGGAAATAGCTATCACAAAATAATAAGTTTTCATGTATCCTTTAAAAAGAGGTGTAATAGAGGGGTTACAAGGACACTAAACTTCAGGAGGGCAAATTTCCAACGGATGAGAGAGGATCTTGGTGCAATTAAATGGGACGATATCCTGAGACACAAAAATACACAAAGAAAATGGGAGACGTTTATTAACATCCTGGATAGGACCTGTGCACAGTATATACCGTATGGGAATAAACATACTAGGAATAGGAGGAAACCAATATGGCTAAATAGAGCTGTAAGGGGCGCAATAAGTGACAAAAAGAAAGCATTTAGAGAATTAAAGGAAGTAGGTAGTGAGGAGGCATTAAATAAATACAAAAAATTAAATAAATTCTGTAAAAAGCAAATCAAGGCAGCAAAGATTGAGACAGAGAGACTCATTGCCAGAGAGAGTAAAAATAATCCCAAAATATTCTTTAACTACATAAATAGTAAGAAACTAAAAAATGATAGTGTTGGCCCCCTTAAAAATAGTCTGGGTGAAATGGTGGATGAGGATGAGGAAAAAGCCAATATGCTAAATGACTTTTTTTCATCAGTATTTACACAAGAAAATCCCATGGCAGACAAAATGACTAGTGATAAAAATTCCCCATTAAATGTCACCTGTTTAACCCAGCAGGAAGTGCGGCAGCGTCTAAAAATCTCTAAAATTGACAAATCTCCGGGCCCGGATGGGATACACCCTCGAGTACTGCAGGAATTAAGTACAGTCATTGCTAGACCATTATTTTTAATCTTTAAAGACTCCATAATAACAGGGTCTGTACCACAGGACTGGCCTATAGCAAATGTGGTGCCAATATTCAAAAAGGGGACAAAAACTGAACTCGGAAATTATAGGCCAGTAAGCTTAACCTCTACTGTGGGTAAAATCCTGGAGGGCATTCTAAGGGATGCTATACTGGAGTATCTGAAGAGGAATAACCTCATGACCCAGTATCAGCACGGGTTTACTAGGGACCGTTCATGTCAGACTAATTTGATCAGTTTCTTTGAAGAGGTAAGTTCCGGACTGGACCAAAGGAACCCAGTAGATGTAGTGTAGATGGACTTTTCAAAAGCTTTTGATACGGTGCCACACAAAAGGTTGATACATAAAATGAGAATAATGGGGATAGGAGAAATATGTGTAAGTGGGTTGAGAGCTGGCTCAGGGATAGGAAACAAAGGGTGGTTATTAATGGAACACACTCGGACTGGGTAGCGGTTAGCAGTGGGGTACCACAGGGGTCAGTATTGGGCCCTCTTCTTTTTAACATATTTATTAATGACCTTGTAGGGGGCATTCAGAGTAGAATTTCAATATTTGCAGATGACACTAAACTCTGCAGGGTAATCAATACAGAGGAGGACAATTTTATATTACAGGATGATTTATGTGAACTAGAAGCTTGGGCTGATAAATGGCAAATGAGCTTTAATGGGGATAAATGTAAGGTCATGCACTTGGGTAGAAGTAATAAGATGTATAATTATGTGCTTAATTCTAAAACTCTGGGCTAAACCATCAATGAAAAAGCCTTGGTGTATGGGTGGATGACAAACTCATATTCAGTGGCCAGTGTCAGGCAGCTGCTACAAAGGCAAATAAAATAATGGGATGCATTAAGAGAGGCATAGATGCTCATGAGGAGAACATAATTTTACCTCTATACAAGTCACTTGTTCGACCACACTTAGAATACTGTGCACAGTTCTGGTCTCCGGTGCATAAGAAAGACATAGCTGAACTGGAGCGGGTGCAGAGAAGAGCGACCAAGGTTATTAGAGGACTGGGGGGTCTGCAATACCAAGATAGGTTATTACACTTGGGGCTATTTAGTTTGGAAAAACGAAGACTAAGGGGTGATCTTATGTTAATGTATAAATATATGAGGGGACAGTACAAAGACCTTTCTGATGATCTTTTTAATCATAGACCTGAAACAGGGACAAGGGGGCATCCTCAACGTTTGGAGGAAAAAAAGTTTAAGCATAATAACAGACGCGGATTCTTTACTGTAAGAGCAGTGAGACTATGGAACTCTCTGCCGTATGATGTTGTAATGAGTGATTCATTACTTAAATTTAAGAGGGGACTGGATACCTTTCTGGAAAAGTATAATGTTACAGGGTATATATACTAGATTCCTTGATAGGGTGTTGATCTAGGGAACTAGTCTGATTGCCGTATGTGGAGTCGGGAAGGAATTTTTTTCCCCAAGGTGGAGCTTATTCTTTGCCACATGGTTTTTTTTTGCCTTCCTCTGGATCAACATGTTAGGGCAAGTTAGGTTAGGCTATGGGTTGAACTAGATGGACTTATAGTCTTCCTTCAACCTTAATAACTATGTAACTATGTAACTGCAGAGTCTGCTAAATATTTCTAAGGTCTTTTGCAGTCAAGCTGGGGTTATGATTTGTCTCTCTAGCAATACTACAGGTAGCTCTCACTGAAATTTTGCTTGGTCTTCCAGACCTTATCTTGACCTCCCCTCTTCCTGTTAACTGCCATTGCTTATTTACATTTTCAACTGAGGAAAGGGTAGCTTGAAAATGCTTTGCTATCTTCTTGTAGCCTTTTCCTGCTTAGTGGAGTGCTAGATAGCTGCTTAGAATAACCCATGTCTGATGTTTTTTGGCACAAGGTTAGAGGAGGCTTGGTTTTATAAAGCTGGGAAACTTGCAACACATAGCCATTTTTAATGATGATGGTTAACAAGCCATAATCACAACAGACCAATTAATGTCTGAAACCTTGGTCAAAGTTATTTAAGCACACAAATCTCCAAGGGTGCCCAAACTTTTGCATCGACCCATTTTATTTTTTGTAATTTTTAAAATGTAAAATATGAAAATATATATTATATATATACTGTATATATATTGCCTAAGATACAAAGGGAATGTGTCATCTTTAACTGTAGGTCTTTTACTGATCATTTCATCTTAAACTTGCTTAAATGTTCACAATACCAGTAATTTTGATCAGGGGTTCCCCAACTTTTACATGACAGTGTGCATAATTAAAAACCTTAATTACTCTTACCATTGTAAGTCCATACTTAGGTTATTTATATATGACTTATGTCAGTTGAATTGCATTAAAGACTAAGGTCTCAATTCATTATTGCATACATGCATGAATTTTGAGTTTTAGGTGTTTTGTGCTTTTTCTGTTTGCACCTAATTTATATTTCAATTTGCTCCTTTTTTGAAGTCTTACATGTGGTAATTTATCTTTTCTCACTGTGGAGGAAATTTTTAAAAATTCACAACATTTGTTGCAAATGTACTCCAGTGTAGTTGATGCTATGTGTGAAAGAATTTTTCATGCAACTTTTAAAATATTTTGCAAAACATGGGACTTTTTGCACTAAAAAGTCACAACAACAGTTAAAGATAGGGAAAAAGACCATTTTTTACTTTGTGCAAAATTCATGAACCACATTTGATGAATGTTGAGAAAAGACATCAGCGAATACCACATGACAAAAAATAGGTGACAAAAATGCAAATAATGAATGGAGTCCCAAATGTTCAAATCAATTTCAAATGACATTCAAAATTAAATTAATGCACATTTTTTAATTCATGAAAATGCATTTTCAGCCATAAAAACATTGTTTCTTGACTTTGCAGGTTCATTGCAATAACATGTTCTCAAAGGGTGTGAAGATCTTCAAGGAAGTACAGTGTTTTTTTAGATCGGAAGCAAATGAATGGGAAGCAAATTCTGTCATTTCACTCTTAATATTGGATGATGCCAATCCAAGTGCCCGTTATGTAACTGTGCAACTTCATAACCATATGGCTAGAGCTATCAAGTGCCAGTATTATTTTGCTGACTCTTGGATGATGTTTAGTGAGATTACCTTCCAGTCTGGTAAGTAATAAGAACACAATCTGATATGCTAATAAAGATTTTGCTAGACTTTAAAAATGTGTCCTTTTCCACAGGTTTTTAAACATTACATTTTTAGGGATCCCTTGTTTCCCTAGCAGAAGTTGCCAATCAAATGTCCACTGCATCTTTGCTTTGTTGGGGAGTCCTCTCCCTAAACTAGCTCTCTCTGCACTCATTTTCCCCAGAAGAAAGCATCAGGGAATATATAGTGAAAATAAACTGAGATATACTGGAAAATTATTTTCTTTTATAAATCTCCAAAATTATATGTGAAAGTATTTAATCGTGTTTCACCAATGTTTCCTCAATGTCAACAGATGCTGCCATGTACAACAATTCATTAAGTCCTCCACGGCCGGCTAGTGTTCCAACTACATATGGTATGTTGATATAGATAAATATGTAATCTCAAAATTGTCAAGAAATTCCATGTTAGGGGAAGATAGTTGAGGGAAGGCAATAATAATAAGGCTCATTTACGACTAAAGAAGTTGTCAGATACCTTAAACTGTGTCACTTCCATTTTTTTCACTTCAAATGATGGAAGTCTTCCAGAATCTCAAACAGAATAGTAGGAAGGGGTTTAGAGATAAATCTGGTATGCTGCTGGTGAAGAAGACATCCAATTGAAATGATGGTGTTGAGCAAACAGCAGTATTATTTGTCTATGCAATTCAGAGGTAAATCAACTCCTTCAGGAAAAAAACACAATTATTGCGTTTCTCCTGATGGAGTTTTTTCAACTCTGAAGAGCGTAGATTAATAAAACTGCTCTTTGTTCAACACCATCATCTCCATTAGATGTCTGTCATGGTATAGGACATGGTTCATGTCCTGCTCTCTCAGGGTTAATATTGCTTGCCTCTGTTTGGATCTGGGAGGGGTATTTATACACACTCCAGACTAAGATTCCCTGTCAGTTATTCTTTCGTTTAGTCTGTGTGTCTGACCCCTTGAGTGTGTGCTCGGTTTGCATTTACTTGTTCACTCTTCATGCTTTACTCTGCTTGTTTGTTCAGTTGGTTTTCTGACTTCTGGCTCACTTTCTGATTATCCCTCCATCTCACCCCTCGGTTACCTCGTTATCTCCTGGTTTTGATCTTGGCACGTTTAACTACTCTCCAGTGTATATCACCTCCTCTGCACCCCGGCGTCTGGCACTGCCCTTGACCACCTCCTAACCTTTCATGTGGGTCAGGTCGTATTTGCTACCCCATGAGTTCCCCATGGCTTTGCTCAGCTCCCTTGCTGCGGCGCACAGCTCCCCCGCAGCAGTAATACCCGGTAGCCATGACAATGTCTTCTTCACCAGTAGCACAGCAGATTTATCAGTATTTCCATTTCTATTATTGTATTTACAGCTGGTTTTATTCTATAATATGGAGGAGAATCTAGGTTTCTTTACCTGCATAGGAGTTGTGACTGACACAATCCAGCCAAATGTTTTTGCTTTTTCTCGCTTCTCATTTCAATGTCCCTTTTTCTATGAAACAGAATGTCATTAGAGATGGGTCTTGTCTGTCCCGCTTTACTCTGCCTGGTCTACTGCTCAGTGTGTCCTCTTTTCCTGCCTGCACTCTGTCAGTGTGCTCTGCTTCCAGCCTCCCTGAATACTAGCAAAGAGAGAGAACACACAGACTATGCGCTGATTGTCCATTCCACTGTCCATTCCTCCTCTTTGCTAGTGTTCTTTCAGCTTGCTCTACTCCAAAGCCCCTTTGAACATGAGAAAGGAGATACAACAGAGTATGCATCAAATAGATAACCCATTGTCAGTGTCTTCTTTGGAGCCGAGCACACTGTCTGAATGCTGGCAAAAACAGAGACACACTGACCAATAGAATAGTCAAAGGAGAGCAGAAAAAACCAGCCCCGTCGACAATTACGTTATGTGATTCAAGGAAAAAAGGGCACTGAAGGGGCAAGAAGGATGGGCATAATGTAGGAACAGCACACTGAGTGAATCTTATTGATGATGTTCCCTTTAAGACTCTTCTATGGATTCTCAAAGTTTAAATCAAATCATCATCGGAAGTGAAAAAAATCTCAGGTGAGGCCAGCTAGGAAATTGTAGGGCATTTTAAACAAATGTTAATTAGAAAGGTGCTCATTTATTACAGATAGTTAATGAGATACACAGTTTAGGGTATCAGACAACCACTTTACTGGTAAAAAATCTTAAAATTTACCAAATTCTCAAATAATAAAATCAGTACGTTACATCAGGGGTCCCCAAACAGTGGTTTAGAAGCCTCATTTGTTCTGCACTCAGTTATGTGGCTCAAAATTTGAATCCCGAGTTATGGCCATATGCAATATTTATTTTTTTAATCAACTGGTAGACATAGCCTAAACCCCACAGTGTCACTTTTTGAGGTACAATCCCCTAGTTTTCTTCAGTATATATCTTGACAACAATTATTATTGCTTACCCCACTTTCACAGCTTCAGACTGTGATTGAAAGAGATACGAGATTTAAAGTATGAAGTTCATTGTTCATTCTGAGTGAAATGTGGCTTCTGACAAGTACTCAGAGTTGACTTTGGCTCACATGATAATTTGGCTCCTCTGCTGTGTAATATGTTCGTATGGAAATTGGAAATGATAGATCCTTAAAAACAGCTAAAGACCAGCTGACAAGGCTTAGCCCCTTAGTGACAGAGCCAATTTGGTACTTAATTACCAATTTTTACAATTCTAAACACTGTAACTTTATGAAGTTATAGCTCTGGAACACGTCAACGTATCCCACTGATTCTGAGACTATTTTTTTGTGACATATTGTACTTCATGTTAGTTGTAAAATTTCTTTGATGTAACTTGTGTCAACTTATGAAAAAAATGGAAATTTGGAAAAATTTTGAAAATTTTGCAATTTACAAACTTTAAATTTTTGTACCCTTAAATCAGAGAGTGGTGTCACACAAAATAGTTAATAAATAACATTTCCCAAATGTCAACTTTACATCAGCACAATTTTGGAAACATAATTTTTTTGTTATATTGTTTTTCTTAGGACATTATACGGGTTAAAAATTGACCAGCGATTTCTAATTTTTCTAACAAAATTTACAAAACCATTTTTTTAGGAAAAACCACACATTTGAAGTGAGTTTGGGGGGTCAATATAACAGAAAATACTCAAAAGTGACACCATTCTATAAACTGCACCTCTCAGTGTATAAAACCACATTCAAGAAATGTATTAACCCTTCAGATGTTTCACAAGAACTAAAGCAATGTGGAAGGAAAAAATGAACATTTTACTTTTATCACAAAAAAATTACTTTGGGACCAATTTTTTTTATTTTCACACAGGTATCAGGAGAAAATGGAGCACAAAATTTGTTGTGCAATTTTTGCTGAGTACGCCGATACCTGTATGTGGGGGAAAGCCACTGTTTGGGTGCATGGCAGAGCTCAGAACAGAGGGAGCACCATTTGGCTTTTTGAACGCAAAATTGGCTGGAATCAATGGTGGGCGCCATGTCACATTTGGAAACCCTCTGATGTACCTAAACAGTGGAACCCACCAATTCTTACTCCAACTCAAACCCCAACACACCCCTAACCCTAATCCAAACCATAACCCTAACCACAACCCTAACCCTAACACACCCCTAACCCAAATTTCAACCCTAATTGTAATCCTAGCCTTAATCACAACTATCACCCTAACCACAACCCTAATCCCAACACAACCCTTACCCAACCCTAATCCAAGCCCCAACCCTAACACTAGCCCGACCCTAACCCTAGCTCTAGCCCAAACTCTAACACTAGCCCTAGCCCAACCCTACCCCTAATGGAAAAATGGAAATAGATACTTTTTTATTTTATTATTTTTACCTAACTAAGGGGGTGATAAAGGGGGGTTTGATTTCCTATTTTTTTTATTTTGATTAATGCGATAGGGTATATTACAGAGATCAAAATGAACCAATAGGAAAAATTTCCTATTGTTGCCGGGGGTCGGCCAGCAGTTCCTGGCAGGCGCACTGCGCATGTGCCTGCTATTTTCTTCCCATATGAAGCCGACAGCCGGAGGACAGGATCGGGGGATGCAGGAGGGTCCAGGGACACTGGAGGTACCAGGGGGGCTTAGGGGTCCCCATTTCTCTCTCCTCTGATGTGCTAGACCTTATCAGAGGAGAGAAAAATTAAATGGGAAATCTGGCTTTTTTTTTGCCATCGCCGTTATTCTGTGAATAATGGTGATCACCACACTGGGGTCAGTGAAAACCGACCCGAATCAAGTTTTCCAGGGTCTCAGCTACCTGGGGTAGCTGAGATCCCAGAGAATTTCTGATGCTGGGGGGCCCTATAATCTTATTTCTCAATGCCATTAAAAAGCGGCGCTGAGGAATAAGTACCCTTAACTGCCGCTGTTAAAAGGCGTATCGGCGATCATTAAGGGGTTAAAGGGGTTTTCCCACAAACAAAAGTTCATGTTATTCACTAGACCCTGGAATAAAATAGGTTCCACAATTGAATGTGATTAAAATAAATGTCCCTGTGCTGAGATAATCTTATAAATTTGCCTCTGCTGTGTACTTTGTAATGGCTGTGTCTGACCGTGCAGGGACATGGTCTGATCATATTCCATCTCCTGAGCAGGGGAGGACACATACAAATATACAGCTGTGCTCAAAAGTTTACATACCCGGGCAGAATTTTTGCTTTCTTGGCTTTTTTCAGAGAATATGAATGATAACACCAAAACTTTTTCTCCACTCATAGTTAGTGGTTGGGTGAAGCCATTTATTGTCAAACTACTGTGATTTCTATTTTTAAATTATGATGACAACCCAAAGCATCCAAATGACCCTGATCAAAAGTTCACCCCATTTCTTAATACCGTGTATTGCCCCCTCTAACATCAATGACAGCTTAAAGTCTTTTGTGGTAGTTGTGGATGAGGTTCTTTATTTTCTCAGATGGTAAAGCTGCCCACTCTTTTTGGCAAAAAGCCTCCAGTTCCTGTAAATTCCTGGGCTGTCTAGCATGAACTGCATGCTTGAGATCTCCCCTGAGTGGCTCAATGGTTTTGAGGTCAGGAGACTGAGATGGTCACTCCAGAACCTTCACTTTGTTCTGCTATAGCCAATGACAGGTCAACTTGGCCTTGTGTTTTGGATCGTTGTTATGTTGGTACGTCCAAGTACGACCAATGAGAAGCTTCCGAGCTGAGGATTGCAAATTTGCCTCCAGCATTTGCTGATAATGTGCTGCATTCATCTTTCCTTCAACTTTGACCAAGTTTCATGTGCCTTTGTAGCTCACACATCCCCAAAGCATCAGGGATCCACCTCCGTGCTTTACAGGAGGAATGGTGTTCCTTTCATCATAGGCCTTGTTGACCACTCTCAAAATGTAACATTTATGGTTGTGGCCAAAAGTTCAATTTTGGCCTCATCACTCTAAATGTCATGACTGGGTTTTGAGTCCTGTCTACCATTTTTCCTGTCTGATCATGTCAGGGGTTAACTTTTCTCAGCCTCAGTCTGGTCTCAAGTTTGCTATTTATCTCCACTGCATCCTGCAGGTGGTGTCATTTATAGCTTCTGCCTACGGTGTGAGTAGCTGACTCTGGTTATATCCTGACTAGCTATTGAACCCGTTCTACGTCCGGGTGGCGAGCATTTATATTGGCATATGGTCTCCATCCTGTCATGTGTGCTCCATCCTGTGTCCCCATCCTTTCATGTGCTGCACCCATCCTGCGCCCGCATTCTGTCATGTGCTGCTCCAACCTGCGCCCCATCCTGTCATGTGCTGCTCCCATCCTGCACCCCCATTCTGACATGTGCTTCTCCCATCCTGCACCCCCATTCTGACATGTGCTGCACCCATCCTGCGCCTCCATTCTGACATGTGCTGCACCCATCCTGTGCCTCCATTCTGTCATTTGCTGCTCCCATCCTGCGCCCCTATCCTGTCATGTGCTGCTCCCATCCTGCGCCCCCGTTCTGTCATGTGCTGCTTCCATCCTGCACCCCCGTTCTGTTATGTGCTGCTCCCATCCTGCGCCCCCGTTCTGTCATGTGCTGCTCCCATCCTGCACCCCCGTTCTGTCATGTGCTGCTGCCATCCTGCGCCCCCGTTCTGTCATGTGCTGCTCCCATCCTGCACCCCCGTTCTGTCATGTGCTGCTGCCATCCTGCGCCCCCGTTATGTCATGTGCTGCTCCCATCCTGCGGGCCCCGTTCTGTCATGTGCTGCTTCCATCCTGCACCCCCGTTTTGTCATGTGCTGCTGCCATCCTGCACCCCCGTTCTGTCATGTGCTGCTGCCATCCTGCTCCCCCGTTCTGTCATGTGCTGCTCCCATCCTGCGCCCCCGTTCTGTCATGTGCTGCTCCCATCCTGCGCCCCCGTTCTGTCATGTGCTGCTCCAATCCGGCGCCCACGTTCTGTCATGTGCTGCTCCCATCCATATGCCCCATACGCTGCTCCATAAAGGTTTATGGCCCCCATAAGATGCTCCATAGTATATGCCCCGTACACTGCTCCATAAAGGTTTATGGCCCCCATAAGAAGCTCCATATTATATGCCCCGTACACTGCTCCATAAAGATTTATGGCCCCCATAAGTTGCTCCATAGTATATGCCCCCGTACACTGCTCCGTAAAGGTTTATGGCCCCCATAAGATGCTCCATATTATATGCCCCCGTACACTGCTCCATAAAGGTTTATGGCCCCCATAAGATGCTCCAAACTATATGCCCCCGTACACTGCTCCATTATGGTTGATGGCCCCATAAGATGCTCCATACTATATGCCCCCGTACACTGCTCCATTTTGGTTGATGGCCCCATAAGATGCCCCATACTATATGCCCCTGTACACTGCTCCATTATGGTTGATGGCCCCCATAGTATATGCCTCGTATGCTGCTGCGATATATATATAAAAAAAATACCATACTCACCTATCGTCGCTGGGCGCCGAGTGCTGGGGGGCCTGAGCAGGCGGGGACACCGGCATGCTGTGGGGGTCAGGTGCCGGAGTCACCGCTAGCTCAGGCCCCCCAGCACTTGCTATATTCACCTGTCTGTCCCGTTCCAGCGCTGCGCGCTGCTCCATCTTCCGGCTCCTCTGGCTGTGACTGTTCAGTCAGAGGGCAGCGCACATTAAGCACGTCATTGCGCCCTCTGAACTGTGAACGTCACAGGCAGAGGACCCGGAAGATGGAGCGGCGCGCAGCGCTGGAACGGGACAGACAGGTGAATATAGCTCATACTCACCCTCCTGGCACATCCCTGCTATCCGTTGGAGATCGCTGTATGCGTTCAGTGCTTACGCATACCGCGATCTCCTGGGAGCGTCACTCTGTGGGGACCAGACTGCGCCGGCGCTTGCGCAGTTATAGACTGCTTCGGACAGAGTGACGCTCCCAGCGTTATATTATAGATTTGTCCTGCTGTGATTCCTGACTGTTCCCGTGTCTGTTCATTCCCCGTTCTGTTTTCCCTTCGTGTTTGGACTCTCTGGTACTTGACTTGGCTTTGTCTCTTTTACTCCTGGTACTTCTGCTTCCATCTGGTATTGACCCTCTGGCACGTCTCTGACTCTGAGTTGATTTTCCCCTTTGTACAATGTTATTCTCCTGGTTTTGACACGGCTTGTTTGACTACCCTGTTGCCACCTGGTGGTGGCCTCTCTGCAGAGCTGCAGATCTGCTCTGGCAAGTGTTGCAGTCTTCCCTCCACTCTACTGCCATCTAGTGGAGCGTGCATCTACCTGCATAGCTGCAGCATGACATTATAACTGACTGTTGGGGCTAGCGAAATGTACAGAGTATAGATGGGTAGCTTCAAGGTGCGTTCGCAGCCCGGGGCCCACCGTGCAGAGATACCTGCTGCAAAGTAACAGCGGATAAATTCTGAGCTCACATGCGGGTTAAGCTTCACCCCGTGTGAACTGGAAGCAATCTCTGTTGCCTCACAGAGTCACGCTGTACACAAAACTATTACCCTAACTAGGGTTGTGCTTGCTCTGGAACTCTCTGTGCTAACCGCACACATAAAGGAACCAGATGCTAAGTTAAGGCTTATTGCCCCCACTGATGCTAGCTGCCTGCCTGAGTGTACAGTCCCAAAGCTACAGCCTCACACCACATATGAATAGAGTGGTATAGTATCCACTGGCATAAGCCAAACACATTTGATACTAGCGCATGGCCGTGCAGCCATGCAAACCTTTTATAGTTGTGACCCCCGACCTCCAATGAGAGGTCCTCCCGTGGGCATGCTCAGTGCATGAAAAGCAGGACTTAGTCCCAGAAAAGCCTGCTCGCCGCTGACCAGTGCTGCCTGGAAAGGCAGAAGTAACCATTCGCACAGTATCAGGCTGAGCCAGACGCTGGGACCGATGTCTTTAACTGAGCAGGTTCTTCTGCGGCTGGAGGAGAATGGGAGACCGCAGAAGACATGGTTCGAGATTCCCCCTGTGAAGCGGCGGGAACTTGACACATAGCATTACCCCCCCATCCTAGGGTCCTCTCCTCCTTAAGCCTCGCTACGCTCAAAGGCTGCAATGAGCAGCGGAGCCCAAATGTGCTCCACAGGTTCCCAGGTTCTGTCCTCTGGGCCGTGACCCTTCCAGTCGACCAGATAAAATTTCTTGCCACGTACCACCTTGCACCCCAGGATAGAGTTCACCTCGTACTCATCCATGGATAAACCCGATGTCCCGGCAGATGACTCGGAAAACTAGGACATATAGACGGGCTTTAAGAAGGAAACATGAAAGGTGTCGGCGATATCAAGGCGTGGAGGTATAGCCAAACGGTAGACCACAGGGTTAACCTGTTCCAGAACCTTGAAAGGACCAATGTAACGAGGCGCAAACTTAGTGGACTCAACTTGCAGCCTGATGTTACGGGCGGAGAGCCACAATAAGTCACCTGGAGCAAAGATCAGAGCGGGGCGCCAGTGTGCATCGACAGAAACCCTCATTCTCTCCTTGGAGGCCCGAATGGCATCCTGTGTGTGGTCCCAAATGTCACGCGCCTCCACTGCCTAGTCTGCCACCCTGGAATCAGTGGATGACATGGGCATGGGCACAGGGACACGCGGATGCTGTCCGTAATTAAGGAGAAATGAAGTCTGGCCAATGGAGTCGGCTATGGCGTTGTTCAAAGCAAATTCTGACCAAGGTAGCAAAGATGCCCAGTCGTTCTATGTAGCAGAGACAAAATGTCGCAGGTATGTCACCATAGTCTGGTTGGCCCTCTCTGCCAACCCATTCATCTCGGGATGGTATGCAGAAGAGAGATTCAGTTCAATGCTGAGTAAACGACAGAGCTCTCGACAAAACCGAGAAGCGAACCGGGGACCCCGGTCACTGACAATTTTGTCAGGCATGCCATGTAGACGGAAAATATGTTTAATGAACAACGCCGCCAAGGCCCGTGCAGAAGGTAACCGTGGAAGTGGCACCAAGTGCTGTTGTGAATTCCGCTCTTGGGCTCCCTCCGGTGGTTGTAAGTGGCACTTTTGTGAGTTCTGCTCTTGGGCTCCCTCTTGTGGTTTCTAGTGGTATGGCTGCTCCTTGGAGTTAGCTGACATCAGCTGCCTCCATTTATCGTCTCTTCTGCTCGGCTATTTAAGTCTGGCTCTATCTTCAGCCAGTGCCACTTGTAAATGGTTCCTGGTTGGATTCACATCTCTTTGGAGTTCCCTGTTATCCTGACCAGTTCAGCTATGCTAAGTTTTTGCTTGCCCTTTTCTGTCCATAGATTGTGGACTTATCCATTCTGTGCTTTCTATGTTTGTCCAGCTTATCAGTGTGAATTAATTCTGTCTTGCTGGAAGCTCTGGGAGGCAGATTTGCCCTCCACACCTTTAGTCAGGTGTGGAGATTTTTTGTAAACTCTGCGTGGATTTTTGTAGTGTTTTATACTGACCGCAGAGTATTCCATCCTGTCCTATCTATTTAGTTAGACTGGCCTCCTGTGCTCATCCTGGTTTCATTCTGTGTATGTCTTTTCCCTCTCCACTCACAGTCATTATTTCTGGGGGGCTAATCTATCCTTTGGGGATTTTCTCTGAGGCAAGATAGCTTTCCTGCTTCTATCTTTAGGGGTAGTTAGCACTTAGGCTGTGACGAGATGCCTAGGGAGAGTTAGGAGCATTCCACGGCTACTTCTAGTGTTGTGTTGAGCTTAGGGACTGCGGTCAGTACAGTTACCACTTCCTTTCAGAGCTCGTTCCATGTTGCTCCTAGACCACCGTATCATAACAGTACAAGTGGCCAAAAATGAATTAAATGCATCTCAAAAGAAGGAAAAGAAAGTTCTGAACCATTTTTTTTTCTGTGCTCTAGTTTGTCTTTTTTTTTTCTTTTCCTCTTGATATCTGGGTGGTTCAGGATATATGCTTTGGCATGGATGTTCAGGGTTTGTTTTCTCGTGTGGATCAACTTGCTGCAAGAGTACAGAGTATCCAGGACTATGTTGTCCAGACTCCGGCTTTAGAGCCCAGAATTCCTACTCCTGATTTGTTTTTTGGGGACAGATCCAAGTTTTTGAACTTTAAAAATAACTGCAAATTGTTTTTTGCTTTGAAACCCCGTTCTTCTGGTGATCCCATTCAGCAAGTAAAAATCATCATATCCTTGCTGCGTGGTGACCCTAAAGACTGAGCTTTTTCTCTTGAAACAGGGGATTCGGCATTATTGAATGTAGATGCATTTTTTCAAGCGCTCGGATTATTGTATGACGAACCTAATTCTGTGGATCATGCGGAAAAAACCCTGTTGGCCTTGTGTCAAGGTCGGGAAGCGGCAGAGTTATACTGCCAGAAATTTAGAAAATGGTCTGTGCTCACTAAATGGAATGAAGAGGCTCTGGCTGCTATTTTCAGAAAAGGTCTTTCTGAAACCCTTAAAGATGTTATGGTGGGCTTTCCTACGCCTGCCGGTTTGAGCGAATCTATGTCTCTAGCCATTCAGATTGATCGGCGTCTGCGCGAGCGCAAAGCTGTGCACCATATGGCAGTATCCTCTGAGCAAAGTCCTGAACCTATGCAATGTGATAGGATTTTGACTAGAATAGAACGGCAGGAATTCAGACGTCAGAATAGGCTGTGTTTTTACTGTGGTGATTCGACTCATGTTATCTCTGATTGCCCTAAGCGTACTAAGAGAGTCGCTAGGTCTGTTACCATTAGTACTATACAGCCTAAATTTCTCTTATCTGTGACCCTGATTTGCTCATTGTCGTCCTTTTCTGTCATGGCATTTGTGGATTCAGGCGCTGCCCTGAACTCAATGGACTTAGAATTCGCCAGGCGCTGTGGTTTTTCCTTGCAGCCTTTGCAGATCCCTATTCCTTTGAGGGGCATTGATGCTACACCCTTGGCCAAGGATAAACCTCAGTACTGGACACAGATGACTATGTACATGGCTCCTGCACATCAGGAAGATTGCCGTTTTCTGGTGTTGCATAACCTGCATGATGTTGTTGTACTGGGATTTCCATGGTTACAGGAACATAATCCGGTGCTGGATTGGAAAACTATGTCGGTGACTAGTTGGGGTTGTCGATGAGTACATAGTGACGTTCCTTTGATGTCAATTTCCTCTTCCCCCTCTTCTGAGGTCCCTGAGTTTTTGTCGGATTTCCAGGATGTATTTGATGAGCCCAAGTCCAGTTCCCTTCCTCCGCAAAGGGACTGTGATTGTGCCATTAACTTGATTCCTGGTTGTAAGTTCCCTAAGGGCCGACTTTTCAATCTGTCTGTGCCAGAGCATGCCGCCATGCGGAGCTATGTTAAGGAATCTTTGGATAAAGGGCATATTCGGCCCTCTTCGTCACCATTGGGAGCGGGTTTCTTTTTTGTTGCTAAGAAGGATGGCTCCTTGAGACCCTGTATTGATTATCGTCTTCTTAATAAGATCACGGTCAAATTCCAATACCCCTTGCCTTTGCTTACTGATTTTTTTGCTCAGATTAAGGGGGCTAGTTGGTTTACTAAGATTGACCTCCGAGGGGCATATAATCTTGTTCGTATTAAACAGGGTGACGAATGGAAAACTGCATTTAATACGCCCGAAGGCCATTTTGAATAACTTGTGATGCCATTCGGGCTCTCTAATGCTCCATCTGTGTTCCAGTCTTTCATGCATGATATTTTCCGCAATTATCTTGATAAATTCATGGTCGTATATTTGGATGATATTTTGATTTTTTCCGATGATTGGGAGTCTCATGTGAAGCAGGTCAGGATGGTGTTCCAGATCCTTTGTGATAATGCTTTATTTGTGAAGGGGTCTAAGTGCCTATTCGGCGTTCAGAAGGTCTCTTTTTTGGGTTTTATTTTTTCTCCCTCGTCTATAGAAATGGATCCTGTTAAGGTCCAAGCTATTCATGACTGGATCCAACCCACATCTGTGAAGGGTCTTCAAAAATTTTTGGGTTTTGCTAATTTCTATTGCCGTTTTATTGCCAACTTTTCCAGTGTGGTTAAGCCCCTTACTGATTTGACGAAGAAAGGCGCTGATGTGACGAATTGGTCCTCTGAGGCTGTTGAGGCCTTTCAGGAGCTTAAACGCCGATTTACTTCTGCCCCTGTGTTGCGTCAACCGGATGTTTCTCTTCCTTTTCAGGTTGAGGACGACGCTTCTGAGATTGGGGCAGGGGCCGTTTTGTCTCAGAGGGAGTCTGATGGTTCTTTGATGAAACCGTGTGCTTTTTTTTTCCAGAAAGTTTTCGCCTGCGGAACGCAATTATGATGTCGGCAATCGGGAGTTGTTTGCTATGAAGTGGTCGTTTGAGGAGTGGCGACATTGGCTTGAGGGAGCTAAACACCGTGTTGTGGTCCTGACTGATCATAAGAATCTGATTTACCTCGCGTCGGCCAAGCGGCTGAATCCTAGACAGGCTCGATGGTCCCTGTTTTTCTCCCGTTTTGATTTTGTGGTCTCGTATCTTCCGGGATCTAAGAATGTTAAGGCTGATGCCCTCTCTAGGAGTTTTTCGCCTGATTCTCCTGGAGTCCTTGAGCCGGTTGGCATTCTTAAGGAGGGGGTGATTCTTTGTGCTATCTCCCCTGATTTGCGGCGGGTGCTTCAGGAATTTCAGGCTGATAGGCCTGACCGCTGTCCAGTGGGGAAGCTGTTTGTTCCTGATAGATGGACAAGTAAGGTAATTTCTGAGGTTCATTGTTCAGTGTTGGCTGGGCATCCTGGGATTTTTGGTACCAGAGATTTGGTTGCTAGGTCCTTTTGGTGGCCTTCCTTGTCGCGCGATGTGCGTGCTTTTGTGCAGTCCTGTGGGACTTGCGCCCGGGCCAAGCCTTGCTGTTCCCGCGCTAGTGGGTTGCTTTTACCTTTGCCGGTCCCTGAGAGGCCCTGGACGCATATTTCCATGGATTTTATTTCTGATCTCCCTGTTTCTCAAAAGATGTCGGTCATTTGGGTGGTTTGTGATCGCTTCTCTAAGATGGTCCATTTGGTACCCTTATCTAAACTGCCTTCCTCCTCTGATTTGGTGCCATTGTTTTTCCAGCATGTGGTTCGTTTGCATGGCATTCCAGAGAACATCGTCTCGGACAGAGGTTCCCAGTTTGTTTCGAGGTTTTGGCGGTCCTTTTGCGCTAAGATGGGCATTGATTTGTCGTTTTCTTCGGCTTTCCATCCTCAGACTAATGGTCAAACCGAACGAACTAATCAGACTTTGGAGACATATCTGAGATGCTTTGTTTCTGCTGATCAGGATGATTGGGTGTCTTGGGTGTCTGGACGCATATTTCCATGGATTTTATTTCGGATCTTCCTGTTTCCCAGAAGATGTCTGTTATCTGGGTTGTTTGTGACCGGTTCTCTAAAATGGTCCATCTGGTACCTTTGCCCAAGTTGCATTCCTCCTCAGATCTGGTTCCATTATTTTTTCAGCATGTGGTTCGTTTGCATGGCAATTCCGGAGAATATTGTGTCTGACAGAGGTTCTCAGTTTGTCTCTAGATTTTGGCGGGCCTTTTGTGCTAGGATGGGCATTGATTTGTCTTTTTCTTTGGCGTTTCATCCTCAGACTAATGGCCAAACTGAGCGAACTAATCAGACCTTGGAGACCTATTTGAGATGCTTTGTCTCTGCTGATCAGCATGATTGGGTGTCTTTCTTGCCGTTGGCCGAGTTTGCCCTTAATAATCGGGCT
The DNA here is from genome assembly GCF_032444005.1 of Ranitomeya imitator. NCBI lineage: Eukaryota > Metazoa > Chordata > Amphibia > Anura > Dendrobatidae > Ranitomeya > Ranitomeya imitator. The sequence continues at coordinate 97,754,086 of NC_091289.1, read as the reverse complement.
AATTCGGCTACTTTGATTTCACCTTTCTTTTGTAATTTTGGTTTTCATCCTCGTTTTTCTTCTGGGCAGGTTGAGCCTTCTGATTGTCCTGGTGTTGATTCTGTGGTGGACAGGCTGCAGCAGATTTGGACTCATGTGGTGGACAATTTGACGTTGTCTCAGGAAAGGGCTCAACGTTTTGCCAACCGCCGTCGGTGTGTTGGTCCCCGGCTTTGTGTGGGGGATTTGGTTTGGTTGTCTTCTCGTCATGTTCCTATGAAGGTTTCTTCTCCTAAGTTTAAGCCTCGGTTTATTGGTCCTTATAAAATTTCTGAAATTATTAATCCGGTGTCTTTTCGTTTGGCTCTTCCTGCCTCTTTTGCCATTCATAATGTTTTCCATAGATCTTTGTTGCGGAGATATGTGGTGCCCGTTGTTCCCTCGGTTGACCCTCCTGCCCCGGTGTTGGTTGAGGGAGAGTTGGAATATGAGGTTGAGAAGATTTTGGATTCTCATTTTTCGAGGCGGAGGCTTCAGTATCTTGTCAAGTGGAAGGGTTATGGCCAGGAGGATAATTCTTGAGTTGTTGCCTCCGATGTCCATGCCACCGATTTGGATCGTGCTTTTCACTTGGCTCGTCCTGATCGGCCTGGGGGCTCTGGTGAGGGTTCGGTGACCCCTCCTCAAGGGGGGGGTACTGTTGTGAATTCCGCTCTTGGGCTCCCTCCGGTGGTTGTAAGTGGTACTTTTGTGAGTTCTGCTCTTGGGCTCCCTCTTGTGGTTTCTAGTGGTATGGCTGCTCCTTGGAGTTAGCTGTCATCAGCTGCCTCCACTTATCGTCTCTTCTGCTCGGCTATTTAAGTCTGGCTCTATCTTCAGCCAGTGCTACTTGTAAATGGTTCCTGGTTGGATTCACATCTCTTTGGAGTTCCCTGTTATCCTGACCAGTTCAGCTAAGCTAAGTTTTTGCTTGCCCTTTTCTGTCCATAGATTGTGGACTTATTCATTCTGTGCTTTCTATGTTTGTCCAGCTTATCAGTGTGAATTAATTCTGTCTTGCTGGAAGCTCTGGGAGGCAGATTTGCCCTCCACACCTTTAGTTAGGTGTGGAGATTTTTTGTAAACTCTGCGTGGATTTTTGTAGTGTTTTATACTGACCGCACAGTATTCCATCCTGTACTATCTATTTAGTTAGACTGGCCTCCTGTGCTCATCCTGGTTTCATTCTGTGTATGTCTTTTCTCTCTCCACTCACAGTCATTATTTGTGGGGGGCTAATCTATCCTTTGGGGATTTTCTCTGAGGCAAGATAGCTTTCCTGCTTCTATCTTTAGGGGTAGTTAGCACTTAGGCTGTGACGAGATGCCTAGGGAGAGTTAGGAGCATTCCATGGCTACTTCTAGTGTTGTGTTGAGCTTAGGGACTGCGGTCAGTACAGTTACCACTTCCTTCAGAGCTCGTTCCATGTTGCTCCTAGACCACCGTATCATAACAAAGTGCACCATTTTACAAAAATGATCAGTGACTACCCAGATAATGGTGCAGCTACGTGACTTAGGTAAGCCCACCACGAAGTCCATCCCAACCATCTCCCAGGGTCTGTCTGCCACCGGCAGGGGGTAAAGTAGCCCAGCAGGCCGTTGCCGAGGAGACCGCTTCTTGGCGCAGGAGACACACGCCAGAATATAATCCCCGACGTCACGAGCCATATGCGACCACCAGTATGTCCTCACCAGAAGCTCAAATGTCCTCTTGGCCCCAAAATGTCCACCCACCCTGAACGAATGAGCCCAAGAGAGAATCTCTGGTCGCAAATTTGATGGTACAAATGTCTTGCCCGGGGGCACAGACTCTAGAGAAACCAGAGCCACAATTCTCAGGCTCTCATAAGGGACAATAAGCCGAGGCTCCTCCTCCTCTAATGACACTACGGAGTGGGAGAGAGCGTCGGCACGAATGTTCTTCTCCCTGGAGAGAAAATGGAGGGTGAAATGGAACCGGGAGAAGAACAGGGACCATCTGGCCTGCCGAGAATTTAGCCGCTGGGCTGTCTGTAAGGACACCAAATTTTTGTGGTCTGTTAAAACTTGGAAGGGAAAGTGAGCCCCCTCCAGGAGGTGTATCCACTCTGAGAAAGCCAACTTCATGGCTAGCAACTCCCTGTCCCTGAGGGAATAATTCCTCTCCACTGGTGAGAAGGTCTTGGAAAAGAAGAAGCAATGATGCTTCCGACCTTGAGCATCCTTTTGGAAGAGGACTGCTCTAGCACCGACGGACGAGACATCCACCTCCATTATAAATGGCTTATCTACATCGGGGTGATGTAGGATGGGAGCGCTAGCTAAGTGTGACTTAATAGTAAGAAAGGCCTTGGAGACCTCCTCCGACCACAATTTGGGATTTGCTCCCTTCTTGGTGAGGGCAACCATGGGAGTTACCAAAGTTGAGAAGTGGGGAATGAACTGGCAATAGTAATTAATGAACCCCATAAAGCGCTGCAATGCTTTAAGAGAATGGTGTTCCTGCAAGCTTATCACAACCTGTAGCTTGGCAGGATCCATAGCCAATCCCTGGGCAGAGATGATATAGCCAAGGAAAGGCAAGGACTCCTGCTCAAACACACACTTCTCCAACTTGGCATAGAGAGAGTTTGACGGTAAGAGGTCGAAGACTTTGCAAACATCTCTCTGGTGGGAGTCAATATCTGGAGAGTAGATGAGAATATCATCCAGATAGAATACGACCGAGGTGGTGAGCATATCCCGGAAGATGTTGCTCACAAAGTCTTGGAAAATGGCTGGGGCATTACAGAGCCCGAAGGGCATCACCAGATATTCATAGTGCCCATTCCTGGTGTTAAAAGCCGTCTTCCATTCGTCCCCCTCACGGATGCGAATCAGGTTGTAAGCACCCCGCAGATCTAATTTGGTAAATACCCTTGCTCAACGTAGCCTATCAAAGAACTCAAATATCAGGGGTAGTGGGTACTTATTCTTAACGGTGATCACTGATGGCGTTAAGACCCCTGTAGTCTATGTATGGACGTAGTTCTCCACTCTTCTGCACGAAGAAGAACCCAGCCCCTGCAGGTGACACTGACTTCCTAATGAATCCTCTTGCCAGATTCTCTCAGATGTACTGGGACATTGCCTCTGTCTCTGGAAGAGATAACGGAGAGACTCGACCCCGGGGAGGCTCTTCACCAGGCAAGAGGTCAATAGGACAGTTATAGGGGCGGTGAGGCGGAAGAGTCTTTGCAGCCCTTTTGAAGAACACGTCCGCAGAGGGCCAATAGTGCTTGGGGAGAGAGGAAAGATCTGCGGGTACCTCAGTTGTAGCAACCTGAACGCACTCCCTCTGACATCTACCCTCACAGGATTTACTCCATCCCAGAATTCTCCCTGAGGACCACTCTATATGAGGAGAGTGGTGGCGTAGCCATGGTATCCTCAACAGGATCTCATCAATTCCCTCGGGAATGACTAATAGAGAAATAATCTCCTGATGAGATGGAGACATGGAAAGAGTGAATGGAATGGTTTGGTGTGTAATCTGTGAGGGTAGTGTCGACCCATTTACCACTCGAACGGTCACAGGTTTGGCAAGCATCACCAGGGGTATTGCGTGTCGTTGGGCAAAAGCAGATGACATAAAATTGCCCTCCGCCCCGGAGTCCATGCAAAGCTCTACCATAAGAGTGGATGGGCCTATGGTAATTGTCCCCTTGAAAGACAATTTGGAGGAAAACGTCACCATGTCTAGTGTACCTCCTCTGACTACCACTAGACCCTGATGTTTTCCTGACCGCTGAGAACACCTGGAGGCAAGGGGTCCTGACTGCCGGCAAACATGACAGACCTTAAGTGCACGAGCGGTCCGGGACTTAGATCCCGCTCGTGACACCTGCATGGCCTCATGTGACTCGGATGCCTGGACCAGAGATTCCAGAGGTTTGGCGAAGGTGGGAGCCAGCCGAAACTCTGCCTACAGTGGGCTCGCTCCAACCTTCGCTCGTTAAAATGAAGGGCGATGCGAGTTGATACTGCTGTGAGCTCCTCCAGTGTGGCGGGAATCTCCCTAGTGGCTAAAGCGCCCTTCACATGGTCAGCCAGCCCCCTCCAAAATACCGGGATGAGGGCTTTATCCGGCCACTCCAGCTCGGATGCTAAAGTCCAAAATTGGACCGCAAAATGGCTGACCATGGACGAACCCTGAGTCAATGCCAGCAGTTGGAGCGCCGTATCATGGGTGACTCGAGGTCCTAAAAAGACCTGTTTCAGAGTGCTCAAAAACTGAGGAGCACTCTGCATCACATGATCGTCGCGCTCCCACAGCGGCGTAGCCCACACCAACGCCCTGTCCGACAGAAGAGAAATAATGAATCTCACCTTTGCCCGCTCTGTGGGAAAAAGTGCAGCCAGGAGCTCGATGTGTATAGTGCACTGGCTCACGAAACCCCTGCATGATTTACTGTCACCAGAGAATTTCTCTGGCAGCGGGAGGTGGGATAAGGTCAGAACAGGGGTGGCAGTGGTTAAAGTTGCTGCAGCCACGCTAGCAGCCTGAACAGCTATTGCGGTAACATCCACAGCTGAGGTTCCACACTCGAGAGCCACCAACCTGCCCTACAGCTGCTGGATGTACCCCTGCAATCGCTGTTCATCCGCCATTACTTAGCCAGACCCTGGCGCTAGTATACTGTTAGGGCTAGCGGACGCACCGAGTATAGATAGGTAGCTACAAGGTGCATTCGCAGCCCGGGTTCCACCGTGCAGAGGTATCTGCTGCTAAGTAACAGCGGATAAACTCTGAGCTCACATGAGGGTTGAGCTTCACCCTGTGTGAACTGGAAGTGATCTCTGTTGCCTCACAGAGTCACGCTGTACACAAAACTATTACCCTAACTAGGGTTGTGCTTGCTCTGGAACTCTTCTGTGCTAACCGCCCACATGAGGGAACCAGATGCTAAGCCAAGGCTAATTGCCCCCACTGACGCTAACTGCCTGCCTGAGTGTACAGTCCCAAAGCTACAGCCTCACACCATGAATGGTTCCTGTTATGATAAGGTAATTCAGTACCACAATGGACATAGTAGTCAGAGCACATACAGTGACCTGACAATAACCCAAAAACATAGAACGAGCTCTGAGACGTGGGAACTCTGCTGACCGCAATCCCTAATCCTCTCCAACCACACTAGAGGCAGCCGTGGATTGCGCCTAACGCTCCCTATGCAACTCGGCACAGCCTGAGAAACTAGCTAGCCTGAAGATAGAAAATAAGCCTACCTTGCCTCAGAGAAATACACCAAAGGAAAAGGCAGCCCCCACATATAATGACTGTGAGTTAAGATGAAAAGACAAACGTAGAGATAAAATAGATTTAGCAAAGTGAGGCCCGACTTTCTGAACAGAGCGAGGATAGGAAAGGTAACTTTGCGGTCAACACAAAACCCTACAAAAAACCACGCAAAGGGGGCAAAAAGACCCTCCGTACCGAACTAACGGCACGGAGGTACACCCTCTGCGTCCCAGAGCTTCCAGCAAGCAAGGAAAAAAATAAGCAAGCTGGACAGAAAAAACAGCAAACAAAATAGCAAAAGCGGAACTTAGCTATGCAGAGCAGCAGGCCACAGGAACGATCCAGGAGGAAACAGGTCCAATACTAGAACATTGACTGGAGGCCAGGATCAAAGCACTAGGTGGAGTTAAACAGAGCAGCACCTAACGACTTCACCACATCACCTGAGGAAGGAAACTCAGAAGCCGCAGTACCACTCTCCTCCACCAACGGAAGCTCACAGAGAGAATCAGCCGAAGTACCACTTGTGACCACAGGAGGGAGCTCTGCCACAGAATTCACAACAGTACCCCCCCCTTGAGGAGGGGTCACCGAACCCTCACCAGAGCCCCCAGGACGACCAGGTTGAGCCATATGAAAGGCACGAACAAGATCGGGAGCATGGACATCAGAGGCAAAGACCCAGGAATTATCTTCCTGAGCATAACCCTTCCACTTAACCAGATACTGGAGTTTCCGTCTTGAAACACGAGAATCCAAAATCTTCTCCACAATATACTCCAACTCCCCCTCCACCAAAACCGGGGCAGGAGGATCAACAGATGGAACCATAGGTGCCACGTATCTCCGCAACAATGACCTATGGAATACGTTATGTATGGAAAAAGAATCTGGAAGGGTCAGACGAAAAGACACAGGATTAAGAACCTCAGAAATCCTATACGGACCAATGAAACGAGGTTTAAACTTAGGAGAGGAAACCTTCATAGGAATATGACGAGAAGATAACCAAACCAAATCCCCAACACGAAGTCGGGGACCCACACAGCGTCTGCGATTAGCGAAACGTTGAGCCTTCTCTTGGGACAAGGTCAAATTGTCCACTACATGAGTCCAAATCTGCTGCAACCTGTCCACCACAGTATCCACACCAGGACAGTCCGAAGACTCAACCTGCCCTGAAGAGAAACGAGGATGGAACCCAGAGTTGCAGAAAAACGGCGAAACCAAGGTAGCCGAGCTGGCCCGATTATTAAGGGCGAACTCAGCCAAAGGCAAAAAGGACACCCAATCATCCTGATCAGCAGAAACAAAGCATCTCAGATATGTTTCCAAGGTCTGATTGGATCGTTCGGTCTGGCCATTAGTCTGAGGATGGAAAGCCGAGGAAAAAGACAAGTCAATGCCCATCCTAGCACAAAAGGCTCGCCAAAACCTCGAAACAAACTGGGAACCTCTGTCAGAAACGATATTCTCTGGAATGCCATGTAAACGAACCACATGCTGGAAGAACAATGGCACCAAATCAGAGGAGGAAGGTAATTTAGACAAGGGTACCAAATGGACCATCTTAGAGAAGCGATCACAGACCACCCAAATGACTGACATCTTTTGAGATACGGGAAGATCTGAAATAAAATCCATAGAGATATGTGTCCAAGGCCTCTTCGGGACCGGCAAGGGCAAAAGCAACCCACTGGCACGAGAACAGCAGGGCTTAGCCCGAGCACAAATCCCACAGGACTGCACAAAAGAACGCACATCCCGCGACAGAGAGGCAACGGGAGATTAGGGAGGTTAATAAGTGGCTCAAGAATTGGTGTAGGAAAGAGGGGTTTGGGTTCCTGCAGAACTGGGCCGACTTCTCAGTTGGCTACAGGCTCTACGCTAGGGACGGACTGGACCTCAATGGGGAGGGTGCAGCTGTGCTGGGGGAGAGAATGGCTAGAAGGTTGGAGGAGTGTTTAAACTAGGAATTGGGGGGAGGGTATTCATTTTATAGGAGGGGAAGATAGAGCAGACAGAGACCTGGGCACAAATAAGGAAGTTGGGGGTGGCTGTGGCATGGGGGGTGGGGTCAGAACAGTTAATAATTTAAGAAATAGAAGTACAGAGAGGAACATAAAGTGCATGTATACTAATGCCAGAAGCCTCGCCAACAAAATGGACGAATTAGAACTAATGTTGTTGGAGCATAATTATGACATGGTGAGGATATCTGAAACGTGGCTGGATGAGAGCCATGACTGGGCTGTTAACTTGCAGGGCTATAGCCTGTTCAGAAATGACCATACAGATAAGCGAGGGGGAGGGGTGTGTCTATATGTAAAATCATCCTTAAAACCCATCCTGCACGATAATATAGGTGAATTTAATGAAAATGTAGAATCCCTGTGGGTGGAGATAAGGGGAGGGGGAAAAAATAATAAATTACTGATAGGGGTTTGTTATAAATCTCCAAAAATAATGGAAGCAATGGAGAATATCCTCGTAAAGCAAATAGATGAAGCTGCGACTCAAGGAGAAGTCATTATTATGGGGGACTTCAACTACCCTGAAATAGATTGGGGAACAGAAACCTGCAGTTCCAGCAAAGGTAATCGGTTTTTGACAATTATGAGAGACCATTACCTTTCACAACTGGTTCAGGACCCAACAAGAAGGGGGGCACTGCTAGACCTAATATTAACCAACAGTCCAGACCGCATATCAAATATAAGGGTTGGGGGTCACTTGGGAAATAGCGATCACAAAATAATAAGTTTTCATGTATCCTTTAAAAAGATGTGTAGTAGAAGGGTTACAAGGACACTAAACTTCAGGAGGGCAAATTTCCAACGGATGAGAGAGGATCTTGGTGCAATTAACTGGGACGATATCCTGAGACACAAAAATACACAAAGAAAATGGGAGACGTTTATTAGCATCCTGGATAGGACCTGTGCACAGTATATACCATATGGGAATAAACATACTAGAAATAGGAGGAAACCAATATGGCTAAATAGAGCTGTAAGGGGCGCAATAAGTGACAAAAAGAAAGCATTTAGAGAATTAAAGGAAGTAGGTAGTGAGGAGGCATTAAATAAATACAGAAAATTAAATAAATTCTGTAAAAAGCAAATCAAGGCAGCAAAGATTGAGACAGAGAGACTCATTGCCAGAGAGAGTAAAAATAATCCTAAAATATTCTTTAACTACATAAATAGTAAGAAACTAAAAAATGATAGTGTTGGCCCCCTTAAAAATAGTCTGGGTGAGATGGTGGATGAGGATGAGGAAAAAGCCAATATGCTAAATGACTTTTTTTCATCAGTATTTACACAAGAAAATCCCATGGCAGACAAAATGTCTAGTGATAAAAATTCCCAATTAAATGTCACCTGCTTAACCCAGCAGGAAGTGCGGCGGCGTCTAAAAATCACTAAAATTGACAAATTTCTGGGCCCGGATGGGATACACCCTCGAGTACTGCAGGAATTAAGTACAGTCATTGATAGACCATTATTTTTAATCTTTAAAGACTCCATAATAACAGGGTCTGTGCCACAGGACTGGCGTATAGCAAATGTGGTGCCAATATTCAAAAAGGGAACAAAAACTGAACTCGGAAATTATAGGCCAGTAAGCTTAACCTCTACTGTGGGTAAAATCCTGGAGGGCATTCTAAGGGACGCTATACTGGAGTATCTGAAGAGGAATAACCTCATGACCCAGTATCAGCACGGGTTTACTAGGGACCGTTCATGTCAGACTAATTTGATCAGTTTCTATGAAGAGGTAAGTTCCGGATTGGACCAAGGGAACCCAGTGGATGTAGTGTATATGGACTTTTCAAAAGCTTTTGATACGGTGCCACACAAAAGGTTGATACATAAAATGAGAATAATGGGGGTAGGGGAAAATATGTGCAAGTGGGTTGAGAGCTGGCTCAGGGATAGGAAACAAAGGGTGGTTATTAATGGAGCACACTCGGACTGGGTAGCGGTTAGCAGTGGGGTACCACAGGGGTCAGTATTGGGCCCTCTTCTTTTTAACATATTTATTAATGACCTTGTAGGGGGCATTCAGAGTAGAATTTCAATATTTGCAGATGACCCTAAACTCTGCAGGGTAATCAATACAGAGGAGGACAATTTTATATTACAGGATGATTTATGTAAACTAGAAGCTTGGGCTGATAAATGGCAAATGAGCTTTAATGGGGATAAATGTAAGGTCATGCACTTGGGTAGAAGTAATAAGATGTATAATTATGTGCTTAATTCTAAAACTCTGGGCAAAACCGTCAATGAAAAAGACCTGGGTGTATGGGTGGATGACAAACTTAAATTCAGTGGCCAGTGTCAGGCAGCTGCTACAAAGGCAAATAAAATAATGGGATGCATTAAAAGAGGCATAGATGCTCATGAGGAGAATATAATTTTACCTCTATACAAGTCACTAGTTCGACCACACTTAGAATACTGTGCACAGTTCTGGTCTCCGGTGTTTAAGAATGACATAGCTGAACTGGAGCGGGTGCAGAGAAGAGCGACCAAGGTTACTAGAGGACTGGGGGGGTCGGCAATACCAAGATAGGTTATTACACTTGGGGCTATTTAGTTTGGAAAAACGAAGACTAAGGGGTGATCTTATTTTAATGTATAAATATATGAGGGGACAGTACAAAGACCTTTCTGATGATCTTTTTAATCATAGACCAGAAACAGGGACAAGGGGGCATCCTCTGCGGTTGGAGTAAAAAAGGTTTAAGCATAATAACAGACGTGGATTCTTTACTGTAAGAGCAGTGAGACTATGGAACTCTCTGCCGTATGATGTTGTAATGAGTGATTCATTACTTAAATTTAAGAGGGGACTGGATACCTTTCTGGAAAAGTATAATGTTACAGGTTATATACACTAGATTCCTTGATAGGGCGTTGATCCAGGGAACTAGTCTGATTGCCGTATGTGGAGTCGGGAAGGAATTTTTTTCCCCAATGTGGAGCTTACTCTTTGCCACATGGGACTTTTTTGCCTTCCTCTGGATCAACATGTTAGGGCATGTTAGGTTAGGCTATGGGTTGAACTAGATGGACATATAGTCTTCCTTCAACCTTAATAACTATGTAACTATGTAGAGATGGCCACCAAAAGGATCTAGCCACTAACTCTCTGGTACCAAAGATTCCAGGATGACCAGCCAACACCGAACAATGAACCTCAAAGATAACTTTATTCGTCCACCTATCAGGGACAAACAGTTTCTCCGCTGGGCAACGATCAGGTTTATTAGCCTGAAATTTTTGCAGCACCCGCCGCAAATCAGGGGAGATGGCAGACAAAATTACTCCCTCTTTGAGAATACCCGCCGGCTCAGATAAACCCGGAGAGTCGGGCACAAAACTCCTAGACAGAGCATCCGCCTTTACATTCTTAGAGCCCGGAAGGTACGAAATTACAAAGTCAAAACGGGCAAAAAACAGCGACCAACGAGCCTGTCTAGGATTCAACCGCTTGGCAGACTCGAGATAAGTCAAGTTCTTATGATCAGTCAAGACCACCACGCGATGCTTAGCTCCTTCAAGCCAATGACACCACTCCTCGAATCCCCACTTCATGGCCAGCAACTCTCGATTGCCAACATCATAATTTCGCTCAGCAGGTGAAAACTTCCTGGAAAAGAAGGCGCATGGTTTCATCACCGAGCAATCAGAACTTCTCTGCGACAAAACAGCCCCTGCTCCAATCTCAGAAGCATCAACCTCGACCTGGAATGGAAGCAAAACATCTGGTTGACACAACACAGGGGCAGAAGAAAAACGACGCTTCAACTCTAGAAAAGCTTCCACAGCAGCAGAAGACCAATTGACCACATCAGCACCCTTCTTGGTCAAATCGGTCAATGGTTTAGCAATACTAGAAAAATTGCAGATGAAGCAACGATAAAAATTAGCAAAGCCCAGGAACTTCTGCAGACTTTTCAGAGATGTCGGCTGAGTCCAATCATGGATGGCTTGGACCTTAACAGGGTCCATCTCGATAGTAGAAGGGGAAAAGATGAACCCCAAAAATGAAACCTTCTGAACACCAAAGAGACACTTTGATCCCTTCACAAACAAAGAATTAGCACGCAGGACCTGAAACACCGTTCTGACCTGCTTCACATGAGACTCCCAATCATCCGAGAAGATCAAAATGTCATCCAAGTACACAATCAGGAATTTATCCAGGTACTCTCGAAAGATGTCATGCATAAAGGACTGAAACACTGATGGAGCATTGGCAAGTCCGAATGGCATTACTAGATACTCAAAATGGCCCTCGGGCGTTTTAAATGCAGTTTTCCATTCATCGCCTCGCTTAATACGCACAAGATTATACGCACCACGAAGATCTATCTTGGTGAACCAACTAGCCCCCTTAATCCGAGCAAACAAATCAGATAACAACGGCAAGGGGTACTGAAATTTAACCGTGTTCTTATTTAGAAGGCGGTAATCTATACAAGGTCTCAGCGAACCATCCTTCTTGGCCACAAAAAAGAACCCTGCTCCTAATGGCGACGATGACGGGCGAATATGCCCCTTCTCCAAGGACTCCTTCAGATAACTCCGCATAGCGGCGTGCTCAGGCACAGATAAGTTAAACAGTCGACCTTTTGGGAATTTACTACCAGGAATCAAATCGATAGCACAATCACAATCCCTATGCGGAGGTAGGGTATCGGACTTGGGCTCATCAAATACATCCCGGTAATCAGACAAGAACTCTGGAACCTCAGAAGGGGTGGATGACGAAATAGACAGAAATGGGACATCACCATGTACCCCCTGACAACCCCAGCTGGACACAGACATGGATTTCCAATCTAATACTGGATTATGGACTTGTAGCCATGGCAACCCCAACACGACCACATCATGCAGATTATGCAACACCAGAAAGCGAATAACCTCCTGATGTGCAGGAGCCATGCACATGGTCAGCTGGGTCCAGTACTGAGGCTTATTCTTGGCCAAAGGCGTAGCATCAATTCCTCTCAATGGAATAGGACACTGCAAGGGCTCCAAGAAAAACCCACAACGCCTAGCATACTCCAAGTCCATCAAATTCAGGGCAGCGCCTGAATCCACAAATGCCATGACAGAATAAGATGACAAAGAGCAGATCAAGGTAACGGACAAAAGAAATTTTGACTGTACCGTACCAATGGTGGCAGACCTAGCGAACCGCTTAGTGCGTTTAGGACAATCAGAGACAGCATGAGTGGAATCACCACAGTAGAAACACAGCCCATTCTGACGTCTGTGTTCTTGCCGTTCAACTCTGGTCAAAGTCCTATCGCACTGCATAGGCTCAGGTTTATGCTCAGATAATACCGCCAAATGGTGCACAGATTTACGCTCACGCAAGCGTCGACCGATCTGAATGGCCAAAGACATAGACTCATTCAGACCAGCAGGCATAGGAAATCCCACCATGACATCCTTAAGGGCTTCAGAGAGACCCTTTCTGAAAATAGCTGCAAGCGCACCTTCATTCCATTGAGTGAGTACGGACCACTTTCTAAATTTCTGACAATATACCTCTATCTCATCCTGACCCTGACACAGAGCCAGCAAATTTTTCTCTGCCTGATCCACTGAATTAGGTTCATCGTACAGCAATCCGAGCGCCAGGAAAAACGCATCGATATTACTTAATGCAGGATCTCCTGACGCAAGAGAAAATGCCCAGTCCTGAGGGTCGCCACGTAAAAAAGAAATAATGATCCTAACTTGTTGAACTGGGTCACCAGAGGAGCGAGGTTTCAAAGCCAGAAATAGTTTACAATTATTTTTGAAACTCAGAAATTTATTTCTATCTCCAAAAAACAAATCAGGAATAGGAATTCTTGGTTCTAACATAGAATTCCGAACCACAAAGTCTTGAATATTTTGTACTCTTGCCATGAGCTGATCCACACATGAAGACAGACCTTTAATGTCCATCGCCACACCTGTGTCCTGAACCATCCAAATGTCTAGGGGGAAAAAAAGGCAAAACACAGTGCAGAGAAAAAAAAATGGTCTCAGAACTTCTTTTTTCCCTCTATTGAGAATCATTAGTACTTGGGGCCTCCAGTACTGTTATGATAAGGTAATTCAGTACCACAATGGACATAGTAGTCAGAGCACATACAGTGACCTGACAATAACCCAAAAACATAGAACGAGCTCTGAGACGTGGGAACTCTGCTGACCGCAATCCCTAATCCTCTCCAACCACACTAGAGGCAGCCGTGGATTGCGCCTAACGCTCCCTATGCAACTCGGCACAGCCTGAGAAACTAGCTAGCCTGAAGATAGAAAATAAGCCTACCTTGCCTCAGAGAAATACACCAAAGGAAAAGGCAGCCCCCACATATAATGACTGTGAGTTAAGATGAAAAGACAAACGTAGAGATAAAATAGATTTAGCAAAGTGAGGCCCGACTTTCTGAACAGAGCGAGGATAGGAAAGGTAACTTTGCGGTCAACACAAAACCCTACAAAAAACCACGCAAAGGGGGCAAAAAGACCCTCCGTACCGAACTAACGGCACGGAGGTACACCCTCTGCGTCCCAGAGCTTCCAGCAAGCAAGGAAAAAAACAAATAAGCAAGCTGGACAGAAAAAACAGCAAACAAAATAGCAAAAGCGGAACTTAGCTATGCAGAGCAGCAGGCCACAGGAACGATCCAGGAGGAAACAGGTCCAATACTAGAACATTGACTGGAGGCCAGGATCAAAGCACTAGGTGGAGTTAAATAGAGCAGCACCTAACGACTTCACCACATCACCTGAGGAAGGAAACTCAGAAGCCGCAGTACCACTCTCCTCCACCAACGGAAGCTCACAGAGAGAATCAACCGAAGTACCACTTGTGACCACAGGAGGGAGCTCTGCCACAGAATTCACAACAGGTTCCTTTGATACTAGCACATACTAGTGCATTGCCGTGCGGCCATGCAAACCTTTTATAGTTGTAGCTCCTCAGGACCTTCCTGGTGGACCAATAGGAGCTGCTACAGGGCCTGAGCGTGTGACCCCCACCTCCAATGAGAGGTCCTCCTGTGGGCATGCTCCGTGCGTGAAAAGCAGGACTTAGTCCCAGAAAAGCCTGCTCGCCGCTGACCAGCGCTGGCTACAAAGGCAGAGACTAGAAAGGCAGCAGTAACCATTTGCACAGTATCAGGCTGAGCCAGACGCTGGGACAGATGTCTCCGCTGAGCAGGTTCCACTGTGGCTGGAGGAGAATGGGAGACCACAGCAGACATGGATTGAGATTTCCCCTGTACAGTGGTGGGAACTCGACACCTAACACTAACCACCGACAGTTTTTTTTCTTTGCGCTGTTCCTTATGGATCCGCTGCACACTCTTGCAGGTCAGATGCAGGATTTGCCATTGGAACATAGGGCTCTTGCTTCCTCTCACAACCAATTCCAACGGGAGCTTACTGAAACCGTAAAATCTTTTCAGGGCTCCATGACAAAATCAGCTATTAAGCATTCTAACCCCATTGGGATGACTCTGCTTTGACATGCCAGTTCAGGAGAGGACTTTCAGATCATCTCAAGGATCATCTGGCCCTCCATCCACCTCCCAGTTCTCTGGAGGAGGCCATGACCAAGGCCATTCGTATGGACCGGAGATTACGGGAAAGAGAATTTATCCAGCAAGAGATTCCTGTATTGCCTGTTAAGTCTGAGGTGATGCCATTTACGGAGACCATGGAGGTTGGTGCCACCAACTTCAATGAGAAAAAGAGGAAGCAACGACTTGATGGGAAATTATGTTTTTTTTTGGAGATCCGGGACATTGGAAGAAGGTCTGCCCCTCTTGACTATCGATTAACAAGCTTCCGAGTCTGGGTGATTGTCAAGGAGATCATCCAGACTCTTAAGTACCATTTTCATAATTTCAAAAAGTTTTGTTAAAGGTGGAACTGTGTTATGGAGGTGGTTATGCATCTACTTCATCTTTTGTGGACTGTGGATCTTCTATGAACTTCATTGACTCTAGTCTGGTGTCCAAGTTAAAGTTAGGGACAGTTAGGCTAGAGACTCCCATCCATATCATTGCCATTGATAAGACACCATTGGCTCAAAATGTTATTAAGTTTGTCTCTTAGGAGTTCCTCCTCAAGGTACGTTCCTTGCATCAGGAAAAAATTTCATGTTATGTTATGAATAATATTTCTACGAGACTGGTGTTGGGGGTACCCTGGTTACAGAGTAACCAACAGTACCACACACACTGAAATAAACCAATAAATTGCACAATTCATAAAAGATAAGTGATTAAATATAAGATGTGTGGTAGTGAGGAGTGGAAACCACCCGATACATAGAGTGAAACCAAAACCTAGAAATAAGAGCTAAAAGAAGGTGAAAATTCTGGACAAGGATACATATAATCGTATCTTTATTTGAATAGCAGTAAGTCAAATTACAAAAATTATTAAAATATGAAAAAAGAGAAAATGCATCACAGGACATATAATCAATAATACACTGAATACACTGAATTTCATCCTGGTTACAGATGCATAATCCTCTTATAGACTTTGGCAGGACTGCCTAATTCAGAAACACTATCTAAGTTATTTGTTGAGCACATTGTGCGGTTGCACGGCATGCCTTTGAGTGTGGTTTCTGATAGAGGGGTACAATTTGTGTTCACATTTTGGAGGACATTTTGTAAAAGATTGGATATTTGCTTGACCTTCTCCTTGGCCTATGATCCAGAGATGAACGGTCAGATGGAGAGGATCAATCAGTCACTTGAACAGATTTTGCGGTGTCTTGCTACATCTCAGCAGGATGATTGGTGTTCTGCGTTGCCCGTCGCTGAGTTTGCTTTTAATAATCAGATTAATCAGTCCATTGGCACCTCTCCGTTCTTCTGTAACTATGGTTTTCACCCCAATTTTGGCAAATTTTCCCTGGCAGGATTCTGGATGTCCAGGGGCTGATTCGGCAGTTCAACGGTTGGGGAGGTGTGAATGGAGGTCCAGAAGAAGATTGGGGAGGCTCAGGGAAATCAAACATTTTGCTGTAAGCGACGGTCTGTAGGACCTATATTCCTGGTAGGAAATAAAGTATGGTTGTTTACCAAGAACATATGTCTGAAAGTTTCTTCTATTAAGCTAGGTCCCAGGTTTATTGGTTCTTACGAGATCATTGAGGTTGTCAATCCAGTTGCCTTCTGCTTACTCTAACCTCCGTCGCTTCGGATCCCCAATGTGTTCCATAAATCCCTTAAGTCATTTGTACCTTTCTCTGCTGGGTCTCCATCCCCTCTGCCTCCTGACTCTGTGAATGGTCAGACTGAGTATGAAGCAGAACAGATTGTGGATTCTCGCATGCTCCGCAGTTCACTTCAGCATTTGGTCCATTGGAGGGGTTACGGTCATGAGGATCGATCGTGGGTCCTGACGCGATCTGTCCGTGCTGATCGATTGGTTTGAGCATTTCCTGCACGTTATCCTGGGAGACTTGGGGGTCTGGTGGATAGGAGGGTATTGTCACGATCCAAACCGGGATTTGAGACCTGTCTTCTCTTTTCCCGGTGTGATCATGTCAGGGATTAACTTTTCTCAGCCTCAGTCTGGTCTCAGGTTTGCTATTTATCTTCGCTGCAGGCTGCAGGCGTTATCAGTTCTAGCTTCTGCCTACGGCGTGAGTAGCTGACTCAGATTTTATCCTGATTTGTCCTGCTGTGATTCCTGACTGTTCCCGTGTCTGTTCATTCCCCTTCCCCCATTCAGACTCAGTGTTTTCCCTTCATATTTGGACTCTCTGGAACTTGACTCAGCTTTGTCTCTGACCTGACTGTCTTTTGCTTCTGGTACTTCTGCTTCCGTCTGGTATTGACCTTTTGGCGCATCTGTGACTCTGAGTTGATTTTCCCCTTTGTACTACGTTACTCTCCTGGTTTTAAATAAAGGATTTTTGTGGATATTGTCCGAGCAGCTGAAGAATTGGAAATCCAGATGTATTGAAGAAAAGGATTGGTGGTTTTATTATACGCGTTTCGAAGTCTGTATATGACTTCTTCCTCAGGAAATACCACAAACATGTACATGTGTGTGGTATTGTCATGGTTTGGACAGGGTTAATGCCCTGCTCTCTCAGGGTTAATTGTTGTGGCCTCCTTTTGGATCTGGGAAGGATATTTATACCCCCCTGGACTAGGATCCTCTGTCACTTATACTTTTGCTTTGTCTGTGTGCCTGACCCCTGGTGTGCATGTGCATACTGTGTTGTTTCTTTGTTCTCTGTGCTTGACATGATCTGTTTGATCCTTTCAGCTTTCTGACCTCTGGCTTCCACCTGACTATCCTTCTGTCTCACCCTCTGGTGCCTTGCTTGTCCTCTAGTTATTGACCTCAGCACGTTTAACTACTATCTGGCGCCGTTCGCCTCCTTTGCACCCCAGCACCTGGCTCTGCCCCTGGACACTCCCCCTTTGTCACATGGTTCAGGTCCTGCTTGCTACCCAGTGAGTTCTCTGCCATTCTGCTCTGGGCTCCCTTACTGTGGCGAGTAGCCTCCCGGCAGTAGTTACACCCAGGAGCTTTGACATTATAACAGACCATACAGTCTCTTCCAGGTGGTTAGGTGAGAGTTTATTATGAATCCGGTATGGGCTCTCACAGAGCATGTTAGTGAGCTCTCCCAACTTATGCAGAAACTGTCCATGGAGCAGCAAGCACTAGTTTATTCACACCAACAGGTGTAGAGAGATGTAGTGGGCACTTTACATGGTCATTTTCTGCTAGGGACTCGGGATGGGGGCCCCACTGATGTATTCCTAGTAGACCCCGAACCACCAGTAAAGTTACCTGACAATTTTTCTGGGAATAAAAAGTTGCTTAGGGTTTTCAAAGAGGGATGCAAGTTGTTTTTTGAGTTATGTCCCCGAGCTTCTGGTAATAAAAGGCAGAGGGTGGGGATCGTTATGTCCTTCTTAAGGAGGGCTCCACAGGCATGGGCTTTCTCTCTCTCTCCCTCTGCTTCTGAACTTATGTCGGTGAACCTGTTCTTTGAGGCTTTGGGGCACATTTATGATGAGTGTGAGAGAGTGCGTCTGGCAGAGGATAAGGTGATGAGTGTGACCCAGGAGAGGCACTCAGCCAAATAGTTCTGCTCAGAGTTTAGACTCTGGGCCACTGAAGTATCCTGGAATGACACTGCCCTGAGGGGGTTGTTCTTCAGGGGCCTGTCCGACCTTTTACAGGATGCTCTGGCTTTACATGCTCTCCCTGATACCCTGGAGGATGCTATGATGCAGTCGGTCCGTATGAACCAGAATCTCTGTACTAGAGGAGTGATGCTGCAGGAGAGCTCATTATACTCCGACATGTGTGACACTGTGTCCGTCCCTGAGCCCATGGAAGTTGGGGCTATCTCGATGATGGAAGAAGAGAGTAGACACTGCAGAGACAACCAACTATGCTTTTACCGTGGAGCCCCTGGATATTGGAAAAAGGACTGTCCCTCTAATCCTTCTTCTGCTAAGCCAATGCCTAAGTCTGGGTAACGATCGAGGAGGTTACCCAGACTGCCAGGTACATTTTTCCTCACTTGCTAAAATTTTGCTTCATGTGGAATTGGAACTCGCTGGTGGTCCTGTCATGACTACCGCCTTTGTTGACTGTGGTTCTACCATTAACCTGATCGATACCCGGGTGATGACTCTTAATAAGATAGGGACAGTCAAGCTCAAGGATCCTGTTAAAATTGTGGCTATTGACTGTTAGGAGTCGAGCTTCCTCTGCTGCACAGGGGGAATCTCGATCCGTCTCCGCTGCGGTCTCCCATTCTCCTCCAGCCGCAGTGGAGCCTGCTCAGCAGGGACGTCGATCCCAGCGTCTCGCTCAGTCTGACTCTGTGAGAAGAGTTACTGCTGCTTCTCCAGCTTCTGCCTGTAAAGCCTATACTGGTCAGCAGCGAGTGGACTTCTCTGGGACTAAGTCCTTGTCTGCGCACACTGAGCATGCCCAGGGCAAGATCTCCCGTTGGAGATCGAGGGTCATGTGCTCAGACTCTGCAGCGCATTCTATTGGTCCTCTTGGCAGGTCTTGGAAGGGCAAAGTTTCTGTGGCCGCTTCCTGTCCTGCAACTATATAAACTGCGCATGACCGCACGGCCATGCGCTAGTGTACAATTTAATACATGTGTTTGTTGTGAGTGCAAGTCGTTCTTTAAATACCCCTACCCTATTGTATGATTGTTCGTGTATGGAGTATGGCTGCTATCTAGCGCCCGACTTATCACTCAACGTGTCACACACGTGTCAGCGTCTACTGCTGTGACCGCCAGTGCGGTGCCACGCGCCAGTGTGCGCTTCCTGACCCACGTCTGGGTGCTTAGTGGTGCCTGCCAGCACGGCACAGTTCGCACTTCGGTGCCTTAATTATATTATTCCTTTCACACCCAGTAGCGGTGTAGTGCCAGCAAGGGTCTAATCGGACTACAATCCCTGTTGGGGCTTAGTTCGCTGACCACTTGCTCGCGCTCTATGTGCGGTACCGCGGTCCTGTGACGCAACAGGATCGCTTTCTTCACGCTGGGTGAGGTTTAACCCACGCGTGTATACTTTTGAATACCGCCATATTGTCTGTCATTTCCTAGCAGCAGGTTTCACCTGCACGGTGGACCCCGGACTGCGAACGCATCTATATCATCTCTCTTGGTGCGTTCCGCCAGTCCTAACATTACACTAGCACCAGGGTCTGGCTAGTGATGACAGACAATCAGCAATCTCTGCGGCATATCCAGCAGCTGGAGGGTAGGTTGGCGGCTCTCGAGAGCGCGACCTCAGCTGTGGATGTTACTGCAGTAGCTGTACAGGCTGCCAGCGTGGCTGCAGCTACTATGTCCATTGCCACCCCTGTTCCGACATTATCTCGCCTCCCGCTGCCAGAAAAATTTTCTGGTGATAGCAAGTTTTGTAGGGGATTTGTGAGTCAGTGCTCTATTCACCTCGAGCTCCTGGCTACACGTTTTCCCACAGAGCGGGCTAAGGTGGGATTTATTCTGTCTCTATTGTCGGACAGGGTGTTGGAATGGGCTACGCCGCTGTGGGAGCGTGGCGATCATGTGGTGCAGAGTGCTCCGCTGTTTCTGAGCGCTCTGAAACAGGTCTTTTTAGGACCTCAAGTCACCCATGATACTGCGCTCCAATTGCTGGCATTAACTCAGGGTGAGTCCTTGGTCAGTCATTTTGCCGTCCAATTCCGCACCTTAGCATCTGAGCTGGATTGGTCGGATAAAGCTCTTATCCCCATATTTTGGAGGGGCTTGGCTGACCACGTAAGGGACGCTCTGGCCACTAGGGAGATTCCTGCCACACTGGAGGAGTTAATAACTGTCTCCACTCGAATTGACCTCCGTTTTAACGAGCGGAGGTTAGAGCGAGCCCAGTGTAGGCAGAGGTTTCGGCTGGCTCCTACTTTCGCCAAACCTCTGGAATTTCCGGTCCTGGTTCCTGAGTCACATGAGGCCAGGGAAGTGTCACAAGCAGGATCTAAGTCCCGGACCGCTTGCGCACTCAGGGTCTGTCATGTTTGCCAGCAGTCAGGACATCTAGCCACCAGATGTCCTCAGCGGTCGAGGAAACGTCAGCGTCTAGTGGTAGTAGGTGGAGGTACACTAGACACGGCGACGTTTGCCTCTAAGTTGTCCTTTAAGGGGACAATTACTATTGGCTCATTCTCCCACTCGGTAGAGCTCTGCGTGGATTCTGGGGCGGAGGGCAATTTTATGTCTTCTGCCTTTGCCCAACGTCACGCAATACCCCTGGTTATGCTTGCTCAACCAGTAACGGTGCGAGTGGTGAATGGGTCGACATTGCCCTCACAGATAACACACCAGACCATCCCTTTTACTCTGTCCATGTCGCCATCTCATCAGGAGATAATTTCTCTGCTCGTCATTCCGGAAGGAATTGATGAGGTCCTGTTGGGAATACCTTGGCTACGGTACCACTCTCCTCATATCGAGTGGTCCTCAGGCAGAATTCTGGGTTGGGGTGAATCTTGTGGGGGTAGGTGTCAGAGGGAGTGCGTTCAGGTTGCTACTACTGAGGTACCCGCAGATCTATCCTCTCTCCCCAAGCAGTATTGGTCTTATGCAGACGTGTTCTCCAAGAAGGCGGCGGAGGTCCTTCCGCCTCATCACCCCTATGACTGTCCTATTGATCTCTTGCCTGGTGCTGAGCCTCCCCGGGGTCAAGTTTATCCGCTATCTCTCCCGGAGACGGAGGCAATGTCACAGTACATCCAGGAAAATCTGGCAAGAGGATTCATTAGGAAGTCAGTGTCACCTGCTGGGGCAGGGTTCTTCTTCGTGCAGAAGAAGAATGGGGAATTGCGCCCATGCATAGACTACAGGGGTCTTAACGCCATCACCGTTAAGAATAAGTATCCTTTGCCCTTGATATCTGAGTTATTCGATAGACTTCGGGGAGCAACGGTATTTACCAAATTAGATTTGCGGGGTGCTTACAACCTGATTCGCATCCGTGAGGGGGACGAATGGAAGACGGCCTTTAACACCAGGGATGGGCACTATGAATATCTGGTGATGCCCTTCGGGCTCTGTAATGCCCCAGCCGTTTTCCAAGACTTTGTGAACGATATCTTCCGGGATATGCTTTCCACCTCGGTCGTAGTCTATCTGGATGATATTCTTATCTACTCTCCAGATATTGACTCCCACCGGAGAGATGTTTGCAAAGTCTTCGACCTCCTACGGGCAAACTTCCTCTATGCCAAATTGGAGAAGTGTATGTTTGAGCAGGAGTCTTTACCTTTCCTGGGCTACATCATCTCGGCCCAGGGATTGGCTATGGATCCTGCCAAACTACAGGCAGTGATGGACTGGCAGGAACCCCATTCTCTGAAAGCGGTGCAGCGCTTTATGGGGTTCATAAATTACTATCGTCAGTTCATCCCCCACTTCTCAACCCTGGTAGCTCCCTTGGTATCCCTCACCAAGAAGGGAGCGAATCCTAAATCGTGGTCCGAAGAGGTCTCCAAGGCCTTCACTTCTATTAAGTCCCACTTTGCTAGCGCTCCCATCTTACATCGTCCCGATGTGGATAAGCCATTCCTAATGGAGGTGGATGCCTCTTCCGTTGGTGCAGGAGCAGTCCTCTATCAAAAGGATGCTCAAGGTCGGAAGCATCCATGCTTCTTCTTCTCAAAAACCTTCTCACCAGCGGAGAGAAATTACTCCATCGGGGATAGGGAATTGCTGGCAATGAAGTTGGCCTTTTCGGAATGGAGACATCTCTTGGAGGGTGCTCGGTTCCCATTCCAAGTCTTCACGGACCACAAGAATTTGGTCTATTTACAGACAGCCCAGCGGCTGAATTCTCGTCAGGCCAGATGGTCCTTGTTTTTCTCCCGGTTCCACTTCACTCTACATTATCTCGCCGGGGAGAAGAACATTCGTGCTGACGCTCTCTCTCGCTCCCTGGTGTCAACTGAGGAGGAGGAGGACGAGCCTCGGCTCATTGTCCCTTCAGAGAGTCTGAGAACCGTAGCTCCGGTTTCGCTTGAGTCTGTGCCTCCGGGCAAGACTTTTGTCCCCATCAATTTGCGTCCGGAGGTTCTCTCGTGGGCTCATTCGTCCAGAGTGGGTGGACACTTTGGGGCAAAGAGGACATCTGAGTTGTTGGCGAGAATGTATTGGTGGCCACATATGGTTCGTGACGTTGGAGACTACGTTCGGCCATGTGTCTCTTGTGCCAAAAATAAGTCTCTCCGTCAACGGCCAGCTGGGTTGTTATACCCTCTGCCGGTGGCAGACAGGCCCTGGGAGATGATCGGGATGGACTTTGTGGTGGGTTTGCCCAAGTCACGTGGCTGTACTGTCATTTGGGTTATCACCGACCATTTTTCTAAAATGGTGCATTTGGTGCCGCTTCCCCGGCTACCTTCTGCACGGGCCTTGGCAGCATTGTTTGTTAAACACATCTTCCATCTTCACGGTATGCCAGACAAAATTGTCAGTGACCGGGGTCCCCAGTTTGCGTCTCGGTTCTGGAGAGAGCTTTGTCGCCTTCTCAGTATCGAGTTGAATCTCTCTTCGGCATATCATCCCGAGACGAATGGGTTGGTGGAGAGAGCCAACCAGACCTTGGTCACATATCTGCGACATTTTGTCTCTGCTAAACAAGATGACTGGGCATCTTTGCTACCGTGGGCGGAGTTTGCTCTTAACAATGCTGTAGCTGATTCCACTGGACAGACCCCATTCCTCCTTAACTATGGTCAGCATCCGCGGGTACCTGTGCCCATGCCCGTGTCTTCCGCCGATTTCAGGTTGGCAGACCGGGCTGTGGAGGCACGGGACATTTGGGATCGCACTCAGGATGCCATTCGGGCTTCCAAGGAGAGAATGAGGTCCTACGCCGATGTTCATCGGCGCCCCGCTCCGACCTTTGCTCCTGGCGACTTGGTGTGGCTCTCCGCCCGTAACATCAGGCTGCGAGTTGAGTCCACTAAGTTTGCGCCTCGCTACTTGGGTCCCTTCAAGGTTCTCGAACAGGTTAATCCTGTGGTCTACCGCCTGGCTCTTCCTCCACGCTTGGGTATCACCGACACCTTTCATGTGTCCCTCTTGAAACCCGTATACATGTCCCGGTTTTCCGAGTCATCTGCCGGGACATCGGGTTCGTCTACGGACGATTACGAGGTGAACGCTATTTTGGGGTGTAAGGTGGTACGCGGCAAAAAGTTCTATCTGGTGGATTGGAAGGGTTATGGTCCAGAGAACAGGTCATGGGAGCCTGCTGAAAACATTCGGGCCCCACAGCTCATTGCTGCCTTCGAACGTAGCGAGGCCCAAGGAGGGGGGGGCCCTAGGAGGGGGGGTAATGTTAGGAGTCGAGTTTCCTCTGCTGCACAGGGGGAATCTTGATCCGTCTCCGCTGCGGTCTCCCATTCTCCTCCAGCCGCAGTGGAGCCTGCTCAGCAGGGACGTCGATCCCAGCGTCTCGCTCAGTCTGACTCTGTGAGAAGAGTTACTGCTGCTTCTCCAGCTTCTGCCTGTAAAGCCTATACTGGTCAGCAGCGAGTGGACTTCTCTGGGACTAAGTCCTTGTCTGCGCACACTGAGCATGCCCAGGGCAAGATCTCCCGTTGGAGATCGAGGGTCATGTGCTCAGACTCTGCAGCGCATTCTACTGGTCCTCTTGGCAGGTCTTGGAAGGGCAAAGTTTCTGTGGCCGCTTCCTGTCCTGCAACTATATAAACTGCGCATGACTGCACGGCCATGCGCTAGTGTACAATTTAATACGTGTGTTTGTTGTGAGTGCAAGTCGTTCTTTAAATACCCCTACCCTATTGTATGATTGTTCGCGTATGGAGTATGGCTGCTATCTAGCGCCCGACTTATCACTCAACGTGTCACACACGTGTCAGCGTCTACTGCTGTGACCGCCAGTGCGGTGCCACGCGCCAGTGTGCGCTTCCTGACCCACGTCTGGGTGCTTAGTGGTGCCTGCCAGCACGGCACAGTTCGCACTTCGGTGCCTTAATTATATTATTCCTTTCACACCCAGTAGCGGTGTAGTGCCAGCAAGGGTTTAATCAGACTACAATCCCTGTTGGGGTTTAGTTCGCTGACCACTTGCTCGCGCTCTATGTGCGGTACCGCGGTCCTGTGACGCAACAGGATCGCTTTCTTCACGCTGGGTGAGGTTTAACCCATGCGTGTATACTTTTGAATACCGCCATATTGTCTGTCATTTCCTAGCAGCAGGTTTCACCTGCACGGTGGACCCCGGACTGCGAACGCATCTATATCATCTCTCTTGGTGCGTTCCGCCAGTCCTAACATTGACTTGTCTCCTCTCACCCGGGACGGAATTTGTTTTATGTCTAAAGTTTTTTCTCTGAAAGTGGGTTCTACTCATGTGGAAAAATTAAGTTGTTTTGTTCTAGATAATTTTCCGGCTGGACTGGTATTAGGAATGCCTTGGCTTCAATGCCATAATCCTATCATTGATTGGGTGACGTGGGAGATCACTCAGTGGGGATGTAAGGATAACAGTATATGTTGTAACCTGGTACCTCTTGTCACCCCTGTAAAATCTGTATCTGTGTCGTCTGTCGGTCTGGAGGGTATTCTGGAATACCTGACATTGAAGACGTGTTTTACGAAAGCGAGGCTGAGGCGCTTCCACCACGTAGACCTTTCGATTGTGCCATTGATTTAGTCTTGGGAGCCAAATTACCTAAATAATTAAGGCTAATTACAAATTAATTAAGGCTCGCATGTTTAATTTGTCCGGGCCTGAGCATCAAGTCATGAAGGAGTACATAGCAGAGAGTCTCCACAAGGGGCATATTCGGCCTTCTGTTTCACCCGTGGCAGCAAGGTTCTTTTTCATAATAAAAAAGATGGTGGTTTGCGGCTGTGCCTCGCCTTTTGTGAACTGAACAAGATTATGGTAAAAGATACGTACCCTTTTTCCCTGATTCCTGATTTATGTAACCAACTTGCGGAGGCTAAATGGTTCTCTAAGCTCAATTTACGAGGGGTTACGAGGGGCTTATAACCTTATAAGGTTCCGGAAAGGGGATGAATGGAAAACAGCGTTCCTGGTGACTGAGGGGCTGTTAGAAAACTTAGTTATGCACTTTGGTCTCACTAACACTCCTGCCATTTTTCAAAAAGTCATTAATGTTATTTTCTCTGACCTAATTTGGCGTTATGTGGTCATCTACCTGGATGACATTTTAGTGTACTCAGTGGACAGTCAAACCCACTTGCACCATCTGCGTATGGTTCTTAGGAGACTCAGGGAGAATCATTTATATGCTAAACTGGAAAACTGTTCATTTTTTGTGCAAGAACTGTCTTTTCTGTGTTTAATTGTGCCAGGGGGGGGATTCCACATGGATCCTAAAAAGGCCCAGGCCATTACGGATTGGGTGCAGCCTCATGACTTGAAGGGGTTGCAGCGATTTTTGGGCTTTGCTAACTTCTATAGGAAGTTCATTAAAGGGGTTGTCCATTACTTTCATGTAACCCCCCAATGTATCCCCCCAGGGCCCCTATTGAATTGTGTAAATACCTTGCGTTGTCGTTTTCGCCTGTGAGCGGCGCTATGGCTGCAGCTGGGTACGGGTCACATGACCCCCAGGCTGCAGCCGCCGCTCATTTCCGCCGACGTCACATCAATTTCCAGGCTCTGAAAATTGACGTAACGTCAGCAGCAGGCGTGACCAGCCCCCACAGTCAGCAGTCACTCAGCAAGAGTGACTGGACTGTGGGCGGTGCTGGGGGCTGCCTGCAGGGCTGTGCTGGAGGCGGGCAGGGCTGTGCTGGGGGCGGGCGGGGCTGTGCTGGCTCTGCTGGGGTGAGTGTGTGGATGCCTGACGCCGGGGTCTGGGTGCCGGCATGTGCCGCTCAGCGCCGGGGGTCTCCTGTGCCGCTCGGCGCCGGGGGTCTCCTGTGCCGCTCGCCGCCGAGGGTTTCCTGTGCCGCTCGGCGCCGGGGGTCTCCTGTGCCGCTCGGCGCCGGGGTCTGCTGCGGGGGTTGTCATGTGTGTGTGTGTGTGTATATATATATATGTGTGTGTGTGTGTATATATATGTGTGTGTGTATATATATGTGTGTGTGTGTGTGTGCAGGCATCGTCCAATGGGACTACAAGTCCCATCGGGCTCTGCCTGCTACACTGACAGTGGCTGGCACATTAGCCAATGATGGGACAGTAGTAGTCCCATCATCCAGCTAATGTGTTGAATGAAAAAAAATAAAAACACTCAGTACATACATACATACATACATACAACACACACCATGCGACATGTAACATGCGACGACATGCACCATGCAGCGACATGCACCATGCGACGGCATGCGACATGCACCATGCGACGGCATGCACCATGCGATGACATGCACCATGCGACGACATGCACCATGCGACGGCATGCACCATGCGACATGCACCATGCGGCGACATGCGACATGCACCATGCGGCGACATGCACCTTGCGACGACATGCACCATGCAGCGGCATGCGACATGCACCATGCGACGACATGCACCATGCAACAACATGCACCATGCGACGGCATGCAACATGTACCATGCGACGACATGCACCATGCGACGACATGCACCATGCGATGACATGCACCATGCGACATGCAACATGCACCATGCGGCGACATGCGACATGCACCATGCGGCGACATGCACCATGCGACGACATGCACCATGCAGCGGCATGCGACATGCACCATGCGACGACATGCACCATGCAATGACATGCACCATGCAGCGGCATGCGACATGCACCATGCAGTGGCATGCACCATGCGACGACATGCACCATGCAGCGGCATGCGACATGCACCATGCGACGACATGCACCATGCAACAACTTGCACCATGCGACGGCATGCGACATGTACCATGCGACGACATGCAACATGCACCATGCGATGACATGCATCATGCGACGACATGCACCATGCGACAACATGCACCATGCGACATGCTACATGCACCATGCGACGACATGCAACATGCACCATGCGACGACATGCTGCATGCACCATGTGACGGCATGCGACATGTACCATGCGACGACATGCTACATGCACCATGCGACGACATGCACCATGCGACGACATGCACCATGCGACGACATGCACCATGCGACATGCTACATGCACCATGCGACGACATGCTGCATGCACCATGTGACGGCATGCGACATGTACCATGCGACATGCACCATGCGACGACATGCACCATGCGACGACATGCACCATGCGACAACATGTACCATGCGACGACATGCGACATGCACCATGCGACGACATGCACGATGCGACAACATGCACCATGCAACGACATGTGACATACAGTACATACATACATACTACAGACATACAGTACATATAACATAGAGTACATACTCACCATCACTTGTCACTTTGTTCCCCGAAGCCATTGTCACCTGTAAAAAATATTAAAATAATAAACAAACAATATACTCCCTGTCCACAGAAATCCAATTAAAACGAGTGTTCCACGACGATCTCCCGTGGAGAGCAGGAGCATCAGTTGATGCGACCACTCTCCAGGGGCTCCAGGAACACAATGATGGAAGGTATCCTTCCATCATGTATTCCTCACAAGGTATTCCTACGCCCCTGTGAGAAAATAGTCCCTAGTCTCACTATTGGCATTGCTGGGTGAGACATTTTCCCACGCAGCAATTGCCATAAAGTGAGACCAGTGAACTAGAGTAACCTCAGTGATGCACTGCAGGAGCCATTGTCTCCTGTCAGTGTGTCACTGTGGGTCCTATAGAGCAGTGACATCACCCGATGTCACTGTTCTATAGGGGAGATCATCGTGGGACACTCGTTATTAATTGGACTACGGCGGAAAGGTAGTATACGGTTTATTATTTTACTTTTTTTTTGCAGGCGCTGAAGTATGGTAAGTATGGTTAAATGAAGAATATTAAAATACTTTTTTCCAAATGTGTGTGTGTTTTATTAACCCTTTCTTACTATTGGATTAGTAATGGATAGGCGTCTTATTGACGCCTCTCCGTTATTAACCCGGCTTAATGTCACCTTACAATAGCAAGGTGACATTAACCCTTTATTACCCCATATCCCACCGCTACTCGGGAGTGGGAAGAGAGGGGCTAAGTGCCGGAATTGGCGCATCTTACAGATGCGCCATTTCTGGGGTGGCTGCGGACTGGTATTTGTAGCCGGGGGGGGGGGGTCAATATCCATGGCCCCTCTCTAGGCTATGAATATCAGCCTGCAGCTGTCTGCGTAGCCTTTCTGGCTATAAAATATAGGGGGACCCCACGTCATTTTTTGGGGGGGTCCCCCCTCTTTTAATAGCCAGTAAAGGCTGCAGATATTGGCCCCGGCCGTCGGCTTTCCCCCTCTGGCGCAGAAAATTGCGCGGGAGCCCACGCCATTTTTTTTCCGCTTTATTTTATTTTTTTTAAATTCAACGCTCATTAAGGCCTCTTTCACTTCTGTGAAATTTGTGCACGACGTGGGCAGCGGATGCAGTTTTTCAACGCATCCGCTGCCCATTCTGAATTGCGGGGAGGAGGGGGCGGAGTTTCTGCCGCACATGCGCGGTAGAAAATGGCGGGCGAGACAGCCAAAAAAATTTTCTATTGAACGTTTTTTCGTGCCTATGGTCCGCCAAAACACGACGGATCCGTAGCACGATGGAGGCGATGTCTGGCCATCTGTCACGATCCGTCGCTAATACAAGTCTATGGGTAAAACGCATCCTGCGAGCACATTTGCAGGATCCGTTTATTTGCACCGGATCGTTTTTTTCCCGCCAGATCCGTTTTTTTTCAACCGAATCCGTTTTTTTCCGCCGGATCCATTTTATTCCACCGGATGTTTTTTTTCCGCCAGATCTGTTTTTTCTCATAGAGTTGTATTAGCGCCGGATTGCGCCTGGTGGCCACACGTTTAATCCGTTTTTGCAGGATCCGTCAAAAATGCTGTTTCCACCGGACGGAAAACACATACAGAGGAACGGTTTTTCAGCGACTGATCTAGCAAAAAACAGATGAAACGTGTGGCCATCAGACGCACTCCGGCGCTAATACAACTCTATGAGAAAAAAACGGATCTGGCGGAAAAAAATGATCAGGTGGTAAAAAACGGATACGGCGGGAAAAAAAAGATCCGGCAGAAAAAAAAAGATCCGGCGAAAAAAAACGGATCCTGCAAATGTGCTCGCAGGATGCGTTTTGTACCCATAGACTTGTATTAGCAACAGATCCGTCGTGTTTTGGCGGACGCAACGCACAAAAAAAAGTTCAGTGTAACTTTTTTTGTGCGACGTCTGCCATTTCCGACCGCGCATGCGTGGCTGGAACTCCGCCCCCTCCTCCACGCTCATCACAATGGGCAGCGGATGCGTTGTAAAACTGCATCCGCTGCCCATGTTGTGCTAAATTTAGCATAACGTCCGTCGGTACGTCTGGCCGAAGGTTTGCGACGGCCCCGTACCGACGCAAGTGTGAAAGTAGCCTTACATCTGAATTTGCAGAGTATAATGCAGCCACCCCAGAGTATAATGTAACCCCCCAAATAATATAATGCAGCCCCTCATAGAGTATGATGCAATCACCTCTCATAGAATATAAATATAATACAGCCCCCCATAGAATATTATGTAGCCCCGAATAGAATAGAATGCAGCCCACCTCCCCATAGAATATAATGCAGCCCCATCAAAGAGTATGATGCAATCATCCCTCATAAAATCTAATACAGCCCCCCATAGAATATAATGCAGCCCACCTCCCCATAATATATAATGTAGCCCCCATTGAATATAATGTAGCCCCCATAGAATATAATGCAGCCCCCCATAGTATATAAGACAGCCTCCCCCATAGAATATAATATACCCCACATAGTATATAAGACAGCCTCCCCCATAGGATAGAATATACCCCCGCAATAGTATATAACACAGCCACATAGTATATAACACGGCCTCCCCCATAGAATATAATATACCTCCCATAATATATATCAAAGCCCGCATATAATATAGCACAACTTGCATAGTATATAGCACAGCCTACATAATATAGCACAGCCCGCGTAGTAGTATACAGCACAGCCCGTGTAGTAGTATACAGCACAGCCCAGGTCGTAGTATATACAGCACAACACGCGTAGTAGTATATACAGCACAGCCCGCGGAGTAGTATACACAGCACAGCCCACACAGTGATATATACACAGCACAGCCCACACAGTGGTATATACACAGCACAGCCCACACGGTATATACACAGCACAGCCCACACAGTGGTATATACACAGCACAGCCCACATCTCATCCCCCCGATAATGGCTCCACACTCTCCTCACCTTTCCTCTTGCCCGCGCTGCTCCTGTCTCGGCGGCTGCAGTCTGCCCGCCCGGGACACAAGAAGACACAAAAGAGAATAGTAAAACCAAAAACACTCAGTTTGAAAAAATGTTGCAGTAATCCGCAAGTGCTAGTAAAAGATGTAAAAAACAGGGTATTTGGTTGATACGTTTTTTGCAAAAAATGTATACTAAGCTGCTCTACCAATCTTCACGGTATACCCTTATCAGAGCAGTCCTAACTAATGTATGCAATCCCTATCTGATGTATTTAAAAACCTGATCATCTGTATATAACCTGTGTGAACAGGGTTCAGAGAGGAAAAATCCATGTGTGCATACAGGGTAGAACAGCTTTTGTGCAGATAGCCCAAGAGGAGTGGTGGAACTCCCCAGTCTTGTAGACACAAGAGAACAATTATGGAAACAGGAACACATGGGCTACTTGCAAAGTGAACAAGTCTGTATGATCATGTTCACACACCACCAAGAAACCTGAAGACACAAAAGAGAATGGTAAAACCAAAAACACTCAGTTTGAAAAAATGTTGCAGTAATCCGCAAGTGCTAGTAAAAGATGTAAAAAACAGGGTATTTGGTTGATACGTTTTTTGCAAAAAATGTATACTAAGCTGCTCTACCAATCTTCACGGTATACCCTTATCAGAGCAGTCCTAACTAATGTATGCAATCCCTATCTGATGTATTTAAAAACCTGATCATCTGTATATAACCTGTGTGAACAGGGTTCAGAGAGGAAAAATCCATGTGTGCATACAGGGTAGAACAGCTTTTGTGCAGATAGCCCAAGAGGAGTGGTGGAACTCCCCAGTCTTGTTCCACCACTCCTCTTGGGCTATCTGCACAAAAGCTGTTCTACCCTGTATGCACACATGGATTTTTCCTCTCTGAACCCTGTTCACACAGGTTATATACAGATGATCAGGTTTTTAAATACATCAGATAGGGATTGCATACATTAGTTAGGACTGCTCTGATAAGGGTATACCGTGAAGATTGGTAGAGCAGCTTAGTATACATTTTTTGCAAAAAACGTATCAACCAAATACCCTGTTTTTTACATCTTTTACTAGCACTTGCGGATTACTGCAACATTTTTTCAAACTGAGTGTTTTTGGTTTTACTATTCTCTTTTGTGTCTTCAGGTTTCTTGGTGGTGTGTGAACATGATCATACAGACTTGTTCACTGTGCAAGTAGCCCATGTGTTCCTGTTTCCGCCCGGGACACAGCAGGTGTGCGATGATATGACGTCATCGCGCACCCGCAGTGTCAGAGGCAGAGCGGGGAATGATGGGAGAGGGAGCGTCAGCGGACGCTCTCTCCTCCATCATTGCATTGAACTATACCGGCGTCATACCGGCGATATAGTTGAATGCGGCGGCGGCACTGGCGGGAGTAGGGGGGAAAGAGTGCAGCGGCCCACTACTGGCACCGGCCCTTCTGGCATTTGCCAGAAGTGCCCGATGGCCAGTCCGGCCCTGGTCACCACCCACACGCTTCCCTCCTCCTGAACTGCAGCGTTTCTTGGACCCACATCCGCAACAAAACTGCAGATATGTTTTACATCTCAATGAAAGTCTGAGGCCGGAGTCACACTACAGCGATATATGGCCGAGTCTCGCAGGTTAAATACAAGCTCTGGCACCAGCGCTCCGGAGCGGAGCGTGCGGCTCCATGTATTGCTGTGCGGCCGCACGCTCCGCTCCAGAGTGCCGGAGACAGAGCTTGGTTTTAACCTGCGAGACTCGGCCGTATCTCGCTGTAGTGTGATCCCGGCGTAAGCGTGCAGAAACGCTGCAGTTCGGCACAAAAGAAGTGACATGCTGCGGAGAAAAAAAAAAGCTGCGTTTCGGTGCGGCCTTTTCCGCAGCATGTGCACAACAAGTCTGCGGCTCCCATAGACTTACATTAGTTGTGCACAACACTGTGGATTTAATGCAATTCCGTGCGGCAAAAAATGCTGCGGATCTGCAATCAAATCCGCAACGTGTGCACACAGTCTTAGCATTTAGTGAACCTAGCAAAAAGGCAAGCAAAAAACAAGTGTGGGATTGCACTTTTTTTGCAATTTCATCATACTT
Source organism: Ranitomeya imitator (assembly GCF_032444005.1). Classification (NCBI taxonomy): domain Eukaryota; kingdom Metazoa; phylum Chordata; class Amphibia; order Anura; family Dendrobatidae; genus Ranitomeya; species Ranitomeya imitator. Next base: position 97,720,764 of record NC_091289.1, on the reverse strand, counting down.
TGAATTTTTTTCACATTTTCTGTTACACGACATGGTAAAACCAATGATGTCGTTCAAAAGTAGAAATTGTCCCGCAAAAGACAAACCCTCACATGGCCATATTGACGGAAACATTATGGCTCTGGAAAGAAGGGGAGCGATAAACGAAAAAAGCTCCAGGGGTGAAGGGGTTTAGAAACATGGATATGGACAGATCTATGGAAATAGATATATAGATATATCTGTATCTATCTATCTATCTATCTATCTATCTATCTATCTATCCCATATCTATCTATCTATCCCATATCTATCTATCTATCTATCTATCTATCTATCTATCTATTTATCTATCTAGTATCTATCTATCTATTTATCTATCTAGTATCTATCTATCTATCTATCTATCTATCTATCTATTTATCTATCTAATATCATCTATCTATCTATCTATCTATCTATCATCTATCTATCATCTATCTAATATCTATCTATCTATCTATCTATCTATCTATCTGTAATGGAGTGTGGGTTGGACAAATGTAAAAGAGGAGTTGGACAGAAATGACATCACAAATCTTTTTGAAGGGAGAGGAGGGAGGGGTTTGGGTGTGTTTTTGGAGTGGGTGTGGTAGATTCGGGCTTAGTGGCAGTGCAAAGCATCATGGAACTTGTAGTATTAGGGCACAATAAGGAAGTTGTCGATTAACCCCATGAGAGCTGAATCCAGCACTGAAGATGTGCTGCTACAGCATGATAACAGGTAATATTGCTAAAATAAACACAGTAGATGTTTTCAGTGGCACATAATAGCAAGATTTATAAAAAAAAAAAAAAACTTTATAGTAGTGGACAACTTCTTTAAGGGTTTTTCACAGGTGGTAAAGCCTTTGACGGACCTCGCCCTCAAGGGACCTGATGAGAAAAATTGGTCCATAGCTGCAAAAAAATTATTTCATGACACTAAAAAAATGTTTTACTTCAGCTCCTGTGTTGGTACAACCCAATCCGTCAAGACCCTTTATTGTGGAGGTTGACGCTTCTGAGGTGGGGGTTGGGGCAGTTTTGTCTCAGGGTCCTTCCACGCTCACTAATCTGAAGCTGTGCGCCTTCTTTTCTGAAAAATTATCTCCGGCTGAGAGAAAATTATGATGTCGGCAATAGAGAATTGTTGGCGGTTAAGTTGGCTTTTGGAGAATGGAGGCATTTCCTGGAGGGGGCCGTCCACCACATTACAGTTATCACTGATCATAAAAATTTGGCCTATATCAAGTTTTCCAAGAGACTGACCCCCAGATATGCTCGGTGCATTTTTTCCCGATCTCAATTTACCATCACATTCCATCCGGGATCTAAAAATATTAAGGCTGATGCTTTATCCTGAAGCTTTGATTCTGTGTCCCCTCCAGAACTTCCCTCCTCCATTCTTCAGCCAGGAGTAGTGGTGGCTGAAATCTCATCCAATTTGCAGAGAGAGATTTTGGAGGTCCAAACCCAGGCTCCTGGTAGCAAACCTCCAGGTAAATTGTTTGTACCGGAACGGTTTCCTCTCAGACTCCTGCAGGAGTGTCACAATTCTGTGTTAAGTACCCATCCTGGGATTGCAGCTACGCGGGGGGCTGTTGCTAGAGGTTTCTGGTGGCCTTCTATGGTATCAGATGTTAAAAAGTTTGTGACTGCATGTAAGGTGATAAAGGCACAGATTATTGGCCTCGGGGAGACCAAAACATCCAACACCGCGGAGACACCATCACGTGTTTCTTTTGAGAAACACGTGATGGTGTCTCCGCGGTGTTGGATGTTTTGGTCTCCCCGAGGCCAATCATCTGTGCCTTTATAGCCTTTTTACTAGGCACTGCTCCTAATATCCAGATTCCTACTCCACACTGATGAGGGGCAAAAACCCCGAAACAGCTGTCTGTGGATGGATACCATGCTTGGCATAGGTGGCTTTCCTTCATAGGATGCTGCCCTTCCCGTGGTTGTTCCTTCCCGGGGAAAGGCCTGGCTATTCACTGCTTGCGTCGAGAAACACGTGATGGTGTCTCCGCAGCTTCTTTACATGCATCTGCATGTAAGGTGTGCACCCATTCCAAGAGTTCTCATACCCAGCCGGCAAGGGAATTGGTGCCTTTGCCAATTCCGGATAGGCCATGGACACATTTGTCCATGGACTTTATCACAAATCTCCCTCCTTCCAGGGACAACTCAGTGGTATGGATGGTGGTGGATAGGTTCTCCAAACAAGCCAACTTTGTACCTCTATCCGCATTACTGTCTGCTGAAACCTTGGCTCACTTATTTATACAGCATGTTGTTTGGTTGCATGGAGTGCCTGTGAATGTGGTGTCAGACGGAGGTGTGCAGTTTGTGGCCAGGTTTTGGAGGGCTTTTTAGTAAGAACCTGGGGATTACGCTGTCTTTTTCCTCTGCCTATCACCCGGAGTCTAACGGACAGACTGAACGCACGGACCAATCCTTGGAGCTAATTTTGAGATGTCTGGCCTTTTCCAGACAGGAGGACTGGTGTGAGGTATTGCCCATGGCAGAATTTGCGCTCAACTCTCATGTGAGTCAGTCCACTGGAAAGTCTCCCTTTCAGGTCAACTATGAGTTTGACCCACATTTTGGGGAATTTTTCCGCATGGATTCAGGTTGTCCTGGAGCCAAATGCATGTTACAGCTTTTTAGAACTCTTTGGAGGGAGGTTCAGACGAACATCTCTAAAGCCCAGAAAAGGTACAAATGATTTGCAGACAGGAGGAGGGGCCAGGTCTGGCGTTTGTAGTAGGGGAGAAAGTGTGGTTATCCACCCATAATATTAACCTTAAGATACCCTCGATGAAGCTGGGCCCCAAGTTTATTGGTCCATACAAAATTATGGAGGTACTCAATCCGGTGGCCTACTGCCAACCTCCTTCAAAATATCTGGTGTCTTCCACAGGTCCCTGTTAAAGCCAGTGGGGATGGTTAGAAAATATTCCTCATCCGATACTCCACCAGTATTGTTAGAGGGACAGCTGGAGTACGAGGTAGGGCACATCATTAACTCCCGGTGGGTGCGCCGGAAACTCCAGTATCTGATACATTGGAAAAGGTATTCTCTTGAGGATCGGTAATGGGTCCCGGCCAGTTCGGTGCATGCCGATCATCTGGTGTGGGCCTTCCATGCCAGATATTCAGAAAAGCCTGGGGTCCAATGGACCCCCCATTAAGGGGGCGTAGTGTCATGGTTTGGACAGGGTTAATGCCCTGTCCTCTCAGGGTTAATTGTTGAGGCTTCCTTTTGGGTCTGGGAGGGATATTTATACCCACGCTGGACTAGGATTCTCTGTCAGTTATACTTTTATTTTGTCTATGTGCCTGACCCCCTGGTGTGCATATGAATACTGTGTTGTTTGTTTGCGCTCTGTGCTTGATCTTGTCTGTTTGATCCTCTCGGCTTTCTGACCTCTGGCTTCAACCTGACTATCCTTCTGTCTCACCCTCTGGTACCTTGCTTATCTGGTTATTGACCTCGGCATGTTTGACTACTCTCCGACGCCGTTTGTCTCCTTTGGACCCCGGCGCCTTGCTCAGCCCCTGGCCACTCCCCCTCTATTACATGGTTCAGGTTCTGCTTGCTACCCGGTGAGTTATCCGCCATTCTGCTCTGGGCTCCCTTACTGCGTCGAGTAGCCTCCCGGCAGTATTTACACCTGGGAGCTTTGACAGGTATTTCCTGAGGAAGAAGTCATATACAGACTTCGAGACGCATTGAATAAAATCACCAATTCTTTTCATCAATACATCCAGATTTCAATTTGTTCAGCAGTGTGGACAATATCCACAAAAATACTTTATTTGGTTCCTGATATGGTCAGTTCTTGACCCATGGATTTGCGGCAGCTGACCTTTATATGCCCTATCAAAGGGTCACCAGGTGAGAAGTTTTCTGAATAACAGATTCTGAAATTGTCGGATAAGACCTGATGTGCGCTTCTTCTCTCTATAGTTTTTTTGTTTGATACTCTCCTGGTTTTGACGCGGCTTGTTTGATTACCCTGTTGCCACCTGGTGGTGGCCTCGCTGCAGCGCTGCAGGTCTGCTCTGGCAAGTGTTGCAGTCTTCCGTCCACTCTACTGCCATCTAGTGGACCGTGCATCTCCCTGCATAGCTGCGGCATGACGCTAAATTACCTTGTTCTATAAGTTTTGAGGCTTGTCTCTGCTGTTTTGTGTTTTGTAGATGAGATACTTTGTGGCATTTGCAGAGTAATGGCTTTCTTCTGGCGACTCGACCAAGCAGCCCATTTTCTTTCAAGTGCCTCCTTATTGTGCATCTTGAAACAGCCACACCAATAGTTTTCAGAGAATCCTGTATTTCAGCTGATGTTATCTGTGGGGTTTTTTTGCATCCCGAACAATTTTCCTGACAGTTATGGACAAAATTTTTGTTGGTCTACCTTTTGTTTTTACAGAGCCCCTGATTTTCCATTTATTAATCACAGTTTGAATGCTGCTGACTGGCATTATCAATTCCTTGGATATCTTTTTGTATCCCTTTACTGTTTTATACAGTTCAACTATCTTTTCCCGTAGATCAGTTGACAATTCTTTTGCTTTTCTCATGACTCACAATCCAGAAATGTCAGTGGCTGGATGAAAGATGCAGGTGTCTGTCTGGATCCCAGAAACTCACTCAGCTTTGATGCACACACTGATTACAAGTAAACAGGTCACAGGTGAGGATATTACCTTTAGTAGCCATTCAAACCCATTTGTGTCAACTTCTGTGCATGTTATCAGACCAAAATCACCAGGGTATGTGAACTTTTGATCAGGGTCAATTGGATGTTTTGGATTGTCATCTAATCTCAGTTTTTTCATAGAGTTTAGAAGGATTTAGCTTGTCTGTTTTTAATCACATGATTTCATAGACCTAATGGAAAAGACAATAATTAGCTGTGTAGAAAGGCAAAATGAGCAATTGTAAGTACACAGTGCCATGTAATGTGATGACTGCGATATATTAAGAGGAAAAAAACTTGGAGGGACGTGGTTTAGTCTACAAATAAACCCCTAGGTTTGTTAGAGGTCACATAGCCATAGTATAACAGCAAGATGGCAAGTTGCTGCTGGATTAAGAATAAAACTGGATTGTTTAGTGGCAGAAGCAGTTAAAGGAGACAACAGTGGAGATATTTAAGAGCCCTGTAGATAGAGACGAGGGATTGATGTGTGGAGACTTGCTGAAGACAAACTTAGGTGTTGTGCAACTGGGGAGTCCAGAGGCCCATAGAGGTTAGAGAGTACTTGCACCTTGTTGTGTGGAAAGACCTGAGAGATGTGTTAGTGAAATAATACTAGGACTTGCCTGGCAGTGATGCAAGGAAAAAGTTGCTGAGACAATATTTGCTAATTCAATGGACAGAAGATAAGTCTATGAAGTGTATCCATCAGTGTAACTGCACTGCAGCGAAACTGTTAGATCGGGTACCACGGTCTGAAGACATTAAGCAGCCACCAACGGAGTACGCCATGCCAGAACAACCCATCACCAAGTGAGCAGTCATAACACAGTGAAGCTGTACACACATCGACATGTAACTTTGTTACTGGTGTATGGGAGTGCAATGACATGTTTCGGCCTCACATTACATGCCGTGGCATCTTTATTAAATATTAATTGAGATGCTGTAAATAAATAAAACATTTCATCTGGCAAAAGATATGCAAACAGAGGATCCTGGGTTTCCCCTCCCCCACTGTGTCACCTCTCCCGTTAGTGTGCTCTGCTTAGCATGCTTGGGATAATGCTGCTGATGACCTATGGTATTCTGGTTCTTGTAGGAGTTTATTGCTGAAAAGCTGTATTGATGAAACAGATGATCACTGTATTCTGCGCTCATTCCCATTCATAAAAAGAAACTCTACTACCTGATTATATATTTTTTGCCATTTTGACCTCTTCGTCAGAACAGTTTCATCATGAGACAGGAAGCACCCATAAAAAGGAAACCCACCTTGAAAATGGGACAAATAATATAATACCACAAAACTACAGACTCAAGTTCATCCGGATCGGATACCAGACTCCTATCCCTTGTTCCCTAACCCCACCTCCCTATCCTCCTCTCCCTTCCCACCTCCCCCTCCCCCCCCCCCTTTTTTTTCTCTTTCCTTCTTTCTCTTTTTTCTCTCTCTTTTCTCTTATTTCTTCCTTCCTCTCTTCCTCTTTTTCTTCTCTTTCTCTCTCTCTCACTCCTCTTCTTCTCTCTTCATGATCTAGGTTATAATCAGATTTCCTTAGGTGTCAAATGTTATAGAGTGCCTAGACATCATCACTCCCATTTGATAAATAAATAACTTTTTAGAATTCTATGGAAATAGAATAACGGGAGGTCAGGAGATGTAATATCAGTAAAAATGTTATTTCAAAATTAATGAATCTTTAAAGTAGTTAAAAGTAACATGTTCACAGGACTGAAAACACAATAATCAGTTTCCAACATTTCAACTCTCTTTTAGGAGTCAGTTGTATTTGTATCTTAATAACGCAAGAGAGACAAACATTGATTATAAGCAAAGTTGTTCATTTATTACATTCACCTTATACCTTTGTATGTGATTATAAATGCAAATCGTTACTTTGATTTTTATGTATGTTCATATGCAACTCAATAAACTTGATTTACACAAAAAAAGGAAACCCAATCTCAGAAGAAAGTCTTGGTGGACCTTTATCAGGCGCTGACTAGCCCATGGCACAAGCACAGCTGCACTGAGCAAATGACAGTATTGTGCCCCATTTCCGTTATAACTAGAGTGCACAACATCCAGCTCAATGGGGTCTATTTGGCCCACAATAGCAATCTAATCAACTACCAACCATTATACTAATGTCAAAAACTGTTTGGCTGCATGAGTTATATTTTAAGCATCTCACAGGAGCAACCTAGTCAAAACTGGTCCCCTTAATACTCAGTGGCTGATATTCTCACTAGTAATCTTTGAATCACTGTGTCAGATACCACCCCAGCTCAGCTGGAGGCTGGGCAAAATGTGTCCCCTTTTTACAGATACACATCAGAGATGTCACAGTTCCACCCCTCAGGGTGTCTGGGATGCAGTTGCTGACAGCTCGGCCGTCCAATCTGGTACAGGGGTACACTGAAGCTGTCAGTGCTTTAATTGACAGCATGAACATCCAGTCTGGTTCAGGGGTGTGCTGAGCTGTCAGTGTGCTTATTGACAGCTCGACTAGCCAATCTGTGACTGGGAGGCAACGGCTGTCTCAAGTGTTCACTATCCTGGGTAATGGCCATGACTACTTAACTGAGCAGCTTCTCCCAGACCTACATTCAGCTAGTGAGGTTTGTGCTTTCCTGCGCCTTGAGTTCTATATATTTGTTCTGTTGCCTGACCTTGGACTTTGTTCTGACCATCCGCCTGTTTAACCCCTTCAGCTCTGATCCGTTATCCTCCTGGCTTCTGACCTTGGAACGTTACCCGACTACGCTTTTGTCTCTTCCTTCTGTTTATGACGTACCCTCCTGGCTTCTGACCTTGGAACGTTACCTGACTACGCTTTTGTCTCCTCCTTCTGTTTATGATGTTCCCTTCTGGCTTCTGACCTTGGAACGTTACCTGACTACGCTTTTGTCTCTTCCTTCTGTTTATGACGTACCCTCCTGGCTTCAGACCTTGGAACGTTACCTGACTACGCTATTGTCTCTTCCTTCTGTTTATGATGTTCCCTCCTGGCTTCTGACCTTGGACTCCCTGACCACTCTGACTCACGGCTTAGCCGTGAGAAGAGACTAGTGTCACAATAGAAGACAAGGCAGAGAGGTGGCTTCAAAGTGCATGGGGCTTTATCCAATGTAGTTTAGAGGAGTTGTGTGAATCTCAGCTTCCATAAACTCTGATAGTCATGTGTGGCCACCCAGTATCCTGTTTGGAGTGCTGAGCCGAGGACCCCAATTTTCATAATACGTGATGGTTTTATTTCTGACTCCCATCTGTCTGACATTTATGGCATATACTTTCATTATATAAAAATGTCTCATATGGTTATACCCCTTTAAGTTTTCTGTTGGCACTTGTGATGGTACAGTCTGACAACATGGTTCCCACCCAGTGGTACTATAATTTAATTTAGTAGAAATGGAAAAACAGAGCATCAGTAGAGCTCATACTTTACAATATGCAATGCAATGCAATACATTTAGCATAGGAAAAGCTTAGGAAATGGGGTGTTATTATTTATTTCTATACACCTTTTCTTTATGTGACTGTCTTTTTGGATAAAATATGCAGGACATGTTCTTGAGGTTTCTATCATTCATTTAGTTTGGAAGAGGTTTATGTTTTTTATGCAATTTTTTAAGTCAAAGCAGGGAATTGATACAATAGGAAATTAAACTGTAAATCTTTTGCTTTTTACTACACATTTAATTGCAATTTACTGTTGGCTTTGGCTTAAACAACATCTGCAAAATAAATACGTGTGATACCAACCTAAAGCTTGTTCCCATTCCCTGGTTCTACAGCCACCATTACAGATGACTGGTCGCATACAATAGTGTGTACACTACATATTTACTATTACAGGAACCGTATGTTATAAAATATTATGCATGAGCACGTCTTTTAATAATGTGTACTAACAAATATGTTTCTCTTATTAGACCCAACCCTTAAATTAGACGACAGCAACACACGCCTTTTGATTGGTTGTTTAGTTGCCATCATCTTTATACTAGTAGCCATTATTGTGATTATCCTGTGGAGACAATTTTGGCAGAAGATGCTAGAGAAGGTACATTTAACTAGTAATAGTTAATATTATATATTTCTTAGTAGTTGACATTAAATAATTTTTAAAAAACACTTGAAACATCTAAAAATTACTTCTCAATCATATCTTATTAAAGATGTTTCTTCTATTTGTAAATCAGAAAAATTAAGTCACAATTACATATATTCACAACATTAAAAATTTAATAATCCACAAAAAAAGAAAACAAAAAACGTGCAAAGTGCATAGGACAAACAACCATAAAAAACCTTATGGATTGCACTTGATTCTCTGGGGCACTCATGGATAACCCCTAATCTTTCAAAAGTCTGATCCTATACTTCCTCATTAATATATAGCCTTTATTTAGTTAGTATAGGGTCTATGTATCTACTCTCTACGGATCAGGCTCATGGTGGGAGATCCAGAGCTTGGAAAGATACATCAGGGCAGCGATAGTCCCTAGACACTAAAGAATCTCTTTAATTTCGGGGCATAGATATAAAAGCCCGAGTCTCCTGGCCAAGTAGGAGAAAGAGGCCACGGAGAGCTCTATCAGATTGATAAGATTACTGCTAGAGGAAGAAAAGATCACATTAAATAAATTCAGTGATTCCTTGAAGGAGCAAATCGAGGTCATGAAAAAGTTCTCAAGTGAGCCCGATTTTCCAGTTAAGGAATCAAATCTTCAGAATACTATAGAAAGGTTCCAGTTTTATCTAAAGGAACGGAAACATAAATTTTACAATAGGGATCTATTGGAATTTAAAGAGAATAAAGCATACTCGGTTGCTGTAGGCCAAAACCCTAAAATACCAGAGACGGACATATCTTTGTCTGAGGCAGAGTTTTCAGATTCTGATACTAGATTTAAGCATCATAGAGGCAGAGGAAGGGGTAGGGGTGGACGAGGGTGTAACAGGAGAGGTGGGGGTAAGAAGTCACCACAGAGGGATTTTTTAGAATTAAGTTATTCACTCAGGAACAAACAAAACCCTCAAAAAACATCCTAGAACCCCAAGTCCTTAACTTATCCTCACAACCCCTATCCACAAACGAAATGTGTGTCCTTAGCAAAGGGCTATTCTTTGTTCCTACCATGGACTATGACAGCTTAGAAAAAATCAAAGACCTCCACTTGTTTGCTCGCAAACTAGAGTGGCGGAAACATTTTGCAGCCTGCCAAATAAGCCTGATCCATAGAGAGTAGATACATAGACCCTATACTAACTAAATAAAGGGCTATATATTAATGAGGAAGTATAGGACTTTTGAAAGATTAGGGGCTATCCATGAGTGCCCCAGAGAATCAACTGCAATCCATAAGGTTTTTTATGGTTGTTTGCACATTTTTTTGTTTTCTTTTTTGTGGATTATTAACTTTTTATGGTTGTGAATAAAGATTACATTTTAAGTCCAATAAGCTAATACCCAGATAATTTGGATTTCACCACTGTCTTAATTTAATCAACACAATTACGTATAGCATAACTCACCTTACAAGTTGCTTTTATGCTATGGCACGTACTATGTTTGTTTGTTTGTTTTGCAGTAATTTCCATTACAGGTCCAAACCTTAGTTTAGCAGTGAACTGCTCTAGACACCTTGTTGAATGGTTCCAATTTGGAGCCAAATTAAGAAAGAAATGTCCACTGCACCCTCAGTTAGTGAAGTTGAAGTAGCGAAGCTTAATTGATAAGGTACAATAAGTGCATTCATATAGAAAACCCTGTTTCTTGAGTGTGATAATATGTAATGATGACATTTCCATTTGTGGAATCTTTATCAAATTTGTCACAGGGTATGTGTAATGCCAAGGACATTGCCCAGTAAGGAGTCTGCATATGCCTGGCATTACATGTACCCTGTGACAAATTTGATAAAGGTTCCACAAATGGAAATGTCATCATTACATATTGTCACACATACGGTACGTTATCATGAATGCACTTACTTTACCTTATCAATAAAGCTCCACTACTTCAGTTTCATTAACTGATTGTACAGTGGACATTTCTTTCTGGATATGCTGGGATCCCACTTCCGCCTCACTAGCACCTCCAAGAGAATCCGGGTGTGTGTACTTCAAATATACTCTATTCTACATGGAGCCAAATTGAGACTGACTAGACTGGTGTGTATTCTAGGCAGTCTTGCCTGCTCAAAGGTCCTACGTGTTCCACACCTAGGAGAGATTTAACCCATGTGCACACATTGAGTATTTGGTGAGTTTTTTTACATCAGTATTTCTAAGCCAAAACCAGGAGTGGAACAATCAGAGGAAAAGTAAAATCGAAACATGTCACCACTTTTGTGTTTTTTTATCCACTCCAGGATTTTGCTTACAAATACTTAGGTAAAAAAACTCATTGAATTCTGAATATTCATCTGATATAAAAATGTTTACAAGTCTTGCAGAGAGATGCAGAACTCTAGCAATTGCTAAGATACAGTGGGGAAAAAAGTATTTAGTCAGCCACCAATTGTGCAAGTTCTCCCACTTAAAAAGATGAGAGAGGCCTGTAATTAACATCATAGGTAGACCATAACTATGAGAGTCAAAATGAGAAAACCAATCCAGAAAATCACTGATTTGGCAAGATTTATTTTTCAAATTATGGTGGAAAATAAGTATTTGGTCATTGACAAAAGTTCATCTCAATATTTTGTTATATATCCTTTGTTGGCAATGACAGTGGTCAAATGTTTACTGTAAGTCTTCACAAGGTTGGTACACTCTGTTAGTGATATGTTGGCCCATTCCTCCATGCAAATCTCCTCTAGAGGAGTGATGTTTTGGGCCTGTCGCTGGGCAAAATGGACTTTCAACTCCCTCCAAAGGTTTTCTATAGAGATGAGATCTGGAGACTGGCTAGGCCACTCCAGGACCTTCAAATGCATCTTAAGAAGCCACTCCCTCATTGCCCTGGTGGTGTGCTTGGGATCATTATCATGCTGAAAGACCCATCCACATTTCATCTTCATTGTCCTTGCTGATGAAAGGAGGTTTGCACTCAAAATCTCACGATACATGGCCCCATTCATTTTTTCATGTACACGGATCAGTCGTCCTGGTCCCTTTGCAGAGAAACAGCCACAAAGCATGATGTTGCCACCCCCATGCTTCACAGTAGGTATGATGTTCTTTGGATGCAACTCAGCATTCTGTCTCCTCCAAACACGATGAGTTTTGTTTCTACCAAATAGTTCTACTTTGGTTTCATCAGACCACATGACATTCTCCCAATACTCTTCTGGATAATCCAAATTCTCTCTAGCAAACTTCAGACAGGCCCGGACATGTACTGGCTTAAGCAGGGGGGCATGTCTGGCACTGCAGGATCTGAGTCCCTGGCGGCGTAGTGTGTTACTGAGGGTATCCTTTGTTATGGTGGTCCCAGCTCTATGCAGGTCATTCACTAGGTCCCACCTGTGGCTCTGGGATTTTTGCTCACTGTTCTTGCAATCATTTTGACCCCATGGGGTGCATGGAGCCCCAGATCAAGGGAGATCATCAGTGGTCTTGTATGTCTTGCATTTTCTTATTATTGCTCCCACAGTTGATTTCATAACACGAAGCTGCTTGCCTATTGCAGACTCAGTATTCCCAGCCTGGTGCAGGGCTACAATTTTGTTTCTGGTGCCCTTTGACAGCTCTTTGGTCTTCACCATAGTGGAGTTTGGAGTGTGGCTGTTTGAGGTTGTGGACAGGTGTCTTTTATACTGATAACAAGTTCAAACAGGTGCCATTACTACAGGTAATGAGTGGAGGACAGATGAGCCCCTTAAAGAAGAAGTTACAGGTCTGTGAGAGCCAGAAATCTTGAATGTTTTTAGGTGATCAAATACTTATTTTCCACCATAATTTGCAAAAAAATCTTGCGAAATCCGACAAGATGATTTTCTGGATTTGTTTTTTCCTTTTTAACTCTCATAGTTGTGGTCTACCTATGACGTCAATTACAGGCCTCTCTCATCTCATTGTGGGAGAACTTGCACAATTTGTGGCTGACTAAATATTTTTTTGCCCACTGTATAATACTATAGTGTGTGATCACAGAACCATCAAAAGTTTTGTTGCAAATAGTCGACAGGGTCACAAAAACCATGTTGAGATAAAAGATGCACATTAACTGCCAAAGATTTGAGAAGAATCAAATGTGTCGTGACAGGAACCAATTCTCCTCCTGCGCTGTCATATTCCCAAACTGAAACCTCCCTGGAGGCCTACAAGTACAAAAAGTTCAGTGCTCAGAGACATGGCCAAGGTAAAGAAGGTTGAAACCCGACCATAGCTGAGCAGACGCAAAAGTTGAAACGTCAAGACAATATCTGAAGACAGATTTTTCACAGGTTTTATGAAATTAAAGTGACTATTGAGGGACCAGATGAATGGGCCCGTGGCTGGATCACTAACATGCACAGACCTCCACTTTGACACAGACATAATCAAGGTAGATGTGGGGTACTCTTGTGACCTTGTTTTTCCTATTATTATTAATGATGAGCTAGTTGGACCTTTTTGGGTTGAATATGGACTCAAAACCAACTCCCACACCTACTGTAAGTTTTAGAAGACACTTTCTTTAAGCAGTTTTACAGGAAAACATCTGCATCTTTAAAACCATTATTTTTATGCAGGATAATGCTCCTTTTTATGCAGTGAATTACTCCACTGCTGGGTTGACAATACAAGCCTTAAAGACGAAAGAATAATGACACTGGCTTTTCCTCACCTAACCTTAGGCCTATTGAGAACTTGTAATCCCTTGATAAAGGGAACCAGTCAGCAGTTTTGGCCGATATAAGATACAACCACCAACTTTCAGGGCTGATATACATCATTCTATAATACTGTATATCTGCCCCCAACCCGACCTGTAAGAGAAGAAAAATAACTTTTAGTATACTCACTTGTGGGGCGGTCCGGTCCGAGGGGTGTCACTTTTCTTTGTCCAGCTCCTCCCATCTTCTTACGATCCCTGTCCTCCTACTTGCTTCATGTGGCATCCACACAGTCTCCATGGCACTGCACTCCTGCGCAGGTGTACTTCTCTGTCCTGTTAAGGGCAGAGCAAAGTACTGCAGTGCGAAGGTGCCAGAAAAGGTCAAAGAGCCTCGGCACCTGCGCACTGCAGTTCTTTGCTATGCCCTCAACAGGACAGAGAAGTACGCCTACGCAGGAGTGCGGTGCCGAGGAGACTGTGTGGATGCATCACCCACATGAAGCAAGCAGGAGGACGGGGATCGTAAGAAGATGGGAGGAGCTGGACCAAGAAAAGTGACACCCCTCGGACCGGACCGCCCCACAAGTGAGTATAATAAAAGTTATTTGTCTTCTCTTACAGGTCAGGTTAGAGGCTTACATACAGCATTATAGAATGCTGTACATCAGCCCTGAAAGGTGATGGCCGTATCTAATATAGGCCAAAACTGCTGACAGGTTCCCTTTAAATTGGAGCTTTACAGTGAAGGAAAAGAGTCACCTCTCTGAGCAGTGTCTGGGAAGCTGTGGTTGGTGCCGCCCAAAAAGACGTTCATCAACAGATTAAGAAACCAACAGACTTCATTGATGGAAGGCTTAAAATATGCTTTGAAGATCAAACCTTTTCCTAGAGCTGCTGCAGTTGATTGAGAGGTCTCTCGTTATATGTAATCTAGAATGAAAACATAATTCATAGGCACACTGCAGTAATATTTTACTTACTGCACTGCTGCTATACATTATGTGTGTATTGTAGGTTATATACAAGGAGAGACCTTTCAATCTCCCAGTTAGCTACAGCAGTGCTGGGAAATGGGTTGGATTCTCAAAGTATATTTTCTCTGAAATGCTAGAGCAGTTCAGAGAATAATATACCTGGCTGCAATTATGCAGCTAGGCTTTAATTCATGCTGTCCGTGGTTTGGGCTGCATGAATCATCTAACAAGTTCCCTTTAAAGAGGTTACCCACTAATTTTTATTGATGACCTGTTTATAGGATAGGCCCTCAATATCTGATCAGCGGGAGTGCAACTCTCAGCATAACTTCCAATCAGCTGATATTGGTGCTGCCCAGAAGTTCTCGGATGCTGCCACAATGGAAGAGTGACTTGATCTGCAGTACCCGGCCACAGCCAGATTCTGCTATGATGGAGCTGGGATATTTTAGCAGCATCGAGAACTTCTGGCTTGAGCCGGTAACAGCTAATCAGTGGGGGTGCCAGGTGTTGTACTCCCACCGATCAGATATTGATGGCCTATTGAAAGAATACGTCATTAGAATAAAAGTAATAGTCAACTCATTTGACATAGAAAAAGTTCTCTAGTACGTCCATCATTGAAGGTAAATATCTGGTGGACCTGCAATGTTTCCCGCTGTATAGAAAAACAGTTCTAGTGATAGAACCCAAGATTCCATTCAAAACTACAAGTGCGATCTAAAAATATCTGGTGAAATGTTGACAAACGTCTATTGTTGTCCTTTTTGTTTCTCCTTCTTTTAGGCATCCAGGAGGATGTTGGATGAGGAGCTGACTGTCAGCCTCTCAATCCCCAGTGATTCTAATACATACAACGCGAACAGAAGGCACGAGTCTATGTCAGCTAGTGAGCATGAATCAAACTCTACTTATGATAGGATATTTCCTCTTGGGCCAGACTATCAGGAGCTCACAGCACAAGCAGTAGTAGAAGAGGAAGCTGGTATGTGGGAATTTGAATAATAAATACTTAAGTGAAAATGTTTTAATGGCCATTATTTTTGTATTAAGAACGAAAATTATTCCCAACTACCCTCAGCTGCAGACTTATAATGTGAACACCATAAGCACTGTCCAAAGTCCATAATAAGAGTTGTTACTTGTTTAAAACTGCTGATTAATGAAAACTTGAAGTAATAAATTACAATCAACTTGAATAGAAACACTTAGGCCCAATTCATCAAGGCCGTAGTTTACACTGGTCTTGATAAGGGGGCCTGCTGGAGTCAGAAGCGCCGGATTCAATAAGAGGGCATGTGCTTCACCACAAATCTTCCTTCAGTCACAGTGCTAATGCCCCTTTTAGTTTAAAACACACTGTGGAGGCAGATTCTCAGGGAGATCTATACCTAGCCCATAGATCTTAAAGAATTGTCTGACCCAGAAATCCTAAATTTTTATATAAACTAAACTTTTCTGTATTGCAATTTAAAACACTCCTATAATTTTGTTTCTACCTTTTGTTCCTCCTGAATTTTACTTTGTGGCTTTCATACAGTTTGTGTGCATGCTCCTCTTTTTCCAAACCACACAGCCAGTGCTAGCCCTGTCCTGCCTAAGTTTCCAAGAGAGAGACTAGAAGGAGACAAAGTGCAAAGAGGGTCTTATCCGGGAAAAACAGATATGGAGGAAAAAAGCATAATTGCGCTCACCTGGTATGGATTGTGTACACACAACCACTAAAAACCGCTTGAGGATGCTTCAGGCCCACAAAGAATTAAAGCATGAGCAATGGAAAAAACAGATGGGTTAGTGTTAGGTCTCGAGTTCCCACTTCTGCACAGGGGGAATCTCGGGCCGTCTCCGCTGCGGTCTCCCATTCCTATCCAGCCGCAGTGGAGTCTGCTCAGCAGGGACGTCGGTCCCAGCATCTTGCTCGGTCTCGCTCTGTACAGAGAGTTACTGCTGCTTCTTCAGCTCCTGCCATTAAAGTCAGTGCTGGTCAGCAGCAAGCGGACTTCTCTGGGACTAAGTCCTTATTTGCGCACACTGAGCATGCCCAGGGCAAGTTCTCCCGTTGGAGATCGAGGGTCATGTGCTCAGGCTCTGCAGCGCATTCCATTGGTCCTCTTGGCAGGTCTTGGAAGGGCAAAGTTTCTGTGGCCACTTCCTGTCCTGCAACTATTTAAACTGCGCACGACCGCACGGCCATGCGCTAGTGTACAATTATTATGTGTAGATGGATGAATGTCGATGGATGAAAGCTCCTAAGTATCCCTCCCTAGAGTTGTTGACTGCTCGCGGATGATGGTAGCTCTCTAGCGCCCGACTATCCATCTGTATGTTACACACATCACAGCATCCTATAGCTGTGCCTGCCAGTACGGCGCCGTGCGCTTGCCTTGCGCTTTCCATACCCAAGCCTGGGTGGTTAGTGGCGTCCGTCAGTGCGGCATCGCACGCACTCTTGTGCTCATTTATTACCAATAGGGTTCATTACACACCCAGTTGCGGTGTTGTGCCAGCAAGGGTCTAATCGGACTTCAATCCCTTTCGGGTTAAGTTCGCTGACTACTTGCTCGCGCTCTATGTGCGGTACCGCGGTCCTGTGACTTAACAGGATCGCTTTCTTCACGTTGGGTGAGGTTTAACCCACGTGTTTATACTTTTAGTACCGCCATATAGTCTGTCATTCACAAGCAGCGGGTTTCGCCTGCACGGTGGACCCCGGACTGCGAACGCATCTATATCATCTTACTTGGTGCGTTCCGCCAGTCCTAACAGTTAGTTCTGCGCTGGCATAGGAAGAAGAATGATGGAAGAAAATATAAGTAGTAAGTGGCTTATTCGTCAACAGGTTTGTCCTGAAGAAGAAGCTTTATGCTTTGAAATGTGTTGATGAATAAACCAATACTATTTATATTGGCATCCGTCATTCTTCTTCCTACGGCAGCGCAGAAGTAGCCCATCTGTTTTTTCCACTGCCTAAGTTTCCAACATTCACCTCTGCCCGCCCATGGCAAACTCATTGGCTGTGTTAGTAATTTGTTCTAGCATTGACCTCTATCATTCAGTATGGAAGTGACAGAGCAGTGATCCTGGTCCTCTCATCTGTGGAAGGGCTGCACTAATCACGTCTCATCATGCTAATAAACTTACTACATGTCAGACTCTATTATCTGTTTCTCCAGTGTAATTGGACCAGGATCATGCAAAATGATTCAGTCTGTCTAGTCATTGTGGGCCCTTGTAAATACCACAATCATCCAGGATGCTGATATCTGAATGCCAATGAAGAAGTTTGCAGAACCCTGGTTAGTATAGAAAAGATCATGATGTCCCCACAGATTCATATGTATGGTATGATGTCATCACAGCCCCCATACATGATATCATGTCCCTCACAGTCCCCTATATGTAGTAAAATGTTCCCACAACACTGTATACATGTTATGACAACCCCATAGTCACCTACACATGGTGTGATGTGTCCCACAACTTCTCACATATGGTATGACATTCCTATGACCCCTAATATATGGTATGAAGTCCCCACAGGCGGTTTACACGTGTTACGATATCCCCCAATACCCTCCATATTCACACACACCACTTGCTCCTATTCTGTGCTTTGCTCCTCTTCGTTCGTTTTCACTGCTAGTCATGTGACATGAAGCTGTCACGTGACAAAAAGGTCATGACATGACCTTCAAACTTTACACAGATTGAACAGTGGAGGAAGAAGTGTTTGGCTGCCTGTTACACAGTTCACTTTAGCTGTATGCACTTGCTAAGATCTGATTATACAGGTTAGTCAAATCGGCTGTTGTATGTGACGCACCGCCTTGTGAGATGGAGGGCCTAGTATCAGTCACGGTGACTCCGATGGCTCTAACAATCCCTAGGTTCGGTGGCAATTATAAAGGGGGAGACGACGCATATATGAGACTGTGAGTTATGTTGATGCCTGCAAGGGATGAGGCTGCGGATGAAAGAAGCATACACCGGGGTCTCGTGCAAACTTGAAAGATGAACTTTACTGAAGACTGGTAACAATCCTTATATTTTTCAACATAACAGTCATGGGTAGCCGATAACATTTTTCTTACAATTGCGACGGTCAAAGCCTTTTCTCGGTCCCGGCCTTGGGAGGATGGTGGCAACTTTTCATTTGACTAACTGTGCTGCATGAAGGGGGAGGATCAACCTGACCTTAATCAGATCGGAGTATCCAGGGAATCTGCTGCGCAGTTCTGCAGTTCCTTCTCTTGTCTCAGCACTTATCTTCAAATCAGAAAAACACGTTGCAATGCCAAACTAAGGCAGAAGAGGGCAGTATAGTACTACAAGTTGTAATACCAAAACAAGGCAGGAGAGGGCAGCATAGAATTAAATAGTTTACCTCCTGCCAAGGCAAGACAAGGAGCCGATGTCGCACGTGTAATCATGTAAGGAATAGAGAACACACTTACCATATGATATATAACATACATTAGTAATGGCTTTCCTGGTCACTACCTATGCCAGTACTGCATCACAGTGTACCACAGTGTGCAGGTAATGGGAGGCTGAGGGAAGCTCACTGCACAAGTGTTGGAATTTCTTACGACCCTTGGCAGAAGAAGCAAAGGAGTCAGGAGGAGGGTCTGGCAGAGACTGTGCGTGACATCAGTGGTGATGTGATGGCTAATCTCTGAACAGGAAAAGACTAATTGGCTAGTGACCGACTCCTCTGAAATCAGGCATCAGAATGGTCACATCCTGAAGTGTAGTATCTAGATGTAAGGAGATAGACTGGACCGCGGGTGCCTGCATGCCAGGTCCAAAAATGAAGAGGCTGCGTCCACTGTTTCCGGGGGGAAGCCTGAGAGATGCGGACCTTCCCCTGCTGCTTGAGGGAAGAGTTATTGAGACGGAGCTTCCTGCTGACAAAGGGGGGGCGGAGCCGCGGAGAGAGCTAGGAAAGGGTGCGCAGAAACAGGAAAAAGCGCATGCAGGAGGAGAGTTGCGCGCTAGGGCAGAGCACTGTGCAGTCGGGTGAGCAGCGCTCTCCACTCCCCATTCTGAGAGAGAGTACCGGCGCTGTGACGGGCTGTACTGCAGTTGGACAAGGGGTCCGGGACACTGTTCTGCGGAGCAGAGCAGAGCCGTGCAGAGCGGAGCAGAGCTGTGCAGAACAGAGGTGTGCAGAGCCGAGCACACACAGTGGAGCCGAGCCGGGTGTTGCAGCAGACATAGGGAGGGGTGATCCGGCCAGGAGCACTAGCGCCAAACAGACCAGCATCGCCTGCCACCAACAGCGGGGACCCGATAGAGCGGGACGTGCGGTGTGTGCCCAGTGATAGCCAGGGAGTACCAGGTGCTCTACACGATGTGACAGTGAGTACCGCACACGCGTTGCCCAAGAGAGAACACACAAAGGACTGACATTCGCACCCTCACCTGGACACACAAGAGCTGTGCTGACCGACTGTTACCTGACTACCTCCAGCTAATATAGTTAAAGAGTCACGTTGGGCTCGCACCGGACTGTGGCCCATGTCTTTAATAGCCACATTAGTATATGGACAAGGGACAGTGGGAGGTACCGGAGACCAACCACTGCTGCCAGAAGATGGAACCAGCGACTACAATATCATCTAGAAGGAGGCACTGCGCCCGCCGTTGTGGGCGCTACTTTATCTGCAGCAGGAGCTGCAGTGTGAGGACTAGCTTATGCTCTTGCCACTTAATTATTGTGTTTTGAACTGTTGCATTTTGCCATACCTTAAACTCCATTTAACTCTTTACGTCCCTGCGTGGAGTATCTCCCCTGTAAATAAAACCTGTGAACCCTTGCTCTGCCTCCCCTCCGTCACTGCATCCCGCGTTCCTGTTAGTATCTTACATAGACAATGATGCAGAACACTGACAGTGAGTATATTACAGCATTCGGCAGCCTAGAAACCCACATAAAATGGTGAAAAAAGCAAGGGCAACCCCTTTAACAGCTCACTTATATATAAAAAACATAGATTTCACTGGAATAAAACATCAGATGGCAGCTATCAATGTATCATTTTATTCAGCTTTCTATGATCTACATGTCCATATAGCCAACTTAGGAACGTCGATCCTGCAGACAGATTCCTTTTAATGTAATGGATTCTGGCATAAAAATTTGATGAGACTTCTAGAAAATCTGTCAATAGCAACAGCCCTCCTAAGCCGTCTATAAGTAGATGCAGGTCATAAAAAGTTGAACAAAATTATACCTTGATATCTGCGATCCAATGCCATATTCAACAGAAATCATTGTGTTTCTTAAATGCAAAGGAGTTGTTAACCCCTTCATGACCTTGGGATTTTTCGTTTTTCCGTGTTCGTTTTTCACTCCCTTCCTTCCCAGAGCCATAACTTTTTTATTTTTCCGTCAATTTGGCCATGTGAGGGCTTATTTTTTGCAGAATGAGTTGCACTTTTGAACGACATCATTGGTTTTAGCATGTCGTGTACTACAAAACGGGAAAAAAAATTCCAAGTGCGGTGAAATTGCAAAAAAAGTGCAATCCCACACTTGTTTTTTGTTTGGCTTTTTTGCTAGGTTCACTAAATGGTAAAACTGACCTGACATTATGATTCTCCAGGTCAGTACGAGTTTATAGACACCTAACATGACTAGGTTATTTTTTATCTAAGTGGTGAAAAAAAATTCCAAACTTTGCTAAAAAAAAAAAGAAAAAAATTGCGCCATTTTCCGATACTCGTAGCTTCTCCATTTTTCGTGATCTGGGGTCGGTTGAGGGCTTACTTTTTGCGTGCCGAGATGACGTTTTTAATGATAGCATTTTGGTGCAGATACGTTCTTTTGATCGCCCATTATTGCCTTTTAATGCAATGTTGCGGCGACCTAAAAAACGTAATTCTGGCGTTTCGAATTTTTTTCTCGCTACGCCGTTTAGCGATCAGGTTAATGCTTTTTTTTAATTGATAGATCGGGCGATTCTGAGCGCGGCAATACCAAATATGTGTAGATTTGATTTTTTTTTTATTGATTTATTTTGATTGGGGCGAAAGGGGGGTGATTTAAACTTTTATATTTTTTTTATTTTTTTCACATTTTTTTAACTTTTTTTTTTTTACTTTTGCCATGCTTCAATAGCCTCCATGGGAGGCTAGAAGCAGGCACAACTCGATCGCCTCTGCTACATAGCAGCGATCTGATGATCGCTGCTATGTAGCAGAAATGGAGGTGTGCTGTGAGCGCCAACCACAGGGTGACGCTCACAGCCACCGGTGATCAGTAACCTTAGAGGTCTCAAGGACCTCTATGGTTACAATGGAGACGCATCGCCGACCCCCGATCATGTGACGGGGGTCGGCGATGACGTCATTTCCGGCCGCCCGGCCGGAAGCGGTAGTTAAATGCCGCTGTCTGCGTTTGACAGCGGCATTTAACTAGTTAATAGGTGCGGGCAGATCGCGATTCTGCCCGCGCCTATTACGGGCACATGTCAGCTGTTCAAAACAGCTGACATGTCCCGGCTTTGATGCGGCCTCACCGCGGAGCCCTGCATCAAAGCAGGGGATCTGACCTCGGACGCACTATCCCGTCCGAGGTCAGAAAGGGGTTAAGATCTATGGGCCGGACACCGATGTGCATGAGAATCTGCCTCCAAAACTTATTTTACATGAACAACGGTGTTTCCAGTGTGAGATATGTAATGACTGACACTTTGCTGTCATAATCACATCACACACAGCTTTGCAGTGAGATCATAAATTAAACAGTACAGCAGAGCTGAACAATCACAATAGAATAGAGCTAACATTGTACAGCACAGCGGAGCTAGCACAGGACAGCAGAGCTAACACAGGAAAGCAGAGCTAATAATAAATAATCTTTATTTGTATATAGCGCTAACATATTCCGCAGCGCTTTACAGTTGTTGCACACATTATCATCGCTGTCCCCAATGGGGGTCACAATCTAAATCTAATCCAGTAAAGCAAAAGTGAACTTTGTGACATTGGAAAAATTTGCAGCAGCATTTGTTTTCTCATGATGAGGATAGCACTGCTGTGGAGCTGTGCACGATTATAATCAACACAGAACCGCATTACTAACACAACAAGCACATTTGCAGTTGTCATCTCACAGACCTGTCAGCTCTGCTGTACTGACCTTTCTCCACACTGGTTGCCTGTAAGATGAAGGCTGAAGCACTATGATAGTACAACTGCAGATGGTTTTGTAATGAGACAAAGTTTAATTATGTTCTACCGTGTTAATTCTGATCTCACTGCAGAGCTGTTGGTGTCAGTCAGTACATGTCTCACACTGGTAATGTCCCCTTTCATTTAAAATAAGCTCTGGAGGCAGATTGTCAGGGAGCGCGGTGTCTGGCCCATAGATCTTAACAGCGCATTTGCACATAAGAGAAATGTGAATTTCTCTGGAATAAGACATCGAGTCGCAGATATCAAGGTATAATTTTATTCAGTGCTAGTGATGAGCGAGTGTACTCGTTGCTCGGGTGGTCTCCGAGCATTTGTAACTGCTCAGAGATTTAGTTTTTGTTGACGGCAGCTGCAAGATTTACGGCTGCTAGCCAGTCTGAATACATGTGGGGGTTGCCTGGTTGCTAGGGAATCCCCACATGTATTCAAGCTGTCTATCAGCTGTAAATCATGCAGCTGAGGCAACGAATACTAAATCTCCGAGCAGTTACAAATACTCAGAGACCACCCGAGCGTGCTCAGGAAAACCCAAGCAACAAGTACACTCGCTCATCACTATTCAGTGCCTATTACTTATATGCCCATATAGATGTCTTAAGACAAATTCCTTTTAAACTAATAATATAATAATAGTTTGAAGTATATTTTACAATTACTTTTATTTTTTCAGGATGTTCTGCTGGAAAACTAGCTCTCCCTACAAATGTTGATGGTGTTCCGCACTATGCTGAGGCTGATATAGTAAACTTGCAAGGAGTCACTGGTGGCAATACTTATTCTGTTCCAGCACTCACTATGGATCTCCTATCTGGTAAAGAAGTGGCAGTGGAAGAATTTCCAAGAAAGCACTTGACTTTCAAAGAAAAACTTGGAGAAGGTCAGTTTGGAGAGGTCAGTATTTTTTTGTTTAATATATATATATATATATTTTAAATAATGTGCACCTGGATAGCTATGACTATAACCAGGCCATGTGTTTGCTGGTCATTCAGCTGGGAGAACTGAGCAGAGCGGGTTGTGTTGGCGCTGTAGACAGACAAGGTAGAACCCCACTGAAAAAAACTGCACAGGCCGTGTGCACCAAACTGCAAGTATCACTGGTTACTATGGACAATAGCTGTTTTGTGTGACTGAACTGAGACTAGCTCAGCCGCGTCTGAGTAGCCAGGGTCTGTATTGTTTAGTTAGTGCCTGGACAAGGCTAGGGATTTTATGTTTATGGTTTTGTTTTCAGTACTGTGCAACCAGTGAAAAGAAACATTATTCTGTGTGTGATATAAAAAACCCTGTGGCTTCATGTTCCAAGCGGCAATCTGGAAGCATGAAACCCAACATTATATAATTTTTGTACAGTATATTTACATTACAATTTTCAAATGTTAATCATTAAATGACGCTCCATGCACTTTGTAAAGAGCAAGAACCTTACATGTAAAAATAAATGTTCAGATATTTCAAACTAAAAATACAATTTTAGAGCAACCCTAAGTAATCATACCATGTAATGTCATATGCAGTCATGTGATACTATTTATTTAAAGCAGCACTCCACTTTTTTGTCTAAATTGTGCAGCCTGGGCTATCAATTAATAATAATGTAGAAGTGCCGGTATATACTTCGTATACCTGGTTTCGATGACGTGCCATTTCTGGATTGATCACCATGTTTACTCTTTCTTTATTCTGATTTGGCTCCCCAAATGAAATTTGCATTTCCCAATATGCATCTTACTTTGAACAGCAAGTGGAGCATTATTTAATTCCTCTTGCTCTGTCTTGCAACTTAACTATGTTTTAGATTGATTAGTCAAAAAGAACTGCTGTCTCCTTATTCACACTTCAGAGAATCAAGGAATCCCTATATTATGCAGCTTTATCTTATACACTTGCCCCTGCTTGTGATAGGTTTCTCCATATCAGCTTTTGCAATTAGGAATGAGCGGAGAGAGGCTGAAGCTGTATAATATAAGAATACACTGGACACACAGTGTGCACAGCACTGATGGATATTATAGTGGTGCAGTGTCATCAGTGGATATTTATAATGCCCCTGTCTCACACTACTAATCACTGTATGGACTACAATGTCATTGCTCTCTTATTTAACAATTTAAGGCAGAAATTAGCTCTTGCCTGCATGGGAGACATGCAGAGAAGCAAGGAAGTTGAAGCTAGTTGGGAAGTGGAGCAATCTGAGAGCTGCCAGGTGGAATTTGGTAGGTTATGGTGGCATCATCACAGGAAGTTTACAGGAAGTCAGAAACTGTCATCTTGTCTACACATGAGAGCATGCATAGAAGAGGTAGTCAGACATATGACACAGCCGCCCATAAAGAAACTCCTAAAATTTATGGATGCAACAAAGCAGTGATCAAAAATATTACACAATATATTTCTGAGATACCAATATAAGGATATGGTGGTTTTAGAAGATTCCCATGGGTTACTGAAATGTTTGTATTTCTACGTTTTTTAAACTATTGTACAGTCCACTGGACAATCAGTTACAAAGCGGTAAATAAATAAGGCCGGGTTCACACTGCGTTAACAGCAGCCCGTTCAACACATACGTTAACGGGCTGCTGTAAACGGTAGTGCCGGTATGTCAGTGCGCTGGTGCAGATAGAGCATCTGCTAGCTCTATCTGCGCTAGCAGTGACGGACCCGGAAACGCTGCAGCCCGCATCTCAGGGTCCGTCACTCAATGACTGCACATCGCTAGCGCACGCCCCTTATGGGCGTGCGCTAGCGATACGTCTGACATAGGAAGTAATGGCGGCATTAACGGACTACGTTACACCACGTTATGCTGCGGTGTAACGTAGTCCATCTAACGGACGCCTCTAGCCCAATGTCAACCCTAAGGGTTGGCTCCTCTCTCCACAAAGCCAAAGTGTTCATATTTATACTAAGATAAAAAATAGGAAAAAATGTAAAATCAGAACAATATTTATTTTATTAAATACGTATATTACACCTATTCCCTTAAACAAACTAGGTGACTGCCTGCTCCCACTACCCCATACTTTTATCATTAATGGTGTCATACATTCCTGATACAACAGCATATCTACACTGCTCAGAAAGTAATGAACTCCAGGAATATATAACATATAGTCTTTGATAAATGTAACATTCAATAATTAGGATTTCCTTCAGGAATGACAGTCAAACATAGTGATTTATTGATATAGACTCCGTGAAGCTTCAGGGCTATGTTTGTTGGCATTTTAGCATAGTCAAAGGGGTTTTCCAGGTTTGTCATGACAGTCTGCAGTTACTCTGTGTAAATCCAGTCTTGTAGATCCTCACAGTGTGCACAGAGCGAGCTTTTGAGAATTTTCTGGTGACAGACGTGAGATCGGGTGATCATGGAACTTGCAAGTAGGCAACATGCATACTTTCGGCCACATTCTGACTAGACGAGCAATTCACTTGCAATCTTACCAGGAGCATTTATATTGCATGCTTATAGTCACAAGACCGCCCACTCGCTGTGCCGGAGAATCCTGACAGCCTGCGCTGTGCACGCTGTTAAGATTTACAAGTCACATAGAGTGACTGCAGACTTTTGTGTGAAACCTGGACAACCCCTTTAAATTACACAATGTGTAACCTTTACCAGAAGTATCAAGCTATGCTGTATGAATGCATGAAAAAAGCTTGATGCACGTGTTATGAGGCACTGAAACTATTTAATTCATGGTTTTAAAATACTGCAATTTTTGTTTTGTAGGTTCATCTCTGTGAAGCAGAGGGGGTAGAGGCCTTTCTAGACAAAGATTTGATTTTGGATACAAACATTGGTCAGCCCACTCTTGTGGCTGTGAAAATGCTCAGAGCAGATGCCAACAAGAATGCCAGGTCTGTAAGTCCGTTTTAGATCAGCTAAGCACTCAGGAGGAATAGCTATAAAGAGATGTGTTTCCAGTTCTTATATCTATGTTAACAGTGAAAAGAGAAACTGTCACCAAGTTTATGCTGCCCTACCTAAAGGCCATTTAAAGTAGGGGCTGAGACCCCTGATTCCAGTGGCTTTATGTAAATGACAGTGCAATGCCACATGTTGCTCTTTCTACTGTGATCAGCCTGCATTGCTTAAAGGGAATCTGTCACCACATTTGATCTGACCTACTATAATACTCTTAAAGGTTATGGACTGCTGAAAATAGTCATACATGTATGCCTCATGGATGATGCCTTACTGTGTAGAAATCTTCTTTTATGGCTTTATGTTAATTAGATCTTCCAGGCAATGAGGCGTACGATGCCTGGAACACAACGCTGCCTCCTCGCTTCATTATCATTACTATATCCCTGTGACGTCAGGAGCAGGGCCGGAAATCTCGCGCCTGTGCACTGCTCTGCCCTTCTGTGGGCATTGGCTTCACATTTGTTCTTCACAGACGCCTGAGATTTACTGTAACTTCCACTCCCAGTATTCTCTGGCGTGCAGAAAAGGTGCAAATGACATGCTTACTATGCAAGGCAGGAGGAAGGAAGTTAAAGGGAACCTGTCACCCCGAGCAAAGTACGCCTGCGCCGGAGCCGTGGCTGAAGATCAGAAGAGGACGTCTTGTAATGAAGATGGGAGGCGCCGCAGCGGACCAGAGACACCCATTTGGCCGGACCGCAGCAGGACCGCCCCTGGGTGAGTATAATATAACGTCTTTTTCTCCTCTTTCAGGTAACATCGGCGGCTTATCTACAGCATTACAGAATGCTGTAGATAAGCCCCTGATGCCGGTGGGCTTACCTCACCCGCGATTTTTGGGGTGACAGGTTCCCTTTAAAAGTCACCCTTTCTGTAAACTGGAGAACACTGGGAGTAGAAGTTACAGTAACTCTCTAGCGCCTGTGAAGAACAAAAGAAAAGCCAAAAAGGGCTGTTAGTATGATGGCTCAGCTTCACCACCAGTATCAACACTACCGGCCTCTGATTCGTTATACTGTCCATACCCAGGACTAGACAAGCACACCCTCCCTCAAATGCGAAGTATCACAGAGCTGTGCAATGGCTTCAGTATGCCGAGCCTGGCCGCGCCTGTCTTTTTATTATTCTGATGATGTAAGGAGGCCAGCCAATCACAGTAATGCCACAACCAATATGGCTACGGCATTACAGTGACTCCCAAGCAATCCATGAATGCTTGTTGGCTGCATATCTGTTACGAAACTGCAGCACAGAACTAGGAGAGAAGGGGGAAAGCTGGCCCTGCACTAAGACTAGGCTGATACCCTACGATAGAGTGGGCGACCCATTCCTTGCGAATAGACCCACCGACGATCCTAGGTTAAACTCAGCAAAGACCTATAGATAAGGGGAAGGAGGTCCCTAAAAGATCTAAGGACTGGGTATAAAAACAGGTCACAGGAAACAGGAAAAAAAAACAGGAAACAGAGAAAGCTGCAGAAACAAACTGAAAACAGAAACAAAAGATAGCAGAACCAGAGATCCCAGAACTGCACAATATCAAACACAGAAAGCTGTCAAAGCACCTAGCCAGAACTCTAGCGGATTAACACTGTTGTCCAGCAAGGAATGGGAGGCAGGTGCTGGGTAACAAAGGGTGATACAATCACCTGACCAAGACAACCCAGCACCAGGGGAAAAAGACCAGAAGCCAGAAAACCGCAACAAGATGGCGGATGGTTAAAACAGATTCTAACAATAACAGGGGCCAAAGATGCAGGGCGGGGATTCGAGTTTGAACTTGAGCACCACCTATTGCTTGCCGAGTAACGAGCACATTCGAGCATCATGATACGCGAGTAATAACCGAGTATCACCAAGCACGTTTGCTTATCCCTAGTCAGCAGGTTTTGCTATTTAATCTGAGAGCAACACAATGTAGGGACAGAAATCTGATTCTAGTTGGGCTTTATGCTGTAGTTTCAATACAGTCATTGTTTACCAGTAGGAGATTATCACTGTCAGACTAGGTCAGCTACAAGGGAGTCTATTCTGTGTAACCCCTCCCCCACCACTAATTGACAGCTTGCACAGTCTACACAAGGAGCTGCCAAGCACAGGTGTGGGTGGTGTTATACACAGAGCTCAGCATTCTGTCCACTGCTACATCTACAGCACAGAATACACGCACTTTATCAAAACTACACTGAGCAGCTTAGTAAGTTATACATCCCAGAAATCAGAGTCTCAGCCCTATATCATGCTGCTCTCGGGTTACAAAAACTGTTGACATATTCCCTTTAATACATGAGGTCTTGTATGTTTTGGGTAATGATCAGCCAGAACATTAACCCCTTAATACTGCATCAGGGCCGGTTTTAGACAAAGTGGGGCCCTAGGCAAAAATTTAAAGTGGGGGCCCCAAATGATAACATTGCACTGTGGCCCCCATATTTAGGGGCCTTATATCGGCCAACGGGTCTGCCGCTATTAGCTGTACGCAGGGGCGTTGCTAGGGTCAGAAAAGATTGGGGGCCCAAGACAAATAGTTGCACCCAACCCCCTCTTAATTTTTTTTAACTCTTCAGATAAAACAGTGCTAACTCTCTGAGAACAGATAATGTAGTAGATGTCACCTGCAGTCCTATGTAACAACAGATAGACATAGCGTTTCAGACTAAGACTATGTTCACATGCAGCATTTTTTTCAGTAGCCAAAACCTTTTCTATTAGCAGTAAAAATGTTGTGTTCAAAACACCTGTTTTTCAGCTTGTTTTGTGGTGTTCTTCACACTTTTTTCAGCTTTTTTTTTGTAGTGAGGATGTTTGTTTTGTCTACAGTATGTTTAAGGCCACGTTCACACGTTGAGTGTTTGGTCAGTATTTCATATCAGCATATGTAAGCCAAAACCAGGAGGGTGAGAACTACAGAAGTGGTGACGTGTTTCTCAGGCTATGTGAACACGTTGCGGATTTTGCTGCGGATCTGCAGCAGTTTTCCATGCGTTTACAGAACCATGTAAACGTCTGGAAAACAAAATCCGCAGTACACATGCTGCGGAAAATACCGCGCAGAAACGCTGCGTTGTATTTTCTGCAGCATGTCAATTCTTTGAGCGGATTCCGCAGCGTTTTACACCTGCTCCATAATAGGAATCCGCAGGTGTAAAAACGCTGTTGAAAACTGCACAAAATCCGCGGTAATTCCACGATAAATCTGCGGTAAATCTGCAGGTAAAGCTGAAGGGATTTAAAAAGTGCTACAGTTCTGAAATCCAGTCAGAAAACAAACAAGCGCATGCAGGAGATTTCGGAAATCTCCTATGTTTTGCTGGCACTTTATAAAGCAGCTTTTCGCCATGTTCAGATGCAGAAGTTTTGCAGCTTTTTCTTCTGCAAATAAGAAGTTTACAGCATTTTACAGCACAAGCAAAAACTGAAATTTTCAGAAATCTCCTGCACACCCTTTTATTTCCCCTGACAGAATTTCACAACTGCAGCCTTTTTTAAATCTGCAGTGTGTCACTTTCAGCAATTTTTTTCACCCGTAGAAAGCAATGAAAAGTTTAAATCATGCTGCAAATGTTGCAATGTTGTTTTTTGCTGCGTTTTTTGTGAATAACACTAACTTTATTAAACATGTACTGTAGACAAAATGCATACTGTAAAAAAAAAAAACAGCAAAAGCTCTAAGGGTGTGTGCCCGCAATCAGTAAACGCTGCGGGTCGGCTGCTGTGTACTTGTGCAGCGTCCAACCCGCAGCGGCCAGATGTTACCGTATAGTGGATGGGACTTCAAGAAATTCCATCTCTACTATGTGTGCACTGACACCCGCACCTCACCTGCGGAGACGGACATGCGGCGCGTCTGTCCAGGCTGCAGCATGTCAATTTATGTAGCGTAGACACGAGTCTCCACAAGAGAAATCTCACCCGTGCAATGTATAGGACGCGGTGATTCCGCACAGATCAATGAACACATGCGGAATCATCTGTGTTCAAAAGATGGCAGCACTTTGGACGCAGCACATGTCCGCTGCGTCCAAGGTGCTGCCATTTCCGGATCCTCTGCACATACCCTAAAAAATGGGTGTTTTGAAAGCAGTGTTTTTACTGCCAAGAGAGCAGGCTTTGGCTCCAAAAAAATGCACCAAAAACGCTGATTCCTATGCACACCTGTACTATATGTGTATAGTTTACCTTTATTGTTTCACATGGGAATTTATTTATTTCTATATAATAAATACCCTGATTCAGCAGACAATATTCCTGCCTTGTGTCATCCAGACTGTAGTGACAGCAGGTCGCACTTTCAGATTACAAGCAGTGACTGTGGTCAGAGCCCATGGCTGCTGTATGTGACTGTGAAACCTGATCCTCCAGCAAACAGCACAGAGCTCTGGGAGCACATGAGTAAAGGTACCTTCACACATAACGATATTGTTAACGATATCGTTGCTATTTGTGACGTAGCAACGATATCGTTAATGAAATCGTTATGTGTGACAGGGACCAACGATCAGGCCCCTGCTGGGAGATCGTTGGTCGCTGAATAAAGTCCAGAACTTTATTTCGTCGCTGGACTCCCTGGAGACATCGCTGGATCGGCGTGTGTGACACCAATCCAGCGATGTCTTCACTGGTAACCAGGGTAAACATCGGGTAACTAAGCGCAGGGCCGCGCTTAGTAACCCGATGTTTACCCTGGTTACCATGCTAAAAGTAAAAAAAAACAAACACTACATACTTACCTACCGCTGTCTGTCCTCCAGCGCTGCGCTCTGCACTCCTCCTGTACTGGCTGTGAGCCGGAAAGCAGAGCGGTGACGTCACCGCTCTGCTTTCCGGCTCCCAGACAGTACAGGAGGAGACCAGAGAAGCAGAGCGCAGCGCTGGAGGACAGACGGCTGTAGGTAAGTATCTAGTGTTTGTTTTTTTTTACTTTTAGCATGGTAACCAGGGTAAACATCGGGTTACTAAGCGCGGCCCTGCGCTTAGTTACCCGATGTTTACCCTGGTTACCGGCATAGTTGGTCGCTGGAGAGCGGTCTGTGTGACAGCTCTCCAGCGACCAAACAGCGACGCTGCAGCGATCCGGATCGTTGTCGGTATCGCTGCAGCGTCGCTAAATGTGAAGGGGCCTTAAATCACTGCACTGAGGGGGTCTCAAGGGGGGTTTGGGAGAGACGCCACTGCTGTACACCCTCTGGGCACTTCATACAGGGGCTGCAGAGGTAGGGGGCCCCCTTTCTAGGTGGGGGCCCCAGGCGTCTGCCTGGTCTGCCTATGCCAAATGCCGGCCCTGTACTGCATGTATTTTGAGCTTCAATGACGAACCATTTTAGCTATTTTTACTGCTTTACTTCTACTTTTTTTTAGGATTATTACACACATGGTACTTAGGATTTTTCCAATTATTTTTTTTTTAAATATACATAGTGTTTATTGAGACACGGATTGGTATTACAAATTCCTAGGCATAGGAGAGGCATATTGCATACATTTTTTGGGCTTTCCCTGTGCTTTCAATTTCCACTGCTCAGATAACAAACTCAAGCACAGATTTTGTTATTTTTATTAACATTAGAGCAGGTGCTGATGACCGATTCTTTTAGATGAGGAGAAGATGTGTAAATCTGTGTAAATCAGACTCAGATGTCATGTGAGTGCTGTCCGATGTTATCCACAGACTCTTTGACTTGCATGGCTAAGTACAATCCGAACATTGGATCAAACTTGGATATGCAGTGATTTTTTTCCTTGGACTGGTGCTGTCAAAGGAAAATTCTGACATGTGGACGGCCCCATAGACTAACATTGGACCAAGTGCGATCTGATGTTTTGTCAGACCAAAAATGCACTTATCTGCACGTCTCCTTATCCTTATCATAAGTATTATATACCTGCTCCAAGAGAACACTTGAGGAAACAATTTAACAATTCATCAGATGAGGAATTGTTTTGATATGTGCATTTGATAAATTGTTTTGCAGAAATGATTTTCTAAAGGAGATCAAGATAATGTCCAGGTTGAAGGATCCTAACATTATTCGCCTGCTGGCCGTGTGTATTGCAGAGGACCCCCTGTGCATGATTACAGAGTATATGGAAAATGGAGATCTTAACCAGTTTCTTTCACGCCAGCAAGCAGAAAAAGAACCTAGTGCATCAATGATTATCAAGTAAGTTTCCACATACGCTAAAAGTAAACATTTAGATTGAAACAAAAGTCTGCAGGGTAATTGACCCCTTTACGGCGACTGATACGCCTTTTCATGTAGATCAGTAAGGATACATTCCCACGATGAGCTTTTGGTGAGTTTTTGATATTGCAGATCTTTCGCACCTATTAAGTAAATTTGCCTACTTGCATTTCATTCAGTGCCTTTTTTGTATGTGTTTTTCTCACACTTTTGTAGAATGTGGCCGGAAGTATGCATATTACCTACTTGCAGTTCCATGATCACCTAATCTCTCCTCTGTCACCAGAAAATCCTTAAAAACTCGCTATCTGCGCACTGTGAGGATTTACAAGTCTGGATTTACACAGAGTGACTGCAGACTTTCATGTTAAACCTGGAGAACCCCTTTGACTATGCATCTAATGGATGCACCATTTTTGAGGTGGCTAGAAGCTGATGTTTTTATTCTGGAAGGGGGGCCAATAACCATGGCCCCTTTCTAGGCTATTAATATCAGCCCAAAGCTGTCTAATTAGCCTTTGTTGGTTATTGAATATAGGGGGCCCTATGTCGTTTTTTGAGGAGTATCCCCTATAATAACTAGTAAATGCTAAGCAAACAGATGTGAGCTGATATTAATAGTTTAGGAATCTTTATGAATATTGGACCTTTCCCAGAATATTAACATCAGCCCCCAGCCTTCGACTTTCCCTCAGCTGTTTATGAAAATTACAAGGGACCCCACTCCATATCTTTCGTTTATTTTTTATTTATTAACAAGTACAGTAAAATACGCACCCAAGCCAACCTTAGTTAAAGCCTTCAGGTGTTCCAGCATGAGAAAAATTCAGAAACCTTAAAATGTCCATCAAAGTTTCATATGAGATTTCCGGGCCTCGCAGCTGCTGGGAGACCCGGTGGCTGTGAATTCTGGTAACCTGGAAAAGTTAGCTGAGTTAAGGAAGCGGGTCTTACGGTAGCTCCAGTTCTGGACCGTTGAATGCCTTAAAGCTGAGTGCCAGACTCACGGGCGTTCATCAGTCCCGACAGGAGAAACAGCTGCTTTGAACTCAGGCAACCTTACTGTTCTTGTTGACAATTAAAAAAGTTATTGGTAGAAAATGAGTGGGGGTCCCCTGTAATTTTCATAAATAGCAGAGGTAGAGCCAACGGCTGGGGCTTATGTTAATATTCTGCGAAAGAGACAAAATTCATAAAGGTTGCTGAGCTATTAATATCAGCTCACATGATTTGTGGTAAATATCGTGATAAAGGGGTCAGACAGACCTTGAAACGCATTGAATAAACCACCAGAATTCTTCATTATATCTGAATTTGCATCATTGTGGCAGCACGGATTTAATCCACAAATTATCCTTTACAACGTCTCTGAAAAGGTCGCATTGGTGGCCCGTGGATCTGCAGCTGCCAATAGACATATGCTTTTGCTTTATGCCATCAGGTGAGCAGCTCCTTGTTAAAAACTGCTATTAGTCCAAAGGATAAGACCCTGTTTGTGCTTTTTTATCTCCTTAATTTACTAATACTGCTGGCTGGGAAGAAGGGATTGACTACAGGAGAATTTTTAAATTAAAATCAGGGACATATTTAGGCTCCATTTAGTTTACTCAATTTAGCTAATTGAGCTCCATGATATTTTTTTACTACGTTTAATACTTTCAAACCACCTGAGGGCTTCAGGGAAAACAAAGTGTATTGAGAAATCTTCTTAATTTCTCCCTGCTAGACAAATTTGAGTTGAGCTTGAGACTACAAAGATGAATGGTCTTCTCCTGTTGACAGTGGGAGGGGAGTTATAAGATTTGAAGCAAGAGGGCCATTTTTATTGAATGAATCCTACGCAGTCAAGAAATGTGATATGTGGCCCATGATTGGAAGCCTTTAACCAGTTTTTAATGACAGTAGGGTAATTGGTTTTACAAGCTGAATCAATAGAAGGGAAAATGCGGACCCCAAGGTAGGAAAGAAATGAAGAGGTCCAATTGAAGTCAAAATTAAGCTTTTGAGTAATTTGTTGGTGTGGGGAGTTTGATGTTAAAGGTTTTGAATTTGGAATTATTTACTTTAAAATCAAAAAGTCAATCAAATATGTCAAAGATTCCAAAGATGCTAGAGAGAAATTAGAGGGTAGATAACAAAATATTACTTGTGTGTATCCTGCTAGCTAGAAACTAGGTCTCTGTACCAACTGACCGGGATCCAAGTCTAACCCCACCATAAGGGGCTCTAGTGAACAGTCAGGTGTTCACTTAGTCATGCCCCACCAGGCACTCCCCAGAACATGGCACAGTGTTTCCATAACAATGTGCGTAACAATTTGCTAAGGCCATGGAACCTGCTGACTCTCATACACCTCCAGTTTTGGGATGACCCATCAGAAAGATCAGCTAGACAAGAAACTATCTTACCTGTGGACTGTTAACACCAGCCTGGATGCTCTGACATCAGCCACTGTATCTGCTCTGGTTCAAGCTGCAGCAATCTCGGCAGTGGCTATTCAATCCGCAAGTCAAGCTTCAAGTCTTAAGGTACCGTCACACTCAGCGACGCTGCAGCGATATAGACAACGAGCCGATTGCTGCAGCGTCGCTGTTTAGGTCGCTGTAGAGACTTCAAACACGGCAACACCAGAACGATGCAGGAGCGATCCAGTGACGTAACGGCGACTCACTTATCGTTCTCGCTGGTTGTTAGCTCCATGTAAAAACATTGCTGGCATCGTTGCTTTTGCTGTCAAACATGACGAATCACGCCGACCTGACGACCAAATAAAGTTCTGGACTTCTAGCTCCGACCAGCAATGTCACAGCGGGATCCTGATCGCTGCTGCGTGTCAAACACAACGAGATTGCTATCCAGGACGCTGCAACGTCACGGATCGCTGTCGTTCTCGTTGTAAAGTTGCTCAGTGTGAAGGTACCTTTAGACCCTGTATGTCTGCACCACCATGTTTTGACAGAGATCTGAAGCAATGCTGAGGTTTTATCAACCAGTGCTCGCTGCACTTTGAACTGTTGGCCCACCAGTTTCCCTTGGGTGAAAGTAGTCATCCTAATGTCTCACCTTGGTGGAGAAGTCCCGGTGTGGCTCAACCCCTTGTGGGAGAGAGGAGATGCAAAAATCTCAGATCTTCAAACCTTCCTGGAGGCATTCCGCAAGGTATTTGAAGAACCAGGTTGAGATACTTCTATGGATTCTTCCCTCCTCAGACTACGTCAGGCCAGTCTGTCTGTAGTTCAGTGTGTAGTCAATTTCTGCACGCTGGCTTCTGAATTTGGCTGCAGCAATGAAGCACTAGTAGCTGCCTTCTGGGAGGGATTGCCCAGAAGAATCAAGGAGGAACTAGCAAGCCAAAACATTCCTACTACATTGGACTATCTACTGTATTTGCCTGGCCATCCGAGTTTACCTCTGGTTCAAAGAGCGCTCCTGAGAAACAGTCCTTGAAAGAAAATCACTTTGTCTGCCTCTGTTCTTCCAAAGGCCGCTTACTCGCCAGCCTACCATGCCCACAGCATCTCTATAACCTATGCAAGTGGAAAACGTGGGTGTACTGAGCAATGACAAAAGATCCTTTGAGTCAAGGGCTTTTGCTTCTATTGTGGAGAATCCGATCATCTCATATGCGCCTGTCCCAAGAAGCTGGTAAACTCTCAGGCCTAGGACCGTTGGCAGAGGCTACCCTGGGTGAGAGCAGTTCCTCTCCAACATTGATTCTGACCGTATCTGTGTCTTGTGGAGATTCACGGTTTCAATGAGACAGCATATCTGGATTCCGGTGTGGCAGGGAACATCATACACAAGCAGTAGTAGATCACTTATACTGAGGACCTAGAGCACAGCTGTGTTCGAAACGCGGTCAGTGCAGTGAGAGCTGCTATGTGATTCCTTTGTTATACCACTTGTCATTGGAGTCCACATTTTAAATTTTTTCATGACAATAAAGCTATTTTGGATTTTATCAGAGACTATTTCTCTTTCCTGGAGCTGGATCTCCCTCGTTTCAATAGTAGATCACTACCAGATTCCTGTTTGACCACTCCAAGATCCATTGCTGGCATCATCTTTCGATGGGAAGCCCCTATCTGAAGCCGTTTGGCTGGTCACCAAGCAAGTAGAGTTCCGGATAGGAATGCTGCACACAGAAGAATGCATTCTATGTGCTTCCTAGTCTTTCTCACCCACTTCTTCAGGGCATTCCATAGCTCCACATTCATGAGCACGTCCTCGACTGGAGATCTGGAGAGGTGCTTCATTGGGGTCAGTTTTATTATGAGAAGTGTCTTGTACTTGTATAAGCGGTCCGGCGACCGGTGGCACCGTCTTCTCTGTCAGCATTACCATCTGCTTACTGATCATTTGTGAATGTCTTTGACAAAAAAGAACCAGAGATGTTGCCTCCACATAGGCCGTGCGACTGTCCCATAGACCAGCTAACGGAATCCTCACCTCCATGAGGCCTGATTTACCCTCAGAGACTCTAGCCATGTCCGAGTATTTCAAGGAGAATTTGGCTAGGGGTTTCATTCAGAAATCCTCTTCTCAATTAAGAGCCAGTTTCTTATTTGTAAATGAAAAGGACGGAACCCACTGACCTTGATGATCTCCATCAAGTCCTGCAGCGACTCTAAATTTGAGAAATGTGTCTTTGAGTAATCTTCTCTCCCTTTCAAGGTTATATGATCTTGGAGACAGGCCTGTAGATGGATCCCGAGAAGGTGTCTTCTATCCTCTTGTGGCTGCATCCTGACTGCGTTAAAGCTATCCAGCGATTCCTGGGATTCGTCAACTACTACCAGCTATTCATTCTGCATTTCTTGTCCCGGACCGCTCTCATCTCCACCAAGATCCGTAAGGATGCTGATCCCCAGGTATGAACTCCAGTAGCTGAGAACGCTTTTCTCTCCCTAAAGCAGAACTTCTTCTGAGCTCCAGTATTACATTGCC
Source organism: Ranitomeya imitator (assembly GCF_032444005.1). Taxonomy (NCBI): domain Eukaryota; kingdom Metazoa; phylum Chordata; class Amphibia; order Anura; family Dendrobatidae; genus Ranitomeya; species Ranitomeya imitator. Next base: position 97,683,037 of record NC_091289.1, on the reverse strand, counting down.
CAGACGTGAATAAACAGTTCTTTTCTGGAGGTAGACACCTTATCTTCTGGGGCTGGAACCGTTCTTACCCAGAAGTCTCCTTCGGGCTATTTGGTGACCTGTAGTTTCTTTTCTAAGGCCTTCTCTTCCACGGAGCGCAACTACCTGATTGGTGACCCAGAGTTGTTATTAATTAAGATGGCTCTTGAGAAGTGGCAGTACATTTTTTGAGGTAGCAGTCCATCCTGTCATCATTTATATTGACCACAAGAACTTCGGATATCTGCAGTCCGCGCAGTAACGGAACTGTCTTCAAGCTATGTGGTCACTATTTGCCCTTTTTGATTTCATTCTGCATTTTTGGCCTGATGACAAGAACATTAAAGCTGATGCACTTTCCCGCTCCTTACTGCCCAACGATCAAGAGGAAGAACTTCAACTCATCATCGATCCATACAAGAGGGTTACTGTGGCTCTGGTAAACCTGTCCCAAATTCTACTGGAAAAGACTTTGGTCAGAATCAGACAAGAGGCGAGTTATGCAATGGGGGCTTTCATTCAAGGTGGCTGGACATGCCGGGCAGAAAAAGAGTTTGCAGCTTACATCTCATCACTACTGGTGGCCTATCATGCATAAAGAAATCATGGAGTTTGTTTCCTCCTGCCTTTCCTGTGCCCTTAGCAAGACTCCTATGCACCTTCTGTCTGGGTGACTCCTACCACTTCCTGTGCCCTTGGTGACCCTCGCTCCAAATTTTTACAGAGTATTACAGAGTCATAATGCGGCTCTTGCTCCAAATTTTTAGAGAGTCATCGTGTGGCCCTTAGTCATATTCCTTCACGATAAGATTAGGATACTAAGTTAAAACTCCATCTTAGTAAAACAGTTTAGGAAAGGACTCCATCCTGGTGTTGGAGAAAGTATGTGAAAGAAATGCAAGAACGGTAACTGAACAAATACAACCAGCATTAGCTTTTGGTAAATTTTGTTAAGTAGAGATGAGGAGATCTTTTGAAATTATAATTCTAATTTTCCCCCAAAAAATGTTTTGCAGAGAATACATTTGCAAATTCTTTAATTGTGATATTAAGGTGCTGTACTGCAGTATATCGTAGATCAATCAATTCACTGTCGCGCTGACTATGCAGGTCCAGCACCTCTCTATCAGAAAAGTCTTTGAAAATGAATGATAGCCTCAGTCTGGGAAAAATACTACAGTGTTTTTAGTGCTTCAGTAGTCCACCACAAATAGATTTAGGCCTTTATATCCGCTATCAGTAATAATGAACATTCTGACCTCCTATCCCTAGGCTGTAAAATACTAAAATGGCCACAGCTCTCCCTTCTCTAATTTTTTCGAGTCCATGCGATATTCTCCCCACTCCCCTCTGATTGGCTGCTCTAGAACATGTAATGCGATATCTGCAAGGCATTATGTGGAAGCTTGTGCAGTCATGCCTGACATCATGAACCCAGTGTCTGGGACATAAAAATGTCATTGAATTTGAGTCAAAGTCCATGCCCAACTAATCAACCCGCTCATCACTAACGTTAAGCAAAGATTTAGCTCAGTGTGATCTATTGCAGTTAGGTGATGCAATCAGTATTTGGTCAGTATTTTACATCAGTATTTGTAAGCCAAAATCAGGAGTATATGAACATGGCCTCAGTTTAAGAATGGGTCTGCTTTATGTGTAGTTTTAGTAAATCCTTCAAATAGCCTTCTCCGAGATTAAAGACTGCTGGGTTTTCTTTTTATGTCAGCCAATTATGACAATCATGGCCTCCCAGGAGATAGTTAGAAACTTAGCTCTTGTAAATATGTAGAAAGGGCAGAATATATATCTAAACAAAACTCGGGATTAATCAAAAGGGACTCATTCAATCTCCAGATATTTTTTTTTGTTTGTTCATTCACAGTTGTAACAACAAAACCCTATTTTTCTTTTTACGCAAGCTTCAGCAAATGGAGTCTTGAATATACAGTAGCTAGATAATCTGAAGTATTTTTAAGTGCTGTTTTGCCAAACATGCATGTAGGGGTTGCATTTGCATGACTTTTTTATGGGTTTTACTAGAGAAAAGACATACAGACATATATACATCTTATATGCCACTTACTAAATACTGTATATTATCAGTTGTATGGGTTGTTACAATTACAAGTATTCCAGACCACGTCAATGCTACTTGCTCATTTACAATCTTTATTTTTAAAAAGTGCATTAAAAGGTTAAAGGGAACCTGTCACCCCCAAAATTGACGGTGAGCAAAGCCCACCGGCATCAGGGGCTTATCTACAGAATTCTGTAATGCTGTAGATAAGCCCCCGATGTATCCTGAAAGATGAGAAAAAGAGGTTAGATTATACTCACCCAGGGGCGGTCCCGCTGCGGTCCGGGCCGATGGGCATCACGGTCCGGGGCCTCCCATATTCTTTCGATGACGTCCTCTTGTCTTCAGGCTACGGCTCTTGCGCAGGCGTACTTTGTCTGCCCTGTTGAGGGCAGAGCAAAGTACTGCAGTGCGCAGGCACCGGGAAAGGTCAGAGAGGCCCGGCGCCTGCGCATTGCAGTACTTTGCTCTGCCCTCCACAGGGCAGACAAAGTACGCCTGCGCCGGAGCCTGAAGACAAGAAGAGGACGACATCGTGAGAAGATGGGAGGCCCCGGACCAGACCGCAACGCCCATCGGACCAGAGCAGAACCGGGACCTCCCCTGGGTGAGTAAAATCTAACCTCTTTATCTACAGCATTACAGAATGATTCCGGTAGGCTTAGCTCACCTTCAATTTTGGGGGTGACAGGTTGCCTTTAAGAAGTTATTACACATATTTTTGTCAAAGGTTGTTAAGCAAAGTATGAAGCAGGTTCAGGAGCTCGGCCTGCTTCATCCGTGGGAATCCGGGTGTGCAGGGCCGGTTTTAGACAAAGTGGGGCCATGGGCAAAAGTTTAAAGTGGGACCCCAAATGCTTCCATATTGAACCATCACAAAGAAATATTTCAGTTGTATTTGCGCTGAATTCAGACCGTTAAACGAGCGTGATCGACAATATTGAAGTTGTTTGACAATTATTCCCAAGTTTCTTTACAACAGCTGAGGAAGAATGATGGGGACGGATAGTCCTTGATACAGTATACTGCAAGTCCCATATAGTACATATAGTATAATGCACTCCCCATTGTTCTTGATAGAGTATAATGCAGCCCCCCTCAGAGTATACTGCAGCCCTCCTCATAGAGTATACTGCAGCCACCCTCAGAGTACAATGCAGCCACCTTAGAGTATACTGCAGCCCCTATCAGAGTATAATGCAGCCCCCACACACAGTATACCGCAGCCCCCATACACACAGTATAATGCAACCCCCACACACAGTAGAATGCAGCCCCCACTCATAGTATAATGCAGCGCCACACACATTATAATGCAGCCCCCATACACATACAGTAAAGTGCAGCACCCCACTCACAGTATATTGCAGACCCCCACACACAGTATAGTGCAAGACACACACACATACTATAATGCATACACATATACACACACAGTATAATGCATACATACATGCACACACACACATTACTTATCTCTACCAGTTCTCCCACTGCTCTGGCTTCTGCAGCGTGTCTCATCGTCTCCACTGCTGGCACAATGTGGCGGACTATGTAGTGAAGTCATTGCGTGCTCGCTGAGTCACAAACAGAGGGGAGTGATGGGAGAGGGAGCTTCATCTGATGCTCTCTCCTCCATCACTACTTTCACCTGTATCGGCACGATAAGTTGAATGCACGGTGCATGGGGTGGAGCCAGGCCCCTCTTACGGCCCCATAGCTACAGTGTGGTGTGCCACTATTAGTGGCATGCCACTGGCTAGGGCCCCTGGAGGAGCGGGGGCCCTAGGCCTGATCTGCCTGCCCCTAACTCCGCCCCTGCGGCTGAGTAACATAGGAGTCATCTGCATGTAACATCACCAACTGTAGTGAGTGCCAGTCGCTGTAATTTAATCACCCTGTTTTTCTCCTGTTGTATTGAAGTATATAACATAAGCAATCGGATGATCGCAGGTTCAAGTCCCTTAAGGGGACTACAAAATGAATTAAAAGGCTAAAAGGAAAGTTAAGCAATATATAAACCTTCCCCCCCCCCAAAAAAAAAAAAAGTCAAGGAAGTAAAAAATGAAACGAAAAAACATATTTGGTGTGGTCTTGTCCAAAAATTTCCGATCTCCCAAAACATGTACTAAAAATAATTTAAAATCCAAAAAGAAAAGACAAAAATGGCAGAATTGCCATTGTTTAGTCAATGCACTTCCCACTTTTGGAATTGTTTTTCACCATTGAAATAATAAAAAAACTAAATTAAGTATGGCCATAACTATAGTGACCCGGAGAATATTGCCAGGTCATAAAAATGATCATGTTCACATTTTTACTGATTACTGCAAAATAAACTCTGTAAAAACAGAACCCAAAAAACAATAGCGGCATTGTGTTTTTTCCACATTAGGACAGCATTTGGATTTTTTTTCCTGTTTTTCAGTACCGTATGTTATATTGCAAAATGAATTGTGTTATTCAAAACTACTTTTCATCCTGCAAAAAACAATCCCTCAGTCCCTGTCATAGCTCCCTTAAAATCATGTCATGATGGTGTGAAGAGTGTCTTTCCAAAAAACAAGAATAATAACTCACTGGAAATACTTTGTGTAGTCATTTGGCTTCACAGAAATTAGAAGAAAAAAATGAATTAATAGAAGCGCCACGAGAAACAGTGTTTTCCATATGATTTAACTCAGACCTATTGATTTTTTTCCAGTTACTCAGACCTCAGATATATGGCAGCACAGATTGCTTCTGGAATGAAATACCTATCATCTCTTAATTTTGTGCATCGAGACCTTGCAACACGGAACTGCCTTGTTGGTAGGAATTTCACAATCAAAATAGCTGACTTTGGCATGAGTCGAAATCTGTACAGTGGAGATTACTACAGAATTCAGGGCCGGGCTGTGCTTCCTATTAGATGGATGTCTTGGGAAAGTATTCTAATGGTAAGTTAAACATTTTCCTAGTTTTTACTTTTAAAAAGTAATTGTTTAAATTTTTATTTTAGAAATTTTATAAATTTTGGCAGAGAAAGAAGCAGATTTCTCTGATAAGATAGATTACAGAGTGGTTTATTTTTATGTGCTCTATTGATTTATCTCTATCTGGGAATGCAGCCTCAGTGACCTGCGGTAACCTCGATGACGTCACTGCGGGTCACTGATGCAGCACTCGCAGCAGCTCATTTATCAGTGGTGCTCAGCCTCAATGGTTGTATCTTGGCACCGTCCATGGATTACGCTGTGAGACAGGCTGCTTGCTATTTTTAGGCTGGGGGTGCAATATACCAGCCTAAGAATACCAGCCCCGTTGTGTGCTTTAGCTTGGCTGATTGTCAAAAATGAAGTGGACCCAACGCTGTTTTTTTAAATTATTTATTTAAACAACTTAAAACAACAGAGTGAGGATCCCTCTATTTTTGATAACCAACCTTGCTAAAACTGACAGCTGATAGTTGCAGCCCGCAGCTGTCAGTTTTGCCTGGCTGATTATCAAAAATACAGGGGAACCTACGCCGTTTTTTTTTTTTAAACTAATAATTTAGAGTGCAGGTGCCGACTGATGAATACACCCATCAGTTGCAGCCTGCTCTCCCTGTTATTAGCAGCAGCAGCCATAGACTGACGGGAGTAGTAGTCCCATCAGCCAAAGCCAATGACTGGAGGTAAACTTTTAACATCAGATCTCAGGTGCAGGCTCACGTGGGAGCCGTGGCTGTCTGACCAGTGGTAATGATTTTACTGCAGATCAGTGTTTGCCGCGCTGTCATGCACATGATAGCACGAGAAACACCTTCCTGATGAAATCCGTGTTCGGCGTCCATGCCCGAACAGTAGGTGTTTTGTATGGACACCAAACTTTGCTGTTCGGGTTTGCCCATCTCTATTAGTCATTGGTCCCTGGGAAATAAATATGTTAAATTCAAGAGATGTCTTGCAAACATGCATATAATGCTCCATCTACTATATAATTGTCTAAGCGTCACTTCCGTCTGTCCTTCTGTCTGTCTGTCTGTCACAGATATTCATTGGTCACGGCCTCTGTCTGTCCTGGAAATCCAAGTCGCTGATTGGTCACGGCAAAACAGCCACAACCAATCAGCGACGGGCACAGACCGGAAGAAAATAGCCGCTCCATACTCCCCGCAGTCAGTGTCCCCGACCCCGCTCCATACTCCCCGCTCCATACTCCCCACGGCACAGTCAGTGTCCCCGGCGCCTGCTCCATTCTCCCCGCGGCGCAGTCAGTGTCCCCGGCGCCGCTCCATACTCCCCGCTCCATACTCCCCGCGGCACAGTCAGTGTCCCCGATGCCGCTCCATACTCCCCGTGGCGCAGTCAGTGTCCCCGGTGCCCGCTCCATACTCCTCGCCCCATACTCCCCGCTCCATACTCCCCATGGCGCAGTCAGTGTCCCCGGCGACCGCTCCATACGCTCCGCGGCGCATTCAGTGTCCCCGGCAACCCGCTCCATACTACCCGCTCCATACTCCCCGCAGTCAGCGCCCGCTCCATACTCCCTTCCGGTCACCGCTCACACAAGGTTAATGCCAGTGGAAACAGACCGCATTATGCAGCAGGTAACGCACTCCGTAACTGCTGCTATTAACCCTGTGTGACCAAGTTTTTACTATTGATGCTGCCTATGCAGCATTAATAGTAAAAAGATGTAATGTTAAAAATAATAAAAAAACAAAAACCTGCTATACTCATTTTCCGTCGTCGGACGATGTGCTCGCGCCGACCGCCATCTTCCGTTCCCAGAGATGCAGAGCCGGCCGCCATCTTCCGTTCCCGGCGATGCATTGCGAAATTACCCAGAAGACTTAGCGGCCTTGCGAGACCGCTAAGTCATCTGGGTAATTTTGCAGTGCATCCTGGGAACGGAAGATGGCGGCCGCATCGCACAGCTTTGCTGGATCCCAGGGGTGAGTATATAACTATTTTTTATTTTAATTATTTTTTTAACAGGAATATGGTGCACACACTGCTAAATACTGCGTGGGCAGTGCTATATACCTACGTGTCTGGGGAATGTACTATGTGAATGGCCAATATACTACGTGACTGGGCAATATACTACATCGCTGGGCAATATACTATGTCGCCGGGCAATATACTACGTTGATGGGCAATATACTACGTCATTGGGCAATATACTACGTGACTGGGTAATATACTATGTGACTGGGCAATGTACTACATCGATGGGCAATATACTACGTTGCTGGGCATTATACTACGTGACTGGCCAATATACTACGTGACTGGGCAATATACTACGTGACTGGGCAATATAATACGTCGCCGGGCAATATACTACGTCGATGGGCAATATACTACGTCGCTGGGCAATATACTACGTCGTTGGGCAATATACTACGTGACTGTGTAATATACTACGTGGCTGGGCAATATACTATGTGACTGACCAGTATACTACGTGGCTCTGTGCTGAATACTACGTCACTGGGCAATATACTACGTCGCTGGGCAATATACTACATGACTGGGCAATATAATACGTGACTAGGCAATATACTACGTGACTGGGCAATATACTACGTCGCTGGGCAATATACTACATGACTGGGCAATATAATACGTGACTGGGCAATATACTACGTGACTGGGCAATATACTACGTGACTGGGCAATATACTACGTCGCTGGGCAATATACTACATGACTGGGCAATATAATACGTGACTGGGCAATATACTACATGACTGGGCAATATAATACGTGACTGGGCAATATACTACGTGGCTGGGCAATATACTATGTGAATGGGCAATATACTACGTGACTGAGCAATATACTACGTGGCTGGCCAATATACTATGAGACTGGGCAATATACTACGTGGCTGTGCAATATACTATGTCGCTGGGCAATATACTACGTGACTGTGCAATATACTACGTGGCTGGGCAATATACTACGCGACTGGGCAATATACTACGTGGCTTTGTGCTGAATACTACGTCGCTGGGCAATATACTAAGTGGCTGGGCAATATACTATGTGGCTGGGCAATATACTATGTGGATGGGCAATATACTACGTAACTGGGCAATATACTACATGACTGGGCAATATACTACGTGACTGGGCAATATACTACGTGACTGGGCAATATACTACGTGGTTGGGCAATATACTACGTGGCTGGGCAATATACTATGTGGCTGTGCAATATACTATGTGACTGGGCAATATACTACGTGGCTGGGCAATATACTACGTGGCTGGGCAATATACTACGTGGCTGGGCAATATACTAGGTGGACTGTGCAATATACTACGTGGCTGGGCAATATACTACGTGGCTGGGCAATGTACTAGGTGGACATGCATATTCTAGAATACCCGATGCGTTAGAATCAGGCCACCATCTAGTACAGTATAAAGGGCCCCATATAATGCTCCATCCAGTATATAATGGCCCCATATACTGTTCCGTACAATATAGTGGCACCATATATTGCTCCATATAGTATATAATGGCCCATTGCTCCACACAGTATAATGGCCCCATATATTGTTCTATATAGTATAATGGGCCAATATATTGCTCCATACAGTATAATGAGCCAATATATTGATCCATTCAGTGTAATGGCCCCATATATTGTTCCATACAGTATAATAGCCCCATATATTGCTCTACATATAAACTCCAGTACATGCATAAAACTTGTAACTAATTTATCACATGCGTATACAGAGAAATAGGACAAATAGTTGCAAGATAATAGATTGAAATTCCAGCTTGATACTAAGTTATTCTTCATTGCAACAAAGCGAAGTATAAATCACTTGTAAAAACAGCCGCATAGAAGATTAAGGCAATATGCACACATTCAGGATTTTTAGCTTTTTTTTAGTGTTTTTTCGTCCGTTTTCCATAGAAAAAAACGCTAAAAAAAACGCTTACATAAGCATCCCATCATTTTTAATGCATTCCGCCTTTTTTGTGCACATGCTGCGTTTTTTTCCACATCGGATACACATTGCGGAAAAAAACGAAGCATGTTCATTCTTTGTGCAGAATCGCAGCGATTCCATACACACAGGAATGCATTGATCTGCTTACTTCCCACATGGGGCTATTCCCACCATGCGGGAAGTAAGCGGATCATGTGCGGTTGGTACCCAGGGTGGAGGAGAGGAGATTCTCCTCCCGGCCCTGGGAACCATATACCTGTAAAAAAAAAAAGAATTAAAATAAAAAATTGTGATATTCTCACCTTCCGGAGGCCCCCGCAGCCTTCTCGCTCCTCGCGATGCTCCCATTCCCAGTAATACCTTGCAACAGTGACCTGTGATGACGCAGGGCGCAGCGGTTTCGCGTGATACTACGTCATCTGGGGTTATTGCCACGAGGCATTACTGGGAACGGGAGCATCGCGAGGAGCGGGAAGGTTGCGGGGGCCGCCGGAAGGTGAGAATATCATGATTTTTTTTATTATTAGTTTTAACATTCTATCTTTTTACTATTGATGCTGTATAGGCAGCATCAATAGTAAAAAGTTGGTCGCACTTGTCAAACACTATGCTTGACAAGTGTGACCAACCTGTCAATTAGTTTTCCAAGCGATGCTACAGATCGCTTGGAAAACACTAGCATTCTGCAAGCTAATTACGTTTGCAAAACGCTAGTGTTTAGCGGGAATATGCATGCCAATTCTGCATACATTATACCCGCGGCAGGGAGTTGCAGAATTGCGGAAATTTCCGCGGCAATTCTGCAACATGTGCACATAGCCTCAGCGAACACATATAAAGTAGGCACAGACAGTTACACTGAAAGCGTTTATAAAAGCAGGTCTTAACCCCTTCCCGACCTTGGATGTATCTCGTGTTTCATGGAATGGAATGACTTCCTGACCCTGGACATCATGGCTCCTGTGAGCGCACAATTGCCACCGGATGTTTAGTTTACATGTTAGCTGGTGCATTGCAATGCTTTATAAAAGTGATCAGTAAAATATGTCAAAACAATTCACAACATATATAAATATATATATTATACCTATAAATTTGTATTTTCATGCAAAAAAAGCAAATAAAAAAGTACACGTTTGGTACAACCCGCCCCATAAAACTGAACAATGAACAACTTCAATGAACAGTGAAAACAAAATAAATTTTTTAAAAAGGGGCAAAAAGCAATGCTTTTTTATCATACCATTGAACAAAAAGTGGAATAAAACACCATCAAAAAGACAAATGTAAATAAAAATGGTATATCTAAGAAAGTCATTTTGCCCCGCAAAGATCAAGCCAACATACAGCTCTATCAGTGTAAAAGTAAAAAAATTATAGCTCTCAGAATAAATAGATCCAAAACAAATGTTTCTATAAACAGTTTTTACCGTGTAAAAGTGCCAAAACATTAAAATATAACATGATTGCGGTATCATTGTAATCGTACTGACCTGAAGAATAAAGCTGCATTATCAATTTTACCACATGTGGAACGGCATAAAAAGAACAATTCCTGAATTTCTGTTTTTTGTTAACTCTACCTCCCAAAAATCAGAATAGAAAACTTTGTGTCCTAAAATGGTACCAATAAAAACCATCAACTCATCCGCAAAAAATAAAGCCCTTAAAATGACTTTGTTGGCAGCAATATAGAAAAATTATAGCTTTCAAAATATGTAAATGAAAAAACTTGGTTTTGCAATAAAAACGTCTTTTAGTGTGTAAAAGCAGCCAAACAGAAAAAATTATATTAATCTGGTATTGCTGTAATAGCAACGACCCAAAGAACAAAGTAATCTAATCACTTATACCACACGAGAAACAGTGTAAAAAATAAAGCCAATTCTTCACCTGCTGTTGCTTTTTTTATTCTGCCTCCCAAAGATCGCAGTAAGGCTTGGCTCACATTTATCCTGTGCTCTACACTGAGTGTTTACAACAGAAGTGTCCATATAAATCTCTGAAATACATGATTCAGAAGAACCCCCCGGTGGAGGATTCCGTGTAATGAGGTAGATGGGGACACTGATCCGGAAGTGTCTGTCTTTTTAGGCGTGCATAAAAGCGTGGTCGGCCACAGTTTTGTTCAATTCTGAAAATCATGACTCAGCTGAACAGAGGCCAGACATAACTGCTGCCTCATTATAGTGAGTGGCTCCTTTGGAGGTTTCTTCAGAATCATGTCACTCAGAGATTTACATGGAAACTCAAAAGTATCATAAGTGCTCAGCGTACAGTAGAGCGCCAGATAAATGTGATCTCAAGTGTTATGTAAAATGTTCTCAACAAAAGCTTCATCTCAATCCACAAAAAAAGTAAGTCCCCACTCCAGTCCGTCATCTGTCAATGGATTGCAATTAGTGATGAGCAAGTATACTCGTTGCTCAGGTTTTCCTCCGAGTATTTTGGCATGCTCGGAGATTTAGTTTCTGTTGATGCAGCTGCATGACTTGCGGCAGCTGGACAGCCTGAATACCTGTGAGGATTGCCTGTTTGTTAGCGAATCCCCACATGTATTCAGGCTCTCCGGCAACTGCAAATAATGCAGCTTTGTCAACAGAAACTAAATCTCCAAGCACGCCAAAATATTTGGAGGACACCCGAGCATGCTCGGGAAAACCCAAGCAACGAGTATACTCGCTCATCACTAATTGCAATGCTTTATAACAGCAATCTGACTGCAGAAAGTGAAAGTCTCATAGTGGGACTAAGTAAAAAACTTTAAAAAAAAATTAAAAAAAATATTTTTTTTTAAAAATCACAAAACAATAAAAAATATATACATTGTACCCATAAAGAAATATTTTATGACAAAAAAAAGTACACATATTTGGTATTGCTGCATCTGGAATGACTCGACCTATAAAACTGTCCCACCAGTTAACCCCTTCAGTTAACACCATCATAAAAAAAAGAAGCAAAAAATTATGCTTTCTTATCATAGCACCAAACATAAAGTGGAATAAAATGTGATCAAAAAGACAAATGTAAATAACAATGGTGTAGCCGAAACGTCATCTTGTCCGGCAAAAAAAATCCGCTATTACAGTTCAATCAGCGGGGGAAAAAAAATAATAAAAAGTTATAGCTCTTAGAATAAAGAGATGCAAAAATAATTTTTTTTTCTATACAATTTTTTTTGTTTAAAAGCACCAAAGCATAAAAAAGATATAAATGTGGTATCGCTATAATCGTACTGACGCCAACAATAAAGCTGCCTTATCAATTTTACCACATGTGAAATGACATAAAAAAAGAAATCCTGAATTGCTGGTGTTTGTTCAGCTATTAAAAAATGTCATATGCCCAATAATGGTACCAATAAAAACGTCAACTTGACCTGCAAAAAAACAAGCAGTCAAATGACTCTGTTGGCAGAAATATGGAAAAATTGTAGGTCTCTCCCCAAAAAATTCTTTTTGAAATTATATGCCAAGCTTTTGGCCAATAGACTTAAATCCCACCTCACTTAATACACCCAGACCAGGTGGGTTTTGTACCAGGAAGGGAGGCTCAGGATAACACTTTCAAAACAGTAGATATTATTAATCATGCACACACTCAAAACCCCCTTTAATGATCCTATTGCTTGATGCCGAAAAGGCTTTTGATAGGATCTCATGGTCTTTTTTCTCCCAAACCCTGAGCCACATCGGTTTGGGTCCTGTATTTACTTAAAAAATCTAGCCATCTTCCACTCCCCCTCAGCCCAACTAAAAATTAACAGCTCCCTTTACTATAAAGAATGGTACTCGACAAGGTTTCCCCCCTCTCCTCAATGTCGTATATCCTGATAATGGAGAATCTTATGGAGGCCATACTTGCTAATCTTAATATATGGAGAATCAAAATAGTGGGCTCGGAGTATAAATGCCCTGCATTTGCTGATGACCTCCTAATTTATTTAACTAATCCACATATCTAGCTCCTTTCCTTATGTCTGAGCTGGCACGTTTTAGTAATTGGTTCAATTTTAAGATCAATGTCAAAAAATCGAAAGCCATGAATATTTCCCTACCGTTGCAAATGGTGAATGTTCTGAAATTTAATTTTCTATGTAAATGGCCCTCAAATAATATGAGCTACTTGGGCACCCTTATTCCAGTAGATTTATCAGAGTTGTTTGACTTGAACTTTGACCAATTTTGTCCAGATTGGAAGGGGATCTTAAATCCGGGAACCATGGAGAGTTCTCCTGGTTTGGCCTGGTTAACATCGTTAAAATGACTGTATTGCCTAGGCTTTTATGTTTACTACAAACTATCCCAATATATATCGCATTCTCCTTCTGGATGAAAATCCAACGTAAATTTCTTCGTTTGAATCCCTATGCATAGCTCCCACTAACCCTGTACACACAATCTCCGATATCTATAAGCTTCTATTGGTCAGTGATCCGGATATGCTTCCCCCGTTTTGTAAGGCATGGGAAAGAGAGCTTCATCAATCCTTAACAAGAGAACAATGGTATAAATATTTCCATTTCTCTCATAAATCTAATATAGCCACTAAAGCTCGGGAAACTAGTTATAAAACAGTATATAGAAGGTATCGTGTTTCTTCGGTCTTGCATAAATGGTTTCCAGAAGTATCCAACTAGTACTTGCGATGTGGGACTCATGTGGGTTCGATGTCGCATATATGGTGGGCGTGCCCGGCCTTGGTGGCCTTCTGGGAAGGTGTTCTTAAAGCGATTAAAGTGACGGGGGTGTCTATCCCTAAAAGGCCAGAAGCCATTCAACTATTTGTTTTCCATGCCTAAGAATGCTTTCAAGAAATCGTTATTGAGGCATCTTCTTCAGGCCGCTAAAGTGGTAATTCCATGACATTGGAAGTCTCTAGAGGAATGGTTTGGTGAAGTGGCTAGAGTTCATCAGATGGAATCCCTGACAGCCCATACGCAAGAGGCAGCTAACAAAGTGGCTGCAAAATTATTTCATTGGGAATCCTTCTTATCCTCACCAATATACCAAAATATGCTAAGATAATTTCTACCTTATCCTCCTATGATATTTGAACTGTCGGTATCATAGTACATACTCCGTCTGTCTTAGTGATTGTCCTCATGGTCCCTATAAACAGTTCTTTTCTTCTTCTTGTTATTTAGTTTAACTGATTATCATCAATTGTCTTTTGAAAACTCCTGTTGATACCACATGGAGTTGTTTGTTTTCATGTAACTAAAAAATTCTCTATTTCAGTAGCTAATATGCCATATGGTGTGTTCATATGAACCTGTTGATATGATTGTTTTTGTTGTGTATTATACAAACAATAAAAAAATTTGAATGAGAAAAAACAACTTGTTTTTGCAAAACAAAGCGTCTTTTAGTATGTGACAGAGGCAAAACATAAAAAGGATATATAAATCTGGTATCGCTGTAAATGCACCGACCTGAAGAATAAAGTTAGCTACCATATAAACTCAAGTATAAGCCGAGATTTTCAGCACATTTTTTGTACTGAAAATGCCCCCCTCAGCTTATACACGAGTCATTGTCCAGAAAGCCGGCAGGGAAGGGGGAATGGCTGTGGCACAGTGACAGCTGCAGCTGCAGCCGTCGGCTAACAGAAGACATCATACTCACTTTCCTCGTGCCATCAGTGCATCTCCATTGCTGCATCTCCATCCCAGTGCCGGCAGCTCTTCCTGTGCTCAGCGGTCACATGGTACCGCTCATTAAGGTAATGAATATGCATGCATCTCCACTCCCATAGGCATGGAGCGCATATTCATTACCTTAATGAGCGGTACCACGTAACTGCTGAGCACAGGAAGAGCTGCCGTGCAGGGACAATGGAGATGCAGTGACGGCGCGAGGAGGGTGAGTAGGATGGTGGGTGAGCCATGTGGGACCAGGGGAGCTGAGCCATGCGAGACCGGGGGAACGAGCCATGTGGCATGGGGGGAGCTGATCCAAGCCATGCAGGAGCGGGGAGGCATGCATACAACAGGGGGAGCCACGCATAGCAGGACAGGATGGTTGGAGCCACACATAGCCGGACAAGACAGAGGAGCCACACATAGCAGGACAGGAAGGGGGAGCCACGCAGAGCAGGACAGGGATAAGGGGAAAATGCATACCTGGCTTATACTCGAATCAATAAGCCCACACAGTTTTCCATTGCAAAATTAGGTGCCTCGGCTTATACTCGAGTCGGCTTATACTCGCGTATATACGCAATTCGGTTCTACCACCCAAGAAATGGCGTAAAAATAAATAAAATCAATTCTTCACCTGCAGTTGATTTATTTATTCTGTCTCCCGTAGATCACAGTAAGGCTCCTTTCACAATTATCCTGCGCCCCACGCTGAGCGCTTACATCAGGGTTTCGGTGTAAATCTCTGAAATACGTGATTCAAATGGAACCCTGGTGGAAGATTCACTATTATGAGGCAGATGGAAGCACTGTGGACGCTGTCTGGCCTGTGATTTGGCAGTGTCTGTCCTTTTAGGCGTGCATAAAAGCACGGTTGGTCACATTTCTGAAAAGAAGGACAACGCTGAACAGAGGCCAGACAAAGACAATGTAACGCTGCTGCCTAATTATAGTAAATGGATCCCTTGGAGGTTTCATCTGAATCACATCACTCTGAGATTTAGATGGAACCATGATGTAAGTGCTCAGTGTAGAGTGGCCGGATAAATGTGATATCAAACATTATGTAAAATGTTTGCAATAAAATATTAAAATCAATCCACAAAAACAAGCAAGTCACCACTCAGATCTGTCATCTATCAATGAAAATATAGGGGGCTTCCACGTTATTGGTAGGAGAAAGGCTCTGGAAAAGTAAAATGGCTCCTCGCACCCCAATAGAAATCCAGCAAATTCTGCACTCCTAAATCCAAAAGCTCCTCTCCATTCTGAATCTCTCAGTGTCACGATTCATTTTTGGATTTGTGGCAGTTCTGGTTCTTCAATAATTTAAATGTAGCTTTTTTCCTTTTCGGGCCAGCAGGATTTAATGTCAGTTTTCTCGCTGGTAGCTGTTTTGTTGCTGGTCAGCTGATGGGGGTGGTGACCACTCCCATCATCGTGTAAATACCCACATGACCCATCAGCTGACTGACGGTAATAGAGTAATCTACCGTATATACTCGAGTATAAGCCGACCCGAGTATAAGCCGACCCCCCTAATTTTGCCACAAAAAACTGGGAAAACTTATTGACTCGAGTATAAGCCTAGGGTAGAAAATGCAGCAGCTACCGGTGAATTTCAAAAATAAAAATAGATGCTCCATACCGTTCATTATTGCCCCATAGATGCTCCATATACAACTGTGCTATATAGAATGCTCTGCACCGTTGATTATGGCCCCATAGATGCTCCTTATAATGCTGTGCCATATATAATGCTCTGCACCTTTGATTATGGCCCCATAGATGCTCCTTATAATGCTGTGCCATATATCATGCTCTGCACCTTTGATTATGGCCCCATAGATGCTCCTTATAATGCTGTGCCATATATGCTCTGCACCTTTGATTATGGCCCCATAGGTGCTCCTTATAATGCTGTGCCATATATAATGCTCTGCACCTTTGATTATGGCCCCATAGATGCTCCTTATAATGCTGTGCCATATATAATGCTCTGCACCTTTGATTATGGCCCCATAGGTGCTCCTTATAATGCTGTGCCCCATATATGCTCTGCACCTTTGATTATGGCCCCATAGGTGCTCCTTATAATGCTGTGCCATATATGCTCTGCACCTTTGATTATGGCCCCATAGATGCTCCTTATAATGCTGTGCCATATATGCTCTGCACCTTTGATTATGGCCCCATAGATGCTCCTTATAATGCTGTGCCATATATGCTCTGCACCTTTGATTATGGCCCCATAGATGCTCCTTATAATGCTGTGCCATATATGCTCTGCACCTTTGATTATGGCCCCATAGATGCCCCTTGTAATGTTGTGCCATATATGCTCTGCACCTTTGATTATGGCCCCATAGATGCCCCTTATAATGCTGTGCCATATATGCTCTGCACCTTTGATTATGGCCCCATAGGTGCTCCTTATAATGCTGTGCCCCATATATGCTCTGCACCTTTGATTATGGCCCCATAGGTGCTCCTTATAATGCTGTACCATATATGCTCTGCACCTTTGATTATGGCCCCATAGGTGCTCCTTAGAATGCTGTGCCATATATGCTCTGCACCTTTGATTATGGCCCCATAGGTGCTCCTTATAATGTTGTGCCATATATGCTCTGCACCGTTGATTATGGCCCCATAAATGCTCCTTATAATGCTGTGCCATATATAATGCTCTGCACCTTTGATTATGGCCCCATAGATGCTCCTTATAATGTTGTGCCATATATGCTCTGCACCTTTGATTATGGCCCCATAGATGCTCCTTATAATGCTGTGCCATATATGCTCTGCACCTTTGATTATGGCCCCATAGGTGCTCCTTATAATGCTGTGCCATATATGCTCTGCACCTTTGATTATGGCCCCATAGGTGCTCCTTATAATGCTGTGCCATATATGCTCTGCACCTTTGATTATGGCCCCATAGATGCTCCTTATAATGCTGTGCCATATATGCTCTGCACCTTTGATTATGGCCCCATAGATGCCCCTTATAATGCTGTGCCATATATGCTCTGCACCTTTGATTATGGCCCCATAGATGCTCCTTATAATGCTGTGCCCCATATATGCTCTGCACCTTTGATTATGGCCCCATAGATGCCCCTTATAATGCTGTGCCATATATGCTCTGCACCTTTGATTATGGCCCCATAGGTGCTCCTTATAATGCTGTGCCCCATATATGCTCTGCACCTTTGATTATGGCCCCATAGGTGCTCCTTATAATGCTGTACCATATATGCTCTGCACCTTTGATTATGGCCCCATAGGTGCTCCTTATAATGTTGTGCCATATATGCTCTGCACCGTTGATTATGGCCCCATAGGTGCTCCTTATAATGCTGTGCCCCATATATGCTCTGCACCTTTGATTATGGCCCCATAGGTGCTCCTTAGAATGCTGTGCCATATATGCTCTGCACCTTTGATTATGGCCCCATAGGTGCTCCTTATAATGCTGTACCATATATGCTCTGCACCTTTGATTATGGCCCCATAGGTGCTCCTTAGAATGCTGTGCCATATATGCTCTGCACCTTTGATTATGGCCCCATAGATGCTCCTTATAATGTTGTGCCATATATGCTCTGCACCGTTGATTATGGCCCCATAAATGCTCCTTATAATGCTGTGCCATATATAATGCTCTGCACCTTTGATTATGGCCCCATAGATGCTCCTTATAATGTTGTGCCATATATGCTCTGCACCTTTGATTATGGCCCCATAGATGCTCCTTATAATGCTGTGCCATATATGCTCTGCACCTTTGATTATGGCCCCATAGATGCTCCTTATAATGCTGTGCCATATATGCTCTGCACCTTTGATTATGGCCCCATAGATGCCCCTTATAATGCTGTGCCATATATGCTCTGCACCTTTGATTATGGCCCCATAGATGCTCCTTATAATGCTGTGCCATATATGCTCTGCACCTTTGATTATGGCCCCATAGATGCTCCTTATAATGCTGTGCCATATATGCTCTGCACCTTTGATTATGGCCCCATAGATGCCCCTTATAATGTTGTGCCATATATGCTCTGCACCTTTGATTATGGCCCCATAGGTGATCCTTATAATGCTGTGCCATATATGCTCTGCACCTTTGATTATGGCCCCATAGATGCTCCTTATAATGCTGTGCCCCATATATAATGCTCTGCACCTTTGATTATGGCCCCATAGATGCTCCTTATAAAGCTGTGCCCCATATATAATGCTCTGCACCTTTGATTATGGCCCCATAGATGCTCCTTATAATGCTGTGCCCCATGTATAATGCTCTGCACCTTTGATTATGGCCCCATAGATGCTCCTTATAAAGCTGTGCCCCATATATAATGCTCTGCACCTTTGATTATGGCCCCATAGATGCTCCTTATAATGCTGTGCCATATATGCTCTGCACCTTTGATTATGGCCCCATAGGTGCTCCTTATATAATGCTGTGCCATATATGCTCTGCACCTTTGATTATGGCCCCATAGGTGCTCCTTATAATGCTGTGCCCCATATATGCTCTGCACCTTTGATTATGGCCCCATAGGTGCTCCTTATAATGCTGTGCCATATATGCTCTGCACCTTTGATTATGGCCCCATAGGTGCTCCTTATAATGCTGTGCCATATATGCTCTGCACCTTTGATTATGGCCCCATAGATGCTCCTTATAATGCTGTGCCATATATGCTCTGCACCTTTGATTATGGCCCCATAGATGCCCCTTATAATGCTGTGCCATATATGCTCTGCACCTTTGATTATGGCCCCATAGGTGCTCCTTATAATGCTGTGCCATATATGCTCTGCACCTTTGATTATGGCCCCATAGATGCCCCTTATAATGTTGTGCCATATATGCTCTGCACCTTTGATTATGGCCCCATAGGTGCTCCTTATAATGCTGTGCCATATATGCTCTGCACCTTTGATTATGGCCCCATAGATGCTCCTTATAATGCTGTGCCCCATATATAATGCTCTGCACCTTTGATTATGGCCCCATAGATGCTCCTTATAAAGCTGTGCCCCATATATAATGCTCTGCACCTTTGATTATGGCCCCATAGATGCTCCTTATAATGCTGTGCCATATATGCTCTGCACCTTTGATTATGGCCCCATAGGTGCTCCTTATATAATGCTGTGCCATATATGCTCTGCACCTTTGATTATGGCCCCATAGGTGCTCCTTATAATGTTGTGCCATATATGCTCTGCACCTTTGATTATGGCCCCATAGATGCCCCTTATAATGCTGTGCCATATATGCTCTGCACCTTTGATTATGGCCCCATAGATGCCCCTTATAATGCTGTGCCATATATGCTCTGCACCTTTGATTATGGCCCCATAGATGCCCCTTATAATGCTGTGCCATATATGCTCTGCACCTTTGATTATGGCCCCATAGATGCCCCTTATAATGCTGTGCCATATATGCTCTGCACCTTTGATTATGGCCCCATAGATGCTCCTTATAATGTTGTGCCATATATGCTCTGCACCTTTGATTATGGCCCCATAGATGCTCCTTATAATGTTGTGCCATATATGCTCTGCACCTTTGATTATGGCCCCGTAGGTGCTCCTTATATAATGTTGTGCCATATATGCTCTGCACCTTTGATTATGGCCCCATAGATGCTCCTTATAATGCTGTGCCATATATGCTCTGCACCTTTGATTATGGCCCCGTAGGTGCTCCTTATATAATGTTGTGCCATATATGCTCTGCACCTTTGATTATGGCCCCATAGATGCTCCTTATAATGTTGTGCCATATATGCTCTGCACCTTTGATTATGGCCCCATAGGTGCTCCTTATAATGCTGTGCCCCATATATGCTCTGCACCTTTGATTATGGCCCCATAGGTGCTCCTTATATAATGCTGTGCCATATATGCTCTGCACCTTTGATTATGGCCCCATAGGTGCTCCTTATAATGCTGTGCCATATATGCTCTGCACCTTTGATTATGGCCCCATAGGTGCTCCTTATAATGCTGTGCCATATAGAATGCGGCTGCAATAAAAAAAAAAATCACATACTCACCTCTCTTCTCAGGACGCCAGCGCTTTCAATAATTACCTGCTCCTCGTGCGGCTCCGTCTCCAGCACTGACTACGTCACCGCGCCCTCTAACCTGAGCGTCACTGCTAGAGGACGCTGCAGACGGAGCCGCACCGGAGCGAGGAGCAGGTAATTATAGCGCTGCGCTCCCCTTACATGCTGCAGCGCGGTCCCTGCAGTTCCTGGCTTCTCCGGCGCTGCAGCTTCTTCCTGTAATTGAGCGGTCACATGGCACCGATCATTTACAGCAATGAATATGCGGCTCCTCCCCTATGGAGGTGGAGCCGCCTATTCATTTCTGTAATGAGCGGTGCCATGTGACCGCTCAGTACAGGAAGAATCTGCAGCGCCGGAGAAGCCAGGGACTGCAGGACCCGCGCCAGGAGCAGGTAAGTATGACTACACAGCCCCCGCTCCCCTGCCGACACCCGGGTATATGACTCGAGTATAAGCCGAGAGGGGGACTTTCAGCCCAAAAAAATGGGCTGAAAATCTCGGCTTATACTCGAGTATATACGGTATGTTGACCTGTCTGGAGTAAAGAGCTCTCTGTGTTCAGTGGTGAATCTACTATTTCCGTGGTGTTTGGGGCCCAGGTGCCTTATCCTCTGCTGCTTGGTACTTTGCAGCAGAGGCAGTAGTTAAGTACAATTTCCATTTTTCTGTCTGTCTTGTGTTTGTCACTCTCCTTGTGTTGTTTACCATCTACTGTGGTGAGGCTAGCGTCCTTGTCGGCTAGTGCACTAGCCAGGAAATAGTGAGGTGGCAATTAGTGACTAGGCACGTGATGGCAGTGGGGGGGAAGGACTGGCATAGGGCATTAGAGGAGCTTAGGGATAGGCTCAGATTGCAATCAGGAGGTGTCCTATCCTTTGTTCACCACTGTTAGGGCCTTCCTCTCCCTATTCCATCCTGTGGTTGGTATATTTAGTGTCATCCGCTGGACCATCCCATGTCAGTCGTGACACTAAGTATGCCTAAACCACATATAACATCCACATGTCTGTCATTTCTGTAGTGATGAGAACTCGCCTAAATTACGGATGCATGTCTCCAGAAGCATGGGCTAGGCACAAGTATATACCTAATAGGAATATACTCACCCTCGGAAGCGCCCTGCTTCCTTCCGACAGCCTTCCTTCCTAAGAATCAGCCCTTCCAGGACCTTCGGTGACGTCGCGGGTGACGTCGCGGCTTGTGATTGGCCGCGCGAGCGGTCACATGGGCGGCCGCGCGGCCAATCACAAGCCGCGACGTCACCGCGACGTCACGGCAAGGTCCTAGAAGCGCGGATTCGAAGGAGGAAGGCTGCCGGTTAGTACCAGGGCGCGTCAGAGGGTAAGTATTGCAATATTTTTTATTTTAATTCTATATTTTACACTTAAATATGGATCCCAGGGCCTGAAGGAGAGTTTCCGCTCCTTCAGACTCTGGGAACCATGGAAACCCAATGCACTGCATTGGGTTTCGAGTTTCGGCCGACCCCGACCCCGACTTTTTTATAGGATCGGCCGATTTCACTCGACCCGACTTTTCCAAAAGTCGGGTTTCGTGAAACCCGACCCGATCCTATAAAAGTGAAGGTCGCTCAACCCTACTTGGGAGCTCTGTATATGGAGTGTGCAAACTGTTCTAGGAAAATCTGTGCTCCAGGAGGCCAATAGGCTTTGTTGCTCGAGAGTCTCGCCGTGTTACAAAGCAGTGCTAAAGAGCCACATATGGGATATCTCCACATTCAGCAGAAATAGGGAGATAAATTTTGGTGCAATTTTTAACCATTTCCCGGTGTGAAAATGTAAAATCTGTTGCCAAAACAACATTTTTATGGTAAAAATTTTATTTTTTTTCTTCACAGCCCAATGTTATAAAATTCTGTGACCTACATGTGATGTCAATATGATCACTGCATCCCTAGATGAATTCATTGAGAGGTGTAGTTTGTAAAATGGGGTCTCTTATGGGGGGGTTCTGCTATTCTAGTGTCTTAGGGGCTCTGTTAATGTGACATGGCACCCTCAAAACAGTCCAGCAAAATCTGAACTCCAATATGGCGCTTCTTCTTTTCTGAGCTATGCACTTTGCTAAAAAGTAGTTTTTAACCACATATGGGGTATCCACGTACTCAAGAGAAATTTCTCAACAAATTATCAGGACCTGCCAGGCGAACATCAGGAGCCTGAGTGGTCTGAGCTGCGGGAGATCAGAGTCACAGATGCCCCAGGACGGACAGCAGATCCCACACTGTCCAGGAGCTGAGGGCAGTGACAGCGGTGCAGGCAGAGCAGCTGTGAGAGTGAGCAGACTGCAGGAACAGGACCTGTGATCATGTGACTGCAGGTCACAAGGAAAGGGGCGGGGCCTAACGAAAAGCTGCCAGAGGAGACAGTGGAGCGCACAGCAGATCCCCGAGGTTTGGAGGGGAACGTTAACCACGGCACACCAGGGAGGAAAGGGCACAGGGAAAGAGTTGTCAGGGGTCAGAAAAGCAGAGTCAGACTAGAAAGTACCGGATTTAGAAGACAAGAAGCAAAACCCTTGAACACAGCCAAAGTCAGAAACCAGAGAAGCAGATGAGGTACAGAATCAGTAGGCAAAATCACAACGGGGAACAAACCAGGTCAAAACCAAACATACAGAAGAGGGCTCAGGCACAAAGTCACAGGCACACGGGGGTCGACGTACTCAGCCGAGGGCAAAAGTATAACCGATGACACCTAGATCCACAAAGATGCTATAAAAAGCCTTACTGGAACAAAAGGGATGCTTCCAAGATTAACCCCAACAGCTCCCGACTTAAACTTCCCAGCCAAACTATGACAGTACCTCCCTCTCAACGGGGGACCACTGGAGCTCCAGGCTTCTCAGGATGCCTAGCATGAAAAGCCTGAACCAGACGGTTTGCGTGCACCAACCGAGTGGGCACCCAAGACTGATCCTCCGGCCCATAACCATTCCAATGCACTAAGTACTGCAATGATCTGTGGACCATGTGGGAATCCACAATGTATCCCACCTCATATTCCATCTGTCCCTCTACCAGCACCGGGGAAGGAACCGATCCCTGATCTTCCACCACAGAACCCAAGGGTTTCAACAGAGACCTATGAAACACATCATGAAGCTTCAATGAGTCGCAAACGATAGGCCACAGGATTAATCACCTCAATAACCTCATAAGGACCGATAAAC
This sequence comes from Ranitomeya imitator, assembly GCF_032444005.1. Taxonomy (NCBI): domain Eukaryota; kingdom Metazoa; phylum Chordata; class Amphibia; order Anura; family Dendrobatidae; genus Ranitomeya; species Ranitomeya imitator. The sequence goes on along the minus strand of NC_091289.1, from coordinate 97,659,064 downwards.
TTTGGAGCCAACTTGGACGATGGTACCCTGAGGCTGATGTTCCGAATGGAGAGCCACACCTTGTCACTGATCTGTAACATTTGACCAGTGATTCTTTTTCTATCAGCAAAAAATGTATACTTCCCCTGAGCCCTGGAGATATTATGCCGGACCTCCGACCACAAATTACTGAGCCTACTGATGCACCCCTCTGCCCCAGGACACCCAGAATCCGATCGAGAGAAATCTCTGAAATGAGGGTTAAAGCCATAATTGATCAGAAATGGAGATTTCCCAGTGGATTTATTAACTCGATTGTTAAACGCAAATTCCGCTAGGTGCAAAGCATCACACCAGTCATCCTGCAAATCAGAAGTTAAACACCGAAGGATCTATTTGAGGGATTGATTGTTACGCTCAGTTTGGCCATTAATTTCAGGATGAAATGCCAAAAAGAAAGACAGGGAGATACCCAACTTCTTACAGAATGCCCGTCAGAATTTAGCCACAAATTGCACCCTCCTGTCAGACACCACATTCAACGGCTCACCATGCAATCATACGACATGTTGAAGAAAATATTTGGACAAGGTTTTTGCCGAAGGTAAGGCTGTCAAGGGTATTATGAGCCTGTTTGGAAAACCTGTCCACCACAACCAACACAACAGTATTACCTCAGGAAGGAGGGAGATTAGTAATGAAGTCCATGGACAAATGAGTCCATGGCCTCTCCGGGACAGGTAAAGGCACCAAACCCCTGGCCGGTCATCCGGCAATGAGAGCTCTTGGAACAGGCAAAGACCCCACACACAGAAACACATTTCTTAATATCAGAACCCATTGAGGGCCACCAAAAAACTCTTGCCACTGCTTCTCGCGGGGCTGAAATACCCGGATGAGCACTCAGCTTAGACTCATGAAATTCCCACAGGAGCCTAGACCGAAACTTCTCAGGAACCAATAATTTACCTTCTGTTTTGGATGTTGGAGCAAAGAACTGGGACCCCACAATCTCCTGCTCCAGCTCAGATGAGACACCTGCCACTACCACACCAGGATGAAAGGATAAAGAATGGAGGACGGTGGTTCGGAGGCAGACACTGGCTCAAATCTATGTGACAAGGCATCCGCTTTAACATTTTTGGACCCTGGACGAAACGTGATGGAGAATCTAAGAATAGGCTTTGTGACTTTAAGAGTCCCTCTTTCATAAATGAAACAAGATGTGTCTCCTTATGTGTCCCACACCACATGGCCAGCTAGAGTTAAATGTTATAATGACATTTCCCAGTGAATGCATTTGTATTGGTTGAAAGCAATGTTAAAGTTAAAAAACGCTGCGTATGAACATAGCCAAAATGGTGGAGGAACATTTTGGTCTGGGATAAATTATTTTGCCTTATATACAAGTCACTAGCCAAGAAAGGATGTACAGTACCTTAACATATTTCCAAACAAAATCCATTTTGGTGAAACATTGACAACATTTCTTACAGATGTGACTTCGGAATCAGAAATGCTTCCATGGGCGATCCAAATGATGTTCCTGTGTCATTTGAACAGTGTTTCCATCATTTTCAGAAGTTTTTAGACCTTAACCTCTTCACCCGAAGCCTGTTTTCAACTTCCTGACCAGGCCATATTTTTCAATTCTGACCACTGTCACTTTATGAGTTCATAACTCTGAAACGCTTAAATGGATCGTGGTGATTCTGAGATTGTTTTCTCGTGACATATTGTACTTTATGATGACTTGCGTTTATTTGTGAATAAAACGGAAATATGGCGAAAATTTTGCAATTTTCAAACTTTAAGTTTTTATGGCCTTAAATTAGAGTCATATCACACAAAATAGTTAATAAATAACATCTCCCACATGTCTGCTTTACATCAGCACAATTTTGGACACATCATTATTTTTGTTAGGAAGTTATAAGGGTTAAAAGTTGACCAGCAAATTTGCAAAACCATTTTTTTTAGGGACCACCTCACACTTGAAGTGACTTTTAGGGACCTATATGACAGAAAATGCCCAAATTTTATTAACCCTTCTGCTGCTTCACATGAATTTTTGGAATGTTTAAAAAAAATGAACATTTACATTTTTTTCACAAAAAAATTACTTCAGATCCAATTTGTTTTATTTTACCAAAGATAGCAGGAGAAATTGGACCCCTAAGGTTGTTGTACAATTTGTCCTGAGTACACCGATACCCCATATGTGGGGGTAAACCACTGTTTGGGCGCATGGCAGAGCTTGGAAGGGTTTAACTTTTCAATGCAAAATTGGCTGGAATTGAGATTGGACAACATGTCGCGTTTGGAGAGCCAATGATGTGACTAAACAGTGGAAACCCCCCACAAGTGACATCATTTTGGAAAGTTGACCCCCTAAGGAACTTATCTAGATGTGTAGTGAGCACCTTGAACCCCCAAGTGCTTCACAAAAGTTTATAATGTAGAGCCGTAAAAATAAAAAATCATATTTTTTCTTAAAAATGATCTTTATGCCCCAAATGTTTTAGGTCCTAAGGGTAACAGGAGAAATTTGACCCTAAATGTTGTTGTGCAATTTGTCCTTAGTACGCTGATACCCCATGTGTGGGGGTAAATCATTGTTTAGGCACATGGCAGAGCTCGGAAGGGAAGGAGCACCGATTGACTTTTTAAACGCAGAATTGGTTGGAATTGAGATCAGATGCCATATCGCGTTTGCAGAGCCATTGGTGTGCCTAAACAGTGGAAACCCCCCACAAGAGACCCAATTTTGGAAACTAGACCACCCAATGAACTCATCTAGATGTGTGGTGAGCGCTTTGAAACCCCAATTGTTTCATTAAAGTTTACAATGTAGAGCCGTGAAAATTATTTTTTTTCAACAAAAATGATCTTTTAGCCTGCCATTTTTTTATTTTTCCAAGGGTGTCTAGAGAAATAGGACCCCAAAAGTTGTTGTGCAATTTGTTCTGAGTATGCTGATACCCCATATGTGGAGGGAACCACCGTTTGGGTGCATGGCAGAACTCGGAAGGGAAGGAGGGCTGTTTTGGAATACAGACTTTGATGGAATGGTCTGCGGGTGTCACGTTGCATTTGCAGAGCCCCTGATGTACCTAAAAACAGCAGAAACCCCCACAAATGACCCCATATTGAAAAATAGACCCCCCAAGCAACTTACCTAGATGTGTTGTGATAACTTTGAACCCCCTAAGTGTTTCACTAAAGTTTATAATGCAGAGCCGTGAAAATAAAAAATCATTTCTTTTCCACAAAAATGATTTCTTAGCCCCAAATTTTTATTTTCACAAAGGTAACAGGCAAAATTGGACTGCAAAAGTTGCTCTCCAATTTGTCCTGAGTACGCTAATACCCAACATGTGGGGGGGGGGAACCACCGTTTAGGCGCATAGCAGAGCTCGGAAGGGAAGGAGAGCTGTTCTGGAATGCAGACTTTGATGGAATGGTCTGCGGGCATTACGTTGCGTTTGCAGAGCCCCTGATGTACCTAAACAGTAGAAACCCCCACAAATTACCCCATATTGGAAAATAGACCCCCCAAGCAACTTATCTAGATGTGTTATGAGAACTTTAAACCCCCAAGTGTTTCATTAAAGTTTATAACACAGAGACGTGAAAATAAAAAATCATTTTTTTCCACAAAAATTATTTATTAGCCCTCTTATTTTCACAAGGGTAACAGGAAAAATTAGACTGGAAAAGTTGTCCAATTTGTTCTGAGTACGCTGATACCCCATGTGTGGGGGTCAACCACTGTTTGGCAGAGCTCGGAAGGGAAGGAGCACCGTTTGACTTTTTGGCTGGAATTCAGATCGGACGCCATGTCGCGTTTGGAGAGCCCCTAATGTGCCTAAACAGTGGAAACCACCCAATTTTAACTCCAACCCTAAACCCAACACATCTCTAACCCTAAGCCCAACCCTAACCATAACCCTAACCACACCCCTAACCCAAACACACCCCTTACCCTAATTCCAACCCTAACCACACCCCTAACCCCAACACACCACTAACCCTAATCCCAACCCTAACCATAACCCTAACCATACCCCTAACCCTGACACACCCCTAATCCCAACCATAATCCCAAACCTAACCCCAACCGTAAACATAATCCAAACCCTAACCCCTACCCTAATTTTAGCCCCAACCCTAACCCTAACTTTAGCCCTAACCCTGACTTTAACCCCAACCCTAACTTTAGCCCCAACCCTAACCCAAACCCTAACCCTAATTGGAAAATGGAAATAAATACCTTTTTTAATTTTAATTTTCCCTAACTAAGATGGTGATAAGGGGCGGTTTGATTTACTATTTATAGCGGATTTTTATGTTTGGCAGCTGTAACACACTAAAAGATGCTTTTTATTGCAAAAATAGTTTTTGTATCACCACATTTTGAGAGTTATAATTTATCCATATTTTGGCCCACAGAGTCATGTGAGATTTTGTTTTTTGCGGGACAAGTTGACATTTTATTGGTACCATTTTCGGGCACTTGACATTTTTTGATTGCTTTTTATTCCGATTTTTGGGAGGCAGAATGAACAAAAACCAGCAATTCCTGAATTTCTTTTAGGGGGGAGCGTTTACACTGTTCCGCGTGTGGTAAAATTGATAAAGCCGTTTTATTCTTTGGTCAGTATGATGACAGCGATATCTCATTAATATAATTTTTTTATGTTTTGGCACTTTTACACAATAAAAACTATTTTATATAAAAAAATAATTGTTTTTGCATTGCTTCATTCTGATAGCTATAACTTTTTTATTTTTCTGCTGATGGAGCTGCATTGCAGCTAAGTTTTTGCGGGACAAGATGACGTTTTCAGCAGTACCATTTTTATTTACATCCATCTTTTTGATCGCATTTTATTGCACTTTTTGTTCAGCAGTATGATGATAAAGCATTGTTTTTTGCCTCGTTTTTTTTTATTTATTTTTTTACGGTGTTCACTGAAGGGGTTAACTAATGGGTAGTGTGGAGCATTCCGATACTGCAAATATTGGGTATCGGCTGATATTCGCTGTATCAGAGTTCCAATACAGAGTTCCAATACTTTTACAATATCGAATACCGGAATCGGAAGTTCCCATAATGAAATGAGCCAGTTGAGGATCATAAGAAGTGTGGCCACATCCTGTTAGGCATGTTAGCGATGTAAACTAATGGCATGGCTGTGATTGGCTGCTGAAATGATGTCATGATGCACTATAATGGAGTGTGGGCGGTGCGTGGGTGGAGACTGCGTGTCTGTGTGTGCGGGCGCGGTCTGTGCGTGACCGTGTGGGGTCTGTGCTGGCCTGCCGGGGTGTGTACGGGCCTCTCGGGGGTCTGTTCGGGCCTCTCGGGGGTTGTGTGTGTGTGCAGGCATCGTCCGATGGGACTACAAGTCCCATCAGGCTATGCCTGCTACAATGACAGTGATTGACACATTAGCCAATCATGGGACAGTAGTAGTCCCATCATCTGGCTAATGTGTTGAATGTAAAAAAAAACACAAACATACATGCTACATGAAACATACTACATACATACAACATACATACTACATACATACTACATACATACTTCATACATACTACATACATACATACAACATACTACATGCAACATACATACAACATACTACATACATACTACATACTACATACATACTACATACATACAACATACATGCTACATACATACTACATAATACAAACAACATACATACTACATGCATACTACATACATACAGTACAACATACATACTACATACATACAACATATATACATACAACATACATTCATACTACATACATACAAAATACATACAAAATATTACATACAGACTACATACATACAACATACATGCAACATACATACATACAACATACTACATACATACAACATACATACATACTACATACATACAACATATAACCTATACTGATTTATGCACAAGGAACTCCACATAAAAAGTTAATTAGTACATTTTATTGAAAAAATAACATATAAAAACACCATAGATAGTATGAATAGTGAGGTACTAATACAAACACTAGACACTACAGACCAAAAGGCAGTTGTGAAAAAAATTTTGAGTCTCCTAATGCCCAAATATAGTTTGACCAAGTGGGTATCCGACTACTCTTGCCTACAGAGGCATAGAGATCTGTTATGAACTGGTGGTTTAGAAGCAACATGGGATGAGCTCTGAAGGAGGTGGTACCTGTACTGACCGCAGTCCCTAAGCTCAACACAACACTAGAAGTAGCCGTGGGATGCTCCTGTCACTCCCTAGGCACCTCGTCACAGCCTGAGAATTAACTTCCCCTAAAGATAGAAACAGGAAAACTATCTTGCCTCAGAGAAAATCCCCAAAGGATAGATAGCCCCCCACAAGTAATGACTGTGAGTTGAGAGGGAAAAGACATACGTAGAATGAAACCAGGATGTAGCACAGGATGCCAGTCTAGCTAGATAGATAGGACAGGACGGAATACTGTGCGGTCAGTATAAAAAACTACAAAAATCCACACAGAGTTTACAAAAATCTCCACACCTGACTAAAGGTGTGGAGGGTAAATCTGCTTCCCAGAGCTTCCAGCTTAACTGAATTAATCCATACTGACAAGCTGGACAAAACATAGAATGCACAGAACGAATAAGTCCACAACATGTGGACAGAAAAGAGCAAAGAAAGAAATTATCTTTGCTGAACTGGTCAGGATATCAGGGAAATCCAAGAGAGATGTGAATCCAACCAGGAACCATTGACAAGTGGCACTAGCTGAAGGGAAGAGCCAGGCATAAATAGTCGAGCAGAAAGACAATCAGTGGAAGCAGCTGCAGACTGCTAAATCCAAGGAGCAGCCATTCCACTTAAAACCACCGGAGGGAGCCCAAGAGCGGAATTCACAACATAACCTACCACTTACACATAAATAGGTAAGCAGGCATAACGATAGTACTTGTAACAACATCACCTCATCTCCATTACCTTTGGTCTGATGGTGCCACGACCCCAACGCGCATTTCGGCTGCGTGTGCCTTCTTCTGGGGGAGTGGTATCATCAGATTTGGACTTATATTATACTAGATTGTGGCCCGATTCTAACGCATCGGGTATTCTAGAATATGCATGTCCCCGTAGTATATGGACAATGATGATTCCAGAATTCGCCGCAGACTGTGCCTGTCGCTGATTGGTCGAGGCAACCTTTATGACATCATCATCGCCATGGCAACCATTATGACATCTACGTCGATACTGTGCCCGTTGCTGATTGGTCGAGGCCTGGCGGCCTCGACCAATCAGAGACATGGGATGTCTACGTCCTTTATGACATCATCGTCGCTGTGCCCGTCGCTGATTGGTCGAGGCCTGGTGGCCTCGACCAATCAGAGACGCGGGATTTCCAGGACAGACAGACAGACAGAAAGACAGACAGACAGACGGAAAAACCCTTAGACAATTATATATATATAGATAGTACTGCTGTCCAATGGAGTGACAGAGTGTCTGCCGCGTCATAAAGCCCAGCCCTACAGGGCATGCGCAGCCAAAAGCCGAGGCGCCCGTGTCATCACCGGCGTCATCACACGGCCCGTCCACAAATCCGCCCATCGACGATAACGTGAGCGCGCTATCCGAACCACATGCCGGTAGCAACGCCCAGCGCCACAGCGAGGGACCCGCATGCGCACAGGGAAAGGCATTTGATGGGGCATAAGCATGCTGCAGCATCCCATATTCATTATATAAATAAACCACCAATTCTATTTTAAACCATCACAATGATTCATTTTCTGAATTCAAAGCGATATGTGCCAATATACAGTAATGAACAATAAAAATGTGATTCACAATTATAATGATAAATCAATAGTAGTGTGTAAATAATAAAACTCACTTTGCAATAGCAAAATGTATAAACCTAGTGACCTAGTGCAAATAAATACAAATATGTGCAATGATACCAATTAATATATAGTAAATATATAATACATATACATGACCTCCCGGGAAAAGGGAAAAAGGGGCAATTGATAATAAATACTCGCAAATATAATATAGTTTATAATAAAAATGATTAGTGAACATGTGCCCAATATGGAAAATAACCACTAAAAGTGGTTATCTACACATAGACTGTGCTAATAAATACATATACACATACTGTGCCATAAATATACTACAAATAATATAACAAACATCACAATACACATAACCTTTCGGCAAAGTCGGGTTTCATGAAACCCGACCCGATCCTAGTGTGGGATCGGCCATGAGGTCGGCGATCTTCGCGCCAAAGTCACGTTTCGTATGATGCGTTCAGCGCCATTTTTCAGCCAATGAAGGAGGACGCAGAGTGTGGGCAGCGTGATGACATAGGTCTCGGTCCCCACCATCTTAGAGAAGGGCATGACAGTGATTGGCTAGCTTTCTGCAGCGTCACAGGGGCTATAAAGGGGCATGTATCTTACTTCTGATGCCGACCGCCATCTTACTTCTGCCGATCGTAGCATAGGGAGAGGTTGCTGCAGCTTTATCAGAAGAAGGAATATAGTTAGTGAGGGAAGATTAACCCCCGAAACTGCTTGTGCTGTAGCAATTTCCACTGTCCAACACCACCATTTGTTTGCAGGGACAGTGGAGTTTATATTTTTTGTGCATCAGCTCTGTAGCTTATTAGGCTGCCTTATAAGGCTCCCTGATAGCTGCATTGCTGTTTGTACGCCGCTGTGCAAACCAACTGCTTTTTTAAAAGCAAAAATCCTGTTGCTCCTTTCTGCACTGTTATCTTGTTTATTTGTCCACACTTTTGTGTGCAGCAGTCCTTTTTATTGCTACCATACTTGTCCTGAGATCATTGTAGGGAGATTGAAATTGCACTACAGTCCTTGTATTTTTTGATATATCTTCTAGCCACGTTCTGCCACTTACATTGCGTAGTGTAATACACAGGGCCTAAGTTTTGGTGCAGTCTTCCCCCAAAAAAGGGAGATTTAAATTGGCACTAAGTGGATCTATGTCAGTTCTGTTAGTTTGTCATACATCTTCCAGCCATATTCTGCCACTTACATTGTGTAGTGTAATACACTGGGCCTGAGTTTTGTTGCAGTCTCTCCCCCCCAAAAAAAGGGAGATTTAAATTGGCACTAAGTGGATCTTTGTCAGTTCTGTTAGTTTGTCGCATACTTTTCCTGAGATCATTGTAGGGAGATTGAAATTGTACTACAGTCCTTGTATTTTTTTTATATGTGGATATACTTCTGTCCTGTTAGTTTGTCGTATATCAGCCAGCTACTTTCTGCCACTTAGATTGCGTTGTTATATACACTGGGCCTAAGTTGTGGTTCAGTCTCCCAAAAAAAGAGGGAGATTCAAATTCTCAAAAAGTGGATATACTTCTGTCCTGTTAGTTTGTTGTATATCAGCCAGCTTCTTTCTGCCACTTAGATTGCGTTGTTATATACACTGGGCCTAAGTGGTGCTTCAGTCTCCCAAAAAAAAGAGGGAGATTCAAATTCTCAAAAAGTGGATATACTTCTGTCCTGTTAGTTTGCCGTATATAAGCCAGTCACTTTCTGCCACTTAGATTGCGTTGTTATATTCACTGGGCCTAAGTTGTGGTTCAGTCTCCCAAAAAAAGGGGAGATTCAAATTCTCACAAAGTGGATATACGGTACTTCTGTCCTGTTGGTTTGCCGTATATCAGCCAGCCACTTTCTGCCACTTAGATTGCGTTGTTATATACACTGGGCCTAAGTTGTGCTTCAGTCTCCCAAAAAAAAGAGGGAGATTCAAATTCTCAAAAAGTGTATGTATTTCTTTCCTGTTAGTTTGCCGTATATCAGCCAGCCACTTTCTGCCACTTAGATTGCGTTGTTATATACACTGGTTCTAAGTTGTGGTTCAGTCTCCCAAAAAAAGAGGGAGATTCAAATTCTCAAAAAGTGGATATACTTCTGTCCTGTTAGTTTGTTGTATATCAGCCAGCCACTTTCTGCCACTTAGATTGCATTGCTATATACACTGGGCCTAAGTTGTGGTTCTGTCTCCCAAAAAAAGAGGGAGATTCAAATTCTCAAAAAGTGGATATACTTCTGTCCTGTTAGTTTGTCGTATATCAGCCAGCCACTTTCAGCCACTTACTTGGTGTTGTTATTTGCACAGGACCTGATTTATTGTTCAGTCTCCCCCCCAAACAAGGGAGATTTAAAATCTCAACACGTTTACATACACCTTCTACCTTGTTTTACAGTACCATATAATGGTTGTTATTTTGGTTAGATTTTCCAAAAAATGAGGAAGTCAGGTGGAAGAGGCCTTGGGCGGTGGTTGCGAGCTGGTACTGATGGTGGTGGTGGTGCATTTGGTGGTAGTGGCAAAAGCACAATAGCACCTAAGGCTGGAGGTGGTGAGCCAGCGTCATCATCTGGCTACACAAGGCCTTGAAGGCTCCCTTATCTGGGAGTAGGAAAACCGCTTTTAAAGCCGGAGCAGCAGGAAAAAGTTTTAGCTTTCATTGCTGACTCAGCCTCTAGCTCTTTCGCCTCCTCTTCAGAAAGTTCCAAATATAAAAGCAGAGAGTCATCAGTGGATGCTCCCGGTCAGGAACAAGACGTTTACTTGTGTCCTTCACCCAAACCAAAAGTGAAGGATGCATCTGGCGACACTACAGGTTACTCCATGGAGCTCTTCACACATACAGAGCCTGGGTTAGAACGGGAAATTGTTAACTGCCCATTACAAGATGAATCGGACATGGAGTGCACTGATGCACAGCCACAGCTAGATTATAATGCTGTTCCATTGACTCAGATCACTACATTGCCCTCGCAGTGTACTGAGCCAGAATCTGACCCTGATGACACTATGGTGCCCCGTCCCGAACGCTATAGCACCTTACACGGTGACACAGAGGAAGGTGCATATGACATTGAAGAGGAGGTGATAGATGACCCAGATGTTGACCCAGAATGGCAGCCATTGGGGGAAGAGGGTGCCGCTGCCAGTAGCTCTGAAGCGGAGGAGGATGATCCGCAGCTGCCATCTACATCGCAACAGCTGTCAACTGGCAGGCCCGTATCAGGCCAAAAACGTTTGTCAAAAACAAAAACAGTTTTAGGACAGCGTGGCCATCCGGTGAAAGTAGCACAGCGTGCAATGCCTGAAAAGGAAGAGTGCAGTGTGGCAATTTTTTAACCAAGATCAGAATGATCAGTCAAAAGTTATCTGTAAGAAATGCTCAAAGACCTTTAGCAGAGGGAAGAATCTTCAAAATTGAAATACAACGTGCATGCTTAGACATTTAACCAGCGTGCACTTGCAAGCCTGGACTAACTACCGAATGTCCCGTACCGTTGGTGCACCTGCTCAGAATGAAGGTAGTCAGCAATGCTACATTGCTTCCCCCACTGTAAGCCCACTGGTTAGAACACCACCAGCAGCAAATGTGGTGGTATCGTTACAAGGCCAAAGCAGTCAGGGAATCACAAGGTTGTTGGTAAGAAACACTGTATGTAGGCCAACATAGAGAATACCATCACCAACCCTCTCTCAATCCGTGATGTCCACCACCACCACCACCACCGCTAGTTCCACCATATGCACCCCTCCAGCGAGGGAAAATCAGCTAGCATTTTTCCATGCTCAAGAATTCATTTGAGTTCAGTTGTGAGGGAGCGCAGCATCAATGACGTCACCGCTAGTCTCTGAAGCTCCGCTGCCAGCATTTCATTCATTCCCAAGTAGTTTACAACTTGTAAACTTTAGATACCCCAGATATGGATTACTGCGTGGGACTGACTGTATGCCGGACAGGTATGGGTATATTGTTGGCTTTCTATGTTATATTTTTTACAGGAGATCGATGGCTTTGGGGAATTAGCAGATGTTGTAAGTATGGTTTAATTAAGAACAATAAAGGAGTCTGTGTCTTTATTTCAAATAAAGGTTTTTTTAAGGGGTGTCTGTGTTTTATTAACTATTTCACTATATGAGGTTAGTAATAGGGGCGTCTAATTGATACATCTTCATCACTAACCTCAGGACTTGATGTCACACAAGCGGCTCTGCTCCGTACACCTCATCCATACGCGGCTCCGCTCCATACAGCTCATCCACATGCAGCTCCGCTCCGTACACCTCAAACACATTCAGCTCCGCTCCGTACACCTCGTACACACACTGCTCCACTCCGTATACCTCATACACACACAGTTCTGCTCCGTACACCTCATACACACACGGCTCTGCTCACCTCATACACACACGGCTCCGCTCTGTACACCTCATACACACACGGCTCCGCTCCATACACCTCATACACACACGGCTCCACTCACCTCATACACACACGGCCCCACTATGTACACCTCATACACACGCGGCTCCGCTCTGTACACCTCATACACACACAGCTCTGCTCCGTACACCTCATACACACACGGCTCCGCTCACCTCATACACACGGCTCCGCTCCATACACCTCATCCACATGTGGCTCCGCTCCGTACAGCTCATCCATGTGCAGCTCTGCTCCGTACACCTCGTACACATTCAGCTCCACGCCGTACACCTCGTACACACACGGCTCTGCTACATCCACACTGTAAACCCCTCCTGACCCCACACATAAGGTAGCTTACCATGGCAACCAGCACAGCAGAGTCCTGCAATCCATTGAGGTCCTGATCATGTGACCCCTGACTCCTCCCCTCCTGTGACCTCATCACAGGTTCTGTGCGCACAGAGCAGCCAATAGGTTCTGGGTTGTGAGCAGGGGCTCGCGCATCACACTAGTGACACTCAGCAAATGTCAGGGATTATGAAGAGTCGGCACCACGTGTTCTGACTGCCGCTCTGCCGCCCTTTGTCTTTCAGTGAGGACTGCCGCCTGAAGCAAAGGGCTCAACTTGCCTCATGATAGTTGCGCCCCTGACTACAGTGGCAATTCTGGTCTCAGTTTGAAGCTGAGAAGCTCAGTTTCAAAATGAGCTTTAATCACTTCTGTAACTGAGATTATGTCTGAGATATGGCCATTAGTAGCCAGCAAATATTTCAATATCTCATATATTGAAAAAAAATATTTATACTGAGGAAAAAATGTGATATTCACTTTTTGCCATTTGCCACAACTGCCAGAGTGGGATCTAAAGGGTAAGGTTTCTCCTTGTGGAAAATGACATGTCATGCTTCACAAAAGAAAGCTTTCCCCTTAGTCCCCAGTCCTTTGCTTCTGACCCAGACAAATCAGGTCTTATACTTTGCACGGATGAAGGGCAATATCCCAAAACACTGTGTCTGAAAATTGAGACTCTAAATTGGCTTTTATCCTCAGTCATATTGCAAGGCTCATTAAAGAGTTGATAATGACTTATAGGATTGCTGCTTCCTATAGGACAGAAGGAATTTTTTGGAGATCTTCCGCGCTGCTGTGTTATTGATGACGTTAACCTAAGAGTATATTCGTCGCATTTCGAAGTGACAAGCACTTCTTCAGGAAACAACCACATGCAGGTTAAATGATGCACAGCCGGTTTTGAATATTGGTGCCAGGCACATCTGATGACTGATGAGGTTGTGTCAAAGTTCAGTGTGATGGCTCATGATTCACTCAATGCATAATAAACTCAACAGAATAAAAAAATACAATTAAAACATAAAAATCCTTCATAAAAATACACTATAGTCCTTAGATTATAGGACTATCCATTTTGTCCACACTGAACTTTGACACAACCTCATCAATCATGTGGTGTGTTTGGCGCCCATATTCAAAGCTCAAGCACATAAAAAGCGGCTGTGTATCATTTAACCTACATGTGGCTGTTTCCTGAAGAAGTGATTGTCACTTTGAAAAGCGTTTAATAAAACCGCAGATGACAGATCAGACTTATGTTAGAGGAACTGTACTCAAAAAGCTAACATATTGCATATTTTAATAATAATAATTATTATTATTATTTTATTTAAATAGAGGCAACATATTCCGCAGTGCTTTACAATTATAGAGGGGATTTGTACAGACAATATACATTACAACATAACAATATAATCACAGTTCAAAACAGATACCAAGAGGAATGAGGACCCTACTCGCAAGGTTACAATCTGGTCATGTCAGTAGTGTAGCATATCCATGATCCGTCAAACTCAATCTGACAGGTGCCCCGCCCCTATCAAAGTGTATCAAAGTGTGTAACCCCTCCCCTCCCCTTGTCTGACGGCTGGTATCCAGCTGTCCCTCCTTGTTTGATTTCCCCCTTTTGATATCGTTTGATATACTTTAATTTGTTGCAGTTTGATATTATTCACGTATTTTGTTTTTATACGTAGCTCGAGTTTGATTCTGTAAGCTGTATTTTATTCACAGTGTATCCATATAGTTCAGAACTTATAACACACCAAGCTGTTTATTTGTGTCTCTACACGTATTTGTTTTATATTTTTATACGTAGCTCGAGTTTGATTCTGTTAGCTGTGTTTTATTCATGTATCCATATAGTTCAGAACTTATAACACACCAAGCTGTTTATTTGTGTCTCTACACGTATCTGTTTTATATTTTTATACGTAGCTCGAGTTTGATTCTGTTAGCTGTGTTTTATTCATGTATCCATATAGTTCAGAACTTATAACACACCAAGCTGTTTATTTGTGGCTCTACTGAACATTAACTAAATGGTGAACATTACCTAAATGTTTAGGTTAACTGTGGGTCAGAGGTTTATGACACCTAGGTCAATTGTTGTTGTATTTGCTTTCCCAATAAATGTTTATTTTCACAAACAGAAGAGGCAGATTTTCTGTTTGTACATGTATTGTACTGAAGGGATATGTAGGGTTATCTGCGGGTCATTTGCCCAGGCATTGTGTATTATTTATGTTTTTATAACGCAGAATGTTTGATATTTGCTTTCTCTTTTTTGTGTCTGTAGATGTCATCTGAAAAGTTATTTGTGTTTCTACTGAGCATTAACTAAATGATTGTCACCTTGATTCTGTAAGCTGTGTTTATTCACAGTGTACCAGATTTTCTCTTTTGTGTCTATATATATATATATATATATATATATATATAATATGACCCAATGTTACAACACAAGCAAGTAAGAAGCGATATGTTTTATACGAATATAAATTTTATTTCTCACAATAAAACAGCATCTCAAATTTAAAGTTAGTTAACAGCATGATGCTGACAAATGCTATTTGTGTATATATAATATGCCCCAATGTTACAACACAAGCCTGCAGCATGTTATTTAGCGTGTTTTATTCATGTTTTATGTTTGATATTGCTAATTTGATTCTGGGATAACATTTCTCTTTGTGCATTTCTATCATATCAATTAGATACTCATTTTTATATGAAGTTGTTATGAGTTTACGGCAGTTATCAGAGCAATGTATTTATTTTACACAACAGTCACACAGGCCATAATAATAGTGTATCTGCAGCATGTTATTTAGCGTGTTTTATTCATGTTTTATGTTTGATATTGTTAATTTGATTCTGGGATAACATTTCTCTTTGGGCATTTCTGTCATATCAATTAGATACTCATTTTTTTATATGAAGTTGTTATGAGTTTACGGCAGTTATCAGAGCAATGTATTTATTTTACACAACAGTCACACAGGCCATAATGATAGTGTATCTGCAGCATGTTATTTAGCGTGTTTTATTCATGTTTTATGTTTGATATTGTTAATTTGATTCGGGGATAACATTTCTCTTTGTGCATTTCTATCATATCAATTAGATACTCATTTTTATATGAAGTTGTTATGAGTTTACGGCAGTTATCAGAGCAATGTATTTATTTTACACAACAGTCACACAGGCCATAATGATAGTGTATCTGCAGCATGTTATTTAGCGTGTTTTATTCATGTTTTATGTTTGATATTGTTAATTTGATTCTGGGATTTTATGTTTGATATTGTTAATTTGATTCTGGGATAACATTTCTCTTTGTGCATTTCTATCATATCAATTAGATACTCATTTTTATATGAAATTGTTATGAGTTTACGGCAGTTATCAGAGCAATGTATTTATTTTACACAACAGTCACACAGGCCATAATGATAGTGTATCTGCAGCATGTTATTTAGCGTGTTTTATTCATGTTTTATGTTTGATATTGTTAATTTGATTCTGGGATTTTATGTTTGATATTGTTAATTTGATTTTGGGATAACATTTCTCTTTGTGCATTTCTATCATATCAATTAGATACTCATTTTTATATGAAGTTGTTATGAGTTTACGGCAGTTATCAGAGCAATGTATTTATTTTACACAACAGTCACACAGGCCATAATGATAGTGTATCTGCAGCATGTTATTTAGCGTGTTTTATTCATGTTTTATGTTTGATATTGTTAATTTGATTCTGGGATAACATTTCTCTTTGTGCATTTCTATCATATCAATTAGACACTCATTTTTATATGAAGTTGTTATGAGTTTACGGCAGTTATCAGAGCAATGTATTTATTTTACACAACAGTCACACAGGCCATAATGATACTGTATCTGCAGCATGTTATTTAGCGTGTTTTATTCATGTTTTATGTTTGATATTGTTAATTTGATTCTGGGATAACATTTCTCTTTGGGCATTTCTGTCATATCAATTAGATACTCATTTTTTTATATGAAGTTGTTATGAGTTTACGGCAGTTATCAGAGCAATGTATTTATTTTACACAACAGTCACACAGGCCATAATGATAGTGTATCTGCAGCATGTTATTTAGCGTGTTTTATTCATGTTTTATGTTTGATATTGTTAATTTGATTCTGGGATAACATTTCTCTTTGTGCATTTCTATCATATCAATTAGATACTCATTTTTATATGAAGTTGTTATGAGTTTACGGCAGTTATCAGAGCAATGTATTTATTTTACACAACAGTCACACAGGCCATAATAATAGTGTATCTGCAGCATGTTATTTAGCGTGTTTTATTCATGTTTTATGTTTGATATTGTTAATTTGATTCTGGGATAACATTTCTCTTTGGGCATTTCTATCATATCAATTAGATACTCATTTTTTTATATGAAGTTGTTATGAGTTTACGGCAGTTATCAGAGCAATGTATTTATTTTACACAACAGTCACACAGGCCATAATGATAGTGTATCTGCAGCATGTTATTTAGCGTGTTTTATTCATGTTTTATGTTTGATATTGTTAATTTGATTCTGGGATAACATTTCTCTTTGTGCATTTCTATCATATCAATTAGATATTCATTTTTTTTTTTATATGAAGCTGTTATGAGTTTACGGCAGTTATCAGAGCAATGTATTTATTTTACACAACAGTCACACAGGCCATAATGATAGTGTATCTGCAGCATGTTATTTAGCGTGTTTTATTCATGTTTTATGTTTGATATTGTTAATTTGATTCTGGGATTTTATGTTTGATATTGTTAATTTGATTCTGGGATAACATTTCTCTTTGTGCATTTCTATCATATCAATTAGATACTCATTTTTATATGAAGTTGTTATGAGTTTACGGCAGTTATCAGAGCAATGTATTTATTTTACACAACAGTCACACAGGCCATAATGATAGTGTATCTGCAGCATGTTATTTAGCGTGTTTTATTCATGTTTTATGTTTGATATTGTTAATTTGATTCTGGGATTTTATGTTTGATATTGTTAATTTGATTCTGGGATAACATTTCTCTTTGTGCATTTCTATCATATCAATTAGATACTCATTTTTATATGAAGTTGTTATGAGTTTACGGCAGTTATCAGAGCAATGTATTTATTTTACACAACAGTCACACAGGCCATAATGATAGTGTATCTGCAGCATGTTATTTAGCGTGTTTTATTCATGTTTTATGTTTGATATTGTTAATTTGATTCTGGGATAACATTTCTCTTTGTGCATTTCTATCATATCAATTAGATACTCATTTTTATATGAAGTTGTTATGAGTTTACGGCAGTTATCAGAGCAATGTATTTATTTTACACAACAGTCACACAGGCCATAATGATAGTGTATCTGCAGCATGTTATTTAGCGTGTTTTATTCATGTTTTATGTTTGATATTGTTAATTTGATTCTGGGATAACATTTCTCTTTGTGCATTTCTATCATATCAATTAGATACTCATTTTTTTTTATATGAAGCTGTTATGAGTTTACGGCAGTTATCAGAGCAATGTATTTATTTTACACAACAGTCACACAGGCCATAATGATAGTGTACCTGCAGCATGTTATTTAGCGTGTTTTATTCATGTTTTATGTTTGATATTGTTAATTTGATTCTGGGATAACATTTCTCTTTGTGCATTTCTATCATATCAATTAGATACTCATTTTTTTATATGAAGCTGTTATGAGTTTACGGCAGTTATCAGAGCAATGTATTTATTTTACACAACAGTCACACAGGCCATAATGATAGTGTATCTGCAGCATGTTATTTAGTGTGTTTTATTCATTTTTTTATAGCACATCATTTTTGATTTTTGATATTGTTAATTGATTCTGTGTCCCGCCTTGTTTGATTTCCCCTTTTGATATAGTTTGATGGCTTACAAAGACATTTCAATAATATAATTGCTATCAGATGTTAGCTATAAGTGTGAAACTGACAGACAAGCACAGCTGTGTCTCTACAGGACAGCCTGGTCACTAGACAGCCAGAGTTTCTGTGGGGGAGATATACTAACAGTCAGAGTTTCTGTTGACCCAAAAACCGGTGTAGAACGTACACAGAGAGCAACTTACAATATTTACTAAGGTGGCTGAAATGAGTTTACTGTAGTTATCAGAGCATTGTATTTTACAAAGACATTTCAATACTATAAAATTCTTACAGAATATAAAAATGGTTTACTGGCAGTACTATACTGCTACTGGCTTATTTCTGTACAAATCCATGCTGTCTGGTGACCCCCCCCCTTTTTTTTTTTTTTTTTGCATGGCCTCTGCTTTTTCTTGTTTTTTTGTGTAAAATCTCGGTCAGGCAGGCACAGCTGTATCTCTACAAGACATGCTGGGCACACCAGAGACATTGGAAATTGGATTTATAACGACGAATTCAGAAAATAACCATTTTATATTGAATGACTAATGATTTCTATAGGCATACTTTACTATGAAATTATGCATAAAAAGCTTCTTGGTTAGCCCAAAACCCGTAAGAAACAATCGTATAAGTTTTATGGGTAGCCCAAAACCCGTAAGAAACAATCGTATAACTTTTATGGGTAGCCCAAAACCCGTAAGAAACAATCGTATAACTTTTATGGGTAGCCCAAAACCCGTAAGAAACAATCGTATAAGTTTTATGGGTAGCCCAAAACCCGTAAGAAACAATCATATAACTTTTAGCTCGAGCACATCAGCATATCCCAAAGTTTTGATAAGTGTATGAAAATACACCAATATTAACTATTTGTGCTATTTTAGGCTCAAATTTGGTCTATATGCATAACAGTCAGGAGTTGGGTCGAAGAAATATGTGTTACATGCGTGATGAATTGCAAATATATTCTGAAGTGTATGGCATTTTGAGAAATGTGTAGCATAACCAATTACCTATCACGGCCACTAGATGGCTGAATATCATATTAATTATACATTGGGGTTTACTTTTGGAAACTTACAAAGGCGGCGTGTATGTGCACAGGATGACTTATTTTGTTTTTATAATCACTAGTATTCATATTAATAGTTACTTTTAACCATCCTTTTAGAGTGTCTAGTAGTTTTATATTCTTTGTCTGATATATTTCTACACAAAGCTTCAAAACTATTTTGTGCTTTATAATGTATCACAGTAGTTTCATGTGAAGTTACATCTTAGGCGCTGTTCAGGCTATTGTAATATCTGTAGCTTAAAATAGAGCGAAATAGCTACTTTCAAACCCGGACATACACCATTGATTATCTTCACAAATGAATCCAATATACACTATATCTCCTTCCTCTATATATATAGTTTGTAACATTCTGGCTCAAATACAGACGGCAGGCAGCCTATTTACACTGCACTTTATAAAATCTTTCGTTTGAAAGGTTATTCTGTATTTCTAAAGCGCAACTCTGGCTCGATAAGCGAGTAATTCTAAAAGCACAGTCAAACATATGTATCACAGCTTGTTTTTCTGCGTTATGGTTTAAAGTTATAAGCATTTAAATATTAATTTTCTCATTAGATATGTGACTTGCGCTATTTATTTGCTTAGGCTAGATCATTTACAGTTTAACAATACATTTTATCACAAAAAATGACCTTATCTGGGTACCTAGAAATAACCTATCAGCATTAGTAAGCCACTTTCTTTTTGCATTATCAAGAACCCTTGGGTTAAGATAACGTAAGTTTATATGCATAAATCATTTAATATAGCGCACCAAACATGATATGGTTTTTTATTTCTCTGAACTGCAGCAAACAAAACATATAAGGTTAAAAATATGAATATTATTGAATATAATGTTTTACTTTTGTTTACAGTATTTTATTTTCCGGGGGCTACTTTTGTTCATGTACTACTGGCTTCTTCTTCAGCTGTGATTTTTACCTTTTCTATATAAATATGGGTAAATGAATTGTCCATTATAGAACCATTTTGAATCCGTGCTTTGGCGGCCTTAAACATTTTGTATAACAGATGTGTTTCTCATGATTTTTCTTGGTTAAGGGATCACTGATGTTTTAATAAACTTTGAATAAATAACTGGGCATACATAAGAAACATCAGTGATCCCTTAACCAAGAAAAATCATGAGAAACACATCTGTTATACAAAATGTTTAAGGCCGCCAAAGCACGGATTCAAAATGGTTCTATAATGGACAATTCATTTACCCATATTTATATAGAAAAGGTAAAAATCACAGCTGAAGAAGAAGCCAGTAGTACATGAACAAAAGTAGCCCCCGGAAAATAAAATACTGTAAACAAAAGTAAAACATTATATTCAATAATATTCATATTTTTAACCTTATATGTTTTGTTTGCTGCAGTTCAGAGAAATCAAAAACCATATCATGTTTGGTGCGCTATATTAAATGATTTATGCATATAAACTTACGTTATCTTAACCCAAGGGTTCTTGATAATGCAAAAAGAAAGTGACTTACTAATGCTGATAGGTTATTTCTAGGTACCCAGATAAGGTCATTTTTTGTGATAAAATGTATTGTTAAACTGTAAATGATCTAGCCTAAGCAAATAAATAGCGCAAGTCACATATCTAATGAGAAAATTAATATTTAAATGCTTATAACTTTAAACCATAACGCAGAAAAACAAGCTGTGATACATATGTTTGACTGTGCTTTTAGAATTACTCGCTTATCGAGCCAGAGTTGCGCTTTAGAAATACAGAATAACCTTTCAAACGAAAGATTTTATAAAGTGCAGTGTAAATAGGCTGCCTGCCGTCTGTATTTGAGCCAGAATGTTACAAACTATATATATAGAGGAAGGAGATATAGTGTATATTGGATTCATTTGTGAAGAAAATCAATGGTGTATGTCCGGGTTTGAAAGTAGCTATTTGGCTCTATTTTAAGCTACAGATATTTCAATAGCCTGAACAGCGCCTAAGATGTAACTTCACATGAAACTACTGTGATACATTATAAAGCACAAAATAGTTTTGAAGCTTTGTGTAGAAATATATCAGACAAAGAATATAAAACTACTAGACACTCTAAAAGGATGGTTAAAAGTAACTGTTAATATGAATACTAGTGATTATAAAAACAAAATAAGTCATCCTGTGCACATACACGCCGCCTTTGTAAGTTTCCAAAAGTAAACCCCAATGTATAATTAATATGATATTCAGCCATCTAGTGGCCGTGATAGGTAATTGGTTATGCTACACATTTCTCAAAATGCCATACACTTCAGAATATATTTGCAATTCATCACGCATGTAACACATATTTCTTCGACCCAACTCCTGACTGTTATGCATATAGACCAAATTTGAGCCTAAAATAGCACAAATAGTTAATATTGGTGTATTTTCATACACTTATCAAAACTTTGGGATATGCTGATGTGCTCGAGCTAAAAGTTATATGATTGTTTCTTACGGGTTTTGGGCTACCCATAAAACTTATACGATTGTTTCTTACGGGTTTTGGGCTACCCATAAAAGTTATACGATTGTTTCTTACGGGTTTTGGGCTACCCATAAAAGTTATACGATTGTTTCTTACGGGTTTTGGGCTACCCATAAAACTTATACGATTGTTTCTTACGGGTTTTGGGCTAACCAAGAAGCTGAATAAAGCATAATTTCATAGTAAAGTATGTTAGGGGTCGAGTTCCCGCTTCTGCACAGGGGGAATCTCGAGCCACTTCCGCTGCGGTCTCCCATTCTTGTCCAGCCGCAGTGGAGCCTGCTCGGCGGGGACGTCGGTCCCGGCGTCTTGCTCATTCTCACTCTGTTCTGAGAGTTAGTGCTGCTTCTCCAGTCTCTGCCATTAAAGTCAGTGCTGGTCAGCAGTGAGCGGACTTCTCTGGGACTAAGTCCTTGTCTGCATGTACTGAGCATGCCCAGCGTAAGGTCTCCCGTTGGAGATCGAGGGTCATGTGCTCAGGCTCTGCAGCACATTCCATTGGTCCTCTTGGCAGGTCCTAGAAGGGCAAAAGTGCTGTGGCCACTTCCTGTGCTGCTGCTATATAAACTGCGCATGACCGCACGGCCATGCGCTAGTATTGTCTAACAATTGCTAATGTGTGTATGTTGTGAGTGCAAGTCGTCCTTGGAAACCCCTACCCTAGTGAATGTCTGTTCGCGGAAGGTGTATGGCTGCTACCTAGCGCCCGACTTAGCCTACAGCACTAAACACACATCTCAGCGTCCTGTAGCTGTGCCTGCCAGTACGGCGCCGTGCGCCTGCCTTGCGCTTTCCATACCCGAGTCTGGGTGGTTAGTGGCGTCCGTTAGTGCGGCATCGCTCGCACTCTTGTGCACTTATATTTCTTTAGGTTCTCTACACACCCAGTTGCGGTGTTACGCCAGCAAGGGTCTAATCGGGCTCCAATCCCTTCTGGGGTTAAGTCCGCTGACCACTTGCTCGCGCACTAGTGCGGTACTGCGGTCCTGTGAATTAACAGGATCGCTTTCTTCACGCTGGGTGAGGTTTAACCCACGCATGTATCCTTTAGTGTACCGCCATATTGTCCGTCTTGCTAGCTGCAGGGTCTTTTACCTGCACGGTGGACCTCGGACTGCGAACGCACCTAGTTTCTTACCATCTATACTTGGTGCGTTCCGCCAGTCCTTAACATAATACTAGCGCCAAGGTCTGGCTAGTATGGCGGACATTCAGCAATCTTTGCGGTATATCCAGCAGTTGGAGGGTAGGTTGAAGGTTCTCGAGAACTCAACCTCAGCTGTGGATGTTACCGCAGTTTCTGTAAAGGCTGCTGGCGTGGCGGCAGCAACCTTGTCCACTGCCACCCCTGTTCCGACATTATCCCGCCTCCCGTTGCCAGAAAAATTTTCTGGAGATTGCAAAACTTGTAGGGGATTCGTGAGTCAGTGCTCTATCCACCTCGAGCTCCTGGCTGCACGTTTTCCTACAGAGCGGGCTAAGGTGGGATTTATTGTCTCGCTGTTGTCGGACAGGGCGTTGGAGTGGGCTACGCCGCTGTGGGAGCGTGATGATCATGTGGTGCAGAGTGCTCCGTTGTTTCTGGGCACGCTGAAAAAGGTCTTTCTAGGACCTCAACTCACCCATGATACAGCGCTCCAACTACTGGCATTAACTCAGGGTGAGTCCTTGGTCAGCCATTTTTCCGTCCGATTCCGTACTTTAGCTTCCGAGCTGGAGTGGTCGGATAAAGCCCTTATCCCCATATTCTGGAGGGGCCTGGCTGACCATGTTAAGGACGCTCTGGCCACTAGGGAGATTTCTGCCACACTGGAGGAGTTAATATCTATTTCTACTCGTATAGACCTCCGTTTTAACGAGCGGAGGTTGGAACGAGCCCAGTGTAGGCAGAGGTTTCGGCTGGCTCCTACCTTCGCCAAACCTTTCGAATCCCCAGTCCAGGCATCTGAGTCACATGAGACCTTGGAGGTGACACGAGCGGGATCTAAGTCTCAGTCCGCTCGTGCACATAAGGTCCGTCATGTTTGCCAGCAGTCAGGACGTCTTGCCTCCAAGAGTCCTCAGCCGTCGGGGAAACGTCAGCGTCTAGTGGCAGTTGGAGGAGGTACACTAGACACGGCGACGTTTGCCTCAAAGTTGTCCTTCAAGGGGACAATTACCATAGGCCCATCCACTCTTACGGTCGAGCTATGCTTTGATTCTGGGGCAGAGGGTAACTTTATGTCCTCCGCCTTTGCCCAGCGTCACGCAATACCCTTGGTGATGCTCGCCCAGCCAGTGACCGTTCGAGTGGTAAATGGGTCAACACTACCTTCACAGATTACCCACCAAACCATTCCTTTCACGCTATCTGTGTCTCCATCACATCAGGAGATAATCTCCCTATTAGTCATTCCTGAGGGAATTGATGAGGTCCTGTTGGGGATGCCATGGCTTCGCTACCATTCTCCTCATATTGAGTGGTCCTCTGGGAGAATTTTGGGATGGAGTAAATCCTGTGAGGGTAGATGTCAGAGGGAGTGCGTTCAGGTTGCTACTACACAGGTACCCGCAGATCTTTCCTCTCTCCCCAAGCACTATTGGTCCCATGCAGACGTGTTCTCCAAAAGAGCTGCGGAGACTCTTCCGCCTCACCGCCCCTATGACTGTCCTATTGACCTCTTGCCTGGTGCTGAGCCTCCCCGGGGTCGAGTCTACCCGTTATCTCTCCCGGAGACGGAGGCAATGTCCCAGTATATTCAGGAGAATCTGGCAAGAGGATTCATTAGGAAGTCAGTGTCACCGGCAGGGGCTGGGTTCTTCTTCGTACAGAAGAAGACTGGAGACTTACGTCCATGCATAGACTACAGGGGTCTTAACGCCATTACCGTTAAGAACAAATATCCATTACCCCTGATATCTGAGCTCTTTGATAGGCTACGGGGAGCAAAGGTATTTACAAAGTTAGATCTGTGGGGTGCTTACAACCTGATTCGCATCCGTGAGGGGGATGAATGGAAGACGGCTTTTAACAACAGGGATGGGCACTATGAATATCTAGTGATGCCCTTTGGGCTCTGTAATGCCCCAGCCGTTTTCCAAGACTTTGTGAACGACATCTTTCGGGATATGCTCACCACCTCGGTCGTAGTCTATCTGGATGACATTCTCATCTACTCTCCAGATATAGACTCCCATCGGAGAGATGTTCGCAAAGTCTTCGACCTCTTACGGGCAAACTCCCTCTACGCTAAGTTGGAGAAGTGTGTGTTTGAGCAGGAGTCCTTGCCTTTCCTTGGTTATATCATTTCTGCCCAGGGTTTGGCTATGGATCCTGCCAAGCTACAGGCAGTAATGGACTGGCAGGAACCCCATTCTCTTAAAGCGGTGCAGCGCTTTATGGGGTTCATTAATTACTATCGCCAGTTCATTCCACACTTCTCAACTTTGGTAGCTCCCTTGGTCGCCCTCACCAAGAAGGGAGCAAATCCCAAGTTGTGGTCAGAGGAGGTCTCCAAGGCCTTTCTCTCGATTAAGTCACACTTCGCTAGCGCTCCCATCCTACATCGCCCCGATGTAGATAAACCATTCATCTTGGAGGTGGATGCCTCATCCGTTGGTGCTGGAGCAGTCCTTTTCCAAGAGGATGCTCAAGGTCGGAAGCATCCTTGCTTCTTCTTCTCCAAAACTTTCACACCAGCGGAGAGGAATTATTCCATCGGGGACAGGAAGTTGCTAGCCATGAAGTTGGCTTTTTCAGAGTGGAGACACCTCTTGGAGGGAGCTCGCTTTCCCTTCCAAGTCTTCACTGACCACAAGAACTTGGTGTATATACAGACGGCCCAGCGGCTAAATTCTCGCCAGGCTAGATGGTCCCTGTTTTTCTCCCGGTTCCATTTTACCCTCCATTTTCTCTCCGGGGAGAAGAACGTTCGTGCCGACGCTCTCTCCCGCTCCGTAGTGTCATCTGAGGAGGAGGAGGAGGAGCCTCGGCTTATTGTCCCGCCTGAGAGCTTGAGAACTGTAGCTCCGGTTTCGCTGGAGTCTGTGCCCCCGGGCAAGACTTTCGTGCCAGCTAACTTGCGACCGGAGGTTCTCTCTTGGGCTCACTCCTCCAGAGTGGGTGGGCATTTTGGGACCAAGAGGACTTCTGAGCTTTTGGCGAGAACATATTGGTGGCCGCATATGGTCCGAGATGTCAAGGACTATATTCAGGCGTGCGTTTCTTGCGCCCAGAATCGGTCTCCTCAGCAACGGCCTGCTGGGTTGCTTTACCCTCTACCGGTGGCAGACAGGCCCTGGGAGATGGTCGGAATGGACTTTGTGGTGGGCTTACCCAAGTCGCGTGGCTGCTCCATTATTTGGGTTGTCACCGACCATTTCTCTAAGATGGTACATTTGGTACCGCTTCCTCGGTTACCCTCAGCACGGGCCTTGGCGGTGTTGTTCATGAAGCATGTTTTCCGATTGCATGGTATGCCTGATAAGATTGTCAGCGATCGGGGTCCCCAGTTCGCGTCTCGGTTTTGGAGAGAGCTCTGCCGTTTGCTCAGCATAGAGTTAAACCTCTCCTCTGCATATCATCCCGAGACGAATGGGTTGGTGGAGAGAACCAACCAGACTCTGGTGACATATTTGCGACATTTCGTCTCCGCTAGGCAGGATGACTGGGCATCTTTGCTACCTTGGGCGGAATTTGCCTTGAACAACGCCGTAGCCGATTCCACTGGCCAAACTCCTTTTCTCCTTAATTACGGCCAGCATCCGCGTGTTCCTGTGCCCATGCCCGTGTCATCCACCGATTCTAGGGTGGCAGACTGGGCGGTGGAGGCACGGGACATCTGGGACCGCACACAGGATGCCATTCGGGCCTCCAAGGAGAGAATGAGGGTTTCGGCTGATACACACCGGCGTCCCGCTCCGGTCTTTGCTCCCGGCGACTTAGTGTGGCTCTCCGCCCGTAACATCAGGCTGCGAGTTGAGTCCACTAAGTTTGCTCCTCGCTACATTGGCCCGTTTAAAGTTCTGGAACAGGTCAACCCTGTGGTTTACCGTTTGGCCATTCCTCCACGCCTTGGTATCACCGATACCTTTCACGTTTCCCTCTTAAAGCCCGTTCGTTTGTCTCGGTTTTCTGAGTTATCTGCTGGAACATCGGGTTCATCCACGGATGAGTTTGAGGTGAATGCTATTGTGGGAAGCAAGGTGGTACGTGGCAAAAAATTTTATTTGGTGGATTGGAAGGGTCATGGTCCAGAGGATAGAACCTGGGAGCCTGTGGAGCACATTCGGGCTCCGCAGCTCATTGCTGCCTTCGAACGTAGCGAGGCCCAAGGAGGGGGGGGCCCTAGGAGGGGGGGTAATGTTAGGGGTCGAGTTCCCGCTTCTGCACAGGGGGAATCTCGAGCCACTTCCGCTGCGGTCTCCCATTCTTGTCCAGCCGCAGTGGAGCCTGCTCGGCGGGGACGTCGGTCCCGGCGTCTTGCTCATTCTCACTCTGTTCTGAGAGTTAGTGCTGCTTCTCCAGTCTCTGCCATTAAAGTCAGTGCTGGTTAGCAGCGAGCGGACTTCTCTGGGACTAAGTCCTTGTCTGCATGTAATGAGCATGCCCAGCGTAAGGTCTCCCGTTGGAGATCGAGGGTCATGTGCTCAGGCTCTGCAGCATATTCCATTGGTCCTCTTGGCAGGTCCTAGAAGGGCAAAAGTGCTG
Organism: Ranitomeya imitator; assembly: GCF_032444005.1. Classification (NCBI taxonomy): domain Eukaryota; kingdom Metazoa; phylum Chordata; class Amphibia; order Anura; family Dendrobatidae; genus Ranitomeya; species Ranitomeya imitator. Next base: position 97,631,235 of record NC_091289.1, on the reverse strand, counting down.
TGGCCACTTCCTGTGCTGCTGCTATATAAACTGCGCATGACCGCACGGCCATGCGCTAGTATTGTCTAACAATTGCTAATGTGTGTATGTTGTGAGTGCAAGTCGTCCTTGGAAACCCCTACCCTAGTGAATGTCTGTTCGCGGAAGGTGTATGGCTGCTACCTAGCGCCCGACTTAGCCTACAGCACTAAACACACATCTCAGCGTCCTGTAGCTGTGCCTGCCAGTACGGCGCCGTGCGCCTGCCTTGCGCTTTCCATACCCGAGTCTGGGTGGTTAGTGGCGTCCGTTAGTGCGGCATCGCTCGCACTCTTGTGCACTTATATTTCTTTAGGTTCTCTACACACCCAGTTGCGGTGTTACGCCAGCAAGGGTCTAATCGGGCTCCAATCCCTTCTGGGGTTAAGTCCGCTGACCACTTGCTCGCGCACTAGTGCGGTACTGCGGTCCTGTGAATTAACAGGATCGCTTTTTTCACGCTGGGTGAGGTTTAACCCACGCGTGTATCCTTTAGTGTACCGCCATATTGTCCGTCTTGCTAGCTGCAGGGTCTTTTGAAATGTTATCCCCGAATCAAATTAACAATATCAAACATAAAACATGAATAAAACACGCTAAATAACATGCTGCAGGTACACTATCATTATGGCCTGTGTGACTGTTGTGTAAAATAAATACATTGCTCTGATAACTGCCGTAAACTCATAACAGCTTAATATTAAAAAAAATTAGTATCTAATTGATATGTTAGAAATGCACAAAGAGAAATGTTATCCCAGACTCAAATTAACAATATCAAACATAAAACATGAATAAAACACGCTAAATAACATGCTACAGATACACTATCATTATGGCCTGTGTGACTGTTGTGTAAAATAAATACATTGCTCTGATAACTGCCGTAAACTCATAACAACTTCATATAAAAATGAGTATCTAATTGATATGATAGAAATGCACAAAGAGAAATGTTATCCCCGAATCAAATTAACAATATCAAACATAAAACATGAATAAAACACGCTAAATAACATGCTGCAGATACACTATCATTATGGCCTGTGTGACTGTTGTGTAAAATAAATACATTGCTCTGATAACTGCCGTAAACTCATAACAACTTCATATAAAAATGAGTGTCTAATTGATATGATAGAAATGCACAAAGAGAAATGTTATCCCAGAATCAAATTAACAATATCAAACATAAAACATGAATAAAACACGCTAAATAACATGCTGCAGATACACTATCATTATGGTCTGTGTGACTGTTGTGTAAAATAAATACATTGCTCTGATAACTGCCGTAAACTCATAACAACTTCATATAACAATGAGTATCTAATTGATATGATAGAAATGCACAAAGAGAAATGTTATCCCAGAATCAAATTAACAATATCAAACATAAAATCCCAGAATCAAATTAACAATATCAAACATAAAACATGAATAAAACACGCTAAATAACATGCTGCAGATACACTATCATTATGGCCTGTGTGACTGTTGTGTAAAATAAATACATTGCTCTGATAACTGCCGTAAACTCATAACAACTTCATATAAAAATGAGTATCTAATTGATATGATAGAAATGCACAAAGAGAAATGTTATCCCAGAATCAAATTAACAATATCAAACATAAAACATGAATAAAACACGCTAAATAACATGCTGCAGATACACTATCATTATGGCCTGTGTGACTGTTGTGTAAAATAAATACATTGCTCTGATAACTGCCGTAAACTCATAACAACTTCATATAAAAATGAGTATCTAATTGATATGATAGAAATGCACAAAGAGAAATGTTATCCCAGAATCAAATTAACAATATCAAACATAAAACATGAATAAAACACGCTAAATAACATGCTGCAGGCTTGTGTTGTAACATTGGGGCATATTATATATACACAAATAGCATTTGTCAGCATCATGCTGTTAACTAACTTTAAATTTGAGATGCTGTTTTATTGTGAGAAATAAAATTTATATTCGTATAAAACATACCGCTTCTTACTTGCTTGTGTTGTAACATTGGGTCATATTATATATATATATATATATATATATATATATATATATATATGCACAAAAGAGAAAATCTGGTACACTGTGAATAAACACAGCTTACAGAATCAAGGTGACAATCATTTAGTTAATGCTCAGTAGAAACACAAATAACTTCTCAGATGACATCTACAGACACAAAAAAGAGAAAGCAAATATCAAACATTCTGCGTTATAAAAACATAAAAACATAAATAATACACAATGCCTGGGCAAATGACCCGCAGATAACCCTACATATCCCTTCAGTACAATACATGTACAAACAGAAAATCTGCCTCTTCTGTTTGTGAAAATAAACATTTATTGGGAAAGCAAATACAACAACAATTGACCTAGGTGTTATAAACCTCTGACCCACAGTTAACCTAAACATTTAGGTAATGTTCACCATTTAGTTAATGTTCAGTAGAGCCACAAATAAACAGCTTGGTGAGTTATAAGTTCTGAACTATATGGATACATGAATAAAACACAGCTAACAGAATCAAACTCGAGCTACGTATAAAAATATAAAACAGATACGTGTAGAGACACAAATAAACAGCTTGGTGTGTTATAAGTTCTGAACTATATGGATACATGAATAAAACACTGCTAACAGAATCAAACTCGAGCTACGTATAAAAATATAAAACAAATACGTGTAGAGACACAAATAAACAGCTTGGTGTGTTATAAGTTCTGAACTATATGGATACACTGTGAATAAAATACAGCTTACAGAATCAAACTCGAGCTACGTATACAAACAAAATACGTGAATAATATCAAACTGCAACAAATTAAAGTATATCAAACGATATCAAAAGGGGGAAATCAAACAAGGAGGGACAGCTGGATACCAGCTGTCAGACAAGGGGAGGGGTTACACACTTTGATACACTTTGATAGGGGCGGGGCACCTGTCAGATTGAGTTTGACGGATCATGTATATGCTACACTACTCATGTCCTAAAATAATCAACCTGTGGAAAGAAGTAGCAATTTTTTTGAGCAATATTAACAACTCTGTAGGTGTATTGTCTCCTCAGCTGGTTTTGTTCTCGCTTGATTCAAATCGACTTCCCCCCAAAATTAAATATCTCGCAATTCATCTATTTGCTGTAACAAAAATACTTACAGCATCTAAGTGGAAATCAGTAGATGTTCCCTCCATTTCAGAAATAATGAATAGAATTATGACCCATAATTCTTTACAACATTCTTACCCTCTAAGAAACAATTCTTTAAAAAAATACTATTCCACACGCAAATTGCCTCTTCTGTGAAAAAGAGGACTTAAACTCTATAGCGCCACAATCAACCCTTTAACGAGTCGTGCAATATGACTTAGGATAAAAGCAAAATCAGTATCTCAGGGGTCATCTTGGAACCTATTTCTTTCCTCAAGTCGGAATGCCCCTTTTAGGTTAAAAGCTTTATTATTTGCCAAGAAGTACAAGTACAATTACATATTTAACAAAGCAAATTAAAAAATGTTTTATTATAAATATTGTTTAAATAAGGATGATCTTTTCCCCTGTCCCCACTCTCCACGTTTATCTGATCCAACCTCCTCCTATGCCCTTTTCTTCCCTTACCCTTCCCCTCTTCCTTTCCTAACTTTTCCTCCCACATTCTTTTCCTCTTGCATTAACCTTTCTTTTTCTTTATTGATTCTTCTTTGAATATATCTTCTTACTTACTTGTTTAACCCCTTAACCGATATGCCTTTTAACGGCGGCAGTTAAGGGTATTTAAACCACAGCGCCGTTAATTAACGGCGCTGTGGAAAAAGTGAATAGCGCCCCCCAGAGTCGGATTTTCTCTTGGGTTTCGGTTGCTGGCGGTAGCTGAGACCCCAGAGAACATGATTCGGGGGTTTTCTACCGACCCCCGGGTTGCAATCGCTGGTAATTAACTGTTTACCGGCGGTCGCAAAAAAAACCAAAAACCGCGATTTCCCATTTAATTTCTCTGTCCTCCCATGTGATCGCACATCAGAGGACAGAGAAATGGGGTCCCCAATCACCCCCCGATACTCACCTGTCTCACCCGGTGCTCCTCGTGGCTCCCGATGGGCGCCGCCATCTTGTCCCGGCCCAAAAATGGCGGGCGCATGCGCAGTGTGCCCGCCGGCCAGCACCCGGAAGATCTTTGGGGTCTCAGCTGCCAGGGGTAGCCGAGACCCCAAAGAACATGATCGGGGTTGGTTTTTACTGACCCCTGTTTTGCGATCGCCGGTAATTAACTTTTTACCGGCGGCTGCAAAAAAACCCAAACCAATGTGTCATTCTCTGTCCTCTGATGTGGTCGCACATCAGAGGACAGAAAAATAGGGGGATTCGGGGACCCTGTTATACTTACGGTGTCCCTAGGTCCTCCTGCGTCCCCTCCTGCCCACCGGCTTCTTCATCCGGTAAGAAAATGGCGGACGCATGTGCAGTTCGCCCGCCATGATCTGCCAGCCGGCAGCTAGAGGAGTTGGGGCTAAATTTAGGGTTAGGGTTGGGGCTAAATTTAGGGTTAGGGTTGGGACTAAATTTAGGGTTAGGGTTAGGGTTGGGGCTAAATTTAAGGTTAGGGTTAGAGTTGGGGCTAAATTTAGGTTTTAGGGTTGGGGCTAAATTTAGGGTTAGGGTTGGGGCTAAATTTAGGGCTATGGTTGGGGCTAAATTTAGGGTTAGGGTTAGGGCTAGGGTTAGGCTTCTTTCACACTTGCGTCAGTACGGGGCCGTCGCAATGCGTCGGCCCGACGTACCGACGCACGTTGTGAAAATTGTGCACAACGTGGGCAGCGGACGCAGTTTTGCGCGGTCGGAAATGGCGGACGCGACGTACAAAAAACATTATATTGAATGTTTTTTGTGACGACGGTCCACAAAAACACAACGGATCCAGTGCACGACAGACGCGACGTGTGGCCATCTGTCGCGATCCATCGGCAATACAAGTCTATGGGCAAAAAACGCATCCTGTGGGCACATTTGCAGGATCCGATTTTTGTCCCAAAACTACGGATTGCGACAGATGCCACACAACGCAAGTGTGAAAGTAGCCTTAGGGCTAGGGTTGGGGCTAAATTTAGGGCTAGGGTTAGGGTTGGGCTAGGGTTAGGGTTGGGGCTAAAGTTAGGGTTAGGTTTGGGACTAAATTTAGGGTTAGGATTAGGGCTAGGGTTAGGGTTGGGGCTAAAGTTAGGGCTAGGGTTGGGGCTAAAGTTAGGGCTAGGGTTGCGGCCAAAGTTAGGGTTAGAGTTGGGATTAAGGTTAGGGTTTGGATTAGGGTTGGTATTAGGGTTAGGGTTGGCATTAGGGTTATGTTTGGGATTAGGGTTATGTTTGGGATTAGGGTTAAGGTTAGGGTTGGGATTAGGGTTAGGGGTATATTGGGATTAGGGTTAGCTTTGAGGTTAGGGTTGAGATTAGGATTAGGGGTGTGTTAGATTTAGGGTTTTGATTAGGGCTATGGAGGAGATTAGGGTTGTTTTAGGGGTAGGGTTGTGATTATCGTTAGGGTTGTGATTAGGATTATGGATCGGGTTGGGATTAGGGTTAGGGGTGTGTTGGGGTTAGGATTGGAGTTAGAATTGGGGATTTTCCACTGTTTAGGTACATCAGGGGGTCTCCAAACACGACAGCCAATTTTGCGCTCAAAAAGTCAAATGGTGCTCACTCCCTTCTGAGCTCTGCCATGCGCCCAAACAGTGGTTTACCCCCACATATGGGGGATCAGCGTACTCGGGATAAAATGGACAACAACTTTTGGAGTCCAATTTCTCCTGTTACCCTTGTGAAAATAAAAACTTTGGGGCTAAAAAATCTTTTTTGTGGAAAAAAATATATATTTTATTTTCACGACTCTGCATTATAAACTTTAGGGAAGCACTTGGGCATTCAAAGTTCTCACCACACATCTAAATAAGTTCCTTGGGGGGTCTAGTTTCCAAAATGGGGTCACTTGTGGTGGGTTTCTACTGTTTAGGTACATCAGGGGCTCTGCAAACGCAACATAACGCCTGCAGACCGTTCTATCAAAGTCTGCATTCCAAAACGGCGCTCCTTCCCTTCTGAGCTCTGCCATGCACCCAAACAGTAGTCTGTTTACCACATATGGGGTATCAGTCTACTCAGGATAAATTGCACAATAAATTTTGGGGTCCAATTTCTCCTGTTACGCTTGTGAAAGTAAAAATTTGGGAATGAAAAGATAATTTTTGTGGAAAAAATATGATTTATTTTATTTTCATGGCTCTACATTATAAACATCTGTAAAGCAGTTCGGGGTTCATAGTGCTCACCACACATTTAGATAAGCTCTTTGGGGGGTCTAGTTTCCAAAATGGGGTCACTTGTGGGGGATTTCTACTGTTTAGGTACATCAGGAGCTCTGCAAATGCAACATGACGCCCGCAGACCATCCCATCAAAGTCTGCATTCCAAGCGGCGCTCCTTCCTTTCCGAGCCCTGATGGGTGCCAAAACAGTGCTCCCCCCCACATATTTGGTATCAGCATACTCAGGACAAACTGGTCAACAGATTTTGGGGTCCAATGTCTCCTGTTACCCTTGAGAAAATAAAAAATTGCAGGCTAAAAATCATTTTTGAGGGAAAAAAGGATTTTTTATTTTCACGGCTCTACTTTATAAACTTCCGTGAAGCACCTGGGGGTTTAAAGTGCTCACCACACATCTAGATAAGTTCCTTATGGGGTCTAGTTTCCAAAATGGTGTCACTTGAGGGGGGTTTCCACTGTTTAGGCACATAAAGGGCTCTCCAAACGCAACATGGCGTCTGATCTCAATTCCAGCCAATTCTACATTGAAAAAGTAAAACGGCACTCCTCTTCCAAGCTCTGCGGTGCGCCCAAACAGTGGTTTACCCCCACATATGGGGTATCGACGTACTCAGGAGAAGTTGCACAACAACTTTTGAGGTCTAATTTCTCCTGTTTCCCTTGTGAAAATAAGAATTTGTGGGTGAAAAGATCATTTTTGTGTAAACAAATGCGATTTTTTATTTTCACGGCTCTACGTTATAAACTTCTGTGAATCACTTGGGGGTTCAAAGTGCTCACCACACATCTAGATAAGTTCCTTAAGGGGTCTAGTTTCCAAAATGGTGTCACTTGTGGAGCGTTTCCACTGTTTAGGCACATCAGGGGCTCTCTAAACGTGACGACATGGCATCCGATCTCAATTCCAGCCAATTCTGCATTGAAAAAGTCAAACGGTGCTCCTTCTCTTTCAAGCTCTGTGGTGCGCCCAAAAAGTGGTTTACCCCCACATATGGGGTATTGACGTATTCAGGAGAAATTGCATAACAAAATTTATGGTTACATTTCTGTTTTCACACTTGTGAAAATAAAAAAAATTGTTCTGAAGTAAAATGTTCATTTTTTCCTTCCACATTGTTTCAGTTCCAGTGAAGCACGTAAAGGGTTAATAAACTTCTTGAATGTGGTTTTGAGCACCTTGAGGGGTGCAGTTTTTAGTATGGTGTTACGCTTGGTTATTTTCTATCATATAGACCCCTCAAAATGACTTCAAATGTGATGTGGTCCCTAAAAAAATGGTGTTGTAAAAATGAGAAATTGCTGGTCAATTTTAAGCCTTATAACTCCCTAACAAAAAAAAATTGTTTCTAAAATTGTGCTGATGTAAAGTAGACATGTGGGAAATGTTATTTATTAACTATTTTTTGTGACATATCTCTCTGATTTAAAGGCATAAAAATACAAAGTTTGAAAATTGGAAAATTTTAAAAATTTTCGCCATATTTCCATTTTTTTCACAAATAATCGCAAGAAATATCGAAGAAATGTTACCACTAACATGAAGTACAATATGCCACGAAAAAACATTCTCTGAATCAGCGGTATCTGTTAAAGCGTTCCAGAGTTATAACCTCATAAAGTGACGGTGGTCAGAATTGTAAAAATTGGCTCGGTCATTAAGTACCAAATTGGCTCTGTCACTAAGGGGGTAATAGAACAAGTTTTACAACCCTATGTTATCTTTTATTACTCACCTAATTGTTTATAACAATAAACCTCTTCCAATAAATTGTTAAAAATTACCCCAAATAAAAATAATATTGTAGAATAAAACCGCAGATATATTTATCAAATATACTCTTGGATTGACGTCTTCAATAACTCAGCAGCGCGGAAGATATCCACAAAATTCCTTCTGACACAGATATCTGGTGGTTACCTTGTAGCGTGTGGATATGCAGCAACTGAACAATACAACTGAAACCGCATACTACTAATGGATCAGTTTAGCACAATTTGATAATAATACCTATGCTTTTTGGATAAGTACCTATTTTGTGCGGTTATCTCCCCAGTATGTTGGTGCAGCACCCCAGAGTCCTGGTCATTGCAGTAATGTTATTCTTCCACCAGGGGGAGTGATGTTACGTCTGAAGGCAATGAAGGAGATCTTCTGTCCAGGTATCACAACCACAAAACACACTTCACACTCCAGTCCGCCAGGGGGAGCTAAGCTTCTATCTATTAGGGCACTCCTCACACTTAGGTAAAGCTGGTGGGTTGGTTAGGAAGTTAGACAGAAGCTGACTGGAGGGAGTAGGAGATAGTCAGTGAGTCCCGAACGAGTTTGGCAGAGGCTGGTTGGAGTGGGTTCCAGCCAGCTCCAGACTGCGGCCTGTGGAAGACGAGGGTACACGGAGCTGTGCCTGCATCCCATGCGGAAGCATCCCAAGAAGGAGACATTGAAAGGAATTGTGTTGCTGTGAGTGAGCAATGAAGTCATAGCAACAGGAGAGGAACATCAGCGGGAAACCAGCTAGAAGCAAGCTGCCTCCTTCTGAAGCGCAGTACCAGTAGCCAGAACACCGAGGGAGTAAGGATCTCTGTGCCGTTACTTCAGAGACTGGCAGGACAGTTGATTCCACGTTGGCTGCCCTATCATATACCCAGGAGGCAGGGTGGCAACTTGTGGGGGCCGGGGCGTCTCTAGGGTCCCTATAAAAAGCCTCAGGCCACCAGTTATACGTGTTTGTCCTATCCGTCAGGGGGACAGAGAGAAAGAGACGTAACATCTACAATAGTTGTGAGGACCTTACCGAGTTGCTCAGCAGGGAGGGACTACAATGCCCAGGCGCTAGAGGAAGGCTATTGAATTCCACCTGGATAAGGGGACTCTGGATTTGCCTTCAGACTGGCCGGACTCTGCCGACCCTGTGGTCCCTACCCTGGACTGTGGATGCTAAAGCCTTCAGTAAAGGTAAAGAGACTGCAACCTTGTGTTCTTGTTATTAACTGCGCCTTACATCATCCACCATCCACCATCTACACTCTGGGAAGCCCTGGGGACATACTTCACCTGTGGGAAGGTATACCATCTAGCTGCCATAACATCACCCCAGCGGACCTCTAAGCAGCGTCGGTCACCCTGACCGAATACCACAGGTGGCGTCACGAACATTATCCATTTAAAGACCTTTCCCCCACACTTTACAGCGGACGTTCCCCTAGGGCCACGGGCTGGGTCCGCCACCGTGACATCCCCACCGAGAACAGAAGTGCCCAGATCCGAGTACCCCATACCCCTTGGGGGCGCTGCATTGGTTCCTTTTGGAGGTGCTAGAGTTCAAATACTCTTCCTCTCTGAAGAGAGGATTTACATATTTAACTGCCAGATTAAAATTAGATTTTTGGACTTTGCACAAGTTAAAATTGTATTAAACGTAGATGTGGTGTATTTACATTTTTGTTGGTGTCACACTTTTAGCCACCAATATAAATTTTTATGCATTTTTTACAAAAAATAAGGTGTTTGAAAGTGCTCAGAATGATTTTCACACTCTTGTCTACTTTCAGGAAATATTTAGGCATGGGAGCTTTATATTAAGTTATTAATTGACAATTTAGGTTTTCTTTGTAAATGTGAAAAGTGTTGTGAATTCTGTGGCAGAGCTCCCTCCTGTGGTCACAAGTGGTACTTCGGCTGATTCTCTCTGTGAGCTTCTGTTGGTGGAGGAAAGTAGTATTGCGGCTTCTGAGTTTCCTACCTCAGGTGATGTGGTGAGGTCGTTAGGTACTGCTCTACTTAACTCCACCTAATGCTTTGATCCTGGCTTCCTGTCAATGTTCCAGTGTTGGACTTGTTTTTCCCTGGATCATTCCTGTGGCCTGCTGCTCTGCATAGCTAAGTTCTTCTTTGCTATTTGTTTGCTATTTTTTCTGTCCAGCTTGTCTAATTGTTTTGCTGGAAGCTCTGGGACGCAAAGGGTGTACCTCTGTGCCGTTAGTTCGGTACGGAGGGTCTTTTTGCCCCTTTGCGTGGTTTTCTTTAGGGTTTTGTGTAGACCGCAAAGTTATCTTTCCTATCCTCGCTCTGTTAAGAAAGTCGGGCCTCACTTTGCTGAATCTATTTCATCCCTACGTTTGTCTTTTCATCTTACTCACAGTCATTATATGTGGGGGGCTGCCTTTTCCTTTGGGGTATTTCTCTGAGGCAAGGTAGGCTTATTTTCTATCTTCAGGCTAGTTAGTTTCTCAGGCTGTGCCGAGTTGCATAGGCAGAGTTAGGCGCAATCCACGGCTGCCTCTAGTGTTGTTTGGAGAGGATTAGGGATTGCGGTCAGCAGAGTTCCCACGTCTCAGAGCTCGTTCTATGATTTTGGGTTATTGTCAGATCACTGTATGTGCTCTGACCGCTATGTCCATTGTGGTACTGAATTGCCTATCATAACAGAAAAGTGAGCGAAAATTGTCTTGGTGACCAGATGAGCAAAATATCGAGAAACCCCTGAAAGCGAAAGGTTTAAAAGGCCAGCAATTTTTTTTGCAGGCGTATGTAATAATATGGCCATTGTGTTTATACATTTACTGCATTCATGTTTGTTATTCTACAGGGTAAATTCACAACTGCTAGTGACGTGTGGGCATTTGCAGTGACCTTATGGGAGATGATGACTTTCTGTCAAGAACAACCATATAGTGAGATGTCTGATGAGCAAGTGATTGAGAACACTGGCGAGTTTTTTCGAGATCAAGGGAAACAGGTACATATTTCAGATCAACTTTTTTTTGCATAATCTCCGTAACGTATGTAATTACAAGTAGATGAGTTAACATTTGATTTTATGACATTAATATTGTACGACTGTCATTTTGAAGATGTCAGGGTTAGTAATAATATAATAAATATAGTACAAGCATATATATTTTCTGTCTTGCCAGGTATACCTTCCTCAGCCAGTCATTTGTCCTGACAAGGTTTATAAGCTCATGTTGAGCTGTTGGAGAAGAGAAACCAAAGACCGGCCAAGCTTTCAAGACATTCATGAACTTTTGCAATCAGATCCTGGTCTAGAGGACTAATTTCAATCATAAAAAATAGCATGCAATCCTTTAAGAAATGGATCCCAGAATACAAGAATCTACAGTACACGGCACCTAAAATCTTGAAGATATTCCTTTCCCTGTGGACTTTCAACTCCTGACACCTGGAAAGTGATCATTTGTGAATAATCACAATTAAAAAATAATCTCTGCTTTCTTCAGCTTTGATAACGATCAAGAGATTTTTCTTCTTACAGCAATAAAGTTAAAGACTAAAAACATTTTGTTCATAACGGCTTGTGGTAGTTTATAACTGTAGGCATGGGTCCTGTAACAATGACCTTACAAACCAATGCCCAAAGGGTACAGTACTTCATTGTAATCGTAGAATAAATTATGACAACTTGCTAGACACTTTTTATGTATCATAAATGTAGACTATTTTTAAATGTTTAAAATGTAAATAATAGTTTCCTCTCTATATATAAAAATCCCAAAAAATTGGAGGCAGCACACCGTTTGTAGTGAAAAAGGAGCTATTTAATCATCCCAGAAAGCTTTGTGGGCTGATTAAATAGCTCCTTTGCACTACAAACGGTGTGCTGCCGCCAATTTTTTGGGATTTTTATAATTGAGGTTTGGTATTTGCCTGGGGGGCTCTGCACCCGGACTCTTCCTTTGTGCTGCTCTAATTCTCTCTCTCTCTCTCTCTCTCTCTCTCTATATATATATATACATATATATATATATACAGCTCTGGCAAAAATTAAGAGACCACTGCAAAATATTCAGTTTATCTGATTTTTCTCTGTATAGGTATATTTTTGAGTAAAATGTAAATTCTTCTTTTATTCTATAAACTTCTGACAACATGGCTCTGAATTTCCAAGCAATACATTTTGTATTTTTTTCTGAAAATGAGAAATGATCAAAATTAAAAAAAGACAATATTATCAGACCTCAAATAATGCAAAGAAAACAAGTTCATAATCATTTAGAAACAATAAAACTAATGTTTTAGCTCAGGAAGAGTTCAGAAATCAATATTTTGTGGAATAACCATGATTTTTAATCACAGCTTTCATGTGTCTTGGCATGCTTTCCACCAGTCTTTCACACTGCAATTTAAGCAGTTCTTCTTTGTCTAATGGCTTGTGACTATCCATCATCCTCCTGATTACATTCCAGAGGTATTCAATGGGGTTCAGGTCTTGAGATTGGGCTGCCCATGACAGGGTTTCGATGTGGTGGTCTCTTAATGTTTACCAGGGCTGTGTGTGTATATATGTATATATATATATATATATATATATATATATATATACTGTATATATATATATATATATATATATATACATATATATACACTGTGTGTATATATATATATATATACTGTATATATATACACTATATATATATACACTGTATATACACATATATATATATATATATATACACACAAAAAGAAGTGTGAAACAACTGAAAATATATCTTATATTCTTTACATTGAATTAGTTGTTGGGTTTAACAATTGGTTCCCATCTATAAACTACAGCCTTCAAATTGGTGGTGAAATAAGCGGCTTATATTGTTCAGCTCTCTGAAAAATTCTGAGATCTGTTACATCTTATGATTATATACATTTTATGCTTGTATATGCGCTTCCCTATTCCTGTTTATTTAATGTGTTTATTTTGCTTAGTTCTAGATGATGTTTAGATCTGGGTTTTTTTTTTCTTGAATATCTTTACCTGGTTAAATATCTAAAAAGCAAGACATTTACCTAGAAGAAGCAAGGTTGGCCTTTTTATAACTGTTCCTAGATAGAGTAGTAATATTAATCCCCATTACAGGCAGTCCTGATGCATTTTCACCAGTTGAGGGATGCTATTGTGTGAAGTCAGTGAAAAAGACGTATTGGTGGGTCACTAAGGGGGTAAAGTAGACGTGTGGGAAATGTTATTCATTAACTATTTTGTGTTATATGACTCTCTGATTTAACAGCACAAAAATTAAAAGTTTGAAAATTGCTAAATTTTTGCCAAATTTTTTCAGTTGTTTTCATAAATAAACACAAATCTTTTCGAAGAAATTTTACCATTAACATGAAATACAATATGTCAAGAATAAACAATCTCAGAATCAGTGGGCTATAACCAGAGCTATAACCTCATAAAGTAACAGAGGTCAGAACTGTAAAAATTGGATTGGTCATTAAGGTCAAAATTGGCTCTGTCACTAAGGGGTTAAACACCCTTCACCGTTCAGTATAGTTGTAATATTATCTTTTTTGGGGGGGTTGATACAATCACAGTAATATCAAATTTATATAGGTTATTAGTTTATATGGTTTGCTACTTTTGCACAAGAAATTTCTTTAAAAAAAACAACAAAACCTGTGCTGGCAGTGGTGTTATGTCCATTTGTCCGCTGTGTAACAGCCAGCTGCTGCTGCGGATTGCATAGGTACAACTCCGTTGCCTGTTCCATCCATCATGGGTAATTGTACGCACAACTGTGGAAAATCAGATGCAATCTGGAGGTATCGTTATGTTCATTTCTGGGAAAGGGTTAATATTGCAATTCCAATATTACGCTATTATTTGAAACCCAAACCAAACAATATTGATTAAATTCTAAATTGTTCAAATGTAGGATTATCAGTACAGAGGACTAGGTTCTGCACTGTTCACTCAATTTATTCAATGAACTTGCAAGTATAAAGATGTATAGAATTCTACTTACTAAAGTATAATAAATCAGATATATATTGTGACTACATTCAACATATATACCCAGAGTTTTTACTGCTTTTTCTCATTCATCTTATTTCTGCTGTTAAGTTTAGAGAATGCAGACGATAATCAGAGGTCAGTAAACGATAGAAGAGGTTTACTAATGTAAATATAATGGATGTATCAAACGGAAGCTTCGGTTTTGCTCGTTAACATTGTAAAGTTTTGCTGCTTAACAGGTTTATATACATTGTACTACACATTGTATGTGTGCATACTGTTGCTGTGCATGCTACTTTAGCTGCTTTTGTTGTAGATTCAACTGTGTTTTTATTAATGATTTGAATGAAAATGTACAGAATAAACTTGCAGAAAAATTGCGATTTCTTGCAAACGGAGTTGTAATTGTTCTTAAGAAACCAGTTTACTACAGGTGAGACCATGGATCTGAGCAAACTGAGCATTCACCATATTGGCTCCTAACCCACTATCCAGGAGGACAGATATTGTCTCAGTTTCCATACCTAGAACCACTTCTACAGGTAGGATAAACTGAGACACACCTGTGGAGGAGATATACACACCCAGGTTGTAATCCTACACACAACCATGGTTCAGAAATTTTCTGATGGTTTCTGGTTTTTAGGTATAGATGGACCAACCCCAATAAAATAACCCTTTTTGCCATAGCAACAGCATACCCCCATCTTGTGGCGAACCACAGAAAACCCATAAAGGAGAGAAGCCCTCCTAGCTGGATAGGTTTTTTTTAGAGCACACCGGGAAAACTTGAGTCCTAGGAAGTACAACAGGGGGAGGGGTCACTACCGGTCTATCACAGAGGCATCTGTCTATACATATGGCAAGAGCCATGGCAGCCTCAAACAACGCTGGAGTTTCGTACAGCACCAATGCATCTTTTAACTGTTCATACAAGCCCTGACAAAATTGACTCCTAAGGGCGGGTCATTCCATGGATCATCTATGGAATTCTGAACAAATTTCCTCTGGTCAGTTTCCCTACTGGATCTAACATAGTTTAGATTCCGCAAGGGAGACCCAATCCGGGTCATCATAAACGAGGCCAAGAGCCCCAAAAAATCCATCCACTGACTGGAGTGACATTGAGTGGGATGGGAGTGAGAAGTGTTGTGAATTCTGTTGTCGGGCTCCCTCCTGTGGTCATGAAGGGTACTTCGGCTGGTTCTATCCATGGAATTCCTCTGGTGGCTGTGGGTGTTTCTGAGTTTCCTTCCACAGGTGACGAGGTTAATTTGTTAGCTGGCTGCTCTATTTAACTCCACTTAGATCTTTGCTCCATGCCACCTGTCAATTTTCCAGTATTGGTCTTGTTCACTCCTGGATCGTTCTTGTGACCTGTCTTCCCAGTAGAAGCTAAGTGCCTGCCTGTTTTTCTCTGGTTTGCTATTTTTCTGTCCAGCTTGCTATTTTGTTGTTGTCTTGCTTGCTGGAAGCTCTGGGACGCAGAGGGAGCGCCTCCGCACCGTGAGTCGGTGCGGAGGGTCTTTTTGCGCCCTCTGCGTGGTCTTTTTGTAGGTTTTTGTGCTGACCACAAAGCTACCTTTCCTATCCTCGGTCTGTTCAGTAAGTCGGGCCTCACCTTGCTAAATCTATTTCATCTCTGTGTTTGTATTTTCATCTTTACTCACAGTCATTATATGTGGGGGGCTGCCTTTTCCTTTGGGGAATATCTCTGAGGCAAGGTAGGCTTTATTTTTCTATCTTCAGGGCTAGCTAGTTTCTTAGGCTGTGCCGAGTTGCATAGGGAGCGTTAGGAGCAATCCACGGCTATTTCTAGTGTGTGTGATAGGATTAGGGATTGCGGTCAGCAGAGTTCCCACGTCCCAGAGCTCGTCCTTTATTATCAGTAACTACCAGGTCATTCCGTGTGCTCTTATCCACCAGGTCCATTATTGTCCTGACCACCAGGTCATAACAGAGAAGGCCCAGGATTGAGGATCTCCTTGAAGGAGGCAGACAACAATCCCCACCCTCTGTAACTCACTCCCAGATGACCGCGAATGAAGCCCAAAATGGAGCTTACAGGCTTCCCGGAACATGATAATTTTGTCCCAACCTCTTGAAAACCAGGAAGTGGCACTTTAGGTACAGGTCCAGCTGTCTGGTGTGAAGAAACCTTAGACCATAGGTCTGACAGCTCACAAGACAAACCCCGCAGCTTCCTCGCAAGGCTAGCGACAGGATCGATGTCAAGATAAAAAATTAGATCTGTGAAAATGTCACATTATGACAGTCTTCGATAAAGAAGGGAGGTCTCAAATTGTTCCTGGAACTGGAACCCTAACAGTCCCTGTCTCGGAGGTACTGTTAAAGGTAGAGAGGCCGAAGTGTTATGGACTGGTGGTTTAGGAGCAACATGGGACGAGCTCTGAAGGAGGTGGTACCTGTACTGACCGCAGTCCCTAAGCTCAACACAACACTAGAAGTAGCCGTGGGATGCTCCTGTCACTCCCTAGGCACCTCGTCACAGCCTGAGAACTAACTACCCCTAAAGATAGAAACAGGAAAACTATCTTGCCTCAGAGAAAATCCCCAAAGGATAGAAAGCCCACCAAAATAATGACTGTGAGTGGAGAGGGAAAAGACATACACAGAATGAAACCAGGATGTAGCACAGGAGGCCCGTCTAGCTAGATAGATAAGACAGGATAGAATACTGTGCTGTCAGTATTAAAAACTACAAAAATCCACACAGAGTTTACAAAAATCTCCACACCTGACAAAAGGTGTGGAGGGTAAATCTGCTTCCCAGAGCTTCCAGCTTAAGTGAATTAATCCATACTAACAAGCTGGACAAAACATAGAATGCACAGAACAAATAAGTCCACAACATGTGGACAGAAAAGGGCAAAGCAAGGACTTAACTTTGCTGAACTGGTCAGGATATCAGGGAAATCCAAGAGAGATGTGAATCCAACCAGGAACCATTAACAATTGGCACTGGCTGAAGAGAAGAGCCAGGCATAAATAGCCGAGCAGAAAGACAATCAGTGGAAGCAGCTGCAAACTGCTAAATCCAAGGAGCACCATAAGAGGAAAGACCTCCACTATTCTAAACAATATATCGACCAATACCTTGCATACATTGTTATGTTTTTGGTGCACTGTATATTTTTTCCAGGGTGAGACTGGGCCCTAGATGGCTCTGTACACTGTGGCCTCTGTTCGCACAGGATGCATTATGGTAAGCCCGCTATATGGCGTCATTAATAGGCTTTGAGCCATATACTTTGCATTCCTGTGTGAACAAGCCACATACAGACTATTTGTTTGCACAGGTGCACCAAGCGGCCAATACCTCATTGTAGGGTGGCTGCATTATCGGTATTATTGCACCTGTGTATTTGCCATCTTAACTTGGGTCCGCTGCACCCTGGTTAGTGCAATTGTTGGAGGCCTTGAACAGGTAAGCATCTTTGCCTGTATACTGGTGTTTTTTTGTTTAGAATAGTGGAGGTCTTTCCTCTTTTGGTGTTTTTTTTAGATTAGGACTGCCAATATGTAAGGACCCTTGACGTGGGTTGGCAGCTTAAATATTGTGGCCATAATATCGACCAATACCTTGCATACATTTTTATGTTTTTGGTGCACTGTATATTTTTTCCAGGGTGAGGCTGGGCCCTAGATGGCTCTGTACACTGTGGCCTCTGTTCTCACAGGATGCATTATGGTAAGCCCGCTATATGGCGTCATTAATAGGCTTTGAGCCATATACTTTGCATTCCTGTGTGAGCACGCCACATACAGACTATTTGTTTGCACAGGTGCACCAAGCAGCCAATTCCTCATTGTAGGGTGGCTGCATTATCGGTATTATTGCACCTGTGTATTTGCCATCTTAACTTGGGTCCGCTGCACCCTGGTTAGTGCAATTGTTGGAGGCCTTGAATAGGTAAGCATCTTTGCCTGTATACTGGTGTTTTTTTAAATCCAAGGAGCAGCCATACCACTTAAATCCACCGGAGGGAGCCCAAGAGCAGAACTCACAAAAGTGCCACTTACAACCACCGGAGGGAGCCCAAGAGCGGAATTCACAACACCGAAGTCTCCGACCTTACTATGCGCCTGTTAATGCCCTAAGCTGTCCCCCCTCCCTCTCCCAGGAGGCATGGGACAGATATATTAATGTATAACATGTAAGACAAAAAGGTAGAACAAAAAGCATCTTACATACAAAAACTCTCACCAAGGGTAGAGACTAATAAAGGGAAGGATAGGAAGGTACAAACAAAATGGGAATAAGATAATGGAGAAAGCATACACCCAAAACCAGCAAACAACAATCTCCAGCAGCAATTACGAACTTCAACTTCAGCACACCAACTGAGAAGGTTTGGCCAGGTTTTATAGAGAGAGAAAATGAGCAGGTCAGGAGCAGCTGTGACATAGATCTGCGTGTCTCTAACCAGCAAACAAAGAGTCGTTAGCCTCATCATCGTGGAGGGAAACAAGTTCGATTTAATATGAGGAACAAAACACACTGGCTAAATGGAAAATCTGCGATTCACAGTACGTAAAGATCGTCTAACCCCAGATCTCCCAGGATGACCTGAGACACTTGTGACAGCGCCCCAATGGAGAGTATTAACCCCTTCCCGACCTTTGACGCCACGTAGGCGTCATGAAAGTCGGTGCCAATCCGACCCATGACGCCTATGTGGCGTCATGGAAAGATCCCGTCCCTGCAGATCGGGGGAAAGGTTTAACTCCCATTTCACCCGATCTGCAGGGACAGGGGGAGTGGTAGTTTAGCCCAGGGGGGGTGGCTTCACCCCCCTGTGGCTATGATCGCTCTGATTGGCTGTTGAAAGTGAAACTGCCAATCAGAGCGATTTGTAATATTTCACCTATTAAAACTGGTGAAATATTACAATCCAGCCATGGCCGATGCTGCAATATCATCGGCCATAGCTGGAAACACTAATGTGCCCCCACCCACCGATCGCCCCCCCAAGCCACCGATCTGTCCGGTACACTGCTCCGGCTCCCCTCCGTCCTGTGCTCCGCTCCCCCGTGCTCTTGTCCGCTCCCCCCGTGCTCCAATCACCCCCCCGTGCTCCGATCCAACCCCCCTGCACTCCGATCCAACCCCCCCGTGCATCATCCACCCCCCCGTGCTCCGATCCACTCCCCCCCGTGCTCCATTCCACCCCCCGTGCTCCGTTCCACCCCCCCGTGCTCCGTTCCACCCCCCCACCCACGCTCCGATCCCACCCCCCATGCTCCAATTCCCCCCGCCCCATCATACTTACCGATCCTGCCGGGGTCCGTCCGTCTTCTCCCTGGGTGCCGCCATCTTCCAAAATGGCGGGCGCATGCGCAGTGCGCCCGCCGAATCTGCCGGCAGATTCGTTCCAAACTGCATTTTGATCACTGAGATATAATCTATCACAGTGATCAAAATAAAAAAAATAATAAATAACCCCCCCCCCCCCTCTGTCAACCCCATAGGTAGGGACAATAAAAAAATAAAGAATTTTTTTTTTCCACTAAGGTTAGAATAGGGTTAGGGTTAGGGCTAGGGCTAGGGCTAGGGTTAGGGTTAGGGCTAGGGTTAGGGTTAGGGCTAGGGTTAGGCTTAGGGCTAGGGTTAGGGTTTCGGTATGTGCACACGTATTCTGTTCCTCTGCGGATTTTTCCGCTGCGGATTTGATAAATCCGCAGTGCTAAACCGCTGCGGATTTATGGCGGATTTACCGCGGTTTTTCTGCGCATTTCACTGCGGTTTTACAACTGCGATTTTCTATTGGAGCAGTTGTAAAACCGCTGCGGAATCCGCAGAAACAAGTGACATGCTGCAGAATGTAAACTGCTGCGTTTCCGTGCAGTTTTTCTGCAGCATGTGTACAGCGATTTTTGTTTCCCATAGGTTTACATTGAACTGTAAACTCATGGGAAACTGCTGCGGATCCGCAGCGTTTTCCGCAGTGTGTGCACATACCTTTAGAATTATGCTATGTGCACACGGTGCGGATTTGGCTGCGGATCCGCAGCGGATTGGCCGCTGCGGATTCGCAGCAGTGTTCCATAAGGTTTACAGTACCATGTAAACCTATGGAAAACTAAATCCGCTGTGCCCATGGTGCGGAAAATACCGCGCGGAAACGCTGCATTGTATTTTCCGCAGCATGTCAATTCTTTGTGCGGATTCCGCAGCGTTTTACACCTGTTCCTCAATAGGAATCCACAGGTGAAATCCGCACAAAAAACGCTGGAAATCCGCGGTAAATCCGCAGGTAAAACGCAGTGCCTTTTACCTGCGGATTTTTCAAAAATGATGCTGAAAAATCTCACACGAATCCGCAACGTGGGCACATAGCCTTAGGGTTAGGGTTGGAATTAGGGTTGTGGTTAGTAGGGTTGAGCGAAACGGGTCGAACATTTTCAAAAGTCGCCGACTTTTGGCGAAGTCGAGTTTCATGAAACCCGATCCGACCCCTGTGCGTTGTCGGCCATGCGGTACGCGACTTTCGTGCCAAAGTCGCGTTTCAATGACGCGAAAAGCACCATTTCTCAGCCAATGAAGGTAAACGCAGAGTGTGGGCAGCGTGATGACATAGGTCCTGGTCCCCACCATCTTAGAGAAGGGCATTGCAGTGATTGGCTTGCTGTCCGCGGCGTCACAGGGGCTATAAAGGGGCGTTCCCGCCGACCGCCATCTTACTGCTGCTGATCTGAGCTTAGGGAGAGGTTGCTGCCGCTTCGTCAGAAGCAGGGATAGCGTTAGGCAGGGTCCATTAACCACCAAACCGCTTGTGCTGTAGCGATTTCCACTGCCCAACACCACCATCGGTGTGCAGGGACAGTGGAAGCTCCTTTTTTTTTTTTCCCCCTCAGCGCTGTAGCTCATTGGGCTGCCCTAGAAGGCTCCCTGATAGCTGCATTGCTGTGTGTACGCCGCTGTGCAAACCAACTGCTTTTTTCAAAGCACAAATCCTCTTGTTCCTTCCTTTCTGCACAGCTATCTTGTTTGTTTGTCCACACTTTTTATTTAATTTGTGCATCAGTCCACTCCTTATTGCTGCCTGCCATACCTGGCTGAGATTACTGCAGAGAGATAGTAATTGAAGGACAGTTCCTTTTTTTTTTTTTTTTTTTGGTGGGAGATTAAGATTGGCATTTCTGCTAGAGTGCCATCCCTGTCTGTGTCATCTCTCACTCTGTGGGCCATAGAAAGCCTATTTATTTTTTTTGCTTGATTTGGCTTCTAAAATCTACCTGAAAAAATAACTACATCAATCAGTGGGAGAAAAATATTGGCCTCAGGGCTTGTGTGCCACTCCTGACTCCTGTGTGTGCCATCTGTCACTCAGTGGGCCATAGAGAGCCTATTATTTTTTTTGCTTGATTTGGGTTCTAAATTCTACCTGAAAAAATCAATAAATCAATCAGTGGGAGATTAATATTGGCCTTTGGGCTTGTGTGCCAGTCCTAAGCGTGCCATCTCTCTCTCTCACATAGTGGGCCATAGAAAGCCTATTTATTAATTTTTTTATTGGGTTTATAAATTTTCCCTGGAAAAAAAAAAAAAAGTGGGAGATTAATATTGGCCTCTGGGCTTGTGTGCCAGTCCTGAGCGTGCCATCTCTCTCACAAATAGTGTGCCATAGAAAGCCTATGTATTTTTTTGGTTGATTTGGGTTCTAAATTCTACCTGAAAAAATCAATAAATCAATCAGTGGGAGATTAATATTGGCCTTTGGGCTTGTGTGCCAGTCCTAAGCGTGCCATCTCTCTCTCTCACATAGTGGGTCATAGAAAGCCTATTTATTAATTTTTTATTGGGTTTATAAATTTTCCCTGGAAAAAAAAAAAAAAAAAGTGGGAGATTAATATTGGCCTCTGGGCTTGTGTGCCAGTCCTGAGCGTGCCATCTCTCTCACAAATAGTGTGCCATAGAAAGCCTATGTATTTTTTTGGTTGATTTGGTTTCTAAATTCTACCTGAAAAAATCAATAAATCAATCAGTGGGAGATAAATATTGGCCTCTGGGCTTGTGTGCCACTCCTGACTCCTGTGTGCGTCATCTCTCACTCAGTGGGCCCTAGAAAGGCTATTTTTTGTTTTATTTGTTTTCTAAATTCTCCCTGAAAAAATCATTTTATTTTATTTGGTTTCTAAATTATTCCTGAAAAAATCATTTTGTTTGTATTTTTTTTTCTCTAAAGTCTCCCTGAAAAAAAAAAAAAAAACAAATCTGTGGGAGATTCATATTGCCCTTTCTGCTTGTGTGCCAGTCTTGACTCCTGGGTGTGCCATCTCTCTCTCTCTCTCTCTCCAATTGTGGGCCATAGAAAGCCTATTAATTTTTTTGCTTGATTTGGGTTCCAAAATCTTCCTGAAAAAATCACTAAATCAATCAGTGGGAGATAAATATTGGCCTCTGGGCTTGTGTGCCACTCCTGACTCCTGTGTGCGTCATCTCTCACTCAGTGGGCCCTAGAAAGGCTATTTTTGTTTTATTTGTTTTCTAAATTCTCCCTGAAAAAATCATTTTATTTTATTTGGTTTCTAAATTATTCCTGAAAAAATCATTTTGTTTGTATTTTTTTTTCTCTAAAGTCTCCCTGAAAAAAAAAAAAAAACACAAATCTGTGGGAGATTCATATTGCCCTTTCTGCTTGTGTGCCAGTCTTGACTCCTGGGTGTGCCATATCTCTCTCTCTCTCTCTCTCTCCAATTGTGGGCCATAGAAAGCCTATTAATTTTTTTGCTTGATTTGGGTTCCAAAATCTTCCTGAAAAAATCACTAAATCAATCAGTGGGAGATAAATATTGGCCTCTGGGCTTGTATGCCACTCCTGACTCCTGTGTGCGTCATCTCTCACTCAGTGGGCCCTAGAAAGGCTATTTTTTGTTTTATTTGTTTTCTAAATTCTCCCTGAAAAAATCATTTTTTTTAATTTGGTTTCTAAATTATTCCTGAAAAAATCATTTTGTTTGTATTTTTTTTCTCTAAAGTCTCCCTGAAAAAAAAAAAAAAACACAAATCTGTGGGAGATTCATATTGCCCTTTCTGCTTGTGTGCCAGTCTTGACTCCTGGGTGTGCCATCTCTCTCTCTCCAATTGTGGGCCATAGAAAGCCTATTAATTTTTTTGCTTGATTTGGGTTCCAAAATCTTCCTGAAAAAATCACTAAATCAATCAGTGGGAGATAAATATTGGCCTCTGGGCTTGTGTGCCACTCCTGACTCCTGTGTGCGTCATCTCTCACTCAGTGGGCCCTAGAAAGGCTATTTTTTGTTTTATTTGTTTTCTAAATTCTCCCTGAAAAAATCATTTTTTTTTATTTGGTTTCTAAATTATTCCTGAAAAAATCATTTTGTTTGTATTTTTTTTTTTTCTAAAGTCTCCCTTTTAAAAAAAAAAACACAAATCAGTGGGAGATTAATATTTACATTTGCGCTTGAGTGACAGTCCTGCGTGTGTGGCATCTCTCTCATTTGTTGCCAACAACAACAGAGTGTGTAACATTGTGGCTGATTTTCGTTGTGGTCTCACCCACCTGTAAAGGGGTAGCTAAATCATACTGAAGTTATAGCTCACCGTGTAAGTTGTGTGACAGCAACAAATACCGTTAGTTTGTTAACGTTTTTAAAACAATGAGGAAGTCTGGTGGAAGAGGTCGTGGCCGGGGGCGTTCATTGTCAGCTGGTAATGAGGGTAGTGGTAGTGGTGGAGCATCAGGTGGTCGTGGGAAAAAAAATATTGCACCTAAGTCTGGAGCTGTGGAGCCAGGTTCGTCGTCTGGCTACACAAGGCCTCGAACGCTCCCTTTTCTGGGAGTAGGAAAACCGCTTTTAAAGCCGGAGCAGCAAGAGCAAGTTTTGGCTTATCTTGCTGACTCAGCCTCTAGCTCTTTTGCCTCCTCTCGTGAAACTGGTAAAAGTAAAAGCAGCGCGTCGTTAGTGGATGTTCACGGTCAGGGACAAGTTGCTTCCTTGTCCTCTTCAGCAAAAACAACAACAGAGAAGAATGCAGCAGGCGACACAACGGGTTACTCCATGGAGCTCTTTACACATACCGTCCCTGGCTTAGAAAGTGAAGCAGTTAACAGTGCATGCCCATTACAAGTTGAATCTGACATGGAGTGCACTGATGCACAGCCACAGCCAGACTACTATGCTGGTCCTTTGACTCAGACCACAACATTGCCCTCGCAGGGTGCTGATCAAGAATCAGACCCTGATGAGACTATGTTGCCCCATCACGAACGCTATACCACCGACCGACACGGTGACACAGACGAAGTTGCACACGAGCTACAAGAAGAGGTAATAGATGACTCAGTTCTTGACCCCGATTGGCAGCCATTGGGGGAACAGGGTGCAGGCGGCAGCAGTTCTGAAGCGGAGGAGGAGGGGCCGCAGCAGGCATCAACATCGCAACAGGTTCCATCTGCCGGGCCCGTATCTTGACCAAAACGCGTGGCAAAGTCAAAACCTGTTGGAGGACAGCGTGGCCATCCGGTTAAAGCTCAGTCTGCAATGCCTGAAAAGGTATCCGATGCTAGAAAGAGTGCAGTCTGGCATTTTTTTAAACAACATCCAATTGATCAGCGCAAAGTCATCTGTCAAAAATGTTCAACTAGCTTAAGCAGAGGGCAGAATCTGAAAAGTCTCAATACAAGTTGCATGCATAGACATTTAACCACCATGCATTTGCAA
Organism: Ranitomeya imitator; assembly: GCF_032444005.1. NCBI lineage: Eukaryota > Metazoa > Chordata > Amphibia > Anura > Dendrobatidae > Ranitomeya > Ranitomeya imitator. Next base: position 97,606,407 of record NC_091289.1, on the reverse strand, counting down.
GCTTGGACTAACTACCAAACGTCCCTTAAGGTTGTAGCACCCTCGGCCAATGAAGCTAGTCATCAACGCAACATCCCTTCCGGCAGTGTAGGGCCAACATTTTCTGCACCACCTGCAGTATCTGTGCAGGTTTCTTTGCCAGGCCAAAGCAGTCAGGGTCAGGGAATCACCAGTTTCGTAGTAGGAAACACTGCATCTAGGGCACCGGCGGCAACAATACCATCTCCCACCGTCTCTCAGTCTGCCATGTCCACCGGCACCCCCGCTAGTTCCACGATCTCCAGCTCTCCAGTCCAGCTCACCCTACATGAGACTATGGTTAGAAAAAGGAAGTACTTAGCCTCGCATCCGCGTACACAGGGTTTGAACGCCCACATAGCTAGACTAATCTCGTTAGAGATGATGCCCTACCGGTTAGTTGAAAGCGAAGCTTTCAAAGCCCTGATGGACTACGCTGTACCACGCTACGAGCTACCCAGTCGACACTTTTTTTCCAGAAAAGCCATTCCAGCCCTCCACCAGCATGTTAAAGAGCGCATCGTCCATGCACTCAGGCAATCTGTGAGCACAAAGGTGCACCTGACAACAGATGCATGGACCAGTAGGCATGGCCAGGGACGTTACGTGTCCATCACGGCACACTGGGTAAATGTGGTGGATGCAGGGTCCACAGGGGACAGCAAGTTTGGGACAGTTCTGCCTAGCCCACGGTCTAGGAAACAGTTGGCTGTAGCCGTTCGCACCCCCTCCTCCTCCTCCTCGTCCTCCTGCAGAAGCGAGACCTCGTCCACAGACCGCAGTCGCACAACCACTCCATTCGAAGCTGCCACTGTTGCACACCAGGTCTCCCATTATGGGGCAGCTACTGGCAAACGTCAGCAGGCTGTATTGGCTATGAAGTGTTTGGGCGACAACAGACACACCGCTGAAGTTCTGTCCGAGTTCTTGCAGAAATAAACGCAGTCGTGGCTGGGCACTGTAGATCTTGAGGCAGGCAAGGTAGTGAGTGATAACGGAAGGAATTTCATGGCTGCCATCTCCCTTTCCCAACTGAAACACATTCCTTGCCTGACTCACACCTTAAACCTGGTGGTGCAGTGCTTCCTGAAAAGTTATCCGGGGTTATCCGACCTGCTCCTCAAAGTGCGTGGACTTTGCTCACATATCCGCCGTTCGCCCGTACACTCCAGCCGTATGCAGACCTATCAGCGTTCTTTGAACCTTCCCCAGCATCGCCTAATCATAGACGTTGCAACAAGGTGGAACTCAACACTGCACATGCTTCAGAGACTGTGTGAACAGAGGCGGGCTGTTATGTTTTTGTGGGAGGATACACATACACGGGCAGGCAGTAGGATGGCAGACATGGAGTTGTCAGGTGTGCAGTGGTCGAAGATTCAAGACATGTGTCAAGTCCTTCAGTGTTTTGAGGAATGCACACGGCTGGTTAGTGCAGACAACGCCATAATAAGCATGAGCATCCCCCTAATGCGTCTGCTGATGCAAAGTTTGACGCACATAAAGGATCAGGCGTCTGCAGCTGAGGAAGAGGAAAGCCTTGATGACAGTCAGCCATTGTCTGGCCAGGGCAGTGTACAGGACGAGGTAGCGGGCGAAGAGGAGGAGGAAGACGAGGAGGATGATGGGGATGATTATATTTTTAATGAAGAAGCTTTTCTGGGGCCAGTGGAAATTGTTGGCGCGGCAAGGCCGGGTTCTGGTTTTTGGAGGAACACAAGTGACGTGGATTTGCCTGAAACTGCCCCTCAACCAAGCACAACCACACATTTGAGAACTGGAACTTTGGCCCACATGGCGGATTATGCCTTACGTATCCTCAAAAGGGACACACGCATAACAAAAATGATGAACGATGACGATTACTGGTTGGCCTGCCTCCTTGATCCTCGCTATAAAGGCAAATTGCAAAATATAATGCCACATGAGAACTTGGAACTAATATTAGCAACCAAACAATCAACTCTTGTTGACCGTTTGCTTCTGGCATTCCCTGCACACAGCGCCCGTGAACGTTCTCACACGAGCTGCAGGGGCCAGCAGACCAGAGGTGTTAGAGGGGCAGAAATCAGAAGTGGCATTGGCCAGAGGGGTTTTCTGACCAGGTTGTGGAGTGATTTTGCTATGACCGCAGACAGGACAGGTACTGCAGCATCAATTCAAAGTGACAGGAGACAACATTTGTCCAGTATGGTTACTAACTATTTTTCATCCCTTATCGACGTTCTCCCTCAACCGTCATTCCCATTTGATTACTGGGCATCCAAATTAGACACCTGGCCAGAATTGGCAGAATATGCATTGCAGGAACTTGCTTGCCCGGCAGCTAGTGTCCTATCAGAAAGAGTATTCAGTGCTGCAGGTTCAATACTAACAGAAAAAAGGACTCGTCTGGCTACCCAAAATGTAGATGATCTAACCTTCATTAAAATGAACCACAACTGGATTTCGAAATCTTTTGCCCCACCTTGCCCGGCTGACACCTAGCTTTCCTATGTAAAGGTCTTGCCTGTGGACTATTCTGAACGACTTTTCCAATCTCGTAATTTGCAGCACCTGATTGTCCAGCATCCAACATGTTAACACCTCCCTAAATGGCCAAAGTCCCCACACGGGGCCGTGGTATCGCCACTTGGCGCCAGCACCCGTGAGAGTACTGTTTGTCTGAAGAGGTGGGTGTGCCCGCTTTTGGTCGACGGCACTGCCACTAGGTCCCTCATAGTACAATAAAGTGTCTGGCGGTGGTGGTGCGCACCCAACGTCAGACACACCGTTGTAATATGAGGGGCCCTGGGCCTGTACCGCCGGCCACAAGACAGTCCCCCCCCAGCTCAAACAGTGCTCTACCACTTGCAAAATTTTCTCTCACAGCTCCACCAATGTTTAGTCTATGCGCTGACATCCTTCAATGCCTGGCACTGTCAATACCATTGTATTGACATTTTTGTTATGTTAGGCCTTCGAAGCCTGTCTGCGGTCCCTCCTTCCACTAGGCCTCCACTGACCTGTCTACTGCTGTCCGTGTTCCCCTGGAACTCATTGTAAATTGCCTACATCCCAATTTTTGTTATGTTAGGCCTTCGAAGCCTGTCTGTGGCCCGTTCTTTCCACTACTACTACACTGACCAGGCCACTGCTGCCCGTGTTCCCCTGGAACCAATTTTAAATTGCCTACAGCCATCCCAATTTATTATGTTAGGCCTTCGAAGCCTGTCTGCGGTCCCTCCTTCCACTAGGCCACCACTGACCTGTCTACTGCTGCCCGTGTTCCCCTGGAACCAATTGTAAATTGCCTACAGCCAGCCCAATTTATTATGTTAGGGCTTCGAAGCCTGTCTGCGGTCCCTCCTTCAATAGGCCTCCACTGACCTGTCTACTGCTGCCCGTGTTCCCCTGGAACCAATTGTAAATTGCCTACAGCCAGCCCAATTTATTATGTTAGGGCTTCGAAGCCTGTCTGCGGTCCCTCCTTCAATAGGCCTCCACTGACCTGTCTACTGCTGCCCGTGTTCCCCTGGAACCAATTGTAAATTGCCTACAGCCAGCCAAATTTATTATGTTAGGGCTTCGAAGCCTGTCTGCGGTCCCTCCTTCCACTAGGCCACCACTGACCTGTCTACAGCTGTCCGTGTTCCCCTGGAACCAATTGTAAATTGCCTACATCCCAATTTTTGTTATGTTAGGCCTTCGAAGCCTGTCTGCGGTCCCTCCTTCCACTAGGCCACCACTGACCTGTCTACTGCTGCCCGTGTTCCCCTGGAACCAATTGTAAATTGCCTACAGCCAGCCCAATTTATTATGTTAGGGCTTCGAAGCCTGTCTGCGGTCCCTCCTTCAATAGGCCTCCACTGACCTGTCTACTGCTGCCCGTGTTCCCCTGGAACCAATTGTAAATTGCCTACAGCCAGCCCAATTTATTATGTTAGGCCTTCGAAGCCTGTCTGCGGTCCCTCCTTCCACTAGGCCTCCACTGACCTGTCTACTGCTGCCCGTGTTCCCCTGGAACCAATTGTAAATTGCCTACAGCCAGCCCAATTTATTATGTTAGGCCTTCGAAGCCTGCCTGCGGTCCCTCCTTCCACTAGGCCTCCACTGACCTGTCTACTGCTGCCCGTGTTCCCCTGGAACCAATTGTAAATTGCCTACAGCCAGCCCAATTTATTATGTTAGGCCTTCGGAGCCTGTCTGCGGTCCCTCCTTCCACTAGGCCTCCACTGACCTGTCTACTGCTGCCCGTGTACCCCTTGAACCAACATCAGAAAATAAAAAAAAAAGTATTTTGCTTATAAAAAGGAAAATACTGGAGAGATATCAATTGCAGACATGTTAAAATTAAAAACAAACACATACAACAAAAATCTGGTACAGTACTAAAAATGGCCACCAGCTACAATAACTTTCTCCTGCAAGTAGTTAACTGAAAGTTTTTTTAAATTTAAAACACAGATATGGCATCCACCGAGTGTTGTCCTGTCGCGTCTTCTTTATATTATTGCCAAGAAGATGCAAAACAATGAAAACAATAAAATCATTATTTACCAAAAAAAAAGAGTAAGTCAAAAGCACATTGCAAATAAACATTCATTACAAATAAAGAAGCAGGGCACGTCTGAGGGTGAGTATATACCTAATAAGAATATAATCACCCTCGGACGCGCAATGCTTCTTTCCGACAGCCTTCATTCTTAAGAATCAGCCCTTCCGTGGTGTAGAGAGAGGGTGTGTTACACTCCAAGGTGTTCCCCAGGTTGCCTTTCCTGAGCTTCGATCTTCATGCTCTCGTTTAGTAGTTGTCGGAAACTACGCTGCATTAGGCCTACACATTGGGTATGGGGTGTAGAGAGAGGGTGTGTTATACTCCAAGGTGTTCCCCAGGTTGCCTTTCCTGAGCTTCGATCTTCTGGCTCTCGTTTAGTAGTTGTTGGAAACTACGCTGCATTAGGCCTACAAATTGGGTATGGGGTGTAGAGAGAGGGTGTGTTACACTCCAAGGTGTTCTCCAGGTTGCCTTTCCTGAGCTTCGATCTTCCGGCTCTCGTTTAGTAGTTGTTGGAAACTACGCTGCATTAGGCCTACAAATTGGGTATGGGGTGTAGAGAGAGGGTGTGTTACACTCCAAGGTGTTCTCCAGGTTGCCTTTCCTGAGCTTCGATCTTCCGGCTCTCGTTTAGTAGTTGTTGGAAACTACGCTGCATTAGGCCTACAAATTGGGTATGGGGTGTAGAGAGAGGGTGTGTTACACTCCAAGGTGTTCTCCAGGTTGCCTTTCCTGAGCTTCGATCTTCCGGCTCTCGTTTAGTAGTTGTTGGAAACTACGCTGCATTAGGCCTACAAATTGGGTATGGGGGAAACATTGGCGCATCTGCGGTCCCTCCTTCCACTAGGCCTCCACTGACCTGTCTACTGCTGTCCGTGTTCCCCTGGAACCAATTGTAAATTGCCAACATCCCAATTTTTGTTATGTTAGGCCTTTGAAGCCTGTCTGCAGCCCATTCTTTCCACTAATACTACACTGACCAGGCCACTGCTGCCCGTGTTCCCCTGGAACCAATTTTTAATTGCCTACAGCCAGCCCAATTTATTATGTTAGGCCTTCGAAGCCTGTCTGCGGTCCCTCCTTCCACTAGGCCTCCACTGACCTGTCTACTGCTGCCCGTGTACCCCTTGAACCAACATCAGAAAAGAAAAAAAAAAAGGATTTTGCTTATAAAAAAGAAAATACTGGAGAGATATCAATTGCAGACATGTTAAAATTAAAAACAAACACATACAACAAAAATCTGGTACAGTACTAAAAATGGCCACCAGCTACAATAACTTTCTCCTGCAAGTAGTTAACTGAAAGTTTTTTTAAATTTAAAACACAGATATGGCATCCACCGAGTGTTGTCCTGTCGCGTCTTCTTTATATTATTGCCAAGAAGATGCAAAACAATGAAAACAATAAAATCATTATTTACCTAAAAAAAAGAGTAAGTCAAAAGCACATTGCAAATAAACATTCATTACAAATAAAGAAGCAGGGCGCGTCCGAGGGTGAGTATATACCTAATAAGAATATAATCACCCTCGGACGCGCAATGCTTCTTTCCGACAGCCTTCATTCTTAAGAATCAGCCCTTCCGTGGTGTAGAGAGAGGGTGTGTTACACTCCAAGGTGTTCCCCAGGTTGCCTTTCCTGAGCTTCGATCTCCATGCTCTCGTTTAGTAGTTGTCGGAAACTACGCTGCATTAGGCCTACACATTGGGTATGGGGTGTAGAGAGAGGGTGTGTTACACTCCAAGGTGTTCCCCAGGTTGCCTTTCCTGAGCTTCGATCTTCCGGCTCTCGTTTAGTAGTTGTCGGAAACTACGCTGCATTAGGCCTACAAATTGGGTATGGGGTGTAGAGAGAGGGTGTGTTACACTCCAAGGTGTTCCCCAGGTTGCCTTTCCTGAGCTTCGATCTTCCGGCTCTCGTTTAGTAGTTGTCGGAAACTACGCTGCATTAGGCCTACAAATTGGGTATGGGGTGTAGAGAGAGGGTGTGTTACACTCCAAGGTGTTCCCCAGGTTGCCTTTCCTGAGCTTCGATCTTCCGGCTCTCGTTTAGTAGTTGTTGGAAACTACGCTGCATTAGGCCTACACATTGGGTATGGGGTGTAGAGAGAGGGTGTGTTACACTCCAAGGTGTTCCCCAGGTTGCCTTTCCTGAGCTTCGATCTTCCGGCTCTCGTTTAGTAGTTGTAGAAAACTACACTGCATTAGGCCTACAAATTGGGTATGGGGTGGAGAGAGATGGTGTGTTCCACTCCAAGGTGTTCTCCAGGTTGCCTTTCCTGAGCTTCTATCTTCAGGCTCTCGTTAAATTGTGGTTAAATGGAACAACTGCATTTGGCGTACTAGTTGGTTTGGGGCCTACTAACAGTGTCTGCCGCTCCTTGCTGTTCTCCTGGTTTCCTGTCCTGAAATTCCGTTTTCAGGCGCTCGTTAAGTAGTTGTTAATGTTAGACTGCATTTGGCCTACTAGTTGGGTTGGGGCCTACTATCGGTGTCTGCCACTCCTTGCTGTTCTCCACTGAACAAAGCTGTGCCGCCTGTTTACTACGGTTGCCAATTTTGAACTGCATTTCGACTACTTACTGATTTGGGCCTACTCTCTGTGTCAACCTCTCATTCCAGTTGTCCTCCACTGCAATGCCCCCTGGTTAGTCTTGTGTTACCAATTTTGAACTGCATGTAGCCAACTTTATTCTTTGGGCCTATATCTGTGTTTCCTCCTCATCCTGCCCATTGCCCAGCCAGTGATAGATGAGTCTGCTGGTACATTGACCCATAACGCAAAATTCCCCGTGCACGCTACACAGCAAGATTGTGACCCTGCTGAAAGTCAGGTTCCTCTTCCCGCATACCATACCACCTTACACGGGGACAAAGAGGAAGGTGCAGATGAAAGTGCAGGTTCCTTCATCAGGTGGAGGGAGGAATACAAGTTGGCGACGTCACTGGCACAGGGCCTCTCATAGTACGCAAAAGTGTTGCTGCCGGTGGGAGGCGCCCCCGCAGTGCAAACACACCGCTGTACTTTGAGGGGCCCTGTGCCAGTGCCAATGCCAACGAGTGGGCCCCCCCTGCTTGCTCAGGTTCACAGCACTTGCAAAGTTGAAATACTTACCTCTCCCTGCTCCACTGGCGTGACGTGGTCCAGATTTCCTGGGCCCACTAATTACTTGAACCAGCCCTACCCACCACAACTTTAGCCAAATGACCCCCAATTTCAAATGCCTTCCAATTATTATAATGTTAATTACGCTTGACAAGCTTCATTAAGAAGAATGGATGGTTTTGACATTAAAATGGGCACTCTAGGTGTTTTCCTGGCCCCCACTCACTGCCGACTATGCTGCCCCATTGACTTGCATTGGGTTTCGTGTTTCGGTCGATCCCGACTTTACGTCATAATCGGCCGATTTCACTCGACCTGACTTTTGAGATAGTCGGGTTTCGCGAAACCTGGCTCGACTCTAAAAAGGTCAAGGTCGCTCAACTCTAGTGGTTAGGGTTAGGGGTGTGTTGGGGTTAGGGTTGTGATAAGGGTTATGGCTACAGTTGGGATTAGGGTTAGGGGTGTGTTGGGGTTAGTGTTGGAGGTAGAATTGAGGGGTTTCCACTGTTTAGGCACATCAGGGGTCTCCAAATGCAACATGGCGCCACCATTGATTCCAGCCAATCTTGTATTCAAAAAGTCAAATGGTGCTCCCTCACTTCCGAGCCCCGACGTGCGCCCAAACAATGGTTTACCCCCACATATGGGGTATCAGCATACTCAGGACAAACTGCGCAACAATTACTGCGGTCCACTTTCTCCTGTTACCCTTGTGAAAATAAAAAAATGCTTGCTAAAACATCATTTTTGAGGAAAGAAAAATTATTTTTTATTTTCACGACTCTGCGTTGTAAACGTCTGTGAAGCACTTGGGGGTTCAAAGTGCTCACCACATATCTAGATAAGTTCCTTGGGGGGTCTAGTTTCTAAAATGGGGTCACTTGTGGGGGGTTTCTACTGTTTAGGCACACCAGGGGCTCTGCAAACGCAACGTGACGCCCGCAGACCATTCCATCAAAGTCTGCATTTCAAAAGTCACTACTTCCCTTCTGAGCCCCGACGTGTGCCCAAACAGTGGTTTACCCCCACACATGGGGTATCAGCGTACTCAGGAGAAACTGGACAACAACTTTTGGGGTCCAATTTCTCCTGTAACCCTTGGGAAAATAAAAAATTCTGGGCTAAATAATTATTTTTGAGGAAAGAAAACGTATTTATTATTTTCACGGCTCTGCATTATAAACTTCTGTGAAGCACTTGGGGGTTCAAAGTGCTCACCACACATCTAGATAAGTTTCTTTCGGGGTCTAGTTTCCAAAATGGGGTCACTTGTGGGGGGTTTCTACTGTTTAGCCACATCAGGGGCTCTGCAAACGCATTCCATCAAAGTCTGCATTTCAAACGTCACTACTTAACTTCCGAGCCCCGGCATGTGCCCAAACAGTGATTTACCCCCACATATGGGGTATCAGCGTACTCAAGAGAAACTGTACAACAACTTTTGGGGTCAAATTTCTCCTGTTACCCTTGGGAAAATAAAAAATTGCAGGCTAAAAGATCATTTTTGAGAAAATATTTTTTTTTTTTATTTTCATGGCTCTGCGTTATAAACTTCTGTGAAGCACTTGGGGGTTCAAAGTCCTCCCCAAACATCTAGATTAGTTCCTATGGGGGTCTAGTTTCCAAAATGGGGTCATTTGTGGGGGATCTCCAATGTTTAGGCACACAGGGGCTCTCCAAACGTGACATGATGTCCGCTAATGATTGGAGCTAATTTTCCATTTAAAAAGCCAAATGGCGTGCCTTCCCTTCCGAGCCCTGCCGTGCGCCCAAACAGTGGTTTACCCCCACATATGGGGTATCAGCGTACTCAGGACAAACTGGACAACATTTGGGGTCCAATTTCTTCTACTACCCTTGGCAAAATAGGAAATTCCAGGCTAAAAAATCATTTTTGAGGAAAGAAAAATTATTATTTATTTTCATGGCTCTGCGTTATAAACTTCTGTGAAGCACCTGGGGGTTTAAAGTGCTCAATATGCATCTAGATAAGTTCCTTGGGGGGTCTAGTTTCCAAAATGGGGTCACTTGTGGGGGAGCTCCAATGTTTAGGCACACAGGGCCTCTCCAAACGCGACATGGTGTCCACTAACAATTGGAGCTAATTTTCCATTCAAAAAGTCAAATGACGCGCCTTCCCTTCCGAGCCCTGCCGTGTGCCCAAACAGTGGTTTACCCCCACATATGAGGTATCGGCATACTCGGGAGAAATTGCCCAACAAATTTTAGGATCCATTTTATCCTATTGCCCATGTGAAAATGAAAAAATTGAGGCGAAAAGAATTTTTTTGTGAAAAAAAAAGTACTTTTTCATTTTTACAGATCAATTTGTGAAGCACCTGAGGGTTTAAAGTGCTCACTAGGCATCTAGATAAGTTCCTTGGGGGGTCTAGTTTCCAAAATGGGGTCACGTGTGGGGGAGCTCTAATGTTTAGGCACACAGGGGCTCTCCAAACGCGACATGGTTTCCGCTAACGATGGAGATAATTTTTCATTCAAAAAGTCAAATGGCGCTCCTTCCCTTCCGAGCCTTACCATGTGCCCAAACAGTGGTTTACTCCCACATGTGAGGTATCGGTGTACTCAGGAGAAATTGCCCAACAAATTTTAGGATCCATTTTATCCTGTTGCCCATGTGAAAATGAAAACATTGAGGCTAAAACAATTTTTTTGTGAAAAAAAAGTACTTTTTCATTTTTACGGATCAATTTGTGAAGCACCTGGGGGTTCAAAGTGCTCACTATGCATCTAGATAAGTTCCTTGGGGCGTCTAGTTTCCAAAATGGGGTCACTTGTGGGGGAGCTCCAATTTTTAGGCACACGGGGGCTCTCCAAACGTGACATGGTGTCCGCTAAAAAGTGGAGCCAATTTTTCATTCAAAAAGTCAAATGGTGCTCCTTCCCTTCCAAGCCCTGCCGTGTGCCCAAACAGTGGTTTACCCCCACATATGAGGTATCAGCGTACTCAGGACAAATTGGACAACAACTTTCCTGGTTCAGTTTCTCCTTTTACCATTGGGAAAATAAAAAAATTGTTGCTAAAAGATAATTTTTGTGACTAAAAGGTTAAATGTTCATTTTTTCCTTCCATCTTGCTTCTGCTGCTGTGAAGTACCTGAAGGGTTAATAAACTTCTTGAATGTGGTTTTGAGTACCTTGAGGGGTGCAATTTTTAGAATGGTGTCACTTTTGGGTATTTTCAGCCATATAGACCCCTCAAACTGACTTCAAATGTGAGGTGGTCCCTAAAAAAAATGGTTTTGTAAATTTCGTTGTAAAAATTAGAAATCGCTGGTCAAATTTTAACCCTTATAACTTCCTAGCAAAAAAAAATTTTGTTTCCAAAATTGTGCTGATGTAAAGTATACATGTGGGAAATGTTATTTATTAACTATTTTGTGTCACATAACTCTCTGGTTTAACAATAAAAATTAAAAATGTGAAAATTGCGAAATTTTCAAAATTATCGCCAAATTTCCGTTTTTATCACAAATAAACACAGAATTTATTGACCTAAATTTACCACAAACATGAAGCCCAATATGTCACGAAAAAACAATCTCAGAACCGCTAGGATTCGTTGAAGCGTTCCTGAGTTATTACCTCATAAAGGGACACTGGTCAGAATTGCAAAAAACGGCAAGGTCTTTAAGGTCAAAATAGGCTGGGTCATGAAGGGGTTAACAACATGGCAGGACCAGGGAGGTGTTTTCAGTCTTGTCTGTGCCGTGTCCTCTTTCATAGAGATTCTGAAAGCTTCTTGCTCTGTTATCTTTTGCTCTGGGAGAGTGAACTACCTGCAGGATCTGCCAAGTAAGGAGACTGTGTTCCCTATATTTACATCATATAGAGAGTGTGTTTTGTATATATATGCATATGCAGTTGAAACCAGAAATTTACATACACTATATAAAAAGACACATGCATGTTTTAGGTCGATTAGGATTATCATAATTATTAATATTGCCAAATGCCAGAATAATGAGAGGAAGAGAACTAGAATTCTAGTGCCACCTATAGGAAGTAGCAATCCTAGAAGTTAATGTCAACCCTTTAACGAGCCTTGTCACATGACTTAGGATAAAAGCCAAGTCATGCGACAAGGCTCATTAGAGGGTCGACATTGACTTCTAGGATTGCTACTTCCTATAGGTGGCACTAGAGTTCTATTCCTCTTCCTCTCATTATTCTGGCATTTGGCAAATATCTTCTTCCGCTCTGAAGAAAGAATTTGCATATTTCCCAGAGGAGCATTGCAGCTTGAAAGTCTCCTCATCTCGACATGCTTGACATGTCACTCTCCGCAAGGAGAAACGATACCCCTTTTATCCCGAGAATAATGAGAGAGAGAGAGAATGCTTTAAGGCATTTTTATTACTTACTGCAAAGTCAAGCGTTTACGTACACTAAGATTACTATGCCTTTAAACTTTCTGGACTTCCCATATGATGATGTCATGTGTTTGGAAACTTCTGATAGGTTTTTTGGCAACATCTGAGTTAATTAGAGACACACCAAACAAGATGAGATTATCCAGCAATCATACTGCTCAGGAAGGAGATGGGTTCTGCGTGGTCCAACATATACATATCAATCCGAGGACAAAAGCAAAAGACCAAAAGCAAAACACATTGTAAAGGTGACAGCGGAAGCTGGTAAGATTGTGTCAATATCCACAGTGAAAAGAGTACTGTATCAACATGGACAGGGAAAGAAAAATTTGGGAATACAAACTAATGAATATGTTTAATTCGTTGACACTAGGACTCAATTTAACACCTGGATTTATGAGTCACTACATGGATACAATTCACACCTCCACCTGACATACTCCAGATAACTAAGAACATTGTTCCCATTACCTCTCCATTTGTAAGAAAATGCCTAATTTGATTATCTTGGCTTATGTATGGACTCCTCACACTTCCCACCCCCTAACAAATGTCCTGCTGTACTGTTCTTTAAACATTGTGCTTTTTTCTTATAAATGTTGTGCTTTTTTCTTATTAATCTATCTGTAATCTTGCCTGAAGAAGGAGCCACTGTGCTCTGAAAGCTTGCAAACATATTATTTTCTGGTTAGCCAATAAAGGTATCACTCCCAGAATACTTCTGTCATCATTGGGCAGAAAAGTATTCACATCGATTTTTCTGGCTAACACTGTACCACAATACAATTTGTTATTGTACATCAACAAAGGTCTTGTAAGAGAGTGTAAACAAAAGAATGTAAGCTGCTCCTGAGTGTGTCTGCAAAAGATGGCACAGTGTAGCGTGAAGTACAAGTGGGGAAACGTCTCCATTTCACACCAATAGAACCGTACCCTACAGATGGAAAGCCAAGTGCTAAGGCCAGACGAAGTGCCTGGAGTCACCTTCAGAGCTTCCTCTGTTTTATCACTCTTGACATGCTTCTAGCATTCGAGAATGGACTACTCAACATGCATGTCACAGGGAGCAGGTGGATTGGTTCATGGGTCTCCCAGAACTAATGGCATTTATTTCAGTCATTATCTTGTGAGGGGTGACCAAGGTTCCATCACTACGTGACAGCTGGTCTGCAAACCTGGCAAACCCAAGGATCATTGCAACTATGACCCGAAACCACTTCTAAGACATCATGCAACATCTACGCTTTGATGACATGTTCACACGCAGTGAGCGAGTGGAGACCGATAAGTTTGCTGCAATCTCCGATGTATGGAGATCGTTTGTCACCAACTGCATCGCATCCTACAACCCTGGTCGACACATCACTATTGATGAACAGCTTTTCCCGTCAAAGACTCGCTGCTGTTTTCTGCAATACATTGCAACAAAACCAGACAAGTTTGGCAACAAGTTTTGGGTGGCTTGCGACTTGAAATCAAAGTACATCTGTGATGTCCTCCCATATCTTGGCAAGGACCCCAGTTGTCCCAGCGGGGATATACTGTCTGAAACTGTAGTGATGAGGCTGATGGAACCATTCATGGACAAGGGCAGAACTGTAACCACGGACAATTTCTTTATGTCATTATCACTTGCACAACGACTGCTTAGCCGGAAAAAAACACTATCCTCGGCACAGTCAACAAGAGTCACCGGGAAATTCCTCAATCCGCTAGACAGATGGACCGCACTGAATTCATCACTCAGGTGTTATCAACCACTGGTGCCACACTGACAGTGTATGCACCCAAACAAAAGAAGGCCGTCTACATTCTCAGCAGCATGCACAGCGTGGTTGAGACTGAGGATACCAACAAAAGGAAGCCAAACACGGTCACACAATACAACCACACAAAGTGCGGTGTGGATGTAATGGACAAAATGGTGCGGGAGTACAGCGTGCGTGCAGGAACACGGAGATGGCCAGTCGCCATGTTCTACAACATGATTGACATGGCAGCACTGAATGCTCTGTTCTTATCAGTCATGCATTGGGGTGCAGGAGAGACGGGTGGACTTCCTGGTTGAGCTTGCAAAAGAGGTGGCTCTCATGTGACTGAAAAGAAGGCACGCAAGGAGAAACTCCTTCGGCAACAACCTTCCACACCCTGCCCTGGCAAAAGGGTGAAGTGTCAGGTCAACCATCGATGCACGAACAATTGTGTAACTGAGAGATGTGTTGACTGCTACAAATACAAGTGTGGCAAATGTATCAGGGACATACCCAGGCAGTGCCAGGTATGTTCCGACAGTGCAGACAGACTGCTGAGTGAGTGCTGAAATGCTAGTCACACAAGAAGGACATGCCACTCACACACACACACGCAGCCCCCCCACTGCAGCCTATTGTAAATATGTGTGGAAATGTTTTATTCCTTGTATTTTTTTATTATTTTTATAACAAAAATAAAAAGCATGGAAACAAATAACAGTTGTTCTTTTGTATATTTTTCTCACTGAAATTTCAGTCCTCTTGTGCGATTTTTGTGCAATTTTTTTTCGCTCGTGTGCTTCAGGCTTTAGACACAAATGCTTCTGGTCATTACCCACAGCTGTACCTTGCTCTAAAATTTCTAATTCTCTATTTAAAATATATAAAAAACGATTCATTGTTTCAGTGCTGTTTTTCTCAAATAAAACTAAACTAAATACAATATGTATAGTCTTCATATTATCAAATACAATAAACTGAATAGAACTAACTAGAAAATAAATGGCTAAACTCAATGGAAAACAACAACCTCCTGTGGTGCGACAGAAATGGCCTTAATTACAGAACAAAAGATGGTGATTAGAGGATGTTAGCTAAAATCCTTCAGGTCATTTGACCCGTCTCTGAGTTCCAAAGGTAGAAATGTTAAATGACCCCTCTCTGGGACTTCTAGTGTTAAAAGAGCTGAACCCTAATGTCACGCTTATGCCCTGACTGATGGGCGTGAGCTCGAGGGGTTTGTGGCCCCACTGTGCCACAAACCAGACTACTCTGGAAGGGGCGTAACTATGACAGCTGCCTTGATCTTCACTGGAGCCTCTGATGGTGAGGTCAGGCTTGTGTGGTAGGCAGCCGCCAGGTGCTCTTCCAGAGTGGTGTCTGGCTGTGGCTGCTTATCCCACTTGGGAATCAGGAACACCAGGATTGGTGTGGGCATCAGGCAGGACTAGCAGATGAGCACAGATGAGATTCAGACGAGAAGGCTGGCATGGCTGAGACACAGAGCTGGCAGAGACACAAGACTGGCAGAAACGACAGACACAGGGCTGGCAGGTACAGCAAAGACACAGGGCTGGCAGGAACGACAGAGACACAGGGCTGGCAGGAATGGCAGAGACACAGGGCAGGTTGTTGTAGTGCAGGGGCGTCAAACTGCATTCCTCAAGGGCTGCAAACAGGTCATGTTTTCAGG
Organism: Ranitomeya imitator; assembly: GCF_032444005.1. Lineage (NCBI taxonomy): Eukaryota > Metazoa > Chordata > Amphibia > Anura > Dendrobatidae > Ranitomeya > Ranitomeya imitator. Next base: position 97,590,909 of record NC_091289.1, on the reverse strand, counting down.
ATTTCCTTGTACTGCACAGGTGATAATTTAATCACCTACACACATCATGATTACAGCACCTTGTGCAATGCTGAGGAAATCTTGAAAACCCGCATGGTTTACGGCCCTCGAGGAATGCAGTTTGACACCCCTGTTGTAGTGTATGAAGGAACAGGTAGGGACCTGTTCACACAGGAGGTGCAGGTATGGATATGTAGTATAAAGGAACAGGTAGGGACCAGTTCACACTGGAGGTGCAGGTATGGATATGTAGTATGAAGGAACAGGTAGGGACCTGTTCGCACTGGAGGTGCAGGTACAGAAACAAGCCAGAAGGAAAGGAGAATGAAGGAACAGGTTGGGACCTGTTCACACAGGAAGAGAAGTGCAAGGCTGCAGATAGGAGCAAAAGATAGCGTAGCAACTAAAGCTAAGCAGGGCAGAACCGCAAGGAATGCGGAGAGGAGCTGCAGCAAGAGATTTCTGCAGAAGCTAAGCAGAGCGGAGCCACAAGGAATGTGGAGAGGAGCTGCAGCAAGAGGTTTCTGCAGCAGCAAAGCAGAGCAGAACCGCAAGGAATGCGGAGAGGAGCTGCAGCCAGAGATTGCTGCAGCAGCAGAAGCTAAGCAGAGCAGAACCGCAAGGAATGCGGAAAGGAGCTGCAGCAAGAGATTGCAGCAGCAGAAGCTAAGCAGAGCAGAACCACAAGGAATGCAGAGAGGAGCTGCAGCAAGAGATTCCTGCAGCAACAGGAGCGGAGCAGAGGAGAACGGAGCAGAACCGCATGAGTGCGAAGCAGAGGTAAAGCCACAAAGGTGCAGAGCAGGCAGAGGCGCAAGAGTGAGGAGCATAAGCAGACTGAGAACACAAGGAAAGACACAACAGGGAAGGAAGCCACAGACAAGGAGACCGAGATAAGACTAAGTACAGACAAGGAAATGGAACAAGACAAGAAACAAGAACTCTGATGCCAGCAGAGTTGTTACACCTAATTTCTGAGCAACCAGACCCAGCAGTTATATGGAGTGTTATATGTAATGACCAGAGGTCCGAATAAGATCCAGTGAGTCACAAACCGAGACCAAGGCAGAAATCTCCAACGGTATTTACTCAAAAGCAAAATAATAAAGGTAATATGGAGAATATTAAGGCAGATGCACCCCAAAGATACACTAGCTCAGCAGCAGCTGAAATCACTGTGCCACTCCAAGGTCTCCTGAGAACTGTATACTACAACAGACTAGTAAGAAATTTACCTAACAGGGCAACTAAAAACAGGAAACAAGTGTAAATTGAATGTAGTGTTATCAAGGGAGCCCCTGGAACGGCACACTGAGTATAACTTACACAACTCTAATATAAGATACACCTCTAAAGTAACAATTAAACACTCAGAGCAGAGATACCCGGGTATCTATAACTATGGTACCATATCCTGAGATGGATTTACTCTCAGGCAGGAATCCGCACAGGCTGCAGCCAGTCCATATCTTCAGCGCCAATAAGTTACAGCAAGCTCCTCTTGTCTTGTCGGCCGATGCCGAGCCCAAACGCCGGGGACTTAGTTAGTGGTCTCACGATGTTGTCTCTGCTTCTGTAGCTCCTAGGAATGCTTCCACGACAACCCGTCCGTCTCTATATCAGCAGTCTGCCCAGACTTGTTTCTCCACTCAATGCACAGGGAATCCACAGACTTCCAAATACGTACTGGGTTTTTAGTAAGTCTCAGTCTTTTCTTAGATAAAGGGTTAGCTCTTCTCCAGGAAACGTTAGCAACAAAAGTCTCTCAAAAGCTTCTTTTCCTCCAAACACACTCGCAGTAAATCCACACACAGTCTCTTTTTAAGATATCACAGCAGCTTCTGCCTTTTCTTCCCACCTTTTTCTCTCAGCTCTCACTTCCTTGTTTCACTTTACACACAAGACACCAGACCCCACCCCCAGCACACATTGTCTCCGGGAGTTTTGCAGGGTCTGTCCTCTGCTGCAGCAGGCAAAAACCACAGGGTCCTAGTGCCCTCTCAGTGGGACTACAGTTCACTCTCTTACATGCCACCCCACTAGAGGTTGGCATCCTCGACATACCTTTCCACTCAAATTCATCTTGAGCATATCGCTGAGGCAGTATTCCTGCCGTAGATCGTGTAGTTCTCCTGAGTCCTACATCAACAGGTGCAACCTTAGAGGGAGCTAAAGTCTCTTCCGTGGTCGTGTTAGTGGGCGCAAGTGGAGTTGTCTCCTCCCGCGGCTCGATGTCCTGTGATACAGCGTCAGGACCAAACAGTTGACCTGATGCACTCTCCTCATCAACATCCTCCATATCCCCAACATTCTCATCACCCGAGGCCAGATCGGTCACAGGGGGCAAATAAGCAGGCGCAGGAGTAAGCACACCACCAAACTCAAGATCATTCAGAGTTCCCGCCCCTTGGAACATGGCCTCTGGCTCTAGGGGGGTAGGCGCCGAATCTTCAAATCAGCACCGTTGTAACATGTTACGATGCAAATTACGGGTTGGCCCCCCTGTCCCCACCGGTTTGACCTTGTACACTGGAATGTCAGGGTTCACCTGTTTTTTTATCAGATACGGTATCGCCTCCCATCGGTCACTCAGCTTTCCTGACCGTCGTTTTGTCCTCACCAACACTCTGTCTCCCAGAGAGAACAGCTCTGTTTGTACAGGTCGCGTGTCCTTATGGACCACCTGGCGAAGGCGGTCGCCCACCACCTGATGCACCACCCTCAACCGCCGCCGATGCTCTCGTACCCACTCGGATGCAGTCCGAAGGGGGGCGGAGGAGGGATCTGGCATGTTCAAATCCGCAATGTCTCGGCCAGGTCTACCAAACATCAACATGTGTGGTGAGTAACCAGTAGTACTGTGCACCCTGTTATTGTAAGCCCACATCAATTCGGGGAGATACTCAGGCCAGCATGTCTGTTGCTGACTCTCTAAGGACCTCAACATTTGCAACAAGGTCCGATTAAAACGCTCACACGCCCCGTTACCCTGAGGGTGGTAAGGCGTTGTTCTCGACTGCTCGATACCATAGAGCTGGTGCAACTCTTTCATCAGCGTCCCCTGAAAGCAGGCCCCTTAATCTGAATGTATTCTCTGCGGACACCCGAACACTTGGAAGAAATGTCGGCACACTGCCTCAGCTGCCGATTTGGCCGTCTGATCTCTTGTCGGCACCGCTACAGCATAGTTGGTAAAGTGATCTGTCATCACCAGGCAATAGGAGTACCCTGACGTAGAGTACCCTATCAACACGTAGTCAATCATGAGTAGCTCCAGTGGAGCTGAAGTCTTAATAGACTGTGTGGGAGCCTGCTGCTCAGGGCTTTTGTTGAGCCCACAAATTTGGCACTGCCGACACGCGTCGGCCACCATCCCTCCCAACTCAGGGCAGTAGAGGACTCGCTGCAACCACTGAAGTGTCTTTTCACTTCCAAAATGGGCCCCCTTCTCATGCGCCTCACGAGCGACCACTGGACCCATCCCCACAGGAATTATCAGTTGGTACCGATGCTGCAGCTCCGAAGGCAGGTACACCTTACGATACAACAGACCTTGTTCCATACACAATTTATCCCATTGTCGAAGGAGTTTCATTCCTTCCATGGACAACTGAGCTTTGTCCTCTGCACTGGGCCAGGCCTTGTTTTCTACCCAACGGCGCACAAGTGCAACGTCTGGACACTCATCCTGGACTCTTGTCCAATCTGAGGGTGTTTTACCCAGGACACAGGGCATCCCGGTGGCCACCCCACTTGAGTGTACCACACTTTGGAAGATAGGTATCTGCCCCAAAGCTGGAGTTTCAGTATCCTCAAGTTGTTCGTCAACATCTTCCCCTGATGACCCAAGGGGCACTCTTGACAATGCATCTGCATTGCCGTTCTCTCGACCAGAGCGAAATTTAATGCGGTAATTGAACTTGGCCAGTCTGGCGACCCACCGCTGCTCCAACGCCCCCAGTTTTGCATTCTCTAAGTGAGATAGAGGGTTGTTATCTGTCATGACTAGCACCTCAGCTCCTGTTAGATACTCGGCGAAGCGTTCTGTCATCGCCCACACCAGGGCCAGCAATTCCAGCCGGAATGAGCTGTAGTTAGCCGGATTTCGCTCGGAGTCTCTTAAAGATCTGCTGCCATAAGAAATCACTCGCTCTCGGCCGTCCTGCACCTGTGCTAGTACTGCCCCCAACCCATGAAGACTACCATCGGTATACAACAAAAAAGGGGTGTCAAACCGGCCGTAGGCCAGCAATGGGGCACTCGTTAGGGCGGTTTTCACTTCATCAAATGCCTTTTTCTGTAGGGGCCCCCATGGAATGGGGCGATTTTGAGGACCCAGCGCTGTCCCTCTCAAAAGTTCATTCAAGGGACTCACCACTTGTGAGAATTTAGGCACAAACCGCCGATAGTATCCTGCTAGGCCCAGGAAGGCCCGCACTTCTCGCAGGTCACAAGGAGGTGGCCACTCTTGTACCGCTTTAATCTTACTGGCTAAAGGTAGTACCCCGTCCGGGGTCACCAGATGCCCCAAATATTCAATCTGGTTTCGTAACAGTTGACATTTTTTTGGCTTTATTTTCAGGCCGTAACTCTTGAGCCGCCGGAGAACTTGACGCAGCTTCTCCAGATGATCTTCAAATGAGGTTCCAAACACCACAATGTCGTCTAGATATATCAGGACTGATTCAAAATTTAGATCGCCCAAGCAATGTTCCATCAGGCGTTGGAAGGTTCCCGGGGCGGTAGCGAGGCCAAAGGGCATCCGGTTGAACTCAAAGAGCCCCATTGGCAAGACAAACGCCGTCTTGGTACGATCTTTTTCAGCCATTGGGACCTGCCAGTACCCGCTTGCCAAATCCAACGTTGAGAAATACTTGGCCCGACCCAGGGCTGACAGGGATTCTTCAATACGGGGTAAAGGATATGCGTCCCGTACGGTGTGGGCATTCAATTTCCGATAGTCCACACAAAATCGGAGTGTCCCATCCTTCTTGCGGACCAAGACTACAGGGGCCGCCCAGGGACTCCGGCTCTCTCGGATCACTTGGTTGTCTAGCATACTGGCCACCATGCTCTTCACCTCTTGATAGCACTTTTCAGCAAGTCGCAACTCAGCACTAGACGGTGTAGAATTCTCTGTGTGGGTCGGTGTCTTGTCGCACGGGCCCAGTATCGGGGTTCTTCACTGGCATACATCTGGTGATTCAAGTCTCGCAACACGTTCATTCCGAGCGTCACTTCCATCCCTCTTCTAGGGGGGTGATCCACCAGTACTACCCCTTTCTGCCCCAGCTCTTGACCAAACATTTTTAGTTGCATCCACATGATTCCCTTGACTGACAATTGACCATTATTTGCGGCGGTCAGTCGTATCACTCCGCCATGCTCTGGAATCACTAGTCGACTGAAGTATCTCTCATATACTTCTAGAGGCATTATAGTACATTCGGATCCCGTGTCAACCAAGCACCTCATCTTCCGCCCTTCAAACTCTGCTTCTATCACTGGACTACATGCAAACAAATCTTGTTCATTCCGTCGAGAGCTTTGTGTGTGTGGGGCCGCTGCTGCTTGCCCTCTCATGGCAGCAGCCGGAAGTTTAAAGCCGGCGACGGGGTTTCTGGGGCTGTACGCGTCTGGCAGTAACGCGAGATGTGTCCCTGGCGACCACACTTCCAGCAGGTGATTGTTCCTCGTGGACGAGGGCTTGACTCATTCTGATAGGACGACCTGGCCATTTGCGGGGTCACCGTTCCAGGGGGTGGGGCAGGAGGTCCCCGTGAGGGGGTAGAGGCGGGATCAACTGTCAGTTGAGACAATGTCAGCTTCAACTCCTTCACCTCAGCACGCAAAGCTTGTACCACGCTTACCAGCCCCTCTTCCCCCGACCCTGATGACCCACCTTCCTCCAGCTGTGCACTGTTCACTGACCCCTCGGGAACATAGGCTGATTTCTCTTCCCTTTCCACTGCAGCTCGGTAAATCTGCCAGAAAGATAACTCTGGTGCAACCCTGGCCATTTCCAACAGTTTGTCCCGGAGAAGTCTATTGGCTAAACCGGTGATGAATTGGTCCCGGAGCAAGTGGTCTACCTCCCGGAATGCCCCCATGGCCCCCGGGTCTAGTCGCTGCATCTCATTCAACGTCTCTTGCAAGATATTAGAGTACTGCATCAGGGACTCACACTCTCTCTGGGGACGATTAAAGAATAGGGACCGAAGCTGGGCCACACGCGCTTGGCCCCCCAAACTCCCCTCTAACAGTTCCAAAATCTTTTCTAACGTATCCCTCTCTGATTCTGGGCGCACCATCACCATACGCCTAATATCATCCTCCAGTGCATTTAATGCCAGCTCAGCGCGTAACGCGGGGGTCAAATTACACATGCGCAGAATACTCCGGATTCTCTCAGCCCAATCTTGCAACGCCATATTGCGCCCATCGTATTTCGGCATGTGCTGAAGTAAAGCTCCTACAGGCACATACCCTCCTGGAGTCGCCGCGGCTGCCAGGGGAACCCCAACCCCCGAGGAGGATGCGGATACAGCGGGGTCATTTCCACCCTCGCCCCCGTCCATGACAAACACTGGATCCTGCTGACTACGCCAATAATGTAATGACCAGAGGTCCGAATAAGATCCAGTGAGTCACAAACCGAGACCAAGGCAGAAATCTCCAATGGTATTTACTCAAAAGCAAAATAATAAAGGTAATATGGAGAATATTAAGGCAGATGCCCCCCAAAGATACACTAGCTCAGCAGCAGCTGAAATCACTGTGCCACTCCAAGGTCTCCTGAGAACTGTATACTACAACAGACTAGTAAGAAATTTACCTAACAGGGCAACTAAAAACAGGAAACAAGTGTAAATTGAATGTAGTGTAATCAAGGGAGCCCCTGGAACGGCACACTGAGTATAACTTACACAACTCTAATATAAGATACACCTCTAAAGTAACAATTAAACACTCAGAGCAGAGATACCCGGGTATCTATAACTATGGTACCGTATCCTGAGATGGATTTACTCTCAGGCAGGAATCCGCACAGGCTGCAGCCAGTCCATATCTTCAGCGCCAATAAGTTACAGCAAGCTCCTCTTGTCTTGTCGGCCGATGCCGAGCCCAAACGCCGGGGACTTAGTTAGTGGTCTCACGATGTTGTCTCTGCTTCTGTAGCTCCTAGGAATGCTTCCACGACAACCCGTCCGTCTCTGTATCAGCAGTCTGCCCAGACTTGTTTCTCCACTCAATGCACAGGGAATCCACAGACTTCCAAATACGTACTGGGTTTTTAGTAAAGTCTCAGTCTTTTCTTAGATAAAGGGTAAGCTCTTCTCCAGGAAACGTTAGCAACAAAAGTCTCTCAAAAGCTTCTTTTCCTCCAAACACACTCGCAGTAAATCCACACACAGTTTCTTTTTAAGGTATCACAGCAGCTTCTGCCTTTTCTTCCCGCCTTTTTCTCTCAGCTCTAACTTCCTTGTTTCACTTTACACACAAGACACCAGACCCCACCCCCCAGCACACATTGTCTCCGGGAGTTTTGCAGGGTCTGTCCTCTGCTGCAGCAGGCAAAAACCACAGGGTCCTAGTGCCCTCTCAGTGGGACTACAGTTCACTCTCTTACATTATATCTGCTTTTTATTTAGACCAACAAGACTGAATATGTCTATTTTGTTTTGCTCTTGCTTAACCCCTTAGTGACAGAGCTAATTTGGTACTTAATGAGCCAATTTTTACAATTCTGACCACTGTCATTTTATGAGGTTATAACTCTGGAACGCTTCAACGGATCCCGCTGATTCTGAGATTGTTTGTTCGTGACATATTGTACTTCATGATAGTGGTAACATTTCTTCGATATTACTTGCGATTATTTATGAAAAAAATGGAAATATGGCGAAAACTTTGTAATTTTATGCCCTTAAATCAGAGAGATATGTCACGAAAAATAGTTAATAAATAACATTTCCCACATGTCTACTTTACATCAGCACAATTTTGGAAACAAAAATTTTTTTTGTTAGGGAGTTATAAGGGTTAAAAGTTGACCAGCAATTTCTCATTTTTACAACACCATTTTTTTTTAGGGACCACATCACATTTGAAGTCATTTTGAGGGGTCTATATGATAGAAAATAACGAAGTGTGACACCATTCTAAAAACTACACCCCTCATGGTTCTCAAAACCACATTCAACAAGTTTATTAACCCTTTACGTGCTTCACAGGAACTGAAACAATGTGGAAGGAAAAAATGAGCATTTAACTTTTTTTTGCAAACATCTTAATTCAGAACCATTTTTTTTATTTTCACATGTGTAAAAACAGAAATGTAACCATAAATTTTGTTATGCAATTTCTCCTGAATACGCCAATACCCCATATGTGGGGGTAAACCACTTTTTGGGCACACCGCAGAACTTGGAAGTGAAAGAGCGCCGTTTGACTTTTTCAATGCAGAATTGGCTGGAATTGAGATCGGACGCCATGTCACGTTTAGAGAGCCCCTGATGTACCTAAACAGTGGAAACTCCCCACAAGTGACACCATTTTGGAAACTAGACCCCTTAAGGAACTTATCTAGATGTGTGGTGAGCACTTTGAACCCCTAAGTGCTTCACGGAAGTTTATAACGTAGAGCCGTGAAAATAAAAAAACGATTTTGTTTACACAAAAATGATCTTTTTGCCCAAAAATTCTTATTTTCACAAGGGTAACAGGAGAAATTAGACCACAAATGTTGTTGTGCAATTTCTCCTGAGTATGTCGATGCCCAATATGTGGGGGTAAACCACTGTTTGGGCGCACCGCAGAGCTTGTAAGAGAAGGAGTGCCGTTTTACTTTTTCAGTGTAAAATTGGCTGGAATTGAGATTGGACGCCATGTCGCGTTTGGAGAGCCCCTGATGTGCCTAAACAGTGGAAATCCCAACAAGTGACACCATTTTGGAAACTAGACCCCTTAAGGAACTTATCTAGATGTGTGGTGAGCACTGTGAACCCCCATGTGCTTCACAGACGTTTATAACGTAGAGCCGTGAAAAAAAAAATCGCATTTTTTCTACAAAAATGATCTTTTTGCCCCCAAATTTTTATTTTCACAAGGGTAACAGGAGAAATTAGACCACAAAAGTTGTTGTGCGATTTCTCCTGAGTACGTTGATACCCAATATGTGGGGGTAAACCACTGTTTGGGCGCACCGCAGAGCTTGGAAGAGAAGGAGTGCCGTTTTACTTTTTCAATGTAGAATTGTCTGGAATTGAGATCAGACGCCATGTCGCGTTTGGAGAGCCCCTGATGTGCCTAAACAGTAGAAATCCCCCACAAGTGACCCCATTTTGGAAACTAGACCCCCCATGGAACTTATCTAGATGTGTGGTGAGAACTTTGAATGCCCAAGTGCTTCACAGAAGTTTAGAATGCAGAGTCATAAAAATAAAAAATATTTTTTTTTTCCACAAAAAAGATTTTGTAGCCCCCAAGTTTTTATTTTCACAAGGGTAACAGGAGAAATTGGACCCCAGAAGTTGTTGTCCAATTTATCCCGAGTTCGCTGATGCACCATATGTGGGGGTAACCCACTGTTTGGGCGCACGGCAGAGCTCAGAAGGGAGGGAGCACCATTTGACTTTTTGAGCGCAAAATTGGCTGTCGTGTTTGGAGACCCCCTGATGTACCTAAACAGTGGAAACCTCCCAATTCTAGCTCCAACACTAACCCCAACACACCCCTAACCCTAATCCTAACCTGATCCATAATCCTAATCACTAACCCTAACGATAATCACAACCCTTACCCCAAAACAACCCTAATGTCAACCCTAACCATAACCCTAATCAAAACCCTAAATCCAACACACCCCTAATCCTAATCTCAACCCTAACCTCAAACCTAACCCTAATCCCAATACACCCCTAATCACAACCCTAACCTTAACCCTAATCCCAAACCTAACCCTAATCCCAAGCGTAACCCTAATGCCAACCCTAACCCTAATACCAACCCTAATCCAAACCCTATCCCTAATCCCAACTCTAACCCTAACTTTAGCCCCAACCCTAGCCCTAACTTTAGCCCCAACCCTAACCCTAGCCCTAAGGCTACTTTCACACTTGCGTCGTTTGGCATCCGTCGCAATCCGTCGTTTTGGACAAGAAACGGATCCTGCAAATGTGCCCGCAGGATGCGTTTTTTGCCCATAGACTTGTATTGCCGACGGATCGTGACAGATGGCCACACGTCGCGTCCGTCGTGCACTGGATCAGTGTTTTAGCGGACCGTCAGCACAAAAAAAGTTCAATGTAACGTTTTTTTGTACGTCGCATCCGCCAATTCTGACCGCGCATGCGTGGCCGTAACTCCGCCCCCTCCTCCCCAGGACATAGATTGGGCAGCGGATGCGTTGAAAAACTACATCCGCTGCCCATGTTGTGCACAATTTTCATTGCATTGCGACGGCCCCGTACCCACGTAAGTGTGAAAGAACCCTAACCCTGAATTTAGCCCCAACCCTAACCATAAATTTAGCCCCAACCCTAACCCTAACCCTAGCCCTAACCCTAACCCTATCCCTAACCCTAACTCTAGCCCTAGCCCTAACCCTAGCCCTAACCCTAACCCTAGCCCTAACCCTAGCCATAACCCTAGCCCTAACCCTAGCTCTAACCATAGCCCTAACCCTAGCCCTAACCCTAACCCTAGCCCTAACCCTAGCCCTAACCCTAGCCCTAACCCTAACCCTAGCCCTAACCCTAACCCTAGCCCTAACCCTAGCCCTAACCCTAGCCCTAACCCTAGCTCTAACCATAGCCCTAACCCTAGCCCTAACCCTAACCCTAGCCCTAACCCTAGCCCTAACCCTAGCCCTAACCCTAACCCTAGCCCTAACCCTAGCCCTAACCCAAACCCTAACCCTAATTTTAGCCCCAACTGCTCTTCTCCTGTCGGCCGGCAGATGGCGATAGATGGCGGGCGCACTGCGCATGCGCCTGCCATTTTCTTTTCCTCGGCAGCCAGGAGGAGCAGCAGGAGGATCCAGGGACACCGGTAAGTATAATAGGGTCCCTGAATCCCTCTATTTCTCTGTCCTCTGATGTGCGATCACATCAGAGGACAGAGAATTGCACTTTGATTTTTTTTTTTTTTTGCGGTCGCCGGTAAACAGTTAATTACCGGCGATCGCAAAACAGGGGTCAGTAAAACCGACCCCGATCATGTTCTTTGGGGTCTCGGCTACCCCCGGCAGCCGAGACCCCAAAGATTCTCCCGGTGCCGGCCGGCGGGCGCACTGCGCATGCGCCCGCCATTTTGAAGATGGCGGCGCCCACCGGGAGCCACGACGAGCACCGGGGGAGATAAGTGAGTATCGGGGGGCTATCTGGGACCCCTTTTCTCTGTCCTCTGATGTGCGATCACATTGGAGGACAGAGAAATTAAAAAGAGATCACTTTTTTTTTTTTTTTGTGATCGCCGGTAAACGGTTAATTACCGGCGATCGTAAATGCGGGGTCGGTTAAAAACCCCCCGAATCATGTTCTCTGGGGTCTCGGCTACCCCCGGCAGCCGAGACCCTGGAGAAAATCCGACTCTGGGGGGCGCTATTTACTTTTTCCACAGCGCCGTTAATTAACGGCGCTGTGGTTTAATTACCCTTAGCGGCCGCCGTTAAAAGGCGTATCGGCGATCGCTAAGGGGTTAAAAGAGCTGAACCCTAATTTCAGAGCGACAAGACCCCACAGTTATATGGACTGTTATATCTGCTGTGTATTTAGGCCAACAAGACTGAATATGTCTATTTTGTTTTGGACTGGTTTATAAGGCATGCTTTAATAAACCAGCTGAAGATTTAAGCAAAAAGCATTCCTTTAACCACCTTGTTCAGTAGCCGAGTGAGCCGATCTACCACACTTGGTGCTATAAGCGAGGGCAATATCCTCAGGAAGCAAGTGTGTCAACTGTGGACAAACTTCATGTCCTTAGTAAAGGCGGCTAGAAGGATTGAACAGCGGTCGGACAAAATGGGGGAGCTGATCAAGCAACTGGTCCAAGGCCAGCAGCTGCAAGCACAGCAACAACAGGAAACTAATAAACTGTTGGAGCAGCAGCTCCAGCAACAGCAGCAGCAACAGCAGCTCCAGAAAAAGCAGCAGCTGGAACTTTTCGCAGATGCAGTCCTTGACACAGAGACCACCCCATCCCCAAGTCCAGATGATGACTTCCATGTCCGGATGGCGGTAAGATGTGCCATGCAAAAGATGACCCAGGGGTACGATATTGGGGTATTTCTGGTGGTATTTGAAAGGGTCGCAGAGCAGAAGAAGATGATGCTGGAGCATTGGGCAGAGGTACTGATGCTCTATCTAACTGGCGAGCCTCAAAAGGCTGATTATGACATCCCTTTACAGGATGCAGAGGAATATGCCAAACTAAAGGCAGAGATATCAACACACTTGGGGTTGACTTTGTCAGGGCACAATGGGTCCACCACAGGGCGTATTTTATTAACAAACTTCTCCATTCTCAAATGTTTGACTTGCTATATATTGTCCAGAAGTGGTTGCAGACAAAGTCCTCCCCCCCAGTCCAGATGGTCGAGCGCATAGTGATGCCAGATTTTTTTGCGTCTTTCATAGACCGGTACAGACCTGGGTTGCCCAGGGAGATCCTCAGAATGCAGACACCTTGGCTGGTTTAGTGAAAAGGTGAAGAGAGGAAATGATCCAGCTTCCAAGCTTGCAAAAATGTATTGGGTTAAAAAATATTAATGGATGCCATCATGAGTGTAAACACAGCTACACGTTTCGAACATCCATTACGTTCTTTAACAAAGGCTTTGTTAAAGAACGCAATGGATGTTCGAAATGCATAGCTGTGTCTACACTCATGATGGTATCTATTAAAAAATTTTAATTCAATAACTTTTTGCAAGCTTGGAAGCTGGATCATTTCTACAAGTGGCTCCTTGCAGATCCGTGCTTCCTGGGATGCCTAGCTGGGGTGAGCTGGTTAATCCTTTTCTAGTGAATAGGTACCAAGTGGCCGAGAAGTCATTAGGGAAACCAGGTATCATTGAATCCCCATACTGGGGTACCCAAAGGGAGACTAACTCTACAAAAAGGGTACTAGAGCCACAAATGGCCAAGACCAGGACCATAATTGTTGTGAATTCCGCTCTTGGGCTCCCTCCGGTGGTTGTAAGTAGCATTTTTGTGAGTTCTGCTCTTTGGCTCCCTCCTGTGGTTTTGAGTGGTATGGCTGCTTCTTGGATTTAGCTTCTGCAGCTGTTTTCACTGATCGTCTTTCTGGCTCGGCTATTTTAGTCTGGCCTTATCCCTCATTCAATGCCAGTTGTCAATTGTTCCTGCCTGAAGTCATTGCTCTTAGGACTTTCCTGACACTCTGACCAGTTCATCAAAGCTAAGTCCTTGCTTGTCCTTTTGCGGTTCTCTTGTTGTGGACTTTGTTGTTCAGCACTTTCTTTGTTTTTGTTCATTTATCCAGCTTTTCAGTATGGATCTGTTCAGTTAAGCTGGAAGCTCTGGGCAGCAGAGTTTGCCCTCCACACCTTTAGTCAGGTGTGGAGATTTTTGCATTTCTCTGCGGTGGACTTTTTCTAGTTTTTTTTTACTGACCGCACAGCGTTCTGTTCTGTACTATTTCTATTTAGCTAGAAGTGGCCTCCTGTGCTAAATCTTGTTTCATACTACGTATGTCATTTCCTTCTCCTCTCACAGTCATTATTTGTGGGGGGCTAATCTATCCTTTGGGGATTTTCTCTGAGGCAAGATAGTTTTCCTGCTTCTATGTTTAGGGGTAGTTAGCTCTTAGGCTGTGACGAGATGCCTAGGCCGAGTTAGGAGCATTCCACGGCTACTTCTAGTGTTGTGTTGAGCTTAGGGACTGCGGTCAGTATAGTTGCCACCTGCTCAGAGCTAGACGCATGTCACTCCCTAATCACCAGATCATAACAGTACAACTGGCCAAAAATGAGCTGAATACCTCTCAAAAGAAGGAAGAGAAAAAGAGTTCTGAGCCATTTTTTTTCTTTAGTTTGTTTTGTCTTTTTCCTTCCTCTTGATCTCCGGGTGATTCGGGATTTGGATGCAGGCATGGATGTTCAGGGTTTGTTTTCTCGTGTGGATCAGCTTACTGCAAGAGTACAGAGTATTCAAGATTATGTGGTTCAGACTCCGGCCTTAGAGCCTAGAATTCCTACTCCGGATTTGTTTTAAGGGGATAGATCTAAGTTTTTGAACTTTAAAAATAACTGCAAATTGTTTTTTGCTCTGAAACCCCGTTCCTCTGGTGACCCCGTTCAGCAAGTAAAGATAGTTATCTCTCTACTGCGTGGCGACCCTCAGGACTGGGCATTCTCACTTGAGTCAGGGAATCTGGCATTGCTTAATGTAGATGCATTTTTTCAATCGCTCGGATTATTGTATGACGAACCTAACTCTGTAGAGCATGCCTCTCATCCGCGTACACAGGGTTTGAACGCCCACATTGCTAGACTAATCTCGTTAGAGATGATGCCCTACCGGTTGGTTGAAAGTGAAGCTTTCAAAGTCCTGATGGCCTACGCAGTACCACGCTATGACCTACCCAGTCGACACTTCTTTGTGAGAAAAGCCATCCCAGCCCTCCACCAGTATGTCAAAGACCGCATTGTCCAGGCAATCAGTCAGTAGAAAGGTGCACCTCACAACAGATGCATGGACCAGTAGGCATGGCCAGGGACGTTACGTGTCCATCACGGCACACTGGATTAATGTGGTGGATGCAGGGTCTACAGGGGACAGCCATAGTGGGACAGTTCTGCCTAGCCCACGGTCTAGGAAACAGTTGGCTGTAGGCGTTCACATTCCCTCCTCCTCCTCCTCCAGAAGCGAAAGCTCGTCCACAGAACACAGTTGCACGAACACTCCATCCGCAGCTGCCAGTGATGCACACGAGGTGTCCCATTATGGAACAGCTAGTGGTAAGCGTCAGCAGGCTGTGTTAGAAATGAAGTGTTTGGGTGACAACACACAGACACATCGCGGAAGTACTGGCCGAGTACTTGCAGCATCAAACTCAGTCATGGCTGGGCAGTGTACATCTTGAGGCAGGCAAGGTAGTCAGTGATAACGGAAGGAATTTTATGGCTGCCATAGCCCTTTCAGAACTTAAACACATACCTTGCCTGGCTCACACCTTGAACCTGGTGGTGCAGTGCTTCCTCAAAAACTATCCGGAGTTACCAGCCCTGCTCCTGAAGGTGTGAAGACTTTGCTCGCACATCCGCCGGTCGCCCGTACACTCCAGCCGTATGCTGAACCATCAGCGATCGCTGAATCTTCCCCAGCACCGCCTAATAATCAAAGTTGCAACAAGGTGGAACTCCACACTGCACATGGTTCAGAGGCTGTGCGAACAGAGGCGTGCTGTGATTAATTTGTGGGAGGATACACAAACACGGGCAGGCAGTTGGATGGCAGACATGGAGTTGTCTGGTGTGCAGTAGTCGAAGCTCCAAGACCTCTGTCAAGTCCTTCAGTGTTTTGAGAAATGCACACGGCTGGTAATTGCAGATGACACCATCATAAGCATGAGCATCCCACTAATGCGTCTGCTGATGCAAAGTTTGACGCACATTAAGTAGCTGGCGTCTGCAGCCGAGGAGGAGGGAAGCCTTGATGACAGTCAGCCATTGTCTGCTCAGAGAACTCTACTGGACGAGGTGGCGGACGAAGAGGAGGAGGATGATGGGGATGAATATTTATGGGAGAGGGATGCTTCTCAGGGGGCAAAAGAAACTGGTGGCGTTGCAAGGTCAGGTACATTGTTTTTGCAGGACACAAATGATGTTGATTTGCAAGAAAGTGCTCCTCAACCCAGCACAAGCAGTGAATTGACACCTGGAACATTGGCCCACATGGCTGAGTATGCCTTGCGTATCCTAAAAAGGGACCCCCGCATTATCAAAATGATGACCGATGACGATTACTGGTTGGCCTGCCTCCTGGATCCACGATATAAAGGAAAATTACAAAATATCATGCCACATGAGAACCTTGAGCAAATATTGGCTACTAAACAAGCAACTCTGATAAAGGGGGAAATATTGTCATCTGGCCTATAACTTTATATGAAAAGGAAGCCTTTACACAACTTAACAACAAGACTTGTTATAAGCGCCTTACATTTAACCCCTTATCAACCTTCACTGGGCAATTATTAAAAATCTTGAATGCTGCAGTGGATGATGATATTATCACCAAAGAGCTGGTTTCAGCACTGCAAGTTCAGACCCCTATGGTATCTACCATGTATTTATTACCCAAAATACATAAAAATCTAGTGAGTCCCCCAGGACGTCCAATCATTTCTGGGCCTGGTAACTTCCTTGAAAATGTCAATCGTTGGATTGATTCCAAATTAAAACCCTTGGTAGAGAGCCTCCCTTCCTTTCTGTTAGATACAGGGGAATTCCTCAGGCGAGTGGATGGCCTCCATATAGATAGTGACATGTTGATGGTTACAGTTGACATTGAGTCCCTGTATGCCAGCATTAAACATAAAGACGGTCTAACAGTGACCAAGTACTGTCTTGAGATGTCCAATCTACCAGTGGGGATCATCCACCTTATCCTTGAACTTTTGGAATTCTCCCTAACCCATAATTTTTTTACTTTTAAGGGGTCCTTCTACCTACAGCTCCAGGGCACTGCAATGGGTGCCTCTTTTGCACCGGCATATGCCAACTAGTTCCTGGGGCTGTGGGAGAAAGACCTCTCTCTGTCAGATCAGTCGTCGATGGATCGCATCCCCATTTGGATGCGGTACATCGACGACATATTTTTGTCCTGGCAGGGAAACTCTGAAATACTACAGGAGTTTATGAAATCCCTTAACTCTAATGACTGTAATATCTTTGTCACATATCAAAGTAGCAGGGATAGGATAGACTTCCTAGATGTGACAGTATGGAGAGATTGCAATGACACTCTGCAAACTACGATTTATAGAAAAGACACCTCTACCAACAGCCTGCTCCACGCCTCCTCTGCCCACCCAAAATACATGATTAATTCAGTTCCTATTGGACAGTTCCTTCGCTTGCGGAGGATCTGCTCCAATAATGAGGACTTTGAAGTGAAAGCAAGAGACCTATGTGAGAGGTTTCATGAACGTGGGTATGGGAGACGTGCCGTTAAACGTGCTTATCATAGAGCGAAACATTCTACAAGACATGCGTTACTTTATGCTCGTGATGATCGTCGTGACTCTCCCAATAAAATACACTTTGTTACCAACTATCATGCCCAGTTCTCCCGCATGAAAGAATGCCTGTATAAAGCATGGCCTATTCTTCAAGCAGATTTGATCCTCAAGCAGATCCTCCCTAAAAACCCTAGTGTAACCATCCGACATTCAAAAAATCTTCGTGATTGTCTTGTAAGGAGCCATTATCAGGAGGACCCTGGGTTACGCTTTATTGATGGTGTGGGTCCGGGGTGTGGATGTGCTCCATGTGGCCGGTGTGTCGCCTGTCCCAATATTGACCCAATATTACCAACTCCTCTGGGTCTAGAACTTATGAGATTAGGAAACGCATCACATGTACCACCAGAAATGTGATCTACTTTGCTACGTGTCCGTGCGGTCTTATGTATATTGGTCTCACTACACGTCAACTCAAAGTGCGTGTACGTGAGCACGTTCTTGGGATTGCGGCGGCCGCCGGCCATGTGGACATATCCACGCTTCGGACATTACCCCGCCACTTTAAGACACATCACAGCTGTGATGGCTCTACACTTAGGGTTAGGGGTATAGATTTGGTAGACCCAGGGATCCGTGGTGGGAAAATCAGTACTAAATTAGACCAACGTGAATGTAGGTGGATATGGACATTGGATACCATTCACCCCAAAGGGCTTTATGAAAATATTAGTTTTGCACCGTTTCTATAATAGCACCGCTGGTTGTCACGTATGCATGTCTCTTGTTTTTAATGCTTTTAACTTACCTGTGGCACCTAACAGGTGTTGGCAATAACTAAATCACACTTGCAGCCAGTTGACATGGATTAAAGTTGACCCAACCTCGGTGCTGTGTCCTTGTGTGTACCAGATTGACCATGGAGAAAAGAAAGAAGACCAAAGAACTGTCTGAGGACTTGAGAAACCAAATTGTGAGGAAGCATGAGCAATCTCAAGGCTAAAAGTCCATCTCCAAAGACCTGAATGTTCCTGTGTCTACCGTGTGCAGTGTCATCAAGAAGTTTAAAGCCCATGGCACTGTGACTAATCTCCCTAGATGTGGACGGAAAAGAAAAATTGACAAGACATTTCAACGCAAGATTGTGCGGATGTTGGATAAAGAACCGCGACTAACATCCAAACAAGTTCAAGCTGCCCTGCAGTCTGAGGGTACAACAGTGTCAACCCGTACTATCCGTCGGCATATGAATGAAAAGGGACTGTATGGTAGGAGACCAAGGAAGACCCCACTTCTTACCCTGAGACATAGAAAAGCCAGGCTGGAGTTTGCCAAAACTTACCTAAAAAAGCCTAAAATGTTTTGGAAAAATGTTCTCTGGTCAGATAAGACAAAAGTAGAGCTTTTTGGGCAAAGGCATCAACATAGAGTTTACAGGAGAAAAAAAGAGGCATTCAAAGAAAAGAACACGGTCCCTAAAGTCAAACATGGCGGAGGTTCCCTGATGTTTTGGGGTTGCTTTGCTGCCTCTGGCACTGGACTGCTTGACCATGTGCATGGCATTATGAAGTCTGAAGACTACCAACAAATTTTGCAGCATAATGTAGGACCCAGTGTGAGAAAGCTGGGTCTCCCTCAGAGGTCATGGGTCTTCCAGCAGGACAATGACCCAAAACACACTTCAAAAAGCAATAGAAATGGTTTGAGAGAAAGCACTGGAGCCTTCTAAGTTGGCCAGCAATGAGTCCAGACCTGAATCCCATAGAACGCCTGTGGAAAGATCTAAAAATGGCAGTTTGGAGAAGGCACCCTTCAAATATCAGGGACCTGGAGCAGTTTGCCAAAGAAGAATGGTCTAAAATTCCAGCAGAGCATTGTAAGAAACTCATTGATGGTTACAGGAAGTGGTTGGTCACAGTTATTTTGGCTAAAGGTTGTGCAACCAAGTATTAGGCTGAGGGTGCCAATACTTTTTGTCTGGCCCATTTTTGGAGTTTTGTGTGAAATGATCAATGTTTTGCTTTTTGCTTCATTCTCTTTTGTGTTTTTTCATTTAAGACAAATTAAATGAAGATAATAATACCAAATAATTTGTGTTTGCAATCATTATCAGGAAGAAAATGAGTATTATCTGACAGAATTGCAGGGGTGCTTTTGACCATGACTGTATACTGCGTTATTTATGCTGTTGTAATTTTGTCATCTGTATGCACAACATTAGTGGCGGTTATAATATATAGATAATATAAAGATTCTGTCATTATACAGTGGGGCAAAAAAGTATTTAGTCAGTCAGCAATAGTGCAAGTTCCACCACTTAAAAAGATGAGAGGCGTCTGTAATTTACATCATAGGTAGACCTCAACTATGGGAGACAAACTGAGAAAAAAAAATCCAGAAAATCACATTGTCTGTTTTTTTAACATTTTATTTGCATATTATGGTGGAAAATAAGTATTTGGTCAGAAACAAAATTTCATCTCAATACTTTGTAATATATCCTTTGTTGGCAATGACAGAGGTCAAACGTTTTCTGTAAGTCTTCACAAGGTTGCCACACACTGTTGTTGGTATGTTGGCCCATTCCTCCATGCAGATCTCCTCTAGAGCAGTGATGTTTTTGGCTTTTCGCTTGGCAACACGGACTTTCAACTCCCTCCAAAGGTTTTCTATAGGGTTGAGATCTGGAGACTGGCTAGGCCACTCCAGGACCTTGAAATGCTTCTTACGAAGCCACTCCTTCGTTGCCCTGGCGGTGTGCTTTGGATCATTGTCATGTTGAAAGACCCAGCCACGTTTCATCTTCAATTCCCTTGCTGATGGAAGGAGGTTTGCACTCAAAATCTCACGATACATGGCCCCATTCATTCTTTCATGTACCCGGATCAGTCGTCCTGGCCCCTTTGCAGAGAAACAGCCCCAAAGCATGATGTTTCCACCACCATGCTTTACAGTAGGTATGGTGTTTGATGGATGCAACTCAGTATTCTTTTTCCTCCAAACACGACAAGTTGTGTTTCTACCAAACAGTTCCAGTTTGGTTTCATCAGACCATAGGACATTCTCCCAAAACTCCTCTGGATCATCCAAATGCTCTCTAGCAAACTTCAGACGGGCCCGGACATGTACTGGCTTAAGCAGTGGGACACGTCTGGCACTGCAGGATCTGAGTCCATGGTGGCGTAGTGTGTTACTTATGGTAAGCCTTGTTACATTGGTCCCAGCTCTCTGCAGTTCATTCACTAGGTCCCCCCGCGTGGTTCTGGGATTTTTGCTCACCGTTCTTGTGATCATTCTGACCCCACGGGGTGGGATTTTGCATGGAGCCCCAGATCGAGGGAGATTATCAGTGGTCTTGTATGTCTTCCATTTTCTAATTATTGCTCCCACTGTTGATTTCTTCACTCCAAGCTGGTTGGCTATTGCAGATTCAGTCTTCCCAGCCTGGTGCAGGGCTACAATTTTGTTTCTGGTGTCCTTATACAGCTCTTTGGTCTTCACCATAGTGGAGTTTGGAGTCAGACTGTTTGAGGGTGTGCACAGGTGTCTTTTTATACTGATAACAAGTTTAAACAGGTGCCATTACTACAGGTAATGAGTGGAGGTAAGAGGAGACTCTTAAAGAAGAAGTTACAGGTCTGTGAGAGCCAGAAATCTTGATTGTTTGTTTCTGACCAAATACTTATTTTCCACCATAATATGCAAATAAAATGTTAAAAAAACAGACAATGTGATTTTCTGGATTTTTTTTTCTCAGTTTGTCTCCCATAGTTGAGGTCTACCTATGATGTAAATTACAGACGCCTCTCATCTTTTTAAGTGGTGGAACTTGCACTATTGCTGACTGACTAAATACTTTTTTGCCCCACTGTATATATATATTGGTTGTTATGTATAGGAATATTTCTGTGATGATTTCTTACTCGGACAGTATGTAGGACTTACCTAGCGCAATGACTGTATGATATGTCAATTATTGTTTAGTTGTCCATAACTTTTCTGACGTCTTATATTATGTGTACATAGGATTGCTATATCCATCTACTCATTTTTGTACCACAATTGTGTATGATTAGCGTACCTTTCCCCACAGTATGCATGCACGCCATGGTCCCTGTCCTCTCGTCGGCTTGCGGCGTCTCTATGTGCTGCAGCGACGTTCATGTGATATGACGTCGCGCACCACATGACTCCGCCGCCGCCGAGCGTCCTGTCACCATGACTGCGCATGCGTCATAGGATGTGGTGGTTACTAGCTCTGAGTGCGCTATGTGAGACACCTCATGATTCCGCGCCGATGAGCGTCCTGTCTCCATGACAGTGCACACGTCAGAGTATATGGCAACAATGAGTCCTGGGTGCTCCTTGGTTAAACACCAGCTGAGATGTTAATTGCAGCATTACGCCAGATCCTCCCCTCATCAGGTCAAGGCGTTATCATTGGATTTCGGGCTTTTTATACCGGCATTTCCCCTTCCTTCCTTACCCCTTGAGAAAGGCCACACCGCCGAAACGCGCGTCAGGGTGGACACTCCCGTACTTTTTTCCTGGCGATATACGGGTAAATATATCTATCATCTTATGTGGCTCTTTTGTGGCCACCTTTTTCATGTATAATCTACACCCTAGCAAAAAGCAAAACATTGATCATTTCACATAAAACTCCAAAAATGGGCCAGACAAAAGTATTGGCACCCTCAGCCTAATACTTGGTTGCACAACCTTTAGCCAAAATAACTGCGACCAACCCCTTCCGGTAACCATCAATGAGTTTCTTACAATGCTCTGCTGGAATTTTAGACCATTCTTCTTTGGCAAACTGCTCCAGGTCCCTGATATTTGAAGGGTGCCTTCTCCAAACTGCCATTTTTAGATCTCTTCACAGGTGTTCTATGGGTTTCAGATTTGGACTCATTGCTGGCCACCTTAGAAGTCTCCAGTGCTCTCTCTCAAACCATTTTCTAGTGCTGTTTGAAGTGTGTTTTGGGTCATTGTCCTGCTGGAAGACCCATGACCCCTGAGGGAGACTCAGCTTTCTCACACTGGGCCCTACATTATGCTGCAAAATTTGTTGGTAGTCTTCAGACTTCATAATGCCATGCACACGGTCAAGCAGTCCAGTGCCAGAGGCAGCAAAGCAACCCCAAAACATCAGGGAACCTCCGCCATGTTTGACTGTAGGGACCGTGTTCTTTTCTTTGAATGCCTCTTTTTTTCTCCTGTAAACTCTATGTTGATGCCTTTGCCCAAAAAGCTCTACTTTTGTCTCATCTGACCAGAGAACATTCTTCCAAAACGTTTTAGGCTTTTTCAGGTAAGTTTTGGCAAACTCCAGCCTAGCTTTTTTATTTCTCAGGGTAAGAAGTGGGGTCTTCCTGGGTCTCCTACCATACAGTCCCTTTTCATTCATATGCCGACGGATAGTACGGGTTGACACTTTTGTACCCTCGGACGGCAGGGCAGCTTGAACTTGTTGGGATGTTAGTCGAGGTTCTTTATCCAACATCCGCACAATCTTGCGTTGAAATCTCTTGTCAATTTTTCTTTTCCGTCCACATCTAGGGAGGTTAGTCACAGTGCCATGAGCTTTAAACTTCTTGATCACACTGCACTTGGTAGACACAGGAACATTCAGGTCTTTGGAGATGGACTTGTAGCCTTGAGATTGCTCATTCTTCCTCACAATTTGGTTTCTCAAGTCCTCAGACAGTTCTTTGGTCTTCTTTCTTTTCTCCATGCTTAATGTGGTACCCACAAGGACACAGGACAGAGGTTGAGTCAACTTTAATCCATGTCAACTGGCTGCAAGTGTGATTTAGTTATTGCCAACGCCTGTTAGGTGCCACAGGTAAGTTACAGGTGCTGTTAATTACACAAATTAGAGAAGCATCACATGATTTTTCGAACAGTGCCAATACATTTTCCACCCCCTTTTTATGTTTGGTGTGGAATTATATCCAATTTGGCTTTAGGGCAATTCTTTTTGTGTTTTTTTCATTTAAGACAAATTAAATGAAGATAATAATACCAAATAATTTGTGTTTGCAATCATTTTCAGGAAGAAAATTGGTATTATCTGACAGAATTGCAGGGGTGTCAATACTTTTGGCCATGACTGTATTACAAAACTTTATGGTGGCAGGTATGTCCTGAGCCGCCTGTGTAAACTTTATTTATGATTGTCCCTTAGTCCTGTGAGTGTCCTTATCTTTTGACATGTGTTATGTGGTTGTACTCCCCTCCTTTTCCATCTGTTTGTGATCTTTTATCTGATCATCTAATAAATCTATATGCACTACTTTAAGTATATTTGGGATTTCTTTGTCGTGGTTTTTTCTTTGGTTGATATAGTCTGTGCGACTTTTTTCTGCTGTTATGTCCATATAGGATACAAAAGTCACAGTATATTAATATTTATATTTACATTTATGATTACTGTGATTTACTGCTTTCATGAGGTGTGTTGACGGCAAACAAGCAACTCTTGTAGAGCGCTTGGTTCAGCCATTCCCAACACACAGCGGCGGAGATAGTTCTGACATGAGCCGTTGGGGGTAACATGGCAGAGGGGGGGGGTGCACAAATCCGAAGTGGCGTTGGACAGAGGGGTTTTATGACCAGGTTGTGAATTGCTTTTAGCCTACTTTTGTAATTGGGCCTACTACCTGTGTCTGCGCCACTCATTACAATTGTCCTCCACTGAACCAAGCTATGCCGCCTGTTTAGTCCTGTTACCAATTTTGAACTGCTTTTAGCCTACTTTTGTATTTGGGACTACTAACTATGTCTGCGCCACTCGTTACAATTGTCCTCCACTGAACAAAGCAATGCCGCCTGTTTAGTCCTGTTACCAATTTTGAACTGCTTTTAGCCAACTTTTTTATTTTGGGCCTATATCTGTGTTTCCTCCTCATCCTGCCCATTGCCCAGCCACTGCTAGATGAGTCTGCTGGTACATTGACCCAGACCACTACATTCCCCTTGCACTCTACACAGCCAGAATCTGACCCTGCTGAAAGTCAGGTTCCCCTTCCCGCAAACTATACCATCTTACACGGGGACAAAAAGGAAGGTGCAGATGAAAGTGCAGGTTCCTTCATCAGGTGGGAGGGCATACTTGTTGGCACTGGCACAGGGCCCCTCATAGTACACAAAAGTGTCTCTGACAGTGGGAGGCGCCACCCACCGTCAAACACACCGCCGTACTATGAGGGGCCCTGTGCCAGTACCAACTATTGGGCCCCCCCTCCTTGCTCAGGATCACAGCACTTGCAAAGTTGAAATACTTACCTCTCCCTGCTCCACCGCCGTGATGTATTCCGCGTTTCCTGGGCCCACGAAAAAATTGAGTCAGCCCTACCCCCCCACAACTTTAGCCAAATGACCCCCTGTTTTCAATGCCTAACTATTATTATAAAGTAAATTAAGATTGACAAGCTTAAGAAATAAGAATTGATGTTGTTGGCATTAAAATGGGCACTGTAGGTGTTTTCCTGTCCTCTACTCATTGCCGACTTTGATTCCCCATTGACTTGCAGTGGGTTTCGTGTTTCAGTCGGCCACCGACTTTTCGAAATAATCGGCCGATTTCACCCGACCCGACTTTTGACAAAGTCGGGTTTCGCGAAACCCGACTCGATCCTAAAAAAGTAAAAGTCGCTCAACTCTACTCATTTGTATACCAACCATTACATGTCGCACTTACCAGCGCTCAACTGTATACCAGCAGGTCCACTCCGCACTTGCCAATGCATTTCTGTATACCAACCATACCCGTCAGCATCTGTGGTCCCTGTGTTCCTGCCGTGCCTGCCTGAATTAGCTGTACCTGGACCGTTTTAGCTCCCTGTCTTCTGGGGGTCAACTGTCGTGCATCAGAGGTCTGTCATATGAGTAGCACCTGGTGCTCATTAGGAGCCAAGCCTAACCCCACCATCAGGAGATTCTAGTAAAAAGTCAGGTGCTCACCTAGTCACGCCCCTCCAGGCTCTTCTGGAGCTACGACACAGTGGTTTCACTGCCCCCATTACAGCAATTGACACTTTGAACTACTACTTGCTGGGTCGCAAGTTCAGGTTAGTGTCAGACCATGCACCCCTAAGATGGATGAGGGAAAAGAACGGGAAGAATGCTCTGGTGAAAAGGGGGTTTCTGACCCTCCAGAACTTCACCTTCCATGTGAAGCATAGTAAAATTACAGACATGACTGGCTCTGAGTGCTTGTCTATACGGTGGATGGGTGTATGAACTGTCCGTTATTGACATGTATTACTCCCTTAGGCTGGGTTCACATTGCGTTAACAGCAGCCCGTTCAACACATACGTTAACGGGCTGCTGTTAAAGCAATTGCCGACATTCCATCGCACTAGCGCAGATAGAGCATCTGCTAGCTCTATCTGCGCTAGCAGTGACGGACCCGGAAACGCTGCAGCCTGCGTTTCAGGGTCCGTCACTCAATGACGGCACATCACTAGCGCACGCCCATTGTGGGCATGCACTAGCGATGTATCCGACATAGGAATTAATGGCGGCGTTAACGGACTGCGTTACACCGAGTTATGCCGCAGTGTAACGTAGTCCGTCTAACGGATGCCATTAACGCAATGTGAACCCGGCCTTACTCGGACTAGACTAGTCCATTCTGCGACAGATGTGAAAAACTGTTCACAGGACACTGGCTATTATTGGATCTGTGAGCTGTCTGTTAAGCACACCAACATCACACTAACTGAAAATACATCAGCTTCAGTCAGTCCTTAGGCTCGGGGGCCTCTGTTTAACATACAGTATATACCAGGATACATATAAACAGATGTACATTGTTCAGTTAAGTTTTTCTGGTGCCATACAGTGGATTCTTTTATCCATGTGAGGCAGTGAGGGTAATCCTATACAAGCGTTGTTATGTGAACCCCCAGGATGCGTATAGAAGCTAGAGTACATTGTACTGTGGTTACAACATGAAATTAAAAAGAGTGTGGATTTGGTCAAACTAATTGACCAAGTCAGACTTAAGAAAACATGACATGGGCTTTTATTTTTTGAGAGATCTGCAGGATGGTAGTGAGGCGGATCTCTCCTTCCATTCCAAGTCTTAGGAGTGGACCATGTTCACGATTCCCATTTAAACTTTCAGTTAAGGTATGGTTGTGTCAGTGTTTTGTTTGCAAACATCAGAGCAGAAGACTCTGTGCAGGACAGGTTAGTGTGAGACTGAACTCAGGCCATGGAAGGCAAAGCCAATGACACACCCACGAGTGTTACGGAGGTGCAGTCTCAACGGATTTGATATGGACTGTTATGGCTGTGAATCGAAGGATAAAGTTTGAGGGGTTTTTTGTAAGTTGCCAAAATAAATACCATATTTTTTGCTTTATAAAACGCACCTGATTATAACATGCACCCCCAAATTTGGTGAGAAAAAAGAGACAATAATATTTTTTTATGTTAAATAGGGGTCTGTCTTACAATGCTATTGCCTATCTTACAAATCATATATATGTACCTCATCCTGGTATTTATATAACCCCTACCCTTGCGCTGGCACATGGCCCCCTTGTGGTGCTGGCAGGCACATGGCCCCCCTGTGCTGTTGGCAGACACATGGCCCCCCTGTGCTGCTGGCAGGCACATGGCCCTCCGGTCACTATATGCCCCCTGTGCTGCTGGCAGGCACTTGGCCCCCTTGTGCTACTGGCAGGCACATGGCCCCCCGGTCACTATATGCTCCCCTGTGCTGCTGGCAGGCACTTGGCCCCCCTGTGCTGCTGGCAGGCACATGGCCCCCCGGTCACTATATGCTCCCCTGTGCTGCTGGATGGCACATGGCCCCCCTGTGCTGCTGGCAGTCACATGGCCCCCCTTGGTCACTATATGCTCCCCTGTACTGCTGGCAGCCACATGGCCCCCCTGTGCTGCTGGCAGGCATATGGCCCCCCGGGTCACTATATGCCCCCCTGTGCTGCTGGCAGGTGCTTGGCCCCTCTGTGCTGCTGGCAGGCACATGGCCCCCCTGTGCTGGCAAGCACATGATAAAATAACAAACACTTAACTCACCTTCCGATGATGGCTCCATGCTCCCAGCTTCTCGGTTGCGCTTCCTGTTTCCCGCACATCGAATCATGTGACCTGGACACACAGTGATGACACCACTGTGCTGTGCCGATCATATGATCAGAATGCGGAACGGACACAGGAAGAGCCACGGGGGAACTGGGAGCACGGAACCTTCATCGGAAGGTGAGTTAAGTGTTTGTTATTTTATCATGTGCCTGCCAGCAGCACAGGGGGACATATAGTGACCAGGGGGGCCATGTGCCTGCCAGCAGTACAGGGTGCATATAGAGTGAGCGGGGGGACCATGTGCATGCCAGCAAGGGGCATATAGAGTGATGAGGGGCATATCCATGACTAGAGGGGGAAAGTGCAGGCACATGCAATATGCGCCGCTCCCCTGTCAACCAACTCAGAGCAGCTTCAGCACCGAGGTGAAGGACAGTGGGTGCAGTGAATATTACATGAGGCTAATGAGCAGGAGCAAGTGACCTCCCGCTGTCTCTGCAGCCCACAGCCAGCTCACTCCAGCCCTCTGACACCACTCCAGAGCCCCCCCCCCTCCTCTACAGCACAGCACACAGATTCGGATTATAAGACGCACCCCCCACTTTCCCCAAAAATTTGAGGGAACAAAAGTGCGTCTTATAATCCGAAAAATATGGTACATTTAACTAACTTGACTAACTGCCTCTTTACAGCACTGAACGGAAAGCCGCTGCATTTCACCCATTGCAATAAAAGTAAATGTTTCATGCAAATCTTTTATAGGATGCAGTTTTTGTTAATTGTGCAGTCTATCAGACTCTTCTATATTTTTATTTGTGATATACGATCAGAAGCAGAGAACACATTTAGGGCTCGTTCTGATTGCCATATTTTACATCTGTCTGATTTACATGTCCTCAACAGACCATACACCGATCCAATAATTACCTGTGCATCCCAGTCTCAGTGATTGGTCCATGTAAAAACAGTATCGCATGCACTGGTAAGTCCAATTTACCGAGCATACTAGTTCATGTCAATAACAGCAAGCTTCTGCTTCTAGGAGGAAAATCCACTGTGTATTACAATACAGTAGGGAGGAGCGGACCCGTGGATGTTTGAGTTTGTCAGGTTCGGCCGAACTAGAGTTAAAAGTTTGGTTCGGTATCCGAACGTGACCTTGAACTTTCAGAGCTTTAACTCCTTCACTGCGAAGCCTGCTTTCATCTTCCTGACCAGGCCAATTTTTTCAATTCTGAAGAATGTCACTTTATGAGGTAATAACTCTGGAACGCTTCAAAGGATCCTAGTGATTCTGAAACTGTTTTTTCCTGACATATTGAAGTTCATGATATTTGGAAAATTTGTTCAATACAACTTGGTTTTACTTGTGAAAATTTTCGAAATTTGGCCAAAATGTAGAAGATTTTGCCATTTTTAAACCTTTCATTTTTATGCCCTTAAACCAGATATGTGACACAAAATAATAAATAACATTTCCCACATGTCTACTTTACAGAACAATTTTTGAAAGGTCTTTTTTTATTTGGAAGCAATAAAGGTTAAAAATTGACCATCAATTTCTCCTTTTTCCAACAAAATTTACAAAACCATATTTTTTAGGGAGCACATCACATTTGAAGTGACTTTTAGAGGTCTATATGACAGAAAATACCCAAAAGTGACACCATTCTAAAAACTTTACTAATCATGGTGATCACAACCACATTCAAGATTTTTATTAAGAAAAATAGAAAAAATTGGAGTCCGGCTAAACAGGACTGGATCTTTCTTTCCTTTTTCAAAAGAAAATTTGGTGTATACAAAAGAAAAATTTGCATGGTCAACATGACCCAGTCGATGCGTTTCGACTGCACTAGGCAGTCTTATTCATGACTAATGGCCAAATAACATGCAGTCATTTACTGTGTATACTCATGAATAAGCCGAGATTTTCAGCACTTTTTTGTGCTGAAAACAGCCCCCTCAGCTTATACATGAGACAGACATCAATAGTTACCCTCCGTCGCTGGATTTCCATCCCTGCATATCTGTTGTCCGGACGCCAGCAGCTTCTTCCTGCACGGAGCAGTCACATGGTACCTTTCATTAAGGTAATAAATATGTACAGTGCAGACCAAAAGTTTGGACACACCTTCTCATTTAACCCCTTTACCCCCAAGGGTGGTTTGCACGTTATGGACCGGGCCAATTTTTACAATTCTGACCACTGTCCCTTTATGAGGTTATAACTCTGGAACACTTCAACGGATCCCAGTGATTCTGACATTGTTTTCTCGTGACATACTGTACTTCATGATACTGGTAAAATTTATTTGATATTACCTGCGTTTATTTGTGAAAAAAATGGAAATTTGGCAAAAAGTTTGAAAAGTTTGCAATTTTCCAACTTTGATTTTTTATGCAATTAAATCACAGAGATATGTCACAAAAAATACTTAAAAAGTAACATTTCCCACATGTCTACTTTACATCAGCACAATTTTGGAACCAAAATTTTTTTATGTTAGGGGGTTAAAAGTTGACCAGCAATTTCTAATTTTTCCAACACCATTTTATTTTAGGGACCACATCTCATTTGAAGTCATTTTGAGGGGTCTATATGATAGAAAACACCCAAGTGTGACACCATTCTAAACTGCACCCCTCAAGGTGCTCAAAACCACATTCAAGAAGTTTATTAACCCTTCAGGTGTTTCACAGGAATTTTTGGAATGTTTAAATAAAAATTAACATTTAACTTTTTTCACAAAAAATTTACTTCAGCTCCAATTTGTTTTATTTTACCAAGGATAACAGGAGAAAATGGACCCCAAAGGTTGTTGTACAATTTGTCCTGAGTACGCCGATACCCCATTAGTGGGGGTAAACCACTGTTTGGGCGCATAGCAGAGCTCGGAAGCAAAGGAGCGCCATTTGACTTTTCAATGCAAAATTGACTGGAATTGAGATGGGACGCCATGTTGCGTTTGGAGAGCCACTGATGTGCCTAAACATTGAAATTCCCCACAAGTGACACCATTTTGGAAAGTAGACCCCCTAAGGAACTTATCTAGATGTGTGGTGAGCACTTTGACCCACCAAGTGCTTCACAGAAGTTTATAATGCAGAACCGTAAAAATAAAAAATCATTTTTTTTCACAAAAATTATCTTTTCGCCCCCAATTTTTTATTTTCCCAATGGTAAGAGAAGAAATTGGACCACAAAAGTTGTTGTACAATTTGTCCTGAGTACGCTGATACCCCATATGTGGGAGTAAACCACTGTTTGGGCGTATGGCAGAGCTCAGAAGGGAAGGAGCGCCGTTTGACTTTTCAATGCAAAATTGACAGGAATTGAGATGGGACGCCATGTTGCGTTTGGAGAGCCACTTATGTGCCTAAACATTGAAACCCCCCACAAGTGACACCATTTTGGAAAGTAGACCCCCTAAGGAACTTATCTAGATGTGTGCTGAGCACTTTGACCCACCAAGTGCTTCACAGAAGTTTATAATGCAGAGCCGTAAAAATAAAAAATCATTTTTTTTCACAAAAATTATTTTTTCGCCCCCA
This sequence comes from Ranitomeya imitator, assembly GCF_032444005.1. Classification (NCBI taxonomy): domain Eukaryota; kingdom Metazoa; phylum Chordata; class Amphibia; order Anura; family Dendrobatidae; genus Ranitomeya; species Ranitomeya imitator. The sequence continues at coordinate 97,560,083 of NC_091289.1, read as the reverse complement.
ATTTTTTATTTTCCCAATGGTATGTCAAGAAATTGGACCACAAAAGTTGTTGTACATTTTGTCCTGAGTACGCTGATACCCCATATGTGGGAGTAAACCACTGTTTGGGTGCATGGGAGAGCTCGGAAGGGAAGGAGCGCTGTTTGACTTTTCAATGCAAAATTGACAGGAATTGAGATGGGACGCCATGTTGCGTTTGGAGAGCCACTGATGTGCCTAAACATTGAAACCCCCACAAGTGACACCATTTTGGAAAGAAGACCCCCTAAGGAACTTATCTAGATGTGTGGTGAGCACTTTGACCCATCAAGGGCTTCACAGAAGTTTATAATGCAGAGCCGTAAAAATAAAACAAACATTTTTTCCCACAAAAATAATATTTTAGCCCCCAGTTTTGTATTTTTCCGAGGGTAACAGAAGAAATTGGACCCCAAAAGTTGTTGCCCAATTTGTCCTGAGTGCGCTGATACCCCATATGTGGGGGGGAACCACCGTTTGGGCGCATGGGAGGGGTCGGAAGAGAAGGAGCGCCATTTGGAATGCAGACTTAGATGGAACAGTCTGCAGGCGTCACATTGCGTTTGCAGATATATAATAAAGCCTGGCACTCAACTTTGTGTCTGGAGATATATTTTATTGTCAGCAACGAAACGTTTCGGTCCCAAAAACTGGACCTTCATCAGTCACTGAAAGTGCAAAATAAACAATGCACAAAAATAATAAATAAAAATTGAACAAAAACAAAGTATATACAATACTGGACATCCAGTGTATGACAAATATGGCAATACAGTTACTAAAAGGTACAAAAAACAGTATAGAACCGACCAACATTGGCACAATGCTACTACGGATGGTAAGTGGTTGATCTATAGAAAGTGAGGAGGTAGTCACATACCGTGCTATGCAGAGTTTTTAGAAGAGATGTGCCCGTGTGGACAGACTATAGTTAGTTTCTGTAATAGAGGATTTAGTATATGATTGGTAGGCCAGGGGAATCGTGGTATAGAAAGAATGAGTCATACCCATAAAGATGCAGGGTAATGGTCTGTATACGGCTGTATGGGCAGCACCCTATTAAGGTATATAACGCAGGGAGTTAGATAAAAGGCATTTGCCTATATGACCCCATAAAGTGTGTGGTCACCTTACCGTGCAGGGATGGCGTAATCGACGCGGTGTCCACCGCTAGTCAGACGCCCTAAGGGTAGAAAGGGCGCCATATATAGACCCTGATCGCAGCGGTCTATAAGCCGCTGACCGGAAGTAGGCGTGTCCGGCGCGCAGTGCAGCGAGGCCATGTACGTCATCACCAACATGGTGGTGCGTTCCAGGGGGCGGCATATGCGTGTCACGCCAGGAGGCGTGTCCCATTGAAGGAGGTGTAGTCTAGTGCACAGCCTCTGAGCCGTTGGACCGGAAGTAGATATACCCAGCGCGTCCTAATGCAGACACCGGCCTGGGACGTCATCATCAACATGGTGGTGCGTTCCAGGGAGCGACGCCTTGCGTATCATGTCGATAGGCGTGATGGATAGGGGGAGGTGCTCCCTTGTATGCAGCGGCATAATGTCAGGAATAGTGACAATTAAACAAGGATGGATGTCTTGTCCTAAATGGGTATCAATGTGGCATATGGGTACGGTGATGTATATGGAAACATGCAGTGAGGCACTGGTAGTAAGTCACATACATAGACAAAGAAATATCTATACGGGAAAAATATATACAAACACTGTGGAGCTTATTCAGTGAGAGGATGTACCAGGAGGCAGTATTACGTTCACTTTGCTGAGACAGTGGAGGTGAATAGAAGGTAAGCCGTCATACTAAAGTGAGTGCCACATGGAAGAGTTCTGGATCCAAGAATCAATAAAGACGATTCTAAAATAACAGACAAAGGGAATAATTAGCATACATATGACAAATGGCAGAATAACTAAACAGTACAACCCCAAGCAGAAATGGTACAGTTATTCAGATAAATGCCAACAGATCATAATCCCTGTTTAACCCTTTAGGTGTTAGGGTTTCCAAGGTGTGTATCCAGAACGCCTCTCGCTTCTTTAGAAGCGCAATCCTATCACCCCTTCGTCGTTGTGGGGGAATTGAATCAATCACTTGGTATCTCAGCTGTGAAATGGTGTGACCGTGGGTGGAGAAATGATGGGCAACTGGCAAGAGTAGATTATTACAGCGAATGGTAGATTTGTGCTTAGATATCCTGTCTCGCAGAGGTTGGGTGGTTTCCCCGATGTATAATAGGCCGCATGGGCATTTGACATTTGCGTTTGCAGAGCCCCTAATGTACCTAAACAGTAGAAACCCACACAAGTGACCCCATTTTGGAAACTAGACCCCCCAAGGAACTTATCTAGATGTGTTGTGAGAACTTTGATCCCCCAGGTGTTTCACTACAGTTTATAACGCAGAGCCGTGAAAAAAAAAAAAAAAATTCCCCCCAAAATTATTTTTTAGCCCCAATTTTGTATTTTCCCGAGGGTAACAGGAGAAATTGGACCCCAAAAGTTGTTGTCCAATTTGTCCTGAGTGAAGGAGCGCTGTTGTGAATTCTGTGGCTGAATTCACTCCTGTGGTCACAAGTGGTACTGCAGCTTCTGAGCTTCCTCCCTCAGGTGTTCTGGTGAGCTCGTTAACTGCTTCATTACTTAACTCCGCCTGATGCTGCTATCCTTGCTCCTTGCCAATGTTTCAGTGTTGGATCTGAGCTTCTCCTGATTGTTCCTGTGACCTGCTGCTCTGTATAGCTAAGTGCTTTTTGCTTTTTTGTTGCTTTTTTTCTGTCCAGCTTGTCTTTTGTTTTGCTGGAAGCTCTGAGACGCAAAGGGTGTACCGCCATGCCGTTAGTTCGGCACGGTGGTTTTTTTTGCCCCCTTTGCGTGGTTTTGCTTTAGGGTTTTTTGTAGACTGCAAAGTTCGCTTTACTGTCCTCGCTCTGTCCTAGAATATCGGGCCCCACTTTGCTGAATCTATTTCATCCCTACGTTTTGTCTTTTCTTCTTACTCACAGTCATTATATGTGGGGGGCTGCCTTTTCCTTTGGGGAATTTCTCTGGGGCAAGTCAGGCCTATTTTTCTATCTTCAGGCTAGCTAGTTTCTTAGGCTGTGCCGAGTTGCCTAGGTAGTTGTTAGGCGCAATCCACAGCCGCTTTTAGTTGTGTTTAGGATAGGATCAGGTGTGCAGTCTACAGAGTTTCCACGTCTCAGAGCTCGTTCTTGTATTTTTGGGTATTTGTCAGATCACTGTGTGCGCTCTGATCGCTAAGCACACTGTGTTTCTGGATTGCCTTCATAACACCTGTCATTAGCAAACATAACAGTGCAAGGAGCCAAACTAATGATTCTCAATAGAGGGAAAGAAAAAGTTCTGACATCATTTTTTTTTTTTTTTTTTTTCTGCTCTGTGTTCACTTTTTTTTTTTCCCCTAGACATTTGGGTGATTCTGGACACAGGTGTGGACATGGATATTCAGGGTCTGTGCTCTTCAATGGATAATCTCGTTATAAATGTACAAAAAATTCAAGATACTATTGATCAGAAATCTATGTTAGAACCAAGAATTCCTATTCCTGATTTGTTTTTTGGAGATAGAACTAAGTTTCTAAGTTTCAAAAATAATTGTAAGCTATTTCTGGCCTTGAAACCTCATTCTTCTGGTAATCCTATTCAACAGGTTTTGATTATTATTTCTTTTTTGCGCTGCGACCCTCAAGACTGGGCATTTTCTCTTGTGCCAGGAGACCCTGCATTGAGTAGTGTCGATGCGTTTTTCCTGGCGCTCGGATTGCTGTACGATGAGCCTAATTCAGTGGATCAGGCTGAGAAAAATTTGCTGGCTTTGTGCCAGGGTCAGGATGATATAGAAGTATATTGTCAGAAATTTAGGAAATGGTCAGTACTCACTCAGTGGAATGAATCTGCGCTGGCAGCTTTGTTCAGAAAGGGTCTCTCTGAGGCTCTTAAGGATGTCATGGTGGGATTTCCTATGCCTGCTTGTTTGAATGAGTCTTTGTCTTTGACCATTCAGATCGGTCGACGCTTGCGCGAGCGTAAATCTGTGCACCATTTGGCGGTACTGCCTGAGGTTAAACCTGCGCCTATGCAGTGCGATAGGACTATGACTAGAGTTGAACGGCAGGAATACAGACGTCTGAATGGTCTGTGTTTCTACTGTGGTGATTCCACTCATGCTATTTCTGATTGTCCTAAGCGCACTAAGCGGTCCGCTAGGTCTGCCGTCATTGGTACTGTACAGTCCAAATTCCATCTGTCCATTACCTTGATATGCTCTTTGTCGTCGTTTTCTGTCATGGCGTTTGTGGATTCGGGCGCTGCCCTGAATCTGATGGATTTGGATTATGCTAAACGTTGTGGGTTTTTCTTGGAGCCTTTGCGGTGTCCTATTCCATTGAGAGGAATTGATGCTACACCTTTGGCCAAGAATAAACCTCAATACTGGGCCCAGCTGACCATGTGCATGGCTCCTGCACATCAGGAAGTTATTCGCTTTCTGGTGTTGCATAATCTGCATGATGTGGTCGTGTTGGGGTTGCCATGGCTACAAACCCATAATCCAGTATTGGATTGGAATTCCATGTCGGTATCCAGCTGGGGTTGTCAGGGGGTACATGGTGATGTTCCATTTTTGTCGATTTCGTCATCCACCCCTTCTGAGGTCCCAGAGTTCTTGTCTGATTATCAGGATGTATTTGAAGAGCCCAAGTCCGATGCTCTACCTCCACATAGGGATTGTGATTGTGCTATCAATTTGATTCCTGGTAGTAAATTCCCTAAAGGTCGATTATTTAATTTATCCGTGCCCGAACACGCCGCTATGCGCAGTTATGTGAAGGAATCCCTGGAGAAGGGACATATTCGCCCATCGTCATCACCACTGGGAGCAGGGTTCTTCTTTGTAGCCAAGAAGGATGGTTCGCTGAGACCATGTATTGATTACCGCCTTCTTAATAAGATCACTGTTAAATTTCAGTATCCCTTGCCATTGTTATCTGACTTGTTTGCTCGGATTAAGGGGGCTAGTTGGTTCACTAAGATAGATCTTCGTGGTGCGTATAATCTGGTGAGAATCAGGCAAGGAGATGAATGGAAAACTGCATTCAATACGCCCGAGGGTCATTTTGAGTATCTAGTGATGCCGTTCGGACTTGCCAATGCTCCATCTGTGTTTCAGTCTTTTATGCATGACATCTTCCGTGAGTATCTGGATAAATTCCTGATTGTTTACTTGGATGACATTTTGATCTTCTCAGATGATTGGGAGTCTCATGTGAAGCAGGTCAGAATGGTTTTTCAGGTCCTGCGTGCTAACTCTTTGTTTGTGAAGGGATCAAAGTGTCTCTTCAGTGTGCAGAAAGTTTCATTTTTGGGGTTCATCTTTACCCCTTCTACTATCGAGATGGATCCAGTTAAGGTCCAAGCCATCCAGGATTGGATTCAGCCGACATCTCTGAAAAGTCTGCAAAAGTTCCTGGGCTTTGCTAATTTTTATCGTCGCTTCATCTGTAATTTTTCTAGCATTGCCAAACCATTGACCGATTTGACCAAGAAGGGTGCTGATTTGGTTAATTGGTCTTCTGCTGCTGTGGAAGCTTTTCAGGAGTTGAAGCGTCGTTTTTGTTCTGCCCCTGTGTTGTGTCAGCCAGATGTTTCTCTTCCGTTCCAGGTCGAGGTTGATGCTTCTGAGATTGGAGCAGGGGCGGTTTTGTCACAGAGAGGTTCTGATTGCTCAGTGATGAAACCATGTGCTTTCTTTTCCAGGAAGTTTTCGCCCGCTGAGCGTAATTATGATGTGGGCAATCGAGAGTTGCTGGCCATGAAGTGGGCATTCGAGGAGTGGCGTCATTGGCTTGAAGGAGCTAAGCATCGCGTGGTGGTATTGACTGATCATAAGAACTTGACTTATCTCGAGTCTGCCAAGCGCTTGAATCCTAGACAGGCCCGTTGGTCGTTATTTTTTGCCCGCTTCGACTTTGTGATTTCGTACCTTCCGGGCTCTAAAAATGTGAAGGCGGATGCTCTGTCTAGGAGTTTTGTGCCCGACTCTCCGGGTTTATCTGAGCCAGCGGGTATCCTCAAGGAAGGAGTCATTGTGTCTGCCATCTCCCCTGATTTGCGGCGGGTGCTGCAAAAATTTCAGGCGAATAAACCTGATCGTTGTCCAGCAGAGAAACTGTTCGTCCCTGATAGGTGGACTAATAAACTTATCTCTGAACTTCATTGTTCGGTGTTGGCTGGTCATCCTGGAATCTTTGGTACCAGAGAGTTAGTGGCTAGATCCTTCTGGTGGCCATCTCTGTCACGGGATGTACGTACTTTTGTGCAGTCCTGTGGGATTTGTGCTAGGGCTAAGCCCTGCTGTTCTCGTGCCAGTGGGTTGCTTTTGCCCTTGCCGGTCCCAAAGAGGCCTTGGACACATATTTCGATGGATTTCATTTCTGACCTTCCCGTTTCTCAAAAGATGTCAGTCATTTGGGTGGTCTGTGATCGCTTTTCTAAAATGGTCCATCTGGTGCCCTTGGCTAAATTGCCTTCCTCCTCTGATTTGGTACCTTTGTTCTTTCAGCATGTGGTTCGGTTGCATGGCATTCCTGAGAATATTGTTTCTGACAGAGGTTCCCAGTTTGTTTCAAGGTTTTGGCGAGCCTTTTGTGGTAGGATGGGCATTGACCTATCCTTTTCCTCGGCTTTCCATCCTCAGACTAATGGCCAGACCGAACGAACCAATCAGACCTTGGAAACATATCTGAGATGTTTTGTTTCTGCAGACCAGGATGATTGGGTGTCCTTTTTGCCGTTGGCTGAGTTCGCCCTTAATAATCGGGCCAGCTCGGCTACCTTGGTTTCTCCATTTTTTTGCAATTCTGGGTTCCATCCTCGTTTCTCTTCAGGACAAGTTGAGTCTTCGGACTGTCCTGGTGTGGATTCTGTGGTGGATAGGTTGCAGCAGATCTGGACTCAGGTAGTGGACAATTTGATCTTGTCCCAGGAGAAAGCTCAACTTTTCGCTAATCGCAGACGCCGTGTGGGTCCCCGACTTCGTGTTGGAGATCTGGTTTGGTTATCTTCTCGTCATATTCCTATGAAGGTTTCCTCTCCTAAATTTAAACCTCGTTTTATTGTTCCATATAGGATTTCTGAGGTTCTCAATCCTGTGTCTTTTCGTTTGACCCTCCCAGACTCCTTTTCCATACATAATGTATTCCATAGGTCGTTGTTGCGGAGATACGTGGCACCTATGGTTCCATCTGTTGAGCCTCCTGCCCCGGTTTTGGTGGAGGGGGAATTGGAGTATATTGTGGAGAAGATTTTGGATTCTCGTGTTTCTAGACGGAAACTCCAGTATCTGGTTAAATGGAAGGGTTATGCTCAGGAAGATAATTCCTGGGTTTTTGCCTCTGATGTTCATGCTTCCGATCTTGTTCGTGCCTTTCATGCGGCTCATCCTGGTCGGCCTGGGGGCTCTGGTGAGGGTTCGGTGACCCCTCCTCAAGGGGGGGGTACTGTTGTGAATTCTGTGGCTGAATTCACTCCTGTGGTCACAAGTGGTACTGCAGCTTCTGAGCTTCCTCCCTCAGGTGTTCTGGTGAGCTCGTTAACTGCTTCATTACTTAACTCCGCCTGATGCTGCTATCCTTGCTCCTTGCCAATGTTTCAGTGTTGGATCTGAGCTTCTCCTGATTGTTCCTGTGACCTGCTGCTCTGTATAGCTAAGTGCTTTTTGCTTTTTTGTTGCTTTTTTTCTGTCCAGCTTGTCTTTTGTTTTGCTGGAAGCTCTGAGACGCAAAGGGTGTACCGCCGTGCCGTTAGTTCGGCACGGTGGGTTTTTTTGCCCCCTTTGCGTGGTTTTGCTTTAGGGTTTTTTGTAGACTGCAAAGTTCGCTTTACTGTCCTCGCTCTGTCCTAGAATATCGGGCCCCACTTTTCTGAATCTATTTCATCCCTACGTTTTGTCTTTTCTTCTTACTCACAGTCATTATATGTGGGGGGCTGCCTTTTCCTTTGGGGAATTTCTCTGGGGCAAGTCAGGCCTATTTTTCTATCTTCAGGCTAGCTAGTTTCTTAGGCTTTGCCGAGTTGCCTAGGTAGTTGTTAGGCGCAATCCACAGCCGCTTTTAGTTGTGTTTAGGATAGGATCAGGTGTGCAGTCTACAGAGTTTCCACGTCTCAGAGCTCATTCTTGTATTTTTGGGTATTTGTCAGATCACTGTGTGCGCTCTGATCGCTAAGCACACTGTGTTTCTGGATTGCCTTCATAACACCTGTCATTAGCAAACATAACAGAGCGCCATTTGGAATGCAGACTTAGATGGAATGGTCTGCAGTCGTCACATTGCGTTTGCAGAGCCCCTAATGTACCTAAGCAGTAGAAACCCCTCACAAGTGACCCCATATTGGAAACTAGACCCCCCAAGGAACATATCTAGATGTGTTGTGAGAACTTTGAGCGCCCAAGTGTTTCACTACAGTTTATAACACAGAGCCGTGAAAATAAAAAAAACTTTTTTTTCCCACAAAAATTATTTTTTAGCCCCCAGTTTTGTATTTTCCCAATGGTAACAGGAGAAATTGGACTCGAAAAGTTGTTGTCCAATTTGTCCTGAGTACGCTGATACCCCATATGTTGGGGTAAACTCCTGTTTGGGAACACGGGAGAGCTCGGAATGGAAGGAGCACTGTTTTACTTTTTCAAAGCAGAATTGGCTGGAATTGAGAACGGACGCCATGTCGCGTTTGAGAGCCCCTGATGTGCCTAAACAGTGGAACCCCCCCAATTATAACTGAAACCCTAATCCAAACACACCCCTAACCCTAATCCCAACGGTAACCCTAACCACACCTCTAACCCAGACACACCCATTTCTTCTGATACATGTTGGCACCAATGACACGGCAAGGAAGGACCTACCGACAATCTGCAAAGACTTTGAAGAGTTGGGGAAGAAAGTAAAGGAACTGGATGCACAGGTAGTTTTTTCTTCTATCCTTCCAGTAGACGGGCATGGCACCAGGAGATGGAACAGGATCCTTGATGCAAACAACTGGCTAAGACAATGGTGCAGACAACAAGGATTCGGATTCCTGGACCACGGTGTGAATTACTGGTACGATGGACTCCTCGCCAGAGACGGACTACACCTCAACAAACCTGGGAAACACACATTCGCCAGAAGACTCGCTACACTCATCAGGAGGGCGTTAAACTAGAAGAAAGGAGACGGGAAGAAAAACATTAGACTCGAACAAAGAAGACCCAGGAAAACATACTCAGAAGGGAGGTAAGAACATTTCTAAAACAATCCACAGCGAGGAGATTGGAACAAAACAAAATCCTCTAAACTGCATGCTCGCAAACGCCAGAAGCCTGACAAACAAGATGGGAGAACTAGAAGCAGAAATATCTACAGGTAACTTTGACATAGTGGGAATAACCGAGACATGGTTAGATGAAAGCTATGACTGGGCAGTTAACTTACAGGGTTACAGTCTGTTTAGAAAGGATCGTAAAAATCGGAGAGGAGGAGGGGTTTGTCTCTATGTAAAGTCTTGTCTAAAGTCCACTTTAAGGGAGGATATTAGCGAAGGAAATGAGGATGTCAAGTCCATATGGGTCGAAATTCATGGAGAGAAAAATGGTAACAAAATTCTCATTGGGGTCTGTTACAAACCCCCAAATATAACAGAAACCATGGAAAGTCTACTTCTAAAGCAGATAGATGAAGCTGCAACCCATAATGAGGTCCTGGTTATGGGGGACTTTAACTACCCGGATATTAACTGGGAAACAGAAACCTGTGAAACCCATAAAGGCAACAGGTTTCTGCTAATAACCAAGAAAAATTATCTTTCACAATTGGTGCAGAATCCAACCAGAGGAGCAGCACTTTTAGACCTAATACTATCTAATAGACCTGACAGAATAACAAATCTGCAGGTGGTTGGGCATCTAGGAAATAGCGACCACAATATTGTGCAGTTTCACCTGTCTTTCACTAGGGGGACTTGTCAGGGAGTCACAAAAACACTGAACTTTAGGAAGGCAAAGTTTGACCAGCTTAGAGATGCCCTTAATCTGGTAGACTGGGACAATATCCTCAGAAATAAGAATACAGATAATAAATGGAAAATGTTTAAGAACATCCTAAATAGGCAGTGTAAGCGGTTTATACCTTGTGGGAATAAAAGGACTAGAAATAGGAAAAACCCAATGTGGCTAAACAAAGAAGTAAGACAGGCAATTAACAGTAAAAAGAAAGCATTTGCACTACTAAAGCAGGATGGCACCATTGAAGCTCTAAAAAACTATAGGGAGAAAAATACTTTATCTAAAAAACTAATTAAAGCTGCCAAAAAGGAAACAGAGAAGCACATTGCTAAGGAGAGTAAAACTAATCCCAAACTGTTCTTCAACTATATCAATAGTAAAAGAATAAAAACTGAAAATGTAGGCCCCTTAAAAAATAGTGAGGAAAGAATGGTTGTAGATGACGAGGAAAAAGCTAACATATTAAACACCTTCTTCTCCACGGTATTCACGGTGGAAAATGAAATGCTAGGTGAAATCCCAAGAAACAATGGAAACCCTATATTAAGGGTCACCAATCTAACCCAAGAAGAGGTGCGAAACCGGCTAAATAAGATCAAAATAGATAAATCTCCGGGTCCGGATGGCATACACCCACGAGTACTAAGAGAACTAAGTAATGTAATAGATAAACCATTATTTCTTATTTTTAGGGACTCTATAGCGACAGGGTCTGTTTCGCAGGACTGGCGCATAGCAAATGTGGTGCCAATATTCAAAAAGGGCTCTAAAAGTGAACCTGGAAATTATAGGCCAGTAAGTCTAACCTCTATTGTTGGTAAAATATTTGAAGGGTTTCTGAGGGATGTTATTCTGGATTATCTCAATGAGAATAACTGTTTAACTCCATATCAGCATGGGTTTATGAGAAATCGCTCCTGTCAAACCAATCTAATCAGTTTTTATGAAGAGGTAAGCTATAGGCTGGACCACGGTGAGTCATTGGACGTGGTATATCTCGATTTTTCCAAAGCGTTTGATATCGTGCCACACAAGAGGTTGGTACACAAAATGAGAATGCTTGGTCTGGGGGAAAATGTGTGTAAATGGGTTAGTAACTGGCTTAGTGATAGAAAGCAGAGGGTGGTTATAAATGGTATAGCCTCTAACTGGGTCGCTGTGACCAGTGGGGTACCGCAGGGGTCAGTATTGGGACCTGTTCTCTTCAACATATTCATTAATGATCTGGTAGAAGGTTTACACAGTAAAATATCGATATTTGCAGATGATACAAAACTATGTAAAGCAGTTAATACAAGAGAAGATAGTATTCTGCTACAGATGGATCTGGATAAGTTGGAAACTTGGGCTGAAAGGTGGCAGATGAGGTTTAATAATGATAAATGTAAGGTTATACACATGGGAAGAAGGAATCAATATCACCATTACACACTGAATGGGAAACCACTGGGTAAATCTGACAGGGAGATGGACTTGGGGATCCTAGTTAATGATAAGCTTACCTGGAGCATCCAGTGCCAGGCAGCAGCTGCCAAGGCAAACAGGATCATGGGGTGCATTAAAAGAGGTCTGGATACACATGATGAGAGCATTATACTGCCTCTGTACAAATCGCTAGTTAGACCGCACATGGAGTACTGTGTCCAGTTTTGGGCACCGGTGCTCAGGAAGGATATAATGGAACTAGAGAGAGTACAAAGGAGGGCAACAAAATTAATAAAGGGGATGGGAGAACTACAATACCCAGATAGATTAGCGAAATTAGGATTATTTAGTCTAGAAAAAAGACGACTGAGGGGCGATCTAATAACCATGTATAAGTATATAAGGGGACAATACAAATATCTCGCTGAGGATCTGTTTATACCAAGGAAGGTGACGGGCACAAGGGGGCATTCTTTGCGTCTGGAGGAGAGAAGGTTTTTCCACCAACATAGAAGAGGATTCTTTACTGTTAGGGCAGTGAGAATCTGGAATTGCTTGCCTGAGGAGGTGGTGATGGCGAACTCAGTCGAGGGGTTCAAGAGAGGCCTGGATGTCTTCCTGGAGCAGAACAATATTGTATCATACAATTATTAGGTTCTGTAGAAGGACGTAGATCTGGGGATTTATTATGATGGAATATAGGCTGAACTGGATGGACAAATGTCTTTTTTCGGCCTTACTAACTATGTTACTATGTTACTATGTTACCCCTAACCCTAATCCCAAACCTATTCCCAACCGTAAATGTAATCCAAACCCTAACCCTAACTTTAGCCCCAACCCTAACTGTAGCCTTAACCCTAGCCCCAACCCTAACCCTAGCCCTAACCCTATCCCTAACCCTAACCCTATCCCTAACCCTAACCATAACCCTAGCCTTAACCCTAGCCCTAACCCTAGCCCTAACCCTAGCCTGTTATAATAAGGTAATTCAGTACCACAATGGACATAGAGGTCAGAGCACATACAGTGACCTGACAATAACCCAAAAACATAGAACGAGCTCTGAGACGTGGGAACTCAGCTGACCGCAATCCCCAATCCTCTCCAACCACACCAGAGGCAGCCGTGGATTGCGCCCAACGCTTCCCATGCAACTCGGCACAGCCTGAGAAACTAGCCAGCCTGAAGATAGAAAATAAGCCTACCTTGCCTCAGAGAAATACCCAAAAGGAAAAGGCAGCCCCCACATATAATGACTGTGAGTAAAGATGAAAAGACAAACGTAGAGATGAAATAGATTTAGCAAAGTGAGGCCCGACTTTCTGAACAGAGCGAGGATAGGAAAGGTAACTTTGCGGTCAACACAAAAACCACGCAAAGGGGGCAAAAAGACCCTCCGTACCGAACTAACGGCACGGAGGTACACCCTCTGCGTCCCAGAGCTTCCAGCAAGCAGGAAAAAACAAATAGACAAGCTGGACAGAAAAAAACAGCAAACAAAATAGCAAAGCAGAACTTAGCTATGCAGAGCAGCAGGCCACAGGAACGATCCAGGAGGAAACAGGTCCAATACTAGAACATTGACTGGAGGCCAGGATCAAAGCACTAGGTGGAGTTAAATAGAGCAGCACCTAACGACTTCACCACATCACCTGAGGAAGGAAACTCAGAAGCCGCAGTACCACTTTCCTCCACCAACGGAAGCTCACAGAGAGAATCAGCCTAAGTACCACTTGTGACCACAGGAGGGAGCTCTGCCACAGAATTCACAACAGTACCCCCACCTTGAGGAGGGGTCACGGAACCCTCACCAGAACCCCCAGGACGACCAGGATGAGCCATATGAAAGGCACGAACAAGATCGGGAGCATGGACATCAGAGGCAAAGACCCAGGAATTATCTTCCTGAGCATAACCCTTCCACTTAACCAGATACTGGAGTTTCCGTCTTGAAACACGAGAATCCAAAATCTTCTCCACAATATACTCCAACTCCCCCTCCACCAAAACCGGGGCAGGAGGATCAACAGATGGAACCATAGGTGCCACGTATCTCCGCAACAATGACCTATGGAATACGTTATGTATGGAAAAAGAATCTGGAAGGGTCAGACGAAAAGACACAGGATTAAGAACCTCAGAAATCCTATATGGACCAATGAAACGAGGTTTAAATTTAGGAGAGGAAACCTTCATAGGAATATGACGAGAAGATAACCAAACCAAATCCCCAACACGAAGTCGGGGACCCACACAGCGTCTGCGATTAGCGAAACGTTGAGCCTTCTCCTGAGACAAGGTCAAATTGTCCACTACATGAGTCCAAATCTGCTGCAACCTGTCCACCACAGTATCCACACCAGGACAGTCCGAAGACTCAACCTGCCCTGAAGAGAAACGAGGATGGAACCCAGAGTTGCAGAAAAACGGCGAAACCAAGGTAGCCGAGCTGGCCCGATTATTAAGGGCGAACTCAGCCAAAGGCAAAAAGGACACCCAGTCATCCTGATCAGCAGAAACAAAGCATCTCAGATATGTTTCCAAGGTCTGATTGGTTCGTTCAGTCTGGCCATTAGTCTGAGGATGGAAAGCCGAGGAAAAAGACAAGTCAATGCCCATCCTACCACAAAAGGCTCGCCAAAACCTCGAAACAAACTGGGAACCTCTGTCAGAAACGATATTCTCTGGAATGCCATGTAAACGAACCACATGCTGGAAGAACAATGGCACCAAATCAGAGGAGGAAGGTAATTTAGACAAGGGTACCAAATGGACCATCTTAGAGAAGCGATCACAGACCACCCAAATGACTGACATCTTTTGAGAGACGGGAAGATCTGAAATAAAATCCATAGAGATATGTGTCCAAGGCCTCTTCGGGACCGGCAAGGGCAAAAGCAACCCACTGGCACGAGAACAGCAGGGCTTAGCCCGAGCACAAATCCCACAGGACTGCACAAAAGTACGCACATCCCGCGACAGAGATGGCCACCAAAAGGATCTAGCCACTAACTCTCTGGTACCAAAGATTCCAGGATGACCAGCCAACACCGAACAATGAACCTCAGAGATAACTTTATTCGTCCACCTATCAGGGACAAACAGTTTCTCCGCTGGGCAACGATCAGGTTTATTAGCCTGAAATTTTTGCAGCACCCGCCGCAAATCAGGGGAGATGGCAGACACAATTACTCCCTCTTTGAGGATACCCGCCGGCTCAGATAAACCCGGAGAGTCGGGCACAAAACTCCTAGACAGAGCATCCGCCTTCACATTTTTAGAGCCCGGAAGGTACGAAATCACAAAGTCAAAACGGGCAAAAAACAGCGACCAACGAGCCTGTCTAGGATTCAACCGCTTGGCAGACTCGAGATAAGTCAAGTTCTTATGATCAGTCAAGACCACCACGCGATGCTTAGCTCCTTCAAGCCAATGACGCCACTCCTCGAATGCCCACTTCATGGCCAGCAACTCTCGATTGCCCACATCATAATTTCGCTCAGCAGGCGAAAACTTCCTGGAAAAGAAGGCGCATGGTTTCATCACAGAGCAATCAGAACTTCTCTGCGACAAAACAGCCCCTGCTCCAATCTCAAAAGCATCAACCTCGACCTGGAACAGAAGCGAAACATCTGGTTGACACAACACAGGAGCAGAAGAAAAACGACGCTTCAAATCTTGAAAAGCTTCCACAGCAGCAGAAGACCAATTGACCACATCAGCACCCTTCTTGGTCAAATCGGTCAATGGTTTAGCAATACTAGAAAAATTGCAGATGAAGCGACGATAAAAATTAGCAAAGCCCAGGAACTTTTGCAGACTCTTCAGAGATGTCGGCTGAGTCCAATCATGGATGGCTTGGACCGTTACAGGGTCCATCTCGATAGTAGAAGGGGAAAAGATGAACCCCAAAAATGAAACCTTCTGAACACCAAAGAGACACTTTGATCCCTTCACAAACAAAGAATTAGCATGCAGGACCTGAAACACCGTTCTGACCTGCTTCACATGAGACTCCCAATCATCCGAGAAGATCAAAATGTCATCCAAGTACACAATCAGGAATTTATCCAGGTACTCTCGGAAGATGTCATGCATAAAGGACTGAAACACTGATGGAGCATTGGCAAGTCCGAATGGCATTACTAGATACTCAAAATGGCCCTCGGGCGTATTAAATGCAGTTTTCCATTCATCGCCTCGCTTAATACGCACAAGATTATACGCACCACGAAGATCTATCTTGGTGAACCAACTAGCCCCCTTAATCCGAGCAAACAAATCAGATAAAAACGGCAAGGGGTACTGAAATTTAACCGTGATCTTATTTAGAAGGCGGTAATCTATACAAGGTCTCAGTGAACCATCCTTCTTGGCTACAAAAAAGAACCCTGCTCCTAATGGCGACGATGACGGGCGAATATGCCCCTTCTCCAAGGACTCCTTCACATAACTCCACATAGCGGCGTGCTCAGGTACAGATAAATTAAACAGTCGACCTTTTGGGAATTTACTACCAGGAATCAAATCGATAGCACAATCACAATCCCTATGCGGAGGTAGGGTATCGGACTTGGGCTCATCAAATACATCCTGGTAATCAGACAAGAACTCTGGAACCTCAGAAGGGGTGGATGACGAAATAGTCAGAAATGGGACATCACCATGTACCCCCTGACAACCCCAGCTGGACACAGACATGGATTTCCAATCTAATACTGGATTATGGACTTGTAGCCATGGCAACCCCAACACGACCACATCATGCAGATTATGCAACACCAGAAAGCGAATAACCTCCTGATGTGCAGGAGCCATGCACATGGTCAGCTGGGTCCAGTACTGAGGCTTATTCTTGGCCAAAGGCGTAGCATCAATTCCTGTCAATGGAATAGGACACTGCAAGGGCTCCAAGAAAAACCCACAACGCCTAGCATACTCCAAGTCCATCAAATTCAGGGCAGCGCCTGAATCCACAAATGCCATGACAGAATACGATGACAAAGAGCAGATCAAAGTAACGGACAGAAGAAATTTTGACTGTACCGTACCAATGGTGGCAGACCTAGCGAACCGCTTAGTGCGCTTAGGACAATCAGAGATAGCATGAGTGGAATCACCACAGTAGAAACACAGCCCATTCAGACGTCTGTGTTCTTGCCGTTCAACTCTGGTCAAAGTCCTATCGCACTGCATAGGCTCAGGTTTAAGCTCAGGTAATACCGCCAAATGGTGCACAGATTTACGCTCACGCAAGCGTCGACCGATCTGAATGGCCAAAGACATAGACTCATTCAGACCAGCAGGCATAGGAAATCCCACCAAGACATCCTTAAGGGCTTCAGAAAGACCATTTCTGAAAATAGCTGCGAGCGCACCTTCATTCCATTGAGTGACTACGGACCACTTTCTAAATTTTTGACAATATACCTCTATCTCATCCTGACCCTGACACAGAGCCAGCAAATTTTTCTCTGCCTGATCCACTGAATTAGGCTCATCGTACAGCAATCCGAGCGCCAGGAAAAACGCATCGATATTACTTAATGCAGGATCTCCTGACGCAAGAGAAAATGCCCAGTCCTGAGGGTCGCCACGTAAAAAAGAAATAATGATCCTAACTTGTTGAACTGGGTCACCAGAGGAGCGAGGTTTCAAAGCCAGAAATAGTTTACAGTTATTTTTGAAACTCAGAAACTTAGTTCTATCTCCAAAAAAACAAATCAGGAATAGGAATTCTCGGTTCTAACATAGAATTCTGAACCACAAAGTCTTGAATATTTTGTACTCTTGCCGTGAGCTGATCCACACATGAAGACAGACCTTTAATGTCCATCGCTACACCTGTGTCCTGAACCACCCAAATGTCTAGGGGAAAAAAAAGGCAAAACACAGTGCAGAGAAAAAAAAATGGTCTCAGAACTTCTTTTTTCCATCTATTGAGAATCATTAGTACTTTGGGCCTCCAGTACTGTTATAATAAGGTAATTCAGTACCACAATGGACATAGAGGTCAGAGCACATACAGTGACCTGACAATAACCCAAAAACATAGAACGAGCTCTGAGACGTGGGAACTCTGCTGACCGCAATCCCCCATCCTCTCCAACCACACCAGAGGCAGCCGTGGATTGCGCCCAACGCTTCCCATGCAACTCGGCACAGCCTAAGAAACTAGCCAGCCTGAAGATAGAAAATAAGCCTACCTTGCCTCAGAGAAATACCCAAAAGGAAAAGGCAGCCCCCACATATAATGACTGTGAGTAAAGATGAAAAGACAAACGTAGAGATGAAATAGATTTAGCAAAGTGAGGCCCGAGTTTCTGAACAGAGTGAGGATAGGAAAGGTAACTTTGCGGTCAACACAAAACCCTACAAAAACCACGCAAAGGGGGCAAAAAGACCCTCCGTACCGAACTAACGGCACGGAGGTACACCCTCTGCGTCCCAGAGCTTCCGGCAAGCAGGAAAAAACAAATAGACAAGCTGGACAGAAAAAAACAGCAAACAAAATAGCAAAGCAGAACTTAGCTATGCAGAGCAGCAGGCCACAGGAACGATCCAGGAGGAAACAGGTCCAATGCTAGAACATTGACTGGAGGCCAGGATCAAAGCACTAGGTGGAGTTAAATAGAGCAGCACCTAACGACTTCACCACATCACCTGAGGAAGGAAACTCAAAAGCCGCAGTACCACTTTCCTCCACCAACGGAAGCTCACAGAGAGAATCAGCCGAAGTACCACTTGTGACCACAGGAGGGAGCTCTGCCACAGAATTCACACACTAGCCCTAACCCTAGCCCTAACCCTAATGGGAAAATGGAAATAAATACATTTTTTTTAATTTTTCCCTAACTAAGGGAGTGATGAAGGGGGGTTTGATTTACTTTTATAGAGGGTTTTTTAGTGGATTTTTATGATTGGCAGCCGTCACACACTGAAAGACGCTTTTTATTGCAAAAATATTTTTTGCATTACCACATCCTGAGAGCTATAATTTTTCCATATTTGAGTCCACAGAGTCATGTGAGGCCTTGTTTTCTGCAAGATGAGTTGACGTTTTTATCGGTACCATTTTCAGGCACATGACATTTTTTGATCGCTTTTTATTCCGATTTTTGTGAGGCAGAATGACCAAAAATCAGCTATTCATGAATTTCTTTTGGGGGAGGCATTTATACCGTTCCGCGTTTGGTAAAATTTATAAAGCAGTTTTATTCTTCGGGTCAGTACGATTACAGCGATACCTCATTTATATCATTTTTTTTATGTTTTGGCGCTTTTATACGATAAAAACTATTTTATAGAAAAAATAATTTTTGCATCGCTTTATTCTCAGGACTATAACTTTTTTATTTTTTTGCTGATGATACTGTATCGCAGCTCGTTTTTTACGGGACAAGATGATGCTTTCAGCGGTACCATGGTTATTGATATTTGTCTTTTTGATCGCGTGTTATTCCACTTTTTGTTCGGCGGTATGATAATAAAGCGTTGTTTTTTTGCCTCATTTTTTTTTCTTACGGTGTTTACTGAAGGGGTTAACTAGTGGGACAGTTTTATAGGTTGGGTCGTTACGGACTCGGCAATACTAAATATGTGTACTTTTATTGTTCTTTTTTTTTATTTAGATAAAGAAATTTATTTATGGGAATATTTTTTTTTTCTTTATTTAGGAATTTTTTTTTTTTTTACACATGTGGAATTTTTTTTTCCACTTTTTACTTTGTCCCAGGGGGGGACATCATAGATCGATGATCTGACAGTTTGCACAGCACCGATCTGTCTTGAGAGCACTGCAGGCTTACCAAGCGCCTGCTCTGAGCAGGCACTTGGTAAGCCACCTCCCTCCCTGCAGGACCCGGATGCCGCGGCCATCTTGGAACCGGGCCACCTACAGGGAGGGAGGTAAGGAGACCGCCGCAGCAACGCGATCACATCGCGTTGCTGCGGGGGTCTCAGGGAAGCCCGCAGGGAGCCCCCTCCCTGCGCGACGCTTCCCTATACCGGGGTTAATGTGCTGGGAGCGGTCCGTGACCGCTCCTGGCACATAGCGCCAGATGTCAGCTGCGATAGGCAGCTGACACCCGGTCGCGATCGGCCGTGCTCCACCCGTGAGCGTGGCCAATCGCCCTGGATGTACTATTCCCACCTCACGGCCCACCCCACATGGACGGAATAGTACGTCCAATGACAGAAAGGGGTTAAAGATTTTTCTGTATTTTCATGACTATGAAAATTGTACGTTCACACTGAAGGCATCAAAACTATGAATTAACACATGTGGAATTATATAATTAACAAAAAATGTGAAATAACTGAAATTATGCCTCATATATTCTAGGTTCTTCAAAACAGCCACCTTTTGCTTTGATGACTGCTTTGCACACTGTTGGCATTCTCTTGATGAGCTTCAAGAGGTAGTCACCGGGAATGGTTTTCACTTCACAGGTGTTCCCTGTCAGGTATAATAAGTGGGATTTTTGCCTTATAAATGGTGTTGGGACCATCAGTTGTGTTGTGCAGAAGTCTGGTGGATACACAGCTGATAGTCCTACTGAATAGACTGTTAGAATTTATATTATGGCAAGAAAAAAGCAGCTAAGTAAAGAAAAAGACCTGAGGTTGGTGACTCGGATAAAGTTATCCTCAGAAGCAGAGGTGACTCTTGGTCTTCCTTTCCTGGAGCAGTCCTCATGTGAGCCAGTTTGAGTGGCCATCATTACTTTAAGAAATGAAGGTCATTTCTTAAAATTTCCCAAAATTGGGAAAACTTTGAAAGTGTCCCCAAGTGCAGTGGCAAAAACCATCAAGTGTTACAAAGAAACTGGCTCATATGTGGACCGCCCCAGGAAAGGAAGACCAAGAGTCACCTCTGCTTCTGAGGATAAGTTTATCCGAGTCACCAACCTGAGAAATCGAAGGTTAACAGCTGCTCAGATTAGAGACCAGGTCAATGCCACACAGAGTTCTAGCAGCAGACACATCTCTACAATAACTGTTAAGAGGAGACTTTTTGCAGCAGACCTTCCTGTATAAAATAGCTGCTAGGAAACCACTGCTAAGGACAGGCAACAAGCAGAAGAGACTTGTCTGGGCTAAAGAAAACAAGGAATGGACATTAGACCAGTGGAAATCTGTGCTTTGGTCTGATGAGTCCAAATTTGAGATCTTTGGTTCCAACCATCGTGTCTTTGTGTGACGCAGAAAAGGTGAACGGATGTACTCTACATGCCTGGTTCCCACCGTGAAGCATAGAAGAGGAGGTGTGATGGTGTGGGGGTGCTTTGCTGGTGACACTGTTTTGGATTTATTGAAAATTGAAGGCATACTGAACCAGCATGGCCACCACAGCATTTTGCAGCGGCATGCTATTCCATCCGGTTTGCATTTAGTTGGACCATCATTTATTTTTCAACGGGACAATGACCCCAAACACACCTCCAGGCTGAGTAAGGGCTATTTGACCAAGAAGAAGAGTGATGGGGTGCTACACCAGATCACCTGGCCTCCACAGTCACCAGACCCGAACCCAATCGAGATGGTTTGGGGAGAGCTGGACCGCAGAGTGAAGGCAAAAGGGCCAACAAGTGCCAAGCATCTCTTGGAACTCCTTCAAGATTGTTGGAAGACCATTCCCGGTGACTACCTCTTGAAGCTCATCAAGAGAATGCCAAGTGTGTGCAAAGCAGTCATCTAAGCAAAAGGTGGCTACTTTGAAGAACCTAGAATATAAGACATATTTTCTGTTGTTTTACACTTTTTTGTTAAGTATATAATTCCACGTGTGTTAATTCATAGTTTTGATGCCTTCAGTGTGACTGTACAATTTTCATAGTCATGAAAATACAGAAAAATCTTTAAATGAGAAGGTGTGTCCAAACTTTTGGTCTGTACTGTACACGTCTCCACTCCCATAGGCGTGGAGCGCATATTCATTACCTTAATGAACTGTACCACGTGACGGCTTTGCGCAGGAAGAAGCTGCTGGTCCCGGGGCAATGGAGAAGCAGGGAAGTGCAGAGACTGCGCCAGAAGGGGGTGAGTATGACGGGGGAGGACAGGGGAGCGGAGCCGAGTCATGTCATGCATACACGGGGGAGTACAGGGAAGCCATACATACACGGGGGAGTATGGGGAGCCATCCATATACGGGGGAGTACGGAGGAGCCATGCGTATACAGGGGAGTACGGGGAAGCCATGCATACACGGGAGAGTACGGGGGACCCATGCATACAACAGGGGGAGCCACACACAGCAAGACGCTGATGAGGCGACAATGCATACCCAGCTTATACTCGAGTCAATAAGCTTGCTGTCAGGCTGCTGCAGTGCAGTACAGCGCAACCTCCACCAGAGGGAGATTGAGAGGAAAGTGAGACTGCACACACAGGACAGCAAAACAGACGCCACTAAGTGGCGAGAGAGTGGTCAGACAATCCGAGTCAAAAGCACGAGATAGCACGACAGTATAATAGGATTAGACAGATGGATAGTCAGAACGTAGCCAGAGGTCAGTAAACCAGAACGGGCAATATACGGTACAATAGGGACAAACAGCAACAAAGTAAATAACCAAGCCAGGAGATCAGAACCATAGAATCAAGCAGACAAACAGACAGAGAAATACTTGGAAAAGGGCAGACAGAGGGAGTTAACAGACACAGGACAAGTTAGGGTTCACAGCAGGGCAAATCAAGAGCTACCAGCAGGGTCAGGTTAACACGCCGAAGGCAGAACTATAGCTGACACTGCCAGCAAGATTCAAGGGAGCTAAATAGCAAACCTGAACCCAGAATGAGGCAGAGCAAAGTTAACCCTTGACATGATCCATCCAGAAAAAAAAGCAGACACTAATAAACCCTGGAACGGATCACGACACTTACCCAGTTTTCCGTGGCAAAATTAGGTGCCTCGGCTTATACTCGGGTCGGCTTATACTTGAGTATATACTGTATATATTTTTTACAAGGTATAACACAGATGTTCTTAATTCACTTAACAATTGGGTGTTACATATAGCAAGCGATGTAACAAATACTAGAATGACATTTTAAAACTGCAAATTATTAGTGTCCACAGTGCAGGTGAAAAAATTATATATAAATAAAGTCACACACCAAAATTATAAAAAACACATGCAATAGTGTGATGTTGAAATAAGAAAAATTAAATCATAAACCAGAATAAAAACCCCAAAGTGTATTTAATAATGACATGATATAATTATACCATGTTATGAAGGTGAATGTGAATTCTACCAAATAATTTTTTTTCTAATTTTAAAGGGAACCTGTCACCTGAATTTGGCGGGCCCTTTTTTCGGTCCGATGGGCGGTGTTTTCGGGTGTTTTATTCACCCCTTCCTTTCCCGCTGGCTGCAATATTGTCTGGAAGTTGATTCGCTTTCCTCCATAGAACACATGTGCGCAAGGCAATCTTGCCTTGCGCATGCGCAGTATGCCTTGCCCAAGGGCGGGCAAAGCCAAAAAGCATTAGTGCGCATGCGCCAGCGCACTATGTCCCGGAACACAGCAAAATACTTCCAGGACATAGTGCGCCGGCGCATGCGCACTAATGCTTTTCGGCTTTGCCCGCAGTTGGGCAAAGCATACTGCACGTGCGCAAGGCAAGATTGCTTTGCGCACGCGTGTTCTACAGAGGAAAGCAAATCAACTTCAAGACAATATTGCGGCCAGCAGGAAAGGAAGGGGTGAATAAAAGACATGAAAACACCGCCCATCGGACCGAAAAAAAAGGGCCCGCCAAATTCAGGTGACAGTTTCCCTTTAAATTCTTTTATTGCATATATAAAAATTGTGTAACTTTGGTGTTTCAATTATTATTGAAATTTTTTCTAATTCCCTATTTCAACATTATTAAGAAAAATTATAAAGTGAAAACACAATACAAGCATTTATAAATAAACTAGATGGTGGCCCGATTCTAACGCATCGGGTATTCTAGAATATGTATGTATATAGCAGCCACATAGTATATAGCACAGCCCACGTAACACAGACAGCCATGTAGTATATAGCACAGCCATGTAGTATATAGCACATCCACAGTGGCGTATCTAGGCAGGGGCAGCCGGGGCATGTGCCCCGGGCGCAGCTGGCAGGGGTCGCAGTCAGGCCGCCTAACGCGGCGGTCTGCAGTGTCTCCCCTGGCAGCTTTTCTCTGTGCCGAATGTTAAGCTGACAGCCGGCACAGAGAAGCTGCAGCGCGCCGGCTTCCAGTATTCAATTGTACTCGTATCTTACAGACACGAGTACAATTGATGATCTGACTGCAGTGACTAGAATGGAGGTGATTTCGGGAGGTAATGTTGTCACCGGAAGGGGCGGGGCCTCCTTCAGTCCACTCCAGTGAAGACACCATAACAGGAAGCTGCTAAGGCTGCAAGAGGACTGAGGTTCTGCAGCATGGAGCCGTGTGAGGAGATTACCGAGGTGTGTGGGGAATGGGGGGGTGATGAGGGGCTGTGCAGTGGATGATGAGAGGCTGTGTGGGGAATGGAGGGATAATGAGGTGCTGTGCGGGGAATGGGGGATGATGAGGGGCTGTGTAGTGGATGATAAGAGGCTGTGTGGGGAAAGGGGGGATGATGAGGGGCTGTGTAGTGTGGATGATAAGAGGCTGTGTGAGGAATGGGGGATGATGAGGGGCTGTGTGGGGAATGGGGGGATGATGATGGGCTGTGAGGGAGAAGGGAAGATTATGAGGGACTTTGGGGAGAAGGGGGTGAGGAGGGGCTGTATGGGGGTGATGGGGGGCTGTGTGGGGAATGGGGGGATGAGAGGCTGTGTGGGTGATGATGAGTGCCTGTGTGGGGAATGGGGGGGATGATGAGGGGCTCTGTGGAGAAGTGGGGTGATGAGAGCCTTTGTGGGGAATGGGGGGATGATGAGGGGCTGTGGGGAATAGGGGGGCTGTATGGGGAATGGGGGGATGATGGGGGCCTGTGTGGGGAATGGGGGATTGATGAGGGGCTGTGTGGGGAATGGGGGTATGAGGGGGGCTGTTTGGGGGTGATGAGGGGGAGATGGGGCTGATGAGGGGTTGTGGGGGGATGAGGAGATGGGGGTGATGAGAGGCTGTGTGGGGAATGGGGGGATTTATTGTCTGGGGAGAATTGGAGTGGGGATGGGGGATTTACTGTGTGGGGGAGATTTGAGGACACAAAATGAAGAGCAAACGGGGAGATGGGAGGCATATATGAGGAAACAGTATGGGGAATGAGGGCATGTATGAGGAAACATTTATGAGGGTGATGGGATGTGTGCAGACACAGTATGGGGAGTCGGGTGAGCAGGCAGTATAAAAAGTGAGGGGGTAAATATATGAGGAGACAGTATGGTGAACAGGAGGGATGTGAGAGGAGAAAGTATGAGGAGGGAGGGGAATAGTGTGAGGACACAGTATGGGGGGAGAAATGTGAGTGGGCACAGAATAGAAACTGAGTAGTGGGAGCGTAGCATGGAGGGACAGTGTAAGGGCACAGCCAGGAGGGGACAGTATACCAAGGAGGGGGAGTGTGATGAGAGTACAGTATAAATACTGGGCCCTATAGGTGGCACACAGTGTGAGAGGACAGTGTGAAGAGGGGGCCGGTATGGAAAGGAGAGGTCAGTGTGAAGAGCATGTACCATAAGAGGGACAGTGTGGGGGTCATGTTTTGTGCAGACAATAAAGTGAGGGGCAATTTTTTATTCAGGGACATTATAATGACACTTCTATCTTTAAGGGTATCATGTGGAGATTTTCAGCAAAAGAGCGGAGAAGATGGAAGTCTGCAGAGACGAGCTGTGGATGAGAAAACTCATCATGGGGTCTGGACAAGATGAAGAAAGGAAGGAGACAGCTGCAGAGACGATGTCATCTATAAGGTACCTGGATGTAAATGTGTGATGCTAACTAACCCATGTTTTTATTTATGTTAGGAGCTTTAAAGGGGATGTCCAGGTTTCTAATGAGTCTGCAGTCATTCTTTGTAACTGCAGACTTCTGAGTTCTCACAGTGCGCACTGCACGCTGTCGGGATTCTCTTGTGCTGGTGATTTACATACGTGCGGTCACGTGCTGACTAGACATGTGTGGCCTCACTCTATGAAAATTAACTGAATGAGGCCGGGCACGTCTAGTCGGAATGTCAGAAGTATACAAATCACATGCTTGTGCTGACATGACTGTCCACCGGCAAGGGAGTATCCTAAAAGTGTGCAGTGCATTAGTTGTGAGAATTCAGAAGGCTGCAATGTCAGGATTCAGCCCTGCAGGTTCCAGTAGTCGTCATATAGACACTTCACTCTTAGGCGATTTTCATACTTATTGTCCTGTGACAACGAGCTTCTCTTCTGCTTCTCTCAGTTTTTCACTGAATATTGAGAGCATTAGGGAGAGAGGCTCGTTGGTACATGACTAAGTGTGCAAATCGCATATGTCCTGGGGGAACGCCAAAATGAATTCTTGCCCTGGGTGTCAGAAATCCTAGATACACCTCTGCACAGCCACATAGTATATAGCACAGCCACGTAGTATATAGCACAGCCACGTAGTATATAAAACAGCCACGTAGTATATAGCACAGCCACGTAGTGTATATAGCACAGTCACGTAGTATATAGCACAGCCACATAGTATATAGCACAGCCACGTAGTATATAGCAGAGCCACGTAGTATATAGCACAGCCACGTAGTATATAGCACAGCCACATAGTACATAACACGCCCATGTAGTATATAACACAGCCCACATATTATATAGCAGCCTGTTGTGAATTCTGTGGCAGAGCTCCCTCCTGTGGTCACAAGTGGTACTTAGGCTAATTCTCTCTGTGAGCTTCCGTTGGTGGAGGAAAGTGGTACTGCGGCTTCTGAGTTTCCTTCCTCAGGTGATGTGGTGAAGTCGTTAGGTGCTGCTCTATTTAACTCCACCTAGTGCTTTGATCCTGGCCTCCAGTCAATGTTCTAGTATTGGACCTGTTTCCTCCTGGATCGTTCCTGTGGCCTGCTGCTCTGC
Source organism: Ranitomeya imitator (assembly GCF_032444005.1). NCBI lineage: Eukaryota > Metazoa > Chordata > Amphibia > Anura > Dendrobatidae > Ranitomeya > Ranitomeya imitator. The sequence goes on along the minus strand of NC_091289.1, from coordinate 97,533,542 downwards.
ATAGCTAAGTTCCGCTTTGCTATTTTGTTTGCTGTTTTTTTCTGTCCAGCTTGTCTATTTGTTTTTTCCTGCTTGCTGGAAGCTCTGGGACGCAGAGGGTGTACCTCCGTGCCGTTAGTTCGGTGCGGAGGGTCTTTTTGCCCCCTTTGCGTGGTTTTTGTAGGGTTTTGTGTTGACCGCAAAGCTACCTTTCCTATCCTCGCTCTGTTCAGAAAGTCGGGCCTCACTTTGCTAAATCTATTTCATCTCTACGTTTGTCTATTCATCTTAACTCACAGTCATTATATGTGGGGAGTGCCTTTTCCTTTGGGGGTATTTCTCTGAGGCAAGGTAGGATTATTTTCTATCTTCAGGCTAGCTAGTTTCTCAGGCTGTGCCGAGTTGCATAGGGAGTGTTAGGCGCAATCCACGGCTGCCTCTAGTGTGGTTGGAGAGGATTAGGGATTGCGGTCAGCAGAGTTCCCACGTCTCAGAGCTCGTTCAATGTTTTTGGATTCTTGTCAGGTCACAGTATGTGCTCTGACCTCTATGTCCATTGTGGTACTGAATTGCCTTATCATAACAGTACTGGAGGCCAAAGTACTAATGATTCTCAATAGAGGGAAAAAAGAAGTTCTGAGACCATTTTTTTTTCTCTGCACTGTGTTTTGCCTTTTTTTTCCCCTAGACATTTGGGTGGTTCAGGACACAGGTGTAGCGATGGACATTAAAGGTCTGTCTTCATGTGTGGATCAGCTCACGGCAAGAGTACAAAATATTCAAGACTTTGTGGTTCAGAATTCTATGTTAGAACCGAGAATTCCTATTCCTGATTTGTTTTTTGGAGATAGAACTAAATTTCTGAGTTTCAAAAATAATTGTAAACTATTTCTGGCTTTGAAACCTCGCTCCTCTGGTGACCCAGTTCAACAAGTTAGGATCATTATTTCTTTTTTACGTGGCGACCCTCAGGACTGGGCATTTTCTCTTGCGGCAGGAGATCCTGCATTAAGTAATATCGATGCGTTTTTCCTGGCTCTCGGATTGCTGTACGATGAACCTAATTCAGTGGATCAGGCAGAGAAAAATTTGCTGGCTCTGTGTCAGGGTCAGGATGAGATAGAGGTATATTGTCAGAAATTTAGAAAGTGGTCCGTACTCACTCAATGGAATGAAGGTGCGCTCGCAGCTATTTTCAGAAAGGGTCTCTCTGAAGCCCTTAAGGATGTCATGGTGGGATTTCCAATGCCTGCTGGTCTGAATGAGTCTATGTCTTTGGCCATTCAGATCGGTCGACGCTTGAGTGAGCGTAAATCTGTGCACCATTTGGCGGTATTACCTGAGCTTAAACCTGAGCCTATGCAGTGCGATAGGACTTGGACCAGAGTTGAACGGCAAGAACACAGACGTCTGAATGGGCTGTGTTTCTACTGTGGTGATTCCACTCATGCTATCTCTGATTGTCCTAAGCGCACTAAGCGGTTCGCTAGGTCTGCCACCATTGGTACGGTACAGTCAAAATTTCTTCTGTCCGTTACCTTGATCTGCTCTTTGTCATCGTATTCTGTCATGGCATTTGTGGATTCAGGCGCTGCCCTGAATTTGATGGACTTGGAGTATGCTAGGCGTTGTGGGTTTTTCTTGGAGCCCTTGCAGTGTCCTATTCCATTGAGAGGAATTGATGCTACGCCTTTGGCCAAGAATAAGCCTCAGTACTGGACCCAGCTGACCATGTGCATGGCTCCTGCACATCAGGAGGTTATTCACTTTCTGGTGTTGCATAATCTGCATGATGTGGTCGTGTTGGGGTTGCCATGGCTACAAGTCCATAATCCAGTATTAGATTGGAAATCCATGTCTGTGTCCAGCTGGGGTTGTCAGGGGGTACATGGTGATGTCCCATTTCTGACTATTTCGTCATCCACCCCTTCTGAGGTTCCAGAGTTCTTGTCTGATTACCGGGATGTATTTGATGAGCCCAAGTCCGATACCCTACCTCTGCATAGGGATTGTGATTGTGCTATCGATTTGATTCCTGGTAGTAAATTCCCAAAAGGTCGACTGTTTAATTTATCTGTGCCTGAGCACGCCGCTATGCGGAGTTATGTGAAGGAGTCCTTGGAGAAGGGGCATATTCGCCCGTCATCGTCGCCATTAGGAGCAGGGTTCTTTTTTGTAGCCAAGAAGGATGGTTCGCTGAGACCTTGTATAGATTACCACCTTCTAAATAAGATCACGGTTAAATTTCAGTACCCCTTGCCGTTGTTATCTGATTTGTTTGCTCGGATTAAGGGGGCTAGTTGGTTCACCAAGATAGATCTTCGTGGTGCATATAATCTTGTGCGTATTAAGCGAGGCGATGAATGGAAAACTGCATTTGATACGCCCGAGGGCCATTTTGAGTATCTAGTAATGCCATTCGGACTTGCCAATGCTCCATCAGTGTTTCAGTCCTTTATGCATGACATCTTCCGAGACTACCTGGATAAATTCCTGATTGTGTACTTGGATGACATTTTGATCTTCTCGGATGATTGGGAGTCTCATGTGAAGCAGGTCAGAACGGTGTTTCAGGTCCTGCGTGCTAATTCTTTGTTTGTGAAGGGATCAAAGTGTCTCTTTGGTGTTCAGAAGGTTTCATTTTTGGGGTTCATCTTTTCCCCTTCTACTATCGAGATGGACCCTGTTAAGGTCCAAGCCATCCATGATTGGACTCAGCCGACATCTCTGAAAAGTCTGCAAAAGTTCCTGTGCTTTTCTAATTTTTATCGTCGCTTCATCTGCAATTTTTCTAGTATTGCTAAACCATTGACCGATTTGACCAAGAAGGGTGCTGATGTGGTCAATTGGTCTTCTGCTGCTGTGGAAGCTTTTCAAGAGTTGAAGCGTCGTTTTTCTTCTGCCCCTGTGTTGTGTCAACCAGATGTTTCGCTTCCATTCCAGGTCGAGGTTGATGCTTCTGAGATTGGAGCAGGGGCTGTTTTGTCGCAGAGAAGTTCTGATTGCTCGGTGATGAAACCATGCGCCTTCTTTTCCAGGAAGTTTTCGCCTGCTGAGCGAAATTATGATGTGGGCAATCGAGAGTTGCTGGCCATGAAGTGGGCATTCGAGGAGTGGCGTCATTGGCTTGAAGGAGCTAAGCATCGCGTGGTGGTCTTGACTGATCATAAGAACTTGACTTATCTCGAGTATGCCAAGCGGTTGAATCCTAGACAGGCTCGTTGGTCGCTGTTTTTTGCCCGTTTTGACTTTGTGATTTCGTACCTTCCGGGCTCTAAAAATGTGAAGGCGGATGCTCTGTCTAGGAGTTTTGTGCCCGACTCTCCGGGTTTATCTGAGCCGGCGGGTATCCTCAAAGAGGGAGTAATTGTGTCTGCCATCTCCCCTGATTTGCGGCGGGTGCTGCAAAAATTTCAGGCTAATAAACCTGATCGTTGCCCAGCGGAGAAACTGTTTGTCCCTGATAGGTGGACGAATAAAGTTATCTCTGAGGTTCATTGTTCGGTGTTGGCTGGTCATCCTGGAATCTTTGGTACCAGAGAGTTAGTGGCTAGATCCTTTTGGTGGCCATCTCTGTCGCGGGATGTGCGTACTTTTGTGCAGTCCTGTGGGATTTGTGCTCGGGCTAAGCCCTGCTGTTCTCGTGCCAGTGGGTTGCTTTTGCCCTTGCCGGTCCCGAAGAGGCCTTGGACACATATCTCTATGGATTTTATTTCAGATCTTCCCGTCTCTCAAAAGATGTCAGTCATTTGGGTGGTCTGTGATCGCTTCTCTAAGATGGTCCATTTGGTACCCTTGTCTAAATTACCTTCCTCCTCTGATTTGGTGCCATTGTTCTTCCAGCATGTGGTTCGTTTACATGGCATTCCAGAGAATATCGTTTCTGACAGAGGTTCCCAGTTTGTTTCGAGGTTTTGGCGAGCCTTTTGTGGTAGGATGGGCATTGACTTGTCTTTTTCCTCGGCTTTCCATCCTCAGACTAATGGCCAGACTGAACGAACCAATCAGACCTTGGAAACATATCTGAGATGCTTTGTTTCTGCTGATCAGGATGACTGGGTGTCCTTTTTGCCTTTGGCTGAGTTCGCCCTTAATAATCGGGCCAGCTCGGCTACCTTGGTTTCGCCGTTTTTCTGCAACTCTGGGTTCCATCCTCGTTTCTCTTCAGGGCAGGTTGAGTCTTCGGACTGTCCTGGTGTGGATACTGTGGTGGACAGGTTGCAGCAGATTTGGACTCATGTAGTGGACAATTTGACCTTGTCCCAGGAGAAGGCTCAACGTTTCGCTAATCGCAGACGCTGTGTGGGTCCCCGACTTCGTGTTGGGGATTTGGTTTGGTTATCTTCTCGTCATATTCCTATGAAGGTTTCCTCTCCTAAATTTAAACCTCGTTTCATTGGTCCATATAGGATTTCTGAGGTTCTTAATCCTGTGTCTTTTCGTCTGACCCTTCCAGATTCTTTTTCCATACATAACGTATTCCATAGGTCATTGTTGCGGAGATACGTCTGTCCAGCTTGTCTATTTGTTTTTTCCTGCTTGCTGGAAGCTCTGGGACGCAGAGGGTGTACCTCCGTGCCGTTAGTTCGGTACGGAGGGTCTTTTTGCCCCCTTTGCTTGGTTTTTGTAGGGTTTTGTGTTGACCGCAAAGTTACCTTTCCTATCCTCGCTCTGTTCAGAAAGTCGGGCCTCACTTTGCTAAATCTATTTCATCTCTACGTTTGTCTATTCATCTTAACACACAGTCATTATATGTGGGGCTGCCTTTTCCTTTGGGGGTATTTCTCTGAGGCAAGGTAGGCTTATTTTCTATCTTCAGGCTAGCTAGTTTCTCAGGCTGTGGCGAGTTGCATAGGGAGCGTTAGGCGCAATCCACGGCTGCCTCTAGTGTGGTTGGAGAGGATTAGGGATTGCGGTCAGCAGAGTTCCCACGTCTCAGAGCTCGTTCAATGTTTTTGGATTATTGTCAGGTCACTGTATGTGCTCTGACCTCTATGTCCAATGTGGTACTGAATTGCCTTATCATAACAGCAGCCATGTAGTATATAACACAGCCATGTAGTATATAGCACAGCCACGTAGTATATAACACAGCCCACGCAGTATATAGCACAGCCACGTAGTATATAGCAGCCACTTAGTATATAGCAGCCACTTAGTATATAGCAGCCACTTAGTATATAACACTGCCCACGTAGTATATAGCACAGCCGCATAGTATATAACACAGCCCACGTAATATATAGCACAGCCCACGTAATATATAGCACATCCCACATAGTATATAATACAGCCCACGTAGTATATAACACAGGCACGTAGTATATAACAGAACCCGCGTAGTATATGACACTGCCCACGTAGTATATAACACTGCCCACGTAGTATATAACACAGCCCACGCAGTATATAGCACTGCCTACGCAGTATATAACACTGCCCACGTAGTATATAACACTACCCACGCAGTATATAACACAGCCCACGTAGTATTTAACAGAGGCACATAGTATATAACACTGCCAACGTAGTATATAACACTGCCCATGTAGTATATAACACTGCCCATGTAGTATATAATACTGCCCACGCAGTATATAGCACAGCCCATGCAGTATATAACACAGCCCACGTAGTATATAACACTGCCCACGTAGTATATAACACTGCCCTCATAATATATAACACAGCCCACGCAGTATACAACACTGCCCACGTAGAATATAACACAGCCCACGCAGTATATAACACTGCCCACATAGTATATAACACTGCCCACGTAATATATAGCACAGTCCGTGTAGTATATAACACTGCCCACTGCCCAAGAAAATGGGAGAAATTTATTAGCATCCTGGATAAGACCTGTGCACAGTATATACCGTATGGGAATAAACATACTAGAAATAGGAGGAAACCAATATGGCTAAATAGAGCTGTAAGGGGCGCAATAAGTGACAAAAAGAAAGCATTTAGAGAATTAAAGGAAGTAGGTAGTGAGGAGGCATTAAATAAATACAAAAAATTAAATCGATTCTGTAAAAAGCAAATCAAGGCAGCAAAGATTGAGACAGAGACACTCATTGCCAGAGAGAGTAAAAATAATCCCAAAATATTATTTAACTACATTAATAGTAAGAAACTAAACAATGATAGTGTTGGCCCCCTTAAAAATCGTCTGGGTGAAATGGTGGATGAGGAAAAAGCCAATATGCTAAATGACTTTTTTCATCAGTATTTACACAAGAAAATCCCATAGCAGACAAAATGACTAGTGATACAAATTCCCAATTGTCACCGGAAGTGCGGCGGCGGCGTCTAAAAATCACTAAAATTGACAAATCTCCGGGCCCGGATGGGATACACCCTCGAGTACTACAGGAATTAAGTACAGTCATTGATAGACCATTATTTTTAATCTTTAAAGACTCCATAATAACAGGGTCTGTACCACAGGACTGGTGTATAGCAAATGTGGTGCCAATATTCAAAAAGGGGACAAAAACTGAACTCGGAAATTATAGGCCAGTAAGCTTAACCTCTACTGTGGGTAAAATCCTGGAGGGAATTCTAAGGGATGCTATACTGGAGTATCTGAAGAGGAATAACCTCATGACCCAGTATCAGCACGGGTTTACTAGGGACCGTTCATGTCAGGCTAATTTGATCAGTTTCTATGAAGAGGTAAGTTCCGGATTGGACCAAGGGAACCCAGTGGATGTAGTGTATATGGACTTTTCAAAAGCTTTTGATACGGTGCCACACAAAAGGTTGATACATAAAATGAGAATAATGGGGATAGGGGAAAATATGTGCAAGTGGGTTGAGAGCTGGCTCAGGGATAGGAAACAAAGGGTGGTTATTAATGGAGCACACTCGGACTGGGTAGCGGTTAGCAGTGCGGTACCACAGGGGTCAGTATTGGGCCCTCTTCTTTTTCACATATTATTAATGACCTTGTAGGGGGCATTCAGAGTAGAATTTCAATATTTGCAGATGACACTAAACTCTGCAGGGTAATCAATACAGAGGAGGACAATTTTATATTACAGGATGATTTATGTAAACTAGAAGCTTGGGCTGATAAATGGCAAATGAGCTTTAATGGGGATAAATGTAAGGTCATGCACTTGGGTAGAAGTAATAAGATGTATAATTATGTGCTTAATTCTAAAACTCTGGGCAAAACCATCAATGAAAAAGACCTGGGTGTATGGGTGGATGACAAACTCATATTCAGTGGCCAGTGTCAGGCAGCTGCTACAAAGGCAAATAAAATAATGGGATGCATTAAAAGAGGCATAGATGCTCATGAGGAGAACATAATTTTACCTTTATACAAGTCACTAGTTCGACCACACTTAGAATACTGTGCACAGTTCTGGTCTCCGGTGTATAAGAAAGACATAGCTGAACTAGAGCGGGTGCAGAGAAGAGCGACCAAGGTTATTAGAGGACTGGGGGGGTCTGTAATACCAAGATAGGTTATTACACTCGGGGCTATTTAGTTTGGAAAAACAAAGACTAAGGGGTGATCTTATTTTAATGTATAAATATATGAGGGGACAGTACAAAGACCTTTCTGATGATCTTTTTAATCATAGACCTGAAACAGGGACAAGGGGGCATCCTCTGCGTTTGGAGGAAAAAAGGTTTAAACATAATAACAGACGCGGATTCTTTACTGTAAGAGCAGTGAGACTATGGAACTCTCTACCGTATGATGTTGTAATGAGTGATTCATTACTTAAATTTAAGAGGGGACTGAATACCTTTCTGGAAAAGTATAATGTTACAGGGTATATACATTAGATTCCTTGATAGGGCGTTGATCCAGGGAACTAGTCTGATTGCCGTATGTGGAGTCGGGAAGGAATTTTTTTCCCCAATGTGGAGCTTACTCTTAGCCACATGGGTTTTTTTTGCCTTCCTCTGGATCAACATGTTAGGGCATGTTAGGTTAGGCTATGGGTTGAACTAGATGGACTTATAGTCTTCCTTCAACCTTAATAAATATGTAACTATGTAACTATATAGCACAGCCCACGCATTATATAACACTGCCCACGTAGTATATAACACTGCCCACGTAGTATATAACGCTGCCCACGTAATATATAGCACAGCCCAAGTAGTATATAACACTGTCCACGTAATATATAGCACAGCTTACGTAGTATATAACACTACCCACATAGTATATAACACAGCCCACGTAGTATATAACAATGCCCACGTAGTATATAACACTGTGCATGTGGTATATAACACTGCCATGTAGTATATAGCACAGCCCACGCAGTATATAACACTGCCCACGTAGTATATAACACTGCCCACGCAGTATATAGCACAGCCCATGCAGTATATAACACAGCCCACGTAGTATATAACACAGTCCACGTAATATATAGCACAGCCCAAGTAGTATATAACACTGCCCACGTAATATATAGCACAGCCCATGTAGTATATAGCACTGCCTATGTAGTACATAACACAGGCCACATAGTATAAAACACTGCCCACGTAGTATATAACACAGCCCACATAGTATATAGCACTGCCCAAGTAATATATAGCACAGCCCAAGTAGTATATAACACTGCCCACGTAATACATAGCACAGCTCACGTAGTATATAACACTGCCCAAGTAGTATATAACACAGCCCACGTAGTATATAACACTGCCCAAGTAGTATATAACACAGCCCACGTAGTATATAACACTGCCCAAATAGTATATAATACAGCCCACATAGTATATAACACTGCCACGTAGTATATAGCACAGCCCACGCAGTATATAACACTGCCCACGTAGTATATAACACAGCCTATGTAGTATATAACACAGCCCATGTAGTATATAACTGTTATGTTGTCAGAGCAGAAAGCGAGAGTGGACCCTCTGGACCGTGGCAAGGTACTATCTCCGGGCGAGCTGACCAGTTGTTAACCAACCCCTATACAGGGACTGGCTGGAGCAGGCCCGAAGAAGACCCTACCACAGTAGCAGATACCAGAAGGGACGGCTCAGGGAAGAAACAAAAACAAAAACAAAAAACGGAGCACAGGAGCAGGGACCACGGAGGCAGGAGGGCTGGAGCACAATGGACGACACGGAGACTGGAAGACAAGCTGTACTGCGAATAAACAGGAGACGGAGGCGAAACTGAAAAGAGAAACGGGAGAGATGACGGGAAAAGTAAAGGAACACAGGCGAAAGGCAGGCGAAAGATACTGGACTAGCGAGGACACAAGACCAGAAGGGGCCAGAGGCAAAGGCAAGAAGCTAATGACACTCAGGCACCTCCTAGCAGGGGAGGTGGCCTGAAATACTGAGGGTCTTACCGGGATTGGTTGAAACTACCGGATCCCGGAAGCAGGAGAGGTCAGACTGGAGCGCAGGCGCCCTCCATAGAACCCTGCGCACCGGCGCAGATGCCGAACATCCTCAGCAGGATGTGAGGGAGGCGAAGCCTGCAGACGAAGAGCGCGCCGCCCCCCGGAAGCAGTGCGGCGGGGGCAAACAGCGGCGGAAGGAGTCGGCGCCGCCGAAGAGTCCGAAGGAGCGACGCGCCGGGACCCAAGCGAGGAGCGACCGAAGGAAGCCAGGACAGCGCGCGACGATGGTAAGTAGCGGCGGCCGTAACAGTACCCCCCTCTTTAAAATCCCCTCTCCCAAAACTAGATATAAATTTGTTTAGAAGACGGGGTGCATTAATATTCTCCAGCGGCTCCCAAGATCTCTCCTCGGGACCGAAACCCCTCCAATCCACCAAAAAAAATCTTTTTCCCTCGAACCCTCTTCATAGCCAAAATATCCCTCACCTCAAAAACATTATCGGCACGAGCAGGTTGAGGAGAGATACAGGAAGATGGATGGAAGCGGTTAAAAATAACAGGTTTGAGTAAAGACACGTGAAAGGTATTGGGAATACGGAGCGAGGCGGGCAGCTTCAGCTTGTAGGCGACATCATTGACTCGACTCAGAATCTCAAAAGGACCGATGTAGCGAGGACCAAGTTTACAGGAAGGAATCTTAAGTCTAATGTACCGTGAAGAAAGCCAGACCTTGTCACCGGGAGAAAACGGGGAAGAATCTAAACGTCTCTTGTCCGCATGTCTCTTCATCCTCAAAGATGCCATATCAAGTGCTTCTTTAACCTCTCCCCATATAGAAGAAAAGTCCAAAATTACAGTATCTGCAGCTGGAACGGCAGACGTTGAGGAAACTGGGAGAGGCATATTCGGGTGTCGACCAAACACGATGAAGAAAGGAGACTTTGCAAAGGATTCATGGGAGTGATTATTATATGCAAACTCAGCCCAGGGCAGAAGACTGACCCAATCATCTTGGTGGACGTTAGAAAAATGTCGTAGATAGGCAGCCACAATTTGATTCATTCGCTCTGCTTGTCCATTAGTTTGAGGATGGTAGGCCGAAGAAAAGTCTAAAGTCACCTTTAAAAGTTTGCATAATGCCCTCCAAAAATGAGATGTAAATTGAACTCCTCTGTCGGACACGATGTTTTGAGGAAAACCATGAAGTTTGAAGATTTTCGAAATAGATCTTCGCCAATCTGGAGCCGAAGGTAGACCAGGCAGAGGAACAAAATGAGCCATCTTGGAAAACCGGTCCACCACCGTAAGGATAACTGTACAACCTGAGGAGTTCGGTAAATCGGTGATGAAGTCCATGGCTATATGCTGCCACGGACTAGAAGGGACGGGAAGAGGAAGCAGTCCTCCGCGAGGAGATCGTCTAGGCACTTTATTTTTAGCACAGGAAGAACAAGAGGCAACAAATTCCTCGATGTCTTGACGTAACGCAGGCCACCAGTAGTAGCGGGTTATGAGAAGGTAGGTCTTCTTTATCCCAGCATGGCCTGCTAACTTCGAGGAATGTCCCCAGTGAAGCACTTTCTCTCTGTCCCCCTCGGCCACAAAGGTCTTACCCGGAGGAGGATGGATCATGCTAACTGGAGCCACCGTGACGACTTTGCAGGGATCCAGAATATGAGCTGGTTCTTCGTCGACCTCCTCGGGCTGTGAAAGCCTAGAAAGTGCGTCAGCCTTGATATTTTTGTCACCTGGCCGGAAGCGAAGCTCGAAATCGAAGCGAGCAAAGAACAAAGACCATCGAGCTTGTCGTGGATTAAGTCTTTGTGCAGTTTGAAGATAGGCCAAATTCTTGTGGTCAGAGAAAATTACGAAAGGATGAACTGCTCCTTCAAGAAGATGCCTCCACTCCTCCAGAGCCAACTTGATGGCCAAAAGTTCACGGTCTCCGATGGTATAATTGCGTTCAGAGGCAGAAAACATTTTAGAGAAGAATCCGCAAGGAACCAGTCGACCGGTAGAGGATCTTTGGGAGAGCACCGCTCCAGCTCCCGTGGAGGAGGCATCCACCTCGAGAACGAATGGCTTGTTGACCTCAGGATGGTGCAATACAGGAGCGGACGAAAAAGACTGCTTCAGGAGAACAAAGGCATTCTCGGCCTCCGGAGTCCAAGTCTTCGGGTTGGAACCCTTGTGGGTGAGAGCAGAAAGAGGCTGAATCACAGAAGAGAAATGGGATATGAACTGCCTATAGTAATTGGCGAATCCCAGGAACCGTTGGATAGCCTTTATTCCATAGGGACGTGGCCAATTGAGAATGGCATTCACTTTCTCAGGGTCCATCTTGAGACCGGAATCCGAGATAATGTAACCAAGAAAGGGTAGCGAGGTTTGTTCAAAGAGACACTTCTCATACTTCGCATAAAGACGATTCTCCCTCAAACGTTGCAAAACCAAACGAACACTTCTTCTGTGGGATGGCAAATCCACTGAAAAAACCAGGATGTCGTCCAAATACACCACAACACAGGAGTACAGAAGGTCACGGAAAATATCGTTAACGAACTCCTGGAAGACCGCTGGAGCGTTGCAGAGGCCGAACGGCATGACCAGGTATTCATAATGGCCGTCTCGGGTGTTAAAAGCGGTCTTCCATTCATCGCCGGCACGAATACGAACTAGGTTGTATGCTCCCCGGAGATCTAACTTAGTAAAAATTCGCGCCCCTCTAAGTCGATCAAAGAGCTCAGGAATGAGAGGTAGAGGATACTTGTTCTTGACCGTGATGTTGTTCAAACCTCTATAGTCGATGCAGGGTCGAAGCGAACCGTCCTTTTTCTTGACAAAGAAAAATCCCGCACCTGCAGGAGAAGAAGATTTACGAATGAATCCTTTAGTCAAGTTCTCTTGAATGTATTCAGACATCGCTCTGGTCTCCGTTGAGGAAAGTGGGTAAATTCTTCCTCTAGGCGGGACGGAACCGGGAAGAAGTTCGATCGGGCAATCATAGGAACGATGTGGCGGAAGAGTCTCAGCCTCTTTTTTATCAAAAACATCCGCAAATGTCCAGTATGGAGAGGGTAATCCGGAGGGAATGGAAACTGCCTGAGGAGGAACTACAGGCCTAACGGACAGTAGGCATTGCTTTTGACAAGTAGATCCCCAACGGAGCACATCCCCCGAACGCCAGTCCAGAGTTGGTTCATGAGTACGGAGCCACGGCAACCCAAGTAACAAAGCATGGGCAAGATGAGGCAAGACGTAAAAGGTGATCTTCTCCCGATGTAGAGCCCCAATCTGTAGTTCGACCTCCTCCGTAATTAGGGTAATGGCATCTTGCAAGGGTCTCCCATCCACGGAAGCGATCAGACGAGGAGTGTCCAGAGAGATAACTGGAATGCGAAGTCTTCGAACTGCCTCAAGGCTGATAAAGTTGCCCGCCGCACCCGAATCCACATACGCGACCTCGGAAAAACGTTTAAGGTTAAGAACAAGTAAGACAGACAAAAACAGAGGTAGAGAGGAATCAGAAACACCTAGGGAGGCCTCTCTTACCTGACCTAGGCGGAGGAGTTTTCCGGACGATCGGGGCAGGATCGCAACAAGTGAGAAGCGCTACCACAATAAAAGCAGAGCCCTTGGGAACGTCTCTCCTGACGACGTTGTTCTGCCATCTTGACACGATCTACTTGCATAGGCTCAGGAACAGATGCAGCAGAGGACGTCACATGACGCGGACTCCCCGGCCTACGGACCGGTGGTAGGGAGCGAACAGGCCTCTTCTCCTTGGCGGTCTCACGAGTTCGCTCTTGGAAGCGTAGATCTATGCGTGTAGAGAGAGCTATGAGGTCCTCCAAAGAGGTAGGAGTATCTCTTCCAGCCAATTCATCTTTTATCCGACTGGACAGACCATGCCAGAAAGCCCCGACTAATGCCTCGTTGTTCCACCCCAGCTCCGAGGCTAAAGTACGGAAGCGAATAGCATATTGGCCTACCGTTAGGGAACCCTGCTGAAGACTAAAAAGAGACTCCGTAGTGGAGGCTAATCGTCCGGGCTCGTCGAAAACTTTGAGAAAGGTCTCCAGGAAGAAAGCTAACTGAGAGACTATAGGGTCGTCCCGCTCCCAGAGGGGATTGATCCAAGCTAAGGCTTCTCCCTCTAAATGGGACAAAATAAAAGCCACTTTGGCCCGATCAGTCGGGTATTGCTGGGGAAGAAGTTCAAAGTGGAGACGGCACTGGTTTAAGAACCCCCTACAAAGTTTGGGATCACCGCTATACCTGGGAGGTTTGCCGAGGCGAGGTGGCGGGTGAGGTATGGAGGAAGAAGTTGGGTCCTGTGACACCACCTGAATGGGAGGCGTACGGACAGACTGCAGGTTGAATAAGCGGTCGTCAATGGAGGCCATATAGGTCAGCATGCGTGCCTGCGTATCACGCTGCTGGGAGAGCTCTTGCTGAAGGCTCGCTAGATGAGAAGCACTGACTGGGTCGGCGGCCTGTAATGAGGTCAAACGGGACTCCATATTTTTTAAGAAAGACATGATGCGCTGTTGATTGTCGCGCAAATGTCCCAATTCCTTTTGGGCAGAAAACGCGGCACCTGCGGGGTCCATGGCCTGAGTGTTCTGTTATGCTGTCAGAGCAGAAAGTGAGAGTGGACCCTCTGGACCGTGGCAAGGTACTATCTCCGGGCGAGCTGACCAGGTGTTAACCAACCGGGACTGGCTGGAGCAGGCCCGAAGAAGACCCTACCACAGTAGCAGATACCAGAAGGGACGGCTCAGGGAAGAAACAAAAAGAAAAACAAAAAACGGAGCACAGGAGCAGGGACCACGGAGGCAGGAGGACTGGAGCACAATGGACGACACGGAAACTGGAAGACAAGCTGTACTGTGAATAAACAGGAGACGGAGGCGAAACTGAAAAGAGAAACGGGAGAGATGACGGGAAAAGTAAAGGAACACAGGCGAAAGGCAGGTGAAAGATACTGGACTAGCGAGGACACAAGACCAGAAGGGGCCAGAGGCAAAGGCAAGAAGCTAATGACACTCAGGCACCTCCTAGCAGGGGAGGTGGCCTGAAATACTGAGGGTCTTACCGGGATTGGTTGAAACTACCGGATCCCGGAAGCAGGAGAGGTCAGACTGGAGCGCAGGCGCCCTCCATAGAACCCTGCGCACCGGCGCAGATGCCGAACATCCTCAGCAGGATGTGAAGGAGGCGGAGCCTGCAGACGAAGAGCGCGCCGCCCCCCGGAAGCAGTGCGGCGGGGACGAACAGCGGCGGAAGGAGTCGGCGCCGCCGAAGAGTCTGAAGGAGCGACGCGCCGGGACCCAAGCGAGGAGCGACCGAAGGAAGCCAGGACAGCGCGCCGGCGGCCCGAAGCGGCGCGACGATGGTAAGTAGCGGCGGCCGTAACAATAACACAGCCCACATAATATATAGCACAGTCCACGAAGTATATAGCACAGCCCATGTAGTATATCACATAGGGTTAATAGCAGTGTTAACAGACTGCGTTACACCACGTTATGCCGCAGTGTAACGAAGTCAGTTTAATGGACTGCTACAACGCTATGTGGGTGGTGGGTGCTGACTAGGGGGGAGTATGGAGCGGGCACTGACAGCAGGGGAGTAGGGAACGGCCATTTCGCATCCAGACTGTGCCGTCGCTGATTGGTCACGGCTGCTGGCCGCGACCAATCAGCGACTTGGGATTTCCGTGACAGACAGACAGAAAGACGGAAGTGACCCTTAGACAATTATATAGTAGATATGAATGCCTCCCAAAAACTGGAAAACATTCTTACAAGGCAGCATGATCAAGGAAGTTTTAGTGCACTAGCCACAAAAAAACAAACAAAAAACAACTTGCTGAAATCCCTTATGCCATAAATGTATCATATATATGCTATTGAAACATACAAGGTTGACACTATGCTTTTCAATATTGTTAAATTACACAAATGTAACATGGCATACATATAATACTGCTGTTTAAAACACAGTTTAGCAATTATTCTCATCGTTCTCAAAAAGCTTTATGATTGAAGACTCGACTTCAGACGTGGCTTGCAAACGGTTATAAGATCTCATTTACAATGCTGTTCCAGCAACTTTTTAAAGATGATTATTTCTACACAGAAAAAAAGAAGAGAAAAAAAATATATGAGACCATGGTGAGTTAGTTACAAGGTATAACAAGCTGGTTAGAATATCCTTGTGCAAGTATGCTAGCACAGCTGAAAACAGTTTGGCTGATTAGAGAACTTTAAAATCTGACCTTCCTTTGAGCTAGTTGAGAATCTGGAGCATTACATTTGTTGGTTCCATTAAGCTCTCAAAATGGCCAGAAAAAAAGAACTTTCATGTGAAACTCGACAGTCTATTCTTGTTCTTAGAAATGAAGGCTATTCCATGCAAGAAATTGCCAAGAAACTGAAGATTTTCTACAACGGTGTGTACTACTCCCTTTAGAGGAGAGCACAAACAGGCTCTAACCAGAGTAGAAAGAGAAGTGGGAGGCCCACTGCACAACTGAGCAACAAGACAAGAACATTAGAGTCTGAAGTTTGAGAAATTGATGCCTCACAGGTCCTCAACTGACAGCTTCATTAAATAGTACACACAAAACGCCAGTGTCAACGTCTACAGTGAAGAGACGACTCCGGGATGCTGGCCTTCAGGGCAGCGTGGAAAAGAAAAAGCCATATCTTAGACTGGCTAATAAAAGGAAAAGATTAATATGGGCAAAAGAACACAGACATTGGACAGAGGAAGATTGGAAAAAAGTGTTATGGACAGACACATCTAAGTTTGAGGCGTTTGGATCACACAGGAGAACATTTATGAAACGCAGAACAACTGAAAAGATGCTGGAAGAGTTCCTGACGCCATCTGTCAAGCATGTTGGAGGTAATGGGATGGTCTGGGGTTGCTTTGGTGCTGGTAAAGTGGGAGATTTGTACAAGGTAAAAGGGATATTGAATATGGAAGGCTATCACTCCATTTTGCCATGCCATGCCATACCCTGTGGAGAGCGCTTGATTGGAGCCAATTTCATCCTACAACAGGATAATGACCTAAAGCACACCTCCAAATTATGCAAGAACTATTTAGGGAAGAAGCAGACAGCTGGTATGCTATCTGTAATGGAGCGGCCAGCGCAGTCACCAGATCTCAACCCTATTGAGCGGTTGTGGGAGCAGCTTGACCGTATTATTATTATTATTTATTTATATAGCACTATTGATTCCTTGGTGTTTTACATGAGAAGGGGTTACATACAAGTTACAGATACAAACTAACAATGACAGACTGATATAGAAGGGCGAGGACCCTGCCCTTGCGGGCTTACATTCTACAGGATTATGGGGAAGGAGACAGTAGGTTGAGGGTTGCAAGTGCTCCGGTGTTGGTGAGGCGGTAGCTACGCAAAAAGTGCCCATCAAGCCTTCTGGAGACATGGGATGAAATTTCTCCAGATTAGCTCATCAAATTAACTGCTAGAATGCCAAAGGTCTGCATGGAAAACACAAAATTGTCTGAGTGAACCTAAACTTTTGAACGGTAGTGTATATATACATATATATATATATAGAGAGAGAGAGAGAGAGAGAGAGAGATGAATATTTCATTTAAAATGATGTGTACATGACTTAAAGAATTTCTCTATGTAAATGGTCATGTTAAAATTGCATTACATTCGGATGTAAATCAGATGCTAGGTGTGAAAAATCGGATTGTACTTGCACAAAAAACGCATGACACTCGCATGACAATTGCATTGCACTAGTCCGACTCTCCTGCATCAAAATCGCTTGTGTGTCTCCAGCCTTTATAGTATGAAACTGCCTGCTATAACTCAAAACTAATGTGGATGATGTTTCTTCTACATTTATTTTTTTTGTGTGATTCATCAATTATGGTATGTGGTTTGTATCTTTCTTTTTTCTTGTGCACTATTTGTTAACCCCTTTTAATCATCCACTCCTTGTAGCCTCTTTTACGCAATCTATTATCTATGATGGTTAGTGTTGAGCATTCCGATACCGCAAGTATCGGGTATCGGCCGATACTTGCGGTATCGGAATTCTGATACCGAGATCCGATACTTTTGTGGTATCGGGTATCGGTATCGGATCAATAGGGATGTGTAAAATAAAGAATTAAAATAAAATATATTGATATGCTCACCTCTCCGGCGGCCCCTGGACATCACGCTGGTAAGCGGCCGGCTTCCTTGTTTAAAATGAGCGCCTTTAGGACCTGAGAATGACGTCGCGGCTTCTGATTGGTCGCGTGCCGCCCATGTGACCGCCACGCGACCAATCAGAAGCCGCGACGTCATTCTCATTCACAAAACTCCTAATTCTAGGAATTAAGGACCTGCGAATGACGTCGCGGCTTCTGATTGGTCGCGTGCCGGTCACATGGGCGGCACGCGACCAATCAGAAGCCGCGACGTCATTCGCAGGTCCTAAAGGCGCTCATTTTAAACAAAGAAGCCGGCCGGTTACCAGCGTGATGTCCAGGGGCCGCCGGAGAGGTGAGCATATCAATATTTTTTATTTTAATTCTTTATTTTACAACTCACTATGGATCCCAGGGCCTGAAGGAGAGTTTCCTCTCCTTCAGACCCTGGGAACCATCAGGATACATTCCGATACTTGATGTCCCATTGACTTGTATTGGTATCGGATATCGGTATCGGCGATATCCGATATTTTTCGGGTATCGGCCGATACTATCCGATATCGATACTTTCAAGTATCGGACGGTATCGCTCAACACTAATGATGGTATTTTCCTTTACCAATGCAATTCCGTTGAGCCCTCACATATTCTCCTATTGGGATAGCTCTAATTGCGTGTGAGGGATGTAAGGATGTGAGGGATGCTGGCATGTAAAATGGTACTGTATTTTCACTACTTCTTCCCTACATGTGCATGTTTTATCCTTAGAAAATGCAGTACCCTCCAATTTAAGATCCAAAAATTGTACAGTATTTGGATTATTGGATAGTTTAAATTGCAAGTTGAAAATATTGTTATTAATGTACTCATCAATATTTTCTGACAAAGATTCATCAGATGACCACACTAAATATAAACCCCCCCTCCTCTGTGTGTTTCTGTTTGCGGAGATGTGTATGTGTAGATCCCAAACCCCTCATGCCCCTCTCAGAATAATTTTTACGACCGCTATAGCTGCAGTGAACAGTTGTGCCAGCTAGAACTGGTCTGATATCCCTCTCAAGACATGTGGTTCTTTGTCCTGTCATAGTGAGATATTGGGCCACCGATTTGGGCTAGTAAAATAATAAGTCCATGTTGCGAATCTCCATCGGTGGATCTGCCAGCCACTGTAAGCGCGAGCTAATTGCAACAGGTAAAAAGTACGGATTTCTCCGGAAATGTGTGTCCCAACTAGGTCTCATTAGAAAGCCAATTTTAAAATAAGAGGAATGCTGGGTCTGTTATGATTCTGACATGTTCGGGAACGAGAATACAAGAATTATAAGAATTGTTGGAGAAAACTGTACAGCTGAGGAAAGAGGAGGGGAATGTTAACTCAACCTCTTTAGTGATGTCATGAGGCTGCAGTTTTTAAGTCTCTACACTTAACCCAGCCTAGAGTCTTACCTGAGGAGCTGTTCCAATGCAGACCTCCTGATGCACTGGGACATTTGGGGCTCTGCCTGCCAGCATGGTTTTGCCTGAAATGACTTGAGAACATGTGAGTTTTGCCTTTTCTCATTTAATACCGTTATTTTATAATTACCTTGTACATATTTTCAATTGTCTCATATTGTAACATCTTTATATACCTTGTTTTATAAACACTGCCTTAATTTTCTATGGAGCAAAATATTTAAAATACTAGATTCGTTCTCCTGTTCTAAAACGTACCCTAAGTCTTCTGAAGGGAATTACGCTACTGTTTTGGTTTAGCTTCGGACCCGTTAATTGAAGCTGGTGGCAGCATACCTTGTCCTGCTCTTTGGGAGTCGTTGTAGCGACGGTGGCATTGATAATTATTGTTCCTGCCTGAGTGGGAGTAGGTATATCGCCTCGCTGCAGCATGCCAAATAGCCAGTACATAGCAGGCAGCCTTTCTGGCGACTAATTACCCTAGGTGCAGAACCTAATCTGACCTGAGGGTAAGGGGGGCACCAGATAGCTGCAAGTTTTCAAGCGGAACTGTAAAGCGCGATACACATAAATCCCTGCAGTTCGTGTTATATTGCAGAGCAGTGGGATAACTAAAATATGCCCCTGCGGTAAACTAAGAGGTCAATAGCCTTGTGTGTGTTTCCATCACAGTGTAGTTGTGGAGGGATAACTAAGATAAGCCCGCTGCACTGGTGATAGCCGTCTTTTGGCCTAAAGTCACCCCGATCCGTGACGTAGGTGTGACAGTCACGGTGTGAATCGTGACAAATTGGTGGCAGCGCGGTGGGATCTTAGAGCATTAGTGATTTGGTTTGAGCAATCATTCCTCTCACAAAAAACTTGCAAAGTTCTTGTGAGGACTCTGCGCAAATAAGTTTTGAGAACGAACTCAATGTTTATTAGTCCTGAGACAATTGTGTGTACTGGTAATTATCCCCTCCCTTTCTCTTTGTTTTTCTGTCCTATCTTTTATTTGGCAACCATGGTTGTGCTGGGAGAAACCTTTTATAAGCAGCAGACCAAAGACACCCTTATTGCCTTATGCAGGTCACAGCATATAGACTTTGCAGGCAAAAACAAAGCCCAACTGGTCGCAGATCTGGTGCAATGGGAAGCCACTCTAGACCGCTCTCAGGGCCCAGTGGCCGCAGAAGCAAGCACCAGCGAACATGGTGCTGCAGCAGAGGTCCAACTGAATACTGGCCCTACTAGCAACCAGGGCAAATTGGACCCCCACCTGCAGGTGGCCTTGGAAGGACTCCCCACTGATGACCATGATGGACATCTGCAGCTGATTCAGCAATACCGGCAGGAGGCCCGAGCCGAGCGGGAGGCCCGAGCCGAGCGAGAGGCCCAGGCCCAGCGAGCAGAGCGGGAGGCTGAGAGAGCAGAGCGCCAAGCCCAGCGAGAATATGAACTGGAGATGCTCCGGAAGGGGGTGATGCCCTCTGCCGCCCGAAGTCGTGAGCCCAGCAGTGCTCAGATACCGAAGCCCCGGCCCGATCACTTTCCTGTTATGGAAAAGGACGGGGATTTGGACACTTTTCTGTGGGCCTTTGACAAAGCCTGCAGACAATACCAGCTGCCTACAGAAGAATGGGCATGATACCTGACCCCAGGGCTGAGAGGCAAAGCTCTGGAGGCGTTTGCTGCCCTCCCTCAAGAACAAGATTGTCACGCCGTAAGCGGCGTTAAAGGGGCAGGAGGGCGTACTGGAACCTGCACCTGTCCCTACCACTTTAATGGGGCCCTGGCTTTCCCTTATCTTGGGGGTACCTATGATGGTTAGGAGGCCTGAGCCGCCAGCGTCTCCCTGTCTCCTGTGCAGGCCCTATAAATGGCCCCCTCTCCTTCCCAGGGAGGAGTGTTCTGTCTCCGCCATCTAATATTGTTACCCTGATTATTTGCTTGCATAATTGCAATTTCCTCAGTATACAGTATTGATATATTCATGCCTTTATTCATCTGTGATGCTTTGGCTCCCTCTAGCGGTCAGAGTTATGTTGGCAGTTCAATCTTGTTTTTGTATTATCCATGTCTGATTCTCCTCCTCCTTTGCAATGCATTATGGTAGCTCAGCCTCCATTTCCCTCCATTTTTCCTTTCACTTTCTTCAGTTTGCCTTCAAGGAAAGACGCTTCACTTCATCCCACTTGCGATTGCATTGCCGGTATGTCTTTATGCTTCCTATAGATATTCCTGCTCTATATTAGCTTAGTTTAACCAGTTGTACTCCCAGTTTAGTCACTAGCTTTCTAAATGTTATGCATAATGTATATCATGTGTATTATGTATCTGTTCTATGCCATGCACTGATTCTATGTATATCATTGTTCACAGTTTCACCGCATCAATATACCACTACGTTTAATAAAGCACAGACTCAACCACAGTCTCCTTATTGGACCCCGGTATAGCGGTTTAGCTGACTGTATAGCTACGTATGAGCCTGCCTCAGCTAGTGAGGACAGAACAGTGAAACGGCAATCATCCAACTAGTGGGATTCATCAGTGAAACGGCAGCCATCCAACTAGTGGGATTCAAGTCACCGGCTACTCAGAGACTAAATACAGCTACAGCAATCTCTGTACAGCCAAGCACTTTCCCAAGACACCATGTCTCACAAATCGCATAGGACAAGATCTGCTACTTCCGTCTCCTCAAAGACAACATCCATCAGCAGCGCTGTCGCCATTGCCCGCGCAAATGCTGAAGCTGCCAAAATACGAGCGAGCTTTGCTGACCAAGAGATGCAACTTAAATTAGAAAAAGCACGCATAGATGTAGAGAGAGCCGATCAAAAGAGAAGGTCGCAGTTAGAGAAGGCACGTGTGGATGCCGCCTTAGAAAGCCTAGCAGCAAAAAGGGAAGCTGCCGCAGCCCTCGCCGAAGCAGAATCACTAGAAGCCGTGCAAAATCCCAAGCTGCATAGCCAAAGCAGTACGTCGAGTCTGGAGTTTCCACTGCAAGACTCACCACAACGCACATCTCAGTATGTTAATGACCTTCCTGATCCAAACTATAACCCTGAACCAGTACCAAAACCAGAATACGACACCTCCAGCGAAGTGAGCGAGAGTCGTCACGAGGCTCAGGACAGAAACAAACTCGAAAATGTGAGGCAAAACAACTCTGCTAATGACTACCTTGCCCCTCGTCAGGTAACCAACGTGTCACTCTGCTGACACACCGTACATCAGGCCGAAGCAATACGACACCGGCTGGCGCCACCCTGAGGACACTAACAGGTACGGACGCACCTCACATCACTATCAGGGTGACCCATCACCAGTATACTCTGCTGACAACCGGTTCACGACAGAATTTGCCAAGTTCTTCACACGACGTGAACTGGTTGCCAAGGGACTCATGAAATTCACTGATCGAGCTGAAGGTTACAGAGCTTGGAAAGCTTCCTTCCAAAATGTCATTAGAGACTTGGGGCTACAACACAGAGAAGAGATAGACCTGTTAGTCAAATACCTGGGAGAAGAGTCAGTCAAGCACGCAGTAAGGATCAGAGACATTAATATAAACCGCCCTGAGACTGGCCTCAAAGAGATCTGGAAAAGGCTGGATGAGTGTTACGGCTCAGCAGAAGTAATAGAAAGAGCCTTGTTCAAAAGAATCGATGACTTTCCTAAAATATCTAACAAAGGTCTCCAGAAACTTAGAGAGCTAAGCGACCTGCTAAAGGAAGTCCAAGTTGCCAAATACGAGGACGACCTACAGGGACTTGCATTTCTCGACACAGCCAGAGGTGTTAACCCTATAGTCCAGAAGTTGCCCTACAATCTACAGGAGAGGTGGCTCACACATGGTTCCACGTACAAATACAAACACAGCGTTCCATTCCCTCCCTTCTCCGTTTTTGTAGACTTCATACACCAACAAGCGAGAATTAGAAACGATCCCAGCTTTGACTTTGCAATACCATATGCCACACCGTCACCACCTGCAAATCCACGCAGAACATCTGTAGCAGTACACAAGAATTATGTTTCTTCTTCAGATTCTAATTACAGGTCTGCTGGCTGCTCCCAATCAGAGACAAAGGTGCAGGACCCTGACAAGCAGTGCCCACTTCATCAGAAGCCTCATCCTCTCCTGAAATGCAGAGCCTTCAGAGGAAAATCTATGCCAGATCGCAGAAGCTTCCTGAAAGAAAACGGTATCTGCTACAAGTGCTGCTCGTCCACAGCTCATCTTGCCAAGGATTGCAAGGTCAGTGTAAAATGCACAGAATGTGGCACCACAGATCATAACACCGCTCTACACCCTGGCTCAGCTCCATGGAGTACACAAAACACGCCAGCTGACAGTGAGCATGGCGTGGAGGAAAGGAACACTAATACAGCTACGCCAGAGATCACTTCACAATGCACCGAGGTCTGCAAAGGGACAATAGACAGTAGGTCCTGTTCAAAAATATGCCTCGTCAAAGTATACCCGAAGGGCCATAGAGACCAAGCTGTAAGACTGTATGCTATCTTAGATGACCAAAGTAATCGATCCTTGGCTAGATCAACGTTCTTTGACCTATTCAACATCAAAGGGCCAAGCACTCCCTACTCCTTAAAGACGTGTGCAGGTACTGTGACAACAGCAGGCAGGAAAGCTACTGACTACCAGATCAAGTCTTTAGACGGACAATTCTGCCTACCACTACCTACGAACATCGAATGTAACCAGATCCCAGACAACAGATCTGAAATCCCTACGCCAGATGTAGCAATCCATCACGCTCACTTAAAACAAATAGCACACCTCATACCGGAACTCGACCATCAGGCCCAGATAATTCTGCTGTTGGGGAGAGATATCCTACAGGTTCATAAAGTGAGACGTCATATCAACGGACTCCACAATGCTCCCTATGCCCAAAGGCTAGACCTAGGATGGGTCATAATTGGCAACGTATGCTTGGGACGCATGCACGCCCCATCTTCTGTGACAAGCATGCTGACAAATACATTGGAGAAAGGACGTCCATCTCTGTTTCAACCTTGTAACAATGAGTTCCATGTCAGGGAACTGCCACACAGCATCCAACTTCCTGATCATTTAATAGACTTTACTCACGACAGCAGTATAGTGTCGGGAAGCTATGAGGATCAGTTAGGGGGCACAGTCTTCCAGAGAACTAAGCAGGACAACCAAGTGGCAATGTCGGTAGAGGACAAGTTGTTCTTAGAGGTAATGGACAAGGGACTCGTTAAAGATGAGACCAACAGCTGGGTCGCACCTCTTCCCTTCAAAACCCACAGACCACGTCTACCAAACAACAGAAATCAGGCATTACAACGTTTCTCCTCTCTCATTCGTAATCTGCAAAAGAAACCAGAGATGAAAGATCACTTTTTCTCCTTCATGTCAAAGATTTTTGAAAACCGTCACGCAGAACTAGCTCCCACTCTCAAAGACTCTGAAGAATGCTGGTTCCTACCCATGTTCGGAGTATACCACCCTAAGAAACCAGGCCAGATCAGAGTCGTGTTTGATTCCAGTGCTAAATTTAATGATGTCTCCCTGAATGACGTTCTGCTGACAGGACCAGACCTTAATAACAAACTACTGGGTGTACTTATGCGCTTCCGTAAGGATTCCATTGCCTTCATCGCTGACATCCAGCAAATGTTCCATTGTTTCCTTGTGAGAGAGAGAAACAGGAACTTCCTAAGATTCTTCTGGTACAGAGACAATGATCCTACTAAAGAAGTCACAGAGTATCGCATGAGAGTGCACATCTTTGGCAACAGTCCTTCACCTGCAGTCGCCATTTACGGACTCAAAAGGTCAGCTCAGGAAGGAGAACCAGAATACGGAGCAGATGTCAGACAATTCATAGAAAAGGACTTTTATGTCGACGACTGTCTAAAAGCCATGCCTTCAAATGAGACTGCCATCAGTCTTCTCAGGAGAGCTCAGGACATGCTTGCCTGCTCGAACCTTAGGATTCATAAAATAGCCTCAAACAGCCAAGAACTCATGGAAGCGTTCCCTTCTCAAGACCTATGTAATGGTCTCAGAGACCTGGACGTGGGGTCAGACCCCGCACCAATGCAACGCAGCCTCGGGCTTCTCTGGAATCTACAATCAGACACTTTCACCTTTCAGGTCAGCCAGGAAGAAAGGCCTTTCACACGTAGAGGCGTCCTGTCTACCATCAACAGTCTGTACGACCCCTTGGGTTTCGCAGCTCCTGTTACTATACAAGGCAAGGCCCTACTAAGAGACTTAACTAGGGAAACATCTGACTGGGATGCACCTCTGCCACCTGATAAGAGGATCCAGTGGGAAGAGTGGAAGAACTCGTTAGCGGCACTCTCCAACTTGCATATGCCAAGACCATACACCCCTGTGCCATCTACTGAGATACAGAGCCAAAGACTGTACATATTTGCAGATGCTTCTGTCAAAGCAATTGCCGCTGTTGCCTACCTCAAAACTGTAGACTCCAAATGTCAGTGCCACATTGGTTTCGTCATGGGAAAGGCCAAACTCGCACCACAACCAGAGCACACTATACGCAGGTTAGAGCTTTGTGCCGCAGTCTTAGCCGTTGAGTTAGCGGAGTTCATCGCATCCGAAATGGATATCGACCTGACACAAGCCAAGTTCTACTCAGACAGCAAAGTAGTCCTGGGATATATCCACAACGAAACCAGGCGATTCTACGTTTATGTCAATAACAGAGTGCTACGAATCAGGAGATCAGTTCACCCACAGCAGTGGCATTACATACCCACAGACCAGAATCCCGCAGATCATGCAACTAGAGCAGTTGACGCAAGTCGACTAGGAAGCACAACGTGGCTCTCTGGACCAAAACTATTGTACATTGAGGAATGTTTTCCAGACACCTTTGAACTAGTAGGACAGGACTCAGATGCTGAAATCCGCCCTCAGGTGTCTACACTACATACAATGACCTCTGTTATCCAGCTTGGATCTTGCAGGTTCGACAGATTCTCAAGTTGGAAGTCACTTACTCGAGCCATTACCTGCCTGACACATATAGCTCGCTCATTCAGGACCACCAGAACTCGTGACATGGAAAAATGTAAAGGAGCAGCAAGGCTCACTCACGAAAGCCTAATCACCTTCATGGCTGAAGCTGCAAAAATAATCAATGCAAGACCCCTGGTTCCAGTTCCTAACGACCCAGAGGAGCCCTTGTTATTGACTCCAGCTACTCTACTTACCAAGAAAACAGGACTGTCCAGTGCCCCTCCAGGAGGATTCGACGCGAAGGACCTCTACAAGCGCCAATGGAGACAGGTACAAAGTCTTGCAAATACTTTCTGGGACAGGTGGCGCAAACAATATTTGTCTACCCTGCAGCCACGGACGAAGTGGCAATCTACTAAACCTAATCTGAACATAGGTGACCTTGTTCTTGTGAAAGACTGTCAGATTCACCGGAACCAGTGGCCACTTGGTCTAGTTACCGCAACGTTCCCGAGCAAGGACGGCAACGTCCGCAAAGTTGAGCTAAGGATGACCAAAGGGAATGAACCTAAGACATTTTCCAGACCGGTATCTGAACTGGTCCTATTGTGGCCTTCGGAAGAAAGGAGTAGTGACATCCGTTGATGCCAGACGGGGAGTGTTCTGTCTCCGCCATCTAATATTGTTACCCTGATTATTTGCTTGCATAATTGCAATTTCCTCAGTATACAGTATTGATATATTCATGCCTTTATTCATCTGTGATGCTTTGGCTCCCTCTAGCAGTCAGAGTTATGTTGGCAGTTCAATCTTGTTTTTGTATTATCCATGTCTGATTCTCCTCCTCCTTTGCAATGCATTATGGTAGCTCAGCCTCCATTTCCCTCCATTTTTCCTTTCACTTTCTTCAGTTTGCCTTCAAGGAAAGACGCTTCACTTCATCCCCCTTGCGATTGCATTGCCGGTATGTCTTTATGCTTCCTATAGATATTCCTGCTCTATATTAGCTTAGTTTAACCAGTTGTACTCCCAGTTTAGTCACTAGCTTTCTAAATGTTATGCATAATGTATATCATGTGTATTATGTATCTGTTCTATGCCATGCACTGATTCTATGTATATCATTGTTCACAGTTTCACCGCATCAATATACCACTACGTTTAATAAAGCACAGACTCAACCACAGTCTCCTTATTGGACCCCGGTATAGCGGTTTAGCTGACTGTATAGCTACGTATGAGCCTGCCTCAGCTAGTGAGGACAGAACAAGGAGGACTGCACCATTGTATAAACACAACAATAAACAGGGTATACAGACAAGGTAACTAAAAGTCTCAAACTCACCAAATGCTCACACAACCACAGAGGGTACACGTAGAAGGGAAGAGAAGGAGAAAACTAGGAAGGAAAACAGGTTAAACAAGCAACCAAAACAACAGACACCAATCTCTGTAATAAACCTCCAAGCTCCAAATATCACTCTCCTTCAACCTCCAAGCCAGGCAGCAGAACTGATCACTGACACTAGCTGTAGTCAAGGCTGGGTCTATATAGAGGAGGAGATTACAAAAATCCACTTCAGCTGAGAGACCCAGCTCACAGCAACTTAGCAAATAAGGTTAACTCCTGCACTGCTGGCACAAAGCAGCCAGGTCAAAAAACAGGAGAAGAGCTTCTGTTCACTGTGTGTGAACGAGGCCCAGAGCGCTGCGGTTCTCTGGAACCTCTCTGTTGCGGTAGCCCCGTGACAGTACCCCCCTTTCTACGAGGGACCTCCGGAACCTCAGGACCAGGTTTCTCAGGATGAGGTGTATGAAATGCCCGAACCAACCTAACCGCATGGACATCGGCAGCGGGTACCCACGTCCTCTCAGGACCGTACCCTCTCCAGTGTACAAGATATTGTAGGGACCGATGAACTAAACGAGAATCCATAACCCTGGAAATCTGGAACTCGAGATTTCCATCAACAAGGACCGGAGACGGAGGTGAATCGGAGGGATTGGATGACGCCTGTTATGGACCTGGTGGTTAGGAGCACCCGGAACGACCTGATGGTTAAACTCACACAGGACAAGCTCTGGGAAGTGGGAGCTCTGCTGACCGCAACCCCTAATCCTATCACACAACTAGAAATAGCCGGGGAGTGTACCTAACTCTGCCTAGACGCCTCTTCACAGCCTTAGAGCTAACTAGCCCTAGAGATAGAAAATAAAGCCTACCTTGCCTCAGAGAAATTCTCCAAAGAAAAAGGCAGCCCCCTACATATATTGACTGTGAGTAAAGATGAAAGTCACAAACACAGAAATGAAACAGGTTTCAGCAAAGATAGGCCAGACTTACTAAACAGACTGAGGATAGGAAAGGTATCTTTGCGGTCAGCACAAAAAACTACAAAAAGACCACGCAGAGTGTGCAAAAAGACCTCCACACCGACTCACGGTGCGGAGGTGCCACTCTGCATCCCAGAGCTTCCAGCTAGCAAGGCAAAATCATGATAGCAAGCTGGACAAGGAAACAATGAACAAATAATTAACTAGCAGGGACTTAGCTTCTGCTGGAGTAGACAGGTCACCAGAACGATCCAAGAGCGAACTGAACCAGTACAAGAACATTGACAGCTGGCATGGAGTAACGATCTGAGTGGAGTTAAATAGAGCAGCCAGCCAAAGAATAAACTACGTCACCTGTGGAAGGAACCTCAGAAGCAGCAGCTCCACTCACAGCCACCAGAGGGAGTCCATGGACAGAACTCGCCGAAGTACCAATCATGACCACAGGAGGGAGTTCGATAACAGAATTCACAACAATACCCCTCCCCCCTGAGGAGGGGTCACCGAACCTTCACCAGAGCCCCCAGGACGATCAGGACGAGCCAAATGAAAGGCACGAACTAGCATGAACATCAAAGGCAAAAACCCAGGAATTATCTTCCTGACCATAACCCTTCCACTTGACCAGGTACTGGAGTTTCCGTCTCGAAATACGAGAATCCAAAATCTTCTCCACCACATACTCCAACTCCCCCTCGACCAACACCGGGGCAGGAGGATCAACGGAGGGAACCATAGGCGCCATGTATCTCCGCAATAACGACCTATGGAACACATTATGGATGGCAAAATAAGCTGGAAGGGCCAAACGAAATGACACAGGATTGAGAACTTCAGAAATCTTATACGGACCAATGAAATGAGGCTTAAACTTAGGAGAGGAAACCTTCATAGGAACATAATGAGACGACAACCAAACCAAATCCCCAACACGAAGTCGGGGACCAACACAGCGCCGGCGGTTAGCGAAACGTTGAGCCTTCTCCTGGGACAATGTCAAATTGTCCACCACATGAGTCCAAATCTACTGCAACCTGTCCACCACAGTATCCACACCAGGACAGTCCGAAGGCTCAACCTGCCCTGAAGAGAAACGAGGATGGAAACCAGAATTACAGAAAAAAGGCGAAACAAAGGTAGCCGAGCTGGCCCGATCATTAAGGGCGAACTCAGCCAAAGGCAAGAAGGACACCCAATCATCCTGATCAGCAGAAACAAAGCATCTCAGATATGTTTCCAAAGTCTGATTAGTTCGTTCGGTTTGGCCATTTGTCTGAGGATGGAAAGCAGAAGAAAAAGACAAATCAATGCCCATCTTAGCACAAAAGGACCGCCAAAACCTCAAAACAAACTGGGAACCTCTGTCCGAGACGATGTTCTCCGGAATGCCATGCAAACGAACCACATGCTGGAAAAACAATGGCACCAAATCAGAGGAAGGCAATTTAGACAAGGGTACCAAATGGACCATCTTAGAGAAGCGATCACAAACCACCCAAATGACCGACATCCTTTGAGAGACAGGGAGATCTGAAATAAAATCCATGGAAATATGCGTCCAGGGCCTCATCGGGACCGGCAAGGGCAAAAGCAACCCACTGGCACGAGAACAGCAGAGCTTAGCCCGAGCACAAGTCCCACAGGACTGCACAAAAGAACGCACATCCCGTGACAAAGAAGGCCACCAAAAGGATCTAGCCACCAAATCTCTGGTACCAAAGATTCCAGGATGACCAGCCAACACCGAACAATGAACCTCAGAGATAACTCTACTAGTCCATCTATCAGGGACAAACAGTTTCTCCGCTGGACAACGGTCAGGTCTATCAGCCTGAAACTTCTGCAGCACCCGCCACAAATCAGGGGAGATGGCAGACAAAATTACCCCCTCTTTGAGAATACCCGCCGGCTCAGGAACACCCGGAGAGTCAGGCACAAAACTCCTTGACAGGGCATCAGCCTTCACATTCTTAGAGCCCGGAAGGTACGAAACCACAAAATCAAAACGGGAGAAAAACAGCGACCATCGAGCCTGTCTTGGATTCAATCGTTTGGCAGACTCGAGATAAGTCAAATTCTTGTGATCCGTCAAGACCACCACGCGATGCTTGGCTCTTTCAAGCCAATGTCGCCACTCCTCGAATGCCCACTTCATGGCCAACAACTCTCGATTGCCAACATCATAATTGCGCTCAGCAGGCGAGAATTTTCTAGAAAAGAAGGCACATGGTTTCATCACCGAGCCATCAGAACTTCTTTGCGACAAAACAGCCCCTGCTCCAATCTCAGAAGCATCAACCTCGACCTGAAACGGGAGCGAAACATCTGGCTGGCACAACACAGGGGCAGAAGAAAAACGACGCTTCAACTCCTGAAAAGCCTCTACAGCCGCAGAGGACCAATTGACCACATCAGCACCTTTCTTGGTCAAATCAGTCAACGGTTTAGCAACACTAGAAAAATTAGCGATGAAGCGACGGTAAAAATTAGCAAAGCCCAGGAACTTCTGCAGGCTCTTCACAGATGTCGGCTGAGTCCAATCATAAATGGCCTGAACTTTAACAGGGTCCATCTCGATAGTAGAAGGGGAAAAAATGAAACCCAAAAATGAAACCTTCTGAACTCCAAAGAGACATTTTGACCCCTTCACAAACAAGGAATTCGCACGAAGGACCTGAAACACCATTCTGACCTGCTTCACATGAGACTCCCAATCATCCGAAAAGACCAAAATATCATCCAAATATACAATCATGAATCTATCCAGGTACTTTCGGAAGATGTCATGCATAAAGGACTGAAACACAGATGGAGCATTAGAAAGCCCGAATGGCATAACCAGGTACTCAAAATGGCCCTCGGGCGTATTAAATGCTGTTTTCCATTCATCCCCCTGTTTAATTCGCACAAGATTATACGCCCCTCGAAGATCTATCTTGGTGAACCAACTAGCCCCCTTAATCCGAGCAAACAAATCAGACAGCAGCGGCAAAGGGTACTGAAATTTGACTGTGATCTTATTAAGAAGGCGGTAATCAATACAAGGTCTCAAAGAACCATCCTTCTTGGCCACAAAAAAAAACCCTGCTCCCAACGGTGATGACGACGGGCGAATATGACCTTTCTCCAAGGATTCCTTTATATAACTCCGCATAGCGGCGTGCTCTGGCACAGATAAATTAAACAGTCGGCCCTTAGGAAACTTACTACCAGGAATCAAATTAATAGCACAATCGCAATCCCTATGAGGAGGTAGGGCACTGGATTTGGGCTCATCAAATACATCCTGGTAATCTGACAAAAACTCAGGGACTTTAGAAGGAGTGGAAGGCGAAATAGACAGCAATGGAACATCACCATGTACCCCCTGACAACCCCAGCTGGACACAGACATAGATTTCCAATCCAATACTGGATTATGGACCTGTAGCCATGGCAACCCCAAAACGACCACATCATGCAGATTATGCAACACCAAAAAGCGAATATCCTCCTGATGTGCAGGAACCATGCACATGGTCAATTGAGTCCAGTACTGAGACTTATTCTTGGCCAAAGGCGTAGCATCAATTCCTCTCAATGGAATAGGATACTGCAAGGGCTCCAAGAAAAAACCACAGCGCCTGGCAAACTCCAAGTCCATCAAATTCAGGGCAGCGCCTGAATCCACAAATGCCATAACAGAATAGGACGACAAAGAGCAAATCAGAGTAACGGACAAAAGAAATTTAGACTGTACCGTACCAATGGTGGCAGACCTAGCGAACCGCTTAGTGCGCTTAGGAAAATCGGAGATAGCATGAGTGGAATCACCACAGTAAAAACACAGCCCATTCCGACGTCTGTGTTCTTGCCGTTCAGCTCTGGTCAAAGTCCTATCACATTGCATAGGCTCGGGCCTATGCTCAGAGAATACCGCCAAATGGTGCACAGCTTTGCGCTCACGCAAGCGCCGATCGATCTGAATGGCCAAGGACATAGACTCATTCAGACCAGCAGGCGTGGGAAATCCCACCATGACATCCTTAAGGGCTTCAGAAAGACCCTTTCTTAAAATTGCCGCCAAGGCACTCTCATTCCACTGAGTAAGCACAGACCACTTTCTAAACTTCTGACAATACACCTCCGCTTCATCCTGACCCTGACACAAAGCCAGCAAGATTTTCTCTGCCTGATCCACTGAATTTGGTTCATCATAAAGCAATCCAAGCGCCAGAAAAAACGCATCTACATCACGCAATGCAGGATCTCCTGGCGCAAGGGAAAATGCCCAGTCTTGAGGGTCACCACGCAACAAAGAAATAATGATTTTTACTTGTTGAACGGGGTCACCAGAGGAGCGGGGTTTCAAAGCTAGAAACAGTTTACAATTATTTTTGAAATTCAGGAACTTAGATCTATCCCCAGAAAACAAATCAGGAATTGGAATTCTAGGCTCTAACATCGGATTCTGAACCACAAAATCTTGAATGTTTTGTACCCTTGCAGTGAGATGATCCACACAAGAGGACAGACCTTGAATGTCCATATCTACACCTGTGTCCTGAACCACCCAGAGGTTAAGGGGAAAAGAAAGACAAAACACACTGCAGGGAAAAAAAAATGGTCTCAGAACTTCTCTTATCCCTCTATTGAGATGCATTTTGGGCCAGCTGTACTGTTATGGACCTGGTGGTTAGGAGCACCCGGAACGATCTGATGGTTAAACTCACACAGGACAAGCTCTGGGAAGTGGGAGCTCTGCTGACCGCAACCCCTAATCCTATCACACAACTAGAAATAGCCGTGGAGCGTACCTAACTCTGCCTAGACGCCTCTTCACAGCCTAAGAGCTAACTAGCCCTAGAGATAGAAAATAAAGCCTACCTTGCCTCAGAGAAATTCCCCAAAGGAAAAGGCAGCCCCCTACATATATTGACTGTGAGTAAAGATGAAAGTCACAAACACAGAAATGAAACAGGTTTCAGCAAAGATAGGCCAGACTTACTAAACAGACTGAGGATAGGAAAGGTATCTTTGCGGTCAGCACAAAAAACTACAAAAAGACCACGCAGAGTGTGCAAAAAGACCTCCGCGCCGACTCACGGTGCGGAGGTGCCACTCTGCATCCCAGAGCTTCCAGCTAGCAAGGCAAAATCATGACAGCAAGCTGGACAAGGAAACAATGAACAAATAATTAACTAGCAGGGACTTAGCTTCTGCTGGAGTAGACAGGTCACCAGAAAGATCCAAGAGCGAACTGAACCAGTACAAGAACATTGACAGCTGGCATGGAGTAACGATCTGAGTGGAGTTAAATAGAGCAGCCAGCCAAAGAATAAACTACGTCACCTGTGGAAGGAACCTCAGAAGCAGCAGCTCCACTCACAGCCACCAGAGGGAGTCCATGGACAGAACTCGCCGAAGTACCATTCATGACCACAGGAGGGAGTTCGATAACAGAATTCACAACACACGCCACAACCTTCTTGAGTAAGGAGCGATGAAAAACATTATGGATCTTAAATGACTGAGGTAAAGCCAGCCGAAAAACAACAGAATTCACGACGGCCACAATCCTATAAAGGCCAATGAACCTAGGGCCCAATTTCCACGAAGGAACTCTCAGCTTAATATTTTTCGAGGACAACCAAACCCAATCACCCACACACAGGTCCGGACCTTCCACACATCTCCGATCAGCTGCATTCTTATACCTGGAACCCATCCTCTTTAATTTATCAAGAACCCCTTGCCAAACGGACATGATGGATGAAGAAAACCTCTCCTCTTCAGGCACCCCTGAGGAATCCTTCCTATTAAAAGAACTGAATTGAGGATGAAAACCATATGGCCAGAAAAACGGGGACTTACCAGTGGACTCATGAGTATGGTTGTTTATAGCAAACTCTGCCAACGGTAAGTATTTAACCCAGTCCTCCTGATTTTCTGAAATGAAGCACCTGAGATAAGTTTCAAGATTTTGATTTACACGTTCTGTTTGACCATTAGATTGAGGATGAAAAGCTGAAGAAAATGACAAATGAATCCCCAACTGGCTGCAAAAAGCCCTCCAAAACTTAGAAATAAACTGCACCCCACGGTCTGATACAATATCTGAAGGAACACCATGCAATCTTACAACCTCCTTGATAAAGATCTGTGCCAGAGTCTTGGCATTAGGTAATGCGGGAAGAGCAATAAAATGTGACATCTTGCTAAATCTGTCAACTACGACTAAAATAACTGTATTACCCTCAGAAACCAGTAAGTCAGTGATGAAGTCTATTGAATAAACAAAAAAATGGAGGGCACCATCCAACCTAATACCAGAAACCTGACGAAACCACTCTTAGTGGCGATACGCGTGGGGCTTCAGCCCCCTGGACCTCTGTATTCATTTGGTATTTGGTCATGCTCTACTGGCATTTTCTGCACTGAGATGGTAGTATATTGCCCCCTTTTGTGGGCTCTATACAGGTAGCCTCGGTTCTTATTAGGTATTGGGGCAGTATTTGTATTTTGTGTCTGTGCTTAGTGGGGTTATGAACACCTTCAGGAGGTTCAGGTAATCCCTGACCTCTATATATACATGTGGGGGTGTTTGTATGTATAGTGTTTCTCTTATTACAGACACTGTGCACCTGCTCTTTATTTTCTCCTATCTGTTTTCATCCGCTCGCAAGGGATACATGTGTTATTATTATTGGTATATTCTTACATCTATATATTGGTTACTCACTGTCAGGTTATTCCATACCAGCCAGTCTTGAATTTGTACCCGAATTTGTACCTGTTTAGAATAGAGTATTTGGTTCACATATTACATCTATCTCTATCTTGAATATTTATGTACATCATAGAACCTGATACTCCTTTATTAATACCTACTATTGTGTGCTGCGAGCTGGACCAGGAGTAAATAAATAATTTCTGTGATTATCCCCACTTTTCATTTATACGCTTTGAATTGTTCTACCATCCGTCTATATGTGCATGTAGAGCAGCTGTGTCTGCCACTGAACCATTACCTTGTCATCTGTATGTTCATATCTTTGTACAATACATGTCCAGGGGGGGGGTTCCTTATAGGAATCCTTGATGGCCTATTTTCTGTTTTAAATGTTTTTAATTGTAGTGGTTTGTTTTGTGTGTTGGTCGATACAATAAAATATTTAAGGTTATTTCTATACAGGTCCTTCTCAAAAAATTAGCATATAGTGTTAAATTTCATTATTTACCATAATGTAATGATTACAATTAAACTTTCATATATTATAGATTCATTATCCACCAACTGAAATTTGTCACGTCTTTTATTGTTTTAATACTGATGATTTTGGCATACAGCTCCTGATAACCCAAAAAACCTGTCTCAATAAATTAGCATATCAAGAAAAGGTTCTCTAAACGACCTATTACCCTAATCTTCTGAATCAACTAATTAACTCTAAACACATGCAAAAGATACCTGAGGCTTTTATAAACTCCCTGCCTGGTTCATTACTCAAAACCCCCACCATGGGTAAGACTAGCGACCTGACAGATGTCAAGAAGGCCATCATTGACACCCTCAAGCAAGAGGGTAAGACCCAGAAAGAAATTTCTCAACAAATAGGCTGTTCCCAGAGTGCTGTATCAAGGCACCTCAATGGTAAGTCTGTTGGAAGGAAACAATGTGGCAGAAAACGCTGTACAACGAGAAGAGGAGACCGGACCCTGAGGAAGATTGTGGAGAAGGACCGATTCCAGACCTTGGGGAACCTGAGGAAGCAGTGGACTGAGTCTGGTGTGGAAACATCCAGAGCCACCGTGCACAGGCGTGTGCAGGAAATGGGCTACAGGTGCCGAAATGGGCTACAGAGAAGCAGCACTGGACTGTTGCTAAGTGGTCCCAAGTACTTTTTTCTGATGAAAGCAAATTTTGCATGTCATTCGGAAATCAAGGTGCCAGAGTCTGGAGGAAGACTGGGGAGAAGGAAATGCCAAAATGCCTGAAGTCCAGTGTCAAGTACCCACAGTCAGTGATGGTGTGGGGTGCCATGTCAGCTGCTGGTGTTGGTCCACTGTTTCATCAAGGGCAGGGTCAATGCAGCTAGCTATCAGGAGATTTTGGAGCACTTCATGCTTCCATCGGCTGAAATGCTTTATGGAGATGAAGATTTCATTTTTCAGCACGACCTGGCACCTGCTCACAGTGCCAAAACCACTGGTAAATGGTTTACTGACCATGGTATTACTGTGCTCAATTGGCCTGCCAACTCTCCTGACCTGAACCCCATAGAGAATCTGTGGGATATTGTGAAGAGAAAGTTGAGAGACGCAAGACCCAACACTCTGGATGAGCTTAAGGCCGCTATTGAAGCATCCTGGGCCTCCATAACATCTCAGCAGTGTCACAGGCTGATTGCCTCCATGCCACGCCGCATTGAAGCAGTCATTTCTGCCAAAGGATTCCCGACCAAGTATTGAGTGCATAACTGAACATTATTATTTGATGGTTTTTTTGTTTGTTATTAAAAAACACTTTTATTTGATTGGATGGGTGAAATATGCTAATTTATTGAGACAGGTTTTTTGGGTTATCAGGAGTTGTATGCCAAAATCATCAGTATTAAAACAATAAAAGACCTGACAAATTTCAGTTGGTGGATAATGAATCTATAATATATGAAAGTTTAATTGTAATCATTACATTATGGTAAATAATGAAATTTAACACTATATGCTAATTTTTTGAGAAGGACCTGTATATCTTTGATATTGTTTGGTGGTTCCCCTTTATATATAGCATGACATCTTTTTCTCGGCTTTTGTGATGAAGTCTATTGACAAATGGGTCCAAGGTCTATTGGGAATCTCCAGAGGTTGGAGAGACCCAGACGGGTGAGTACGAGGCGTCTTGGAACGCGCACACACACTGCAGGCTGCGACATATTCCTGTACATCGTGATTTACCCCAGACCACCAAAAACGCCAAGTCAGAAGGTCCGAGGTAACCTTACTTCCAGGGTGTCTGGCCAGAACCGAATCATGATGTTCATTGATGACCCTAAGACGAAGAGTAGGAGGAACGTACAGTTTACCTAAAGGGAAGGCTGCTGGGGCATCCCCCTGCGCCTCTACCACCTCTCTCTCAAGATCCGAATTAATTGCGGCGACAATTACACCCTTCTGCACTATAGGACCTGGCTCAGAGTTATCCCCACCCCCTGAAAAACAACGGGATAACGCATCGGCCTTGACATTCTTGCTTCCCGGCCTATAAGTAATGTAGAAATTGAACCTGAAGAACAGAGACCACCTAGCTTGCCTAGGTGTGAGACGCTTTGCAGATTCTAAATACAACAGATTTTTGTGATCTGTGATCACCATGACTGGGTGAAGGGCTCCCTCCAAAAAATGGCGCCATTCTTCAAATGCCCATTTAATTGCCAACAGTTCCCTGTTACCAATATCATAATTCCTCTCAGTAGGTGAAAATTTTTTCGAGAAAAATGCACATGGTTGCCACTTACTCGGAGAAATCCCCTGTGACAGTAAAGCTCCCACCCCCACCTCAGAGGCATCCACGTCTACCACAAATGGCTGCGTGATGTCAGGCTGTATTAGTATGGGTGCAGTAGAAAAACACTTCTTCAAAGTCTCAAAAGCCTGACCGGCCGCACTGGACCAGGCAGAGAAGTCTGTGCCTCTCTTGGTCATGTCTGTTAAAGGTTTGGCTACAACTGAAAAGTCTTTAATAAATTTGCGATAGTAGTTTGCAAAACCTAAAAACCTCTGTAAGGCCTTAAGGTCCTCAGGACGCGCCCACTCCAGGACCGCCTTGACCTTAGCCGGATCCATACGAAATCCTGTGGAGGATAAGAAATAACCCAAGAACGGAATCTCTTTGACCGCGAACATACATTTCTCAAGTTTGACAAATAGTTTATTGTCCCTGAGTACCTGAAGGACCTGCCGTACATGATCCTGATGGGACTCGAGGTCAGGGGAATAAATTAAGATGTCATCGAGATATACCACCACAAACCTACCTATCAGATGACTAAGTATATCATTGACAAAGCGTTGGAACACCGCAGGAGCACCAAACAATCCAAAAGGCATGACCAAGTTCTCGTAATGTCCCTCTTGAGTATTAAATGCCATTTTCCATTCATCCCCCTCCTTCATCCGAATGAGATTATATGCCCCCTGAGGTCTAATTTGGAGAACTACTTAGCCCCCACGATTTGATTAAAGAGGTCCGGAATAAGAGGGAGCGGGAAAGAATCCCGGACCGTAATTTGATTCAATTCACGGAAGTCTAAACATGGGCGTAAACTCCCATCCTTCTTCTTTACAAAGAAGAACCCAGCAGCAATGGGTGATGACGAGGGTCTGATATGACCCTTGGCCAGAGTCTCCGTGATATAGTCCTTCATGGCCTGTCTCTCTGGGGCAGAGATGTTGTATAGCCTACTCTTAGGCAGTTTAGCACCAGGAATGAGACGTATGATGCAATCATAAGGACGGTGTGGAGGTAGCTCTTGACTCCCCTCTTCAGAGAATACATCCTCAAAATCTGAGATGAACTCCGGCAGAACCTGAGAACTCAACCCAGCCAACCGAGTGCCCAGGCAATGTTCCTGGCAAAACTCACTCCATCTAGTAATCTCCCGAGTCTGCCAGTCTAACACCGGGTTGTGTAACGTGAGCCATGGTAAACCGAGAGCTACAGGCGACGGCAAACCCCCAACACATAACAATCTATTAACTCAGAGTGCAACGCCCCTATTTGTAGGCTCACCCCACGGATGATCTGAGTGAAAGTCCCCTGGCTCAAAGGTGCAGAGTCAATAGCAATTATAGGTATGGGTCTAGACAACTCTTGAGTCTTAAGCCCATGTGCCTGAACAAACCCAGCATCAATTAAATTAAACCCTGCCCGAGTCCAGAAAGGCAGAGATATTGAGTCTTCTTTCACAAGACGAATCTCGGCTGGTAGGAAAAATTGTGGTTTACCTAAGGAGGAAACTAGTACACCCAAGTTGCCAACCTCCCCACAACCCGGGCTCAATAGTTTTCTGGCAGTTGTCTTTTAGAAGGACAAACATTCACATAATGATCCCTTCTGCCACAAAAAATACATGCACCTCCCTTACGCCGTACCACCGCAGCCCCCTTAGAACAAGATGCTCCACCCAACTGCATAGGTTCTCCTAGAGACTCAGAATCTGGTGAGTCCAAATCTGAATTACACTTGAAAAGCGGCGATTCATTAAGTCTCTGGTGCAGGCGGCAGTCCACACGGATCGCAAGAGACATAGCTGCCTACAGTGTGGTTGGTGTCTCCTGTAGGGCGAAGGCATCTTTTATTTTATCAGATAGGCCCTGATAAAAATGACTGCGGAGTGCAGGGTCATTCCACAATGTGTCAGTAGCCCATCTCCGAAACTCAGAGCTGTACTCCTCTACTGGCCAGTCTCCCTGTGTAAGATGGCGTATTGTGGACTCGGCGAGGGAGACGCGGTCAGGATCATCATACACTTGACCTAAGGCTTGAAAAAACTCCTCCACAGTCCGTAACGGAAAAGCATCAGCGGGAAGTGAAAAAGCCCAGGCCTGAGGGTCACCTTGTAGGAGCGACACTACAATTCCAACCCTCTGCTCCTCTGAACCTGAAGTGTGAGGACGCAACCTAAAATACAATTTACAGGCCTCCCTGAAAGTAACAAGTTGGTCGCGCCCCCCAGAGAACCTGTCAGGTAACGCAATTTTAGGCTCCAACGTAGCTTGTGGAGGTGTAGCAACCCCTGCAGTGGCCACTGGAGTGCGCAGTACAACCGCCGAGCGGAGGTTAGCCACCTCTAGACTGAGCTGCTGTAATTGTCCAGCTAAAGCAGCAATGGGGTCCATATTGAACCAAGAAAATTTTTAGGATCAGTGATACTGTCACGCCGTAAGCGGCGTTAAAGGGGCAGGAGGGCGTACTGGAACCTGCACCTGTCCCTACCACTTTAATGGGGCCCTGGCTTTCCCTTATCTCGGGGGTACCTATGATGTTAGGAGGCCCGAGCCGTCAGCGTCTCCCTGTCTCCTGTGCAGGCCCTATAAATGGCCCCCTCTCCCCCCAGGGAGGAGCACTGCACCAGTGTATAAATACAACAATAAACAGGGTATACAGACAAGGTAACTAAAAGTCTCAAACTCACCAAATGCTCACACAACCACAGAGGGTACATATAGAAGGGAAGAGAAGGAGAAAACTAGGAAGGAAAACAGGTTTAACAAGCAACCAAAACAACAGACACAAATCTCTGTAATAAACCTCCAGGCTCCAAATATCACTCTCCTTCAACCTCCAAGACAGGCAGCAGAACTGATCACTGACGCTAGCTGTAGTCAAGGCTGGGTCTATATAGAGGAGGAGATTACAAAAATCCACTTCAGCTGAGAGACCCAGCTCACAGCAACTTAGCAAATAAGGTTAACTCCTGCACTGCTGGCACAAAGCAGCCAGGTCAAAATACAGGAGAAGAGCTTCTGTTCACTGTGTGTGAACGAGGCCCAGAGTGCTGCGGTTCTCTGGAACCTCTCTGTTGCGGTAGCCCCGTGACAACGATGGTGACTATGAGGCCATCAAGCAGGCCCTGGTAGCAAACTACCAGCTTACACCTGAGGTTTACCATAGAAAGTTCCGGAACCTCCAACGTGGCCCACACGACAGCTACGGCGATGTGGTGCATGGACTCAGGACCCACTTTAACCAGTGGATCCAAGGACTGTCAGTGACCACCTTTGAGCAGCTGGGAGACCTGATGATCAAAGACCAGATCTTACATCTTTGCCCACCTGATGTGCGACACTTCGTGGACAGAGAACCCAAAGATGTGCCAAAAGCAGTCCAGATTGCCGATGCCTATGAGGCCCCACCCGGAGATCGGAAGTGCGGAAGCCAGTCACCACCAGCTGCAGAGGGGGTAAGCCTGCAACCAATGCCAGTACCCCTGCCAGCCAACACACCAGAGGTCCTGTCCCCGTGGCCAACAGCACCAGACCTACCACCGAACCTCGCCAGTGTTTCTTCTGCAAGCGGACTGGCCATATCAGTCCCCACTGCCCAGACAAGCAGAAGAACCCCCTATCCAAGGCCCCAGGGCCTAATGCAGCAGTTCTTTTGGTGGGTGGTGTGGCTGGGAGGGTGTGTGACAACGTACAGCACGCCACTGTGGGAGGCCATGTCGCTACAGGCCTCAAGGACACTGGGGCTGAACGGACCCTCATCCGACCCGAACTGGCAGCCCCTGAAGAGATCATTCCGGGAAAAACCCTAACTGTCACTGGGATTGGGGGCATCAGCTGTCCATTGCCAATGGCCCGGGTTTATATTGATTGGGGTGCCGGGAGCGGGGTGAAGGAAGTGGGGCTGTCTGATAATTTGCACACTGATGTTTTGTTGGGGACTGATTTGGGGAGGATGGTTGCATTCTACATCCCTGACACCCCTCCCCAATCTGCTAATAAGGGTAACATTAGCTCTGATGAGGATGATGATGATGGGAAATCGCATGTGTTACCTGACCATGTTTTATCTTGTAATGATGCATCTAATAACCAGTTTTTCCCTAGGATTGATGGTGAAAATGTTGTACCTGTGCCAACTGAACCTGATAATGATTTTTCTGCAAAAGTTAATATGTCCATAGGTACAGGCGTGCTCTTGACACAGTTGGTGCATGACAACATGACGCAGGCTCAGGCTGACCAGAAGCACTGGTACGACCAGAATGCCCGGGAGCGGACCTATCACATGGGTCAAAAGGTGTGGGTGCTGGTCCCTGTGCCAAGGGATAATATTCAGGCAGCCTGGGAGGTCCCGTATGTCGTCCACCAACAGCTCAACCCGGTCACCTACGTGGTCACACTTGACCACGCTCGGGGTAGGCGAAAGGCCTTTCACGTCAACATGATGAAGGGTCATCACGAACATGAACCTTTCGTCCTACCGGTCTGCAGCTTGCCCGAAGACGGGGAGGAAGACACCCTCCTGGACATGTTGGCCCAAGCCAAGGCCGGTGGGTCCAGCGAGGACGTGGAGGTAAGCACCTCACTAACCAAACCCCAGCTGTCGCAGTTGCGGACCAAACTGGAACCCTTCCGGGTCGTCTTCTCCAACTGACCTGGAAGGACTGAATTAGCAGTCCATGAGGTGGACACTGGGAATCATGCCCCACTACGGTGAACACCCTATCAAATCTCCGACCAGGTGCAGCAGGTTATGTGCCAGGAGATCGATGAGATGTTACAGCTGGGGGTGATTCGATGGTCAAAGAGTGCGTGGGCCTTACCTGTAGTTCTCGTGCCAAAGAAGGATCGGACCACACAGTTCATCGTGGACTACCGGAGGCTCAACGCCATCACAGCCTCTGATGCACACCCAATGCCACGCATCGAGGAGCTGCTTGAGAGGTTAGCTGGTGCAAACTACCTGACCATAATGGATCTGAGTCGAGGAAACTGGCAGATTCCTTTGAGCTCCGAGGTGCAGGAGGAGTCTGCCTTTATCACAGCCTTCGGACGGTACGAGTCCACGGTGATGCCCTTCGGCATGAAGAATGTCCCTGCCACTTTCCAGCAGATGGTCAACCTCCTGCTTCAGGGACTGGAGAAGTACACTGTGGCGTACTTGGATGATATTGCCATCTTCAGTTCCTCCTGGGATGAACACCTGCAGCATCTCGAGGAGGTGCTCAGGCGAATTCACCGAGCCGGACTGACTATCAAGCCGGGAAAGTGCCAGATGGGCATGAGTGAAGTCCACTACCTGGGGCACCGGGTAGGCAGGGGCACCCTAAAGCCAGAGCCTGAGAAAGTGGGAGCGATCGTGAACTGGCCCACCCCCAGGACCAAGAAACAGGAGATGTCTGTAACGGGGTCTACCAATCTGGGGTACCTCTTTCAGTACCATCCCATGTTTCCGGAGGTCCACTCTGCTTTGGCTGGAGTCTGAATGAAGGACGCTGGCTGGAGTTCCTTGGTTACATGGGCGCATATAAAAGATCACTGCTTCTCCATGTATTTCCAGTCTGACAACACTTTACTCACAGGACACAGAATATATCACACAGATACAGAGGGCAGGCCAATAGAAAAGCGGCAGGCCAGACATACATTACAATAGCCGCAGATGACCGGAGCCTGCTGATATTTACTGTGGGAATTAAAAAGGTGGGGGGGGGCGGACAAAAGGGGAATATCGTGTCCCCTCTGCCCAGGGGCGCAGCCTGTGGGCTGATGCATTAGGGACATGCATCTCACATGGAACCTATTATACATACATTTAACTGCACAGCATATTCTGGGTGCTGAGTGGTTCCGTAACACGTAACACGGCTCCCCTTTTCAG
The DNA here is from genome assembly GCF_032444005.1 of Ranitomeya imitator. Taxonomy (NCBI): domain Eukaryota; kingdom Metazoa; phylum Chordata; class Amphibia; order Anura; family Dendrobatidae; genus Ranitomeya; species Ranitomeya imitator. The sequence goes on along the minus strand of NC_091289.1, from coordinate 97,489,882 downwards.
CGATGCGATCAACATACACAGTCTGATCCTTAACGGATCGGTTTGGGGATGACTGAAGTTTATGGGGTTGGTACAAGTTCTGTTTGTCGACTTAGTCCATCGGCGTTACCGTTTTGTTTGCTGGGTCTGTAGTGGATGGTGAAGTCCAGAGGTTGTAGGGCTAAACTCCACCGCAGCAATCTGGCGTTGTCTCCGGAGACCCGATTAAGCCGGACTAGGGGATTATGGTCCGTTAGGAGGGAAAACTGTCGTCCATACAAATATGGTTGCAACTTTTTGAGTGCCCATACTACCGCCAGGCACTCCTTCTCGATGGCCGCATAGCTTACTTCACAGGGCAGTATTTTCCGACTCAGGTAAGCTACCGGGTGTTCTTGGCCGTCCGGCCCGACTTGGCTCAGTACTGGCCCCAATCCAAACATAGAAGCGTCTGTGTGAACAAGGAAACTTTTAGTTGAATCGGGTGCGGCCAATACAGGGGTATTGGTGAGGGTGTCCTTTAGTTGGCGAAAGGCTTCCTGACACTCTGGGGTCCAGGTTACCTGGCGGGGTTGGTTCTTACGGGTGAGATCAGTGAGGGGCTTGGCTACACTGCTGTAATTGGGAATGAATTTCCTGTAATACCCCGCTGCCCCTAGAAACGCCATGACCTGGGTTTTAGTGCGTGGGGTGGGCCATTTGGCTATGGCCTCAACCTTGGCTGGTTCTGGTCGCTGTTTCCCACTTCCCACCCAATGCCCTAAATACTGAACCTCTGCTTTGCCCACGTGACACTTGTTTGGGTTCAGGTGATTCCGGCCTGGTGGATCCTGTCAAATACTGTCTCTAGGTGAATTAGATGCTTTTCCCATGTCGTACTGTAGATGGCGATGTCGTCCAGAAGCCGGTCAGCCAGCCTTTGGAAGGTCGCCAGGGCATTCTTCATCCCGAATGGCATAACTTGAAACTGGAATAAGCCGAACGGGGTGACAAATGCCGACTTGGGAATAGCGTCAGGACTAAGGGGAATCTGTCAGTAGCCTTTGCATAGATCGATGGTGGTCAAATACTTTGCCCCCGCCAGCCGGTCTAACAACTCATCCACACTCATGGGATATGCATCCGTCACTGTTTTCTCATTGAGCTTACAATAGTCTACACAAAACCGTGTAGTCCCATCCTTTTTGGGTACTAACACTATGGGGGATGCCCAGGGACTATCTGACTCTTCAATGACCCATAAACGCAACATTTCTTGTATCTCTTGCCGCATCCCTTCTTGTACAGACTCAGGGATGCGGAAGGGGTTTTGTCACAGGGGGGTCTGATCCTGGGTCTCAACCTTGTGTTGTGCCAGGCGAGTGTACCCTGGTCTCCCCGAAAACATCCTCTGTCGCTGCCTCAACAACTCCTCCGCCTGCTGTCTCTCCCGGGGGCCTAGGTCTTCACCCAAGTGTACCTGGTCCCATGTTTTAGACTGAGTCCTTTCCCCTAAGACATTCGGCAAGGGAAGTCCAGCTAAATCCTCTGCTTCAGGTGCACAGATGGCCACTATCTCTTCAGGGCGCTCCCAGTAGGGCTTCAGCATATTCACGTGGAACATGCGGATAACCCTGGGGTCGTCACAATCAGCGACATTATAGGTTGTGTCGGCGATTTTCCCCACTACCTGGTAGGGCCCCTGCCATGCAGCTTGGAACTTGTTGTGCTTAGTGGGTTCTAACACCAGGACCTTCTGTCCTATTTCCAAGGTGCGCTCTCTGGCCCTCCGATCGTACCATACGCGCTGGCACCGCTGGGTCACCTGCATGTTCTCCCGTACAGCCTGGTTCAGCTCCTGTAGGCGGTCCCGGAATTCCAGCATATGGGGTACAATAGGTACCCCTCCTATAAGGCCCTCCCCTTCCCAGTGTTCTATGTTGTGAATTCTGTGGTCAGGCTCCCTCCTGTGGTCATGAGTGGTACTTCGGCTGGTTCTGTCCATGAGCTTCCTTTGGTGGATGTGAGTGGGGCTGCGGCTTCTGAGTTTCCTTCCTCAGGTGACGAGGTTAAGTCGTTAGGTGCTGTTCTATTTAACTCCACCTAGTTCTTTGTTCCTGGCCTCCAGTCAATGTTCCAGTATTGGTCTTGCTCTCTCCTGGATCGTTCTTGTGGCCTGTCTGCCCTGCATAAGCTAAGTTCTGCTTGTGTTACTTTTGTTTGCTATTTTTTCTGTCCAACTTGCTATATTGGTTTGTTTTGCTTGCTGGAAGCTCTGGGACGCAGAGGGAGCACCTCCGTACCGTTAGTCGGTGCGGAGGGTCTTTTTGCGCCCTCTGCGTGGTTGTTTGTAGGTTTTTGTGCTAACCGCAAAGCTATCTTTCCTATCCTCGGTCTATTCAGTAAGTCAGGCCTCACTTTGCTAAAATCTATTTCATCTCTGTGTTTGTATTTTCATCTTTACTCACAGTCATTATATGTGGGGGGCTGCCTTTTCCTTTGGGGAATTTCTCTGAGGCAAGGTAGGCTTATTTTTCTATCTTCAGGCTAGCTAGTTTCTCAGGCTGTGCCCGAGGCGCCTAGGTCTGGTCAGGAGCGCTCCACGGCTACCTCTAGTGTGGTGTGATAGGATTAGGGATTGCGGTCAGCAGAGTTCCCACGTCTCAGAGCTCGTCCTATGTTATTAGTAACTATCAGGTCATTTTCAGTGCTCTTAACCACCAGGTCCATTGTGGTTCTAAATCACCAGTTCATAACAGTACTGGAGGCCCAAAGTACTAATGCTTCTCAATAGAGGGAAAAGAGAAGTTCTGAGACCATTTTTTTTTTCTTTGCACTGTGTTTTGTCTTTCTTTTCCCCTAGACATTTGGGTGGTTCAGGACACAGGTGTAGTGATGGACATTAAAGGCCTGTCTTCTTGTGTGGATCATCTCACTGCAAGAGTACAAAATATTCAAGACTTTGTGGTTCAGAATTCTATGTTAGAACCTAGAATTCCTATTCCTGATTTGTTTTCTGGAGATAGAGCTAAGTTTCTGAGTTTTAAAAATAATTGTAAACTATTTCTGGCTTTGAAACCCCGCTCCTCTGGTGACCCAGTTCAACAAGTTCAGATCATTATTTCTTTATTACGTGGCGACCCTCAAGACTGGGCATTTTCCCTTGCGCCAGGAGATCCTGCATTATGTGATATTGATGCGTTTTTTCTGGCGCTCGGATTGCTGTATGATGAACCTAATTCAGTGGATCAGGCAGAGAAAAATTTGCTGGCTCTGTGTCAGGGTCAGGATGAGGTAGAGATATATTGTCAGAAGTTTAGGAAGTGGTCTGTGCTCACTCAATTGAATGAATGTGCGCTGGCAGCAATTTTCAGAAAGGGTCTCTCTGAAGCCCTTAAGGATGTCATGGTGGGATTTCCTATGCCTGCTGGTCTGAATGAGTCTATGTCTTTGGCCATTCAGATCGATCGACGCTTACGTGAGCGTAAAACTGTGCACCATTTGGCGGTATTATCTGAGCATAAACCTGAGCCTATGCAATGTGATAGGACTTTGACCAGAGCTGAACGGCAAGAACACAGACGTCGGAATGGGCTGTGTTTTTACTGTGGTGATTCCACTCATGCTATCTCCGATTGTCCTAAGCGCACTAAGCGGTTCGCTAGGTCTGCCACCATTGGTACGGTACAGTCGAAATTTATTTTGTCCGTTACTTTGATCTGCTCTTTGTCATCCTAATCTGTCATGGCATTTGTGGATTCAGGCGCTGCCCTGAATTTGATGGACTTGGAGTATGCTAGGCGCTGTGGGTTTTTCTTGGAGCCCTTGCAGTATCCTATTCCATTGAGAGGAATTGATGCTACGCCTTTGGCCAAGAATAAGCCTCAGTATTGGACCCAACTGACCATGTGCATGGCTCCTGCGCATAAGGAGGATATTCGCTTTTTGGTGTTGCATAATCTGCATGATGTGGTCGTGTTGGGGTTGCCATGGCTACAAGTCCATAACCCAGTATTGGATTGGAAATCTATGTCTGTGTCCAGCTGGGGTTGTCAGGGGGTACATGGTGATGTTCCATTTCTGTCTATTTCATCATCCACCCCTTCTGAGGTCCCAGAGTTCTTGTCAGATTACCGGGATGTATTTGATGAGCCCAAGTCCAATGCCCTACCTCCGCATAGGGATTGCGATTGTGCTATCGATTTGATTCCTGGTAGTAAATTTCCTAAAGGTCGACTGTTTAATTTGTCTGTGCCTGAGCACGCCGCTATGCGGAGTTACGTAAAGGAATCCTTGGAGAAGGGTCATATTCGCCCGTCGTCGTCGCCATTGCGAGCAGGGTTCTTTTTTGTGGCCAAGAAGGATGGTTCGTTGAGAGCTTGTATTGATTACCGCCTTCTAAATAAAATCACAGTCAAATTTCAGTACCCCTTGCCGCTGCTGTCTGATTTGTTTGCTCGGATTAAGGGGGCTAGTTGGTTCACCAAGATAGATCTTCGTGGTGCGTATAATCTTGTGCGTATTAAACAGGGCGATGAATGGAAAACAGCATTTAATACGCCCGAGGGCCATTTTGAGTACCTGGATATGCCATTCGGGCTTTCCAATGCTCCATCAGTATTTCAGTCCTTTATGCATGACATCTTCCGAGAGTACCTGGATAAATTCCTGATTGTATACTTGGATGATATTTTGGTGTTCTCGGATGATTGGGAGTCTCATGTGAAGCAGGTCAGAATGGTGTTTCAGGTCCTTCGTGCGAATTCTTTGTTTGTGAAGGGGTCAAAGTGTCTCTTTGGTGTTCAGAAGGTTTCATTTTTGGGTTTCATTTTTTCCCCTTCTACTATCGAGATGGACCCTGTTAAAGTTCAGGCCATTTATGATTGGACTCAGCTGACATCTCTGAAGAGTCTGCAAAAGTTCCTGGGCTTTGCTAATTTTTATCGTCGCTTCATCAATAATTTTTCTAGTATTGCTAAACCGTTGACTGATTTAACCAAGAAGGGTGCTGATGTGGTCAATTGGTCTTCTGCTGCTGTGGAAGCTTTTCAGGAGTTGAAGCGTCGTTTTTCTTCTGCCCCTGTGTTGTGCCAGCCAGATGTTTCGCTCCCGTTCCAGGTCGAGGTTGATGCTTCTGAGATTGGAGCAGGGGCTGTTTTGTCGCAAAGAAGTTCTGATGGCTCGGTGATGAAACCATGTGCCTTCTTTTCCAGGAAGTTTTCGCCTGCTGAGCGTAATTATGATGTTGGCAATCGAGAGTTGCTGGCCATGAAGTGGGCATTCGAGGAGTGGCGTCATTGGCTTGAAGGAGCTAAGCATCGCGTGGTGGTCTTGATTGATCACAAGAACTTGACTTATCTCGAGTCTGCCAAACGGTTGAATCCTAGACAGGCTCGTTGGTCGCTGTTTTTCTCCCGTTTTGACTTTGTGGTTTCGTACCTTCCGGGCTCTAAGAATGTGAAGGCGGATGCCCTGTCTAGGAGTTTTGTGCCCGACTCTCCGGGTTTGCCTGAGCCGGCGGGTATTCTCAAAGAGCGGGTAATTTTGTCTGCCATCTCCCCTGATTTGCGGCGGGTGCTGCAAAAATTTCAGGCTAATAGACCTGACCGTTGCCCAGCGGAGAAACTGTTTGTCCCTGATAAATGGACGAGTAGAGTTATCTCTGAGGTTCATTGTTCGGTGTTGGCTGGTCATCCTGGAATCTTTGGTACCAGAGATTTGGTGGCTAGATCCTTTTGGTGGCCGTCTCTGTTGCGGGATGTGCGTTCGTTTGTGCAGTCCTGTGGGATTTGTGCTCGGGCTAAGCCCTGCTGTTCTCGTGCCAGTGGGTTGCTTTTGCCCTTGCCGGTCCCGAAGAGGCCCTGGACACATATCTCTATGGATTTTATTTCGGATCTCCCCGTCTCTCAAAAGATGTCGGTCATCTGGGTGGTTTGTGATCGCTTCTCTAAGATGGTCCATTTGGTACCCTTGTCTAAATTGCCTTCCTCCTCTGATTTGGTGCCATTGTTTTTCCAGCATGTGGTTCGTTTACATGGCATTCCGGAGAACATCGTTTCTGACAGAGGTTCCCAGTTTGTTTCGAGGTTTTGGCGAGCCTTTTGTGCTAGGATGGGCATTGATTTGTCTTTTTCCTCGGCTTTCCATCCTCAGACAAATGGCCAAAATGAACTAACCAATCAGACCTTGGAAACATATTTGAGATGTTTTGTTTCTGCTGATCAGGATGATTGGATGTCCTTTTTGCCGTTGGCTGAGTTCGCCCTTAATAATCGGGCCAGCTCGGCTACTTTGGTTTCGCCGTTTTTCTGCAATTCTGGTTTCCATCCTCGTTTCTCTTCAGGGCAGGTTGAGTCTTCGGACTGTCCTGGTGTGGATACTGTGGTAGATAGGTTGCAGCAGATTTGGACTCATTTAGTGGACAATTTGACATTGTCCCAGGAGAAGGCTCAACGTTTCGCTAACCGCAGGCGCTGTGTGGGTCCCCGACTTCGTGTTGGGGATTTGGTTTGGTTGTCGTCTCGTTATATTCCTATGAAAGTTTCCTCTCCTAAGTTTAAGCCTCGTTTCATTGGTCCGTATAGGATTTCTGAGGTTCTTAATCCTGTGTCTTTTCGTTTGACCCTCCCAGCTTCTTTTTCCATCCATAATGTATTCCATAGGTCATTGTTGCGGAGATACGTGGCACCTGTGGTTCCATCCGTTGATCCTCCTGCCCCGGTTTTGGTTGAGGGGGAGTTGGAGTATATTGTGGAGAAGATTTTGGATTCTCGTATTTCGAGACGGAAACTCCAGTACCTGGTTAAGTGGAAGGGTTATGGTCAGGAAGATAATTCCTGGGTCTTTGCCTCTGATGTTCATGCTGCCGATCTGGTTCGTGCCTTTCATTTGGCTCGTCCTGGTCGGCCTGGGGGCTCTGGTGAGGGTTCGGTGACCCCTCCTCAAGGGGGGGTACTGTTGTGAATTCTGTGGTCAGGCTCCCTCCTGTGGTCATGAGTGGTACTTCGGCTGGTTCTGTCCACGAGCTTCCTTTGGTGGATGTGAGTGGAGCTGCGGCTTCTGAGTTTCCTTCCTCAGGTGACGAGGTTAAGTCGTTAGGTGCTGTTCTATTTAACTCCACCTAGTTCTTTGTTCCTGGCCTCCAGTCAATGTTCCAGTATTGGTCTTGCTCTCTCCTGGATCGTTCTTGTGGCCTGTCTGCCCTGCATAAGCTAAGTTCTGCTTGTGTTACTTTTGTTTGCTATTTTTTCTCTCCAGCTTGCTATATTGGTTTGTTTTGCTTGCTGGAAGCTCTGGGACGCAGAGGGAGCACCTCCGTACCGTTAGTCGGTGCGGAGGGTCTTTTTGCGCCCTGTGCGTGGTTGTTTGTAGGTTTTTGTGCTGACCGCAAAGCTATCTTTCCTATCCTTGGTCTATTCAGTAAGTCGGGCCTCACTTTGCTAAAATCTATTTCATCTCTGTGTTTGTATTTTCATCTTTACTCACAGTCATTATATGTGGGGGGCTGCCTTTTCCTTTGGGGAATTTCTCTGAGGCAAGGTAGGCTTATTTTTCTATCTTCAGGCTAGCTAGTTTCTCAGGCTGTGCCCGAGGCGCCTAGGTCTGGTCAGGAGCGCTCCACGGCTACCTCTAGTGTGGTGTGATAGGATTAGGGATTGCGGTCAGCAGAGTTCCCACGTCTCAGAGCTCGTCCTATGTTATTAGTAACTATCAGGTCATTTTCAGTGCTCTTAACCACCAGGTCCATTGTGGTTCTAAATCACCAGTTCATAACAGTTCTAGCACTAAGTCTAGGGGTCCCCTTACCCGTCTCCCGTATACCAGCTCGAACGGGGAGAACCCCGTGGATTCTTGGGGCACCTCCCGATATGCAAACAGGAGGTGTGGCAAGAATTTCTCCCAGTCCCTGTAGGTCCTGGTAAAAGTCCCAATGAGCTGTTTTAATGTCCCGTTAAAGCGTTCCCACAACCCATTGGTTTGTGGGTGGTACGGGGAGCTTCTAATGGACATTACGCCGCACAGCTTCCACAGTTGGTTTGTGACCTCTGCTGTAAACTGGGTACCCTGGTCCGAGATAATCTCCCGGGGAAATCCAACCCATGAGAAAACCTAGAGCAGGGTGGCCGCCACCGTCTCTGGCAGTATGTTAGGTAACGCAACCGCCTCTGGATACCATGTGGCATAATCTACCACTGTCAATATATACATTTTCCCTGATGGACTGGGTTTGGCTAACGGCCCTATAAGATCGACCGCTACTCGGCTAAATGGTTCCTCCACAATGGGGAGGGGGCGTAATTTGGCCTTGCATCGATCCCCCCTCTGGCCAATGCGCTGGCAACTGTCACAGTCTGGCAGTACTGATGAACATCATAGGTTACCCCCGGCCAAAAGAAGTTTTGTGTCAGACGATGCCTGGTGCGACTGATGCCGAAGTGCCCGGCCAAGGGTATGTCATGAGAGATTCGCAGTAACTCCTGCCTATACTTCTTGGGAACTACCAGCTGTCGTTTTATAGTGGGGCTCACCCCTGTGTGATGCTGCTCTGTGATCCGGTAGAGGAGTCCCTGCTTCCATACAAACTGTTCCCCTTCCAGTACCACTCTCTGTTAAATGTGCTTATTTTGCACATTTATTTAATCAGGACTATTCACCAGGTGCTTACTCTTAAAGAAAAATGTCATGGTATTCTCATAAAAAGTATAGTGGTTTATTGAATTGTCCACAGAAAAACCACATTGCAGCAAAACATAAAAGTAGATGAAATAGTTACGAATAGATTGTCCATGTGTAAATATCAACGCTTGTCTTTTTACTCATCTTTCCCAAGGTCCTGAACAGCAAAACCGTCTGTCTGTGTGAACTCTGAAGCCATCATGGCTACCGACTATTCCTTCCTTGTGTCTTGTCTGATGTCCATGGAGAATGATGGTGAAGGCAGGAGATGGCAGCTCCCACGTGACAAAAGTCCCCCACCCTCCTAAGAGACGTTATTTATATGTCCTACAGGGCACGTGTTCCCTTTATATATGGTGTTGACTTATACTCTGAGGTACATACACAGAAATAGCTTTTGGTAATGTCAGCAAGAAGCAATGTGCTTAGTACAGAATTGAAAATAAGAATAATTCAATTAATAATTAATATTTAACACTCTCCCCTCCTGTGCCTTCCCACGATATCCCTCCAATGAAGGATCCTCAAGTAACTCCCTCTTAAATTCATCTGGGGTGGTCCAAGAAATGTGTCTGGCTATGGGAATACGTGTAGGGCTGGGATGTCTTACCTGGGCCTCCTCTGAGTGTGATTCCACCACCGCAGCTCGAGCTTGTCTCCGGGTGGTCACAGGATATGTCTTAGCCAGAGGGGCAACCGAGAATGCAGACCACATGGGCCCCAAGTCATTTCCCAGCAAGACGTCTGCAGGCAAATCCTCCATCAAGCTGACCTCAACAAGGCCATCCCCAACTCCCCAGTTCAGGTGAATCCTGGCAGTGGGCAGTCGATGTATAGCTCCCCTTGCTACACGGACTGCCACTGTCCGGTCTGTCTTCTCTTGGTCCCGGACGAGATGAGGCTTCACAAGGGTCAAAGTTGCCCCGGAATCTCTTAGTCCCTGCATACGTTTCCCATTAACCCACACGACCTGTCGATGCTGTTGTCAATTATCTGCCCGGGCTACCTCCATGGGGTCTAATTCATGCAGCACGTCCTTCATCTCTTCCACCCCTTGGTTAGTTGTAGCCCCCAATGCCGGGTCAGCTTCACCTTGGTAGCAGTGTACAGCAGCCCGGCTGAAGGTAGCTGTTCCCGCATTTGGCCACTGGGTATGCTGAGTCCGGTTGGGACATTGTCTTTGCAGGTGGCCCAGCTAACGGCGGATGTGGCATCGCGCCCAAGGGGGACTGTGGTAGGCCGGGTTTCTAACTGGTCCCCCTACAATCTTCGGTGGTTTGGGGCCCTCCAGGTCCATGGGCGGGCCCCTAGTGACCATCTTTGATCCGGACAACTGCGGCCTCCTGGCATCATGATGTTCATCAGCCAGACGAGCGGCTTCCTCAAGAGTCATTGGCCGCCTGTCCCGAAGCCATTCCTGTGTCTCGGGGTTTAGTCCATTAAAGAATCGCTCTAACAAGAAGAGCTGGAGGACGTCGTCCTTAGTGGTTGCTTGGCTCCCTTGTGCCCACTGTAGCAGTGACCGCCGTAATTTACAGGCCCATTCAGCGTGGGTATCGGGTATGCGTTTTATAAGTCCGCTGAACTTTTTGCGGTATGCCTCTGGTGTCAGCGCATACCGGGCCAAGATCACTTCTTTGATCCACTCATAGTCCATACAGTCCTCATCAGGTACCGTACGATAGGCATCCGCTGCCCGGCCTGTCAGCTTGCTGGCCAGAATCTGAACCCATTCCTCCGGCTTCACTTGATGAAGGGCACACTGCCGCTCAAAGTCCTGCAGAAGGCCATCAATGTCTTCCTCTGCCTCCACCAACTGTCGGAAGGCATTATACTGGATCTTTTTGTGGCTTACTGTTGAAGGTAACTGGTTGAAGGCCAGAGCTCCCCCTGCTCGCTGACTCTCCGCTCTGCCATCTCCATCTTGGCCAGCTCCACTTTGGTCCACTCTGCCATCTCCATCTTGGCTAGCTCTATCCTGGTCTGCTCGGCCATCTTTTCCTTCAGATCAGTACGCACATCAGCCATCACCTCTCGTATGATCTCTACTGCAGGGTTTGGGCCATAGAATGCCAGTCTGTTCTTTACCTCCCTCTGGAATTCAGTCTCCTCCACGTTCACATTGGGGGGCGCTGCACTATCGTGTTCCATGATGGCTGCTATCAAATCCGCTTTTGTTTTGTTGCTGGCGATCAACCATTGGGCTTCCACCAGATCTTTTAATGTAGTCTGTTGTGAGTTCTGTTTTTGGGCTCCCTCTGGTGGTTACTGATGGTACTGGGTGACTTGTCTTTCCTGGGTCTCTGGGTTCCACCTGTTCCATCAGGATATGGGAGTTTCCTATTTAACCTGGCTTTGCTGGCATTTCCTCGCCGGTAATCAATGTATCCAGTGTGTCTTGTTACCTCTGCTCCCTGCTCCTAGAACCTTCTGGTCAAGCTAAGTTTGGATTTTCCTGTTTTGGTGTTTTGCTTTATTTGGTTTTTAGTCCAGCCTGCAGATATGTGATTCTTTGCTGCTGGTTGCTCTAGTGGGCTGAAATTGCTCCTCATGTACCATGAGTTGGCACATGAGTTCAAGTAATTTCAGGATGGTTTTTTGAAGGGTTTTTCGCTGACCGCGCAGTTCACTTTTGTATCCTCTGCTATCTAGCTTTAGCGGGCCTCATTTTGCTGAAACTGTTTTCATACTGCGTATGTGCTTCCCTCTCATTTCACCGTCATTATATGTGGGGGGCTGCTATTTCTGTGGGGTATTTCTTTGGAGGCAAGAGAGGTCTGTGTTTCTTCTAATAGGGGAAGTTAGATCTTCGGCTGGAGCGAGACGTCTAGGATCATCGTAGGCACGTTCCCCGGCTACTTTTATTTGTGTGTTAGGTTCAGGGTCGCGGTCAGCTCAGGTTCCATCGCCCTAGAGCTTGTTTGTATCTGTGCTTGTCCTTTAGTGATCCCCTGCCATTGGGATCATGACAGTATAACCGGCCCACAAAGTGTTAATTGTATTGGCTGAAGTAGGAGGATAAGTAGTCTGAGGAAGTTTTTTTTTTTTTTTTTTTTTCTCTTTCCCTCAGAGTTTGCTGCCTAGCCTTATTGCAGCCTGGCTACTTCCTCCTCCTCTTAATCTTTGAATGGCTCTGATCCCAGCTGTTTATCATGGACGTCCAGAGTTTGGCTTCCAGCCTGAATAATCTTGCCGCTAAGGTTCAAAATATACAGGATTTTGTTGTACATGCTCCTATGTCTGAACCTAGAATTCCTGTCCCAGAGTTTTTTTCTGGAGATAGATCTCGTTTTCTGAATTTTAGGAACAATTGCAAGTTGTTTCTTTCTTTGAAATTTCGCTCCTCTGGAGACCCTGCTCAGCAAGTCAAGATTATTATATCTTTCCTGCGGGGTGACCCTCAGGATTGGGCATTTGCATTGGCACCAGGGGACCCTGCGTTGCTTAATGCGGATGCGTTTTTTCTGGCATTGGGTTTGCTCTATGAGGAACCTAACCAAGAGATTCAGGCTGAAAAACCTTTGTTGGCCCTCTCTCAGGGGCAAGATGAAGCAGAAATTTATTGTCAAAAATTTCGGAAGTGGTCGGTGCTTACTCAGTGGAATGAGTGCGCCCTGGCTGCAAAGTTCAGAGATGGCCTTTCTGAGGCCATTAAAGATGTTATGGTGGGGTTCCCTGCGCCTACTGGTCTGAATGAGTCTATGACTATGGCTATTCAGATTGATCGGCGTTTACGGGAGCGCAAACCTGTGCATCATTTGGCGGTGTCGTCTGAACCGTCACCTGAGATAATGCAATGTGATAGAATTCAGTCCAGAAGTGAACGGCAAAATTATAGGCGGAAAAAAAGGTTGTGCTTTTATTGTGGTGATTCAGCTCATGTTATATCAGCATGCTCTAAACGCACAAAAAAGGTTGATAAGTCTGTTGCCATTAGTACTTTACAGTCTAAGTTCATTCTGTCTGTGACTCTGATTTGTTCATTATCATCCATTTCCGTCGATGCCTATGTGGATTCAGGCGCTGCCCTGAGTCTTATGGATTGGTCATTTGCCAATCACTGTGGGTTTAGTCTGGAGCCTCTGGAAGTCCCTATTCCTTTGAAGGGAATTGACTCTACACCTTTGGCTATGAATAAACCTCAGTACTGGACACAAGTGACCATGCGTATGACTCCCGTTCATCAGGAGGTGATTCGCTTCCTGGTGTTGTATAATTTGCATGATGTCCTAGTACTTGGTCTGCCATGGTTACAAACTCATAATCCAGTCCTTGACTGGAAATCAATGTCTGTGTTAAGCTGGGGTTGTCAGGGGGTTCATGATGATGCACCTCCGATTTCTATCGCTTCATCTACTCCTTCTGAGATTCCTGTGTTTTTGTCTGACTATCGGGATGTTTTTGAGGAGCCTAAGCTCAGTTCGCTTCCTCCTCACAGGGATTGCGATTGTGCTATAAATTTAATTCCAGGCAGTAAATTTCCTAAAGGTCGTTTGTTCAATCTGTCAGTGCCAGAGCATACTGCTATGCGGGATTATGTTAAGGAGTCCTTGGAAAAGGGACATATCCGTCCATCTTTGTCCCCTTTGGGAGCAGGTTTTTTTTTCGTGGCCAAAAAAGATGGTTCCTTGAGGCCTTGTATAGATTATCGTCTTTTGAATAAGATTACCGTAAAATATCAGTATCCTTTGCCATTGTTGACTGATTTGTTTGCTCGCATTAAGGGGGCTAAATGGTTCACTAAGATTGATCTTCGGGGTGCGTATAATCTTATACGAATAAAGCAAGGTGATGAGTGGAAAACCGCATTTAATACGCCTGAGGGCCATTTTGAGTATTTGGTAATGCCTTTTGGACTTTCTAATGCTCCTTCAGTCTTCCAGTCCTTTATGCACGATATTTTCCGTGAATATCTGGATAAATTTATGATTGTGTATTTGGATGATATTTTGGTTTTTTCTGATGACTGGGAGTCTCATGTTCAGCAGGTCAGGAAGGTGTTTCAGGTCCTGCGGGCCAATTCCTTGTTTGTAAAAGGCTCAAAGTGTCTCTTTGGAGTCCAGAAGATTTCTTTCTTGGGGTATATTTTTTCCCCTTCTACTATTGAGATGGATCCCGTCAAGGTTCAGGCTATTTGTGACTGGACGCAGCCTACATCTCTTAAGAGTCTACAGAAGTTCTTGGGCTTTGCTAATTTCTATCGTCGTTTTATAACTAATTTTTCTAGTGTTGTTAAGCCTTTGACGGATTTGACTAAGAAGGGTGCTGATGTTGCTAATTGGTCTCCTGCGGCTGTGGAGGCCTTTCAGGAACTTAAGCACCGGTTTTCTTCTGCTCCTGTGTTGCGTCAGCCAGATGTTTCGCTCCCTTTTCAGGTTGAGGTTGATGCTTCCGAGATTGGAGCGGGGGCGGTTTTGTCACAGAGAAGCTCCGATGGCTCAGTGATGAAGCCATGCGCGTTTTTTTCTAGAAAGTTTTCGCCGGCTGAGCGGAATTATGATGTTGGTAATCGGGAACTTTTGGCCATGAAGTGGGCATTTGAGGAGTGGCGTCATTGGCTAGAGGGTGCTAGACATCGTGTGGTGGTCTTGACTGATCACAAAAATTTGATTTACCTTGAGTCTGCCAGGCGTCTGAATCCTAAACAGGCTCGTTGGTCACTGTTTTTCTCTCGTTTCAATTTTGTGGTTTCATACCTGCCAGGTTCAAAGAATGTGAAGGCGGATGCTCTTTCTAGGAGTTTTGTGCCTGACTCCCTTGGAAATTCTGAGCCCTCTGGTATCCTTAGGGATGGGGTGATTTTGTCTGCTGTCTCCCCAGACTTGCGACGTGCTTTGCAGGAGTTTCAGGCGGGTAAACCTGATCGTTGTCCGCCTGAGAGACTGTTTGTTCCGGATAATTGGACCAGTAGAGTCATCTCCGAGGTCCATTCTTCTGCGTTGGCAGGTCATCCTGGAATATTTGGTACTAGAGACTTGGTGGCCAGGTCTTTTTGGTGGCCTTCCTTGTCGAGGGATGTGCGTTCTTTTGTGCAGTCTTGTGAGGTTTGTGCTCGGGCTAAGCCTTGCTGTTCTCGGGCCAGTGGATTGTTGTCACCTTTGCCTATCCCGAAGAGGCCTTGGACGCACATTTCCATGGACTTTATTTCGGATCTCCCTGTCTCTCAAAAAATGTCCGTCATCTGGGTTGTGTGTGATCGCTTTTCTAAAATGGTTCATCTGGTACCCTTGCCTAAGTTGCCTTCCTCCTCTGAGTTGGTCCCTCTGTTTTTTCAGAATGTGGTTCGTTTGCATGGGATTCCTGAGAACATCGTTTCTGACAGGGGATCCCAGTTTGTGTCTAGATTTTGGCGGACGTTCTGTGCTAAGATGGGCATTGATTTGTCCTTTTCGTCTGCATTCCATCCTCAGACGAATGGCCAGACTGAACGAACTAATCAGACCTTGGAAACTTATTTGAGGTGTTTTGTTTCTGCTGATCAGGATGACTGGGTTACCTTTTTGCCGCTGGCCGAGTTTGCCCTTAATAATCGGGCTAGTTCTGCTACCTTGGTTTCTCCTTTCTTTTGTAATTCGGGGTTTCATCCTCGTTTTTCCTCTGGTCAGGTGGAACCTTCTGATTGTCCTGGAGTGGACATGGTGGTGGATAGGTTGCATCGGATTTGGAGTCATGTGGTGGACAATTTGAAGTTGTCCCAGGAGAAGGCTCAGCAGTTTGCTAATCGCCGTCGCCGCGTGGGTCCTCGACTTCTTGTTGGGGACTTGGTGTGGTTGTCTTCTCGTTTTGTTCCTATGAAGGTCTCTTCTCCTAAGTTCAAGCCTCGGTTCATCGGTCCCTATAGGATCTTGGAAATTCTTAACCCTGTGTCGTTTCGTTTGGATCTCCCGGCATCGTTTGCTATTCATAATGTGTTCCATCGGTCGTTGTTGCGGAAGTATGAGGTACCTGTTGTTCCTTCGCTTGAGCCTCCTGCTCCAGTGCTGGTGGAGGGAGAATTGGAGTATGTTGTGGAGAAGATCTTGGATTCTCGTGTTTCCAGACGGAAACTCCAGTATTTGGTCAAGTGGAAGGGTTATGGTCAGGAGGATAATTCTTGGGTGGTTGCCTCGGATGTTCATGCTGATGATTTGGTTCGCGCTTTTCATAGGGCTCATCCTGGTCGCCCTGGTGGTTCTCGTGAGGGTTCGGTGACCCCTCCTCAAGGGGGGGGTACTGTTGTGAGTTCTGTTTTTGGGCTCCCTCTGGTGGTTACTGATGGTACTGGGTGACTTGTCTTTCCTGGGTCTCTGGGTTCCACCTGTTCCATCAGGATATGGGAGTTTCCTATTTAACCTGGCTTTGCTGGCATTTCCTCGCCGGTAATCAATGTATCCAGTGTGTCTTGTTACCTCTGCTCCCTGCTCCTAGAACCTTCTGGTCAAGCTAAGTTTGGATTTTCCTGTTTTGGTGTTTTGCTTTATTTGGTTTTTAGTCCAGCCTGCAGATATGTGATTCTTTGCTGCTGGTTGCTCTAGTGGGCTGAAATTGCTCCTCATGTACCATGAGTTGGCACATGAGTTCAAGTAATTTCAGGATGGTTTTTTGAAGGGTTTTTCGCTGACCGCGCAGTTCACTTTTGTATCCTCTGCTATCTAGCTTTAGCGGGCCTCATTTTGCTGAAACTGTTTTCATACTGCTTATGTGCTTCCCTCTCACTTCACCGTCATTATATGTGGGGGGCTGCTATTTCTGTGGGGTATTTCTCTGGAGGCAAGAGAGGTCTGTGTTTCTTCTAATAGGGGAAGTTAGATCTTCGGCTGGAGCGAGACGTCTAGGATCATCGTAGGCACGTTCCCCGGCTACTTTTATTTGTGTGTTAGGTTCAGGGTCGCGGTCAGCTCAGGTTCCATCGCCCTAGAGCTTGTTTGTATCTGTGCTTGTCCTTTAGTGATCCCCTGCCATTGGGATCATGACAGTAGTCCTCTTTAACTTCTGGTAGTTGTTTTCCATTCATTCCTTTCCTCCTGTAGAAGGGGTATCATATCCCGCTGTCTGCCACCAGTGTAACGGGGTCTACCAATCTGGGGTACCTCTTTCAGTACCACCCCGTGTTTCCGGAGGTCCACTCTGCTTTGGCTGGAGTCTGAATGAAGGATGCTGGCTGGAATTTCTTGGTTACATGGGCGCATATAAAAGATCACTGCTTCTCCATGTATTTCCAGTCTGACAACACTTTACTCACAGGACACAGAATATATCACACAGATACAGAGGGCAGGCCAATAGAAAAGCAGCAGCCAAGACATACATTACAATAGCCGCAGGTGGCCGGAGCCTGTAGATATTTACTGTGGGAATTACAAAGGTAGAGGGGGGGCTGTTATGATCAGGTGGCCTTGGAGCAGCATGAAAAGACCTTCGCTGGAGCAGTGGTAACTTTATTGACCGCAAACCCTGATCCTATCACCGCAACTAGAAGTAGCCGTGGGGTGTGCCTAGCCAGACCTAGACACCTCGACACAGCCTAAGGACTAAATATCCCTAAAGATGGAAATGGGAAAACTCTCTTGCCTCAGAGTAGATCCCCAAAGGCTAGGTAGCCCCCCACAAATAATGACTGTGAGTAGGAGAGGAAAAGACACACGCAGACAGAAAACAGGGATAAGCAAAGGAGGCCACTTCTACCTAGATAGGAAAGGAAAGTACAGGATACTATGCGGTCAGCATAAAACACTACAAAATATCCACAGCAGAAAAATACAAAAACTCCACCACCTAACTAAAGATGTGGAGAGTATATCTGCGACTCCAGCGAGTCCAACTAGACTGAGAAAAACATCAGGCACAGTCTAGCAGGAACAAAATAGAAACAAGATAAGCACAGAAAATAAACACACAGCAGTGTGTCTAAAAAATGAAGCAAACACTTATCTTAGCTGAATTGGCAGCAAGCAGGAGAGGCCAGGCAGAGGACCAACACTTCCAAAGGAACATTGACTACTGGCAAGGACTAATGAGTCCTGCACAGCTAAATACCCCAGTCAGAATTACAATTAGCAGAAACACCTGTCCAAGACTGCTGTTCAGGAATAACTGCATTACCATCAACAACCACCGGAGGGAGCCCAAGAGCAGAATTCACAACAGTACCCCCCCTTGAGGAGGGGTCACCGAACCCTCACCAGAGCCCCCAGGCCGGTCAGGACGAGCAAGATGAAAGGCACGAACCAAATCAGCGGCATGGACATCAGAGGCCGAAACCCAAGAATTATCCTCCTGGCCATAACCCTTCCATTTGACAAGGTACTGAAGCTTCCGCCTCGAAAAACGAGAATCCAAAATCTTCTCAACCACATATTCCAACTCCCCATCGACCAACACAGGAGCCGGAGGATCAACAGAGGGAACAACGGGCTCCACATATTTCCGCAACAAAGATCTATGGAAGACATTATGGATAGCAAAAGAGGCCGGAAGCGCCAGACGAAAAGACACCGGATTAATAATCTCAGAAATCCTATAAGGACCAATAAACCGAGGCTTAAACTTAGGAGAAGAAACCTTCATAGGAACATGACGGGAAGATAACCAAACCAGATCCCCAACCTGAAGCCGGGAACCAACACAGCGATGTCGGTTAGCAAAATGTTGAGCCTCCTCCTGAGACAACACCAAATTGTCCACCACCTGAGCCCAAATCTGCTGCAACCTGTCAACCACAGAATCCACACCAGGAAAGTCAGAAGACTCAACCTGCCCAGAAGAAAAACGAGGATGAAAACCAAAATTACAAAAAAAAGGTGAAACCAAAGTAGCCGAACTAGCCCGATTATTAAGGGCAAACTCGGCCAATGGCAAAAAAGCCACCCAATCATCCTGATCAACAGACACAAAGTATCTCAAATAAGTCTCCAAAGTCTGATTAGTACGCTCGGTCTGGCCATTTGTCTGAGGATGAAATGCAGAAGAAAAAGACAAATCAATCCCCAGCCTAGCACAAAAGGCCCGCCAAAACCTAGAAAGAAAATGGGAACCTCTGTCGGACACAATATTCCCAGGAATACCATGCAAACGGACCACATGCTGAAAAAACAATGGAACCAAATCAGAAGAAGAAGGCAATTTAGGCAAAGGCACCAAATGAACCATCTTAGAGAATCGGTCATAAACAAACCAGATAACAGATATCCTCTGGGAAACAGGAAGATCGGAAATAAAATCCATAGAAATATGCGTCCAGGGCCTCTCTGGGACCGGCAATGGCAAAAGCAACCCAGTAGCACGGGAGCAACAAGGCTTGGCCCGTGCACAAGTCCCACAGGACTGCACAAAAGACCGCACATCACGCGATAAAGAAGGCCACCAAAATGACCTACCAACCAAGTCTCTGGTACCAAAAATGCCAGGATGACCAGCCAACACAGAACAGTGAACCTCAGAAATCACTCTAGTAGTCCATCTGTCAGGAACAAACTGCTTCCCCACAGGACAACGATCAGGTTTGTCAGCCTGAAATTTCTGAAGAACCCGTCGTAAATCAGGAGAAACGGCAGAAAGGACCACCCCTTCCTTCAAAATACCAACTGGTTCCAAGTAGGGTTGAGCGAAACGGGTCGAAATTGTTCAAAAGTCGCCGACTTTTGGCAAGGTCGGGTTTCATGAAACCCGACCCGACCCCAGTGGGGGGTCGGCCATGAAGTCGGCGATCTTTTGAATCTGGAATCGGAATTCCGATCCCGATTCCCGATATGTTTAAGATATCGGGAATTGGTATCGGAATTCAGATTAAAGTGTAAAACATAGAATTAAAATAAAAAATATTGCAATACTTACCCTCTGACGCGCCCTGGTACTAACCGGCAGCCTTCCTCCTTCGAATCCGCGCTTCTAGGACCTTGCCGTGACGTCGCGGTGACGTCGCGGCTTGTGATTGGCCGCGCGGCCGCCCATGTGACCGCTCGCGTGGCCAATCACAAGCCGCGACGTCACCCGCGACGTCACCGAAGGTCCTGGAAGGGCTGATTCTTAGGAAGGAAGGCTGTCGGAAGGAAGCAGGGCGCTTCCGAGGGTGAGTATATACCTAATAGGAATATACTCACCCTCGGAAGCGCCCTGCTTCCTTCCGACAGCCTTCCTTCCTAAGAATCAGCCCTTCCAGGACCTTCGGTGACGTCGCGGGTGACGTCGCGGCTTGTGATTGGCCACGCGAGCGGTCACATGGGCGGCCGCGCGGCCAATCACAAGCCGCGACGTCACCGCGACGTCACGGCAAGGTCCTAGAAGCGCGGATTCGAAGGAGGAAGGCTGCCGGTTAGTACCAGGGCGCGTCAGAGGGTAAGTATTGCAATATTTTTTATTTTAATTCTATATTTTACACTTAAATATGGATCCCAGGGCCTGAAGGAGAGTTTCCGCTCCTTCAGACCCTGGGAACCATGGAAACCCAATGCACTGCATTGGGTTTCGAGTTTCGGCCGACCCCGACCCCGACTTTTTTATAGGATCGGCCGATTTCACTCGACCCGACTTTTCCAAAAGTCGGGTTTCGTGAAACCCGACCCGATCCTATAAAAGTGAAGGTCGCTCAACCCTTCCAAGACCTCAGGAGAATCAGGCAAAAAACTCCTAGAGAGGGCATCAGTCTTAATATTCTTAGAACCTGGAAGGTACGAGACCACGAAATCAAAACGAGAGAAAAACAAGCACCATCGAGCCTGTCTAGGATTCAACCGTTTGGCAGACTCGAGGTAAATCAGATTCTTATGATCGGTCAAGACCACAATACGGTGCTTAGCTCCCTAAAGCCAATGTCGCCACTCCTCAAACGCCCACTTCATAGCCAACAACTCCCGATTGCCGACATCATAATTGCGTTCAGCAGGCGAAAACTTACGGGAAAAGAAGGCACATGGTTTCATTAAGGAACCAACAGGATCCCTCTGAGACAAAACAGCCCCTGCCCCAATCTCAGAAGCGTCAACCTCAACCTGAAACGGAAGAGAAACATCCGGTTGATGCAACACAGGAGCAGAAGTAAAACGATGCTTAAGTTCCTGAAAGGCAGAGACAGCCGCAGGGGACCAATTCGCCACATCAGCGCCCTTCTTCGTCAAATCAGTCAAGGGTTTAACCACGCTGGAAAAATTAGCAATGAAACGGCGATAAAAATTAGCAAAACACAAAAATTTCTGAAGGCTCTTCACGGATGTGGGCTGAATCCAATCATGAATGGCCTGAACCTTAACCGGATCCATCTCTATAGACGAGGGAGAAAAAATAAAGCCCAAAAAGGAAACCTTCTGCACCCCAAAAAGACACTTAGACCCTTTCACAAACAAGGCATTGTCACGAAGGATCTGAAATACCATCCTGACCTGCTGCACATGAGACTCCCAATCATCGGAAAAAATCAAAATATCGTCCAAATATACAATCAGGAATTTATCAAGATAATCCCAGAAGATATCATGCATGAAGGACTGAAAACAGATGGAGCATTAGAGAGTCTGAATGGCATCACAAGGTATTCAAAATGGCCCTCGGGCGTGTTAAACGCAGTTTTCCATTCATCACCCTGTTTAATACGAACAAGATTATAAGCCCCCCGAAGGTCAATCTTAGTAAACCAACTAGCTCCCTTAATCCTAGCAAACAAATCGGAAAGCAAAGGTAAAGGATATTGAAACTTGACTGTGATCTTATTCAAGAGGCGATAATCAATACAGGAATAACCATAAAGAATCGGAGTAAATGTCCATAGATATTCATCACATTTTTATTAAATTATCAACAAATACAGCTACAAAATATTAATATTAGCAGATCAATACATAAAACTAAGACAGCAAAATGAGGGATGATGGTAGCAAAAAGATGGAAAAACACAGCGTGGATATACCTAATGCCAAAATACTTTCCTAAAGTGCATAGTGCAACTACTAACTGGGCCAGGATCAAAGCACTGTAAGGTTACCAACGTGAGTCATAACAATAGCTTAATCAGGTACGCAGAGCCATGCGCATTGGCTCAAAGACCCTCTAATAAGAGTATATTCATGCATATAAATGTGCTCAAATAACCTTACCCAGATACTGGCAATTAGGACGCTCCACGCTGTGGCCCCAACGCGCGTTTCGCGTCAGCTTCGTCAGGGGGCGGTGCTGCTACATGTCCTGCGTGTGTCTTATAAAGGCCGCTCTAATTAACTGCATTAAGCCCACATGTATCGGTGCATGTCACTCCCGTCCAGCAGGGAATTACATCCCGGGCGGCCCCCAAAATGGCGCCGCGGTCAATTCCGCCGGAAGTGGCGTCATTGGACCGCACGCGTCATAACACGGCGCCACCCACAATGTCCCACAACCCAGACGCAAGCGGACATGCGCACTGTGGGCCAAGGCATCTGAGCTGTCGGTCATATCGTCATGGAGACAAAGACAGGGAGGGAGGGAAGGGGGGCGGTGACAGCGAGCTCCACAAATACAATGCCAGCCACTATACTATGGATACGAAGGTTAAGCCGCTGAGGGAGCTCACTTCCAATTTGTGCCACAAAGTGTAAAGAAGTGTGATACCCCATAATGTTGCAGTGACAATCATAAAAGACATAACAACAAAAATATGCATAAATACAATACTTGCATATCTCTACGCAGTGATAAATATACCATAAGGAAAAAATGGGAGAAAGAAACTGAAAATATACATAATAACGCTAGATCCATAGTCAGTAAATATGTGACGCACCATTCTAGCAAGAATTTTTTAAATGTTTGTTATACCTAAGCTTAATAAAATGACAATATATCTCAAAACTCTCAATCAATGTGAGGCATAAAAAGTGAACACACCCATAAAGTTACATTCAAACATGCATGTTAACAATACAATAATAGAATGCTTAATATGAAAAATAAGGGATATAACGATCTGTCTCCTTTTCTCCATAGTTGCTGTCCATTCAAAAACACCACCAAGGAGACTACAGGATGATTGAAGACACTGCTTCCCAGAAGATACGCTTCACCGTGACAATATAGTCCTGACTCGACCGAAGAAACAGCCCCTTGGTAAGTACAATTAGAGCGACATACTAATATAAATGCAGAAAGAAAGAAAAATTAGTAAAACACAAAAACACAAAGCAACACCAAAATAAAAACAGATTAAAAGCCGAAGACATGTACTACAAAAAGGAACTAAAACTCAGTTGCTCATTGAGACCCGCTGGGGCAAGCATATTCAATACATTAATCCAACGGCATTCTCTTTGAGCCAATTTCCGTTTGGCATCACCACCTCTGATTCCCATATGAATTTTTTCGATTCCCCATACTTGGAGTTCTTTGGGGTTACAATTATGGCACTTCCAAAAATGTTTCGGGATTGGTTTAAGATTTTCCACATCTTCCACCTCTCTTGCCGCCTTAATATCTCGTACGTGTTCACGTACACGGATTCGCAAATCTCCTGATGTTAAGCCAATATAAATGAGTTTACATGTACATATCGCAAAGTATACGACATAAGTCGTACTACATGTGATATGATCCATTATTTTAAACTCGCGCTTACCATCAGATGAGCAGAAAGTGGAAGATCTAACCATATTTCTGCAGGCCATACAGTCAACACATGGAAAGAAACCATTCTTTGGTTTACCAGCTTTAAATGGATGGATGTTTCTTTGCCACGTAGTGACTGTGCACAAGTATGTCTTTGATGTTATTACTACGGCGTGATGTCATTAGAGGTCGTTCGGAAAGACAATTCTTGAGTAAGGGGTCAGTTTTCAAAATGGGCCAGTGTTTGTTTAGAACACATCTCATCTCGTCCCACCTGTGATTAAAGGTGGATATAAATCTAGGTTGGTTATCCCCAATCTTATCTCTAGCTTTCCTGTTATCACTCAAAAGATCATGTTTTTCAATCTTTTTGCTACCATCATCCCTCATTTTGCTTAGTTTTATGTATTGATCTGTTAATATTAATATTTTGTAGCTGTATTTGTTGATAATTTAATAAAAATTTGATGAATATCTATGGACATTTACTCCGATTCTTTATGGTTATTCCTGTATTGTGGAGTGTCCAATTTGTAATTGTGGTTCTCTCTGTGAGGCTCCCCCACTAGGGTTGTGAGCATGGTAGAGAAATTTATAAATACTTAAATTTGGCCTTTTTCTGTTTCTGATAATCAATACAGGGTCTTAAGGAACCATCTTTTTTTAGCAACAAAAAAGAACCCCGCTCCCAACGGTGAAGAAGATGGCCGAATATGCCTTTTCTCCAAAGACTCCTTAATATAGCTCCGCATGGCGGTATGTTCAGGTACAGACAGGTTGAAAAGTCGGCCCTTAGGAAACTTACCGCCTGGAATCAAGTCAATAGCACAATCACAGTCCCTGTGTGGTGGAAGGAAACTGGACTTGGGCTCATCGAATACATCCTGAAAATCAGACAAAAACTCCGAAATTTCAGAAGAGGGAGAAGGGGCGATAGACATCAGAGGAACATCATTATGAACCCCCTGACAACCCCAACTAGTCACAGACATGGACTTCCAATTCAAAACAGGATTATGTACTTGCAACCATGGAAAACCCAGCACGATAGCATCATGCAAATTATGCAACACCAGAAATCGACAATCTTCCTGATGGGCTGGCGCCATGCGCATGGTCACCTGTGTCCAAAACTGGGGCTTATTTTTAGCCAAGGGTGTAGCATCAATGCCCCTTAAAGGAATAGGGTTCTGCAAAGGCTGCAAGGGAAAACCACAACGCCTGGCAAACTCAAAGTCCATTAAGTTCAAGGCGGCGCCTGAATCCACAAACGCCATGACAGAAAATGATGACAATGAACAGATCAAGGACACAGATAACAGAAATTTAGGTTGTACAGTACTGATGGTAAATGAACTGGCGATCCTCTTGGTCCGCTTAGGGCAGACAGAAATGACATGGGAAGCGTCGCCACAATAATAATACAACCTATTCTGACGTCTGAAACCTTGTTGTTCCGTTCTAGACAGAATCCTATCACATTGCATTGGCTCAGGAATTTGCTCTGAGGATAACGCCATAGCGCGTACAGTTCTGCGCTCCCGCAAGCGCCGATCAATCTGAATGGCCAGAGACATAGAATCACTCAGATTGGAGGGTGTGGGAAACCCCACCATAACATCTTTAACGGATTCAGAAAGACCCTTTCTGAAAATTGCCGCCAAAGCATCATTATTCCATTTAGTCAATACAGACCATTTTCTGAATTTCTGACAATACAATTCTGCCGCCTCTTGACCCTGAGACAGGGCCAGCAAGGTCTTCTCAGCTTGATCCACCGAATTAGGTTCATCATACAGTAATCCTAACGCCTGAAAGAAGGAGTCTACATTAAGCAAAGCAGGATCCCCAGATTCCAGGGAAAATGCCCAATCCTGTGGATCACCACGCAGCAGGGAAATTATGATTTTAACTTGTTGAATGGAATCACCGGAGGATCGAGGTTTCAATGCAAAAAACAGTTTACAGTTGTTATTAAAACTCAAAAATTTGGACCTGTCACCAAAAAACAAATCAGGAGTAGGTATCTTCGGTTCTAAAGCAGGAGTCTGAACAATGTAATCAGAAATACCCTGTACTCTAGCAGCAAGCTGGTCTATACGAGAAACTAATTCCTGAACATTCATGCTAGCACAAGGCTCTTCAGCCACCCAGAGATAAAGAGGGAGGAGAAGACAAAACAGACTGGAGAAAAAAAAATGGCTCAAAATCTTTCCTCCCTTCTTCTGAGATGCAATTAACTCATTGTTGGCCAGTAGTAGGGTTATGATCAGGTGGCCTTGGAGCAGCATGAAAAGACCTTCGCTGGAGCAGTGGTAACTTTACTGACCGCAAACCCTGTTCCTATCACCGCGACTAGAAGTAGCCGTGGGGTGTGCCTAACCAGACCTAGACACCTCGACACAGCCTAAGGACTAAATATCCCTAAAGATGGAAATGGGAAAACTCTCTTGCCTCAGAGTAGATCCCCAAAGGCTAGGTAGCCCCCCACAAATAATGACTGTGAGTAGGAGAGGAAAAGACACACGCAGACAGAAAACAGGGATAAGCAAAGGAGGCCACTTCTACCTAGATAGGAAAGGAAAGTACAGGATACTATGCGTTCAGCATAAAACACTACAAAATATCCACAGCAGAAAAATACAAAAACTCCACCACCTAACTAAAGATGTGGAGAGTATATCTGCGACTCCAGCGAGTCCAACTAGACTGAGAAAAACATTAGGCACAGTCTAGCAGGAACAAAATAGAAACAAGATAAGCACAGAAAATAAACACACAGCAGTGTGTCTAAAAAATGAAGCAAACACTTATCTTAGCTGAATTGGCAGCAAGCAGGAGAGGCCAGGCAGAGGACCAACACTTCCAAAGGAACACTGACTACTGGCAAGGACTAATGAGTCCTGCACAGCTAAATACCCCAGTCAGAATTGCAATTAGCAGAAACACCTGTCCAAGACTGCTGCTCAGGAATAACTGCATTACCATCAACAACCACCGGAGGGAGCCCAAGAGCAGAATTCACAACAGGGGGCAGACAAAAAGGGAATATCGTGTCCCCTCTGTCCGGGGGCGCAGCCTGTGGGCTGATGCATTAGGGACATGCATCTCACATTGAACCTATTATACATACATTTAACTGCACAACATACTCTGGGTGCTGAGTGGTTCCGTAACACGTAACAATGTCCTTCCTGGGCACTGCAGGGTACTATAGGTGCTTCGTACAGCACTATAGTAGCCTGGCAAAACCTTTGACGGACCTCACCAGGAAGAAGCTACCCCACATCATCAACTGGACCGATGGCTGTGAGGGGGCCTTCCAGGCGTTGAAAACAGCACTGTCCAACGCCCCTGTGTTGAAAGCAGTCGACAGCAGTCGACTGTTCTTGGTGCAGACCGACGCCAGCGAGTTTGGCCTCGGTGCTGTGCTCAGCCAGGTTGACTCAGAGGACCAAGAGCACTGTTATGGACCTGGTGGTTAGGAGCACCCGGAACGACCTGATGGTTAAACTCACACAGGACAAGCTCTGGGAAGTGGGAGCTCTGCTGACCGCAACCCCTAATCCTATCACACAACTAGAAATAGCCGTGGAGCGTACCTAACACGACCTAGACTCCTCTTCACAGCCTAAGAGCTAACTAGCCCTAAAGAAAGAAAATAAAGCCTACCTTGCCTCAGAGAAATTCCCCAAAGGAAAAGGCAGCCCCCCACATATATTGACTGTGAGTTAAGATGAAAGTCACAAACACAGAAATGAAACAGGTTTTAGCAAAGGGAGGCCAGACTTACTAAACAGACTGAGGATAGGAAAGGTATCTTTGCGGTCAGCACAAAACCCTACAAAAAGACCACGCAGAGTGTGCAAAAAGACCTCCGCACCGACTCACGGTGCGGAGGTGCCACTCTGCATCCCAGAGCTTCCAGCTAGCAGGGCAAGATCATGATAGCCAGCTGGACAAGGAAACAATGAACAAATTAATAACTAGCAGGGACTTAGCTTCTGCTGGAGTAGACAGGTCACCAGAAAGATCCAAGAGCGAACTGAACCAGTACAAGAACATTGACAGCTGACATGGAGTAATGATCTGAGTGGAGTTAAATAGAACAGCCAGCCAAAGAATAAACTACGTCACCTGTGGAAGGAACCTCAGAAGCAGCAGCTCCACTCACAGCCACCAGAGGGAGTACATGGACAGAACTCGCCGAAGTACCATTCATGACCACAGGAGGGAGTTCGATAACAGAATTCACAACAGAGCACCCCGTGTTGTACCTGAGCTGGAAACTTCTGCCGAGGGAATTGGCCTACTCCACCATCGAGAAGGAGTGCCTGGCCATAGTCTGGGCCCTGCAGTACTTGCAGCCCTACTTGTACGGTCACACCTTCACTGTGGTGACCGACCACAACCCTCTGCTCTGGCTAAACGCCATGTGTGGAACCAACGGCAGGTTGCTACGCTGGACCTTGCCCTTCATCAGTTTGACTTCACCATTGAACACAAAACGGGCAGGGAGCATGGCAATGCAGATGGACTGTCCCACCAGGGTGAACCTACTGAGGGTGTGCATGGAGGCATACCGAGGGGTTCTGCCTCCCTAGCGCAGACCAAAAGGGGGAGGTGTCACGATAATGTACAAGATGTAATATTATTTTGTAGATTTGCCTGTTAGCACCATACTGTGGGCTAAAAAAACCCTCATCTGTGTGCTTCTATTTGCGGAGATGTGTATGTGTAGATCCCAAACCCCTCATGCCCCTCCCAGAAGAATTTTTGTGACCGCTATAGCTGCAGTGGAAAGTTGTGCCAGCTAGAACTGGTCTGATATCCCTCTCAAGACATGCGGTTCTTTGTCCTGCTATAGTGAGATATTGGGCAACCGATTTGGGCTAGGAAAATGATAAGTCCATGTTACGAAACTCCATTGGCGGATCTGTCAGCCACTGTAAGCGCGAGCTTCTAATTGCAACAGGTAAAAAGTACGGATTTCTCCGGAAATGTGTGTCCCAACTAGGACAAATTTGGTCTCATTAGAGAGCCAATTTTAAAATAAGAGGAATGCAGGGTGTGTTATGATTCTGATATGTTCGGGAATGAGAATACAAGAATTATAAGAATTGTTGGAGAAAACTGTACAGCTGAGGAAAGAGGAGGGGAATGTTAACTCAACCCCTTTAGTGATGTCACGAGGCTGCAGTTTTTAAGTCTCTACACTTAACTCAGCATAGAGTCTTACCTGAGGAGCTGTTCTAGACCTCCTGATGCACTGGGACATTTGGGGTTCTGCCTGCCAGCATGGTTTTGCCTGAAATGACCTGAGAACATGTGAGTTTTACCTTTTCTCATTTAATACTGTTATTTTATAATTACCTTGTACATATTTTCAATTGTCTCATATTGTAACATCTTTATATACCTTGTATTATAAACACTGCCTTAATTTTTTATGGAGTAAAATATTTAAAATACTAGATTCGTTCTCCTGCTCTAATACGTACCCTAAGTCTTCTGAAGGGAATTACGCTACTGTTTTGGGTTAGCTTCAGACCCGTTAATCGAAGCTGGTGGCAGCATACCTTGTCCTGCGCTTTGGGAGTCATAGCGACGGCGGCGTTGATAATTATTGTTCCTGCCTGAGTGGTGGTAGTTATATCACCTCGCTGCAGCGTGCCCAATAGCCAGTACATAGCAGGCAGCCTTTCTGGTGACTAATTATCCTAGGTGCAGTACCTAATCTGATCTGAGGGTAAGGTGGGCGCCAGAGAGCTGCAAGTTTTCAAGCGGAATTGTAAAGCAGGATATACATAAATCCCTGCAGTTCGTGTTATATTGCAGAGCAGTGGAATAACTAAAATAAGCCCCTGCGGTAAACTAAGAGGTCAATAGCCTTGTGTGTTTTCATCACAGTGTAGCAGTGGAGGGATAGCTAAGAAAAACCCCCTGCACTTGTGATAGCCGTCTGTTGGCCTAAAGTCACCCCGATCCGCGACGTAGGTGTGACAGTCACGGTATGAATCATGACAAGCACATATTCCACTTTTGCTCTATTAAAATCGGAAAAAGTCTCAAGATGAAATTCTAATGCTCGTAATGCTGCATAAGGGGGAATGCTTGTATAAAATGCCACAATATCTATAACCACCCAGGAAAAATTTGGAACCATTTGATGCGTTCTAAATTTTTAAGGATATCTGTGGAATCCTTTATAAATTCTGGAACTCTACGGTTAGTGGCTGCAATATTTTATCCAACCACTCACCCATTCTTTCGCACAAGGAGCCGATGCCAGCCACTGTAATTATTTTGTGCAATTTGTTTTTCAATGTTTGGAGTGGGATTGTAATTAGTAGGGCAATAAGTGGATTCATCTTTTAGCACTTCTAAGACCCATTCTGTGACATCAGATTGATTCATTACAACTATAGATCCACCTTTGTTTGATTTTTTTATAATCAATTCAGCGTTATTTTTCACTATATTTACCACCTCTCTTTGTGAATGGGAAAGATTACATGTAACAATCCGTTTTTTAGTTATATTGTTATGTAAGATTTTCAGATCATGTTCCATTCTACTATGGATATATATATATCTCAGTGATACATATATTTATATATATATTTTTATATTTCATAGATAGATAGCAGAATAGCCGATAATTCATTTGTCGGCTTCTGTAAAATACCGTATGTACTCAAGTATAAGCCAAGATTTTGAGCCCATTTTTTGGGGCTGAAAGTCCCCATCTCGGCTTATACTCGAGTCATACCCAGGGGTCAGCAGGCGAGGGGGAGCGGGGGTTGTCTAATTATACTTACCTGTTCTTGGCGCGGTCCCTGCACGTCTTTTCCTCGGCAATGGCAGCTACTTCCTGTACTGAGTGGTCACATGGTACCGCTCATTACAGTAATGAATATGCGGCTCCACCTCTCATGGAGGTGGAGCCGCATATTCATTACTGTAATGAGCGGTAACGGTGACCGCTCAATACAGGAAGAAGCTGCGTCGCCGGGAAGAAGGGACTGCACTGCGCCAGGAGCAGGTGAGTATAACGGGGAGGGGAGCACAGCGCTACGCGATATTCACCTGCTCCTCGTTCCAGCGCCACTCCATCTTCAGCGTCTTCTGCAGTGACGCTCAGGTCAGAGGGCGCGGTGACATGGTTAGTGCGCGCCCTCTGCCTGAACGTCAGTGCAGAAGATGCTGAAGATGGAGCGGCGCCGGAACGAAGTCAGGCGAATATTGAAAGTGCCGTGGGCCTGAGCGACGGAGAGGTGAGTATGTGATTTTTTTTTTTAATTGCAGCAACAGCAAATGGGGCAAGTGTCTGTATGGAGCATCGTCTGGGGCCATAACGTTTGTGCAGCACTATATGGGGCAAGTGTCTGTATGGGGCCATAATTAACGTTTGTGCAGCACTATATGGGGCAAGTGTCTGTGTGGAGCATCTTCTGGGGTAATAACGTTTGTGCAGCACTATAATGGGGCAAGTGTCTGTATGGAGCCATAATCAACGTTTGTGCAGCACTGTATGGGGCAAGTTTCTGTATGGGGCCATAATGTTTGTGCAGCACTATATGGGGCAAGTGTCTGTATGGAGCATCTTGTGGGGCCATAACATTTGTGCAGTACTATATGGAGCAAGTGTCTGTATGGAGCATCTTGTGGGGCCATAATGTTTGTGCAGTACTATATGGGGCAAGTGTCTGTATGGGGCCATAATGTTTGTGCCGCACTATATGCGGCAAGTGTCTGTATGGGGCCATAATCAACGTTTGTGCAGCACTATATTGGGTACGTGTCTGTATGGGGCCATAATCAATGTTTGTGCAGCACTATATGGGGCAAGTGTCTGTATGGGGCCATAATCAACGTTTGTGCAGCACTATATTGGGCACGTGTCTGTATGGGGCCATAATCAATGTTTGTGCAGCACTATATAGGGCAAGTGTCTGTATGGGGCATCTTATGGGGCCATAATCAACATTTGTGCAGCATCATATGGGGCAAATGTGTCTATGGAGTATCTTATGGGGCCATTGTTAACCTTTATGCAGGATTATATGGGGCATATTTTGATATGGAGCATCTTATGGGGCCATCATAAACTTTATGGAGCATTATATGGGGCGTATTCTGTATGGAGCATTATATGGGGCTCCTGATTCAATATGGATATTCAAAAACACTTAACCTACTGATGTCTCAATTAATTTTACTTTTACTGGTATCTATTTTTACTTTTGACATTTACCAGTAGCTGCTGCATGTCCCACCCTAGGCTTATACTCGAGTCATTAAGTTTTCCCAGTTTTTTGTGGCAAAATTAGGGGGGTCGGCTTATACTCGGGTCGGCTTATACTCCAGTATATACGGTAATTGCAGAAGCCGACAGAAAAGGAGACATGGTTTACATACAGTAAACCATTGCAAAACATTTAGATTTATATATGTCAGTGACTAATACTGTTAGTAGTATGTGTGTGTAAACTCTAGGACCTTTATGTATTTAATAAAGGAATGTTTTCGCTGAAAAAACTGGCGTGGGCTCCTGCGCAGTTTTCTGCGACATAGACGGAAAGCCAGTGGCTGAGGACAGATATTAATAGCCTAGAGACGCACCATGGTTCTTGCCCCCCTGGCTAAAAACATCTGCCCCCAGCCACCCCAGAAAAGGCACATCTGTAAGATGCGCCAATTCTGGCACTTAGCCTCTCTCTTCCCACTGCCCTGTAGCGGTGGCATATGGGGTAATAAGGGGTCAATGTCACTTTTCTATATTAAAGTGACAGTAAGTTGGCTTGGTAATGGAGAGGTGTCAATAAGACACCTATCCATTACTAATCCTAAAGTTTGTAAAGGGTTAAAAAAAAGACACAGCCAGAAAAAAAGTATTTTAACTATTTTATTGTTACTGGTAATCCATGCAAAGCTTTTGATCTCCTGTAAAAAAATAAAAAATAAACAATAATATACTCATACCTGTCCGGTGTACAATCAGTCCCACGTCGTAATCTATATCTGGGGTATCTAAAGTTTACAACCGGGAGTGGCGCTAATGTAACTGACCCGGTTGTAAACTACTGGGGAATGATTGAAATGCTGGGAGCGGAGCTTCAGAGACTAGCGGTGACGTCACTGAAGCTGCGCTCCCTCACAGCCTGGCCGCACTTAACTCTTCAGCGTAGAAAATTTAACTGGCATTTTTCCATGCTCAAGAGTTCATTTGAGTTAAGGTTGTGAGGGAGCGCAGCTTCAGTGATGTCACCGCTAGACTCTGAAGCTCTGCTCCCAGCATTTCATTAATTCGGCAGTAGTTTACAACCGGGTCGGTCACATTAGCGCTGCTCCCGGTTGTAAACTTTAGATACCCCAAATATGGATTACGGCATGGGACTGACTGTACGCCGGACAGGTATGGGTATATTGTTGATTTTTTATGTTAAATTTATTTTTTTTTTACAGGAGATCGATGGCTTTGGGGAATTAGCAGATGTTGTAAGTATGGTTTAATTAAGAACAATAAATGAGTCTGTGTGTTTATTTCACATAAAGGATTTTTTAATTGGTGTCTGTGTTTCATTAACTATTTCACTATATGAGGTTAGTAATGGGGGCATCTAATTTACGCATATTCATTACTAACCATGGGGCTTGATGTCACAAAGGTGCAATTAACCCCCAAACTATTACCCCACTTGCCACCGCTACAGGGCAAGTGGGAGGAGCAAGGCTAAGTGCCAAAATTGGCGCACCTTACAGATGCGCCTTTTCTGGTGCTGATGTTTTTAGCCAGGGGGGCCAAAATCCATGGTCCTTTCCAAGGCTATTAATATCAGCCCGCAGCTGTCTGCATAGCCTTTGCGAGTTATTAATTATGGGGGGACCCCACGTCATTTTTTTGGCTAAGTATACAGCTGTGAGCTGATATTAATAGCCTGGGAAGCTCCATGGGTATTACCCCCTTCCCAGAGTAGAAACATCTGCCCCCTGTCGCTGGCTTTCCCTCTGCTGGTTTTGAAAATTGTGCGGGAGACAACGCCATTTTTTTCCTAAAATAATCTTTTATTATTTACATACGTCCCCTAATTTGCACACACATTGTACTAACTGTATTTGTCACTGACATCTATATATCTACCTAATCTATATGTATTTACTGTATGTAATCCATCTCTTTTATCCTGTCGGCTCCTGCAATGAATTTACAGAACCGCAAATTACTGGCTTTTCTTCTATCTATATTTCTGTGCAATATAAATACATATACCGTATTTTTCAGATTATAAGATGCACTTTTGTTCCCCCAAATTTTGGGGGAAAGTTGGGAGTGTGTCTTATAATCTGAATTTGTGTGCTGTGGAGGAGGGGGGGAGTGGCTCTGAAGTGGTGTCAGGGGGCTGGAGTGGGCATGCTGAGGGCTGCAGAAACAGCTGGAGATCACTTGCTCCCGCTCATTAGCCACATGTAATATTCACTGCATCCGATCTCCATCACCTCGGTGCTGAATCCATGCCGAGCTGGTTGACAGGGGAGCGGCGCATATTGCATGCACCTGCACTCTCCCCCCTCCCATCATTGATATGGCCCCCAGGTAACTCTGTATGCACCCTGCTGGCATGCACATTGCCCCCATCACTATATGCCCCCCTCTTGGCATGTTCATGGCCCCCCCGGTCACTATATGCCCCCTGCTGGCACGCACATGATAAAATAACAAACACGTAACTCACCTTCCGATTATGGCTCCGTGCTCCCAGTTCCCCCGTGGCTCTTCCTGTGTCTGTGCCGACATCCGACCATGCGATCTGCACAGCACAGTGATGTCATCACTGTGTGCCCAATGGCCAGGTCACATGATCCGATGACTAGGAAAAAGGAAGAGCAACCGAGGAGCTGGGAGCATGGAGCCATCATCAGAAGGTGAGTTAAGTGCTTGTTATTTTATCATGTGCGTGCCAGCATGGGGGCATATAGTGACCGAGGGGGCCATGTGCGTGTCAGCAGAGGGGCATAAAGAGAGAGGGGGGCCATGTGCGTGCCAGCAGGGGGGCATATAGTGACCAAGGGGGCCATGTACGTGCCAGCAGGTGGGTATATAGAGAGAGGGGGGCCATGTGCGTGACAGAAGGGGGGCATATAGTGACTGGGGGGGCCATATCCAGGATGGGATGGGGGGTTATGTGCCAGCAGCACAGGGGGGCAATGTGCCAGCAGCACAGAGGGGGCAATGTGCCAGCAGCACAGGGGGGCAATGTGCCAGCAGCACGGGGGACAATGTGCCAGCAGCACAGGGGGGGGGGCAATGTGCCAGCAGCGCAGAGGGGGGCAATGTGCCAGCAGCACGGGGAGCAATGTGCCGGCAGCACAGGGGGGCAATGTGCCAGTGTGCCAGCAGCACAGGGGGGCCATGTGCCAGGATGGGGGTTATATAGATACCAGGATAAGGGACATACGGTATATCATATATATGATTTGTAAGACAGACACTGGCTTTGCAAAGGACACCGGTGCGTAAAAATGGCACAGCACTCGCATGGTGCGAGTCCTGTGCGATTTTTTCTCACACCCATTGATTTCTATTGCAAGATGCGATCCGTTTTCTGATTACAATCGCAGAATGCTGAGATTTTTTCCAGCCCGATCGTGATCTGATCTGAGCTGGATAAAAAAACACAGGTGAGCACAACATCATAGATTAACATTGGTCCGAATTCAATCTAATTTTTTTACCGGATTGAATTACACGATTTCATCGCAAGAGGGCATGAGCTCTAAGGGTTGCGGATTCGCAGCTGTTTTCCCTGAGTTTACAGTACCATGTAAACCTATGGAAAACAAAATCTGCAGTGCACATGCTGCGGAAAAAAACACATGGAAACGTAGCGGTGTTTATTCCACAGCATGTAAATTCTTTGTGCGGATTCCGCAGCGGTTTACCCCTGCTCCATAATAGGAATCAGCAGGTGTAAAACCGCATGCGAAATCTGCAAAAAAGCAGTAAATCCGCAGTAATTCCGCAGGTAATCTGCAGTGCGGTTTACCTGCGGATTTACCAAAATCAGTCCGGAAAAATCCGCAGTACTTTCCGCAACGTGTGCACGTAGCCTAAATGTGTAGTTTATACCATCGAATGCACGCAGTGCAAATTAAGGCTACTTTCACATTTCCGACGGTAGTCGCCCGTCACAAAGCGTCGGCGCGACGTTCCAATGGAAGTGTGTCCTTTCACATTTCCGTCTGCAGTCCAGGTGAGGAAAGAGACAGAGAGAGAGATTTCCTGCCGGGCATGCGCAGATGGAAAAACAGGATACAACGCACAGAAAAATGTTCCTTTGAACGTTTTATCCAGACGACGGCCTGCCAAAATCCGACGCAACCAGTGCACGATGGAGGAAAAGTGTGGTCATACGTCGCGATCCGTCGGTAATACAAGTCTATGGGAAAAAATCCTATCCTGCGGGCAAATTTGCAGGATGCGTTTTTTTCCCAAAACGACGCATTGTGATGGATTCTAAACAACGTAAGTGTGAAAGCAGCCTAAAGCATATTGGGAGCACAAAGACCTGGACCTGGCACATGCCAGTCTGTGAAACGGTCTGATAACCGTAGGTAATGCTGACTGGGGTCAGTGAGAACGTCTGAAGGTTACCTCTGTGGAGGAGAAGTATCCGAGAACCTGTACGGCACCAACAGGTAACGGAAAGGGATCCGTGTTATGCTGACCCGGGTCAGAGGATAGAGACATTGTGTATGGGGCACCTCTGAGGCCAAGAGGTGTCCAGGAACCTGTGAAGGTTGCCCACAGGTAACGGATAGGGATCTGTGTGTTATGCTAACCGGGGTTAGTGACGGACTGTGGTGAAGATGAATATGTACAGATGGTGTTCAAGCTGTTACCAAGTTCTGAGGATGTGGTTTATGCTGATGTGAAATAAACCTAGAGACTGTGTTTTATAAGAAATCCGTGCCTAAGTGTTTGAATCCCGTGCCAAACGAGTGTCCCCCAAGACACGTAGTGGGTGAAACGCTACATCATGCATGAAGATGATTTTGCTCCTGAAGGCATGTCTCTGCTTTTTAGACCACAGAAAAAAGTTGTCAGTCAGAAACTCTATTTACTTTGCAGAGGTCATTTTCACACCTTCAGGAACCTTAAAGGGCCCTACAAGCTGTTTCCCCATGATTACGGCCCAAAACGACTCCTCCACCTCCTTGCTGAGGTCTCAGCCTTGTTGGGACAAGATGGCCATCCACCAACCATCCACTACTCCATCCATCTGGACCATCAAGGGTTGCTCGACACTCATCAGTAAAGAAGACTGTTTGAAAATTAGTCTTCATGTATGTCTGGGCCCACTGCAACCGTTTCTGCTTGTGAACACTGTTTAGGGGTGGCCAAATAGTAGGTTTATGCACCACAGCAAGCCTTTGATGGATCATATACCTTGGGGTTCGAGGGACTCCAGAGGCACCAGCAGCTTCAAATAACTGTTTGCTGCTTTGTAATGGTATTTTGGCAGCTGCTCTCTTAATCCACTGAATTTGTCTGGCAGAAACCTTCCTCATTATGCCTTTATCTCCATTGACTCTGTCTGTGTTCTGTTTCAGTCACAAATCTCTACACAGTATGATGATCACTCTTAAGTTTTTGTGAAATATCTAATTTTTTCATACCTTGTCCAAGGCATTGCACTATTTAACGCTTTTCAGCAGCAAAGAGAGCCTTTTTATTTCCCATATTGCTTGAAACTTGTGGCCTGCTTAATAATGTGGAACATAATTTTTAAGTAGTTTTCGTTAAATTAAAATTACCTGGAAAACTAATTATCACAAGTGTTTAAGATTGATTTCAGTGATCCATTGAGCCCTGAGACAAAATACCATCCATAAGTTTATTTTAAAAACAAAACAAATAAATCTTTATGACACTTAAATCCAATTTGCATAATAATTTGGAACACAGTGTATGCACACGTTGCAGATTTGCCTGTGGAACTTTCTGCATAGAATCTGCATCTCTTGGCAGAAAACGCAGGCCAAAATGCTTGCGGATTTCATGGGGAACTGATGCAGATTTCTTGCTGATTACTTGCGGATTTGTTGCAGATTGTCATGTGCTTTTTGATGTGCGAATTTGCCTTACTCAATGTATAGTTAATGGATCCAGAAACGCTGCGTTTCCACACAAAGAATTGACATGCTGCGGAAAAAAAACGCAGCGAGTCCGCATGGATTTTTCCGCAGCATGTGCACAGCAATTCTCAAATTCTCATTGACTATCATTTTTACTGTACTACACTGCGGATTTGATGTAATTCCGCGAATCCAAAAAAGCTGCGGAAACGCATCAAAATCCACAACGTGTGCACACAGCCTTAAGAAAAAAAACGTGGAGAAAAAAGAAAGGAAAAACATTTTTTTTGTGTGTGTAGCACATATGACATTAATGTTTCATTGATACACGATGCGCAATTTTTGTTTAAGATAATGTTATGTAATTTAATTATTTATGATGCAATTGCAGATTAATTTGTAACACTTACACTAATTTATCACTTTTTAACCTGAACTTCTCCTAAAGTTGGATAAGAAATGCATGAAAGAGAGAATATACAATTTTTTTTTTTTTTTACGAGTATGTATCAATTAACTGCTATTGTTTTACCTGTGAAAATGTGCAGCTGTTTGCTAGCTTGTTATACCTTGTAACTAACTCACCATGGTCTCATATGAGACAGAATTTTTTTTCTCTTCTTTTTTTCTGTGTAGAAATAATCCTCTTTAGGCCGGAGTCACACACAACGATATACGGCCGAGTCTCGCTGGTAAAAAGCAAGCTCTGGCACCGGCACTCCGGAGCGGAGAGTGCGGCCGCACAGCAATATATGGAGCCGCACGCTCCGCTCCGGAGTGCCGGTGCCAGAGCTTGCTTTTAACCTGCGAGACTCGGCCGTATCTCGCTGTAGTGTGACTCCGGCCTTAAAAAGCCGCTGACACAGCATTGTAAATGAGATCTTATAACCTTTTGCAAGCCACGTCTGAAGTCGAGTCTGCAATCATGAAGCTTTTTGAGAAGATGTGAATAATTGCTAAACTGTGTTTTAAACAGCAGTATTATGTTACATGTTACATTTGTGTAATTTAACAATATTGAAAAGCATCGTGTCAACTTTGTATGTTTCAATAGCATATATATGATACATTTATGGCATAAGGTATTTCAGCAAGTTGTTTTTTTTTGTGGCTAGTGCACTAAAAGTTCCTTGATCATGTTGCCATGTAAGAATGTTTTTCATTTCAGGTCAGTGTCACACTAAAGAGTTTTACGGACGTATGAGAGGCGCAAAAACAACGCATTGCACATGGACCAATGATTCTCTATGGGGCAGCTCCTATCTGCCGTATATTTCACAGCTGTATTTTACGTGTGTAGAAAATCACAGCATGCTGCTTTTGTCAGCGTACTGCGCAAACAATCTGCCAATGAAAGTCTATGGGGGCGAGAAAAATACGGATTACACATGGACCAGCAGTGTGACTTGCGAGAAATACGCACCGGTGTTCTATAGAAAAGCCGGCAATTCAGCGCGGTGTACAGAAAATCACACTGACAGGTTAGAATAGAGAAAATAAATGTCTACACATACTGTAGTATAGGTATATATTTATATATATATATATATATATATATATATATTTATATTTCATACAGAGCTAGATAGCATAAAGGCCGGTAATTCAATTGCTGGCTTTTGCTGTCTCCTTATCAAACCCGACAGGCTATGAGACATGGTTTATATACAGTAAACCATTTCATATCCCTTTTTTTTCATATCCTTTTTTTTGCATATTCCTCACTAATAATGTTAGTAGAGTGTGTGTGCAAAATTTGGGGGCTCTAGCTGTAAAAATAAAGGGTTAAATCACAGAAAAAACTGGCGTGGGCTCCCGAGCAATTTTCTCCTCCAGAGTGGGAAAGCCAGTGACTGAGGGCAGATATTAATAGCCAAGAGGGACCATGGTTATTGGCCCCCCTAGCTAAAAACATCTGTCCCCAGCCATTCCAGAAAAGGCACATCTGTAAGATGCGCCTATTCTGGCACTTAGCCCCTCTCTTCCCATTCCCGAGTAGCGGTGGGATATGGGGTAATAAGGGGTTAATGTCACCTTGCTATTGCAAGGCGATATTAAGCCTGGTTAATAATGGAGAGATGTCAATAAGACACCTATCCATTATTAATCCAATAGTAGTAAAGGGTTAATGAGACAAACACACATTATGAATAAAGTATTTTAATGAAATAAATACACACATGGGGTTGGAAAATCTTTATTATACACTTTATCCACCCGAAGACCCTCGTTCTGTAAAAGAAAGAAAAGAAAAAAGCAACAATATCCCATACCATTCCAGCGCTGAGCGACGTCCCATGCTGTAAATCCATCTGAAGGGGTTAAATAATTTTACAACCAGGAGCCTGCTAATGCAGCTGTTGCTCCTGCTTGTAAAATCTGGGTAATGAATTGAAAGCAGGGGAACGTACCATCGTAGACTTGCGGTGCTGCGCCCCCTGCTGGCATAAACTCATATGAACTCTAGCGTGAAAAAATATTCTGAAAAATTCCCACGCTAGAGTTCATATGAGTTTATACAAGCAGGGGGCGCAGCACCGCAAGTCTGCGATACTACGTTCCCTTGCTTTCAATTCATTCCCCAGATTTTACAAGCAGGAGCAACAGCTGCATTAGCAGGCTCCTGGTTGTAAATTATTTAACCCCTTCAGATGGATTTACAGCGTGGGACGTGACTGAGCTCCGGAAAGGTATGGGATATCGTTGCTTTTTTCTATTTTTCTTTTACAGAACAAAGGTCTTTAGGTGGATAAGTGTACAATAAAGATTTTACAACCCCATGTGTGTATTTATTTCAATAAAATACTTTATTCTTAATGTGTGTGTGTTATTAACCCTTTAATATTATTGGATTAACAATGGATAGGTGTCTTATTGACATATCTCCATTATTAACCAGGTTTAATGTCACCTTACAATAGCAAGGTGACATTAACCCTTTATTACCCCATATCCCACCGCTACTCGGGAGTGGGAAGAGAGGGGCTAAGTGCCAGAATAGGCGCATCTTAAAGATGTGCCTTTTCTGGGGTGGCTGGGGGCAGATGTTTTTAGCCAGGGGGGCCCAATAACCATGGTCCCTCTCTAGGCTATTAATATCTGCCCGCAGTCACTGGCTTTCCCACTCTGGCGGAGAAAATTGCGAGGGAGCCCACGCCAGTTTTTCCATGATTTAACCCTTTATTTTAACAGCTAGGCCCCCAAATTTTGCCCACTCACCCTACTAACATTATTAGTGAGGAATATGCAAAAAAAAGGGATATGAAATGGTTTACTGTATGCAAACCATGTCTCATATCCTGTCGGGTTTGATAAGGAGATAGCAAAAGCCGTCAATTGAATTACCGGTTTTTATGCTATCTAGCGCTGTATGGAATATAAATATATATACATATGTGTCTCACTGACATTATATACAGTGGGGCAAAAAAGTATTTAGTCAGTCAGCAATAGTGCAAGTTCCACCACTTAAAAAGATGAGAGGCGTCTGTAATTTACATCATAGGTAGACTTCAACTATGGGACACAAACTGAGAAAAAAAAATCCAGAAAATCACATTGTCTGTTTTTTTATCATTTTTTTTGCATATTATGGTGGAAAATAAGTATTTGGTCAGAAACAAACAATCAAGATTTCTGGCTCTCACAGACCTCTAACTTCTTCTTTAAGAGTCTCCTCTTTCCTCCACTCATTACCTGTAGTAATGGCACCTGTTTAAACTTGTTATCAGTATAAAAAGACACCTGTGCACACCCTCAAACAGTCTGACTCCAAACTCCACTATGGTGAAGACCAATGAGCTGTCAAAGGACACCAGAAACAAAATTGTAGCCCTGCACCAGGCTGGGAAGACTGAATCTGCAATAGCCAACCAGCTTGGAGCGAAGAAATCAACAGTGGGAGCAATAATTAGAAAATGGAAGACATACAAGACCACTGATAATCTCCCTCGATCTGGGGCTCCACGCAAAATCCCACCCTGTGGGGTCAGAATGATCACAAGAACGGTGAGCAAAAATCCCAGAACCACGCGGGGGGACCTAGTGAATGAACTGCAGAGAGCTGGGACCAATGTAACAAGGCCTACCATAAGTAACACACTACGCCACCATGGACTCAGATCCTGCAGTGCCAGACGTGTCCCACTGCTTAAGCCAGTACATGTCCGGGCCCATCTGAAGTTTGCTAGAGAGCATTTGGATGATCCAGAGGAGTTTTGGGAGAATGTCCTATGGTCTGATGAAACCAAACTGGAACTGTTTGGTAGAAACACAACTTGTCGTGTTTGGAGGAAAAAGAATACTGAGTTGCATCCATCAAACACCATACCTACTGTAAAGCATGGTGGTGGAAACATCATGCTTTGGGGCTGTTTCTCTGCAAAGGGGCCAGGACGACTGATCCGGGTACATGAAAGAATGAATGGGGCCATGTATCGTGAGATTTTGAGTGCAAACCTCCTTCCATCAGCAAGGGCATTGAAGATGAAACGTGGATGGGTCTTTCAACATGACAATGATCCAAAGCACACCGCCAGTGCAACGAAGGAGTGGCTTCGTAAGAAGCATTTCAAGGTCCTGGAGTGGCCTAGCCAGTCTCCAGATCTCAACCCTATAGAAAACCTTTGGAGGGAGTTGAAAGTCCGTGTTGCCAAGCGAAAAGCCAAAAACATCACTGCTCTAGAGGAGATCTGCATGGAGGAATGGGCCAACATACCAACAACAGTGTGTGGCAACCTTGTGAAGACTTACAGAAAACGTTTGACCTCTGTCATTGCCAACAAAGGATATATTACAAAGTATTGAGATGAAATTTTGTTTCTGACCAAATACTTATTTTCCACCATAATATGCAAATAAAATGATAATAAAACAGACAATGTGATTTTCTGGATTTTTTTTCCTCAGTTTGTCTCCCATAGTTGAGGTCTACCTATGATGTAAATTACAGACGCCTCTCATCTTTTTAAGTGGTGGAACTTGCACTATTGCTGACTGACTAAATACTTTTTTGCTCCACTGTATATATATATATATATATAGAGAGAGAGAGACTATATATATGTTTTCACGAATATTTGAGCCCATGATCCATTATATGTCCATTTTGCAAGGTTGCAAGAAAAAAATTCAGTACGGATGCCATACGGATTACATACGGAGGATGACATGCATAAAATACGCAGCCACACCCTGCCTACAGATGACATACGGATCACTGTTTTGGGATCATTTCTGAGTATTACGCCTGTAAAAAACGTACCGTATTTTCATACGCCAAGTGTGACGCCGGCCTTATGGGAGGCATTCATATTTATTTATAAATGCTAGTATTGTGTTTTCACTTTATAATTTTTCTTAATAATGTTGAAATAAGCAATTAGAAAAATTGCAATAATAATTGAAACACCAAAATTACACAATTTTTATATATACAATAAAAAGAATTTAATATAAAAAAAAATTATTTGGTAGAATTCACATTCACCTTTATAACATGGTATAATTACCGCATATACTCGAGTATAAGCTGACCAGAGTATAAGCCGACCCCCCTAATTTTGCCACAAAAAACTGGGAAAACTTAATGACTCGAGTATAAGCCTAGGGTGGGAAATGCAGCAGCTACCGGTAAATGCCAAAAGTAAAAATAGATACCAATAAAAGTAAAATTAATTGAGGCATCAGTAGGTTAAGTGTTTTTGAATATTCATATTGAATCAGGAGCCCCATATAATGCTCCATAAAGTTTATGATGGCCCCATAAGAAGCTCCATATTAAAATATGCCCCATATAATGCTCCACAAACTTTAATTATGGCCCCATAAGATGCTCCATAAAGATATTTGCCCCATATAGTGCTGCACGAACGTTATGGCCCCATAAGATACTCCATACAGATATTTGCCCCATATAGTGCTGCACAAACGTTGATTATGGCCTCATACAAACACTTGCCCCATATAG
Source organism: Ranitomeya imitator (assembly GCF_032444005.1). Classification (NCBI taxonomy): domain Eukaryota; kingdom Metazoa; phylum Chordata; class Amphibia; order Anura; family Dendrobatidae; genus Ranitomeya; species Ranitomeya imitator. The sequence continues at coordinate 97,446,597 of NC_091289.1, read as the reverse complement.
TGCTGCATAAAGATTATGGCCCCATACAGAACTTGCCCCATATAGTGCTGCACAAATGTTATGGCCCCATAAGATACTCCATACAGAGTTTTGCCTCATATATAGTGCTGCACAAATGTTGATTATGGCCTCATACAGACACTTGCCCCATATAGTGCTGCAGAAACGTTATGGCCCATACAAACACTTGCCCCATATAGTGCTGCAGAAATGTTGATTATGGCCCCACAAGATGCTCCATACAGACACTTGCCCCATTTGCTGTTGCTGCGATTAGAAAAAAAAAAAATCACATATCCTATTGATTTAACCATCTGTGTTTCACCTGACTTAGTTCCGGTGCCGCTCCATCTTCAGCTTCTTCTGCACTGACGTTCAGGCAGAGGGCGCGCACTAACCACATCACCACGCCCTCTGACCTGAGCGTCACTGCAGAAGACGCTGAAGATGGAGTGGCGCTGGAACGAGGAGCAGGTGAATATCGCGTAGCGCTGTGCTCCCCTCCCCGTTATACTCACCTGCTCCTGGCGCAGTGCAGTCCCTTCTTCCCGGCGACGCAGCTTCTTCCTGTATTGAGCGGTCACCGTTACCGCTCATTACAGTAATGAATATGCGGCTCCACCTCCATGAGAGGTGGAGCCGCATATTCATTACTGTAATGAGCGGTACCATGTGACCACTCAGTGGAGGAAGAAGCTGGGGCGCCGGGAAGCAGGGACCACGCCAGGAGCAGGTGAGTATAATGACAGCTCCCCCTCCCCTGCCGACCCCTGGGTATGACTCGAGTATAAGCCGAGAGGGGAACTTTCAGCCCAAAAAAATGGGCTGAAAATCTCAGCTTATACTCGAGTATATACGGTATATCATGTCATTATTAATTACACTTTGGGGTTTTTATTCTGGTTTATGATTTAATTTTTCTTATTTCAACATCACACTATTGCATGTGTTTTTATAATTTTGGTGTGTGACTTTATATATCATTTTTTCACCTGCACTGTGGAAAAATTCATGAACACTAATAATTTGCAGTTTTGTAATGTCATTCTAGTATTTGTTACATCGCTTGCTATATTTAACACCCAATTGTTAAGTGAATTAAGAACATCTGTGTTATACCTTGTAAAAGAATATACAGTGGAGCAAAAAAGTATTTAGTCAGTCAGCAATAGTGCAAGTTCCACCACTTAAAAAGATGAGAGGCGTCTGTAATTTACATCATAGGTAGACCTCAACTATGGGAGACAAACTGAGGAAAAAAAATCCAGAAAATCACATTGTCTGTTTTATTATCATTTTATTTGCATATTATGGTGGAAAATAAGTATTTGGTCAGAAACAAAATTTCATCTCAATACTTTGTAATATATCCTTTGTTGGCAATGACAGAGGTCAAACGTTTTCTGTAAGTCTTCACAAGGTTGCCACACACTGTTGTTGGTATGTTGGCCCATTCCTCCATGCAGATCTCCTCTAGAGCAGTGATGTTTTTGGCTTTTCGCTTGGCAACACGGACTTTCAACTCCCTCCAAAGGTTTTCTATAGGGTTGAGATCTGGAGACTGGCTAGGCCACTCCAGGACCTTGAAATGCTTCTTACGAAGCCACTCCTTCGTTGCACTGGCGGTGTGCTTTGGATCATTGTCATGTTGAAAGACCCATCCACGTTTCATCTTCAATGCCCTTGCTGATGGAAGGAGGTTTGCACTCAAAATCTCACGATACATGGCCCCATTCATTCTTTCATGTACCCGGATCAGTCGTCCTGGCCCCTTTGCAGAGAAACAGCCCCAAAGCATGATGTTTCCACCACCATGCTTTACAGTAGGTATGGTGTTTGATGGATGCAACTCAGTATTCTTTTTCCTCCAAACACGACAAGTTGTGTTTCTACCAAACAGTTCCAGTTTGGTTTCATCAGACCATAGGACATTCTCCCAAAACTCCTCTGGATCATCCAAATGCTCTCTAGCAAACTTCAGATGGGCCCGGACATGTACTGGCTTAAGCAGTGGGACACGTCTGGCACTGCAGGATCTGAGTCCATGGTGGCGTAGTGTGTTACTTATGGTAGGCCTTGTTACATTGGTCCCAGCTCTCTGCAGTTCATTCACTAGGTCCCCCCGCGTGGTTCTGGGATTTTTGCTCACCGTTCTTGTGATCATTCTGACCCCACAGGGTGGGATTTTGCGTGGAGCCCCAGATCGAGGGAGATTATCAGTGGTCTTGTATGTCTTCCATTTTCTAATTATTGCTCCCACTGTTGATTTCTTCGCTCCAAGCTGGTTGGCTATTGCAGATTCAGTCTTCCCAGCCTGGTGCAGGGCTACAATTTTGTTTCTGGTGTCCTTTGACAGCTCATTGGTCTTCACCATAGTGGAGTTTGGAGTCAGACTGTTTGAGGGTGTGCACAGGTGTCTTTTTATACTGATAACAAGTTTAAACAGGTGCCATTACTACAGGTAATGAGTGGAGGAAAGAGGAGACTCTTAAAGAAGAAGTTAGAGGTCTGTGAGAGCCAGAAATCTTGATTGTTTGTTTCTGACCAAATACTTATTTTCCACCATAATATGCAAAAAAAATGATAAAAAAACAGACAATGTGATTTTCTGGATTTTTTTTTCTCAGTTTGTGTCCCATAGTTGAAGTCTACCTATGATGTAAATTACAGACGCCTCTCATCTTTTTAAGTGGTGGAACTTGCACTATTGCTGACTGACTAAATACTTTTTTGCCCCACTGTATAAATGACTGCATGTTATTTGACCATTAGTCATTAGTCCATGTGTTTTCACTACCCTCCCTGCATTATTAGCATTTATGTCCGAATAAATCTGACGTATCATCACCGGTGAGTGCGCTTCTCTTTTTCTTATTTTTTGGTATATACATAAACTGTTGTACAAGCAGCACCCCGGCAAGTGGTTTTTTTGCCTTATAGGCTACGTATGGCAATATAGTGCATTGGAGGAGCGTCATAAGAGTCTAACTAAAAGCAGTGGTGCGAATGTCACTTTTTCTTTGAGTTATATGGACTCATTAGTAAGACTGCCTAGTGCAGTTGAAACGCGTTGACTGGGTCAAGTCGACCATGTAAATTTTTCTTTTGTATGCACCATATTTTCTTTTGAAAAATTAAAAGAAAAGGAAAATCTAGTCCTGTTGAGCTGGGCTCCAATTTTTTCTATTTTCCTTGATGTGAGGCCAGGGCGAGGCCAGTGTCTCTGTAAGTTTCTATAAGATTTTTATTAACCCTCCTGGTGCTTCACAGGAACTGAAGTAATGGGGAAGGAAAAAATTAATAGTTTTTTATTTTTACAAGGGTAACAGGAGAAATGGACACAAAAATTTGTTGTGCAATTGCTCCTGAGAATGCCGATACCCCATATGTAGTGAAAATCAACTGGAAGGGCTCGGAAGGGAAGAAGCACTGTATCACTTTTTCAACACAAAATTGGCTGTAATCAAAAGCGGACGCCATGTCGTGTTTGGAGAGCACCTGATGAGTTTAAATGGTGGAAACCCCCAACAGGTTGTTAGGAGTCGAGTTTCCTCTGCTGCACAGGAGGAATCTCGATCCGTGTCTGCTGCGGTCTCCCATTCTGCATCGGCCGCAGTGGGGTCTGCTCAGCGGAGGCGTCGCTCCCAGCATCTTGCTGGGACTGATTGTGTGCAGAGGGTTACTACTGCCTTTTCTTGCTCTCCTGTTGTACCCTGCACTGATCTGCGGCGAGCAGACTTCTCTGGGACTAAGTCTTTATTTTCACACACTGAGCATGCCCAGGGCAAGATCTCCCGTTGGAGATCGAGGGTCACATGCTCAGGTACTGCAGCACATTCCATTGGTCCTCCAGGAAGGTCCTGAAAGGGCAAAACTTTGGTAGCAGCTTCCTGTGCTGCAACTATATAAACTGTGCATGACCGCACGGCCATGCGCTAGTATTGTCTTGTAAATATGTGTGTGTGTTGTGAGGGAAAGTCGCTCTTTAAATAACCCTCCCTATTGGATGACTGTTCGCGGAAGGTGTATGTTTGCTATCTAGCGCCCGACTTTTCCAACAGCACGTAACACACATTACAGCTACCAGTTGCTGTGTCCGCCAGTACGGCGCCGTGCGCTTGCTCTGCGCTTTCCTGACCCAAGCCTGGGTGGTTAGTGGCGTCCGTCAGTGCGGCACCACACGCACTGTTGTGCCTTTATATTATTATTTATGTTCCTCTGACACCCCAGTTGCGGTGTCGAGCGCATGGGGTCTTCTGAACTCAAATCCTCAGTCTCGGGTTTGAGATTAGTGACTCCTTGCTTGCGCTCTATGTGTGGTACCGCGGTCCTGTGACGCAACAGGGTCGCTTCCTTCACACGGGGTGAAGTTAACCCATGTGTGTATTCTTATAGTACCGCCATATAGTCCGTCTTTACTAGCAGCAGGGTTTTTACCTGCACAGTGGACCTCGGACTGCGAACGCACCTAGTTCCATTTCATCTTGTACTTGGTGCGTTCCGCCAGTCCTTAACATAATACTAGCGCCAAGGTCTGGCTAGTAAATGGCGGACATTCAGCAATCTTTGCGGTGTATCCAGCAGCTGGAGGGTAGGTTGGCGGCTCTCGAGAGCTCAACTTCAGCTGTGGATGCTTCCGCAGTTGCTGTACAGGCTGCTAGCGTGGCTGCAGCAACCTTGTCCACTGCCACCCCTGTTCCGACATTATCTCGCCTCCCGTTGCCAGAAAAATTTTCTGGAGATTGCAAAACTTGTAGGGGATTCGTGAGTCAGTGCTCTATCCATCTCGAGCTCCTGGCTGCACGTTTTCCTACAGTGCGGGCTAAGGTGGGATTTATTGTGTCTCTCTTGTCGGACACTGCGTTGGAGTGGGCTACGCCGCTGTGGGAGCGAGGTGATCATGTGGTGCAGAGTGCTCCATTGTTCCTGAGCACTCTGAAAAAGGTCTTTTTAGGACCTCAAGTCACCCATGACACAGCGCTCCAACTACTGGCATTAACTCAGGGTGAGTCCTTGGTCAGCCATTTTTCCGTCCGCTTCCGTACATTAGCTTCCGAGCTGGAGTGGTCGGATAAAGCCCTTATCCCCATATTTTGGAGGGGCCTGGCTGATCATGTTAAGGACGCTCTGGCCACTAGGGAGATTCCTGCCACACTGGAGGAATTAATATCTGTCTCTACTCGTATTGATCTCCGTTTTAACGAGCGGAGGTTAGAGCGAGCCCAGTGTAGGCAGAGGTTTCGGCTGGCTCCCACCTTCGCCAAACCTTTGGAATCTCCAGTCCAGGCATCCGAGTCACATGAGGCCTTAGAGGTGACACGAGCGGGATCCAAATCTCAGTCCGCCCGTGCACATAAGGTCAGTCATGTTTGCCAGCAGTCAGGACATCTTGCCTCCAAGGGTCCTCAGCGGTCGGGGAAACGTCAGCGTCTAGTGGCAGTTGGAGGAGGTACACTAGACACGGCGACGTTTGCCTCAAAATTGTCCTTCAAGGGGACAATTACCATAGGCCCATCCACTCTTATGGTCGAGCTATGCGTGGATTCTGGGGCAGAGGGTAACTTTATGTCTTCCGCTTTTGCCCAGCGTCACGCAATACCCTTGGTGATGCTCGCCAAGCCAGTAACCGTTCGAGTGGTAAATGGGTCAACACTACCCTCACAGATTACCCACCAAACCATTCCTTTCACGCTTTCTGTGTCTCCATCACATCAGGAGATAATCTCCCTATTAGTCATTCCTGAGGGAATTGATGAGGTCCTGTTGGGGATACCATGGCTTCGCTACCATTCTCCTCATATTGAGTGGTCCTCAGGGAGAATTTTGGGATGGAGTAAATCCTGTGAGGGTAGATGTCAGAGGGAGTGCGTTCAGGTTGCTACTACACAGGTACCCGCAGATCTTTCCTCTCTCCCCAAGCACTATTGGCCCTATGCTGACGTGTTCTCCAAAAGAGCTGCGGAGACCCTTCCGCCTCACCGCCCCTATGACTGTCCTATTAACCTCTTGCCTGGTGCTGAGCCTCCCCGGGGTCGAGTATATCCGTTATCTCTCCCGGAGACGGAGGCAATGTCTCAGTACATCCAAGAAAATCTGGCAAGAGGATTCATTAGGAAGTCAGTGTCACCGGCAGGGGCTGGGTTCTTCTTCGTACAGAAGAAGACTGGAGACTTACGTCCATGCATAGACTACAGGGGTCTTAACGCCATCACCGTTAAGAACAAGTACCCTTTACCCCTGATATCTGAGCTGTTTGATAGGCTACGGGGAGCGAGGGTATTTACAAAGTTAGATCTGCGGGGTGCTTACAACCTGATTCGCATCCGTGAGGGGGATGAATGGAAGACGGCTTTTAACACCAGGGATGGGCACTATGAATATCTGGTGATGCCCTTCGGGCTCTGTAATGCCCCAGCCGTTTTCCAAGACTTTGTGAACGACATCTTCCGGGATATGCTCACCACCTCGGTCGTAGTCTATCTGGATGATGTTCTCATCTTTTATCCAGATATTGACTCCCATCGGAGAGATGTTCGCAAAGTCTTCGACCTCTTACGGGCAAACTCCCTCTACGCCAAGTTGGAGAAGTGTGTGTTTGAGCAGGAGTCCTTGCCCTTCCTTGGTAATATCATCTCTGCCCAGGGATTGGCTATGGATCCTGCCAAGCTACAGGCTGTAATGGACTGGCAGGAACCCCATTCTCTTAAAGCGGTGCAGCGCTTTATGGGGTTCATTAATTACTATCACCAGTTCATTCCACACTTCTCAACTTTGGTAGCTCCCTTGGTTGCCCTCACCAAAAAGGGAGCAAATCCCAAGTTGTGGTCAGAGGAAGTCTCCAAAGCCTTTCTCTCGATCAAGTCTCATTTCGCTAGCGCTCCCATCCTACATCGCCCCGATGTTGATAAACCATTTATCTTGGAGGTGGATGCCTCATCTGTTGGTGCTGGAGCAGTCCTTTTCCAAAAGGATGCTCAAGGTCGGAAGCATCCTTGCTTTTTCTTCTCCAAGACCTTCACACCAGCGGAGAGGAAATATTCCATCGGGGACAGGGAGTTGCTAGCCATGAAGTTGGCTTTTTCAGAGTGGAGACATCTCTTGGAGGGAGCTCGCTTTCCCTTCCAAGTCTTCACTGACCACAAGAACTTGGTATATCTACAAACGGCCCAGCGGCTGAATTCTCGCCAGGCTAGATGGTCCCTGTTCTTCTCCCGGTTCCATTTTACTCTCCATTTTCTCTCCGGGGAGAAGAACGTTCATGCCGACGCTCTCTCCCGCTCCGTAATGTCATCTGAGGAGGAGGAGGAGGAGCCTCGGCTTATTGTCCCTTCTGAGAGCCTGAGAACTGTAGCTCCGGTTTCGCTAGAGTTTGTGCCCCCGGGCAAGACTTTCGTGCCAGCTAACTTGCGACCGGAGGTTCTCTCTTGGGCTCACTCCTCCAGAGTGGGTGGGCATTTTGGGACCAAGAGGACATCTGAGCTTTTGGCGAGAACATACTGGTGGCCGCATATGGCCCGAGATGTCAGGGACTATATTCAGGCGTGTGTTTCTTTCACCCAGAATCGGTCTCCTCGGCAATGGCCTGCTGGGTTGCTTTACCCTCTACCGGTGGCAGACAGGCCCTGGGAGATGGTCGGGATGGACTTTGTGGTGAGCTTACTCAAGTCGCGTGGCTGCTCCATTATTTGGGTTGTCACCAACCATTTCTCTAAGATGGTGCATTTGGTGCCGCTTCCTCGGTTACCTTCAGCACGGGCCTTGGCGGTGTTGTTCATTAAGCACGTTTTCCGATTGCATGGTATGCCTGATAAGATTGTCAGCGATCGGGGTCCCCAGTTCGCGTCTCGGTTTTGGAGAGAGCTCTGCCGTTTACTCAGCATAGAGTTAAACCTCTCCTCTGCATACCATCCCGAGACGAATGTGTTGGTGGAGAGAACCAACCAGACTCTGGTGACATATTTGCGCCATTTCGTCTCTGCTAGGCAGGACGACTGGGCATCTTTGCTACCTTGGGCGGAATTTGCCTTGAACAACGCCGTAGCCGATTCCACTGGTCAGACTCCTTTTCTCCTTAATTACGGCCAGCATCCGCGTGTCCCTGTGCCCATGCCCGTGTCATCCACCGATTCTAGGGTGGCAGACTGGGCGGTGGAGGCACGTGACATCTGGGACCGCACACAGGATGCCATCCGGGCCTCCAAGGAGAGAATGAGGGTTTCGGCTGATACACACCGGCGCCCCACTCCGGTCTTTGCTCCTGGCGACTTAGTGTGGCTTTCCGCCCGTAACATCAGGCTGCGAGTTGAGTCCACTAAGTTTGCTCCTCGCTACATTGGCCCGTTTAAGGTTCTGGAACAGGTCAACCCTGTGGTCTACCGTTTGGCTATTCCTCCACGCCTTGGTATCACCGATACGTTTCACGTTTCCCTCTTAAAGCCCGTTCGTTTGTCCCGGTTTTCTGATTCATCTGCTGGGACATCGGGTTCATCCACGGATGAGTTTGAGGTGAATGCTATTGTGGGGTGCAAGGTGGTACGTGGCAAGAAATTTTATCTGGTGGACTGGAAGGGTCACGGCCCAGAGGATAGAACTTGGGAGCCTGTGGAGCACATTCGGGCTCCGCAGCTTATTGCAGCTTTTGAGCATAGTGAGGCTCAAGGAGGGGGGGGGCCCTAGGAGGGGGGGGTAATGTTATGAGTCGAGTTTCCTCTGCTGCACAGGAGGAATCTCGATCCGTGTCTGCTGCGGTCTCCCATTCTGCATCGGCCGCAGTGGGGTCTGCTCCGCGGAGGCGTCGCTCCCAGCGTCTTGCTGGGACTGATTCTGTGCAGAGGGTTACTACTGCCTTTTCTTGCTCTCCTGTTGTACCCTGCACTGATCTGCGGCGAGCAGGCTTCTCTGGGACTAAGTCCTTATTTTCACACACTGAGCATGCCCAGGGCAAGATCTCCCGTTGGAGATCGAGGGTCACATGCTCAGGTACTGCAGCACATTCCATTGGTCCTCCAGGAAGGTCCTGAAAGGGCAAAACTTCGGTAGCAGCTTCCTGTGCTGCAACTATATAAACTGCGCATGACCGCACGGCCATGCGCTAGTATTGTCTTGTAAATATGTGTGTGTGTTGTGAGGGAAAGTCGCTCTTTAAATAACCCTCCCTATTGGATGACTGTTCGCGGAAGGTGTATGTTTGCTATCTAGCGCCTGACTTTTCCAACAGCACGTAACACACATTACAGCTACCAGTTGCTGTGTCCGCCAGTACGGCGCCGTGCGCTTGCTCTGCGCTTTCCTGACCCAAGCCTGGGTGGTTAGTGGCGTCCGTCAGTGCGGCACCGCACGCACTCTTGTGCCTTTATATTATTATTTATGTTCCTCTGACACCCCAGTTGTGGTGTCGAGCGCATGGGGTCTTCTGAACTCAAATCCTCAGTCTCGGGTTTGAGATTAGTGACTCCTTGCTTGCGCTCTATGTGCGGTACCGCGGTCCTGTGACGCAACAGGGTCGCTTCCTTCACACAGGTGAAGTTAACCCATGTGTGTATTCTTATAGTACCGCCATATAGTCCGTCTTTACTAGCAGCAGGGTTTTTACCTGCACGGTGGACCTCGGACTGCGAACGCACCTAGTTCCATTTCATCTTGTACTTGGTGCGTTCCGCCAGTCCTTAACACAGGTGACCTCCATTTGGTATCTAGACCATAAAGCAATTTATTTAGTTGTGTGGTGAGCACCTTGAACCCCCGAGTGCTTCACAGAAATTTATAACGTTGAGTCGTGAAAATAAAATAAAAATCACATTTTTTCCACAAAAATGTTCTTTTAGCCCCAATTTTTTTATTTTCACAAGGGTAACATGAGACAATGGACACTTGATGGAATGGTCTGCATACGCCATACCGCATTTGGAGAATTTTAGCCTCCCTTTGAAATGAACCAGAGATTCATCTATAGCAGAGGTGGGCAACTAATTTTCCCAAGGGGCCACATAAGAGATTGTGACTAATGTGGAGGGCCAAATCAATTGGCTTAAATTAATCCTGCTCAACATTAACATCAACAAATTACAAATACCGTATACACTCGAGTATAAGCCGAGATTTTCAGCCCATTTTTTGGGGCTGAAAGTCCTCCTCTCGGCTTATACTCGAGTCATACCCAGGGGTCGGCAGGGGAGGGGGAGCGGGAGCGAGGGCTGTCAAATTATACTCCCCTGCTCCTGGCGCGGTCCCTGCAGGTCCCTTGCTTCCCCGGCGCCTCAGCTTCTTCCTGTACTGAGCAGTCACATGGTACCACTCATTACAGTAATGAATATGCTGCTCCACCTCCCATAGGGGTGAAGCCACATATTCATTACTGTAATGAGCGGTAAAGGTGACCGCTCAATACAGGAAGAAGCTGCGGGAAAGCCAGGACTGCAGAGCGCCAGGAGCAGGTGAGTATAACGGGGAGGGGGAGCGCCGCGCGATATTCACCTGCTCCTCGTTCCGGGCGCCGCTCCGTCTTCAGCGTCTTCTGCAGTGACGCTCAGGTCAGAGGGCGCGGTGACGTAGTTAGTGCGTGCCCTCTGCTGAACGTCAGTGCAGAAGACGCTGACGATGGAGCGGCGCCGGAACGAGGAGCAGGTGAATATTGAAAGTGCCTGGGGCCTGAGCGACGGAGAGGTGGGTATGTGATTTTTTTTTCTTTTTTATCGCAGCAACAGCAAATGGGGCAAGTGTCTGTATGGAGCATCTATGGGGCCATAACGTTTGTGCAGCACTATAAGGGGCAAGTGTCTGTATGGAGCCATAACGTTTGTGCAGCACTATATGGGGCAAGTGTCTGTATGGGGCCATAATCACATTTGTGCAGCACTATATGGGGCACGTGTCTGTAGGGGGCCATAATCAATGTTTGTGCAGCACTATATGGAGCAAGTGTCTGTATGGAGCGTCTTATGGGGCCATAATCAACATTTGTGCAGCATTATATGGGGCAAATGTGTCTATGGAGCATCTTATGGGGTCATTATTAACCTTTATGCAGGATTATATGTGGCATATCTTAATATAGAGCATCTTATGGGGCCATCATAAACTTTATGGAGCATTATATGGGACGTATTTTGTATGGAGCATTATATGGGGCTCCTGATTCAATATGGATATTCAAAAACACTTAACCTACTGATGTCTCAATTAATTTTACTTTTACTAGAATCTATTTTTACTTTTGACATTTACCAGTAGCTGCTGCATTTCCCACCCTAGGCTTATACTCGAGTCATTACGTTTTCTCAGTTTTTTGTGGCAAAATTAAGGGGGTCGGCTTATACTCCGGTCGGCTTATACTCGAGTATATACGGTATTTTATATTAATATTAATTGCATCACTTAATATTGAGAAGAATTAAGTGTGTTAACATCCTCCTATATACTATTTGAGCCCGCACACCGCCCCTTATATATATCATATATGCACACATACAGCCCTCATATACCATAAGAGTCCCCACACAGCCTCCTCATGACCAGCATGAGACCCATATAGCCTCCCAATCATCAGCATGAGACCCACATAGCCTCCCAATCATCAGCATGAGACCTACATAGCCTCCCCATGATCAGCATGAGACCTACATAGCCTCCCCACGAACAACATGAGACCCACATAACCGCCCCATGTCCAGCATGAGAGCCGTGTAGCCTCTCCATCTCCAGCAAGACAGCCCCATAGCCTCCCCATGTTCAGGATCAGCCCCATAGCCTCGCCATGATCAGCATGAGACCCACATAACCTCATAACATAACATATTCATAGGGACCCGTTCTTTTATCCCACAAGATCCAATATTAACACACTCATCCCATTATATCCAGCATTAACACACTCATAGGGAATCACTCATCTTACTAGATCCAGTATTTTACACACCACTCATAGGAACCTGCTTCTTTATCCCTCAAAATGCAATATTAACACACTCATAAAAACCCACTTCTTTATCCTACAAGATCCAGTATCAACACTCATAGGAACCCGCTCCTTTATCCCACTAGATACAATATTATTACTCATAGGGACCTGCTCCATTATCCCACTAAATCCAGTATCAACACTAATAGGAACCCGCTCCTTTATCCCACTAGAGACAAAATTAACACACTTATAGGGATCTGCTCCATTATTCCACTAGATCTAGTATGAACACACTCATAGGGACTGGCTTCTTTATCCCACTATATCAAATATTAGCCCCTTCACCCAAAGCCTGTTTTCACCTTCCTGACCAGGCCATTTTTTTCAATTCTGATCACTGTCATTTTATTATTATTATTATTTATTGTTGTAGCGCCATTTATTCCATGGCGCTTTACATTTGAGGAGGGGTATACATAATAAAAACAAGTACAATAATCTTAAACAATACAAGTCATAACTGGTACAGGAGGAGTGAGGACCCTGCCCGCGAAGGCTCACAATCTACAAGGGATGGGTGAGGATACAGTAGGTGAGGGTAGAGCTGGTCATGCAGCGGTTTGGTCAATCGGTGGTTACTGCAGGTTGTAGGCTTGTCTGAAGAGGTGGGTCTTCAGGTTCTTTTTGAAGGAGGTCATAGCTGTGGAATTTGGGCGCAAAACAGGGCTCAGAAGGGAAAGAGCGAAATTTGACTTTGAATGTAAAATTTGCTGGAATAATTAGCTTATGCCATGTCACATTTGGAGAGCCCCTAATGTTCCTAAACAGTGGAAAGACCCAAAAAGTGACCCATTTTGGAAACTAGACTCCTCAGGGAACTTATCTAGATATGTATTGTTCACCTTGAACACCCAGATGCTTCACAGAAGGTTAGACCATTGAGATGTGAAAAAAAAAAAATAAATAAATAAAAAATTTCCAACAAAAATGTTTTTTTACGTACAAATTTTGTATTTTTACAAGGGTAAGAAGAAAAAAGGGACACCAAAATTTCTTGTGCAATTTCTCCTGAGTTCAACAATACCGCATATGTGGTCAAAAACTGCTTTTGAAGCACAGTGCTAAGCTCAGAAGGGAAGGAGCACCATATTACAGTGCAGACTTTGCTGCACTGGTTTGAGGATCCCCTGGGAGAGCCCCTGAGGTGCTGGAACAGCAGAACCCCTCATAACTGACCCCATTTTACAAACTAAACCTCTCAATGAATTCATCTAGTGGTGCAGTGATTATATTGACACCACAGGTGGGTCACAGAATTTTATATCACTGGTGTCATGATCCAGGCCGGGGTTTGTTTCTTGTTATTTTCTCCCTGGTCTAATCATGCGGGGGCTAACCTTCTCTGCCTCATTTTGGAGGCTGTGTGGCTATTTCAGTCTGCTGTGGCCTGCAGACCAATGTCAGTGATAGTTCATGTTTCCAGGCTAGAGCAGCTGACCCCTTGATACCGTGTTTGTCCTCTGCCCATGTACTCTGTTCCCGTGACTTCCCTTTCCTGCCTTCCCACTTTATCTTAGTGTTCGCTCCCTGTTCTTGGACTTCTAGGTATGTGACACGGCTTGGCTTCTGACCTGTTTTACTGTCTCTCGTATCAGTTATATCTCGTCCCGTCAGGCTCTGACTTCTGGCTTGTATTTGACCACATGTATTGCTTTGACCTTTGGTACTTCTTGTCCTGACGGTTTCTGACTCGGCTCGTCTGAACACTCTTTCGCCACTTGGTGGCGTTTATGCTGCTGCTCAGTGGTGTTACGCTGTGTGTGCAGTCTCTCTTCCCTCACCAGCATCCCCTGGTGGAGGTTGCGCTTTACTGCACTGCAGCATTACAACTGGTCAGTAAAGAAAAAATTATTTACATTTTTACCACCAAGAATGTGTATCAGCCCAAAATTTTACATTTTCATACTGGGACATGGGTAAAAATGGCACCAAAATTTGTATCACAATTTCTGCTGAATGTAGAAATACCCTATGTATGGATGTACAGTACTGCTTAGCCACACGGCAAGACTCAGGAGGAACAGAGCGCTATTTGCCTCCTGGAGCGCAGATTTTCTTAGAATAGTTTGCAGACTCTGTATATAGATACAGAGCCCCTAAGTGATAGAAAAGTAGATCCTCCCTCTAGTGACTCTCATTTTGGAAATTGTATCCATTTGGGAATTTATCTACATGTGTAGTGGCGATTTTGACTCCATGGGTGTTTTCCAGAAACAAGCAGCAGTAGATGTTGCTGACTGAAAATTGCAAACTGCCACTGTAGTGACCAGTACATTGTAGTGACCAGTACATTATGCCCCACTCTAGTTGGGCTTTCATTACTACAGAAATGCCAAACATGGGCGCTAAATATTGATCAAGCACACTGGGGCTAAGAAAGGAGAGGTCATTTGGATTTGGGAACACAGAATTTGCTGAATTTCATTTGGGGGGCGAAGAGCCATTTTGCTACTGGTAACGTGGATGTCTCCTATATTTCCGGTAACAGATACCAGCTCTGAGTGGGGGGCTTGCTTTTTGTGGGGCAGCACGGTGGCGCAGTGGATAGCACAGCAGCCTTGCAGCGCTGGAGTCCTGGGTTCAAGCCCCACTAGGGACAACATGCATTCCACAATTTTTGTGCACATGATGCGTTTTTTTCCGTGAAAAAAACGCAGCATGTTCATTAATTTTGCGGATATTTTCTGGATTTCCCACTATATTAATGCATTGGGAACCTCCGGAAAAATCAGCAAAAAAACGCACCAAAACGCGGTAAAAACGCGAGAAAAACGCATGCTGATTTCTTGCAGAAATTGTCCGGTTTTGTGCAGGAAATTTCTGCAAGAAATCCTGAACGTGTGCACATAGCCTAGGGTCACATTTATCTGGCGCTCTGCCCTGAGCACTTACTTTTGGGTTTCAATCCAAATCTCAGCGTAACGTGATAGATGAAACCCTCGAGAGATCCAGTTACTATAATGAGGCCGCAGAGTTACTTTCGACTCCGTCTGGCCTCTCTTCAGCGGTGTCCTTTTCACAAGTGCACAAAACTGTGGTCGACCAAGCTTTTATACTCGCCTAAAAAGACGGACACCGCCAGATCACAGGTCCTTTGGTGTCCATAGTGCCTCCATCTGCCTCATTAAAGAGAATCTTCCGCTGGGGGTTCCATCTGAATCATGTATTTCAGAGATTTACATGGAAAACCCAGTGCAAGCGCAGGATAAATGTGCGCAGAGCATTACTGCGATCTTTGGGAGACAAAATGAAAAAATTAACAGCAGGTGAAGAATTGGTTTTATTTATATTTTACACTGTTCCTTGTGCGGTATAAGTGATTTGGTGACTTTATTCTTCGGGTTGGTGTGATAACGGCGACACAAGATTTATTTTGGGTTTTTATGTTTGGTTGCTGTCACACTAAAAGACGTTTTTTATTGAAAAAAAAAAGGTTTTGCATCCTCATATTTAGCTAGCTATAACTTTTCCATAGTTCGTCCAATGGAGTCACGCGATGGCTTGTTTTTTGTGGGATGATTTGAAGTAGAGCTGACCACCCACAGCCGATCGCTGCGGCGCGTAGAGTCAGCCTGCGTGACCAATGCGCTGTACATATACTTCTCTTTGCAGGAACGCAGCTCCCGCAGAGCAGCATATGTACGGTGCATGTCGGAAGAAGTTACGTCATAGGTACTCGCTCCTTTATCCCACTAGATCCAATATTAACACAGTCATAAGCACCAGCTACATTATCCCACTTGATTCAATAGTAACACTCTCATAGTGACCCTGTCCTTTTATCCCACAAGATCCAATAGTAACACTCTCATAGGGACCAGCTCCTTTATCTAACTAGATCCAATATGAACACACTCAGGGGGACTCGCGCCTTTATCCTACTAGACCCAGTATAAACACTCTCATAGGGACCAGCTCCTTTAGTCTACTAGATCCAGTATGAACACACTCATAGGGACGTGATCCTTTATCCCACAAGAAGCAGTATTAACATACTCATAGGGACCTGCTGCTTTATCCCACTAGATCCAATATTAACACACTCATAGGGACCTGCTCCTTAATCCCACTAGATCCAATATTAACACACTCATAGGGACCTGCTCCTTAATCCCACTAGATCCAATATTAACACACTCATAGGGACCTGCTCCTTAATCCCACTAGCTCCAGTAATTATTATTTATTATTAAAGCATCATTTATTCTATGATGCTTTACATGTGAGGAGGGGTATACATAATAAAAACAAGTACAGTAATCTTAACCCCTTAGTGACAGAGCCAATTTGGTACTTAATGACCAGGCCAATTTTTGCAATTCTGACCACTGTCACTTTATGAGGTTATAACTCTGGAACACTTCAACGGATCCCGCTGATTCTGAGATTGTTTTTTCGTGACATATTGTACTTCATGTTAGTGGTAACATATCTTCGATATTACTTGCGATTATTTATGAAAAAAACAGAAATATGGCGAAAATTTTTAAAATTTTGCAATTTTCAAACTTTGTATTTTTATGCCCTTAAATCAGAGAGATATGTCACGAAAAATAGTTAATAAATAACATTTCCCACATGTCTACTTTACATCAGCACAATTTTAGAACGAAATTTTTTTTTTTGTTAGGGAGTTATAAGGGTTAAAAGTTGACCAGCAATTTACAACACCATTTTTTTTTAGGGACCACATCACACTTGAAGTCATTTTGAGGGGTCTATATGATAGAAAATAATGAAGTGTGACACCATTCTAAAAACTACACCCCTCAAGGTTCTCAAAACCACATTCAAGAAGTTTATTAACCCTTTACGTGCTTCACAGGAACTGAAACAATGTGGAAGGAAAAAATGAACATTTAACTTTTTTTTGCAAACATCTTAATTCAGAAGCATTTTTTTTATTTTCACAAGTGTAAAAACAGAAATGTAGCCATAAGTTTTGTTATGCAATTTCTCCTGAATACGCCGATACCCCATATGTGGGGGTAAACCACTTTTTGGGTGCACCGCAGAACTTAGAAGTGAAGGAGAGCCGTTTTACTTTTTCAATGTAGAATTGGCTGGAATTGAGATTGGACGCCATGTCGCGTTTGGAGAGCCCCTGATGTGCCTAAACAGTAGAAATCCCCCACAAGTGACCCCATTTTGGAAACTAGACCCCCCATGGAACTTATCTAGATGTGTGGTGAGAACTTTGAATGCCCAAGTGCTTCACAGAAGTTTAGAATGCAGAGTCGTGAAAATAAAAAATATTTTTTTTTCCACAAAAAAGATATTGTAGCCCCCAAGTTTTTATTTTCACAAGGGTAACAGGAGAAATTGGACGGCAATAGTTGTTGTCCAATTTATCCCGAGTACGCTGATGCGCCATATGTGGGGGTAAACCACTGTTTGGGCGCACGGCAGAGCTCGGAAGGGAAGGAGCGCCATTTTGGAATGCAGACTTTGATAGAATGGTCTGTGGGCATTATGTTGCGATTGCAGAGCCCCTGATGTACCTAAACTGTAGTAACCCCCACAAGTGACCCCGTTTTGGAAACTAGACCCCCCAAGGAACTTATATAGATGTGTGGTGAGAACTTTGAATGCCCAAGTGCTTCACAGAAGTTTATAATGCAGAGTCATAAAAAAAGAAAAAATATTTTTCCACAAAAAAGATTTTGTAGCCCCCAAGTTTTTATTTTCACAAGGGTAACAAGAGAAATTGGACCTCAGAAGTTGTTGTCCAATTTATCCCGAGTACGCTGATGCCCCATATGTGGGGGTAACCCACTGTTTGGGCGCACGGCAGAGCTCAGAAGGGAGGGAGCACCATTTGACTTTTTGAGCGCAAAATTGGCTGTCGTGTTTGGAGACCCCCTGATGTACCTAAACAGAGGAAATCCCCCAATTCTAGCTCCAACCCTAACCCCAACACACCCCTAACCCTAATCCCAACCTGATCCATTATCCTAATCACTAACCCTAACCATAATCACAACCCTTACCCCAAAACAACCCTAATGTCAACCCTAACCATAACCCTAATCAAAACCCTAAATCCAACACACCCCTAATCCTAATCTCAACCCTAATCCCAAACCTAACCCTAATCCCAAGCGTAACCCTAATGCCAACCCTAACCCTAATACCAACCCTAATCCAAACCCTAACCCTAATCCCAACTCTAACCCTAACTTTAGCCCCAACCCTAAGGCTACTTTCACACTTGCATCGTTTGGCATCTGTCGCAATCCGTCGTTTTGAACAAGAAACGGATCCTGCAAATGTGCCCGCAGGATGCGTTTTTTGCCCATAGACTTGTATTGCCGACGGATCGTGACGGATGGCCACACGTCGCGTCCGACGTGCACTGGATCAGTTGTGTTTTGGCGGACCGTCGGCACAAAAAAAACGTTCAATTAAACGTTTTTTGGTACGTCGCATCCGCCATTTCTGACCTCGCATGCGTGGCCGTAACTCCGCCCCCTCCTACCCAGGACATAGATTGGGCAGCGGATGCGTTGAAAAACTACAGCCGCTGCCCACGTTGTGCACAATTTTCACAACGTGCGTCGGTATGTCGGGCCGACGCATTGCGACAGCCCCGTACCGACGTAAGTGTGAAAGAAGCCTAACCCTAAATTTAGCCCCAACCCTAACCCTAAATTTAGCCCCAACCCTAACCCTAGCCCTAACCCTAGCCCTAACCCTAGCCCTAATTTTAGCCCCAACTGCTGTTCTCCTGCCGGCCAGCAGATGGAGACAGATGACGGGCGCACTGCGCATGCGCCCGCCATTTTCTTTTGCCGGCGGCCAGGAGGAGCAGGAGGATCCAGGGACACAGATGAGTATAATAGGGTCCCCGAATCCCCCTATTTCTCTGTCCTCTGATGTGCGATCACATCAGAGGACAGAGAATTACACTTTACTTTTTTTTTTTTTGCGGTCGCCGGTAAACAGTTAATTACCGGCGATCGCAAAACAGGGGTTGGTAAAACCGACCCCGATCATGCTCTTTGGGGTCTTGGCTACCCCCGGCAGCCGAGACCCCAAAGATTCTCGCGGGGCCGGCCGGGAGCCACGAGGAGCATCGGGGGAGATAGGTAAGTATTGGGGGGCTACCTGGGACCCCTTTTCTCTGTCCTCCGATGTGCGATCACATCGGAGGACAGAGAAATTAAAAAAAATTGCGTTTTTTTTTGCGATCGCCGGTAAACGGTTAATTACCGGCGATCGCAAATGCGGGGTGGGTAAAAAAAACCCCGAATCATGTTCTCTGGGGTCTCGGCTACCCCCGGTAGCTGAGACCCCGGAGAAAATCCGACTCTGGGGGGCGCTATTTACTTTTTCCACAGCGCCGTTAATTAACGGCGCTGTGCTTTAAGTACCCTTAGCGGTCGCCGTTAAAAGGCGCATCGGCGGTCGCTAAGGGGTTAAACGATACAAGTCACAACTGGTACAGTAGGAGTGAGGACCCTGTCCGTGAGGGCTCACAATTTACAAGGGATGGGTGAGGATACAGTAGGCGAGGTTAGAGCTGGTAGTGCAGCAGTTTGGTTGATGGGTGGTTACTGCAGGTTGTAGGCTTGTTGGAACAGGTAGGTCTTCAGATTATTTTTGAAGGTTTCCATGGTAGGAGAGTCTGATATGTTGGGGTAGAGAGTTCCAGAGTAGGGGAGATGCACGGGAGAAATTTTGTATGTGATTGTGGGAAGAAGAGATAAGAGGGGAGTTCAGAAGTAGATCTTGTGAGGATCGGAGGTTGTGTGCAGGAAAGTACCGGGAGACGAGGTCACAGATGTATGGAGGAGACAGGTTGTGGATGGCTTTGTATGTCATGGTTAGGGTTTTGAACTGACGTCTTTGGGTAATGGGGAGCCAGTGCAAGGATTGATAGAGGGGACAGGCGGGGGAATACCGGGGGGACAGGTGGATTAGTCAGGCAGCAGAGTTTAGAATAGATTAGAGGGGTGCGAGTGTTAGAGGGGAGGCCACAGAGCATGAGGTTGCCGTAGTCAAAGCAGAAGATGATGAGGGCATGGACTAGGGTTTTTGCAGATTCTTGGTGTCACAATCCATGTTTGGATATGTGGCAGATCTGGTTTCCCTCTGATTAAAACCTTTTTTCCTTATTGGTCATCAGAGGTTAATGCAGTTCCCCCCCCCCAGTGGCCGCTGGTGTTATTGCATTGCATTGCTGCTGGTTCAGCTGATGCTGGTGGTGACCACTCCCATCATCCTTCATAAGGTCACCTGATGCATCAGCTGACTGTTGGTTATACAGGTCCTTCTGGAGACCAACCTGGGAGGAGAAGGAGCTTTCTGAGTGCTGCGGTTCTTCAGCCGAATTCTTATCGGGTGCCTTACTCTGCTGTGCGGTGCACTGCAGCAGAGAGAGCTAAGTGTTGTTTTCGTTTACCTTGTCTTTCTATCCTTCCCTTGGTGTTTTGTTAGTGCAGCGGCGGGACCAGTGCTCTCACCTGCCAATTCCTTACTTAGGGATAGGTGCAGGGCGAGCGAGGGTTGAGGTATACTGCTCGGCGACAGGTTGAAAGAACCTGTATAGGGATGTCAGGAAAATTAGGGCACCTCCTTAGGAGAGTGCAGGAGGTGCCTCTTTTCCAGTTTCCTATCGCAGGGCCCACCGTTGCTATTGTGTTCCCGGTGTTCCCTTGTGAGTCTCGCCGCTTTGAGACCGACCACCCGTTGGGTCGTGTCATGCTTGGACAGTCACTTCATGACTCTTGGTTTAAGAATGTACGGATCCGGGAAATATTTTTGAGTTGAAGTCTGCAAGAAGTGAAAAGGGCTTGGATATGAGGTTTGATAGAGAGATCAGTGTCAAGGATTACCCTGAGGCAGCGAACTTGTGGAACTGGGGAGAGTGGGCAGCTATTTACTTTAATGGATAGGTTCGGGGGTGGGGTGGGGGGGTGTTCACGTGAGATGGGGGAA
Source organism: Ranitomeya imitator (assembly GCF_032444005.1). NCBI lineage: Eukaryota > Metazoa > Chordata > Amphibia > Anura > Dendrobatidae > Ranitomeya > Ranitomeya imitator. Next base: position 97,425,698 of record NC_091289.1, on the reverse strand, counting down.
AGATGATGAATTCTGTTTGTCCATATTAAGTTTTAGAAATCTAGCAGAGAAGAAGGATGAAATAGCAGGCAGACATTGTAGGATTCTGGTTAGTAGGGAGGTGATATCTGGTCCAGAGATGTAGATCTGTGTCATCAGCATAGAGGTGATACTGAAAGCCGTGAGATTCTATGAGCTGACCGAGGCCAAAAATGTAGATGGAGAAGAGCAAAGGCCCTAGGACTGAACCTTGCGGGACTCCAACAGATAGGGGAGGAGGTGGTGTGCGAGTGGAAGGCGCTGAATGTCCGGTGTTATGTATGACAAGATCCAGGATAGGGCCAAGTCTGTGATGCCAAGAGATGAGAGGGTCTGTAATAATAGGGAATGGTCCACTGTGTCAAAGGCCAAGGACAGGTCTAGGACGAGGAGGACAGAGTAGAGTCACTTGGCTTTGGTGGTTAATTGGCCATTGGTGACTTTAGTTAGGGCAGTTGCAGGGGAGTGATGCGGATGAAAGCCAGATTGTAAGAGTCGAAGGGGAAGCAAGAAGAGAGGTGGGAGGACAGTTCAAGATGGACATGTTGTTCCAGTAGTTTTGAGGCATAGGGGAGAAGTGATATGGGGCGACAGCTAGATGCAGAGGATGAGTCGAGAGTAGGGTTGAGCGACTTTTACTTTTATAGGATCGGGTCGGGTTTCACGAAACCCGACTTATTCAAAAGTCGGGTCGAGTGAAATCGGCAGATCCTATAAAAAAGTCGGGGTCGGCCGAAACTCGAAACCCAATGCAGTGCATTGGGTTTCCAATGGTTCCCTGGGTCTGAAGGAGAGGAAACTCTCCTTCAGGCCCTGCGATCCATATTTAAATGTAAAATAAAGAATTAAAATAAAAAATATCGCTATACTCACCCTCGGACGCGCCCTGGTACTAACCGGGAACCTTCCTTCCTTCGAATCAGCGCTTGCAGGACCTTGCGGTGACGTCGCGGCTTGTGATTGGTCGCGCGACCGCCCATGTGACCGCTCACGCGACCAATCACAAGCCGCGACGTCACGCGGTATATACTCACCCTCGGACGCGCCCTGCTTCTTTCCGGCAGCCTTCCTTCCTAATAATCAGCGCTTGCAGGACCTTGCGGTGACGTCGCGGCTTGTGATTGGTCGCACGAGCGGTCACATGGGCGGTCGCGCGACCAATCACAAGCCGCGACGTCACCGCAAGGTCCTGCAAGCGCTGATTCGAAGGAAGAAAGGCTGCCGGTTAATACCAGGGCGCGTCAGAGGGTGAGTATAGCGATATTTTTTATTTTAATTCTTTATTTTACACTTAAATATGGATTCCGATACCGATTTCCGATATTGCAAACATATCGGAACTCGGGATCGGAATTCCGATACCAGATTCAGAAGATCGCCGACTTCATGGCCGACCCCACACAGGGGTCGGGTCGGGTTTCATGAAACCCGACTTTGCCAAAAGTCGGCGACTTCTGAAAATGGCCGACCCGTTTCGCTCAACCCTAGTCGAGAGGGGTTTTTGAGGCTAGGTGTGACTGAGACATGTTTAAATCTTTAGGGGAAAACACCGGTTATCAGTGATAGGTTGAAGAGATGGGTTAGGGTTGGGATGAAGACTATGGTGAGGTTTGGGATGAAGTGGGATGGGATCAGGTCAAGTGCACAGGTGCTATTTTATTATTCCAAGCCGAGGTGCAGTAACAGCAAACGTTTTGGTCATAAACACATGACCTTCATCAGTTACGTAAAGTGATTGCTGGTGAAGTAAGTGTTAGCTCTGTTTAACAGACTATAGTGCTAATTGCCGTTTAAGGGAAGGCACTGGTTAGAATACTCGGGTATGGGCGCAGCCCTGCTGTGGTGCTGCAGACGCGGAGTCCACCGCTTGCGCGTCTGCAGCACCACAGCAGGGCTGCGCCCATGCCTGAGTATTCTAACCAGTGCCTTCCCTACTACGGTTTTGGAACCTACCTGGGCACCTTCATATAGAGCTGTGCACACGTTTTTTGTTGATACTAAGTGCACAGGTGGTGAGATGTGATCTTGGGAGTAGAGACTCGATCTTCTGTAATGGTGGAGAAGTTGGTTTTGGAGGAGGAGGGCTAAACAGTTAGGAGAAAGGGCTCTGGGGGTTGTCGACCAAAACTGTCTCTGATGTTATCAATCTGCCTGAAAAATTAGGCAAAGTATTCGGCTGAGTGGAGAGGGAGGGGGTGCTGGGGGATGGAGGAAAGAATTGAAAGTGTTGAATAACTGTTTAGGGTTGTGAGACAGGGAGGATATGAGAGATGAGAAGTAGGTTTGTTTAGCTGCAGCGAGTGTGGCCTTGAAAGTAGTGAGGGACTGTCTGAATGTGGTGAAGTCCTCATTGGAGTGTGATCTTTTCCATCTCCACTCAGCAACCCTTCTAGCCCGTCTCAGTTCTTTGGTCAGGCTGGTGTGCCAGGGCTGTCTGTTTATTTTGCGATCTTTGGTATGTGTGAGTGGGGCACCTGATTCCAGAGCTATAGCCATTGTGGTGTTATATAGAACACACTATTAGGGACCTGCTCCTTTATCCCTCTAGATCCAGTATGAGCACACTCATAGGGATCTGCTCTGTTATCCCACTAGATCCAGTATGGGGCAGCAAGGTGGCTCAGTGGTTAGCACTGCAGTGCTGGGGTTCTGGGTTCAAATCCCACCAAGGACAACATCTGAAAGGAGTTTGTATGTTCTCCCTGTTTGTGTAGGTTTCCTCCCACATTACAAATATAGGGAATATAGATTGTGAGCCCTAATGGGGACAGCAATGCTAACGTATGTAAAACTCTGCGGAATAATAAACACGAACACTCTCCTAGGGACCCCCTCGCTATCCCACTAGGACTTATACAGGGTTGAGGACCTGATCTCTGACCACTAGGTACTAGTACCGAGTATACTCCTTGCTCGGGTGGTCTCCGAGTATTTGTTAGTGTTCAGACATCGGAGATTTAGTTTTCATCGCCACAGCTGAATGATTTACAGCTACTAGCCAGGCTGAGTACATGTGGGGGTTGCCTGGCTAATAGGGAATCCCCATAGTTATTCAAGCTGGCTACTAGCTGTAAATCCTTCAGCTGAAGCAGTGAAAACTAACTCTCCGAGCAGTCACAAATAGGGTTGAGCGAAACGGGTCGAATATTTTCAAAAGTCGCCGACTTTTGGCGAAGTCGAGTTTCATGAAACCCGATCCGACCCCTGTGCGTGGTCGGCCATGCGGTACGCGACTTTCGCGCCAAAGTCGCGTTTCAATGACGCGAAAAGCGCCATTTCTCAGCCATGAAGGTAAACGCAGAGTGTGGGCAGCGTGATGACATAGGTCCTGGTCCCCACCATCTTAGAGAAGGGCATTGCAGTGATTGGCTTGCTGTCTGCGGCGTCACAGGGGCTATAAAGGGGAGTTCCCGCCGACCGCCATGTTACTGCTGCTGATCTGAGCTTAGGGAGAGGTTGCTGCCGCTTCGTCAGAAGCAGGGATAGCGTTAGGCAGGGTCCATTAACCACAAAACCGCTTGTGCTGTAGCGATTTCCACTCCCCAACACCACCTTCGGTGTGCAGGGACAGTGGAAGCTCCTTTTTTTTTTTTTTTCCTCAGCGCTGTAGCTCATTGGGCTGCCCTAGAAGGCTCCCTGATAGCTGCATTGCTGTGTGTACGCCGCTGTGCAAACCAACTGCTTTTTTCAAAGCACAAATCCTCTTGTTCCTTCCTTTCTGCACAGCTATCTTGTTTGTTTGTCCACACTTTTTATTTAATTTGTGCATCAGTCCACTCCTTATTGCTGCCTGCCATACCTGGCTGAGATTACTGCAGGGAGATAGTAATTGAAGGACAGTTCCTTTTTTTTTTTTGTGGGAGATTAAGATTGACATTTCTGCTAGAGTGCCATCTCTGTCTGTGTCATCTCTCACTCAGTGGGCCATAGAAAGCCTATTTATTTTTTTGCTTGATTTGGGTTCCAAAATCTACCAGAAAAAATCACAACATCAATCAGTGGGAGAAAAATATTGGCCTCAGGGCTTGTGTGCCACTCCTTACTCCTGTGTGTGCCATCTCTCACTCAGTGGGCCATAGAAAGCCTATTAATTTTTTTGCTTGATTTGGGTTCTAAATTCTACCTGAAAAAATCAATAAATCAATCAGTGGGAGATTAATATTGGCCTCTGGGCTTGTGTGCCAGTCCTGAGCGTGCCATCTCTCTCACAAATAGTGGGCCATAGAAAGCCTATTTATTTTTTTGCTTGATTTGGGTTCCAAAATCTACCAAAAAAAATCACTAAATCAATCAGTGGGAGATTAATATTGGCCTCTGGGCTTGTGTGCCACTCCTGACTCCTGTGAGCGTCATCTGTCACTCAGTGGGCCCTAGAAAGCCTATTTTTTGTTTTATTTGTTTTCTAAATTCTCCCTGAAAAAATCATTTTATTTTCTTTGGTTTCTAAATTATTCCTGAAAAAAATCATTTTTTTTGTTTTTTTTTTTCTCTAAAGTCTCCCTGAAAAAAAAAAAAAAAAAAAAAATCTGTGGGAGATTCATATTGCCCCTTCTGCTTGTGTGCCAGTCTTGACTCCTGGGTGTGCCATCTCTCTCTCTCTCCCCAATTGTGGGCCATAGAAAGCCTATTAATTTTTTTGCTTGATTTGGGTTCCAAAATCTACCAAAAAAAAAAACTAAATCAATCAGTGGGAGATTAATATTGGCCTCTGGGCTTGTGTGCCACTCCTGACTCCTGTGTGCGTCATCTGTCACTCAGTGGGCCCTAGAAAGCCTATTTTTTGTTTTATTTATTTTCTAAATTCTCCCTGAAACAATCATTTTATTTTCTTTGGTTTCTAAATTATTCCTGAAAAAAATCATTTTTTTTGTATTTTTTTTTCTCTCAAGTCTCCCTGAAAAAAAAAAAAAAAAAAAATCTGTGGGAGATTCATATTGCCCCTTCTGCTTGTGTGCCAGTCTTGACTCCTGGGTGTGCCATCTCTCTCTCTCTCCCCAATTGTGGGCCATAGAAAGCCTATTAATTTTTTTGCTTGATTTGGGTTCCAAAATCTACCAAAAAAAATAACTAAATCAATCGGTGGGAGATTAATATTGGCCTCTGGGCTTGTGTGCCACTCCTGACTCCTGTGTGCGTCCTCTCTCACTCAGTGGGCCCTACAAAGCCTTTTTTTTTTTTTTTTTCCTAAATTCTCCCTGAAACAATCATTTCATTTTATTTGTTTTATAAATTCTTCTGTAAAAAATAATTTTTTTTTTTATTTTTTTTTTTTTCTGAAGTCTCCCTTTTAAAAAAAACAAACACAAATCAGTGGGAGATAAATATTTACATTTGCGCTTCAGTGACAGTCCTGCGTGTGTGCCATCTCATTTGTTGCCAACAACAACAGAGTGTGTAACATTGTGGCTGATTTTCGTTGTGGTCTCACCCACCTGTAAAGGGGTAGCTAAATCATACTGAAGTTATAGCTCACCGTGTAAGTTGTGTGACAGCAACAAATACCGTTCGTTTGATAACGTTTTTAAAACAATGAGGAAGTCTGGTGGAAGAGGTCGTGGCCGGGGGCGTTCATTGTCAGCTGGTAATGAGGGTAGTGGTAGTGGTGGAGCATCAGGTGGTCGTGGGAAAAAAAATATTGCACCTAAGTCTGGAGCTGTGGAGCCAGGTTCGTCGTCTGGCTACACAAGGCCTCGAACCCTCCCTTTTCTGGGAGTAGGAAAACCGCTTTTAAAGCCGGAGCATCAAGAGCAAGTTTTGGCTTATCTTGCTGACTCAGCCTCTAGCTCTTTTGCCTCCTCTCGTGAAACTGGTAAAAGTAAAAGCAGCGCGTCGTTAGTGGATGTTCACGGTCAGGGACAAGTCGCTTCCTTGTCCTCTTCAGCAAAAACAACAACAGAGAAGAATGCAGCAGGCGACACAACGGGTTACTCCATGGAGCTCTTTACACATACCGTCCCTGGCTTAGAAAGTGAAGCAGTTAACAGTCCATGCCCATTACAAGTTGAATCTGACATGGAGTGCACTGATGCACAGCCACAGCCAGACTACTATGCTGGTCCTTTGACTCAGACCACAACATTGCCCTCGCAGGGTGCTGATCAAGAATCAAACCCTGATGAGACTATGTTGCCCCATCACGAACGCTATACCACCGACCGACACGGTGACACAGACGAAGTTGCACACGAGCTACAAGAAGAGGTAATAGATGACCCAGTTCTTGACCCCGATTGGCAGCCATTGGGGGAACAGGGTGCAGGCGGCAGCAGTTCTGAAGCGGAGGAGGAGGGGCCGCAGCAGGCATCAACATCGCAACAGGTTCCATCTGCCGGGCCCGTATCTTGGCCAAAACGCGTGGCAAAGTCAAAACCTGTTGGAGGACAGCGTGGCCATCCGGTTAAAGCTCAGTCTGCAATGCCTGAAAAGGTATCCAATGCTAGAAAGAGTGCAGTCTGGCATTTTTTTAAACAACATCCAATTGATCAGCACAAAGTAATCTGTCAAAAATGTTCAACTACCTTAAGCAGAGGGCAGAATCTGAAAAGTCTCAATACAAGTTGCATGCATAGACATTTAACCACCATGCATTTGCAAGCTTGGACTAATTACCAAACGTCCCTTAAGGTTGTAGCACCATCGGCCAATGAAGCTACTCATCAACGCAACATCCCTTCCGGCAGTGTAGGGCCACCATTTTCTGCACCACCTGCAGTATCTGTGCAGGTTTCTTTGCCAGGCCAAAGCAGTCAGTGTCAGGGAATCTCCAGTTTCGTAGTAGGAAACACTGCATCTAGGGCACCGGCGGCAACAATACCATCTCCCACCGTCTCTCAGTCTGCCATGTCCACCGGCACCCCCGCTAGTTCCACGATCTCCAGCTCTCCAGTCCAGCTCACCCTACATGAGACTATGGTTAGAAAAAGGAAGTACTTAGCCTCGCATCCGCGTACACAGGGTTTGAACGCCCACATAGCTAGACTAATCTTGTTAGAGATGATGCCCTACCGGTTAGTTGAAAGCGAAGCTTTCAAAGACCTGATGGACTACGCTGTACCACGCTACGAGCTACCCAGTCGACACTTTTTTTCCAGAAAAGCCATCCCAGCCCTCCACCAGCATGTTAAAGAGCGCATCGTCCATGCACTCAGGCAATCTGTGAGCACAAAGGTGCACCTGACAACAGATGCATGGACCAGTAGGCATGGCCAGGGACGTTACGTGTCCATCACGGCACACTGGGTAAATGTGGTGGATTCAGGGTCCACAGGGGACAGCAAGTTTGGGACAGTTCTGCCTAGCCCACGGTCTAGGAAACAGTTGGCTGTAGCCGTTCGCACCCCCTCCTCCTCCTCCTCCTCGTCCTCCTGCAGAAGCGAGAGCTCGTCCACAGACCGCAGTCGCACAACCACTCCATCCGCAGCTGCCACTGTTGCACACCAGGTCTCCCATTATGGGGCAGCTACTGGCAAACGTCAGCAGGCTGTATTGGCTATGAAGTGTTTGGGCGACAACAGACACACCGCGGAAGTTCTGTCCGAGTTCTTGCAGCAAGAAACGCAGTCGTGGCTGGGCACTGTAGATCTTGAGGCAGGCAAGGTAGTGAGTGATAACGGAAGGAATTTCATGGCTGCCATCTCCCTTTCCCAACTGAAACACATTCCTTGCCTGGCTCACACCTTAAACCTGGTGGTGCAGTGCTTCCTGAAAAGTTATCCGGGGTTATCCGACCTGCTCCTCAAAGTGCGTGGACTTTGCGCACATATCCGCCGTTCGCCTGTACACTCCAGCCGTATGCAGACCTATCAGCGTTCTTTGAACCTTCCCCAGCATCGCCTAATCATAGACGTTGTTACAAGGTGGAACTCAACACTGCACATGCTTCAGAGACTGTGCGAACAGAGGCGGGCTGTTATGTTTTTGTGGGAGGATACACATACACGGGCAGGCAGTAGGATGGCAGACATGGAGTTGTCAGGTGTGCAGTGGTCGAAGATTCAAGACATGTGTCAAGTCCTTCAGTGTTTTGAGGAATGCACACGGCTGGTTAGTGCAGACAACGCCATAATAAGCATGAGCATCCCCCTAATGTGTCTGCTGATGCAAAGTTTGACGCACATAAAGGATCAGGCGTCTGCACCAGAGGAAGAGGAAAGCCTTGATGACAGTCAGCCATTGTCTGGTCAGGGCAGTGTACAGAACGAGGTAGCGGGCGAAGAGGAGGTGGAGGATGAGGAGGATGATGGGGATGAGTATATTTTTAATGAGGAAGCTTTCCCGGGGTCATTGGAAATTGGTGGCGTGGCAAGGGCGGGTTCTGGTTTTTTGAGGGACACAAGTGACGTAGATTTGCCTGCAACTGCCCCTCAACCAAGCACAACCGCAGATTTGACAACTGGAACTTTGGGCCACATGGCGGATTATGCCTTGCGTATCCTCAAAAGGGACACACGCATTACAAAAATGATGAACGATGACGATTACTGGTTGGCCTGCCTCCTTGATCCTCGCTATAAAGGCAAATTGCAAAATATTATGCCACATGAGAACTTGGAACTAATATTAGCAACAAAACAATCAACTCTTGTTGACCGTTTGCTTCTGGCATTCCCTGCACACAGCGCCCATGATCGTTCTCACACGAGCTCCAGGGACCAGCAGACCAGAGGTGTTAGAGGGGCAGAAATCAGAAGTGGCGTTGGCCAGAGGGGTTTTCTGACCAGGTTGTGGAGTGATTTTGCTATGACCGCAGACAGGACAGGTACTGCAGCATCAATTCAAAGTGACAGGAGACAACATTTGTCCAGTATGGTTACAAACTATTTTTCATCCCTTATCGACGTTCTCCCTCAACCGTCATTCCCATTTGATTACTGGGCATCCAAATTAGACACCTGGCCAGAATTGGCAGAATATGCATTGCAGGAGCTTGCTTGCCCGGCAGCTAGTGTCCTATCAGAAAGAGTATTCAGTGCTGCAGGTTCAATACTAACTGAAAAAAGGACTTGTCTGGCTACCCAAAATGTAGATGATCTAACCTTCATTAAAATGAACCACAACTGGATTTCGAAATCTTTTGCCCCACCTTGCCCGGCTGACACCTAAATTTCCTATGAAAAGGTCTTGCCTGTGGACTCTTCTGAATGACTTTTCCAATCTCGTAATTTTCTGCACCTGATTGTCCAGCATACGACATGTTTACTCCTAACAAAATGGCCAAACTCCCCACACGGGGCCGTGGTATCGCCACTTTGCGCCAGCACCCGTGAGAGTGCTGTTTGTCTGAAGAGGTGGGTGTGCCCGCTTTTGGTCGACGACACTGCCACTGGGTCCCTCATAGTACAATAAAGTGTCTCTGGCGGTGGTGGTGCGCACCCAACGTCAGACACACCATTGTAATATGAGGGGCCCTGGGCCTGTACCGCCGGCCACAAGACAGTTCCCCCCCCCCCAGCTCAAACAGTGCTCTACCACTAGCAAAATTATCTCTCACAGCTTCACCAATGTTTAGTCTATGCGCTGACATCCTTCAATGCCTGGCACTGACAATACCATTGTTTTGACATTTTTGTTATGTTAGGCCTTCGAAGCCTGTCTGCGGTCCGTTCTTTCTACAACTACTACACTGACCAGGCCACTGCTGGCCGTGTTCCCCTGGAACCAATTTAAACTTGCCTACAGCCAGCCCAATTTTGTTATGTTAGGCCTTCTTAGCCTGTCTGCCGTCACTCCTTCCACTAGACTTCCACTGACCAGACCACTGTTGCCCGTGTACCCCTGGAACCAATTTTAAATTGCCAACAGCCAAATGTTATTATGTTAGGCCTTTGATGCCTGTCTGCCGTCACTCCTTCCACTAGACTTCCACTGACCAGACCACTGTTGCCCGTGTACCCCTGGAACCAATTTTAAATTGCCAACAGCCCAATGTTATGATGTTAGGCCTTTGATGCCTGTCTGCCGTCACTCCTTCCACTAGGCCTCCACTGACCTGTCTACTGCTGCCCGTGTTCCCATGGAACCAATTGTAAATTGCCTACAGCCAGCCCATTTTATTACGTTAGGCCTTCGAAGCCTGTCTGCGGTCCCTCCTTGCACTAGGCCTCCACTTACCTGTCTACTGCTGCCCGTGTTCCCCTGGAACCAATTTTAAATTGCCTACAGCCAGCCCATTTTATTATGTTAGGGCTTCGAAGCCTGTCTGCGGTCCCTCCTTCCACTAGGCCTCCACTGACCTGTCTACTGCTGCCCGTGTTCCCCTGGAACCAATTTTAAACTGCCTACAGGCAGCCCAATTTATTATGTTAGGCCTTCGAAGCCTGTCTGCAGTCCCTCCTTCCACTAGGCCTCCACTTACCTGTCTACTGCTGCCCGTGTTCCCCTGGAACCAATTTTAAATTGCCTACAGCCAGCCCATTTTATTATGTTAGGCCTTCGAAGCCTGTCTGCGGTCCCTCCTTCCACTAGGCCTCCACTGACATGTCTACTGCTGCCCGTGTTCCCCTGGAACCAATTTTAAATTGCCTACAGCCAGCCCATTTTATTATGTTAGGCCTTCGAAGCCTGTCTGCGGTCCCTCCTTCCACTAGGCCTCCACTTACCTGTCTACTGCTGCCCGTGTTCCCCTGGAACCAATTTTAAATTGCCTACAGGCAGCCCAATTTATTATGTTAGGGCTTCGAAGCCTGTCTGCGGTCCCTCCTTCCACTAGGCCTCCACTGACCTGTCTACTGCTGCCCGTGTACCCCTTGAACCAACATCATAAAAAAAAAAAAAAAGGATTTTGCTTATAAAAAAGAAAATACTGGTGAGATATCAAATGCAGACATTTTAACATTAAAAACAAACACACAACTAAAATCTGGTACAGTACTAAAAATGGCCACCAGCTACAATTACTTTATCCTGCAAGTATTTAACTGAAAGGTTTTTTGAATTTTAAACACAGATATGGCATCCACCGAGTGTTGTCCTGTCGCGTCTTCTTTATATTATTGCCGAGAAGATGCAAAACAATGAAAATAATAAAATCATTAATTACCAAAATAATAGAGAAAGTCAACACCACATTGCAAATAAACATTCATTCCAAATAAAGAAGCAGGGCGCGTCCGAGGGTGAGTATATACCTAATAAGAATATAATCACCCTCGGACGCGCAATGCTTATTTCCAACAGCCTTCCTTCCTAAGAATCAGCCCTTCCGTGGTGTAGAGAGACGTTGTGTTACACTTCAAGGTGTTCCCCAGGTTGCCTTTCCTGAGCTTCGATCTTCCGGCTCTCGTTTAGTAGTTGTTGGAAACTACGCTGCATTAGGCCTTCAAATTGGGTATGGGGTGTAGAGAGAGGGTGTGTTACACTCCAAGGTGTTCCCCAGGTTGCCTTTCCTGAGCTTCGATCTTCCGGCTCTCGTTTAGTAGTTCTTGGAAACTACACTGCATTAGGCCTTCAAATTGGGTATGGGGTGTAGAGAGAGGGTGTGTTACACTCCAAGGTGTTCCCCAGGTTGCCTTTCCTGAGCTTCGATCTTCCGGCTCTCGTTTAGTAGTTGTTGGAAACTACGCTGCATTAGGCCTTCAAATTGGGTATGGGGTGTAGAGAGAGGGTGTGTTACACTCCAAGGTGTTCCCCAGGTTGCCTTTCCTGAGCTTCGATCTTCCGGCTCTCGTTTAGTAGTTCTTGGAAACTACACTGCATTAGGCCTTCAAATTGGGTATGGGGTGTAGAGAGAGGGTGTGTTACACTCCAAGGTGTTCCCCAGGTTGCCTTTCCTGAGCTTCGATCTTCATGCTCTCGTTTAGTAGTTGTCGGAAACTACGCTGCATTAGGCCTACAAATTGGGTATGGGGTGTAGAGAGAGGGTTTGTTACACTCCAAGGTGTTCCCCAGGTTGCCTTTCCTGAGCTTCGATCTTCCGGCTCTCGTTTAGTAGTTGTTGGAAACTACGCTGCATTAGGCCTTCAAATTGGGTATGGGGTGTAGAGAGAGGGTGTGTTACACTCCAAGGTGTTCCCCAGGTTGCCTTTCCTGAGCTTCGATCTTCCGGCTCTCGTTTAGTAGTTCTTGGAAACTACACTGCATTAGGCCTTCAAATTGGGTATGGGGTGTAGAGAGAGGGTGTGTTACACTCCAAGGTGTTCCCCAGGTTGCCTTTCCTGAGCTTCGATCTTCCGGCTCTCGTTTAGTAGTTCTTGGAAACTACACTGCATTAGGCCTACAAATTGGGTATGGGGTGGAGAGAGATGGTGTGTTACACTCCAAGGTGTTCCCCAGGTTTCCTTGCCATTGCTTCGGTCTTCCGACTCTCGTTTAGTAGTTGTAGAAAAGTACACTGCATTAGGCCTACAAAATGGGTATGGGGTGGAGAGAGATGGTGTGTTACACTCCAAGGTGTTCCCCAGGTTGCCTTTCCTGAGCTTCTATCTTCAGGCTCTCATTAAATTGTGGTTAAATGGAACAACTGCATTTGGCGTACTAGTTGGTTTGGGGCCTACTATCGGTGTCTGCCACTCCTTGCTGTTCTCCTGGTTTCCTGTCCTGAAATTCCATTTTCAGGCTCTCGTTAAGTAGTTGTTAATGTTAGACTGCATTTGGCCTACTAGTTGGGTTGGGGCCTACTATCGGTGTCTGCCACTCCTTGCTGTTCTCCTCCACTGAACAAAGCTGTGCCGCCTGTTTACTACGGTTGCCAATTTTGAACTGCATTTCGACTACTTACTGATTTGGCCCTACTCTCTGTGTCAGCCTCTCATTCCAGTTGTCCTCCACTGCAATGCCCCCTGGTTATTCCTGTGTTACCAGAGGCGTAGCTAGAGCTTTTGCCGCCCGGGGCTGTTCCCGAGTTTGGCGCCCCCCCCCCCCCCCCGGCTCAATACACACAAAGGTTACCAAAAACGGTTTTCCTGTTTTGTAGAACTTAAACTGGGCCTAATGGTGTCACCCCCACATGCCACACCTGTGACTTAATACCACCACACCATGACCAGGCCACATAGTGACCGAATAATACTACATACAAGGGACAAATACCACAAAACCATTTCCAGACCACATATTACCACCACATAGTGACTGAATACTACAATACTGATCAGTAATAAAAAAAACCCCACAATACTATCACCATAAGTGCCAGTATTCACAGGAGATCTGTACTTAGTATGCAGTGTCTGTGTAGAGGTAATACAGAGATCACTGGTGACATTATACACAGGACCTCTATATAGTATACAGTGTATAGTGTCAGTGTATAGATAACACTGACTCACCAGTGACGTCTCGAGGTGAAGTCCTTCATCTTTCATCCAGCACAGACCGCCATCATTCCTTCCAGCCAGGACTCGTTTCTGCAGGAAATAACACAGTTATCTCGAGCTCCGCTTGCAGAACACATTACTTAATTTTTCACAACTTCTACATTACATCACATGAAGAAAGAAAGGTGATATAGTGTCACTCTGCACAGTAACAGGACCGCCCCCCCATTTAAAACAGTATACTCAAAAAATAAAATAAATACATCACTGCAGTAATAATATCCCTTAATTAGCCCCTATGGTAATAATATTCCCCACCCTGGCCCCGTTTCTCATTCCTGGCTCCAGCCATATGTTCTCGCATCCTGCCCTCATGAGTATCCATTCTACCCCATATGATCTCCACATCCTGCCCCACCAGCCTCCATCGTATCCGTCCTGCCCCATGATCCAATCCTGCCCCGTGTCTCCAATCATGCCCCGTATCTACATTCTGCCCATGCCTCAAGTCCTGCCCCCAGTGTGTCCAGCATATTACCCCCATGTTGTCCAGCAATCTGCCCCAGTGTGTCCAGCATATTACCCCCATGTTGTCCAGCAATCTGCCCCAGTGTGTCCAGCATATTACCCCCAGTGTGTCCAGCAATCTGCCCCAGTATGTCCAGCACTGCCCCCAGTGTGTCCAGCAATCTGCCCCAGTGTCCAGCCTTTCCCCAGTGTGTCCAGCAGTCTGCCCCAGTGTGTCCAGCATATTACCCCCAGTGTCCAGCATTGCCCCAGTGTGTCCAGCATATTACCCCCAGTGTGTCCAGCAATCTGCCCCAGTGTCCAGCATTGCCCCAGTGTGTCCAGAAGTCTGCCCCAGGGTCTCCAGCATTGCCTCAATGTGTCCAGAAATCTGCCCCAGGGTCTCCAGTATTGCCCCAGTGTGTCCAGCAATCTGCCCCATGGTCTCCTGTATTGCCCCAGTGTGTCCAGCATTCTGCCCCATGGTCTCCAGTATTGCCCCGGTGTATCCAGCAATCTGCCCCATGGTCTCCTGTATTGCCCCAGTGTGTCCAGCATTCTGCCCCATGGTCTCCAGTATTGCCCCGGTGTGTCCAGCAATCTGCCCCATGGTCTCCAGTATTGCCCCAGTATGTCCAGAAGTCTGCCCAGGGTCTCCAGCATTGCCTCAATGTGTCCTGAAATCTGCCCCATGGTCTCCAGTATTCAGTGTGTCCAGCAATCTGCCCCATAGTCTCCTGTATTGCCCCAGTGTGTCCAGCATTCTGCCCCATGGTCTCCAGTATTTCCCCAGTGTGTCCAGCATTCTGCCCCATGGTCTCCAGTATTGCCCCAGTGTGTCCAGCAATCTGCCCCATGGTCTCCTGTATTGCCCCAGTGTGTCCAGCATTCTGCCACATGGTCTCCTGTATTGTCCCAGTGTGTCCAGCATTCTGCCCCATGGTCTCCAGTATTGCCCCAGTGTGTCCAGCAATCTGCCCCATGGTCTCCAGTATTGCCCCGGTGTATCCAGCAATCTGCCCCATGGTCTCCTGTATTGCCCCAGTGTGTCCAGCATTCTGCCCCATGGTCTCCAGTATTGCCCCGGTGTGTCCAGCAATCTGCCCCATGGTCTCCAGTATTGCCCCAGTATGTCCAGAAGTCTGCCCAGGGTCTCCAGCATTGCCTCAATGTGTCCTGAAATCTGCCCCATGGTCTCCAGTATTCAGTGTGTCCAGCAATCTGCCCCATAGTCTCCTGTATTGCCCCAGTGTGTCCAGCATTCTGCCCCATGGTCTCCAGTATTTCCCCAGTGTGTCCAGCATTCTGCCCCATGGTCTCCAGTATTGCCCCAGTGTGTCCAGCAATCTGCCCCATGGTCTCCTGTATTGCCCCAGTGTGTCCAGCATTCTGCCACATGGTCTCCTGTATTGCCCCAGTGTGTCCAGCATTCTGCCCCATGGTCTCCAGTATTGCCCCAGTGTGTCCAGCAATCTGCCCCATGGTCTCCTGTATTGCCCCAGTGTGTCCAGCAATCTGCCCCATGGTCTCCTGTATTGCCCCAGTGTGTCCAGCATTCTGCCACATGGTCTCCTGTATTGCCCCAGTGTGTCCAGCAATCTGCCCCATGGTCTCCTGTATTGCCCCAGTGTGTCCAGCAATCTGCCCCATGGTCTCCTGTATTGCCCCAGTGTGTCCAGCATTCTGCCCCATGGTCTCCAGTATTGCCCCAGTGTGTCCAGCAATCTGCCCCATGGTCTCCTGTATTGCCCCAGTGTGTCCAGCAATCTGCCCCATGGTCTCCTGTATTGCCCCAGTGTGTCCAGCATTCTGCCACATGGTCTCCTGTATTGCCCCAGTGTGTCCAGCAATCTGCCCCATGGTCTCCAGTATTGCCCCAGTGTGTCCAGCAATCTGCCCCATAGTCTCCTGTATTGCCCCAGTGTGTCCAGCAATCTGCCCCATGGTCTCCTGTATTGCCCCAGTGTGTCCAGCAATCTGCCCCATAGTCTCCTGTACTGCCCCAGTGTGTCCAGCATTCTGCCCCATGGTCTCCAGTACTGCCCCAGTGTGTCCAGCAATCTGCCCCATGGTCTCCAGTATTGCCCCAGTGTGTCCAGCATTGCCCCAGCCCCAGACAGTCAGACATAAAGCAAAAAAAAAAAAGTAAAATCCTCACCTCTCCCGTTCCTAGCGCAGGTCCGGTGCAGCCAGTCAGCGTCTCTCCGGCTCTGCGACGCTCAGGACAGAGAGGCAGAGCGGCGCGCACAGTAGTGACGTCATCGCGCCCTCTGCTCTGAGACGTCGCAGAGTCAGAGGACGCTGCAGCTGCCGGCGCCGCAGGAACCAGGAGAGGTGAGTATAGAGCGGGGGGCGGGGGCGGGACCCGGGGGTGGGGGGAGCTGGCCCTGGTCGTGGCGGCGGACGGCGCCGCCCGAAGATTTAAAGGGGCGTCTTTTTTTTTTTTTTTTCTTCTCCTGCAGCGCCGGCCGCCCCCCGCATTGTGCCGCCCGGGGCGGACCACCCCCCCCGCACCCCCCTTCCTACGCCACTGTGTGTTACCAATTTTGAACTGCATTTAGCCCACTTTATTCTTTGGGCCTATATCTGTGTTTCCACTTCATCGTGCCCATTGCCCAGCCAGTGATAGATGAGTCTGCTGGTACATTGACCCATAACGCAACATTCCCCGTGCACGCTACACAACAACATTGTGACCCTGCTGAAAGTCAGGTTGCTCTTCCCGCATACCATACCACCTTACACGGGGACAAAGAGGAAGGTGCAGATGAAAGTGCAGGTTCCTTCATCAGGTGGGGGGAGGAATACTAGTTGGCGACGTCACTGGCACAGGGCCTCTCATAGTACGCAAAAGTGCTGCTGCCGGTGGGAGGCGCCCCCGCCGTGCAAACACACCGCTGTACTTTGAGGGGCCCTGTGCCACTGCCAATGCCAACGAGTGGGCCCCCCCCTGCTTGCTCAGGATCACAGCACTTGCAAAGTTGAAATACTTACCTCTCCCTGCTCCACTGCCGTGACGTGGTCCAGATTTCCTGGGCCCACTAATTACTTGAACCAGCCCTACCCCCCACAACTTTAGCCAAATGACTCCCAATTTCAAATGCCTTCCAATTATTATAAGGTAAATTACGCTTGACAAGCTTCATTAAGAAGAATGGATGGTTTTGACATTAAAATGGGCACTCTAGGTGTTTTCCTGGCCCCCACTCACTGCCGACTATGCTGCCCCATTGACTTGCATTGGGTTTCGTGTTTCGGTCGATCCCGACTTTACGTCATAATCGGCCGATTTCACTCGACCCGACTTTTGAGATAGTCGGGTTTCGCGAAACCCGGCTCGACTCTAAAAAGGTCAAGGTCGCTCAACTCTAGTCACAAATACTCAGAGGTCACCCGAGTGTACTCGGAAAGGCGTACACTCGCTCATCACTGCTAGGTACCAGATCCTCTAGGTTGTGGCTTCACTGTAGTGCGCAGGCTAAATCCTAGTGGACTAAAGGGAAATGGCCAACGCTATAAAAGAAAGCGGAGCCCTGGCGGACACCCGGACTAACCATACACTACGCAGGCGCCGCGCTCCGGCCACAAGTGTGACAGCGAGGACAGAGCCCCGGATATGTGATGTGTGACTGACGGACAAACTCTCCGGTTCTCGCCATTTCCACACGTCACCCTCATTCCTGTACAGAGCGTATCACTCCCGACTTCACGATGCTGAAGTTGGTTTCTTATTCGTTCAGTTTCTTATTCGGGCTGAAGTTGGTTTCTTATTCAGCAGTTTCTTATTCGGCTATTTTTTATTTTCTGTTTTTTTTCAGGTTTTGGTATAAAAATAAACCATTCTGAGTATATAATAATATGCGGTCATGTGTCCTTTTGTGAATACACTTAAAAACAGATACAAAATTTAGAAGGCTGGCACAAAAATGGGCATCAAAGTGGGCACTGAGGTATGGTATTGAAGGGGTTAAATGCCTTTGTGCCACTGATTTAACACCTGATTTACATATTTACTGATGCCCCACATGAAATGCATGTCACTCCAGCCTGGCACAAATGGGTTCTGGGCATCAAAACTGGCATCAAAGTGGGCAGAGAACCAATTTTCACACATGCGAATAAGTAACAGCTATTTTTAAGGGGTTAAATGCCTTTGTGCCACTAATCTAACACCTGATTAACATACCTAATGATGCCCCACATGAAATGCATGTCACTCCAGCCTGGCACAAATGGGTTCTGGGCATCAGAACTGGCATCAAAGTGGGCAAATCACCCATTTTCACAGATTTGAATAAGTAACAGCTATTTTTAAGGGGTTAAATGCCTTTGTGCCACTAATCTAACACCTGATTTACATACCTAGTAATGCCCCACATCAAAGTCAAATCACTCCAGCCTGGCACAAATGGGTTCTGGGCATCAGAACTGGCATCGAAGGGGGCAAATCGCCCATTTTCACAGATTTGAATAAGTAACAGCTATTTTTAAGGGGTTAAATGCCTTTGTGCCACTGATTTAACACCTGATTTACATACCTACTGATGCCCCTCATTAAATGCATGTCAATCCAGCCTGGCACAAATGGGGTTTGGGCATGAAAACTGGCATCAAAGTACTCAAATCACCCATTTTCATAGATTTGAATAAGTAACAGCAATTTTTAAGGGGTTAAATGCCTTTGTGCCACTGATATAACACCTGATTTACATACCTACTGATGCCCCACATGAAATCCATGTCAATACAGCCTGGCACAAATGGGTTCTGGGCATCAGAACTGGCATCAAAGTGGGCAAATTGCACATTTTCACAGATTTGAATAAGTAACAGCTATTTTTAAGGGGTTAAATGCCTTTGTGCCACTAATCTAACACCTGATTTACATACCTACTGATGCCCCACATGAAATCCATGTCACTGCAGCCTGGCACAAATGGGTTCTGGGCATCAAAACTGGCATCAAAGGGGGCAAATCACCCATTTTCATAGATTTGAATAAGTAACAGCTATTTTTGAGGGGTTAAATGCCTTTGTGCCACTGATCTAAAACCTGATTTACATACCTACTGATGCCCCACATGAAATCCATGTCACTCCAGCCTGGCACAAATGGGTTCTGGGCATCAGAACTGGCATCAAAGTTGGCAAATCACCCATTTTCACAGATTTGAATAAGTAACAGCTATTTTTAAGGGGTTAAATGCCTTTGTGCCACTAATCTAACACCTGATTAACATACCTAATGATGCCAGGCTGGAGTGACATGGATTTCATGTGGGGCATCAGTAGGTTTGCAAATCAGGTGTTAGATCAGTGGCACAAAGCTATTTAACCCCTTAAAAATAGCTGTTACTTATTCAAATCTGTGAAAATGGGTGATTTGCCCCCTTTGATGCCAGTTTTGATGCCCAGAACCCATTTGTGCCAGGCTGCAGTGACATGGATTTCATGTGGGGCATCAGTAGGTATGTAAATCAGGTGTTATATCAGTGGCACAAAGGCATTTAACCCCTCAAAAATAGCTGTTACTTATTCAAATCTATGAAAATGGGTGATTTGAGTACTTTGATGCCAGTTTTGATGCCCAGAACCCATTTGTGCCAGGCTGGAGTGACATGGATTTCATGTGGGGCATCAGTAGGTATGTAAATCAGGTGTTATATCAGTGGCACAAAGGCATTTAACCCCTCAAAAATAGCTGTTACTTATTCAAATCTATGAAAATGGGTGATTTGAGTACTTTGATGCCAGTTTTGATGCCCAGAACCCATTTGTGCCAGGCTGGAGTGACATGGATTTCATGTGGGGCATCAGTAGGTATGTAAATCAGGTGTTAGATTAGTGGCACAAAGGCATTTAACCCCTTAAAAATAGCTGTTACATATTCAAATCTGTGAAAATGGGTGATTTGCCCACTTTGATGCCAGTTCTGATGCCCAGAACCCATTTGTGCCAGGCTGGAGTGACATGGATTTCATGTGGGGCATCAGTAGTTATGTAAATCAGGTGTTAGATCAGTGGCACAAAGCTATTTAACCCCTTAAAAATAGCTGTTACTTATTCAAATCTGTGAAAATGTGCAATTTGCCCAATTTGATGCCAGTTCTGATGCCCAGAACCCATTTGTGCCAGGCTGGAGTGACATGGATTTCATGTGGGGCATCAGTAGGTATGTAAATCAGGTGTTATATCAGTGGCACAAAGGCATCTAACCCCCTCAAAATAGCTGTTACTTATTCAAATCTGTGAAAATGGGTGATTTGCCCACTTTGATGCCAGTTCTGATGCCCAGAACCCATTTGTGCCAGGCTGGAGTGACATGGATTTCATGTGGGGCATCAGTAGGTATGTAAATCAGGTGTTAGATTAGTGGCACAAAGGCATTTAACCCCTTAAAAATAGCTGTTACTTATTCAAATCTGTGAAAATGTGCAATTTGCCCACTTTGATGCCAGTTCTGATGCCCAGAACCCATTTGTGCCAGGCTGGAGTGACATGGATTTCATGTGGGGCATCAGTAGGTATGTAAATCAGGTGTTAGATCAGTGGCACAAAGGCATTTAACCCCTTAAAAATAGCTGTTACTTATTCAAATCTGTGAAAATGTGCAATTTGCCCACTTTGATGCCAGTTCTGATGCCCAGAACCCATTTGTGCCAGGCTGTATTGACATGGATTTCATGTGGGGCATCAGTAGGTATGTAAATCAGGTGTTATATCAGTGGCACAAAGGCATTTAACCCCTTAAAAATAGCTGTTACTTATTCAAATCTATGAAAATGGGTGATTTGAGTACTTTGATGCCAGTTTTGATGCCCAGAACCCATTTGTGCCAGGCTGGAGTGACATGGATTTCATGTGGGGCATCAGTAGGTATGTAAATCAGGTGTTAGATTAGTGGCACAAAGGCATTTAACCCCTTAAAACAGCTGTTACTTATTCAAATCTGTGAAAATGTGCAATTTGCCCACTTTGATGCCAGTTCTGATGCCCAGAACCCATTTGTGCCAGGCTGTATTGACATGGATTTCATGTGGGGCATCAGTAGGTATGTAAATCAGGTGTTATATCAGTGGCACAAAGGCATTTAACCCCTTAAAAATAGCTGTTACTTATTCAAATCTGTGAAAATGGGTGATTTGCCCACTTTGATGCCAGTTCTGATGCCCAGAACCCATTTGTGCCAGGCTGCAGTGACATGGATTTCATGTGGGGCATCAGTAGGTATGTAAATCAGGTGTTAGATCAGTGGCACAAAGGCATTTAACCCCTTAAAAATTGCTGTTACTTATTCAAATCTATGAAAATGGGTGATTTGAGTACTTTGATGCCAGTTTTCATGCCCAAACCCCATTTGTGCCAGGCTGGATTGACATGCATTTAATGAGGGGCATCAGTAGGTATGTAAATCAGGTGTTAGATTAGTGGCACAAAGGCATTTAACCCCTTAAAAATAGCTGTTACTTATTCAAATCTGTGAAAATGGGCGATTTGCCCCCTTCGATGCCAGTTCTGATGCCCAGAACCCATTTGTGCCAGGCTGGAGTGATTTGACTTTGATGTGGGGCATTACTAGGTATGTAAATCAGGTGTTAGATTAGTGGCACAAAGGCATTTAACCCCTTAAAAATAGCTGTTACTTATTCAAATCTGTGAAAATGGGTGATTTGCCCACTTTGATGCCAGTTCTGATGCCCAGAACCCATTTGTGCCAGGCTGGAGTGACATGCATTTCATGTGGGGCATCATTAGGTATGTTAATCAGGTGTTAGATTAGTGGCACAAAGGCATTTAACCCCTTAAAAATAGCTGTTACTTATTCGCATGTGTGAAAATTGGTTCTCTGCCCACTTTGATGCCAGTTTTGATGCCCAGAACCCATTTGTGCCAGGCTGGAGTGACATGCATTTCATGTGGGGCATCAGTAAATATGTAAATCAGGTGTTAAATCAGTGGCACAAAGGCATTTAACCCCTTCAATACCATACCTCAGTGCCCACTTTGATGCCCATTTTTGTGCCAGCCTTCTAAATTTTGTATCTGTTTTTAAGTGTATTCACAAAAGGACACATGACCGCATATTATTATATACTCAGAATGGTTTATTTTTATACCAAAACCTGAAAAAAACAGAAAATAAAAAATAGCCGAATAAGAAACTGCTGAATAAGAAACCAACTTCAGCATCGTCCCGACTTCCCACATTACAACATCTGGAAGCAGTGCCGCCTGTGAGAGTGGGCTGACACCTGACCATCGCACAGCAGTGCTCATTGGCTGCTGCTATTGTTAGCTCCGCCCATCGTGTGACTGTCTCCTCACGCGCGTTCTGGCCGCGGCCGCTGTGCTGAAGTCTTCTCAGTCATTTATGTTGCTTGTGTCCCAGCCTGTAGGGCGGAGCTAGCACTGGCCCCGCCCATGTGCCGGCCAAGCCCGCCCACTGTCAGGCTGTGTAGTATCCATTCCTGATACTGACTGACAGTACGTATCGAGGCAGCGGAGGGATGAGGAAGGTTGTGGTGGTCACCGGAGCCAACAGGTGAGCGGAGGCTGCGTGTGCGAGAGAAGGTGGCGTGCATCATCTGTAATGGTGGCTCATAGCACCACCTTGTGGCCAGAGTGATCGGGGCCGGTGCAGCCTGGCATCATTGTGCCGCTCCACAAGCTGACGAGCTACCTGTACAGGGCAGGATGGAGCAGCAGTGCGCATGTACGGCCGCCGGCTCTTCCTTCCCTAGGAGGCGCTGCACTTGGCGCCCCCGTAAGGAATGAATGGAGCAGCGTGTGCACTGCAGCCCCCTGTAGTGTGACCCCACACTCAGTGACGTGTTACCTTCCCTGTGGCAGGTGATGGCTTCTTTCAGTGGAGAATTCCTGTACTGTGACAGCTGTATGACGCCAATATCAGGATCTGCCGCACACACTGTGTAACTCCTGAAGTGATGGCCTACGGGTACCATCACACTGAACGATATCGCTAGCGATTCGTGACGTTGCAGCGTCCTGGATAGCGATATCGTTGAGTTTGAAAAGGCAGCAGCAATCTGGATCCTGCTGTGCCATCGTTGGTCGGCGCAGAAAGTCCAGAACTTTATTTCATCGCTGGACTCCCGCAGACATCGCTGAATCGGTGTGTGTGACGCCGCTTCAGCGATGTCTTCACTGGTAACCAGGGTAAACATCAGGTTACTAAGCGCAGGGCCGCGCTTAGTAACCCGATGTTTACCCTGGTTACCAGCGTAAACATAAAAAAAACCAAATACTACATACTTACATTCCGTGTCTGTCCCCGGCGCTGTGCTTGTCTGCACTGTGTAAGCGCCGGCCGGAAAGCAGAGCACAGCGGTGACGTCACCGCTCTGCTTTCCGGCCGGCGCTCACTGTCAGTGCAGAGAAGCACAGCGCCGGGGGACAGACACGGAATGTAAGTATGTAGTATTTGGTTTTTTTTATGTTTACGCTGGTAACCAGGGTTAACATCGGGTTACTAAGCGCGGCCCTGCGCTTAGTAACCTGATGTTTACCCTGGTTACCAGGGGACTTCGGGATTGTTGGTCTCTGGAGAGCTGTCTGTGTGACAGCTCTCCAGCGACCAAACAGCGATGCTGCAGCAATCAACATCGTTGTCGGTAGCGTTGCTTAGTGTGACGGTACCGTTAGGCTTCTTTCACATTTCCTTCGGTACGCGGCCGTCGCTAAGCGTCGGCGCGTCGTACCGACGGATGTTGTGAAAATTCTGTGCAACGTGTGCAGTGGACGCAGTGTTTCAACGCATCCCATAGTAAACTCCCAGGGAGGAGGGGGCAGAGTCCGGCCGCGCATGCGCACTTAAAATTGCAGGACCCGAGGTACGAAAAAACGTTCCCTTGAACATTTTTTCACTATGACGGCCCTCCAAAAACCGACGCATCCATTGCACGACGTATAGAACGTGTGGCCATACGTCGCGATGCGTCGGTAATGCAAGTCTATGGGGAAAAAACGCATCCTGCGGGCAACAATGCAGGATGCGTTTTTTCAACAGAACGAAGCATTGCAACGCTTGGCAAAAGACGGAAATGTGAAAGTAGCCTTAAGCTCATGGACCCAAAATCTCCAGCAGGGCCCACAGTGGGTGCAAGGATTGAATGCTCAGACTTTTCATATAATAATTATAATAATAATAATTTTTATTTATATAGCGCCAACATATTCCGCAGCGCTTTACAAATTATAGAGGGGACTTGTACAGACAATAGACATTACAGCATAACAGAAATACAGTTCAAAACAGATACCAGGAGGAGTGAGGGCCCTGCTCGCAAGCTTACAAACTATGAGGAAAAGGGGAGACACGAGAGGTGGATGGTAACAATTGCTTTAGTTATTCGGACCAGCTATAGTGTAAGGCTCAGGTGTTCATGTAAAGCTGCATGAACCAGTATGTAGCAGTACAGACACAGAGGGCTAATACTGCATAAAGTGTATGAGAACATGGGCAGAGTGACCCTTTGGGCCTCAGAGCCCAGGTGTGAGTGCAGCCCCTAATCATAGGCAGAAGGCCATGTAGTCTGCTGTCCATCAGGGCCGGCTATCACTGCTGGCCTCTGCCCAGGTGATCCACTGGGCGCTCCTGTTTAGTAGGGGAGATGTGCCAGGCTGGACCTACAATTAAAGGGGTATTCCGGACGACAAGTGACCACTAGTAAATAACCAGAAAAGCTAATTATCTCTGTAGTCACTGTCTATGAGACTGCTGAGGAGCCGGTCATGTCTGTAAGTGCTTGGTAATTTGTATCTGACTAGGCTAGTTTCACACTAGCGTTCGTCAGGGCTGCGGATGGCAGCCTTCTTCCTCCGTGAAGCCCCGCACACTGCTGCACCTCTTCAGCTCCGCCTACGTCGGCATGCATCCTGCGTGTCTTTAACATTGGGTACGCAGGCCATGCGGATGTATGCTGATGCTTCCATATGCGTCGTTTTGAAGCTGCGCCGACCGCAACAAAAGACAACATGTTGCGCTTGACGCAGGTCAGCACAGCGTCAAGATGATGCTTGCGGAGGCATCAGCATACATCCGCATGGCCTGCAAACCCAATGTTAAAGATAGGTACACATGTAGGTGGAGCTGAAGGAAGAGACGCAACAGTGGGCGGGGCCTCACAGAGAAAGAAGGCTTTCATCCGCAGCCCTGCCCTGCACTTGGAGGCACAATTATGATGATAATGATAGTGTCCTGCATGATTGTAAATGGCCGGTATGTGTCGCAGAGGGAGTCTGCGCTGTAAGCCTGTAGTATTGTTCTGGAACCTGTAGTCCCACAAGTATTTGTATAGTTTATAGAGGGAGGCTTGCAGGGCTAGTTTGAGAGCTGGGCGGGTCGAACTAGTCACACACATCTCCCACCTATGGGAGTGGTTACAACTATGTAATGTGACCAGGGTGTGGGTCACAGGGGTTCAGAGTGTGAGTTCCTGTATAGCCTGTGTGTTGGAATGTCCTGGGATGGACTGGATTCCTAGAAGCACATGGTGGGGCCATGTGCTTCCAGGAAAACCTGATCAGAAAACCTGATGATGAGGACCTGGAGTGTGTGAAGTACTCTAAAGTCCCAGAGAAACGGGACGAAGCTAAGGATTTCACCGCTGAGACCCCTGAGAGGGCTGAAGGTGACCGTGCTGAGTCCAAGCGTGCAGAGGTGGAGGAAGCCACCAAAGGTGTGGGGTCTGTAGCAGATACCTTCTTGAGTGATGGAAACTCAACCAAACCAGAGGATGGGAGAAGCGAGTTAAGGAGGATTCAGGAGGCAGTAGAAACCCGGTTGAAGCAAGAGGAGACAGGCTGCTGAGTGCCGAGTTCCTTGGAGAAAAAGGTTTCTGAGCTCAGAGGTCACCTGTCAACGTGGCAAACTGTGATCAACGCCCTAAAGGAAGATGTGGAAGTACTCAGAGAAGCACTAAGAGGCCCTCTACATGAGGAGAAGATGGTGGTCGCAGACTCACAGCGGCCGTGCCAGACTGATAATGAGGTGAAGCTGCCAATGCCTGTCTTGGCGAGGGGTCTGGAAGAGTGTAAAGCGGAGGAAGAGTTGGCGCTAAAACCATAACAAGACAATCACCAGTCGTGGCAGATGTCTTGATGGAAATGTTCAAGGCATAACAAGAGTTGTCTGTTCATAAAGAGAGTGAGACCTCGCTCTTCAAATGCGTGTTAGAGGTACCCGATGACGCGCAAGAGGCATGCATCGGTAAGGGTGTGCATGAGGCCTTTAAAAAAGCAGTAGCAGCATGTAGTGTGCACTGGGACCGGAAACTCAGCAGTTGGTGGCTATCCTGAAGTATATGCACCTACAATGTCTTCGCACGAAACAGAGATCCTGTTGAGGAATAGAGGCCGCTCGACGTTTGGAGCATGCCAGGAAAGCTCAAAGTCGGCTGGGCTTTGTGGAAGACATCATTCAGGTACCCAGAAATCTGGTGGGGAAAGTCATTGGAAGATTTGGAAAAGTGATGCAGGACCTGGTGAATAGATCCGGTGTGGCACAGTGAGGATTCTGGATGATGGTGAAGTCCAGGTAGCTGGTGAAGATGGAATGGTTCCATTTGTCATAATTGGCTCAGTAGAAAGTCTTAAGAACATTCGAATGCATTCTTGAATACCAGGTGACATACCTGCGGGAGATAGCAGCTAAGACTTGACCGGCTTCAGTTTAATAAACAGCTGCAGAATATAAGATGGTGACCACTTCCAATCTGGGGTCTGGATATACGAAAAGTTACCCTAAAGAATTGAAGAGTTCAAAGTAGTGGCTCCTCTGTTAGCTCAAGGCTGAGTGACCCAGGCGGGAGACCTGGTAGCGGACATAGTAACGAAGAGTCAGATTCGGATCAATCACTTAACTGGACAGTGGACTCATGGCCGCAACAACAGTGTGAGGCCGCCATGAAAAGAAAGGTCACTTGAAAGGGTACACTTGGAAAGTGGGTTGACTAAAAAGGGTCTGGTGACACAGATAGATGGTGACTTAAGGGTTGAAGCCCAAGGCTGACAAACTGACTGCTGGGGGCGGGGGGAGGCCTAACAAAGGTGTGATGCTGAATGATGCCCAGAACTGACATTCCTCTCGACTTGTAGGGCAAGGTGACATGGGTACCCGGTTTCGGGACCCCCTGGTTTATGTCAAGTGTTCAATCCCGCAAGTTTGAACAGAGGGAGAGGGAATGTGGTGCAGTAACACATGTTACAGCCAGGGGGCGCTGTGTGCGCTTCAGGATGCGCTTGGAGGCACAATTATGGTGATAATGATAGTGTCCGGCATCATTGTGAATTGCCAGTATGTGTCGCAGAGGGAGTCTGCGCTGTAAGCCTGTAGTATTGTTGTTCTGGGACCTGTAGTCCCACAAGTGTTTGTATAGTTTATAGAGTGAGACTTGCAGGGATAGTTTGAGAACTGGGCGGGTCACACTAGCCACACACACCTCCCACCTATGGGCGTGGTTACAACTACGTAATGTGACTAGGGTGTGGGTCACAGGGGTTCAGAGTGTGAGTTCCTGTATAGCCTGTCTGTTGGAATGTCCTGGGATGGACTGGATTATTGGAAGCACACGGTGAGGCCATGGACTGAAGGCCTGTGTGTTGGACGTGCCTGGTTCTGGACTTCCTGAATAGCGCACGCAGAGGCCGTATCTGCAGAGCCTGTGATGGCTACTGTGTTGGGGAAGCAACAGTTCCTACTGCAGGTCTGGACTATCTGAGGTGCCCTGGTTTATAAGGACAGTGACCCCAGTGAGGCAGCTTTCCCCTGGGAGCTAGCACAGGAGTCAGTGTGTGGAGCAGGAGCTCCTGTAAGGTAACTCCAGATAAAGGGAGTAATGGGCAGAGACATATCTGCCATTGGAACAGACTGTCGGTGGTTAATGTGTTCCGTTGATGTAAATAATGAACTGTTCGTGGTGCGGTTTATGAAGTTTAATAAACCGGATAGACTGTTTATGTGGAAAAACCGTGCCTGAGTGCTTTAATCCCTTGCCAAGCGAGTGTCCCCAACCCACTCGAGTAGTGTTATCTCACAATATGTTTAGGTTCACACTGACCTTTTTTTTTTTTTTTTTTTTTTTTTCTAGCTGCACTTATTCTGGTTACAAAGAATGACTTAAATTCAACAACTATATTGAAATCATCTGTGTGCGTGCTGGACATGAGTGTTACTCACACAGCTGAAATTTCCGCTCTGAACATAGCCTCTGTATGGACTTCCTCTTTGTAGCTATTTAATGTCTATTTGTGTCTGTTCAGTGAGACCATGATTAAGGCCTTGTCACAGGCCGAAACATGTTGGTTCTAGATGTCCACTGGCTCATCTGACTGCATGTAACTGTACTCTTTTTTTTTTTTTATATTTTTCAACTATTCTTCAATAAAATGGAAGTTTTATAATATAAGACCTTTTGAAGGTGCAACGAATTCTTAATCGCCGGGTCATGCACATTTTCCTGTAGAATTATGTTCCATGTTGTGCAGATGCGAGAATGTGTGTATCATTGGCCGATAGATGAGGCGTTCGTGTTGCCAGCACATCACTTTGTGGTTTGTGCATAGTATGCGCAGTATGAAATGTTATCACGTGAACTCCCAATCTATGGCCCTGAGCACATACTGGCACGTGTGCAAAGTCCTTGTAAGACCGAGATCACACATGCGAGAAACACGGCCGAGTCTCGCATGTTAATTCCCGGCACTGCCGTTGGCACTCAGGAGCGGAGTGTGCGGCCGCATAGCAATACATGCAGCCGCACGCTCCGCTCCCGAATGCCGGCGGCAGTGCCGGGTATTAAGTGCCTTACATGCCAGCTGGCTCTATAACTCGGATCAGTGAAATGCAAGGAAACATCACCTTGCGCTCTGACCAATGCTATTCAATGAGACTGCTCATCTGCAAGTTTTTCCTCAGCTCTAATCAAACTGAGCAAAGAAAATTGCATCCTGCAGGTGGATATGAGAATCACAATCACCACTGTAGGTCAATGGGTGCAAGAAAAAATCGGAAGGCACACAGACATTGCTTGTGGTTCTAGTGTGATTTTTACACACACGTCTCAAAGGAAACCCGAAATGTATCCGCCAAATACAGTGAGTTCACAGCTAGAACCGTTAGAATAGATAGGATAAATGTCCTGTAGATATTTAATGTCACAATCCCCCTACGTATAATAAACGAACACCCTTTAGTGGCTTTCATGTGGCAGTAATGGGGGTGTCTGATGGCTGCCTCTCCATTACTAACACCAGGGCTTGATGCCAGCTGACATCAACCCCATAAACCATTACCCTGATTGCACCCGAGTAATCTAGAAGAACCAATCCAAGTGCCAAAATTGGCACATCTAATGTGATGTGCCAATTCTGGGTCGGCTGCAGACTGGTATTTTTAGGCTGGGAAGGACCCAATAGCCAGGGACCTTCCTAGCCTGATAAGCCCACAGCTGTCTGCTTTACCTGGGCTGTTTCTCAAAAATGGGTGGTCACTAAAGGCCTAAAGTTTATTATATGTAGGAGGCTTGGGAAATTATGTCTACAGGACATCTAGCTATTCTGTCTGTCTGTATTTATCTCTATATAAGATTGCTTTATAAGTTTTGTAAACTGTCTTTAAGTGACAGAGATTACAGTATGTAAAAGATGATAAAAATGCATTGCATACCCATGTCATACGAATGCTAGGTGAGAAAAATTGCATTGTACTTGCATGACACTAGTCCTACTTTTCTGGATCTACATCATAGCTATTTTTTATGTTTGTGTGACTGCAGCCTACACAGAGTATCACTGTGGCTATAGCCAGGATGATTCTTGCAGTAACCCCTTCCAAGGAGAACTAATTTAGGTTGAGATACAACGATCTCCAGATCTGCCATTATTTCTCTAAAATAAATACGATGCATTGGAGATAAGAAAATAACACACAGCCAGTGTCTGTCCATGTACAATTCTTGTATGAATCTCAGACGCACAGTCACAAGTCTTTATTATAACCACAAAGATAATGAGAAGTGGGAATGGCTTCTTACATTACCTAAGAAAAAAAATATTTGTGTTGTAAATTATTAGTACAGACGCCTCTATATGAGATATAATGCCCTGTGTTATTGTTTTATTAATAACACTTATAAAGCTAATACTAAAATACTAAATTGTCAGATATATAGGTACATTGTATTGTCTAATAAATAATAAGCAAAGTATAAATATTTGCCGTATCATGAAATACTCCAGTATGATTGCTACCATTTTGAGGGCAGTGGTTTTCCTGGCACAGTATCATGTTTTGTGTTCTGTATTTCAGTGGCATTGGTTTGTCTCTGTGTGAGCGACTTCTTTCTCAACATGACCAGATCCGCTTGTGCTTGGCCTGTCGAAATATACAGAGAGCAGAAGTTGCACATTCTGCCCTTTTATCTTCTCACCCGTCAGCGGATATCAGCATCGTGCAAGTCGATTTTGGTAGCATAAAGTCAGTGTTAAAAGGAGCAAAGATGCTTAAAGAAAGGCAAGTATAAAAAGCATGGGTGTGTATGTTTTTTCCTATAGGAGCGATGTGCATATTACATTTACTCTCATCTTTAGCCCCTTCCTGACATCCACTGTATGGTACAAGTTGGGTTCTGAGCCCACATCACACCTGGGCAGACTTCTGCCGTGTTACATGGCCGGCATCCGCCTCTAATTGCAGTAAATCACCTAATGCTGCTCAGTATCTGACAAGCAATTGGTCCTTGTTGCTCATCATTCCAGGAGCCCAGTGGCCTTTTTCCTGCAGAAGGCCCTCATGGCTGCCAATTTGGTACTCCTGTGGAGCCTTAAAATGTGTAAAAACATGTTTAAAATGAACTTAATTTTGAGTCGTCTCTTTAAATACCCATTAAAAATAATGGTCCCGATTCCTCAAGGCTGGTGTTATTCACGTCAGTCTTGATGTGGGGGGGTGTTGGAGTCAGAAGCTCCTGATTCATTAAGAGGCGCACACCTCTTAATGAATCAGGAGCATCTGAGACGTGGCGTGCACCTAACCACAAATCCCACTTCTGTCAATGACTGGAGTAAGATTTCTGGTGTACGGCACCTCTCAGCTCGTCATGACCCCATCCTGCCCCCCACTCCACCCAGCAAAGGTGAGTGAAACTGGCAATTCCATGTTGCACAAAATTTTTTTGACTTTTCAAAGCAATTTTTATCAGAATTCTGGCATAATTACTTTGATGAACTGGGATCAAAGACAAAAAAAAACCACATTCAGCACTATCGCATCTGTGAAACTTTTGAATTATCACTTTTTCAGTCGCTGCATCTTTGCAAGGAAGAATCTGTAAAAAGTGGTTGAGACATTGCATGCAAAACAAAAGTGTATGAATAAAAAGGTGAGCTTGGAACACTGGAAGGGAGCCCTAAGGCCGGAGTCACACCGGCGTATAAGATCGGATGCGATGGGAGCTGAGTGTCAGTGCTCTGTGCTCCGATCGTCTCCCATGAGAGAATCCCAGCACAGGTGCCGAGTAGTTTCTCCATCTCCTCTGCTGCCAGCGTCTGCGGGAATCACACAGCACTCTGAAGCATCGCATTGCACTCGGATGTCACACGCGCCCATAGGCTTGTATGGGTACATATTATCCAATTATCGCAGCATCCTACGATTTTTCTCACTCCGATTCGGCATACGAAAACAATTGCAAGTGTGCTCTGTCCCATAGTATAACACTGGGTCGAGTGCATTTTTCTTTTTCAAATCTGAACGCTCCTATCAGCCCTAACACAGGGCCATCAATGGAAAAATAAAGTGTGTGTGTGTGTGTGTCTCTCCCTCTCTCCCCCTCTCCCTCCAATTTTCCATATCTTTTGGACAGACACACTTTTAAAGAAAAACAGCTGCTAAAAAGTGTGTGTCTCTTATAGTCTGGAGGCAGCTTCCTGTGATGGAGGAGAACGTTGACACAGCATCCTTCCTGATAACAGAAGTGCCCCACACTGATCTTCCTGACTGGTGCAGAACAGGAGAGAAGCTGCAGGAGCTGAGCAGCTGACGGGACCTTCTACCAGAATAACTAAAGGACTGCTTGGGTAATTTGACTGATCACATGACCTGAAAGGTCCTTGAGTTAATGGAGTATAAGGTCCTTCGACTGCTCAGCTCGCGCAGCTTCCTTTCACATCTCATCAGGAACAGCAAGATGTGGTAATGTGTAATGTACATGTCATAGAGCTGTATGTGTGTGTGTGTACAAATGTGCATGTAGCAGAGGGGAGTGTTTGTAAATGTACATGTTACAGAGCTTTGTGTGTGGAAATATGCATGTAGCAGAGCTTTGTGTGTTTGTAAATATACATGTAGTGTGCATGTAGCAGAGCTGTGTGTTTCTAATACACACTGTAGAGAAACGCTAAAGCTACATTCCCGTAATGAGGTTTTGATGCGTTTTTGACGCTGCATATTTTTGCTTCGTCAAAAAGCAGCGTCTATGGATATGTGCCCACAATCAGGAACGTGGATGAGATTTATAGAAATCTCATTCCCACTGTGCTTTTTTACTTTGCATAAACTCAGCTGCGGCACATGTTTCAAATCCACAGCAAGCCCATTTCTCTTGCGAATACTGAATTTTATGTGCAGACTTTCCCCATAAATTTGCATTAAGTGTGGAAGTTTCGCAGGTAAAGAAACGTACATGTGTTTTTAGTTCCTTTCCTCAGCTGATCATCAAAAACACATGTAATTCGCACCTTGGGATATCAATACAGTTTTGTCAAAACCAAATGCCAAGTAGTCTAAAAAAACAAAGCAGCTTCATTTAAATTGAGTGCAGTCACCTGTGTCCTTTTGAAAATCTGGCAATTCATGCGCCACGTACAGTAAAATCTCACTGACAGGTTAGAATAGCATAGATATATACACATAGAATACATAGATATATAGATGTCAGTGAAATATTTTACATAGATCAATAGAAGAAAAACAATTCAGTGTAAAATCACAGCAGGAGCCGACAGGATAGAAGAGATGGATTACATACAGTAAACAGATATATAGATGTGCAAATTACTGTACATGTATTTAATTAATAAAAGATTTTTTTTTCTGAAAAAAATGGCGTGGGCACCCGCACAATTTTCGTAGTGTCAGATGTTTATAGACTGGGAAGGGGGTAATACCCATTGAGCTTCCCAGGTTATTAATATCAGCTCCCAGCTGTATACTCACCATTTACTGGAAACAAACCCAAACACCAGTATTATGGATGCACCAGGGAGACCAAACTGGATTATAAAATATCTTTATTAACTAATAGTAGCAATACAGAAACATAATTCATATAAGTGCCACCAATGGGCATGTGCAAGGTAATGATTCCCCTTTAAGGCCAGTCTCACACGTCCAGATAATTCCGGTACCGGAGAAATTGGTACCGGAGTTATCCGTGTCCGTGTGCTCACATGGCACATCAGTGTGGCACATCAGTATGGCAGAGGTGCGGCAGCCGTGTGCCGACTGAGGACCACACGGACCGTGCAGGAGACAGCGCTACAGTTAAGCGCTGTCCCCTGCTTTTGGTGCTGAACCCCGCATTCATTCCTTCTCCCCAGCAGCGTTCGCTGGAGAGAAGGAACGAAAAATCAAGGTTTTTTTTTTTGTTAAAAATAAAGTTTGGGGGTCATCTAATGCCTCCCACCCCTCCCCACCCCCCTTATGCCCGCCCCCTAGCAGAGAAATACTCACCCAGCTCCCGCGATGCCTCCTCTCAGCGCCGGCAGCTTGTTCCTGTAGTGAGCGGTCACGTGGTACCGCTCATTACAGTTATGAATATGCGACTCCACCTCCCATAGGGGTGGAGCCGCATATTCATCACTGTAATGAGTGGTACAACGTGACGCTCACACAGGACAAGCTCCGGCGCTGAGAGAAGGCATCGCGGGAGCTGGGTGAGTATTTCTCGGCGGGCGCAAGGGGGTTGGGAAGGGTGGGAGATGACCCCAAACTTTAATTTAAACATAAAAAAAAAAACTTGATCTTTCATCCCTTCTCTCCTGCGAGCGCTGCTTTCAGCCGAGCAGGACAGAAGGGATGAATGGCGGCTTCAGCACCACACACAGGGGACAGCATTTACTGTAGCGCTGTTCCATGTGGTCCTCAGGCGGCACACGGACAGCATCTGTGTGCGGTACGTGTTTACACAGACCCATTGAGTTTAATGGGTCCGTGTGCTCCCACGAACACTGACATATCTCCCTGTTTTGCAAACGGACATACGGTCTCATGAAAACACGCTGACATGTGCAGAGACACATTTATTTTAATGTGTCTACGCGAGGAAACTGTCACCACACGTACCGGAGCCACTGACGTGTGAAACCGGCCTAAGGAATATAGGCAATTCCCTGAAATTCGTGTGTCATTGTGCCAGAAAAAAGTTTAAAAAAAAATATATATAAAAAATATACAAAACCAATATATAAACAACGTAAATAGCAATGGGTGGAGGTCACACACAAAAAAAGCCGTGCAAAATTGCAGCAAGTAATATAAAGTGCTTAAGTGTGGAAATAGATTCAGGGAGGAATCCTCACATATGTAAAGGGAAATCCCTGAGAGCTGTGTGAAATCCCTGAGAGCTGTGCAAAGCTGCAGAATCACAAAGTGCAATGTGCTGAAAAAGTGACTCAGGAAAAAATTTTTAGGGGAAGATACTATTAGAGCATTACCTTAGGGTGCCTCTCTGTCCTGTAAACGCACACACTTTTATAGTTTTATATTGTTCCTAGGTGATTCAACTGGATCTCTCAGCCTTTACTGGCTATTAAAGTGGGGGACCCTAAAAAAAAGATGTAGGGTCCCCCTATAATTAATAACCAGCAAAGGCTACGCAGACAGCTGGGGGCTGATATTAATAGCCTAGGAAGGTGCCATGGATACTCCCCCCCCCCCCCCCCCCAGGCTAAAAACATCAGCTCTCAGCCACCCCAGCAAAGGCACATATCTAAGATGCGCCAATTCTGGCACTTAGGTTCGCTCTTCCCACTTGCTGTGTAGCAATGGCAAGTGGAGGGGTGACAGTTGGGGGAGGGGTTGATGTCACCTTTGTATTGTCAGGTGATCTCCAGCCCTGAGGTTAGTAAGGGAGAGGCGCCATTATTAACTCCATATTCGCATTGTAAGAAAACACACGCACCCAGAAAAGTCCTTTAATTGAAAGAATGACACAGAAAATACAGCCACAAAATATGCAAGGCAGGGACTCTAGCATGTTACTCGACCACCGACATGCTCGAGAACCCAATACAAACTGGAGTAGTGAGCACTTTTGCTCAACACTAAAGACAGCATAGTCAATCTGACGACCTAATGTTATCAAATTCTGTGTTGTACCTGTGGATTCAAAATGCTCATTATACAGTCATGGCCAAAAGTATTGACACCCCTGCAATTCTGTCAGATAATACTAATTTTCTTCCTGAAAATGATTGCAAACACAAATTATTTGGTATTATTATCTTCATTTAATTTGTCTTAAATGAAAAAACACAAAAAGAATTGTCCTAAAGCCAAATTGGATATAATTCCACACCAAACATAAAAAAGGGGGTAGACAAAAGTATTGGCACTGTTCGAAAAATCATGTGATGCTTCTCTAATTTGTGTAATTAACAGCATCTGTAACTTACCTGTAGCACCTAACAGGTGTTGGCAATAACTAAATCACATTTGTAGCCAGATGACATGGATTAAAGTTGACTCGTCCTTTGTCCTTGTGTGTACCACATTGAGCATGGAGAAAAGAAAGATGACCAAAGAACTGTCTGAGGACTTGAGAAACCAAATTGTGAGGAAGCATGAGCAATTTCAAGGCTACAAGTCCATCTCCAAAGACCTGAATGTTCCTGTGTCTACCGTGTGCAGTGTCATCAAGAAGTTTAACCCCTTCCCGACCCATGACGCCACGTAGGCGTCATGAAAGTCGGTGCCATTCCGACCCATGACGCCTATGCGGCGTCATGGAAAGATCGCGTCCCTGCAGATCGGGTGAAAGGGTTAACTCCCATTTCACCCGATCTGCAGGGACAGGGGGAGTGGTAGTTTAGCCCAGGGGGGGTGGCTTCACCCCCTCGTGGCTACGATCGCTCTGATTGGCTGTTGAAAGTGAAACTGCCAATCAGAGCGATTTGTAATATTTCACCCATTATAACGGGTGAAATATTACAATCCAGCCATGGCCGATGCTGCAATATCATCGGCCATGGCTGGAAATACTAGTGTGCCCCCACCCCACCCCTCCGATCGCCCCCCCACCCCCCCGATCTGGCCGGTACACTGCTCCGGCTCCCCTCCGCCCTGTGCTCCGCTCCCCCCCGTGCTCGTGTCCGCTCCCCCCGTGCTCCAATCACCCCCCCAGTGCTCCAATCACCCCCCCTGCACTCCGATCCACCCCCCCCCGTGCTCCGTTCCACCCCCCCGTGCTCCATTCCAGCCCCCCGTGCTCCATTCCAGCCCCCCCCGTGCTCCGTTCCACGCCCCCGTGCTCCGTTCCACCCCCCCGTGCTCCGTTCCACCCCCCCGTGCTCCATTCCAGCCCCCCCGTGCTCCGTTCCACGCCCCCCGCGCTCCGTTCCACCCCTCCCGCGCTCCGATTCCCCCCCCCCCCCGTGCTCCAATCCCCCCCCCGTGGTCCCCCCCCACCCTATCATACTTACCGATCCAGCCGTGGTCCGTCTTCTCCCGGGCGCCACCATCTTCCAAAATGGCGGGCGCATGCGCAGTGCGCCCGCCGAATCTGCCGGCCGGCAGATTCGTTCCAAAGTGCATTTTGATCACTGAGATATAATCTATCTCAGTGATCAAAATAAAAAAAATAATAAATGACCCCCCCCCCCCTTTGTCACCCCCATAGGTAGGGACAATAAAAAAATAAAGAAATTTTTTTTTTTCCACTAATGTTAGAATAGGGTTAGGGTTAGGGTTAGGGGTAGGGTTAGGGCTAGGGTTAGGGCTAGGGTTAGGGTTAGGAATGTGCACACGTATTCTGGTCCTCTGCGGATTTTTCCGCTGCGGATTTGATAAATCCGCAGTGCTAAACCGCTGCGGATTTATGGCGGATTTACCGCGTTTTTTTCTGCGCATTTCACTGCGGTTTTACAATTGCGATTTTCTATTGGAGCAGTTGTAAAACCGCTGCGGAATCCGCACAAAGAAGTGACATGCTGCGGAATGTAAACCGCTGCGTTTCCGTGCAGTTTTTCCGCAGCATGTGTACAGCGATTTTTGTTTCCCATAGGTTTACATTGAACTGTACACTCATGGGAAACTGCTGCGGATCCGCAGTGTTTTCCGCAGCGTGTGCACATACCTTTAGAATTAGGCTATGTGCACACGGTGCGGATTTGGCTGCGGATTCGCAGCAGTGTTCCATCAGGTTTACAGTACCATGTAAACATATGAAAAACCAAATCCGCTGTGCCCATGGTGCGGAAAATACCGCGCGGGAACGCTGCGTTGTATTTTCCGCAGCATGTCAATTCTTTGTGCGGATTCCGCAGCGTTTTACACCTGTTCCTCAATAGGAATCCGCAGGTGAAATCCGCACAAAAAACACTGGAAATCCGCGGAAAATCCGCAGGTAAAACACAGTGCCTTTTACCTGCAGATTTTTCAAAAATGGTGCGGAAATATCTCACACGAATCCGCAACGTGGGCACATAGCCTTAGGGTTAGGGTTGGAATTAGGGTTGTGGTTAGGGTTAGGGGTGTGTTGGGGTTAGTGTTGTGGTTAGGGGTGTGTTGGGGTTAGGGTTGTGATTAGGATTATGGCTACAGTTGGGATTAGGGTTAGGGGTGTGTTGGGGTTAGTGTTGGAGTTAGAATTGAGGGGTTACCACTGTTTAGGCACATCAGGGGTCTCCAAACGCAACATGGCGCCACCATTGATTCCAGCCAATCTCGTATTCAAAAAGTCAAATGGTGCTCCCTCACTTCCGAGCCCTGACGTGTGCCCAAACAGTGGTTTACCCCCACATATGGGGTACCAGCATACTCAGGACAAACTGCGCAACAATTACTGGGGTCCAATTTCTCCTGTTACCCTTGTGAATCTAAAAAAATGCTTGCTAAAACATAATTTTTGAGGAAAGAAAAATGATTTTTTATTTTCACGGCTCTGCGTTGTAAACGTCTGTGAAGCACTTGGGGGTTCAAAGTGCTCACCACATATCTAGATAAGTTCCTTGGGGGGTCTAGTTTCTAAAATGGGGTCACTTGTGGGGGGTTTCTACTGTTTAGGCACACCAGGGGCTCTGCAAACGCAACATGACACCCGCAGACCATTCCATCAAAGTCTGCATTTCAAAAGTCACTACTTCCCTTCTGAGCCCCGACGTGTGCCCAAACAGTGGTTTACCCCCACATATGGGGTATCAGCGTACTCAGGAGAAACTGGACAACAACTTTTGGGGTCCAATTTCTCCTGTAACCCTTGGGAAAATAAAAAATTCTGGGCTAAATAATTATTTTTGAGGAAATAAAACGTATTTATTATTTTCACGGCTCTGCATTATAAACTTCTATGAAGCACTTGGGGGTTCAAAGTGCTCACCACACATCTAGATAAGTTCCTTTCAGGGTCTAGTTTCCAAAATGGGGTCACTTGTGGGGGGTTTCTACTGTTTAGGCACATCAGGGGCTCTGCAAACGCAACGTGACGCCCGCAGAGCATTCCATCAAAGTCTGCATTTCAAAACGTCACTACTTCAATTCCAAGCCCCGGCATGTGCCCAAACAGTAGTTTACCCCCACATATGGGGTATCAGCGTACTCAGGAGAAACTGGACAACAACTTTTGGGGTCAAATTTCTCCTGTTACCCTTGGGAAAATAAAAAATTGCAGGCTAAAAGATCATTTTTGAGAAAATAATTTTTTTTTTTATTTTCATGGCTCTGCGTTATAAACTTCTGTGAAGCACTTGGGGGTTCAAAGTCCTCACCACACATCTAGATTAGTTCCTTTGGGGGTCTAGTTTCTAAAATGGTGTCATTTCTGGGGGATCTCCAATGTTTAGGCACACAGGGGCTCTCCAAACGTGACATGGTGTCCGCTAATGATTGGAGCTAATTTTTCATTTAAAAAGCCAAATGGCGTGCCATCCCTTCCGAGCCCTGCCGTGCGCCCAAACAGTGGTTTACCCCCACATATGGGGTATCAGCGTACTCAGGACAAACTGGACAACAATATTTGGGGTCCAATTTCTCCTATTATCCTTGGCAAAATAGGAAATTCCAGGCTAAAAAATCATTTTTGAGGAAAGAAAAATTATTTTTTATTTTCATGGCTCTGCGTTATAAACTTCTGTGAAGCACCTGGGGGTTTAAAGTGCTCAATATGCATCTAGATAAGTTCCTTGGGGGGTCTAGTTTCCAAAATGGGGTCACTTGTGCGGGAGCTCCAATGTTTAGGCACACAGGGGCTCTCCAAACGCGACATGGTGTCCGCTAACAATTGGAGCTAATTTTCCATTCAAAAAGTCAAATGGCGCGCCTTCTCTTCCGAGCCCTGCCGAGTGCCCAAACAGTGGTTTACCCCCACATATGAGGTATCGGCGTACTCGGGAGAAATTGCCCAACAAATTTTATGATCCATTTTATCCTACTGCCCATGTGAAAATGAAAAAATTGAGGCGAAAAGAATTTTTTTGTGAAAAAAAATTACTTTTTCATTTTTACAGATCAATTTGTGAAGCACCTGAGGGTTTAAAGTGCTCACTAGGCATCTAAATTAGTTCCTTGGGGGGTCTAGTTTCCAAAATGGGGTCACTTGTGGGGGAGCGCCAATGTTTAGGCACACAGGAGCTATCCAAACGCGACATGGTGTCCGCTAACGATGGAAATAAGTTTTCATTCGAAAAGTCAAATGGCGCTCCTTCCCTTCCGAGCCTTACCATGTGCCCAAACAGTGGTTTACCTCCACATGTGAGGTATTGGTGTACTCAGGAGAAATTGCCCAACACATTTTAGGATCCGTTTTATCCTGTTGCCCATGTGAAAATGAAAAAATTGAGGCTAAAAGAATTTTTTTGTGAAAAAAAAGTACTTTTTCATTTTTACGGATCAATTTGTGAAGCACCTGGGGGTTCAAAGTGCTCACTATGCATCTAGATAAGTTCCTTGGGGCGTCTAGTTTCCAAAATGGGGTCACTTGTGGGGGAGCTCCAATTTTTAGGCACACGGGGGCTCTCCAAACGTGACATGGTGTCCGCTAAAGAGTGGAGCCAATTTTTGATTCAAAAAGTCAAATGGCGCTCCTTCCCTTCCAAGCCCTGCCGTGCGCCAAAACAGTGGTTTACCCCCACATATGAGGTATCAGCGTACTCAGGACAAATTGGACAACAACTTTCGTGGTTCAGTTAATCCTTTTACCATTGGGAAAATAAAAAAATTGTTGCTAAAAGATAATTTTTGTGACTAAAAAGTTAAATGTTCATTTTTTCCTTCCATGTTGCTTCTGCTGCTGTGAAGCACCTGAAGGGTTAATAAACTTCTTGAATGTGGTTTTGAGTACCTTGAGGGGTGCAGTTTTTAGAATGGTGTCACTTTTGGGTATTTTCAGCCATATAGACCCCTCAAACTGACTTCAAATGTGAGGTGGTCCCTAAAAAAAATGGTTTTGTAAATTTCGTTGTAAAAATGACAAATCGCTGGTCGAATTTTAACCCTTATAACTTCCTAACAAAAAAAAATTTTGTTTCCAAAATTGTGCTGATGTAAAGTAAACATGTGGGAAATGTTATTTGTTAACTATTTTGTGTCACATATCTCTCTGGTTTAACAGAATAAAAATTCAAAATGTGAAAATTGCGAAATTTTCAAAATTTTCGCCAAATTTCCGTGTTTATCACAAATAAATGCAGAATTTATTGACCTAAATTTACCACTAACATGAAGCCCAATATGTCACGAAAAAACAATCTCAGAACCGCTAGGATCCGTTGAAGCGTTCCTGA
Source organism: Ranitomeya imitator (assembly GCF_032444005.1). Classification (NCBI taxonomy): domain Eukaryota; kingdom Metazoa; phylum Chordata; class Amphibia; order Anura; family Dendrobatidae; genus Ranitomeya; species Ranitomeya imitator. The sequence goes on along the minus strand of NC_091289.1, from coordinate 97,384,905 downwards.
GTTATTACCTCATAAAGGGACACTGGTCAGAATTGCAAAAAACGGCAAGGTCTTTAAGGTCAAAATAGGCTGCGTCTTGAAGGGGTTAAAGCCCATGGCAGTGTGGCTAACCTCCCTAGATGTGGACAGAAAATAAAAATTGACAAGAGATTTCAACGCAAGATTGTGCGGATGTTGGATAAAGAATCTCGACTAACATCCAAACAAGTTCAAGCTGCCCTGCAGTCCGAGGGTACAACAGTGTCAACCCGTACTATCCGTCGAAATCTGACTGAAAAGGGACTGTATGATAGAAGACCCAGGAAGACCGCACTTCTTACCCCGAGACATAAAAAAGCAGGCTGGAGTTTGCCAGAACTTACCTGAAAAAGCCTAAAACGTTTTGGAAGAATGTTCTCTGGTAATATGAGACAGAAGTAGAGCTTTTTGGGCAAAGGCATCAACATAGTTTACAGGAGAAAAAAAGAGGCATTCAAAGAAAAGAACACGGTCCCTACAGTCAAACATGGCGGAGGTTCCCTGATGTTTTGGGGTTGCTTTGCTGCCTCTGGCACTGGACTGCTTGACCGTGTTCATGGCATTATGAAGTCTGAAGACTACCAACAAATTTTGTAGCATAATGTAGGGCCCAGTGTGAGAAAGCTGGGTCTCCCTCAGGGGTCATGGGTCTTCCAGCAGGACAATGACCCAAAACACACTTCAAAAAGCACTAGAAAATGGTTTGAGAGAAAGCACTGGAGACTTCTAAGGTGGCCAGCAATGAGTCCAGACCTGAATCCCATAGAACACCTGTGGAGAGATCTAAAAATGGCAGTTTGGAGAAGGCACCCTTCAAATATCAGGGACCTGGAGCAGTTTGCCAAAGAAGAATGGTCTAAAATTCCAGCAGAGCATTGTAAGAAACTCATTGATGGTTACCGGAAGCGGTTGGTCGCAGTTATTTTGGCTAAAGGTTGTGCAACCAAGTATTAGGCTGAGGGTGCCAATACTTTTGTCTAGCCCATTTTTGGAGTTTTGTGTGAAATGATCAATGTTTTGCTTTTTGCTTCATTCTCTTTTGTGTTTTTTCATTTAAGACCAATTAAATGAAGATAATAATACCAAATAGTTTGTGTTTGCAATCATTTTCAGGAAGAAAATGAGTATTATCTGACAGAATTGCAGGGGTGTTAATACTTTTTGCCATGACTGTACTCTTGGCTGAAATCCTTGACAGGTGTGGTTTCCAAAATTATGTCAATTGTGGGGGATTTACACTGTTTAGGCACATCAGGGGCTCTCCAAATGCGACAAGGCATCCTCTAATTATTCAAGCAAATTTTATATTCAAAAAGTCAAACGGTGCTCCTTCCATTCTGAGCCCTGCCGTGCGCCCAAGCAGTGGTTTTCCCAAACATATGGAAGAAATTGCACAACAATTTAGGGTCCATTTTCTCTTGCTACCGAGTGAAAATAAAGTTTGGGTCCAAAGTAAGTAAAAATGTTATTGTGGGGGGGGGGGGGGAAATAATGTAACTTTTTCCTTCCACGTTGCTTCAGTTCATCTGAAGCAACTGAAGGGTTAATAAACTACTTCAATGTGGTTTTGAGCACCTTGAGTGGCGCAGACTTTAGCATGGTGTCACTTTGGAGTATTTTCTGTCATATAGACCCCTCCTTGTCACTTGAAATTTAATGTGGTCCCTAAAAATAAAAAATGATTTTGTTGAACAAATGAGAAATCGCTGGTCAACTTTTAACCCTTCTAACTTCCTAACAAAAAAAAATTGTTTCCAAAATCGTGCTGATGTAAAGTAGACATGTGGGAAATGTTATTTATTAACTATCTTTTGTGATATGACTCTCTGATTTAAGGGCATTAGAATGAAATGTTTGAAAATTGCGATATTTTCAACAATTTAGCCAAATTCACGTTTTTGTTTGTTTTTTTTTATAAGTAAACGGTAGTCATAATGAAGAAATTTTACCACTAACATAAAGTACAATATTTCACGAAAAAACAGTCTCAGAATCGGTGGGATATGTTGAAGCGTTCCAGAGTTGTAACCACATAAAGTGACAGTGGTCAGAATTGTAAAATTTGGCCTGGCCATTAACCCCTTAATCCCATTTGACGTAATTCCCAGTGACGGGATAGTATGTCATAGCGATCGGTCGCGCTTACGGGGGGAGCATGGCCGGGTGTCAGCTGACTATCGCAGCTGACATCTGACACTGTGCCAGGAGTGGTCATGGACCGCCCCTGGCACATTAACCCCCTAGCACACTAAGGTCAAACATGATCGCAGCGTTCCGGGGGCATAGGGAAGCATCGCGCAGGGAGGGGGCTCCCTGCGGGCTTCCCTGAGACCCTCGGTACAAGGTGATGTGCTCATCTTGTACCGAGTGTCTCCTCCCTACAGGCCACGGATCCAAAATGGCCACGGGGCTGCATCCGGGTCCTGCAGTGAGGTGGCTTACAAGCGCCTGCTCAGAGCAGGCACCGGGAAGCCTCCCTGCTGTGCTGTGTGATTGCTGATCTGACACAGTGCACAGCAAAGTGTCAGATCAGCGATCTGTCACTTTACTGTGATGTCCCCCCCCCTGGGGCAAAGTAAAAGAGTAAAAAAAAATATATTTACCGGTGTAAAAAAAAAAAAAAAAAAATTGTTCCAATAAATACATTCCTATATCTAAATAAAATAAATAAAAGTACACATATTTAGTATCGCTGCGTCTGTAACGAACCGACCTATAAAACTGTCCCACTAGTTAACCCCTTCAGTGAACACCGTAAAAAAAGGCAAAAAACGCTTTATTATCATACCGCCGAACAAAAAGTGGAATAGCTCGCGATCAAAAAGACAGATATAAATAAACATGGTACCGCTGAAAACGTCATCTTGTCCTGCAAAAAACGAGCCGCCATACAGCGTCAGTGAAAAAATAAAAGTTATAGTTCTCAGAATAAAGCGATGCAAAAATAATTCTTTTTTCTATAAAATAGTTTTTATCGTATAAAAGCGCCAAAACATAAAAGATATAAATGAGGTATCGCTGTAATCGTACTGACCTGAAGAATAAAACTGCTTTATCCATTTTACCAAACGCGGAACGGTATAAACGCCACCATCCCCCCCCCCCCCAAATGAAATTCATGAATAGCTGTTTTTTGGTCGTACTGCCTCACAAAAATCGGAATAAAAAGCGATCAAAAAATGTCACGTGCCCGAAAATGTTACCAATAAAAACATCAACTCGTCTCGCAAAAAACAAGACCTCACATGACACTCTGGACCAAATTATGGAAAAATTATAGCTCTCAAAATGTGGTACCGCAAAAAATATTTTTTGCAATAAAAAGCATCTTTTAGTGTGTGACAGCTGCCAATCATACAAATACGCTAAAAAACCCGCTATAAAAGTAAATCAAACCCCCCTTCATGACTCCCTTAGTTAAGGAAAAATTAAAAAAATGTATTTCCATTTTCCCGTTAGGGTTAGGGCTGGGGTTAGGGTTTGGATTATATTTACAGTTGGGATTAGGGTTAGGGTTATGGTTGGGATTAGGGTTAGGGGTGTGTTTGGATTAGGGTTTGTTATAATTGGGGGGTTTCCACTGTTTAGGCACATCAGGGGCTCTCCAAACGCGACATGGCGTCCGATCTCAATTCCAGCCAATTCTGTGTTGAAAAAGTAAAACTGTGCTCCTTCCCTTCCGAGCTCTCCCATGCGCCCAAACAGGGGTTTACCCCAACATATCGGGTATCGGCGTAATCAGGACAACAACTTCTGGGGTCCAATTTCTCTTGTTACCCTTGGGAAAATAAAAATTTGGGGGGCTAAAAAACATTTTTGTAAAAAAAAAAAATATTTTTTATTTTCACAGCTCTGCGTTATTAACTGTAGTGAAACACTTGGAGGTTCAAAGTTCTCACAACACATCTAGATGAGTTCCTTAGGGGTCCAATTTCTAAAATGGTGTCACTTGTGGGGGGTTTCAATGTTTAGGCACATCAGGGGCTCTCCAAATGCAACATGGCGTCACTTGTGGGGGGTTTCTACTGTTTAGGTACATTAGGAGCTCTGCAAACGCAATGTGACGCCTGCAGACCAATCTAAGTCTGCATTCCAAATTGCCCTCCTTCCCTTCCGAGCTCTGCCATGCGTCCAAACGGTGGTTACCCCTTACATATGGGTTATCATATGGGTTGGGGTCCATTTTCTCCAGTTGCCCTTGGTAAAATAAAACAATTTTTTTGGTGAAAAAAATTAAATGTTCATTTTTATTTAAACATTCCAAAAATTCCTGTGAAGCACCAGAAGGGTTAATAAACTTCTTGATTATGGTTTTGAGAACCTTGAGGGGTGCAGTTTTTAGAATGGTGTCACACTTGGTTATTTTCTACCATATAGACCCCTCAAAATGACTTCAAATGTGATGTAGTCCCTTTATAAAAAAAGAGTGTTGTAAAAATGGGAAATTGCTGGTCAACCTTTAACCCTTATAACTCCCTAACAAAAAAAAAAATTGTTTCCAAAATTGTGCTGATGTAAAGTAGACATGTGGGAAATGTTACTTAAGTATTTTGTGTGACATATCTCTGTGATTTAAGGGCATAAAAATTCAAAGTTGGAAAATTGTGAAATTTTCAAAATTGTCGCCAAATTTCTGTTTTTTTTTTTCACAAATAAACGCAGGTAATATTAAAGGGAACCTTTCACCCCGAAAATTGCGGGTGAGGTAAGCCCACCGGCATCAGGGGCTTATCTACAGCATTCTGTAATGCTGTAGATAAGCCCCCGATGTTACCTAAAAGAGGAGAAAAAGACGTTATATTATACTCACCCAGGGGCGGTCCCGCGTCTCAAAGTACTGCTGTGCGCAGGCGCCGGGCCTCTGACCTTTCCGGCGCACTGCAGTACTTTGCTCTGCCCTCAACAGGGCAGAGCAAAGTACGCCTGCGCCGGAGCCGTGGCTGAAGATCAGAAGAGGACGTCTTGTAATGAAGATGGGAGGCGCCGCAGCGGACCAGAGACGCCCGTTTGACCTGACCAGCAGCTCCTGGGTGAGTATAATGTAACGTCTTTTTCTCCTCTTTCAGGTAACATCGGGGGCTTATCTACAGCATTACAGAATGCTGTAGATAAGCCCCTGATGCTGGTGGGCTTACCTCACCCTCGATTTTCGGGGTGACAGGTTCCCTTTAAAGAAATTTTACCACTATCATGAAGTACAATATGTCTCGAGAAAACAATGTCCGAATCACCGGAATCCGTTGAAGCGTTCCAGAGTTATAACCTCATAAAGGAACAGTGGTCAGAATTGAGAATTGGCCCGGTCATTAACGTGCAAACCACCCTCGGGGCTTAAGGGGTTAAGGGTTTAAAATATATGTCTGGCATTTTTGTATTTTACACCAAGGAGATGGTCTTATTTTCTTCTGGTATGTCTCTTCATTTGTTAATTTACTTTTTGTTAGTATGATCAGCTTTTATGAATGATAAAGCTAAAATATCTGAGCAGGTAAGCTGTGGATAATGTACGACTGCTCCGTGGTAATGAGAAGTAAAGCAAATAGATCTAGGTCTCAATATTCATGAAATAGTAAAGTGTATCTTATATTCTGGTAATGTCCGATCATATTGATACATTGGTAAGTTGTAATTAGATACATTCTTGGTTATTGTCTAATGGGTTTGTTTTGTTTTCCGCAGGTATAAACAGATTGACTATTTGTATCTAAACGCTGGTATTATGCCCAATCCTCAGATCAACCTTAAAGCCTTTGTAAAGGGTCTGTTTTCCAGGTAATGTAACTCTGTATTTTCCTTTGTTTATATTGTGCCCACATCTTCAGTAGTACCCCAAGTCATTAAGACTGGCGTTTCGTACACTAGTCTTAATGATGGGAGCGCAGGAATGACATGGGCCAAGTTCATTATAAGGCGCAAGTGAATTTGGTGCATTTTACCAGTGACATGCGCCTCGCCAGAATTGTTACTCCAGTTGGGAACTGGAGTGACATTTCTGGCTTAAGGATTGCTGCCATTTGATGGGCGGTCATAGCAACGCCCTGTCACACCCTGGCTCCTCTCATTTTGGTGGGGCTGCTTGAAAATAACGTGAAACCGCCAAAAGCCTCACATTTTTGATAATCTTCATTTTGCGTAAACATTTTGTGAGAATTCAAAGTGGTTTTACACCAGTTTTAAGGCTTAAATTTTCTATCAGCCCCTAAAATGTATGTACATGTGTCAGCCTGTGTACACAGTGGGACTCAAAGCTTAATTTTTCTAATTTAGCCTATGTTCACACTATATTTTTTGGAGAAGAAGTGCTATAAATCCTCCTCCAACACTTGGAGTTTCTGCTCAGTTTCCGCTCCAAAAGCTTAGCTAAAAGACTCAGCGCCTGAATCTTCAGGGTATGTGCACACGTTGCGGATTCTCTGCAGATCCGCAGCATCTTTTGAGGTGCATAAACGCTGCAGATCTGCAATTAATTTACAGTACAATGTAAATCAATGAGAAAAAAAAAATGCTGTGCACACTTTGCGGAAAATCCGCTGCGGAAACGCTGCGGTTTAAAAGAAGTAGCATGTCACTACTTTTTTGTGAATCTGCAGCGTTTTTGTACCCATTCCATTATAGAAAACCACAGGGGTAAAAAACGCATCAAATCCGCAAGAAAACCGCAGCAAAAACGCACAAAAAACGCTGCGGATCCGCACAAAAAACGCGACAAATCTGCAGGTGCGTTTTCTTCCAGGAGAGGCAGAATCTGCACCAGAAATTCCTAAGGCTAATCCGCAACATGTGCACAGAGCCTCAAAGCTTTTATGTTAGAATTATTTTTAGTCACACATTTTGGCTCCAATAAAACTTTCACCTAGCTCCTATAACGTGGATGGAGCTGTAGTGGGACAGGTGGTATTCGCTACCCCACAAATCTTACTCCAGCACGTAATGGAGTAAGACTTGTGGTGAGCAGCACGGAGACGCACACCACTCTTCAGACGCTCCTGATTCATTAAGGCCTGTGCCCCTTAATGAATCACGAGGCTCAGTCCACTCTCATCAAGACCAACATAAAGATCGCTGGTCCTGATGAATTGGGTCCTCTGTGAACACGTAGTCAGTGTCCTAGAATGAATGACTACCTACCGGTATGCTTGTAGAGTGCCACACACAGGGAGGACATGTAAACTCTTAACATTAACACTGCAATAGCACATAAGAAATAAGTACTGGAATGTGGGGTTTTCTTTACTATTAAATCCTTCAGGGACTTCATTTATAATCAATAATGATGGATAGAAAATGCATATGATCTCAAAAGTGAGTGCAGTATTTTTTTAATCTTGCCTGTTTTATACTTCATATCACTGGGTTAAATGAAAATGCTCTACACCAAATTGATATTGCCAGCCCTATCTATATGCCCCATTGGGACAGGTGCTGCACACTGGGGAAGTCTCTCTATTCATCACGACTGCGTTGAACTTTAGGAGGCTGAGCCATTCCAAGTGAAGTATGGCTGCCAATTTATTTCCTGTGCATTTGTTGCTGCTGGGAAGCTTTGAAAAGAGAAGTGACAACACCTTCAAAGCAAATATTGCTCAACTAAAACTGCATTCATATGATTTTACCTGCAGGAGACAACTCTTCCTGCGTCTTATAATTATTGGAGTAATGGGTAGCACACATATTGGATAAAACATCACTGGCATTGGCCAGCCGAGAAACTGTCGGATGAATGGCCAATTTCATGTGTCTTGTTGCCACAAGTAGCCAACAATCTGTGCTGCCAGCCAGTGGTTAGCACTGCAGCCTTGCAGCGCTGGGGTTCCAGGTTCAAATCCCATCTAGGACAACATCTGTAAGGAGTTTGTATGTTCTCCACATGTTTGCGTGGGTTTCCTCCCTAGAGGTGGGTGAATCCGAAGAGTAAAGTTCAGCATCTGTATCTAACATCTCCAGTTCGGGCAGGAACTATACCAAACACAGACCTCACCAGGAAGTCAGTGTTACTGTTTGGGTTCAAACACCGGGTGTTTGTCACACTGTCATGTGCATGATAGGGCAGAAAACTAAAATCATCACCGCCGGTCAGATAGCTGGGGTTCCCACGCTGTCAAAAGACAAGCGTGAGCCCGCAGCAGTGATCTGAGGTATAAAGTTTACCTCCAGTCACTGGTGTTAGCTTATGGGACTACCACTCCGATCAGCCAATACCTGCTGCCGCTAATAATACTGAAAACAGGAGCTGCTGATAGGAGTTCTCATCAGCCTGCGCTGTAATTAAATTAAAAAGAAGTGTGGGTTCCCTTGTATTTTTGATAACCAACCAGGCAAAACTCTCAGCTTTATACCTCTGATCACAGCTGCGCGCACATGCTGTCTTTTGACCGGCGGTGAGAATTTTACCGCCGACCCATCCTGTACAAATAACTACAGACCAGTCTCCAATCTCCCCTTCATTTCTAAACTCTTGGAGCGCCTAGTCTACTCCCACCTTACCTGTTACCTCTCCACTCATTCCCTCCTAGACCCTTCACAGTCCAGCTTCCACCCCCTACATTCAAGAGAAACTGCACTCAAAGTGACCAATGAACTTCTGACAGCAAAATGAAAAGGTGACCACTCTCTGCTCATTCTTCTCGACCTTGCTGCAGCTTTCGACACTGCTGACCATCGTCTCCTACTCTCTAGGCTCCAGTCACTAGGCATTAAGGACACTGCTTCCTATATCTCTGACTGCTCCTTCAGTGTATTGTTCACTGGCTCCACTTCATCTCCTCTTGCTGTTGGGGTACCTCAGGGCTCAGTCCTTGGCCCCTTCTCTTATCTCTCTACACGACCCCAATTGGACAGATCATCAGCAGATTTGGCTATCAGTACCATCTTTATGCTGATGACACACAACTGTACACATCATCCCCCTGACCTTCTCCCCGCTGTACTACAGAACGCCAGTGACTATCTGTCCGCAACATTATCTGAAACTCAACCTCTCAAAAACTGAACTACTTCTGCTCCCACTGTCTACTAATCTCCATAAATCTGACATTTACCTCTCCATGGGTGGCACCATAATAACGCTCTGGGGCAGCAGGTGCGCTGTCTGGGTGTTATGTTTGACACCAAACTCTCCTTCACATCCCATATACAATCTCTTGCCCGCTCTTGCCGCTTACACCTAAAGAACATCTCTAGTATCCGCCCTCTTCTCACCATGGAAACAGCAAAAATCCTCACTGTCGCCCTGATCCACTCCTGCCTGGACTACTGCAACGCTCTATTAATTGGCCTTCCCCTCACTTGACTTTCCCCTCTCCAGTCCATCCTTAATGCAGCAGCCAGAGTCATCCATCTGGCTAATATGTACTCGGACGCGTCCGCTATTCGCCAGTCATTACATTGGCTGCCCATTCATTATAGAATCCAATTCAAAATACCTGTTCTCGCCCACAAAAGCTCTCCACCGTGCAGCACCCCCTTACATCTTCTCCCTCATTTCTGTCTATTGGCCTAACCAATCATTGCGCTCTGCAAATGACTTTCGACTAACCTCGGCAATAATCCGTACCTCCCACTCCCGACTCCAAGACTTCTCCCGTGCTGCGCCAATCGTCTGGAATGCTCTACCCCAAGAAATTAGGACTATGCACAGTTTGCATAGTTTTAGGCGCTCCCTCAAAACGCATTTACTCAGAGCGGCCTATCACGTTCACTAATGTAAGTCATTTTATGTATAATTGTGCGTGTGTACCCATTCACCAGCTCCATCTATCCCTCAAGATGGCTGGACCATCATTGTATATACATCATTGTAAATACACACCTGTACCTTGTATTTCCCCCACCTCAGTTGTAGATTGTACGCTCTTACGAGCAGGGTCGTCTTTTTTTGCTTTAATGATTGTATTGTTAATGTTGTTACTTATGACTTATTGTCATGCTGCAGCAATGCAGGTATGTGCAGACTCCATGAAGGAGAGTGGGTGACAGAAAAAGAGGTCACACTTGCCACACCGCAGCCCAGTGCAAGATGCACTGCGCCACCAGGTGGCGACAGAGAGTGGTCAAAACAAGCCAAGTCCGTAACAGTCGGTAAGCGTATAGTTGAAAGGGGAAAACAGAACTCGTGGTCAATATACAAGCCGAGGGTCCGAACCAGCCAGGAGCAAAGGTACCAGAGACGTGAGACAGAGATCGGAGTCAGAGTAAGCCAAAAGGTCAAAATGCCAGACAGACGTGTGGTAACAAAAACGTGAAGCAGGAGACAAAGTCAGATTCTTAGCTGGGTCGCAAATGGAGGGAATACACACCAGAGTCAAACTAGGTCGGGTACAGGAGACAGGTCAGGTACAGGTAAGGGAGGTCAGAGGCAAAAGGAACACAGGGGTTTCACAGGTAGCAGTCTCAGCAAGCCCAAAACTATCACTGACACAAGCTGCCAGCAAGAGAACCAATAAAAAGCCACTCCCAATTCAAAGAGTGGCAGGAATAGTTGACCCCACCATGACCAGGCCGGAGCAGGAGAAACTTGGCAAACTCCGACCCGGATCATGACACTTGTGTTTTGAAACTGTTAAACTGTAAAGTGCTGCGGAATATGTTGGCGCTATATAAATAAAGATTATTTATTATTTGCCGCGCTGTCATGCACACCCGAACCCAAACTTTTTGGAACTGTTCAGCTGAACCCGAACATCCAGGTGTCCGCCCATCTCTATTTCTCCCACATTCCAAAGACATTCTGATAGGGACCTTAGATCGTGATCCCCATTGGGGCAGTTGTTGTGAATTCTGTGGCTGAGTTCACTTCTGTGGTCACAAGTGGTATTGCAGTCTCTGGGCTTCCTCCCTCAGGTGTTTTGGTGAGCTCGTTGGCTGCCTTGCTATTTAGCTCCACCTGAGTCTGTCTTCCTTGCTCCTTGTCAATGTTCCAGTGTTGGATCTGAGCTACTGCATCTTTCCTTGGGCCTGCTGCTCTGCTAGATAAGTGCTTCTAGTTTGTTTTCTTTTTTTTTCTGTCCAGCTTGCTATTGTCTTTTGCTGGAAGCTCTGAGAAGCAGAGGGGTGCACCGCCGTGCTGTTAGTTCGGCACGGTGGGTCTTTTTGCCCCTTTGCGTGGTTTTCGTTTTAGGGTTTTTTGTAGACTGCATAGTTCTCTTTGCTATCCTCGCTCTGTCTAGAATATCGGGCCTCACTTTGCTGAATCTATTTCATTCCTACGTTTGTCTTTTCATCTTGCTAACAGTCATTATATGTGGGGGGCTGCCTATTCCTTTGGGGTATTTCTCTGAGGTAAGTCAGGCTTGTATTTCTATCTTCAGGCTAGTCAGCTCCTCAGGCAGTGCCGAGTTGCATAGGTAGTTGTTAGGCGCAATCCACTGCTGCTTATAGTTGTGTGAGGATAGATCAGGTACTGCAGTCTACAGAGATTCCACGTCTCAGAGCTCGTCCTATTGTTTTTGGTTATTGCCAGATCTCTGTATGTGCGCTGATTACTGCACGCTGTGTTGCCTGATTGCCAGCCATAACAGTACAAGGAGCCACACCAATGATTCCCAATAGAGGGAAAAAAGAAATCCTGACATCATTTTTTTTTCTTAGCTCTGTCTTCAGTCTTTTTTTTCATCTAGACATTAGAGTGCTTCAGGACACAGCTGTGGACATGGATATTCAGGCTCTGTGCTCCTCAATGGATAATCTCGTTGTAAATGTACAAAAGATTCAAGATACTATTGATCAGAAATCGATGCTAGAACCAAGAATTCCGATTCCTGATTTGTTTTTTGGTGACAGAACTAAGTTCCTGAGCTTCAGAAATAATTGTAAGCTATTTTTGGCCTTGAAACCTCATTCTTCTGGTAATCCTATTCAACAGGTTTTGATTATTATTTCTTTTTTGCGCGGCGACCCACAGGACTGGGCGTTTTCTCTTGCACCAGGAGATTCTGCATTGAGTAATGTTGATGCATTTTTCCTGGCGCTCGGATTGCTTTACGATGAGCCTAATTCAGTGGATCAGGCTGAGAAAAATCTGCTGGCTTTATGCCAGGGTCAGGATGATGTAGAAGTATATTGTCAGAAATTTAGGAAATGGTCAGTACTCACTCTGTGGAATGAATCTGCACTAGCGGCTTTGTTCAGAAAGGGTCTCTCTGAAGCTCTTAAGGATGTAATGGTGGGATTTCCTATGCCTGCTGGTTTGAATGAGTCTATGTCCTTGGCCATTCAGATCAGTCGTCGCTTGCGCGAGCGTAAATCTGTGCACCATCTGGCGGTACTGCCTGAGAGTAAACCTGAGCCTATGCAGTGCGACAGGACTATGACTAAAGTAGAACGGCAAGAACACAGACGTCTGAACAGACTGTGTTTCTATTGTGGTGATTCTACTCATGCTATTTCTAATTGTCCTAAACGCACTAGGCGGTTCGATAGCTCTGCCGTTATTGGTACTGTACAGTCCAAATTCCTTTTGTCCATTACCTTAATGTGCTCTTTGTCATCGTATTCTGTCATGGCGTTTGTGGATTCAGGCGCTGCCCTGAATCTGATGGATTTGGATTATGCTAAACGTTGTGGATTTTTCTTGGAGCCTTTGCGGTGTCCTATTCCGTTGAGAGGAATTGATGCTACACCTTTGGCCAAGAATAAGCCTCAGTACTGGGCCCAGCTGACCATGTGCATGGCTCCTGCACATCAGGAAGTTATTCGCTTTCTGGTACTGCATAATTTGCATGATGTGGTCGTGTTGGGGTTGCCATGGCTACAAACCCATAATCCAGTATTGGATTGGAACTCTATGTCGGTAACCAGCTGGGGTTGTCAGGGAGTACATGGTGATGTTCCATTTTTGTCTATTTCGTCATCCATTCCTTCTGACATCCCAGAGTTCTTGTCGGACTTTCAGGATGTATTTGAAGAGTCCAAGTCTGATGCCCTACCTCCGCATAGGAATTGTGATTGTGCTATCGATTTGATTCCTGGTAGTAAATTCCCTAAGGGTCGTTTATTTAATTTGTCCGTACCTGAACACACCGCTATGCGCAGTTATGTGAAGGAGTCCCAGGAGAAGGCTCAGCTTTTCGCTAATCGCAGACGCCGTGTGGGACCCCGACTTCGTGTTGGGGATTTGGTTTGGTTATCTTCTCGTCATATTCCTATGAAGGTTTCCTCTCCTAAATTTAAACCTCGTTTTATTGGTCCGTATAGGATTTCTGAGATTCTCAATCCGGTGTCTTTTCGTCTGACCCTCCCAGACTCCTTTTCCATACATAATGTATTCCATAGGTCGTTGTTGAGGAGATACGTGGCACCTATGGTTCCATCTGTGGAGCCTCCTGCCCCTGTTTTGGTGGAGGGGGAATTGGAGTATATTGTGGAGAAGATTTTGGATTCTCGTGTCTCTAGACGGAAACTCCAGTATCTGGTCAAATGGAAGGGTTATGCTCAGGAAGATAATTCCTGGGTTTTTGCCTCTGATGTCCATGCCCCAGATCTTGTTCGTGCCTTTCATGTGGCTCATCCTGGTCGGCCTGGGGGTTCTGGTGAGGGTTCGGTGACCCCTCCTCAAGGGGGGGGTACTGTTGTGAATTCTGTGGCTGAGTTCACTTCTGTGGTCACAAGTGGTATTGCAGTCTCTGGGCTTCCTCCCTCAGGTGTTTTGGTGAGCTCGTTGGCTGCCTTGCTATTTAGCTCCACCTGAGTCTGTCTTCCTTGCTCCTTGTCAATGTTCCAGTGTTGGATCTGAGCTACTGCATCTTTCCTTGGGCCTGCTGCTCTGCTAGATAAGTGCTTCTAGTTTGTTTTCTTTTTTTTTCTGTCCAGCTTGCTATTGTGTTTTGCTGGAAGCTCTGAGAAGCAGAGGGGTGCACCGCCGTGCTGTTAGTTCGGCACGGTGGGTCTTTTTGCCCCTTTGCGTGGTTTTCGTTTTAGGGTTTTTTGTAGACTGCATAGTTCTCTTTGCTATCCTCGCTCTGTCTAGAATATCGGGCCTCACTTTGCTGAATCTATTTCATTCCTACGTTTGTCTTTTCATCTTGCTAACAGTCATTATATGTGGGGGGCTGCCTATTCCTTTGGGGTATTTCTCTGAGGTAAGTCAGGCTTGTATTTCTATCTTCAGGCTAGTCAGCTCCTCAGGCAGTGCCGAGTTGCATAGGTAGTTGTTAGGCGCAATCCACTGCTGCTTATAGTTGTGTGAGGATAGATCAGGTACTGCAGTCTACAGAGATTCCACGTCTCAGAGCTCGTCCTATTGTTTTTGGTTATTGCCAGATCTCTGTATGTGCGCTGATTACTGCACGCTGTGTTGCCTGATTGCCAGCCATAACAGGCAGTGATGATGTATGTAAAGAGCTGGGGAATATGATAGCGCTATATAAGCAATGTGTTTTGCTTCTGAAGTGTCTCCAAGAGTGGACCCTCTGGGTCGTGATACCAGAGCCCCCATGGACGAGCAACCCTAGTGAACCCACCCCCCTATACAGGGAGCATCAGGGACAGGCCCAAGGAAGTTTAATATCTCAACGGCCGGTACCAAAGGGACGGCTCGTAAGGGAAAAGGGAAGCCGAAGCGAAGGTCAGAGAGGGGACTGGTGGATTAAGCGACCTTGGAATGGAGCTTGAAAGTGAGTAGGATCAGTGGCGGACAGGGAGGGACTTTGGACAGAATCCGAGGAGAAGGGAAGGATACAAGAACCCCACGGAGCCACAGCGAGAGTTGACACTGCAAGACAAGAGAGGACAGGGATGGGCAAGACACACACAGAGCACACCAGAGCAGAGTACAGGGCAAGGCAAGGGTGTGCAGAGCATAAGAGGACAGACAGGACCTGCGCAAACTAGAATATTCTCCAGCAAGATTGCTAGTGCACAAAGTACTGATAATCAGGCACCTTCCCAGGCAGGAAGGCGCCTGATATACCCAGTGGCCGCCGCCATGATAGGACGGTGCCTCCGCTCCGGGTCATGACCTCCTCCTGGTACAAAGCGCCGAAGGAGTACGCGGCTGTGAGCTATGCCACCCAGCGTTCATGCGCAGACCACGGAGCAGACGCGAAGCCGGAAGTGTTGGCAAGGGACTGCATCGTGCCAGAAAGCGGAGGAGCCCAGGTAAGTATCGCAGGTGGTAACACAATGCATAATAAATAAAAACAGGCCAGATCCTTTGTTTTATGGGAGATCAGCCGCTGTCATAGTTGTCTAAAATATATATATATATATATATATATAATGTCGCACATGTTTATAGTGCAGTCCTAGATTAAAATCAGCTTGTACATAGATCACATTATGACATGTCAAACTAACAAATTTCATATTTGAGGGCCAACAGCCCGAAACACCGTGTCTGTGAATTGAGATACTGATTTGGCTTTTATCCTAAGTCATATTGCACGACTCGTTAAAGGGTTGATTGTGACTTGTAGGATCGCTACTTCCAAGGTGGCGCTATATAGTTTAAAGGTACCTTCACACTAAGCGACGCTGCAGCGATACCGACAACGATGTCGATCGCTGCAGCGTCGCTGTTTGGTTGCTGGAGAGCTGTCACACAGACAGCTCTCCAGCGACCAACGATGCCGGTAACCAGGGTAAACATCTGGTTACTAAGCGCAGGGCCGCGCTTAGTAACCCGATGTTTACCCTGGTTACCATCGTAAAAGTAAAAAAAACAAACACTACATACTTACCTTCAGCTGTCTGTCCCCGGCGCTCTGCTTTCCTGCACTGACTGTGAGCACAGCGGCCGGAAAGCACAGCGGTGACGTCACCGCTGTGCTTTCCGGCTGGCAGGTGCTGACACAGGATGCAGGAGTGCAGAAAAGCAGAGCGCCGGGGACAGACAGCAGAAGGTAAGTATGTAGTGTTTGTTTTTTTTACTTTTACGATGGTAACCAGGGTAAACATTGGGTTACTAAGCGCGGCCCTGCGCTTAGTAACCCGATGTTTACCCTGGTTACCAGTGAAGACATCGCTGAATCGGTGTCACACATGCCGATTCAGCGATGTCTGCAGGAAGTCCAGCGACAAAATAAAGTTCTGGAATTTCTGCAGCGACCAACGACATCACAGCAGGATCCTGATCGCTGCTGCGTGTCAAACACAACGATATCGCTAGCCAGGACGCTGCAACGTCACGGATCGCTAGCGATATCGTTCAGTGTGACGGTACCTTAAGTCCTCCTTTTTTTTTCTCTGAAGAGGCAATTTGCATATCAAATTTCATCTATTGCTTCTTATTCAATCCTATGAACAGTGTGGCATTTAATGTTTGTTACCTTCTTACTCGGAAACAATGTGTGGAAGTGTGCTGCTGGTGTCTAAAGTCACGTTAATAGATTTAGGTGTGGATCCATCACTGAAAATTTCTATTGTAGTACAGTACAAAGCAACTGAATCAGGTTTTAGAAAATCCTATTTCCACAGCTGCAAAAAATGATGTTGTATTTTTTAACATAGAATGAGAATTCTGTTCTGCAACATGCCATATTACACGTGGATTCCTAACAGAAAGGTTGTGGATTTCATACCTTTTAGGGCCCCTTTCCACTTGTGAGAAAAACGGACGAGTGCAATCCGATAAAAAATCGGATTGCACTCGGACCAATGTTTTTCAATAGGTGACATTCCATTTGCGATTTTTTTTTTCCCCAGCCGAAATCGGACTGAGAAAAATCTGTGTCGGCTGAGAAAAAAAAAATCGCAGCATGCTGCGTATTGCTGAGATTCTCAGACGAGACTCGCCAATGCAAGTCAATGGGTGCGAGAAAAAAAACGCACAGCACTCGCACCATGCGAGTGCTGTCCGATTTTTACGCACCCGTGTCCTTAGAAAAGCCGGCAATTCAGCGCAGAGTACAGTAAAATCACACTGACAGGTTAGATGAGAGTAGATATATACACATAGAATAGGTATATATACATATATATATGTCAGGGAGACACCTATATATATATATTTATATTTAATGCAGCGCGAGACAGCTTAAAAGCTGGTAATTCAATTACCGGCTTTTGCTTTCTCCTTCACAAACCCGACATGATCTGAGACCTGGTTTACATACAGTAAACCATCTCATATCACCATTTTTTTTGCATATTCCACACTACTAATGTCAGTAGAGTGTATCTGCAAAATTTGGCCGTTCTAGCTCTTAAAATAAAGGGTTAAATGGCGGAAAAAATTGGCGTGGGCTCCCGCGCAATTTTCTCCGCCAGAGTAGTAAAGCCAGTGACTGAGGGCAGATATTAATAGCCTGGAGAGGGTCCATGGTTATTGGCCCCCCCCCCTGGCTAAAAATATCTGCCCCCAGCCACCCCAGAAAAGGCACATCTGGAAGATGCGCCTATTCTGGCACTTGGCCACTCTCTTCCCATTCCCGTGTAGCGGTGGGATATGGGGTAATGAAGGGTTAATGCCACCTTGCAATTGTAAGGTGACATTAAGCCTAATTAATAATGGAGAGGCGTCAATTATGACACCTATCCATTATTAATCCAATTGTAGTAAAGGGTTAAGTAAAACACAAACACATTATTTAAAATTATTTTAATTAAATAAAAACAATGGTTGTTTGAGTATTTTATTCTACGCCCAATCCAGTCACTGAAGACCCTCGTTCTGTGAAAGAAATAACATAATAAACCAACAATATACTTACCCTCCGCAGATCTGTAACGTCCAACGATGTAAATCCTTCTGAAGGGGTTAAAACATTTTGCAGCAAGGAGCTTTGCTAATGCAATGCTACTCCTCGCTGCAAAACCCCGGGGAATGAGTCTAAATATAGATCAATGAGCTATATTTAGCTTCATTTGCGGTGAGGCGCCCTCTGCTGGCTGTTCATAGATCGTGGGAACTTTCCTAGAAAGCCTGGGAGCTTTCTAGGTAATTTCCCGCTGATCTCGGTTCTTCCTGCTCCAATCGATTAGTGACAGCTGCAGCCAATCACAGCAGTGGCCTTACTGATGTCATCCGTACAGCTAGAAATTGCTGGGGATGGTAAGGAGCGTATTACTTCTATTGTTGTTTAAAAAAATATGAATAGTTGGCTGGAAAATCCCTATAAAGGAAATAGTCTGTCACCACATTTGACCTATCTAAACTATTAATATGGGCATACAGGTTATAGAATGCTGAAAAATATCCCTGTGTGCCTCATATGAGATGTTTTGTTGATAAATCCTTTATCTCTTTATATAAATGACCTCTTCAAGGCTCTGAGGAGGAGGCTGCCTGGAAGATAACTCTGCCCCAGAGATTATTATACGTGAAGGGGAATTATAAGTGAGACAAATAACTCTCACATAACAGGAGAAATGAAGCCGGTCATCTGGTAAACACATTTTTACTTCTCTCTGAGCTCTGCTGTATTGGAACAGTATTGCTGCCCTGTCTGCGTGTGAGCTGGAGGCTGAGAGGAACCTGCACATGTGAGGTATAATCACACACAGCTCTGCAGAAGAGCGGGAGCGGCCATTACACATAACTTTGCCCCAAAGATTATTATACTTGATGGGGAGTTACCAGTGTGATGTGTAAGGTTATGTGCCCTTGATCAGTATTTGTTGCGTTTTTGCCGCTGCATAGTTAGGCAGTATCAAAACCACATTGGCCATATGCTACAGCATGGTGGATGGGATTTCTACAAATCCTGTTTCATCTGTGTATGTACACCTGCGGATCACCCGCGGACACTGACATGTAACGGGTCTTTCAGATCTGCAGCATGTCAATTTCTCTTATGGAGATGCTAGTCTCCGTAACAAAAGTTTCCACAATAGAATTTACTGAATACCATGAATCCACATTGTTCAGTGATCTGTTGTGGATTCTGTTTTTGGGCTCCCTCTGGTGGTTACAGATGGTACTGGGTGACTTGTGTTCTCTGTGGTCTCTGGTGTCCACCTGTTCTATCAGGATATGGGAGTTTCCTATTTTACCTAGCTTTCTTGTCATTTCCTCGCCGGCGATCAATGTAATCAGTGTGTCTTGTTACCTCTGCTTTCCGCTTCATTAATCTTCAGGACTAGCTAAGTTTTTTATTTTCCTGTTCCACGTTTTGCTTTATTTTTGTTTTAGTCCAGCTTGCAGTTATGTGATTCTTTGTTGCTGGTTGCTCTGGTGGGCTGATATTACTCCTCATGTTCCATGAGTTGGCACATGAGTTCAGGTAATTTCAGGATGGTTTTTTGTAGGGTTTTTCGCTGACCGCGCAGTTCACTTTTGTATCCTCTGCTATCTAGTTTTAGCGGGCCTCATTTTGCTGAATCTGTTTTCATTACTACGTATGTGCTTTCCTCTCATTTCACCGTCATTACATGTGGGGGGCTGCTATTTCTGTGGGGTGTTTCTCTGGAGGCAAGAGAGGTCTTTGTTTCTTCTAAAAGGGGAAGCTAGTCCTTCGGCTGGCGCGAGACGTCTAGAATCATCGTAGGCACGTTCCCCGGCTACTGCTAGTGTTGTGAATTAGGTTCAGGATCGCGGTCAGCTCAGTTTCCATCACCCTAGAGCTTGTTCTGTTTTTTGTGTGCTTGTCCTTTTGTGATCCCCTGCCATTGGGATCATGACAGTATCGCCGGCCCGAAAAGTGGTAATCATAGTGGCTGAAGTAGGAGGAAAAGTAGTCTGAGGAAGTTTTTTTTTTTTTTTTTTTTTTTTCCTTCCCTCAGTTTGCTGCGTCTTACCTCCTCTTTATCCTTGAATGGCTCTGACCTCAGCTGTTTATCATGGACGTCCAGAGTTTGGCTTCCAGCCTGAATAATCTTGCTGCTAAGGTTCAAAATATACAAGATTTTGTTGTACATGCTCCTATGTCTGAACCTAGAATTCCTGTCCCAGAGTTTTTTTCTGGAGATAGATCTAGCTTTCTGAATTTTAGGAACAATTGCAAGTTGTTTTTTTCTTTGAAATCTCGCTCCTCTGGAGACCCTGCTCAGCAAGTCAAGATTGTAATATCTTTCCTGCGGGGTGACCCTCAGAATTGGGCATTTGCATTGGCACCAGGGGATCCTGCGTTGCTCAATGTGGATGCGTTTTTTCTGGCATTGGGTTTGCTCTATTAGGAACCTAACCTAGAGATTCAGGCTGAAAAAGCTTTATTGGCTCTCTCTCAGGGGCAAGATGAAGCAGAATTATATTGTCAGAAATTTCGGAAATGGTCGGTGCTTACTCAGTGGAATGAGTGCGCCCTGGCTGCAAGATTCAGAGATGGCCTTTCTGAGGCCATTAAAGATGTTATGGTGGGGTTCCCTGCGCCTACAGGTCTGAATGAGTCTGACTATGGCTATTCAGATTGATCGGCGTTTACGGGAGCGCAAACCTGTGCACCATTTGGCGGTGTGTTCTGAACAGGCACCTGAGACAATGCAATGTGATAGAATTCAGTCCAGAAGTGAACGGCAAAACTATAGGCGGAAAAATGGGTTGTGTTTTTATTGTGGTGATTCAGCTCATGTTATATCAGCATGCTCTAAACGCACAAAAAAGGTTGATAAGTCTGTTGCCATTAGTACTTTACAGTCTAAGTTCATTCTGTCTGTGACTCGGATTTGTTCATTATCAGCCATTTCCGTCGATGCCTATGTGGATTCAGGCGCTGCCCTGAGTCTTATGGATTGGTCATTTGCCAACCGCTGTGGGTTTAGTCTGGAGCCTCTGGAAGTCCCTATTCCTTTGAAAGGAATTGACTCTACACCTTTGGCTATGAATAAACCTCAGTACTGGACACACGTGACCATGCGTATGACTCCCGTTCATCAGGAGGTGATTCGCTTCCTGGTACTGTATAATTTACATGATGTCTTAGTGCTTGGTCTGCCATGGTTACAAACTCATAACCCAGTCTTGGACTGGAAAACGATGTCTGTGTTAAGCTGGGGATGTCAGGGGGTTCATGATGATGCACCTCCGATTTCTATCGCTTCATCTACTCCTTCTGAGGTTCCTGTATTTTTGTCTGATTATCGGGATGTTTTTGAGGAGCCTAAGCTCAATTCGCTTCCTCCTCACAGGGATTGCGATTGTGCTATAGATTTGATTCCTGGCAGTAAATTTCCTAAAGGTCGTTTGTTCAATCTGTCAGTGCCAGAGCATACTGCTATGCGGGATTATGTTAAGGAGTCCTTGGAAAAGGGACATATCCGTCCATCTTCGTCTCCTTTGGGAGCAGGTTTTTTTTTCGTGGCCAAAAAAGATGGTTCCTTGAGGCCTTGTATAGATTACCGTCTTTTGAATAAGATTACGGTCAAATATCAGTATCCTTTGCCATTGTTGACTGATTTGTTCGCTCGCATTAAGGGGGCTAAATGGTTCACTAAGATTGATCTTCGGGGTGCGTATAATCTTGTGCGGATTAAGCAGGGTGATGAGTGGAAAACCGCATTTAATACGCCTGAGGGCCATTTTGAGTATTTGGTGATGCCTTTTGGACTTTCTAATGCTCCTTCTGTTTTCCAGTCCTTTATGCACGATATTTTCCGTGAATATCTAGATAAATTTATGATTGTGTATTTGGATGATGTTTTGGTTTTTTCTGATGACTGGGAGTCCCATGTTCAGCAGGTCAGGAAGGTGTTTCAGGTCCTGCGGGCCAATTCTTTGTTTGTAAAAGGTTCAAAGTGTCTCTTTGGAGTCCAGAAGATTTCTTTTTTGGGGTATATTTTTTCCCCTTCTACTATTGAGATGGATCCCGTCAAGGTTCAGGCTATTTGTGACTGGACGCAGCCTACATCTCTTAAGAGTCTACAGAAGTTCTTGGGCTTTGCTAATTTTTATCGTCGTTTCATAACTAATTTTTCTAGTGTTGTTAAGCCTTTGACGGATCTGACTAAGAAGGGTGCTGATGTTGCTGATTGGTCTCCTGCGGCTGTGGAGGCCTTTCAGGAACTTAAGCGCCGGTTTTCTTCTGCTCCTGTGTTGCGTCAGCCAGATGTTTCGCTTCCTTTTCAGGTTGAGGTTGATGCTTCTGAGATTGGAGCGGGGGCGGTTTTGTCACAGAGAAGCTCCGATTGCTCGGTGATGAAGCCATGTGCGTTCTTTTCTAGAAAGTTTTCGCCCACTGAGCGGAATTATGATGTTGGTAATCGGGAGCTTTTGGCCATGAAGTGGGCATTTGAGGAGTGGCGTCATTGGCTTGAGGGTGGTAGACATCGTGTGGTGGTCTTGACTGATCACAAAAATCTGATTTACCTTGAGTCTGCCAAGCGTCTGAATCCTAGACAGGCTCGTTGGTCACTGTTTTTCTCCCGTTTCGATTTTGTGGTTTCATACCTGCCAGGTTCAAAGAATGTGAAGGCGGATGCTCTTTCTAGGAGTTTTGTGCCTGATTCCCCTGGAAATTCTGAGCCCACTGGTATCCTTAGGGATGGGGTGATTTTGTCGGCTGTCTTCCCAGACTTGCGACGTGCTTTGCAGGAGTTTCAGGCGGATAAACCTGATCGTTGTCCGCCTGAAAGACTGTTTGTTCCGGATAATTGGACCAGTAGAGTCATCTCCGAGGTCCATTCTTCTGCGTTGGCAGGTCATCCTGGAATATTTGGTACTAGAGACTTGGTGGCCAGGTCTTTTTGGTGGCCTTCCTTGTCGAGGGATGTGCATTCTTTTGTGCAGTCTTGTGAAGTTTGCGCTCGGGCTAAGCCTTGCTGTTCTCGGGCCAGTGGATTGTTGTCACCTTTGCCTATCCCGAAGAGGCCTTGGACGCACATTTCCATGGACTTTATTTCGGATCTCCCTGTCTCTCAAAAAATGTCCGTCATCTGGGTTGTGTGTGACCGCTTTTCTAAGATGGTTCATCTGGTACCCTTGCCTAAGTTACCTTCCTCCTCTGAGTTGGTCCTTCTGTTTTTTCAGAACGTGGTTCGTTTGCATGGGATTCCGGAGAACATTGTTTCTGACAGGGGATCCCAGTTTGTGTCTAGATTTTGGCGGACGTTCTGTGCTAAGATGGGCATTGATTTGTCCTTTTCGTCTGCATTCCATCCTCAGACGAATGGCCAGACGGAACGAACTAATCAGACCTTGGAAACTTATTTAAGGTGTTTTGTTTCTGCTGATCAAGATGACTGGGTTACCTTTTTGCCGCTTGCCGAATTTGCCCTTAATAATCGGGCTAGTTCTGCTACCTTGGTTTCTCCTTTCTTTTGTAATTCGGGGTTTCATCCTCGTTTTTCCTCTGGTCAGGTGGAGCCTTCTGATTGTCCTGGAGTGGACATAGTGGTGGATAGGTTGCATCAGATTTGGAGTCATGTGGTGGACAATTTGAAGTTGTCCCAGGAGAGGGCTCAGCAGTTTGCTAATCGCCGTCGCCGCGTGGGTCCTCGACTTCGTGTTGGGGACTTGGTGTGGTTGTCTTCTCGTTTTGTTCCTATGAAGGTCTCTTCTCCTAAGTTCAAGCCTCGGTTCATCGGTCCCTATAGGATCTTGGAAATTCTTAACCCTGTGTCGTTTCGTTTGGATCTCCCAGCATCGTTTGCTATTCATAATGTGTTCCATCGGTCGTTGTTGCGGAAGTATGAGGTACCTGTTCTTCCTTCGCTTGAGCCTCCTGCTCCGGTGCTGGTGGAGGGAGAATTGGAGTATGTTGTGGAGAAGATCTTGGATTCTCGTGTTTCCAGACGGAAACTTCAGTATTTGGTCAAATGGAAGGGTTATGGTCAGGAGGATAATTCTTGGGTGGTTGCCTCTGATGTTCATGCTGCTGATTTGGTCCGTGCATTTCATAGGGCTCATCCTGGTCGCCCTGGTGGTTCTCGTGAGGGTTCGGTGACCCCCTCCTCAAGGGGGAATACTGTTGTGGATTCTGTTTTTGGGCTCCCTCTGGTGGTTACAGATGGTACTGGGTGACTTGTGTTCTCTGTGGTCTCTGGTGTCCACCTGTTCTATCAGGATATGGGAGTTTCCTATTTTACCTGGCTTTCTTGTCATTTCCTCGCCGGCGATCAATGTAATCAGTGTGTCTTGTTACCTCTGCTTTCCGCTTCAGTAATCTTCAGGACAAGCTAAGTTTTTGATTTTCCTGTTCCATGTTTTGCTTTATTTTTGTTTTTGTCCAGCTTGCAGTTATGTGATTCCTTGTTGCTGGTTGCTCTAGTGGGCTGATATTACTCCTCATGTTCCATGAGTTGGCACATGAGTTCAGGTAATTTCAGGATGGTTTTTTGTAGGGTTTTTCGCTGACCGCGCAGTTCACTTTTGTATCCTCTGCTATCTAGTTTTAGCGGGCCTCATTTTGCTGAATCTGTTTTCATTACTACGTATGTGCTTTCCTCTCATTTCACCGTCATTACATGTGGGGGGCTGCTATTTCTGTGGGGTGTTTCTCTGGAGGCAAGAGAGGTCTTTGTTTCTTCTAATAGGGGAAGCTAGTGCTTCGGCTGGCGCGAGACGTCTAGAATGATCGTAGGCACGTTCCCCGGCTACTGCTAGTGTTGTGAATTAGGTTCAGGATCGCGGTCAGCTCAGTTTCCATCACCCTAGAGCTTGTTCTGTTTTTTGTGTGCTTGTCCTTTTGTGATCCCCTGCCATTGGGATCATGACAGTGATCACCTGCAGATTTACCTGCGAACGCAGTATTTTGGATGCAGTAAAAATACACTGCATCCAAAATGCTTCTACTTCCAGATCGTGGGCACATAGATTCATGGTTACCAGTGTGATGTGTGATGGCCGCTCTCTGCTCTCCTGATCTCATTGCAGAGCTGTGTGTGATTCTACCTCACACATCTGCAGGTTCCTCTCCGCTTCCAGCTCACAGGCAGACAGGGCAGCAATATTATTCCAAAGCAGCAGAGCTGTGAGAGAAATAAAAATGATTGTAAGAAGACAAATTTTAATTTCTAAATTTTGGTGTTTAGTTACTTGTCTCACATTGGTAACTCCCCTTCATGTATGATAATCTCTGGGGCAGAGTTATCGTCCTGGCAGCGTCATCCCCACAGCCTGGAAGAGGTCATTAATATAAAGTGATAAGAGGATTTATCAACAAGACATCTGATATGAGACACACAAGGATCACTTTTCAGCTTTCTAGAATCTGCATGCCCATATTAATAGATGCATCAAATGTGGTCACACATTTCCTTTAAATCTCCCTTCACTATGATTAAGTCACAGCGCACATGGAACAATGACCAGCTGCCCATTGTCAGGATTAATAATCATTCGTTACACCCATAGTGATCAGAATTGTACAATATCTCATTCCATAAGTATTCTATACATGTCCAGAAAAATCATCTAGTGAAATAAGAAGAAAGCCAAGCATTAGTAATGTCTGCTTAGCATCTTGTTGTCTCTCTTACGTCACCATAATATTTGGAGC
Organism: Ranitomeya imitator; assembly: GCF_032444005.1. Lineage (NCBI taxonomy): Eukaryota > Metazoa > Chordata > Amphibia > Anura > Dendrobatidae > Ranitomeya > Ranitomeya imitator. The sequence goes on along the minus strand of NC_091289.1, from coordinate 97,359,583 downwards.
TAATGTAGGATTATATTTGGTTTGCAAATTGCCTCTTCAGAGAAAACGAGGACTTGAACTCTATGGCGCCACCTGTTGGAAGTAGCGATCCTACTAGTCACAATCAACCCTTTAACGAGTCTTGCAATATTTAATTTGGATAAGAGCCAAATCAGTATCTCAATTCGCAGACACGGTGTTTCGGGCTTTTGGCCCTCGTCAGTGCAAAGCATGAGAACTGATTAGGCTAGGTGAGAGGCTCTGGACCGAGGTCTAAGGTGTAAGGTTTCTCCTTGTGGAGCAGTGTTTCTCAACTCCAGTCCTCAAGACCCACCAACAGGTCACGTTTTCAGGATTTCCTTAGTATTGCACAGGTGATAATTTCATCACCTGCTCAAGCATTAATTCCATCGCCTGTGCAATACTAAGGAAATCCTGAAAACATGACCTGTTGTGGGGTCTTGAGGACTGAGTTGAGAAACACTGTTGTGGAGAGTGACATACCAGCTCTATTTGGTTGTAATGGATTTTTCTGCACCATGTGCTCTTGCTGACACCGCGTTTAAGTGTGGACACAATTACACCTCTAAACATTTTCTTGACATTTGTGATCCATTTCCCCAGATGGAGCTTCTTCTGTGAGCTTGTCTATTGTTTCAATACAGGAAAGCCATCAGCATCTTTGCAACAGGAGAAGGACTTCTGACGCAGGAGGACCGTGTTACTGAAGATGGCTTGCAAGAAGTTTTCGAGACCAATGTGTTTGGCCATTTTATACTGGTAACGTTTTGCATATCTGGTGTAATCACTTTTGGGACATAGCTAGTTTTATTAAGTAAATCTCCACGTATTGATTTTCAATAAAAATCGCTTATGATATTATTAATAATTTTTATTGTGCTCCTTTTGTTAGAGTAGTGTAGAAATTGCGCACATTAAAGGTCTGATCTGAGCAAAACAAGGAAATGTAAGAAATGTGACTACTTTGCACAAGTTCTTGTTTTTGCCAGTGAAACCTCCTTTACTTAGAATTTTCCATTTCAAATCTATTGCTTTCAATATAGTCTTTCATTTAAGGCAATATTTCAATTAATTGAAATAATCCTCCCTTCAAAGTCACAGGATTCTGATGTTTATCAGAACTGTGATTTCTATTGTAGCTCCACCCGGTAGGCGGGGCCAATGTTAGAGCATGGGCAGAAAGGTGGAACAGAGTACTAGATATGACTCTAGTGTAGGGGTGCAAACATTTTTTGGTCCGAGTGCCATATTGCCATACTGAACCAATCCTAAGGGACGCAAAAAAATGTAAAGGGGTAATTTCATGAATGCATCTCCAGAATAACCGTTAGAACATTAATGCATCCCCACAACCAATTTTTGAGTATTTAGGAGAGCGTTTGATAGTCTTTGCTAAAAAAAACCCAAAAAACTGTGCGAACACATATTAACTTAAGCAAAGTTTTTGGAGCAGAAACTTGCCAAATCCTCCTCATAATGCAGGTACCATAGTACTGATGAGGCACAGGCTGTATCTCATATTTACATCCAGGTACCTTATAGGTGACGTGTTTTGAAGTAGATCTTCTCCATTTGTCCAGACCCCATGATGAGATTTCATGCCCAATGCTCATCTTGGCACACTTTCCTCTTCTCAGTCTTCAGCAGCACTTCCAGACAGTGTCCTTAAAAATAAAAGTATTATTATACTGCCCCATAAATATAAATATCTCCTATGAGACTCACCTGATTAAATGCCCTCCTGCACAAAATATCCCCCATGCTGCCACTCTATAATGTCCGCACACACTGTCCCTCTCAATAACATCACCCCAAACTGCCCCTTTCCCTATCTTCCTCATAATGCCTTTCTGGATATTGTCCCCACTGCTCCTCGCTATTTTATTCCCCCTTTCATAATCTGCCAATTGCCCCTTTATGTGCCCTCAATCCAGCCCCCCTCATCTAAAGTAAAAGCACATTTCTTCAGCTCCTCCATGGAGCACTTACCAGCCCAACATCTCCGCAGCTGTGTGATGACCTCACCAATGTGCTGACCTCATGTGCCGGACTGACGCGTGTTGATCTGCCGCGGTCCCAGGGCCACAGTGTTCAAATGTATTTGTGTCTGACAGACGTGAATACCTGTTGAATACAGGAAAAAGGGAGTTGTGTCTCGCGGACAGCGCTGCTGGCCGCACATCGCTTGGTGGGCCGTATGCTGTACAGGCCTTATCTAGTGTCAGGCTGAGTGCAGCTGTGAAGATGACTTCTCCACAATGTACAGGTCTATGCTAATCCCTGTGGCCTTGTGATGTGCACTGAACGTTTGTGTACAGGTGAAGTTTAGCCAAGCATGGAGAGAGCTGGTGAAACAATGTAGTTAGGCTAGGTTCACACTAGCGTTGCGCCGCCCTGCGTCGGCGACGCAACGCGCGACGCACGTAAAAACGCGCGCAAACGCGCGCAAAAACGCGCGCGTTTTGCGACGCGTGCGTCGTTTTTGACGAAAATCGGACGCACAGAAAATGCTACATGTAGCGTTTTCTTGCGTCCGACGCTAGCGTCGGAAACGACGCACGTGGCGAAAAACGCCACCAAAACAACGCACGCGTCCCCTATGTTAAACATAGGGGCGCGTCGCCGCTGCGTCGCCGACGCAACGGCGGCACAACGCTAATGTGAACGTAGCCTTAGCACCAGGAAAGGTTGATTCTAATCTCCTTCAAATTAAAAACCCAGCACAAAGGTTACAAGCAACCCCTGTTGGTGTCCAATAGATCTTTTCATTCTGCATAGACTCCTATAACTGAGTAGGAGGGAAGTGCTGCCTACCTGTAATATGGAACAGAGAGGGGCTTCAGAGCTTTTACAAGAGTTTTCAAGCCCCAGATATGTAGTGGCAATAATTCCAGACAAGTGTGTGGACTTTCTTGAGCAGTGCTGTGCTGGGTACACTTCACAAACACAGCTGAGTTCTCAAGTTCTCATTACATGAATTTACATCTCTAATGCATGTGAAAATAATTAAAAAAAAAAAATTATAAATCTACTATATAATTGTCTAAGGGTCACTTCTGTCTTTCTGTCCTTCTGTCTGTCTGTCATGGATATTCATTGGTCGCGGCCTCTGTCTGTCAAGGAAATCCAAGTCGCTGATTAGTCGCGGAAAAAAAGCCACGACCAATCAGCGACGGGCACAGTCCGGAAGAAAATGGCAGCTCCTTACTCCCCGCAGTCACTGCCCGGCGCCCGCATACTCCCCTCCAGCCACCACTAACACAGGATTAATGCCGGCGGTAACGGACCGCATTATGCCGCGGGTAACGCACTCTGTTACTGCCGCTATTAACCCTGTGTGTCCTTAATTTTTTACTATTGATGCTGCCTATGCGGCATCAATAGTAAAAAAATCTAATGTTAAAAATAATAAAAACAACAAAAAACCTGCTATACTCACCCTCCGTTGTCCGCAGAGCTGGCCGCCATCTTCCGTTCCCGGCGATGCATTGCGAAATTACCCAAGGCAAGGCCGCTAAGTCATCTGGGTAATTTCGCAATGCATCCTGGGAACGGAAGATGGCAGCATCCGCGCGCTCATCACCTGTGCCAGATCCGAAGGTGAGTATGTTAGAACTACAATGGGCCCTCGGATCCAAAGTATGTTTATTTTTTAACCTGTCACATACGTGGCTGGGCAATATACTACGTAGCTTGGCAATATACTACGTGGCTGTGCAGTATACTACGTCGCTGAGCAATATACTACGTGACTGGGCAATATACTACGTCACTGGGCAATATACTACGTGGGCTGTGCAATATGCTACGTGGGCTGTGCAGTATACTATGTGGACATGCATAGAATACGTGGACATGCATCTAGAATACCCGATGCGTTAGAATCGGGCCACCATCTAGTGTGTGTATGTATATGTACTGTGTGTTTCATTATATATATATATATATATATATATATATATATATATATATATATATATATATATATACATATATATATATATATATATATATATATATACATATATATATATATATATACATATACAGTGGGGCAAAAAAGTATTTAGTCAGTCAGCAATAGTGCAAGTTCCACCACTTAAAAAGATGAGAGGCGTCTGTAATTTACATCATAGGTAGACCTCAACTATGGGAGACAAACTGAGAAAAAAATCCAGAAAATCACATTGTCTGTTTTTTTATCATTTTTTTGCATATTATGGTGGAAAATAAGTATTTGGTCAGAAACAAACAATCAAGATTTCTGGCTCTCACAGACCTGTAACTTCTTCTTTAAGAGTCTCCTCTTTCCTCCACTCATTACCTGTAGTAATGGCACCTGTTTAAACTTGTTATCAGTATAAAAAGACACCTGTGCACACCCTCAAACAGTCTGACTCCAAACTCCACTATGGTGAAGACCAAAGAGCTGTCAAAGGACACCAGAAACAAAATTGTAGCCCTGCACCAGGCTGGGAAGACTGAATCTGCAATAGCCAACCAGCTTGGAGTGAAGAAATCAACAGTGGGAGCAATAATTAGAAAATGGAAGACATACAAGACCACTGATAATCTCCATCGATCTGGGGCTCCACGCAAAATCCCACCCCGTGGGGTCAGAATAATCACAAGAACGGTGAGCAAAAATCCCAGAACGACGCGGGGGGACCTAGTGAATGAACTGCAGAGAGCTGGGACCAATGTAACAAGGCCTAGCATAAGTAACACACTACGCCACCATGGACTCAGATCCTGCAGTGCCAGACGTGTCCCACTGCTTAAGCCAGTACATGTCCGGGCCCGTCTGAAGTTTGCTAGAGAGTATTTGGATGATCCAGAGGAGTTTTGGAAGAATGTCCTATGGTCTGATGAAACCAAACTGGAACTGTTTGGTAGAAACACAACTTGTCGTGTTTGGAGGAAAAAGAATATTGAGTTGCATCCATCAAACACCATACCTACTGTAAAGCATGGTGGTGGAAACATCATGCTTTGGGGCTGTTTCTCTGCAAAGGGGCCAGGACGACTGATCCGGGTACATGAAAGAATGAATGGGGCCATGTATCGTGAGATTTTGAGTGCAAACCTCCTTCCATCAGCAAGGGCATTGAAGATGAAACGTGGCTTGGTCTTTTAACATGACAATGATCCAAAGCACACCGCCAGGGCAACGAAGGAGTGGCTCCGTAAGAAGCATTTCAAGGTCCTGGAGTGGCCTAGCCAGTCTCCAGATCTCAACCTTATAGAAAACCTTTGGAGGGAGTTGAAAGTCCGTGTTGCCAAGCGAAAAGCCAAAAACATCACTGCTCTAGAGGAGATCTGCATGGAGGAATGGGCCAACATACCAACAACAGTGTGTGGCAACCTTGTGAAGACTTACAGAAAACGTTTGACCTCTGTCATTGCCAACAAGGGATATATTACAAAGTATTGAGATGAAATTTTGTTTCTGACCAAATACTTATTTTCCACCATAATATGCAAATAAAATGTTAAAAAAACAGACAGTGATTTTCTGGATTTTTTTTTCTCAGTTTGTCTCCCATAGTTGAGGTCTACCTATGATGTAAATTACAGACGCCTCTCATCTTTTTAAGTGGTGGAACTTGCACTATTGCTGACTGACTAAATACTTTTTTGCCCCACTGTGTATGTGTATGTGTATATGTATATATATATATATATATATATATATATATATATATATATATATATATATATATATATATATATATATATATATATATATTATTATTATTATTATACATTTTTATAGCGCCATTTATTCCATGGCGCTTTACATGTGAATACGGGGCAAATATAGACAAATACATTAAACATGAGCAGATAACAAGGCACACGAGTACATAAGGAGGGAGGACCCTGCCCGCGAGGGCTCACAGTCTGCAGGGGGTGGGTGAGGATACACTAGGAGAGGGTAGGGCAGGTTGCGCGGCTGTTCAGTAGGTTGAGGATCACTGCAGGCTGTAGGCTTGTCGGAAGAGGTGGGTCTTCAGGTTCTTTTTGAAGGTTTCTATGTTAGGCGAGAGTCTGATGTGTTGGGGTAGAGAGTTCCAGAGTATGGGGGAAGCACGGGAGAAGTCTTGGATGCGGTTATGGGAAGAAGAGATGAGAGGGGAGTAGAGAAGGAGGTCTTGGGAGGATATATACACATATATACACACACAGTTATACATATATATAATTATACAGTACAGACCAAACGTTTGGACACGCCTTCTCACTTAAAGATTTTTTTCCGTATTTTCCGGACTATGAAACCTGTAAATTCACACTGAAGGCATCAAAACTATGAATTAACACATGTGGAGTTATATACTTAACAAAAAAGTGTGAAACAACTGAAAATATGTCTTATATTCTAGGTTCTTCAAAATAGCCACCTTTTGCTTTGATGACTGCTTTGCACACTCTTGGCATTCTCTTGATGAACTTCATGAGGTAGTCACCGGAAATGGTCTTCCAACAATCTTGAAGGAGTTCCCCAAGATGCTTAGCACTTGTTGGCCCTTTTGCCTTCACTCTGCGGTCCATCTCACCCCAAACCACCTCGATTGGGTTCAGGGCTAGTGACTGTGGGGGCCAGGTCATCTGGCGTAGCACTCCTTCACTCTCCTTCTTGGTCAAATGGCCCTTACACAGCCTGGAGGTGTGTTTGGGGTCATTGTCCTGTTGAAAAATAAATGATGGTCCAACTAAACGCAAAACGGATGGAATAACATGCCGCTGCAAGATGCTGTGTAGCCTTGCCAGTTCAGTATGCCTTCAATTTTGAATAAATCCCCAACAGTGTCACTAGCAAAGCACCCCACAACATCACAACTCCTCCTCCATGCTTCACGGTGGGAACCAGGCATGTAGAGCCCATCCGTTCACCTTTTCTGCATCGCACGAAGACACAGTGGTTGGAACCAAAGATCTCAAATTTGGACTCCTCAGACCAAAGCACAGATTTCCACTGGTCTAATGTCCATTCATTGTGTTCTTTAGCCCAAACAAGTCTCTTCTGCTTGCTGCCTGTCCTTAGCAGTGGTTTCCTAGCAGCTATTTTACCATGATGGCCTCCTGCACAAAGTCTCCTCTTAACCCTGCTTTTGTCTTTGGTCAAAAACGACCGACCTTGAACTTCAATATTCTTTAAAATATTCAAGATGCGGCTCTGAAACCCGTGGCCGACCGACCCATCCTCATTTAAGTCAATCAACCACAAGTTTCAGAACCGCATCTTGAACACCCCAAAAAATACCAAAGTTCAAAATCGGTCTCCCCAGACCGAAGGCAACAGCAGGGTTAACAGTTGTTGTAGAGATGTGTCTGCTGCTAGAACTCTGTGTGGCATTGACCTGGTCTCTAATCTAAGCTGCTGTTAACCTGCGATTTCTGAGGCTGGTGACTCGGATAAACTTATCCTCAGAAGCAGAGGTGACTCTTGGTCTTCCTTTCCTGGGGCGGTCCTCATGTGAGCCAGTTTCTTTGTAGCGCTTGACTGTTTTTGCAACTGCACTTGGGGACACTTTCAAAGTTTTCCCAATTTTTCGGACTGACTGACCTTCATTTCTTAAAGTAATGATGGCCACTCGTTTTTCTTTACTTAGAATTTGTATTATGGCAGGAAAAAGCAGCTAACAGTCTATTCAGTAGGACTATCAGCTATGTATCCACCAGACTTCTTCACAACACAACTAATGGTCCCAACCCCATTTATAAGGCAAGAATTCCCACTTATTAAACCTGACAGGGCACACCTGTGAAGTGAAAACCATTTCCGGTGACTACCTCTTGAAGCTCATCAAGAGAATGCCAAGAGTGTGCAAAGCAGTCATCAAAGCAATAGGTGGCTACTTTGAAGAACCTAGAATATAACACATAATTTCAGTTATATCACACTTTTTTGTTAAGTATATAATTCCACATGTGTTAATTCATAGTTTTGATGCTTTCACTGTGAATTTACAATTTTCATAGTCCTGAAAATACAGAAAAATATTTTAATGAGGTGTCCAAACGTTTGCTCTGTAGTGTGTGTGTGTGTGTGTGTGTGTGTGTGTCCGGGATTGGCATCGGCACCGTCGCAGCTACAGCCACAAAATTTTGCACAGTCACACGTCTGGACCCCGAGAGCGTCATAGGCTATATTGTGAGGCGAAATTTTAACCCCGCGCGTTCCAATTCACCAAACAATTTTGCCCCTATCTACATAATGGGGAAAAAAGTGAATGGAAAAGTGTTGGAAGCGTCGCAGCTACAGCAACAAAATTTTGCACAGTCACACGTCTGGACCCTGAGAGCGTCATAGGCTACGTTGTGAGGTGAAATATTAACCCCGCGCTTTCCAATTCACCAAACAATTTTGCCCCTATCTACATAATGGGAAAAAATGAAAGGAAAAGTGTAGGAGGCAAATTGACAGCTGCCAGATGTGAACAAGGGGGACTTAAAGAATGAGAGCGATGGCGCCAAAGAGTATATACCGTACAGTTGCTAAGGTGGGGCCTCGACATGGGATACTCACCACACACGGGGATATGAACACACACAAAATGCGCCACACACTACCACGTGCTTGAACACATATTACCCTCAGCACACATTTCACCACAAATACACCAACCTCGCCACATAAAAGTCAAAACACAAAAGTCGCCACTCAAAACTCGCCACGCGCAGAACTCGCCACATGCAAAAACTAGGCTCTTGCAAAACTCGCCACAAGTGCAAAATTCTCCTCATGAAAAACTCGCCACACGCAAAACTTGCACACGCGGAAAAATTGCCACATGCACAAAAGTTGCAACACATGCAAAAGTTGCCTCACACAAAACTTGCACATACTCAAAAGGCACCACACAATACTCGCAACGCGCAAAACTCGCCATGCGCAAAACTTGCTGCACACAACTTGCTACACTAACCTGTCACATGTAACTCGACACACAAAAAGTTGCTACACGCATGTTGCTACACAAAACTCATCTCACAAAAGTCGCTACATGCATGTCGCCACACGCAACTCAACACACACAACTTGACAAACGAAACTCGCCCTAAAACACACACAAGTCTGGTATTATCCTTCAAAAATAAAAATCTGATTAATAAGCAGACAAACTACAACAATTGCACCATATAGGAAATACGGCAGCTGTCAGTCACATGACCTGTCTATTATGTGTATGTGTGAGCTAATACATACTGCCAGGGGGAGGGCTTCCTATTGGCTGGGGATTTATCAGGCTGCCAATTTAGCTTACAAATAATGAGGTAAAAATACTGAGCAAATAACGTGTGAACGAGGTCTAATACAGGAGGAGATGACACACAGGTATATACTATATACAGGAGAGATGACACACAGGTATATACTATATAGAGGAGGAGATGACATATAGGTACATATATACAGGAGGAGATGACATACAGGTATATACTATATACAGGAGGAGATGACATACAGGTATATGCTATATATAGAAGATGACATGCAGGTATATACTATATGCAGGAGGAGATGACACTCAGATATACAGTGGGGCAAAAAAGTATTTAGTCAGTCAGCAATAGTGTAAGTTCCACCACTTAAAAAGATGAGAGGCGTCTGTAATTTACATCATAGGTAGACCTCAACTATGGGAGACAAACTGAGAAAAAAAAATCCAGAAAATCACATTGTCTGTTTTTTTAACATTTTATTTGCATATTATGGTGGAAAATAAGTATTTGGTCAGAAACAAAATTTCATCTCAATACTTTGTAATATATCCTTTGTTGGCAATGACAGAGGTCAAACGTTTTCTGTAAGTCTTCACAAGGTTGCCATACACTGTTGTTGGTATGTTGGCCCATTCCTCCATGCAGATCTCCTCTAGAGCAGTGATGTTTTTGGCTTTTCGCTTGGCAACATAGACTTTCAACTCCCTCCAAAGGTTTTCTATAGGGTTGAGATCTGGAGACTGGCTAGGCCACTCCAGGACCTTGAAATGCTTCTTACGAAGCCACTCCTTCGTTGCCCTGGCGGTGTGCTTTGGATCATTGTCATGTTGAAAGACCCAGCCACGTTTCATCTTCAATGCCCTTGCTGAGGAAAGGAGGTTTGCACTCAAAATCTCACGATACATGGCCCCATTCATTCTTTCATGTACCCGGATCAGTCGTCCTGGCCCCTTTGCAGAGAAACAGCCCCAAAGCATGATGTTTCCACCACCATGCTTTACAGTAGGTATGGTGTTTGATGGATGCAACTCAGTATTCTTTTTCCTCCAAACACGACAAGTTGTGTTTCTACCAAACAGTTCCAGTTTGGTTTCATCAGACCATAGGACATTCTCCCAAAACTCCTCTGGATCATCCAAATGCTCTCTAGCAAACTTCAGACGGGCCCGGACATGTACTGGCTTAAGCAGTGGGACACGTCTGGCACTGCAGGATCTGAATCCATGGTGGCGTAGTGTGTTACTTATGGTAGGCCTTGTTACATTGGTCCCAGCTCTCTGCAGTTCATTCACTAGGTCCCCCCGCGTGGTTCTGGGATTTTTGCTCACCGTTCTTGTGATCATTCTGACCCCACGGGGTGGGATTTTGCATGGAGCCCCAGATCGAGGGAGATTATCAGTAGTCTTGTATGTCTTCCATTTTCTAATTATTGCTCCCACTGTTGATTTCTTCACTCCAAGCTGGTTGGCTATTGCAGATTCAGTCTTCCCAGCCTGGTGCAGGGCTACAATTTTGTTTCTGGTGTCCTTTGACAGCTCTTTGGTCTTCACCATAGTGGAGTTTGGAGTCAGACTGTTTGAGGGTGTGCACAGGTGTCTTTTTATACTGATAACAAGTTTAAACAGGTGCCATTACTACAGGTAATGAGTGGAGGAAAGAGGAGACTCTTAAAGAAGAAGTTACAGGTCTGTGAGAGCCAGAAATCTTGATTGTTTGTTTCTGACCAAATACTTATTTTCCACCATAATATGCAAATAAAATGTTAAAAAAACAGACAGTGATTTTCTGGATTTTTTTTTCTCAGTTTGTCTCCCATAGTTGAGGTCTACCTATGATGTAAATTACAGACGCCTCTCATCTTTTTAAGTGGTGGAACTTGCACTATTGCTGACTGACTAAATACTTTTTTGCCCCACTGTATACTATATACAGGGGAGATGACACACAGGTATATACTATATACAGGAGGAGATGACATACAGGTATATACTATATATAGAAGGAGATGACATTCAGGTATATACTATATATAGGGGAGATGACACAGCAGGTATATACTATATACAGGAGATGACATACAAATGTATACTATATATAAGGGAGATGACAAACATGTATATACTGAGGTGATGAGGTGAAAATGAGAGGTGTGAGTGCAAAATGAGAGAAGTGAGGAAAAATAGTGGAGTGATCAGAAAATGACAGATGTGAGGTTGAAATGACAAGTGTTAGGGGGGAATGAGAGGAGTGAGGGAGAAAATGAGAGGTGTGAGGGGGAAAATGAAAGATGTGATTGGGAAAATGAGAGGCGTGATGGGAAAATAAGAGAAGTGAGGTGCTATAACTAACCACAGATATTTACTATGCCCAGGCAACGCCGGGCTCTTCAGCTAGTCTACTATATAAAGCTGAATGTGTGTGTGTGTGTATGTCCGGGATTGGCATCTGCACCGTCGCAGCTACAGCCACAAAATTTTGCACAGTCACACATCTGGACCCCGAGAGCGTCATAGGCTATATTGTGAGGTGAAATATTAACCCCGCGCGTTCCAATTCACCAAACAATTTTGCCCCTATCTACATAATGGGGAAAAAAGTGAAAGGAAGTGTTGGAAGCGTCGCAGCTACAGCAACAAAATTTTGCACAGTCACACGTCTGGACCCTGAGAGCGTCATAGGCTACGTTGTGAGGTGAAATATTAACCCCGCGCTTTCCAATTCACCAAACAATTTTGCCCCTATCTACATAATGGGGAAAAAGTGAAAGGAAAAGTGTTGGAGGAGTCGCAGCTACAGCCACAAAATTTTGCAGTCACACGTCTGGACCCCGAGAGTGTCATAGGCTATATTGTGAGGCGAAATTTTAACCCCGCGCGTTCCAATTCACCAAACAATTTTGCCCCTATCTACATAATGGGGAAAAATGAAAGGAAAAGTGTAGGAGGCAAATTGACAGCTGCCAGATGTGAACAAGGGGGACTTAAAGAATGAGAGCGATGGCGCCAAAGAGTATATACCGTACAGTTGCTAAGGTGGGGCCTCGACATGGGATACTCACCACACACGGGGATATGAACACACACAAAATGCGCCACACACTACCACGTGCTTGAACACATATTACCCTCAGCACACATTTCACCACAAATACACCAACCTCGCCACATAGAAGTCAAAACACAAAAGTCGCCACTCAAAACTCGCCACGCGCAAAACTCGCCACATGCAAAAACTAGGCTCTTTCAAAACTCGCCACAAGTGCAAAATTCTCCTCATGAAAAACTCGCCACACGCAAAACTTGCACACGCGGAAAAATTGCCACATGCACAAAAGTTGCAACACATGCAAAAGTTGCCTCACACAAAACTTGCACATACTCAAAAGGCACCACACATAATACTCGCAACGCGCAAAACTCGCCATGCGCAAAACTTGCTGCACACAACTTGCTACACTAACCTGTCACATGTAACTCGACACACAAAAAGTTGCTACACGCATGTTGCTACACAAAACTCATCTCACAAAAGTCGCTACATGCATGTCGCCACACGCAACTCAACACACACAACTTGACAAACGAAACTCGCCCTAAAACACACACAAGTCTGGTATTATCCTTCAAAAATTAAAATCTGATTAATAAGCAGACAAACTACAAGAGCAACAAATGTACCATATAGGAAATACGGCAGCTGTCAGTCACATGACCTGTCTATTATGTGTATGTGTGAGCTAATATATACTGCCAGGGGGAGGGCTTCCTGTTGGCTGGGGATTTATCAGGCTGCCAATTTAGCTTACAAATACTGAGGTAAAAATACTGAGCAAATAACGTGTGAACGAGGTCTAATACAGGAGGAAATGACACACAGGTATATACTATATACAGGGGAGATGACACACAGGTATATACTATATAGAGGAGGAGATGACATATAGGTATATGCTATATATAGAAGATGACATGCAGGTATATACTATATGCAGGAGGAGATGACATATAGGTATATGCTATATATAGAAGATGACATGCAGGTATATACTATATGCAGGAGGAGATGACACTCAGATATATACTGTATACAGGGGAGATGACACACAGGTATATACTATATACAGGAGGAGATGACATACAGGTATATACTATATATAGGGGAGATGACATACAGGTATATACTATATACAGGAGATGACATACAGATGTATACTATATATAAGGGAGATGACAAACATGTATATACTGAGGTGATGAGGTGAAAATGAGAGGTGTGAGGTGAAAATGAAAAGGTGTGAGTTCAAAATGAGAGAAGTGAGGAAAAATAGTGGAGTGATCAGAAAATGACAGATGTGAGGTTGAAATGACAAGTGTTAGGGGGGAATGAGAGGAGTGAGGGAGAAAATGAGAGGTGTGAGGGAGAAATTGAGAGATGTGAGGGGGAAAATTAAAGATGTGATTGGGAAAATGAGAGGCGTGATGGGAAAATAAGAGAAGTGAGGTGCTATAACTAACCACAGATATTTACTATGCCCAGTCAACGCCGGGCTCTTCAGCTAGTATATATATATATATATATATATATATATATATATATATAAATAATATAATATAATATTGCACTTACTTGCGGGTTGGGGAATACTCGCTTGACAGCGACAAAACACACAGCAATACGTTTTCTCCTCAAAGACTCAACTGGGTTTATTGCTCCATAAACCCCAGAGGCAGAAAACAAAAAACAACAATCTTCATATCACGGCAAATTAAAGTAACAATGTTCACAGCGTCACTCTGTTCCATCAGGACGGAGTACCACACGGGACCTGTTTCTGGCTCTGCAGATCTCTGTCCTCACCTCGTGCTGTTCAGGGATCCAGTCCTCCTCCCAGGACCTCCCAAAACCCAGGTTACTCGGGATCACACAGATGGCCTGTCCGGGTACTATTCAGGACGTCCATCCCCGGCTGGGACCGTCCAATACCCAGGCGAATAGTAGCAAAGTCCCACCACGTGCTCTTCAGGGCTAGCACACCCAACACCGAGGTTTCTCTCAGGACCTTGCACCTGTACCATCCAGGTCTGCACACTCAGACCACACAGGACCCCTCTGCAGTGTCCAGCCAGGACACATGGAAGTGTGTCCACACTTGCAGACTCCCAAACACTCACCATGTGCTACACACACCTCCTTTACATAGGTGTAACCACACCCATGTACCTGTCACATGGCCAGTCAGGTGAGCGTGACATCACCACAGGTCCTTCAACACAAAACCATCTTAGGTGTTCAAACACGCCTCTTTGGGTGGGTTTGTAGGTGACTGGACCCACCCATCTCTCCAATCACCTGGAAGCCTTCCCAATGTAAACAATCCATCAGTAGTAGATCTGCTTTTGCAAAACATACCCAGGCTTCCATCACAGGGCCACCTACCTCTGCGATACATACCGTCCATCAATCACATGACCAGTCGCTGTTTCAACACAATTATGTCTCCAAGTGCATCCCGAAGTGCACATGCAGCTAACTAGTTGTTTGTGAAGTACCACTGTCCCCTCGTCAACATATGAACACTTACCTGTTTATGTGCAGAGCTAGGCAGCTGCATCTAATCAAAGCCTATAGAGCTAGGGTTTAACCCATGGCATTTATATATAAACTAGATTGTGGCCCGATTCTAACGCATCGGGTATTCTAGAATATGCATGTCCCCGTAGTATATGGACAATGATGATTCCAGAATTCGCGGCAGACTCTGCCCGTTGCTGATTGGTCGAGGCAATCTTTATGACATCATCGTCGCCATGGCAACCATTATGATATCTACGTCGATACTGTGCCCGTCGCTGATTGGTCGATGCGAATTTGCGGCAGACTGTGCCTGTCGCTGATTGGTCGAGGTAACCTTTATGACATCATCGTCGCCATGCTGTGCCCGTCGCTGATTGGTCGAGGCCTAGCGGCCTCGACCAATCAGAGGCGCGGGATTTCCAGGACAGACAGACAGACAGATGGAAAAACCCTTAGACAATTATATATATACTAGATTGTGGCCCGATTCTAACGCATCGGGTATTCTAGAATATGCATGTCCCCGTAGTATATGAACAATGATGATTCCAGAATTCGCGGCAGACTGTGCCCATCGCTGATTGGTCGAGGCAACCTTTAGGACATCATCGTCACCATGGCAACCATTATGACATCTACATCGATACTGTGCCCGTTGCTGATTGGTCGAGGCCGCCAGGGATATCTACGTCCTTTATGACATCATCGTCGCTGTGCCCGTCGCTGATTGGTCGAGGCCTGGCAGCCTCGACCAATCAGACGCGGGATGTCAACGTCCTTTATGACATCATCGTCGCTGTGCCTGTCGCTGATTGGTCGAGGCCGCCAGACCTCGACCAATCAGAGGCGGGATTTCCAGGACAGACAGACAGACAGACAGAAAAACCCTTAGGCAATTATATATATACTAGATTGTGGCCCGATTCTAACGCATCGGGTATTCTAGAATATGCATGTCCCCGTAGTATATGGACAATGATGATTCCAGAATTCGCGGCAGACTGTGCCCGTCGCTGATTGGTCGAGGCAACCTTTATGACATCGTCGCCATGGCAACCATTATGACATCATCGTCGCTGTGCCCGTTGCTGATTGGTCGAGGCCTGGCGGCCTCGACCAATCAGAGACGCGGGATTTCTACGTCGATGCTGTGCCGGTCTCTGATTGGTCGAGGCCTGGCGGCCTCGACCAATCAGAGACGCGGGATTTCCAGGACAGACAGACAGAAAGACAGAAATACAGACAGACAAAGACAGACAGACGGAAAAACCCTTAGACAATTATATATATATAGATACTAGATTGTGGCCCGATTCTAACGCATCGGGTATTCTAGAATATGCATGTCCCCGTAGTATATGGACAATGATGATTCCAGAATTTGCGGCAGACTGTGCCCGTCGCTGATTGGTCGAGGCAACCTTTATGACATCATCGTCGCCATGGCAACCATTATGACATCTAATTCGATACTGTGCCCGTTGCTGATTGGTCGAGGCCTGGCGGCCTCGACCAATCAGACGTGGGATGTCTACGTCCTTTATGACATCATCGTCGCTGTTTGGTCGAGGCCTAGCGGCCTCGACCAATCAGAGACGCGGGTTTCTACGTCGATACTGTGCCCGTCGCTGATTGGTCGAGGCCTGGCGGCCTCGACCAATCAGAGATGCGGGATTTCCAGGACAGAAAGACAGACAGACAAACCCTTAGACAATTATATAGATACTAGATTGTGGCCCGATTCTAACGCATCGGGTATTCTAGAATATGCATGTCCCCGTAGTATATGGACAATGATGATTCCAGAATTCGCGGCAGACTGTGCCCGTCGCTGATTGTTCGAGGCAACCTATGACATCATCGTCGCCATGGCAACCATTATGACATCTACGTCGATACTGTGCCCGTCGCTGAATCAGAAACGTGAGATGTCTACGTCCTTTATGACATCATCGTCGCTGTGCCCGTTGCTGATTGGTCGAGGCCTGGCGGCCTCGACCAATCAGAGACGCGGGATTTCTACGTCGATGCTGTGCCGGTCTCTGATTGGTCGAGGCCTGGCGGCCTCGACCAATCAGAGAGCTGGGATTTCCAGGACAGACAGACGGAAAAACCCTTAGGCAATTATATATATAGATATATATAGATAGACTAGCTGTACTACCCAGCTTTGTACGGGTTAATAACTGCTGTTAGCAAAATAGAATGTGTTGACCGCTTGAATGTCACCGCTTTGAAAAATCATTACCTACAATCAAGATGGCTACCTAATCAAATGTGGGAGCATTGAAACGTCGCTGATGTTCACCTTGTGGTGTTTTGTCATCTCGAATGACAACCTTGTAATCGTCATGTGGCATGCATTCAAGTGCAGTCTTGAAAATTTGAACATATGGATTGTTGGAGTGAAGGAACTGCTGCAAAATAGTGACAATATCAAGGCGAGTGTTAGGAATTAAAGAGCATCTCCGCTGAGCCTCTGCTTCTGCATTTCCCATGAAGAAGAGTTGAAGAAATTGAGGTTCTTCTCCTTGTAATGGAAGCAGTGAGCCAGTTGAGTGGTAAACCTGTCCTTGAACTTTTAAATGTCGGCATAAATCCTGTTGTAGACATTTTTTTTTGTTGCACCAAATGATGTCATTTGGAAGCAGGAGTTGTACTTCCTGATGTTATCCAAGAAATGCTTTGATATTGTACTGGTACCTGTCATCAGAGACTTTAGGGGATCTGATGGTGACAGGAGAGGTGGAAGTTTTATCTTGCCATTTGCACAGCATAAACCTGGCGGCTCATCTTTCCATTTCAGGGCACTGCAGTACATGCTGACCACATTCATTTTGGATTATCCTGATAGTTTATGTCTGACTGGTAACAAAAGGCAGCATGTTTCAAATCTCCAACCATTTCCTGTGCCCTGGTGGAAGAAATCGCAATTCTTAGTGGCAAGTCGGCCTTCTCTCTGCCTGGATGACTCATTGGCCCTTGAGGAAGCATCTCCTCTGTTATCTGCAAGCCTCGCTTCCCTCTGCTCAGAAAGTGCATTGGCTCTTGAGGAAGCAGCTGCTGTTCTCATGTGTCAGCCTTGTTTCTCAGTCTTCACATTTTTCATTTAATGCAGCTTTTCTTTTCGCATCAGCTGACATTCGTGCCATGGAATTCCTTTTCTTATGAGGCATTGTGGTAAAAATAGTCTGTTACTGGCAGTTTCTATATCCTCTCACATAGAGATAATGTGACTGACATCAGCCTTTCCACCAACACACCCTAACTGACATGCTGTTACCTCACACACGCTTTGTTATACTGAGAATGTCCTTTATTGCCTATATTAACCAATCAGAGCTCAGATTAATTAACTGTACAAAATAGAAGCTGAGCTGTGATTGGTTGCTATTGGCAGCCTGATAAATCCACAGCCAACAGGAAGCCCCGCCGGCAGTATGTGTATGTGTATGTGTATATATATATATAGATATATATATATATATATATATATATATATATATATAATTAGCTCACACATACACATAATAGACAGGTCATGTGACTGACAGCTGCCATATTTCCTATATGGTACATTTGTTGCTCTTGCAGTTTGTCTGCTTATTAATCAGATTTTTATTTTTGAAGGATAATACCAGACTGTGTGTGTTTTAGGGTGAGTTTCTTGTGTTAAGTTGTGTGTGTTGAGTTGCGTGTGGCGACATGCATGTAGCAACTTTTTGTGTGTCGAGTTGCATGTGACAGGTTAGTGTAGCAAGTTGTGTGCAGCAAGTTCTGCGCGTGGCAAATTTTATGTGTGGTGCGTTTTGTGTGAGGCAACTTTTGCATGTGTTGCAACTTTTGTGAATGTGGCAATTTTTCTGCGTTTGGCGAGTCTTCCATGAGGTGCGTTTTGCACGTGTGGCGAGTTTTGCATGTGGCCCCCTTGTTCACATCTGGCAGCTGTCAATTTGCCTCCAACACTTTTCCTTTCACTTTTTCCCCATTATGTAGATAGGGGCAAAATTGTTTGGTGAATTGGAAGGGGTAGGGCTAAAATTTTGCCTCACAACATAGCCCATGATGCTCTGGGGGTCCAGACATGTGACTGTGCAAAATTTTGTGGCTGTAGCTGTGATGTTGCAGATGCCAATCCCGGACACACACACACACACACACACACTTTTATATATTAGATTACGCAAACGTATGTCTTGTGTCCACACTGACACACAGCTCTTATGCACAGATACTACTACATACTCTTGTTTCTTTGCTGTAAACCTGTTACAGCTAGTGATTAGCGAACCCCTGGCCGATCAGTTAAAAAAAAAAAAAGTTTGGTTCGGGTACCAGAACAGTACCTGAACTCAGACGCCATTCACATGAGTAGGGGGCCGTAACATCCAGTCTTTGCCATGCTGTCATATGCATGACAGCACTGCAAACACTGCCTCTGATTGGCTTTAAGATCAGAGAGCCGCATCTCACACTGTCAGATGACAGCATGAGCCCGCAGCTGTAACCAAAGGTAAAAAGTTTACCTCCAGTCACAAGCGTTGGCTGATGGGACTACTACTTCCATCAGCCTATGCCTGGTGCTGTTAACAGCGAGAGCAGGTGCAGCTGATAGAATTATTTGTCAGCTTGCTCTATAAATAAATTGTGGTGTTTTTCCCCCATATTTTTAAAAACCAGCCAGGCAAAACTGACAGCTGTGGGCTCCAACCTTCAGCTGCCGATCGCGGCCGGGTGTCAACTGCCTATCGCACCTGACATCCGGCACTATGTGCCAGGAGCGGTCACGGACCGCCCCCGGCACATTAACCCCCGGCACACCGCGATCAAACATGATCGCGGCGTGCCGGTGGTACAGGGAAGCATCGCGCAGGGAGGGGGCTCCCTGCGGGCTTCCCTGAGATCCCCGCAGCAACGCGATGTGATTGCGTTGCTGTGGGGTGGGTTCTCTTACCTTCCTCCCTGCAGCAGCCCTGGATCCAAAATGGCCGTGGCATCCGGGTCCTGCAGGGAGGGAGGTGGCTTACCAAGTGCCTGCTCAGAGCAGGCGCTTAGTAAGCCTGCAGTGCTGTAAGTCAGATCGCTGATCTGACAGAGTGCTGTGCAAACTGTCAGATCAGCGATCTGTGATGTCCCCCCCCCCCCCCCCCCCGGGACAAAGTAAAAAAGTTTAAAAAAAAAAAAAAAAACAAACAAAAAAAAAATCCTAAATAAAAAAATATATATATATATATTATTCCCATAAATACATTTCTTTATCTAAATAAAAAAACAAACAATAAAAGTACACATATTTAGTATCGCCGCGTCCGTAACAACCCATCCTATAAAACTGTCCCATTAGTTAACCCCTTCAGTACACACCGTAAGAAGAAGAAAAAAAAAAGGCAAAAAACAACGCTTTATTATCATACCGCCGAACAAAAAGTGGAATAACACGCGATCAAAAAGACAGATATAAATAACCATGGTACCGCTGAAAACATCATCTTGTCCCGCAAAAAACGAGCTGCCATACAGCATCATCAGCAAAAAAATAAAAAAGTTATAGACCTCGGAATAAAGCGTTGCAAAAATAATTATTTTTTCTATAAAATAGTTTTTATCGTATAAAAGTGCCAAAACATAAAAAAATGATATAAATGAGGTATCGCTGTAAACTTACTGACCCGAAGAATAAAACTGCTTTATCCATTTTACCAAACGCGGAACAGTATAAACGCCTCCTCCAAAAGAAATTCATGAATAGCTGGTTTTTGGTCATTCTGCCTCACAAAAATAGGAATAAAAAGCGATCAAAAAATGTCACGTGCCCGAAAGTGTTGCCAATAAAACCGTCAACTCGTCCCGCAAAAAACAAGACTTCACATGACTCTGTGGACTCAAATATGGAAACATTATAGCTCTCAAAATGTGGTAATGCAAAAAATATTTTGTGCAATAGAAAGCGTCTTTCAGTGTGTGACGGTTGCCAATCATAAAAATCCGCTAAAAAACCCGCTATAAAAGTAAATCAAACCCCCCTTCATCACCCCCTTAGTTAGGGAAAAATTAAAAAATTAAAAAAATGTATTTATTTCCATTTTCCCATTAGGGTTAGTGTTAGGGCCAAAAATTCCTGTGAAACACCTGAAGGGTTAATAAACTTCTTGAATGTGGTTTTGAGCACCTTGAGGGGTGCAGTTTTTAGAATGGTGTCACACTTGGGTATTTTCTTGGGTATTTTCTATCATATAGACCCCTCAAAATTACTTCAAATGAGATGTGGTCCCTAAAAAAAATGGTGTTGTAAAAATGGGAAATTGCTGGTCAACTTTTAACCCTTAACTCCCTAACAAAAAAAAAATGAGAGGCCTTCCATCCCTTGTATTTATCTACTTGTTCGTCTTTGAACCGATTATAACTTCTGAATAGCCTTTAATTAAAATGTGAAGCCCAAAATTGTGTTCCGATAATTAAGAGAAATGAATATTTCTCTTAAAGGGACTCTGTCACCTGAATTAGGAGGGAACAATTTTCAGCCATAGGGGCGGGGTTTTCGGGTGTTTGATTCACCCTTTCCTTACCCGCTGGCTGCATGCTGGCTGCAATATTGGATTGAAGTTCATTCTCTGTTCTCCATAGTACACGCCTGCGCTGTGCAAGATTGCCTTGTGCAGACATGTACTACGGAGGACAGAGAATGAACTTCAATCCAATATTGCAGCCAGCATGCAGCCAGCGGGTAAGGAAAGGGTGAATCAAACACCCGAAAACCCCGCCCCTATGGCTGAAAATTGTTCCCTCCAAATTCAGGTGACAGAGTCCCTTTAAGCAGCAGCACACGTGACTGCCAGCAGCAGCAGGAAGTCTCCGGCTGACACTGTCCTTGTTAGAGAGCAATGAATACTCACTGCTTTGCGTGCACACAGTCTCGGCATGCAGAGCATTGAGTATTCCAGCAGCTGCCCTTTGGCTTGCAAGCAGCGCATGACATCCCTGCCATGCGATGTTTACAAGCATAAAGCAGTTCCTGTCATCGGAACAGGACGCTGCGAGGGAGCGCTGGGCAGGTAAGTATAATTTTTTTTTTTTTAATGTTTTCTGATGGGGCCATGCATACCAGGATTGAGGGTGGGGGGTAATCATACCAGGTTGCCATTAAAGAGAAATGAATATTTATTGCCCTCCACGCCCATGGTCATGGAATGCAGTGTATATTCATTTCTCTTTAGCAGCGGGCACAGGCGTTAGCTGCAAAAGCCGGTTCCTGCCTCTGTGACCCCTGCTCCGCTGAAACCGCTCCCCCACCTCCCCACCGCCGGTATATCCAGACTATAAGACACACCTCCCATTTTCCTTCACATTTTTGGATGAAAAAAGTGTGTCTTATACTTTAAAAAAAAATAAGGTAGATTGGTGTCCTCAGCAAAGACTGACACTTTACTCTTAATCCCATCCACAAAGTCATTAATAAAGAGGTTAAAAAGAATTGGTCCTAGCACAGATCCCTGTGGTCACCACTGCTGACTACAGTTGTGCTCAAAAGTTTACATACCCCTGCAGAATTTTTGCTTTCTTGGCCTTTTTTTTTCCAGGTAATATGAATGATAACACCAACACTTTTTCTCCACTCATGGTTAGGGGTTGGGTGAAGCTATTTGTTGTCAAACTACTGTTTTGTCTTTTTAAATCATAATGACAATTCAAAACATCCAAATGACCCTGATTAAAAGTTCATATTCCCTAGTGATTTTGGCCTGATAACATGCACAGAAGTTGACACAAATGGGGTTTGAATGGCTACTAAAGGTAATATACTCACCTGTGACCTGTTTGCAGTGTGTGTGCATAATAGCTGAGTGAGTTTCTGGGATCCTGACAGACTCTTGCATCTTTCATCCAGCCACTGATGTTTCTGAATTGTGAGTTATGGGGAAAGCAAAAGAATTGTCATCGGATCTGCGAGAAAAGGTAGTTGAACTGTATAACACAGGAAAGGGATACAAAAAGATATCCCAAGAATTGATAATGCCAGTCAGCAGCGTTTAAACTGTGATTAACAAATAGAAAATTAGGGGCTCTGCAAAAACAAAACCATGATCGGTAGACCAACAAAAATGTTGTCTACAACTGCCAGAAATATTGTTCGGGATGCAAAGAAAAACCACAAATAACATTAGCTGAAATACAGGACTCTCTGAAAACTAGCGGTGTGGCTATTTCAAGATGCACAGTAAGGAGGCACTTGAAGCAAGATGGGCTCCATTGTCAAGTCACTAGAAGAAAGCCATTACTGCACAAATACCACAAAGTATCTCGCCTACAATACACAAAACAGCACAGAGACAAGCCTCAAAACTTCTAGAATAAGGTAAGTTGGAGTGATTAAACCAAAGTTGAACTTTTTGGCCACAACCATAAACTTTACATTTGGAGAGAGGTCAACAAGTAATACGATGAAAGGAACACCATTCCTACTGTAAAGCACGGAATTGGATCACTTATGTTTTAAGGATGTGTGAGCTACAAAGGCACAGGAAACATAACACCATGTTATCAGCAAATACTGGGGCAAATTTGCACTCATCAGCCTGGAAGCTGCGCATGGGATGTACTTGGATGTTCCAACATGACAACGATCCAAAAAGCAAGGCCAAGTCGATCTGTCATTGGCTTCAACAGAACAAAGTAAAGGTTCTAGAGTGGCCATCTCAGTCTCCTGACCTCAATATCATTGAGCCACCCTGGGGAGATCTCAAGCGCGTACTTCATGCTAGACAGCCCAGGAATTTACTGGAACTGGAGGCTTTTTGCCAAGAATAGTGGGCAGATTTACCATCTGAGAAAATAAAGAACCTCATCCACAACTACCACAAAAGACTTCAAGCTGTCATTGATGTTAGAGGGGGCAATACACCGTATTAAGAAAGGGGGTATGTGAACTTTTGATCAGGGTCATTTGGATGTTTTGGGTTGTCATTATAATTTAAAAAGAGAAAGCACAATAGTTTGACAATAAATGGCTTCACCCAACCACTAACCATGAGTGGAGAAAAAGTTTTTCGGTATTATCATTCATATTCTCTGAAAAAAGGCCAAGAAAGCAAACATTCTGCCGGGGTATGTACATTTTTGAGCACAACTGTATATCCCAGTTAGAGAACATACCATTTATAATAATAATAATCGTTATATAGCGCCATCATATTACAAAGCACTTTACAGTATAAAACAACATTTATGACAACTTTGTTTCCTGTCATTTAGTCAATTCCTTACCTATCTGCATATACAGCTCTGGCAAAAATTTAAGAAACCACTACAAAATTTTAAGTTTGTCTGATTTCTCTCTCTCTCTGTATGTATGTATGTATGTATGTATGTATGTATGTGTATCTATCTATCTATCTATCTATATATATATATATATACAGGCATACGAGAAAACAGCCGGACAGCACCACAGCCGAAAACAGTCAAGTGGGATCCGCTCACCTGTGTGTGGTGCGCCAAGGTGTCTGATCTTGGGTGCGATGCTCCGCTGGAAAGGATCCACGTGTAAATCACAAGAGAAAGAAACTGGAGCGCACTCACTGATCATCCGGTGCAGGGAACTTTATTCAAACGCTGCGCTGTACATCTTCACGACCGGGAGTGCTATACAAAGAGTGCGGCAAAGCTGGACAACGGCCGTTTCGCACGGGTCAGACTGACCCGTTGAAGCGCCAGCCAGGCGCGAAACTGCCGTCGTCCAGCTTTGCCGCACTCTTTGTATAGCACTCCCGGTCGTGAAGATGTACAGCACAGCGTTTGAATAAAGTTCCCTGCACCGGATGATCAGTGAGTGCGCTCCAGTTTCTTTCTCTTGTGATTATATATATATATATATATATATATATATATTTCTGAGTAAAATGTAAATTGTTCTTTTATTCTATAAACTACTGACAACATGTCGCCGAAGTTCCAAGCGATACATTTTGTATTTGTTTTCTGAAAGTGAGAAATGGTCAAAATAACAAAAAAAATGCATTGCTTGCAGACCTAAAAAAAAAAAAAAAGTTCATAATCATTTAGAAACAGCAATACTAATCTTTTAACTCAGGAAGAGTTCAGGAATCAATATTTTGTGGAATAACCATGATTTTTAATCACAGCTTTCATGCGTCTTGGCATGATTTCTACCAGTCTTTTACACTGCTTTTAGGTGACCTTATGCCACTCCTGGTACAAAATTTAAGCAGTTCTTTGTTTGATGGCTTGTGACTATTCATCTTCCTCTTGATTACATTCCAGAGGTTTTCAATGTGCTTCAGGTCTGGAGATTGGGCTGGCCATGACAGGGATTTGATGTGGTGATCCTTCATCCACACCTTGATTGACCAAGCTGTGTGTCATGGTGCATTGTCCTGCTGGAAAAAAAAACGTTCTCAGAGTTGGGAAACAATGCCTAAGCAGAATCAACTGTTTTCCAGTTTAACCTTGAATGCGACTTGATTCATACGTCCTTCACAAAGATTGACCTGCCCAATTCCAGCCTTGCTGAAGCATCCCCAGAAAATCACCAATCCTCCACCAAATTTCACATTGGGTGTCAGACACTGTGGCTTGTACGCCTCTTCAGGTCTCCGTCTAACCATTAGATGACCAAGTGTTGGGCAAAGCTGAAAATTAAACTAATCAGAGATGATTACCTTACTCCAGTTCTCTGTGGCCCAATCATTATGGTCTTTGGCTAACTTCAGCCTGGCTCTCCTTTGCTGAATTGATGAAAGGCTTCTTTTCTTGCTTTACATGACTTGAGTCCTGCCTCTAGGAGCCTGTTACGAACTGTTCTAGCCATACACTTCATCCCAGTTGCCATTCCCAGTTGCCATTCCTTTTGTAGGTCACTTGATGTCATCCTGCGGTTGCTGAGTGACATTTGAATAAGATGACAGTCATCCCAGTCAGTGGAGAGTTGTTTTTGCCCTCTTCCAGTCTGTAGCTTTGTTGTCCCCAATGTCTGCTGATTGACCGTGTTGTAATAGACTTCCACCTTAGAAATTTTAAGGATGGAGGCAACATGATGCTCACTGTGTCCCTTTGCTAGTAAAGCCAAAATTGAGCCCTTCATTTCCTGAAGACTTTTTTCTTTTCAACTCCTTTGGCATGGTTAAGGCTGTGTGCACACGTTGCGTTTTTTTCGCGTTTTTTCCCCGATAAAAACGCTATAAAACCGCAAAAAAAAACGCCTACAATAAGCATCCCATCATTTAGAATGAATTCCGCATGTTTTGTGCACATGATGCGTTTTTTTCCGCGAAAAAAACGCATCGCGGCAAAAAAGCAGCATGTTCATTAATTTTCCGGTTTTTTTTTTGCGGATTTCCCACTCCAAAATGCATTGGGAAGTGTCCGGAAAAAAACACAGCAAAAACGCAGCAAAATCGCAGCAAAAACGCATGCGGTTTTCTTGCAGAAAATGTCCGGAATTCTCAGGAATTTTCTGCGAGAAATCCTGAACGTGTGCACATAACGTTAGGCTGTGTTCACACGTTGCGGTTTTTTCGCGTTTTTTTTGCGTTTTTCCCCGATAAAAACGCTATAAAACCGCAAAAAAACCGCATACAATAAGCATCCCATCATTTAGAATGAATTCCGCATGTTTTGAGCACATGATGTGTTTTTTTCCGCGAAGAAAACGCATCGCGGCAAAAAAACGCAGCATGTTCATTAATTTTCCGTTTTTTTTGCGGATTTCCCACTCCAAAATGCATTGGGAAGTGTCCGGAAAAAACCGCGGCAAAAATGCGGCAAAAACGCATCAAAATCGTGGCAAAAACGCATGCGGTTTTCTTGCGGATTTCTTGCAGAAAATGTCCGGAATTCTCAGGAATTTTCTGCAAGAAATCCTGAACGTGTGCACATAGCCTTAAAGTCATTTTTTCATTCCTATTACTTTTGGGATATTACTAGCACTTGTTTTGCCATCCAGCTTGTCCTATTACAAGAGGATTGTGAACACCACAGCAGGGTGTGTTTTTTATACTTTCCTTCTTTAAGATTTGGTTCAGGTGATCATGTAATCAGAAGCACATTCAGTAGAATGAAGTGTACTCTGGTTGGAATTCAACTAACACTGGAAAGGAATAGCTGTCACACATGTAGAGAAGCTGATTTTTATAAAACTCTGCAGTGGTTTCTTTATTTTTGCCAGTGCTGTAGTGTCTGCATATGGAGCTTCAGTATAAGGCTCTTACGTGGAACAATATCAAATGCCTTTGCAAAATCCAGATAAATCACATAAGCTGCATTACCAACATCCAGATTTGCACTTACCTCCTCAAACAAACCCAACATGTTACACTACTTATTCTTCATGAATCCATGCTGGTTGCCAGTTATATTATTCTCTGTACTATATCTCTACAGATCATCTTTTATAATGCCCTCTAAAATTGTGCACACTACTGATGTCATGCTTACCGGACGGTAGTTGAATGGATCCACCTTTTGCATTTCTTAAATATTGGTACCACATCAGCCATCCTCCAATCCTGTGGCACCACCCCTTTTACAAGAGACTCTAAGGGTATGTGCACACGATGCAGATTTAGTGCAGAATTGGTGCAGAACTGCAGCAGATTTTTCTGCTGCAGAAACGCTGCAGAACTGCACTGTGATTTACAGTACAATGTAAATCAATGAGAAAAGAAAAAAGCTGTGCACATGGTGCAGAAAAATCTGCGCAGAAACGCTGCAGATTTCAAAGAAGTGCACGTCGCTTCTTTTGTGCAGTTCTGCAGCGTTTCTGCGCAGATTTTTCTGCACCATGTGCACAGCTTTTTTCTTTTCTCATTGATTTACATTGTACTGCACATAAACTGCACAGAAACTGCATAGAATCTGCACAGAAACTGCATAGAAACTGCATAGAAACCGCACAGAAACTGCACAAAAACTGCACAAAAACTGCATAGAAACTGCATAGAAACTGCGCAGAAACTGCACAGAAACTGCACAGAAACTGCACAGAAACTGCGCAGAAACTGCATCAAATCTGCAGATGCAGATTTAGTGCAGAAAATTCTGCACCACATTTCCTACGTGTGCACATAGCCTTAGAATGAGATACAGTGGTCTGTCAATTTTTGAGCTCAATTCCCTCAGTGTCCGTGGATGAATGCCATCTGGGCCGGGGGATTTGTCAATGTTTAAATTGCTCACACATAGGTGTACTTGTTTTTGTGTTAAACTAGTTATATCAGGTTGAGAATGTAGATTTTTGCCTTGTTGAATGATCCCTTGTAACAGAGAGTAAATTGGTGACAACGGATGAAAAGAGACTATTTAAGGCCAGCGTCACACTCGGCGTTGGGAAATATGGTCTGTATTTTACAGGCGTAAAACGCAGAAATGATTCCAAAACAGTGTTCCGGATGTCATCCATAGGCAGGGTGTGTCTGTGTATTTTGTGCATGTTAACCTCTGTATGTAATCCGTATGGCATCTATAATGCGTTTTTTTTTTTTCACGCAACCTTACAAAATGGACATTTAACAGTTTTGAGGCCTGAAATCATCAGCATAATCATATTTAAGGCCTCTACAACAGGTGTAACCCTCCCATATGGCCATTTTGTTGCTGTGCTTGTGTAGGTGTTTTGATGGTAGTTGGGCAACATGTGTGACCTCCTGCAATTCACACCAACTCAGCAGGTGTTATTTAATTGGGTCTTGTCACGCCGCTTTGTCCAGCTTACCCTGTGATATTTGATCCGCGAAGGAAGAGAAGAATTTGGGTGCATCCACTTTTGCGGCAACACCTCACTAAAGGGCATTTTCACAGGCTATATTCAGCTCTGAGGACACATCCGGACAAATTTTTCCAGTACTGTCGCATGACAATACCCACATTTGATATCTTGTTGGAGACAGTACGTCCTGGAATCACATATCAGGATACCAGGATGCGGAAATGCATATCTGCAGAGGAGCGTCTTCTCCTTACCTTACGGCATGTATTCACCATTCTCACATACTGTATGTAGATGATGTTTTCTTCACTATTTTTATTTTCATACCATCTTATTTAAATTATATCATTACATTTTTAAAAAAAGCATTTATAAATATGTAGTAAATGTTAGTATCCAGTGTAAATTTATGAACGTACACTGGTCTCCTGCCTTTGGTTTCCTCATAATACTTTTTGTCTACTAGGGTTTTATAAAAGCATTTTTACATAGCTATTTTTTTTTTTTGTGCTTTCAGATTCCTGTCAACTGGATTATCTTATGCAGGACTACATCTTGAATTTCTCCTAGGGCGGTCCACTATTTCAGGCATTGTGCGGAATACATGTGTGCAAATATGGGACAAACTACATGAACTTGTGATGCCTGAGCCCAAAATAGAGGATAGGCTGAAAATAGACTGTGGTTTTTCTGACTGTCAATTTCCGCACTGTATTGGAGCCCTGGATGGGAAACATATCAGGGTGCCTAAGCCTCCAAACTCATGTAGAAAAGCCGCGGAGACACCATCACGTGTTTCTCAACGCAAGCAATAAATAGCCAGGTCTTTCACCAGGAAGGAACAACCATGGGAAGGACAGCATCCAAAAAGGAAAACCACCTATACCAAAACATGGTATCAATCCACAGACAGCTGTTTTGGGGTATTTGCTCCTCATCAGTGTGGAGTAGAAAACTGGGTATTAGGAGCAGTGCCTAGTAAAAGGACTATAAACATAAGGATGAATGACCTTGGGGGGATCAAAAATCCAACACCGCGGAGACACCATCATGTGTTTCTCAACGCAGTGATCCAGAACACTGCTCCCATCCCTTATTGGAAATATGCAAATGCATGTAGAAAACCGCGGAGACACCATCACGTGTTTCTCAACGCAGTGATCCAGAACACTGCCCCCATCCCTTATGGGAAATATGCAAATGCATGTAGAAAAGCCGTGGAGACACAATCACGTGTTTCTCAATGCCAGCCATAAATAGCCAGGTCTTTCACCGGGAAGGAACAACTACGGGAAGGGCAGCATCCAAAAAGGAAAACCACCTATGCCAAAACATGGTATCCATCCACAGACAGCTGTTTCGGGGTATTTGCCCCTCATCAGTGTGGAGTAGGAAACTGGCTATTAGGAGCAGTGCCTAGTAAAAGGACTATAAACATAAGGCATAAGGATGCATTTGCATATTTCCCATAAGGGATGGGGGCAGTGTTCTGGATCACTGCGTTGAGAAACACGTGATGGTGTCTCTGGTGTTGGATGTTTTGATCTCCCCGAGGTTATTCATCCTTATGTTTATAGTCCTTTCACTAGGCACTGCTCCTAATAGCCAGTTTCCTACTCCACACTGATGAGGGACAAACACCCCAAAACAGCTGTCTGTGGATGGATACCATGTTTTGGCATAGGTGGTTTTCCTTTTTGGATGCTGCCATCTCTCAATGAACTCAAACAATTCATAAGGTTCATTCGGTGTGGTATATGCATCAATAAGTATTTGAAAACACCCTCTCACACGTAGCCTCACCTCACGGGATATGGGACGGAGGTACGGGGCCAGGCTCCTCGCATAGGCCTCCTCACCATCATTCTGTGCAGCCCTGGCCAAAAAATTAAGGACCCAAATGTCCACATTCCTGCGAGATTCTTGCAGCTCTCTCCTTCTGCGGCCACGGCGGGAAAAGACAGCAGGCTGTGGGGATGTCTCCAGTGGAACAGTAGGGCTGCTACTGTTTCCTTGATCTTCTTGGCTTACTGGATGTGGTCCTGCTGTGGGTGTTGGAGCAGCTTCTTCGCCAGTTGTTGCTGGATCTTGAGGTGCCACTGAAGTTGATGCAGGAGGGATGTCTCTAGAAGGATGTGAAGATGGGCCAGCCACCTCTTCTCCTTCCCCAACCGGATCTATCAGGGCCTTGGAATCTGAGCCGGTCTCCCTCTCAGTGAGGTTGGACTGTGTTCTGTTAGTAAAGTATATGATTATTTTTTTTTTTTTAATTATAATTTTACCTATATTAAACATATGTATTATGTTTCATGATGTTTTTACTTACGGTCTCAGATCCATACTAGGATCCAAAAAGGAAAGTTGGTCAAAATATATATATTTCCTTTTTTTTTTTTTTTTGAAGGCGCTGCTGACCCACCCCTGGCCCGCTGCTGTCTTTCTCGCCTATATTGGTCGCGTATGCTGCGCCATCATCTCATAACATCTTCCACTGCAATGAAAGACAAAAAAATAATGTATAAGGCCATTGTGCACAGTGGTACCACATTGTGTCAGTGATGTAACAGATTTTAATGTGGCCTAGTAACCTGCATTTTTCAAAAAATATCATCAACATAAATATTGTAACCACAAACAGCACAATACGATATCATTGAAAAAACATAGATTTTCAGGCCATAAGGACAGTCCTCTCCCCTCTGTAGCAGTATGTCATTGTAAAATTGGAAAATGTATACGACATCTAAAAAAATATGAACGTAACCCCTTTCTCATATCCAGCACCATGTAATTAATGGTGCTATATAAATAAATTAGATTATTCATAATTTAAATAACATTAGGACAAAATTCATGTTGGTAATGCAGTTTGCAATATTATTCAGAGTGTGAGAAACATGAGTGTACTTACTTACCTGCCTCTGGACCTCACGAGGCCGCTGCTCATATTCTGGGAAAAGGATCCCACATATGCTCCTTCATGCTGCCTCTTTTCTGGCCTGGTTGGAGTAATGGGCATCTCTCTGATCCCAAATTTCTGGCTCCCTTGCACCAGGACCAGCAGCATTTCCACAATGATATTAATGGCCATGATACAGGAGATTCCGTGGAGGCGTGTGGCATACTTCCGGGATGTCTGTCTGGCTTTTTCAGCTAATTAGCATGTCTAAGCTTCCTGATTGAGGGCTTGGCACATTTCCTGTCACCTGCTGTACTCTTGCGTATTTTACACAAGTCACACTGTTGGTCCGTGTGTAATCCGTATTTTTCTCGCCCCAAAGACCTTCATTGACGTATTTTTTGTGCAATACGCTGACAAACGCAGCATGCTGCGATTTTGTACAGCCGTAAAATATGGATGCGCAATATACACCAGATAGAAGCTGCCCCATAGAGAATTATTGGTCCGCGTGCAATGCGTAGTTTTTGCGCCTTTCATACGTCCACAAAACTATCTAGTGTGACGCCGGCCTTATATCTCAGCTTTTTCTTTGTCCTCTATAATTATTTTGTCATATTTTAAGGGGCCTATGCAATCAGTTTTTGGCACTGATGTATTGTATTCTTCGGATTATAAGACGCACTTTTCCCCAAAAAATTTTGGGGGAAAATGGGGTGCGTCTTATAATGCGGATATTCCTTACCGGCTGCAGGTGTTCGTTGCTGCGGGTGTTCGATGCTGCGGGAGCTCTGCCGACATCTTGTGAAAGCCCAGAACCCCCGCATTTACATGGTTTGCTATGCGGTGGACTAGACTCCAGGAAAATGGCTGCCGGTCGGGGAGCGGTGCATGCGCAGATGGAGAACTCGGCACCAAGATCTCGGGAGATGAGATCTTAGCACATCCGAACACCCCCCTCATCCCAGCAACGCTCCACTCTTGGCTCCTCCAGCGGCGACCCTGGGACCCCGCTTCACTGCAGCCACCACCCCTGGTAAGCAATAAGACGCATGGATTATAAGAAGCACCACCAGTTTATTAAAAAAAACATTTTTTCCTATTTTTCTCCTCAAAATTTGGGGTGCGTCTTATAATTCACAAAATACGGTATTTATAAAAATGTTGGGGATTTATATTATTGATGTTGATGATTTGTGTCTCTGTGGATAACTTTACTAGCTTGATTTTTTTTTTTTTTATATTTCTTATTTAGATCTTTATACTCCTGAAATTCTATTTCAGTATTCATGGCTTTCAAGATTTTTAATGCCCTGTATGTGATTGCTTGCGATAACACAGAGCTTTGTTTGCAGTATGTACATAGTAGAGCTATATGTTTGTTATATATATAGATATATATATCTATATATATATATAGATATATATATCTATATATATATCTATATCTATATATATATATATATATATATAATATAGATATAGATATATATATATAATGGTGGCCCGATTCTAACGCATCGGGTATTCTAGAATATGCATGTCCACGTAGTATATTGTCAGCCACGTAGTATATTGCACAGCGACGGAGTATATTGTCCAGCCACATAGTATATTGCCCAGGCACGTAGTATATTGCCTAGCCACATAGTATATTGCACAGCGACGGAGTATACAGCACAGAGCCACGTAGTATAGAGACTTAAAAAAAAAAACATATACTCACCTTCCGAAGGCCCGTTGAAGTCCTGCTATACTCGCCATCCGCCGCCTTTCCCGCTCCTCGGGACGCTCCCGGGACTGCTCCATTGCAAGCGTCAGCTTCCGGTCCCAGGGCTGGTGTGAGCAGGGCCTGTGATGATGTTGTGGTCACATGACCATGACGTCACGGCAGGTCCTTGTCGCACACCAGCTCTGGGACCGGAAGCTGCCGCTTGCAATGGAGCGGTCCCGGGAGCGTCCCGAGGAGCGGGAAAGGCGGCGGATGGTGAGTATAGCAGGTTTTTGGTTTTTTTTAAATTATTTTTAACATGACATATTTTTACTATTGATGCTGCATAGGCAGCATCAATAGTAAATAGTTGGGGACACACAGGGTTAATAGCAGCGGTAACTGAGTGCGTTACACCGGGGTCCGTTACCGCTGCCATTAACCCTGTGTGAGCGGTGAGTGGAGGGGATTATGGAGCGGGGGCCGGGCAGTGAGTGCAGGGGAGTAGGGGAGGGACTAATCGGACTGTGCCCGTCGCTGATTGGACGCGGCAGCCTTGACAGGCAGCTGCCGAGACCAATCAGCGAATGAATAACCGTGACAGAAAGACAGACAGACGGAAGTGACCTTTAGACAATTATATAGTATAGATAGATTTTATATATACAGTGGGGCAAAAAAGTATTTAGTCAGTCAGCAATAGTGCAAGTTCCACCACTTAAAAAGATGAGAGGCGTCTGTAATTTACATCATAGGTAGACCTCAACTATGGGAGACAAACTGAGAAAAAAAAATCCAGAAAATCACATTGTCTGTTTTTTTATCATTTTTTTTGCATATTATGGTGGAAAATAAGTATTTGGTCAGAAACAAACAATCAAGATTTCTGGCTCTCACAGACCTGTAACTTCTTATTTAAGAGTCTCCTCTTTCCTCCACTCATTACCTGTAGTAATGGCACCTTGTTTAAACTTGTTATCAGTATAAAAAGACACCTGTGCACACCCTCAAACAGTCTGACTCCAAACTCCACTATGGTGAAGACCAAAGAGCTGTCAAAGGACACCAGAAACAAAATTGTAGCCCTGCACCAGGCTGGGAAGACTGAATCTGCAATGGCCAACCAGCTTGGAGTGAAGAAATCAACAGTGGGAGCAATAATTAGAAAATGGAAGACATACAAGACCACTGATAATCTCCCTCGATCTGGGGCTCCACGCAAAATCCCACCCCGTGGGGTCAGAATGATCACAAGAACGGTGAGCAAAAATCCCAGAACCACGCGGGGGGACCTAGTGAATGAACTGCAGAGAGCTGGGACCAATGCAACAAGGCCTACCATAAGTAACACACTACGCCACCATGGACTCAGATCCTACAGTGCCAGACGTGTCCCACTGCTTAAGCCAGTACATGTCCGGGCCCGTCTGAAGTTTGCAAGAGAGCATTTGGATGATCCAGAGGAGTTTTGGGAGAATGTCCTATGGCCTGATGAAACCAAACTGGAACTGTTTGGTAGAAACACAACTTGTCGTGTTTGGAGGAAAAAGAATACTGAGTTGCATCCATCAAACACCATACCTACTGTAAAGCATGGTGGTGGAAACATCATGCTTTGGGGCTGTTTCTCTGCAAAGGGGCCAGGACGACTGATCCGGGTACATGAAAGAATGAATGGGGCCATGTATCGTGAGATTTTGAGTGCAAACCTCCTTCCATCAGCAAGGGCATTGAAGATGAAACATGGCTGGGTCTTTTAACATGACAATGATCCAAAGCACACCGCCAGGGCAACGAAGGAGTGGCTTCGTAAGAAGCATTTCAAGGTCCTGGAGTGGCCTAGCCAGTCTCCAGATCTCAACCCTATAGAAAACCTTTGGAGGGAGTTGAAAGTCCGTGTTGCCAAGCGAAAAGCCAAAAACATCACTGCTCTAGAGGAGATCTGCATGGAGGAATGGGCCAACATACCAACAACAGTGTGTGGCAACCTTGTGAAGACTTACAGAAAACGTTTGACCTCTGTCATTGCCAACAAAGGATATATTACAAAGTATTGAGATGAAATTTTGTTTCTGACCAAATACTTATTTTCCACCATAATATGCAAATAAAATGTTAAAAAAACAGACAATGTGATTTTCTGGATTTTTTTTTCTCAGTTTGTCTCCCATAGTTGAGGTCTACCTATGATGTAAATTACAGACGCCTCTCATCTTTTTAAGTGGTGGAACTTGCACTATTGCTGACTGACTAAATACTTTTTTGCCCCACTGTATATATATATATATATATATATATATATATATATAATTACTAGATGGTGGCCCGATTCTAATGCATCGGTTATTCTAGAATATGCATGTCCACGTAGTATATTGCCCGGCCATGTATTATATTGCCTAGTGACTTCGCATATTGCCCAGTCATGTAGTATATTGCCCAGTCACGTAGTATATTGCCCAGTCACGTAGTATATTGCCCAGTTACGTAGTATATTGCCCAGTCACGTAGTATATTGCCCAGCCACATAGTATATAGCAGAGCCACGTAGTACGGTATATTGCCCAGCCACATAGTATATAGCAGAGCCACGGAGTATATTGTCCAGCCACATAGTATATAGCAGAGCCACGTAGTATGGTATATTGCCCAGCCACATAGTATATAGCAGAGCCACGTAGTATATTGCCCAGTCACGTAGTATATTGGCCAGCACAGAGCCACGTAGTATAGAGACTTAAAAAAATAAAAAATAAACATATACTCACCTATAGCCCGTTGAAGTCCTGCTATACTTACCATCCGCCGCCTTTCCCGCTCCTCGCCACGCTCCCTGGATCGCTCCATTGCAAGCGGCAGCTTGCGGTCCCAGGGCTGGTGTGAGCAGGACCTATGATGACGTCGCAGTCACATGACCGTGACGTCACGGCAGGTCCTTGTCGCACACCAGCCCTGGGACGGGACCGGAAGCTGCCGCTTGCAATGGAGCGATCCAGGGAGCGTGGCGAGGAGCGGGAAAGGCGGCGGAGGGTGAGTATAGCAGGTTTTGTTTTTTTCATTATTTTTAACATGACATATTTTTACTATTGATGCTGCCTAGGCAGCATCAATAGTAAATAGTTGGGGACACACAGGGTTAATAGCAGCGGTAACGGAGTGCGTTACACCGCGGGCTGTTACTGCTGCCATTAACCCTGTGTGAGTGGAGGGGATTACGGAGCGGGCGCCGGGCAGTGAGTGCAGGGGAGTAGGGGAGGAGCTTATCGGACTGTGGCCATCGCTGATTGGTCGCGGCAGCCATGACAGGCAGCTGCCGAGACCAATCAGCGAATGAATAACCGTGACAGAAGGACAGACAGACAGACGGAAGTACCCCTTAGACAATTATGTATATAGATATTGCGCATCAAAGGGTTCTAGGTAATGAGAATATAGCAGAGCTAAATGTGACCTACTGCTCCACTCAGTCTGAGATTGTCCTAGATAATTGCGTACAGCAAGTAAGATCTGAAATTAACAACCACTGACATATTGGAAAACACTTAGAAGGATAATGATCCTGTACACCAGGATCTAGGATGAGAGCGCTGAACGCTACTCCAAAAATATGAGATAAACCTACAAGAGAAATAGGAGTCTATACTCTCAATAGTATGGATACAATAAATAAATCGAGCTCAAATACCAGTAATATCATATCAAAAAAGTTTAATTAATACAAAAAGCTCAATAACAAATAATAATGGCTAATAGCCCAATGTAGAAACATGACGAGAATGAAAGGGACAGAAACATGATAAAAACCATGTGTGATCAGCCACTCAGCATGTCTCCCTGCTAAGGAAAGCCTGGAGCAAAATGTAATTCAATAGCTAGAAGAGCATCCCAATAATTGTATATACCATCTAGCACTAGGGAGCCCATACCAGCACACTGCTGGTTCTAATAGACACAGAGAGTATGTGAGCCCACAGGCTAGTTAGGAGCGTAGCAAATGCTTACCCATGTGGGAGAGAGACCGTGGATGGCTGAAGACACCGAGAGACCCCGACGCGCGTTTCGCGTAGTTGGCTTCCTCGGGGGGCCGTATCAAGTAAGATCTGTTGTATATTAAGGAACTGCTGTTCCTGGAGCAAAATTACCCAGCTCTTCTTTCACTCAAATATTGTCTAATTTTACATATTGGGCCCTGCTGCCCATGTTATGTCTGTAACAATGGATTCTTGCCTGTGGCTCACGTTACGAGCATTGTCCCTTTGAAAGCAATGGGATATCCTTGCATTACCCTGAATCATTGTTAAAAATATGTTGCCGACAAGGACGAACTTGCCTAAAAGTCTTCTTAAAGACTGAAGAGGCTGTAGCCCTTTAAAATGCTGATTTACAGGGTTGCTGATAGTTGGTTCCCTACCAATCTAATATTGATGGCCTCTCCTGCGGATATGATAATAATGTAATAACCTAGGTAACCCTCTTTGATTATGTGTGACCAATCCCGCAAACAAAATATTGTCTTCAGTTTCTGTAAGACCGTTTCTCTAATTAAATGCCTGCCCACCCAGAGCCTAAATTCTTCAGCTATTTAGACCCCAATGATTCCAAGAACATTGGGCCCAGAGACCCTTGTGTGACTGGTGTGAGGAATTTCGACTACTCCTATAGACTGTGAATTGCTCGCAGTGTATCACACTGTGAACTGCACATGCTCACACGCCACCTGCACATGCTCACCATCACTCTGCTCACACGCCACCTGCACATGCTCACCATCACTCTGCTCACACGCCACCTGCACATGCTCACCATCACTCTGCTCACACGCCACCTGCACATGCTCACCATCACTCTGCTCATGCCTTGGCACCCTTGTTAACTAGCACTTTATACTTCCAGCAATATGTAGGTAAAAGACAGCAAAAAAATTGCATATCCTCTGATCATACAGTTCTATTTTCTTCCATTTGTCATTCCGTGGCTCCTGTCATGTCTTTTACTCTTAGACAGAAATTGGATTATGAGAATAAGGAGCTGAAAACAGACTGATCTCCCGGGTCATGTGCACAGTTATGATTGATAAATTTCTCAAAGTTTTGGCAATAAGGACAAAATACAAACAATGAACGGAATTTGGGAAGTTCTGGGATTTTTAAAATATTTCTATTTTCTATAATTGGTGTTCTTTTTAATATACTGTAGATATTGTTTTCTTTAGAAACCAGGATATCGCCTCCTCAACACATTATGCGAAGTAACATGAATATTTTTTATGTTACAGATTAAAGAGCTAGAACCACTTTTGTGTCACACAGATAATCCTTCCCAACTTATCTGGACATCATCCAGCAATGCCCGAAAATCTGCGTTCAGTCTCTCAGACTATCAACACCGACAAGGGCAGGAATCTTACAGCTCCTCTAAATACGCCACCGACTTGCTTAGTGTTGCCTTAAACAGAAATTACAATAAACAGGTAAGTTCGGATTGTTCTTAGCCTGATAATGTTATGTTCACGTGTCCAGTAATGATTTGTTAGAACATATCCAGCAGCATGGTAACACAAGCCCCACCATTCAAAATAAATAAGACAAGCACACCAGATTTAATTTGGAATAAAAATTGGCCGTGGCGTTTATTTTTGAGTAACATGAAGAATAAAAAAATTATTAATATATAACTAACCAAAATTAAATAATTCATCAACTGAATTCAAATTCACCATTAAAAATCCAATCAACCCGACACCGGGCGACTTTCCCACAAAATAAACGACACGACAAGGTTGAACAAAACTAAAAAAAAAAGGGGATGGGAGGGAGGGCAGGATCTTGAATCTTCTGAGGTAAACCAGTGACAACGGCTCTGAACAGCTGTTTTTATAGCCAGGAATTCCTTCAGTTCGGTACCTGTCAACCAATCGGCACGCTAAAAAAAAAAAATGGGAAGGACAGTAGGGAAAACCAGAAAAAAACAGAATTAACCTGCTCGTGCACAGCACAGCTTACATAGCTATTAATAGCTTTTTTCTGACAGAACAAATAAATTGAGGAGAATTCAGCCTTAACCCTAAAAAATTCCAATGGTTCCTGTGTTATCATGCGACCCCCCCATAGATTACACTAAGGGGAGGGCGCTCAATCTTTTGGCAAAAAAGTTGTGCAGACCCAATTTTTGTCCATTTTCCAAAAAAACTGATTTCAGCTTGATCTGTTTTTTTTTTGTAACATTGAAGTCTATGGAACGATCCATTAAAAGGAACCTGTCAGCAGGATTCTGCTGAGTAACCTACAGACCGTGTCAAGTCGGCGCTGTTATACTGATTACAACGATGCCTGGTGATGAATTCCGTCTTGTGGTTGTCATTTAATCTTTATTTTCAGTTTTGAGTTAATGATGTGTCCATGCTCCAGGACGTCCTGTGGGGGGTCTTCATGTGGTGCTCTGATTAGGTATGCATCTATATGGCTTCTGACAGGTCACTGATCCCTCACTGACCTGCTCCCTAGTTTACACACATGAAACGTCGCTTTCTGGACTGATTAAATAGCTCTTTTTCACTACAAAATGGTGTGCTGCCTCCAGTATTTCTTTTTTATAATTGAGGTTTGGTATTTGCCTGGTGGGCTCTGCACCCGGACTCTTTCTTTGTGCTGCTCCAATTCTCTTTTTTCTTATATTACCTGTAGAAGCGTGCACAAAACTTTTCTTTTTCATCATGACCACATATAGTGGCGATGCAGATTTGCCCAGAATGTTTTGCCACACACCCGAGGATGAAGAGGACCCTGGGAAGTATAGAGGTTACATCCAATGATTTTAAAGGAACATTATAAACAAAAAATGTATTCCAAGAGGTTTAAGATCCAATGTGTGCCCAAATCCTTTTTTTTTTTTTTTTGCCTTTTTTTTGTTTGCCTTATCTAACAAGTTTGCTTCTGAACATGGAATTTTTACAAATAGAAATTCAGGATCTTATAAAGGACATTTCTTGTATTAAAGTTGAACTTAAAAATCATCTCGGTGAAGATCTTTGGAAACAAAAGATATGATTGATGAACTTGAGGACATTTAAAGAAAGAAATGGAATAGAGATGCTAAGGATTATCGCCTTGTGAATATTTTTTACTGACAAAAGAAAAAAATTGAGTATATAAATGTCTCTTACAAGAAAAATTAGAGTTGGCTGTGACCCTGGTCTGGGATGTTTTATCTGTACTGATAATTTTTGCCATCCAATTCCTGATGAGCTATCTAACATGTTCTAGTGATTAATTGTTGGAATGTCTATGTAAATTGTGTTATGTGGGTGAGATCGCATGGGGCTTTTATAGCCATGTGAATCCCCTCAGACACACTATTAGAAAAAAGAAACTTGAATAATACTTTGTGGAACAGGACCACGCTGGAAAATATTTTACATTTCATATCATTGGTTAAACAACCCCCCCCTCCCCTTTTGAGGTGGGGTTGTAATTGGGTTGCAATGTTTAAAACTATGGAATCGTTATGGCAGATTAATTGTGAATTATAATTAGTTATTTTAGGAGTTACTCTTTGCGGTGTCTCTTATGTGCTTCAGCTGGAATCTTTTTCTTTTTGCTTGGGTTAGTGCCAATTGTTTTTAAAAAAAATGTTTTCCTTTTTTGAAAAATGTGAATATAATCAAATATTATGATCCATGGCTTGTCCCTTTCAGATAGATTGGCAAGGTGTTTTTTATTTTTCTTTTTGTTTTTTGTTGGAAACTGAGATCGAACAATAAGGCTATGTGCACACGTTCAGGAATTCATGCAGAAAATTCCTGAGAATTCCGGACATTTTCTGCATGAAATCCGCATGCGTTTTTGCCGCGATTTTGCCGCGGTTTTGCCGCATTTTTGCCGCGTTTTTTTCCGGACACTTCCCAATGCATTTTGGAGTGGGAAATCCGCAAAAAAAAACGCAAAAAGATAGAGCATGTCCGGATTTTGTGCGGTATGCGTTTTTTTGCGGAAAAAAACGCATCATGTGCACAAAACATGCGGAATTCATTCTAAATGATGGGATGCTTATTGTATGCGGTTTTTTTGCGGTTTTATAGCGTTTTTATCGGGAAAAACGCGAAAAAACCGCAACGTGTGAACACAGCCTAACATGTAGATATGTTTACTCTTGGCACAAAGGACCTTCTGTGATTTGGGGATAATTCCCTCTATTGAGGGTGTCTGTGCTGGGCTGTAGGGGGTCCTTGGGGGTGTGTGCGCGTGCAGGCATCGTCCGATAGGACTACAAGTCCCATGCCTGCTACAGTGACAGTGATTGACACAATAGCCAGGACAGTAGTTGTCCCATCATCCGGCTAATGTGTTGAATGTAAAAGAAAAAAAAAACACGAACATACGACAATACATACAACATATGACAGTACATACAACATATGACAGTACATATGACAGAACATACAACATGTGACAGCACATACAACATGTGACAGTACATACAACATGTGACAGCACATACAACATGTGACAGCACATACAACATGTGACAGCACATACAACATGTGACAGAACATACAACATGTGACAGAACATACAACGTACAACATATGACAGAACATACAACGTACAACATATGACAGAACATACAACGTACAACATATGACAGAACATACAACGTACAACATATGACAGAACATACAACGTACAACATATGACAGAACATACAACGTACAACATATGACAGAACATACAACGTACAACATATGAC
The DNA here is from genome assembly GCF_032444005.1 of Ranitomeya imitator. Classification (NCBI taxonomy): domain Eukaryota; kingdom Metazoa; phylum Chordata; class Amphibia; order Anura; family Dendrobatidae; genus Ranitomeya; species Ranitomeya imitator. The sequence continues at coordinate 97,317,703 of NC_091289.1, read as the reverse complement.
AGAACATACAACGTACAACATATGACAGAACATACAACGTACAACATATGACAGAACATACAACGTACAACATATGACAGAACATACAACGTACAACATATGACAGAACATACAACGTACAACATATGACAGAACATACAACGTACAACATATGACAGAACATACAACGTACAACATATGACAGTACATACAACGTACAACATATGACAGTACATACAACATGACAGAACATACAACATATGACAGTACATACAACATGACAGAACTTACAACATAAAAAAAGAAAAAGAAAAGTCGAGCGGGCACCACCTAAATACTTCTCACCATATATGCCCGGTGCTACCGATGCGCTTATAAATACTTAGCCATAAAGAAAGAAGAAAAAAGAAGCGCAAGGAGGTGCACACTGAGCCAGGATAGTCAATAATAACAAATCTTTATTGAGACCACATTTCAGTGCTAAACATTAAAAACATACATTAAAAACAGCATAAAACATATGCCTACACACACTTCTTACAATGTCCTCTGTGTGGGGACACGATAAAAGCCAGACCCCTTAGGATAAATAATCCTGTGATGTAGCTCCGTGAGTAAAAGATAGAAAATATTCCAAAATATGCAGTTAAGTATCCAGAGGTGAAGTCCTGGCGTCATATAATTATGTCTAGGATTGATATCTGACTGTCGTCATATAGAATAATAATACAAAAATATCCAAAAGTTATTTATGACAAGCTAGTAGCCTGCAGATATCTATTTTATATGTATGCTAAGCAATAGCCAATAAACCCTCCGTATGTTGTGGGTACAGCGATGCATATAAACAACATAATATCATGGTACACATGGATAATGACAGAATGTCGCCAGGACTAACACCACAATCAACACCCGCTGCATATGAAAATAAGCATGGTATATACTCACTGGGAGACAGGGTCTGGAAGCTCCCTACGCGTATCGCCACTCCCGGTGGCTTCGTCAGGGGAAGTAATGATACTAAAGTCATGTCTAGCATATATAGCGTAAGTGCACTTACTCATTGGTCAGCTAATGCCGACACCTGTGTTCGGCAGTCGCTGGCCAATGTAACCAGTCGAAAGTCCTGAGTGGGGATATGTGAAACCTGTCCTTATTCGTTAGAGGTCTAATTGCTTAACGATTCCCCTCTCCTCTCTGCTGTGCAAGATGAATTCCAATAGGTGGGAAGTCCCCTTGGTTACCAAGCGTCCTAGAGACCTGACGTCAGTCCAATAGATAACTTCCGTTTGTCGCGCCTGCGCAGTGCGACCAAAATACATCACTTCCTGGTTACAGAGCGTCCTAGAAACCAGACGCAAGTATGCTGCTGAAGGTCGCTTGTTGCGCCTATGCGACGCGCTGTTATTGGAGCCTGATGCCAGCCCCATAGCTAATATATCCTGTAAGCGCTAGCGCTGTACCTGCGGTAAAAATCATCTGTATTGTAATGTGTTTTTCTAAAAGACTCCATCATCAGTTAGATAATAGAAATCTCCTATTACGCCTGTGCAAGGTGAATTCCTATAGGTGGGAAGTCCCCTTGGTTACCAAGCGTCTTAGAAACCTGACGTCAATCCAATAGATAACGTCCGTTTGTCGCGCCTGCGCAGTGCGGCCAAAATACATCACTTCCTGGTTACAGAGCGTCCTAGAAACCAAACGCAAGTATGCTGCTAAAGGTCGCTTATTACGCCTATGCGACGCGCTGTTATTGGAGTCTAATGCCAGCCCCATAACTAATATATCCTGTAAGCGTTAGCGCTGTACCTGCGGGGAAATCATCTCTATTGAAATGTGTTTTTCTAAAAGACTCCATCATCAGTTAGATAATAGACATCTCCTATTACGCCTGCGCAGTGCTGTCAAGATCCCCAACTATTGCAAGTCCTCGCGAACATCAGAATCTGCTATAAGATATGCCTGGTGCATCCGTGCAACGCAATCTACTGGTTACCAAGCGTCTGAAGCTCCGGACGCTGGTCCACTATAGTGAATATGTTTGGCACCCGCACCATGCACCAGTAAATCACATCCGTTTGTCGCGCCTGCGCAGTGCGACCAAGACATATAGCAAATGCGTTACAGAACGCCCTGGAACCCAGATGCTGGTCTACTAATGCTGATCGCTTGGTACGTTAAAGTCTAACACCGGACCTATAATAACATATACTGGATGTGCTTGCACGATACCTACAGAGAAAAAAAAAAAAACATCCCTTCCATGTAGCATAAAATTATTTTTCCCTTTAGATTAGGTAATGGTAGATCTCCTATAGCGCCTATACAGTATAGTCAAGATCCGGGAAAGCCCTAACTATTGCGAAGTCTACCGGGCATACAGATGACAGATGGATCTGACTAGGGCAAGAGGAATCCCGTGTATAGGAGATCCTCATTGAGGCCCCCTGGTGACACTGATCCCAGCTGGTATATCCAGCGGGCCTCTAGTCTAAGCAATTCCCCCTGTCTGTCCCTTCTACGAATGTTAGGTGGAATTTTTGGTATTAGTCAGTTGTTTGGACACCTCCTCCAAATACATCTCTATTGGCCACAAGACTACATTCCCCCCCTTATCTGCCTCCTTGATAAGGAATGTTTTGTTGGTTTTTAAATTAGTCAAGGCCTTCCTGTCACTCACTGACAAGTTTTGATCTTTGTTTTTAATTATCGGTAATTTATGTATATCTGCCTTGACTACTTCAAAAAAGGTTTTGACCGAAGGTATGAGAGACAAGGGTGGGGTAGTAGTAGAGGGTAGTCTATGAGGAAAGATTTTCCTACCTGCAGTGTCATCGTTCTCGTTCAGGAGTTCCAGGAGATCCAGAAAGACCCGCCTATCTACTATCGCGCTTGAGTCCGGGAAAAGTTCAGGTTTATGATGTAATGCTTTCAATACAATTTTTCTGCAAAACAGATATAGATCTTTAATAACGGTAAACTTATCCGTAGTTAGCATGGGGGAAAAAGTGAGACCCCTCTGAAGAACTGACCTCTCCGCCCCAGACAAAACATACGTGGACAGGTTGATGATTTGAAGCTGGTTATTGGTTATTTCTGGCGCCTGCTGCTCTTTTTCTGCCCTAGCATGGGCTGATAGCGTGGCCGCCTGTTTTTTCTTATTTCTCTTCCCCCGCCTTGTCCTCCGTCCGTGTCGCTTGTGTCTGAGGCTAAAAAATCGCTCAGACTGCTCTCAGCTGTAGCCCCCATGTCTTGTTGATTATTTGCAAAAAAAGGTCTTTTATTACCAGCATGTTTCCACCTATAGGCAGTGCCCTTTTCATAGTCTTGTTTATCCCGTTGTAGTTTGGTTTTCTTTCCTGCCATGATTTCTTGCTCAAACTTCGTGATCGTGTCTTTTAAATTTTTCTGGAAAGGCTGTACTTGTGTTATGGGGTCATAGGTTGACAGTTGTGCCTCCAGATTCTTTATTTTTTGTTTAAGCGTCGACAGGGACTCATTGTCATGTTGTAACAAAAGATTAAGCATGATTCTTGAGCACTGTGCCAGGCCTGCCTCCCAGATATTTTTAAAAACCGGAGTGACCTCCCAGGCCGGAAAAATTTGCACCCTCAAACCTCGAGGGAAAATAGATAATTTTAAATACTGCTCTAAAGTCCGAACATTCCACCAGATCTTCGTGATTGCTTTATGTGTGTCTGTGAGTTCTCGGGTAAGTTTAGTAAAGTCCGTGCCTTCATTTACTGGTGTATCAAGAAAAATATCCCCACTCTGACTGTTCCACAGGGCCTCTCGGGTATTAAGGTCATAAGCCATATTATGGACTGCTAATAAACAAACGTAGAAATAGTTATTATTCAATACTCTCTATGTGTGTACATATATGGGCGTGCCCTAAAGTGACAGACCTTGTACCAGAGCGCCCTCTAATTACAGCTAGAAGGGCACCGAATCTACGAGACTCCCTTTCAAGGAGCCATTTTATTAGACCGCCTTTGAGACTGGGCAGGGGATGCACCCTGAGAGGTATGTATCCATGTGGGGAATGTAACATTTGCTCGTTGGTAAGCAGGGGCTCCTGCTTTACCAATCCCCTAGATGGAACTGAATATAATTTGAAGGACTACATGAATTGTAAAACATCTAATGTGATCTATGCCCTGACATGCTCTTGCCCCAAAACTTATGTAGGACAGACTTCCCAAGAGCTTCGTAAAAGAACCCAACAGCATATTTCTAATATTAACTGCGCCAAATTGGATTTATCTAAAGGCAGAATGATTTCATCAGTAGCCATGCATTTCTTGCAGGTCCATTCCAGCAACACTAGGGACCTACGGGTTACCGGCCTACAGAAAATTCCACCTAATATTCGTAGAAGGGACAGACAGGGGGAATTGCTTAGACTAGAGGCCCGCTGGATATACCAGCTGGGATCAGTGTCACCAGGGGGCCTCAATGAGGATCTCCTATACACGGGATTCCTCTTGCCCTAGTCAGATCCATCTGTCATCTGTATGCCCGGTAGACTTCGCAATAGTTAGGGCTTTCCCGGATCTTGACTATACTGTATAGGCGCTATAGGAGATCTACCATTACCTAATCTAAAGGGAAAAATAATTTTATGCTACATGGAAGGGATGTTTTTTTTTTTTTCTCTGTAGGTATCGTGCAAGCACATCCAGTATATGTTATTATAGGTCCGGTGTTAGACTTTAACGTACCAAGCGATCAGCATTCGTAGACCAGCATCTGGGTTCCAGGGCGTTCTGTAACGCATTTGCTATATGTCTTGGTCGCACTGCGCAGGCGCGACAAACGGATGTGATTTACTGGTGCATGGTGCGGGTGCCAAACATATTCACTATAGTGGACCAGCGTCCGGAGCTTCAGACGCTTGGTAACCAGTAGATTGCGTTGCACGGATGCACCAGGCATATCTTATAGCAGATTCTGATGTTCGCGAGGACTTGCAATAGTTGGGGATCTTGACAGCACTGCGCAGGCGTAATAGGAGATGTCTATTATCTAACTGATGATGGAGTCTTTTAGAAAAACACATTTCAATAGAGATGATTTCCCCGCAGGTACAGCGCTAACGCTTACAGGATATATTAGTTATGGGGCTGGCATTAGACTCCAATAACAGCGCGTCGCATAGGCGTAATAAGCGACCTTTAGCAGCATACTTGCGTTTGGTTTCTAGGACGCTCTGTAACCAGGAAGTGATGTATTTTGGCCGCACTGCGCAGGCGCGACAAACTGACGTTATCTATTGGATTGACGTCAGGTTTCTAAGACGCTTGGTAACCAAGGGGACTTCCCACCTATAGGAATTCACCTTGCACAGGCGTAATAGGAGATTTCTATTATCTAACTGATGATGGAGTCTTTTAGAAAAACACATTACAATACAGATGATTTTTACCGCAGGTACAGCGCTAGCGCTTACAGGATATATTAGCTATGGGGCTGGCATCAGGCTCCAATAACAGCGCGTCGCATAGGCGCAACAAGCGACCTTCAGCAGCATACTTGCGTCTAGTTTCTAGGACGCTCTGTAACCAGGAAGTGATGTATTTTGGTCGCACTGCGCAGGCGCGACAAACGGAAGTTATCTATTGGACTGACGTCAGGTCTCTAGGACGCTTGGTAACCAAGGGGACTTCCCACCTATTGGAATTCATCTTGCACAGCAGAGAGGAGAGGGGAATCGTTAAGCAATTAGACCTCTAACGAATAAGGACAGGTTTCACATATCCCCACTCAGGACTTTCGACTGGTTACATTGGCCAGCGACTGCCGAACACAGGTGTCGGCATTAGCTGACCAATGAGTAAGTGCACTTACGCTATATATGCTAGACATGACTTTAGTATCATTACTTCCCCTGACGAAGCCACCGGGAGTGGCGATACGCGTAGGGAGCTTCCAGACCCTGTCTCCCAGTGAGTATATACCATGCTTATTTTCATATGCAGCGGGTGTTGATTGTGGTGTTAGTCCTGGCGACATTCTGTCATTATCCATGTGTACCATGATATTATGTTGTTTATATGCATCGCTGTACCCACAACATACGGAGGGTTTATTGGCTATTGCTTAGCATACATATAAAATAGATATCTGCAGGCTACTAGCTTGTCATAAATAACTTTTGGATATTTTTGTATTATTATTCTATATGACGACAGTCAGATATCAATCCTAGACATAATTATATGACGCCAGGACTTCACCTCTGGATACTTAACTGCATATTTTGGAATATTTTCTATCTTTTACTCACGGAGCTACATCACAGGATTATTTATCCTAAGGGGTCTGGCTTTTATCGTGTCCCCACACAGAGGACATTGTAAGAAGTGTGTGTAGGCATATGTTTTATGCTGTTTTTAATGTATGTTTTTAATGTTTAGCACTGAAATGTGGTCTCAATAAAGATTTGTTATTATTGACTACCCTGGCTCAGTGTGCACCTCCTTGCGCTTCTTTTTTCTTCTTTCTTTAGAACTTACAACATATAACATACATAAATATAGACATACAATACATACAGTACATTCATACATTACATACAGACATACAGTACATATAACAGAGTACATACTCGCCATCACTTGTCACTTTGTTTCCCGAATCCAGTGTCACCTGTAAAAAAATATTAAAATAACAAACAAATAATATCCTCCCTGATCCGCAGAAATCCACGAGTGTCCCATGACAATCTCCCTTGGAGAGCAGCAGCATCAGCTGATGTGACCGCTCTCTAGGGGCTCCAGGAATACAATGACGGGAGGGAGGTATCCTTCCGCACTGTATTCCTCCGCCGCTGTAAAAAAATAGTTCCTAGTCTCACTTTTGGCACTGCTGTGTGAGAAAGTCCCCACACAGCAATGGCATAAAGTGAGACCAGTGAACTACAGTAACCTGTCAGTGATGCACTGCAGGAGCCATTGTCTCCTGTCAGTGTGTCACTGAGGGTCCTATAGAGCAGTGACATCACCCGATGTCACTGTTCTATAGGGGAGATCGTCGTGGGACACTCGTTATTAATTGGACTGCGTCGGACAGGGAGTATACCTTTTATATTGAGTTTTTTGTAGTCACTCAAGTATGATAAGTATGGTTAAATTGAGAATAATAAAATACTTTTTTCTGGCTTTGTCTTTATTGTTTAACTCTTTCACTACTCTAGGATTAATAATGGATAGGCGTCTTAGTGACAGACAGAAGGACAGACATACGGAAGTGACCCTTAGACAATTATATAGTAGATTATATTAATATATTGAAGCGCTGAGGATTCGTTCATTTGTAACATGATTGAAAATGATTGATTTACAACTATGGTGTTTTATATTAACACAAGATGAACACTGAATTATAATCATGCTATAACACTGTTGTGTGTGTGTGTATGTATATATATATGTATATATATATATATTTATACTTATGCTAGATGGTGGCCTGATTCTAACGCATCTGGTATTCTAGAATATGTATATACCGTATTTTCTGGTGTATAAGACGACTGGGAATTTGGGATATACCGTATAAGGCCGGGGTCACACTAGACCGTAATACGGACGAGTGCAGTGCACTAAAAAATTGCATAGCGCTTGTCCCAATGTTAATCTGTGGGGCAGCTCCCATCATCCGATATTTTCTCGGCCGAATTCAGGATCCGAGTGAAATCGTATGTCAGCGTATCTCGGCCGACAATCGCCAATGAAAGTCTATGGGGGCGAGAAAACCGTTTTCTCATGTACCGGAGACACTGACACACGTTCATTCAAATGAATGGGTCTATGCAGATGCCTGAGTGTTTTCACGGACTGTGTGTCCGTGTGCATAACACAGAGACATGTCTGTTTTTCTCCGGCAGCACGGTCCGCAAAGCATCTCGCACATGTGCACACGGAGAACAGTGTGCACTCTCCTCCGTGTGCACGTACCGCCGCAGGAGAAACCGCGCTACAGTTAAGAGCTGTCCCCTGCATGTGGTGCTGAAGCCGGCATTCATCCCTTCTGTCCTGCTCGGCTGAAAGCAGCGCTTGCAGGAGAGAAGGGATGAAAGATCAAGTTTTTTTTTTTTTTTTAAATAAAGTTTGGGGTCATCTCCCATAGAGGTGGAGCCACATATTCATCACTGTAATGAGCGGTACCACGTGACCGCTCACACAGGACAAGCTGCCGGCGCTGAGAGGAGGCATCGCGGGAGCTGGGTGAGTATTTCTCTACTAGCGGGCGGGCGCGCGGGAGGTGACCCCAAGCTTTATTTTTAACAAAAAAAAAACTTGATTTTTCATCCCTTCTCTCCAGCGAGCGCTGCAGGGGAGAAGAGATGAATGCCGCCTTCAGCACCACACTCAGGGGACAGCGCTGTCTCTCCTGCACGGTCCGTGTGGTCCTCAGGCGGCACACGGCTACCGCACGTGTGCCACATTGATGTGCCACGTGAGCACACGGACACGGATAACTCCGGTACCGATTTCTCCGGTACCGGAATAATCTGGACGTGTGAGACTGGCCTAAGGCTGTATAACATCGGATGTGATAGGCTAATGGCTCCTGCTCTGCTGCGAGCGGGAGCTGAGTGTCAGTGCTCTGTGCCCCGATCCTCTCATATGAGAGAAACCCAGCGCAGGTGTGGAGGAGGCAGAGTAGTTTCTCCATCTCCTCTGCTGCCAGCGTCTGTGGGAATCGCACTGCACTCTGACATCCGAGTGCAATGCGATGTTTCACACACACCCATAGGCTTGTATGGGTACATATTATCCAATTATCGCAGCATCCTACGATTTTCTCATTCCGATTGGGCATACGAAAACAATTGCAAATGTGCTCTGTCCCATAGTATAACACTGGGTCGAGTGCAATCCATTTTTTTTCTAACCTTATTGCTCCTATCAGCCTGACAGCAAAAAAAATGATGTGTGAAAGTAGCCTTAAACAACCACAAGATGGATTTCATCACCAGGTATCATTGTAACCCGTATAACAGCGCCGACCTGACACTGTGTGTAGGTTACTCAGCACAATCCTGCTGACAGGTTCCCTTTAAATTAGCCATCTGTTGCCTTCTATATCTAATGGATCCAACAAAGCAAAAGAGGAACTGTTGGCCATTGGGTTTTTGATCATTACTAATTAACAGATCCTTTGTCCATAGATTTCAATCTTAAAAAATGGATCCAGCTGAGATGAGTTTTTGAAAAACAGACTGAAAAGTTGTCTAACTTTTTTTGTTGCTAGATCCGTTCTAACAGATCATTAATGGACATGTGAACGTAGCCTAAGTTGCTTTGCCTAAGTTTCCTTTCCTGAACATATATGGATATATTGTTGGAGGTTTTGCTGCTTAAAGGGAACCTGTCACCAGCTTTTGGCCGATCGGATACGGCCATCACCTTTCAGGGCTGATATATACCGCATTCTATAATGCTGAATATCTGCCCCCAACCTGACCTGCAAAAGAAGAAAAATAACTTATACTTGTCTGCTGGGTGGTCCGGTCCGATGGGTGTCACTGATCTTGGTCCAGCGCCTCCCATCTTCTTATGTTGGCTGTCCTCCTGCTTGCTTCATGTGGATGACGCGTCCGTACATCATCCACAGTGTCTCCTCGGCATCGCGCTCCTGCGCAGGCGTATTTCTGTGCCCTGTTGAGGGCAGAGCAAAGTACTGCAGTGATCATGCGCCGGGGCTCTTTGACCTTTACCGCGGCACCTGCACACTGCAGTACTTTACCCTGCCCTCAAAAGGGCACAGAAATACGCCTACGCAGGAGCACGAGGCCTAGGAGACTGTGTGGATGATGCAGCGACACATCATCCTCCATCATCCACACTTTATTTTTGTTCTCTTGCAGGTCAGATCGGGGGCAGATATACAGCATTATAGAACGCTGCATATTGGCCCTGAAAGGTGATGGCCGTATCTCTTATCGGCTCAAACTGGTGACAGGTTCCCTTTAAAGATATAGTCTATTTACATACATAGTCATTAGGTTCCTTGTGTTAAAAACTCTGGAGGCGGTTAATCAAAACTGTGAAGTGCTGTGTTCATTCTGTCCATACAGCAGAAGCTGAACTCCAGTTCCGATCTGGAGCAGATTTCTGCTTTATTTTCCTTCTCACCAACACTAGTGAGAGACTGATGTTGTGCATCCACGTAAGGCGACCATCAGACACTGGCGTAGGAGCCTGCGTAACCATTTTCTGTGTTTTGTCTCATGGTGCAGCAGTCCTGGCCACAATAGGTACTGCTCTTACCTAGAGTAGCTTGTTCAGATTTAACACCTTCACAACTGTGTCATTTTCTGTTTTTGCATTTTTGTTTTTCCTTCTTCCCGATTCCATATCTCTTATTTTTCTGTCCACATAGACATACCGTATAAGGGCTTGTTTTTTGCAGGACGAGTTGTACTTTTAAATGACTCCATTTATTTTACCACATTGTGTACTGGAAAACTGGAAAAATTTCCAAATGCGGTGAAATTGTGAAGGAAAAAAATAAAATAAATTCTAACATTGTATTTTGGGATTTGTGTTTACGATGTGGTAAAATTGACCTTGTTATATGATTTTCCTCGGTATGATTATGCCGATTTCAAACATGTACAATTTTTTTTTATTATTATTTTAGTGGTGAAAAAAAATCAGAAGTCTGCAAAAAAAAAAAAAAAAATTGGGGGTTGTCGCTATTTTCTAAGACCTTGAGATTTTCACTTTCAGTAGACAGAGATGTATGATGGTTTGTTTTTTTTTGCAGAGTGATACAACTTTTTAATTGATAACATTTTGGGATAGATGTGACGTTTTTGATGGCTTGTTACCACATTTTTCATAGAATTTCAGTGACCAAAGAAACTTAGTTTTGACATTTTTACATGCTTTTTTCCGTTTTAAGGTGTTTACCAATCAGGTTAATAATTTTCTCAATGCAATGATACCACATGTGTATTTTTTTAATATCTTTATTTTCAGTATGGGAAACGGGGGTGATTTGAACTTTTTTTTTTTTTTTTATATTTTTGAAAACATTTTTTACTTTTCACTGTCCTGAATCGTCCCCTTATGGGACTTAAAACTGCGATCATCTGATCAATATAGCAGAAATCTCCTTTTGAAGCCTGGACACCATCAGGATTTTAAAGGAGCTCCATAGTGATAAGCACGGAGGGCTTCAACAGACCCCTTGCAGCCCATCGGTGATTTGACTTTCCCTGATTAAGATTCATATCATACTTCCGATTTTTGTTTTTCACTTATCTGTATGTGTATTTGAAACATGGACGTGTTTTAGCTTTTCATAATTAAATGTTATATTTTAGGGGTCAATTTTTTCATGATTATCTTTTGGTAATAGGGACCGCCACCTATCTTGTTTTGGTTTGTTTCAACTCCACATTTGTCAACTCGACTAGTTCCCTGGATAAACGACCCATCACAGAATGTAGTACTGTAATATTTTTGCAAGAAAGACAACCAGGTCCTCTTTGTACTTTTGACCTGAATGAAGCTTTATATCCTTATGTGGCTGAGAGTTCCATAATCTCATGACCTTACATTAAAGAATCTGTCTGTGATTATGATTAAACCTTCTTTCCTACAGTTATATGGAAAAGTTTGGGCACCCCTATTAATCTTAAGCTTAATGTTTTATAAAAAAAAAAATTTTTGCAACAGCTATTTCAGTTTCATATATCTAATAACTGTTGGACACAGTAATGTTTCTGCTTTGAAATGAGGTTTATTGTACTAACAGAAAATGTGCAATCTGCATTCAAACAAAATTTGACAGGTGTATAAGTATGGGCACCCCACCAGAAAAGTGACATTAATATTTAGTAGATCCTCCTTTTGCAAAAATAACAGCCTTTAGTCGCTTCCTGTAGCTTTTAATGAGATCCTGGATGAAGGTATTTTTGACCATTCCTCTTTACAAAACAATTCCAGTTCAGTTAAGTTTGATAGTCGCCGAGCATGGACATCCCTCTTCAAATGATCCCACAGATGTTCAGTGATATTCAGGTCTGGGGACTGGGATGGCCATTCCAGAACAGTGTAATCGTTCCTCTGCATGAATGCCTGAGTAGATTTGGAGCGGTGTGTTGGATCATTGTCTTGCTGAAAGATCCATCCCCTGCGTAACTTCAACTTTGTCACTGATTCATGAACATTATTGTCAAGAATCTGCTGATACTGAGAGGAATCCATGCGTCCCTCAACTTTAACAAGATTCCCGATGCCGGCATTGGCCACACAGCCCCAATGCATGATGGAACCTCCACCAAATTTTACTGTGGGTAGCAAGTGTTTTTCTTGGAATGCTGTGTTTTTTGGCCGCCATGCATAACGCCTTTTTGTATGACCAAACAACTCAATCTTGGTTTCATCAGTCCACAGGACCTTCTTTCAAAAAGAAATTGGCTTCTCCAAATGTTCCTTTGCATACCTCAGCCGACTCTGTTTGTGGCGTGCTTGCAGAAACGGCTTCTTTCGCATCATTCTCCCATACAGCTTCTCCTTGTGCAAAGTGCGTTGTATAGTTGACCGATGCACAGTGACACCATCTGCAGCAAGTTGATGCTGCAGCTCTCTGGAGGTGGTCTGAGGATTGTCCTTGACTGATCTCACCATTCTTCTTCTCTGCCTTTCTGATGTTTTTCTTGGCCTGCCACTTCTGGCCTTAACAAGAACTGTACCTGTGTTCTTCCATTTCCTTACTATGTTCCTCACAGTGGAAATTGACAGGTTAAATCTCCGAGACAGCTTTTTGTATCCTTCCCCTGAACAACTATGTTGAATAATCTTTGTTTTCAGATCATTAGACAGTTGTTTTGAGGAGCCCATGATGCCACTCTTCAGAGTAGATTCAAACAGGAGAACAACTTGCAAGTGGCCACTTTAAGTAGCTTTTCTCATGATTGCATACACCTGGCTATGAAATTCAAAGCTCAAAGAGGTTAGAAAACCAAAAAAAAGTGTTTTAGTAAGTCAGTAAAAACTAGGTAGGAGTATTTAAAACAAGAAAATGATAAGGGTGCCCATACTTATGCACCTGTCAAATTTTGTTTGAATGCAGATTGCACATTTTCTGTTAGTACAATAAACCTCATTTTAAGGCAGAAACATTACTGTGTCCAACAGTTATTAGATATATGAAACTGAAATAGCTGTTGCAAAAAAAACAATTTTTATAAAACATTAAGCTTAAGATTAATAGGGGTGCCCAAACTTTTTCATATAACTGTATAGACTGAGAGGATGCCCCTTGTCCCTATCACAGGCCTAAGTGTAAAAGTTAAATAGAAAGAACTCTGCACTGTCCCTTCATATTTTTGTACAATGTAATTAGATCCCCCGCCCTAAGCCCTCGTTTTTCCATGCTGAATAATCCCAGGTTTAATTACTTATTTTGTTATTGCCTTAACCCCTATCTGACCTCGGACGGGATAGTACGTCCGAGGTCAGATCCCCTGCTTTGATGCAGGGCTCTGCGGTGAGCCCGCATCAAAGCCGGGACATGTCAGCTGTTTTGAACAGCTGACATGTGCCCGTAATAGGCGCGGGCAAATTCGCGATCTGCCCGCACCTATTAACTAGTTAAATGCCGCTGTCAAACGCAGACAGCGGCATTTAACTACCGCATCTGGCCGGGCGGCCGGAAATGACGTCATCGCCGACCCCCGTCACATGATCGGGGGTCGGCGATGCGTCAGGATGGTAACCATAGAGGTCCTAGAGACCTCTATGGTTACTGATCGCCGGTAGCTGTGAGCGCCACCTTGTGGTCGGCGCTCACAGCACACTTCCATTTCTGCTACATAGCAGCGATCAGCAGATAGCTGCTATGTAGCAGAGGCGATCGTGCTGTGCCTGCTTCTAGCCTCCCATGGAGGCTATTGAAGCATGGCAAAGGTAAAAAAAAAGTTAAAAAAAATGTGAAAAAAATAAAAAAAATATAAAAGTTTAAATCACCCCCCTTTCGCCCCAATCAAAATAAATCAATAAAAAAAATCAAATCTACACATATTTGGTATAGAGGAGAACGTACACCAAATATGGATCAAGCCAAAAAAGAAAAACGGATATCAGGGAATATATATAATAATTCAATTTTATTATGTGTAACAAGCGGTAACCAACATTAATCAAATATTAAAATATGTATGTATATATATCCATAAAATACGCTTTTTATATATGTGTACGTGCACATGTCAAAAAGGATAAATGACAAATAATTCATACTGGACAGGTCAAATACATAATAGCTGGACACCCCACAAAGAATAAGTAAGTAAAAATGTTTAGGGTAAAATGGATAAAACATATATATATGAAAAGTGACATCCAAAAACCAGGAAAATATATATATATATATATATATATATATATATATATATATATATATATATATATATAAGTAAGCACAGAAAAAACTAGTGATTGATAATTAAGGTGAAAAAAAAAATTTTTATATGTGAAAAAGAAATATAAAATATGTGTATCACTGGTTAAAAATAACCTCACAGTTCATATGGTGTACTGTGATACCAATAAAAGTGCTATGTGCCGAAAGAAAAAGTGCTGTAGGCATATAATTTGTGCACTATAAAGACCAAATAAAGTGCTATGTGCTATTGTATATTATATCTGGTTTAAATAGGTACCCAGCGAGATCTATTTCAGTAATAGGGAAACAGCTTAATAAGTATATATCCCAAAATAACTCACATATAAATCGCTGAGGTGTGTATATCCAGGACCGCCAGTATCAAGACCATATTTGGTATCGCCTCGCTCAGAATTGCCCGATCTATCAATTAAAAAAAAGCATTAACCTGATCGCTAAACGGCGTAGCGAGAAAAAAATTTGAAACGCCAAATGTTCAAAAGAACATATCTGCACCAAAATGCTATCATTAAAAAGTCATCTCGGCACGCAAAAAATAAGCCCTCAACTGACCCCAGATCACGAAAAATGGAGACGCTACGAGTATCGGAAAATGGCGCAATTCTTTTTTTTTTTTTTAGCAAAGTTTGGAATTTTTTTTCACCACGTAGATAAAAAATAACCTAGTGATGTTAGGTGTCTATGAACTCGTACTGACCTGGAGAATCATAATGGCAGGTCAGTTTTAGCATTTAGTGATCCTAGCAAAAAAGCCAAACAAAAAACAAGTGTGAAATTGCACTTTTTTTGCACTTTCACCGCACTTGGAATTTTTTCCCCGTTTTCTAGTACACGACATGCTAAAACCAATGATGTCATTGAAAAGTACAACTCGTCCCGCAAAAAATAAGCCCTCACATGGCCAAATTGACGGAAAAATAAAAAAGTTGTGGCTCTGGGAAGGAGGGGAGTGAAAAACGAACATGGAAAAACGAAAAATCCCAAGGTCATGAAGGGGTTAATAACCTTGGTTGCTCTTTTCTGCACCCACTCTTTTTCAGCTATGCCACAGAGCTCAGTGATTGACTGCAGCGCTGTACACTTGGAATCAGCACTGTAAACAAACAGCGGAGACTAGGACAGTGGCAGAGCCTCCGCACCTGACCCAGGGAGGTCAGTTTGTTGTTTTTAGGACTACTTAGAAGAACGTTCTCTGAAAGGCGATAACCTCTTTAGGAGCACAGTATGTTGACAGTGTGCCTCCTAGAGAAATGGTGTGAGAATCTAGATTAATGATGGTTTTTTCCAATACAGGGATTATATTCAAGTGTGGTATGTCCAGGTCTTGTTATGACAAATCTTACCTATGGGATCTTGCCATCTTGCTTCTGGATGTTGATCATGCCAATTATGTGGGTGGTAAGTACATATTTATACTTCATTAGGGCTTTTTTAACTGTGCCGCTACTGTAATGAAATACAATGTAAATGTAATTTAGAGTAAAATATTTATCTTCTGTCCAACGTTCCTATATTCTTCTTACTTATTCTTCATGTACTTTGTATGAGGCATCTGCCTATGGCTCTGTATTCCGTTTTATTTCATAGTAAGGTCCGGTTAGGTAGATGAAAATTGGTGATAGATTTTTTTTTTGCATGGGGTAAGATACTCTGCATTACTGCACAGTCATAGAAAATGCCCCAATGTCCGGGTTGATGGTTGTGTATCGATGCTTCAATGAGCAGACTTGGGGTTAATTGATTTGTAGGACTCAGTCCAGTGGCAATGTCCATATTCTGTGGTCCTGAGAATTGCCTCATGCCTGCTGGCAGCCGCAGCTCTTTTTGAAATTAGTGGCCTGGTACGATGTCAGCGTTGCAGCAGGCAAAATGCACATGTAACTTCCAAGTTAACTTCAAGTCCTGTGACGTTTTGCTTGAGAGAAGTATCAAATGTGGCATCGCAGGAAGCTGGGGCTGCACTCAGTCCCCGAACAGCACGCCATCAGGGGGCAGCACTGCAGTTACTTACTTCAGTTTTTGCATTGCCACCCCCTGAAGATGTGATGGATGGTGTGGAAGAAATTTCTAAAATAATTGAAAAACCATGCATCATTTCCTTTAGGGTATGTGCACACGTTCAGGATTTTTCAAGTTTTTTTCGCCATAAAAATGCGATAAACGCATACATATGCATCCTATCATTTAGAATGCATTCCGCAATTTTTGTGCACATAATGCATTTTTTTTTCTGCGAAAAAGCAGCATGTTCATTATTTTTGTGGATTTTTTGCGGTTTTCCCGCTATTTAATGCATTGGGAAAGCTCCAGAAAAAAAACGCGCAAAAAAAACGCATGCGGATTTCTGGCTGAAATGTCCGGGTTTTGTCAGGAAATTTCTGCAAGAAATCCTGAACGTGTGCACATACCCTTACACTTCACAAGTACTTGCAACTTCGTGTTGGTATTTCACATAAAATCCCAATAAAATACTTTTTTTTACCCCTGCCCATGTAAACAGCCTACTGGGGGGGGGAGAGGGGGTGATCCTACTAACCTTTTCCCTTTTAGGCTATGTGCACACGATCAGGATTTCTCGCAGAAAATTCCTGAGAAAAAATTGACATTTTCTGCAAAAAATCCGCAAGAAAACCGCATGCGTTTTTTCCCGCGATTTTGATGCATTTTCGCCGCGGTTTTGCCGTGTTTTTGTCGCGTTTTTTTCCGGACACTTCCCAATGCATTTTGTAGTGGGAAATCCACAAAAAAAACGCAAAATTAATGAACATGCTGCGGTTTTTACCGCGATGCATTTTTTTTTGCGCGGAAAAAACGCATCATGTGCACAAAACATGCGGAATTCATTCTAAATGATGGGATGCTTATTGTATGCATTTTTTTGCGGTTTTATAGCGTTTTTATCGGGAAAAAATTGCAACATGTGCACACAGCCTTAATGTCCACTGCCTGTTCTCGAGTATAATCAGCCTCTAGCAACAGACATGCCATGATAGATTACTGAAGTGGGGGGAGATTTGTCCTTGTGCTCTCATTTTCTTGTCTGTCATACAGGAATATCAGAGAAGCAGCTTTTTAGGTCCGGCATTCATCTTATTTGACTGTATACAAGCGGTAGCATGTACTGTTGTGCCCTAGAAATGCAATGGGTTTGGGGCACTTTGGGAGGAGATATAAGCTGCAAATCAACACTCCTTAGAATGAAATATACGTTATTTTATTTCATGTTTGAGCAAAGTGACAGGTATCCTTTAACACCTTAATCACACAACAAAAACCTGTAGTTTAATTTTTCCATCATACATGACGGCACCACGAGAGAGGGGATCCGCCCATCAAGGACAGGAAACCTTCAAGATAAAAGGGGCGGCTCCTCTCTCCACATCAGTTGGTTTCCGGTCCTTGACGGGGAACCCTCAAGATGGAAGTCGTCTGAAGACAGAAGAGGATGCCGGGGCCTGGGTTGGGTGGATTTGGGCGGACACTGTCTGCTGCACCCGTCACCAGGTACCCGTAGTCGCCTCGGGGGTCATGTATACCATGCCCCCCCTGAGCGAAGCATGGCCACAGCCCGCGAGGCGAATGCCCGGGTGAAAATTATCCACGGGGGCCGCAGGTGGCGTTTTCCCCCCTGTTGATTGGAAAATCCTGCCTGTCCACGGGGGTCACTTTCTATGGTGCCCCCCCTGTTGACCAGAGATGGCCATGCAGCCCGTGAGGCACATCAGTGCCCGGGCGAGGTAAGCTCCTCGGAGGTATTGGGGCCCTCCCTGACGGTACCTGAGGCTGCAGTGGTAGAGGCAGAGCGGCGTCCGGAGAGTGGTGAGCATCTGGACGCTGAGGTGACTACACTGCCTGTCTGTGGCTTGGACAGGGGTCAAGGAAGCTCCTGGAGGTCTCCATTCATCCGGCACCAGGTACCCAGGAATGGAGGTACGTGCGCGCGCAAATGCGGGCAGGGGGGCCAGAATCTCCGGCGCGCACCGGAAATAAAGGCCGGGTGCGCGCCTAGAGGTAAACCGCGCACAGGCGCTGAAGCCGGCGGCAGCACTCGGAACCCTTGTGCAGGAGCCAAGGGGCGGGGGGACCAAAAAAGGCAGCGCGCACCGGAAGTGGTGACCGGATGCGCGCCTGGAGCACGGTACAGCAGCGCGCACCGGTAGTAAGGACCGGGTGCGCGCGCAGTGTTCTGGCAGAGGCAGGATCAACCAGGTAAATGGTGGATATTAAAGCGCGCACCGGATGTGGTTGCCAGGTGCGCGCTTGGACATATGTATATAGCGGAGGGTCGCGCTGACAGTTAACATGCGCAGGATCAACCAGGTAGTTGATTGCTTCACGTGCACCGGAAGTGGTGCAGGCACGATCAGCCAGGTAATCAATCATGATTAATGAAGCGACCAATGATAGCAGGATCAACCAGGTGATTCATTAAAAAAAAAAGAAAGTGAATCTATTTAAACAAGCCAGCTGCGCTGCCCTGTGTCACTTGTCATGATCCCAATGGCAGGGGATCACAAAAGGACAAGCACAAAAAACAAAACAAGCTCTAGGGTGATGGAAACTGAGCTGACCGCGATCCTGAACCTCAACATACAACTAGCTGTAGCCGGGGAACGTGCCTACGATGATTCCTAGACGTCTCGCGCCAGCCGAAAAACTAACTTTCCCTATTAGAAGAAACACAGACCTCTCTTGCCTCCAGAGAAACACCCCACAGAAATAGCAGCCCCCCACATGTAATGACGGTGAAATGAGAGGAAAGCACATACGTAGTTATGAAAACAGATTAAGCAAAATGAGGCCCGCTAAAGCTAGATAGCAGAGGATACAAAAGTGAACTGCGCGGTCAGCGAAAAACCCTACAAAAAACCATCCTGAAATTACTTGAACTCATGTTCCAACTCATGGAACATGAGGAGTAATATCAGCCCACTAGAGCAACCAGCAAAAAGGAATCACATATCTGCAAGCTGGACTAAGACAAAAATTAAGCAAAACGTGGAACAGGAAAATCAAAAACTTAGCTTGTCCTGAAGAATACAGAAGCGGGAAGCAGAGGTAACAAGACACACTGATTACATTGATAGCCGGCGAGGAAATGACAAGAAAGCCAGGTTAAATAGGAAACTCCCATATCCTGATAGAACAGGTGGACACCAGAGACAGCAGAGAACACAAGTCACCCAGTACCATCTGTAACCACCAGAGGGAGCCCAAAAACAGAATCCGCAACAGTCACTAAACCAGGCCAGGTTGAAGGTGACTACTCTTGTTGCATGCTGGTGTGTATAATGGAGAGTTTCTCACCAGAGCATTTGATGCCACAGCAAGAGGTGCAGGAGGCGGTTTCGCTCAAGCAAAAAGAGCCAGACCCGCCATGGCAGTAGCAGAAGCCGCTCGGACAGTATATGAACGGATCGGCATACCAAGGAGGGGGCCCTAGTCTCATTGGGAGACACGGAGAAAACCAATCAACCTCCGGATCCGGTACCCGTACTTTGAAAACGTCCAAGTGGTGAGTGAACTAAGAGAAAGTCCAGCATGCTAATGTCTGTTCTTTTCTCTTATCTCCTCTCTCCCCTCTTTTCTTGCATACATTGGGGGGTGGAGTATAGGAGGTCCCCAAAAAGTATAAGGCGAAGACTAAAAATAGAGAATGTCCCTTATGTAAAAAGGCTTTAATGTCATCTTGGGGTAAAAGACTGTGTCAGGACTGTATTAACCAGACTGTGGCGGAGGAAACACCCTCCTTTACGGACAGCCCAAGATCTCTGATTCAGTCCGAAGTCTCTAAGTCCGTAAGAGCATTACAGACAGCTGACACAGTTGCCAGATCTAGGGAGAGATCCAGCCCCTCTATAGCATCCCAAAGGGATTCCTCGGGGTCAGAACAGGATTCAGATACGGCCCACTGTTCTGATAGTAGCTCAGAGGAGGAAGACACTTTTCCAGCAGAGGCTACAGATAAACTTATTAAAGCTGTTCGCTCTACCATGGGGCTGGTAGATGAGAAGGCCAAAAAGACAGCCCAAGAACTCATGTTCAGTGGCCTACAAAAGAAAAAACGGAGGTCATTCCCTGTTAACGATCAAATACAAGAACTGATTAAAAGGGAATGGCAAAAGCCAGAAAAAAGGTCCCAAATAACTACCTCCCTAAAAAGAAGGTATCCCTTTGAAGAGGAAGCATCCTCATCTTGGGACAGAGCCCCAAAAATCGATGTGGCGGTCTCAAAAGTGGCCAGGAAGTCCTCCCTGCCGTTCGAGGACCTACAGGTCCTTCTCAAAAAATTAGCATATAGTGTTAAATTTCATTATTTACCATAATGTAATGATTACAATTAAACTTTCATATATTATAGATTCATTATCCACCAACTGAAATTTGTCAGGTCTTTTATTGTTTTAATACTGATGATTTTGGCATACAACTCCTGATAACCCAAAAAACCTGTCTCAATAAATTAGCATATTTCACCCATCCAATCAAATAAAAGTGTTTTTTAATAACAAACAAAAAAACCATCAAATAATAATGTTCAGTTATGCACTCAATACTTGGTCGGGAATCCTTTGGCAGAAATGACTGCTTCAATGTGGCGTGGCATGGAGGCAATCAGCCTGTGACACTGCTGAGATGTTATGGAGGCCCAGGATGCTTCAATAGCGGCCTTAAGCTCAACCAGAGTGTTGGGTCTTGCGTCTCTCAACTTTCTCTTCACAATATCCCACAGATTCTCTATGGGGTTCAGGTCAGGAGAGTTGGCAGGCCAATTGAGCACAGTAATACCATGGTCAGTAAACCATTTACCAGTGGTTTTGGCACTGTGAGCAGGTGCCAGGTCGTGCTGAAAAAATGAAATCTTCATCACCATAAAGCATTGACCCTGCCCTTGATGAAACACAGTGGACCAACACCAGCAGCTGACATGGCACCCCACACCATCACTGACTGTGGGTACTTGACACTGGACTTCAGGCATTTTGGCATTTCCTTCTCCCCAGTCTTCCTCCAGACTCTGGCACCTTGATTTCCGAATGACATGCAAAATTTGCTTTCATCAGAAAAAAGTACTTGGGACCACTTAGCAACAGTCCAGTGCTGCTTCTCTGTAGCCCAGGTCAGGCGCCTCTGCCGCTGTTTATGGTTCAAAAGTGGCTTTACCTGGGGAATGCGGCACCTGTAGCCCATTTCCTGCACACGCCTGTGCACGGTGGCTCTGGATGTTTCCACACCAGACTCAGTCCACTGCTTCCTCAGGTTCCCCAAGGTCTGGAATCGGTCCTTCTCCACAATCTTCCTCAGGGTCCGGTCTTCTCTTCTCGTTGTACAGCGTTTTCTGT
This sequence comes from Ranitomeya imitator, assembly GCF_032444005.1. Taxonomy (NCBI): domain Eukaryota; kingdom Metazoa; phylum Chordata; class Amphibia; order Anura; family Dendrobatidae; genus Ranitomeya; species Ranitomeya imitator. The sequence goes on along the minus strand of NC_091289.1, from coordinate 97,295,948 downwards.
CACATTGTTTCCTTCCAACAGACTTACCATTGAGGTGCCTTGATACAGCACTCTGGGAACAGCCTATTTGTTGAGAAATTTCTTTCTGGGTCTTACCCTCTTGCTTGAGGGTGTCAATGATGGCCTTCTTGACATCTGTCAGGTCGCTAGTCTTACCCATGATGGGGGTTTTGAGTAATGAACCCGGCAGGGAGTTTATATAAGCCTCAGGTATCTTTTCCATGTGTTTAGAGTTAATTAGTTGATTCAGAAGATTAGGGTAATAGGTCGTTTAGAGAACCTTTTCTTGATATGCTAATTTATTGAGACAGGTTTTTTGGGTTATCAGGAGTTGTATGCCAAAATCATCAGTATTAAAACAATAAAAGACCTGACAAATTTCAGTTGGTGGATAATGAATCTATAATATATGAAAGTTTAATTGTAATCATTACATTATGGTAAATAATGAAATTTAACACTATATGCTAATTTTTTGAGAAGGACCTGTAGGTTCTCTAAAAGAAACTCTGGACAGGAAGGTGGACAGTTCCCTGAAGACAGCTTGGGAAGCCTCAGCAGGAGCACTAAGGCCAGCTATCGCGGCCACTTGTGTCGCCAGATCCCTTAAAATCTGGATAGACAACGTGGAGGAACATGTGGAGCAAAAAGTTCCCAGGGAAGCTATTCTAGAGTCACTTCCAACCATGAGGGCAGCGGCTATGTTTCTGGCTGAAGCATCAGCAGACTCTGCTAGGCTGGCAGCAAAATCAGCAGCGATAGCTAACACTGGACGCCGTGCCGTATGACTTAAATGCTGGCCAGGTGACACTCAGGCAAAAATGAAGCTTTGTTCTTTGCCTTGTGAGGGAAACTTCCTGTTCGGACCGGCATTAGACGAGGTATTGGAGAAAGCCGGTGATAATAATAAGAACTTTCCAAGACAGCCATTTCAGCCCTTTCGTCGCTCCTTTCGGAGAGGCCAAAAGTTCCGAAGGCAGCAATACAGAGACCGAGACAGGAGCAACCTGGACAAGCGACCCAGGGGAGGAAAGGGCTTCTATTTTGGCAAGTCCCCCAGAGACACCAAAAAACCCTCCCAGTGACGGTCCTTCTCAGGTGGGAGGGAGGCTCTCTCACTTCCTTCCAGCCTGGGAGAGGATCTCCTCCAGCATATGGATCCGGCAGATCGTAGGATCAGGCCTAAAGCTAAAATTTCACCACTGGCCTCCAAGAAGATATATGCAGACCCCGGTACAGTCCTCCCAAGAAAAGCAAGACAGTCTGGAGGGGGAAGTAACATCACTCCTAGACAAGCACGTCTTAGAGGAAGTTCCTATAGGGGAAAGGAGGGAAGGATTTTATTCCCCTCTTTTTCTCATAAAAAAACCGGACAACTCTTGGAGGACAATTATAAATCTAAAAGGCCTCAACAAATTTCTTGTAGTACCATCATTCAAGATGGAAACCATAAAATCGGCGGTGAAACTTCTCTATCCCCAGTGCCACATGTCCGTCCTCGACCTCAAGGACGCTTATTATCACGTCCCAATCAGACAACAAGATCGTCAGTTCCTCAGAGTGGCAGTTCAGATGGGGTCCCAGCTGCGTCACTTCCAGTACAGGGCTCTGCCCTTTGGGATAGCAACCGCCCCACGCGTATTTACGAAGCTGATTGCAGAGGTCACAGCACATCTCTGGGAAAAAGACACTAATAATTCCCTACTTGGACGACTTCCTGATAGTGGGAAAGAACTTTTCTCACTGTCAGGAGCAGGTCAGAATAGTGATGGACACTCTTCAGACACTGGGATGGCAACTAAATCTCAAGAAGTCCAAGCTAGAGCCAGCAATGGTCCAGAATTTCCTGGGGATAACGGTAGACTCCGTGGCACAGGAGTGTCGCCTCCCAGAAGAAAAAGAAGGAAAAATCAAACAGATGATTATGGCCACATTAAAAAAAACGGAAATGACTTTAAGAAGGGCCATGTCGGTGTTGGGGTCCCTAACCTCCTGCATACCGGCAGTAAAATGGGCCCAGTTCCATGCAAGAGAACTGCAATGGTGTGTGCTGCAGAACGACCGAGTACTTCAGGGACAGTTAAAGCAGAAGCTCACTCTCCCACTCTGTGCTCCAATCTCTCAGATGGTGGTTACAGATAGAGTCATCCGTAAGTGTTGCTTTTTCTCATTTATTCCCTTTATGTTATAATTACCCTTGTACATATTTGCAATTGTTTCATTTGTAACTTTTTTATAAAATATTTTTGATAACGCACTGCCTAATTTTAATGGGATATACTATTATATATTAGTTCGTTATCCTGTTCTAAACCGTACCCTAAGTCTCTGAAGGGAAATACGCTACTGTTACTGTGTAATACGGGAAGGGGAGGTCCCGATAGTGGCAATACTGGAGTTCCTGCAGAAGGGCTTAGATCTGGGGTTAGCTGTTAGTACCCTCAAAGTACACATTTCAGCCTTAGCAGCCCTATTCAACTGTGACCTGGCAAGTAATAGGTGGTTGGTGAGGTTTATCCGAGCCTGTAGTAGAGCTGACTCTGTTCCATCTCCTACTCCTCCACCATGGGATATAAATCTAGTGTTAACAGCTCTGACAGAAAGCCCCTTTGAACCGTTAAATACAGCTTCAGATAAAATACTAACATTAAAAACAGCCTTGTTAGTGGCACTTACATCGGCCCGTAGGGGATTTACACGCGTTGTCAGCTGACCCTCCTTACACACAAATCATGGACGATAGGGTTGTATTAAAATTAGATCCGGCATATCTCCCCAAAGTGGTATCGAGATTCCATAGAGCTCAGGATATAACCCTACCCTCTTTCTGTCCCAATCCCAGTAACAAAAAAGAGGAGAGACTCCATTGCCTAGACGTTAGGAGATGTATCCTACAGTATCTAGAGAGTACAAAATCCTGGAGGAAGCAGAGGGCTTTATTTGTTTCGTTCCAGGGGTCAAGGAAGGGCCTTAAAGCCTCAAAACAGACTATAGCTAGATGGGTGAGAGAGGCCATTATTCTAGCATATAGTAGTGCAGGCAGGGTTGTTCCACAGGGTCTGAAAGCCCACTCCATGAGGGCCATGGCGACGTTGTGGGCGCAGAGAGCAGATGCTACCATCGACCAAATCTGTAAGGCGGCCATTTGGTCCTCTCCGTCTACTTTCTTTAAACATTATAGGCTAGACCTATCTGCTACCTCTGATCTCACATTTGGGAGAAGAGTGTTACAAGCAGTGATCCCTCCCTAAAGAGAATACAAATCTCTGTAACTCTCTCGTGGTGCCGTCATGTATGATGGAAAAACACGGGTATTACATACCTGGTAATGTGTTTTTTCATGAGACATGACGGCACCCTTATATTCCCACCCTTTTGATCACGTCATTAGTTGGGTGCATTATTAGCATTATTTGTATTATACACTCCCTGGGGTATCGGTGAATAGAACCGTATAGGATGTATTATTTATGTGTACACTAACCAGCGGAGTTCCTCTCGTACTCTGTAAAACAACTGATGTGGAGAGAGGAGCCGCCCCTTTTATCTTGAAGGTTTCCTGTCCTTGATGGGCGGATCCCCTCTCTCGTGGTGCCGTCATGTCTCATGAAAAAACACATTACCAGGTATGTAATACCCGGGTTTTCTCTTGTTGCACAAAGAAAATAATGGAATGTTGTTATTTTAATTGTAATGCGTGCTTGTAAATGTTGTATATGTATATAGTTATCATTTGCAAGTATGCAGCTATTACATTCATGATGATTTAAAACATTTGTCTGTACAGTAGAGCACTTCAAAAACTCTAATATATTTATGTATTTTTTTTATTAATCATGCAGATCCGAATGTTTATAAACTCTTTTACCATTTCACCATATAATGGAGCTGAAGCATTGGTAAGCTTTTTTATTTTGTATTTCATTTTCTTTTTATAAAGATCAGTCTTTGAATGCAATTATTTTAATTTTAAAACATTTTTAGCAAATTCTAGAAGTATGACTCCTACTCTGGCAATGTCTGAGCCTGAATGAAAAAAATTGAGTTATTCACAATTGTACACAGTTCTCAGCAGGTGACTGGAGTGCACTACAAGGGGTATACGCTATCTCCATTCAGTATCCGCAACACAGCCCACACCTCAGGCTGCAAATAAAATACAAATCACACTACAACACAGCCCACACCTCAGCCTGCAAATAAAATACAAATCACACTACAACACAGCCCACACCTCAGGCTGCAAATAAAGCATAAATCACACTACAACACAGCCCACACCTCAGTCTGCAAATAAAGCATAAATCACACAACAACACAGCCCACACCTCAGGCTGCAAATAGAATACAAATCACACTACAACACAGCCCACACCTCAGGCTGAAAATAAAGCATAAATCACACAACAACACAGCCCACACCTCAGGCTGCAAATAAAATACAAATCACGCTACAACACAGCCCACACCTCAGGCTGCAAATAAAATACAAATCACACTACAACACAGCCCACACCTCAGGCTGAAAATAAAGCATAAATCACACAACAACACAGCCCACACCTCAGGCTGCAAATAGAATACAAATCACACTACAACACAGCCCACACCTCAGGCTGCAAATAGAATACAAATCACACTACAACACAGCCCACACCTCAGTCTGCAAATAAAGCATAAATCACACAACAACACAGCCCACACCTCAGGCTGCAAATAAAATACAAATCACACTACAACACAGCCCACACCTCAGGCTGCAAATAAAATACAAATCACACTACAACACAGCCCACACCTCAGGCTGCAAATAGAATACAAATCACACTACAACACAGCCCACACCTCAGGCTGCAAATAAAATACAAATCACACTACAACACAGCCCACACCTCAGGCTGCAAATAGAATACAAATCACACTACAACACAGCCCACACCTCAGGCTGCAAATAGAATACAAATCACACTACAACACAGCCCACACCTCAGGCTGCAAATAAAATACAAATCACACTACAACACAGCCCACACCTCAGGCTGCAAATAGAATACAAATCACACTACAACACAGCCCACACCTCAGCCTGCAAATAGAATACAAATCACACTACAACACAGCCCACACCTCAGGCTGCAAATAAAATACAGATCACACTACAACACAGCCCACACCTCAGTCTGCAAATAGAATACAAATCACACTACAACACAGCCCACACCTCAGGCTGCAAATAGAATACAAATCACACTACAACACAGCCCACACCTCAGGCTGCAAATAAAATACAAATCACACTACAACACAGCCCACACCTCAGGCTGCAAATAAAATACAAATCACACTACAACACAGCCCACACCTCAGTCTGCAAATAAAGCATAAATCACACAACAACACAGCCCACACCTCAGGCTGCAAATAGAATACAAATCACACTACAACACAGCCCACACCTCAGGCTGCAAATAAAATACAAATCACACAGCCCACACCTCAGGCTGCAAATAAAATACAAATCACACTACAACACAGCCCACACCTCAGGCTGCAAATAGAATACAAATCACACTACAACACAGCCCACACCGCAGGCTGCAAATAGAATACAAATCACACTACAACACAGCCCACACCTCAGCCTGCAAATAGAATACAAATCACACTACAACACAGCCCACACCTCAGGCTGCAAATAGAATACAAATCACACTACAACACAGCCCACACCTCAGGCTGCAAATAGAATACAAATCACACTACAACACAGCCCACACCTCAGTCTGCAAATAAAATACAAATCACACTACAACACAGCCCACACCTCAGTCTGCAAATAAAATACAAATCACACAGCCCACACCTCAGGCTGCAAATAAAATACAAATCACACTACAACACAGCCCACACCTCAGGCTGCAAATAAAATACAAATCACACTACAACACAGCCCACACCTCAGGCTGCAAATAAAATACAAATCACACTGCAACACAGCCCACACCTCAGGCTGCAAATAAAATACAAATCACACTACAACACAGCCCACACCTCAGGCTGCAAATAGAATACAAATCACACAACAACACAGCCCACACCTCAGGCTGCAAATAGAATACAAATCACACTACAACACAGCCCACACCTCAGCCTGCAAATAAAATACAAATCACACTACAACACAGCCCACACCTCAGGCTGCAAATAGAATACAAATCACACTACAACACAGCCCACACCGCAGGCTGCAAATAGAATACAAATCACACTACAACACAGCCCACACCGCAGGCTGCAAATAGAATACAAATCACACTACAACACAGCCCACACCTCAGGCTGCAAATAGAATACAAATCACACAACAACACAGCCCACACCTCAGGCTGCAAATAGAATACAAATCACACTACAACACAGCCCACACCTCAGGCTGCAAATAGAATACAAATCACACAACAACACAGCCCACACCTCAGGCTGCAAATAGAATACAAATCACACTACAACACAGCCCACACCTCAGCCTGCAAATAAAATACAAATCACACTACAACACAGCCCACACCTCAGGCTGCAAATAGAATACAAATCACACTACAACACAGCCCACACCGCAGGCTGCAAATAGAATACAAATCACACTACAACACAGCCCACACCGCAGGCTGCAAATAGAATACAAATCACACTACAACACAGCCCACACCTCAGGCTGCAAATAGAATACAAATCACACAACAACACAGCCCACACCTCAGGCTGCAAATAGAATACAAATCACACAACAACACAGCCCACACCTCAGGCTGCAAATAGAATACAAATCACACAACACAGCCCACACCTCAGGCTGCAAATAAAATACAGATCACACTAAAACACAGCCCACACCTCAGGCTGCAAATAGAATACAAATCACACTGCAACACAGCCCACACCTCAGGCTGCAAATAGAATACAAATCACACTGCAACACAGCCCACACCTCAGGCTGCAAATAGAATACAAATCACACTACAACACAGCCCACACCTCAGGCTGCAAATAAAATACAAATCACACTACAACACAGCCCACACCTCAGGCTGCAAATAGAATACAAATCACACTACAACACAGCCCACACCTCAGCCTGCAAATAGAATACAAATCACACTACAACACAGCCCACACCTCAGGCTGCAAATAGAGTATAAATCACACTACAACACAGCCCACACCTCAGGCTGCAAATAAAATACAAATCACACTACAACACAGCCCACACCTCAGCCTGCAAATAGAATACAAATCACACTACAACACAGCCCACACCTCAGGCTGCAAATAGAGTATAAATCACACTACAACACAGCCCACACCTCAGCCTGCAAATAGAATACAAATCACACTACAACACAGCCCACACCTCAGCCTGCAAATAGAATACAAATCACACTACAACACAGCCCACACCTCAGCCTGCAAATAAAGCATAAATCACACAACAACACAGCCCACACCTCAGGCTGCAAATAGAATACAAATCACACTACAACACAGCCCACACCTCAGGCTGCAAATAAAATACAAATCACACTACAACACAGCCCACACCTCAGTCTGCAAATAAAGCATAAATCACACAACAACACAGCCCACACCTCAGGCTGCAAATAGAATACAAATCACACTACAACACAGCCCACACCTCAGGCTGCAAATAGAATACAAATCACACTACAACACAGCCCACACCTCAGGCTGCAAATAAAATACAAATCACACTACAACACAGCCCACACCTCAGGCTGCAAATAAAATACAAATCACACTACAACACAGCCCACACCTCAGGCTGCAAATAAAATACAAATCACACTACTACACAGCCCACACCTCAGGCTGCAAATAGAATACAAATCACACTACAACACAGCCCACACCTCAGGCTGCAAATAAAGCATAAATCACACAACAACACAGCCCACACCTCAGGCTGCAAATAGAATACAAATCACACTACAACACAGCCCACACCTCAGGCTGCAAATAAAATACAAATCACACTACAACACAGCCCACACCTCAGCCTGCAAATAGAATACAAATCACACTACAACACAGCCCACACCTCAGTCTGCAAATAAAATACAAATCACACTACAACACAGCCCACACCTCAGTCTGCAAATAAAATACAAATCACACTACAACACAGCCCACACCTCAGGCTGCAAATAAAATACAAATCACACTACAACACAGCCCACACCTCAGGCTGCAAATAGAATACAAATCACACTACAACACAGCCCACACCTCAGGCTGCAAATAGAATACAAATCACACTACAACACAGCCCACACCTCAGGCTGCAAATAAAATACAAATCACACTACAACACAGCCCACACCTCAGGCTGCAAATAGAGTATAAATCACACTGCAACACAGCCCACACCTCAGTCTGCAAATAGAATACAAATCACACTACAACACAGCCCACACCTCAGGCTGCAAATAGAATACAAATCACACTACAACACAGCCCACACCTCAGGCTGCAAATAAAATACAAATCACACTACAACACAGCCCACACCTCAGGCTGCAAATAGAGTATAAATCACACTACAACACAGCCCACACCTCAGTCTGCAAATAGAATACAAATCACACTACAACACAGCCCACACCTCAGGCTGCAAATAGAATACAAATCACACTACAACACAGCCCACACCTCAGGCTGCAAATAAAATACAAATCACACTACAACACAGCCCACACCTCAGGCTGCAAATAGAGTATAAATCACACTACAACACAGCCCACACCTCAGGCTGCAAATAGAATACAAATCACACTACAACACAGCCCACACCTCAGGCTGCAAATAGAATACAAATCACACTACAACACAGCCCACACCTCAGGCTGCAAATAAAATACAAATCACACTACAACACAGCCCACACCTCAGGCTGCAAATAAAGCATAAATCACACAACAACACAGCCCACACCTCAGGCTGCAAATAGAACACAAATCACACTACAACACAGCCCACACCTCAGTCTGCAAATAGAATACAAATCACACTACAACACAGCCCACACCTCAGGCTGCAAATAGAATACAAATCACACTACAACACAGCCCACACCTCAGTCTGCAAATAGAATACAAATCACACTACAACACAGCCCACACCTCAGTCTGCAAATAGAATACAAATCACACTACAACACAGCCCACACCTCAGGCTGCAAATAAAATACAAATCACACTACAACACAGCCCACACCTCAGGCTGCAAATAGAGTATAAATCACACTACAACACAGCCCACACCTCAGGCTGCAAATAGAATACAAATCACACTACAACACAGCCCACACCTCAGGCTGCAAATAAAATACAAATCACACTACAACACAGCCCACACCTCAGGCTGCAAATAAAGCATAAATCACACAACAACACAGCCCACACCTCAGGCTGCAAATAAAGCATAAATCACACTACAACACAGCCCACACCTCAGGCTGCAAATAAAATACAAATCACACTACAACACAGCCCACACCTCAGGCTGCAAATAAAATACAAATCACACTACAACACAGCCCACACCTCAGGCTGCAAATAAAATACAAATCACACTACAACACAGCCCACACCTCAGGCTGCAAATAAAATACAAATCACACTACAACACAGCCCACACCTCAGGCTGCAAATAAAATACAAATCACACTACAACACAGCCCACACCTCAGGCTGCAAATAAAATACAAATCACACAACACAGCCCACACCTCAGGCTGCAAATAAAATACAGATCACACTAAAACACAGCCCACACCTCAGGCTGCAAATAGAATACAAATCACACTACAACACAGCCCACACCTCAGGCTGCAAATAAAATACAAATCACACTACAACACAGCCCACACCTCAGGATGCAATTAAAATACAAATCACACTACAACACAGCCCACACCTCAGGCTGCAAATAAAATACAAATCACACTACAACACAGCCCACACCTCAGGCTGCAAATAGAATACAAATCACACTACAACACAGCCCACACCTCAGGCTGCAAATAGAATACAAATCACACTGCAACACAGCCCACACCTCAGGCTGCAAATAGAATACAAATCACACTACAACACAGCCCACACCTCAGGCTGCAAATAGAATACAAATCACACTGCAACACAGCCCACACCTCAGGCTGCAAATAGAATACAAATCACACTACAACACAGCCCACACCTCAGGCTGCAAATAGAATACAAATCACACTGCAACACAGCCCACACCTCAGGCTGCAAATAGAATACAAATCACACTACAACACAGCCCACACCTCAGGCTGCAAATAAAATACAAATCACACTACAACACAGCCCACACCTCAGGCTGCAAATAAAATACAAATCACACTACAACACAGCCCACACCTCAGGCTGCAAATAGAATACAAATCACACTACAACACAGCCCACACCTCAGGCTGCAAATAGAATACAAATCACACTACAACACAGCCCACACCTCAGGCTGCAAATGAAGCATAAATCACACTACAACACAGCCCACACCTCAGGCTGCAAATAAAATACAAATCACACTACTACACAGCCCACACCTCAGGCTGCAAATAGAATACAAATCACACTACAACACAGCCCACACCTCAGGCTGCAAATAGAACACAATTCACAGTACAACACAGCCCACACGTCAGGCTGCAAATAGAATACAAATCACACAACAACACAGCCCACACCTCAGGCTGCAAATAGAATACAAATCACACTACAACACAGCCCACACCTCAGGCTGCAAATAGAATACAAATCACACTGCAACACAGCCCACACCTCAGGCTGCAAATAATATACAAATCACACTACAACACAGCCCACACCTCAGGCTGCAAATAATATACAAATCACACTACAACACAGCCCACACCTCAGGCTGCAAATAAAATACAAATCACACTACAACACAGCCCACACCTCAGGCTGCAAATAGAATACAAATCACACTACAACACAGCCCACACCTCAGGCTGCAAATAAAATACAAATCACACTACAACACAGCCCACACCTCAGGCTGCAAATAGAATACAAATCACACTACAACACAGCCCACACCTCAGGCTGCAAATAGAATACAAATCACACTGCAACACAGCCCACACCTCAGGCTGCAAATAGAATACAAATCACACTGCAACACAGCCCACACCTCAGGCTGCAAATAAAATACAAATCACACTGCAACACAGCCCACACCTCAGGCTGCAAATAGAATACAAATCACACTGCAACACAGCCCACACCTCAGGCTGCAAATAGAATACAAATCACACTACAACACAGCCCACACCTCAGGCTGCAAATAGAATACAAATCACACTACAACACAGCCCACACCTCAGGCTGCAAATAAAATACAAATCACACTACAACACAGCCCACACCTCAGGCTGCAAATAGAATACAAATCACACTACAACACAGCCCACACCTCAGGCTGCAAATAAAATACAAATCACACTACAACACAGCCCACACCTCAGGCTGCAAATGAAGCATAAATCACACTACAACACAGCCCACACCTCAGGCTGCAAATAGAATACAAATCACACTACAACACAGCCCACACCTCAGGCTGCAAATGAAGCATAAATCACACTACAACACAGCCCACACCTCAGGCTGCAAATAAAATACAAATCACACTGCAACACAGCCCACACCTCAGGCTGCAAATAAAATACAAATCACACAACAACACAGCCCACACCTCAGGCTGCAAATAAAACACAAATCACACTACAACACAGCCCACACCTCAGCCTGCAAATAAAATACAAATCACACTACAACACAGCCCACACCTCAGGCTGCAAATAGAATACAAATCACACTACAACACAGCCCACACCTCAGGCTGGAAATAGAATACAAATCACACTACAACACAGCCCACACCTCAGGCTGCAAATAAAATACAAATCACACTACAACACAGCCCACACCTCAGGCTGCAAATAGAATACAAATCACACTACAACACAGCCCACATCTCAGGCTGCAAATAGAATACAAATCACACTACAACACAGCCCACACCTCAGCCTGCAAATAAAATACAAATCACACTACAACACAGCCCACACCTCAGGCTGCAAATAGAACACAAATCACACTACTACACAGCCCACACCTCAGGCTGCAAATAGAATACAAATCACACTACAACACAGCCCACACCTCAGGCTGCAAATAGAACACAAATCACACTACAACACAGCCCACACGTCAGGCTGCAAATAGAACACAAATCACACTACAACACAGCCCACACCTCAGGCTGCAAATAGAACACAAATCACACTACTACACAGCCCACACCTCAGGCTGCAAATAGAATACAAATCACACTACAACACAGCCCACACCTCAGGCTGCAAATAGAACACAAATCACACTACAACACAGCCCACACGTCAGGCTGCAAATAGAACACAAATCACACTACAACACAGCCCACACCTCAGGCTGCAAATAGAACACAAATCACACTACAAGACAGCCCACACCTCAGGCTGCAAATAAAATACAAATCACACTACAACACAGCCCACATCTCAGGCTGCAAATAGAATACAAATCACACTACAACACAGCCCACACCTCAGGCTGCAAATAAAATACAAATCACACTACAACACAGCCCACACCTCAGGCTGCAAATAAAATACAAATCACACTGCAACACAGCCCACACCTCAGGCTGCAAATAAAGCATAAATCACACTACAACACAGCCCACACCTCAGGCTGCAAATAAAGCATAAATCACACTACAACACAGCCCACACCTCAGGCTGCAAATAGAATACAAATCACACTACAACACAGCCCACACCTCAGGCTGCAAATAGAATGCAAATCACACTACAACACAGCCCACACCTCAGGCTGCAAATAAAATACAAATCACACTACAACACAGCCCACACCTCAGGCTGCAAATAAAATACAAATCACACTACAACACAGCCCACACCTCAGGCTGCAAATAAAATACAAATCACACAGCCCACACCTCAGGCTGCAAATAGAATACAAATCACACTACAACACAGCCCACACCTCAGGCTGCAAATAGAATACAAATCACACTACAACACAGCCCACACCTCAGGCTGCAAATAAAATACAAATCACACTACAACACAGCCCACACCTCAGGCTGCAAATAAAATACAAATCACACTACAACACAGCCCACACCTCAGGCTGCAAATAAAATACAAATCACACTACAACACAGCCCACACCTCAGGCTGCAAATAGAATACAAATCACATTACAACACAGCCCACACCTCAGGCTGCAAATAAAATACAAATCACACTACAACACAGCCCACACCTCAGGCTGCAAATAGAACACAAATCACACTACAACACAGCCCACACCTCAGGCTGCAAATAGAACACAAATCACACTACAACACAGCCCACACCTCAGGCTGCAAATAAAATACAAATCACACTGCAACACAGCCCACACCTCAGGCTGCAAATAAAATACAAATCACACTACAACACAGCCCACACCTCAGGCTGCAAATAGAATACAAATCACACTACAACACAGCCCACACCTCAGGCTGCAAATAGAATACAAATCACACTACAACACAGCCCACACCTCAGGCTGCAAATAGAACACAAATCACACTACAACACAGCCCACACCTCAGGCTGCAAATAAAATACAAATCACACTACAACACAGCCCACACCTCAGCCTGCAAATAGAATGCAAATCACACTACAACACAGCCCACACCTCAGGCTGCAAATAAAATACAAATCACACTACAACACAGCCCACACCTCAGGCTGCAAATAAAATACAAATCACACAGCCCACACCTCAGGCTGCAAATAGAATACAAATCACACTACAACACAGCACACACCTCAGGCTGCAAATAGAATACAAATCACATTACAACACAGCCCACACCTCAGGCTGCAAATAAAATACAAATCACACTACAACACAGCCCACACCTCAGGCTGCAAATAGAATACAAATCACACTACAACACAGCCCACACCTCAGGCTGCAAATAGAATACAAATCACACTACAACACAGCCCACACCTCAGGCTGCAAATAGAATACAAATCACACTACAACACAGCCCACACCTCAGGCTGCAAATAAAATACAAATCACACTACAACACAGCCCACACCTCAGGCTGCAAATAGAATACAAATCACACTACAACACAGCCCACACCTCAGGCTGCAAATAAAATACAAATCACACTACAACACAGCCCACACCTCAGGCTGCAAATAAAATACAAATCACACTACAACACAGCCCACACCTCAGCCTGCAAATAGAATACAAATCACACTGCAACACAGCCCACACCTCAGGCTGCAAATAAAATACAAATCACACTACAACACAGCCCACACCTCAGGCTGCAAATAAAATACAAATCACACTACAACACAGCCCACACCTCAGCCTGCAAATAAAATACAAATCACACTACAACACAGCCCACACCTCAGGCTGCAAATAGAATACAAATCACACTACAACACAGCCCACACCTCAGGCTGCAAATAGAATACAAATCACACTACAACACAGCCCACACCTCAGGCTGCAAATAGAATACAAATCACACTACAACACAGCCCCCACCTCAGGCTGCAAATAAAATACAAATCACACTACAACACAGCCCACACCTCAGGCTGCAAATAAAATACAAATCACACTACAACACAGCCCACACCTCAGCCTGCAAATAAAATACAAATCACACTACAACACAGCCCACACCTCAGGCTGCAAATAAAATACAAATCACACTACAACACAGCCCACACCTCAGGCTGCAAATAGAATACAAATCACACTACAACACAGCCCACACCTCAGGCTGCAAATAGAACACAAATCACACTACAACACAGCCCACACCTCAGGCTGCAAATAGAATACAAATCACACTACAACACAGCCCACACCTCAGGCTGCAAATAAAATACAAATCACACTGCAACACAGCCCACACCTCAGGCTGCAAATAAAATACAAATCACACTACAACACAGCCCACACCTCAGGCTGCAAATAGAATACAAATCACACTACAACACAGCCCACACCTCAGGCTGCAAATAAAATACAAATCACACTACAACACAGCCCACACCTCAGGCTGGAAATAAAATACAAATCACACTACAACACAGCCCACACCTCAGGCTGCAAATAGAATACAAATCACACTACAACACAGCCCACACCTCAGGCTGCAAATAGAATACAAATCACACTACAACACAGCCCCCACCTCAGGCTGCAAATAAAATACAAATCACACTACAACACAGCCCACACCTCAGCCTGCAAATAGAATACAAATCACACTACAACACAGCCCACACCTCAGCCTGCAAATAGAATACAAATCACACTACAACACAGCCCACACCTCAGGCTGCAAATAAAATACAAATCACACTACAACACAGCCCACACCTCAGCCTGCAAATAAAATACAAATCACACTACAACACAGCCCACACCTCAGGCTGCAAATAAAATACAAATCACACTACAACACAGCCCACACCTCAGGCTGCAAATGAAGCATAAATCACACTACAACACAGCCCACACCTCAGGCTGCAAATAAAATACAAATCACACAACAACACAGCCCACACCTCAGCCTGCAAATAGAATACAAATCACACTGCAACACAGCCCACACCTCAGGCTGCAAATAAAATACAAATCACACAACAACACAGCCCACACCTCAGGCTGCAAATAGAGTATAAATCACACTACAACACAGCCCACACCTCAGGCTGCAAATAGAATACAAATCACACTACAACACAGCCCACACCTCAGGCTGCAAATAAAATACAAATCACACTACAACACAGCCCACACCTCAGGCTGCAAATAAAATACAAATCACACTACAACACAGCCCACACCTCAGGCTGCAAATAAAATACAAATCACACTACAACACAGCCCACACCTCAGGCTGCAAATAAAATACAAATCACACTACAACACAGCCCACACCTCAGGCTGCAAATAAAATACAAATCACACTACAACACAGCCCACACCTCAGGCTGCAAATAAAATACAAATCACACTACAACACAGCCCACACCTCAGGCTGCAAATATAATACAAATCACACTACAACACAGCCCACACCTCAGGCTGCAAATAAAATACAAATCACACTGCAACACAGCCCACACCTCAGGCTGCAAATAGAGCATAAATCACACTACAACACAGCCC
Source organism: Ranitomeya imitator (assembly GCF_032444005.1). Classification (NCBI taxonomy): domain Eukaryota; kingdom Metazoa; phylum Chordata; class Amphibia; order Anura; family Dendrobatidae; genus Ranitomeya; species Ranitomeya imitator. The sequence continues at coordinate 97,279,536 of NC_091289.1, read as the reverse complement.
ACACCTCAGGCTGCAAATAGAATACAAATCACACTACAACACAGCCCACACCTCAGGCTGCAAATAGAATACAAATCACACTACAACACAGCCCACACCTCAGGCTGCAAATAAAATACAAATCACACTACAACACAGCCCACACCTCAGGCTGCAAATAAAATACAAATCACACTGCAACACAGCCCACACCTCAGGCTGCAAATAGAATACAAATCACACTACAACACAGCCCACACCTCAGGCTGCAAATAAAATACAAATCACACTGCAACACAGCCCACACCTCAGGCTGCAAATAAAATACAAATCACACTACAACACAGCCCACACCTCAGGCTGCAAATAAAATACAAATCACACTACAACACAGCCCACACCTCAGGCTGCAAATAGAATACAAATCACACTACAACACAGCCCACACCTCAGGCTGCAAATAGAATACAAATCACACTACAACACAGCCCACACCTCAGGCTGCAAATAGAATACAAATCACACTACAACACAGCCCACACCTCAGGCTGCAAATAGAATACAAATCACACTACAACACAGCCCACACCTCAGGCTGCAAATAGAATACAAATCACACTACAACACAGCCCACACCTCAGGCTGCAAATAGAATACAAATCACACTACAACACAGCCCACACCTCAGGCTGCAAATAGAATACAAATCACACTACAACACAGCCCACACCTCAGGCTGCAAATAGAATACAAATCACACTACAACACAGCCCACACCTCAGGCTGCAAATAGAATACAAATCACACTACAACACAGCCCACACCTCAGGCTGCAAATAAAATACAAATCACACTACAACACAGCCCACACCTCAGGCTGCAAATAGAATACAAATCACACTACAACACAGCCCACACCTCAGGCTGCAAATAGAATACAAATCACACTACAACACAGCCCACACCTCAGGCTGCAAATAAAATACAAATCACACTACAACACAGCCCACACCTCAGGCTGCAAATAGAATACAAATCACACTACAACACAGCCCACACCTCAGCCTGCAAATAGAATACAAATCACACTACAACACAGCCCACACCTCAGGCTGCAAATAAAATACAGATCACACTACAACACAGCCCACACCTCAGTCTGCAAATAGAATACAAATCACACTACAACACAGCCCACACCTCAGGCTGCAAATAGAATACAAATCACACTACAACACAGCCCACACCTCAGGCTGCAAATAAAATACAAATCACACTACAACACAGCCCACACCTCAGGCTGCAAATAAAATACAAATCACACTACAACACAGCCCACACCTCAGGCTGCAAATAAAATACAAATCACACTACAACACAGCCCACACCTCAGGCTGCAAATAGAATACAAATCACACTACAACACAGCCCACACCTCAGGCTGCAAATAGAATACAAATCACACTACAACACAGCCCACACCTCAGGCTGCAAATAGAATACAAATCACACTACAACACAGCCCACACCTCAGGCTGCAAATAGAATACAAATCACACTACAACACAGCCCACACCTCAGGCTGCAAATAGAATACAAATCACACTACAACACAGCCCACACCTCAGGCTGCAAATAAAATACAAATCACACTACAACACAGCCCACACCTCAGGCTGCAAATAGAATACAAATCACACTACAACACAGCCCACACCTCAGGCTGCAAATAGAATACAAATCACACTACAACACAGCCCACACCTCAGGCTGCAAATAAAATACAAATCACACTACAACACAGCCCACACCTCAGGCTGCAAATAGAATACAAATCACACTACAACACAGCCCACACCTCAGGCTGCAAATAAAATACAAATCACACTACAACACAGCCCACACCTCAGGCTGCAAATAGAATACAAATCACACTACAACACAGCCCACACCTCAGCCTGCAAATAGAATACAAATCACACTACAACACAGCCCACACCTCAGGCTGCAAATAAAATACAGATCACACTACAACACAGCCCACACCTCAGTCTGCAAATAGAATACAAATCACACTACAACACAGCCCACACCTCAGGCTGCAAATAGAATACAAATCACACTACAACACAGCCCACACCTCAGGCTGCAAATAAAATACAAATCACACTACAACACAGCCCACACTTCAGGCTGCAAATAGAATACAAATCACACTACAACACAGCCCACACCTCAGGCTGCAAATAATATACAAATCACACTACAACACAGCCCACACCTCAGGCTGCAAATAAAATACAAATCACACTGCAACACAGCCCACACCTCAGGCTGCAAATAAAATACAAATCACACTACAACACAGCCCACACCTCAGGCTGCAAATAAAATACAAATCACACTACAACACAGCCTACACCTCAGGCTGCAAATAGAATACAAATCACACTACAACACAGCCCACACCTCAGGCTGCAAATAGAATACAAATCACACTACAACACAGCCCACACCTCAGCCTGCACATAAAATACAAATCACACTACAACACAGCCCACACCTCAGGCTGCAAATAGAATACAAATCACACTACAACACAGCCCACACCTCAGGCTGCAAATAGAATACAAATCACACTACAACACAGCCCACACCTCAGCCTGCACATAAAATACAAATCACACTACAACACAGCCCACACCTCAGGCTGCAAATAAAATACAAATCACACTACAACACAGCCCACACCTCAGCCTGCACATAAAATACAAATCACACTACAACACAGCCCACACCTCAGGCTGCAAATAGAATACAAATCACACTACAACACAGCCCACACCTCAGGCTGCAAATAGAATACAAATCACACTACAACACAGCCCACACCTCAGCCTGCAAATAGAATACAAATCACACTACAACACAGCCCACACCTCAGCCTGCAAATAGAATACAAATCACACTACAACACAGCCCACACCTCAGGCTGCAAATAGAATACAAATCACACTACAACACAGCCCACACCTCAGGCTGCAAATAAAATACAAATCACACTACAACACAGCCCACACCTCAGGCTGCAAATAGAATACAAATCACACTACAACACAGCCCACACCTCAGGCTGCAAATAAAATACAAATCACACTACAACACAGCCCACACCTCAGGCTGCAAATAAAATACAAATCACACTACAACACAGCCCACACCTCAGGCTGCAAATAAAATACAAATCACACTGCAACACAGCCCACACCTCAGGCTGCAAATAAAATACAAATCACACTACAACACAGCCCACACCTCAGGCTGCAAATAGAATACAAATCACACTACAACACAGCCCACACCTCAGGCTGCACATAAAATACAAATCACACTACAACACAGCCCACACCTCAGGCTGCAAATAAAATACAAATCACACTACAACACAGCCCACACCTCAGGCTGCAAATAAAATACAAATCACACTACAACACAGCCCACACCTCAGGCTGCAAATAAAATACAAATCACACTACAACACAGCCCACACCTCAGGCTGCAAATAGAATACAAATCACACTACAACACAGCCCACACCTCAGGCTGCAAATAGAATACAAATCACACTACAACACAGCCCACACCTCAGGCTGCAAATAGAATACAAATCACACTACAACACAGCCCACACCTCAGGCTGCAAATAGAATACAAATCACACTACAACACAGCCCACACCTCAGGCTGCAAATAGAATACAAATCACACTACAACACAGCCCACACCTCAGGCTGCAAATAAAATACAAATCACACTGCAACACAGCCCACACCTCAGGCTGCAAATAAAATACAAATCACACTACAACACAGCCCACACCTCAGGCTGCAAATAAAATACAAATCACACTACAACACAGCCCACACCTCAGGCTGCAAATAAAATACAAATCACACTGCAACACAGCCCACACCTCAGGCTGCAAATAGAATACAAATCACACTGCAACACAGCCCACACCTCAGGCTGCAAATAAAATACAAATCACACAACACAGCCCACACCTCAGGCTGCAAATAAAATACAGATCACACTACAACACAGCCCACACCTCAGGCTGCAAATAGAATACAAATCACACTGCAACACAGCCCACACCTCAGCCTGCAAATAGAATACAAATCACACTACAACACAGCCCACACCTCAGGCTGCAAATAGAATACAAATCACACTACAACACAGCCCACACCTCAGGCTGCAAATAAAATACAAATCACACTACAACACAGCCCACACCTCAGGCTGCAAATAAAATACAAATCACACTACAACACAGCCCACACCTCAGGCTGCAAATAAAATACAAATCACACTGCAACACAGCCCACACCTCAGGCTGCAAATAAAATACAAATCACACTACAACACAGCCCACACCTCAGGCTGCAAATAGAATACAAATCACACTACAACACAGCCCACACCTCAGGCTGCAAATAAAATACAAATCACACTACAACACAGCCCACACCTCAGGCTGCACATAAAATACAAATCACACTACAACACAGCCCACACCTCAGGCTGCAAATAAAATACAAATCACACTACAACACAGCCCACACCTCAGGCTGCAAATAAAATACAAATCACACTACAACACAGCCCACACCTCAGGCTGCAAATAGAACACAAATCACACTACAACACAGCCCACACCTCAGGCTGCAAATAGAATACAAATCACACTACAACACAGCCCACACCTCAGGCTGCAAATAAAATACAAATCACACTACAACACAGCCCACACCTCAGGCTGCAAATAAAATACAAATCACACTACAACACAGCCCACACCTCAGGCTGCAAATAAAATACAAATCACACTACAACACAGCCCCCACCTCAGGCTGCAAATAAAATACAAATCACACTACAACACAGCCCACACCTCAGGCTGCAAATAAAATACAAATCACACTGCAACACAGCCCACACCTCAGGCTGCAAATAAAATACAAATCACACTACAACACAGCCCACACCTCAGGCTGCAAATAGAATACAAATCACACTACAACACAGCCCACACCTCAGGCTGCAAATAAAATACAAATCACACTACAACACAGCCCACACCTCAGGCTGCACATAAAATACAAATCACACTACAACACAGCCCACACCTCAGGCTGCAAATAAAATACAAATCACACTACAACACAGCCCACACCTCAGGCTGCAAATAAAATACAAATCACACTACAACACAGCCCACACCTCAGGCTGCAAATAGAACACAAATCACACTACAACACAGCCCACACCTCAGGCTGCAAATAGAATACAAATCACACTACAACACAGCCCACACCTCAGTCTGCAAATAAAATACAAATCACACTACAACACAGCCCACACCTCAGCCTGCAAATAGAATACAAATCACACTACAACACAGCCCACACCTCAGGCTGCAAATAGAATACAAATCACACTAAAACACAGCCCACACCTCAGGCTGCACATAAACTACAAATCACACTACAACACAGCCCACACCTCAGGCTGCAAATAGAATACAAATCACACAACAACACAGCCCACACCTCAGGCTGCAAATAGAACACAAATCACACTACAACACAGCCCACACCTCAGGCTGCAAATAGAACACAAATCACACTACAACACAGCCCACACCTCAGGCTGCAAATAGAATACAAATCACACTACAACACAGCCCACACCTCAGGCTGCAAATAGAATACAAATCACACTGCAACACAGCCCACACCTCAGGCTGCACATAAAATACAAATCACACTACAACACAGCCCACACCTCAGGCTGCAAATAGAATACAAATCACACTACAACACAGCCCACACCTCAGGCTGCACATAAAATACAAATCACACTACAACACAGCCCACACCTCAGGCTGCAAATAAAATACAAATCACACTACAACACAGCCCACACCTCAGGCTGCAAATAAAATACAAATCACACTACAACACAGCCCACACCTCAGGCTGCAAATAAAATACAAATCACACTACAACACAGCCCACACCTCAGGCTGCAAATAGAATACAAATCACACTACAACACAGCCCACACCTCAGCCTGCAAATAGAATACAAATCACACTACAACACAGCCCACACCTCAGGCTGCAAATAGAATACAAATCACACTACAACACAGCCCACACCTCAGGCTGCAAATAAAATACAAATCACACTACAACACAGCCCACACCTCAGGCTGCAAATAAAATACAAATCACACTACAACACAGCCCACACCTCAGGCTGCAAATAAAATACAAATCACACTACAACACAGCCCACACCTCAGGCTGCACATAAACTACAAATCACACTACAACACAGCCCACACCTCAGGCTGCAAATAAAATACAAATCACACTACAACACAGCCCACACCTCAGGCTGCAAATAAAATACAAATCACACTACAACACAGCCCACACCTCAGGCTGCAAATAAAATACAAATCACACTACAACACAGCCCACACCTCAGGCTGCAAATAAAATACAAATCACACTACAACACAGCCCACACCTCAGGCTGCAAATAAAATACAAATCACACTACAACACAGCCCACACCTCAGGCTGCAAATAAAATACAAATCACACTACAACACAGCCCACACCTCAGGCTGCAAATAAAATACAAATCACACTACAACACAGCCCACACCTCAGGCTGCAAATAAAATACAAATCACACTACAACACAGCCCACACCTCAGGCTGCAAATAGAACACAAATCACACTACAACACAGCCCACACCTCAGGCTGCAAATAGAATACAAATCACACTACAACACAGCCCACACCTCAGTCTGCAAATAAAATACAAATCACACTACAACACAGCCCACACCTCAGGCTGCAAATAAAATACAAATCACACTACAACACAGCCCACACCTCAGGCTGCAAATAGAATACAAATCACACTACAACACAGCCCACACCTCAGGCTGCAAATAAAATACAAATCACACTACAACACAGCCCACACCTCAGGCTGCACATAAAATACAAATCACACTACAACACAGCCCACACCTCAGGCTGCAAATAAAATACAAATCACACTACAACACAGCCCACACCTCAGGCTGCAAATAAAATACAAATCACACTACAACACAGCCCACACCTCAGGCTGCAAATAGAACACAAATCACACTACAACACAGCCCACACCTCAGGCTGCAAATAGAATACAAATCACACTACAACACAGCCCACACCTCAGTCTGCAAATAAAATACAAATCACACTACAACACAGCCCACACCTCAGCCTGCAAATAGAATACAAATCACACTACAACACAGCCCACACCTCAGGCTGCAAATAGAATACAAATCACACTAAAACACAGCCCACACCTCAGGCTGCACATAAACTACAAATCACACTACAACACAGCCCACACCTCAGGCTGCAAATAGAATACAAATCACACAACAACACAGCCCACACCTCAGGCTGCAAATAGAACACAAATCACACTACAACACAGCCCACACCTCAGGCTGCAAATAGAACACAAATCACACTACAACACAGCCCACACCTCAGGCTGCAAATAGAATACAAATCACACTACAACACAGCCCACACCTCAGGCTGCAAATAGAATACAAATCACACTACAACACAGCCCACACCTCAGTCTGCAAATAAAATACAAATCACACTGCAACACAGCCCACACCTCAGGCTGCAAATAGAATACAAATCACACTACAACACAGCCCACACCTCAGGCTGCAAATAGAATACAAATCACACTACAACACAGCCCACACCTCAGGCTGCACATAAACTACAAATCACACTACAACACAGCCCACACCTCAGGCTGCAAATAGAATACAAATCACACTACAACACAGCCCACACCTCAGGCTGCAAATAGAATACAAATCACACTACAACACAGCCCACACCTCAGGCTGCAAATAGAGTATAAATCACACTACAACACAGCCCACACCTCAGGCTGCAAATAGAATGCAAATCACACTACAACACAGCCCACACCTCAGGCTGCAAATAAAATACAAATCACACTACAACACAGCCCACACCTCAGGCTGCAAATAGAATACAAATCACACTACAACACAGCCCACACCTCAGGCTGCACATAAACTACAAATCACACTACAACACAGCCCACACCTCAGGCTGCACATAAAATACAAATCACACTACAACACAGCCCACACCTCAGGCTGCAAATAGAATGCAAATCACACTACAACACAGCCCACACCTCAGGCTGCAAATAGAATACAAATCACACTACAACACAGCCCACACCTCAGGCTGCACATAAACTACAAATCACACTACAACACAGCCCACACCTCAGGCTGCAAATAGAATACAAATCAGACTACAACACAGCCCACACCTCAGGCTGCAAATAAAATACAAATCACACTACAACACAGCCCACACCTCAGGCTGCAAATAGAATACAAATCACACTACAACACAGCCCACACCTCAGGCTGCAAATAGAATACAAATCACACTACAACACAGCCCACACCTCAGGCTGCAAATAAAATACAAATCACACTACAACACAGCCCACACCTCAGGCTGCAAATAGAACACAAATCACACTACAACACAGCCCACACCTCAGGCTGGAAATAAAATACAAATCACACTACAACACAGCCCACACCTCAGGCTGCAAATAAAGCATAAATCACACAACAACACAGCCCACACCTCAGGCTGGAAATAAAATACAAATCACACTACAACACAGCCCACACCTCAGGCTGGAAATAAAATACAAATCACACTACAACACAGCCCACACCTCAGGCTGCAAATAAAATACAAATCACACTACAACACAGCCCACACCTCAGGCTGGAAATAAAATACAAATCACACTACAACACAGCCCACACCTCAGGCTGCAAATAGAATACAAATCACACTACAACACAGCCCACACCTCAGGCTGCAAATAAAATACAAATCACACTACAACACAGCCCACACCTCAGGCTGCAAATAAAATACAAATCACACTGCAACACAGCCCACACCTCAGGCTGCAAATAAAATACAAATCACACTGCAACACAGCCCACACCTCAGGCTGCAAATAGAATACAAATCACACTACAACACAGCCCACACCTCAGGCTGCAAATAGAATACAAATCACACTACAACACAGCCCACACCTCAGGCTGCAAATAAAATACAAATCACACTACAACACAGCCCACACCTCAGGCTGCAAATAAAATACAAATCACACTACAACACAGCCCACACCTCAGGCTGCAAATAGAATACAAATCACACTACAACACAGCCCACACCTCAGGCTGCAAATAGAATGCAAATCACACTACAACACAGCCCACACCTCAGGCTGCAAATAAAATACAAATCACACTACAACACAGCCCACACCTCAGGCTGCAAATAGAATACAAATCACACTACAACACAGCCCACACCTCAGGCTGCACATAAACTACAAATCACACTACAACACAGCCCACACCTCAGGCTGCACATAAAATACAAATCACACTACAACACAGCCCACACCTCAGGCTGCAAATAGAATGCAAATCACACTACAACACAGCCCACACCTCAGGCTGCAAATAAAATACAAATCACACTACAACACAGCCCACACCTCAGGCTGCACATAAACTACAAATCACACTACAACACAGCCCACACCTCAGGCTGCAAATAGAATACAAATCACACTACAACACAGCCCACACCTCAGGCTGCAAATAGAATACAAATCACACTACAACACAGCCCACACCTCAGGCTGGAAATAAAATACAAATCACACTACAACACAGCCCACACCTCAGGCTGCACATAAACTACAAATCACACTACAACACAGCCCACACCTCAGGCTGCAAATAGAATACAAATCACACTACAACACAGCCCACACCTCAGGCTGCAAATAGAATACAAATCACACTACAACACAGCCCACACCTCAGGCTGCAAATAAAATACAAATCACACTGCAACACAGCCCACACCTCAGGCTGCAAATAAAATACAAATCACACTACAACACAGCCCACACCGCAGGCTGCAAATAGAATACAAATCACACTACAACACAGCCCACACCTCAGGCTGCAAATAGAATACAAATCACACTACAACACAGCCCACACCTCAGGCTGCAAATAGAATACAAATCACACTACAACACAGCCCACACCTCAGGCTGCAAATAGAATGCAAATCACACTACAACACAGCCCACACCTCAGGCTGCAAATAAAATACAAATCACACTACAACACAGCCCACACCTCAGGCTGCAAATAGAATACAAATCACACTACAACACAGCCCACACCTCAGGCTGCACATAAACTACAAATCACACTACAACACAGCCCACACCTCAGGCTGCACATAAAATACAAATCACACTACAACACAGCCCACACCTCAGGCTGCAAATAGAATGCAAATCACACTACAACACAGCCCACACCTCAGGCTGCAAATAGAATACAAATCACACTACAACACAGCCCACACCTCAGGCTGCAAATAGAATACAAATCACACTACAACACAGCCCACACCTCAGGCTGCAAATAGAATGCAAATCACACTACAACACAGCCCACACCTCAGGCTGCAAATAAAATACAAATCACACTACAACACAGCCCACACCTCAGGCTGCAAATAGAATACAAATCACACTACAACACAGCCCACACCTCAGGCTGCACATAAACTACAAATCACACTACAACACAGCCCACACCTCAGGCTGCACATAAAATACAAATCACACTACAACACAGCCCACACCTCAGGCTGCAAATAGAATGCAAATCACACTACAACACAGCCCACACCTCAGGCTGCAAATAAAATACAAATCACACTACAACACAGCCCACACCTCAGGCTGCACATAAACTACAAATCACACTACAACACAGCCCACACCTCAGGCTGCAAATAGAATACAAATCACACTACAACACAGCCCACACCTCAGGCTGCAAATAAAATACAAATCACACTACAACACAGCCCACACCTCAGGCTGCAAATAAAATACAAATCACACTACAACACAGCCCACACCTCAGGCTGCAAATAGAATACAAATCACACTACAACACAGCCCACACCTCAGGCTGCAAATAGAATACAAATCACACTACAACACAGCCCACACCTCAGGCTGCAAATAAAATACAAATCACACTACAACACAGCCCACACCTCAGGCTGCAAATAGAACACAAATCACACTACAACACAGCCCACACCTCAGGCTGCAAATAGAATACAAATCACACTACAACACAGCCCACACCTCAGGCTGCAAATAGAATGCAAATCACACTACAACACAGCCCACACCTCAGGCTGCAAATAAAATACAAATCACACTACAACACAGCCCACACCTCAGTCTGCAAATAGAATACAAATCACACTACAACACAGCCCACACCTCAGGCTGCAAATAGAATGCAAATCACACTACAACACAGCCCACACCTCAGGCTGCAAATAAAATACAAATCACACTACAACACAGCCCACACCTCAGGCTGCAAATAGAATACAAATCACACTACAACACAGCCCACACCTCAGGCTGCACATAAACTACAAATCACACTACAACACAGCCCACACCTCAGGCTGCAAATAGAATGCAAATCACACTACAACACAGCCCACACCTCAGGCTGCAAATAGAATACAAATCACACTACAACACAGCCCACACCTCAGGCTGCAAATAAAATACAAATCACACTACAACACAGCCCACACCTCAGCCTGCAAATAGAATACAAATCACACTACAACACAGCCCACACCTCAGCCTGCAAATAGAATACAAATCACACTACAACACAGCCCACACCTCAGGCTGCAAATAGAATACAAATCACACTACAACACAGCCCACACCTCAGGCTGCACATAAACTACAAATCACACTACAACACAGCCCACACCTCAGGCTGCACATAAAATACAAATCACACTACAACACAGCCCACACCTCAGGCTGCAAATAGAATGCAAATCACACTACAACACAGCCCACACCTCAGGCTGCAAATAAAATACAAATCACACTACAACACAGCCCACACCTCAGGCTGCACATAAACTACAAATCACACTACAACACAGCCCACACCTCAGGCTGCAAATAGAATACAAATCACACTACAACACAGCCCACACCTCAGGCTGCAAATAAAATACAAATCACACTACAACACAGCCCACACCTCAGGCTGCAAATAAAATACAAATCACACTACAACACAGCCCACACCTCAGGCTGCAAATAGAATACAAATCACACTACAACACAGCCCACACCTCAGGCTGCAAATAGAATACAAATCACACTACAACACAGCCCACACCTCAGGCTGCAAATAAAATACAAATCACACTACAACACAGCCCACACCTCAGGCTGCAAATAGAACACAAATCACACTACAACACAGCCCACACCTCAGGCTGCACATAAACTACAAATCACACTACAACACAGCCCACACCTCAGGCTGCAAATAAAATACAAATCACACTACAACACAGCCCACACCTCAGGCTGCAAATAGAATACAAATCACACTACAACACAGCCCACACCTCAGGCTGGAAATAAAATACAAATCACACTGCAACACAGCCCACACCTCAGGCTGCAAATAAAATACAAATCACACTACAACACAGCCCACACCTCAGGCTGGAAATAAAATACAAATCACACTACAACACAGCCCACACCTCAGGCTGCAAATAAAATACAAATCACACTACAACACAGCCCACACCTCAGGCTGCAAATAAAATACAAATCACACTACAACACAGCCCACACCTCAGGCTGCAAATAGAATACAAATCACACTACAACACAGCCCACACCTCAGGCTGCAAATAAAATACAAATCACACTACAACACAGCCCACACCTCAGGCTGGAAATAAAATACAAATCACACTACAACACAGCCCACACCTCAGGCTGCAAATAGAATACAAATCACACTACAACACAGCCCACACCTCAGGCTGCAAATAAAATACAAATCACACTACAACACAGCCCACACCTCAGGCTGCAAATAGAATACAAATCACACTACAACACAGCCCACACCTCAGGCTGCAAATAAAATACAAATCACACTACAACACAGCCCACACCTCAGGCTGCAAATAGAATACAAATCACACTACAACACAGCCCACACCTCAGGCTGCAAATAAAATACAAATCACACTGCAACACAGCCCACACCTCAGGCTGCAAATAAAATACAAATCACACTACAACACAGCCCACACCTCAGGCTGCAAATAAAATACAAATCACACTACAACACAGCCCACACCTCAGGCTGCAAATAGAATGCAAATCACACTACAACACAGCCCACACCTCAGGCTGCAAATAAAATACAAATCACACTACAACACAGCCCACACCTCAGGCTGCAAATAGAATACAAATCACACTACAACACAGCCCACACCTCAGGCTGCAAATAAAATACAAATCACACTGCAACACAGCCCACACCTCAGGCTGCAAATAAAATACAAATCACACTACAACACAGCCCACACCTCAGGCTGCAAATAGAATACAAATCACACTACAACACAGCCCACACCTCAGGCTGCAAATAAAATACAAATCACACTACAACACAGCCCACACCTCAGGCTGCAAATAGAATACAAATCACACTACAACACAGCCCACACCTCAGGCTGCAAATAAAATACAAATCACACTACAACACAGCCCACACCTCAGCCTGCAAATAGAATACAAATCACACTACAACACAGCCCACACCTCAGCCTGCAAATAATATACAAATCACACTACAACACAGCCCACACCTCAGCCTGCAAATAAAATACAAATCACACTACAACACAGCCCACACCTCAGGCTGCAAATAGAATACAAATCACACTACAACACAGCCCACACCTCAGGCTGCAAATAGAATACAAATCACACTACAACACAGCCCACACCTCAGGCTGCAAATAGAATACAAATCACACTACAACACAGCCCACACCTCAGGCTGCAAATAGAATACAAATCACACTACAACACAGCCCACACCTCAGGCTGCAAATAAAATACAAATCACACTGCAACACAGCCCACACCTCAGGCTGCACATAAAATACAAATCACACTGCAACACAGCCCACACCTCAGGCTGCAAATAAAATACAAATCACACTACAACACAGCCCACACCTCAGCCTGCAAATAGAATACAAATCACACTACAACACAGCCCACACCTCAGCCTGCAAATAATATACAAATCACACTACAACACAGCCCACACCTCAGGCTGCACATAAAATACAAATCACACTACAACACAGCCCACACCTCAGGCTGCAAATAAAATACAAATCACACTACAACACAGCCCACACCTCAGGCTGCACATAAACTACAAATCACACTACAACACAGCCCACACCTCAGGCTGCAAATAAAATACAAATCACACTGCAACACAGCCCACACCTCAGGCTGCAAATAGAATACAAATCACACTACAACACAGCCCACACCTCAGGCTGCAAATAAAATACAAATCACACTACAACACAGCCCACACCTCAGGCTGCAAATAAAATACAAATCACACTACAACACAGCCCACACCTCAGGCTGCAAATAAAATACAAATCACACTGCAACACAGCCCACACCTCAGGCTGCAAATAAAATACAAATCACACTACAACACAGCCCAAATACCCCAGGTACACAACACACTGCCACCAATCGCCAAGAAAAATGTGTCATTAGTCCAGTAAGTTCACACAGGACGTTTTTGCTGCTTTTTTTTTGTGCTAATTTTCAGCTGCTTTTTACAGTACCAGCAAAGCCTATGAGATTTCAGAAATCTTATGCACACACATTGGTGTTTTGTTTGATCAGTATTTTGTGTTTTGCTGCGTTTTTTAACATAGAGCATGTCACTTCTTTCAGCGATTTTGCTGCTTTTTTCACCCATTGACTTGAATGGGTGTTGAAAAAACACAGCAAAAACGCAGGTATCATTATTTGCTGCATTTTTGCCACTGAAAATCTAAGGACATTAGCCTGGACAAAGAGAAAAAAAAAACGCACCAAATACGCACCAAAACCTGTGTTTCTGATGCAGCTTCTTTCCTGCCAAGAAGATTAGGTTTTGCTGCAGAAAGAAAAGCAGAGAAAAAATGCTCTGTGTGAACTTACCCTAAGGTACAAGACCAAATGCTCTCAGGTCCTATGTAGCTTTTTGCAGGATGTCCATGGTGAAGCTGATAAGTGATTTGTGTGTTGTTTGACTGGACTGTTAGGGTATGTTCACAAGTTCCTGATTTCCCTTTTTTTCAGGACTGAAACCACAGCTCTTTGCAGAAAACGCAGGTCCTTTTTTTGGTGCTTTTTTGATGCATTTTTTGATGCAGTTTTCTATGCAGAGTCTGTGTGTTTTCTAGGAAGTTTTTTAGGGTTAAAATGGCTGAAAATACCCTAACCCTACCCCTAACCCTACCCCTAACCCTACCCCTAACCCTAACCCTATTCTAACCTTAGTGGAAAAATAAAAAAATTCTTAATTTTTTTATTGTCCCTACCTATGGGGGTGACAAAGGGGGGGGGGGGTGTCATTTACAATTTTTTTTATTTTGATCACTGAGATATAACCTATCTCAGTGATCAAAATGCACTTTGGAACGAATCTGCCGGCTGGCAGATTCGGCGGGCGCACTGCGCATGCGCCCGCCATTTTGCAAGATGGCGGCGCCCAGGGAGAAGACAGCCGGACGGACACCGGGAGGCCGGGTAAGTATAAGGGGGGGGAGATTAGGGCACGGGGGGGGGGCATCGGAGCACGGGGGGGGGCATCGGAGCATGGGGGGTGGGATCGGGGCAGCCACACTCCGCCCACGCACTTCCGCCCGCTTCCCCGCACTTCCTGCTGCAGCGGTTCGGCACCACAAACCGCAATAAAACCCGCAGATATATTTTTGATCTGCGGGTTTTACTGCGGGTTTGACCTCACAATGGAGGTCTATGGGTGCAGAACCGCTGCGGCTCCGAAAAAAGAAGTGACATGGTACTTCTTTTTTACCGCGGCTATTCAGCGCGGTTTTTTTTCCCGATTCACGCATCATGTGCACAGTGGTTCCTGTTTTCCATAGGGTACAATGTACTTTACCCTGCATGGAAAACAGCTGCGGAGCCGCAGCGGCAAAAACGCTGCGGTTCCACAGAAAAAAACGCACTGTGTGAACATGGCCTTACTGTAATTCTCTGCATCATTTTATGCAAAGAAGATGGGATTTACATAAATCTTGTGCCAATGTTTTTTTCTCACTTTATTTTACATATATTAAACCATAAACCATTATGTGTTCACATACAATGTTGATCAGCTTCTAATATTTCAGCTCATCATATTATTATATCAAAATAAGGTGAAAGCGAAGTGGAAAGCCCAGCACAGCTCTGAACTAAAGCGATCTGCTGAATATTGGCACCAGTTATTTCAAACCAGGATTATTCAACATAACTTTTTTTAATTTTTTTTAATTTTTTTTTAAAGGGACACTGTCACCTGAATTTGGAGGGAACAATCTTCAGCCATGGAGGCGGGTTTTTTGGGGTTTTTGATCCACCCTTTCCTTACCCGCTGGCTGCATGCTGGCTGCAATATTGGATTGAAGTTCATTCTCTGTTCTCCGTAGTACATGCCTGCGCTGTGCAAGATTGCCTTGTGCAGGCGTGTACTATGGAGGACAGAGAATGAACTTCAATCCAATATTGCAGCCAGCATGCAGCCAGCGGGTAAGGAAAGGGTGAATCAAAAACCCCAAACCCCCGCCTCTATGGCTGAAGATTGTTCCCTCCAAATTCAGGTGACAGTGTCCCTTTAATGATGGCTACATGTATTTTCGGATATTGATTAATCTGTGGGGCTGCACTTGTCCATGTGCTCACACGGATCTTGTGTTCACGTGACTTGTCTGTTTCTTTCTGGCAACACGGCTGTCAATGTGCACATGGTGCAGAAATGACTACAGCAGAAATGTCTGCCGCAGATACGGTGTGTGTGTGTGTACACATTCAGTGACACTTGTGAAGGCTTTTCATATTTCAATTTCAATACTGAATAGGAAATGGTAGAAAACAGAAAGGCATGCTGTATAAATCTAATTGTATTTTTTTTTTTTTAGCTTTGGCTTTTTAGTCATAAACCCGAATCTCTTGATCCATTGGCAAAATATCACAGCTGCACATCAGGATTAGGAAATAATTATGTTGTGCCACTAAAGGTTAGTATACCCTAACTTTCAAAAGTGGAAAATGAAATGATATTCATTGTGTATATATTGTAGCGATTTCACTCACTCAGCTGCGACGGCTGACACTCAGGAGACGTGTTCCTTTAAAGTTCACTGGGTTTATTGCTTCATAAACCATGTGGCAAAACAACAGAAAGCAAAATAGCCTTTAGTTCAGGCAAAGGGAAACAAGGGTCCAGTTCATCCGGCTCAGTCCTGAAGCCGAACACACTCAGGAGGGTTTCACCTCCACACATATCTGCTGTGTAAAGGATTAGCCTGTCTTATATAGGACTAACCACACCCAGTAATCTATCACATGATTAGCCATGTGGTCTGACATCACCACAGGTCCTGAAACACAAATATATGGTTATATAAAACAACGCAATATTCCGGGCTACATTACAGCAACAAGGCACTTATGTGGCACATACCTCCCGTCGACTACACACCCTTTAGCCATGCTACATACCTCCCCCCTCTGCCTAAAGCCGTGGGGCTTGGCACTTTCTCCCACTAAACAAGGGATTCTTGATAGGGCATCCGCATTACCGTGCAGCTTTCCGGCCCGATGTTCCACATGGAAACTGAAGTCCTGCAGGGATAAGAACCAACGGGTGACCCTAGCATTTCTACCCTTCGTTTCCCTCATCCACCTAAGTGGGGCATGGTCGGATATCAGTCTAAATTTACGTCCCAGCAGATAGTACCGTAATGTGTCCACTGCCCATTTTATGGCCAAGCACTCCTTCTCAACGACTGAGTAGTTCTTTTCAGATGAGGACAGCTTCCTACTCAGATAGAGAACAGGATGCTCCTCTCCATGTAGTTCTTGGGAAAGGACTGCTCCCACCCCAACATCTGAGGCATCTGTCTGAAGAATAAACTCTTTCTTGAAGTTTGGGGCCATCAGAACGGGTTGCTTACACAAAGCGTTTTTCATTTCTTGGAAGGCTGACTCTGTTTCTTCGGACCACTTAACCATTACTGGTTTTGTCCCTTTTAGCAGGTCAGTCAGAGGCGCAGCCATCGTGGCGAAGTTTGGGATGAACCTCCTGTAATATCCCACGATTCCCAGGAAGGCTTTAACTTGCTTTTTGGAAACTAGTTTTGGCCACGTTTGAATTGCCTCCACTTTACTGATTTGGGGTTTTATTTCTCCGTGACCCACTATGTATCCAAGGTACTTAGCTTCTTTTCTTCTTTACCCAAGGCACACTTCTTCGGGTTTATAGTAAACCCGGCCTCTCTTATAGCATCCAACACCGCTTGGACTTTCTCCAGATGACTCTCCCAGTCCGGGCTAAAGATGACGATATCATCCAGGTACGCAGCAGCGTAGGCCTTATGGGGTGCAAGGACTCTATCCATAGCCCTCTGGAAGGTCGCCGGAGCTCCCTGTAGGCCAAACGGCATCCGGGCATACTGGAAGCATCCATCAGGTGTCGAAAAGGCTGTCTTCTCCTTGGCTTCCTGCTCCATGGGGATCTGCCAATACCCCTTTGTCAGATCCAAGGTGGATATATATCTGGCGTGCCCAAGCCTTTCGATGAGCTCATCAACACGGGGCATGGGATAAGCGTCGAACTTGGAGACCTCATTCAACTTCCGATAGTCGTTGCAAAACCTCCACTCTCCATCAGGTTTTGGGACCAGGACAATTGGGCTTGACCAACCGCTCTTGGATTCCTCAATGACTCCAAGCCTCAACATACGCTCCACTTCCTTGGAGATAACTTCTCGACGAGCCTCAGGAATACGATAAGGTTTCACATTCACCCGCACATGGGGCTCTGTTAGGACCTCGTGCTCTATGACCTTCGTGTATCCTGGCAATTCTGAAAACAGGTCCCTGTTTTTCTGGAGTAACTCCCGGCACTGCTGTTTCTGGGTTTTCGATAGCGTCTCTGCTATAGTAACCGCTCCAACCTCACCTTCTGGGTTGCTTAATAATGACGGAGTTACTGTCGGCTCTCTATCTTGCCATGGCTTGATGAGGTTGACATGGTAAACTTGGAATGGTTTCCGTCTTCCTGGTTGGTGAATTTTATAATTTACCTCACCAAGTTTCTCGACAACCTCATATGGCCCTTGCCATTTGGCCAAGAACTTGCTTTCCACCGTTGGAACTAACACCAGAACTCGGTCTCCCGGATTGAACTGCCTCACTCTTGCAGACCGGTTGTAGACCCTGGCTTGAGCTTCTTGTGCTTGGAGAAGGTGTTCTTTCACGATAGGCATCACCTTTGCAATCCTCTGCTGCATCAGGGCCACATGCTCAATGACGCTTCTGTGGGGCGTGACTTCGGCTTCCCAGGTTTCCTTGGCTATATCCAGGAGTCCTCGTGGATGTCGGCCATATAGAAGCTCAAACGGTGAGAACCCTGTGGAGGCCTGTGGAACTTCACGAATGGAAAACATCAGATAGGGTAAGAGACAATCCCAGTCTCTACCGTCTTTCTCTATAGCTTTTCTCAGCATGCTCTTTAGAGTCTTGTTAAACCTCTCAACAAGACCATCTGACTGGGGATGGTACACCGAGGTCCTCAACTGGGAGATCTTCAGGGCTTTGCATAACTCCCTCATCACCTTGCTCATGAAAGGTGTACCCTGGTCAGTCAGGATCTCCTTTGGCAGACCTGTCCGGGAAAAGACATGGACCAACTCGCGGGCTATGCTCTTTGAGGAAGAATTCCTCAAGGGAATTGCCTCAGGATAGCGTGTGGCATAGTCCAGGATGACTAATATATACTGATGGCCCCGAGCTGATTTAACTAAGGGACCGACCAAGTCCATGGCAATTCTCTCGAACGGTACCTCAATAATGGGCAGTGGCACAAGGGGGTTCCGGAAATGAGGAGTAGGAGCAGTTAGCTGACATGTAGGGCAGGACCTGCAATAGTTCACTATTTCCCGGTGACACCCAGGCCAATAGAACCTCTGCACAACCCTTTCCTGCGTTTTTTCCACCCCTAGGTGTCCACCCAAGATGTGTGAATGGGCCATGTCCAACACTTTCCGTCTATACGGACCCGGCACTATCAACTGCTCTACCAACTCCTCCCTTATTTTCGTGACCCGGTACAACAATTCCCCCCTCAACAGAAAATGGGGAAATCTTTTGTCTGCCCCCGGCTCCTGTACCACCCCGTCAATAACTGTGACATTATTAAAGGCTTCCCTCAGAGTGGGGTCCCTATGTTGGGCAGTCCCAAAATTTTCACCGGTAACCTCTAACTCCAGAATGTCAGATGTAGGGGATACTTTCTCCTCATCCCCAACCAGAACACAAAAAGGAAAGCTGTCTGCCTCTGGGTGTGGCGATACCGTTCCAGGGTTCACTGGTTCCCTGCCAGGGAGCTCAGAACCCTTTCCCCACAAATCCCAAAACAAACAGAAATCCCGGCCAATGATTATAGGGTGCAACAAGTCCTGAACTACGCCGACCATGTGGGATTCAGTGCCACATGCCGTTTCAATGTCCACCCTGGCCATAGGGTAGTCCTTTGCATCACCATGTATGCACCGCACTCCGACCTTCTTTCCTGGGAGCAGGTGAAGAGGAAAAGTGGCCCTCACCTGGGTCACTAGGCTCCCCGAGTCTAACAGTGCCGTTACTGCTTGACCGTTCACCTTTACGGGACACGCTTGAGGTCCCTCGTTGGATGGAGAGTTCACACTACAGACTGGATACGCATAGTATGAACAACGGCGTCCCATGCTGCAGTCCATCTGCTCAGTGGCTTGGGAACAACGGGCAGCTATATGTCCTGGCTTGTGGCACCTCCAACAAATAACATCACCCGTGGGGACCTTGGGCACCACCTCCCCCGCCCTTTGTGACCTTGGACGCACCACCCCTTTTTGGGACTCAGCTGCCCTCTGGGACCCCCAGTACGGCATGGGCTGCCTCCCGAAGGAGCCTTCCAACCCTTGGTATCTCTCAACCAGTCCGATCAGCTCGTCGGCATTCTGGGGATCACCCTGGGCAACCCAAGACTGTATAGGCCTCGGGAGGGAATGGACAAACCGATCCATCATCACCCGTTCTACCATCTGTGCAGGCGCAGAGGTCTCTGGCTGCAGCCATTTCTGGACCAGGTGCAACAGATCAAACATTTGGGAACGAGGTGGTTTGTCCCGGTGATAGCCCCAGGAGTGAACTCGCTGTGCCCTGACAGTCAGTGTCACCCCCAGACGTGCGAGAATCTCGGCTTTCAATTTGTGATACTGTTTGGCATCCTGCAAGGTCAAATCATAGTACGCCTTCTGGGGTTCTCCCGTCAGGTATGGCGCAAGTACCTCTGCCCACTGCTCTGGCGGAAGTTTTTCCCTCTCAGCGACCCTCTCAAACACCGTCAGGAATGCCTCAACATCATCCCCGGGAGTCATTTTCTGCAATGCGCGTCTTACCGTCTTCCGGACGTGGGTGTCATCAGCCAAACCTGGGGTTGGGGCGCTCGCCTTGCCCTGGATGGCGGTTGCCAGAAGCTGCATCTGCTGCTGATGCTCCTGCTGGCTCTGTTGTAACTGCTGCCGTTGCTCCTGCTGGCTTTGCTGCATCTGCTGCCGTTGCTCCTGCTGGTTCTGTTGTATCTGCTGCTGGCTCTGTTGTATCTGCTGCATCAACAGCCTGTTGGTCTCTTGCTGCCTTTGCTCCTGCTGGACCAAGTGTTTCAGCAGGTCCTCCATTTTCTCCGGCAATGCTTGCTGGCTTGCAACAGCCTTGACCCAGGACATTCAAAAATAAACTCACGTCTCCGCTGGGAACGCTGCTCGCAGGTCTCCACCAATTGTAGCGATTTCACTCACTCAGCTGCGACGGCTGACACTCAGGAGACGTGTTCCTTTAAAGTTCACTGGGTTTATTGCTTCATAAACCATGTGGCAAAACAACAGAAAGCAAAATAGCCTTTAGTTCAGGCAAAGGGAAACAAGGGTCCAGTTCATCCGGCTCAGTCCTGAAGCCGAACACACTCAGGAGGGTTTCACCTCCACACATATCTGCTGTGTAAAGGATTAGCCAGTCTTATAAAGAGCTAACCCCACCCAGTAATCTATCACATGATTAGCCATGTGGTCTGACATCACCACAGGTCCTGAAACACAAATATATGGTTATATAAAACAACGCAATATTCCGGGCCACATTACAGCAACAAGGCACTTATGTGGCACATACCTCCCGTCGACTACACACCCTTTAGCCATGCTACAATATATATTCAACCAACTTTCCCATACCCAAATAATAAGGGAAAAACGAGGCTCAAGCAAATTGTAACCAATGTAATAAAAATATATTTTTAATAAGAAATATTTTTAAAAACAGTATATTAAACAAAAAGACCTCTCCGTGAGACAACTGGGAACAACATCAAAGCAGGAGAATGCAGATATGACAATAGAATGTACTCAGGCTAAAGGTACCAATATGCATAAATGACAGAGCAACCCTTAGTACCTCTTAATAGAAGGTTCAATAGTATCATAAACCATACATAAAGTTTATCCTGGAAACAACGTTCCTATGGCATAACAGAGGCTATAGATATGCATTAATCCCCTTTCTTAAATAGTACCTGGGGCTGAAATAAAGTGCACAGTGCTAAAAATACTGGACCGTGCCTACAACTATCGCCAAAAGTAGTTAACTTACATAAGTGTAGTCTCCAAACTGAGCGTGCTCCACAGCGACCCCGACAGCGCCGTTTCGCCTGACTGGCTTCCTCAAATAAGGGGCGTAAGTCTTAATTCTTATTAAAAATATATTTTTATTACATTGGTTACAATTAGCTTGAGCCTCGTTTTTCCCTTATTATTTGGGTATGGGAAAGTTGGTTGAATATGAATACTGTGAGGTATGCACAATACGGTTTATGGACATATGATAAAACTCATTGTCTATATAGTAGTCTATAAGATTTGAAAATGGGGTTACATGGTCTGTGTATAGTATTGTAACTCCGCTCCATTTACTTGGATGGGTCTGAACTTCTAGATGACCCCAAGCACAAGTGTGATGCTGCTTATGGGGGGGAAATTGCAGAGGGATTTTTGTAGTTTGATGCAACTTAAATGGAAAAGTATTGAGACAAAAGTTTTGTAGATCAGAAGTATTAGGCAGTTGTGGGCCTGAATATATCAAGATGCTGAGATGAGGATAAATAGGGTAGAACAGGGTTGGACAGGGATGTCTGGGTCCCACAGGGAGAATGGACTCTAGGGGCCCACCCTACAGCTATATGTAAATACCTGTGTGGAATCTGAGAATTGGAAAATGTGCTGATCAGAAGAATGGGAAACTTTTATCCCCAAATTAAAATGGAGCAGCAGATGGGATGTTACTTATCACTTCTCCTTTGACCACATTTACACTTTCAATGTTTGGTCATTATTTTACCTCAGTAAGTATAAGCCAAAACCAGGAGTTTAACAGTCAGAGTAAAAGTATATTAGAAACACATCACCACTTCTGTATTTATCACAGACTTCTGGTTTTGGATTACAAATACTGAGGCAAAATACTGACCAAATACTGAATGTGTGATCATGGCCTTAGAATAGGTGATTACTTGTTTCTCTAGTCACCTTCCACGACAGTCACCTTGGAGGATGTCTCCCCACCCTAATGGCGGACAGGAACACAAAGAGGTTAAATAACCCTCCCCTTCCTGCTATCTTCAGTGGTATTCCTGTCCCGCAGTGGGGCATGAAGAGGTCCTGCAGGTGCTGTTGTGGCCGGTGAACGGAGCACCTGGATTTTCTTACCGCCGGGCAGCCGAGGTCGCGCGGTGATCCTGTCCTCCTCCATGTGCTGCGCTCCGTCTCCATCTCTATCGGTGGACTCGGGCCCTCCTTCCCGCCCCTCCCGTGCCTCTGTCATGGGCAAAGCGGGGCGGTGATGTGCTGCCTGGGTCCTCACTGAGCTCCCCGGTGTCCTCCTCCTCCAGTGTTCGTGTGGAGTTCCGGACCGCACTTCCGGTTAACCAAAGTCTGCACCATACCCTTTCAGGGTCGCCATGTGTTCGGGCCAGTACTGGATGATATCCTGGATAAGGCCTCTGATAGGAAGAAATCTCTTCCTGAGCAAAAGGTTGCTAGGAAGCGTTTTTTTCGTCCCCCTTGTGACCAGTCCTCCCAGAAGGACTTTAGGGGAAAAGGTAAAACGGGTCGTTGGCGCTACCCGAAGGGAGGTAGAGGCAGGAATATCCTTGTCCCTCAACAGCAACGGACTCAGGACAAACAGTGACTCTTCGGTTGTAGGCTGGCTCTCACGGTTTCTCACCCAATGGCAGTCCATATCCGCGAACCAGTGGATCCTCCACACATTACAATTCGAGCTGAAATTGAAATTCGAGAAACCCCCCCCCCCCCAGACCTCCTCGAGTCCTTTCTCCTTCAAATCCAGGAACTCTTGTGAGGAAAAGTGATCTCCCATTTACCTCAGCAGGACTTAGGCAGAGGTTATTACTGATCATAAATTTAAAACCCTTGAACCAGGTCATCAAGTATCGGAGGTTCAAGATGGAGTCAGTCAAGACCGCAATCCCTCTTATTGGGCAAGACTGGGTGATGGCAAAGATAGACCTAAGGGAGGCCTATTATCACTTTCCAGTCCATCCGGATCACAGGAAGTTCCTCAGGTTCGCGATCTCCCACAACCACAGGATCACTCACTACCAGTTCAATGTGCTTCCCTTCGGAGTATCCTCGGCCCCGAGGGTATTCTCGAAAATCATGAGAGAAGCAGTCCTCTTCCTCCGTCTTCAGGGAATCCTCCTGGTCCCTTACCTAGACTATCTTCTTATCATGGCTCCTTCAACATCTGAGCTGAACCAAGATGTATCAAAAACTCTAGGTATTCTCAAGTCCCTGCGCTGGATCCCGAATCTCCAAAAGTCGGACCTACAGCCGTCCACAAGGAAGAAATTCCTGGGGATTCTCTTAGACTCAGAAAAAAGGATGTCCTTCCTTCCCGAAGATCGTCAGCGCGACCTTTGCCAAAGAATCTCCAGATTCAAATAACAAAGATCCCCAACCCTGAAGGATCCCTAGGCCCAGGCACACACACACGGACCCTCCAGACTCATGTTCTCCTATATTCTCAAAAGTATCAGAACACTCTGTCCAGGAGAATCGCTCTTCCGGACATGTGAAGTCAGCCCTGTCATGGTGGCTAAAAGGCCGGAACCTTCTGCGAGGGGTAAGCTGGGATCAGCTCCCTCTGAAAGTGCTTCACACAGATGCCAGCCGAAGAGGTTGGGGTGCCGTGGTGGAACAAACATATTTTCAGGGTCTATGGCCCTCAGACATAAGTTCCAGATCCTCCAACCTGAGGGAATTAAAGGCAGTAGAGGAAGCGCTGGTAGCTGCCTCATCTCTAGTCCAAGGCCATCATATTCGTGTCTACTCCGACAACGTGACTGTGGCTTATCTTCGTCATCAAGGGGGCACGAAG
This sequence comes from Ranitomeya imitator, assembly GCF_032444005.1. Lineage (NCBI taxonomy): Eukaryota > Metazoa > Chordata > Amphibia > Anura > Dendrobatidae > Ranitomeya > Ranitomeya imitator. The sequence continues at coordinate 97,253,594 of NC_091289.1, read as the reverse complement.
TATACCAGTCTGAAGCTAGTGGCAGCACGGATATTTCTCTGGGCGGAGAAACACCTCCTTTCAATCTCCGCAGTACATCTGAAGGGTTCAGACAACACCAAGGCGGATGTCCTCAGCAGGAAGGACGTACATCCTGTAGAATGGTACACCTATAAGCAAAAAACGGAGCAAGATGTCCCACAAATAACAAATATAAAATGAACAAATTTTATTGGCACAATAACATACAAAAAATATTAATATGTACAACAATATTTCTCCCTCAGCCTCGTGCAGGGGCCCTGGGAATGGATTCTCTCATTCATCCATGGACCTTCAACTTTGCTTACGCCTTCCCACCAATTCCGATGTTGTCAAAGATGCTGCAGAAAATCCGGTCAGACAAAGTCACAACAATCCTGATTGTCCCATTGTGGCCAGGTCGGAGCTGGTACAGCACCTTGAGGGGAATGACCGAAGAAGGTCCCATTCTTCTTCCTCAAAGATCCGATCTCCTTGTTCAAGGTCCCCTCCTTTATCCGGATCTCAAAAAGTTGAATCTAGCTGCTTGGCTACTGAGACCAACATTCTAAAAGCCAGAGGTCTCTCCGATAGGGTTATCCAAACTCTCCAAAAGAGTAGGAAACCGGTGACCAAAGCCATCTATAACAATGTATGGAAGAAGTTCTCTTCCTGGTGTCTTCCCAGAGTCCCTGATCCCTTCCACCCCAACAATTCTCAAATCTTAGACTTCCTCCATAAGGGGTTAGATCTTAGGCTCTCCCCGAGAACTCTAAGGGTATGTGCACACGTCAGGATTTCTGGCAGAAATTTTCCTGACAAAAACTGGACATTTCTGCCAGAAATCTGCATGCATTTTTTTTTATTTTTTTTGTGCATTTTTTTATGCATTTTTTATGCGTTTTTTTTTTTTGCGTTTTTTCCAAATGCATAGAATAGCAGGAAAAACGCGAAAAAAAACGCAAAATAATGAACATGCTGCTTTTTTTACCACGATGCGTTTTTTCACGGAAAAAAAACGCATCATGTGCACAAAAATTGCAGAATGCATTCTAAATGATAGGATGCATAATGTATGCCTTTTTAATGAGTTTTTATAGCGTTTTTATCACGAAAAAAAACACGAAAAAACCTGAACATGTGCACATACCCTAAAAGTTCAGGTATCGGCCCTTAGTTCCTTTTTTTTGACCAGGATCTAGCTGGCCATCGCTGGATCAAAAGATTCATAACTTCAGCAAGTAGACTACGTCCTAGTCTCCCTAGTCGGGTTTCCCCCGGGACATAAATTTAGTACTCAATACTAAGACAAGGGCTCATCCACCCTTTGAGTCCTTGTCTTCTCTACCCCTTAAAATCCTAACACTTAAAACGGTGTTCCTGGTCGCAATTGCCACAGCTAGGCACGTAGGAGAATTGCAAGCCTTGTCAGTTCAAGAACCCTTCCTATCCATAAACTCTGATAGCATAATCCTACGACTAGACCCCGCCTTTATGCCCAAAGTCGTTTCGGATTTTCATAGGGGTCAGGATGTGGTTTTGCCCTCATTTTGTCCAAACCCTTCCAACGAGAAGGAGGAAATCTTCCATACCCTGGACGTCCGCAGAGTAGTTCTCTATTACCTGGAGCAGTCCAAGACTTGGAGGGTCGACCAGAATCTATTTATCCAGTTCTCAGGACAGAATAAAGGGAAAAAAGCGGCTAAGAGCACGATTGCAAGCTGGATAAAACAAGCCATCTGCCTTGCATATTTGGCAATAGATCTCCCTCCGCCGATCTCGCTGAAGGCCCATTCTACCCGGTCGGTTTCCACGTCATGGGCAGCAAGAGGGAACGCCTCATCAGAACAGATATGCAGAGCCGCCACATGGTCTTCTTTTCATACCTTCACCTGACACTACAGGCTAAATTTCGACAGGGATCTGACTTTCGGCAGACGTGTTCTACAGGCCGTGGTCCCTCCCTAAAGAAATTAACGTTGGTATATGTCCAAGGTGACTGTCGTGGAAGGTGACTAGAGAAAATAGAAATAGACTTACCGGTAATTCGGTTACTAGGAACCTTCCACGACAGCACTAATTTTACCTCCCTATCTGATATTCACTGGATGATTCCTGCACTTTAGTGGTAACTATTCACGCTACTATGGCCAGAAAAAAACACTGGAGATGGCAGTAAGGGGAGGGTTGTTTAACCTCTTTGTGTTTCTGTCCCCCATTAGGGCGGGGAGACATCCTCCAAGGTGACTGTCGTGGAAGGTTCCTAGAAACTGAATTACTGTTAAGTCTAATTCTATTTTTCACCGTAGAACCCCTGTGAGTGCATATTTGCTACTGTGTAATAGTCACAGGACAGGGAGGTGGTTTAACGTTCAAGTATTTAATCTTCCCCTTTGATATCAGAGAGAACAAATGACCTCCATACACAACACATTCCCCTATATCAAGACTAATAATACCACGTACAAGGAACAAATACCGCCACACCATGACCAGACCACATATCACCACCACATGGTAACCAAATAATATCACATACAGGGAACAAATACCGCCACACTATGATCAGACCACATAGTGACCAAATAATACCACATACAGAGGAGACAAATACTGCCACACCACGACCAGACCACATATTACCACCACATAGTGATCGAATAATACTACGTACAAGCAGCAAATACGACACCATGACCAGACCGCATATTACCACCGCACAGTGACCAAATAATACCACATACGAGGGATAAATGCATTACACCATGACTAGAGTTGAGCGAATTTGCTCGGGTCCCTGCTTATTCGGCAAGCTATAGCGCTTAAAGAAGAAAATGTCCAGCTTCACCAAATCCGTGAGAAAAAGGATACAGACTTCAGCACAAACCATATGGGTGTGAATCTCAATGCGTTTCTGGAGACTAGGATCCCTTAATCATGACATTCCAAAAGACCCATGTATCCCACTTAACCCCTTAATCCCATTGAACGTACTATCCCGTCAAGGTGACCTGGGACTTAATTCCCAGTGACGGGATAGTACGTTCAGTGCGATCAGCCGCGCTCACGGGGGGAACGCGGCTGGGTGTCAGCTGATTATCGCAGCTGACGTCTGGCACTATGTGCCAGGAGCCGTCACGGACTGCCCCTGGCACATTAACCCCCGGCACACTGCGATCAAATATGATCGCAGTGTTCCGGCAGTATATGGAAGCATCGCGCAGGGAGGGGGCTCCCTGCGGGCTTTCCTGAGACCCTCGGAGCAACGCAATGTGATCGCATTGCTCCGAGGGTCTCTTACCTCCTCCTCCCTGCAGGCCCGGGGCTGCATCCGGGTCCTGCAGGGAGGTGGCTTACCAGCGCCTGCTCAGAGCAGAAGCCTCCCTGCTGTGCCTGTGTGATCGCTGATCTGACACAGTGCACAGCAAAGTGTCGGATCAGCGATGTGTCAATATAATGTGATGCCCCCCCCCCCCCCCCCCCTCGGGGCAAAGTAAAAAAAAGTTGTAAAAAAAAAAATTTGTGTGTTAAAAAAAAAATATTCCTAAATAAATGTAAAAAAATATATATATTGTTTCAATAAATACGTTCCATTACCTAAATAAAAAAATAAAAAAACTACACATATTTAGTATCGCCGCGTCCGTAACGACCCGACCTATAAAACTGTCCCACTAGTTAACGCCTTCAGTGAACACCGTAAAAAAAACGAGGCAAAAAACAACCCTTTATTATCATACCGCCAAACAAAAAGTGGAATATCACGCGATCAAAAAGACAGATATAAATAACCATGGTACCGCTGAAAACATCATCTTGTCCCGCAAAAAAACGAGCCGCCATACAGCGTCATCAGTGAAAAAATAAAAAAGTTATAGTCCTCAGAATAAAGCAATGCAAAAATATTTTTTTGCGTTACCACATTTTGAAAGCTATAATTTTTCCATATTTTGGTCCACAGAGTCATGTGAGGTCTTGTTTTTTGCGGGCCGAGTTGTCGTTTTTATTGGTAACATTTTCGGGCATGTGACATTTTTTGATCGCTTTTTATTCCGATTTTTGTGAGGCAGTATTACCAAAAACCAGCTATTCATGAATTTCTTTGGGGGGGGGGGATGGGGGGAGTGTTTATACCGTTCCGCGTTTGGTAAAATGGATAAAGCAGTTTTATTCTTAGGGTCAGTACGATTACAGCGGTACCTCATTTCGATTATTTTTTTTATGTTTTGGCGCTTTTATACGATATAATCTAATCTATAGAAAAAAAGAATTATTTTTTGCAATAAAAAGCGTCTTTTAGTGTGTGACAGCTGCCAGTCATAAAAATCTGCTAAAAAACCCGCTATAAAAGTAAATCAAACCCCCCCTCCTTCATCACCCCCTTAGTTAGGGAAAAATAAAAAAAAATAAAAAAAATGTATTTATTTCCATTTTCCCGTTAGGCTTAGGGCTAGGGCTAGGGTTAGGGTTTGGATTACATTTACGGTTGGGATTAGGGTTAGGGGTGTGTCAGGGTTAGGGGTTTGGTTAGGGGTGTGGTTGGGATTAGGGGTGTGTTTGGGTTAGGGTTCCAGTTAGAATTGGGGGTTTTCATTGTTTAGGCACATCTGGAGCTCTCCAAACGCGACATGGCGTCTGATCTCAATTCCAGCCAATTCTGCGTTAAAAAAGTTAGAGAAAAAAAAAATTTCGTTTCTTGGCGCTTCCGGAAGACAAGGATAGTTTGAAGGTTGAGATAATTTTCTAAGTACCAAATTTATTAGGACACTTTAATAAGAACAAAACAACGCGTTTCAGCCCACAACGGCCTTCATCAGGTGGTATATGTGCTTTTAAAAATGTTTTAAAAGAAAGTTGTCTTTATAGACTGGTGAATCCTAACACATAGCAGGGGTGTGCCTGAATTAATTAGGATTAACACTCCACCCCAAGTGAGTCAGTGCGTTGAAAAAGTAAAACACTGCTCCTTCCCTTCCGAGCTCTCCCGTGCGCCCAAATAGGGGTTTACCACAACATATGGGGTATCAGCGTTCTCAGGACAAATTGGACAATATGGACAATAACTTCGGGAGTCCAATTTCTATGACCGCGAGGCTGGGAAAATATTCAGAAAAGTTCCCATGCTCGAGTTGATATGAGGACATCCAGCAGAGGGCGCATCACCGCGAAGGAAGGTAACTACAGGTCATTAACCTACTTTCCATTCATTCGCTGGGGTTTTACAGGAAGGAGCACAGCTGCATTATAGCAGAGCTCCTGCCTGTAAAATAATTTAACCCCTTCAGATGGATTTACATCGTGGGACATATCGACGGAAGGTATGAGATATTGTTGGTTTATTAATTTTTATTTGTTACAGGTCGAGGGTCTTCAGGTGGATTGAGAGTGGAATAAAATATTACAACAACCTGTGTGTTTATTTCATTAAAATACTTTGCAATATTGTGTGTGTTTTTTTTAACCATTTCATGCTATTGGATTAATAATGGATAGGTGTCATAATTGACGCCTCTCCATTATTAATCTGGCTTAATGTCCCCTTACAATAGCAAGGTGACATTAACCCTTCATTTCTCCATATCCCACCGCTACACGGGAATGGGAAGAGAGTGGCCAAGTGCCAGAATAGGCGCATCTTCCTGATGTGGTGGCTGGGGGCAGATGTTTTTAGCCAAGGGGGGCCAATAACATGGACCCTCTCCAGGCTATTAATATCTGCCCTCAGTCACTGGCTTTACTACTCTGGCGGAGAAAATTGCGCGGGAGCCCACGCCAATTTGTTCCGCCATTTAACCCTTTAATTTAATAGCTAGAGAGCCCAAATTTTGCACATACACTCTACTAACATTAGTAGTGTGGAATATGCAAAAAAAATGGGGATATGAGATGGTTTACTGTATGTAAACCATGTCTCATATCATGTCGGGTTTAGGAAGGAGATGGCAATCTATTCTTTGTGTACACATTTATTCTACCTATTCTATTGTAAGCGGTCAGTGTGATTTTACTGTACACCGCACTGAATTGCCGGCTTTTCTCTCTAACACCGCTGCATATTTCTCGCAAGTCACACTGCTGGTCCGTGTGTAATCCGTATTTTTCTCGCCCCCATAGACTTTCATTGGCGTATTTTTTGCGCAGTACGGTGACAAACGCAGCATGCTGCGATTTTGTACAGCCGTAGAAAGCCGTATAATACGGATGCGTAATATACGGCTGATAGGACCTGACCCATTGAGAATCATTGGGCCGTGTGTAATGCATGTTTTACGGACGTATTTTATGCTCTCATACGTCCGTATAACTCGCTAGTGTGACGCCGGCCTAAGTATGCATTCCAAATGGCGCTCCTTCCCTTCCGAGCTCTGCCATGCGCCCAAACGGTGGTTCCCCCCCACATATGGGGTATCAGCGTACTCAGGACAAATTGCACAACAACGTTTGGGGTGCAATTTCTCCTGTTACCCTTGGGAAAATACAAAACTGGGGGCTAAAATATAATTTTTGTGGAAAAAAAAGAATTTTTATTTTCACGGCTCTGCGTCATAAACTGTAGTGAAACATTTGGGGGTTCAAAGCTCTCACAACACATCTAGATAAGATCCGTAGGGGGTCTACTTTCCAAAATGGTGTCACTTGTGGGGGTTTTTAATGTTTAGGCACATCAGGGGCTCTCCAAATGCAGCATGGCGTCCCATCTTAATTCCAGCCAATTTTGTATTGAAAAGTCAAACGGCACTCCTTCCCTTCAGAGCTCTGCCATGCTCCCAAATAGTGGTTTACACCCACATGTGGGGTATCAGCGTACTCAGGACAAATTGCACAGCAACTTTTGGGGTAAAATTTCTTCTGGTACCCTTGGGAAAATAATAAATTGGGGGCGAAAAGTTCATTTTTGTGATAAAATACTATATTTTATTTTTACGGCTCTATATTATAAACTTCTGTGAAACACTTGGTGGGTTAAAGTGCTCACCACACATCTAGATAAGTTTCTTAGGGGGTCTACTTTCCAAAGTGGTGTCACTTGTGGGGGGTTTCAATGTTTAGGCACATCAGGGGCTCCCCAACGCAACATGGCGTCCCATCTCAATTCCAGCCAATTTTTCATTGAAATGTCAAACGGCGCTCCTTGCCTTCCGAGCTATGCCATGCGCCCAAACAGTGGTTTACCCCCACATATGGGGTATCTGGGTACTCAGGACAAATTGTACAACAACTTTTGGGGTCCATTTTCTCCTGTTGCCCTTGGTAAAATAAAACAAATTGAAGCTGAAGTAAATTTTTGGGGAAAAAAAATTAAATGTTCATTTTTTTTAAAAACATTACAAAAATTCCTGTGAAGCACCAGAAGGGTTAATAAACTTCTTGAATGTTGTTTTGAGCACCTTGAGGGGTGCAGTTTTTAGAATGGTGTCACACTTGGTTATTTTCTATCATATAGACCCCTCAAAATGACTTCAAATGTGATGTGGTCCCTAAGAAAAAAATGATGATGTAAAAATGAGAAATTGCTGGTCAACTTTTAGCCCTTATAACTCCCTAACAAAAAAAAAATTTGGTTCCAAAATTGTGCTGATGTAAAGTAGACATGTGAAAAATGTTACTTATTACCGTATATACTCGAGTATAAGCCGAGATTTTCAGCCCAAATTTTTGGGCTGAAAGTGCCCCTCTCGGCTTATACTTGAGTCACGGTAGCGGTGGGGTCGGCGGGGGGAGGGCGCTGGGGTATACTTACCTAGTCCCAGCGATCCTCGCGCTCCCTCTGCCGTCCCACGGTCTTCTGTGCTGCAGCTTCTTCCCCTCTTCAGCGGTCACGTGGGACCGCTCATTAGAGAAATGAATAGGCGGCTCCACCTCCCATAGGGGTGGAGCCGCCTATTCATTTCTCTAATCAGCGGTAACGGTGACCGCTGATAGAGAAAGAAGCTGCGGCACCGAAGACAACTGTGACAGGCGGGGAGCGCCAGGATCGCTGGGACTAGGTAAGTATGTAATATTCACCTGTCCACGTTCCAGCCGCCGGGCTCCGCTCCATCTTCCCGGCGTCTGCGCTCTGACTGTGCAGGTCAGAGGGCGCGATGACGCATATAGTGTTCGCGGCGCCCTCTGCCTGATCAGTCAGTGCAGAGACGCCGGGACCGGACGCTGGGAGCTGCAAGCAAGAGAGGTGAGTATGGCTTTTTTTTTTTTTAATTGCAGCAGCAGCGGCCATGGCACAGATTTAATTGGAGCATCTATGGGGAAATATGAACGCTGCAGAGCACTATATGGCACAGATATGGGGAGATATGAACGCTGCAGAGCACTATATGGGGCACAGCTATGGGGAGATATGAACGCTGCAGAGCACTGTATGGAGCACAGCTATGGGGAGATATGAACGCTGCAGAGCACTATATGGGGCACAGCTATAGGGAGATATGAACGCTGCAGAGCACTGTATGGGGCACAGCTATGGACAGATATGAACGCTGCAGAGCACTGTATGGGGCACAGCTATGGGGAGATATGAACGCTGCAGAGCACTGTATGGGGCACAGCTATGGGGAGATATGAACGCTGCAGAGCACTATATGGCACAGCCAAGGGGGAATATGAACAGTGCAGAGCACTATATGGGGCACAGCTATGGGGAGATATGAACGGCGCAGAGCACTATATGGCACAGCTATGGGGAAATAATTATCTATTTTTATTTTTGAAATTCACCGGTAGCTGCTGCATTTCCACCCTAGGCTTATACGCGAGTCAATAGGTTTTCCCAGTTTTTTGTGGCAAAATTAGGGGGGTCGGCTTATACTCGAGTATATACGGTAAGTATTTTGTGTGACATATCTCTGTGATTTAAGGGCATAAAAATTCAAAGTTGGAAAATTGTTTTCAAAATTTTCACCAAAAATCCGTTTTTTTTTTCACAAATAAACGCAGGTAATATCAAAGATATTTTACCATTATCATGAAATACAATATGTCTTGAGAAAATAATGTCAGAATCACTGGGATCCATTGATGCGTTCCAGAGTTATAACCTCATAAAGGGACAGTGGTCAGAATTGTAAAAATTGGCCCAGTCACCCTTGGGGCTTAAGGGGTGAAATAACCCTAGACCGGTGAACACACCGGTGAAATAAATGATTGATGTAACTAGTTTGGGGAGTGGGCATGAAGTAAACGATTGTGAAAGGTTACATAGCATGATAATCTATTTAAACAACCTGAACTTATGAGAAACTAGATGGTGGCCCGATTCTAACGCATCGGGTATTCTAGAATATGTATTTATGTATGTATATAGCAGCCACATAGTATATAGCACAGGCCACATAGTATATAGTAGCCATGTAGTATATAGCAGACAAATACTACGTGGCCTGTGCTATATACTATGTGGCTGCTATATACATACATATTGTAGAATACCCGATGCGTTAATACAGGCCACGCGATATATAACAGTGGCCACACAGTATATAACACAGCCACGTACTATATAACACAGGCCACGCAGTATATAACACAGCCACGTAATATATAGCACAGCCCACGCAGTATATAGCAGCCACGTAGTATATAACACTGCCCACGCAGTATATAACAGTGGCCACGTAATATATAGCACAGCCCACACAGTATATAGCACAGCCCACGGAGTATATCACACAGCCCACATAGTATATAACACTATGTAGTATATAGAAGCCATGCGGTATCTAACACAGCCCACGTAGTATACAGCAGTGTGTGCACCATATCCCTGGTAAAAAATAATTAAAATAAAAAAGTTATATACTCACCCCTGGCATCCAGCAAAGCTCCGGCGATACGCGCGCGGCTACCGCCATTTTCCGTTCCCAGGATGCATTGCGAAATTACCCAGATGACTTAGCGGTCTCGTGAGACCGCTAAGTCTTCTGGGTAATATCGCAATGCATCGCCGGGAACGGAACGGAAGATGGCGGCCGGCGCGAGTGGCTTGGCGGACTACGGAGGGTGAGAATAGCAGGTTTTCTGTTTTTTTATTATTTTTAACATTACATTTTTTTACTATTGATGCCGCATAGGCAGCATCAATAATAAAAAGTTGTGGACCCACAGGGTTAATAGCAGCGGTGACGGAGTGCGTTACCCGCGGCATAACGCGGTCCGTTACCGCCGGTATTAACCCTGTGTGAGCGGTGACTGGAGGGGAGTATGCAGGCGCCGGGCACTGACCGCGGGGAGTAAGGAGCGGCCATTTTCTTCCGGACTGTGCCCGTCGCTGATTGGTCGTGGCTGTTTTGCCGCGACCAATCAGCGACTTGGATTTCCATGACAGACAGAGGCAACGACCAATGAATATCCGTGAAAGACAGACAGACTGAAGTGACCCTTAGACAATTATATAGTAGATTGGACAACAATAAAACAAAAATATTGCAAATAATTATTATACAATTTAAAAAGATCTACACAATGAAATCTGTAAAAATTAAAATATTCATGGATAAAAAAATGAATGGACAAAAATTCCAGAAAAATGAACAATTATGCCTACAATTGTTAATAGCTAATTCTATTGAACATTTTGGTAGCAAATATTAACTAGGAAAATTTTGAAAAAATACCTATAACAATAAACAGGCAAAATGTTCATAGGTTATTAAAGTTGCAAACTGGAGACGCAGCATGTGTGGTCTTAGCACTACAATACCAAATGCTCATTATTTGACATGTACCTGGCTTGTTTTTTTACAAGACCAATACAGAAATTATTTTATACCAGAGAAGAAAAGAAAAGCTACAGACAAATGTAAAATTTGGTAATTAACTTGAGAAGCTAAAAACAGAGAGGGCACAGAAAATAGTGGTATGTTAAACAACATAATGTTATAAATTCACTACAGGCAGAAATTTGTACAGAAGCCTCTGTCTAAACCATATTGATTGATGCACCTAACTCGATACAGATAGTCACTGAACGTCAAAGAGAAAGAGAGGACAGAGCCAAAAGCCAGGCTCCGAAGCACAGCCTTGAGAATGCCGTATAGAGGAGAACACTATGCAAAAGGTTTTTACTTTAATGAGTGTATAACTCATGTTGTTTAAATAATTATCATGCTATGTAATCTTTCACAATCGTTTACTTTTTGCCCACTCCCCAAACTACTTTCATCAATCATTTATTTTATCGGTGTGTTCACCAGTTTAGGGTTATTTAAGTGGGATACATGGGTCATTTGGAATGTCATGATTAAGGGAGCTTAGTCTCCAGAAACGCATTGAGATTCCCACCCATGTGTTGTGGCTGTGTGGCAGTGTTTGTTAGGCTCCATACAGTAGAATTAGTTCCATTATATTGCTCCATACAGTAGAATGGGCCCCATGATATTGCTTCATACAGTAGAATGGGCCCCATCATGATATTGCTCCATACAGTAGAATAGGCCCCATTATATTGCTTCATACAGTAGAATGGGCCCCATTATATTGCTCCATACAGTAGAATGGGCCCCATTACATTGCTTCATACAGTAGAATGGGCCCCATTATATTGCTCCATACAGTAGAATGGGCCCCGTTATATTGCTTAAATACCGGTCTCTCCCGTTTCCCACAGGTCTGATCTCAGCATCTTCTGACTCTCTGCACTGCTCGGCAGATGCACACTGTTGTGACTTCATTGTGCCCTCAGATGTCAGTCAGAACACGCTGAAGACACTGTAGCTGTGGGGAACGAGGGGTTGGCTCCCTAACTCACAGGCGCCATAGCGTGTCGGTATCCCTGACAATGACTGGGCTACCCTATTCGCCCAGGGCCCCAGCACTTTTCCAGGTGCTCCGGGTGTTGACGCCGGCACTGGTTGTCATGTTGGGTTAGTTCAGCATGCTTGCACCCCTCCTTCTCTTTTAAAGGGCCCGTGCCCCTAAAAATGTTTTGATTTTGTTTCAGGAAAGATAGATATCTTGGTATCGTGTTAGCCAGTAGATAGAAAAATATTTAGAATTGAGAGTCCTCAGTGGTTGATACCTTTTTAATGGCTAACTGAAAAGATGATAACAAATTGCAAGCTTTCGAGACTACTCAGGTCTCTTCATCAGGCATAGACTAAAATAAATTCTGAAGAATCACATATTTATGCACAACACATCACAGAAAAAGACATGGATAAGACAGGTGACATTAAGCAGATTTACCATGAGTGCTAAACAGTTATGTCCATAAATATTGGACCAGTTCTTAGATAGGAATGTTTTATTGTCCTCTGATTGGGGTCTGGTTCTGTTGTGATGACCCCACATGGTCTGAGGGGCAAATTTCTTAGTTCCTTAGTTGTTGTAAAAAGACATAAATCCATGCGACACATTCATTCCTGCACTAAGACTGTCAAAAAGTCATCATCAGTTTATGTTCCCCTATTCTTCTGGCTCTTTGAGATTTGAAGTTACCTTTTAAAACAAGTAATTTCATGTCCATAATGTTATGATTGGGGAGACAAAAATGTATTGCCACAGGTAGATCCATTCTTTTTTCTCCTATTGTGTTTGAATTCTCACCGCCACACAATAAGAGAAAAAAGAAGAATATGGGAATATAAACTGATGATGACCTTTGACAGTCTTAGTGCAAGAATGAATGTGTCGCATGTATTTGTCTTTTTACATCAACTAAGGAACTACGGAATTTGCCCCTCAGACCATGTGGGGTCATCACAACAGAACCAGACCCCAATCAGAGGGCAATAAAACATTCCTTATCTAAGAACTGGTCCAATATTTATGGACATAACTGTTTAGCACTCATGGTAATTCTGCTTCATGTCACCTATCTTTATCCATTTTTTTTATGTGATGTGTTGTGCATAAATATTGCAGGTGTCTATGCAAAGTCCTTCTGGTAGGGCGACAATGAGCAGTTAGTACTAAATTCCAAACTGTAAGTGCAAGGCTAGGATCCCATTGCGTTAATGGGACCGCGCTAACGGACAGCGTTGCACGGCGAAATTAACGCCGTGCAACGCGTCCGTTAGCGCGCCCATTAACAGCAATGGGGACGTGCATCACTAGCGCGTGCCATTTTCGGCACGTGCTAGCGATGTGCCGGTGTTTTGTGGCGCGCCGCGGACGCTGCTTGCAGCGTCCGAGGAGCGCCCGCGGTCCGACCCCTTTACAACACATTGCGTTAGCGCAATCCGCTAGCGCTAGGCGCTAAACGGATTGCACTAATGCAAATTGCATTAGTGCAATCTGTTTAGCGCCTAGCGCTAGCGGATTGCGCTAACGCAATGTGTTGTAAAGGGGTCGGACCGCGGGCGCGCAATGTGTTCAATGTCAGATTGAACCTAGCCTGAGATGGAGTGTGGGAGCAACAAGAAAGAAATTTAACGCCTGGTGTGTGACATGAGGGAGTGCTCCAGCTACTTTCGGCAAAACCTTAAATCAGTGTGGTAGCCTCTGTGGACCACATAGAATACAACACATTTCATAAAGCATCGATTTCCTTCCGCAGGGATGAAATGTACAGTAATATAGATATTACATTACCTTTAAAAGGGAACCCATCATCAAAAAGTGACCTATTGTTTAAATCAGACTTGTTTAAATATACCGGATATTTTTTTTTCATCTTTGAGGTTTAATTTTAATTTTCCATATTGCCATGTATATTACATTTCTGAAATCTTGCCACTTTCACACTAGAATCGAAGCCTACTACTAGATTCATACTTGCTGTTCTCTACAGATAACTTTTCAGCAGTCTCATTATTATGATAGACAGTTTTACAATGACAGGTAACACTTCTGTACACAGCAGATAGCACAGGATTCACCTATCACAATAGGTGCTTGGTAACCTCTTGCCTCCTTCTCTTCACAATGCTCTTTTTCCAAGGAGCGTATGTCCAGAGAGCCCTCCTTTGTAAAGCAATAGGGTCAGAGCCAGTGAATTGCTGCCCATGTCCTTATACATCGGCCAGGTCTGTTCAGCAAAGCCAGTGTAAATTCAGGTGTCGTTCAGCTTTAAATTTAAGCAGGCATTGCTAATAAAAATATAAGGCCTCCTTCACATGTACGTGTCTCTGGTACTTGTGGCATCCGTTTTTTTCACGGATACCACACGCGTACACACTATAACCTATGGTGCTCTGTACTTGTCTGTTTTTTACCAGCAGCACAGATGAGTAGAGTTAATACAAGTCTGTGGGTCCGTGTAAAGCATGTACAACATATGGAGGGCATCTGTGTGCCCTCAGTGTGCTGTTTAGCACTGCAAAGTACAGGAGAAGTTTTAGCATTGATTTTTCTTAAGCCATACCGGAATAAAAGCATGGCACTCTGATCCAACACGCCGAGGGCACTCCCTGATCCAACACGCCGAGGGCGCGCCCTGATCCAACACGCCGAGGGCGCGCCCTGATCCAACACGCCGGCGGCGCACCCTGATCCAACACGCCGAGGGCGCGCCCTGATCCAACACGCCGGCGGTGCGCCCTGATCCAACACGCCAGGGGCGCACCCTGATCCAACACGCCGGCGGCGCACCCTGATCCAACACGCCGGCGGTGCGCCCTGATCCAACACGCCAGGGGCGCACCCTGATCCAACACGCCGGCGGCGCACCCTGATCCAACACGCCGAGGGCGCGCCCTGATCCAACACGCCGAGGGCGCGCCCTGATCCAACACGCCGGCGGTGCGCCCTGATCCAACACGCTGAGGGCGCGCCCTGATCCAACACGCCAGCGGCGCGCCCTGATCCAACACGCCGATGGCACCTGTACCCTTTTTTTGTGATACTGGTACTATACGGATGTGTGCAGGAGACCTAAGATGGCTTTGTATACTGATAATACTAAATGCGGCACTTGTACATCTTCAATACTTCTTTTATTAAACTAACCAAAGAGAAAAACATCCCTAAAAAATTATTTTATTAATGATATCTACACACCAATATATGTTTAAAAACACCCAATTAGAGATACTGATTAGGGAATCAAGGTAGCGGTCTTATGAGGGGTGGAGGATGAAAAAATAGGTGTAAAAATATACCTATAACTCCCCCTAGCAGGCCCTTGAATCTGATGGCCTACCTAACAGCGGAAGGTTTTCACTCCAATATTGCGATGTGGCACCCCCACTCAACGACGGCTGTCCCTTCAATCCCTAGCAATGCCTATTCTATACAAAGGACACACAAAACAGAATAACAGAAGTACATTTGGGTCCAGATGAATCCTGTGCATCTGTGTCAGGTTACGTACAAGAAAATGCTGTCCTAAGCCAGTGTAGGGTAACCACTCTAAATAACAATTTGCCAGAAAGCAACTAATCCCTAACTAAAGACTTAAAATATAACTTTTATTGACATTACTAGTAAGGGAATTAAAGTGTTAAAACTCACACTAGTCAGCTCAGTATAATACGGACACTAGTATATTATCCATTAGTATCGTGGGTCCAATGGATAATATACTGTATCTGTGTCAGGTTAAGCACATCTAGCCTCTAAACATATAGGTCTCTATTGATAATTACAGACCGCCTAGGTCTCCACTAGTGTGGCCTAGGTGAAGGAAAGATCTTGGCTTGTTTACATGACAGCCTCTCATATAGACTATATAACAATCTAATACTACTAATATGGAAATCAATATAAGAAGAAACACTATTGCATATAGATCAAAATTCCAATGTAGCGAAAAGTCTATATTCTCAACCTATTCAGGCAATGCTTGTAGGGAGATAAAAAAGCACAGACAAGGGGAATAATACTCCATCAGATAAAGTGCAGATGTGCTCAATACAGCACATAGCTCAAAAGTTAAAGGAAGGCTTACCTGTATGTTCAAGAAGAATCCCTTATTCCAGCTATAGAGGTAAACTCATCCCTAGTCCCATCCATATTTACTTGGGGGATCTTCAGGGGACTTGCATGGTAAAGATACCCATCCCCAGCGCTCACACCTATTTAGGTATCAGTGTGCCCACCCCAAGATGATTCTGTGCTCATGCTTCTTTTATTAACCCATATGTAATCTACAATCCACCTACAAATTGCAGCTATTTGCTGCTTTTTAGTGTTTTTACTGCCAAGAGTGAAGGTTTTGGCTGCAGAAATAAACCTGCAACATGCCTAACATGCCTTTAGGCCACGTTCACACTAGCAGTATTTGGTCAGTATTTTACATCAGTATTTGTAAGCCAAAACCAGGAGTGGGTGATAAATGCAGAAGTGGTGCATATGTTTCTATTGTACTTTTCCTCTGATTGTTCCACTCCTGGGTTTGGCTTATAAATACTGATGTAAAATACTGACCAAATACTGATGGTGCACACGTTCAGGTTTTTTTGCATTTTTTTTCACAATAAAAACTCATTAAAAACGCATGCATTATGCATCCTATCATTTAGAATGTGGTAATTGCGACCAGGAACACCGTTTTAAGTGTTAGGATTTTAAGGGGTAGAGAAGACAAGGGCTCAAAGGGTGGAGGAGTTAAACTATTGAGTACTAAATTTATGTCCCGGGGGGGACCCGACTAGGGAGACTAGGACGTAGTCTACTTGCTGAAGTTATGAATCTTTTGATCCAGCGATGGCCAGCTAGATCCTGGTCAAAAAAAGGAACTAAGGGCCGATACCTGAACTTTTAGGGTAT
Organism: Ranitomeya imitator; assembly: GCF_032444005.1. Taxonomy (NCBI): domain Eukaryota; kingdom Metazoa; phylum Chordata; class Amphibia; order Anura; family Dendrobatidae; genus Ranitomeya; species Ranitomeya imitator. The sequence goes on along the minus strand of NC_091289.1, from coordinate 97,236,950 downwards.
GTGCACACGTTCAGGTTTTTTCGTGTTTTTTCCGCATTTTTTCGTGATAAAAACGCTATAAAAACTCAGTAAAAACGCATACACTATGCATCCTATCATTTAGAATACATTCTGCAATTTTTGTGCACTTGATGCATTTTTTTCTGCGAAAAAACGCATTGCGGTAAAAAAAAGCAGCATGTTCATTAATTTTGCACTTTTTTCACGTTTTTCCCACTATTCTATGCATTTGGAAAAAAAAAAACACATAAAAAACGCATGCGGATTTCTGGCAGAAATGTCCGGTTTTTGTCAGGAAAATTTCTGCCAGAAATCCTGACATGTGCACATACCTTAAGGCTGGGGAGAGCAAGGTTTTTATACTGTTGAATGATTACATTGCACACATTTCTCCTGTATAACTTACAATGACACAAACTTATTAACCCTTTTCTGACATGTGCCGTGATATGTAGGATTTTCCTGTTAGTACCTTTCAGGGCACATAACAGCTGATAAAAACTGACGTGCCTGCAACAGCAGCGGGTGGAATCGCTATCCGCCTGCGGCTGTTAACTAATTAAATACTGCTGTCAATATCTGTCAGCGACATTTACACTTGCGTTTACAAGAAGCGCATCAGTAATTCCAGCCATCGGTGATGGGTCTCAGAAAATGGCTTCATTTTTTATTTATTTTTATTTTAACAAATTTTGTTTTGTTTTTTTCGCCACTGAAATAAAAAAAGAACCTAGACATATTTGGTGTCTGTGAACTTGTAATGACCTGGAGAATTATAATGGCAGGTCAGTTTTAGCATTTAGTGAACATGGTTAAAAAAAAACTATAGAATTGCACTTTTTTTTGCAGTTTCACCACAATTTTTATCTTTTTCCCATTTTCCAGTACACGAGATCTTAAAACCAATGGTGGTGTTCAAAAGTACAACTTATCTTGCAGATAACAAGCCCTCACACTGCCATATTGACCAAAAAATAAAAAAAGTTATGGCTCTGGGAAGAAGGGGGGCAAAAAAACAGAAAATAGCTCAGGTTTAAGGGATTGCACATTAATGATTTTGTTCCAATTATTGTTTTTAGCGGGTAATATGAATTAATAAGTAAGACATGGGGGGCAGATTTCTCAATGATGTGTGTAATTTAGGCATTTTTCCTACGTTTTCGATATTGCAGATTTTATGCACGTATTGGGTAAATTATTTTACTTGTTTTTTTTCTTTAGTTTGTTTTTTACATGCATTTTTATTGTTTCTGACTCTCCATTTTTTCTCTTTTTGATATGTCATCTTTTAAGTAAAGCTGCTTAGTTTTTCATACTCTCTATTTGACTTTGACAAAACTTTATTGATAGTTATGTGTGCATTAGGGTATGTGCACACGATGCGGAAAACGCTGCGGATCCGCAGCGTTTCCGCAGCTGCGGGTCCGCAGCAGTTTCCCATGAGTTTACATTACAATGTAAACCTATGGGAAACAAAAAGCGCTGTGCACATGTTGCGGAAAAAAACGCGCGGAAACACAGCTGTTTACATTCTGCAGTATGTCACTTTCTGTGGATTCCGCAGCGGTTTTACAGCGGCTCCTATACCGCAGTTGTAAAACCGCAGTGAAATCCGCAGAAAAACCGCGGTAAATCCGCGATAAATCTGCAGCAAAAACGCAGTGTTTTTCCCTGTAGATTTATCAAATCCACTGCGGAAAAATCCGCAGTGGACCATTATACATGTGCACATAGCCTTACATGTTTTTCTACTGCAGAACTGCACTAAACCCGGATGTGTCTTTCTGCATCTCATGTAAGCCTATGTTAATAACGTGCACATAACTCACCGCAGGTCACTTTACGCTGAGTGATGTAAAAGCAGAGTGGCCATGAGATTGCTATAAATCCCATCTACTTTGCTGGAACTGAGACACTGCATTTTTAATGCAACAAAAATATGTAAGTCACGAAAACCTCATGGTGGGCATGCAGCCTTGGACAGCAAAAACTGACGGATTTTTACACCTTCTCATCCATCATATTGGGTGGTTCATACTGTTTGATAACCTGGCACATCTTTATAGTGTAAGTTTACACCACCTATTAGTTGTCTTAATTACTGGCATAAATTTGCCACAAGATTTTAGTGCATTTTTGTTGCACATTAGTTCACACCACTCTACACTATTCAACAACCCTTTTTATAGAAGTCGCACCCACTTATCATAGAATGGTAGAGTTGGAAGGGACCTCCTGGGTCATCTGGTCCAATCCCCTGCTCAAAGCAGGATTCACTAAATCATCTCAGATAGATGTCTATCCAGCCTCTGTTTGAAGACTTCCATTAAAGGAGAACTCACCACCTCTCCTGGCAGCCTGTTGCACTCATTGATCACCCTAACTGTCAAAAAGTTTTTTCTAATATCTAATCTGTGTCTCCTTGTCCTCACTTGTCGGACAAGGCTCATAAGAAATAAGGTGCGAGTCCTAAAAGACAGGGTTTTTGTGAAATTTAGTCTATGATGCATGTCACTATATATTTGCTCGGTTTCAGATGGACGTAGATGACACAAGCAGCCGCTCTTTTTATGAAAAGGTATTGGACTTGGAGAAACAGATGCGGAAGAGAGTTGTGTGTGGAAGTTCAGAAAATCAATGAAGATCGACGACTATCAATTGCTTTAATAATGTGAACATTTTTCTGTGGTCTTTGGATCTCAGACTAAAAATTCATCTCCATTATGAACTAAAATTATTTATATTCTCTGTATTATGAAAATTAGTATGATTAAAAAAGTAATTGTTTTTCATGCATGTTTCTCTTTCTGCTTGCAAGCTAGCCCTGTAGTGATTAGAGAGAACAAATGCCAGGAGAAGCTCAGATTGTCCCGTACTTGAGGTTCAATTTGTTCTAATGATAAACTGCTAGGCTGCCGTTCCTTGGGCCTGGAGATGTTTTGTGAGCTATTCAGATACATGGACGTCTGTCCACTATAGGGATTCTGGGGAAAAATGGGAATTCCCATCTTCAATATCCTATCCCAATATGTAGTAGATGTAATAATAGGAATATTAGCAATCTCCCCCAATTACAAATGTTATATAGTTCTTCTGATTTGCCATGTCTCTTACCCCATGTGCAGGGCATTGCAGCAGCTCAGTTACGACCATTAATCTAGAAACGTGTGCAGCGCCCCAGAGTCCTGGTTCCTTGCAGTAATGTTATTCTTCCACCAGGGGGAGTGATGTTACGTCTGAAGGCAATAAAGGAGATCTTCTCATCAGGTAACACGATGCATGCAACATGTTCACACTCCAGACCACAAGGGGGAGCTCTAAGCCTGTTTAAGGTGAACTCCCCTATATAACATCCTGATCTGGAGGGAAAAGAGGTTCAGAGTGCAGTTCTTGTCAGGAAGACAGAGGGACAGGATGGAGTGCTGGAGCTTGAAGTGCTGCAGCTCCTGAAGGTAGACACTAAGCGAACATATTGCAGAGAGTGTACAGGAAAGCAGAGCACAGGAGAGGAATATCAGAGGGAGTTCAGCTAGGAGCAAGCTGCTTCCTTCTGAAGCGCAGACGCCGGTAGCCAGCGTACCAAGGGAGTAAGGATTCTATGCTTTACTTCAGAGACTGGCAGGACAGTTAATTCCACGTTGACTGCCCGACCATATACCCAGGGTGGCAACTTGTGGGGGCCGGGGCGTCTCTGGGGTCCCTGTAAAAAGCCTCAGGCCACCAGTCATACGGGATTGTCCTATCAGTCAGTGGGACAGAGAGAAGAGACTTAACATCTACAATAGTTGTGAGGACCTTACCGAGTTGCTCAGCAGGGAGGTACTACAATGCCCAGGCGCTAGAGGAAGGCTATTGAATTCCACCTGGATAAGGAAACTCTGGATTTGCCTTCAGACCGGCCAGACTCTGCCTACCCCGTGGTCCCTACCCTGGACTGTGGATGTTGAAGCCTTCAGTAAAGGTAAAGAGACTGCAACCTTGTGTCCTCGTTATTCACCGCGCCTTACATCATCCACCATCTACACTCTGGGAAGCCCTGGGGACACACTTCACCTGTGGGAAGGTATACCATCTAGCTGCCATAACATCACCCCAGCGGACCCCTAAGCAGCGTCGCTCACCCTGACCGAAAATCCTGAAAATCAGGTCATCTGCCCCTAAGAACTGTGCCAGAACTGTATTTGAACTGTGCTTTACTAAAGGACTGTGTGTTACCTGCCAAAATCCGCCATTGCCGCGCAGCGTGGAGCTCGAGGAGGGGGAGCGATACCTTCGTGGGCGGAGCCAGCCGAAAAGAGCGCGAAGCAGTAAGACTGGTGCCGTGCTGCTGCCTGGAAAGCCGGAAGTGGAGACGTCGTGCAGCAGAGCCACAAGAAGAGACGCTGCAAAGTGCCGATTCTGGAGAGGAGCCCCCGACTTCCATCAGGTTAGCAGAGGGGAAGAACGGCCATGTCCGACCCGGGAGGGGAAGTAGCGGCGGCCGCAGACCTAGCAATACCCCCAGGCCCCGCAATAGGCACAGCCGCAGGCCTCGTTCTGCCACCGGGTCCAGCAGAGCTTGCCGCTTCTATCAGCCAGCCGGACACCGCCACGGCTACTACGACCATCATGCCCTTCTCCATGCCGTACATACCTGGAGCAGCCTGGCTTCCGCGATACTCTGGAGAATCACATACATTAACTGACTTTAAAGAAGGAATCTGCAGCCTGCTTGAGTTTTATCCGCTGACAGCCTCAGAAGGTTCACATGGTAACGGGCCAACTATTTGGAGCGGCTCTGAGGGAGGTGAAGTCATGGCCCGCTGCGGATAAAGGGACCGTGCAGCAGGTCTTTGCAATGCTTAAAACCACCTTTGACACCCGCACACCTACAGAAATCAAATTGAAGTTTTATGGGTGCAAGCAAATGCCGCTGGATAGCCTACGGGACTATGCCCTTAATCTCCAGGAGGCACTGCGGGCAATCAAGCAGGTTGATCCTAACAGCGTGCAAGATGAAGATAAACTCTTAAAGGAGCGGTTCATTGAGGGGCTCCTGTGCAATAACCAAAGGGCCCAACTGCACCTCCTGGCCATGCAGAATCCTGACCTGGCCTTTGCACAATTTAAAGACAAGGCCATCCAAGTGCTACAGGAGCGACAGCCCAGCCGTGCAGTACTTCCTAGGCGTCAAGCCCTCACATACCACCAGGAGGTGAGAGAAAACACCGTGTGCACAGCTATACTGTGGTGCTTAGACTAGGTTCCCAGACCTTCAATATAAATATAAAGAAGTCTAGCACTCAACTTAAGCGGCGATAGATTTGATTTATTTGTAGCACTTGAAACGTTTCAGTCCATAAGGACTTTCATCAGTCACGTGCCGTTAGAAGCCCATAGGGCTGGGCTCAGAAAGAGCAGGGAGTCTCTGCTAGCGGTGGATACCGTGTCTGGAGTCAGTGCCCCTCACCCCGAACACCAGCGCTTTCAGCTTGTGGGTGCTACATCCTGATGTGCAGCCATTGCCCCACCATTACAGCACTCTAATTAAGCTCTATTTTACCTCCATTCTCTATAATGCAAGCTGTGGCGGCGCTTTTTGCACATTCTGTGCATCCCTGCTCTTTCTGAACCCAGCCCTATGGGCTTCTAACGACACGTGACTGATGAAAGTCCTTATGGACTGAAACGTTTCAAGTGCTACAAATAAATCAAATCTATCGCCGCTTAAGTTGAGTGCTAGACTTCTTTATATTTATACCACCAGGAGGTGGCATCAGATCCTCAAGTTTCTGCTGAGGCCGATGCCCAGATCCTGAAGGACGATTCCCCTGCAGGACTACGCCCCCAGATGCAGGAGCTGACGAAGAGCGTTGAACAGACGATGATTGCTATCATCAGGACAGACGACCCATCTGCCGCCGCTGCAATCAGGCAGGATACATTGCAAGGTACTGTCATTTAAACGAGCAACCCCTGGGGCAAAGGGCCAACCCCCAGGAGTAGGACGACCGGGCCCGCAAAACTGAAGAGCCAAGTACATTGGGGGACGACCAGTTCTCCCCATTGTGGTCGACGGTATCCCCATGAACGCTCTGTTGGACACCGAATCTCAGGTGACAACTATGCCTTACGTCCTTTATAAACGTTATTGGGCTGACACCGACATTATTCGTGGCCCTGATGACGATTTCACTATAGTAGCCAGTAACGGTCAGCCATTGCCACAAGTGGGGTACAAAGAGGTCACCATTAAAGTGGGGCTGGTAGAATTGAAGGCCCAAGGAATTGTGATTGTTGATATTGACCGATGTGAATGTAACCCCATGATGACCATTGGTACGAATGTCATAGAAAATTGTCTTGCAGAGGTTATAATAATAATAATAATAATCTTTATTTTTATATAGCGCTAACATATTCCGCAGCGCTTTACAGTTTGCACACATCATCATCACTGTCCCCGATTGGGCTCACAATCTAGAATTCCTATCAGTATGTCTTTGGAATGTGGGAGGAAACCGGAGTGCCCGGAGGAAACCCACGCAAACACGGAGAGAACATACAAACTCTTTGCAGATGTTGTCCTGGGTGGGATTAGAACCCAGGACCCCAGCGCTGCAAGGCTGTAGTGCTAACCACTGAGCCACCGTGCTGCCCATATTGTCTTATTGCGACAGGTGGCTGACACTGCTGGTTCCAGGGAGCAACGTGTCCTGGAGAAAGAAATCAAAGCTCTAGTGCAGAGACAGCAGGTAGAACTGTCTGGTGGAGAAATTGGCCGTGCCACAGTGAGTGATTCAATCCCCATTGCAATACCCCCCAGGAGTGAAATGTTAATATGGTGTCGGGCAGCAATAGGCCTCAGAGGTAACAACTATCAGGCCCTGGTAGTACCTGTGTATTCAGACAGCAGGCCCACAATCCTGACAGCCAGAGGGGTGGTTGAAGTCCGCAAGGGGGAGGGTCCCAGTGCGTGTCCTTAACTGTGGGGAGGAAGAGGTCCACCTAACCAAATATGCCACACTTGCCAAATTGTTCGCTGTTGATAATAATGTGATCCAGGCAACAGAACCCTTTGTCCCGTCCAGCCAGGTGGAGGACAATGGCTCTGCAGGACAGATGGAAGATTGGTGTCAGAAACTACATGTGGGCACTGACTCTACACCATCACACCAAAAACAAGGGGCTTACAGGGTGGTTCATGAGTATGAGCGTGTATTCAGCAAACACTGTTGTGAATTCCGCTCTTAGGCTCCCTCCGGTGGTTGTAAGTGGCACTTTTGTGAGTTCTGCTCTTGGGCTCCCTCCGGTGGTTTTAAGTGGTATGGCTGCTCCTTGGATTTAGCAGTCTGCAGCTGCTTCCACTGATTGTCTTTCTGCTCGCCTATTTTTGCCTGGCTCTTCCCTTCAGCCAGTGCCACTTGTCAATGGTTCCTGGTTGGATTCACATCTCTCTTGGATTTCCCTGTTATCCTGACCAGTTCAGCAAAGTTAAGTCCTTGCTTGCTCTTTTCTGTCCACAGGTTGTGGACTTATCCGTTCTGTGCTTTTTATGTTTTGTCCAGCTTGTCAGTATGGATTAATTCAGTGAAGCTGGAAGCTCTGGGAAGCAGATTTACCCTCCACACCTTTAGTCAGGTGTGGAGATTTTTGTAAACTCTGTGTGGATTTTTTGTAGTTTTTATACTGACCGCACAGTATTCCATCCTGTCCTATCTATCTAGCTAGACTGGCCTCCTGTGCTACATCCTGGTTTCATTCTGTGCATGTCTTTTCCCTCTCCACTCACAGTCATTACTTGTGGGGGGCTATCTATCCTTTGGGGATTTTCTCTGAGGCAAGATAGTTTTCCTGTTTCTATCTTTAGGGGTAGTTAGTTCTCAGGCTGTGACGAGGTGCTTAGGGAGTGTCAGGAGCATCCCACGGCTACTTCTAGTGTTGTGTTGAGCTTAGGGACTGCGGTCAGTACAGGTACCACTTCCTTCAGAGCTCGTCCCATGTTGCTCCTAAACCACCAGTTCATAACAGTACAAGTGGCCAAAAATGAATTAAATGCATCTCAAAAGAAGGAAAAAAAAATTCTGAGCCATTTTTTTTTCTGTGCTCTGTTTTGTCTTTTTTTTCCTCTTGATCTCTGGGTGGTTCAGGATTTATGCTCTGGCATGGATGTTCAGGGTTTGTTTTCTCGTGTGGATCAACTTGCTGCAAGAGTACAGAGTATCCAAGATTATGTTGTCCAGACTCCGGCTTTGGAGCCTAGAATTCCTACTCCTGATTTGTTTTTTGGGGACAGATCCAAGTTTTTGAACTTTAAAAATAACTGCAAATTGTTTTTTGCTTTGAAACCCCGTTCTTCTGGTGATCCCATTCAGCAAGTTAAAATCATCATATCCTTGCTGCGTGGTGACCCTCAGGACTGGGCATTCTCCCTTGAATCAGGGGATCCGGCATTGCTGAATGTAGACGCATTTTTTCAAGCGCTCGGATTATTGTATGACGAACCTAATTCTGTGGATCATGCAGAAAAAACCCTGTTGGCCCTGTGTCAAGGTCAGGAAGCGGCAGAATTATACTGCCAGAAATTTAGGAAATGGTCTGTGCTCACTAAATGGAATGAGGATGCTCTGGCTGCTATTTTCAGAAAAGGTCTTTCTGAAGCCCTTAAAGATGTTTATGGTGGGCTTCCCTACGCCAACTGGTGTGAGCGAATCTATGTCTCTAGCCATTCAGATTGATCGGCGTCTGCGCGAGCGCAAAGCTGTGCACCATATGGCAGTGTCCTCTGAGCAGAGTCCTGAGCCTATGCAATGTGATAGGATTTTGACTAGAACAGAACGGCAGGAATTCAGACGTCCGAATAGGCTGTGTTTTTACTGTGGTGATTCTGCTCGTTATTTCTGATTGCCCTAAGCGTACTAGGAGGGTCGCTAGGTCTGTTACCATCAGTACTGTACAACCTAAATTTCTTTTATCTGTGACCCTGATTTGCTCATTGTCGTCCTTTTCTGTCATGGCATTTGTGGATTCAGGCTCTGCCCTGAACTTAATGGACTTCGAATTCGCCAGGCGCTGTGGTTTTTCCTTGCAGCCTTTGCAGAGCCCTACACCTTTGAGGGGCATTGATGCTACACCATTGGCCAAGGATAAACCTCAGTACTGGACGCAGATGACCATGTACATGGCTCCAGCACATCAGGAAAATTGCCATTTTCTGGTGTTGCATAACCTGCATGATGTTGTTGTACAGGGTTCTCCATGGTTACAGGAACATAATCCGGTGCTGGATTGGAAAACTATGTCTGTGACTAGTTGGGGTTGTCAAGGGGTACATAGTGACGTTCCTTTCATGTCAATTTCCTCTTCCCCCTCTTCTGAGGTCCCTGAGTTTTTGTCGGATTTCCAGGATGTATTTGATGAACCCAAGTCCAGTTCCCTTCCTCCACATAGGGACTGTGATTGTGCTATTAACTTGACCTCTCGTGTCTCCCCTTTTCCCCATAGTTTGTAAGCTTGCGAGCAGGGCCCTCATTCCTCCTGGTATCTGTTTTGAACTGTATTTCTGTTATGCTGTAATGTCTATTGTCTGTACAAGTCCCCTATATAATTTGTAAAGTGCTGCGGAATATGTTGGCGCTATATAAATAAAAATTATTATTATTATTCCAGGTTGTAAGTTCCCTAAGGGCCGACTTTTCAATCTGTCTGTGCCAGAGCATGCCGCCATGCGGAGTTATGTTAAGGAATCTTTGGAGAAGGGGCATATTTGGCCGTCTTCGTCACCATTGGGAGCGGGTTTCTTTTTTGTTGCTAAGAAGGATGGCTCCTTGAGACCCTGTATGGATTATCGTCTTCTTAATAAGATCACGGTCAAATTCCAATACCCCTTGCCTTTTCTTTCTGATTTGTTTGCTCAGATTAAGGGGGCTAGTTGGTTTACTAAGATTGACCTCCGAGGGGCATATAATCTTGTTTGTATTAAACAGGGTGACGAATGGAAAACTGCATTTAATACGCCCGAAGGCCATTTTGAATACCTCGTGATGCCATTCGGGCTCTCTAATGCTCCATCTGTGTTCCAATCTTTCATGCATGATATTTTCCGCAATTATCTTGATAAATTCATGGTTGTATATTTGGATGATATTTAGATTTTTTCCGATGATTGGGAGTCTCATGTGAAGCAGGTCAGGATGGTATTCCAGATCCTTCGTGATAATGCTTTATTTGTGAAGGGGTCTAAGTGCCTATTCGGAGTTCAGAAGGTCTCTTTTTTGGATTTTATTTTTTCTCCCTCGTCTATGGAAATGGATCCTGTTAAGGTCCAAGCTATTCATGACTGGATTCAACCCACATCTGTGAAGAGCCTTCAAAAATTTTTGGGCTTTGCTAATTTCTATCGCTGTTTCTTTGCCAACTTTTCCATTGTGGTTAAGCCCCTTACTGATTTGACGAAGAAAGGCGCTGATGTGACGAATTGGTCCTCTGCGGCTGTTGAGGCCTTTCGGGAGCTTAAACGCCGATTTACTTCTGCCCCTGTGTTGCGTCAGCCGGATGTTTCTCTTCCTTTTCAGGTTGAGGTTGACGCTTCTGAGATTGGGGCAGGGGCTGTTTTGTCTCAGAGGGATTCTGATGGTTCTTTGATGAAACCGTGTGCTTTTTTTCCAGAAAGTTTTCGCCTGCGGAACGCAATTATGTCGACAATCGGGAGTTGTTGGCTATGAAGTGGGCGTTTGAGGAGTGGCGACATTGGCTTGAGGGAGCTAAGCACCGCGTTGTGGTCTTGACTGATCATAAGAATCTGATTTACCTCGAGTCGGCCAAGCGGCTGAATCCTAGACAGGCTCGATGGTCCCTGTTTTTCTCCCGTTTTGATTTTGTGGTCTTGTATCTTCCGGGATCTAAGAATGTTAAGGCTGATGCACTCTCTAGGAGTTTTTTACCTGATTCTCCTGGAGTCCTTGAGCCGGTTGGCATTCTTAAGGAAGGGGTGATTCTTTCTGCCATCTTCCCTGATTTGCGGCGGGTGCTTCGGGAATTTCAGGCTGATAGGCCTGACCGCTGTCCAGTGGGGAAGCTGTTTGTTCCTGATAGATGGACAAGTAAGGTAATTTCTGAGGTTCATTGTTCAGTATTGGCTGGTCATCCTGGGATTTTTGGTACCAGAGATTTGGTTGCTAGGTCCTTTTGGTGGCCTTCCTTGTCGCGCGATGTGCGTGCTTTTGTGCAGTCCTGTGGGACTTGCGCCCAGGCCAAGCCTTGCTGTTCCCGCGCTAGTGGGTTGCTTTTGCCTTTGCCGGTCCCTGAGAGGCCCTGGACGCATATTTCCATGGATTTTATTTCGGATCTTCCTGTTTCCCAGAAGATGTCTGTTATCTGGGTTGTTTGTGACCGGTTCTCTAAAATGGTCCATCTGGTACCTTTGCCTAAGTTGCCTTCCTCCTCAGATTTGGTTCCATTGTTTTTTCAGCATGTGGTTCGTTTGCATGGCATTCCGGAGAATATTGTGTCTGACAGAGGTTCTCAGTTTGTCTCTAGGTTTTGGTGGGCCTTTTGTGCTAGGATGGGCATTGATTTGTCTTTTTCTTCGGCGTTTCATCCTCAGACTAATGGCCAAACTGAGCGAACTAATCAGACCTTGGAAACCTATTTGAGATGCTTTGTGTCTGCTGATCAGGATGATTGGGTGGCTTTCTTGCCGTTGGCCGAGTTTGCCCTTAATAATCGGGCTAGTTCGGCTACTTTGGTTTCTCCTTTCTTTTGTAATTTTGGTTTTCATCCTCGTTTTTCTTCGGGGCAGGTTGAGCCTTCTGATTGTCCTGGTGTGGATTCTGTGGTGGACAGGCTGCAGCAGATTTGGACTCATGTGGTGGACAATTTGACGTTGTCTCAGGAAAGGGCTCAACGTTTTGCTAACCGCCGTCGGTGTGTTGGTCCCCAGCTTCGTGTGGGGGATTTGGTTTGGTTGTCTTCTCGTCATGTTCCTATGAAGGTTTCTTCCCCTAAGTTTAAGCCTCGGTTTATTGGTCGTTATAAGATTTCTGAAATTATCAATCCGGTGTCTTTTCGTTTGGCTCTTCCAGCCTCTTTTGCCATTCATAATGTTTTCCATAGATCTTTGTTGCGGAGATATGTGGTGCCCGTTGTTCCCTTGGTTGATCCTCCTGCCCCGGTGTTGGTTGAGGAAGAGTTGGAATATGAGGTTGAGAAAATTTTGGATTCTCGTTTTTCGAGGCGGAGGCTTCAGTATCTTGTCAAGTGGAAGGGTTATGGCCAGGAGGATAATTCTTGGGTTGTTGCCTCCGATGTCCATGTCGCCGATTTGGTTCGTGCTTTTCACTTGGCTCGTCCTGATCGGCCTGGGGGCTCTGGTGAGGATTCGGTGACCCCTCCTCAAGGGGGGGGGTACTGTTGTGAGTTCTGCTCTTGGGCTCCCTCCGGTGGTTTTAAGTGGTATGGCTGCTCCTTGGATTTAGCAGTCTGCAGCTGCTTCCACTGATTGTCTTTCTGCTCGGCTATTTTTGCCTGGCTCTTCCCTTCAGCCAGTGCCACTTGTCAATGGTTCCTGTTTGGATTCACATCTCTCTTGGATTTCCCTGTTATCCTGACCAGTTAAGCAAAGTTAAGTCCTTGCTTGCTCTTTTCTGTCCACAGGTTGTGGACTTATCCGTTCTGTGCTTTCTATGTTTTGTCCAGCTTGTCAGTATGGATTAATTCAGTGAAGCTGGAAGCTCTGGAAAGCAGATTTACCCTCCACACCTTTAGTCAGGTGTGGAGATTTTTGTAAACTCTGTGTGGATTTTTTGTATTTTTTATACTGACCACACAGTATTCCATCCTGTCCTATCTATCTAGCTAGACTGGCCTCCTGTGCTACATCCTGGTTTCATTCTGTGCATGTCTTTTCCCTCTCCACTCAGTCATTACTTGTGGTGGGCTATCTATCCTTTGGGGATTTTCTCTGAGGCAAGATAGTTTTCCTGTTTCTATCTTTAGGGGTAGTTAGTTCTCAGGCTGTGACGAGGTGCCTAGGGAGTGTCAGGAGCATCCCACGGCTACTTCTAGTGTTGTGTTGAGCTTAGGGACTGCGGTCAGTACAGGTACCACTTCCTTCAGAGCTCGTCCCATGTTGCTCCTAAACCACCAGTTCATAACAAAACACCCCCTGGATTTGGGGCAGGTAAAAGGGATTCAACATACCATCCTGTACCTCCAGCTCATTATCAGTGTGCCAAAGACTTGTTGCGAGAGATGGAGGCTGGCGTAGTTAGACAGTTGTAGCCCCTGGGCAGCTCCATTGGTCCTCGTCAGGAAGAAGGATGGCACGATGAGGATGTGTGTTGATTATAGGCAGATAAACCGCATTACACATAAAGATGCATACCCTTTGCCTAGAATAGAAGAGTCCTTGGCTGCTTTAAAATCTGCTAACTACTTCTCTACCTTGGATCTCACCAGTGGGTACTGGCAGGTTCCCGTAGCAGAGGCGGACAAGGAAAAGACGACCTTCTCCACACCGATGGGTCTCTGTGAGTTCAACTACATGCCATTCGGACTGCAACGCCCCAGGAACGTTCCAGAGGATGGTGGAGTGCTGTCTTGGACACAAGAACTTTGAAACGTTATTGCTGTATCTGGACAATGTCATTGTCTTCTCCAAGACTTATGAGGACCATATGGAGCACCTGGCCGTGGTGTTTGAAGCCCTGTCCAACTTTGGCCTGAAGGTAAAACCATCCAAATGCCATCTGTTGAAACCCAAAGTGCAGTACCTTGGCCATGTAGTGAGTGCCGAAGGAGTGGCCCCAGACCCTGACAAGGTCACTGTGATCAGAGACTGGCCAAAGCCCAGCAACCTCCATGAAGTCCGGCAGTTCCTCGGGTAGGTAGGCTACTACAGGAGATTTACTAAAGACTTCACCAAGAAAGCAGCGCCACTACAAGACCTGTTAGTGGGCCAATCCAAGAAAACCAAGGGTAAGAATACTCCATTTGACTGGAACGATGGACTGGAGAGATCCTTCGCTTGTTTGAAGTCGGCTCTGACGGGAGAAGAGATACTGGCATACCCTGAATATGATCAACCGTTTGTGCTGTACACGGATGCCAGCAACATGGGACTGGGAGCCGTGTTGTCCCAGGTCCAGAAAGGCAAAGAGGGTAATCGCTTACGCCAGCAGGAAACTTCATCCCACCGAAAGGAACCCTGACCCCTGACAACTACAGTTCCTTTAAGCTGGAGTTCCTCGCCGTCGTCTGGGCAGTGACGGAGAGATTCAAGCATTACCTGGCCTCAGCAAAATTCACCGTCTTCACGGACAACAATCCATTGACACACTTGGACACAGCAAAACTCGGTGCCTTAGAGCAGCGGTGGATGGCCCGGTTGTCCAATTATGATTTCACCATCAAGTACCGGGCAGGGCACAAGAATGCGAATGCTGATGCATTGTCCAGGATGCCCAACTTGCCAGAAATGGGAGAAGACTTGGAAACACTCGAAGAAATAGAGCTGCCAGCTTTCCATCGCCCCAAGATCACTCAGTATTCCCATCATGTGAGGGACAGGCGTAAGAACAAGCAAGACGCCACGTTGAACCCACTGCCCCACCATGGATGGGCAGAGACCCAGGACTGACCCCGCGGTCCGTCAGGTGAAAGAACTCCTGACGCAGGCAGGTTCACACCCTGGCCCAGATGATCCACAAGAGACACAACAACTGTGGAAGGAGAGAGGCAAACTGTTTATCTACGATGGTAAGCTGTGCCGAAGAAGCATCGACCCACGCACTCATGAGTTGGTATGGCAGATAGTAGTCCCAAGACAAGATACACCAATGGTCCTGGAAGCGTACCACGATGGAGCAGGACACTTCAGATGGAGGAAGTTGGAGAGTCTACTTCGTGGAAGGTTCCATTGGGTTGGCATGAAGAAAACCATCGAAAAGTGGTGCCGAGAGTGTGGCCCATGTAGCCTACGCAGGAAGGACCGTGACAGCCAGAGGGCTCCCTTGCAGCCCATAGTTACCAAACAGCCACTGGAACTGGTGGCCTTGGACCACATGAAGCTAACACCAAGCCGGTCAGGCTATGTCTATGCTCTAACCATCATGGACCACTACTCCAGATTCCTGGTCATTGTACCTGTCAAGGATCTGACGGCGAGAACAGCAGCCAAGGCCTTTCAACGGTACTTTTGCAGACCACACGGATATCCAGAGAAGGTCCTTACTGATCAAGGTCCAGCCTTTGAAGCAGAGGTATTCCAAGAGTTCTGCAACTTATACGGATGCAAAAAGATCAGAACACCTTATCACCCACAAACCAACGGAATGTGCGAAAAGATGAACCAAGTGGTAATCGACTTACTGAAGACCTTGCCTGTAGAAGTAAGGAACTTATGGCCAGAAAAATTGCCAGACTTGGTAGATCTGTACAACCACATTCCAGTGACCTCCACCAACTGTACTCCAGCGTATCTGATGAGGGGAAGATCCAGCAAATTACCTGCTGATCTGGACATGGGAGTTCTAACCCCAGAAAATCCATCACCTGATGCAGATTGGGGTACAGAAAGACAGCAAAAGTACCGTCAAGTACAAGAGTGTGTTGAAAGAAGTCTATCTCAAGCCAGACAAAAACAAGAGAGAGACTACAACCAACGTGCTCCTGCAACTCCCTTGTCACCAAGTGTTAAAACGCAAAAGAAGAACGAACAAACTTGACAATCAGTGGGAAGCAGAAGCATATACCATATTGCCATCTAACTTTGACAATACAAAAGTGTGTCTTATCAGCAAAGATGGAGGAGAAACTTCGACGGCAGTATCTAGAGACCATCTCAAGAAATGCCCTGATAAATTGAGGAACAGAGGAACGGATCCAGGAACATCTCCACCTATGGAAGAAAAGATGATACACACTGTTCTTGGAGATTTTCTCCAATCTTGGACTTAAATAAATCAGGCCATAGTGATACCTATCGTGACTTTTCCTCAGCGGGGAACACCAGAACAAAATGCGACTCCGAACCATCCAGAGCCTGAAGAGACTCCGCACCAACAGGTTCAAGCAGCAATTGTCACCCCAGCAGTGGAACCAGAGACTCCACCCTCTGCTATTGGTGAAACTGTTAGACCCATGGTGAATCTGAGAACACGCAGACGCTTACCTAGTATACCTACACATAGTACATGCACTAGTGGGTACGCCACAACAGACACAGTAGCTCAGGAACTACGCAGGTCTACACGTAGCACCAAGAGTCAAATCCCAGCTCGTTACAGGGATTAAAAGTGTTAATAATTGCTGTTATATGTTTGAATTGCTTGCTTATCTTTGTTACAGGTTTGAAAATGGACTTTCCGTTAATGGACAATGCTTACCCAAAGACTTTATTTGTAAATAGTTTGGCACCTCCAAGGTGCACCCTGGTTCTGCCCAAGTGATTGATGTGGGTGGAGCCTTTCTTCACTTCATAATATGTTATTGTTTGAAATGTTCAAGTGTTCTCACCTCCCATAAAGGGAAGCAACAGTTAAAGTAACTTGTCTTATAGCATTTCAACAATTTTGCATGTCTTTTGCTGATGTATTGTTGTTTTCTTCTTCCCAGTCCAGGAGTACTGGATTTAATGGGGGGGGGGGCGGTGCAGCGCCCCAGAGTCCTGGTTCGTTGCAGTAATGATATTCTTCCACCAGGGGGAGTGATGTTACGTCTGAAGGCAATAAAGGAGATCTTCTCATCAGGTAACATGATGCATGCAACATGTTCACACTCCAGACCAGAAGGGGGAGCTCTAAGCATTTTGTTCTGGTGTTCCCCGCTGAGGAAAAGTCACGATAGGTATCACTATAGGTGAACTCCCCTATATAACATCCTGATCTGGAGGGAAAAGAGGTTCAGAGTGCAGTTCCTGTCATGAAGACAGAGACAGGACGGAGTCCTGGAGCCTGAAGTGCTGCAGCTCTTGAAGGAAGACACTAAGCAAACATATCGCAGAGAGTGTGCAGGAAAGCAGAGCTCAGGAGAGGAATATCAGAGGGAGATCAGCTAAAAGCAAGCTGCTTCCTTCTGAAGCGCAGAAGCCGGTAGCCAGCATACCGAGGGAGTAAGGATTTTATGCTTTACTTCAGAGACTGGCAGGACAGTTAATTCCACGTTGACTGCCTGACCATATACCCAGGAGGCAGGGTGGCAAATTGTGGGGGCTGGGGCATCTCTAGGGTCCCTGTAAAAAGCCTCAGGCCACCAGTCATATGGGTTTGTCCTATCTGTCAGGGGAACAGAGAGAAGAGACTTAACATCTACAATAGTTGTGAGGACCTTACCGAGTTGCTCAGCAGGGAGGTACTACAATGCCCAGGCGCTAGAGGAAGGCTATTGAATTCCACCTGGATAAGGGAACTCTGGATTTGCCTTCAGACCGGCCGGACTCTGCCTACCCCGTGGTCCCTACCCTGGACTGTGGATGCTGAAGCCTTCCCTCCCTAGATGTGGACGGAAAAGAAAAATTGACAAGAGATTTCAATGCAAGATTGTGCGGATGTTGGATAAAGAACCTCGACTAACATCCAAACAAGTTCAAGCTGCCCTGCAGTCCGAGGGTACAACAGTGTCAACCCGTACTATCCATCGGCGTCTGAATGAAAAGGGACTGTATGGTAGGAGACCCAGGAAGACCCCACTTCTAACCCCGAGACATAAAAAAGCCAGGCTGGAGTTTGGCAAAACTTACCTGAAAAAGTCTAAAACGTTTTGGAAGAATGTTCTCTGGTCAGATGAGACAAAAGTAGACCTTTTTGGGCAAAGGCATCAACATAGAGTTTACAGGAGAAAAAAAGAGGCATTCAAAGAAAAGAACACGGTCCCTACAGTCAAACATGACGGAGGTTCCCTGATGTTTTGGAGTTGCTTTGCTGCCTCTGGCACTGGACTGCTTGATCGTGTGCATGGCATTATGAAGTCTGAAGACTACCAACAAATTTTGCAGCATAATGTAGGGCCCAGTGTGAGAAAGCTGGGTCTCCCTCAGAGGTCATGGGTCTTCCAGCAGGACAATGACCCAAAACACACTTCAAAAAGCACTAGAAAATGGTTTGAGAGAAAGCACTGGAGACTTCTAAGGTGGCCAGCAATTAGTCCAGACCTGAATCCCATAGAACACCTGTGGAGAGATCTAAAAATGGCAGTTTGGAGAAGGCACCCTTCAAATATCAGGGACCTGGAGCAGTTTGCCAAAGAAGAATGGTCTAAAATTCCAGCAGAGCATTGTAAGAAACTCATTGATGGTTACCGGAAGCGGTTGGTCGCAGTTATTTTGGCTGAAGGTTGTGCAACCAAGTATTAGGCTGAGGGTGCCAATTCTTTTGTCTGGCCCATTTTTGGAGTTTTGTGTGAAATGATCAATTTTTTGCTTCATTCTCTTTTGTGTTTTTTTCATTTAAGACAAATTAAATGAAGATAATATTACCAAAGAATTTGTGATTGCAATCATTTTCAGGAAGAAACTGAGTATTATCTGACAGAATTGCAGGGGTGTAAATACTTTTGGCCACAACTGTATGTGTTAAATTTACTAGCAATAGTCCTTTTATATAGGACAAAGGGACTTTTATGTCCCCCTAGGCTCCAGGGCCCGTGTGCGATTGCAAGCCCTGTACCTGTTGGAGTTATGTGCTTGGTAGTTAAAAGAATTCTTGTGTGTCTTTGCAGTGAATGATGTCAATAGACGCTGACGGAGTTGCCGTGACCAGTACCGGTGTGAACGTCAACTTTTTGGGCATAGTGGTGATGCAGACCCCAAAAAAGAAAATGCGTATATTTTGAGCGCCTTAATTTTCTTGCACCGGTGATGGAGCTCAGACCGTAAGTGCATGCATGTCCAAAAATTTGATACACAAGTTATAACCTGAATATTTTTTTTCACGTCAGTTTTTATTTAATTTTGGATTAACAGAACAGAATCAAACCTTACCGAAAGGGAGACTGCATCTGACTCTGAGGTGGTGATTGACCCCGTTGGTGAAGGTGCCGAAGTGGCTGGCACATCTGCTTAACCAGCAGCCAGCAACCAACCACCACCACCAACAGCGTCTTCTGCCACACAGGAGGCCAATCCAGAGGTGGAGGAAGGGGCCCACAGCAGCAGTCCAACCTTGGCTCTGGATACATCACCACAGCCTTCTATAAAACCACACCGTGAGCGGCGCGGAAGGGTGCCTTCTACCACTTCCACTAGGAAGCAAGTGGATACAGGGGTGTTGAACTATTTGTCCAGGGCTGCCTATGACGATGGGGAGGAAGCATACTTCTGCAGTCTTGCCCGCTACTTGCGTCCCCTTCCGCGATCGCTCACGCTGCGGACCAGAGGTTCTATCCAAATAGTTATAGATGCGGCAACACCCCCAAACAACCCTATTCCTGTCTTTAACTATCTTGAAAGTTGGCAAATGTCATCTAGCAACCTTCTTGCAGTGCTAGACATTCCGCAGAGACAAACAAACAGTCGCAGCAGCACCCTGCCACGTATTGCACCACAGGCTGCCAAACCCAACAGCAAACCCAACCTAGGCCAATGTATGAGTATTCTCCAAGAAGACAGCGGGTATGACCGGCACTGAGAGCTGTACAATTCACATGAGCAACTGTGATCCTATGTGGATAGGACAATCCTGGGCTTGCTGCTGAAGTGAGTGGTGCTCAACATGTGAAGTCCACAATCCATATAGCATAAATAAGAAGAAAAAGTGTGGCACTCACCCAGTTTTTGCAGCTAAATTTGTGTCCTTTATTTAGCACTTAGCTGGTTACAGACATTTTTCGGCATAGGAAGATTTGAATGGGGGAGCGGGGAGTGAAAGACAGGACGACGGCCATTTCGCGCACTAGCGCTTCCACGGGTCCATGTTTCATTTATTTATGCAATGTATGAGTATACAGCACCTGCCCAATCTGGCCACTTGAGCAGACACACGTTTGGAGGCTGTTCTCAACATCTGTCTGCTCGACATGGCCATATTGGGGAGTATGACCAAATGGCTCAAGCAAGTTTCCAGGAGTTAATGCACTTCTACCCTCAATAACAATTTTTCTCTCAGACACAGGATCGAGCCTTGCAACAGAATCCTTCATATATATCTGGCATACCACAGGTTGACAGTCAGGTTGGTCAACCACCTAGACCAAGTTCCGCACATGCTGGCCACCCGCCATCACCACCCCCAACCTACCAGGACCTGTAATTTGGTTTTAAGTGTTATTTGGCTGTCAGTGAAGGTTTTTTGTGCTTAATTTTATTTGTGGCCTTTGCATGTTATGCTTTAATGTTTGCTCAGGTTAATATGCCTAAAATGACATATGATGTGAATATGTTTTGACCTACTATATGTATATATATATATGCTTTGACCAGTAAAATCATTTTACAAAAAATGAGTGTCATGTATTGTTAGGACTACATACATAATGTGACTACTTAACAAAATAACTTTTTTATTAAAAAAACCATACAACACAATTCAAACAGGAACATTATTATATTTATTAACTTAGAAGAACAAAAAAACTATATAGAAACAGCATTGTCTTGCCAGACAGTCGATCCCTCGGGTGTTACAAAATAATTGGTTAACACATCATGAACTTTTAGCCCAAAGGGCTGATGACGTGAAGGAAGAACATGTGTAGTAGATAAAAAAATATTTGCAGAATAAACTTCATCAGCAGATGATGGACAATCATGGTATCTTGTAAAGTTGTGAAGAACAACACATGCTTTTATCACGCCATTGACTTCACTCAATTGAATTGCGGACTGCAGCACCCACCATTTGGCACAGAGATTACCAAAGAAACACTACCAGACGGCGGGCGCGGGAAAGACGTAAATTAAAAATTCAGCGCCGGTAGTCCAGGTCTCTCCGTGGATAGGGCCTCATGACGTTCCGTGATAATTGAAACACCTCATCTGCTACCATATCGTAAGGCACCCCATCCATATTTGCCCCTGGTATGTGACTTGGGGGGTGGGGATCCAACTTCTTATTGCGCAGCCGCCGACCCATAATGGAAGAACTGAAGACGCTTGAGTCTCCAGTTCTCCCATAGGCCCCAATATCTACAATTATTAACCTGTAGTGGCTGTCGATCAGGGCCAACAGCACTAAGGACAAAAACTGTTTATAATTATAGAATTGGGACCCTGAGTTCGCCTGTTTATGCACACGGATGTGCTTTCTGTCCAGAGCTCCAATACAGTGCGGAAACTGGCACGTATCCTGAAATCCTTGGGCTATACGTAACCAGTCTGCCATTTTAGGCTCAGGCATCACCTCTTGATGTAGTCTTGTCCAGATTTCCGATCGTGTATCCCGCACAATGCCTGAGATTGTAGATTTGCCAAGTAAGAATTCTAAATGCAGTGCCGCATATGAAAGGCAAGTGGAAAGGAATCTAATGGTCAACATAATGATAAAAAAAATCAAAACTGGAACACATAATAGTGTAATCTTGGCAAAAAGTAAGGTTACGCAACTAAGAAGCCATGTGTAATCAAAAATTAAATACATGCGATCGCTTTGATGTTTTAAAGACTAACATCTAGTCTGGGTAGCGGTTAGCAGTGGGGTACCACAGGGGTCAGTATTGGGCCCTCTTCTTTTTAACATATTAATGACCTTGTAGGGGGCATTCAGAGTAGAATTTCAATATTTGCAGATGACACTAAACTCTGCATGGTAATCAATACAGTGGAGGACAATTTTATATTACAGGATGATTTATGTAAACTAGAAGCTTGGGCTGATAAATGGCAAATGAGCTTTAATGGGGATAAATGTAAGGTCATGCACTTGGGTAGAAGTAATAAGATGTATAATTATGTGCTTAATTCTAAAACTCTGGGCAAAACCGTCAATGAAAAAGACCTGGGTGGATGACAAACTCATTCAGTGGCCAGTGTCAGGCAGCTGCTACAAAGGCAAATAAAATAATGGGATGCATTAAAAGAGGCATAGATGCTCATGAGGAGAACATAATTTTACCTCTATACAAGTCACTAGTTCGACCACACTTAGAATACTGTGCACAGTTCTGGTCTCTGGTGTATAAGAAAGACATAGCTGAACAAGAGCGGGTGCAGAGAAGAGCGACCAAGGTTATTAGAGGACTGGGGGGTCTGCAATACCAAGATAGGTTATTACACTTGGGGCTATTTAGTTTGGAAAAACGAAGATTAAGGGGTGATCTTATTTTAATGTATAAATATATGAGGGTACAGTACAAAGACCTTTCTGATGATCTTTTTAATCATAGACCTGAAACGAGGACAAGGGGGCATCCTCTGCGTTTGGAGGAAAAAAGGTCCAAGCATAATAACAGACGCGGATTCTTTACTGTAAGAGCAGTGAGACTACGGAACTCTCTGCCGTAGGATGTTGTAATGAGTGATTCATTACTTAAATTTAAGAAGGGACTGCATACCTTTCTGGAAAAGTATAATGTTACAGGGTATATACACTAGATTCCTTGATAGGGCGTTGATCCAGGGAACTAGTCTGATTGCCGTATGTGGAGTCGGGAAGGAATTTTTTCCCCAGTGTGGAGCTTACTCTTTGCCACATGGTGTTTTTTTGCCTTCCTCTGGATCAACATGTTAGGGCATGTTAGATTAGGCTATGGGTTGAACTAGATGGACTTATAGTCTTCCTTCAACCTTAATAACTATGTAACTATTGTGGTGCAGTGACCAAGGTTGCAGCCAGGTGGCGCTGTGTGTGCACTTCAAGATGCACTTGGAGGCATGCTTGTGATGAAACAATGACTGGTGGTGTGATTAATGGGCGGTATGTATCGCAGAGGTGGGTGGCCCTGTGATGGAAGCCTGGGTATATTTTGCTCAAGCAGATCTACTGCTGAGGGATTTGTTTACATTGGGAAGGCTTCCAGGTGATTGGAGAGATGGGTGGGTCTAGTCACCTACAAACCCACCCAAAAGAGGCGTGTCTGAACACGTAAGTTGGTTTTGTGTTGAAGGACCTGTGGTGATGTCACGCTCACCTGACTGGCCATGTGACAGATACCTGGGTGTGGTTACACCTATGAAAAGTAGGTGTGTGTAGCACATGGTGTGAGTGTTTGGGAGATTGCAACTGTAGACAGACTTCCATGTGTCCTTGCTGGACACTACAGACTGGCCTGTGTGCTGTAAGTCTTGGATGGTCGGTGTTTTGGAGGCTCCTAGGAGTGGAGTCGCCCTGGAAGCACCTAGCGTCCGTAGACCTGGACAGTGTGTTGAGGACCTGGGTCTGACATGAAGTCAGCCTGAGTAATGGACTCCTGAAAGGTAACCCCGGACGGGGGGTGGGAATTGTAATATACAACAGAGAAGCCTTTCGGCTGCATGAACGGACCGGGGGGTCGTGATAAGTTCATGAAATGTAACGCAATGGACTGTACATCATTTGGTTTATGATGTGTAATTATGTGTGAGATATCGTGCCTGAAGTGTTTATCCTGCTGCTAAGCGAGTGTCCCCCAACACACTCAGGTAGCGTATCCCCCCATATGGTGTTTCGAATGCGGGCAACGGTCCAAGAAGCACATGTTGCAGCGCTGGCTGATCTGACCCAGAGAAGTAAACGGTCTGAGAACCGGGTGTAACAGACAGGAGTCTGTGCTGACTGGGGTCAGTGAGAGACTGAAGTTTTTTTTTCTCAAGTCAGCTTGCTGTGGCTCGGTGGGGTCACGAAGGTGACAAGTGGCTTGCTGTGGATCGGCGGGTCCACGAAGTCTGCGGCAGAGCATTGTGGAGTGCGGCTGCAGTTGCAGCAAGAGGTTCAGCAGCAGTGGCTTGTGATTGCCAGCAAGAGCTGGTGAAGTGTTGAAGAGAAAAATTTTTTTTAATTTTTTTACAAGTCGTGCAGACTCTTAAAGGGCCAGTACAAGCCCAGAGCCATAGGGGTGTACTGTGCGAACTGGGGCCTGAGTGCCGTGGGGAAGTCCATGGGGTGTCCCTAAAAGGGGTAGTGTCCATAAAAGTGGGCGGTGACCCAAATGGGGATGATTGCCCAAAAGGGGGTGGAGTCCCAAATAGGGGCGGTAACCCGAAGAAGTGTAGTATTTAATAAAGAGGTGGAATCTCGAGAAAATGGTGGTTTCCCAAAAGGGGCAGGAGCGTCCCAAAGAGGTTCCGCAGACAAATTGGTGCCCGGGGCCTGTAAGTTATGTGTGTCCGGTATGCTCTGTGAACTATCCACCTGGTGAAAGTTTACGGGGGTGTGCCCTGTGGATGCATGAGAAGAAAATATACGGACTGATTGACTCTGCGAGCCCGGTGACTCTAGTGAGGGTTGCACCTGAGGGATATGAAATACCTGGTAGGAAGGTCAGAAATTGTTCTGTACACTGTGGCCTCTGTTCACACGGGATGCATTTTAGCACTGGGCAGCCTGCCATAGGGCGTTATTAATAGGCTGTAGCCATATGCTTTGTATTCCTTGTGTGAACACGCCACATACAGAGTATTTTATCTTAGTGCATTGGTGTACCACACGGCCAAACCCTTATTGAAGGCTGGCTGTTTCATTAGGTATTGCACCTGTGCATTTGCTATTTTGTTTGGGTCCGCTGCACCCTGCTTGTGCATTTGTATTGAGGCCTATTTAGACAGGTAAACATCTTTGCCTGTTTTTTGGTGTTTTTTCTTGAATGTGTCCTTTTTTGGTGTTTTTACTGTGCGAACTGGGGCCTGAGTGCCGTGGGGAAGTCCACGGGGTGTCCCTAAAAGGGGTAGTGTCCATAAAAGTGGGCGGTGACCCAAATGGGGATGATTGCCCAAAAGGGGGTGGAGTCCCAAATAGGGGCGGTAACCCGAAGAAGTGTAGTATTTAATAAAGAGGTGGAATCTCGAGAAAATGGTGGTTTCCCAAAAGGGGCAGGAGCGTCCCAAAGAGGTTCCGCAGACAAATTGGTGCCCGGGGCCTGTAAGTTATGTGTGTCCGGTATGCTCTGTGAACTATCCACCTGGTGAAAGTTTACGGGGGTGTGCCCTGTGGATGCATGAGAAGAAAATATACGGACTGATTGACTCTGCGAGCCCGGTGACTCTAGTGAGGGTTGCACCTGAGGGATATGGAATACCCGGTAGGAAGGTCAGGGTCACCTGCATCCATGGCCATACTAAGGGCTAGCCAGTGGCCAGGGTGGTCCCAGAGACAGCTACGGACAGGGCAATCCATGATATGGCCACAGTCCTAACCTTAATCTGCACAGTGATAATTGGCCGGGACTCTGGGCTGTTCACAGACTTTTGGGAGGAGGGAGTTTCTTTACTGCAGGAGAATGGAGGGCTCTCAGCTGGTGGGGTTGCGTACCTTAAAACATGTATTCCTCCCAAAGTTGAAAGGTCAAATGTCGGGTTGACCAGTGGGGAGGGAGCGTCTGCCCAACTTACGGACATGTCACCTGATATGTACTCCAAGATGACTGGTAGTGGTGTGTTAAATAAAACCTGTGTAGCTGACACCCGATTAGAAAGCAACTTGAGCGTTCACCATGTCGTGGGGTGTGACACAGACTCTGGGGGTGACTGTGACATGTCATGGCCAGTAACAAGTGCTAGAGCGGAGTATGACGCTGTGCTATCAGAGGTACTGACACAGAGAAACGGGGCTCCACAGGCTGAAATCATGATATCGGTGGCAGCCATTCCAGAAAATGTGACCTGTTTAGATGGGGACGGCTGGTTCCCGGATGACCGATCGGGTGGTGGTGACTCCCATTGAGACGGTGACGAAAGCAGAGAAGAGGGCAGTAAGACTGACTCTGGTATAAATAGCAAAGCTTCCTCCCGTCGCCGGAGACGTAAAAGAGGAAAAGGGGCTGGACAAGTTACACCCTCTGAGAAGAAAGATGATGAGGAAGAGACAGGGTCAGGTGCAGATAACGTTAATGTCCTTGATGAGGAGGTCACTTTATCTCTGACAAAACCTAGCACTGAGGTAGTTAGTGACGGGCTGGGCTTAGAACAGATCTGTAGTAGACCCACAGCTGCAATGCCCAGAAAGAGTGAAGTGGCTCAGTATGATGAAGGCTTCAGAGTACCTGATGCTGAAGAGGTAGAGAACTCTGAAGTTACCAAGAGTCCAGAGGTACCTAAGAGTAAACAGACAGAAAGCCCAGGAGAGACCATAGAGGTGGATGCAGAAACAGGTGGAACCCTGGAGAGACGGAGTGTGGGTCGGCAAGAGACCCCATCTGAAAGTTTAATTAAAGAACTGGTAGTGCGACATGTGCTAGCTATAAGAGAGCAGGACCATATCTTAGAGCAGCTTAAAGAAACAGTCGAACGAGAGAGGATCCTGAGGCAAGCAATAGAGCACAGAGTGAGTGACCTAGAGAAGGAAGTCTCTGAGCTCAGAGGTCACCTCTCAGTGTGTCAAAACATAAATAAGGCCGTATTAAAAGATATGAAGGTGCTCAGAGAGGCCCAAGAGAAGAATCAGCAGGAGCTTCTCCAAAGAGAGGATGAGCGTCACTGCTTGGTAGAAGAGCAAGATAAAATTCTCGAAGAGCTCAAAACAAAGGAGACTAATCAACAGCTCCAGAAGTCCACGGATGACCAGGAAATCAAATTGTTGCCCTCTCCCGATCTGATCGCTATGAAGGAAAGTGAGCTGGAGAGGCTGACCAAAGAAGGGGCCTCCACGGAGGAAGAAATCCAGCAAGGGAAGTGCCAAGCAGATACCCGAACAAAGGACATCGAGGTCTTGGAAAACTGCGCTGACGCTAAGGGCGAGGAGGTCCAACGATATGACAAAGAAGATGAGACCCTGCTTTTCAAGAGCATAATAGAAGTTCCCGAAGACATGCAAGAAGCGTGTGCCAGGAAGGATGTACATGAGACATTTAGAAAGGCAGTAGAGGCGTGTAGAGTGCACTGGGCAGCTGAGACTCGGCAATTGGTCATACTGTCGACTAGGGAAGTCACAGTGAAGCGGGTGGCTGTCCTGAGGGATATGCACCTACACTGCCTCCGTACCAAACAGAGGATCATTTTGAAGAATGATGAAGCCGTTCGACGTTTGGAGCGTGAAAGGAGAGCTCTTAGTCGACTGGGCTTAATGGAAGACACAGTCCAAGTACCCAAAGTTGTGGTGGCGAAAGTCATTGGGAAACTTGGAAAAGTGATGCAAGACCTGGTGAATAGATCTGGTGTGGTAAGACTGAGGATTCCGGATGATGGTGAATTCCAGGTAACTGGTGAAGATAAGATGGTTTCATTTGTTGTGTTTGGCTCAGTAGATAGCCTTAGGAACATTCGAGTGCTTCTTGAATACCGGGTGAAGTATCCAAAGGAGATAGAGCAGCTAAGACTGGAACGTCTGAAGATTAATAAACAGCTGCAGAATATAAGATGGCGACCACTTCCAACCCAGAGTATGGAGATACGGAAAGATACCCTAAAGAGTAGATAAGTCCAAAGAAGTGACTCCTCTGTTAGCTCAGGGCTGAATGACCGAGGTGGGAGACCTGGTAGCAGACGTAGTAGCGAAGGGTCGGACTCAGACCAGACAGTCAGCTTGACTGTAAGTGGGTTGACCAAAAAAGGTCTGCTGACACAAATGGATGGTGACTCAAGGGTTGAAGCGCAGGTCCGACAAACTGACCGCTGGGGGCGGAGGAGGCCTATCAAAGGTGACGTGGGTTCCCGGTATCAGAATCCCGGGTTTATGTCATGTGTTCACTCCGATAGGGTTGAACAAAGGGGGGGGGGGAGTATGTGGTGCAGTGACCAAGGTTGCAGCCAGGGGGCGCTGTGTGTGCACTTCAAGATGCACTTGGAGGCATGCTTGTGATGAAACAATGACTGGTAGTGTGATTAATGGGTGGTATGTATTGCAGAGGTGGGTGGCCCTGTGATGGAAGCCTGGGTATATTTTGCTCAAGCAGATCTACTGCTGAGGGATTTGTTTACATTGGGAAGGCTTCCAGGTGATTGGAGAGATGGGTGGGTCTAGTCACCTACAAACCCACCCAAAAGAGGCGTGTCTGAACACGTAAGTTGGTTTTGTGTTGAAGGACCTGTGGTGATGTCACGCTCACCTGACTGGCCATGTGACAGATACCTGGGTGTGGTTACACCTATGAAAAGTAGGTGTGTGTAGCACCTGGTGTGAGTGTTTTGGAGACTGCAACTGTTTACAGATTTCCATGTGTCCTTGCTGGACACTACAGACTGGCCTGTGTGCTGTAAGTCTTGGACGGTCGGTGTTGGAGGCTCCTAGGAATGGAGTCGCCCTGGAGCACCTAGCAACCGTAGATCTGGACAGTGTGTTGAGGACCTGGGTCTGACATGAAGTCAGCCTGAGCAATGGACTCCTGAAAGGTAACCCCGGACGGGGGGAATTGTAATATACAACAGAGAAGCCTTTCGGCTGCATGAACGGACCGGGGGGTCGTGATGAGTTCATGAAATGTAACGCAATGGAGTGTACATCATTTGGTTTATGATGTGTAATAAACCAAATAAGACTGTTATGTGTGAGATATCGTGCCTGAAGTGTTTATCCTGCTGCTAAGCGAGTGTCCCCCAACACACTCAGGTAGCGTATCCCCACACTATGTAAATCTACTATATAAAGCTGAATGTGTGTGTATGTCCGGGATTGGCATCTGCACCGTCGCAGCTACAGCCACAAAATTTTGCACAGTCACACGTCTGGACCCTGAGAGCATCATAGGCTATGTTGTGAGGTGAAATTTTAACCCCGTGCTTTCCAATTCACCAAACAATTTTGCCCCTATCTACATAATGGGAAAAAATGAAAGGAAAAGTGTAGGAGGCAAATTGACAGCTGCCAGATGTGAACAAGGGGGACTTAAAGAATGAGAACGATGGCGCCAAAGAGTATATACCGTACAGTTGCTAAGGTGGGGCCCCGACATGGGATACTCACCACACACGGGGATATGAACACACACACAAAATGCGCCACACACTACCACGTGCTTGAACACATATACCACCCTCAGCACACATTTCACCACAAATACACCAACCTCGCCACATAAAAGTCGAAACACAAAAGTCGCCACTCAAAACTCGCCATGCGCAGAACTCGCCACATGCAAAAACTAAGCTCTTGCAAAACTCGCCACAAGTGCAAAACTCACCTCATGGAAAACTCGCCACACGCAAAACTTGCACACGCGGAAAAATTGCCAAATTTGCCTCACACAAAACTTGCACATACTCAAAAGGTGCCACGCGCAAAACTCGCCATGCGCAAAACTTGCTGCACACAACTTGCTACACTAACCTGTCACATGCAACTCAACACACAAAAAGTTGCTACACGCATGTTGCCACACAAAACTCATCTCACAAAAGTCGCTACATGCATGTCGCCACACGCAACTCAACACACACAACTTGACAAACGAAACTCGCCCTAAAACACACACAAGTCTGGTATTATCCTTCAAAAATAAAAATCTGATTAATAAGCAGACAAACTACAAGAGCAACAAATGTACCATATAGGAAATATGGCAGCTGTCAGTCACATGACCTGTCTATTATGTGTATGTGTGAGCTAATATATACTGCCAGGGGAAGGGCTTCCTGTTGGCTGGGGATTTATCAGGCTGCCAATTTAGCTTACAAATACTGAGGTAAAAATACTGAGCAAATAACGTGTGAACGAGGTCTAATACAGGAGGAGATGACACACAGGTATATACTATATACAGGGGAGATGACACACAGATATATACTATATACAGGAGAGATGACACACAGGTATATACTATATAGAGGAGGAGATGACATACAGGTACATATCTATATACAGGAGGAGATGACATACAGGTATATACTATATACAGGAGGAGATGACATTCAGGTATATACTATATATAGGGGAGATGACACACAGCAGGTATATACTATATACAGGGGAGATGACATACAGGTATATACTATATACAGGAGATGACATACAGATGTATACTATATATAAGGGAGATGACAAACTTGTATATACCGAGGTGATGAGGTGTGAGGTGAAAATGAAAAGGTGTGAGTGCAAAATGAGAGGAGTGAGGAAAAATAGTGGAGTGATCAGAAAATGACAGATGTGAGGTTGAAATGACAAATGTTAGGGGGGAATGAGAGGAGTGAGGGAGAAAATGAGAGGTGTGAGGGAGAAAATGAGAGATGTGATTGGGAAAATGAGAGGCGTGATGGGAAAATAAGAGAAGTGAGGTGCTATAACTAACCACAGATATTTACTATGCCCAGGCAACGCCGGGCTCTTCAGCTAGTCTAATATATAAAGCTGAATGTGTGTGTGTATGTGTGTATGTCCGGGATTGGCATCTGCATCGTCGCAGCTACAGCCACAAAATTTTGCACAGTCACACGTCTGGACCCCGAGAGCGTCATAAGCTATGTTGTGAGGCGAAATTTTAACACCGCGCATTCCAATTAACCAAACAATTTTGCTCCTATCTACATAATGGGGGAAAAAGTGAAAGGAAAAGTGTTGGAGGCAAATTGACAGCTGCCAGATGTGAACAAGGGGGACTTAACGAGTGAGAGCGATGGCGCCAAAGACTATATACCGTACAGTTGCTAAGGTGGGGCCCCGACATGGGATACTCACCACACACGGGGATATAAACACACACACAAAATGCGCCACACACTACCTCGTGCTTGAACACATATACCGCCCTCAGCACACATTTCACCACACATACACCAACCTCACCACATAAGTCGAAACACAAAAGTCGCCGCTCAAAACTCACCACGCGCAAAACTCGCCACATGCAAAACTAGGCTCACACAAAACTCGCCACACGTGCAAAACTCACCTCATGGAAAACTTGCCACACGCAAAACTTGCACATGCAGAAAAATTTCCACATGCACAAAAGTTGCAACACGTGCAAAAGTTGCCTCACACCACTTGCATACTCAAAACGCACCACAAATAAAACTCGCCATGCGCAAAACTTGCTGCACACAACTTGCTACACTAACCTGTCTCATGCAACTCGACACACAAAAAGTTGCTACACGGATGTCGCCACACAAAACTCATCTTACAAAAGTCGCTACATGCATGTCACCACATGCAACTCAACACACACAACTTGACACATGAATCTCGCCCTAAAACACACACAAGTCTGGTATTATCCTTCAAAAATAAAAATCTGATTAATAAGCAGACAAACTACAAGAGCAACAAATGTACCATATAGGAAATACGGCAGCTGTCAGTCACATGACCTGTCTATTATGTGTATGTGTGAGCTAATATATACTGCCAGGGGGGAGGGCTTCCTGTTGGCTGGGGATTTATCAGGCTGCCAATTTAGCCTACAAATACTGAGGTAAAAATACTGACCAAATAACGTGTGAACACGGTCTAATACAGAAGGAGATGCCATATAGATATATACTATATACAGGAGGAGATGACACACAGGTATATACTATAATAGGAGGAGATGACACACAGGTATATACTATATATAGGAGGAGATGACACATAGGTATATACAGAAGAGATGACATACAGGTGTATACTATATACAGGAGGAGATGACATACAGCAGGTATATACTATTTATAGGGGGGATGACATACAGGTATGTACAGGAGATGACATACAGGTGTATACTATATATAAGGGAGATGACAAACATGTATATACTGAGGGGGAAAATGAGAGGTGTGAGGTGAAAATGAAAAGCTGTGAGTGCAAAATGAGAGGAGTGAGGGAAAATAGTGGAGTGATCGGAAAATGACAGATGTGAGGTCGAAATAACAAGTGTGAGGGGGAAATAAGAGGAGTGAGGGGGGAAAATGAGAGGTGTAAGGGAGAAAATGAGAGGCGTGATGGGAAAATAAGAGAAGTGAGGTGCTATAACTAACCACAGATATTTACTATGCCCAGGCAACGCCGGGCTCTTCAGCTGGTATATTATAAAAGCACAAATGATGTTGAAGCAACATAACAATTAAGGTGTTTTTTTGTTTTGTTTTTTAAAAAAGGGCTAAGGCCATGAAATAAAAATGCCTGATTTCAACATAAAGGATGAATACATACCGTAACGTAAGGATAAGGTGCTCCTCTGCAGATACAGCTTTGCGCATCCAGGTGTCCTTGGTGATCCCTGGCCGCAAAATCTCCAACAAAATGTCAAACGTTGGAATCCTCATGCGACAATAGTTGAAGAACTTGTCCGGATGTGTCCTGAGGGATGCATACAAAGTGTTGAAATGGCCTTTATTGATCCTTTGCTTCAAAAGTGGATGTACCCACATCCGTCTCCACCTCCTTGGATCCACAATCACTGGGTATGGCTCCCCAAAACGTTGTGACAAGACCCAGTTGTAAAGCACATGCTCTGTAGTGTTAAAAGTAAGTAGATCTGACATGTTGCTCAGAATTAAGAAATACACCAACAGAAGCAGGGACTCTACTGCATAGATTGGTGGCTACCACCTGTTTTAGGGCCAATAAATAGTGTTCTTGATGATGATTTAAATTACTTTCAGGTTTAAAAACCGTTATGTCCATTTTGCAAGCCGGCGAGAAAATCTCGCCATACGGATGTCACACGGATAGTTTGATGCGAGGAAATCGCATCCTCGTACTGCACACGGATCACGGTTTATTAAACATTTGTGCGATTCTCGTCCATGTAAAAAAGGAACAATTTTTTTTTATACGTTGTGTGTGACTCCGGCCTAAGGGTACAGTCACACTAAGCGATGCTGCAGCGATACCGACAACGATGTCGATCGCTGCAGCGTCGCTGTTTGGTCGCTGGAGAGCTGTCACACAGACAGCTCTCCAGCGACCAACGATCCCGAGGTCCCCGGTAACCAGGGTAAACATCGGGTTACTAAGCGCAGGGCTGCGCTTAGTAACCCGATGTTTACCATGGTTACCAGCGTAAACGTTAAAAAAACAAACACTACATACTTACCTTCAGCTGTCTGTCCTCCGGCGCTCTGCTTTCCTCTGCACTGTCAGCGTCGGTCAGCCGGAAAGCAGAGTGGTGACGTCACCGCTGTGCTTTCCGGCTAGCCGGCGCTGACACAGGATGCAGGAGGAGTGAGGAGAAGCAGAGCACCGGGGACAGACAGCTGAAGTATGTAAGTGTGTAGTATTTTTTTTTTTAACGTTTACGCTGGTAACCAGGGTAAACATTGGGTTACTAAGCGCGGCCCTGCGCTTAGTAACCCGATGTTTACCCTGGTTACCAGTGAAGACATCGCTGGATCGGCGTCACACACGCCGATCCAGCGATGTCAGCAGGAGATCCAGCGACGAAATAAAGTGCTTGACTTTCCTCAGCGACCAACGATCTCCCAGCAGGGGCCTGATCGTTGGTCGCTGTCACACATAACAATTTCCTTAACAATATCGTTGCTACGTCACAAAAAGCAACGATATCGTTATGTGTGACGGTACCTTAAGGAGCAGTGTATCACTGATGTTTATAGACTTCAGCTGGGATGCCATCTGCTCCAGGGGCTTTGTCTCCTGGCATATCAGATAGGACTTTCTCTAATTCCTTCAAAAGTTAAAGGGCTATCTAGTGAATATTTATGTCCTTCAGTCAATGAGGGAAATTTATACCCCAAAAAAGTATTCAAAGAAAAAAAAAATATAATAGATTTTTATTTATTAGACAATAAAATCATGATTATACACAAAACATCAAAAATACAAATTAATTACTAGATCATAAAAACCGCACAAGAGACAGGGAGCAACAGACCTAGCTGCAGTAAATATAAAATTAATTTTCTATATTTTATCCAAAAACCAATACTAAAAAATATGGAAAAAATATATTTTTTAAGTGAAAAAAATGTGAAAAAAGTATATGTATATAATGGGAAAAAATAAATAAGTTGTTTAAGTGTTCCCTTTATTTCTTTGAGCAGTGTATATAAAACCTGTTAACAATTGCTCTGCCTCCTGCTCGTCACTGCATCCCAGGTTCCTGCTAGTACCTTACAATATCTTGCCTGCTTCCACCTGTTGTTTACCAAGGATGTTCTCTCGTTTGTAAGGCTAGGGTCACATTGCATTAGCAGCAGCCCGTTCAGCACATACGCTCACGGGCTGCTGCTAGCGCAAGTGCCAGCGCTACATCACGCTAGCGCAGATGGAGCTTCTGCTAGCTCCATCTGCGATGGCAGTGACAGACCCGGAAACACTGCAGCCAGCGTCTCGGGTCCGTCACTCAAATGATGGCACATCGCTAGCGCACGCCCATTGTGGGCGTGCGCTAGCGATGCGTTCGCCATTGCATTCAATGGCGGCGTTAACGGACTACGTTACACCGCGTTATGCCGCGGTGTAACGTAGTCCGTTTAACGTAGTAAAAGAACGCAATGTGAACCAAGCCTAAGGTGTGCTTCTTGAAAACATATTATAGAAGGGTTTTAGGATTGAATGCACTGAAAAACTGCAGCTCATTTTACCCCATCTAAGAGGCACCTGACATTCCAACTTAAAATTTCAATTGTTCCTGACATTTTGTCTGACATCAAAAGATCTATTCAGGATCCAACTATCCATTAAGCTGTTTCGTAAATTTTCTGAGTTTGAACTGTGCAATATATTGTACTGAAAGAACACAACAAACAATTAGATCAAACATAATCCCCAAACATCATTCCCTATGAACCTCACCCTCCCACATGAAAGTGCAAAAATTACAATCTCTCTCTCCCGCTCAGAGACCAGGCAAATCTACTCCCGACGCAGATTAAAAACCTCCTAATGTGTATCAAAAGTGTACACAAAGATATCCAATTTTGGTATGCCCTCTCTGCTACTAGGAATATGTTTCTGCACAGTAATAAATCATTCCATAATATTAAATATAACCATAAGCTGAGCAATCAGACAAATAAACCCACAGTCCAGTATTTCGTTGTATTCATAAGTAGAAAAAGATTTTCTCCTTCCCTCCCCCTTCAAAAGAGAATATGAAGAAAAAGAGAGAGCCCCTGCAGGGCCATTGTGTATTCTTCTGGCAATCCTTTTTTCTGGATCTGCTGAATTTACGTGGCTGTCATGCTTAGGTGCCTTTCGTGCTGGTCTAGCCATTTCATGACCTCCTCTGCTCCTGAAAAGAAGTGTGATTTGTCTTTAACAACAACTCTTGGTCATGCCAGATGCAACATAAAATAAGACAAATTTAGGTTCCTCATTTGTTTTTTCACTTTCGTGAATTGCATGTTCTGCTTTTGAACTTCCATGGAGAAATCCAGAAAGAGGGATATTTTGCTCCCATCTATAGAGAAGTCGTGTATGTCTCTCCAATGTCTTAAAATTGTATCATGATCTCTGTAGTGCAGAATTCTCATAACATTGGAAAAAAGGGTTGTCCAAGGGGTAAGAGTCTTAAAGGAACCCGATGCGCTCATTCAATAGAAAATAAAGGTGAAAGAACATCTGTCCCAAACTTATTTTTAAGCCAGTTTTTCATGAATTCAGAGGGAGCACTCCCTTCTATTTTTTCTGGGATTCCTATTATTCTTAGGTTATTCCCTCTCATGCAGTTTTCTAGGTCATCAGTCGAAGAAACCAGTTCAGATACTCTATACTGTGTGTTGGAGTGACCTGGTTTGGACCCTTTTCATATTCAGAATATCGTCCTCATTAATGCTCACTCCTCCACCGTACTGGTTCTCTCAATGACCCCCTTCATCTCAGACTTACTAGGCTGGGGTCACACTAGTGATGAATACGGATGAGTGCTATGTGATAAAACACTTGGACCAGTATTCATCTCTGGGGCAGCTCACATCAGGGTTTTTATTTTCAGCCGTTTTCAACGTGCAAGTGAAATCGCAGCACGCTGCGATTGTCACCGACACTCTGCCGAGTCTCGGCTCACTCGCACCCATATAACCCTATGGATGCGAGTGAGACAACGCACATCACTCTGATATCACCGAGTGATGTGCAATATACTCTGACCCTGGCAATGGAGGAGTTGGAGAAATTCATTTCTCCGCAGCTGTGCTCCGATCCGCTCTGTGCGAGAGGCTCGAAGCACAGACACATGACATTCAGCTCCTGCTCGCAGCAGGGCAGGAGCCGAGGGTCATTAGCATATCGAATCTGATGATCTCGCATCGGATGCCATACTCTAATCTGACCCCGGTTGCTAGTATCTGTTGTTCCTCCACTTCATATCCTGACAAATTATGGATAGCAGGGTCAACTCATAAGGCATTGTATCAATAAAATGAATTCTAGCAGTATCAATTTCCAAGTAGGCGATTTTTATGCATGCAGACGCTATAATTTTGCTGCTGCATTGGCGACCTCTTGGCCATGTGTGGTTACACGGCCCCAGCATCTTTCTGCCTCTTGTGGGTCATTCTGCTAACTGGTAGGACTGGAAAACAAATCTGCCCACTCCCCTTGTCCTGGTGTTCAGTAAGTGTAGCAGAGCAGGTAACAAGATAAAATCACAAATTACAAATTTAACTATTCTCTGTTTTCCTTTCCTAAATTTGGTCCCTTTTTTCACCTGTTTCACGATGGCGGTTATTGGCTAATGATCTTATCTGTGCTGATGTAATGAAACTTAAAATGTCGATGCATGTGATCTTGTCAATACAGAACCATGGCACCTTTCTGTGTATGAACAACCAGAATTGTACAGCTATTATAAGGGACGACCACCTTTTCCATCTTACAAGTGGAACTATAATTCCAGTTAAAGGGTTTTTAAAGTGTAGAGGTGTCAATAGTAGTGTTGAGCGATACCTTCCGATATTCAAAGGTATCGGTATCGGATGGTATCGGCCGATATCCCAAAAATATTGGATATCGCCGATACCGATACGTGATACCAATGCAAGTCAATGGGACACAAATATCGGAAGGTATCCTGGATAGTTCCCAGGGTCTGAAGGAGAGGAAACTCTCCTTCAGGCCCTGGGATCCATATTCATGTAAAAAATATGGATATACTCACCCCTCCGACGAACCCTGGCTGTCACCGATGCAAGAGTCTGCCTCCGTTCCTAAGAATGCAGTGAGTGAAGGACCTTCGATGACGTCTCGGTCAGGTGACCGGTCACCTGACCGCTCACGTGACCGTGATGTCATCGAAGGTCCTTCACTCACTGCATTCTTAGGAACGGAGGCAGACTCTTGCATCGGTGACAGCCAGGGTTCGTCGGAGGGGTGAGTATATCCATATTTTTTATTTTTATTTATTTTTTACATGAATATGGATCCCATGGCCTGAAGGAGTCTCCTCTCCTCCAGACCCTGGGAACCATATGCACCGCACACGCCGATTCCGATATCAGAACTCGGTATCGGAATTCCGATACAGCAAATATCGGCCGATACCCGATATTTGCAGTATCGGAATGCTCAACACTAGTCAATAGGTGGCACTAGAGTTCAAGGTGTCTTCTTCTCTGAAGGGGTAATTTTCATATTTAATTTTCCAGGGGAGCACTGCCTCTTCACATTGGCATGCCACTCTGCCTCAAGGAGAAACGTCACCCCTTAGATTTATTTATTGATCGCCCATGTGGGTTGGAAAACTTAGGACAAACATCCAGGACTGTTAAAATTCGGCTTACTGAACAGAAGTATTCTATTAGAATTTTTGAATTCAGAAAGAACACAAAAAGAAAGGAATTAAAAAAATGTATTGGCCAACAAAGTATTAAAGAAAGTATAATGAGATGACTGTAGCCATACATTGGTTAAAATATAGACATCAAGAATGTGAACTAAGATTGATGGTGCTGGAAAAGATAGTGGGGTTTTATCAGAAAGAGTTAAATGTCTGCTTGTTAAAGAAGCACGCCTAACAAAATTTTAATCCTCTTAATACCGTATACTGCAATCATTATATTATATAGCACTGTGTACTTAAATTGCTCATTTTCCTTTCTACTCATTAAGTCTCTTGTCCTTGCAAAAATAATTCCCTTCTTCAGTTCCTAAACCCAGCTGCTCCCTCTTTCCTCTGCCAAGGACTTTTGCTGTGACTCATGATTCATACACTGAAAATTGACCACCTGTTCCTACATAGAGCTTAGAAGGATTCAGCTAGTCTGTTTTTTTATCACGTGATGTCATAGACCTAATGGAAAACAGAAGAATTAACTGGGTAGATGTCACGATTCATTATAGGTTTCATGGCAGCTCTGGTTCTGCTGAAATCTAAATAGTGTATTTTCCTTTTGGTCCCGCAAGAGTAAATGTCTGTTTCTTGCTGGCTGTTTTTAGGTTGGTCAGCTGATGTTGGTTGGTAACCACTCCCTCCTTCCTTTAAATAATCACACGACCCATCAGCTGATCATC
The DNA here is from genome assembly GCF_032444005.1 of Ranitomeya imitator. Taxonomy (NCBI): domain Eukaryota; kingdom Metazoa; phylum Chordata; class Amphibia; order Anura; family Dendrobatidae; genus Ranitomeya; species Ranitomeya imitator. Next base: position 97,198,581 of record NC_091289.1, on the reverse strand, counting down.
TTTAATAGAGTTCTTCAATGCAGACCAGCTAGGGGTGAGGAGCGCTAGTGTGTCAGTAGTGTTGCTGCTGTGGGATTTCAGGTTCCTAGTATTGTTTTTATGATGCTGTAGAGCTTAGCACCAGAGCCTGAAGCTAAGTATTTATCGGTCGTCCATGACAGCACTACGGAGAGAGGGGATCCGCCCTTCAGGAACAGGAAACCTACAGATACATAAGGGCGGCACCTCTCCCACGCATCAGTTGGTTTCCTGTTCCTGGAGGACAGGATTCCCTTCAGATATGACGACTTAGACTTCATTCACCTATCAACACCCAGGCCGGCTGTCCGACCCAGGTAGCGAGGGGGTCTCCTACCTCGGGCAGTGCGGGTCCCTGGAAGTGCCACGGTGGGTCCGGGTAGGACTCCATAACAGTGAGCGGTGCAGGCTGGAGCAACGTCCGGAGGAGGTCCATCCCAATTGGCAGCGAGGTGAGGATGTCACACCCCCCCCAAGGTCCGTTCACCCTCCTGGGCCTCGGTCTTCCCCGCCTCTGGTCCCCCGTCGGTGCAGTGCAGGCTTCTGGGAGCGCCCTGTGCGCTCCGTTCGGGGGGGCGGGGCCGGGGTCGGGCGCTGGCTTCTGCCGCGATTGCTGCGGCCGTAGGCGGCGGGCGGCTGGGGGGTCCGGCAGAGCCGTTCCGGGCGTGTCCCTGAGTGCACTGCCCGAAACCGGAAGTGACGCGCAGGGAGCGGGACCGGGAGCAGAAAACAGACGCCAGCCGGCTTTTTGCTAACAGCGCCACTGTCCTGCATGCGGCGGGGGGGGGGGGGCGATTGGGGGTGGAGGAGTGTCCTGCACGTGGGGGGGCTTGATTTGGCCACGCAGCTGCACATGTTCTGGATCCGGGGGAAGGGCTATTTATAGCCGAACAGAACGCTGCAGGGCTGCTTCTGAGCCCATTTGCAGCTATGGAGGAGCCGGAAGCTGCCGTCGGTCTGCTGGAGCAGGAGCAGAACAGAGCCTTGGAGAGGTCCCATGCGAACCCCCAGCCGAAGACCCGCGGACGCAGGGAGCAGCCCAGTCGCAGATCTAAGCAGAAGGATCTGGACTGACCCCCCGCAGTAATCCGGTACCTACCGCTACTGCCTGGGTAAGAGATCTTCGTGAACGTACCCTGATGCAGTCTTTTTCCTATGTTTATTTCCCTAGGGGAAAAAATGCGCTGGTAAAATAAAAAACAAGGAGTGCGCACTATGCGCTTGCCCTTTGCCAGACGCCTACCCTAAAAGACTTTATCAGTCATGTGTGCGGCAGACGGTAGGGAATAGATTGATGAGAACATTGTATAGCGGTAGCACCGGGTGAATTACATAGCCTTTTTCTCCGCTCCCATAGGTGGCGGAAGAGTCTCCTGATTTTACGTCAAACATTAGGGAGATTATCAGGAAGGAGGTGAAAGATTCCCTGAAATCCCTGTCCCGGGGGGAGCCTTCCAAGAGAAGGGAGCCTAGCGCCTCACATTCGGATTCGTCCGCTGGCCCTAGAAGGGAGAATGATTCAGACACCTCTGTCTCCTCGGCGTCCTCTTCAGAAGAGGATTCTAATCGTTTCTGTTTCCCGCTGGACCAGATGGACAAGCTGATTAAATCAGTTAGATCCACCATGGGGGTGGCTGACGAAAGGCAAGAACTTTCAGCGCAGGACCTAATGTTTGGCGGTCTAGACCCAAAAAAGCGTAGGTCATTTCCGCTTAATGACAAAGTTCAGAACCTTATCAAAAGGGAATGGAAAAAGCCGTAGAAAAAAGGCTCCTTTCCTCCGGCCTTTAAACGTAGATATCCCTTTGAGGACCCCCTGGTGAACACATGAGATAAAGCACCAAAATTGGACGCAGCGGTGGCTAAGGCGTCTAAAAAATCATCTATTCCCTTTGACGACATGGCTTCCCTAAAGGATCCTCTCGATAAGAAGGCTGACTCTTTTCTTAAAGGGACATGGGAGATGTCGGTGGGTGCCCTAAGGCCTAAGTAGCTGCGACATGTGCAGCCAGATCAATGATGGTCTGGCTGGATCAACTAGGGTCCAAGTTGGAAGAATCCATGTTAAAATTCCTGCCAACAATTCAGAATGCCGCTGCCTTTCTTGCGGACGCATCTGCAGATTCTGCAAGAATGGCGGCTAGAGCGGCAGGATTATCAAATGCGGCACGCAGGGCCCTATGGCTGAAATGTTGGCCGGGTGACCTTCAATCCAGATCCCGTCTATGCTCTATCCCATGCGAAGGGGAATACCTGTTCGGTCCAGTCCTAGATGAACTGCTGGAGAAAGCCGGAGATGAGAAGAAGAAATTTCCCAGTCTACCGACCACTTCTTACAGGCGTCCCTTCGCAGGGAAAAGGTTCTTTCGAAGGAGACCAGCTAGAGACCAGAGCAGATGGGACGATAAAAAGAAGAAAGGTACTGGATTTATGTTTGGAGGTGGGGGACGTCAGGAACCTTCCCGTGAGGTCAAAAAACCACCCCAATGACTAGTCGCCCCGGTGGGAGGTAGACTATCTGCCTTCTACCCGGCCTGGTCCAAAATCTCCAGTAGCGATTGGATTTTGGGAATAATAGTTACAGGTGTGCGGCTAGAGTTTTCCTCTATCCTTCAGAATTTTTTCAGAGTTACCCCACTCAGGTCCTCTCCAGCGGAACAGGCGGCCCTAGAAACGGAAGTTCACGACCTGCTTGATAAGAATGTCCTTTCGGAGGTTCCGGAAGCAGAACAGGGTAGAGGATTCTATTCTCCTCTATTCCTGATATGTAAACCTGACGGCTCCTTCAAAACAATTATTAACCTTAGGGCGCTTAACAATTTCCTGACCGTACAGTCATTTAAAATGGAGACTATTAACACCGCAATAAAGCTACTGTTTAAAAACTGCTTTATGGTAGTATTGGATTTAAAGGACGCCTATTACCATATCCCCATTTATGCAGGACACCAACGATTCCTGAGGGTGGCGGTGTGGTTGGATGGGGTAGTCAGACACTTCCAGTATAGGGCCCTCCCCTTTGGTATATCGGTCGCCCCTCGGGTGTTTACCAAGGTAATGGCTGAAGTTATGGCACACCTACACGAGTCTGACATTCTAATAATCCCCTACCTGGATGATCTCCTTATCGTAGGTAAAACGGTGGATCACTGTCTGGAACAGTTACATAAAGTAATGTCGGCCCTGGAGCGTCTGGGGTGGATGCTAAACGTTAAAAAAATCACAGTTACAGCCCATGACGGTGCAGCGATTTTTTTTTTTTTTTTTTTTTTTTTTTTTTTTTTAGGCCTGACCCTGGATTCCCAGGTTCAGGAATGCCGTGTGCCTCTTGAGTAAATTGATCGCCTGCACCTTCAGGTGCTGAATGCCTCAAAAAACCCCACCATGTCCCTTAGAAGAGCCATGTCTCTGTTAGGCTCTCTCTCGTCCTGTATTCCAGCGGTCCAATGGGCACAGTATCATATGAGGATACTTCAGGACGAGGTGCTGTTACAACAAAAAAGGTTGGGGGGGATGTCTGGAGAGCCTGCTGACCCTATCCCAAGACACTATTGTATCCCTCGAGTGGTGGTTAGACCGAGAGAGCCTGTCCACGGGGGTCCCCTGGCAATATAATGTAACTCGTATAGTCACCTCAGATGCTAGCCCTTCTGGGTGGGGGGCTCACATGGGGGATATATTGGTCCAGGGGCTTTGGGATCAGGGTCAGATGGAAATGTCCTCCAACCTGAAGGAGTTAACGGCAGTGGAACAGGCAGTTAAAACACTCCTTGTCTATCTACAGGGCCACCATGTGCGGGTATTCTCGGACAATCGGGTCACTGTGGCATATATAAACCACCAAGGTGGGACACTTCCAAATCCCTAATGTGCGTAGCAAATCGTCTGTCCCAGCTAGCAGAGCAACATCTTCTCTCATTGACGGCTCTTCACATAAGAGGAGCAGAAAAAACTATGGCGGATTTCTTAAGCCAAAACATGCTAAGGCAGGGAGAGTGGTCCCTGAATGGCTCCATCTTCGACCTCATCGTGCAAAGGTGGGGACAACCGGAGGTAGACCTGTTTGCCACAAAAGAAAAGAGAAAAGTGACACAATTCTGCTCTCTGAACCCCAGAGAAAATCCTCTGTCAGTAGACGCCCTCCTCATAGACTGGAACTTCAGGCTAGCTTACGCCTTTCCTCCCCTGTCTCTACTTCCTCTGGTGGTGAGGAAAATCAGGAAGGACAAGGCCACAGTGATAGTAATTGTCTCCTTCTGGCCCAGAAGGATGTGGTTTCCATGCCTAAGGGCTATGTCAATATCCGACCCATGGGTCTTGCCAGACATCCCAGATCTCCTATCCCAGGGCCCAGTCTACCATCCTCGGGCGGATGGCCTTCATATCTGACGGCGTGGATTTTGAGCAGGCGCTGTTAAAGGATAGGGGGGTTCTCTCCGGGACTCATTAATACTCTGCTGAAGAGCAGAAAAATAATCACCACAAAAATTTGTCAGGATCTGGAAGAGGTTTCTTCAGTACTTGGGGGTAATAGCTGGTCAGTCATTACCGATAGACCAGATTTTGGAATTCTTACAGAAGGGGTTAGATATGGGGTTATCCCCAAATACTCTTAAAGTGCAGGTGTCAGCCTTACTGGCCCTCTTTGGCTGCAACATTGCTGAGAATTACTGGGTCAGCAGATTCATCAGGGCGACAAAACGGTCTAGGCCAATGGTAAAGAATAGAGTCATGCCATGGGACCTGAACCTAGTCCTCTCAGCCATGACAGAGGCCCCATTTGAGCCAATTTCTTCAGCCTCTATTAAAAATCTATCCCTTAAAGTAGCCTTCCTGGTTGCCCTAACATCGGCGCGTAGTATAGGCGACATCCAAGCATTATCCAGGGTTCCCCCTTACATGCAGCTTAGGGATGATAGAGTAATACTGTCCCCTGATCCAGCATATCTTCCTAAAGTAGTGTCCAGATTCCACAGAACACAGGAAATAGTTCTTCCATCTTTTCTCCCCAATCCTACTAACGATAAGGAAAGGAAGCTACACACTTTAGATGTAAAAAGATGTATCATGGAATATCTAGCAGTAACCGATCCCTGGAAGATAGGACACAAATAGGGCGTTATCTATCAGGGTAGTAGGAAAGGTCATAGAGTATCAAAATCTACTTTAGCTAGATGGATCAGGGAGGCTATCTCACTGGCATACATCTCAAAGGGCAAGCCGGCGCCTGAAGGTCTAAAAGCGCAATCCACTAGAGCTATGGCGGCTTCGTGGGCGGAAAGATTAGAGGTGTCGATCGACCAAATTTGTAAGGCTGCTACTTGGACTTCTCCAAACACATTCTATAACCACTATAGATTGAACCTGGGTGCCTCTTCTGACCTCTCTTTTGGTGTAAGGGTGCTGCAAGCTGTAGTCCCTCCCTAGTTAGTTACTCTCTGTAATTCTCTCCGTAGTGCTGTCATGGACGACCGATAAAGTCTTAGTTACTCACCGGTTAACGGTGTTTCTCGGAGTCCATGACAGCACCTGTACATACCCTCCCGTCTTCTTAAGTTCTGGGTGTACACATCTTCCTTTATTTATATAATTCACGGGCAGTGAATAGTTTATTGTTGTATCATGGTTTATTATGTATGCCATTAACCTTCGTGGTCCTCTTGTGCTCTGTAAACCAACTGATGCGTGGGAGAGGTGCTGCCCTTATGTATCTGTAGGTTTCCTGTTCCTGAAGGGCGGATCCCCTCTCTCCGTAGTGCTGTCATGGACTCCGAGAAACACCGTTAACCGGTGAGTAACTAAGACTTTCTTCTTTTTTTCTGTCTGTCCCATGTTTGTCTCTTACTGTGTATTACCTCCTGCAGTGGTGAGGCTTAGTGTACTTGCCGCCCAGTGCACTAGCAAGGGTACATTTAGGTGGCAATCCGGGATTAGGCACGTGACATCGGCAGAGGGGAAGGACCCGCATAGGGCATTAGGGGAGCTTATGGACAGGCACAGGTTGGTGTCAGGAGGTGTCCCATCTCTCACTCTCTATCGTTAGGGCCTTCCTCTCCCTTTTCCATCCCATTCTATTTGTATTCTGTGTCATCTGCCAGACTTACCCATGTCCGAGTGTGACATTATTACTGACTATACAATTTTCCAGAGACCCTATGGCTTAAGCAGAGGCTTTTGCACACCTTATCCATACCCTCATGGATAAGGTTGAAGAGTTTCAGTCTCGGGTGGTGCTGCAGCTTCAGGTTGTATCTGGGTTCTTGATCTCCTCTCATGCCCAGGCTCAACCGAAACTTAAGATTTCTTGCCCCAACAGGTAAAATTTATGTTTTTTAAGGAAACCCGTAAATTATATTTTAGGCTCCGCCCTAATTCCTGAGGAAGTGAGGAACGAGTGGGGATTGTAGTCTCCCTTCTTAAGGGTGATCACCAGTGCTGGGCCTTCTTCCTGCCGACTGACTCTTCATCTACAGGTGCATCTCACAAAATTAGAATATCATCAAAAAGTTAATTTATATCAGTTCTTCAATACAAAAAGTGAAACTCTTAGAGTCATTACAAACAGTGATCTATTTAAAGTATTTATTTCTGTTAATAATTATGGCTTACAGCCAATGAAAACCCAAAAGTCATTATCTCAGTAAATTAGAATACTTTATAGCACCAGCTTGAAATAATGATTTTAACATCTGAAATGTTGGCCTCCTGAAATGTATGTTCAGTAAATGCACTCAATACTTGTTCAGGGCTCCATTTGCATTAATTAGGCAACGTTCACATTAGCGTTTCCCGACGCTGTGTCGGGAAACGCTGCGGCAACGCATGCGTCGGGAAACGCTGCGGCAACGCATGCGTCATGCGCCCCTATATTTAACATGGGGGCGCATTGACATGCGTTGTGCGACGCATGCGTTTTTTTTTGCCGCAAGCGTTGGGCGCAGAAAATGCAACAAGTTGCATTTTTCTTGCGTCCAAATTTCGGCAAAAAAGGACGCATGTGTCACAAAACGCAGCGTTTTTGCGTGCGTTTTGGTGCGTTTTTATTTGCGTGTTGCGTCGCTGACGCAGCGGCGCACATCGCAAATCTGAACGTAGCCTTACTGCATCATTGCGGCGTGGCAGGGAGGCGATCAGTCTGTGGCACTGCTGAGGTGTTATGTTATGGTGTTGTTTTTTGCAGTGTGAACTGGTGCCACTTGCTGCTGGAGAATAACATTTCCATCTCTGAAAAGCTTGTCGGCAGAGGGAAGCATGAAGAGCTCTAAAATTTCCTGGCATGCGACTGTGCTGTGTTCCAAAAAAATGTTAACATTCCCCTTGAGGGATTGTGGCTGGAGCAGCTTGGAGTCATAGAGTTCATCTCCAGGCAACATGACCTGAAGTGAAGTCACATCCTGTGAAGTGGCATCACGTGACTGGATCTTGGGGCCACGTGACCAGAACAGGAAGCACAGCACAGGAGCAGTCCAAGAGCAACAGAGCAGGATTGCACAGAGATGTCCGCTGCTGGAGTTGTGCACAACCCTTCCAGGTGAGAGGCTAATCCCCCAACCTTCCATTGCAACATCCCAATCAAACCACTTGGTGCTTCTCATGTTCGCTCTTCCATGTTTATTGTCTTAAATTTTACAATTCTGACCAGTGTCATTTTATGTGGTAATAACTCTGGAATGCTTCAATAGATCCCACCGATTCTGAGACTGTTTTTTCATGACATATTGTACTTCATGTTAGTGGTAACATTTCTTCGATATGACTTGCGTTTATTTGTAGAAAAAAATAGAAATTTGGCAAAATTTTTTAAAAATGTGCAAATTTTTATGCCCTTAAATCAGAGTATTCTCACACAAAATAGTTGATAACATTTCCCACATGTCTACTTTACATCAGCACAATTTCTGAAACTTTTTTTTTTTTTTTTTTACAAAAGAAGTTAGAAAAGTCAGAAGTTGACCAGCAATTTCTCATTATCCAACAAAATTTACAAACCATTTTTTTACGGACTACATCACATTTGATGTGACTTTGAGGGTGCTATATGACAGAAAATACCCTGAAGTGACATCTTTTTAAAAACTGTACCCCTCAAGGTGTTCAAAAAACATTCAAGAAGTTTATTAACCCTTCAGTTGCTTCACAGGATTTAAAGGAATGTGGAAGGAAAAATTAAACATTTTACTTTTTTTTCACAAAAATGTTACTTTCGACCCAAAGTTTTTTAAATTTTTGCAAGGGAAACTGGAGAAATTGGAAAACAAAATTTGTTGAGCAATTTCTTCTGAGCATGCCGATACTCCATATGCGGGAGAAAACTACTATTTGGGCGTAGTGCAGGGCTCGAAAGGAAAGGAGCGCCATTTGACTTTTTTAATGCAAAATTTGCTGGAACAATAAGCAGACGCCATGTCACGTTTGGAGAGCGCCTGGTGTGCCTAAACAGTGAAAACCCCCAACAATTGACAGCATTTTGGAAATTAGACCCCTAAGGGAACTTATCTAGATGCATGGTGAGCACCTGGAACCCCAGGTGCTTCATTGAAGTCTATAACATTGAACCGAAAAAATAAAAAAGGGCACATTTTTCCCACAAAAATGTTTTTGTCAAGGCTCCCGGGTATAACTACTGCTGCTCGCCACAGTAAGGGAGCCCAGAGCAGAACGGTGGAGAACTCACCTGGTAGCAAGCAGGACCTGAACATGTGACAGAGGGGGAGAGGCCAGGGGCGTAGCCAGATGCCGGGGTTCAAAGGAGGCGAAAAGCGCCAGACAGTAGTCAAATGTGCCGAGGTCAATAGCCAGGGGACAAGCGAGGTATTGGAGGGTGAGACAGAACGGTGGTCAGTTGGAAGCCAGAGGTCAGAAAGCCGAGTAAGTGAATGAATAGACACACAAAGCAGAGAAGCCAAGAGGATCAAACAGACCAGATCAAGCACGGAGAGCAAACAAACAACACAGTATGCACACGCACACTAGGGGGTCAGTCACACAGACAAAACAAAAGTATAACTGACAGAGAATCCTAGTCCAGCATGGGTATAAATATGCCTCCCAGATCCAAAAGGAGGCCACAACAATTAACCCTGAGAGGGCAGGGCATTAACCCTGTCCAAACCATGACAGTTTTTAGCCCTAAATTTTGCATTTTCACATAGATGACAGGAGAATATGGAACCCAAAATGTGATGTGCAATCTCTCCTGAGTACGCAGTGGTGGTACACTACTGTTTGAGAGCAGAGCAGGGCTCAGAAAAGGAGTGACACAGATTTTAATGGAATGGCCTGCAGGTGTGATGTCGCATTTGAAGAGCCCATGATGTGCCTAAACTAGACCCCTGAAGGAATTTCTCTAGATTTGTGGTGACCACCTTGAACTAAGGCTACGTTCACACTAGCGTTATGCTAGTGTGCGTCGGGCGACGCGGCGACGCACGCGTCATGCGCCCCTATATTTAACATGGGGGACGCATGCGTTTTTGTTTGTTGCGTTGTGCGACGCATGCGCCTTTTTTGCCGCAAGCGTCGGACCAAGAAAACGCAACAAGTTGCATTTTTCTTGCGTCCGATTTTCGGCAAAAAACGATGCATGCGTGGCAAAATGCAGCGTTTTGCCGCGTTTTTGCGTGCGTTGTGCGTTGCGTCTCCGACGCAGCGGCGCACAACGCTAGTGTGAACGTAGCCTAACAGGTGCTTCACGGAATTTTACAACGTTGATATGTGAAAATGAAAAACAATTATTTTTTTTCCACGCTAAATGTGGTTTAGGTAGGGAAGGGGGCATTTGGATTTGGAAGCACATAATTCGCTGGATTTCTTTTTTTTTTTTTTTTTTGGGGGGGGGGGATGGGGGCGAGGAGCCATTTTGCTTTTCCAGAGCCTTTGTACTACCAGTAACGTGGAAGTGCCCTATATTTCCATTGACAGATGATGGACATGAGTGGGGTTTTTTCTGTGGACTGGTTTGAAGATTTTGTTAGGAATATTTTACATAACATTTGGGATCAAATTTATCCAGCAATCTACACTGAGCACTTACACTGGGGTTTCCACCTAAATCTCAGAGTGACATGATTCAGAGGATACCCCCGAGCAATCCATTCACTATAGCGAGGCAGCAGGGTACTCTAGATTCTGACCTCTGTTTAGCAGTGTCTTTTTCAGAGGTGCATGAAACTGTGGCCGCTGACACTTTTATGCACGCCTAAAAAGACAGACACCACCGGATCATAGGCCACATGGCATCCATAGTGTCTCCATCTGCGTCATTTATAAGGAATCTTCTGCTGGGACTACTGTCTGAACCATGTATTTCAGAGATTTACATGGAAACCCTGGTGTAAGCGCTTAGCGTGGAATGCTGCGATGAGTGATATTTGGGAGGCAGAATGAACAATGAATGGTAAGAAAAAAATTGTTTTTTCTGCTGTTTCTCGTGCGGTATAAGTGATTAGACGACTTTATTCTTCGGGTTGGTGCAATTACAGCGATACCAGATTTATATCGATTTTCACACTAAAAGACTTTTTTTTTTGCAAAAGCTTGCATTGCCATATTTTGAGAGCTATAATTTTTCAATGTTTCTGCTGACAGTCTTTTGTTTTTTGAAGGACGAGTTGATGCTTTCATTGATACCAATTTTGGGAGCATGACATTTTTGATTGCTTTCGAATCCAATTTTTGGGAGGCACAATGAACAAACATCAGCAATTCAGGATTTGTTTTTTTATGCCATTCCGCGCGTGGTGAAACTGACAAGGCAGCTTTATTCTTCAGGTCAGTATGATTACCTCAATAGCACATTTATATTTTTTTTTGTGTTTTGGCACTTTTACACTATAAAAACTATTTTATAGAAAAAAATAATTTTTGCATCTCTTTATTCTGATAGCTATTACTTTTTTATTTTTCTGCGGATGGAGCTGTATGAAGTTTTCAGCGATAACATTTACGTTCATCTTTTTGATCATGTTTCATTCAACTTGTTCAGCAGTATGGTGAAAAAGCATTATTTTTTGGCTCATTTTTAATTTTTTTAAACTGTTCACTGAAGGTGTTAAGTGGTATGACAGCTTTATAGACATATATTTTATTATTATTTAGTGATTTTGTTAAGAAAATATTTTTACAATTTTTTTTTTTGCCTTCTTGCTAAGTCCTTCTATGGGACTTTCACTTTCTGCAGTCTAATCTAAGTTCTAATGCATTGCAATGCACTGTCATTACAACTGTCAACTGTGCAGAGACAAGTTAGCTAGATCATGCACTGAGTATGATCTAACTAACTTGCTAGTGTCTGGTGACCCGGATTTTGTCATGTCGACATTTGGTCACCATGGCCACGATAGGGCCCGCGATGATGTTGCGAGGGCACTGATCGGAGTGCAGAGGGTGCTCGCTCCCACTGCATGCCAGCTAAATGGTGCAAACTTATTATTTAGGTGGTTAAAGTGTCGGGTGTCAGCTTTCAGAATTAGCTGACATCCGGCGGCAATCGCTTGCGCTCCGCCTCTAAGCTCGCTAAATCGCCATGAAGTATCCATACGTCCAAGACCGGGAAGGGGTAAACCTGCAACCTGCATGTCAATTTTTTCACAGCTTTTTCACAGCTTTTGCAGCATTTTCACCCACTCAAATAAATGGAGAAAAAACACAAGTAAAAAGCATCAAAAACACATGCGTAAAAAATGGATATATTTTCTGCAGCGATTTTTTTTTTTTTTTTTTTTTTTTTTTTTTTTTTCCCCTACCATCACTATGATGCAGAAAAATTTGCTGCAGATACTTATTGTGTGCACATAGCCTAAGACTGATTAGTTGAAATTTGCACTGTCTAAGATTTAGACAATATTAATAAATTTTCCGGCATCACTGCATGGTCTCCCATCCCCCACCTGCCTTACAAACCAACTTACTCAATACTCCGGGCCATGATGTAAGTTCTGTCTTCTGCCAGCTCCATGCTGGGTGCCTCTTGTCTCCTGCCTGCTTTCTGCATACTTCTTGGCTGTGTGCATAGGAGGGCGGTGACGGCACTCCCTGGCTCTTATAGAGACTGTGTGCACCTTCTTAAGGTGTCCCCTGCCAATTGCCAAGAGGCATCAGATACTTAAAGCATTCCCACCCCTAGGGGGATGCCTGAGAAACTAACTTCCTCAGTTAGTGTCTTGCTATTACTCTTGTGTCAGCCACCCAGTGGGGTTTTGTACCCTGGCCTGTACCCAGTGTTGGACTGGAGTGCCAAGGGCCCACCAGTAACATTGACTTAGGGGGCCCACTTTTAACCTGCATACAAATATTACACTATCCTGGTTCACAAATTTACATATATCCCTATACAATAATAAACTGGGCAGATGGTTAAGGAATGAGATGCTGCTTTTTTTCTGTACAGAGTAAATCAAGTGAATTATGACAAGTATTGCCCATACAGTAAGGTTGGGGTCCCAAATCTGCACAGGGGCCCACCGGAGGATTCCCCTGTTCCCCTATGGGCCAGTCCGAGCCTGCTTGTACTTGTGTCTAGTGTCTCTTGTTTCAGCCACCCAGAGGGGCATTGTACCCTGGCCTGTACCTGTATCCAGTGTCTTTTATATGCCACCCAGTGGGGCCTCGTACCCTGGTCTGAGTCCTTGTCCTTGTGCCTTGTCCCGTTCCTGATCCTGTCTGAACTTAGTCCTATACCTTTGTCCATGTGTATCCCTGTCTGTAGCCTTTCCTAATCCACTGTGTGTTTCCTTGTGCTCTTTGCTCCGCCTCCTGTGGTTCTGCTCTTAGCTTCGCCTCCTGCGCCTCTGCTCTTTGCTCTGCCTCTTGTACTTCTGCTTTTTGCTCTGCCCCCTGTGCTTCTACTCTTGGCTCCACCTCCAGCGGTCCTGCTCTTGGCTCCACCTCCAGCGGTTCTGCTCTTGGCACCACCTCCAGCGGTTCTGCTCTTGGCTCCACTCAGCCTTGTTGTCCTGCTCTACTTCCATGCTGCAACCTCCGGGTCAGGTCCCTACCTGTTCCCATATACCCTCCAGTCTGAAGAGGTCCCTACCTGTTTCCATATACCTTTCCGTATTCCTGTCCCTACTAAGTCAGTACCTGTCCTGCCAGAGTAAAAGCCATGTCTGCCCATCCTGCCCACCTGCCAGTGTCTCAGCCGTGCCTGCCAGTGTGTCAGCCGTGCCCACCTGCCTGCTTTCTCAGCCATGCCCACCTGCCTGTGTCTCAGCCATGCCCGTCTGCCAGTCGAGCCCGTTGCCTGCTCCAGTCCTAGCGTTCCGTCCCCTGTGGGATCAGCAGCCACAGCCAGACACCACCCTGGAGTGGTACCTGCAGCTACCTGCCGCACAAGCCTGACCTCACCATCAGAGGCTCCAGAGAACACTAAGGTACCTGATTAGTCACGCCCCTTCCAGGGTAATCTGGTTTGTGGCACAGTGAGGCCACAATCCCCTCGCTCACGTCACCCAGTCAGGGCGTGAGCGTAACAGTTTGCTCAGGCCATGGTCCCCGCTGAGTCCCGTGTCCTTTCGCTCTCAGAGCAAGATGAACTTTTTTCTGGCCATCATCAGCAACTGGATGATTTATTTTCCCGGTCTGAGATTCGGTCCTTCACTGCTCCACCCACAATTATCATCTCTAATGATCTATTCGATGGACTTGAGGCTTGCGGTCCTAAAGTTGAATCTGTCCCAGCTGATCCACCAAGCTGCAATGGAGATCCAAACGGCGTGCTCCCTATTTCGCCACAGATCGGATTAAAGTAGGATTCTTAATGACCTACCTAGCAGGAAATGCTTTGAAGTGGCTCAACCCCATCTGGGAAGCAGGGGATCCCATCACCTCGAATCTGCCAGCCTTCCTGGTGGCCTTCTGTAAGGTCTTTGATAAGCCTAGTGCAGCGTCTTCTGAAAAGTCTTCCCCCTCATGCTCACAGGGATGGACCAGGTGAAAGAAACCTGTGGGTAAACCGTCTCATCCGTCCTTGACCGTCCAAGACTCACCTGTTCCACAACCTGCCAAATCAGCCACCCGAGCAAGATCCAAGAGTTCTGATAAGAGTAGCCTAGCAAACCTGCAGCCTGAATCTAGTCCTGAGAAGGAAATACGGTATCGCTGCGGTTGTACGGAACATCCTGACGGTCTCTACCCTGTGAAGTCTATACTCCCGAACCTTGGGCCAGTAGGAGAGGCTGCCCTTGGCAAGAGTACCTCCTCTCCATTAAAGTCAATGACTGTGTCTCTGCCTTCTGGGAGCTTTGGTGTGTTTAAGCCGCCAGCCATACGTAGTCGGTGTGTGATATCTTTCCTTCCCTGTTATGACTGGAGGTCTGTAGTCCACGCATAGGGATAGGGGCTGGGGATGCAGGCAAAATATACATGCCAGTAAGATCTGGCCAATAGTCCAATGAAGGTCCAATAAAAGTACTTTTAGGTCTAGGGACCCGCAGTGGCTAGGTACCCATAGAGCGCAGTCAGCCGTCTATGTTCACAGTAACAATCCTTGAGGATTGTATATTTTGCCTGCTCCCCTGATGATTCTCCGCTATTGGATATGAAACGCGTTGGAAAATCTGTGATTGTCCATGTATTGGTGGTGTCCATAGTTAGGGATCACTCGGGGCCTGTCCTTGTTAGGACAGGAGTTCACATGGGTATAACAGGGAAGGAAAGATATTACCCCCGCCCCTATCCCTATGCGTGGACTACGGACCTCCAGTCAAGGATACTGGGAGGCACTATATGGTGACCATACGTCCGCTACTTTTGGAGAGGCACACCGCTCTGCTATTATTGGTGAGATCCAACCAATTTTTATCTCTTGAGCACTGGTTCACATGAGCACTTTTTGGTTGTTTGTTAATTGAGTTGTTTAGATTTTATGTGTTTTATTAAAAGCTAAGTTTTACTATAGGGGTATCCTCCAAGCTAGTTAATACAGAGATAATGGAGCAGAATTGAGTTTACTACAGATGTAAGGAAGCAGAACTGAGCTTACTACAGAGGTATGGGAGCAGAACATAGCTTACTACAGAGCTGTGGGAGAAGAACCAAGCTTACTACAGAGATATGGGTGCAGAACCGAGCTTACGAAGTCTGCTACATAGATACGGAACAGAACCAAGCTTACGACATACATATAGTACCAGAATCTAGATTATTACATCAATACAGTACGAGAACCAAGCTTACTGCTTAGATATGGTACCATAACTGAGCTTACTTACAAACATACATATATACAGTACAGTTATATATAGTGACTTACAGCTGATGATCTTTCTGATTTGGGTCTCTCATTTTTCCCGTCTTTTCCATCTCTCCCATAACTCCATTACCACTTCTCCAGCCACAACTCTTCTGCACAGATTACAACAAAAACACATTTGACTTCTCACATTTCTAGTGATGTTTCCATCTATTCCCAACCTACCAAAACTCCCCACTCTGCATGCACCTGAGGTATAGAATACTGACCCGAAAATTTAAAAAACTGTGTCATTACTATGATTACTCTCTCCCCCCAAAATTAAAGTGTCCCATAGAAAGTATTAATACCCCCACTGTGCAAAGGCCTGTATGCTCCACCTATGAAAACTATTAATGTCCCCATTTATAACAAATAATGTCCCGAGTGCCCACACAGCTCTGCTGTATAGAGCACAGCCCACGGAGCGTATAACAGCCCACATAGCATATAACACAGCTCATGTAGTATATAACAGCCCACGCATGTAGTGTATAGCACAGGCCACATAGTGTATAGCACAGGCCACGTAGTGTATAGCACAGGCCACGTAGTGTATAGCACAGGCCACGTAGTGTATAGCACAGCCCAAGTAGTACATTGCACAGCCCAAGTAGTACATTGCACAGCCCACGCAGTGTATTGCACATCCCACGCAGTATATTGCACATCCCACGCAGTATATTGCCCAGCGCGCGTAGTATATTGCACAGCCCATGTAGTATATTGCACAGCCCACGTAGTATATAGCAATGTGGGCTTCATATCCCTGTTAAAAAAAAAAAGAATTAAAATAAAAAATAGTTATATACTCACCTTCCGTTGGCCCCCGGATCCAGGAAGCGTTTACCGACGCTCCTCGGTCTCAAGAGTGCATTGCGGTCTCGCGAGATGATGTAGCGGTTTTGCGAGACGATATGTCATCATCTCGCGAGATCGCAATGCATGGAGCGGTCACCGTCGCGAGGAGCGGGAAAGGCCTGTTGTAGATCCGAGGGGCCGACGGACGGTGAGTATATAACGATTTTTTATTATTTTTAACATTAGATCTTTTTACTATTGATGCTGCATAGGCAGCATCAATAGTAAAAACTTGGTCACACAGGGTTAATAGCAGCGTTAACTGAGTGCGTAACACCGCGGCATAACGCGGTCTGTTAGTGCTGCCATTAACCCTGTGTGAGCGTTGACTGGAGGGGAGGAAGGAGCGGCCATGTTGCCGCCGGACTGTGCCCATCGCTGATTGGTCGTGGGCGTTTTGCCACGACCAATCAGGGACTTGGATTTCCATGACATAGTGGCCGTAACCAATGAATATCCATGACAGACAGACAGAAAGACAGACGGAAGTGACCCTTAAACAATTATATAGTAGATTGAGGACCTCACAGCTCCCCATATACTGAAATGGCTACATGGCTCCTATGTACAATGTGATGTCCCCACTGCCTTGTATATATAGTATGATGGGCCCCAATGTCCCGTGTATATAGTATCATGGTCCCCCCTGCCCCTATATATGGCCCCAGTTTTCACCACATATACAGTATGATGGCCCTAATTCTCCCATATATATAGTAGGATAGCCCCAGTTACCCCATATGTATAGTAGGATGGCCCCAGTTCTCCTATATATAGTAAGATGGTTCCAGTTCTCCCCATATAAGTAACAGAAAAACTGACTGAAACAACGAGAACTAGTCTGAATAAGTGCATACCAAAAACAACTTGTATATCAAAATATGAAAAATGGTTGCACTCCATAGTGTTAAAGCATGTCAATGTGAAATAGATGAAATGTGAATAGCAAAATGGCTTTTGAAATTTAGTAAAAGTACACATGAGACGCTTAGCACAAGATTTGGCCAAATAATGTAAGCCCATCCACCATTGTCAAGGTAATCTCATGAATCGGATGGATCCCTGACCTAACTGCCTAGTGTGAACACTTGCCTATGGCTAATCTCTGAGTGTATGGGTGAATATAAACACCTCTCTTGGTAAAGCCTACATTTATGAGTTGGTCAGAACCTGATGTGATCAGATTTAATTAAAATCACCGCATGGTGAAGGGCAGAGTGCACCTATTCAGACTAGTTCTGATTGTTTCAGTCACGTTTTCTGTTAGGCCGGGGTCACACTTGCGAGTGAGATGCGAAAAAATAGCGTGAGTTTCTCGCATCAGTAGTTGGCACTGCCGCCGGCACTCGGACCGGAATGTGTGGCTGCATAGAAATATAGAACTCCAGCCCTAGTTCTCCCAGTTCTCCCATATATAAAGTATGATGGCCCCAGTTCCCCAAATGTATATAGTAGGATGACTCCAGTTCCCCATGTATATAGTATTATGGCCCCAGTTCCCCCTTTGTATATAGTATGATGGCCCCAGTTCCCCCATATATATAGTATAATGGCCCCAGTTCATCCATATATACAGTATGATAGCCCTAGCCCCCATATATACAGTATGATGGCCCCAGTTACTCCATTTATAAAGTATGATGGCCCCAGCCCCCATATCTACAGTATGATGGTTCCAGTTCCTCCATATATAAAGTATGATGACCTCAGCCCCCATATATACAGTAGGATGGCCCTAGCCCCCTTATATATAGTAGGATGGCCCCACAACCCATTCATATAACAAATAATGAAGTTTATACTCGCCTCATCCTGATTCCTGGCACCGCAGCCTCCGTCTTCTGGCCTGTAGAGCAGTGCGAGACAATGATGTCATCGCACCCTCTGCATGAGCACGCTGAGGTCTCACAAGCCGCGGTCTGCAGCTTATGAGACAGACTGATGCGCGTGGCCGTGTATGCTGCCAGCCGCATCACAGCACAGCAGACATGGCTGCGCGCTCATTGCCCTGCACAGCAGCTGGGGTAGCGGCCCAGGGGGCAGTTGCCTCCCGGCTACCCGGCCCAGCAAGCCCCTGCCTTGGAGTGGTACCTAGGCTACCTGCCGCACAAGCCTGACCTCACCATCAGATGCTCCAGTGAACACCAAGGTAGCTGCTTAGTCTGGTAGTCAGTGTAAAACACACAAGAGACGGTCCGGTAACCGTCACCTCAAAGGAGCAGCCACATCCATATTAGATCCAATAATATTTTAATGAAAAATATAACAAAAGCGTTAAAAATAGCCACATATTCAAAATCTCACCACATTATAACTCCAAGGAGGGTAAACAGCCGGCATATTTGGATAAATGATCAACAGGAGTAAAGATAGCTCTATATTTAAATGTTCCTTTGTTGGATTTAAACATATACAAATCCTAATCAATAGTTCAAGTGCTAAGTAGCATCCTAATTGCTCAAAATTCCATGTTATCATCCAGTGTTATACTAAAGGGATTATTTAGGTGCTGAAACGCATCCTAATAACTCACTATTAAGGCTGAATATAAAGCAATTGTTGAGCGCCTTAATTCTAAATCATAGGAAGAGATATGTAAATAATCTTGTTCCCAAAAGTAGTAATAAAAGTACCATCACCTTACCTCCGTGGTAGCCGTAATAAAGAAATTTGTGCTGGTGAACGACCCTCCGCACCCTGATGTGCGTTTTGTCCCCTCCTAGCTTCTTCTGGAGGGGTACCCAGTAGAGTTAGTGGGGTCCTTTTATATCAATAGGTGTCTAATGGGGGAGCCGATTACCTGGCCGGTCATCATTAAGAAGCCTTACGGCGCAAGCGTCCATCCAGATGCTCCGGAAATGAAAAGAGAATCCCTTCCTGACCTGCACTGCGTGAACCGCATGTGGTACTCATGCCGGCTTCACAATTAGAAGAGAGAGCTCGAAGCAAGGATGGTAAGCGCATGCGCACCACTTCTCAAGGAGGACAAAGTATGTTATACCGTATGTCCGAAAGTGCGCTGTGCGGGGGATATAAAAACAGGAGGACAGAGTGAAAGGGAAGTAATACCTATCACCTGATATCCAAATTAAGAATACATAAATACTAAATCATGGATAATAAATCAAAAAGTGGAGGAAAATTAATAACACGTTGTCAAAGTGCCTAAAAGAACCATACATCAGGCTTAATGTAAATACATAATGTGCATAGAATGCCCTAAAAAAAGGCAACTAAACAATGTATATTACATACACAACATTTTAAAATAATATGTTGCATATTTAGTAAAAAATACAATTAAGATGTAATATAAAATGACCTATTGATCAAACTAAATAACACGAAATACATAATACTGTAAAGTGACCTAGTGCTCAATAAATAGCTGAATAAATGCTATCCCATATATTATCCATATCAAAATTATCATCCTATACCAACTGTCAGCACAAAAATATATATATAATGTAAGACACATAGTGTTGCATCCTTATTGCAATGAAATACAAAGTGACAAAAATGCTCACACACAGTGCTATCAAAGTGCATAATGCCTCAGTGACCAAGTGACTATAAAGTACTGTACATTAATACAATTATGTCAAAAATTACATATTGTATACATTATCCTAAGTGAATGATACTAATAATGACATCATATAATAATAAAATAATAATAATCATAATCTCCTCTATTCTTTTCGTCTTTTTCTTCCCTCATTCTTCATCCTCCCCAGATGGAAAATTCATCACTGCAGCGCCACCAACAACAACCAAGACCAAGGGATCAACCCCCCAAATGAACCCAGGGTAAGTATGAATTGTGGTGAATAACATATAAAATATTAAAAACTAATAAAGATAATTAAAAACCTGAAAACATAAACCCCATGAACTCTAACCTCTAAAAATACCTCCGTTAATTAGGTTAGTATAATAAGTACAGACATTCACAGAAAACTATAGTCAAAGATGTAAATAGCTAGAGAAACGCAGAGAAGCCCAACGTATCATTCTCGCTCAATGTTCCAAGACGACAGATCCACCTACTCTCAACCTGTGCAAGAATCCTAGCCAGGTCTCCACCCCGGAATCCCAAATCAACCTGATCTATGGCTCTAATCATCAAACCCCGGGTATTACAACCATGGTATAGTTCAAAATGCCTAGGTAGAGGTTTGAGAGATGAAATATCCTCCTCATTTTTGGCCTTAGTAATATCCCTGATGTGTTCTCTCGTTCTTACCTTCAACTCCCTGGTGGTGAGGCCCACATATACTTTACCACAAGGGCAAAGCGCGTGGTAGATGACTCCTTGGGAATTACATCTGAGGTGTTTCTGTATATTGAAAACTCGAGATCCATCATGATTCGGAAATGTAGTTGATTTAATGTGATTTAAACAGCCTTTGCATAGGCCGCAGGGGAAAAAAAAAGGCGTTCCGGGTTCAGATTGGTTTTCAAACTCAAAATGACTGCAAACCAAAGTTTCTCTCAAATTTTCAGGTCTTTTTGCCACAAAAGATGGTTTTTCAGGTAATACGTGTATCAAAGTGGAGTTCGCTAATAAAATTTCCCAGTGTTTTCACATAACGTCTTTCAAATCGTTCCATTTATTGCTGTAAGTACCTATGAAACGCACTTGATTTTCATCGTTACCATGTTTAGGAATAGATGGTCCATATAGCAGCTGATTGCGGGACCTCTTTGAGGCTTTAAGATAACCACGGTTTATCATTCTTTTACTGTATCCCCTTTCAATGAATCTCCTAGTGAGATCCACAGCTTGTCTATCAAAGTTATCCTCATTAGAACATATCCGCTTAACATGAAGAAACTGTCCAACTGGTATTCCTCGGATTGTGGAACTTGGATGGCAAGAATCTGCTAATAAGAAAGAATCGGTTGCTGTAGGTTTTCTGAAAACATCTGTGTTTAATCTTCCATCTATACCCACCACCAGTTTGACATCCAAAAAATCCATCTCCCTGCCGTACTTAAAGGTTAACCTAATATTCCTGCCATTATTATTATTAAGACTCTGTATCAACCTATCCAGGCCCTCCAAGGGGCCATCGCATATGAACAAAACATCATCGATGTATCTCATCCAGTTGTGAACATGGTTCACTTCCTGGATGAGAACATCATGAAACACCTCACTTTCCCAGGCCCCCATAAACAAATTTGCATATGAGGGGGCAAAGGAGGCCCCCATCGCAGTGCCTTGCGTTAGCAAAAAAAATCTGATTGTTGAAAGTGAAAACATTGTGGGTCAACAAAAATTCCAGTAGGCTCATAACTAGATTAATCATCTCATTAGTTAATGTACTTATTTCCAAGAAAAATCTAGCAGCCTTTAAATCATCCTCATGACATATGGATGTATACAGAGACTCCATGTCGGCGGTGACAATAACCATATTCTCATCCAAACAAAGTTGATCCAATCTCTGCAATGCCGACGTGGTGTCTCTGATATACAAAGGTAGATCCATAACCAATGGCTTCAAAAAATAATCCACAATATCCCCAATGAGTTCACACAATCCACCATCATCAGATATAATTTGGCGACCTGGAGGGTCCAAAGGATTTTTGTGTATTTTTGGGATTAAGTACAAAGTAGGGAGTTTGGGATAAATATCACGAATCCGGTCCAGCAGTTTTTTTTTTTTTAAATAATGGCCTGTATGAATGCCTTATCAAGGATGTCCACCAGCAATTTTTGGAAAGAGGACAAGGGGTTAAAAGTAAGCTTATGATAACTCCTTGAATCACTCAACAATTTATTGGCCTGTTTCACATATTGATGTACCGGCCATATCACTAAGTTCCCACCCTTGTCCACCGGTTTGTAAATCACATCTTTCCATGATCTTCGTTCTTCCAAAGCCAATCCCTCTAATTTTGACAAGTCAAAACTACTACCTCGGTTTTGGGCCAACAATTCAATGTCCCTAGTGACCATATTGGTAAAGATCTCCACTGCTGGACATAAAGATAGTGCAGGAAAGGTCTTACATTTTGTGAATAGATACCGGTAATCAGGAATCATACCTACCTCATATGTCCTCATATTTTCATTATCCAAAGAAACTAAGGCCTCCAATGCTTCTCTCTTGGTTGCACTAGGTGACAGGTCATTGTCCAATTTAGTGGCATGCAGTTTTTTCAGTATAAGTTTCCTTGCAAATAAGTTCACATCTTTTACCGATGTGAACGGGTCTAAATTTTTTGAAGGGGAAAAGGTTAGTCCACGCCTCAATACTGAAATCTGCACAGCAGTCAATATGTGACTGGAAAGATTGATTACCTGATATTGGTCCCTCATGGTGTGGCCCCTCTGAGCTTTTTGAAATATTTCTGGAAATTTTTTCTTCTTATCCGTGTTTCTATAATGGAAGTCCCGAAGTGCTTCCACATCACTTGTGGACGTATTACTTTCCGGTTCAGTTGTATTGGAAACTATGGACTGTGTTCACACTTTCTTTTTTCCAGAATTGTTTCCCAGCTGCCATCTAAAGATCTTATTTGAATTATGATCATCCACATCCCGCTGATATTTTTTAAGTTTTTCTTGACTGATTTTATCCTCCCATTTCAAACTATCAGTTTCAAGTTCCTTAGTCCATTTGTTAAACTGATCACTGGACATATCCTTTGATAAAGATGGATATATTGTCCAACTCTTTATCAATACTCACCAATGAAGCTGTACTGTGGTCAATTAGAATTTGGATAAATTCAAACGAACATTTTGGACTAATACGTCCACGAGTGATGTGGAAGCACTGATAAGGAAAAATTTCCAGAAATATTTCAAAAAGCTCAGAGGGGCCACAACATCAGGGACCAATATCAGGTAATCAATCTTTCCAATCACATAATGATTCCTGTGCAGAATTCAGTATTGAAGCGTGGACTAACCTTTTCCCCTTCAAAAAATTTAGACCCGTTCACATCGGTAAAAGATGTGAACTTATTTGCAAGGAAACTTATACTGAAAAAACTGCCTACACTAAATTGGACAATGACCTGTCACCTAGTGCAGCCGAGAGAGAAGCATTGGAGGCCTTAGTTTCTTTGGAGAATTAAAATATGGGGACATATGAGGTAGGTATGATTCCTGATCATCTATTCACAAAATGTAAGACCTTTCCTGCACTATCTTTATGTCCAGCAGTGGAGATCTTTATGAAAATGGCCACTAGGGACATTGAATTGTTGGCCCAAAAACGAGGTAGTAGTTTTAACTTGTCAAAATTAGAGGGATTGGCTTTGGAAGAACGAAGATCATGGAAAGATGTGATTTACAAACCGGCGGACAAGGGTGGGAACTTAGTGATATAGACAGTACATCAATAGGTGAAACAGGCCAATAAATTGTTGAGTGATTCAAGGAGTTATCGTAAGCTTACTTTTAACCCCTTGTCCTATTTCCAAAAATTGCTGGTGGACATCCTTGATAAGGCATTCTTACAGGGCATTATTTAAAAAAAAAACTACTGGACCGGATTCGTGATATTTATCCCAAACTCCCTACTTTGTACTTAATCCCAAAAATACACAAAAATCCTTTGGACCCTCCAGGTCACCCAATTATATCTGGTAATAGTGGATTGTGTGAACTCATTGGGGATATTGTGGATTATTTTTTGAAGCCATTGGTTATGGATCTACCTTCGTATATCTGAGACACCAGGTCGGCATTGCAGAGATTGGATCAACTTTGTTTGGATGAGAATATGGTCATTGTCTCTGCCAACATGGAGTCTCTGTATACATCCATCTGTCATGAGGATGGTTTAAATTCTGCTAGATTTTTCTTGGAAATAAGTACATTAAGTAATGAGATGATTGATCTAGTTATGAGCCTACTGAAATTTTTGTCCTTCTTGGGAAGCGGTGTGCATGCTCTTACCATCCTTGCTCCGAGCTCTCCTGGTGGCAATTGTGAAGCCGGCATGCGTACCACATGCGGTTCACGAGGTGCAGGTCAGGAAGGGATCACTTTTCATTTCCGGAGCATCTGGATGCGCCGTAAGGCTTCTTAGTGATTTAGTGATTACCTTGCATGTCATTACCTGACCGGTCATCGGCTCACCCTTTGCCCACCTATTTATATAATACGACCCCACTAACACTACTGGGTACGCCCCCGGAAGAAGCTAGAGGGCAAAACACGTGTCGGGGTGCGGAGGGTCGTTCGCCGGCACAAGTTTCTTTATTACGGCTACAACGGAGGTATCGTGATGGTACTTTTATTACTACTTTTGTGAACAAGTTTATTTACATATCTCTTCCTATGATTTAGAATTAAGGCGCTCAACAATTGCTTTATATTCAGCCTTAATAGTGAGTTATTTGCACGCTTTTCAGCACCTAAATAAACATAAAGTATAACACTGGATGATAACAGAATTGTGAGCAATTAGGATGCTACTTAGCACCTGAACTATTGATTAGGATTTGAATATGTTTAAATCCAACAAAGGAACATTTAAATATAGAGTTATCTTTACTCCTGTTGATCATTTATCCAAATATGCCAGCTGTTTACCCTCCTTGGGATTATAATATGGTGAGATTTTGAATATGTGGCTATTTGTAACGTTTTTGTTATATTTTTCAATAAAAGATTATTGGATCTAATATGGATGTGGTTGCTTCTTTGAGGTGACGGTTACCGGACCGTCTCTTGTGTGTTTTTGTATGGTTAGGAAGATTCATCGGTAGATATAAGACATTATTACCGTAAGTAATTTTGGTAGTCAGTATAGTCTGGTTTGCGGCACAGTGGGGCCACAATCCCCTCGCTCATGCCACCCAGTAAGGGCGTGAGTGTAAAGGTACCATCACACTGAACAATTTAACAATGATATCGCTAGCGATCCGTGACGTTGCAGCATCCTGGATAGCGATATTGTTGTGTTTGACACGCAGCAGCGATCTGGATCCTGCTGTGGCATCGTTGGTCGGAGCTAGAAGGCCAGAACTTTATTTCGTCGCTGGATCTCCCGCAGACATCGCTGAATCGGCGTGTGTGACGCCGATTCAGTGATGTCTTCACTGGTAACCAGGGTAAACATCGGGTTACTAAGCGCAGGGCCACGCTTAGTAACCCGATGTTTACCCTGGTTACCAGTATAAATGTAAAAAAAAAACAAACACTACATACTTACATTCCGGTGTATGTCCCCCGGCGCTCTGCTTCCCTGCACTGTCAGCGCCGGCCGGCCGTAAAGCACAGCGGTGACGTCAGGGAAGCAGAGCGCCGGGGGACAGACAACGGAATGTAAGTATGTAGTGTTTTTTTTTTTTTTTTTTACATTTACACTGGTAACCAGGGTAAACATCGGGTTACTAAGCGCGGCCCTGCGCTTAGTAACCCGATGTTTACCCTGGTTACCAGGGGACTTCGCATAGTTGGTTGCTGGAGAGCTGTCTGTGTGACAGCTCTCCAGTGACCACACAGCGATGCTGCAGCGATTGGCATCGTTGTCTAGATCGCTGCAGCATCGCTAAATGTGACAGTACCTTAACACTATTTCTATAAGTAAAATAACCAAATACTTTCTATTCTCAATCTTCTAGTTCTGGTCTTAATAAAAGCTTCAATTTTTGTGGTTCCGTGCTGCATTTTCAGCCCTTCTGAATTACTGGATGCTGAATTAAAGGGAATGCAATGTGTTTATTTTGATATTTATTAGAAATACTATTATACATAAACTATCCAGTTGGGTTGTATATACTATGTTAAGTGAACACCGAGGAAAATTAATTCCCTCTTTAGTTACAAGCACCTCTGCTCTTTGTATGATTATATGAAATGTTGAATAAATCTGTTATATGTAGCTATAGGACAATTCTTCTGTAAGAACCCTCCATTTTAGACACTATGTACAGTTGCAGCAATAACTATAATAATAGTTAGTATAACTGCCAACCAGCAAATCAGAGACAAGGCATAGTAGTGCTGACACAATGCTATTTCCTGCATAGTGGGGCAAACACATAGAAAACACTTCAGGTGATCTGCCCATGGTGTCAAAACGGATGTTGCAGATGTTTCTCTTGGTTTTAAAAATGAATGGACTTTGGTACAATGTCTTGAAACTGGACAGGACTTGTCATCTCCACTTGCTTTGCAACCTGGATTCTGATATGGAACTGAAAGTACCTGAACTGTCAGTTTTCGGCAAGAAGGACAAAGAGGCACTTTACTTCCTTTTCCGGGCTAAAAAGAAAACAATAGACTAATTGAAGATTTAACTTTTTAATATTTTTAGATAGTCATAAAAATGTTTATGCAAAAAAATGAACAAATTGACATGTATAAACCAGAGTTACACAACTCTTGTCCCCAAGGCCCACCAATAGATCATGGACAAACCATAGAAAAACACTGGAGATTTTTTATACATGATGCAGTTGAATAGGTGGACAAAACAAAACATGAGCTGAATTGGGATAAGTTGCGCTAGTACGGTGTCCATTTAAAAACATGATCAGATATCAAAGTCAAACATCAGAATAATGTCAGTTCTAGGCTAAACACCCTATCTGAGAACTCTCACAGCGCTACGGTAGCGGGGATCTCACCGAGGTCATGGCAGTTCAGTCTGCCAGGGTAGTAACCTCAGTGACCAGAGGTAACCTCGATAACGTCACCGCCGGTCACTGACGCTGCACTGGCAGCCGTTCAGTGAACAGTTTTTCTCAGTCTGGATGGTCGCATCTTGGCACCGTCCAGGTTGAAAACTAATCATCCCCCAGTTATGGATTACGGCGTGGAATAGAATGACTGAGAGGTGAGGGATATTGTTTTTTTTTCCATTTTTGGTTTATTACAGGAAAACGAGGGCTTCGGTGGAATAGGCACTAGGTGAGTATAACTGTTTATTTTTAAATGAAAATGTAAAATTGTGTATTTTTATTTCTAATAAAGGGCTTTATTTTTGCTGTGTCTTTATTTACCATACAGCTTTAGGATTAGTAATGGATAGGAGTCTTATAGACACCTCTCCATTAATAATCCGTGGCCTTGATGTAACCTGACAATGCAAAGGTGACATGAACCCCACTTGTCACCGCTACAGGGCAAGTGGGAAGAGCTGGGCAAAGTGCGAGAATTTTCTCATCACATAGATGTGCCTTTTTTGGGCAGCTGTGGGCTGCTATTTGTAGGCTGGGGAGGGGCAATATCCATGGCCCCTTACCAGTCTGAAAATACCAGCCCCCAGCTGTCTGCTTTAGCGAGGCTGGTTGTCAAAAATTAGGGGTCCCCATGCAATTATTTTAAATTATTTATTTAAATAATTTTAAAAAACAGCGTGGGGACCCATCTATTCTTGATAACCAACCTTGCTGAAGCTGACAGCTAAGGGTTGCAGCCCCCAGCTGTCAGTTTTGCCTGGCTGGTTATCAAAAATACAGGGGAACCCACAGTGTTTTTTTTTTTAATTATTTATTTACACTACAGGAGTCGGCTAATGAATACACCCATCAGCCACTCCTGCTCTCGCAATAATTAGCATTACAGGTGGAAGAAAGCTAAATAGGAAAGAGTTCTTTAGTTAGAGCAGTCAGAATGTGGAATGCCCTACCATAAGAGGTAGTAATAACAGACACTATAGCAACTTTAAAAAATGGGCAGGACGATTTCCTTGATACACATAACTTTGTGGGTTATAGTTAATTTAGTGACAAAATTAAGAATTTGTGGAGAATGGTTGAACTTGATGAGTCTAGGTTTGTTTCTAACCTATCTTACTATGTAACTATGTCTAAAAGTCAATGTGATTCCCTTTCTGATGCGTGAAGAAAGTCAGTTATCAAACATCAGCGGAGTGCATATTATAGTCAGCTTAATTGTAAAAAGAAAAGTTTATTTTTTCTTTTCCTGGGATTTAAAGGCAGAAGCTCCACTCAATGAGGCTGGATGTCCGGATTCTAACCTAGCAGCTCCCGTGCACCAGTCGGCAGCTCTTCCTTCTGAGCTATTCAGTTTGCTGGAAAGTTCCATGCCTATCCAAATATTTGAACCTATGTTGTTGCTGAGGTCTTCTCCCTGAGTTTCCCGTTGGTTACCATTTCTAAGTTGCAGACAAAGGTGTTGGGTCAGCAAAAGGAAATTGAGTTGTAGAGGCAACTTCTGGAATTGCACAACTCTGGCCCGGAATAAAACTCACGCAGGCCGATGCCCGCAAAGTTCAGTGGGGATCGTTATCACTACCGTGGATTCCTAAATCAATGCCGTATCTATTTCCAGATGCATCCTTCTCAATTTACCAGTGACAGGAAAACGGTTCTGTTCATCATTAATCTCCTGACTGATTAGGCTCCTGCATGGGCCTCACCTTATGTGGAGAAGAACTCTGACCTCCTAAATGACTTAAGGTACCGTCACACATAACGATATTGTTGCTTTTTGTGATGTAGCAATGATATCGTTAACGAAATCGTTATGCGTGACAGCGACCAACGATCAGGCCCCTGCTGGTAGATCGTTGGTCGCTGGGGAAAGTCCAGGACTTTATTTCGTCACTGGATCACCCGCTGACATTGCTGAATCGGCATGTGTGATGCCGATTCAGCGATGTCTTCACTGGTAACCAGGGTAAACATTGGGTTACTAAGCGCAGGGCCGCGCTTAGTAACCCGATGTTTACCCTGGTTACCATTGTAAAAGTAAAAAAAAACACTACATACTTACATTCCTGTTACGTTCCCCCAGCGTCAGCTTCCCTGCGTCTCCCAGTGTCAGCGCCGGCCGGCCGTAAAGCAGAGCACAGCGGTGATGTCACCGCTCTGCTTTCCGGTCAGTGCTTACACAGTGCAGGGAAGCTGAAGGCGAGGGACGCGACAGGAATGTAAGTATGTTTTTTTTTTTTAACTTTTACAATGGTAACCAGGGTAAACATCAGGTTACTAAGCGTGGCCCTGCGCTTAGTAACCCGATGGTTACCCGGGGACTTCGGGATCATTGGTCGCTGGAGAGCTGTCTGTGTGACAGCTCTCCAGCGACCAAACAGAGACGCTGCAGCGATCGTCATCGTTGTCTAGATCGCTGCAGCGTCGCTAAATGTGACGGTACCTTTAGTCTCTTTCATCACTGCTATGGACCAAGTGTTTGATGACCCAAATCGTTGTGCTACAGCTGAAACCAAATTGCATAACCTATGTCAAGGGCGGCGCTCTGTATCTGAAAATACCTCTGAATTTTGCCGCTGGGTGGCATTTGACTGCCTGGAGGAGTCAGTTTCGCTGAGGTTTATCAGAGCAAACCAAAGATGAACTTGCAAAGGTTGAGACTAGGGTTGAGCGAAACGGATCGGACAAATTCAAAAATCGCCGACTTTCGGCAAAGTCGGGTGTCATGAAACCCGACCTGATCCTAGTGTGGGATCGGCCATGAGGTCGGCGATCTATGCGTCAAAGTCGCGTTTTGTATCACGCTTTCAGCGCCATTTTTCAGCCAATGAAGGAGGACGCAGAGTGTGGGCAGTGTGATGACATAGGTCTCGGTCCCCACCATGTTAGAGAAGGGCATAACAGTGATTGGCTTGCTTTCTGCGGCGTCACAGGGGCTATAAAGGGGCGTGCACGCCGACCGCCATCTTACT
Organism: Ranitomeya imitator; assembly: GCF_032444005.1. Taxonomy (NCBI): domain Eukaryota; kingdom Metazoa; phylum Chordata; class Amphibia; order Anura; family Dendrobatidae; genus Ranitomeya; species Ranitomeya imitator. Next base: position 97,168,842 of record NC_091289.1, on the reverse strand, counting down.
TATGCCAATCGTAGCATAGGGAGAGGTTGCCATAGCTTCATCAGAAGAAGGGATATAGTTAGGGAGGGAAGATAAAGCCCCAAAACTGCTTGTGCTGTAGTGATTTCCATTGTCCAACACCACCATTTGTTTGCAGGGACAGTGGAGGCTATATTTTTGTGCATCAGCTCTGTAGCTTATTAGGCTGCCTTATAAGGCTCCCTGATAGCTTCAGTGCTGTTTGCACGCCGCTGTGCAATCCAACTGCTTTTTTAAAAGCAAAAATCCTGTTGCTCCTTTCTGCACAGTTATCTTGTTTATTTGTCCACACTTTTGTGTGCAGCAGTCCTTTTTATTGCTGCCATACTTGTCCTGAGATCATTGTAGTGAGATTGAAATTGCACTACAGTCCTTGTATTTTTTCATATATCTTCCAGCCACGTTCTGCCACTTACATTGTGTTGCACAGAGCCTGAGGTTTGGTTTAGTCTCCCCCCCAAAAAAAAGTGAGATTCAAATTATCACAAAGTGGATATATTTCAGTCCTGTTAGTTTGTGGTATATCAGCCAGCCACTTTCAGCCACTTACATTGTGTTGTTTTTTGCACAGGGCCTGATTTTTTGTTCAGTCTCCCCAAAAAAAGGGAGATTTTAAATCTCAACACGTTTATATACACCTTCTACCTTGTTTTACAGTACCATATAACTGTTGTTATTTTGGTTAGATTTTCCAAAAAATGAGGAAGTCTCGTGAAAGAGGCCGTGGGCGGTAGTTGCGAGCTGGTACTGATGGTGGTGGTGGTGGTGGTGCATCTGGTGGTAGTGGTAAAAGCACAATAGCACCTAAGGCTGGAGGTGTTCAGCCAGTGTCATCGTCTGGCTACACAAGGCCTCGAAGGCTCCCTTATCTGGGAGTAGGAAAACTGCTTTTAAAGCCGGAGCAGCAGGAAAAAGTTTTGGCTTACCTTGCTGACTCAGCCTCTAGCTCTTTCGCCTCCTCTTCAGAAAGTTCCAAATATAAAAGCAGCGAGTCATCAGTGGATGCTCCCAGTCAGGAACAAGTCGCTTCCTTGTGTCCTTCACCCAAACCAAAAGTGAAGGATGCGTCAGGCGACACTACAGGTTACTCCATGGAGCTCTTGACACATACCGTGCCTGGGTTAGAAAGGGAAATTGTTAACTGCCCATTACAAGATGAATCGGACATGGAGTGCACTGATGCACAGCCACAGCTAGATTATAATGCTGTTCCAGTGACTCAGATCACTACATTGCCCTCGCAGTGTACTGAGCCAGAATCTGACCCTGATGGGACTATGGTGCCCCGTCCCAAACGCTATAGCACCTTACACGTGACAGAGAAAGGTGCACATGACATTGAAGAGGAGGTGATAGATGACCCAGGTTTTGACCAAGATTGGCAGCCATTGCGGGAAGAGGGTGCCGCTGCCAGTAGCTCAGAAGCGGAGGAGGATGATCCACAGCAGCCATCTACATCGCAACAGCTGTCATCTAGCAGGCCCGTATCAGGCCAAAAACGTTTGTCAAAAACAAAAACCGTTTTAGGACAGCGTGGCCATCCGGTGAAAGTAGCACAGCGTGCAATGCCTGAAAAGGTATTCCATAGTAGGAAGAGTGCAGTGTGGCAATTTTTTTACCAAGATCCGAATGATCAGTCAAAAGTTATCTGTAAGAAATGCTCAAACATCTTTAGCAGAGGGAAGAATCTTCAAAATTTAAATACAACTTGCATGCTTAGACATTTAACCAGCATGCACTTGCAAGCCTGGACTAACTACCAAACATCCTGTACCGTTGGTGCACCTGCTCAGAATGAAGGTAGTCAGCAACGCTACATTGCTTCCCTTACTGTAAGCCCACCGGTTAGGACAACAGCAGCAGCAAAGGTGGAGGTATCGTCGCAAGGCCAAAGCAGTCAGGGAATCACAAGGTTATTGGTAGGAAACACTGTATGTAGGCCAACATCAAGAATACCATCACCAACCCTCTCTCAATCCGCCATATCCACCACCACCACCACCGCTAGTTCCACCATATGCACCTCTCCAGTCCAGCTCACCCTACAAAAGACTCTCGTTAGGAAAAGAAAGTACTCATCCTCTCATCCGCGTACACAGGGTTTGAACGCCCACATTGTTAGACTAATCTCGTTAGAGATGATGCCCTACTAGTTGGTTGAAAGTGAATCTTTCAAAGCCCTGATGGCCTATGCAGTACCACGCTATGACCTACCCAGTCGACACTTCTTTGTGAGAAAAGCCATCCCAGCCCTCCACCAGCATGTCAAAGACCGCATTGTCCATGCACTGAGGCAATCAGTCAGTAGAAAGGTGCACCTCACAACAGATGCATGGACCGGTAGGCATGGCCAGGGACATTACGTGTCCATCACGGCACACTGGGTTAATGTGGTGGATGCAGGGTCCACAGGGGACAGCCATAGTGGGACAGTTCTGCCTAGCCCACGGTCTAGGAAACAGTTGGCTGTAGGCATTCGCCACCCCTCCTCCTCCTCCTCCAGAAACGAAAGCTCGTCCACAGAGCGCAGTCGCACGACCACTCCATCCGCAGCTGCCAGGGTTGCACACGAGGTGTCCCATTATCGAACAGTTAGTGGTAAGCGTCAGCAGGCTGTGTTAGAAATGAATTGTTTGGGCGACAACAGACACACCGCGGAAGTACTGGCCGAGTACTTGCAGCAACAAACTGAGTCATGGCTGGGCAGTGTACATCTTGAGGCAGGCAAGGAAGTCAGTGATAACGGAAGGAATTTTATGGCTGCCATAGCCCTTTCAGAACTGAAACACATACCTTGCCTGGCTCACACCTTGAACCTGGTGGTGCAGTGCTTCCTCAAAAATTATCTGGAGTTACCAGCCCTGCTCCTGAAGGTGCGAAGACTTTGCTCGCACATCCGCCGGTCGCCCGTACACTCCAGCCGTATGCTGAACCATCAGCGATTGCTGAATCTTCCCCAGCACCGCCTAATAATCGACGTTGCAACAAGGTGGAACTCCACACTGCACATGGTTCAGAGTCTGTGTGAATAGAGGCATGCTGTAATTAATTTGTTGGAGGATACACATACATGGGCAGGCAGTTGGATGGCAGACATGGAGTTGTCTGGTGTGCAGTGGTCAAAGCTCCAAGACCTCTGTCAAGTCCTTCAGTGTTTTGAGGAATGCACATGGCTGGTAAGTGCAGATAACGCCATCATAAGCATGAGCATCCCACTAATGTGTCTGCTGATGCAAAGTTTGACGCACATTAAAGAGCTGGCATCTGCAGCCAAGGAGGAGGGAAGCCATGATGACAGTCAGCCATTGTCTGCTCAGGGAACTCTCCTGGAAGAGGTGGCGGACAAAGAGGAGGAGGAGGAGGATGATGGGGATGAATATTTATGGGAGGAGGATGCTTCACAGGGGGCAATAGAAACTGGTGGCATTGCAAGGTCAGGTACAGGGTTTTTGCGGGACTCAAGTGATGTTGATATGCAAGAAAGTGCTCCTCAACCCAGCACAAGCAGTGAATTGACACCTGGAACATTGGTCCACATGGCAGAGTATGCCTTGCGTATCGCATTATCAAAATGATGACTGATGACGATTACTGGTTGGCCTGCCTCCTGGATCCACCATATAAAAGAAAATTACAAAATATCATGCCACATGAGAACCTTGTGCAAATATTGGCTACCAAACAAGCAACTTTTGTAGACCGTTTGGTTCAGGCATTCCCAGCACACAGGGGATGGTTCTCACACGAGCCGTAGAGGGCAACATGGCAGAGGTGTTAGAGGTGCACAAATCCGAAGTGGCGATGCACAGAGGGGTTTTATGACCAGGTTGTGGAGTGATTTCGCAATGACTGCTGACACGACAGATACTGCTGCATCAATTCAAAGTGACAGGAGACAGCATTTGTCCAGTATGGTTACGAACTACTTTTCTTCCCTTATCGATGTTCTCCCTCACAGGTCATTCCCCTTTGATTACTGGGCATCTAAAATAGACACCTGGCCTGAATTGGCAGAATATGCATTACAGGAGCTCACTTGCCCTGCTTCTAGTGTGCTATCAGTATGAGTCTTCAGTGCTGCTGGTTCAATACTGACCGAAAAAGGACACATCTGGCTACCCAGAATGTTGATGATCTAACCTTCATTAAAATGAACCAATCATGGATTTCAAATTATTTTGCCCCACCTTCTCCTGCTGACACGTAGCTTGCCTGAAAAATGTCTTGCTTTTGGCCTCCTCTTACTGACTTCTTCAATTCCGCCATTTGCAGCTGCTGAATGTCCACCATAGGCCATTTTTATACCTCCCTAAATAGGCTGACTCCCCCCACAGGGCCGCGGTCACCACGTGGCGCAAGCACCTGTGCGAGTGCCGTTTGCCTGGACAGGTGGGTGCGCCCACTCTTGGGCGACGGCACTGGCACAGGGTCCCTCATAGTACAATGAAGTGTCTCTGACGGTGGTGGTGCACAACCAACATCAGACACACCGTCGTAATATGAGGGGCCCTGTGCCAGTACCGCCGCCCACGAGCGAGTGTTCCCCCCCCAGCTCGAACTGTGCTCTACCACGTGCAATACTTACCTCTCCGTGCTCCACCACTGTGTAGTCTGCGCTGTTGCTGTTAAATCCTTCAATGGCGCTGCCAATACAAATTTGTTGAAATGATAGATGATAGTTAAAATATACAGGGGCCCTGGCCTCCATTTAGATCAGTTAATACTTTGTGCCTACTACCACTGTCTGCTACTCAGCAGAGGAGCCCACCCCAGTACCTAGCTATGCCACCTGTTTAGCCCTGTTACCAATTTTAAACTGCATTTAGCCTACTTTTTTATTGTGGGCCTACTAACTGTGTCTGCGCCACTCATTACAGTTGTCCCCCACTGAACAAAGCTATGCCGCTTGTTTAGTCCTGTTACCAATTTTGAACTGCATTTAGCCTACTTTCTTATTTGGGCCTATATCTGTGTTTCCTCCTCATCCTGCCCATTGCCCAGCCACTGCTAGATGAGTCTGCTGGTACATTGACCCAGACCACTACATTCCCCTTGCACTCTGCACAGCCAGAATCTGACCCTGCTGAAAGTCAGGTTCCCCTTCCCGCATACTATACCACCTTACACAGGGACAAAGAAGAAGGTGCAGATGAAAGTGCAGGTTCCTTCATCAGGTGGGGGTCATACTCGTTGGCGACGTCACTGGCACAGGGCCCCCCATAGTACGCAAAAGTATCTCTGGCAGTGGGAGGCGCCACCCACCATCAAACACACCGCCGTACTGTGAGGGGCCCTGTGCCAGTGCCAAGTGCCAACGAGTGGGCCCTCCCTGCTTGCTCAGGATCACAGCACTTGCAAAGCTGAAATACTTACCTCGTGACGTATTCCGCTTTTCCTGGGCCCACGAAAACCTTGAGCTAGCCCTACCCCCACAACTTTAGCCAAATGACCCCCTGTTTTCAATGCATAACTATTCACAGGTCAACAAAAAAAATTTTTTTTCTGGTGTCCAAAATATTTTAATGAATTTGGGGTATTTTTGGGGTGCTGATTCTGAATATGCTATCAGTTTTGCCAGATTGGCTCAAGTTTTTGAGATTTTTGGTATCTTATTTATAGCACTTGTTGGTAAATGCGACGCATCATCTCATTAATTTCTTTGGATTAGTACTTGAACTGAGCAGTTCTCAATATAGTTTTGTGTTAATTAGTGTTCTAAAAGTTTGTTCATAGCTTGATTTTTGCACTAACTTTATGTTGTTGTCTGTTTTCCAGTGAAAAGCATGAACTCATCAAGAAGAAGTTGTCTTAACGATCCAGACTCATTCTGTTACATTTGTGGTGAATACACACTGCCAATACACACTTCATCATCATCAGGTGGGGGAAGGTCAGGTAACATGGTAACCACAGGTACAGGCACATCTTCACAATGAGGGACAGGCCTTCTTGCAGATTCCATGTTAGGTTACTCCCATTTTCGTTTCTTATGCTTATTGAACCCTTGCACTTGCACTGCACAGAAATAACAGTCATCATGATGATTTTTTTGCTCTCTCCACACCATTGAAACACCAAATTTGAAGCTTTTTCTTTGTCCTTTGCTCCATTTTCGTAATAATTCGATACATGCTTTGCACACTATGTGTGGTGCCCAAAACTTGTCTTGGTCCCCAAGCATAACCCCAAAATAGGCAAAATACACTTTTTTTTACGAAGTCTGTTATGTTTCTTCTATGTTTTGGCAGTGTGTATTCACCACAAATGTAACAGAATGAGTCTGGATCGTTAAGACAACTTCTTCTTGATGAGTTCATGCTTTTCACTGGAAAACAGACAACAACATAAAGTTAGTGCAAAAATCAAGCTATGAACAAACTTTTAGAACACTAATTAACACAAAACTATATTGAGAACTGCTCAGTTCAAGTACTAATCCAAAGAAATTAATGAGATGATGCGTCGCATTTACCAACAAGTGCTATAAATAAGATACCAAAAATCTCAAAAACTTGAGCCAATCTGGCAAAACTGATGACATATTCAGAATCAGCAGCCCAAAGTTACCCTAAATTCGATGAAATATCTTTGGCACCAAAAATGCTGTTGACCAGTGTTATTATAAAGTAAATTAAGATTGACAAGCTTAAGAAATAAGAATTGATGTTTTTGGCATTAAGATGGACACTGTAGGTGTTTTCCTGTCCTCCACTCACTGCCGACTTTGATTCCCCATTGACTTGCATTGGGTTTCGTGTTTCGGTTGGCCCCCGACTTTTCGCAATAATCGGCCGATTTCACCCGACCTGACTTTTGACAAAGTCGGGTTTCGGGAAACCCGACTCGATCCTAAAAAAGTAAAAGTCACTCAACTACAGTTGAGACCCCTGATAATTTGGAGGACTTTATTCAGCTATGCATCCGAATTGGTCAGAGACTCATTGAACGAAGAAAGGAAAGGCTGCGAGTATTTGGAAACACCCCTAACTACTCCTTTACTCAATCAGCATTAAAAAACCAACAGAAAAAGGAAACTGTTCCTGAACCTATGCAAATTAATGTAATCCGTAAACCTCTCTGTGCAGTAGGGAAGGAGAGGCAGAGTACAGAGAATCTATGTCTCTATTGTGGGGGCACTGGATATTTTGCCATCAACTCTCCTAATAAAAGGGACCATAGATTTCACAAATGCCAGGACTGAAAGCGATTTAGACCTCTTTGAACAGCCAGACCCAGTTCTGCAGACCATCTCGTCTGTAATGCAAGATAAAGGCAAATAGCAGTCACCATCATCTCATTTTGTCGTTCCCATTCAGGTCATAATTGGGAGCCAAAAATACAATGTTCTGCCATGTTAGATTCTGGAGCAGGAGGGAATTTCATGGACTTACAATTCACATTTGACAATAACATTGAAAGTAGGACTAAATTCATGCCCATCCATGTCCAGTTAGTCCTGGAACGTCTATTAGAAAACATCTCTATATTAAACTCACAAAATGGTAAATCGAACAAAACCGAACTTAATTTTTTGGAACATATCATCTCCCCAGAAGGTCTGAGCATGGATCCCAGTAAGATCAAAGCGGTAGTTGACTGGCCTACCCCAAGTTGTTGTTTGTCTTGATGACATTCTTATATTTTCAGATACCCTGGAGGACCAGGCAGACATGTCCAGTTAGTCCTGGAACGTCTACTTGAAAACATCTCTATATTAAACTCAAAAAATGTGAATTCGAACTAACCAGAACTCATTTCTGGGATATTGTTGTGAATTCCGTTCTTGGGCTCCCTCCGGTGGTTGTAAATGACACTTTTGTGAATTCTGCCCTTGGGCTCCCTCTGGTGGGTTTAGCTTTAGCAGCTGCTTTCACTAACCGTCTCTCCTGGCTCTGATATTTAACCTGGCTCTAGTCTTCAGCCTATGCCACTTGTCAATGTTTTCTGGCTGGATTCACATCTCTGCTTGGATTCTCCTGGTTTCCTGACCAGTTCTGCTAAGATAAGTTATGGCTTTGCTCATTTAGTCCACATGTTGTGGACTTATTGTTCTGTGTATTCTATTTTTGTCCAGCTTGTCATTATGGATTTTTTCTGTTAGCTGGAAGCTCTGGGAAGCAGATTTACCCTCCACACCTTTAGTCAGGTGTGGAGATTTTGTAAACTCTGTGTGGATTGTTTTGTAGTTTTTATACTGACCGCACAGTATCCTTTCCTGTCCTATCTATCAAGCTAGACGGGCCTCCTATGCTAAAATCTGATTTCATCTCTGCGTATGTTATTTTCCCCTCCTCTCACCGTCAATATTTGTGGGGGGCTATCTTTCCTTTGGGGATTTTCTCTGAGGCAAGATAGGTTTCCTGTTTCCATCTTTAGGGGAAGTTAGATCTTAGGCTGTGCCGAGGGGTCTAGGGAGCGTCAGGTACCCCCCCACGGCTATTTCTAGTTGCGCTGCTAGGTTCAGGGTCTGCGGTCAGTACAGATACCACCTCCTTCAGAGCTTGTCTCATGTTGTTCCTAAACCACCAGATCATAGAAGTACAAGTGGCCAGTAATGAATTAAATGTATCTCAAAAGAAGGAAAAGAAAGTTCCGAACCATTTTTTTTTCTGTGCTCTGGTTTGCCTCTTTTTTCCTCTTGATATCTGGGTGGTGCAGGATATATGCTCTGGCATGGATGCTCAGGGTTTGTTTTCTCGTGTGGATCAACTGGCTGCAAGAGTACAGAGTATCCAGGACTATGTTGTCCAGACTCCGGCTTTGGAGCCCAGAATTCCTACTCCGGATTTGTTCTTTGGGGACAGATCCAAGTTTTTGAACTTTAAAAATAACTGCAAATTGTTTTTTGCTTTGAAACCCCGTTCTTCAGGTGATCCCATTCAGCAGGTAAAAATCATCATATCCTTGCTGCGTGGTGATCCGCAAGACTGGGCTTTTTCTCTTGAAACAGGGGATCCGGCATTATTGAATGTAGACGCATTTTTTCAAGCGCTCGGATTATTATATGACGAACCTAACTCTGTAGAGCATGCTGAGAAAACACTGTTGGCCCTGTGTCAAGGTCAGGAAGCGGCAGAGTTATACTGCCAGAAATTTAGAAAATGGTCTGTGCTCACTAAATGGAATGAAGAGGCTCTGGCTGCTATTTTCAGAAAAGGTCTTTCTGAAACCCTTAAAGATGTTATGGTGGGCTTTCCTACGCCTGCCGGTTTGAACGAATCTATGTCTCTAGCCATTCAGATTGATCGGCGTCTGCGCGAGTGCAAAGCTGTGCACCATATGGCAGTATCCTCTGAGCATAGTCCTGAACCTATGCAATGTGATAGGATTTTGACTAGAATAGAATGGCAGGAATTCAGACGTCAGAATAGGCTGTGTTTTTACTGTGGTGATTCGGCTCATGTTATCTCTGATTGCCCTAAGCGTACTAAGAGAGTCGCTAGGTCAGTTACCATTAGTACTATACAGCCTAAATTTCTCTTATCTGTGACCCTGATTTGCTCATTGACGTCCTTTTCTGTCATGGCATTTGTGGATTCAGGCGCTGCCCTGAACTTAATGGACTTAGAATTCGCCAGGCGCTGTGGTTTTTCCTTGCAGCCTTTGCAGAGCCCTATTCCTTTGAGGGGCATTGATGCTACACCCTTGGCCAAGGATAAACCTCAGTACTGGACACAGATGACTATGTACATGGCTCCTGCACATCAGGAAGATTGCCGTTTTCTGGTGTTGCATAACCTGCATGATGTTGTTGTGCTGGGATTTCCATGGTTACAGGAACATAATCCGGTGCTGGATTGGAAAACTATGTCGTTGACTAGTTGGGGTTGTCAAGGGGTACATAGTGACGCTCCTTTGATGTCAATTTCCTCTTCCCCCTCTTCTGAGGTCCCTGAGTTTTTGTCGGATTTCCAGGATGTATTTGATGAGCCCAAGTCCAGTTCCCTTCCTCCACATAGGAACTGTGATTGTGCTATTAACTTGATTCCTGGTTGTAAGTTCCCTAAGGGCCGACTTTTCAATCTGTCTGTGCCAGAGCATGCCGCCATGCGGAGCTATGTTAAGGAATCTTTGGAGAAAGGGCATATTCGGCCCTCTTTGTCACCATTGGGAGCGGGTTACTTTTTTGTTGCTAAGAAGGATGGCTCCTTGAGACCCTGTATTGATTATCGTCTTCTTAATAAGATCACGGTCAAATTCCAATACCCCTTGCCTTTGCTTACTGATTTGTTTGCTCAGATTAAGGGGGCTAGTTGATTTACTAAGATTGACCTCCGAGGGGCATATAATCTTGTTTGTATTAAACAGGGTGACGAATGGAAAACTGCATTTAATACGCCCAAAGGCCATTTTGAATACCTTGTGATGCCATTTGGGCTCTCTAATGCTCCATCTGTGTTCCAGTCTTTCATGCATGATATTTTCCGCAATTATCTTTATAAATTCATGGTCGTATATTTGGATGATATTTTGATTTTTTCCAATGATTGGGAGTCTCATGTGAAGCAGGTCAGGATGGTGTTCCAGATCCTTTGTGATAATGCTTTATTTGTGAAGAGGTCTAAGTGCCTATTCGGAGTTCAGAAGGTCTCTTTTTTGGGTTTTGTTTTTTCTCCCTCGCCTATAGAAATGGATCCTGTTAAGGTCCAAGCCATTCATGACTGGATCCAACCCACATCTGTGAAGGGTCTTCAAAAATTTTTGGGCTTTGCTAATTTCTATCGCCGTTTCATTGCCAACTTTTCCAGTGTGGTTAAGCCCCTTACTGATTTGACGAAGAAAGGCGCTGATGTGACAAATTGGTCCTCTGAGGCTGTTGAGGCCTTTCAGGAGCTTAAACGCCGATTTACTTCTGCCCCTGTGTTGCGTCAGCCGGATGTTTCTCTTCCTTTTCAGGTTGAGGTCGACGCTTCTGAGATTGGGGCAGGGGCCATCTTGTCTCAGAGGGAGTCTGATGGTTCTTTGATGAAACCGTGTGCTTTTTTTTCCAGAAAGTTTTCGCCTGCGGAACGCAATTATGAGGTCGGCAATCGGGTGTTGTTGGCTATGAAGTGGGCGTTTGAGGAGTGGCGACATTGGCTTGAGGGAGCTAAACACCGTGTTGTGGTCCTGACCGATCATAAGAATCTGATTTACCTCGAGTCGGCCAAGCGGCTGAATCCTAGACAGGCTCGATGGTCCCTGTTTTTCTCCCGTTTTGATTTTGTGGTCTCGTATCTTCCAGGATCTAAGAATGTTAAGGCTGATGCCCTCTCTAAGAGTTTTTCGCCTCATTCTCCTGGAGTCCTTGAGCCAGTTGGCATTCTTAAGGAGGGGGTGATTCTTTCTATCTCCCCTGATTTGCGCCGGGTGCTTCAGGAATTTCAGGCTGATAGGCCTGACCGCTGTACAGTGGGGAAGCTGTTTGTTCCTGATAGATGGACAAGTAAGGTAATTTCTGAGGTTCATTGTTCAGTGTTGGCTGGTCATCCTGGGATTTTTGGTACCAGAGATTTGGTTGCTAGGTCCTTTTGGTGGCCTTCCTTGTCTCGCGATGTGCGTGCTTTTGTGCAGTCCTGTGGGACTTGCGCCTGGGCCAAGCCTTGCTGTTCCCGCGCTAGTGGGTTGCTTTTGCCTTTGCCGGTCCCCGAGAGACCCTGGACGCATATTTCCATGGATTTTATTTCGGATCTTCCTGTTTCCCAGAAGATGTCTGTTATCTGGGCTGTTTGTGAACGGTTCTCTAAAATGGTCCATTTAGTACCTTTGCCTAAGTTGCCTTCCTCCTCAGATCTGGTTCCATTGATTTTTCAGCATGTGGTTCATTTGCATGGCATTCCGGAGAATATTGTGTCTGACAAAGGTTCTCAGTTTGTCTCTAGATTTTGGCGGGCCTTTTGTGCTAGGATGGGCATTGATTTGTCTTTTTCTTCGGCGTTTCATCCTCAGACTAATGGCCAAACTGAGCGAACTAATCAGACCTTGGAGACCTATTTGAGATGCTTTGTGTCTGCTGATCAGGATGATTGGGTGTCTTTCTTGCCGTTGGCCGAGTTTGCCCTTAATAATCGGGCTAGTTCGGCTACTTTTGTTTCACCTTTCTTTTGTAATTTTGGTTTTCATCCTCGTTTTTCTTCTGGGCAGGTTGAGCCTTCTGATTGTCCTGGTGTGGATTCTGTGGTGGACAGGCTGCAGCAGATTTGGACTCATGTGGTGGACAATTTGACGTTGTCTCAACGTTTTGCTAACCGCCGTCGGCGTGTTGGTCCCCGGCTTCGTGTGGGGGATTTGGTTTGGTTGTCTTCTCGTCATGTTCCTATGAAGGTTTCTTCTCCTAAGTTTAAGCCTCGGTTTATTGGTCCTTATAAAATTCCTGAAATTATTAATCCAGTCTCTTTTCATTTGGCTCTTCCAGCCTCTTTTGCCATTCATAATGTTTTCCATAGATCTTTGTTGCGGAGATATGTGGTGCCCGTTGTTCCCTCGGTTGACCCTCCTGCCACAGGTTTTGGTTGAGGGAGAGTTGGAATATGAGGTTGAGAAGATTTTGGATTCTCGTTTTTCGAGGCGGAGGCTCCAGTATCTTGTCAAGTGGAAGGGTTATGGCCAGGAGGATAATTCTTGGGTTGTTGCCTCCAATGTCCATGCTACCGATTTGGTTTGTGCTTTTCACTTGGCTCTTCCTGATCGGCCTGGGGGCTCTGGTGAGGGTTCGGTGACCCCTCCTCAAGGGGGAAGGTACTGTTGTGAATTCCGTTCTTGGGCTCCCTCCGGTGGTTGTAAATGGCACTTTTGTGAATTCTGCCCTTGGGCTCCCTCTGGTGGTTTTGAGTGGAACTGCTGCTCCTTGGGTTTAGCTTTAGCAGCTGTTTTCACTAATCGTCTCTCCTGGCTCTGATATTTAACCTGGCTCTAGTCTTCAGCCTATGCCACTTGTCAATATTTTCTGGCTGGATTCACATCTCTGCTTGGATTCTCCTGGTTTCCTGACCAGTTCTGCTAAGATAAGTTCTGGCTTTGCTCATTTAGTCCACATGTTGTGGACTTATTGTTCTGTGTATTCTATTTTTGTCCAGCTTGTCATTATGGATTTTTTCTGTTAGCTGGAAGCTCTGGGAAGCAGATTTACCCTCCACACCTTTAGTCAGGTGTGGAGATTTTGTAAACTCTGTGTGGATTGTTTTGTAGTTTTTATACTGACCGCACAGTATCCTTTCCTGTCCTATCTATCAAGCTAGACTGGCCTCCTATGCTAAAATCTGATTTCATCTCTGCGTATGTTATTTTCCCCTCCTCTCACCGTCAATATTTGTGGGGGGCTATCTTTCCTTTGGGGATTTTCTCTGAGGCAAGATAGGTTTCCTGTTTCCATCTTTAGGGGAAGTTAGATCTTAGGCTGTGCCGAGGGGTCTAGTGAGCGTCAGGTACCCACCACGGCTATTTCTAGTTGCGCTGCTAGGTTCAGGGTCTGCGGTCAGTACAGATACCACCTCCTTCAGAGCTTGTCTCATGTTGTTCCTAAACCACCAGATCATAACAGGATATATCATCTCCCCAAAAGGTCTGAGCATGGATCCCAGTAAGATCAGAGCAGTAGTTGACTGGCCTACCCCAAGAAATGTAAAACATGTTCGGTGCTTTATAGGATTGGCAAATTTTTATAGAAGATTCATTAAAAACTTTTCAAAAATAATGTTACCAATTACTTCACTCACAAAGATACAGAGATATGTATCTTTAGGTGACCAGAAAAATGCCCACAGGAAAATTGCCCACATGAAAAATACCCACAGGAAAATTCCCCACACGAAAAATTCCCCACACGGAAAATTGCCAATTGCATCATCACAAAGTTTCAGATCTATGATATTTCAGGTGCAAGGTGTTCACATGATATGTGAAAAGTGCCCACAGACATGAATACCCACAGGAAAACAGTAGAGAGTTATAAGTGAGTTGCCTTGCAGAACAGAGAATAGCATAGAGCTATAGGCTAAATGCTCTGTAGGACAGAGGGATAGTATGCAGGTATATGTGAGATGCTCTGCAGATCAGGAGAATAATATAGAATTATAGGTGAAATACTCTGCAGGGCAGGAGAATAATATAGAATTATAGGTGAGATGCTCTGCAGATCAGAATAATATAGAATTATAGGTGAGATGCTCTGCAGGGCAGGAGAATAATATAGAATTATAGGTGAGATACTCTGCAGGGCAGGAGAACAATATATAATTATTACAGGGGTACAGGTGCCTGCTTCTGCTGGATCTGCGTCTTCACTGAAGATGCAGATTCAGATGACATGCATCATGTTGCAGAGACCCGTGGGGTCCCAGCACTGCGATACATGCTGCCGGCGCGTTGGCTGTGAGCTGACATCAGAGGTGCAGCCACAGGGAGCGGTGCATGAAATGGCGCACACTCCGATGTCAGCTGCTGGGCTGTGCGGTGGCTACAAAAGACACTGGGCGACGTGGGAGCAGAGGAAAGGTGAGTAGAATGTTATTCTTATTATGCATTAGGGTCAGAATGGGGACACATACACTAACATACCTCTCAACCATCCCGGATCCAGTGGGACTGTACTGATTTTGACAGTCAGCCCCGCGATCCCAGGCGGGACATTAATTGTCCCGCACTGGTTGGGAGGTATGTGATATCACCCGATCAGCTGAGAGCTCCCTGAGTCCCTGCCCAGGCTGCACCCACAGAGCAGCACACCACGTAATGGCTGCTCTGTGCGAACAGGACCTGTGATGAGGTCACAGGATGGGAGGAGTCAGGGATCACATGATAGATCGGGAGGACCTCCGTGTACAGGACTCTGCTGGTTGCCATGGTGCCAGAGGAGGGTAAGTGTATGTGTGAGGCCAGGAGGTGTTTACAGTGTGGATGTAGCAGAGCCGTGTGTGTACGAGGTGTATGGATCGGAGCAGCGTGTGAAAGGTGTATAGAGCAGAGTCGTGTGTGTAAGACGTGTACGGAGCAGAGCCGTGTGTGTAAGAGGTGTACGGAGCCGTGTGCATGAGGTGTACAGAGCGCAGCCATGGGTGTATGCGGTGTACGGAGCGGAGTCGTGTGTGTAAGACGTGTACGGGGTGGAGCCTTGTGTGTAAGAGGTGTACGGAGCCGTGTGCATGAGGTGTATGGAGCGCAGCCGTGTGTGTACGAGGTGTATGGAGCGGAGCTGTGTGTGTAAGAGGTGTACGGAGCCGTGTGCATGAGGTGTATGGAGCGCAGCCGTGTGTGTACGAGGTGAGCGGAGCAGCATGTGAAAGGTGTACGGAGCGGAGTCGTGTGTAAGAGGTGTACGGAGCTATGTGTACGAGGTGTACGGATCACAGCCACATGTGTATGTGGTGTACGGAGCAGCGTGTGAAAGGTGTATGGAGCAGAGCCATGTGTGTAAGAGGTGTGCGGATCAGAGCAGAGTGTGAAAGGTGTATGGAGCAGAGTCGTGTGTGTACGATGTATCCGGAGCAGAGCCATATGTGTACGAAGAGTACAGAGCAGAGCCACGTGTATATGACGTGTGTGGAGCAGAGCCATGTGTGTACAAGGTATACGGAGCGGAGCAGCGTGTGCAATGTGTATAGAGCAGAGCCGTGTGTGTACGAGGTGTATGGAGAGGAGCCGTATGTGTATGAGGTGTACGCAGCGGAGCCATGTGTGCAAGGTATACAGAGCGGAGCAGCGTGTGCAATGTGTATGGAGTGGAGCGGTGTGTGTACGAGGTGTACGGAGTAGTGCCGTGTGTACGAGATGTATGGAGAGGAGCCGTGTGTGTATGAGGTGTACGGAGTGGTGCCATGTGTGTACGAGATGTATGGATAGGAGCCATGTGTGTATGAGGTGTCATATCATAGATCTGAAAGTTTTGTGATCCTGTAATTGGCAATTTTCTGTGTGTTGAATTTTCCGTGTGGGGAATTTTCCATGTGGGGAATTTTCCTGTGGGCATTTTTCCTGTGGGCATTTTTCAGGGAACCCAAACCCCTATATAAGGTGTGATTAATTATTAGACAACTTCCTTTCCTTTGGCAAAATGAGTCAGAAGAGAGATTTGACGGGCTCTGAAAAGTCCAAAATTGTGAGCTGTCTTGCAGAGGGATGTAGCAATCTTGAAATTGCCAAACTTTTGAAGCGTGATCACTGATCACCGAACAATCAAGCATTTTATGGCAAATAGCCAACAGGGTTGGGAAAAAAAGGCGCAAACTAACTGCCCATGACTTGAGGAAAATCAAGCGTGAATCTGCCAAGATGCCATTTGCCACCAGTTTTGCCATATTTCATAGCTGCAAAGATACTGGAGTAACAAAAAGCACAAGGTGTGCGATACTCAGGGACATGGCCAAGGTAAGCAAGGGTGAAAAAGGCCACCTTTGAACAAGAAACATAAGATAAAACGTCAAGACTGGGCCAAGAAATATTTTAAGACTGACTTTTCAAAAGTTTTATGGACTGATGAAATGAGAGTGACTCTTGATGGGCCAGATGGATGGGCCAGAGGTTGGATCAGTACAGTGCAGAGAGCTCCACTCCGACTCAGATGCCAGCAAGGTGGAGGTGGGGTACTGGTATGGGCTGGTATCATCAAAGATGAACTTGTTGGACCTTTTCGGGTTGAGGATGGAGTGAAGGTCTCAAAGAAGAAAAAATAATGACATGGACCCCGTGTTCACCTGATCTGAACCCTATAGAGAACTTGTGGTCCATCATAAAATGTCAGATCTACAGGGAGGGAAAACAGTGCACCTCTCGGAACAGTGTCTGGGAGGCTGTGGTGGCTGCTGCACGCAATGTTGATCGTAAACAGATCAAGCAACTGACCGAATCTATGGATGGAAGGCTGTTGAGTGTCATCATAAAGAAAGGTGGCTATATTGGTCACAAATTTTTTGGGTTTTGTTTTTGCATGTCAGAAATGTTTATTTCAAAATGTTGTGCAGTTATATTGTTTACCTGGTGAAAATAAACAAGTGAGATGGGAATATATTTGGTTTTTATTAAGTTGCCTAATAATTCTGCACAGTAAGGCCGGCCTCACACTAGCGTGTTTTACGGACGTAAGAGAGGTGCTGAAAATACGGATTGCATATGGTACAATGCTTCTCTATGCCCCAGCTCCTATCAGCCGTATTTTACTGATTCGTATTCTACGGTGTTCTACGGCCATAGAAAATCGCAGCATGCTGCGTTTGTCACCGTATTGCGCAAAAAATACACCAATGAAAGTCTATGGGGGCCAGAAAAATACGGATTACACACGAACCAGCAGTATGACTTGCGAGAAATACGCAGCAGTGTTCTATAGAAAAGCCGGCAATTCAGTGTAGTGTACAGTAAAATCACACTGACAGGTTAGAATAGAATAGCTAAAATAAATGTCTACACATAGTATAGGGGTGTATATATATATATATATATATATATATGTCAGTGAGACACATATATGTATATATATTAATATTTCATACTGTGCTAGATAGCTTAAAAGCCGGTAATTCAATTGCCGGCTTTTGCTACCTCCTTTCCAAACCCGACATGATATGAGACATGGTTTACATACAGTAAACCATCTCATATCCATTTTTTTTGCATATTCCACACTACTAATGTTAGTAGTGTGCATGTGCAAAATTTGGGCGCTCTAGCTATTAATTTAAAGGGTTAAATCGCGGAAAAAATTGGTGTGGGCTCCCGCGCAATTTTCTCCGCCAGAATGGTAAAGCCAGTGACTGAGGGCAGATATTAATAGCCTGGAGAGGGTCCATGGTTATTGCCCCCCCCCCGGCTAAAAACATCTGCCCCCAGCCACCCCAGAAAAGGCACATCTGGAAGATGCACCTATTCTGGCACTTGGCCACTCTCTTCCCATTCCCGTGTAGTGGTGGGATATGGGGTAATGAAGGGTTAATGTCACCTTGCTATTGTAAGGTGACATTAAGCCAGATTAATAATGGAGAGGCGTCAATTATGACACCTATCCATTATTAATCCAATAGTATGAAATGGTTAAAAAACACACACACACATTATTACAAAGTCTTTGAATGAAATAAATACACAGGTTTTTGTAATATTTTATTATACTGGTAATCCACCTGAAGACCCTTGTTCTGTAAAAAAGGTAAAATAAAAAAACAATATACAATACCTTCCGTCGTTCTGTCACGTCCAACGATGTAAATCCATCTGAAGGGGTTAACTAATTTTACAAGCAGAAGCTCTGCTAATGCAGCTGTGCTCCTACCAGTAATACCCTGGGGAATGAATGGAATGTAGGTCAATGACCTGTAGTTACCTTCAGTTGCGGTGATGCGCCCTCTGCTGGATGTCCTCATATGAACTCAAGCGTGGGAAAATATTCTGAAAAGTTCCCAGGCTCGAGTTCATATGAGGACATCCAGCAGAGGGCGCATCACCGCAACTGAAGGTAACTACAGGTCATTGACCTACATTCCATTCATTAGCTGGGGTTTTACTGGCAGGAGCATAGCTGCATTAGCAAGCTCCTGCTTGTAAAATTAGTTAACCCCTTCAGATGGATTTACATCAGTGGATGTGACAGAACGACGGAAGGTATGGGATATTGTTGTTTTTTTATTTTACCTTTTTTACAGAACGAGGGTCTCCGGGTGGATTACCAGTATAATAAAATATTACAAAAACCTGTGTATTTATTTCATTAAAAGACCTTGTAATAATGTGTGTGTGTTTTTTAACCATTTCATACTATTGGATTAATAATGGATAGGTGTCATAATTGACGCCTCTCCATTATTAATCTGGCTTAATGTCACCTTACAATAGCAAGGTGACATTAACCCTTCATTACCCCATATCCCACCTCTACACGGGAATGGGAAGATTGTGGCCAAGTGCCAGAATAGGCGCATCTTCCAGATGTGCCTTTTCTGGGGTGGCTGGAGGCAGATGTTTTTAGCCGGGGGAAGGGTGGGAGGGGGGGCAATAACCATGGACCCTCTCCAGGCTATTATTATCTGCCCTCAGTCACTGGCTTTACCATTCTGGTGGAGAAAATTGCGCGGGAGCCCATGCCAATTTTTTCCGCAATTTAACCCTTTAAATTAATAGCTAGAGCGCCCAAATTTTGCACATACACACTACTAACATTAGTAGTGTGGAATATGCAAAAAAAAAAGGGATATGAGATGGTTTACTGTATGTAAACCATGTCTCTTATCATGTCGGGTTTGGAAAGGAGATGGCAAGAGCCGGCAATTGAATTACCGGCTTTTAAGCTATCTAGCGCTGTATGAAATATATATATATATATATATATATATATATATATATATATATATATATATATATATATATATATATATATATATATATATATATATATATATATATATATATATATATATATATACTGTGTGTGTGTGTATATATATATATACACTATATGTGTTTTTACGATTTTTTGAGAACATGGATCCATTGTAAGTCCGTATGTCGGTTTTGCAAGCCTGCGAGAACATCTCGCAGTACGGATGCCATACGGATTATATACGGAGGATGCCATGTGCAAAATACGCTGACACACCCTGCCTACGGATGAGATACGGACCACTATTTGGGGGACTTTTCTGCGTATTACGGCCGTAAATTACGGACCGTATTTTTGTACGCTGCATGTGAGGCCGGCCTAATAGAGGGTGTATCTGAGTCCCTACTTGCTTCCTTCTTAAATTCAGCTGAAATTTCCTATTTTTTAATAAAAGAATACATTTTGGTATTTTTGGGCTACTTTTACACATCAGGTTTTTGTCGTCAGTCAGGATCCGGCAAATTTGTAAAAACAAAAACGAATTAGTTGCAAATTGTGAAAAACGGATGCAATGGATCAGTTTTTTTTTTTTTCTTGATCCTTTTTTCTTTTAATTATAGAATGTATCTGGGTGGGGGGCGGTGGGGAAGAAAAAGAGGAGAGAGAGACCCCAGTTCGGAAATTGTGCATGATTGTATGGAGAACGCATGGAAAACCGGATTTGGAAGCCGGATTCATCATTTCACATGTTAGTTTCAACCGTTTATAGCTGGAACCGTCACTTGGCGTTTTTTCACCGGACAGAAAAAACATTACTATGAACGTTTTCTCCGGCCACCAGAAAACTAATTTTAGATGGATCCAGCAAAAAACAGATTAAACGTGTGGCCATCATGCGCAATCCGGCACTAATACAATTCTATGAGAAAAAAACGGATCCAAAGGAAAAAAAACGGATCCGTTGTTTTCAAACTCGTCGGATTGTGCCTGACGGCAAAAGCCTGATGTGTGAAAGTAGCCTTAAATAATATTTTTCTCAAACCTTTTTTAAATTATGCCTGATATACAAGTCAGTATAGAGGAAAAAATGTTTCTTAACTTTTTTTTCCCTGCACAAGGAAACTTCTCGTGGGTTTGCAATGTTTTAATGTCATTCCTTAAAGTGGAGTAAAAGTGAGACACCATTGTTCTCAGCTGAGATCTGGTTGTCAGAGATGCTTCTAGGGGTCTTCACATGCTGTTCTCCTTCATACAGCACTTTTCCCGTCCATTTGAACATTTTCATTGCCCCTCCTGACCTCTTTGTTGGGTCTGCCAGAAAAAAGTTTGGCTTTTCCATTGACTCCCATTATACTCATTACTCGAAGCGGGCATGCGAGTATTAGGCTGCCGTCACACTAGCAGTATTTGGTCAGTATTTTACATCAGTATTTGTAAGCCAAAGCCAGGAGTGGGTGATAAATGCAGAAGTGGTGCATATGTTTCTATTATACTTTTCCTCTATTTGTTCCACTCCTGGTTTTGGCTTACAAATACTGATGTAAAATACTGACCAAATACTGCTAGTGTGACGGCAGACTTAGGGTATGTGCACACGTTGTGGATTTACTGCCGATCCGCAGCATTTTTTACCGTGCAGAAACGCTGCAGATCCACAAATGATTTACAGTACAATGTAAATCAATAAAAAAATGCTGTGCTAATGGTGCTGAAGAATCCGCACGGAAAAGCTTTGGATTAAAAGAAGTAGCATTTCACTTCTTTTGTGCGGATCTGCAGCGTTTTTTTACCCATTCCATTATAGAAATCCGCAGGGGTAAAAACGCATGAAATCCGCACAAAATCCACAGTAAATCCGCAGCAAATCCACACAAAATCTGCATCAAATCCGCACCTGCTTTTTCTGCCAAGAGATGCAGAATCCGCACAAAAAATTCCAGAGGCTAATCCGCAACGTGTGCACATACCATTAGGAATTGCTTGGTTTCAGCAACGAGCACCTGAGCATGTTAGTGCTCGACTGCTCGTTCATCCCTAGATAGTATCGTAGCAGATAGATTTTTGATGGAAGGTCACAAATCTCCCATGACTTTGCCTTCATAGGTTTTAATGTAGGTAACATGTGACTGTGATTTGCATATAACCTGCGACTTATCTTTCTTTTTTACAGTCAAATTTCAGGTTCAAAATAGTCACTTAAGCCATGTCACTATGTAATCTCAGTATAACTTGTACTCCCAATGTGGAGCACTAAATATTTGATTTACATTCAATCCTGGGCCATTTAGCTACTGTTCTCTTTTCTTATTAAATGTACCTTTCTTTCATCTTCTTTCTTTTTATTTGCCAGGTATTCAGGATTCCAGTGTTTGCCTTCTATAAAAAACAAATACAATGGTAGTAAATTCAAAATGCTTATACAGCAGTAAAATACAGTAGTGGTAAAAGTAATAGCAGTCCAATATGACTAACCAGATTAATCACTGTTTTTGGTATAAATTATTTTACCGCATGTTAAACAATTTACCAGTTGGTGCAGTAGATGGTGAGAAAACCATCAGACTCAGCATTCATGATCTGCATGTTTTTGAGTTTGTGTATTAGAATAATTGATTGAAAGGGGATGTGTTCAAAATAATAGTAGTGTGGAGTTCAATTAGTGGGGTCAATCATTCTGTGAAGAAACAGGTGTGAATCAGGTGGCCCTTATTTAAGGGTGAGGCCAGGACATGTTGTACATGCATTTCTCCTTGAAAGCCTGAGAAATATGGGTCGTTCAAGGCACTGTTCAGAAGAACAACGTACTTTGATTAAAAAGTTAATTGGAGGGTGTAAAACTTCCAAAGAAGTGCAGTCAATGAAGGGCTGATGAGCTAAAATGATCTCCAATGCTTCAAAATAGAAAGCCAAACCAGAGAGACGTGAAAGAAAATGGAAGACTACCATTCGAATGGATGGATGAATAGCCAGAATTGCAAAAGCTCAGCCAATGATCAGCTCCAGGATGATCAAAGACAGTCTCAAGTTACCTGTGAGTACTGTGACAGGCTGGTGTCACACTAAACGTATGGAACATCGGTCCTAGTCTCCCTGCTGATAGTTGCACAAGTGTTCTCTGTATGGCCATCCATGTGTAATGCGTTTGCAATGCGATTTTCTCGCACCTATGTATCTGTATGACATCCGTATGGTATCCGTATGGCTTTACATTTTTCAATGCTTTTCCCCATTGAATTTAATGGCTCAATGGGCTGAAAGGAGGAAAATGGGTGCATATTTCTAGCAAGTCACACGTATAGTCCGTGTGGTGTACGAGTTTTTCTCGCACCCATTGGCTTGCATTGGCATATCTCGGACAATATACGCATAAAATCGCAGAATGCTGTGATTTTACACGCCGTAGAATTCGCCTGAGAAAAAATACGGTGATGTGAGCTGCCCCATAGATTAACACTGGTCCGAGTGCTATGCGATGTTTTCTCGCATAACACCCGTCCATATTCTACGGTAGTGTGACCCCGGCCTTAGAAGACGCCTGTGTGAAGCTAATCTCTTAGCAATAAGTCCCCGCAAAGTCTCAGTGTTAAAAAAAGACATGTACTGAAGCACATACAATTTGCCAAAGAACACATCAACTGGCCTAAAGAGAAATGGAGAAACATTTTGTTAACTGATGAAAGGTAAATTGTTCTTTTTGGGTCCAACGGCCGCAGATGGTTCATCAGACGATCCGCAAACTCTGCATTCAAGCCACAGTACACTCTGAATCACTGTCCCCGATGGAGCTCACAATCTAAATTCCCTATCAGTATGTCTTTGGAATGTGGGAGGAAACCGGAGAACCCGGAGGAAACCCACGCAAACACAGAGAGAACATACAAACTCTTTGCAAATGTTGTCCTTGGTGGGGCTTGAACCCAGGACTCCAGCGCTGCAAGGCGGCAGTGCTAACCACTGCGCCACCGTGCCGCCCTATGATATGGTCATATTTTTCTTACTATGGTGCTGGACCTATTTACTGTATACCATGTATCATGGACCAGTTTGCATATATTAAAATACTTGAAGAGGTCATAATTAGTGTTGAGCCACCTCCCTAGTGTTCGGGTTCGGTTCGGTTCGTCGAACAGGGACGTGTTCGACGAACTCTTTGTCGAACGTTCGACGAACACCGTCGAACCCCATTGAAACCAAAGGCAGGCAAACACAAACACATACAAACACATGGAAAACACCTTAAAAAGTGTCCAAAAGCTGACAAACTGCTCAGAAGACACAACAAACACATGGAAAAGTCACAACTACATATAGCCATGTGAAAAGAAAAGAGGTGGAGGAGTAAAAGGAGGACGAGACATAGATATAGGTATGTCATGACCTTCTAAAATCAAGAAAGGCTGGAGTAAAAATCTACACTCACTCTACCAACACCCAGACGTCTTGACAAAAAAAAAAAAAAAAAAAATATCTTTAGGTAGAATGGCGGCAGGTCCATTCAGAACACTTTCCTTGGAAGACATAGTAGTACCCCCATTGGGAGTTGTGCCAAAAAATGAACCCAATACATTCAGACTAATCCACCATTTGTCATATCCAAGGGGCAGGTCAGTAAAAGACAACATCGACGCGGAACAAAGTACAGTACTATGTACTGTACCTCCTTTGACGAGGCAATCAGGCGGATCAAGAAGTTGGTAAGGGGCACCCTAATGGCCAAAACAGACATTGAGGGGGCGTTCCGGTGACTACCTGTGCCTCCGAATAGTGTCATCCCATTGGGCTGCTTCTGTGAAGGAGCATACTACATAGATCGCTGTTCGCCCATGGGGTGCTCCTTATCCTGCTCACTATTTGAGGCATTTAGTTGCTTCCTCGAATGTGTCGTCATGGACGTTTGTAAGGCGGCACATATTATCCATTACCTCTACGACTTCTTATGCCTGGGCCCAAAAGATTCGCCACAGTGTGAAAACACGCGGTAGTCCACCTGTGAGAAGGAGAGAGCTGGAGGGAGAGTGGACACCCCAGAGCCAAGGGGTTAGATTGAGATAGAAAGAAGGCGGTGTAGCTTGCTTCATGGGTGGGGTACTCTGCTGAGTAGCAGAAATTGCTACTAGGCCCAAAAGGATTTCCTTTGCCAAATGCCATTAAAAAATAGTACTTAGGTAAACAGGCGGTGTAGCTTGCTTCATGGGTGGGGTACGCTGCTGAGTTGCACCAAATTCTACTAGGCCCAAAATGATTTACTGGGCTAGATGCCGTTAAAAAATAGTACTTAGGTAAACAGGCGGTGTAGCTTGCTTCATGGGTGAAGTATGCTGCTGAGTAGTACCAAATTCTATTAGGCCCAAAAGGATTTCCTGGGCTAGATGCCGTTACAAAATAGTAGTTAGGTAAATAGGTGGTGTAGCTTGCTTCATAGGTACTCTGCTGAGTAGCACAAAATGCTATTGGGTATAAAACGATTTCCTGGGCTAGATGCAGTTAAAAATTAGTAATTAGATCAACAGGCAGTGTAGCTTGCTTCATGGGTGGGGTACGCTGCTGAGTAGCACCAAATTCTACTAGGCCCAAAAGGATTTAGTGGGCCAGATGCCATTAAAAATAGTACTTAGGTAAACAGGCGGTGGGTGGCTGGGCTACTCTGCTGACTAGCAGACACTGAAGCTTTGGAGCAGACCTCTGAATCCCAGGCCATAGTATGAGGAAACAACTCTGCAGACGACCCCACCCACCTGGAATTGACGATGGCAACGTCATGTAAAACTCAGCAAGGGGACTAAATAAGAGTCTCCATTTTTTCCAAAAATTTGTCCACAGACACCACTTAAGTGGCATCAATTTCGCAAGAGTTTTTAAAACAGTTGGTGAGGTGATTTTCAAAAATCATCAAGCTTTTAGTCTCCCCAAGATGACACAGGGGTAGAAAAGTTCTTGTGGATCCAGGATTTGTTCATCTTGATGAACGTTAGTCTGTCTACATTGTCACTGGACAGCCGCGTGCGCTTATCTGTCAGCACACCACCAGCAGCGCTGAACACACATTCAGAGAGAACGCTGGCTGCGGGGCATGACAAGATATCCAAGGCGTGAATGGTGAGCTCAGGCCATTTTTCAAGATTGGAAGCCCAAAATGAGCAAGGGTCCGGTTCCACAGTCATGGCATCGATGTTAACTTGGCGATACTCTTGTACCATCCTCTCTAGGCGTTGGCTGTGCATCAGACTTCTTGTCTCCTGTGGCCTTGCAAAGGATGGTCTAAAAAAATCTTGAAACGATTGGAAAAAATTGCTGTTACCACCAGATATGATGTTACTGTTACGGTTTGAGTGATGACTTGATAGTCCCATGGTTGGCAAGTTAGAACTCAGAGATTCACTACGTGCACCACGGTGTGGAAAAGCAGATGTTAGATTCTGTAACAGTCTCTGCTGATACTCCTGCATGTGTGAATCCCTTTCTATGGCAGGAATTATTTAGCCAAATTTGCTTTTGTACCGGGGATCTAAGAGTGTGGCAACGCAGTAGTCTGCATTACGTCGGATTCTGACAATCCGAGGGTCATGTTGCAGGTAGTGCAGCAAGAAGGCACTCATGTGTCTTGCGCATCCAATAGGACCAAGTCCTTGTTGTCTTGGTGGTGGTGAGGTGAGAAGCATGCTTCCTTCGTCTGCCCTCTCCCCACAACCTCGCACAACAGAAATTTAATCAAGGTCTCCCTCATCTGATGAGTCTTCCATGCCCAGCGCCAGTTCGTCCTCCACTTCTTCCTCGCCTCCTGCACCTTCCTCAACAATTTGGCTGCTACCATGCGCCCTCGGTAATCCCTCTCCCCCAGCCTCCAATGCCAGCCGCCTTGTTGCTGCCAACCTCCTCAACCTTGGAGATATGATCCCTTCCGCATATGACTCCTCCTGTTCCTCCTCCTCCTCCTCTTGTTCCACCACCTGACTCCGAACACTGTGTAAGGAGTGCTCCAGCATATAAATCACCTGAATGGTCATGCTGATAATGGCATCATCAGCACTAAACATCTTCGTTGCTAGTTCAAAACTGTGCAGACGGGTGCATAGGTCCCTGATCTGAGACCACTCCTGCACTGTGATTTGCCCCACCTCTTGATCTCGTTGGCCCAGGCTATACGTCATAACGTATTGCACCAGGGCTCGTTGGTGCTGCCACAGTCGCTGCAACATGTGCAGAGTTGAATTTCACTGTGTGGGCACATCGCATTTCAGCCGGTGAACTGGCAGGCCCAATGACTTCTGTAGAGATGCAAGTCGTCGAGCTGCGGGATGCGAACGGCGGAAGTGAGCATACAGCGACCGTGTCCTCTACAGAAGCCCATCTAGTCCGGGATAGTGAGATTAAAAATTGCTGGACAACCAAGTTCAAAACGTGAGCCATACAAGGCATGTGTGTGACATTGCCCCGGCAAAGGGCCGCACCCAGGTTTGCAGCATTGTCGCACACAGCCTTCCCTGGCTGCAGGTTGAGTGGAGACAACCATTGATGGAACTTGGTCTCCAGAACTGACCACAACTCCTCAGCTGTGTGACTCACATTTCCCAGACATTTCAATGTAAACACTGCCTGATGCCCTTGAGCCCTGGTGACAGCATAGTGAGGAGGTGTGCAGGATTCCTTCTGTGCCAGTTACAATGCGGGTGGCATTACCAGACAGGCTTTGGGTGCAGGTGGAAGACCGAGAGCAGGTTGAGGAGGCAGAAGCAGTGGATACAGAGGATCGACGAGCAACTCGTGGGGACAGCAAGAATTGGACAGCAGCAGCCCCTTCTCCTGATGTTGCCGTAGTTACCCAGTGCCCAGACACCGACATGTAACGCCCCTGTCCATGTCTACTTGTCCAAGTGTCTGTGGTGAAATGCACCATGTCACACACAGAGTTTCTCAAGGAAGCGGAGATGTTGTGTGCAACATGCTGGTGTAGCGCAGGCACAGCTTTCTTTGAGAAGTAGTGGCGACTGGGCATCTGGTACTGGGACACTGCGACGGACATAAGGTCTCGAAAATCCTCTGTGTCCACCAGTCGGAAAGGCAGCCTTTCTGTAGTCAACAGCTTGCTGATGAAGAAATTCAACCTCTTAGCTTTGTCATGGCTAGGAGGAAATTGTCTTTTACTTGTCCACATCTGAAGGACTGAGGGCTGGCTGCTGTGCTTAGACGGAGTTGAGTAGGGTGTCCCCGGCAAACTGCTGGTCTGTGAGGAAGGTGCAGGCAGAGATGTTATATTGCCTTGATCAAAATGTGGTGTCGATGTTGGAGAGCGCTCAACACCAGCAGGTGTTTCCACTTGCAAATGTCCTGACGACCTGCCAATCACACTGGCTGTTGCGGGTAAAGAGGTGGAAGGTCTGCATCCAAAACCATGTGTGACTGCTGTCCCCACAGTCACAGAGGATGAAGAGGACGTGGATGCACTTGATGGGGCAGACGGTGGTTGACCCGGCCCACTAGGCTGCATTGTAGCACAGTGAGCTTCCCACTGCAACTTCTGCTTCATATCCATGTGACGGTTCATACATGAAGTACTCAAGCTAGTGATTTTTTTGGCCTCTACTGAGATTTTGTTGACAAATCTTAGACAACATGAGTTGGGTCTTCCTTTGTGATGTCAAAAAATGCCCAGGCTATGCAAGGCTTAGAGCCCATGCGACCTGAAGAGCCACCACGACTTCTGGTCTGAGGCACAGTTGGGGTTGAGGATGCAGTTGTTGACGTGCTTCCAGTACTCCGTCTCTGTCCAGGAAGGCGCACCGTTACCTCTTTGTCAGTCTTGTCACTAGCATCCTCCTCTACTGACCTCATGGACTGGCAGACTGGGGGTTGACAGTAAGTGGAGTCTACAACCTTGTCATCATCATCCTGTGTGTTCTCACACCCGTCGTCCTCAGAGCCAACCTCTTTCTGCCCCGACCGAAAAGTGAAGTTTTCATTCCAATCAGGTATCTCAGTCTCATCATCATCTTCCTCATTGTCTCCACCAACAGGAGTTACAGTTTGGGAATGAGGGTCTATATTATGCTCAGAACCTTCTTCATCTAGGCCTGGATCCGACTCACAAAGATTCTGGGCATCAGTGCAGATCATTTCCTCGTCTGGATTCACAGAAGCTCTGGAGCAGACCTCTGATTCCCAGGCTATAGTATGCGTAAACAGCTCTACAGACTCAACCATGTGTGTTACCCCATGCTCAGACGGGCAGCTGGAGACTTGGGAGCTGTGAGGAAGCTAGTGCGATTGGGGTGACAACTCTGAGGACTGGAGTAGTTGTGATGTTGAAGTTGACATGGAGGAGAGCCCACTTGAACGAGCACTTGATATCTGTTCAAGCACCTGCTGTTTTTGTGCCTCATCTGGAATTTTTGGCGATGCTTGTAGTGATGGTCGTAAGAAAGGGATCATATCAGATTGTCCACGAAAAGAAGTAGACATCTTACTTTGGCTGGAAGATGGTCTTTCTTCTGCAGATGTTACTGTTGCTTTACCACCTACCCCACGGACACAACCTTTTTTTCCCTTTCCAACATGCATATTCCCCTTTCCACCAGCAGCAGGCCTTTTGCCACTCATTTTAGTGCTTAACTAATTGGCAACTCTGTATGTGTAGTTGGCACAACAACCGATGGATGAAAACCGAGCAGAACTGAGTGGCCAAACTGTGGTACTAGGCCTTAAACTATTAACTGGATTAGATGCAGTGAAAATTGAGATTCACAGGTGGTATAGTTTGTTTCACAGGCGGGCTACTCTGCTGATGTGCAGACACTGCTCCTAGGCCCTAAACTATTAACTGGATTACCACAAAAACAGGGTGATGCTGCGCTTAGGGGTTAAATGCTAGGTGATGCTGGACGGCGTGTAGCCGGTAACTGGGTCCTTACCAGTGCGGAGAATGGAAATGTAAGTATATACGCTTAGCAGGGAGTAGATAAATCCTTAGTGGAATGCCTGAAAAGTGCGTACATATATATCAACATAGACACTGTACTGCGGGACGGTGCTTACCCTGCTATTGGTGCGCCTGTAATCCCGATGCAACAGCTCGCAATGCTGCCCAATCCAGAATCCGCTGTTTGCTGTTGCGGAGTGTGCGGGGAGAAGGGAGCAGGAGGGTATGGGGCAGCTGACGCGATACCTAGGGAGCTCCGGCCGAAGGCGTCCCTGGTAGCTGCGGGGAAAAGATGGCTGCTGGCGCCGGCTCGCGCGTGCCTGAACTGTGACGTCACAAGAGGTACGGAGCGGCGTTGACTAAAGGTGTGGAGGGTAAATCTGCTTCCCAGAGCTTCCAGCTTAACTGAATTAATCCATACTGACAAGCTGGACAAAACATAGAATGCACAGAACGAATAAGTCCACAACTTGTGGACAGAAAAGAGCAAAGCAAGAACTTATCTTTGCTGAACTGGTCAGGATATCAGGGAAATCCAAGAGAGATGTGAATCCAACCAGGAACCATTGACAAGTGGCACTGGCTGAAGAAAGAGCCAGGCATAAATAGCCGAGCAGAAAGACAATCAGTGGAAGCAGCTGCAGACTACTAAATCCAAGGAGCAGCCATTCCACTTAAAACCACCGGAGGGAGCCCAAGAGCGGAATTCACAACAGTACCCCCCCCCTTGAGGAGGGGTCACCGAACCCTCACCAGAGCCCCCAGGCCGATCAGGAAGAGCCAAGTGAAAAGCACGAACCAAATCAGCGACATGGACATCGGAGGCAACAACCCAAGAATTATCCTCCTGGCCATAACCCTTCCACTTGACAAGATACTGAAGCCTCCGCCTCGAAAAACGAGAATCCAAAATTTTCTCAACCTCATATTCCAACTCTCCCTCAACCAACACCGGGGCAGGAGGATCAACCGAGGGAACAACGGGCACCACATATCTCCGCAACAAAGATCTATGGAAAACATTATGAATGGCAAAAGAGGCTGGAAGAGCCAAACGAAAAGACACCGGATTGATAATTTCAGAAATCTTATAAGGACCAATAAACCGAGGCTTAAACTTAGGGGAAGAAACCTTCATAGGAACATGACGAGAAGACAACCAAACCAAATCCCCCACATGAAGCCGGGGACCAACACGCCGACGGCGGTTAGCAAAACGTAGAGCCTTTTCCTGAGACAACGTCAAATTGTCCACCACATGAGTCCAAATCTGCTGCAGCCTGTCCACCACAGAATCCACACCAGGACAATCAGAAGGCTCAACCTGCCCCGAAGAAAAACGAGGATGAAAACCAAAATTACAAAAGAAAGGTGAAACCAAAGTAGCCGAACTAGCCCTATTATTAAGAGCAAACTCGGCCAACGGCAAGAAAGCCACCCAATCATCCTGATCAGCAGACACAAAGCATCTCAAATAGGTTTCCAAGGTCTGATTAGTTCGCTCAGTTTGGCCATTAGTCTGAGGATGAAACGCCGAAGAAAAAGACAAATCAATGCCCATCCTAGCACAAAAGGCCCGCCAAAACCCAGAGACAAACTGAGAACCTCTGTCAAACACAATATTCTCCGGAATGCCATGCAAACGTACCACATGCTGAAAAAACAATGGAACCAAATCTGAGGAGGAAGGCAACTTAGGCAAAGGTACCAGATGGACCATTTTAGAGAACCGGTCACAAACAACCCAGATAACAGACATCTTCTGGGAAACAGGAAGATCCAAAATAAAATCCATGGAAATATGCGTCCAGGGCCTCTCAGGGACCGGCAAAGGCAAAAGCAACCCACCAGCGCGGGAACAGCAAGGCTTGGCCCAGGCGCAAGTCCCACAGGACTGCACAAAAGCACGCACATCGCGCGACAAGGAAGGCCACCAAAAGGACCTAGCAACCAAATCTCTGGTACCAAAAATCCCAGGATGACCAGCCAACACTGAACAATGAACCTCAGAAATCACCTTACTTGTCCATCTATCAGGAGCAAACAGCTTCCCCACTGGACAGCGGTCAGGCTTATCAGCCTGAAATTTCCGAAGCACCCCCCGCAAATCAGGGGAGATGGCAGAAAGAATCACCCCTTCCTTAAGAATGCCAACCGGCTCAAGGACTCCAGGAGAATCAGACAAAAAACTCCTAGAGAGGGCATCAGCCTTAACATTCTTAGATCCCGGAAGATACGAGACCACAAAATCAAAACGGGAGAAAAACAGGGACCATCGAGCCTGTCTAGGATTCAGCCGCTTGGCCGACTCGAGGTAAATCAGATTCTTATGATCAGTCAAGACCACAACGCGGTGCTTAGCTCCCTCAAGCCAATGTCGCCACTCCTCAAACGCCCACTTCATAGCCAACAACTCCCGATTGCCGACATCATAATTGCGTTCCGCAGGCGAAAACTTTCTGGAAAAAAAAGCACACGGTTTCACCAAAGAACCATCAGAATCCCTCTGAGACAAAACGGCCCCTGCCCCAATCTCAGAAGCGTCAACCTCAACCTGAAAAGGAAGAGAAACATCCGGCTGACGCAACACAGGGGCAGAAGTATATCGGCGTTTAAGTTCCTGAAAGGCCTCAACAGCCGCAGAGGACCAATTCGTCACATCAGCGCCTTTCTTCGTCAAACCAGTAAGGGGCTTAACCACACTGGAAAAGTTGGCAATGAAACGGCGATAGAAATTAGCAAAGCCCAAAAATTTTTGAAGGCTCTTCACAGATGTGGGTTGAATCCAGTCATGAATAGCTTGGACCTTAACAGGATCCATTTCCATAGACGAGGGAGAAAAAATAAAACCCAAAAAAGAGACCTTCTGAACTCCGAATAGGCACTTAGACCCCTTCATAAACAAAGCATTATCATGAAGGATCTGGAATACCATCCTGACCTGCTTCACATGAGACTCCCAATCATCGGAAAAAATCAAAATATCATCCAAATATACAACCATGAATTTATCAAGATAATTGCGGAAAATATCATGCATGAAAGATTGGAACACAGATGGAGCATTAGAGAGCCCAAATGGCATCACGCGGTATTCAAAATGGCCTTCGGGCGTATTAAATGCAGTTTTCCATTCGTCACCCTGTTTAATACAAACAAGATTATATGCCCCTCAAAGGTCAATCTTAGTAAACCAACTAGCCCCCTTAATCTGAGCAAACAAATCAGAAAGCAAAGGCAAGGGGTATTGGAATTTGACCGTGATCTTATTAAGAAGACGATAATCTATACAGGGTCTCAAGGAGCCATCCTTCTTAGCAACAAAAAAAAAAACCCACTCCCAATGGTGACGAAGACGGCCGAATATGCCCCTTCTCCAAAGATTCCTTAACATAACTCCGCATGGCGGCATGCTCTGGCATAGACAGATTGAAAAGTCGGCCCTTAGGGAAATTACAACCTGGAATCAAGTTAATAGCACAATCACAGTCCCTATGTGGAGGAAGGGAACTGGACTTGGGCTCATCAAATACATCCCGGAAATCCGACAAAAACTTAGGGACCTCAGAAGAGGGGGAAGAGGAAATTGACATCAAAGGAACGTCACTATGTACCCCTTGACAACCCCAACTAGTCACAGACCTAGTTTTCCAATCCAGCACCGGATTATGTTCCTGTAACCATGGAAAACCCAGTACAACAACATCATGCAGGTTATGCAACACCAGAAAACGGCAATCTTCCTGATGTGCTGGAGCCATGTACATGGTCATCTGCGTCCAGTACCGAGGTTTATCCTTGGCCAATGGTGTAGCATCAATGCCCCTCAAAGGAATAGGGCTCTGCAAAGGCTGCAAAGAAAAACCACAGCGCCTGGCGAATTCTAAGTCCATTAAGTTCAGGGCAGCGCCTGAATCCACAAATGCCATGACAGAAAAGGACATTAATGAGCAAATCAGGGTCACAGATAAGAGAAATTTAGGCTGTACAGTACTGATGGTAACAGACCTAGCGACCCTCCTAGTACGCTTAGGGCAATCAGAAATAACATGAGCAGAATCACCACAGTAAAAACACAGCCTATTCTGACGTCTGAATTCCTGCCGTTCTGTTCTAGTCAACATCCTATCACATTGCATAGGCTCAGGACTCTGCTCAGAGGACACTGCCATATGGTGCACAGCTTTGCGCTCGCGCAGACGCCGATCAACCTGAATGGCTAGAGACATAGATTCGCTCAAACCAGCAGGCGTAGGGAAGCCCACCATAACATCTTTAAGGGCTTCAGAAAGACCTTTTCTGAAAATAGCAGCCAGAGTATCCTCATTCCATTTAGTGAGCACAGACCATTTCCTAAATCTCTGGCAGTATAATTCTGCCGCTTCCTGACCTTGACACAGGGCCAACAGGGTTTTTTCTGCATGATCCACAGAATTAGGTTCGTCATACAATAATCCGAGCGCTTGAAAAAATGCGTCTACATTCAGCAATGCCGGATCCCCTGATTCAAGGGAGAATGCCCAGTCCTGAGGGTCACCACGCAGCAAGGATATGATGATTTTAACTTGCTGAATGGGATCACCAGAAGAACGGGGTTTCAAAGCAAAAAACAATTTGCAGTTATTTTTAAAGTTCAAAAACTTGGATCTGTCCCCAAAAAACAAATCGGGAGTAGGAATTCTAGGCTCCAAAGCCGAAGTCTGGACATAATCTTGGATACTCTGTACTCTTGCAGCAAGTTGATCCACACGAGAAAATAAACCCTGAACATCCATGCCAGAGCATAAATCCTGAACCACCCAGAGATCAAGAGGAAAAAAAAGACAAAAAAGAGCACAGAAAAGAAAAAATGGCTCAGAATTTTTTTTTCCTTCTTTTGAGATGCATTTAATTCATTTTTGGCCACTTGTACTGTTATGAACTGGTGGTTTAGGAGCAACATGGGACAAGCTCTGAAGGAGGTGGTACCTGTACTGACCGCAGTCCCTAAGCTCAACACAACACTAGAAGTAGCCGTGGGATGCTCCTGTCACTCCCTAGGCACCTCGTCACAGCCTGAGTACTAACTACCCCTAAAGATAGAAACAGGAAAACTATCTTGCCTCAGAGAAAAATCCCAAAAGGATAGATAGCCCCCCACAAGTAATGACTGTGAGTGGAGAGGGAAAAGACATACACAGAATGAAACCAGGATGTAGCACAGGAGGCCAGTCTAGCTAGATAGATAGGACAGGATAGAATACTGTGTGGTCAGTATTAAAAACTACAAAAATCCACACAGAGTTTACAAAAATCTCCACACCTGACTAAAGGTGTGGAGGGTAAATCTGCTTCCCAGAGCTTCCAGCTTAACTGAATTAATCCATACTGACAAGCTGGAGAAAACATAGAATGCACAGAATGAATAAGTCCACAACATGTGGACAGAAAAGAGCAAAGCAAGAACTTATCTTTGCTGAACTGGTCAGGATATCGGGGAAATCCAAGAGAGATGTGAATCCAACCAGGAACCATTGACAAGTGACACTGGCTGAAGAAAGAGCCAGGCATAAATAGCCGAGCAGAAAGATAATCAGTGGAAGCATCTGCAGACTGTTAAATCCAAGGAGCAGCCATTCCACTTAAAACCACCGGAGGGAGCCCAAGAGCGGAATTCACAACAGATAACCCCTGTAGAAAAACAGGAAATTTTATTTTTAATACTAAAAGTCTTCATATTGCTAGAATCCTTAAATTCGACCTGGCAGGTTTTTTTAAAAGTTGTATTAATACAACTGAAACACCCGCCACATGGTGTAAACCCCATATTTGAATTTGAGGGAATTCTGGTGTTATATGTAGATTTACTAAGGGCCAGTTTTTTTGTTGGGGCAAGAAGATTGCCCAAGGATTAGGCCTTCCTGAAGACAAACTTGGGGTGAGGTGGTAAAAATTCTCCTACCACCTTATCTCTTGACAAAATCGCCCAATCCTTGCGTATGATGCCTTGAAATTTTCTATAACCTGTATGAAACTGTGTTATAATCGGTAGGGTTTTTATTTGCTCTGGAATATTAGTGGTCTCCCCCACTTTGGATTTATTCCCATATATCAATTAATCTCTCGATATACCCCTCACTTCATTTCTAGCTATTTCCAGTAGGGTTGAGCGAAACGGGTCGGCCACTTTCAGAAGTCGCCGACTTTTGGCAAAGTCGGGTTTCATGAAACCCGACCCGACCCCTGTGTGGGGTCGGCCATGAAGTCGGCGATCTTCTGAATGTGGTATCGGAATTCCGATCCCGATTTCCGATATGTTTGCAATATCGGAAATCGGTATCGGAATGCATATTTAATGTAAAATAAAGAATTAAAATAAAAAATATCGCTATACTTACCCTCTGACGCGCCCTGGTACTAACCGGGAACCTTCCTTCCTTTGAATCAGCGCTTCCAGGACCTTGCGGTGACGTCGCGGCTTGTGATTGGTCGCGCGGCCGCCCATGTGACCACTCGCGCGACCAATCACAAGCCGCGACGTCACCGCGACGTCACGCAAGGTCCTGCAAGCGCTGATTCTTAGGAAGGAAGGCTGCCGGAAAGAAGCAGGGCGCGTCCGAGGGTGAGTATATACCTAATAGGAATATACTCGCCCTCGGACGCGCCCTGCTTCTTTCTGGCAGCCTTCCTTCCTAAGAATCAGCGCTTGAAGGATCTTGCGTGACGTCGCGGTGACGTCACGGCTTGTGATTGGTCGCGTGAGCGGTCACATGGGCGGCCGCGCGACCAATCACAAGCCGCGACGTCACCGCGACGTCACCGCAAGGTCCTGGAAGCGCTGATTCGAAGGAAGGAAGGTTCCCGGTTAGTACCAGGGCGCGTCAGAGGGTAAGTATAGCGATATTTTTTATTTTAATTCTTTATTTTACACTTAAGGAGAGTTAAGGAGAGTTTCCGCTCCTTCAGACCCTGGGAACCATTGGAAACCCAATGCACTGCATTGGGTTTCGAGTTTCGGCCGACCCCGACTTTTTTATAGGATCGTCCGATTTCACTCGACCCGACTTTTGGAAAAGTCGGGTTTCGTGAAACCCGACCCGATCCTATAAAAGTAAAGGTCGCTCAACCCTAATTTCCAGTGCAGTTAGGGAATACCCTTTTTCCACAAATTGTTGTGTCAGATATTCAGACTCTTTCTCATAATCCTTTATGCTTGTACAGTTTCGTCAGACTCTAGTAAACTGGCCCTTAGGAACATTGGTAAGCCAGACAGGCAAATGACAGCTAGTTAGATGGATATAGCTGTTTGCATCAACTTCCTTCCGATAACACTTAGTGTGTAATTGGCCTTCCTTGATATACACAGTGAGGTCCAGAAAGTTGATATTGCTAGAGCTTATAGTAGGCGTAAATTCAAGGCCAAAGTCGTTGTTTAAAGTAAACAAGCACAATTCCAAAGCATTCCATGAACCGTCCCAGATAATCATCACATCATCTATTAATCTTCGCCACAGAATTAAACCTTCATGTAGTCGTCCGTTTTTGTATATATGGGATTCTTCCCAGTTGGCCACATATATGTTAGCAAAACTGGGTGCAAACCGCGTGTCCATCGCGGTTCCCCATGTTTGTAGGAAGAACTTGTCCTCATACATGAAATAGTTATGTTTTGTAATGAAGGTAATCCCATCTTGAATGAACTGGACCTGATCATCTCGGTATATCCCCAGTTTTTGGAGGAAAAAAACAGCCGCTTGACATCCTATTTCCTGGTTGATCACAGTATATAGCGACTTTGTCCAGCGTTGCTGGAAGATACTGTGGTTTCCAATCAATGGTACTTAGAACTTGTAGGACGTGATCTGTGTCCTTCAGATACGCTGGGATGAGCGGCATGCACTTTTGTAGATGAGTATCCTCCTACCGGGATAGGTTCGCCGTCAGGCTGTCTATCCCGGAAATAATAGGTCTTCCTGGTGGTTTTGTTTTACTCTTGTGTAACTTCATATATGGTAAAACACTGCTATACTGGCGTTCTCCTTGTATATAAACTGATATTCTTTTTTATTCAGGATACCCAGAGATTTGCCCCTCATGCATAGAATCCTAAGTTTGCTCACATAATGTGAGGTGGGGTCTCCTATTAGCTTCTTGTACGTTGTCCGTTCACGCAGAAGTCTTTCAGCTTCTTCTTGGTACATTGTGTGATTGAGAACCACGATGCCCCCCCTTTGTCCGCTGGACGAACAATAATATCATTGTTTGTCTGGAGCTTTTTCAAAGATTCTCTCTCTTGTCGATTCAAGTTATGGGAGAAATATGTGGACCTTTGTTTTTTCTGATATAGCTTCCTAATATCCGCTGTTACCAATGTGTCAAATGTATGGAATGCATTAGAGTATTCCTGCACTGGATTAAACTCGGAGGGATTGGCTAGTGAGGTGTGGACATACTTAGATGTTTCCTGGGTATTATTTCTAATTATCGCTTGTTCTTTTTTTATAAATTATGTCTTCAATGCTAAATTCCGTAGATACTTCTTCATGCTGACATTCAAGTTAAATGGTTTTGCTGCGCTAGTGGGGGCAAATTTCAATCCTCTTTGTAGTAGGGCAACTTCGCTGTTCGTCAACTGATGTGTACTTAAGTTGTAAATTTCTTGGGCATCTTTAGGTGAACTTATTTTCTTTTTGGAGAGTTGCCTTCCCCTTTTACCTCTTTTGGTTTTCTGTTTCCTACCCGTAGTACATGCCTGCACAAGGCAAGATTGCCTTGCGCAGGCGTGTACTATGGAGGACAGAGAATGAACTTCAATCCAATATTGCAGCCAGCATGCAGCCAGCGGGTAAGGAAAGAGTGAATCAAAAACCCCAAAACCCCGCCTCCATGGCTGAAGATTGTTCCCTCCAAATTCAGGTGACAGTGTCTCTTTAAGCCTATCTGTCCCAAGGTCTGAAGCAGGGTAATCCATATAAGTTTGCTCGGGGATACGGTCGCTCTGGAATTTTCTCACTCTCGTATTGATAATTTCTATTTCTCTCTCTTAATCTATGCACAATACTATCTGCTAATTCCTGCGCTTCATCAGTCATGATACATGTTTTTAATTGCGTAAAGGTAAAGATATCCATGATTTGGTTATTCGTTTTTTTCAAATTGAGCACTCATTTATCAATGATAAACTGTAATGCTTTGTAGGAAAAGTCCTCGAACATATTTTCCCATTCTTGTTTGGTAGTAGGGTCTCCAAAATCCCCTGTGAGGGTCCTATGGATTATTAAACCTTTGGGGATAATTCGGGATTGTAAGTATTTCTCTAGGGACACCACCTCCCACATATCTCTCATCTCTGTAAAAAGTAGCTTTTCCAGGGCCTTAAAAAGGTTTATAGCCCTATTGTGTGTAGGGAAGGTGGAGGTATTGGTGCTAAAGCGTTCCTTAATGAAACGTAAACGCGAATTTCTATCCTCCAATAGCGCCTGAATCACCATTGTGGGGCTGCCTGTTGGTGTGGAGGCACAGAGAAAATTGTAACTGAGTAAAAGAAATACAAAACACACACTGGCGCTCACCACACTGGGGGCCGAAGCTCGGTGACAGGGAGAATAGATGACGAATTATATACCCCTAGCTGCTGGGATCACTATACAGGATCTGTGCCTACCCTGGAAGAAAATAAAGAATTACCACAAAAACAGGGTGATGCCGCGCTTAGGGGTTAAATGCTAGGTGATGCTGGACGGTGTGTAGCCGGTAACTGGGTCCTTACCAGTGCGGAGAATGGAAATGTAAGTATATACCCTTAGCAGGGAGTAGATAAATCCTTAGTGGAATGCCTGAAAAGTGCGTACATATATATCAACATAGACACTGTACTGCAGGATGGTGCTTACCCTGCTATTGGTGCGCCTGTAATCCCGATGTAACAGCTCGCAATGCTGCCCGATCCGGAATCCGCTGTTTGCTGTTGCGGAGTGTGCGGGGAGAGTGGAGCAGGAGGGTATGTGGCAGCTGACGCGATACCTAGGGAGCCCCGGCCGAAGGCGTCCCTGGTAACCACGGGGAAAAGATGGCTGCTGGCGCCGGCTCTCGCGTGCCTGAATTGTGCCTTGTCACATTTTTGTGGTATATAACAGTAGAAAATGTTTTTGAAAATTTTGTTTGTTTCTTCACATTTCTTACCAATACACTATTCCATGTTCTTTGGTAGATTTTTGTGATATATATATATATATATATATATATATATATATATATAACTCAAAAAAATATTTTGTTGTGTTACTTTTCTCAGCCATACAGTATTGCGTGTTCTTGGATACATTTAATTGGTATATAACCTTCCAAAAACTTTTTCAAAATGTTATTGGTTATTGTATTGATTTACCCATGGTCGCTTCATTAGGCCAGAGTCACACTACCTTAGAATACAGATGAGTGCTATGCGAGAAAAAAATCACACAGCACTCGGACCAGTGTTAATCTGTTCTTTTTCTCAGGCCTATTCGACGTGCATGTAAAAATGGCAGCATGCTGCGATTTTACGCATATATCGTATGAGACTCGCCAATGCAAGTCAATGGGTGCGAGAAAAACTCGGACACCACATGGACCATCCGTGTGACTTGCGAGAAATATGCACACATTTTCCTTATTTCAGTCCATTTAGCCATTAAATTCAATGACTAAAAGCAGTGAAAAATGTAAAGCCATACGGATACCATACGGATGTCATACAAATACATAGGTGCGAGAAAATCGCATTGCAAACGCATTACACATGGATGGCCATATGGAGAACACTTGTGTGACTCTCGGCAGGGAGACTAGGACCGATTTTTCCATACATTTTGTGTGACTCTGGCCTTAGTCTGTAGTACATTTTGTTGCTATATAAGCCTCAAAAAACTTGTTCCAAATTTATCGATATTATATTGCTCACCCATAGGGTATTACATTTTTTTGGCTACATGTTAGTGCTATAAAAGTAAAAAAACAAATGATCAAAATTTATCGGTATTATATTGCTCGCTCATAGGGTGTTACATCTTCTTTGGTATATTTTGTTGCTATAAAAGCATCAAAACAATTGTTTAAGGCCATGTTCACACAGTGCGTTTTTTACTGCGGAACCGCCGCGATGCTGCGGCTCCGCAGCTGTTTTCCATGCAGGGTACAGTACACTGTACCCTATGGAAAACAGGAACCACTGTGCACATGATGCGGGAATCGGGAAAAAAAGCCGCGCTGAAGAGCTGCGGTAAAAAAGAAGTACCATGTCACTTCTTTTTGCAAAACTGCAGCGGTTCTGCACCCACTGACCTCCATTGTGAGGTCAAACCCGCAGTAAAACCCGCAGATGAAAAATATATCTGCGGGTTTTACTGCGGTTTGTGGTGCAGAACCGCTGCAGTGTGGCAGCCCCCCGTGCCCCAAT
Organism: Ranitomeya imitator; assembly: GCF_032444005.1. Lineage (NCBI taxonomy): Eukaryota > Metazoa > Chordata > Amphibia > Anura > Dendrobatidae > Ranitomeya > Ranitomeya imitator. Next base: position 97,128,213 of record NC_091289.1, on the reverse strand, counting down.
CCCACCCCCCCCCATGCTCCGATGCCACCCCCCCGTGCTCCGACGCCCCCCCCCCGTGCCCTCATCTCCCCCCCTTATACTTACCCGGCCTCCCGGTGTCCGTCCGTCCGTCTTCTCCCTGGGCGCCGCCATCTTCCAAAATGGCGGGCGCATGCGCAGTGCTCCCGCCGAATCTGCCGGCCGGCAGATTCGTTCCAAAGTGCATTTTGATCACTGAGATAGGTTATATCTCAGTGATCAAAATAAAAAAAATAGTAAATGACCCCCCCCCCTTTGTCACCCCCATAGGTAGGGACAATAAAAAAAATAAAGAATTTTTTTTTTCCACTAAGGTTAGAATAGGGTTAGGGTTAGGGGTAGGGGTAGGGTTAGGATTAGGGTTAGGGTAGGGGTAGGGTTAGGGGTAGGGTTAGGGTATTTTCAGCCATTTTAACCCTAAAAAACTCCCTAGAAAACACACAGACTCTGCATAGAAAACTGCATAAAAAAACGCACTAAAAACGCATCAAAAAACGCACCAAAAACGCACCAAAAAAAGGACCTGCGTTTTCTGCCAAGAGCTGCGGTTTTTAGTGCTGAAAAAAAAGGAGGTAAATCAGGAACGTGTGAACATAGCCTAACAATTTATCGATATCATAATGCTTACCTACTGACTAGAGTTGAGCGACCTTGACCTTTTTAGAGTCGAGCCGGGTTTCGCGAAACCCGACTATCTCAAAAGTCGGGTCGAGTGAAATCGGCCGATTATGACGTAAAGTCGGGATCGACCGAAACACGAAACCCAATGCAAGTCAATGGGGCAGCATAGTCGGCAGTGAGTGGGGGCCAGGAAAACACCTAGAGTGCCCATTTTAATGTCAAAACCATCCATTCTTCTTAATGAAGCTTGTCAAGCGTAATTTACCTTATAATAATTGGAAGGCATTTGAAATTGGGGGTCATTTGGCTAAAGTTGTGGTGGGTAGGGCTGGTTCAAGTAATTAGTGGGCCCAGGAAATCTGGACCACGTCACGGCAGTGGAGCAGGGAGAGGTAAGTATTTCAACTTTGCAAGTGCTGTGATCCTGAGCAAGCAGGGGGGGCCCACTCGTTGGCATTGGCACTGGCACAGGGCCCCTCAAAGTACAGCGGTGTGTTTGCACGGCGGGGGCGCCTCCCACCAGCAGCAACACTTTTGCGTACTATGAGAGGCCCTGTGCCAGTGACGTCGCCAACTAGTATTCCTCCCCCCACCTGATGAAGGAACCTGCACTTTCATCTGCACCTTCCTCTTTGTCCCCGTGTAAGGTGGTATGGTATGCAGGAAGAGCAACCTGACTTTCAGCAGGGTCACAATGTTGTTGTGTAGCGTGCACGGGGAATGTTGCGTTATGGGTCAATGTACCAGCAGACTCATCTATCACTGGCTGGGCAATGGGCAGGATGAGGAGGAAACACAGATATAGGCCCAAAGAATAAAGTGGGCTAAATGCAGTTCAAAATTGGTAACACAGGAGTAACCAGGGGGCATTGCAGTGGAGGACAACTGGAATGAGAGGCTGACACAGAGAGTAGGCCCAAATCAGTAAGTAGTCGAAATGCAGTTCAAAATTGGCAACAGTAGTAAACAGGCGGCACAGCTTTGTTCAGTGGAGGAGAACAGCAAGGAGTGGCAGACACCGATAGTAGGCCCCAACCCAACTAGTAGGCCAAATGCAGTCTAACATTAACAACTACTTAACGAGCGCCTGAAAACGGAATTTCAGGACAGGAAACCAGGAGAACAGCAAGGAGCGGCAGACACCGATAGTAGGCCCCAAACTAACTAGTACGCCAAATGCAGTTGTTCCGTTTAACCACAATTTAATGAGAGCCTGAAGATAGAAGTTCAGGAAAGGCAACCTGGAGAACACCTTGGAGTGAAACACACCATCTGTCTACACCCCATACCCAATTTGTACGTCTAATGCAGCGTAGTTTCCAACAACTACTAAACGAGAGCATGATGATCGAAGCATTGGCGAGGAAACCTGGGGAACACCTTGGAGTGGAACACACCATCTCTCTACACCCCATACCCAATTTGTAGGCCTAATGCAGCGTAGTTTCCAACAACTACTAAACGAGAGCATGATGATCGAAGCATTGGCGAGGAAACCTGGGGAACACCTTGGAGTGGAACACACCATCTCTCTACACCCCATACCCAATTTGTAGGCCTAATGCAGCGTAGTTTCCAACAACTACTAAACGAGAGCCGGAAGATCGAAGCATTGGCGAGGAAACCTGGGGAACACCTTGGAGTGGAACACACCATCTCTCTACACCCCATACCCAATTTGTAGGCCTAATGCAGCGTAGTTTCCAACAACTACTAAACGAGAGCATGATGATCGAAGCATTGGCGAGGAAACCTGGGGAACACCTTGGAGTGGAACACACCATCTCTCTACAGTGGAACACACCATCTCTCTACATCCCATACCCAATTTGTAGGCCTAATGCAGCGTAGTTTCCAACAACTACTAAACGAGAGCCGGAAGATCGAAGCTCAGGAAAGGCAACCTGGAGAACACCTTGGAGTGGAACACACCATCTCTCTACACCCCATACCCAATTTGTAGGCCTAATGCAGCGTAGTTTCCAACAACTACTAAACGAGAGCCGGAAGATCGAAGCTCAGGAAAGGCAACCTGGAGAACACCTTGGAGTGGAACACACCATCTCTCTACACCCCATACCTAATTTGTAGGCCTAATGCAGCGTAGTTTCCAACAACTACTAAACGAGAGCCGTAAGATCGAAGCTCAGGAAAGGCAACCTGGGAAACACCTTGGAGTGTAACAAACCCTCTCTCTACACCACGGAAGGGCTGATTCTTAGGAAGGAAGGCTGTCGGAAAGAAGCAGGGCGCGTCCGAGGGTGATTATATTCTTATTAGGTATATACTCACCCTCGGACGCGCCCTGCTTCTTTATTTGTAATGAATGTTTATTTGCAATGTGGTTTTGACTTACTCTATTTTTTTGGTAAATAATGATTTTATTATTTTCATTGTTTTGCATCTTCTTGGCAATAATATAAAGAAGACGCGACAGGACAACACTCGGTGGATGCCATATCTGTGTTTAAAATTGAAAAAACCTTTCAGTTAACTACTTGCAGGAGAAAGTTATTGTAGCTGGTGGCCATTTTTAGTACTGTACCAGATTTTTGTTGTAGGTGTTTGTTTTTAATGTTAAAATGTCTGCATTTGATATCTCTCCAGTATTTTCTTTTTTATAAGCAAAATACTTATTTTTATATTTTCTGATGTTGGTTCCAGGGGTACACGGGCAGCAGTGGTGTGGTCAGTGGAGGCCTAGTGGAAGGAGTGACCGCAGACAGGCATCGAAGGCCTAAAATAATAACACATGGCTGTAGGCAATTTTAAATTGGTTCCAGGGGTACACGGGCAGCAGTGGTGTGGTCAGTGGAGGCCTAGTGGAAGGAGTGACCGCAGACAGGCATCGAAGGCCTAAAATAATAACACATGGCTGTAGGCAATTTTAAATTGGTTCCAGGGGTACACGGGCAGCAGTGGTGTGGTCAGTGGAGGCCTAGTGGAAGGAGTGACCGCAGACAGGCATCGAAGGCCTAAAATAATAACACATGGCTGTAGGCAATTTTAAATTGGTTCCAGGGGTACACGGGCAGCAGTGGTGTGGTCAGTGGAGGCCTAGTGGAAGGAGTGACCGCAGACAGGCATCGAAGGCCTAAAATAATAACACATGGCTGTAGGCAATTTTAAATTGGTTCCAGGGGTACACGGGCAGCAGTGGTGTGGTCAGTGGAGGCCTAGTGGAAGGAGTGACCGCAGACAGGCATCGAAGGCCTAACATAACAAAAATGTCAATACAATGGTATTGTCAGTGGCAGGCATTGAAGGATGTCAGCGCATAGACTAAACATTGGTGGAGCTGTGAGATAATTTTGCAAGTGGTAGAGCACTGTTTGAGCTGAGGGGGGGGGGAACTGTCTTGTGGCCGGCGGTACAGGCCCAGGGCCCCTCATATTACAACGGTGTGTCTGACGTTGGGTGCGCACCACCACCGCCAGAGACACTTTATTGTACTAGGAGGGACCCAGTGGCAGTGCCGTCGACCAAAAGCGGGCTCACCCACCTCTTCAGACAAAGTGCACTCTCACGGGTGCTGCCGCCAAGTGTCGATACCACGGCCCCGTGTGGGGAGTTTGGCCATTTAGTGAGGTGTAAACATGTCGTATGCTGGACAATCAGGTGCAGAAAATTACGAGATTGGAAAAGGCATTCAGAATAGTCCACAGGCAAGACCTTTTCATAGGAAAGCTAGGTGTCAGCCGGGCAAGGTGGGGCAAAAGATTTCGAAATCCAGTTGTGGTTCATTTTAATGAAGGTTAGATCATCTACATTTTGGGTAGCCAGATGAGTCCTTTTTTCTGTTAGTATTGAACCTGCAGCACTGAATACTCTTTCTGATAGGACACTAGCTGCCGGGCAAGCAAGCTCCTGCAATGCATATTCTGCCAATTCTGGCCAGGTGTCTAATTTTGATGCCCAGTAATCAAATGGGAATGACGGTTGAGGGAGAACATCGATAAGGGATGAAAAATAGTTTGTAACCATACTGGACAAATGTTGTCTCCTGTCACTTTGAATTGATGCTGCAGTACCTGTCCTGTCTGTGGTCATAGCAAAATCACTCCACAACCTGGTCAGAAAACCCCTCTGGCCAACGCCACTTCTGATTTCTGCCCGTCTAACTCCTCTGGTCTGCTGGCCCCTGCAGCTCGTGTGAGAACGATCATGGGCGCTGTGTGCAGGGAATGCCAGAAGCAAACGGTCAACAAGAGTTGATTGTTTGGTTGCTAATATTAGTTCCAAGTTCTCATGTGGCATTATATTTTGCAATTTGCCTTTATAGCGAGGATCAAGGAGGCAGGCCAACCAGTAATCGTCATCATTCATCATTTTAGTTATGCGTGTGTCCCTTTTGAGGATACGTAAGGCATAGTCCGCCATGTGGGCCAAAGTTCCAGTTCTCAAATCTGCGGTTGTGCTTGGTTGAGGGGCAGTTTCAGGCAAATCCACGTCACTTGTGTCCCTCAAAAAACCAGAACCCGGCCTTGCCGCGCCACCAATTTCCAGTGGCCCCGGAAAAGCTTCCTCATTAAAAATATAATCATCCCCATCATCCTCCTCGTCCTCCTCTTCGCCCCCTACCTCGTCCTGTACACTGCCCTGGCCAGACAATGGCTGACTGTCATCAAGGCTTTCCTCTTCCTCAGCTGCAGACGCCTGATCCTTTATGTGCGTCAAACTTTGCATCAGCAGACGCATTAGGGGGATGCTCATGCTCATTATGGCGTTGTCTGCACTAACCAGCCGTGTGCATTCCTCAAAACACTGAAGGACTTGACACATGTCTTGAATCTTTGACCACTGCACACCTGACAACTCCATGTCTGCCATCCTACTGCCTGCCCGTGTATGTGTATCCTCCCACAAAAACATAACAGCCCGCCTCTGTTCACACAGTCTCTGAAGCATGTGCAGTGTTGAGTTCCACCTTGTTGCAACGTCTATGATTAGGCGATGCTGGGGAAGGTTCAAAGAACGCTGATAGGTCTGCATACGGCTGGAGTGTACGGGCGAACGGCGGATATGTGAGCAAAGTCCACGCACTTTGAGGAGCAGGTCGGATAACCCCGGATAACTTTTCAGGAAGCACTGCACCACCAGGTTTAAGGTGTGAGCGAGGCAAGGAATGTGTTTCAGTTGGGAAATGGAGATGGCAGCCATGAAATTCCTTCTGTTATCACTCACTACCTTGCCTGCCTCAAGATCTACAGTGCCCAGCCACGACTGCGTTTCTTTCTGCAAGAACTCGGACAGAACTTCAGCGGTGTGTCTGTTGTCGCCCAAACACTTCATAGCCAATACAGCCTGCTGACGTTTGCCAGTAGCTGCCCCATAATGGGAGACCTGGTGTGCAACAGTGGCAGCTGCGGATGGAGTGGTTGTGCGACTGCGGTCTGTGGACGAGGTCTCGCTTCTGCAGGAGGACGAGGAGGAGGAGGAGGGGGTGCGAACGGCTACAGCCAACTGTTTCCTAGACCGTGGGCTAGGCAGAACTGTCCCAAACTTGCTGTCCCCTGTGGACCCTGCATCCACCACATTTACCCAGTGTGCCGTGATGGACACGTAACGTCCCTGGCCATGCCTACTGGTCCATGCATCTGTTGTCAGGTGCACCTTTGTGCTCACAGATTGCCTGAGTGCATGGACGATGCGCTCTTTAACATGCTGGTGGAGGGCTGGGATGGCTTTTCTGGAAAAAAAGTGTCGACTGGGTAGCTCGTAGCGTGGTACAGCGTAGTCCATCAGGGCTTTGAAAGCTTCGCTTTCAACTAACCGGTAAGGCATCATCTCTAACGAGATTAGTCTAGCTATGTGGGCGTTCAAACCCTGTGTACGCGGATGCGAGGCTAAGTACTTCCTTTTTCTAACCATAGTCTCATGTAGGGTGAGCTGGACTGGAGAGCTGGAGATCGTGGAACTAGCGGGGGTGCCGGTGGACATGGCAGACTGAGAGACGGTGGGAGATGGTATTGTTGCCGCCGGTGCCCTAGATGCAGTGTTTCCTACTACGAAACTGGTGATTCCCTGACCCTGACTGCTTTGGCCTGGCAAAGAAACCTGCACAGATACTGCAGGTGGTGCAGAAAATGTTGGCCCTACACTGCCGGAAGGGATGTTGCGTTGATGACTAGCTTCATTGGCCGAGGGTGCTACAACCTTAAGGGACGTTTGGTAGTTAGTCCAAGCTTGCAAATGCATGGTGGTTAAATGTCTATGCATGCAACTTGTATTGAGACTTTTCAGATTCTGCCCTCTGCTTAAGGTAGTTGAACATTTTTGACAGATGACTTTGCGCTGATCAAATGGATGTTGTTTAAAAAAATGCCAGACTGCACTCTTTCTAGCATTGGATACCTTTTCAGGCATTGCAGACTGAGCTTTAACCGGATGGCCACGCTGTCCTCCAACAGGTTTTGACTTTGCTATGCGTTTTGGGCAAGATACGGGCCCGGCAGATGGAACCTGTTGCGATGTTGATGCCTGCTGCGACCCCTCCTCCTCCGCTTCAGAACTGCTGCCGCCTGCACCCTGTTCCCCCAATGGCTGCCAATCGGGGTCAAGAACTGGGTCATCTATTACCTCTTCTTGTAGCTCGTGTGCAACTTCGTCTGTGTCACCTTGTCGGTCGGTGGTATAGCGTTCGTGATGGGGCAACATAGTCTCATCAGGGTCTGATTCTTGATCAGCACCCTGCGAGGGCAATGTTGTGGTCTGAGTCAAAGGACCAGCATAGTAGTCTGGCTGTGGCTGTGCATCAGTGCACTCCATGTCAGATTCAACTTGTAATGGGCATGGACTGTTAACTGCTTCACTTTCTAAGCCAGGGACGGTATGTGTAAAGAGCTCCATGGAGTAACCCGTTGTGTCGCCTGCTGCATTCTTCTCTGTTGTCGTTTTTGCTGAAGAGGACAAGGAAGCGACTTGTCCCTGACCGTGAACATCCAGTAACGACGCGCTGCTTTTACTTTTACCAGTTTCACGAGAGGAGGCAAAAGAGCTAGAGGCTGAGTCAGCAAGATAAGCCAAAACTTGCTCTTGCTGCTCCGGCTTTAAAAGCAGTTTTCCTACTCCCAGAAAAGGGAGCGTTCGAGGCCTTGTGTAGCCAGACGACGAACCTGGCTCCACAGCTCCAGACTTAGGTGCAATATTTTTTTACCCACGACCACCTGATGCTCCACCACTACCACTACCCTCATTACCAGCTGACAATGAACGCCCCCGGCCACGACCTCTTCCACCAGACTTCCTCATTGTTTTAAAAACGTTACCAAACTAACGGTATTTGTTGCTGTCACACAACTTACACGGTGAGCTATAACTTCAGTATGATTTAGCTACCCCTTTACAGGTGGGTGAGACCACAACGAAAATCAGGCACAATGTTACACACTCTGTTGTTGGTGGCAACAAATGAGAGAGATGCCACACACGCAGGACTGTCACTGAAGCGCAAATGTTAATATTAATCTCCCACTGATTTTTTTTTTTTTTTTTTAAAAGGAGACTTTAGAAAAAAAAAAAATGATTTTTTTTCAGGAATAATTTAGAAACCAAAGAAAATAAAATGATTTTTTCAGGGAGAATTTAGAAAACAAATAAAACAAAAAATAGGCTTTCTAGGGCCCACTGAGTGAGAGAAGACGCACACAGGAGACAGGAGTGGCACACAAGCCCAGAGGCCAATATTTATCTCCCACTGATTGATTAAGTGATTTTTTCAGGTAGATTTTGGAACCCAAATCAAGCAAAAAAATTAATAGGCTTTCTATGGCCCACAATTGGAGAGAGAGAGATGGCACACCCAGGAGTCAAGACTGGCACACAAGCAGAAAGGGCAATATTAATCTCCCACTGATTTGTTTTTGTTTTTTTTTTCAGGGAGACTTTAGAAAAAAAAAAATACAAAAAAAATGATTTTTTTCAGGAATAATTTAGAAACCAAATAAAATAAAATGATTTTTTCAGGGAGAATTTAGAAAACAAAGAAAACAAAAAATAGGCTTTCTAGGGCACACTGAGTGAGAGAGGACGCACACAGGAGTCAGGAGTGGCACACAAGCCCAGAGGCCAATATTTATCTCCCACTGATTGATTAAGTGATTTTTTCAGGTAGATTTTGGAACCCAAATCAAGCAAAAAAATTAATAGGCTTTCTATGGCCCACAATTGGAGAGAGAGAGATGGCACACCCAGGAGTCAAGACTGGCACACAAGCAGAAAGGGCAATATTAATCTCCCACTGATTTGTTTTTTTTTTTTTTTCAGGGAGACTTTAGAAAAAAAAAATACAAAAAAAATGATTTTTTTCAGGAATAATTTAGAAACCAAATAAAATAAAATGATTTTTTCAGGGAGAATTTAGAAAACAAAGAAAACAAAAAATAGGCTTTCTAGGGCCCACTGAGTGAGAGAGGACGCACACAGGAGTCAGGAGTGGCACACAAGCCCAGAGGCCAATATTTATCTCCCACTGATTGATTAAGTGATTTTTTTCAGGTAGATTTTGGAACCCAAATCAAGCAAAAAAATTAATAGGCTTTCTATGGCCCAAAATTGGAGAGAGAGAGATGGCACACCCAGGAGTCAAGACTGGCACACAAGCAGAAAGGGCAATATTAATCTCCCACTGATTTGTTTTTGTTTTTTTTCAGGGAGACTTTAGAAAAAAAAAATACAAAAAAAATGATTTTTTTCAGGAATAATCTAGAAACCAAACAAAATAAAATGATTTTTTCAGGGAGAATTTAGAAAACAAAGAAAACAAAAAATAGGCTTTCTAGGGCCCACTGAGTGAGAGAGGACGCACACAGGAGTCAGGAGTGGCACACAAGCCCAGAGGCCAATATTTATCTCCCACTGATTGATTAAGTGATTTTTTCAGGTAGATTTTGGAACCCAAATCAAGCAAAAAAATTAATAGGCTTTCTATGGCCCACAATTGGAGAGAGAGAGATGGCACACCCAGGAGTCAAGACTGGCACACAAGCAGAAAGGGCAATATTAATCTCCCACTGATTTGTTTTTTGTTTTTTTTTCAGGGAGACTTTAGAAAAAAAAATACAAAAAAATGATTTTTTTCAGGAATAATTTAGAAACCAAATAAAATAAAATGATTTTTTCAGGGAGAATTTAGAAAACAAAGAAAACAAAAAATAGGCTTTCTAGGGCACACTGAGTGAGAGAGGACGCACACAGGAGTCAGGAGTGGCACACAAGCCCAGAGGCCAATATTTATCTCCCACTGATTGATTAAGTGATTTTTTCAGGTAGATTTTGGAACCCAAATCAAGCAAAAAAATTAATAGGCTTTCTATGGCCCACAATTGGAGAGTGAGAGATGGCACACCCAGGAGTCAAGACTGGCACACAAGCAGAAAGGGCAATATTAATCTCCCACTGATTTGTTTTTTTTTTTTTTTTCAGGGAGACTTTAGAAAAAAAAAATACAAAAAAAATGATTTTTTTTCAGGAATAATTTAGAAACCAAATAAAATAAAATGATTTTTTCAGGGAGAATTTAGAAAACAAAGAAAACAAAAAATAGGCTTTCTAGGGCACACTGAGTGAGAGAGGACGCACACAGGAGTCAGGAGTGGCACACAAGCCCAGAGGCCAATATTTATCTCCCACTGATTGATTTATTGATTTTTTCAGGTAGATTTTGGAACCCAAATCAAGCAAAAAAATAAATAGGCTTTCTATGGCCCACTATTTGTGAGAGAGATGGCACGCTCAGGACTGGCACACAAGCCCAGAGGCCAATATTAATCTCCCACTTTTTTTTTTTTTCCAGGGAAAATTTATAAACCCAATAAAAAAAATAATAAATAGGCTTTCTATGGCCCACTATCTGAGAGAGAGAGATGGCACGCTTAGGACTGGCACACAAGCCCAAAGGCCAATATTTTTCTCCCACTGATTGATTTATTGATTTTTTCAGGTAGATTTTGGAACCCAAATCAAGCAAAAAAATAAATAGGCTTTCTATGGCCCACTATTTGTGAGAGAGATGGCACGCTCAGGACTGGCACACAAGTCCAGAGGCCAATATTAATCTCCCACTTTTTTTTTTTTTTTTTCCAGGGAAAATTTATAAACCCAATAAAAAAAATAATAAATAGGCTTTCTATGGCCCACTATCTGAGAGAGAGAGATGGCACGCTTAGGACTGGCACACAAGCCCAAAGACCAATATTTTTCTCCCACTGATTGATTTATTGATTTTTTCAGGTAGATTTTGGAACCCAAATCAAGCAAAAAAATAAATAGGCTTTCTATGGCCCACTGAGTGAGAGATGACACAGACAGGGATGGCACTCTAGCAGAAATGCCAATCTTAATCTCCCACAAAAAAAAAAAAAAAAAAAAAAGGAACTGTCCTTCAATTGCTATCTCCCTGCAGTAATCTCAGCCAGGTATGGCAGGCAGCAATAAGGAGTGGACTGATGCACAAATTAAATAAAAAGTGTGGACAAACAAACAAGATAGCTGTGCAGAAAGGAAGGAACAAGAGGATTTGTGCTTTGAAAAAAGCAGTTGGTTTGCACAGCGGCGTACACACAGCAATGCAGCTATCAGGGAGCCTTCTAGGGCAGCCCAATGAGCTACAGCGCTGAGGGGGAAAAAAAAAAATGTAGCTTCCACTGTCCCTGCACACCGAAGGTGGTGTTGGGCAGTGGAAATCGCTACAGCACAAGCGGTTTGGTGGTTAATGGACCCTGCCTAACGCTATCCCTGCTTCTGACGAAGCGGCAGCAACCTCTCCCTAAGCTCAGATCAGCAGCAGTAACATGGCGGTCGGCGGGAACGCCCCTTTATAGCCCCTGTGACGCCGCGGACAGCAAGCCAATCACTGCAATGCCCTTCTCTAAGATGGTGGGGACCAGGACCTATGTCATCACGCTGCCCACACTCTGCGTTTACCTTCATTGGCTGAGAAATGGCGCTTTTCGCGTCATTGAAACGCGACTTTGGCGCGAAAGTCGCGTACCGCATGGCCGACACCGCACAGGGGTCGGATCGGGTTTCATGAAACCCGACTTTGTCAAAAGTCGGCGACTTTTGAAAATGTTCGACCCGTTTCGCTCAACCCTACTACTGACTATTCTGTGGTTTGGAGTACATTTACTTGCTATATAATCCTTCAAAAACTTGTTACAATTCATTGGTATCATATTGCTCAGTGCTCTCCCTTATGGTATTACATCTTACGTTGCACTTTGGGTGTGTTTTTGTCTCGTTTTGGCTTGCGGATTTGACAAAACCTGAATCAACACCTGATGACAGCAAAGTGAATGAGAAACCTAAATTGTCATGCAGACGTTAAATATTTTTGACTTGCAGATTTGGTTCAGATCTGCAGCATGTTTGTGCCCTGCATTTTTCACCATTCACTTCACTCAAATCAACCAAAAACACAGGATAGCTGCGTTTTTCCTGCCAGGAGATGCAGAAATGTTGCAGAAATTTTAATCACTGTCTCACAAAATTTTAAGAAACTGAGAAGGAAATGTGTTGCAGCACTTAGTTATTTTGCCCATACTGAAGCCCCTAAGTTGTCTCACTCACTGATACCCAGGGTAGCCAGGGCCCTGGGCTGTTCAGACACTGTGGGCCCCCTGGTCATGTGACAGGGTCATGTGATGGGGTCTTGCGACGGGGTCATCATATAGCTGAACCAGATTATTCCAGAAAAATAGTTGCTTTGTGAAACTATAACCTGTCAAACATCCATTGATCTAGTCAATTTACCCTTCAGTTAGTATTGTGGTTTTTTTTCTTCCTATCACCATAATTGCCAGTATTCACAGGAGATCTGTACTTGGTATGCAGTGTCTGTGTAGAGGTAATACAGTGATCACCGGTGACATTATACACAGGACCTCTGTATATAGTATACAGTGTATAGTGTCCATGTAAAGGTAACACTGACTCACCAGTGACGTCTCTAGGTGAAGTCCTTCATCTTTCATCCAGCACAGACCACCATCACTTCATCCAGCCAGAACTTGTCTCTGCAGGAAATAGCACAGTTATCTCGAGCTCCGCTTGCAAAACACGTTACTTAATTTTTCACAACTTCTACATTACACCACATGAAGAAAAAGAGGCGACATAGTGTCACTCTACACAGTAACAGGACCCCCCCATTTAAACCGGTGTCCTCAAAAAATAAAATAAATACATCACTGCAGTAATAATATCCCTTAATTAGCCCCTATGGTAATAATAATATCCCCCATCCTGTATCTCATTCCTGGCTTCAGCCATATGTTCTCCCATCCTGCCCTCATGAGTATCCATCCTGCCCAATATGATCTCTCCATCCTGCCCCATATGATCTCCCCATTCTGCCCCATCAATCTCCATCGTATCCATCCTGCCCCATGATCCTGCACGATCTGTCTCCAATCCTGCCCCATGTCTTTCATTCTGCCCCGTGTCTCTAATCATGCCCCATCTGTCTCCAGTTCTGCCCCCATTATGTCCAGCATCTCTGCCCCCAGTGTCCAGCATCTCTGCCCCCAGTGTCCAGCATCTCTGCCCCCAGTGTCCAGCATCTCTGCCCCCAATGTGTCCAGCCTCCTGCCCCAAGTGTGTCCAGCATATTTCCCCCAGTTTGTCCAGCATATTGCCCCCAGTGTGACCAGCATAATGCCCCCAGTGTGTCCAGCAATCTGCCCCATTGTCTCCAGCATATTGCCCCCAGTGTGTCCAGCATATTGCCCCCAGTGTGTCCAGCATTCACCCCCCAGTGTGTCCAGCATTCTGCCCCAGTGTGTCCAGCATCTTGCCCCCAGTGTGTCCAGCATCCTGCCCCCAGTGTGTCCAGCATCCTGCCCCCAGTGTGTCCAGCTTATTGCCCCCAGTGTGTCCAGCTTATTGCCCCCAGTGTGTCCAGCATATTGCCCCCAGTGTGTCCAGCATCCTGCCCCCTGTGTGTCCAGCATATTGCCCCCAGTATGTCGTGCATATTGCCCCCAGTGTGTCCAGCATATTGCTTTGTGTCTCCAGCATATTGCCCCCAGTGTGTCCAGCATATTGCCCCCAGTGTGTCCAGCATATTGCCCCAGTGTGTCCAGCATATTGCCCCCAGTGTATCCAGCATATTGCCCCCAGTGTGTCCAGCAATCTGCCCCATTGTCTCCAGAATATTGCCCCCAGTGCGTCCAGCATATTGCCCCCAGTGCGTCCAGCATATTGCCCCCAGTGTGTCCAGCATATTGCCCCCAGTGTGTCCAGCATATTGCCCCCAGTGTCTCCAGCATATTGCCCCAGTGTCTCCAGCATATTTCCCCCAGTGTCTCCAGCATATTGCCCCCAGTGTGTCCAGCATCCTGCCCCCAGTATGTCCAGCATATTGCCCCCAGTGTCTCCAGCATACTGGCCCGGGCCCCCCGGATTGCCGTTCGCAATAAAAAAAAAGTTCTCCTCACCTATCTGTGCTCCAGCGGCGAAGCTCCAGCAGCGCGCACTCGCCGGCGACTGACAATGACATTAGACGCCGGCGACGTGCGTGCTGCCACTGATGTCAGCTGCCAGCCTCCTATTGGCTGGCGGCTGTTAACTATTGCCATGCGGGCGTGCGCTCGCACATCAACAGCGTTTAACTGCCGCAGCGCCGGTAGGGGCCTGGTGAGCAGATGAGACAGGGCCCGATGTGGGCCCCCACTGCCCACCGGGCCCATACGCCAGTCAGGGCAGTAATGCCCTGATGGCAGCAGGCAACCTGAGCGGTAGCCCAGGGGCCCCCACACCACTGGGCCCTCGGCTACTGCCCAGATTGACCCTATTATAATCTGCCCCTGCTGATACCCCTTTCATGAACCCCATAGAGTATTATGCCCCCACAAAGCATGGTTCCTTACAAACATTACATAAAGTATGATGCTCCACAGCACCCCACACATATTGTCACTACAGCCTCCCATACAGTATGGTATCTACCACAACCCCCAATATGCAGTATGAGAGGCACCACAGACCCCCACACAGTATGTGGTCCACCGCAAGATCTACTGTATTTCTACTGTCCCATAAACACAAGAAGCAACAATATTTTGTGAAACCTCCTTGCATTCCCATTAGCAGACCAATCATTTTCAAATCTCCATAGATATTCTATTGAATATGCTTATATTTTATAGCATTCAAATCAACTGACAGATTTTTATAACTTTCCTTTTGATGACATGAGTGAGCAATAGAGATTAATGGTTTCATATTTCCATTGTGAAGAAACACTGCTTTCAAACTTCTCTGGGATGAGTTAATAAACAACCGCCAATCTGCAACAAAATTCTCTTGATTTAGTTCTTCAAAGAGGCCATTCACATTGTTGCAGTACACCATTGGTCCATCAACTCTGAAAAATTGTGTTAAAGTGTTACTTCTGTTTCGGTAATAACACACTTTGACATCATTATGAAGAAGATTCTTCTGTTTCAGCCTAGATGCAAGAAGTTCAGCTTCATCTTTTGACAATGAAAGGTCTCTCATGAGATCATTTAATTCATGTTGAGTAAAGTGTTCTGGCTGCTCTATCAGGTACATACTCATCTTGATTTGAGGTCTCCATGTCTTCGCCTAGTAGCTTCAGTTCCATAGTCTTCATATTCATCCAATCCAGACAATGGTGGTACAGGAACTGGCAAGGTACCATCATGTGGAACTGGCCTAATCGCAGATTCAAGTTCAGGGTAATTAATCTTATGTTTGTTCACTGAAGAAAAGCCATTCAGTTTGACAAAACAAAAGTATCAGTCATCACTATGATTTTTGGGTTCTCTCCAAATCATGGGAACAGCAAATAGCATAGCCATTTTTCCCTTCACCATGACAGCACCGTATGTGAGAGATGGTATCCACCCCCAGGAACAGAAAACCTGCAGCAGAGATAAAAGAAGGGGGCGGCACCTCTCTCCTCCTCAGTTTGGTTTCCTGTTCCTGCAGGTGGATGCCTGTGGCAGAGCGCTTACCTCCACAGGGATCTCCCTCTGATGATCGCTAGTCTGGAGGCTGAGGTCCGCGGCGGGGGCAGCCGTAATTGGCTTTTTGTTTCCCTATATTACCTCAAAGCAGAAGAATAGGGCTTGTGCACTATGCAAAGAAGCTATATAGCAAACAAATCTGCCAGTCATGCATTGATAAAACAGTAGCAGAAAAGTCTTCATCCCTATTGCAGAATATTAAAGCCATCATCCTGGAGGAAGTTAAATCAACTGTTAAAGAACAATTAAAACACCATGCAACAAAGGGAACTCCTCTTCCTCCTCCCCCTCCCCCAAGTGTCCAGAGGTCTGATGTAGATTCAGGAGAAGAGCAGGGAGAGTTAACCCCCTCTGATGTCTCAGACCTGGGCTCCTCAGATGAAGAGTATGGCCGCCCTTATTTTCAATCCGAAGATATCAGAAAATTGCTCAAACTTGTTAGGGCGACTATGGGGGTCGAAACCCCTAGAGAGCCACGATCAATTCAGGACACTATGTTCAGCAATCTGGAGGGGAAAAAGCACAATTTTTTTCCTTTTCATGATAATATCTTAAATATGATCAAAAGAGAGTGGAAAAAAACTAATAAAAAGATATCTATCCCGCAGGCATTAAAACGCAAATACCATTTTGACGAAGAGGTCTGTGAAAAGTGGGAAAAGGCTTCTAAGTTAGATGCAGCCATTGCCAGTATCTCTAAAGGAGTAGTGCTACCATTTGAGGACATGGGAGCCCAAAAAGATCCCCTTAAAAAGAAAGCAGATGCTTTTCTGAAATCAGCCTGGGAGGCAGTGACATGGTTGATTAAACCCTGGGTGGCCGCCACTTGCACAGCATGTGCTATGGTTAAGTGGCTAGAGGAGCTGGGTGATCAGATTAAAAACAAATGCTCAAGAGAGAGACTATTGGAGGCATTACCCTCCTTGCAGGGGGCGGCAAGGTTCCTAGCAGATGCTTCTGTCGACTCTGTCAGATGTGCCGCCCGTGCATGTGCCTTATCCAACTCAGGACGCAGAGCATTGTGGCTAAAAAATTGGACTGCAGACTTCCAATCAAAAGTCAAACTCTGTGCAGTACCCTGTGAGGGACAATATCTTTTTGGCAAAGCCTTAGATGAAATCCTAAAGAAGGCGTCGGACAAGAAAAAACGGTTTCCACCTCCCTCCTTTCCTAAGTCAGATATAGAATCACTGCACTCAGTAGAAAAGTATGCTTTCAAGTGGATAAATTTTATTTGCGATGATTGGTGAGGCGACCGTTAACGTTTCGGCCGAACTCCGGCCTTTATCATAAAGTCGCCTTTTTGGTCATCTAGAAAATATTGGCACCGTATATGTTAATTTTTCCAATTGGACGCAATGTATCCAGCTTAGTGGATGATCCAGTGGGGGGTTGCAGCAGGTCAGGGGAGCAATGTCCTGACAGTGGCACCTTGGGAAATATTGGTGGCGCAGCGGTCATGCGGGAGCACAGGCGTGCTGGTGCAGTGTGTGTGACAGCACACGCCTGTGCTCCCGCATGACCGCTGCGCCACCAATATTTCCCAAGGTGCCACTGTCAGGACATTGCTCCCCTGACCTGCTGCAACCCCCCACTGGATCATCCACTAAGCTGGATACATTGCGTCCAATTGGAAAAATTAACATATACGGTGCCAATATTTTCTAGATGACCAAAAAGGCGACTTTATGATAAAGGCCGGAGTTCGGCCGAAACGTTAACTGTCGCCTCACCAATCATCACAAATAAAATTTATCCACTTGAAAGCATACTTTTCTACTGAGTGCAGTGATTCTATATCTGACTTATGTTTATGGAACATTGGGTTCCCTTTCACTGGCACCGTTACTCTACTTAGTCGAGTGCTAACCATCTATACTAGTATCCCTCCTTTCCTAGACGCCGGTAGGATATGTCTCGCTCGTCCTTTCGTGGGTCCGGATATAGAGGTGGCCGAGGCCGATCGGACGATATGTACATGAGGGGTAGACCCTAGATAGAGAGGAAAGAGAGGGGATTCCTCTTCAGTTAGCCTCTCCCCAAACCTGACCCCAACACCAATGACGCCAAAATCCCATTGGGGGGAAGACTCCGATTGTTCGTCCACCAGTGGGCAGCATTACCAGCTTCTCAATGGGTAACCAGCTTGTTGTCGGAAGGTCTACGGTTCAAATTCTCCAGCCCCCCACCAAGACCCATGATAATGACCCTGGTGGCCGAAAAAAATCAAGCCGCACTAGAGAGAGAGGTCCATCTCCTCATACAAAAAGGGGTGCTAATAAGAGTACCTCACCAGGAGATAGGGAAAAGTTTCTACAGCACCTTGTTCCTCACACCAAAACCGGACGGCTCGCTGAGAGCAATATTCAACTTAAAGGCACTAAACCGCTGTATTCAGGTGGAGAGCTTCAAAATGGACACTCTAAGAACGGCAATAAAATTACTCGACCCGGACTGTTACATGGCAGTAATAGATCTGACAGATGCTTACTACCATGTGCCAATTGCTGGCCAACATCAACAGTAGCTAAGATTAGTGGTAAACATTGCAAAAATTCCCACCCATCTGCAATACCAATGCCTTCCCTTCGGGGTGGCTATAGCTCCGCGTATATTTACAAACATTATTTCTGAAGTAGCGTCTTTTATCAGAAAGGAAGATATGATACTGGTACCCTATTTGGACGATTTTCTTGTAATAGCAGACAACAACAACAAATTGTGTAAAAACAGTCATGAGAGTGCTGGAGGTACTGACCAAGCCTGGATAGTAAACTTAAAAAAATCAAAATTAGTCCCAGCTAAGATTCAAGAATTCCTCTCGATCTAATTAGATTCAGTCAAACAAGAGTGTGCCCTCCCGCAGAGGAAAATTCAAGCCAATCAACAAAAAATACAACTATTCCAACTAGGACAGCCCATTTCGCTACAGAAGGCAATGTCACTCTTGGGTGCTCTAACAGCATCAATCCCAGTGACCCGGTGGGCACAAGCCCACACGAGAGAATTGCAATGGCAGATACTATCCGAGCAAACGAAAAATCCATACAACTTGAATCGGAAAATTCTTCTATCACCAAGAGTTCAAGACTCATTAAGATTGTGGCTGAGAACAGAAAATGTAAACAACGCGGTGCCTTGGTCAGTGCAGAGTCCAGTGGTGCTAACTACCGATGCAAGCCTATGGGGGTGGGGAGCACACCTGGAGGGTCAAGTCCTACAGGGTCAATGAGGGGCTCTCAATGAGAGCAGCATCTTCCAATCTAAAAGAACTCTCAGCGGTGAGGCAAGCTCTTCTTCATATAGGAGAAAAAATGCAGGGAAAACATATGGTGGTGTTGTCCGACAACAACACAATTATAGCCTACATAAATCGGCAAGGGGGCACAAGATCAGCATCCTTTATGGCAGAGGCCAAAGAACTGTTCATATAGGCAGAAAACAACCTTCTTCCCCTAGCGGGAAAATACTTGAAAGGGTCAGAGAATCTGGTAGCCGATTTCTTAAGCCGTCACATATTACGTCAAGGAGAGTGGTCTCTGAACCAAGAAATATTTGGGAAAATCTTTGCACTGCACTGTCAGTACTCCTTCCCATAAAACTCACTAAAACCTTTACTGATGTTGTCCCTGTAAGAAAATTCACAATTAAGTAAGACAAGCAAAGAAATGGAAGTAACAGAGGAAAATGCAGAAGTAACGTAATAACAAAAATACTTCTACCTCAGAAACTTTGTGAGAGCAAATCTAAGCATATTTTTGGAATCCGCACATCAAACTCCATAAAACAGACATATTACCTTTGCTGATGATTTTTTTGTGTTGACTAGTGTAATAGTAATAATAATAATATAATGATGGGACTATTCCTATTGCAATGACACAAGTTGGAGACCCGAGATAATTGGATTTGTGTGCACATTCTGGCCTACATCTCTGAGAGCATAAAAGGACTGTTGAGTTTAGGATTTTTCTGTATTTGTTTTGGGTTTTAATAATAATAATAATAATAATAATAATAATAATAATTTTATTTATATAGCGCCAACATATTCCGCAGCGCTTTACAAATTATAGAGGGGACTTGTACAGACAATAGACATTACAGCATAACAGAAATACAGTTCAAAACAGATACCAGGAGGAGTGAGGGCCCTGCTCGCAAGCTTACAAACTATGGGGAAAAGGGGAGACACGAGAGGTGGATGGTAACAATTGCTTTAGTTATTCGGACCAGCTATAGTGTAAGGCTCAGGTGTTCATGTAAAGCTGCATGAACCAGTTACCTGCCTAAGTATGTAGCAGTACAGACACAGAGGGCTAATACTGCATAAAGTGTATGAGAACATGATGCGAGGAACCTTTTTTTTTTTTTTTTTTTTTTTTTATTATAAATAGGCCACACAGGGATCGTTAGGTTAATGCATTGAGGCGGTAGGCCAGTCTGAACAAATGAGTTTTTAGGGCACGCTTAAAACTGTGGGGATTGGGGATTAATCGTATTAACCTAGGTAGTGCATTCCAAAGAATCGGCGCAGCACGTGTAAAGTCTTGGAGACGGGAGTGGGAGGTTCTGATTATTGAGGATGCTAACCTGAGGTCATTAGCGGAGCGGAGGGCACGGGTAGGGTGGTAGACTGATACCAGGGAGGAGATGTAGGGTGGTGCTGAGCCATGGAGTGCTTTGTGGATGAGGGTAGTAGTTTTGTACTGGATTCTGGAGTGGATGGGTAGCCAGTGTAATGACTGGCACAGGGTAGAGGCATCGGTGTAACGGTTGGTGAGGAATATGATCCTGGCTGCAGCATTCAGGACAGATTGGAGCGGGGAGAGTTTTGCAAGAGGGAGACCGATTAGTAGAGAGTTACAATAGTCCAGACGAGAATGAATAAGTGAAACAGTCAGAGTTTTTGCAGAGTCGAAATTAAGAAAAGGGCGAATTCTAGAAATGTTTTTGAGATGCAGGTAAGAAGAGCGAGCCAGTGATCGGATGTAGGGGGTGAATGAAAGGTCAGAATCAAGGATGACCCCAAGGCAGCGGGCATGTTGCTTTGGAGTAATGGTGGAACCGCACACGGAGATGGCAATGTCAGGCAAAGGTAGGTTAGTAGAGGGAGAGAACACGAGGAGTTCAGTTTTTGACAGGTTTAGTTTCAGATAGAGGGAGGACATGATGTTTGAGACAGCGGTAAGACAATCACTGGTGTTTTCTAAAAAGGTCGGTGTGATATCGGGAGCAGAAGTGTATAATTGGGTGTCGTCAGCATAGAGATGGTACTGGAAACCAAATCTACTGATTGTTTGTCCAATAGGGGCAGTATACAACGAGAAGAGTAGGGGGCCTAGGACTGATCCTTGAGGAACCCCAACAGTAAGGGGAAGGTGAGAGGAGGAGGAACCAGCAAAACATACAGTGAAGGATCGGTCAGAGAGATAGGAGGAGAACCAGGAGAGAACGGTGTCCTTGAGGCCGATGGAGCGGAGCATAGTGAGGAGGAGCTGATGATCCACAGTGTCGAATGCTGCAGAGAGATCCAAGAGAATTAGCATGGAGTAGTGACCATTAGATTTAGCTGTTAGTAGGTCATTAGAGACTTTAATGAGGGCAGTTTCAGTAGAGTGTAAAGAGCGGAAGCCAGATTGAAGAG
The DNA here is from genome assembly GCF_032444005.1 of Ranitomeya imitator. Taxonomy (NCBI): domain Eukaryota; kingdom Metazoa; phylum Chordata; class Amphibia; order Anura; family Dendrobatidae; genus Ranitomeya; species Ranitomeya imitator. Next base: position 97,106,937 of record NC_091289.1, on the reverse strand, counting down.
GGTCGAGAAGAGAGTTATCTGAGAGATAGCGGGTAAGACGGGAGTGGACCAGGCGTTCGAGGAGTTTAGAGATGAAGGGAAGATTAGAGACAGGTCTATAATTAGCGGCACAGTTTTGATCGAGGGATGGTTTTTTAAGTAATGGATGTATGATGGCATGCTTAAATGAGGAGGGAAAAATACCGGAAGTGAGGGAAAGGTTGAATATTTTTGTTAGGTGAGAGGTGATAGCCGGGGAAAGGGACTGGAGGAGATGTGACGGAATGGGGTCACTGGTGCAAGTGGTCGGGCGAGAAGATGCAAGGAGCCTGCTTACTTCTTCTTCTGTAACTGCTTCAAAGTCAGAGAGTGAACTAGATGCAGTGGGGGAGGGAGGACAGTGCATGGTATGAAGAGATTGGGAGATGATTTCCTGTCGAATGTGGTCAATTTTTTCTTTGAAGTAATTGGCCAGATCGTCAGCACGGAGATCCGTGGTTGGGGCCTGCTCTCTTGGGTTGAGTAGGGACTGGAACGTGTCAAAGAGACGTTTAGGGTTATTGGACAGGGAGGTGATGAGGGTGTTGAAGTAGGTTTGTTTGGAGAGGTGAAGGGCAGAATTGTATGTCTTTAGCATGAACTTATAATGGATGAAATCTTCGGGTAGATTAGATTTTCTCCACAGACGTTCTGCGCACCTGGAGCACCGCTGCAGGAAACGTGTTTGCAGCGTGTGCCACGGTTGTTGCCGTCTGTGCCGAGTTGTTTTATGTATAGGAGGAGCAGCTTCATCCAGAGCACTTTGCAGGGTTTCATTGTAATGCTTCAATGCAGAATCAGGACATGAGATGGAGGAAATAGGGGCCAATGAGGACTGCAAGTTCATCATAAGTTTCTGGGTGTTAATGGCCTGTATGTTTCTATAGGTGTGGAAAGTGGGGGTGACCTGAGCGGGATGGCAGTTCTTGATAGAGAATGAAAGAAGGTTGTGGTCAGAGAGCGGGAGAGGGGAGTTTGTGAAGTCATCCACTGAGCAAAGTCGGGAGAAGACCAAGTCAAGGGAGTTTCCATCTTCATGTGTTGGAGAGTTAGTATGCTGCGAGAGGCCAAAAGAGGAGGATAGAGATAAAAGGTGAGAAGCAGATGGGGAGAGGGGAGAGGCAATGGGGATGTTGAAATCACCCATGATAAGGGTGGGGGTGTCACAGGAGAGAAAGTGTGGAAGCCAGGTGGCAAAGTGATCCAGGAACTGATGAGAGGGGCCGGGAGGACGATACACCACCGCCACTCGCATGGAGAAGGGGACGTAGAGTCTGACCACATGGACCTCAAAGGAAGGGAAGACAAGTGAGGGTACTTGGGGGATAACTTGGAAAGTACATTTGGGTGAAAGGAGCAGACCAACGCCTCCACCTGCTCTGTTGTCTGATCTTGGGGTATGAGAAAAGTGTAGTCCACCATATGAAAGAGCAGCAGCAGCGGTGGTGTCTGACTGCTGGATCCAGGTTTCAGTTAGAGCCAGGAGATTAAGAGAATTAGAAAGGAAGAAGTCATGAATGAAGGAGAGTTTATTACACGCAGAGCGAGAATTCCAAAGGGCACAATTGAAAGAGACAGCAGGCATGCAGGGAATATTAATAAGGTTAGAGGGGTTTCTGGGTGTAGCAATTGGGAGGTTTGACTGGCTATAACATGGGGGGCCGGGGTTTGGAGATATGTCTCCAGCGACTAGGAGAAGGAGGAGGAGGGTTTTATTTCTTCATTTTTATAACTGTGTGCACTTTTTTATGTATGTCAATTATTTCCTTATTTTTTTTATAAATGAAGCACTACCTTTTGTTTATTAAGGCCTAAAACATTAATAACTTTGCTTAGTTGCCCGAACGAACCTAAGTGCAGCTCTAAAGACTAAGTGATAGCCTATACTTACTGTTCTCTATTTTGCTTTGCTGCTGGGACAGCGTGAACACCTCCTTTCCCATCGAATTGCATTTGTCACTAGAATGGCCTTCACTCCATGTGGTATCTAGGACCTCATTATCTCCCGCATCATCTTCCACCCACTCCTCACCCCTGCCCTCCTTGCAAGTCTTCACATTGCAGAAAGATTCTGTAGTTGGCAATTGTGCTTCAACATCCTCTGATATATGTTGTGGTGGTCTGCTTGACCATGTTCACTAGCCCTCCCACATACTCATCATCCAACATAACAAGTGTTTGAGCATCAGTGCACTCAGTCTCTTCCACTTCTGGAGCAGTTCTCTGAACTCCAGGCAGTGGAGTCATCAAAAAGCAGAAGAGTCTGCTGCATGACTTGGGGCTCAGACTGCTTGGGCTGATTTGCAAAGGGTGAGGTGGAAGCCATGGTCCTCATGTATCAACTATGTGCTTTCTGCAGTGGGCTGGCTGGAAAACAATGCAAAGGAAAGTCTCAGCCATCCAATCTAACACCGCCTCAACGTGTTCTGACCTCACAGTTCGGCCAGCGATACTTGTGCCTACGTAATGACGCAGATCGTCCTGTCTCCTGCTTGCATCTGAGGAAGGTGTTGCACGTAATAGGCACAAATTGACCATGTCCTCTTCCTGAAGCTACACCATCACCATCAGCAGCATCACGACCACATTCCCTATTTAATGCTCTCCCCATGCTTTTCCTCCCCCAAAAATTCCCAGTAGAGAACAGGCTGGATTAGGGAACACCAGCCTGTATTATGGTCACGCTGCACCAGCCTTTATTATGGTCACGCTGCACCAGCCTGTATTATAAGCACACTAGACCATGCTTTATTAAAAGCACTCTTACACCAGGCTGTTTTATTGGCACCTGACACAAGGCTGTATTTCGGTCATGGTACACCAGCCTATATTACAGGCAGGCTACACCAGCCTGCATTGCGGTCCCACTACACCAGGTTGTATTATGAGCATGCTACACCAGCCTATATTATAGTCACTCTACACCAAGCTGTACTATGGTCACGCTATTCAAGGCTGCATTACGGGCACGCTAGACCAGACTTTATAACAGGCACACTGCAAAAGTCTGTATTACTGTCACGCTACACCTGCCTCTGTTACAGTGAGGCTACACCAGGCTATATTGTTGTCACGTAACACCAGACTGTATTACCGGTATGCTACACCAAACTGTATTATGGAGACGCTGCACCAGACTGTATTACGGGTACACTACACCAGCCGGTATTACGGTCACACTACACTAGGCTGTATTATGGACACACTGCACCAGGCTGTATTATGTTCATGCTATTCTAGCCTATATTATGGGCACGCTACACTAGCCTGTATTAAGGACACATTGCACCAGGCTGTATTATGGACACATTGCACCAGGCTGTATTACCAGCACTCTACACAAGCCTGTATTATGGGCACACTGCACCAGACTGTTATGGCACTCTACACATGGCTGTTATGGCACTCTACACATGGCTGTAGAAAAGCCGCGGAGACACCATCACGTGTTTCTCAACGCAAGCAATAAATAGCCAGGTCTTTCACCGGGAAGGAACAACCACGGGAAGGACAGCATCCAAAAGGAAAACCACCTATGCCAAAACATGGTATCCATCCACAGACAACTGTTTCGGGGTATTTGCCCCTCATCAGTGTGGAGTAGGAAACTGGCTATTAGGAGCAGTGCCTAGTAAAAGGACTATAAACATAAGGATGAATGACCTCAGGGAGATCAAAACATCCAACACTGTGGAGACACCATCACGTGTTTCTCAACGCAGTGATCCAGAACACTGTCCCCATCCCTTATGGGAAATATGCAAATGCATGTAGAACAGCCACGGAGACACCATCACGTGTTTCTCAACGCAAGCAATAAATAGCCAGGTCTTGCAATGCAAGCTTGCATTGAGAAACACGTGATGATGGTGTTTCCGCGGCTTTTCTACATGCATTTGCATATTTCCCATAAGGGATGGGGGCAGTGTTCTGGATCACTGCGTTGAGAAACACGTGATGGTGTCTCTGCGGTGTTGGATGTTTTGATTTCCCCGAGATCATTCATCCTTATGTTTATACTCTACACATGGCTGTTAAGGCACTCTACACAAGGCTCTGAGGGTATGCTGCACTAGACTTTTATAGGACTGTACACCAGGCTGTTAGGGCACTAGGCATCAGAATGGCTGGGTCACCCGATGCACGGGCCAATCACAGCCATGCCAATACTTGGCATGGATGTTATTGGGCTGGAAGTGCCCACAGCCTAAGATCTTGTTGATTGGCTGAGCTGCATCCTTTCAACAATTTTTATTAGGCTGGTGAACCCGAACAGTAACACGGACTTCAATTTGGAAGTCCGTGTTCGGGGTTCGGTACAGGACACTAGGTGTCGGGTACGAACCCAGACCTTTACGTTTGGGTTTGCTCATCCCTATCTAGCATCTTAGTAAACTATTTTCTTTACGCACTTTATTTATTATTTTTGTTTCTTATTTAGTTTCTGGAAAAAAAATTGAAAAACAATATTTTGAATAGAAAAAAACACTGCAGTGCAAAATCAAATCTGATGATGATGTTTTTAATATGGCTAGGTTCAAATATGTGCTTGTTATAGGAACCAAAATAACAAAATAATAACTGTGCTGGATCTGTCACATGACAGAAATTAACAGCACCAGACAGCCCGCCCTTAACTAGAATTCTGTGTAGGACTCTGTTATTTTACTGGAAGAAAATAGCAACCTATACCTGCTTGAATACTTTTGCAAGCAAAAAGAGATAATAAATAAATATGTACACATTATCATTTTACTTCCGTCATGAGCTGCCATCATGCTTTGAGGATTGCTTAAAATCCCAGTGTGCGCAGTAGATGACCCATGGTAAGGAATCGGATTCATATTGGTTACTGCTGTCCTTGTATCTGTTTCAAAAGCATCTGATAGTCCAACATATGATTTCTGTACATCTCCAGAAGAACAGGTAAAAATATGACTTGCTCGCTCACAGTTATATCCATCGTGGTAGACGTCTTTCATTTGCAGAGAGTCCTTTCTTTCTGTACACGTTATTGCTGTCTCGTGATGGGGACATTGCTTCGCTATAATACCTGGAAATGATGATTTGCTAATTTGTTGCTCCAGACAACATTCATTTCTGCCATGGAATAATGGAGCTACACGGTTTCCTTTTACAGGTATCATTTTAAGGCATTGCTTGTTACAGATCATTCCATAGGTTTATGCATGTGCATAATAATCTCACTTCCTTATTGTTCCCAAAGCCTTCAGTTTCCATGTATGTGTTTCTAATTAATATTTGATTCCGCCTTCTCATTTACCTACCAGACAGCATTGAGACGGTTACAGTATCTAACTGCTTTATTTTGCATTGTCATTTTTACTACTTTTTTCAAAGCACTTGTATTTAACCCCTTCATGACCCAGCCTATTTTGACCTTAAAGACCTTGCCGTTTTTTGCAATTCTGACCAGTGTCCCTTCATGAGGTAATAACTCAGGAACGCTTCAATGGATCCTAGCGGTTCTGAGATTGTTTTTTCGTGACATATTGGGCTTCATGTTAGTGGTAAATTTAGGTCAATAAATTCTGTGTTTATTTGTGATAAAAACGGAAATTTGGCGAAAATTTTGAAAATTTCGCAATTTTCACATTTTGAATTTTTATTCTGTTAAACCAGAGAGTTATGTGACACAAAATAGTTAATAAATAACATTTCCCACACGTCTACTTTACATCAGCACAATTTTGGAAACAAAATTTTTTTTTGCTAGGAAGTTATAAGGGTTAAAATTTGACCAGCGATTTCTCATTTTTACAACGAAATTTACAAAACCATTTTTTTTTAGGGACCACCTCACATTTGAAGTCAGTTTGAGGGGTCTATATGGCTGAAAATACCCAAAAGTGACACCATTCTAAAAACTGCACCCCTCAAGGTGCACAAAACCACATTCAAGAAGTTTATTAACCCTTCAGGTGCTTCACAGCAGCAGAAGCAACATGGAAGGAAAAAATGAACATTTAACTTTTTAGTCACAAAAATGATTTTTCAGCAACAATTTTTTTATTTTCCCAATGGTAAAAGGAGAAACTGAACCACGTAAGTTGTTGTCCAATTTGTCCTGAGTACGCCGATACCTCATATGTGGGGGTAAACCACTGTTTGGGCGCACGGCAGGGCTTGGAAGGGAAGGAGCGCCATTTGACTTTTTGAATGAAAAATTGGCTGCACTCTTTAGCGGACACCATGTCACATTTGGAGAGCCCCCGTGTGCCTAAAAATTGGAGCTCCCCCACAAGTGACCCCATTTTGGAAACTAGACGCCCCAAGGAACTTATATAGATGCATAGTGAGCCCTTTAAACCCCCAGGTGCTTCATAAATTGATCCGTAAAAATGAAAAAGTACTTTTTTTTCACAAAAAAATTCTTTTAGCCTCAATTTTTTCATTTTCACATGGACAACAGGATAAAATGGATCCTAAAATTTGTTTGGCAATTTCTCCTGAGTACACCGATACCTCACATGTGGGGGTAAACCACTGTTTGGGCACATGGTAAGGCTCGGAAGGGAAGGAGCGCCATTTGACTTTTTGAATGAAAAATTATCTTCATCGTTAGCGGACACCATGTCGCGTTTGGAGAGACCCTGTGTGCTTAAACATTGGAGCTCCCCCACAAGTGACCCCATTTTGGAAACTGGACCCCCCAAGGAACTTATCTAGATGCCTAGTGAGCACTTTAAACCCTCAGGTGCTTCACAAATTGATCCGTAAAAATGAAAAAGTACTTTTTTTTCACAAAAAATTTATTTTCGCCTCAATTTTTTCATTTTCACATGGGCAATAGGATAAAATGGATCCTAAAATTTGTTGAGCAATTTCTCCCGAGTACGCCGATACCTCATATGTGGGGGTAAACCACTGTTTGGGCACACGGCAGGGCTCGGAAGGGAAGGCGCGCCTTTTGACTTTTTGAATGGAAAATTAGCTCCAATTGTTAGCGGACACCATGTCGCATTTGGAGAGCCCCTGTGTGCCTATGCAATGGAGCTCCCCCACAAGTGACCCCATTTTGGAAACTAGACCCCCCAAGGAACTTATCTAGATGCATACTGAGCACTTTAAACCCCCAGGTGCTTCACAGAAGTTTATAATGCAGAGCCATGAAAATAAAAAATAATTTTTCTTTTCTCAAAAATGATTTTTTAGCCTGGAATTTCCTATTTTGCCAATGGTAATAGGAGAAATTGGACCACAAATGTTGTTGTCCAGTTTGTCCTGAGTATGCAGATACCCCATATGTGGGGGTAAACCACTGTTTGGGCGCACGGCAGGGCTCAGAAGGGAAGGCACGCCATTTGGCTTTTTAAATGGAAAATTATCTCCAATCATTAGCGGACACCATGTCGCGTTTGGAGAGCCCCTGTGTGCCTAAACATTGGAGATCCCCCACAAATTACCCCATTTTGGTAACTAGACCCCCAAAGGAACTAATCTAGATGTGTAGTGAGCACTTTGAACCCTCAAGTGCTTCACAGAAGTTTATAACGCAGAGCCATGAAAATAAAAAAAAAAAAATTATTTTCTCAAAAATGAATTTTAGCCCGCAATTTTTTATTTTCCCAGGGGTAACAGGAGAAATTTGACCCCAAAAGTTGTTGTCCAGTTTCTCCTGAGTACGCTGATACCCCATATGTGGGGGTAAACCACTGTTTAGGCACATGCTGGGGCTCGGAAGTGAAGTAGTGACGTTTTGAAATGCAGACTTTGATGGAATGCTCTGTGGGCGTCACGTTGCGTTTGCAGAGCCCCTGATGTGGCTAAACAGTAGAAACCCCCCACAAGTGACCCCATTTTGGAAACTAGACCCCGAAAGGAACTTATCTAGATGTGAGGTGAGCACTTTGAACCCCCAAGTGCTTCACAGAAGTTCATAACACAGAGCAGTGAAAATAATAAATACGTTTTCTTTCCTCAAAAATAATTTTTTAGCCCAGAATTTTTTATTTTCCCAAGGGTTACAGGAGAAATTGGACCACAAAAGTTGTTGTCCAGTTTCTCCTGAGTACGCTGATACCCCATGTGTGGGGGTAAACCACTGTTTGGGCACACGTGGGGGCTCAGAAGGGAAGTAGTGACTTTTGAAATGCAGACTTTGATGGAATGGTCTGCGGGCGTCACGTTGCGTTTGCAGAGCCCCTGGTGTGCCTAAACAGTAGAAACCCCCCACAAGTGACCCCATTTTGGAAACTAGACCCCCCAAGGAACTTATCTAGATATGTGGTGAGCACTTTGAACCCCCAAGTGCTTCACAGACGTTTACAACGCAGAGCCGTGAAAATAAAAAATCATTTTTCTTTCCTCAAAAATGATGTTTTAGCAAGCAATTTTTTATTTTCTCAAGGGTAACAGGAGAAATTGGACCCCAGTAATTGTTGCGCAGTTTGTCCTGAGTATGCTGGTACCCCATATGTGGGGGTAAACCACTGTTTGGGCACACGTCAGGGTTCGGAAGTGAGGGAGCACCATTTGAATTTTTGAATACAAGATTGGCTGGAATCAATGGTGGCGCCATGTTGCGTTTGGAGACCCCCTGAAGTGCCTAAACAGTGGAAACCCCTCAATTCTACCTCCAACACACCCCTAACCCTTATCCCAACTGTAGCCGTAACCCTAATCACAACCCTAACCCCAACACACCCCTAAACACAACCCTAACCCCAACACACCCCTAACCCTAACCACAACCCTAATTCCAACCCAACTCTAAGGCTATGTGCCAACGTTGCGGATTCGTATGAGATTTTTCAGCATCATTTTTGAAAAATCCGCGGGTAAAAGGCACTGCGTTTTACCTGTGGATTTACCGTGGATTTCCAGTGTTTTTTGTGCGGATTTCACCTGTGGATTCCTATTGAGGAACAGGTGTAAAACGCTGCGGAATCCGCACAAAGAATTGGCATGCTGCGGAAAATACAACGCAGCGTTCCCGCGCGGTATTTTCTGCACCATGGGCACAGCGGATTTGGTTTTCCATATGTTTACATGGTACTGTAAACCTGATGGAACACTGCTGCGGATCCGCAGCGGCCAATCCGCACCGTGTGCACATAGCCTAATTCTAAAGGTATGTGCACACGCTGCGGAAAACGCTGCGGATCCGCAGCAGTTTCCCATGAGTTTACAGTTCAATGTGAACCTATGGGAACCAAAAATCGCTGTACACATGCTGCGGAAAAACTGCACGGAAACGCAGCGGTTTACATTCCGCAGCATGTCACTTCTTTCTGCGGATTCCGCAGCGGTTTTACAACTGCTCAAATAGAAAATCGCAGTTGTAAAACCGCAGTGAAATGCGCAGAAAAACCGCGGTAAATCCACGATAAATCGGCAGCGGTTTAGCACTGTGGATTTTTCAAATCCGCTGCGGAAAAATCTGCATAGGACCAGAATACGTGTGCACATACCGAAACCCTAACCCTAACCCTAGCCCTAACCCTACCCCTAACCCTACCCCTAACCCTAACCCTACCCCTAACCCTAACCCTAGCCCTAACCCTACCCCTAACCCTACCCCTAACCCTAACCCTAACCCTACCCCTAACCCTACCCCTAACCCTAACCCTAGTTCTTACCCCAACCTTAGTGGAAAAAAAAAAATTCTTTATTTTTTTTATTGTCCCTATCTATGGGGGTGACAAAGGGGGGGGGTCATTTACTATTTTTTTTATTTTGATCACTGAGATAGGTTATATCTCAGTGATCAAAATTCACTCTGGAACGAATCTGCCGGCCGGCAGATTCGGCGGGCGCACTGCACATGCGCCCGCCATTTTGGAAGATGGCGGCGCCCAGGAAAGAAGACGGACGGACCTCGGGCGGCCAGGTAAGTATAAGGGGGGGGAGATCAGGGCACGGGGGGGGGGCGTCGGAGCACGGGGGGGGTGGATCGGAGCATGGGGGGGTGGATCGGAACACAGGAGGGAGGATTGGAGCACGGGGAAGGATTGGAGCATGGGAGGGGATCGCTGTGCGGGGGGGTGGATCGGAGCGCGGGGGGGGGATCGGAGTGCGGGGGGGTTTGATTGGAGCGCGGGGGGTGTGATTGGTGCACGGGGAAGCGGACAGGAGGACGGGGGAGCGGAGCACAGGACGGAGGGGAGCGGACCACAGATCGGGGGGCTGGGGGGGCGATCGGAGGGGTGGGGTGGGTGCACATAAGTGTTTACAGCCATGGCCGATGATATTGCAGCATCGGCCATGGCTGGATTGTAATATTTCACCAGTTTTTTAGGTGAAATATTACAAATCGCTCTGATTGGCAGTTTCACTTTCAACAGCCAATCAGAGCGATCGTAGCCACGAGGGGGTGAAGCCACCCCCCCATGGCTAAACTACCACTCCCCCTGTCCCTGCAGATCGGGTGAAATGGGAGTTAACCCTTTCACCCGGCCTGCAGGGACGCGATCTTTCCATGACGCATATGCTGCGTCATGGGTCGGAATGGCACCGACTTTCATGACGCAGCGTATGCGTCAAAGGTCGGGAAGGGGTTAAAAATGAACAGTGACCTGGGGAAAATGTATTCTCCAGGGATGTAAGTAAACAACATTATAGAAAGCGATAAACACAACATTTACCATTTTGCTGCCAAAAAAAACTCACTGGACTAGATTACAAAACACAAAAACTTTTAACTTCACAATTCTGAAATTACTTTATAAATTGATAAATAGTTATATTTCAGAGTTTGTGAATCATTCAGATTTTAACATTTTTCTAAATTAATTTGACATAAAACCACAACGTATTTTAACACAAGTACTAAAAGCATATAAATAAAACAAGTCAAGCAAATGAGTGACAAATATTTGACTTTATGTTCCCAGCAGTTGTCCATCAGGTTTAAAGTACCATGTAAACCTATAGAAAACCAAATCCGCTGTGCACATGCTGCGGAAAATACTGCGCGGAACCTCTGCATTGTATTTTCCGCAGCATGTCAATTCCTTGTGCTGATTCCGCAGCGGTTTACACCTGTTTCTGTATAGGAATCCGCAGGTGGTAAACGCAGGTGAAATCTGCTCAAAAAACGCTGGAAATCCACGGTAAATCCACGGTTAATTTTTCAAAAACAGTGCGAATCCGCAACGTGTGCACATAGCCTAAATAGTATGGACCCCACCAATCCACAGTCAGTCAGATTGTGTTCAAGACCATCAAACAGACTCTGTCAGTGCAGAATGACTGTTTAAACCGAGTACAAGCACTCGATATGTAAAGTGTGGCAGAGTGGTAGCCATGACCGAGCTTGTGTCTAGTTTCGCTCTAGCACTTTGAAGACAAAGGGTGTCCCAGTGCCAGTGTACTGTACAGTGGGGTGGGGGGCATCACATTCACTGTAGCCTCCACTGCTTCCAGACTTCTATGCTCAGGAGCCGCCGCACACAATTCGTGGGATACCAAGTTGCTTTCAACAGGCAAACATTTACTAATCAGTCCAAGTTCATTACCCCACACCCCTTGAGAAAGGCATTCACCGAAACACGCGTCGGGGGGGACGGGAGTTTGGTGCACGCACATCCTTGGCACCGTATTTATTGGTATGTATTACCCTTTTTGTTAACATCTCATGTTAGCATTGCAATCGATTGTTCATACCTGATTATTTGGATACATTACATTTAATGCTGTCATGATTCATAGTGAATGATATATTGTTGTGCACCTTCTCCTGTCCCATTGTACGTGCTCTGGATGGCACGGGGGGGGGGGAAGGGGAAATTTCCCATTTTGCCATTTTATACATGTTATGATTTAATAAAGTTTTTCCATATTTCTATATATTTGGACTGATGACTGCGTTTTTCCAGATCTTTTATTCTCAATGAATATGCAGTTGGTCCATTATGGTCCTATCCACTCTTGTGATTGTTTGATTATTCTTCTAATATTTGTACTTTTAATATGGTATTATTGACTGGTATGTTTTCCATCAAGTGTTTTTGGTTCATCAGGTGGTGACAGTTGGTATAGGGCACAGTAATTAACATTTTTCTCCTTTTAATTCCTGCTGCTTGCTCATCCTGGACCCCTAAGCAGGGGTGGACATACCGCCGGTTCAGCCGATGCATCTGTACTGGGGCCCCGAAGGAGAGGGGGCCCAATCAGCTGCTGAAATGTTTTGCTCTGTCATAGAGCCAGCGGCAGCATCTCAAGTAAGTGGTACCTGGGTTGTTTGCCGTCAGAGAGGGCCATGCACTCTGCAGGAGACGCTGTAAGGAGGCCCGCTTCCTCTCCTCTTGATGCTTCTGCTGGCTCTTTGATGTAGGAGAATCGCAGCATTGCTTCACAGTTCCGCATTCAGGGGTGTGACTAGGCAGTGGATGCATTCTATTTTGATTGCAAACTTCCATAGCCTCTCAGTGCACCCACACTGCCCTGGTCTGCGCAGCTCCTCCTCTGGATCCTCTCTGCTTGTCACAAGTGTGCTGCTCCATCATCCATCCTGTGCAGAATGTGTCTGCTGCCGCCTCTGTGTTAAGATCTCACGGCATCTTCTTCCAGAGCACAAGGTGAGAGATGGCCAGGAGTTATAACTGCTGCTGGTTACTATCCTCAGAGCAGCTGTCCCTGATGACAGAAGTGATGCTGGTTTCACATTTGCGGTGGTGTGCGCAGCATTTCTCATGCTTACATCCGCATGCGTCTTGATTTCATATCTTTTACATTGTGGACGCAGGCACATGCGTTTGCATGCATTCGCCTGCGTTTGCCTACACATGGGTCGTTTTGTGGTGTGCGGCGGGATGCGGCTAACACACCATGTTGCAATTTTTGAGGCGGCAAATTTCCATCAAATTTGCGCAGGCATGTGAGTCCCCCACCAGGGCAGTGGGAATACTCGGTACCGGGTCCGGTCGCAATTAACCCCTTAACCAACCAAGGGTGGTTTGCATGTTAATGACCGGGCCAATATTTACAATTCTGACCACTATCCCTTTATGAGGTTATAACTCTGGAACGCTTGTATGGATTCCAGTGATTCTGACATTGATTCTTGTGACATATTGTACTTCATGTTAGTGGTAAAATTTCCTTGACATTACTTACGCTTATTTGTGAAAAAAACGGAAAATTTGGCAAAAAATTGGCAATTTTCCAACTTTGAATTAAAATCACAGAGATATGTCACACAAAATACTTAATAAGTAACATTTCCTACATGTCTACTTTACATCAGCAGAATTTTGGAACCAGCATTTTTTTTGTTAGGGAGTTAAAAGTTGACCAGCAATTTCTCATTTTTACAACACCATTTTTTTTAGAGACCACATCACATTTGAAGTCACTTTGAGGGGTCTATATGATAGAAAATACCCAAGTGTGACACCATTCTAAAAACTCCACCCCTCAAGGTGCTAAAAACCACATTCAAGACGTTTATTAACCCTTCAGGTGTTTCACAGGAATTTTTTTAATGTTTTAAAAAAATGAACATTTAACTTTTTTCACAAAAAATTTACTTCAGATCCAATTTGTTTTATTTTATCAAGGGTAACAGGAGAAATTGGACTCCAAAAATTGTTGTACAATTTGTCCTGAGTATTCAGATACCCCATATATGGGGGGAACCACTGTTTGAGCGCATGGCAGAGCTCGGAAGGGAAGGAGCGCCGTTTGACTTTTCATTGCAAAATTGACTGGAATTCAGATAGAATGCCATGTCACGTTTGGAAAGCCTCTGATGTGCCTAAACAGTGGAAACCCCCCTAAGAAACTTATCTAGATGGGTCATGAGAACTTTGAACCCCCAAGTGTTTCACTACAGTTTATAACGCAGAGCTGTGAAAATAAAAAATCCTTTTTTTCACAAAAATGATACTTTAGCCCCCAGTTTTGTATTTTCCCAAGGGTAACAGAAGAAATTGGACCCCAAAAGTTGTTGTCCAATTTGTCCTAGGGACGCTGATACCCAATATGTGGGGAGAACCACCGTTTGGGTGCATGGCAGAGCTCGGAAGGAAAGGAGCGCCGTTTGGAGTGAAGACTTAGATGGAATGGTCTTTGGGCATCACGTTGCTTCTGCAGAGCCCCTGATGTTCCTATACAGTAGAAACCCCCAAAAGTGACCCCATATTGGAACCTAGAACCCCAAGGAACTTATCTAGATGTGTTATGAGAACTTTGATCTCCCAAGTGTTTCACTACAGTTTATAACGCAGAGCTGTGAAAATAAAAAAATCTTTTTTCCCACAAAAATGATTTTTTTGCCTCAAAATTTTTATTTTCCCAAGAGTAACAAGATAATTTGGACCCCAAAAGTTGTTGTCCAATTTGTCCTGGGTATGCTGATACCCCAAATGTTGGGGTAAACCCCTATTTAGGCGCACGGGAGAGCTCGGAAGGGAAGGAGCACTGTTTTATTTTTTCAACTCAGAATTGGCTGGAATTGAGATCGGACGCAATGTCATGTTTGGAGAGACCCTGATGTGTCTAAATAGTGGAAACCACCCAATTCTAACTCCAACCCTAACCCAAACACACCCCTAACCCGAAAATGCCCCTAACCCTAATCCCAACCCTAACCACACCCCTAACCCTAATACACCCCTAACCCTAATCCCAACCGTAAATGTAATCCAAACCCTAACCCTATCTTTAGCCCCAACCCTAACCAGAAGTTTAGCCCCATCCCTAACCCTAACTTTAGCCCCAACCTTAACTGTAGCCCCAACCCTAATGGGAAAATAGAAATAAATACATTTTTTTAATTTTATTTTTTTCCCTAACTAAGGCAGTGATAAAGGGGGTTTGATTTAATATTTGTAGCAGGCTTTTATAGCAGGTTTTTATATTTGGCAGCTGTCACACACTAAAAGATGTTTTTTAATGCAAAAAATAGTGTTTGCATCACTTCATTTTGAGAACTATAGTTTTTCTACATTTTGGTCCACAGAGTCTTGTGAGGTCTTGTTTTTTGCGGGACGAGTTGACGTTTTTATTGGTACCATTTTCGGGCATGTGACCTTTTTTGATCGCTTTTTATTCCGATTTTTGTGAGGCAGAATGAACAAATACCAGCAATTCATGAATTTCTGTTGAGGAGGGCGTTTATACCTTTCCGCGTTTGGTAAAATTGATAAAGCAGTTTTATTCTTCAGGTCAGTACAATTACAGCGATATCTCCTTTATATTTTTTTATGTCTTGGCGCTTTTATACAATAAAAACTATTTTATATAAAAAAATAATTATTTTTGCATCGCTTTATTCTGAGGTCTAGAATTTTTTTATTTTTTCGCTGACGATGCTGTATGGCTTGTTTTTTGCGGGACAAGATGACTTGGTCAGGGGTACCATGTTTATTTATATTTGTCTTTTTGATCGCGTGTTATTCCACTTTTTGTTCAGCGGTATGATGATAAATCATTGTTTTTTGCCTTGTTTTTTTTTTTTACGATGTTCACTGAAGAGGTTAACTAGTGGGACAGTTTTATAGGTTGGGTCGTTACGGACACGGCGACACTAAATATGTGTACTTTTATTGTTTTTTTTATTTACATAAAGAAATTTATTGGAACAATATATATATATATATATATATATATATATATATATTTCTTTATTTGGGAATTGTTTTTTATATTTCTACACAGTGTAATATTTTTTTTTACATTTTTTACTCTGTCCCAGGGTAGGACATCACTGTATAGTGCACAGCACTATGTCAGATCGGCGATCTGACAAGCAGTGCTGAATTCTTGCTGGCGCCTACTCTCAGCAGGCGCTTGCAAGCCACGTCCTTGCAGGACCCGGAAGGACCCCCATGGCCATCTTGGATCCAGGGCCTGCAGGTAGGAGAACGGAGGAGAGCCTCGGAACAACGCTATCACATCGCGTTGTTCCGAGGGTCTCAGGGAAGCACGCATGGAGCCCCTTCTTGCGCGATGCTTCCCTATGCTACCGGAACTCTGCGATCATGTTTGATCGCAGTGTTTTGGGGGTTAAAGTGCCGGGAGAGGTCCGTGACCGCTCCTGGCACATAGTGCCGGATGTCAGCTGTGATAATCAGCTGACACCCGGCTGCAATCGGCCGTGCTCCCCCCGTGAGCGCAGCCGATCGCCTATGACCTACTATCCCATCCATGGTAATTAAGTCCCAGGTTACATAGACGGGATAGTAAGTCCAATGGCAGAAAGGGGTTAAAAGGGTGGTCACGGTGGCAGCAATCCGGTCCATGGCCCGGGGCACTCAAGTAAAGGGAAAGGTCTTTTAAGTGGAGATGTAATAAAGTTATATTCGTGACGCCACCTGTGGTTCTCGGTCAGAGGGGACCAACGCTGCTTAAAGGGGTCCTCTGGGGTGATGTTACTGAAGTATAGATGATTACGCTTCCCACAGGTGAAGCGGGGTTCCCAGGGCTCCCAGTGTAGTGGGCAAGGGTTGTGGGTTGCCAGTAAATAAACGAAGGACACAGGGTTGCAGTCTTTACCTGGTTTACAGATAATAATAAAATAATATTTATTTTTATATAGCGCTAACATATTCCACAGAGCTTTACAGACATTATTATACTGATGGTAGAAGCCACAGTTCAGGGTACCGGCAACAGATGTAGATGGAGTCCAGGCAGCCTGAAGACAGGTGGAAACCTCCTTGACAGGTCAGTTAGGGAGCCTTCCACTTTGTGCTGGTCTATTAGTGTCTTGCTACCTGTAGTGTCCTAACAAGGTCCTCATTCTCTCCTGTCCTGGGACAGTGCCTGCATGGTAGGCAGCTTGAGCCATTTCCCTTGGGTCCCTTTACACAGTGACTCCTGGCTCTGGGAATGCTTCTGTACCTCAGGTTTAATGTAGGCAAGTTACTTTCAGCTCTCTTCCCTCCGGTCCTGCTGTGGGACTTGCAGTTGCCCACAACCTCGGGCTCCCGGTGCCTGTTTCTGCGCTCAGCTTTGAGAGACCCAATCACAGCTTCCTCTAGTTCCTCTGTCCCCCTGTGCTCCCTCACTGTCTGCTACCAACTAACTCCTCCACCAAACCAGGATGTATATTGAGGGAAGCTCCTCTAAAACCAGGTTTTGAGCTCCCCCTTCTAGCCTGGAGTCAGAAAGTGTTGTATGTGAGATTACCTGCCAAAGGGATCCCTCCTGTCTCCAGGCATGGCATTACTCTCCCCGAGAGGAAGGCAGCATCACTGCGGTACCCGAACTCCTGCGCATGCAGATGAGTGCGTTAAAAAAACGCATTACTGCCTATGGGAACACATGCATACGCAAGGACATGCGTACGATTGCGTTTGCGTACGCATGCGTTTTTATGAGTAAATGTCCAGGAACTGGTTTTAAGCCACCCCCAAACAAATCTTTTAAAAGAGGGTACTCTCCAGACTGTCTGCAAATGGAAGCAAGCTGATTCTGAGGGAAGACTCTGCTATTCTACAAAACGTGAGTATACAAGCTAATGTCTGTCTTTTTTTGTTTCTCCATGCAGTCTGTACTCATTTCTGTCTCTTTCTTGAAGCATTCATCACTAGGGTTGAGCGACTTTTCTTTTTATAGGATCGGGTCGGGTTTCACGAAACCCGACTTTTTTAAAAGTCGAGTCGAGTGAAACTCTCCTTCAGGCCCTGGGATCCATATTTAAGTGTAAAATAAAGAATCAAAATAAAAAATATTGATATAGTTACCCTCGGACGCGCCCTGGTTCTTACCGGCAGCCTTCCTTCCTAAGAATGAGCGCCTGAAGGACCTTCGATGACGTCGCGGCTTGTGATTGGTCGCGTGAGCGGTCACATGGGCGTCACGCGACCAATCACAAGCCACGACGTCATCTAAGGTCCTTCAGGCGCTGATTCTTAGGAAGGAAGGCTGCGGGTTAGAACCAGGGCGCGTCCGAGGGTGAGTATATACCTATTAGGAATATACTCACCCTCGGACACGCCCTCGGATGCTTCCTTCCTAAGAATTAGCGCCAGAAGGACCTTCGATAACGTTGCGGCTTCCGAGGGTGAGTATATCAATATATTTTTTTTTATTCTTTATTTTACACTTAAATATGAATTCCGATACCGATTCCCGATATCTTAAACATATCGGAACTCTGTATCGGAATTTCGATTCCAGATCAGAAGATCGCCGACCTCATGGCCGACCCCACACGGGTCGGGTCGGGTTTCATGAAACCCGACTTTGCCAAAAGTCGGCGACTTCTGAATCTGGCTGACCCGTTTCGCTCAACCCTATTCATCACTATATCACCATGGCCTCAAGACCAGAGCACAACAAACACACCGGACAGGAAACTGAAGTGAGTACATTTGGTAGTGATTGGTAAGTATTCACTGTCACTATTTACACATGTGGCAAAATCATGTATTTTCTTTTACAGAACACTTCAACAAGTGCAGAGGAGCAGGAGCAGCAAACTTCCGCTCAAGTTGCAGTAGCAAGACGGCGTGTAAGTATTCTTGACTGTTTGTATTTATTCTTGACTGTTTTGTTTTTTCTTGACTGTCTTTTGTTTCTCCTTTTTTTAATGTTTTATCTTTCCAACATTAATGTCTTTCTTTCATTCCTAGGTTCCACAATGGGATGAAGATGTCATCGACAATGAACTCCTCATTCCATTGGTGCAAGAGAGACTTCCGTTGTGGGACACCCGGGAGAAGCAGCACTTGGACACTGTGGTGATGCGGCGGCTGCGGAATGAGGTTACCCAAGCGCTGATGGATGACTGAAAGGAATTTCGTAAGTATTGCAATGTGGTCTGATGCGGCAGTGACCCTGAAGGCTGTGATCACACATCCGGGTGTGATGCGATAAACTCCTGCAAGTTTCTTGCATCACACACGGTTGTGTGATCCCGATCTAAAGTGCATTGTTTAACATATTTTTCCCTATTCACAGTAAAGTCAAAACCCGCTGGCGTTCAATGAAGGATCGCTTCAACAAGGACCTGATATTTGAGATCCAAGTTTGCAGTGGTGCTGCAGGAAGGATCAGGAAATATAACTACCACCGGGTGCTGGATTTCCTGAGGCCTGTCCTTGCTCAGAGAACGTAAGTATTTTTGTGTTGTATTCCATTGTGTTTTATTCCCTAATCTGATTTTTTCTATTCCACAGGAGTTGGCACTTTAACAATTGTTATTTTTTGGTAGTAATGTTTTACTTTTCTTTTCTTTTCACAGAACAAGGAGCAGCACCCTCGAACCTGGATCATCCTCTGGAGTGGTCCCTCATTGAACAGCCACGGACCGGTCCCAGCCATCCACCAGTGAAGCAGCAAGTGGGGCAGCGTCATAGTCTGGAGAACAGGCAGCTGGTCCTTCAGGTTTTCCCCTGTCCCAGTCCACTGCCTCTTTTTTGGGGGGGCTCTTCCCGCCAGCGGCAGAAGGCCTTGGACAGGTCACTCATGCCCGAACTTCTTCACTTGAGCTCAGTCCTCCAGAATGGCCTGAAGGCGCTGGGAGATAGACTGGAAAGTGGTCTGACCCATAGTAACACACTTTTCCAGGATATCAACCAACACCTTGACTATCTGGAAGTCGACCTCCAGAGACCGTCACGCCATTTTTTAATCAGATAGAGCGGGGCATATCTGAACACCTTATGCCTGAACTCCAGCTCAATGTGATGCAGGCCTGCAATGCTGCTTTCGTTCAGGCTATGCAGCAGACTCGGTACTTACAGCAGCCACAGGTGGTATTTCCACCTGTGCCACCAATTACACACTTTACCTCAATATCGAGTTCTGCTGCATACCACTGTATGGCCACCACCATGTCCAGTCCTGCTGCACACCACTACACCACCACCACCATGCTGGGTGCTGCTGAAAGCCACTCCACCACCACCATGCCGAGTCCAGCTCCTGCACGGCCGTCTACCTCCACCGCCAGGCTGGGTCCAGATCCTGCACGGCTGTCCACCACCACCACCAGGCCGGGTCTAGATCCTACATGCCCTGCTGACCCCACCACTCGCACCCTCCCAAGGAGACACAAAAAAAGAAGGCAGCCGCCTAAGAAGGGACAGAAATCTAAAGCCGTGCCACCAGAACTGTCCAACTACCTCCACCCTCACCTCCCAATGTGTCTGTGTTTCCAGTTTGTCTCTCCCTTCCAATGTGTCTCTCCCATCCCATGCTTCCACTTCTAATGTGTCTTCTTCCATCCTTGACTTCCCAGACCCCACAAGTTTAGTAAGCCCTGCCCCTGGAACCCCTTCATCGTCCACAACTAGTCAATCCTCCCAGCTCCACCCCCCCATGTTCATATTATTTCCCCCTCCTTGTCTTGTCAAAAATATTTTTTTTTGCTAAATAAATTAGTGTTGTTTTTCCCCTATCACTGCTTGTTCTTTGTCTTTTTCATCGCCGGCAACACACACCATGTGCCATCAACACACACGTCGCCATCTACACACACTGTGTTTTTGCCACCTCATAGCTCCATGACACACAATCTGATGCCCCTCTTCTTTATTTGCTTTTTACACTGCAGCTTTGCTTCTTGTGTCTGTCATGGAGCTATGAGGTGGCAAAAACACAAAGAGGACTGAAAATCCTCCAAAAATATATATTAATTCAGCACAAAGGGTCAGAAATTCTCACCTGCCCAGGTGTCAACACTAGTGCACTCAGGATGCTGGGTACATTGCAGAACAATAATAATTATGACAGGCGTTTATTTTTAAATATTGTGTACCTTAGTGTCACCAGCAGACGTTCCTCAGCAGGAATCGCTCTACGGAGCTGGGTGTCCTGCCTGCTGATGGCTCGATGATGATGATACACGAAGCAGGAAATCCCTGAAGCTCACTTGAGACATCCTCGTGTACTCAAAATATTTCTCTGGGTTTTCACGGAGCTCACTGAATAGGGAGTTTTAGGCTCCACGGCTCTGTCGGAGTTCAAGTATTGGGTGCTGCCAAAAGTGCCGTCGCCATCTACTCTGTCTTTCTCTTTTCCGTTGTGCGTACAAGCAAATGCAAAGGCAAGAAACAAGTTGACATCCAAATCCAGATTCCGATAGAAACTCTCCATTTGAAGATCTATCTTGACGCTAGATACAGGAGCAAAATCTGAGGATTTCATCAGTTCAAGGGTCTATATATAGAAATCACATGAGACACGCTCATTTGACGTGGCTTGGGTCAAGGAAATTCTCCTGGAAAATCTTTTTTCTATCGAACGCATGTGCATAAAAATCCGCAAATGCATGCAAAAATGCATGCAAATGCATTCAAACGCAGCGTTTTTTTCTCGTCATGCATAAGTGGATGCGGCTAAAATACACTGTGTTAGCATGCGTTTGCATGCGTATTTGCATGCACTTGCGGTTGTGAACAAAACGCTGCGGACTCAACCGCAATTGTGAAACTAGCCTGACTTTGTGTCTGTGTGCTCGGTGCTTCCTGGTCGGTGCTGTGAATGGCTGAGAAACCTGATCCTGCACCGATCAGATCGCACGGAGCTGCATCACAGTCACTAATTCACTGCTTGTAATCACTGAGCCCAGATGCCTCCTGTCATTACTGCAGTAATAACTCCAGGCTCAGAGTGGCCTCTGACCCCATCATCCCTCCTGTGCAGCATTTGTATTGCTGCACATAATATATACAGTATAATTCTGTATAATATGCGCACATAAACAGTATAGTATGCAGGTGTGTATTATGAGTATATTCCATCTGTGTAGAGTAGATATCAGGGCTGGACTGGCCATTTAGCAATTCTGGCAAAATCCAGAAGGGCCTGTCTGATCATGGGCTGCCTTGTCTGCAATGTTGTTAACAGAATCAGTGTTTTCAAGACACCCATACTGCTCCATCACTTACCCCAGCAGGTCACGGGTATCATTAGTAATATTGGTCTTGTAGAAAATCTTACTTTCCTCCATCCAGGGAAATATTAGTAATATATCCCATCTGGTGCTTGGGGATGCGGACAAGATGGGTTGGGTGCGGCCGGCCGGGCGCGACGAATCAGCGAAGCGTGGTCCAAATCCCATGCCAATTTGCAGCCGGACTGCGCCAGTCGCCGATTGGTCGCGGGCAGCTGGCGTGACCAATCAGCGATGCGGGATTTCCGTTACAAACAGACAGAATTAGATGATTATATAGTAGATACCTGATGTGTTAGAATCAGGCCACCATCTAGTATTCATATAAACATTACTGCTTACATTTATGTTTTAACCCATTGGACACACTACCATTGTTTTTCTCCTGTCTTTATTTTAAGAGTCAAAACTTTATTAGTCATCTATCGCTGTATGACAGCTTGTTTTCTACAAGATTACTTATAGTTTTCAAAGACACCATTTATTTTACTATATGATAAACTTAAAAACGGGGAAATTTTGTATTCTCTACCTTACACACTGTCCTCTGTTGTTCTCTCCCTCACAAACTGTCCTCCATGTTATTCTCTCCCTCACAGACTGTCCTCCATGTTATTCTCTCCCTCACAGACTGTCCTCCATGTTATTCTCTCCCTCACAGACTGTCCTCCATGTTATTCTCTCCTTTACAGACTGTCCTCCATGTTATTCTCTCCCTCACAGACTGTCCTCCATGTTATTCTCACCCTCACAGACTGTCCTCCATGTTATTCTCTCCTTCACACACTGTCCTCCATGTTATTCTCGCCCTCACACACTGTCCTCCATGTTATTCTCTCCCTCAAAGACTGTCCTCCATGTTATTCTCTCCCTCACAGACTGTCCTCCATGTTATTCTCTCCTTTACAGACTGTCCTCCATGTTATTCTCCCCCTCACAGACTGTCCTACATGTTATTCTTTCCCTCACAGACTGTCCTCCATGTTATTCTCTCCTTTACAGACTGTCCTCCATGTTATTCTCTCCCTCACAGACTGTCCTCCATGTTATTCTCACCCTCACACACTGTCCTCCATGTTATTCTCTCCTTCACACACTGTCCTCCATGTTATTCTCGCCCTCACACACTGTCCTCCATGTTATTCTCTCCCTCAAAGACTGTCCTCCATGTTATTCTCTCCCTCACAGACTGTCCTCCATGCTATTCTCTCCCTCACAGACTGTCCTCCATGTTATTCTCTCCTTTACAGACTGTCCTCCATGTTATTCTCTCCCTCACAGACTGTCCTACATGTTATTCTCACCCTCACAGACTGTCCTCCATCTTATTCTCTCCCTCACACACTGTCCTCCATGTTATTCTCGCCCTCACACACTGTCCTCCATGTTATTCTCTCCCTCAAAGACTGTCCTTCATGTTATTCTCTCCCTCACAGACTGTCCTCCATGTTATTCTTGCCCTCACAGACTGACCTACATGTTATTCTCTCCCTCATAGACTGTCCTCCATGTTATTTTCTCCCTCACAGACAGACCGCCATGTTATTCTCTCCCTCACACACTGTCCTCCATGTTATTTTCTCCCTCACACACTGTCCTCCATGTTACTCTCTCCCTCACACACTGTCCTCCATGTTATTCTCTCCCTCATAGACTGTCCTCCATGTTATTTTCTCCCTCACACACTGTCCTCCATATTATTCTCTCCCTCACACACTGTCCTCCATGTTATACTCTCCCTCACAGACTGTCCTTCATGTTATTCTCCTTCCATTATATGTATATAGCTTATTTATGAACGCTGACTGGTCAAGGCCAGCCCGGCGCGACCAATCAGTGACGCAGCATTTCGGTTACAGACAAACAGACCTATAGACAATTATATATATATATATATATATATATATATATATATATATATATAGATGGGGCAAAGTGCTTGCTAATAAGTTTATATTTTGAACGCATTGGGTATTCTAGAATATGTATGTGTCATGATCCGTTCCAGAGTTTATTAGTGTCTGCCCTTTTTTGGACGGATCATATCAAGGATTAACTTTGCTCTGCCTCATTCTGGGTTCGGGTTTGCTATTTAGCTCCCATGAATCTTGCTGGCAGTATCAGTTATAGTTCTGTCTTCGGCTTGTGAACCTGACTCTGGAAACCCTTGGTTTGTCCTGCTGTGAACCCTGACTTGTCCTGTGTCTGTTATCCCCCTCTGTCTGCCCTTTCCCTGCGTTTGTCTGTTCTGATTGATTTTCTGATTCTGATCTCCTGGCTTGGCTATTGACTTTGTCTTGATTTGTCCCTATTGTACCGTATTTTGCTCGCCCTGGTTTACTGATCTCTTGTTACGTCCTGACTATCCTTTCTGTTTTAATCCTTTTTGTACTGACGTGTTATCTTGCCCTGACTTTTTCTGACTACTCTCTTGCCACTAGCTGGCATCTGTTCAGCTGCTCAGTGTGTGCAGTCTCGCGTCCCTATTAAACTCCCCCTGGTGAAGGTTGCACTGTATTGCACTGCAGCTTCATGACATTATAACTGACCACACATTTAAAGGGGATTTTGTCATTTTTTTTCCTCTGGTCATGGATCTGCTTTGCAACCTGGCGGATCAAGTGTCCAGTCTGACACAGATGGTGCTGGATTTTTCTAGGAAACATCAGTCCCTTGTCACGTCCCATACTCATTTACAGAAAAAACTGACTGAGACTGTTATGACCATGCAGGGAGACACCTCTCATGTTGTTAGCCTACCTGGTGACTCAGTGGATGTCTCTTTGCACTTTCCTGAACCTACTGTCAAACTCTCAGATACCTTCTCTGGGGAGAGGGAGAGATTTCATACTTTTAAGCAGAGTTGCAAGCTGTTTTTTTCTCTTAGACCTCGATCTTCTTGAGATGAGTCAGCGGGTGGGGAGAATTATTTCCTTACTGCGGGAGGGACCTCAATCATGGGCTTTCTCTTTACCTGCTTCTGCCCCTGAACGTGTGTCTGTGGATAGATTCTTTGAGGCTTTGGGACTTATTTATGACGAACCGGACCGGGTCGGGGTTGCAGAGGACATGATCATGAGTCTCTCCCAGAATGAACTCACTGCTGAACAGTATTGTTCTGAGTTTAGGCGGTGGTCCGTTGAGGTGTCCTGGGATGACTCTGCTCTGAGATACCTGTTTGAGAGAGGACTTTCTGATCATCTCAAGGACACGCTGGCCCTTCATACACCACCCAGTTCCCTGGCGGAGGCCATGACTCAGGCCATTCGCATGGACCGGAGATTACGGGAGAGAAGAATTATCCAGCGTGAGATTCCTATTTTGCCTGTGAAGTCTGAGGAGACTATGGAAGTTGGTGCCATCAATTTCAAGGAGAAGGAGAGGAAACGGCGACGTGATAGGAAATTATATTTTTATTGTGGAAATCCAGGACCTTGGAAGAAAGACTGCCCCTCTTGTCCATCTAGTAACAAGTTGCCGAGTCTGCGTGATGGTCTAGGAGGTCATCCAGACTCTCAGGTACCATTTTCGTCATTTCAAAAAGTTTTGCTAGAGGTGGAACTGTGTTATGGAGGTGTTTTTGCATCCTCTTCAGCATTTGTGGACTGTGGATCTTCCATGAACTTCATTGACTATAGTCTGGTGTCCAAGTCAAAGTTAGGGACAGTTAGGCTAGAGACTTCCATCCATATCGTTGCCATTGATAAGACACCGTTGGCTCAAAATGTCCTTAAATTTGTCTCTGAGGAGTTCCTCCTCAAGGTGGGTTCCTTGCACCAGGAACAAATTTCATGTTTTGTTATGAATAGTCTTCCTGCGGGACTGGTGTTGGGGTTCCCCAGGTTGCAGAGGCATAATCCTGTTATAGACTGGGGATCTCGTGATATTGTTAAATGGGGTCCTAATTGTTCCAATGGTTGTCTTTCTACTGTACGTGTGTCCGCCATTTGTCCGGAAGGTATTCCGGAGTACCTAAAGGACTTTGGTGATGTGTTCTCCGAAAAAGAGGCTGAGGTCTTACCACCCCATCGTCCTTATGATTGTACCATCAATCTTATTCCGGGTTCTAAATTGCCCAAAGCCCGTTTGTACAATCTTTCTGGCCCGGAACGTACTGCTATGAAAAACTATATCTCTGATAGTCTACGCAAAGGTCACATCCGTCCCTCTGTCTCACCTGTGGCCATGGTATTTTTTTTTGTCAAGAAAAAAGATGGTGGTTTACGTCCATGCCTCGATTTCCGGGAACTTAATAAAATTACGGTGAGAAATACCTACCCTCTTCCACTCATTCCTGATCTCTGTAACCAATTGTCTGGGGCTAAGTGATTTTCCAAACTTGATCTTAGGGGAGCATATAACCTTATCCGCATTCAGGAAGGGGATGAGTGGAAAAGGGCATTTCTCACCTCCGAGGGCCTGTTTGAAAATTTGGTCATGCCCTTTGGTCTCACGAACGCGCCTGTGGTGTTTCAGGACTTCATAAATGATGTATTTTCTGATTTTTATCGGGCGCTTTATGGTTGTATACATGGATGATAGCCTTATTTTCTCGCGTGACAAAGAATCTCACATTGGTCATTTACGTGCTGTTCTTCACAGGTTACGGGGAAATTCTTTGTTCGCTAAACCAGAGAAATGTTTGTTTTGTGTCCAGGAGCTTTCTTTTCTGGGGATCATCATTTCTGCGAATGGATTTCGGATGGATCCCGGAAAGGTACAGGCCATTGTTGATTGGGTGCAACCCAGAGACCTCTAGGGGTTGCAGCGTTTTTTGGGTTTTGCCAATTATTACCGGAAATTCATCAAGGGGTTTTCTCAGGTAGTCAAGCCTCTCACCGATTTCACTCGCAAGGGGGCTGATCTCAAAGTTTGGTCATCCTTGGCTGTTGAAGCATTTATTACATTAAAAAAGTGTTTTATGTCTGCTCCTGTATTAGTTCAGCCCAATCCATCTAAACCATTTATTGTAGAGGTGGATGCATCAGAGGTGGGAGTAGGGGCGGCGTTCTCAGGGACCCGTTACTTTGACCAACTTAAGACCATGTGCCTTTTTCTCCCGGAAGTTTTCTTCTGCTGAGAGGAACTATGATATTGGGAACCGGGAGTAATTGGCTATAAAGTTGGCTTTTGAAGAATGGAAGCATTTTTTGGAGGGGGCAGTTCATCGGATCACTGTGATTACTGATCACAAGAACTTGTCTTGTATTGAAACTGCCAAACGGTTAACTCCTAGACAGGCTAAGTGGTCGCTTTTTTTCTCTTGTTTTCATTTTTCAATCACTTTTTGGCCTGGTTCCAAGAATGTCAAGGCTGATGCCTTATCTCGCAGTTTTGATCCGATATCACCCCCCGAACCTCCTTCCTCCATTCTTCAGCACAGGGTGGTTGTTGCGGGGGTATCATCTGAATTGGAGCAGGAGATTCGAGAGGCTCAGTTTCTTGCTCCTCCCTCTTTGCCTGACAATAAGCTTTTTGTCCCTGTTCAGTACAGATTGAGGATTCTCCGTGAGTGCCATGATTCTGCTCTTAGTGGTCCCCCGGGGATCTCTGCCACCCGGAAAGCTATTGCTAGGCTGTTTTGGTGGCCCTCCAAGAACTCTGATATCATTGTGTTTGTGTCTGCTTGTGATACCTGTGCCCGTGCTAAGAGCTCCCATAACCGGCCGGCCGGGGAATTGGTGCCATTGCCAATTCCGGATAGACCTTGGACTCATTTGTCCATGGATTTTATCACTGATCTCCCTCCCTCCAATGGTAAAACTGTAATCTGGGTAGTGGTTGACAGATTCAGTAAGCAAGCGCATTTTGTACCTCTGGCAGGATTGCCTAATGCTGAGACACTATCTACATTGTTTGTTGAGCACGTGGTACGGCTGCATGGCGTGCCTTTGAGTGTGGTTTCTGATAGAGGGGTACAATTTGTGTCCAAATTTTGGAGGGCATTTTGTAAAAGATTGGGTATTTGTTTGACCTTCTCCTCTGCTTACCATCCTGAGACCAATGGGCAGACAGAGAGGACCAATCAGTCACTTGAACAGATTTTGAGGTGTCTTGCCACTTCTCAGCAGGATGATTGGTGTTCTTCTTGCCCGTGGCTGAATTTGCATTTAATAATCGGATTAACCAGTCCACGGGCACCTCTCCATTCTTCTGTAACTACGGTTTTCACCCCCGTTTTGGTGAATTTTCTAGGCTGGATTCAGGATGTCCAGGGGCTGATACGGCAGTGCAACGGTTGGGGGAGGTGTGGAGGGAGGTCCAGAAGAACATTGGGAAGGCTAAGGGCAAACAAACTTTTTGATGATAAGCGACGGTCTGTAGGACCTATATTTCTGGTAGGAGATAAAGTGTGGTTGTCTACCAAGAACATTCATCTAAAGATTCCTTCTGCTAAGCTTGGTCCTAGGTTTATCGGTCCTTAGGAGATCACTGACGTGGTCAATCCAGTTGCCTTTCATTTCCGCCTTCCTCAGTCACTTCAGATCCCCAATGTGTTCCATAAATCCCTTCTTAAGTCCTTTGTACCATCTTCCGCTGGACATCCATCCCCTCCGCCTCCTGTCTCTGTGGATGGTCAGACCGAGTTTGAAGTTGAACGGATCATGGATTCTCGTATGGTCCGTAGTTCACTTCAGTATTTGGTCCATTGGAGGGGTTATGGTCCTGAGGATCGATCTTGGGTCCCGGCGCGATCTGTCCATGCTGATCGATTGATCCGGGCATTTCATGCACGTTATCCTGGGAAACCTGGGGGTCCGGTGACCCCCCCTTAAGAGGAGGGTATTGTCATGATCCGTTCCAGGGTTTATTAGTGTCTGCCCTTTTTTGGACTGATCATATATCAAGGGTTAACTTTGCTCTGCCTCATTCTGGGTTTGGGTTTGCTATTTAGCTCCCATGAATCTTGCTGGCAGTGTCAGTTGTAGTTCTGTCTTCGGCTTGTGAACCTGACTCTGGAAATCCTTGGTTTGTCCTGCTGTGAACCCTGACTTGTCCTGTGTCTGTTATCCCCCCTCTGTCTGCCCTTTCCCTGCGTTTGTCTGTTCTGATTGATTCTCTGATTCTGATCTCCTGGCTTGGCTATTGACTCTGTCTTGATTTGTCCCTATTGTACCGTATTTTGCTCGCCCTGGTTTACTGATATCTTGCTACGTCCTGACTATCCTTTCTGTTTTAATCCTTTTTGTACTGACGTGTTATCTTGCCCTGACTCTGCTTTTTCTGACTACTCTCTTGCCACTAGGTGGCATCTGTTCAGCTGCTCAGTGTGTGCAGTCTCGCGTCCCTATTAAACTGTTGCGCTGTATTGCACTGCAGCTTCATGACAGTATGTTGTTTATTTATGAAGATTTCAGAATAATGCAATGAATACACAGGATTCAGCCGGCCGGGCGTGACCAATTAGCAAAGCGTGGTTCTCATCTCCCGGCAATTCGTGGCCGGACTGTGCCTGTCGCTGATTGTTCACGGCCGGCCGTGACCAATCAGTGAAGCCAGGGCCAGCTGCAGGTTTTTGAGGGCCCCGGGTGAAAGAGTCTCACAGCTCACGTAGCTGTTATGATGAGGTAATTCAGTACCACAATGGACATAGAAGTCAGAGCACATACAGTGATCTGACAATAACCCAAAAACATAGAACGAGCTCTGAGACGTGGGAACTCTGCTGACCGCAATCCCTAATCCTCTCCAACCACACTAGAGGCAGCCGTGGATTGCGCCTAACGCTCCCTATGCAACTCGACACAGCCTGAGAAACTAGCTAGCCTGAAGATAGAAAATAAGCCTACCTTGCCTCAGAGAAATACCCCAAAGGAAAAGGCAGCCCCCACATATAATGACTGTGAGTTAAGATGAAAAGACAAACGTAGAGATGAAATAGATTTAGCAAAGTGAGGCCCGACTTACTAAACAGAGCGAGGATAGGAAAGGTAACTTTGCGGTCAACACAAAACCCTACAAACAACCACGCAAAGGGGGCAAAAAGACCCTCCGTACCGAACTAACGGCACGGAGGTACACCCTCTGCGTCCCAGAGCTTCCAGCAAGCAAGAAAAAACAAATAGACAAGCTGGACAGAAGAAAACAGCAAACAAAATAGCAAAGCGGAACTTAGCTATGCAGAGCAGCAGGCCACAGGAACGATCCAGGAGGAAACAGGTCCAATACTAGAACATTGACTGGAGGCCAGGATCAAAGCACTAGGTGGAGTTAAATAGAGCAGCACCTAATGACTTCACCACATCACCTGAGGAAGGAAACTCAGAAGCCGCAGTACCACTCTCCTCCACCAACGGAAGCTCACAGAGAGAATCAGCCGAAGTACCACTTGTGACCACAAGAGGGAGCTCTGCCACAGAATTCACAACAGTACCCCCCCCTTGAGGAGGGGTCACCGAACCCTCACCAGAGCCCCCAGGACGACCAGGATGAGCCATATGAAAGGCACGAACAAGATCGGGAGCATGGACATCAGAGGCAAAGACCCAGGAATTATCTTCCTGAGCATAACCCTTCCACTTAACCAGATACTGGAGTTTCCGTCTTGAAAGACGAGAATCCAAAATCTTCTCCACAATATACTCCAACTCCCCCTCCACCAAAACCGGGGCAGGAGGATCAACAGATGGAACCATAGGTGCCACGTATCTCCGCAACAATGACCTATGGAATACGTTATGTATGGAAAAAGAATCTGGAAGGGTTAGACGAAAAGACACAGGATTAAGAACCTCAGAAATCCTATACGGACCAATGAAACGAATTTTAAACTTAGGAGAGGAAACCTTCATAGGAATATGACGAGAAGATAACCAAACCAAATCCCCAACACGAAGTCGGGGACCCACACAGCGTATGCGATTAGCGAAATGTTGAGCCTTCTCCTGGGACAAGGTCAAATTGTCCACTACATGAGTCCAAATCTGCTGCAACCTGTCCACCACAGTATCCAAACCCGGATAGTCCGAAGACTCAACCTGCCCTGAAGAGAAATGAGGATGGAACCCAGAGTTGCAGAAAAACGGCGAAACCAAGGTAGCCGAGCTGGCCCGATTATTAAGGGCGAACTCAGCCAAAGGCAAAAAGGACACCCAGTCATCCTGATCAGCAGAAACAAAGCATCTCAGATATGTTTCCAAGGTCTGATTGGTTCATTCGGTCTGGCCATTAGTCTGAGGATGGAAAGCCGAGGAAAAAGACAAGTCAATGCCCATCCTACCACAAAAGGCTCGCCAAAACCTCGAAACAAACTGGGAACCTCTGTCAGAAACTATATTCTCTGGAATGCCATGTAAACGAACCACATGCTGGAAGAACAATGGCACCAAATCAGAGGAGGAAGGTAATTTAGACAAGGGTACCAAATGGACCATCTTAGAGAAGCGATCACAGACCACCCAAATGACTGACATCTTTTGAGAGACGGGAAGATCTGAAATAAAATCCATAGAGATATGTGTCCAAGGCCTCTTCGGGACCGGCAAGGGCAAAAGCAACCCACTGGCACGAGAACAGCAGGGCTTAGCCCAAGCACAAATCCCACAGGACTGCACAAAAGAACGCACATCCCGCGACAGAGATGGCCACCAAAAGGATCTAGCCACCAACTCTCTGTTAGGACTGGCGGAACGCACCAAGACAGATGATAAAGGTGCGTTCGCAGTCCGGGGTCCACCGTGCAGGTGAGAACCTGCTGCTAGCAATTTGCAGACAATATGGCGGTACACTAAAGTATACACGCGTGGGTTAGACCTCACCCAGCGTGAAGAAAGCGATCCTGTTAATTCACAGGACCGCAGTACCGCACTAGTGCGCGAGCAAGTGGTCAGCGGACTTAACCCCAGAAGGGATTGGAGCCCGATTAGACCCTTGCTGGCGTAACACCGCAACTGGGTGTGTAGAGAACCTTAAGAAATCTATGTGCACAAGAGTGCGAGCGATGCCGCACTAACGGACGCCACTAACCACCCAGACTCGGGTATGGAAAGCGCAAGGCAGGCGCACGGCGCCGTACTGGCAGGCACAGCTACAGGACGCTGTGATGTGTGTTTAGTGCTGTAGGCTAAGTCGGGCGCTAGATAGCAGCCATACACCTTCCGCGAACAGACATTCAATAGGGTAGGGGTTTCCAAGGACGACTTGCACTCACAACATACACACATAAGCAATTGTAAAACAATACTAGCGCATGGCCGTGCGGTCATGCGCAGTTTATATAGCAGCAGCACAGGAAGTGGCCACAGCACTTTTGCCCTTCTAGGACCTGCCAAGAGGACCAATGGAATGTGCTGCAGCACATGACCCTCGATCTCCAACGGGAGACCTTACGCTGGGCATGCTCAGTACATGCAGACAAGGACTTAGTCCCAGAGAAGTCCGCTCGCTGCTGACCAGCACTGACTTTAATGGCAGAGACTGGAGAAGCAGCACTAACTCTCAGAACAGAGTGAGAATGAGCAAGACGCTGGGACCGACGTCCTTGCTGAGCAGGCTCCACTGCGGCTGGACAAGAATGGGAGACCGCAGCGGAAGTGGCTCGAGATTCCCCCTGTGCAGAAGCGGGAACTCGACCCCTAACATTACCCCCCCCTCCTAGGGCCCCCCCCTCCTTGGGCCTCGCTACGTTCGAAGGCAGCAATGAGCTGCGGAGCCCGAATGTGCTCAGCAGGCTCCCAGGATCTATCCTCAGGGCCGTAACCCCTCCAGTCCACTAAATAAAATTTTTTGCCACGAACCACCTTGTACCCCAAGATCGCGTTCACCTCGTAATCGTCCGTAGACGAACCCGACGTCTCAGTAGATGACTCAGAAAACCGGGACATGTAGACGGGCTTAAGGAGGGACACGTGAAAGGTGTCGGTGATACCCAGGCGTGGAGGAAGGGCCAGACGGTAAACCACAGGATTAACCTGTTCGAGGACCTTAAAAGGACCTAAGTAGCGAGGTGCAAACTTGGTGGACTCAACTCGCAGCCTGATGTTACGGGCGGAGAGCCACACTAAGTCGCC
The DNA here is from genome assembly GCF_032444005.1 of Ranitomeya imitator. NCBI lineage: Eukaryota > Metazoa > Chordata > Amphibia > Anura > Dendrobatidae > Ranitomeya > Ranitomeya imitator. The sequence continues at coordinate 97,074,099 of NC_091289.1, read as the reverse complement.
AGGAGCAAAGGTTGGAGCGGGGCGCCGATGTGCATCGGCGGAGGACCTCATTCTCTCCTTGGAAGCCTGAATAGCATCCTGAGTGCGATCCCAAATGTCCCGTGCCTCCACAGCCCAGTCTGCCACCCTGGAATCGGCGGAAGACACGGGCATGGGCACAGGTACCCTCGGATGCTGACCATAGTTAAGGAGGAATGGAGTCTGTCCAGTGGAATCAGCGACAGCATTGTTAAGAGCAAACTCCGCCCACGGTAGCAAAGATGCCCAGTCATCCTGCTTAGCAGAAACAAAATGTCGCAGATATGTGACCAAGGTCTGGTTGGCTCTCTCTACCAACCCATTCGTCTCGGGATGATAAGCCGAAGAGAGATTCAACTCGATACTGAGAAGACGACAAAGCTCTCTCCAGAACCGAGACGCAAACTGGGGACCTCGGTCACTGACAATTTTGTCTGGCATACCGTGAAGACGAAAGATGTGTTTGACAAACAACGCTGCCAAGGCCCGTGCAGAAGGTAACCGGGGAAGTGGCACCAAATGCACCATTTTAGAAAAATGGTCGGTGATTACCCAAATAATGGTACAGCCACGAGACTTGGGCAAACCCACAACAAAATCCATCCCGACCATCTCCCAGGGCCTGTCTGCCACCGGCAGAGGGTATAACAAACCAGCTGGCCGTTGTCGGGAAGACTTATTCTTGGCACAAGAGACACATGCCCGAACGTAGTCTCCGACGTCACGAACCATATGTGGCCACCAGTACGTCCTCGCCAGTAGCTCAGAGGTCCTTTTAGCCCCAAAGTGTCCACCCACTCTGGACGAATGAGCCCAAGAGAGAACCTCCGGACGCAAATTGATGGGAACAAAAGTCTTGCCCGGGGGCACAGACTCCAGCGAAACCGGAGCTACAGTTCTCAGACTCTCCGAAGGGACAATGAGCCGAGGCTCGTCCTCCTCCTCCTCAGCTGACACGAAGGAGCGAGAGAGAGCGTCGGCACGAATGTTCTTCTCCCCGGCGAGATAATGTAGGGTAAAGTGGAACCGGGAGAAAAACAAGGACCATCTGGCCTGACGAGAATTCAGCCGCTGGGCTGTTTGTAAATAGACCAAATTCTTGTGATCCGTGAAAACCTGGAATGGGAATCGGGCACCCTCCAAGAGATGTCTCCACTCTGAAAAGGCCAACTTCATTGCCAACAACTCTCTATCCCCGATGGAGTAATTTCTCTCCGCTGGTGTGAAGGTCTTAGAGAAAAAGAAGCATGGATGCTTCCGACCCTGAGCATCCTTTTGATAGAGGACTGCTCCAGCACCAACGGATGAGGCATCCACTTCCAAAAGGAATGGCTTACCCACATCGGGACGATGTAAGATAGGAGCGCTGGCAAAATGGGTCTTTATAGAAGAGAAGGCCTTGGAGACCCCTTCGGACCACAATTTGGGATTCGCTCCCTTCTTGGTGAGGGATACCAAGGGAGCTACCAAAGTTGAAAAGTGGGGAATGAACTGGCGATAGTAATTTATGAACCCCATAAAGCGCTGCACCGCTTTAAGAGAATGGGGTTCCTGCCAGTCCATCACTGCTTGTAGTTTGGCAGGATCCATAGCCAATCCCTGGGCCGAGACAATATAGCCCAGGAAAGGCAAGGACTCCTGTTCAAACACACACTTCTCCAACTTTGCATACAAGGAATTTGCCCGTAAGAGTTCGAAGACTCTGCCAACATCTCTCCGGTGGGAGTCAATATCTGGAGAAAAGATGAGAATATCATCCAGATAGACTACGACCGAGGTAGAAAGCATATCCCGGAAGATATCGTTGACGAAGTCCTGAAAAACGGCTGGGGCATTACAGAGCCCGAAAGGCATCACCAGGTACTCATAGTGCCCATCCCTGGTATTGAAAGCCGTCTTCCACTCGTCCCCCTCACGGATACGAATCAGATTGTAGGCACCCCGCAGATCTAACTTGGTGAATATTTTAGCTCCCCTTAACCTGTCAAAGAGCTCCGATATCAGGGGCAACGGGTATTTATTCTTAATAGTGATAGCATTGAGACCCCTGTAATCGATGCAAGGACGTAACTCTCCGTTCTTCTTCTGCACGAAGAAGAATCCCGCCCCTGCCGGAGACACTGACTTCCTTATAAATCCTCTTGCTAAATTCTCCTGAATGTATTGAGACATAGCCTCCGTCTCAGGGAGAGAGAGGGGATATACCCTTCCCCTAGGAGGTTCAGCTCCCGGCAAGAGGTCGATAGGACAGTCATAAGGGCGATGGGGCGGTAGAGTCTCAGCAGCCTTTTTAGAGAACACGTCTGCATAACACCAATAATACCTGGGAAGCGACGAGAGATCTGCGGGTACCTGGGTAGTAGAGACCTGTACACACTCACTCACACATCTGCCCAAACATGACTTACTCCAGCCCAATATTTTCCCTGAGGACCACTCAATATGTGGCGAGTGGAAACGGAGCCAGGGTATTCCCAGCAAAATCTCATCCATTCCCTCAGGAAGGACAAGAAGGGAAATAATCTCCTGGTGGGAAGGAGACATGGACAGCGATAACGGGACTGTCTGGTGCGTGATTTGCAGTGGGAGTGTTGCCCCATTCACAACTCTAACCGTTATTGGTTTGGCGAGCATGACCAGTGGTATAGCATGACGTGTAGCAAAAGCAGAGGACATGAAACTTCCCTCTGCTCCTGAATCCACACAAAGCTCGACTGTAAGAGTGGAGGAGCCTAACAGGATTGTCCCTTTAAAGGACAGTTTGGAGGAGAATGCTGCTGTGTCTAGTGAACCTCCCCCAATGGCCACTAGACGCGATCGTTTCCCGACCGCCGCGGACATTTATTGGCGTAATGTCCATGTTGTCGACAGTTATTACAAACTACGGGTACTCGAGCGGCTAGAGATTTAGGTCCCGCTCGAGAAACCTCCATGGCCTCATGAGAATCTGACGCCAAGACAGGAGATTCCAGAGGTCTGGCGAAAGTTGGAGCCAGCCGAAACCTCTGCCTACACTGGGTCCGCTCCAACCTCCGCTCGTGAAAACGGAGGTCGATGCGAGTAGACACGGAAATAAGTTCCTCCAGTGTGGCCGGTATCTCCCTAGTGGCCAAGGCGTCTTTCACGTGGTCTGCCAGTCCCCTCCAGAACACCGGAATAAGAACTTTGCCTGGCCACTCTAACTCTGAAGCTAGAGTCCGGAACTGAATGGCAAACTGGCTGACCACGGAGGTACCCTGTGTAATGGACAACAATTGGAGTGCGGTGTCGTGGGTAACCCGAGGCCCTAAAAAGACCTGCTTCAGAGTGTCCAAGAAGAGAGGAGCACTCTGTACCACACGATCATCTCGCTCCCAGAGTGGCGTTGCCCACTCCAACGCCCTGCCCGACAAGAGAGATAGGATAAATCCCACTCTCGCCCGCTCCGTAGGAAAACGTGACGCCAGAAGCTCAAGATGTATAGAGCACTGACTCACGAATCCACGACAATGTTTGCTGTCGCCAGCAAACTTGTCAGGTAGTGGGAGACGGGATAAAGTCGGAGCAGGGGTGGCAGTGGACAAACTGGCTGCGGCTACACTTGCAGCCTGCACAGCTACAGCAGTGACATCCACAGCTGAGGTTGTACGCTCAAGAGCCGCCAACCTTCCCTCCAGCTGCTGGATGTACCGCTGTAAACGCTGGTCGTCCGCCATTTTTACTAGCCAGACCCTGGCACTAGTATTCTGTTAGGACTGGCGGAACGCACCAAGACAGATGATAAAGGTGCGTTCGCAGTCCGGGGTCCACCGTGCAGGTGAGAACCTGCTGCTAGCAATTTGCAGACAATATGGCGGTACACTAAAGTATACACGCGTGGGTTAGACCTCACCCAGCGTGAAGAAAGCGATCCTGTTAATTCACAGGACCGCAGTACCGCACTAGTGCGCGAGCAAGTGGTCAGCGGACTTAACCCCAGAAGGGATTGGAGCCCGATTAGACCCTTGCTGGCGTAACACCGCAACTGGGTGTGTAGAGAACCTTAAGAAATCTATGTGCACAAGAGTGCGAGCGATGCCGCACTAACGGACGCCACTAACCACCCAGACTCGGGTATGGAAAGCGCAAGGCAGGCGCACGGCGCCGTACTGGCAGGCACAGCTACAGGACGCTGTGATGTGTGTTTAGTGCTGTAGGCTAAGTCGGGCGCTAGATAGCAGCCATACACCTTCCGCGAACAGACATTCAATAGGGTAGGGGTTTCCAAGGACGACTTGCACTCACAACATACACACATAAGCAATTGTAAAACAATACTAGCGCATGGCCGTGCGGTCATGTGCAGTTTATATAGCAGCAGCACAGGAAGTGGCCACAGCACTTTTGCCCTTCTAGGACCTGCCAAGAGGACCAATGGAATGTGCTGCAGCGCCTGAGCACATGACCCTCGATCTCCAACGGGAGACCTTACGCTGGGCATGCTCAGTACATGCAGACAAGGACTTAGTCCCAGAGAAGTCCGCTCGCTGCTGACCAGCACTGACTTTAATGGCAGAGACTGGAGAAGCAGCACTAACTCTCAGAACAGAGTGAGAATGAGCAAGACGCTGGGACCGACGTCCTTGCTGAGCAGGCTCCACTGCGGCTGGACAAGAATGGGAGACCGCAGCGGAAGTGGCTCGAGATTCCCCCTGTGCAGAAGCGGGAACTCGACCCCTAACACTCTCTGGTACCAAAGATTCCAGGATGACCAGCCAACACCGAACAATGAACCTCAGAGATAACTTTATTCGTCCACCTATCAGGGACAAACAGTTTCTCCGCTGGGCAACGATCAGGTTTATTAGCCTGAAATTTTTGCAGCACCCGCCGCAAATCAGGGGAGATGGCAGACACAATTACTCCCTCTTTGAGGATACCCGCCGGCTCAGATAAACCCGGAGAGTCGGGCACAAAACTCCTAGACAGAGCATCCGCCTTCACATTTTTAGAGCCCGGAAGGTACGAAATCACAAAGTCAAAACGGGCAAAAAACAGCGACCAACGAGCCTGTCTAGGATTCAACCGCTTGGCAGACTCGAAATAAGTCAAGTTCTTATGATCAGTCAAGACCACCACGCGATGCTTAGCTCCTTCAAGCCAATGACGCCACTCCTCGAATGCCCACTTCATGGCCAGCAACTCTCGATTGCCCACATCATAATTTCGCTCAGCAGGCGAAAACTTCCTGGAAAAGAAGGCGCATGGTTTCATCACCGAGCAATCAGAACTTCTCTGCGACAAAACAGCCCCTGCTCCAATCTCAGAAGCATCAACCTCGACCTGGAATGGAAGCGAAACATCTGGTTGACACAACACAGGGGCAGAAGAAAAACGACGCTTCAACTCTTGAAAAGCTTCCACAGCAGCAGAAGACCAATTGACCACATCAGCACCCTTCTTGGTCAAATCGGTCAATGGTTTAGCAATACTAGAAAAATTGCAGATGAAGCGACGATAAAAATTAGCAAAGCCCAGGAACTTTTGCAGGCTTTTCAGAGATGTCGGCTGAGTCCAATCATGGATGGCTTGGACCTTAACGGTCCATCTCGATAGTAGAAGGGGAAAAGATGAACCCCAAAAATGAAACCTTCTGAACACCAAAGAGACACTTTGATCCCTTCACAAACAAAGAATTAGCACGCAGGACCTGAAACACCGTTCTGACCTGCTTCACATGAGACTCCCAATCATTCGAGAAGATCAAAATGTCATCCAAGTACACAATCAGGAATTTATCCAGGTACTCTCGGAAGATGTCATGCATAAAGGACTGAAACACTGATGGAGCATTGGCAAGTCCGAATGGCATTACAAGATACTCAAAATGGCCCTCGGGCGTATTAAATGCAGTTTTCCATTCATCGCCTCGCTTAATACGCACAAGATTATACGCACCACGAAGATCTATCTTGGTGAACCAACTGGCCCCCTTAATCCGAGCAAACAAATCAGATAACAACGGCAAGGGGTACTGAAATTTAACCGTGATCTTATTTAGAAGGCGGTAATCTATACAAGGTCTCAGCGAACCATCCTTCTTGGCTACAAAAAAGAACCCTGCTCCTAATGGCTACGATGACGGGCAAATATGCCCCTTCTCCAAGGACTCCTTCACATAACTCCGCATAGCGGCATGCTCAGGCACAGACAAATTAAACAGTCGACCTTTTGGGAACTTACTACCAGGAATCAAATCGATAGCACAATCACAATCCCTATGCGGAGGTAGGGCATCGGACTTGGGCTCATCAAATACATCCTGGTAATCAGACAAGAACTCTGGAACCTCAGAAGGGGTGGATGACGAAATAGTCAGAAATGGGACATCACCATGTACCCCCTTACAACCCCAGCTGGACACAGACATGGATTTCCAATCTAATACAGGATTATGGACTTGTAGCCATGGCAACCCCAACACGACCACATCATGCAGATTATGCAACACCAGAAAGCGAATAACCTCCTGATGTGCAGGAGCCATGCACATGGTCAGCTGGGTCCAGTACTGAGGCTTATTCTTGGCCAAAGGCGTAGCATCAATTCCTCTCAATGGAATAGGACACTGCAAGGGCTCCAAGAAAAACCCACAACGCCTCGCATACTCCAAGTCCATCAAATTCAGGGCAGCACCTGAATCCACAAATGCCATGACAGAATACGATGACAAAGAGCAGATCAAGGTAACGGACAAATGAAATTTTGACTGTACCGTACCAATGGTGGCAGACCTAGCGAACCGCTTAGTGCGCTTAGGACAATCAGAGATAGCATGAGTGGAATCACCACAGTAGAAACACAGCCCATTCAGACGTCTGTGTTCTTGCCGTTCAACTCTGGTCAAAGTCCTATCGCACTGCATAGGCTCAGGTTTAAGCTCAGGTAATACCGCCAAATGGTGCACAGATTTACGCTCACGCAAGCGTCGACTGATCTGAATAGCCAAAAACATAGACTCATTCAAACCAGCAGGCATAGGAAATCCCACCATGACATCCTTAAGGGCTTCAGAGAGACCCTTTCTGAAAATAGCTGCGAGCGCAACTTCATTCCATTGAGTGAGGACGGACCACTTTCTAAATTTCTGACAATATACCTCTATATCATCCTGAGCCTGACACAGAGCCAGCAAATTCTTCTCTGCCTGATCCACTGAATTAGGTTCATCGTACAGCAATCCGAGCTCCAGGAAAAACGCATCGATATTACTTAATGCAGGATCTCCTGGCGCAAGAGAAAATGCCCAGTCCTGAGGGTCGCCACGTAAAAAAGAAATAATGATCAAAACTTGTTGAACTGGGTCACCAGAGGAGCGAGGTTTCAAGGCCAGAAATAGTTTACAATTATTTTTGAAACTCAGAAATTTAGTTCTATCTCCAAAAAACAAATCAGGAATAGGAATTCTTGGTTCTAACATAGATTTCTGATCAATAGTGTCTTGAATCTTTTGTACTCTTGCCGAGAGCTGATCCACACATGAAGACAGACCTTTAATGTCCATCGCTACACCTGTGTACTGAACCACCCAAATGTCTAGGGGGAAAAAAAGGCAAAACACAGTGCAGAGAAAAAAAAATGGTCTCAGAACTTCTTTTTTCCCTCTATTGAGAATCATTAGTACTTTGGGCCTCCAGTACTGTTATGATGAGGTAATTCAGTACCACAATGGACATAGAAGTCAGAGCACATACAGTGATCTGACAATAACCCAAAAACATAGAACGAACTCTGAGACGTGGGAACTCTGCTGACCGCAATCCCTAATCCTCTCCAACCACACTAGAGGCAGCCGTGGATTGCGCCTAACGCTCCCTATGCAACTCGGCACAGCCTGAGAAACTAGCTAGCCTGAAGATAGAAAATAAGCCTACCTTGCCTCAGAGAAATACCCCAAAGGAAAAGGCAGCCCCCACATATAATGACTGTGAGTTAAGATGAAAAGACAAACGTAGAGATGAAATAGATTTAGCAAAGTGAGGCCCGACTTACTAAACAGAGCGAGGATAGGAAAGGTAACTTTGCGGTCAACACAAAACCCTACAAACAACCACGCAAAGGGGGCAAAAGACCCTCCGTACCGAACTAACGGCATGGAGGTACACCCTCTGCGTCCCAGAGCTTACAGCAAGCAAGAAAAAACAAATAGACAAGCTGGACAGAAGAAAACAGCAAACAAAATAGCAAAGCGGAACTTAGCTATGCAGAGCAGCAGGCCACAGGAACGATCCAGGAGGAAACAGGTCCAATACTAGAACATTGACTGGAGGCCAGGATCAAAGCACTAGGTGGAGTTAAATAGAGCAGCACCTAACGACTTCACCACATCACCTGAGGAAGGAAACTCAGAAGCCGCAGTACCACTCTCCTCCACCAACGGAAGCTCACAGAGAGAATCAGCCGAAGTACCACTTGTGACCACAAGAGGGAGCTCTGCCACAGAATTCACAACACGTAGCATATAAGACAGCCCACGTAGTATATAGCATAGGCACATAGTATATAGCACAGCTACTTAGTATATAACACAACCACGTAGTATATAGCAGCCACGTTATATACAGCACAGCCACGTAGTATATAGCAGCCACGTAGTATATAGCAGCCACGTAGTATATAGCACTGCCCAAGCAGTATATAGCACAGCCACATAGTATATAGCACAGGCACATAGTATATAGCACAGCCACATAGTAAATAGCACAGCCACGTAGTATATTGCACAGCCACGTAGTATATAGCACAGCCCACGAAGTGTAGAGCACAGCGACGTAGTATATAACACAGCCCATGCAGTATATAACACAATCCATGCAGTATGTAACAGCCCATGTAGTATACAACACAGCCCACGTAGTATATAGCAATGTGGGCACCATATCGCTGTAAAAAAGAGAATTAAAATAAAAAATAGTTATATACTCACCTTCTGGCGGCCCTGGCCTTTAGCAATGCTCCTTGCAATGCTCCGTTCCCAGTAATGCCTTGTGGCAATAACCCGTGATGATGTAGTGGTCTCGCAAAACCGCTATATCATCACGGGTCATTGCCGCAATGCATTCTTGGGACCGGAGCGTCACGATGAGCGGGAAAGGCTGCTGCGGATGCCGGAAGGTGAGAATATAATGTTTTTTATTTTTTATTTTTTTTTAACAGCATCAATAGTAAAAAGTTGGCCACACTTACAGGGTTAATGGCAGTGTTAACGGACTGCGTTACACCGCAGTATGCCACTGTTTAACACGATCAGTTTAACAGACTGCTAAAACGCTATGTGGGCGCTGACTGGAGGGGAGTATGGAGGGGACACTGACTGGAGGGGAGTAGGGAGGGGCCAATTCGCGGCTGGACTGTGCCTGTCGCTGATTGGTCACGGCTGGTTGGGCACGACCAATCAGCGATGCGGGATTTCCGTGACAGACAAACAGACGAAAGAGGACCTTAGACGATTATATAGATAGTTTGTGGCTAATATATATTAATAGTGTGGTAAAAATTTGTAGTCAGGGGCGCAGTATGAGGGAGACAAATGTATGCAGTGGGTACGGAAAGTATTCAGACCCCTTTAAATTTTTCACTATTTGTTTCATTGCAGCCATTTGGTAAATTCAAAAAAGTTCATTTTTTTCTCAATAATATTCACGCTCCACCCCATCTTGACTGGAAAAAAACAAATGTAGAAATTTTTGCAAATGTATTAAAAAAGAAAAACTGAAATATCACTTGGTAATAAGTATTCAGACCCTTTGCTCAGTAATGAGTAGAAACACCCTTTTGAGCTAGTACAGCCTTGAGTCTTCTTGGGAATTATGCGACAAGTTTCTCACACCTGGATTTGGGGTTCATCTGCCATTCTTCCTTGCAGATTCTCTCCAGTTTCGTCAAGTTGGATGGTGAACATTGGTGAGCAGCCATTTTCAGGTATCTCCCTAGATGCTCAATTGGGTTTAGGTCAGGGCTCTGGCAGGGCAAGTCAAGAAGGGTCACAGAGTTGTTCTGAAGCCACTCATTTGTTATAATAGCTGTGGGCTTAGGGTCATTGTCTTGTTGGAATGTGAACCTTCAGCCAAGTCTGAGGTGTCATGGTTTGTTCGAGATTTATTTGGCAGTACTTTTAGGGTTAATTTATGTGGCCTCTCTTTGGATTGGGGAGGGCTATATTTCCATGCCCCTGTGCTGTGCCCATTGACAGTTATGCATCCGATCTCGACTGAGCAGCTGACCCCGTGAATACCTGTGTGTATTGCTTATTCCTATTTCCGTGCTTGTGTATGACCCGGTCTGTTTTCCGTTTTCACATTTGTCTCCTGATTCAGTACTTCTCGTGACACTCCTGGTTTTGATCTCTGCTTTGTCCCCTGACTTCCTGCTCATTAGTCCTTCTGGTACCTCATGTCTCTCTCTGGCTTCTGACCCCGGCTTGTCTCTTACCAAGCATTTAGTCTCTCCCCTTGGCTACCACGCTGTCATCTGGTCTGACTTCGGCTCGCCTGACACTTCTCTCAGCTCCTGTTATCATCACTTGGAGTTCAGGACCTAGCCCCGCCTCCAACCACTCCCACAGTGGTCACATGCTGCTATTCCTGTTCACCTGCAGACATGCCCTCAAAAGCATGTCACATCACAGCAGGAGTTCCCGGCTTTCCCAGCACGTCCCTGGACACTAGTACAGACTCAGGGGGTAAGTCTGTTACGGTGTCCATTACATTATAACTGACTATAATAACTGACCGTTCTGCAGGAACATCACAAATATGAAAATACACACAAATAGGCAAGTCAAAATGACCATCCCACATGGACAGAGTAGATGGTTCAAATGACATAAATCATAAAGTGTACAAGAGAACCACATTTGTGAACAATGGTATCAAATTTATTTATTGAAAAATCACAAAACTGGTTAAAAACCATGCTAGAGCCCCTCACTCGGCTGGACACAGAGGTATAACTGGAACATGGTCTCATTAAGAAAAGGTTTGGTTTATTGTAGCAGCATTAACCAAACTGGGAAAGTAAACACAGCCCTCAGGGCAAAACAGCAAAACAAAGAAATAAAAAAAAAACAGTCATTGTCTAGCGGGATCAGCCCGCTTACAAACAGCAATGTCCCTGGTTCAAATAGAGCACTCAAATCCCTGGAGTCCTATCTCTCCTGGAACTACTGAACACTGGAAGCTCTGCCAGTCAGCCATTTAAGCCCCAGACCATGTGACTTCTCCTTCATGCGACTGGTCACATGATTCTGACTAGGGTTGAGCGAGACAGATCAGACAAATTAAAAAATCGCCGACTTTCGGCAAAGTCGGGTTTCATGAAACCCGACCCGATCCTAGTGTGGGATCGGCCATGAGGTCGGCGATCTTCGCACCAAAGTCGCGTTTCGTATGATGCTTTCAGGGACAGTGGAGGCTATATTTTTGTGCATCAGCTCTGTAGCTTATTAGGCTACCTTATAAGGCTCCCTGATAGCTGCATTGCTGTTTGCATGCCGCTGTGCAAACCAACTGCTTTTTTAAAAGCAAAAATCCTGTTGCTCCTTTCTGCACAGTTATCTTGTTTATTTGTCCACACTTTTGTGTGCAGCAGTCCTTTTTATTGCTGCCATACTTTTGCTGAGATCATTGTAGGGAGATTGAAATTGTACTAAAGTCTTTGTATTTTTTCATATATCTTCCAGCCACTTTCTGCCACTGCATCAATTCAAAGTGACAGGAGACAGCATTTGTCCAGTATGGTTACAAACTACTTTTCCTCCCTTATCGATGTTCTCCCTCACAGGTCATTCCCATTTGATTACTGGGCATCTAAAATAGACACCTGGCCTGAATTGGCAGAATATGCATTACATTGCCTTGCTTCTAGTGTGCTATCAGAAAGAGTCTTTAGTGCTGCTGATTCAATACTGACCGAAAAAAGGACACGTCTGGCTACCCAGAATGTTGATGATCTAACCTTCATTAAAATGAACCAATCATGGATTTCACATTATTTTGCCCCACCTTCTCCTGCTGACACGTAGCTTGCCTGAAAAATGTCTTGCTTTTGGCCTCCTCTTACTGACTTCTCCAATTCCGCCATTTGCAGCTGCTGAATGTCCACCATAGGCCATTTTTATACCTCCCAAAATGGGCTGACTCCCCCCACAGGGCCGCGGTCACCACCTGGCGCAAGCACCCGTGCGAGTGCTGTTTGCCTGGATAGGTGGGTGCGCCCACTCTTGGGTGACGGCACTGGTCATAGTACAATGAAGTGTCTCTGACAGTGGTGGTGCACAACCAACGTCAGACACACCGTCATAATATAATGGGCCCTGTGCCAGTACCGCCACCCACGAGAGAGTGTTCCCCCACAGCTCAAACAGTGCTCTACCACTTGCAATACTTACCTCTCCCTGCTCCACCACTGTGTAATCTGTGCTGTTAAATCCTTCAATGGCACTGCCAATACAAATTTGTTGAAATGATAGATGATAGTTAAAATATACAGGGGCCCTGTATTAACTGACCAGTTAATACTTTGCGCCTACTACCACTGTCTGCTACTCAGAAGAGGAGCCCACCCCAGTACCTAGCTATGCCGCCTGTTTAGTCCTCTTACCAATTTTGAACTGCATTTAGCCAACTTTTTTATTTTGGGCCTAGTAACTGTGTCTGCGCCACTCAATACAGCTGTCCTCCACTGAACAACCCTATGCCGCCTGTTTAGTCCTGTTACCAATTTTGAACTGCATTTAGCCTACTTTTTTAGTTGGGCCTACTAACTGTGTCTGCGCCACTCATTACAGTTGTCCTCCACTGAACAAAGCTAGGCCGCTTGTTTAGTTCTGTTACCAATTTTGAACTGCATTTAGCCTACTTTTGTATTTGGGCCTACTAACTGTGACAGCGCCACTCATTACAGTTGTCCTCCACTGAACAAAGCTATGCTGCCTGTTCAGTCCTGTTACCAATTTTGAACTGCATTTAGCCTACTTTATTATTTGGGCCTATATCTGTGTTTCCTCCTCATCCTGCCCATTGCCCAGTCAATGCTGGATGAGTCTGCTGGTACATTGTCCCAGACCACTACATTCCCCTTGCACTCTACACAGCCTGAATCTGACCCTGCTGAAAGTCAGGTTCCCCTTCTCGCATACTATACCACCTTACACGGGGACAAAGAGGAAGGTGCAGATGAAAGTGCAGGTTCCTTCATCAGGTAAGGGGGGGGGCATACTCGTTGGCGACGTCACTGGCACAGGGCCCCTCATAGTACGCAAAAGTGTCTCTGGCAGTGGGAGGCGCCACACACCGCCGTACTATGAGGGGCCCTGTGCCAGTGCCAAGTTCCAACGAGTGGGCCCCCCTTGCTAGCTCAGGATCACAGCACTTGCAAAGTTGTAATACTTACCTCTCCCTGCTCCACCGCCGTGACATTTTCCATGGTTCCTGGGCCCACGAAAATCTTGAGCCAGCCCTACCCCGCCCACAACTTTAGCCAAATGACCCCCTGTTTTCAATGCCTATTATTATAAAGTAAATTAAGATTGACAAGCTTATGAAATAAGAATTGATGTTTTTGGCATTAAAATGGGCACTGTAGGTGTTTTCCTGTCCTCCACTCACTGCCGACTTTGATTCCCCATTGACTTTAATTGGGTTTCATGTTTCGGTTGGCCGATTTCGTGAAACCCCACTCGATCCTAAAAAAGTAAAAGTCGCTCAACTCTAATTCTGACATCACACAGGTCCTGACAGCTCTGCCAGTGGAGATACATGGACATTCTACCTTGCACTCTATAAATATCCACTAAAACCAGCCCATTATATAATTTTATATAAACTGTCCCAACACGCAGTGTGTTGGAGACACACTGACATGATCATGCACAGTGACACGTATCTCTCCTCCATCCCTTCACAAGTGACTCTGTCACAAAAAATATAAAAAGAGAAATGGGAAACTACTAGGTTGCATCACAATCCCACTATGGAATTAACAGGTAGATACAGTATAAACATGCTATCAATTAAAATACCTAATTGTAAATTCTATTGACATAAATTTAGCATTCATGAATAAGATCACATAATGACATACAGTTGAAACCAGAAGTTTACATCTATTTCACCCTTCCATCTTTCTTTTTTTGTCACAATGCATCGTTTTGTGAAAAAAACGGATCCAGCAAATGTTTCTTGTATTAGCGACGGATGGCCTTCCGTTTCATACGCCGTGCACTGGATCCATCGTAAAATTGCTGTCCGTTAGGCGGAGACCACGCACAGAGGACCGTTTTTTCTGTATGTTGGAAAATCGCTGTCTGTCAAAAGCAGGAATCCAGCGACGGATGCCTTCTTTTGAAACTGAGCATGCGAGGAAGAATTTCACATCAGGGAAATTATCTGTCGCTCTCTCTCTTTTTTACCATTGATGTTGCCTATGCAGCATCAATAGTAAAAAGATATATTGTTAAAAATAATAAAAAAATAAAAAAATCGTGATATTCTTACCTTCCTGCATCCCCTGTAGCCTTTCCGATGCTCTCGATGCTGCCAGCAGCTTCCGTTCCCAGTAATGCCTTGCGAAATGACCCGATGATGTAGCGGTCTCGCGAGACTACATCATCACAGGTCATTGCTCACAAGGCATTACTAGGAAAGGGAGCTGCCGCCAGCTTCGCGAGCATCGGGGGGGATGCTGGAAGGTAAGAATATCACGATTTTTAATTTTTTTAATTATTTTTAACCTGGGTTGTGTTGTGTATACGTTTTCGCAGCAGAAAAACGCGGCGAAGATGCATACACAACGTGTGCAAATAGCCTCGACTGATCCATCAAAAAAACTGACCCAGTGCATCCGTTTTTTACTATCTGCACAGAATTCGTCTTTTCAACACTTTGACGGATTGTGACTGATCGTAAAAACAGAAAAGGGAAAAAGAGGCCGAAGACCCATTTCCACCCAAGCTTTAACTTCCTGGCTGATGACTTGAGATGTTGCTTCAGTTTTGCCACATAATCCTCTTTTCTCATGATGCCATCTATTTTGCGAAGTGCAACAGTCCCTCCTGCAGCAAAACAACCCCACAATATGATGCTGCCATCACCTTGTTTGACAGTTGGGATGGTGTTCTTAAGCTTCCACGCTTCTCTCTTTTTCCTCCAAACGTAATGATGGTCACTATGGCCAAAAAGTTAAATTTTAGTTTCATCAGACCACAGGACATGTCTCTAAAAATTAAGGTCTCTGTTCTTGTGTACATTTACAAACATTAATCTATTTTATTTTATGTTTCTTTTGGAGTAATGGCTTCTTCCTGGCAGAGTGGCCTTTCAGCCTATGTTAATACAGTACTTGTTTCACTGTGGATATTGACACAATCTTGCTAGCTTTTGTCATCATCTTCACAAGATTTTTACTTTTTGTCCTTGGGTTGATATGCACATGTTGTACCAAAGCTCGTTCAACTCTAGGAAACTCATCTCCTTCCTGAGCGGTATGATGGCTGGACATTCCTATCTTTTTTGTACAGATGAACGAGGCACCTTCAGGTATCTTTAAATTGTATGCAAGGATGAGCCAGACTTATGCAACTCCACAATTCTCTTCTTGATATATTGACTAAGTTCTCTAGACTTTCCCATGATGCTACACAAAGAAGTAGTATGTTTCATGTGTGCATTGAAATACATCCACAGGTATGTCTCTAACTCAGATGTTGCCAAAAAAGAAGTTTCCACACACATGACATCATCATATGGGTATGTAGAGGAGCTGCGGAGACACCATCACGTGTTTCTCAATGCAGGCAGTGAATAGCCAGGCCTTTCCCCGGGAAGGAACAACCAAGGGAAGGGCAGCATCCAATAAAGGAAAACATCCAATAAAGGAAAACCACCTATGCCAAGCATGGTATCCATCCACAGACAGCTGTTTCGGGGTTGTTGCCCCTCATCAGTGTGGAGTAGGAAACTGGCTATCGGGAGCAGTGCCTAGTAGAAAGTCTATAAAGGCACGGATGATTGACCTCGTGGAGACCAAAACATCCAACACCGTGGAGACACATCACGTGTTTCTCAACGCAGTGATCCAGAACACTGCCCCCAAATATGCAAATGCATGTAGAGGAGCTGCGGAGACACCATCACGTGTTTCTCAACACAGGCAGTGAATAGCCAGGCCTTTCCCCGGGAAGGAACAACCAAGGGAAGGGCAGCATTCAATAAAGGAAAACCACCTGTGCCAAGCATGGTATCCATCCACAGACAGCTGTTTCGGGGTTGTTGCCCCTCATCAGTGTGGAGTAGGAAACTGGCTATCAGGAGCAGTACCTAGTAGAAAGTATATAAAGGCACGGATGATTGACCTTGTGGAGACCAAAACATCCAACACCGCGGAGACACCATCACGTGTTTCTCAACGCAGTGATCCAGAACACTGCCCCCAAATATGCAAATGCATGTAGAGAAGCTGGGGAGACACCTGGCTATTCACTGGTTATTCACTGCCTGCATTGAGAAACACGTGATGGTGTCTCCGCAGCTCCTCTAAATGCATTTGCATATTTGGGGGCAGTGTTCTGGATCACTGCGTTGAGAAACATGTGATGGTGTCTCCGCGGTGTTTGATGTTTTGGTCTCCACGAGGTCAATCATCCGTGCCTTTGTAGACTTTCTACTAGGCACTGCTCCTGATAGCCAGTTTCCTACTCCACACTGATGAGGGGCAACAACCCTGAAACAGCTGTCTGTGGATGGATACCATGCTTGGCATAGGTGGTTTTCCTTTATTGGATGTTTTCCTTTATTGGATGCTGCCCTTCCCTTGGTTGTTCCTTCCCGGGGAAAGGCCTGGCTATTCACTGCCTGCGTTGAGAAACACGTGATGGTGTCTCCGCAGCTCCTCTACATGCATTTGCATATTTGGGGGCAGTGTTCTGGATCACTGCGTTGAGAAACATGTGATGGTGTCTGCGCGGTGTTGGATGTTTTTATCATCATATGGGTAGTCCCGAATTGCTTACAGGCATAGTAATCTTAGTGTATGTAAACTTTTGACTTTACAGTAAGTAATAAAAATGCCTTAAAACGTTCTCTCTCTCTCATTATTCTGGCATTGGGCAAAGATTAATACTTATGGTAATACTATTTGACCTAAATGGGATTTCATGTCAGATATTGAGAAAACTTGCATATGTGTCTTTTTATATAGTGTATGTAAACTTCTGGTTTCAACTGTACATAGAAATCAATCTAGGATAAAGCAGAATTTAACATGATACCTGTGCAGGACTGTGGTGCCTAAACCCCAACGTATGTTACGGTTTCTCTTTTCTTCTGGGGTGGCATCACACTAAAAGAGCAACCATTTATATCATAAATTCATCAATCAGATGATACACACATATATGATAACTAATTGTGTGATGCATTACAACCCAAATTAAAGCATTGGTAGAACCAAATAAACATATTCATTATGAATAGAGAAGTCTACCAGGGTAGTATCTCAATCATCTTGAAAATCTATTTCTTTACCCATAATTTATTCACACCTGTCTGTTGTGAATTCTGTTATCGAACTCCCTCCTGTGGTCATGAATGGTACTTCGGCGAGTTCTGTCCATGGACTTCCTCTGGTGGCTGTGAGTGGAGCTGCTGCTTCTGAGGTTCCTTCCACAGGTGACGTAGTTTATTCTTTGGCTGGCTGCTCTATTTAACTCCACTCAGATCGTTACTCCATGCCAGCTGTCAATGTTCTTGTACTGGTTCAGTTCGCTCTTGGATCTGTCGGGTGTCCTGTCTACTCCAGCAGAAGCTAAGTCCCTGCTAGTTTATTATTTGTTCTTTGTTTTCTTGTCCAGCTTGCTATCATGATTTTGCTTTGCTAGCTGGAAGCTCTGGGATGCAGAGTGGCACCTCCGCACCGTGAGTCGGTGCGGAGGTCTTTTTGCACACTCTGCGTGGTCTTTTTGTAGTTTTTTGTGCTGACCGCAAAGTTACCTTTCCTATCCTCAGTCTGTTTAGTAAGTCTGGCCTCCCTTTGCTGAAACCTGTTTCATTTCTGTGTTTGTGACTTTCATCTTAACTCACAGTCAATATATGTGGGGGGCTGCCTTTTTCTTTGGGGAATTTCTCTGAGGCAAGGTAGGCTTTATTTTCTATCTCTAGGGCTAGTTAGCTCTTAGGCTGTGAAGAGGCATCTAGGGAGAGTCAGGAAAGCTCCACGGCTATTTCTAGTGTGTGTGATAGGATTAGGGGTTGCGGTCAGCAGAGCTCCCACTTCCCAGAGCTTGTCCTTGTTGGTTTAACCATCAGGTCTTTTCGGGTGCTCCTAACCACCAGGTCATAACAGTACAGGTGGCCCAAAGTATTAATGCATCTCAATAGAGGGATAAGAGATGTTCTGAGACCATTTTTTTTTCTCTGCAGTGTGTTTTGTCTTTCTTTTCCCCTTAACCTCTGGGTGGTTCAGGACACAGGTGTAGATATGGACATTCAAGGTCTGTCCTCTTGTGTGGATCATCTCACTGCAAGGGTACAAAATATTCAAGATTTTGTGGTTCAGAATCCATTGTTAGAGCCTAGAATTCCAATTCCTGATTTGTTTTCTGGAGATAGATCTAAGTTCCTGAATTTCAAAAATAATTGTAAACTGTTTCTTGCTTTGAAACCCCGCTCCTCTGGTGACCCCGTTCAACAAGTAAAAATCATTATTTCTTTGTTGCGTGGTGACCCTCAAGACTGGGCATTTTCCCTTGCGCCAGGAGATCCTGCATTGCGTGATGTAGATGCTTTTTTTCTGGTGCTTGGATTGCTATATGATGAACCAAATTCAGTGGATCAGGCAGAGAAAATCTTGCTGGCTTTGTGTCAGGGTCAGGATGAAGCAGAGGTATATTGTCAGAAGTTTAGAAAGTGGTCTGTGCTTACTCAGTGGAATGAGTGTGCCCTGGCGGCAATTTTCAGAAAGGGTCTTTCTGAAACCCTTAAGGATGTCATGGTGGGATTTCCCACGCCTGCTGGTCTGAATGAGTCTATGTCCTTGGCCATTCAGATCGATCGGCGCTTGTGGGAGCGCAAAGCTGTGCACCATTTGGCGGTATTCTCTGAGCATAGGCCTGAGCCCATGCAATGTGATAGGACTTTGACCAGAGCTGAGCGGCAAGAACACAGACGTCAGAATGGGCTGTGTTTTTACTGTGGTGACTCCACTCATGCTATCTCCGATTGTCCTAAGCGCACTAAGCGGTTCGCTAGGTCTGCCACCATTGGTACGGTACAGTCTAAATTTCTTTTGTACGTTACTCTGATTTGCTCTTTGTCATCCTATTCTGTTATGGCATTTGTGGATTCAGGCGCTGCCCTGAATTTGATGGACTTGGAGTTTGCCAGGCGCTGTGGCTTTTTCTTGGAGCCCTTGCAGTATCCTATTCCATTGAGAGGAATTGATGCTACGCCTTTGGCCAAGAATAAGCCTCAGTACTGGACTCAATTGACCATGTGCATGGCTCCTGCACATCAGGAGGATATTCGCTTTTTGGTGTTGCATAATCTGCATGATGTGGTCGTTTTGGGGTTGCCATGGCTACAGGTCCATAATCCAGTATTGGATTGGAAATCTATGTCTGTGTCCAGCTGGGGTTGTCAAGGGGTACATGGTGATGTTCCATTGCTATCAATTTCGCCTTCCACTCCTTCTGAAGTCCCTGAATTTTTGTCAGATTACCGGGACGTATTTGATGAGCCCAAATCCAGTGCCCTACCTCCTCATAGGGATTGCGATTGTGCTATTAATTTGATTCCTGGTAGTAAGTTTCCTAAGGGCCGACTGTTCAATTTATCTGTGCCAGAGCACGCCGCTATGCGGAGTTATATAAAGGAATCCTTGGAGAAAGGTCTTATTCGCCTGTCGTCATCACCGTTGGGAGCAGGGTTCTTTTTGTGGCCAAGAAGGATGGTTCTTTGAGACCTTGTATTGATTACCGCCTTCTTAATAAGATCACAGTCAAATTTCAGTACCCTTTGCCGCTGCTGTCTGATTTGTTTGCTCGGATTAAGGGGGCTAGTTGGTTCACCAAGATAGATCTTCGAGGGGCGTATAATCTTGTGCGTATTAAACAGGGCGATGAATGGAAAACAGCATTTAATACGCCCGAGGGCCATTTTGAGTACCTGGTTATGCCATTCGGGCTTTCTAATGCTTCATCTGTATTTCAGTCCTTTATGCATGACATCTTCCGAGAGTACCTAGATAGATTCATGATGGTATATTTGGATGATATTTTGGTCTTTTTGGATGATTGGGAGTCTCATGTAAAGCAGGTCAGAATGGTGTTCAAGGTCCTTCGTGCAAATTCCTTGTTTGTGAAGTGGTCTAAATGTCTCTTCGGAGTTCAGAAGGATTCATTTTTAGGTTTCATTTTTTCTACTTCTACTATCGAGATGGACCCTGTTAAAGTTCAGGCCTTTTACGATTGGATCAGCTGACATCTGTGAAGAGCCTGCAGAAGATCCTGGGCTTTGCTAATTTTTACCGTCGCTTCATCGCTAATTTTTATAGTGTGGCTAAACCGTTGACTGATTTGACCAAGAAAGGTGCTGATGTGGTCAATTGGTCCTCTGCGGCTGTAGAGGCTTTTCAGGAGTTGAAACATCGTTTTTCTTCTGCCCCTGTGTTGTGCCAGCCAGATGTTTCGCTCCCGTTTCAGGTCGAGGTTGATGCTTCTGAGATTGGAGCAGGGGCTGTTTTGTCGCAAAGAAGTTCTGATGGCTCGGTGATGAAACCATGTGCCTTCTTTTCTAGAAAGTTCTCGCCTGCTGAGCGCAATTATGATGTTGGCAATCGAGAGTTGTTGGCCATGAAGTGGGCTTTCGAGGAGTGGCGACATTGGCTGGAAGGAGCCAAGCATCGCGTGGTGGTTTTGACGGATCACAAGAATTTGACTTATCTCGAGTCTGCCAAACGGTTGAATCCTAGACAGGTGTTATGGCTGGCAATCAGGCAACACAGCGTGCAGTAATCAGCGCACATACAGAGATCTGGCAATAACCAAAAACAATAGGACGAGCTCTGAGACGTGGAATCTCTGTAGACTGCAGTACCTGATCTATCCTCACACAACTATAAGCAGCAGTGGATTGCGCCTATCACTACCTATGCAACTCGGCACTGCCTGAGGAGCTGACTAGCCTGAAGATAGAAATACAAGCCTGACTTACCTCAGAGAAATACCCCAAGGGAATAGGCAGCCCCCCACATATAATGACTGTTAGCAAGATGAAAAGACAAACGTAGGAATGAAATAGATTCAGCAAAGTGAGGCCCGATATTCTAGACAGAGCGAGGATAGCAAAGAGAACTATGCAGTCTACAAAAAACCCTAAAACGAAAACCACGCAAAGGGGCAAAAAGACCCACCGTGCCGAACTAACAGCACGGCGGTGCACCCCTTTGCTTCTCAGAGCTTCCAGCAAAAGTTAATAGCAAGCTGGACAGAAAAAACAGAAAACAAACTAGAAGCACTTATCTAGCAGAGCAGCAGGCCCAAGGAAAGATGCAGTAGCTCAGATCCAACACTGGAACATTGACAAGGAGCAAGGAAGACAGACTCAGGTGGAGCTAAATAGCAAGGCAGCCAACGAGCTCACCAAAACACCTGAGGGAGAAAGCCCAGAGACTGCAATACCACTTGTGACCACAGAAGTGAACTCAGCCACAGAATTCACAACAGTACCCCCCCCTTGAGGAGGGGTCACCGAACCCTCACCAGAACCCCCAGGCCGACCAGGATGAGCCACATGAAAGGCACGAACAAGATCTGGGGCATGGACATCAGAGGCAAAAACCCAGGAATTATCTTCCTGAGCATAACCCTTCCATTTGACCAGATACTGGAGTTTCCGTCTAGAGACACGAGAATCCAAAATCTTCTCCACAATATACTCCAATTCCCCCTCCACCAAAACAGGGGCAGGAGGCTCCACAGATGGAACCATAGGTGCCACGTATCTCCTCAACAACGACCTATGGAATACATTATGTATGGAAAAGGAGTCTGGGAGGGTCAGACGAAAAGACACCGGATTGAGAATCTCAGAAATCCTATACGGACCAATAAAACGAGGTTTAAATTTAGGAGAGGAAACCTTCATAGGAATATGACGAGAAGATAACCAAACCAGATCCCCAACACGAAGTCGGGGTCCCACACGGCGTCTGCGAATAGCGAAAAGCTGAGCCTTCTCCTGGGACAAGGTCAAATTGTCCACTACCTGAGTCCAGATCTGCTGCAACCTGTCCACCACAGAATCCACACCAGGACAGTCCGAAGACTCAACCTGTCCTGAAGAGAAACGAGGATGGAACCCAGAATTGCAGAAAAATGGAGAGACCAAGGTAGCCGAGCTGGCCCGATTATTAAGGGCGAACTCAGCCAACGGCAAAAATGACACCCAATCATCCTGGTCAGCGGAAACAAAACATCTCAGATATGTTTCCAAGGTCTGATTGGTTCGTTCGGTCTGGCCATTAGTCTGAGGATGGAAGGCCGAGGAGAAAGATAGGTCAATGCCCATCCTACCACAAAAGGCTCGCCAGAACCTCAAGACAAACTGGGAACCTCTGTCAGAAACAATATTCTCAGGAATGCCATGTAAACGAACCACATGCTGGAAGAACAAAGGCACCAAATCAGAGGAGGAAGGCAATTTAACCAAGGGCACCAGATGGACCATTTTAGAAAAGCGATCACAGACCACCCAAATGACCGACATTTTTTGAGAAACAGGAAGGTCAGAAATGAAATCCATCGAAATATGTGTCCAAGGCCTCTTCGGGACCGGCAAGGGCAAAAGCAACCCACTGGCACGTGAACAGCAGGGCTTAGCCCTAGCACAAATTCCACAGGACTGCACAAAAGCACGCACATCCCGTGACAGAGATGGCCACCAGAAGGATCTAGCAACCAACTCCCTGGTACCAAAGATTCCTGGATGACCGGCCAGCACCGAACAATGAAGTTCAGAGATAACTTTACTAGTCCACCTATCAGGGACGAACAGTTTCTCGGCCGGACAACGATCAGGTTTATTAGCCTGAAATTTCTGCAACACTCTCCGCAAATCAGGGGAGATGGCAGACACAATGACTCCTTCCTTGAGGATACTCGCCGGCTCAGATAACCCCGGAGAGTCGGGCACAAAACTCCTAGACAGAGCATCCGCCTTCACATTTTTAGAGCCCGGAAGGTATGAAATCACAAAATCAAAACGAGCAAAAAATAACGACCAACGGGCCTGTCTAGGATTCAAGCGCTTGGCAGACTCAAGATAAGTAAGGTTCTTATGATCAGTCAAAACCACCACGCGATGCTTAGCACCCTCAAGCCAATGACGCCACTCCTCGAATGCCCACTTCATGGCCAGCAACTCTCGGTTGCCCACATCATAATTACGCTCAGCAGCAGAAAATTTCCTGGAAAAGAAAGCACATGGTTTGAACACTGAGCAACCAGAACCTCTCTGTGACAAAACCGCCCCTGCACCAATCTCAGAAGCATCAACCTCGACCTGGAACGGAAGAGAAACATCAGGTTGACACAACACAGGGGCACAGCAAAAACGACGCCTCAACTCCTGAAAAGCTTCCACGGCAGCAGAAGACCAATTAACCAAATCAGCACCCTTCTTGGTCAAATCGGTCAATGGTCTGGCAATGCTAGAAAAATTACAGATGAAGCGACGATAAAAATTAGCAAAGCCCAGGAATTTCTGCAGACTTTTTAGAGATGTCGGCTGAGTCCAATCCTGGATGGCCTGAACCTTAACCGGATCCATCTCGATAGTAGAAGGGGAAAAGATGAACCCCAAAAATGAAACTTTCTGCACACCGAAGAGACACTTTGATCCCTTCACGAACAAGGAATTAGCACGCAGTACCTGGAAAACCATTCTGACTTGCTTCACATGAGACTCCCAATCATCTGAGAAGATCAAAATGTCATCCAAGTAAACAATCAAGAATTTATCCAGATACTCACGGAAAATGTCATGCATAAAAGACTGAAAAACAGATGGAGCATTGGCAAGTCCGAACGGCATCACCAGATACTCAAAATGACCCTCGGGCGTATTAAATGCCGTTTTCCATTCATCTCCCTGCCTGATTCTCACCAGATTATACGCACCACGAAGATCAATCTTAGTAAACCAACTAGCCCCCTTAATCCGAGCAAACAAGTCAGAAATCAATGGCAAGGGATACTGAAACTTAACAGTGATCTTATTAAGAAGGCGGTAATCAATACACGGTCTTAGCGAACCATCCTTCTTGGCTACAAAAAAGAACCCTGCTCCCAATGGTGACGACGATGGGCGAATATGTCCCTTCTCCAGGGACTCCTTCACATAACTGCGCATAGCGGTGTGTTCAGGTACGGACAAATTAAATAAACGACCCTTAGGGAATTTACTACCAGGAATCAAATCGATAGCACAATCACAATTCCTATGCGGAGGTAGGGCATCAGACTTGGACTCTTCAAATACATCCTGAAAGTCCGACAAGAACTCTGGGATGTCAGAAGGAATGGATGACGAAATAGACAAAAATGGAACATCACCATGTACTCCCTGACAACCCCAGCTGGTTACCGACATAGAGTTCCAATCCAATACTGGATTATGGGTTTGTAGCCATGGCAACCCCAACACGACCACATCATGCAAATTATGCAGTACCAGAAAGCGAATAACTTCCTGATGTGCAGGAGCCATGCACATGGTCAGCTGGGCCCAGTACTGAGGCTTATTCTTGGCCAAAGGTGTAGCATCAATTCCTCTCAACGGAATAGGACACCGCAAAGGCTCCAAGAAAAATCCACAACGTTTAGCATAATCCAAATCCATCAGATTCAGGGCAGCGCCTGAATCCACAAACGCCATGACAGAATACGATGACAAAGAGCACATTAAGGTAATGGACAAAAGGAATTTGGACTGTACAGTACCAATAACGGCAGAGCTATCGAACCGCCTAGTGCGTTTAGGACAATTAGAAATAGCATGAGTAGAATCACCACAATAGAAACACAGTCTGTTCAGACGTCTGTGTTCTTGCCGTTCTACTTTAGTCATAGTCCTGTCGCACTGCATAGGCTCAGGTTTACTCTCAGACAATACCGCCAGATGGTGCACAGATTTACGCTCGCGCAAGCGACGACCGATCTGAATGGCCAAGGACATAGACTCATTCAAACCAGCAGGCATAGGAAATCCCACCATTACATCCTTAAGAGCTTCAGAGAGACCCTTTCTGAACAAAGCCGCTAGTGCAGATTCATTCCACAGAGTGAGCACTGACCACTTCCTAAATTTCTGACAATATACTTCTACATCATCCTGACCCTGGCACAAAGCCAGCAGATTTTTCTCAGCCTGATCCACTGAATTAGGCTCATCGTAAAGCAATCCCAGCGCCTGGAAAAATGCATCAACATTACTCAATGCAGAATCTCCTGGTGCAAGAGAAAACGCCCAGTCCTGTGGGTCGCCGCGCAAAAAAGAAATAATAATCAAAACCTGTTGAATAGGATTACCAGAAGAATGAGGTTTCAAGGCCAAAAACAGCTTACAATTATTTCTGAAGCTCAGGAACTTAGTTCTGTCACCAAAAAACAAATCAGGAATCGGAATTCTTGGTTCTAGCATCGATTTCTGATCAATAGTATCTTGAATCTTTTGTACATTTACAACGAGATTATCCATTGAGGAGCACAGAGCCTGAATATCCATGTCCACAGCTGTGTCCTGAAGCACTCTAATGTCTAGGGGAAAAAAAAGACTGAAGACAGAGCTAAGAAAAAAAAATGATGTCAGGATTTCTTTTTTCCCTCTATCGGGAATCATTGGGTGGCTCCTTGTACTGTTATGGCTGGCAATCAGGCAACACAGCGTGCAGTAATCAGCGCACATACAGAGATCTGGCAATAACCAAAAACAATAGGACGAGCTCTGAGACGTGGAATCTCTGTAGACTGCAGTACCTGATCTATCCTCACACAACTATAAGCAGCAGTGGATTGCGCCTATCACTACCTATGCAACTCGGCACTGCCTGAGGAGCTGACTAGCCTGAAGATAGAAATACAAGCCTGACTTACCTCAGAGAAATACCCCAAGGGAATAGGCAGCCCCCCACATATAATGACTGTTAGCAAGATGAAAAGACAAACGTAGGAATGAAATAGATTCAGCAAAGTGAGGCCCGATATTCTAGACAGAGCGAGGATAGCAAAGAGAACTATGCAGTCTACAAAAAACCCTAAAACGAAAACCACGCAAAGGGGCAAAAAGACCCACCGTGCCGAACTAACAGCACGGCGGTGCACCCCTTTGCTTCTCAGAGCTTCCAGCAAAAGTTAATAGCAAGCTGGACAGAAAAAACAGAAAACAAACTAGAAGCACTTATCTAGCAGAGCAGCAGGCCCAAGGAAAGATGCAGTAGCTCAGATCCAACACTGGAACATTGACAAGGAGCAAGGAAGACAGACTCAGGTGGAGCTAAATAGCAAGGCAGCCAACGAGCTCACCAAAACACCTGAGGGAGAAAGCCCAGAGACTGCAATACCACTTGTGACCACAGAAGTGATCTCAGCCACAGAATTCACAACAGACAGGCTCGATGGTCGCTGTTTTTCTCCTGTTTTAATTTTGTGGTTTCGTACCTTCCGGGCTCTAAGAATGTGAAGGCTGATGCCCTGTCAAGGAGTTTTGTGCCTGACTCTCCGGGTGTTCCTGAGCCGGCAGGTATTCTCAAAGAGGGGGTAATTTTGTCTGCCATCTCCCCTGATTTGCGGCGGGTGCTGCAGAAGTTTCAGGCTGAGAGACCTGACCGTTGTCCAGCGGAGAAACTGTTTGTCCCTGATAGATGGACTAGTAGAGTTATCTCTGAGGTTCATTGTTTGGTGTTGGCTGGTCATCCTGGAATCTTTGGTACCAGAGATTTGGTGGCAAGATCCTTTTGGTGGCCTTCTTTGTCATGGGATGTGCATTCTTTTGTGCAGTCCTGTGGGACTTGTGCTCGGGCTAAGCCCTGCTGTTCTCGTGCCAGTGGGTTGCTTTTGCCCTTGCCGGTCCCGAAGAGGCCCTGGACGCATATTTCCATGGATTTTATTTCAGATCTCCCTGTCTCTCAAAGGATGTCGGTCATTTGGGTGGTTTGTGATCGCTTCTCTAAGATGGTCCATTTGGTACCCTTGTCTAAGTTGCCTTCCTCCTCTGATTTGGTGCCATTGTTTTTCCAGCATGTGGTTCGTTTGCATGGCTTTCTGGAGAACATCGTCTCGGACAGAGGTTCCCATTTTGTTTCGAGGTTTTGGTGGTCCTTTTGTGCTAAGATGGGCATTGATTTGTCTTTTTCTTTGGCTTTCCATCCTCAGACAAATGGCCAAACCGAACGAACTAATCAGACTTTGGAAACATATCTGAGATGCTTTGTTTCTGCTGATCAGGATGATTGGGTGTCCTTCTTGCCTTTGGCTGAGTTCGCCCTTAATAATCGGGCCAGCTCGGCTACTTTGGTTTTGCCATTTTTCTGTAATTGTGGTTTTCATCCTCG
The DNA here is from genome assembly GCF_032444005.1 of Ranitomeya imitator. Taxonomy (NCBI): domain Eukaryota; kingdom Metazoa; phylum Chordata; class Amphibia; order Anura; family Dendrobatidae; genus Ranitomeya; species Ranitomeya imitator. The sequence goes on along the minus strand of NC_091289.1, from coordinate 97,046,460 downwards.
TTTCTCTTCAGGGCAGGTTGAGCCTTCGGACTGTCCTGGTGTTGATACTGTGGTGGACAGGTTGCAGCAGATTTGGACTCATGTGGTGGACAATTTGACATTGTCCCAGGAGAAGGCTCAACGTTTCGCTAACCGCCGGCGCTGTGTTGGTCCCCGACTTCGTGTTGGGGATTAGGTTTAGTTGTCGTCTCATTATGTTCCTATGAAGGTTTCCTCTCCTAAGTTTGAGCCTCGTTTCATTGGTCCGTGTAAGATTTGTGAAGTTCTCAACCCTGTGTCATTTCGTTTGGCCCTTTCAGCTTCTTTTGCCATCCATAATGTGTTCCATAGGTCGTTATTGCGGAGATACGTGGCGCCTATGGTTCCCTCCGTTGATCCTCCTGCCCCGGTGTTGGTCGAGGGGGAGTTGGAGTATGTGGTAGAAAAGATTTTGGATTCTCGTATTTCGAGACGGAAACTCCAGTACCTGGTCAAGTGGAAGGGTTATGGTCAGGAAGATAATTCCTGGGTTTTTGCCTCTGATGTTCACGCTGCCGATCTAGTTCGTGCCTTTCTTTTGGCTCGTCCTAATCGGCCTGGGGGCTCTGGTGAGGGTTCGGTGACCCCTCCTCAAGGGGGGGTACTGTTGTGAATTCTGTTATCGAACTCCCTCCTGTGGTCATGAATGGTACTTCGGCGAGTTCTGTCCATGGATTCCCTCTGGTGGCTGTGAGTGGAGCTGCTGCTTCTGAGGTTCCTTCCACAGGTGACGTAGTTTATTCTTTGGCTGGCTGCTCTATTTAACTCCACTCAGATCGTTACTCCATGCCAGCTGTCAATGTTCTTGTACTGGTTCAGTTCGCTCTTGGATCTGTCGGGTGTCCTGTCTACTCCAGCAGAAGCTAAGTCCCTGCTAGTTTATTATTTGTTCTTTGTTTTCTTGTCCAGCTTGCTATCATGATTTTGCTTTGCTAGCTGGAAGCTCTGGGATGCAGAGTGGCACCTCCGCACCGTGAGTCGGTGCGGAGGTCTTTTTGCACACTCTGCGTGGTCTTTTTGTAGTTTTTTGTGCTGACCGCAAAGTTACCTTTCCTATCCTCAGTCTGTTTAGTAAGTCTGGCCTCCCTTTGCTGAAACCTGTTTCATTTCTGTGTTTGTGACTTTCATCTTAACTCACAGTCAATATATGTGGGGGGCTGCCTTTTTCTTTGGGGAATTTCTCTGAGGCAAGGTAGGCTTTATTTTCTATCTCTAGGGCTAGTTAGCTCTTAGGCTGTGAAGAGGCATCTAGGGAGAGTCAGGAAAGCTCCACGGCTATTTCTAGTGTGTGTGATAGGATTAGGGGTTGCGGTCAGCAGAGCTCCCACTTCCCAGAGCTTGTCCTTGTTGGTTTAACCATCAGGTCTTTTCGGGTGCTCCTAACCACCAGGTCATAACACCTGTCTGCATGTCTGCCAATAGCATTTGCTGGGGGTGTGTCATAACAAAGATCCCGTCATCAATCAGATCATGTGACTGACAGGCCACGCCCACGTGGTCACATGACCACAATTCGTGTCACATGATCGGAGTGCCACGTGCGCCGAATCCACGATAGACTGGGGTAAGTATCCAAAGAAATTGCCTACAAAAGGGAAAGGAGAATGTATCTAAGAAGAACCTACAATATATATTACCAGAGCAATCCACATTTCTCGATATTATAACAGCAGACAATAGTATATATGTTAAAGTAAGGCAGCTGACATACGTCAATACTGTCAGACCCATATTCTAGATACATTAAGATGAATCAAAGGACATGCATTAATATTACAGGTAATGAGGGGACATCTCATAATTTAATCTAATTAAATATTTAAAGGAGAACAAACTTATTCCATCATGTATGTGAGATCTTTTGGAACTCCTGGAGTGGACCCGCAGATCCACGACAACGAACCTCCCAAAAGTGAGCTGACCAGGCAGACCACCACCCCATATACAGGGAGCATTAGGGGCAGACCCAAGGGAGACTATTGCTGCAGAAGCTAGAACCCGGAGACAGGTAGTAGGAGGTACAAAATAGAGAAGCTGGGCATAGGACGGACAGAGCGGGGTAAGATGGAGTACGGTTGGGCAAGACCTGTGTACAGGCGAGACCAAAGGAGCACTGGCAAAAGGAAGACACAAAGGAAGCAGGACAGGATGGAGACAACAAACTAACAGAGTACGGAGCGGACACTGGGAAGGCTGGACTGGATGAGGAGACAAGGAAACCTGGGAAGGGCAGAGAAGCTGAACTGGCTGGACAGAGCGGAGACTTAGAACAGGCAGTGCATAGACAGAAGTGGACCTGAGTCACAGAAACACAAATGACAGTCAGGCAAGGAGCAGAGGAAGGAATCACCTTAAATACATGGCGTGCAGAAGAACTTCCTGGTGACGGTCCTCCAGGAACACAGAGAGGAAATACAGAGCGCCTGTAAATCATAAAGAGGAAGTGCCGGAGTGGGCAGTGCACACGCGCACCCGACGAGAACCAGGGAGCGGAGAAGAAAGAAGGAAAGGATGCGTGCCTGCAGGAGGAGCATGCTGCAGCAGGTAAGTATGAGCGGAGGGAGCGGCGGTGGTCCCGGCAGCAGGCACGGCCGCAGAAAGAGTGGCCGTGACAATATACATATATTTTAAATAAAAGTATTCTTAAAGATTTTGACTCAGGCAAGGAAAGACACACTTTTTCAAAAAATCACATCGAAATTGTTCCCGATTCTTAGAGGAATGGAGCAAAATTCATATTTTCATTTAAACCATACATTTGTAAGGACTGTAGAATTCAAATCCATTTAGTTTCTAACTCTTTGAGCAAGCGACTGGTTTGACCTCCACGTATACCCAGTACAGTCCGATCAATGCCCCTAAACTTTAACCACTAGAATCACATTCATGAACATTTTTAAAGTGCCTTGGTAATGTGAGAAGGCCCTCCACATCTGATATTTCTTTTGCCGCTGTGATGTCTCTTATATGTTCATGGACTCTTATTTTTAAAGCTCGGGTAGTTAGTCCCACATAGATTTTTTATCAGGGGCATATTGTGCAGTATATAACTGCTTTGGTAAAACAGGTAATCAGCTGGGTAATTTTATACTCTTTATTTCTATCAGATGAGTGGAAAGTCATGGCATTTTCAATATTAGGGCATGCAACTCACCCTCCACAGGGATGGCATCACCACCTAGAGCCAATTCTGAGTAAATGGCAATGTGGGCTCATGATTTTGGCCTTAGTGATGCCACACTGACATATTTCTTAAGTTCCTACTACTGTAAGATGGCCAACGAGTCCTTGAGGGGGAGATATGTCATTGTGGCTATTAGCTGCGGTGATGTGAGCTCGGAAGTATGCTCCAGCATGTATAGTGCTGAGAGAGTTATTTGTTCCGTTTCAGGGCCGGGTTTTATTAGCGTTCATGAGATGGATGGGAATGACCGCTCACATATCCCAACTCCAGGGGCGTGGTTTGGCTAATAAAATGGAGACCAAATGTCTCATTCATTGTCTGTGGCTGGAGGTGTGGAGACCTTCAGTGTGTGTGTGTGCCAAAGACACTGACCTGAGTGGGCAGATCCGCAGTACTATATGGACTGTTTTATTTTTCTGTTTGCTTTTCTCGTTTTGCCGGAAAAGGTTGTTCATTTGTTATGGCTATCCAGAGCGGTTTATGAAGTTTTTAATAAACTTGCCTGGACATTTCAACAGTATTGCTTCCTGTGCCTACCTTAACCGTAGCTGAGTGAGTACAGACTCCTGCACTACATTGTGCTGTAATACTTGGTTGGACTGGCAAGTATTGTTTAACAGTTTTATCAGCTAACAATATGGGACAATATTTACTCATACTTTGCTTCATTGAATTCCATTGAAAATGATGCTGTGTAATCATTCTAATTTTTGTATCCACATGACAAGATTGTGGAGCCTAGAGTTCTTAGCCCTGTTGTAAGCTTGTCTGATAGAGCGGTTACTGTAGCCGTGTTCTCCTCTGATAATCAATGTCAGTGGAGTATTCTTAGGAATTGGCCATTGGGCACCTCATTAATTACATGTGGAGGATATGATGATGAGATGTGAAGAATCGCATTCACAGAGGTCTCCTTGCGGAAAAGATCAGTCTGTAACATACCATATCTATCACCATCATTGTCTCATCCAGAAAGTCAATGCTGGTATCACTAAATTTGTATGTAAGACATACTCAAATTATCATTTAGCGGTAGAAAAAAAGTTTCCATTTCCATGGAATTTCTCTGCCAAATCAAAAATACATTGTGTTAGGGCTGGCAGAACGCACCAAGTAAATAATTGAGATAATATAGGTGCGTTCGCAGCCCACGGTCCACCGTGCAGGAGTGGAACCTGCTGCTAGTAAATGGCGCCACTATATGGCGGTACAACGCCTGAATAGACACGGGTTCCGTCACCCGGTCTGTATAGGAGTGAACTCTGTTGCTTCACAGAGTCGCCGGGATTGGGATAACACTGTGCCCTGTTAACCTCACAGAGGATTACAGCTCACTAACAGAGCTGATAGCATACAGTGGTCATACAGTCAGCACAAGCACACAAATAACTCCTCTCCGGAGGTGCCGGAATTCTAGTGGCTATACGCCAGCCCTAAATTCACACACACAAACTCCTCTCCAGTGGTGCCGGAATTCTAGTGGCTATAAAGCCGACCCTGAGCACATGCTGACACAGACCACAAGGTAGCTAAGCTCATAAACATAAGTTGATACTAGCACATGGCCGTGCGGCCATGCAAACCTTTAATAGAGAAAACTCTCCAGGACCTTCCTAGTGGTCCAATAGGAACTGCTTCAGGACCTGAGCATGTGACCCCCGACCCCCAATGAGAGGTCATCCCTTTGACATGCTCCGTAGCGGAAAAGCAGGACTTAGTCCCAGGAGTATCTGCTCGCCGCAGAACAGTGCTAGTTACAATGGCTGAGCCTGGAAGATCAAGTGCACAGTAACTGCCTGAGCCAGACGCTGGGACCGACATCTCCGCTGAGCAGGCTCCACTGCGGCTGAAGAAGAATGGGAGACCGCAGCGGAGGTGGTTTGAGATTCCCCCTGTGCAGCGGCGGGAACTCGACACCTAGCACTTCGTCAATATACCATGGCCAGAAGGGGATGAGGTCCATTGATGAGTATCAATCTGACAGAACCAGGTCCATATCCCACAGCCCCACGAACAGATTAGCATAGAACTGCGCAAATGCCACTCCCATGGATGTTTGCAAAAAAGAAAAAATGATGTGTCAGAGCAAAATCCAACAACTGTAAGACAAAGTCAACTTCTTCCACCATCATACTGGTCAAGGACAAATCATAGGACACTGCACAGAAGCCGTCATGGTGATGGAAGCTAGCATAAAGCGATTCAACGTTGCACGTCACCATTATCGCACCTTCATCCACATGCATCAAATCGATTTTTTTCATCGAAAATCTGTCTTGTCATGAGTGTACCTATGCCAGTGTTTCTACCATTGATTTCAGCAATGTATCAATGATTTACATATATTTTCCAGGAAGCTCCCAACCCCTGAAAGAATTGGCCTGCCAGGTGGTATCTCAAGATTTTTATGTACCTAGGAAGTAAGTATAATGTGGAGACTTTAGGCTCAAGTACTGTTATTGCCTCACGTAATTGCTTGGAGATTAGCTTTTTCTCACAAGCTTTCTCCAAAATTTTAGATAGTGAGTCACAATATGAGAAAAAGGTGTTAAATGTCAATTTCCTAGAGCATTGGCCATCCCACAGTTGACGACGAGCATCTGCCTCTCACATTTTGCATGGCCAGATCACAATGTTTCCACCCCTGTCTGCAGGCTTAATAATTAATGATACCTTGAATTTTGTTCAATTTGTTAATACTTGCATGTTCTACAGTAGTCAAATTGTCCATATAAATTCCAGTAGTGATATTTTAAAATTCTTCCAAAACTAATTGGACAAATATTTCAATGCTGGGACATGCGGTCAAGGGTGGAAACCTCTGAGATCTGTGATGGAGAAAAGATGGTATCTTACCTAATGATGTAACCTCTTGCTCTTTGGATAAATGTTTTAAGGTCTGCAGAACCAGTTTTTCCATGGGAGTTAGGAACATCCTCTGTAACTCCTGATTGTGGAACCACTTTTTAAATATTAAAGATTTTGCTAAGATGTGGAGATCCTTTATTGCTAATAATGGGTTCAAGCCTGAACTTGGTGAGAAAGTGAGAACCCTGTATAATACAGACAGATCAGTATCAGATAAAAAGTAGTCGGACAAATTGATAACCATAGAGGCACCAGATTGATATTCATTCTTTGTTTGAGTTGTTATTTTTATTACCCAGCCAGTATTCATAGAGACATATAATGCATGGGAAGCATCTGAATTATCTCCAGCTGAGGAAGCAGAGGAAATAGATTCTGATCTTCTATTCCTGGTTTGTACCATTTGTCATCACCATCTGTATATCTATTTTTTGTTGATAAGCTCTCAAGTCACATAATAATTTTTTGGATTGGGTCTCATGAATACATTTCTCTCATTCCTCACAGCATAATTCTACTTGACTGCTGAAGTAGGTCATTACATCTGGAGAAATCATCTCTTTTAAGTCAGCATTTGCCTCATTTAGTTCTTTCTCCAGGCTCAGGATCACTTGTTGGTTATGATTAATCAATAATTCTATACATTTTAGGGAGACCTTGGTATAGATTTCCTCCCACTTGGTAACAAAACTTTCATCATCGACTGAAAAAGAGGGGAAGATCTGTATTCTGAGACCATTTGCTTGCTCAAATAGTGTTCCAGAATTGCTTTATTGCACCATACTCTAAGCGCATCTGAACTAAACGTTTTATAGACTCTTGGAGTTCGCTAACATTCCTCTAGTGCTCAGACCACATCAGTAAAGACCCACTATTAAAAAACTTAGAAAATTTAGACTGTCAAGATGTATCCCTGGCTTTGTAGTCCATGGTGACAGAGACAGAAATCTGTGAAAATACACAGCAGATATAATTAGCAAAATTGTCTGCAATCACATCACAAATACAAAAAGACACACAAATAGGTATGTCAAAAAGACCATTCCACCTGGACAAAGTAGTAAGTTCAATACACAAAATGACATAAAAGAAAAAAGTGTACTAGAGAGTTACATTTATGAGCAATAATATCACATTTATTTATTGAAAAATCACAAAACTGGTTAAAAACACATAAAAAGAAGAGGGAAACCACTAGGTGGCATCACTATCCCACGATAGAATTAACTAACAGGTAGATATAAACATGCTATCAATTGAAATACCTGATTGCAATTTTAGTGACATTAATTTGCCATTCTTGAATAAGATCATTGGATGACATATATAAAAATCAATCTAAGATAGAAACAGATTATAACACCGTATCTGTGAAGGAATGTGGTGCCAAAACCCAAGGAAAAACCCTGAGGTACATTTCAGCTTCTGCCTTCTTCTGGGAGTGACATCACACTAAAGAGAGCAACTATTCAATGTATAACCTAGATTCACCAACCAAATGATATACACGCATACTTGTGTGATAAATAATGGTGCGATGCATTACAACCCAAATTGAAGCATTTAACCAATGTAGGGCACAAAAAAAAACAATCGCTTACTGAAAATGAGACACAATGATAAATGAATTTGCCTATTACTTTTTAGAACTTACAATATAAACATACAATGCTGCATGTACTCAAGGATCTTTATTGTCAAGGTATATTTAATTGATCAAAGGTCCTGATTTATAATGTCTGGTAATCAACAAATTAAACCTAATTTAAAAAGTTTTATTAGCATTGTCCATTTCACATTCATTGGGGAAACCATTGCTATCCTCCTTTATGAATATTTCACCAACACTCAGTTCTTTTTCAAACTCTGGTTTGACTCTGTGTCTAATATATCTGGCATTTTTGGCTTCCTCCAGAGAAGCCATAAAGTCAGGCATTGTGTGTAGAGTACGGAGACCCCCATCCGGGGCATATATTTCTTCATCAATTGCTGCCCTGTCCTTGAAAAGAGACCCTCGCCTCTGCCTAAGAAATGGTGGGTTTACTGAGCCAAATGCTTTATCTTTTGTAGTAGACAGAAGACCAGATGATTTTCCTGGCAGATCTTCCTTAGACACAACATCTCCAGTTACTGAAACAATACTGGATCTCCTAGCCGGAGAGGTTTTTGTATCTGTTATAACTGTTCCAGGAAGTGGCAATTCAATTCTCTGAAGATTTTCTTCCTTTCCCTTCTTTACACCATCCATGAAGTCATTTATACGCATTTGTAGAGTCATAGATGAGCCAGATGCCATGACTGGTCCTTCAGAAGAAGCTGCCAACTGACTTCTTATACAAAAGACAAAAAAAATAACCAAAGTATATATTAATCATAACTTGTATCTCGCTAGAATGATAGTGGTACACAAGACACAATAAAATAGATTTAAAATAAAAAACAGTATTTTAAACAGCAAAAAGCAATAAAATGTTATTTGCCCTGAAGTGGTACCTATAAATGTCAACTCATCTCATAAAGAACAAACTATCGCGCAGATCTGTCACCCATAAAAGTTTCAATCGGGAGTTTCCATATTAATGCTTGCATAAAGACTCTGGAAAAGCAGCCTGGTACAAAAAAATCCAGCAAAAACCAATCTCCCAAAGCTAAATGGCCCTGCCCAGAAAGCAGTTAACATCCACATATTTGGCATGGCGGTCATGGGACGCGACTACTTAATTTATAAGTTGCTTGATTCCACAAACACAAGCTAAGTACAATGTATTGGCACAAAAATTCAAGATCTGTTGTGCCAAAATAGTTCCTATATGAGAGGATAAATTCACTGGGTAGCGTAATTTCCAAAATAGGATCACTTGTAGGGATGTTCTGCCGTTCTGGTACCTCAGGGGTTCTGCAAATGGCACCAGGAATATGGGGTATTGCCATGATTGGGATCAGTTTTGTTAGAAATTGTGATGTCCATTTTCTATTATTACATTGTGTGAAAATGAAACATCTGTGGCAAAAACAACATTTTAGCAGAATGAAATGTCATTTTTTTTATCCTTATTGCTCAATGGTCTAACAATTTGTGAAACGCCTGTGGAGTAAAAATGCTCACCACACCCCCTGATGAATTCATTAAAGTGTATTGTTTTAAAACTAGCTTCACTTTTTGTGGCCTCTCCTATTTTTGCCACTTCAGGGCTCTGCTAATGTGGTAAGTAGATAAAATGATGCCAGCTCACCAATTGTCATAGTCTACTGAGCGGGGAAATCATGATCCAAATATTCATTTGACGATGGGAAAAAAATGGAAAGCATTTCTGCTTTGTATCAAAGTGATACTTTTTAATCTATGATGGAATAAAGTTCTAAGAAATTTTACCAGGAGCTGGAAATATATTATTTTAATTTGTTTCCCCTCTGCTAATATGATATGATACCCACAAACCATTTTAGCCCCGCCGTATGTTGGAGCAGCAATTTCTGACCACATATAATGTATTGCACATTTTGCAACAAATTGTGCTTTTTTTTCTCCTGTTACTTTTGTGAAAATGAAATGAAAAATTTGGGGATTATATAATATTTTACTGGAAAAAAGGAATTATTTATTTTCACCCCAAAATGTTCTAAAATTCTGTGAAGTGCCTTTGTGTTCAAGATGCTCTCTACAATTCGAGATATATTCTTTGATAAGTATGGACTCCAAAATAGGATTACTTGTGAAGGGTTTCTGTTGTTTTGGCATCTCAGAGGCTCTAAAAATGCAACATGGTGCTTTGAATCTATTTTAACCAAAATTGAGCTCCAAAGGTCAAAGAGCAATCCTTCCTTTCCAAGCCCTGCTATGTGCCCAAACAGTTTCTGATGACCTATGTGGTATTGGTGTACTCAGTAGAAATTGCACAACAAATTTTGAGGCCCATTTTCTCCTTTTACCTTAGTGAAAGTGAAAATTCTGGGCTAAAACAACATTTCAGTAGAAAAAAATTTCAATTTTTTTCCTTCCATTTTGAGTTAATTCAAGTGAAACACCTGCAGAGTTAACTTAATTCCTAAATGTGGAGTTGAAAACCTTGATGGGTGCAATTTTTAAAATTGGGCTTTGTCTTGGGGTTCTTTGATATATAAGCCCATCAAAGTAACTTCAAAAGTGAAGTGTTCCTGAAAAATAGGTTTTATAACTTTTGCTCAAAAAATAAAAAATGCTTCCAAAATGTTTACCTTTCCAACATCCGAACAAAAAGACATTTAAAAACTGATGCTGATATAAAGGTGACATATAGTAAATGTTATTTATGAATTATTTTGTATGTTGTGTCTTTGTTTTAAAGTCATAAAAATGTTTTTTTCACAAAATGTGTTATTTTTATAAATGCAAATCATATCAACCTACATTTACCACAAACATAAAGTACAATGTCACAAAAACAATGTCAGAATCACTGGACAAGTGTCCCAGAGTTATTGCCACATAAAGTGATGATGGTCAGTTTTAACCTCTTAGTGACCGAGACAATTTTGACCTTCATGACCAAGCCAATTTTTTACAATTCTGATCACTGTCACTTTATGAGGTTATAGCTAAGGAACACTTCTTCAGACATTCTGAGATTGTTTTTCTGACATTGTACCTTATGTTTGTGTCAAATGTAGGTTGATATGATTTGCATTGATAAAAATAACACATTTTGTGAATTTTGTTTTGCCATATGTCACCTTTGTTTCAACATCCGTTTTTAAATGTCTTTTTTTTTTTAGGATGTTAGAAAGGCAAACATTTTAGAAGCATTTTAAAAAATTTTGGAGCAACGGATTTGACTGATTCTGAGACTGTTTATTCGTGACATATTATACGTCATGTTAGTGGTAACATTTCTTTGATATGACTTGCGTTTATTTATGAAAAAACAAGTTTGGCAAAAAATTTTGAAGCATTTAGCACTTTTACAAATTTTTTATTTTTGTGCCCTTAAATCAGAGAGGTATGTGACACAAAATAGTTAATAAATAACATTTCCCACATGTCAACTTTACATCAGCACAATTTTGGAAACAAATTTTTTTTTAAAGATGTTATAAGGGTTAAAAGTTGACCAGCGATTTCTCATTTTTCCAACTAAATTTAAAAAAACATTTTATAGGGACCACCTCACATTTGAAGTGACTTTGGGGAGTTAATTTGACAGAAAATACCCCAAAGTAACACCATTCTAAAAACTGCACCCCTCCAGGTGCGCAAAACCACATTCAAGAAATGTATTAACCCTTCAGATGTTTCACGAAAACTAAAGCAATGTGGAAGGAAAAAAATTAACATTTAAATTTTTTCACAAAAAAATTACTTTAGACCCAAACGTTGCCATTTTTGCAAGGGTATCAGGAGAAAATGGACCACAAAATGTGTTGTGCAGTTTCTCCTGAGTTTTTGGGTGGATTCAGACAAAAACAGACACATATCGTTAATCTGGACAAAAACAACAAGATGTCCTTGACAATTTCTGGGAATTATTGACCACTGCTATGTGGAATGTCCTAGAAATCGTGCTAAAAGAGACTCAGATGATAACATTGCACAATACTTGTTTTTCTGTTATTTTTCTGATATTATAAGATGAAGATTAACCATTTATTTAACAGCCGATACCCCGTACGTGGGGGAAAGCTACTGTTTGGGCTCATAGCAGGGCTCAGAAGTGAGGGAGCACCGTTTTACTTTTTGAACACAAAATTGATTGTAATCGATGGCAGACACCATGATGCATTTGGAGACCCCCTAATGTGCCTAAACAGTGAAAAAAAACAATCCTAATTCCAACCCTAACCCCAATCCTAACCCCAACACACCCCTAACCCTAATACCAACCATAACCCCAACCCCAACTCTAAACCCAAAACACCCTAACAAACACCACCATCATAACCCCAACACATCCGTAACCCTAACTGTAACACCAACATAACCCTAACCCCAACACAACACTAACCCCAACAGAACCCTAACCATAGCCCCAACCCTAATCCTAGCCCCAACTCTAACCCTAGCCACAACCACAACCCTAAGCCTAGCCCCCACCCTAACCATAGCTTCCAGAATGTTGTAGATAAGCCCCTGATGCCGGTGAGCTTAGCTCATTTTCCGTTTTGGGGGTGACAGGTTCCCTTTAAGCAGTTAAAAAATGTGGCCTGGTCAGGTAACTGAAAACTGATTGCTAACTATTCTGTTTCTTTTTCACTTGAAAATACCAGCGAGGTTTAGGGTGTATTATCAGGAGTTTATGGAGTTTCTTTCTTTTGTTAAAATTGCCATAAAAAAACAGGGTAATATACTCAATACTATACCGAGAAAAATTGCGGTAACAAAGAGATGCAAAGTAAGTTTCTAAAGAAATTTCGAGGTTGAAATCATGTCATTGGTGAATAAGCTGTAATGGGCAGTAAAATTATTGGTTAGGCATGACAGAGGACATCCGAAAATGTCTTCGGAAACAATTTAAGATATGAAACATCGACTTCTGGGATCTCCACATAAATCGTTGAACAGGCTTTCCCAGGAGATAGGCGTGTGTTAATGTCAATGAGTGTCACGAAAGATCATATTCACCCGTACAGAGTCACTGTTGTTCAGGAATAGAATGGGTCCAAATGAGAGAAAGAAATTAGTTATTGCCGTATTTTTACCGTTGGGAACATTTGAAGCATCAGGTGTACAGTAAAAAGCCACAAATATTACAGGCACTCCTAGAGAACACAGCGAGAAATTCAGGCTATGACCCCAGATGTCCTGTGGAATACATTCAACAGTATGGAACGGGGCAAGCAGGTGTGCTTTGATTCAAACAGTGGACATTTTCAACACCTGCTTTAAAACATCAGTTTCTCATAAATAAAAGTATGTACAGTCTAATTTTCAGTGTGATGGATTGTCTCTTTTAGAAATTACAGCAATTTGTCTGGGTAAAGAAGCAAGTGAATCAATCTGTACCTTAAAATTTGAACCTGCTAATACAAACTATAATTAGCTGTATTAGACGAGACCCTGCATAATTTTTTATTTATTTATTTATAGCACAGGCGCTGGATGATGAATACTCCCATCTGCCTATGCCTGCTCTCGCTGTTATCGACAGCAGGCATAGGCAGATGGGAGTAGTACCCCCTCATCAGCCAACGTCTGTGACCGGAGGTAACCTTTTTATCATGGGTCACAGCTGATGGCTCACGCTGTCATCTGACAGTGTGGGAACCGCAACTCTATTACCGGCAGAAATGATCTTACCGCCAATCAGAGCCTGTGTTTGCTGCGCTGTCATGCAAATGACAGTATATCAAGTAACGGTTGTTCGGGAACTGCATTCATCTAAATAGGGTCCGGGTTCGTGTTTGGGTTTGGGTACTGTTCTGGTATCCGAACCAAATTTTTTTTTACATGTTCTGCCGAATTTCACCTGACCTGAAGATCCACGGGTTAGCCCCTCACTAATTGTTACAAATCATTATGTGGAAGAACTGGTTTGGCACTTCTAGTGCATTTACAGCATATAAATAACATATATGTTATGAAGTTTAATCTCACCTCTTTCCTGCAATTGTTGCTTGTGTTTGTGGAGTTTCTGTTTTCTGATTGTTTTTAACATTTGTGGCTTTCTTTGCAGTAGCTGGAACATAATAAACAAATTGATTATTAAATGTAAATTTTAAAGGGGTTGTCTCTATTTAGTGAGCTCAGTAGCTTGTGCCTTGTACATGGGCAGAGCTGCTGAACTCAGCTGGTGAAGTGATGTTACCAAAGCAAACAAACATCAAAAGCCCAGGACAAAAGCCCAGGACACAGCCTTGGAGTGTTGGAGCCAAGTAATGCAAAAATTTTTACTAGCTATCATAGCTTATAGAAGCGCATTTTCTGATAGTGGACAGCCCCTTTAATATACTAAATACATTGGCAAACATATATCCCAACTTCAAGCACTTCTCCAAAATTCTTAAGTTAATGCTTAGAAAAAATATTAAACCATATAGGCCCCATTTCACCATACCAGCAATTTTCTCACTGGTCTTGATGAGGGGACATGGCGGAGTCTGACTGTGGAGCTTCTGACGAGTTGGGTGCACCTCTTTGTGCTACATCAGAAATCTCATTTCAGTCAGAGCTGGCAGAAATTGGTGTGAAAATGCTAAAAGCTGAAGAATGTTAGCACAACTACGAGTTTCTACAAAATTTTGCGGCTTTATTTATATGGTTTATTCACTACATTTGTGGCTTAAAAGCTTTGATGAATTGGGCAATAACTTTTGGACTTTCTTTCATGAGCACATCTAAAGCAAAACAAACTGAATAAAAAAAAATCAGAGCATTTGAAATTCAGACCTTGCTTGATCCTGATGAGATCTTTCTGTAATCGTTTTTGCTCTTTTGTCATGCTATTCATATGGTAATGCTGAGCTTCCTCAATTTCTTGAATGCCATTGTTGAGCCTTGCTTCTGCTCTCTTGGCTCCTCGCCTTTCAGCTTCCCATTGCTTATCCATACTGTTACCAAGATGTCTTGAATGCTGCATTCTTTCAAAGGAGCTTGTTAGAGACATCATATGAGCAATATATAAGTGGTCTGTCTGGTAATATTATCTTTTATGACATTCTTTATGATACAATTATACTGTAAAATAGCACAGCAATGCAACATCTACATATCTATGGTCTTTTATGAAGCCCCTGAAGTTTTCCCTCATGTATAAATGGTGTTGTTTATTACTTTTTGATTGATAAAAAGTAAAATCAATTGGGGTCTGAAATCTGCCCCCACTGATTACTGACCAGCTGTTCTCACCTCTAGCAGCATCTGGATAAAAACAGTGTACTGCACAGTATAGTGCAGCTCTATACCGTGTCTAGTGTCCAATGCCATGTACTGTAGATGACCTTCAATGGAAAGAAAAGGAGTATCTGGCAGTACTCCCAAGCTGCATGGTTCTGCTCCATAAACTGTTTATATCCTAATACTGCCAGAGATAATTACAGCTATTGGGTGGGGGTGCTGGGGGGCAGACAACAGTGATCTATCCGAAGGATTGGTTATCAAAATAAAAGCACCGAGAAACCCCTTTAAAGGCTGCAGCTGAAAACAGCTAGTGAATGAAGGCTATCTCTTACATATTAGTTAGTGTAGCAATAGTATGCTTGGAGGAAAACAAAAAGTGTTTTTTTACAGTCAGGGGTAACGTTAAATGGTCTCTTAGACAGAAAGCTGGTAAGTTTTTTGTTTGTCCTCATGCCACATAGTGTTATACTGACAGTGTTGACTTTAACCCCTTAACCCCCAGAGGTATTTTCGTTTTTGCGTTTTCATTTCTCGCTCCCCTCCTTCCCAGAGCCATAACTTTTTTTACTTTTCTGTCGATATGGCCATGTGAGGACTTGTTTTTTGCGGGACGAGTTGTACTTTTGAACAACATTATTGGTTTTACCATGTTATGTACTGGAAAACAGGAAAAAAATTCCAAGTGCTGTGAAATTGCAAAAAAAAAAAGTGCAATCCCACACTTTTTTTTTGTTTGGCTTTTTACTAGGTGCACCAAATGCTAAACTGACCTGTCATTATGATTCTCCAGGTCATTACTAGTTGTTAGAAAACAAACATGCCTAGGTTCTTTTTTATCTAAGGCCGGGATCACACATCCTTTCCGGAGTGCTCTGGCGCCGGCACTCCGGAGCGGAGCATGCAGCTCCATGTATTGCTGTGCGGCTGCACGCTCCGCTCCGGAGTGCCGGTGCCAGAGCTGGGTTTTCACCTGTGAGACTCGGCCGTATCTCGTGTATGTGTGATCCTGGCCTAAGTGGTGAAAACAAATTCCAAACTTTGTTAAAATATATAAATAAAGTGCGCCACTTTCTGATACCATAGCGTCTCCATTTTTCATGATCTGGGGTTGGGAGAGGGCTTATTGTTTGCATGCCGAGCTGTTTTTAATTATACCAATTTGGTGCAAATACAATCTTTTGATCACCCGTTATTGCATTTATAATGCAATGTCGCGGCGACCAAAAAATAAGAATTCTGGCGTTTTGACTATATTCTTGCTACACCGTTTAGCGATCAGGTTAATCCTTTTTTTCTTTGATAGATCGGGAAATTCTTAACGTGGAGATACCAAATATGTGTATGTTTGATTTTTTTTATTGTTTTATTTTGAATGAGGCCAAAGAGGGGTGATTTGAACTTTTAATTTTTTATTTTTTTTTATATTTTCAAAAACTTTGTTTTTAACTTTTGGCATGCTTCAATAGTCTCCATGTGAAGCTAGAAGCTGCCATAACCCAATCGGCTCAGCTACATATAGGTGATGATCAGATCACCTATATACATGTAGCTGAATTACTCACTTGCTTTGAGCGCTGACCACTGGGCGGCGCTCACAGCAAGCCGGCAGTGACAACCATAGAGGTCTCCAGGAGACCTCTGGTTGTCATGCCAACCCACCGGTGACCCGCGATCACCCGCAAAGTCATGACTGATGAAGAGACCTAACAAGTCTCAAAAGCTTGGTATATACTATGCCTGATGAAGACACCTAAGAAGTCTCAAAAGCTTGCTTTATAACATCATTTATTTTATTGTTGATAGCCATTAAAAGGTATCACAACTACAAGAATATTTTGCCACTAAGAGCAATCTTGTGTTGATACACTCACATCTGTCTTCTCCAGGGTCCAGCGCTGCTCCACTTCTATTTTCAGTGAAGTCACACTAAAATCCGATTGATTGACCAGGAAGTGGATTTTACGATGTAAGTCTATGAAGCGTCAGAACGGGGCTCCATAAACTTACATTGTGAAAGCAACTTCCGTCTCACTCATAGCCAGCAGGGAGTCTGAAGAGCAGAATAGCGCTGGATACTGGAGGAAGCTGTGGTAGGCAAGTATATTAACACATACATACTACACTACATACACATATATCCAGATTTAGTAATAAAAAAAGTTAATAGGAGGGATTCTTTAAGTCACTCTCAATACTTTAGTATGGAAAATTTTTTGACTAAACCAAATGGGTGTAACACACCACAGTAGTGGCCATTATTCCCTACCTAAATAATCCTGTTGATTTCTTGAATGAGCTTTTTTAATTCAGAAAAAATTACTATATCCTTTACGATAAAGCAAATTAATCAAAGGCCGGGGTCACACTTGCGAGTGCAATGCAAGAAACACACACGAGCCTCTCAAGGGGGGCATGTCACGGTGGCTGACCCGGTCCATGGCCCTGGGACATCCGTATAAAAGGGAAAGGTCTTTAAAGGGATAAAGTTTATGTTAGTGACGCCACCTGTGGTATTCGGTCAGGGTGACCGACGCTGCTTTAAGGGGTCCGCTGGGGTGATGTTATGGCTGCTAGATGGTATACCTTCCCACAGTTGAAGTATATCCCCAGGGCTCCCGGTGTGTAGATGGTAGAATGGTGAGAGGCGCAGAGAAGAACGAGGACACAAGGTTGCAGTCTCTTTACCTTTACTGAAGACTTCAGCATCCACAGTCCAGAGCACCAGACCACAGAGCAAGCAGAGTCCGGCCGCTTTGGAGGCAAGTCCAGAGTCCCCTTGTCTAGGTGGAAATCAATAGCCTTCCCTTGCACTGTAGTGGTGTAGTCCCTTCCTGCATAAGCATCAAATAAGGGCCTCATAGATGTGGGGTCTCGCTCTCTGTCCCCCGTAGTCGGATAGGACAAAACCCGTATGACTGGTGGCTTGAGGCTGTTTATAGGGACTCTAGCACGCCCCGGCCTCTGAGGGGTGCCACCGTGCCTCCTGGGTGTAGGTGTGGACAGGTAACATGCAATTAGCTGTCCTGCCGGTCTCTGAAGTAAGGCATAGAGGTCCTTACTACCTCGGTGTTCTGGCTACCGGTGTTCTGTGCCTCAGAAGGAGGCAGCCTGTTCGGGGCTGGTCCCCTTCTGGTATCCTCTCCTTTGCTTTGCTCTCCTTCACGCTCGCTGCAATACAATTCTGCCTTCAAAATGTCTCTTTCTGGGAGCTGCTGCTCTGAGGGCATGCACAGCTCCGTGGACCCTCTCCTCTGTCCTCTGACAGGAATTCGCTCCTGCCAGGAACAGCTTCCCTGAAGGACTGACTGTGTCCAGGAACTGACTGACTTTCCCTACAGACTACCAGTTATATATATATATGGGGAGTCACCTAGTAATCAGAAGCTCCCCCTGGTGGCCTGGAGTATGAATGTGTTGCATGTTTCTGATACCTGGATGCAGTTATCCTTTCTTGCCTCCAGATGTAGCATCACTCTCCCCTGGAGGAAAGCAATACCACTGTGACGACCAGGACCCTGGGGCACCACACATCAATACCTGGCACTGCTGCCAGCACTAGGGACAGGAGAGTTCAGCTACATAGAGATACATGCAGCCGCACGCTCTGGTCCTCAGTGCCGGCGGCAGTGCCAGGTATTGATGCTAGACACTCGCGTCAGTTTCTCGCATTGCACTCCCAAGTGTGACCCCGGCCTTAAGCTAATACTTTTATCCAATATATTCTTTATTTCACAGCTAAGTTTGGACACTTATGCCTAAGAGTAATTATTTTCATAATTAGAAGCTTTCATAATAGTGAAGAAACCTGAAATGTGAGCCACTGAGTGTGCAGTGTATTTAACTGTGTATTGCAACATTAGCACAGTGTATTTAACTGTGTATTGCAACATTAGCATGACAACCAAAACAATACCATCTACTGTTAGCGAAGCACAAAACTTTATTTTCACAATCAGCTTACGGTTTCATTCTTTAACAAGCTCAGAACTGCAATACAACTATAAAACTATCTATTCTATAAAACTGAAGGCCTGTCTTTAGTATAAGCCACACCTGGCAAACTGCGGCCCGTGGCCACATCTGGCCCTCTGGCTGTCTCAGTCCGATCTGTGGACAGAGACAGCCATGGGGCTGGAAACCATAGGTCCACAGGCCGCATTTTGCCCACCCACCCGCTCACTGTTTCCGTCTGCATTCAGTGCACTGACTTCTTTGGTGGAGGAGGTCCTCCACCTATCAGTGTGTGAAACAGCTGACATGATGACATCATTTCATCGCATCTGCTGTGTACTGAGGAGAGTCAGCACACTGGAGGCAGGGAGAAAAGCAGAGCGCCAGGGAACAGGACCGAGGCGAGTATGTGGTGTTATTTTCTTTTCATATGTATGGGATATTTGGGTGAGCATGAGGAGGCTATGGGGGTGACATGCTGCACATGGTGCTGAATATGGGGGTGACTTGCTGCACATGGTGCTACATATGTGGGTGACGTGGTGCTTCCTATGGGGGTGACATGGTGCTGTGTATGGGGGGTGACATGGTGCACATGGTGCTGCATATGGGGGTGATATGCTGAACATGGTGCTGCATATGGGGGTGACATGCTGCACATGGGGAGGCTAAGGGGGCATCACGTTGCACATAGGGAGGCTATGGGGGAGTCATGTATACCAGACCAATGCCAAAACCCCATGACCACCCTATCCAACATCACTGAAGGGGGCTTAATTGTCTCCTCTCCAAATCGCACCTTACCACCTGTGCGCTCGACCCCATCCCATCCCACCTCCTCCCCTACCTCACCGCCACTCTTATCTCATCCCTAGCCCACCTCCTCAACCTATCAATAACTTCTGGTACCTTCCCTTCTACTTTCAACCATGCCACAATCACACATATTCTTAAAAGGCCAACCCTCGATCCAACTGCTATGTCCAGCAATCGCCCAGTATCGCTGCTCCCATTCGCTTCCAAACTCCTGGAGCAGCACGTCTACGCTGACCTTTCCTCCCACCTCTCATCTAACTTACTTTTTGACAATCTACAATCTGGTTTCCTCCCCCCATCATTCCACTCAGACAGCCCTGACCAAAATTACTAACGACCTACTTACAGCCAAAGCTAATGGACAATACTCTGTACTCCTCCTTCTAGAACTCTGCTTTTGACACAGTTCTCTTCTGCTCTTCTCTGCTTTTGACACAGTTGACCACTGCCTCCTACTACAGATCCTCTCCTCCTTTGGCATCAAAGACCTCGCCCTATCCTGCATCTCCTCATACCTTTCCAACCACACATTCAGCATCTGCCACTCCCACACTACCTCCTCATCTCACCCTCTCTCTGTTGGAGTCCCCCAATGTCCTAGGACCCTTACTCTTCTCAATTTATATACTTGGCCTGGGACAACTCATAAAGTCCCATGGATTCCAGTACCACCTTTATGCTGATGACACTGAGATCTACCTCTCTGGCCCAGACGTCACCGCTCTGCTGGCCAGAATCCCGGAGTGTCTATCAGCCATATCCTCATTCTTCTCCTCTCGCTTCCTCAAACTCAATGTGGACAAATCTGAACTCATCATCTTTCCTCTATCTCATAAATCTTCCTTACCTGACCTATCTATCACAATTAACGACATCACGCTTTCCCCCTTACTGGAAATCCGCTGCTTCGGAGTAGCCCTTGACCCTGCCCTGTCCTTCAACCCGCACATCCAAGCTCTTTCTACCTCCTGTCGCCTCCAGCTCAAAAATATCTCCAGAATCCTTCCTTTCCTCATCCGTCAATCTACTAAAATGCTTGTGCATGTTATCATCTCCCGCCTCGACTACCGCAACATCCTTTTCTGCGGCCTCCCTGCTAACACCCTTGCACCTCTCCAGTCCATCCTTAACTCTGCTGCCCGACTAATTCATCTCTCTCCTCGCTACTCCTCCGCTTCCCCCCTCTGCAAATCTCTTCACCGGCTCCCATTCCCTCAGCGTATCCAGTTAAAATTACTAATACTGACCTACAAAGCCATCCACAACCTGTCTCCTCCATATATCTCTGAACTAATCTCCCGATATCTTCCCTCATTTAATCTCCGGTCCTCCCAAGACCTCCTTCTCTCCTCCACACTTATCCGCTCCTCACCCAACTGCCTCCAAGACTTCTCCCAAATATCCCCCATCCTCTGGAATTCTTTGCCCCAACACGTCCGACTATCAACCACATTCGGATCCTTCAGACAGAACCTGAAAACCCACCTCTTCAGGAAAGCCTACAGCTTGCACTGACCCCGCTGCCTCCTCACCACTACCGGAGCTACCGCCTCACCAACACCGGAGCTCCTGCAACCCTCAACCTACTGTCTCCTTCCCCACCATCTTGTAGAATGTAAACCCGCAAGAGCAGGGTCCTCGCCTCTCTGTATCAATCTGTAATTGTTAGTTTGCTTACTGTAAGTGATAGCTGTAATTTGTATGTAACCCTTTCTCATGTATAGTACCATGGAATCAATGGTGCTATATAAATAAATAATAATAATAATAATAATAATATGGGGATGACATGCTGCACATGATGCTGCATATGGGGGTGATGTGCTGCACATGGGGAGGTTATGGGGCATCATTCTACACATGGGGACGCTATGGGGGCGTCAGGCTGCACATAGGGAGGCTATGGGGGCATCATGCTACACATGAGGGCCTCATTCAGTGTATAGGGAGGCTGTGGGGGGCTTATGCTGCATATGGGGGAGGCTGTGTGGGGCTCATGCCGCATATAAGGCGCTGTTGGGGGGTTCATACATTATACAGAAGTGGCTTACTCGGATTCAAATGATATATATGGAGATGTCAGCATACTTAATTCTGCTCAATATTAAGTGATACAATTAATATTAATATCATCATCAATAATATAATAACTATAATTTATCAATACTAATATTGAGTAAAATCAATTTCAGCCTATTGGTTCAGCCCACCACAACAGTCATGGTCTCTAATGTGACCCCTCGGGAAAATTAATTGACCACTCCTGGAATAAGCTATTAACATTAGATTGATGGGTGTCCTAGCTCAGTATGACAGACGCAGATGATTAAATGCGTAGATCGCCTGCACTGCCTGGTTTCATTTTATCGTTTACATTGCTCTATATTGCACAATATTGCTGCACTTTTTGGAAGATTTGCTCACTACTAGCTTATTAATTGAACATGTATGTGCCCCTGTTGGGGCTGGACTTTCCAGTTAATGTACTGAATTCAAGAACCATTTTCATATACTTATGTTCGAAGCATGTCGTTTTTTCTTTAGGATGTCCTGTGTTTAAACCTGTGTGTGTGCGTTTCTGCATATTTTTGTAAATGGATTAATAACATTTGACTATTTTATCTGTAGACCAAGGCTACGTGCACACATTGCGGAAAGTCCTGTGGATGTTTCCAGACTGATTTTGGTTAATCCGCAGCTAAACCGCACTGCGGATTACCTGCGGTATTACCGCGGATTTACCGCGTTTTTTTGCGTTTTTTTGTGCAGATTTCACATGCGGTTTTACACCTGCGGATTCCTATTGAGGAGCAGGTGTAAACGGCTGCGGAAGCTGCACAAAGAATTTACATGCTGCGGCATAAACAACGCTACGTTTCCGCACGTTTTTTTCCGCAGCATGTGCACTGCAGATTTTGTTTTACATAGGTTTACATGGTACTGTAAACTCAGGGAAAACAGCTGTGAATCCACAGCGTCAAAACCGCTGCGGATCCACAGCAAAATCCACAGCGTGCGCACATAGCCTCAGGGCTTCCATCCATGCAAGGGAGGTACTCTATCATCAAGAGTGGTGAGCTGACAATATTTGCACCACTGGGATCCACTCTATTCTTGAGAACCTTTGTACCCTGAACCCCTGACCTACATGGTGCTAATTATTAGGCTGGAGTCACACTCAGCGTAAGGCAATACGATCCGTATATTACGGCCGTAATACGCTGAAAAGTCCCCAAAAAAGTGGTCCGTAGCTCCTCCGTAGGCAGGGTGTGTCAGCGTATTTTGCGCATGGCATCCTCCGTATGTAATCCGTATGGCATCCGTACTGCGTGTTTTTCTCGCAGGCTTGCAAAACCAACATACGGCTATACAAGGGATCCATGTGTAAAAAAAACAAAACATATATACTGTCTATATATATATATATATATATATATGTCAGTAGACACATATATGTATATATATTATTACTTCATACAGTGCTAGATAGCTTTAAAGCCGGTAATTCAATTACCGGCTTTGCTATCTCCTTCCTAAACCCGACATGATATGAGACATGGTTTACATACAGTAAACCATCTCATATCCCCATTTGTTTTGCATAATCCACACTACTAATGTTAGTAGTGTGTATATGCAAAATTTTACCGTTCTAGCTATTAAATTAAAGGGTTAAATGGCGGAAAAAATTGGCGTGGGCTCCCGCGCAATTTTCTCCGCCAGAGTAGTAAAGCCAGTGACTGAGGGCAGATATTAATAGCCTGGAGAGGGTCCATGGTTATTGACCCCCCCTGGCTAAAAACATCTGCCCCCAGCCACCCCAGAAAAGGCACATCTGGAAGATGCGCCTATTCTGGCACTTGGCCACTCTCTTCCCATTCCCGTGTAGCGGTGGGATATGGGGTAATGAAGGGTTAATGCCACCTTGCTATTGTAAGGTGACATTAAGCCAAATTAATAATGGAGAGGCGTCAATTATGACACCTATCCATTATTAATCCAATAGTAGTAAAGGGTTAAAAAATACACAAACACATTATTAAAAAGTATTTTAATGAAAAAATCACAAAGGTTGTTGTAATATTTTATTCTACGCTCAATCCACTCACTGAAGACCCTCGATCTGTAACAAAAAAACCAAACAAACAACAATATACATACCTTCCGAAGATCTGTAAAGTCCCACAATGTAAATCCATCTGAAGGGGTTAAAATATTTTGCAGCAAGGAGCTCTGCTAATGCAGCGCTGCTCCTTGCTGCAAAACCCCGGAGAATGAAGGTAAAGTAGGTCAATGACCTATATTTACCTTCATTTGCGGTGAGGCGCCCTCTGCTGGTTGTTCCTAGATCGTGGGAACTTTCCTAGAAAGCTCCCAGGCTCGAGTTCATAAGAGGTGCCCTCTGCTGGTTATCCTCATATGAACTCGAGCCTGGGAGCTTTCTAGGGACAACCAGCAGAGGGCGCCTCACCGCAAATGAATGTAAATATAGGTCATTGACCTACTTTACCTTCATTCCCCAGGGTTTTGCAGCCAGGAACAACGCTGCATTAGCAGAGTTCGTGGCTGCAAAATATTTTAACCCCTTCAGATGGATTTACATCGTTGGACGTTACAGATCTGCGGAAGGTATGTATATTGTTGGTTTATTATTTTTTTTTGTTACAGATCGAGGGTCTTCAGTGATTGGATTGAGCGTAGAATAAAATATTACAACAACCTTTGTTTTTATTTCATTAAAATAATTTTTAATAATGTGGTTGTGTTTTTTTAACCCTTTACTAGTATTGGATTAATAATGGATAGTTGTCATAATTGACACCTCTCCATTATTAATTTGGCTTAATGTCACCTTACAATAGCAAGGTGGCATTAACCCTTCATTACCCCATATCCCACTGCTACACGGGAATGGGAAGAGAGTAGCCAAGTGCCAGAATAGGCGTATCTTCCAGATGTGCCTTTTCTGGGGTGGCTGGGGGCAGATGTTTTTAGCCAGGGGGGGGGCCAATAACCGTGGACCCTCTCCAGGCTATTAATATCTGCCCTCAGTCACTGGCTTTACTACTCTGGCGGAGAAAATTGCGCGGGAGCCCACGCCAATTTTTTCCGCCATTTAACCCTTTAATAGCTAGAACGGCCAAATTTTGCAGATACACACTACTAACATTAGTAGTGTGGAATATGCAAAAAAAAAGGTGATATGAGATGGTTTACTGTATGTAAGCCATGTCTCATATCATGTCGGGTTTAGGAAGGAGATAGCAAAAGCCGGTAATTCAATCTCGCACTGTATGAAGTAATAATATATATACATATATGTGTCTCACTGACATATATATATATTTATACCTATTCTATGTGTACACATTTATTCTACCTATTCTACTGTAAGCTGTCAGTGTGATTTTACTGTACACCGCACTGAATTGCCGGCTTTTCTCTCTAACACCGCTGCGTATTTCTCGCAAGTCACACTGCTGGTCCGTGTGTAATCCGTATTTTTCTGGCTTCCATAGACTTTCATTGGCTTTTTTTTGCGCAATACAGTGACAAACGCAGCATGCTGCAATTTTCTACGGCTGTAGAAAGCCGTATAATACTGATCAGTAAAATACGGCAGATAGTAGCAGGGGCATAGAGAATAATTGGGACGTTTGTTAGGCGTGTTTTACGGACGTATTTTCTGCACTCATACGTCCGTAAAACTCGCTAGTGTGACTCCAGCCTTATCCCCTATGAGTAGAAGTGGCCATGTATGTACAGCAATCATAGACTTAAATGGGGGTTCTCAAATTAACCTAGCACACTGAAAGCACATTTGTTATTATTTTATATAGTTTTCTGACAGCTTAGGTGTATGCAATATGTAGTTTATTAATGTACACTAATTACCAAGAAAGTATAGTAGTGGTGATAACTATAATGCACAGAAAGCCTATAAAAAGCATAAAAAGTAGCTCTTACCACAAGATGAATTTCCAGCACTACAAGGTGGTCTTCTTCCTGGGTGACCGACAAAAGCTTTTCTTTTAAGTACAGCACAGACACAGATTTTACTCCGATATAATCACCATTCTTCCTTCTTGATGAGGCTGTTAATAAATGTTGGCTGTCCTAATGATATGTCACTGCATACAGATGGAGACTGGTAATTGCCTCTCAAGGTAAGCACTCCTCACTTGATTGCTTACTGACAGAGTTGGTAACAGATCAATAAATCCTTCTTTCAGAGCTTATAGGAGAGGCAGCATTATAAAAGGAAGGTGATAGGGCATTGGTGATACTATGGTTACTGTATTGGCAACAAAGATATGCAAATAGCCATGTAAGCAGTGCAGGTTTCACAATGGATTATTACAGTACAGTATTGTCAGAGCACAATCAGGACTCTCGACATTAGATATGCTCTACACGTGACTCTACCAATTTGCTGAGGTCATGAGTACGAATACATTTAAATATAGTATATACTATCTTAGAAAGGGACATATATAATACTAGATGGTGGCCCGATTCTAACGCATCGGGTATTCTAGAATATGCATGTCCACGTAGTATATTGCCCAGCCAAGTAGTATATTGCCCAGCCACGTAGTATATTGCCCAGCCACGTAGTATATTGCCCAGCCACGCAGAATATTGCCCAGTCACGTAGTATATTGCCCAGTCACGTAGTATATTGCCCAACCACATAGTATATTGCCCAGTCACGTAGTATATTGCCCAGTCACGTAGTATATTGCCCAGCCACATAGTATATTGCCCAGTCACGTAGTATATTGCCCAGCCATGTAGTATATTGCCCAGCCACGTAGTATATTGCACAGCCACGTAGTATATTGGCCAGTCACGTAGTATATTGCTCAGTTATGTAGTATATTGCCCAGTCACATAGTATATTGTCCAGCGACGTAGTATATTGCCCAGCGACGTAGTATATTGCCAGTCACGTAGTATATTGCCCAGACACGTAGGTATATAACACTGCCCACGCAATATATAGCAGTGTGTGCACCATATCCCTGTTAAAAAAAAATAATTAAAGGGAATGTCACCTGAATTTGGCGGGACCGGTTTTCGGTCATATAGGCGAAGTTTTCAGGTGTTTGATTCACCCTTTCCTTACCCGCTGGCTGCATGCTGGCCGCAATATTGGATTGAAGATCAGATGAGTGGAAGCATGTGACCAAAAGAAGCAAGAAGACCATGGAGAAATCACCAACCACACAACTGAAGAACCGATATCAAATCTTTGTAGAGGATGAAGATGGCACACCTAAGGATGAAGCAATACCAGCAAGCAAAAAAGAAAAGGGCACACAGCAACAAGTGACAGCAAAAAGTACAGCCAAGAAGCAACGAAGAGTGGTGGTGGTGGGAGACTCACTACTGAGAGGCACAGAAGCAGCCATCTGCAGACCGGACATAACATCAAGAGAAGTATTCTGCCTTCCAGGTGCGATGATCAAGGATGTGACCGATATGATACCAAAGCTCTTCAGCTCCAAGGACGTCCACCCATTTCTTCTGATACATGTTGGCACCAATGACACGGCAAGGAAGGACCTACCGACAATCTGCAAGGACTTTGAAAAGTTGGGGAAGAAAGTAAAGGAACTGGATGCACAGGTAGTTTTTTCTTCTATCCTTCCAGTAGACGGGCATGGCATCAGGAGATGGAACAGGATCCTTGATGCGAACAACTGGCTAAGACAATGGTGCAGACAACAAGGATTCGGATTCTTGGACCACGGTGTGAATTACTTGTACGATGGACTCCTCGCCAGAGACGGACTACACCTCAACAAACCTGGGAAACACACATTCGCCAGAAGACTCGCTACACTCATCAGCAGGGCGTTAAACTAGAAGAAGAGGGGATGGGAAGAAAAACATTAGACTCGAACAAAGAAGACCCAGGAAAACATACTCAGAAGGGAGATAAGAACATTTCTAAAACAATCCACAGCGAGGAGATTGGAACAAAACAAAATCCTCTAAACTGCATGCTCGCAAACGCCAGAAGCCTGACAAACAAGATGGAAGAACTAGAAGCAGAAATATCTACAGGTAACTTTGACATAGTGGGAATAACCGAGACATGGTTAGATGAAAGCTATGACTGGGCAGTTAACTTACAGGGTTAGAGTCTGTTTAGAAAGGATCGTAAAAATCGGAGAGGAGGAGGGGTTTGTCTCTATGTAAAGTCTTGTCTAAAGTCCACTTTAAGGGAGGATATTAGCGAAGGGAATGAGGATGTCGAGTCCATATGGGTCGAAATTCATGTAGGGAAAAATGGTAACAAAATTCTCATTGGGGTCTGTTACAAACCCCCAAATATAACAGAAACCATGGAAAGTCTACTTCTAAAGCAGATAGATGAAGCTGCAACCCATAATGAGGTCCTGGTTATGGGGGACTTTAACTACCCGGATATTAACTGGGAAACAGAAACCTGTGAAACCCATAAAGGCAACAGGTTTCTCCTAATAACCAAGAAAAATTATCTTTCACAATTGGTGCAGAAAGAGGAGCAGCACTTTTAGACCTAATACTATCTAATAGACCTGACAGAATAACAAATCTGCAGGTGGTCGGGCATCTAGGAAATAGCGACCACAATATTGTACAGTTTCACCTGTCTTTCACTAGGGGGACTTGTCAGGGAGTCACAAAAACACTGAACTTTAGGAAGGCAAAGTTTGACCAGCTTAGAGATGCCCTTAATCTGGTAGACTGGGACAATATCCTCAGAAATAAGAATACAGATAATAAATGGGAAATGTTTAAGAACATCCTAAATAGGCACTGTAAGCGGTTTATACCTTGTGTGAATAAAAGGACTAGAAATAGGAAAAACCCAATGTGGCTAAACAAAGTAGTAAGACAGGCAATTAACAGTAAAAAGAAAGCATTTGCACTACTAAAGCAGGATGGCACCATTGAAGCTCTAAAGAACTATAGGGAGAAAAATACTTTATCTAAAAAACTAATTAAAGCTGCCAAAAAGGAAACAGAGAAGCACATTGCTAAGGAGAGTAAAACTAATCCCAAACTGTTCTTCAACTATATCAGTAGTAAAAGAATAAAAACTGAAAATGTAGGCCCCTTAAAAAATAGTGAGGAAAGAATGGTTGTAGATGACGAGGAAAAAGCTAACATATTAAACACCTTCTTCTCCACGGTATTCACGCTGGAAAATGAAATGCTAGGTGCAATCCCAAGAAACAACCCTATATTAAGGGTCACCAATCTAACCCAAGAAGAGGTGCGAAACCGGCTAAATAAGATTAAAATAAATAAATCTCCGGGTCCGGATGGCATACACCCACGAGTACTAAGAGAACTAAGTAATGTAATAGATAAACCATTATTTCTTATTTTTAGGGACTCTATAGCGACGGGGTCTGTTCTGCAGGACTGGCGCATAGCAAATGTGGTGCCAATATTCAAAAAGGGCTCTAAAAGTGAACCTGGAAATTATAGGCCAGTAAGTCTAACCTCTATTGTTGGTAAAATATTTGAAGGGTTTCTGAGGGATGTTATTCTGGATTACCTCAATGAGAATAACTGTTTAACTCCATATCAGCATGGGTTTATGAGAAATCGCTCCTGTCAAATCAATCTAATCAGTTTTTATGAAGAGGTAAGCTATAGGCTGGACCACGGTGAGTCATTGGACGTGGTATATCTCGATTTTTCCAAAGCGTTTGATACCGTGCCACACAAGAGGTTGGTACACAAAATGAGAATGCTTGGTCTGGGGGAAAATGTGTGTAAATGGGTTAGTAACTGGCTTAGTGATAGAAAGCAGAGGGTGGTTATAAATGGTATAGTCTCTAACTGGGTCGCTGTGACCAGTGGGGTACCGCAGGGGTCGGTATTGGGACCTGTTCTCTTCAACATATTCATTAATGATCTGTTAGAAGGTTTACACAGTAAAATATCGATATTTGCAGATGATACAAAACTATGTAAAGCAGTTAATACAAGAAGATAGTATTCTGCTACAGATGGATCTGGATAAGTTGGAAACTTGGGCTGAAAGGTGGCAGATGAGGTTTAACAATGATAAATGTAAGGTTATACACATGGGAAGAAGGAATCAATATCACCATTACACACTGAATGGGAAACCACTGGGTAAATCTGACAGGGAGAAGGACTTGGGGATCCTAGTTAATGATAAACTTACCTGGAGCAGCCAGTGCCAGGCAGCAGCTGCCAAGGCAAACAGGATCATGGGGTGCATTAAAAGAGGTCTGGATACACATGATGAGAGCATTATACTGCCTCTGTACAAATCCCTAGTTAGACCGCACATGGAGTACTGTGTTCAGTTTTGGGCACCGGTGCTCAGGAAGGATATAATGGAACTAGAGAGAGTACAAAGGAGGGCAACAAAATTAATAAAGGGGATTGGAGATCTACAATACCCAGATAGATTAGCGAAATTAGGATTATTTAGTCTAGAAAAAAGACGACTGAGGGGCGATCTAATAACCATGTATAAGTATATAAGGGGACAATACAAATATCTCGCTGAGGATCTGTTTATACCAAGGAAGGTGACGGGCACAAGGGGGCATTCTTTGCGTCTGGAGGAGAGAAGGTTTTTCCACCAACATAGAAAAGGATTTTTTACTGTTAGGGCAGTGAGAATCTGGAATTGCTGGCCTGAGGAGGTGGTGATGGCGAACTCAGTCGAGGGGTTCAAGAGAGGCCTGCATTTCTTCCTGGAGCAGAACAATATTGTATCATACAATTATTAGGTTCTGTAGAAGGACGTAGATCTGGGGATTTATTATGATGGAATATAGGCTGAACTGGATGGACAAATGTCTTTTTTCGGCCTTACTAACTATGTTACTATGTTACTATGTTACTATGCTGCGGTCTCGAAACATGTGCTGCATGTCAATCTCCACAGGGAAGATGGAGGCGTCCCTGCACGCATGGTGGAGATGGGATTTCATCCACTATGCTATTACATCTGGCTGCTGCAGGTTGACGGATGCGGATGTACGCAGCGTCCAACCCGCAGCATTTCCTGCTGGGAATATACCCTTATAGATAGATAGATAGATACAGACATTGAATATATGACATTTGCACAGAATTAAATGTTTACATACATCTTAGCACTTACAGAGCGCTGCTTTGTTTTTGTATTATGCAGTCATAGCAGCGCATACCGCGCAAAACGGCCGTCGTCCCATCCACACCCCCCGCACCCTCACCGTTTTCTGCTGAACTGTATGCAATGATTGTAACCATATATTCACAATGATTCGCTCAATAATTAACTATCAATGTCCTTCCCAACTGGGGGACTTGGTACCATAACAACTACTATTTCACATAAGGTTTGATCACACAAAATGAAATAAAGTGACCTAGACCATGGTACTCATAAAAACCAACAATTTTATTAGAAGATAATTCTTATAAAAACAGAGTATGTCTATAGAAAAAGAGGGTACTGGACCATATAAACGAGGGACAAAACTGCCATAGGCTAAACCCAAACAGTGGGCTGACATAACATATAGGCATGATGTACATACCAATTAGATACATCCCATATATACATAACAACCTAGATGTATAGTGCATGTAATGAGAAAACCATCTTAACAAAGTGTACTCATATTATCCATACTATCCAGAGGTAAGCTACGCTAGTCCTCTAGTGTGGCACATGATTCTCTGCAAAAAGTACCGTGTATTGTACAGGGATGGGT
Source organism: Ranitomeya imitator (assembly GCF_032444005.1). Classification (NCBI taxonomy): domain Eukaryota; kingdom Metazoa; phylum Chordata; class Amphibia; order Anura; family Dendrobatidae; genus Ranitomeya; species Ranitomeya imitator. The sequence goes on along the minus strand of NC_091289.1, from coordinate 97,015,067 downwards.
AAATTACCTTAAAGTCAGCCACACGGGTAGATGCCTCTAAATTCTGTCATAGATGGATGGGCACACATAATGGATCATTTATTTTAGATTATAATGTACATCTTACTAGGGCATTGGTGTTTAAAGGGAATAAAAATGGAAGAGGGCGCCTAGGAAATATATACCCAGCGTATATTGGCCTCTATTCACACACTGAACATGTCATTGGAAGTCCACATATGTGTGCACATCCATCTATGGCAGAATTTAGATAGCTATAAGGGCTATATTGAATGAAAAATGTTTACACTCTCTTCAGCTCATTCCCCTGTAGGGTTAATATGTGTGCACAAGGGTGCGTTTACATATGCCAGTTAAGTCCGTGATCAACGAGGGGTGGAGTATACATCTACATAAGGTATATAAAGATGGGATGTGTTGGTGGGGAGCTATTACCCTGATTAAGAAGAACGCCATTCTTTGAAACGCGTTGGTTAGCCCCGTAACTTTTCTCTCGCTCCGCTCCATACCTAGTATGACGTCACATGTAGGTGATGCTTTTCGGTCATCTTGTTTCCGCGCTTAGTATCCAGGGACGTCACTGGCTGGGGCTTCACTGGCTCTACATAGCACATTTATGCCTAAACTTTACTGCTTGGCTCCGGACAGCAACCCCAACTCCGGACGCCTGGTACAGCAGGAAAATCTGCACCCTCATACGTGCGACCGCTTTGCACACCACCAAGGCTTCCAAGGTAAGCAAGCAGTCACATGAGCTTTTTTACCTGGTCTAGCTGTCACTAATTATCAGCATACTATTACCACCTAATACTATACTGTATAATGGCCCCACGTGATGCTCCATACTGTATAATGACCACACATAGTGCTCCATACTGTATAATGGCCATACATGATGCTCCATACAGTATAATGGGCCCCATGTAGTGCTCCATACAATATAATGGCCCCACATGATGTCCCATACTGTATAATGGCCACACATAGTGCTCTATACAGTATAATGGCCCCATGTGATGCTGTACACAGTATAATGGCCCCACGTAGCGCTGCATACAGTATAATGACCCCACATAGTGCTGCATACAGTATAATGGCCCCACATGATGTTGCATATAGTATAATGCCTCACACACAAAAAAAAAATACTCACCTCTGCCCATTCCAATGCTGATCTGGTCTCTTCATCTATGAGTCCTACCTGTGGGCACATGCGCCATCTCAGCAATAGTGCCGCCACCACTCTTCTCAGCCTGTGTGAGATCTTCCTCCTCAGTACATGCGCAGACTGATGGAACGGCCTGATGGGAGAGTTAGGAGCAGAGGAGAGTGGCTTCGGCGCTAGTGATGAGGGATGAGCGATAGTGCTGAGGAGATGGCGCGCGTGCCATAGGTTCACCACCACTGGTATATTACTTACCAGTCATACACTAATCTGTGTACTAATGTCCTATACTATGAGCACATGCCTACAGTGTTCTAAGCACTGGACTGATCACACCTGGACCTGGCTGCAGACCTCACATTATAACATATGGAATTCTATATCTAATATATAATTGCCTAGAATACTACTTCCTGCAATTTGTGCCAACTTCCGTGGCTTTGTCCGGAGCTAATGTCCGGAGCTAATGTCCGGAGCTAATGTCCGGAGATTAATTGCCTAGAATACTACTTCCTGCAATTTGTGCCAACTTCCGTGGCTTTGTCCGGAGCTAATGTCCAGAGCTAATGTCCGGAGCTAATGTGCGGAGATAATGTCCGGAGCTAATGTCCGGAGCTAATGTCCGGAGCTAATGTCCGGAGATAAGTGACGTCAACAGTGTCCAGTGTCTGATTGGTTGCCGCCTGCTGCGAGCGACCAATCAGAAACGTGCCGTACTGTGACACACTCCGCCCGCCATTTTGGTGTGATTTTTGAATTTTTACCTCACAGCAAGTTTCTACTGCGTGGAGGCGGGCCCAGTGACGTTGCTCTTCAAGCTCCTGCCGAATTTCGTCAAAAAAATGATAATACCATTTACCAAAACTATATATATTTAGTTGTGAAGTGGTTCAGTGACATTTTCACACCAATTTTGAACTTTTGTTTGGTGTTTTCTCCATATACTGCCTATTATTCACTGACTGTTATACTGAGAGACTGCCGTTTATTAACCTCTTCTTTGCCACATTGGGTATATTGCTCTATTATTTGCCACATAAGGACATTGTCCATTATTGCCCAGCAATTTCTCTGCAATATAAACTGCCTATTTATTAATATCTGCATTCCTGCAAAGAACTATTGCCTATTATTAACTGGCTATTTTCCTACTACCTGACACTGCCTCTTATTAACCTGTTGTTTGCCACCACCACGCTTAAAGCTGTTTAGCTTAGCCAACATGAGCTCTAATAGTAAGTATACTAATGACACAGAGCCCAAAGCTGGTGATGGCGCACGTAAGATTAGGTCTGATAGAAAGTATACTAATAATGCAGAGCAAAAAGACGCCGATGCCGCACGTAAGCGCAAACAGCGTGCTAACAAGAGTACAGAGGATAGATGCAAGCGCATGGACACTGTTAAGTATACTAATGACACAGAGTCCAAAGCTTATGATGGCGCACGTAAGATCAGGTCTGATATAAAGTATGGTAATGATGCAGAGCGAAAAGCCGCCGATGCCGCACGTAAGCGCAAACAGCGTGTTAACAAGAGTACAGAGGATAGATGCAAGCGCCTGGATACTGTTAAGTATACTAATGACACAGAGTCCAAAGCTGCTGATGGCGCACGTAAGATCAGGTCTGATATAAAGTATGGTAATGATGCAGAGCAAAAAGCCGTCGATGCCGCACGTAAGCGCAAACAGCGTGTTAACAAGAGTACAGAGGATAGATGCAAGCGCCTGGATACTGTTAAGTATACTAATGACACAGAGTCCAAAGCTGCTGATGGCGCACGTAAGATCAGGTCTGATATAAAGTATGGTGATGATGCAGAGCGAAAAGCCGCCGATGCCGCACGTAAGCACAAACAGCGTGCTAACGAGACTACAGAGGACAGACATAAGCGCCTGGACACTGTTAATGCTGCTTGCAATAAACGCATTACTAATGCAGGCTTAGCTAAGCCCAAGAGATGATTAAAAACGTTTCATACCAACCCATCAGATGTAAAATTACTGTGAAAATACCTGATGGGCACACAAGTATGCGCCAGTATGGGTACTAAGAACCTTTCCACATAATAATGAAATATTTTAAAATGTCATAGAACATACCAATATACATAGTTATTGATACATATTGTTTATTATTTACATTATTGTTCTTAGGCAAAGAACCGTTGTTGTGGCATTTGCCACAACACGCAAAGTTGTCGTCTGATGTCTTTCATCCCTCCCCTCATAAGCATGTTCATGGATCCTGTGTAACTGTACCTTAAATAACAAGAATTGTCAAGAGCTGGTGAGTGCAGCCATTTTTTGTTCTTTCTTACTATTATTTAATAATTGTATTATTCTTACATTTGAATAAATAAAGTATATATGGATTCTAGACTCCCGATTCTTTAGAATCGGGCTGCCATCTAGTGATATATAATGTTCTGGAGCCAGGCTCAGGAGCAGTCAGTGCAGGATGACTCCGTAATATACTGGGGCCTGAGCCTGACTTGATTGTTAGGCTATGTGCACACGTTGCGGATTCTCTGCAGATCCGCAGCATTTTTTGAGGTGCAGAAACGCTGCAGATCTGCAATTGATTTACAGTACAATGTAAATCAATGAGACAAAAAAAATGCTGTGCACACTTTGCGGAAAATCCACCGAGGAAACGCTGTGGTTTAAGACTATGTGCACACGATGCGGATTTTGCTGCGGATCCGCAGCGTTTCCGTAACTGCGGATCCGCAGCAGTTTCCCATGAGTTTACAGTACAATGTAAACTTATGGGAAATAAAAAAACGCAGTGCACATGCTGCGGAAAAAAACTGCACGGAAACGCAGCGGTTTACATTCTGCAGCATGTCACTTCTTTGTGCAGAATCCGCAGCGGTTTTACAGCTGCTCCAATAGGAAACTGCAGATGTAAACCAGCAGCGGAAACCGCAAAAGAAACCGCGATAAATCTGCAGTACAAACCGCAGCGGTTTTGCACTGCGGATTTATCAAAGCTGCTGCGGAAAAATCTGCAGCACTCAGAGATACGTGTGCACATAGCCTAAAAGAATTAGAATGTCACTTCTTTTTTTCCAATCTGCAGCGTTTTTGTACCCATTCCATTATAGAAATCCACAGGGGTAAAAAACGCAGCAAATCCGCCAAAAAAAAAAAACGCAGAAAAACCGCAACAAAAACACACAAAAAACGCTGCGGATCCGCACAAAATCCGCAGCCGCGTTTTCTGCCAGGAGAGGCATAATCCGCACCAGAAATTGCTAAGGCTAATCCGCAACGTGTGCACATAGCCTTATTGCTGCAGCTTGAACTTTCCTGAAGATCGGGTGATGTTGGAGCCGATGACTCCCACTGACAGCGCGACCTGAGCTGCATGAAAGTTCAAACTGGTGCAATAAATCCTCCCACCGTGCCTCAGAGCCTCCAAAGCAGCATCCGGCCCTGTCCTTGACCTCTTCCCTGGCCTCTGCTGACCTCTTCTCTGAAGCTGCTGTCCGGCTACCGAGGAAGCATCCAGGCCAGCACGCTGCTGAGGTGAGAACAGAAGACACGCCCACACAGTGTGCAGTGTGGGCGTGTCTACAAAACAGGGATGGCCGGCCCGGCATTTGTACACGTTAATGTACAGTGCCACTAGCCATGTTCTAGGCAGCAAAGGGCCGGGCGTCCCGCAACTGCTGCTGGAGTAACCGGCCCACAACTGCTTCTGAGGGACCAGCCTGGGGGGCACTTGCCCCTCTGCCACCCGGTCCAGCCTGCCCCTGGCCTACCGTCTGGCCCGACGTCCGCATGCAACACCCCAATGCACGAACAAAAGTCCAAAAATTCATTCTGAAAATGGAACACAGCCTGCAAATAATACCCAGAAAAATAAATTTAAGCAAATGTCTAAATAAGTACATCATTCTCTTAACGCAAACTAAATCAGCGCCTTTTATAAGACAAATAATGGTTAGAACTCCATCTCTCAATTTGTCTTATTTCTTTTGTACTCAGGCCTCTGTTAGCCACCTCAGTTTCCAGTGCCCATCTTGAATGAAGGAAAATCATAAACAGACGGATCAAGACCCAATTCCAGAAACCCCCTTCTCAAAACTGCTGGAAACTGTAAATGAGATAGAAATAAATAATTGGCATAACAAAGCAACAGGCCCACACTGCAAAACTAGACCTGCCAATATTCCACCAGACACCTGTAAGGCGACCAGGGGGGTAGTCGTGACAACGAGCAGTAGTGTTCCCACAACCTGGCACCCCACAAAGGAAGTGTAATAATGTCCACAATCACATTAATTGCTGGAATCCCCTCTGCTTCGGTTGTTCTGACTCCAGATCCAAGGGTCTCACAAACAACTCTGGATCCAATGTGCATGCCCAACAGTTCAACTTTACTCATCAGCAGGGTTTTCATTACAGATGCGGCACAGTGTGTACATCGTGTCATTCCTAGGGCTTTCCCTGTCCATCTGGCAATCACTGCTCTTTCTGGACAATCCCTGTTCCGCCTTGGCTATCACTGCCTTTCCTCGACATTCCCTGTCCTGTCTCAGCAATCACTGCTCTTCCTGGACAATCCCTGTCCCATATTTCTGGCAATACCTGTCCCATCTGTGCCTTTGGGCCCACCAGCTTCCTCCCATTCCCCTTGTCTAGTTTCAAAGAAGGAAAAGGTAAAAGGCATGCACTGTAATGCCGCAGCTATATTTGTTGAAATTTGTTGTGGTATTATAGCGATTGGCTGGCCGCACAGCGTCATCAGATCTATAAGAGACCGGACGTCGCCCTGCTCGCCGCATTCTGCCCCGGACACAGCTAGTGTTGGGAGAGCTGCTGCTGAGATAGGGTCAAATTTGTTCTTTTATTAGTTAGTGTAGGTCTATCATCACAGAATCCACAAATTCTGATAAACCAACAGTCCTTTTCAGGGCTAATTAGGGGGTATATTGATTGTAGTGCTAGGTAGGCAGGGGAGTCTATGTGCACATATCCACATCAGTGCAAGGCCTGCAGGCACTGTATTTGAGTACATAGATCTCACTGCATACCTCCAAAAGCTCCATTACTGTCTGCTGCTGCTTATTTTATATATACCTAGCTGTAGGTATCTGTGGCTAGGATTAATTTTTTTTGGCACCTGAATCCTGCTAATTTTATTACAAAGCATAGCCCCCTTTTTTATACATTTATTTGCTTGGTCACACTGCAGGCTACAGCCAGGTCATTTTAATACAACAGCGTGAAAATTCAGCAATTTAAAATGGCTTTTTTGTCCCAGGCATCAGATGTGAGTGTGCAGAAAATTCTGGCCTTTTTTTTTGGTACTGTAGTATTTTTTGGAGTGTCTTACAATATTTGTGGACACCATTTTGCTGACCAAAAAATCTTTAGCTGGCAAAAAATATTTAGCTACAGTTCTTATATTTATCACTGTGTTTTGTACGCCATGCGCATCGCATATCATTGCGCTAAATATTTTACAATTTTATTACTTCAACATTTTATGTTTTTAGTGTCAGCCTACTTATTGACACAATTTTGGTGGGCCCAAAAAAATCCAGGACACATATTTAACAGTGTTCTTTCTCTGTCAGATGCCAGATCTGTCTGTGGTCTACAAATTGTGGCATTTCCGGCCTATATTCCAGTGTTTTTGCTGTCTGTTACCCAAGGTGTATACTGTATTTTGGGGTAAAAAGAAATAAAAATCTCCAGGCCACATATTGAAGAGTGTGATATCTCCGTCAGACACCTGGTCTATCTGTGCTCTACAAATAGTTGCTTTTCAGGCCTACATTCCACTTTATTGGCTGTCTGCTACCCTAGGTCTATACAGTATTTTGGGGTAAAAAAAACTCCAGGCCACATATTGAAGAGTGTGATATCTCTGTCAGACTACTGGTCTATCTGTCCTCTGCAAATATATAATAACAAACTTAGTGGAGCGCCCCCAGCAGATGCAGGGCCGCGGGTTACTCGGTACCGGTCCTCTGCTGGCTCAGTTCTGGGGATGCCACGGTGGCTGGACCCGGTCCGTGACCCTGCTAAGGTGGATGGTGATGGTGTGAGATGCAGACAATAACGAGGACACAGGGTTGCAGTCTCTTTACCTCTTTACTGGTGACTTCAGGATCCTCAATCCAGAGCACAGTTAACAGGGCTGTCTGAGACCGGCCGGTCTGAAGGCACATCCAGAGTTCCCTTTGCAGGTGGAAATCAGTGCCTACCATTAGCGCCTGTGTGTTGTAGTGCTTCCCTGCTGAGCATTCGGGATAGTCCTCAAAACTTCTATTCTCGTTTCTTTCTAATTCGTTCCAGTTCTTTCTAGTTCTCTGTCCCCCAGGTATGTTATGGCTAGGACGCACCCGTTTGACGGGTAGGCTCGGAGTTCTTCCGGGACCATAGAGACGCCCCTCTACACGTGTTGCCCCCATGTCTGCTTAAGTGATGTAAGGTAGACAGCCAACCTATAATTAACTGTCCTGCGGAGTTTGAAGTAAGGCATAGAGTCAGTTACTTCCTCGGTGTTCCGGCCACCGGCTACGCGCCTCAGTAGGATGTTGCCGTTCTCGGGGCACGACTCCTACTGGTTCTCCTTTGTGCTTGATCTCGTTTCTCACTGTCCACAATATCCTTCGCTTCGTGTCTCTTTCTTAGGATACCGCCACGGGGTGTGCAGGCGCGGTTCCGTAACGTTCTGTTCTGATCGCTAGGTACCTGCCAGGTTCCCACGCCTGACAGGGCCCCCCCTGAATCTTCTCCCTGCAACACCCCCTGCCACGGGATGTTGCCTGAATCCAACCCAGTTAGCTTCTGACTAACTTCCTATCCAACCCCTAGTTTTACCAGTGTGAGCAGTGGCCTAGTAAATAAAACCTTTTGCTCCCCCTAGTGGCCGGAGTGTGAAGTGTAATGTGTGCTGGTGATACCTGGTCAGAAGAACTCCTTTATTGCCATCAGACGTACCATCACTCCCCTTAGTGGCAGAGTGACGTTACTGCAACGACCAGATCTCTGGGGTGCTGCACTCCCCCCCGGTTAAATCCAGTACTCCTGGACTGGGAAGAAGAACAACAATACATGTTAGCAAAAGACATACAAAATTTTGAAATGCTTGAAACAAGTAATTAGAACAATACTTCCCTTTATGGGAGGTGAGGACACTTGAACGTTACAAACAAAAACAAGGTTAAATATTTTAAATAACATTCTGACTATAAATAAGTTCTGGTACCCTGCCGGGTATTCTACTAAGTGCAAATTCTGAACAATAATTTAACTTCTCCTTTAAGGGCGTATAAGCTGAACCCACTAAAGGCTTACTATAAAGTACTATAAGACAAACTCAACTTTTTCTTTTCTTTCTAACTTCACCAATGCAGAACCGCCTAGCTCCTTGGCTGGGCCTACTGTCATTGTCGCAACCAACTATCGTTCTACGGTTCTCAGGAGGACTCTCTAACCCCTACGGGTTCACTTTCAACTTTTCCTGTCCTCAATCTCTAGTAACATTATCAACAGTTTCCAAATCTCAACATTATTACAATTTTTAACTTTCCTAAGGCAACATTATACTCAAGTGCAACATATGAACATTCCATTTAAGAGGGACCCAAGTCTCTTTGAGGTATTGCAGATTCTCTCTTTCTGCAAGTCCGTTTGAAAGCAAGACCTTCTGTGCTGTATTCAAAGCAGTCTCTTCACAAAGCCTTCTTTCTGTGTAAAATCAGTAGAGGGCACCTTTAATAAGGTGCAAACTATATACAAAACAGTTTTCGAATCATTCACCGTCCATGATTTGGCAGTCTTTTAACCAGTGATGAACTTGTGCAAAATAAAACATAAAACAATAGGGATCCCGGGTAAACAAAGGGATCCCTTTAAGGATTAACCCTAGACGGGTTCAAGTAGGAAAAGAGCAAGAGACAGTTAGTTAACTATTTACAGTTTCAGGTTTCCGAGGTTTATCCTCGCGACGGTAGGTTGCAAGGCATCAGTTGATAGCGAACAGTTCCTGGCCTGGAAAGATCTGTATTTGACTTCTCATCCGATGCGGTATTAATGTCACTAATCGGTTTTTCAGGTATAATCTGGGTTCGAATGTCAATTTTGGTAGTAGGTTCAGTACAGGCAATAATACCCACTGTGGTAGTAGTATTAGGATTTGTCAGTTCAGAGTTAGTCTTAGTCATGCCAGCAGGTGGTGCTGCTACGGGGCCTACCAGTAGGTCTTCTGTCACTGGGGCAGGGTCGGCGTCCTTACCTGCCACCACGGTGTCCTCGAGGTCGGCCGACTCTGCCGACGGCGGGCTCCGGAACGCCGACCGCGGGGCCTTGCGCTGTGGTGTTGTCATCTCTGTCTGCAGTATCTCGCTTTCCGGCAGGGCCTTGCTTTCTGGCTTTGGAGCACTGGAACTTCTTTCTTGCTCCGGACCAGACGAGGCCGCCGACAGATGTCTGGTGAGGCCCCTGGTGACGGTCTCCTTCCACCCGGCCTCAGTGCTCAGTTGCGTCCGTCGGAGTTGATCGCTGAGCTCGTCCACTCTGGCCTGCAGGAAGTCGGGGCCAACAGGTGATGCTCGGCCGCGGTATCTCTCTGGGTAGCTGGGGGAGTCCTCTGCTCCGACCCCACGTTCCAATCCCAGGCGGCTCGCCATGGCATCTCCCACGTGGCTCACTTCTTCTCCCTCGTCCTTTTCCCGCTCTCTCCTTCGTGGGCGGAATAGCGTCCTTTGTCTCCGCCCTGTTATGACCTGGTGGTCAGGACAATAATGGACCTGGTGGTTAAGAGCACACGGAATGACCTGATAGTTACTAATAATAAAGGACGAGCTCTGGGACGTGGGAACTCTGCTGACCGCAATCCCTAATCCTATATCACACACTAGAAATAGCCGTGGATTGCTCCTAACGCTACCTATGCAACTCGGCACAGCCTAAGTAACTAGCTAGCCCTGAAGATAGAAAAATAAAGCCTACCTTGCCTCAGAGAAATTCCCCAAAGGAAAAGGCAGCCTCCCACATATAATGACTGTGAGTAAAGATGAAAATACAAACACAGAGATGAAATAGATTTAGCAAAGTGAGGCCCAACTTACTGAACAGACTGAGGATAGGAAAGGTTGCTTTGCGGTCAGCACAAAAACCTACAAAAAGACCACACAGAGGGCGCAAAAAGACCCTCCGCACCGACTCACGGTGCGGAGGCGCTCCCTCTGCGTCCCAGAGCTTCCAGCAAACAAGACAACAATAAAAATAGCAAGCTGGACAGAAAAATAGCAAACCAAAGAAAATACAAGCAGGAACTTAGCTTCTGCTGGGAAGACAGGTCACAAGAACAATCCAGGAGAGAACTAGACCAATACTGGAACATTGACAGGTGGCATGGAGCAAAGATCTAAGTGGAGTTAAATAGAGCAGCCAGCTAACGAATTAACGTCGTTACCTGTGGAAGGAAACTCAGAAACACCCACCAGAGGAAGTCCATGGACAGAACCAGCCGAAGTACCATTCATGACCACAGGAGGGAGCCCGACAACAGAACTCACAACAGTACCCTCCTTGAGGAGGGGTCACCGAACCCTCACCAGAGCCCCCAGGCCGACCAGGATGAGCCAAATGAAAGGCACGAACCAGATCGGCAGCATGGACATCAGAGGCAAAAACCCAGGAATTATCTTCCTGACCATAACCCTTCCACTTGACCAGGTACTGGAGTTTCCATCTCGAAATACGAGAATCCAAAATCTTCTCCACCACATACTCCAACTCCCCCTCAACCAACACCGGGGCAGGAGGATCAACGGATGGAACCACAGGCGCCACGTATCTCCGCAATAACGACCTATGGAACACATTATGGATGGCAAAAGAAGCAGGAAGGGCCAAACGAAATGACACAGGATTGATAACCTCAGAAATCTTATACGGACCAATGAAACGAGGCTTAAACTTAGGAGAGGAAACCTTCATAGGAACATAACGAGACGACAAGCAAACCAAATCCCCAACACGAAGTCGGGGACCCACACAGCGCCGGCGGTTAGCGAAACGTTGAGCCTTCTCCTGGGACAATGTCAAATTGTCCACCACATGAAACCAAATCTGCTGCAACCTAACCACCACAGTATCTACACCAGGACAGTCTGAAGACTCAACCTGCCCTGAAGAGAAAAGAGGATGGAAACCAGAATTGCAGAAAAACGGCGAAACCAAAGTAGCCGAGCTGGCCCGATTATTAAGGGCGAACTCAGCCAACGGCAAAAAGGACACCCAATCATCCTGATCAGCAGAAACAAAGCATCTCAGATATGTTTCCAAAGTTTGATTAGTTCGTTCGGTTTGGCCATTTGTCTGAGGGTGAAAAGCCAAGGAAAAAGACAAATCAATGCCCATCCTAGCACAAAAGGATCGCCAAAACCTCGAAACAAACTGGGAACCTCTGTCAGAAACGATGTTCTCCGGGAAACCATGTAAACGAACCACATGCTGGAAAAATAATGGCACCAAATCAGAGGAGGAAGGCAATTTAGACAAAGGTACCAAATGGACCATCTTAGAAAAGTGATCACAAACCACCCAAATGACCGACATCTTTTGAGAGACGGGGAGATCCGAAATAAAATCCATAGAAATATGCGTCCAGGGCCTCTTCGGGACTGGCAAGGGCAAAAGCAACTCACTGGCACGAGAACAACAGGGCTTAGCCTGAGCACAAGTCCCAGAGGACTGCACAAAAGAACACACATCCCGTGACAAAGACGGCCACCAAAAGGATCTAGCCACCAAATCTCTGGTACCAAAGATTCCAGGATGCCCAGCCAACACTGAACAATGAATCTCAGAGATAACTCTACTAGTCCATCTATCAGGGACAAACAGTTTCTCTGCTGGGCAACGGTCAGGTCTATCAGCATGAAATTTTTGCAGCACCCGCCGCAAATCAGGGGAGATGGCAGACAAAATTACCCCCTCTTTGAGAATACCCGCCGGCTCAGGAACACCCGGAGAGTCAGGCACAAAACTCCTTGACGGGGCATCAGCCTTCACATTCTTAGAGCCCGGAAGGTACGAAACCACAAAATCAAAACGGGAGAAAAATAACGACCATCGAGCCTGTCTCGGATTCAACCGTTTGGCAGACTCAAGATAAGTCAAATTCTTGTGATCTGTCAAGACCACCACGCGATGCTTGGCTCCTTCAAGCCAATGACGCCACTCCTCGAATGCCCACTTCATGGCCAACAACTCTCGATTACCAACATCACAATTACGCTCAGCAGGCGAAAACTTTCTAGAAAAGAAAGCACATGGCTTCATCACCGAGCCATCAGAACTTCTTTGCGACAAAACAGCCCCTGCTCCAATCTCAGAAGCATCAACCTCAACCTGAAACGGGAGCGAAACATCTGGCTGGCACAACACAGGGGCAGAAGAAAAACGACGCTTCAACTCCTGAAAAGCCTCTACAGCTGCAGAAGACCAATTGACCACATCAGCACCCTTCTTGGTCAAATCAGTCAACGGTTTAGCAACACTAGAAAAATTAGCGATGAAGCGCCGATAAAAATTAGCAAAGCCCAGGAACTTTTGCAGGCTCTTCACAGATGTCGGCTGAGTCCAATCGTAAATTGCCTGGACTTTAACAGGGTCCATCTCGATAGTAGAAGGGGAAAAAATGAACCCCAAAAATGAAACCTTCTGAACTCCAAAGAGACACTTTGACCCCTTCACAAACAAGGAATTTGCACGAAGGACCTGGAACACCATTCTGATCTGCTTCACATGAGACTCCCAATCATCCGAAAAGACCAAAATATCATCCAAATACACAATCAGGAATTTATCCAGGTACTCTCGGAAGATGTCATGCATAAAGGACTGAAATACTGATGGAGCATTGGAAAGCCCGAATGGCATAACCAGGTACTCAAAATGGCCCTCGGGCGTATTAAATGCTGTTTTCCATTCATCGCCTTGTTTAATACGCACAAGATTATACGCCCCTCGAAGATCTATCTTGGTAAACCAACTAGCCCCTTTAATACGAGCAAACAAATCAGACAGCAACGGCAAAGGATACTGAAATTTGACTGTAATTTTATTAAGAAGGCGGTAATCAATACAAGGTCTCAAAGAACCATCCTTCTTGGCCACAAAAAAGAACCCTGCTCCTAACAGTGATGACGACGGGCGAATATGGCCTTTCTCCAAGGATTCCTTTATATAACTCTGCATAGCGGCGTGTTCTGGCACAGATAAATTGAACAATCGGCCCTTAGGAAACTTACTACCAGAAATCAAATCAATTGCACAATCGCAATCCCTATGAGGAGGTAGGGCACTGGCTTTGGGCACATCAAATACATCCCGATAATCCGACAAAAACTCTGGAACTTCAGAAGGAGTGGAAGACGAAATAGACAAAAATGGAACATCACCATGTACCCCCTGGCAACCCCAGCTGGACACAGACATAGATTTCCAGTCCAATACTGGATTATGAACCTGTAGCCATGGCAACCCCAAAACGACCACATCATGCAAATTATGCAACACCAGAAAGCGGATATCCTCCTGATGTGCAGGAGCCATGCACATGGTCAATTGGGTCCAGTACTGAGGAAAATTCTTGGCCAAAGGCGTAGCATCAATTCCTCTCAATGGAATAGGATACTGCAAGGGCTCCAAGAAAAAACCACAGAGCCTAGCATACTCCAAGTCCATCAAATTCAGGGCAGCGCCAGAATCCACAAATGCCATAACAGAATAGGATGACAAAGAGCAAATCAGAGTAACGGACAATAGAAATTTAGACTGTACCGTACCAATGGTGGCAGACCTAGCGAACCGCTTAGTGCGCTTAGGACAATCGGAGATAACATGAGTGGAATCACCACAGTAAAAACATAGCCCATTCTGACGTCTGTGTTCTTGCCGTTCAGCTCTGGTCAAAGTCCTATCACACTGCATAGGCTCAGGCCCATGCTCAGATAGTACCGCCAAATGGTGCACAGCTTTACGCTCACGCAAGCGTCGATCGATCTGAATGGCCAAAGACATAGACTCATTCAGACCAGCAGGCATGGGAAATCCCACCATGACATCCTTAAGGGCTTCAGAGAGACCCTTTCTGAAGATTGCTGCCAGGGCACATTCATTCCACTGAGTGAGCATAGACCACTTTCTAAACTTCTGACAATATATCTCCGCTTCATCCTGACCCTGACACAGAGCCAGCAAGATTTTCTCTGCTTGATCCACTGAATTAGGTTCGTCATAAAGCAATCCAAGCGCCAGGAAAAACGCATCAACATCACGCAATGCCGGATCTCCTGGCGCAAGGGAAAATGCCCAGTCTTGAGGGTCACCACGTAACAAAGAAATAATGATCTTTACTTGTTGAACAGGGTCACCTGAGGAGCGAGGTTTCAAGGCAAGAAACAATTTACAATTATTTTTGAAATTCAAGAACTTAGATCTATCACCAAAAAACAAATCAGGAATTGGAATCCTAGGCTCTGACATCGGATTCTGAACCACAAAATCTTGAATGTTTTGTACCCTTGTAGTGAGATTATCCATCCAAGAGGACAGACCTTGAATGTCCATGTTTACACCTGTGTCCTGAACCACCCAGAGGTAAAGGGGAAAAGAGAGACAAAACACACTGCAAAGAAAAAATAATGGTCTCAGAACTTCTCTTATCCCTCTATTGAGATGCATTAGTACTTTGGGCCACCTGTACTGTTATGACCTGGTGTTCAGGACAACAAAGGACCTGGTGGTTAAGAGCACACGGAATGACCTGATAGTTACTGATAATAAAGGACGAGCTCTGGGACGTGGGAACTCTGCTGACCGCAATCCCTAATCCTATCAAACACACTAGAAATAGCCGTGGATTGCTCCTAACGCTCCCTATGCAACTCGGCACAGCCTAAGTAACTAGCTAGCCCTGAAGATAGAAAAATAAAGCCTACCTTGCCTCAGTGAAATTCCCCAAAGGAAAAGACAGCCTCCCACATATAATGACTGTGAGTAAAGATGAAAATACAAACACAGAGATGAAATAGATTTAGCAAAGTGAGGCCCGACTTACTGAACAGACTGAGGATAGGAAAGGTTGCTTTGCGGTCAGCACAAAAACCTACAAAAAGACCACGCAGAGGGCGCAAAAAGACCCTCCGCACCGACTCACGGTGCGGAGGCGCTCCCTCTGCGTCCCAGAGCTTCCAGCAAGCAAGACAACAATAAAAATAGCAAGCTAGACAGAAAAATAGCAAACCAAAGAAATACAAGCAGGAACTTAGCTTCTGCTGGGAAGACAGGTCACAAGAACGATCCAGGAGAGAACTAGACCAATACTGGAACATTGACAGGTGGCATGGAGCAAAGATCTAAGTGGAGTTAAATAGAGCAGCCAGCTAACGAATTAACCTCGTCACCTGTGGAAGGAAACTCAGAAACACCCACCAGAGGAAGTCCATGGACAGAACCAGCCGAAGTACCATTCATGACCACAGGAGGGAGCCCGACAACAGAACTCACAACACCGCCCACCATTGAGGATCAGGAGGCGGATCTCGGCTGCTGACGGACACGTCCTCAAGGTACAGAAATATTTCGACTGGGCGGCCATTGCTTTTCGCGCTTCTCAGTTTGTTCACGCCCACAACTCCACACCCTTCTTCTTCTCCTGCGCTCCTCATGGCGCTGCAATGGCGGCGGTTTTGGCGAGAATCATTGCGGTAGATAGCAACACACAGTCTTTGTAATAAGTCACAGTTCAAGCATGATTCAATCACAGTTCTAAGGCACACATGACCTGATTCTTCAGGCTTAAGTACGATCCTGTTCGTGATGCCAAGTTGGAGCGCCCCCAGATGCAGGGCCACGGGTTACTCGGTACCGGTCCTCTGCTGGCTCAGTCCTGGGGATGTCACGGTGGCTGGTCCCGGTCCGTGACCCTGCTAAGGGGCGTCCAATGAAAAGTTATTCGAGTCTGTCATGGTTTTGTGACGCCACCTGTGGTATTCGGTCAGGGTGACCGACACTGCTTGGGGTCCACTGGGGGGATGTGATGGCAGCTAGATGGTATACCTTCCCACAGGTGAAGTGAGTCCCCAGGGCTTCCCAGTAAGGTGGATGGTGATGGTGTGAGATGCAGACAATAACGAGGACACAGGGTTGCAGTGTCTTTACCTCTTTACTGGTGACTTCAGGATCCTCAATCCAGAGCACAGTTAACAGGGCTGTCTGAGACCGGCCAGTCCGAAGGCATATCCAGAGTTCCCTTTGCAGGTGGAAATCAGTGCCTAACATTAGCGCCTGTGTGTTATAGTGCTTCCCTGCTGAGCATTCGGGATAGTCCTCACAACTTCTTTTCTCGTTTCTTTCTAATTTGTTCCAGTTCTTTCTAGTTCTCCGTCTCCCAGGTATGTTATGGCTAGGACGCACCCGTTTGACGGGTAGGCTCGGAGTTCTTCCGGGACCCTAGAGATGCCCCTCTCCACGCGTTGCCCCCTATGTCTGCTTAGGTGATGTAAGGTAGACAGCCAACCTATAATTAACTGTCCTGCGGAGTTTGAAGTAAGGCATAGAGTCAGTTACTTCCTCGGTGTTCCGGCCACCAGCTACGCGCCTCAGTAGGATGTTGCCGTTCTCGGGGCACGACTCCTACTGGTTCTCCTTTGTGCTTGATCTCGTTTCTCACTGTCCACAATATCCTTCGCTTCGTGTCTCTTTCTTAGGATACCGCCGTGGGGTGTGCAGGCGCGGTTCCGTAACGTTCTGTTCTGATCGCTCGGTACCTGCCAGGTTCCCACGCCTGACACAGACCCCCCTGAATCTTCTCCCTGCAACACCCCCTGCCACGGGATGTTGCCTGAATCCAACCCAGTCAGCTTCTGACTAACTTCCTATCCAACCCCTAGTTTTACCAGTGTGAGGAGTGGCCTAGTAAATAAAACCTTTTGCTCCCCCTAGTGGCCGGAGTGTGAAGTGTAATGTGCGCTGGTGATACCTGGTCAGAAGAACTCCTTTATTGCCATCAGACGTACCATCACTCCCCTTAGTGGCAGAGCGACGTTACTGCAACGACCAGATCTCTGGGGCGCTGCATTAGCACTCAGTATATGCAAATATAGAAGTACCTTTTACATAGTAGTAGGTATGTGCTAGAGGAAGGACAACATTAGAGCATAGGCGTCATATATCGGGTATAGATAAGGGAATAAGACCTAGTGGCCCTGAACAATATACAATATACCTGGAAGACTGCTGGATACTGCAAGGTGAGGAGAGTACATCAGACTGGGGCAACTTAGTTGCAAACGAATGGCGCTGTAGTGAAAGGGTTGCACAGTTAGGTATAGTGGCAGAAGGGAGTCCGGACAAAGCCTCGTCTCCCTGTGTTACCTATATTTCTAGGTCCGTGGTGCAGGGATATCTACCCCAAGATATTAGGACCATCCACAATTTGCATAGTTGTAGGCGCTCCCTCAAAACACATTTGTTCAGAGCCTCCTGCCATGTTCACTAATCAGTCATTTTATGTTTGTGTGTGTAGCCCATTCACTATCTCCATCTATCCCACACCCCCTCAAGATGGCTGGACCATCATTGTAAATACATCATTGTAAATACACACTTGTACTTTGTATCTCCCCCACCTCACTGTAGAATGTAAGCTCTCGCGAGCAGGGTCGTCTTATTTTGCTTTAATTATTGCATTGTTAACGTTGTTACTTATGACTGTTGTGTTTGAAACTGTTAAACTGTAAAGCGCTGCGGAATATGCGCTATATAAATAAAGATTATTATTATTATTATTATTACCGTCGAGCAGGAGGAACGCTGTATTCCTTCGGTACTTCCGTGTTTAAATCCCGGCTGGAGATGCGTCGCGTGGGTGGATCGAGTCATTGCGCTCATGTGATCGCGTGTGCCCCGGGTAGGCATGCGCAAAAGCAATTCTGGTCTTAAAATGGGAAGTATAGAGGAAATAGTATCTGTGTCTATACCGAGGCCTCTATTAGCCTATTATACAATGTAGGGCAGTTAAGCCTTGCACAGGAAATGGGAGATAGTTATGTACAGAGGGCAATATTATCTGTGTTATAGTAATGAGCAAATTGTGAATAGGGTTTTAAAAGGAAGGTCACTTTCTTGTCAGCATTAGAGTGCTTATATGGCATGAAGGAGAAAACATATATACCATATATATATATGTACCCTACACTATGTGCAGAATTCTTAGGCAAGTTGTATTTTAGAGGATTATTTTTATTATTGATCACCAACTATATTCTCAATCAACCCAAAAGACCCAAATATCAAAGCTTAATATTTTTGGAAGTTGGAGTGTTTTTTTTTTTAGATTTGGCTATCTTAGGAGGATATCTGTTTGTGCAGTTAACTATCACTGTGCAGAATTATTAGGCAACTTAATAAAAACCAAATATATTCCCATCTCACTTGTTTATTTTCACCAGGTAAACCAATATAATTGTACAAAATTTAGAAATAAACATTTCTGACATGCAAAAACAAAACCCCCAAAAATTAGTGACCAATATAGCCACCTTTCTTTATGATGACACTCAATAGCCTTCCATCCATAGATTCTGTCAGTTGCTTGATCTGTTTACGATCAATATTGTGTGCAGCAGCAACCACAGCCTCCCAGACACTGTTCCGAGAGGTGTACTGTTTTCCCTCCCTGTAGATCTCACATTTTATGAGGGACCACAGGTTCTCTATGGGGTTCATATCAGATGAACAAGGGGGCAATGTCATTATTTTTTCTTCTTTGAGACCTTTACTGGCTAGCCACGCTGTGGAGTAGTTGGAGGCATGTAATGTGTAACAACTCTGCTGGCATCATGGCATGGCCTCTCATCTCTCACACTATCTTACCCACTGCTCCAGGTCATGATGCGGTTTCTATTTCTTGCCAGCTCCATATTCTGTGCCTCTGCCCTCTGCATGCTTCCTGGCTGTGTGTATAGGGGGGCGGCGCTTGAACTCTCTGGTTCTTATAGGAATCAGGTGCACCTGTCTAATCTGTTCCTGACCAATTACCAAGAGGCCTGTGCAATGTGTTAGCTCAGTTTGTGTCTTGCTTCTGAGTTTGCCAGGCCTTGCTCTGTGTTACTCCCTCTCTAGAGGCTTTTCTCCTTGCCTTGCCTTGATCTTGTTGTCCGCCCTCCAGGAGGCAGAATATCCTGATCCCTGTGTCTTTGTCCTTGTGTCTTGTTCCTTTGCCTTGTCTGTACTTTGTCCTACCTCTGTCTCCTTGTCTGTGGCTTCCTTCCTTGCTGTGTCTTTCCTTGTGTTCTCAGTCTGCTTACACTCCGCACTCTTGGGGCTCTGCCTCCTCTGTACTTTTGTGGCTTTACCTCTACTCCGCACTCCTGCGGTTCTGCTCCGTTCTACTCTGCTCCGCTCCAATTGCTGCAGTAATCTCTTGCTGCAGCTCCTCTCTGCATTCCTTGCGGTTCCGCTCTACTTAGCTTCTGCTGCTATGCTATCTCTTGCTGCTCTTCCACTCCTATCTGCAGCCTTGCACTTCTCTTCCTGTGTGAATAGGTCCCAACCTGTTTCTTCATTCTCCTTTCCTTCTGGCTTGTTTCTGTACCTGCATCTCCTGTGTGAACAAGTCCCAACCTGTTCCTTCATACTTCATTCCTTTCTGCTTGTTCTCTTACCTGTACCTCCAGTGTGAACAGGTCCCTACCTGTTTCTTCATACTACATATCTATACCTGCACCTCCTGTGTGAACAGGTCCCTACCTGTTCCTTCATACACCACACCAACCAGTCCTGTGTTCCTGCCGTCCCTGCCAGTCCTGTGTTTCTGCCAGTCCTGTGTCTTTGCCGTGCCTGTCGGCCCTGTGTTCTCTGCCATGCCAGCCAACACTGTGTTCTCTGCCATGCCTGCCAGCCCTGTGTTCTCTGCCGTGCCTGCCAGCCCTGTGTTCTCTGCCTTGCCTGCCAGCCCTGTGTTCTCTGCCGTGTCTGCCAGCCCTGTGTTCTCTGCTGTGCCTGCCAGCCCTGTCAGCCCTGTGTTCTTTGCCATGTCTGCCAGCCCTATGTTGTCTGCCATGTCTCTGCCAGCTCTGTGTCTCAGCCTACTCATCTGAGTTTCAGCCGTGCTCTTCTGCCAGTCCTGCCTGATGCCCACACCTGTCCTAGTGTTTCTGTTCTCCAAGTGGGATCAGCAGCCACAGCCAGGCAGCACCCTGGAGTAGCACCTGGCAGCTACCTACTGCACAAGCCTGACCTCACCATCAGAGGCTCCAGTGAAAACCCAGGCAGCTGTCATAGTCATGCCCCTTCCAGGGTAGTCTGGTTTGTAGCTCAGTGGGGCCACAATCCACCTGAGCCCACACCCACCAGTCAGGGCGTGAGCGTGACATAATGGAGCATTGTCCTGCATGAAAATCATGTTTTTCTTGAACGATACAACTTCTTCCTGTACCACTGCTTGAAGAAGTTGTCTTCCAGAAACTGGCATAAGGTCTGGGAGTTGAGCTTCCCTCCATCCTCAACCCGAAAAGGCCCCACAAGTTCATCTTTGATGATACCAGCCCATACCAGTACCCCATCTCCACCTTGCTGGTGTCTGAGTCGGAGTGGAGCTCTCTGCCCTTTACTGATCCAGCCTCTGGCCCATCCATCTGGACCATCAAGAGTCACTCTCATTTCATCAGTCCATAAAACCTTTGAAAAATCAGTCTTAAGATATTTCTTGGCCCAGTCTTGATGTTTTATCTTATGTTTCTTGTTCAAAGGTGGTCGTTTTTCAACCTTCCTTACCTTGGCCATGTCCCTGAGTATCGCACACCTTGTGCTTTTTGTTACTCCAGTAATGTTGCAGCTCTGAAATACGGCAAAACTGGTGGCAAATAGCATCTTGGCAGCTTCACGCTTGATTTTCCTCAATTCATGGGCAGTTATTTCGCGCCTTTGCCCAACACGCTTCTTGCGACCCTGAAACCAAAACGGATTTTGTTGGGAAATATGTCAAGGTGCATCCTTTGCAGGTTAATGACTTGCCTGTAAGGCCAAATATTTGACCCCAGACCGAAAATTTCCTCCCCCACTGAGGCTTAGTTCAGACGCAGCGTTTTTTAAGCGTTTTTCAACTTTAACATTGCTTTCAACCACTACAAATGCATTCACTGGGAAATCTCATTGTAACATTCAACACCCCTAGCTGGCCATGTGGTGTGTGACACATAAGCAGACCCATCTTGTTTCATTTATGAAGGAGGGACTCTTAAAGCCACAGAGCCTATTTTTACTGGTGCGCCAGGCGGCATTAATCTTCTTAAAGGGCCATTATTAAACAGTGGGTCCCCTAAGCTGTTGTAGCCTATGCTGTGAGTGGATGGGCTGCCAAGAATTACGACGCACCACAATACCCCTTTCATAAAATGTCCAGGAGGGACTCCTGAATAGTGTTGAGCCACCTTCCTAGTGTTCGAGTTCGGTTCAGTATGTCGAACTTGGACGTGTTCGACGAATATTCGTCGAACACCGTCAAACCCCTTTGAAACCAATGTGCGGGCTGCCGGGGTTCTGTGCAGGCCTGCCAGGGCTCTGTACGGGCCTGCCAGGGCTCTGTGCAGCCTGTCGGGGCTCTGTTCGGGCTGCCGGGGCTCTGTTCGGGCTTCCGGGGCTCTTTGTGGGCCTGCTGGGGCGCTGTATGGGCCAGCCGGGGCTCTGTGCGGCCTGCCGGGGCTCTGTGCGGGCTGCTGGGACTCTGTACAGGCGTGCCGGGGCTCTGTGCAGGCTGCCGGGGCTCTGTGCGGGCTGAGGGGGCTCTGTGTGGGCTGCCGTGGCTCTGTGCGGGCCTGCCGGGGCTCTGTACAGGTTTTTTTCAAAACTTGCCGGATTGTGCCTGACGGCAAAATCCTGATGTCTGAAAGCAGCCAGATATATGGATAGATACATCTATGTATCTACAGATATATCTATCTATAAATATATCTATAGATAGATATATCCATAGATATATAATAGAAAGGCCGATGTTTCTAAGGCTACTTTCACACTTGCGTTTTTAGTAATCCTTCGCAATCCGTCGTTTTTGGGAAAAAAACAGATCTGCAAATGTGCTCGCAGGATACGTTTTTTACCCATAGACTTGTATTAGCGACGGATGGCCACACGTTGTGTCCGTCATGCAACAGATCCGTCATGTTTTGACGGACTGTCTGCACGAAAATACGTTCAAGTGAACGTTTTTTTGTCCGCCATTTTTTACCATGCATGCGCGTCCGAAACTCCACCCCATCCTCCCCGGACTTCAGAATGGGCAGCAGATGCGTTGAAAAGCTGCATCCGCTGCCCACGTCGTGCACAAATTTCACAATGTGCGTCGGTACGTCGGCCCGACGCATAGCGACGGACCCGTATCAACGCAAGTGTGAAAGAGGCCTTAATGAGCGTTTAATTTTTTTAATAAAAGGAAAAAAAGGTGCGGGCTCCCGTGCAATTTTCTGCACCAGAGGGGGAAAGCCAACGGCCGGGGGCCAATATTTGTTGCCTGCTATGAATATCAGGCCGCAGCTGTCTGCGTAGCCTTTACTGGCTATTAAAATTGGTGACCCCCCAAAAAATGACGTGGGGTCCCCCCATATTTTATAGCGAGAAAGGCTATGCAGACAGCTGTGGGCTGATATTCATAACCTAGAGAGGAGCCATGGATATTGCCCCCCCCCCGGCTACAAATAACAGGCCGCAGCCACCTCAGAAATGGCGCATGTGTAAGATGCGCCAATTCCGGCACTTAGCCCCTCTCTTCCCACTCCCGTGTAGCGGTGGGATATGGGGTAATAAGGGGTTAATGTCACCTTGCTATTGTAAGGTGACATTAAGCCGGGTTAATAACGGAGAGGCGTCAATAAGACGCCTATCCATTATTAATCCAATGGTAATAAAGGGTTAATAAAACACACATACATTAGGAAAAAAGTATTTTAATATTCTTCGTTTAACCATACTTACCATACTTCAGCACCTGCAAAAAACGTAAAATAATAAACCGTATACTACCTGTCCGCCGTAGTCCAATTAATAACGAGTGTCCCACGATGATCTCCCCTATAGAACAGTGACATCGGGTGATGTCACTGCTCTATAGGACCCTCAGTGACACACTGACAGGAGACAATGGCTCCTGCAGTGCATCACTGAGGTTACTAGTTTTCAAAGTCTCACTTTATGGCAATTGCTGCGTGGGAAAATTTCTCACACAGCAATGCCAAAAGTGAGACTAGGGACTATTTTTTACAGCGGCGGAGGAATACAGTGCAGAAGGATACCTTCCTCCCGTCATTGTGTTCCTGGAGCCCCTGGAGAGCGGTCTCACCAGCTGATGCTGCCGTTCTCCACGGGAGATCGTCGTGGGACACTCGTTGATTTCTGCGGACAGGGAGTATATTGGTTGTTTGTTATTTTAATCTTTTTTACAGATGACACTGGCTTCGGGGATCAAAATGACAAGTAATGGTGAGTATGTACTCTATGTTTAATGTACTGTATGTCTATATGTATGTATTTTATGTAATGTATGAATGTACTGTATGTAGTATGTATGTAGTATATATGTAATATGAATGCTTTTTTTTCATTCAACACATTAGACGGATGATGCGACTACTGCTGGCCCATCAATGACTAATGTGTCAATCACTGTCACTGTAGCAGGCATCGTCCGTTGGGACTTGTAGTCCCATCGGACGATGACTGCACACACGCACAGAGCCCCGGCAGCCCGCACAGAGCCCCGGCAACCCGCACAGAGCCCCAGCAGGCCCATACAGAGCCCCAGCAGGCCCACACAGAGCCCTGGCAGCCCACACAGAGCCCCGGCTGCCCACACAGAGCCTAGGCTGCACAGAGCCCCGGCAGGCCCGCACAGAGCCCCAGCAGGCCCGCACAGAGCCCCGGCAGCCCGCACAGAGCCCTGGCAGGCCACACAGATCCTCGGCAGGCCCGTACAGAGCCCCAGCAGGCCCGCACAGGGCCCCGGCAGGCCCGCACAGAGCCCCGGCAGGCCCGCACAGACCCCTGGCAGGCACGCACAGACCCCCAGCAGGCACGCACAGACCCCCACGGTCACACACAGACCCCGCCCGCACACACACACACGCAGTCTCCACCCACGCACCGCCCACACTCCATTATAGTGCATCATTGCACTATGGGAACTGTTGTGAATTCTGTGGCCGAGTTCACTTCTGTGGTCACAAGTGGTATTGCAGTCTCTGGGCTTCCTCCCTCAGGTGTTTTGGTGAGCTCGTTGGCTGCCTTGCTATTTAGCTCCACCTGAGTCTGTCTTCCTTGCTCCTTGTCAATGTTCCAGTGTTGGATCTGAGCTACTGCATCTTTCCTTGGGCCTGCTGCTCTGCTAGATAAGTGCTTCTAGTTTGTTTTCTGTTTTTTCTGTCCAGCTTGCTATTAACTTTTGCTGGAAGCTCTGAGAAGCAAAGGGGTGCACCGCCGTGCTGTTAGTTCGGCACGGTGGGTCTTTTTGCCCCTTTGCGTGGTTTTCGTTTTAGGGTTTTTTGTAGACTGCATAGTTCTCTTTGCTATCCTCGCTCTGTCTAGAATATCGGGCCTCACTTTGCTGAATCTATTTCATTCCTACGTTTGTCTTTTCATCTTGCTAACAGTCATTATATGTGGGGGGCTGCCTATTCCTTTGGGGTATTTCTCTGAGGTAAGTCAGGCTTGTATTTCTATCTTCAGGCTAGTCAGCTCCTCAGGCAGTGCCGAGTTGCATAGGTAGTTGATAGGCGCAATCCACTGCTGCTTATAGTTGTGTGAGGATAGATCGGGTACTGCAGTCTGCGGAGATTCCGCGTCTCAGAGCTCGTCCTGTTGTTTTTGGTTATTGCCAGATCTCTGTATGTGCGCTGATTACTGCACGCTGTGTTGCCTGATTGCCAGCCATAACAGGGAACTTCCGATTCCGGTATCCGATATCGCAAAAGTATCGGAACTCTGTATCAGAATTTCGATACAGCGAATATCGGCCGATACCCAATATTTGCAGTATCGGAATGATCAACACTATTCAGCACAGATCTTTTGGTGAACAAACAGTTATCGAACAGAAACTCGAACAGCCGAATTTTAAGCAAATTGTTCGAGTTCGATGAGTGACTCGAACACCGCCCAAAACAGCTTGAATTTGAAATTGGTGAACAGTTCGACTCGAACACCGCTCATCTCTACTCCTGAATAAGTGTTGCATTGAATTCAAGGCCTGCCCTGCTGCATGGTCAGTCATGCACCCCATTTGGCCTTGGAAACCAAATACTGGATGTGCCCATGAAAATCCACTTAACAATATGCATTTTGTACTCCTGTACTCCTTTGTTTTACACATTGGCAGCAAGGCCAGCCCTGCTGCATAGTCAGTCATGCACCCCATTAGGCCTTGGAACCCACATACTGGATAAGCCCATGAAAATCCACTTTTATATGTGTTAACATACACAGGTTAATAAGAACATATAAGGATTAAATAAATATAGTGATTACGTATATATGAAGATTAACTATATACAGTATACTTAAATCATCACCAAGAAGCTTTTAAACATCATCTGTCTGGAATATCAGAGAAGCAACACCAAGACACTAAACCCCTGGGAGATTACCTACACTGCATGGGCATCCCCAATTATGCAGGTATCAGCACACTGTACATGTACAGGTACCCCAGTTCTGCCTCCGCCATCAGCCCTCCTCTCCCCTCTGTTCCGTCCTCGCCCAATGTCCTGTCCTCCGCCCCTGTCCTGTCCTCCATGCCCCCCGCTGTCAGATCTCACTCTCCTGTACCTCTCTAGTCCTGGCGTCCCTCCTGGTGCTGGCCGTCTTTAGCGATGGGCGCCGCCGTCTTCCAAAATGGCAGGCGCATGGGCAGTGCACCCACCGAATCTGTCATCTGGCAGATTCGTTCATTCCCGAGGTACATTTTGATCACTGTGATAGGTTCTATCACAGTGATCAAAATAAAGAAAATAGTAAATAACCCCCCCCCTTTATCACCCCCACAGGTAGGGAAAATAATAAAATGAAGAAAATATTTTTATTTTTACACTAGGGTTAGGGTTAGGGTTGGAATTAGGGTTAGGGTTAGAATTAGGGTTAGGGTTAGAATTAGGGTTCGAATTAGGGTATGTGCACACAGTGCGGATTGGCCGCTGTGGATTCGTGGAAGTTTTTCATGCGTTGTACAGTACCATGTAAACCTATGGAAAACCAAATCCGCTGTGCTCATGGTGCGGAAAATACCACGCGGAAATGCTGAGTTGTATTTTTCACAGCATGTCAATAGTTTGTGCGGATTCCGCAGCGTTTTACACCTGCTCCTCAATAGGAATCAGCAGGTGAAATCCGCACAAAAAACTCAGGAAATCCGCTGTAAATCCACAGGTAAAATGCAGTACGTTTTACCTGTGGATTTTTCAAAAACGGTGTGGAAAAATCCCACACAAATCCGCAATGCGGGCACATAGACTTAGGGTTAGGGTTTGAATTAGAGTTAGGGTTGGGATTAGAGTTGGGGTTGGAATTAGGGTTAAGATTAGGGGTAGGGGTGTGTTGGGGTTAGGGTTAGGCTTGTGGTTAGGGTTAGGGTTGGGATTAGGGTTAGGGGTGTGTTGGGGTTAGGGTTGTGGTTAGTGATGGGATTGGGGTTAGGGGTGTGTTGGGGTTAGGGTTGTGATGAGGGTTATGGTCAGGGTTGGGATTAGGATTAGGGGTGTGTTGGGGTTAGGGTTGTGATGAGGGTTATGGTTAGGGTTGGGATTAGGGCTATTGGTGTGCTGGGGTTAGTGTGTGAGTTAGAATTGAGGGGTTTTCACTGTTTAGGCACATCAGGGGGTCCCAAACGCTACATGGCGCCACTATTGATTCCAGCCAATCTTGCGTTCAAAAAGTCAAATGGTCTTCCCTCTTTTCTGAGCCCCAATGTGCGCCCAAACAGTGGTTTACCCAATCATATGGGGCATAAGCGTACTCAGGAAAAATTGGGGGCTAAAAATTTATTTTTGTGGGGAAAAAATTATTTTTTATTTTCACGGCTCTGCGTTATAAAATTCTGTGAAGCACTTGGGAGTTCAAAGTGCTCACCACACATCTAGATAAGTTTAATGGCGGATCTAGATGTGCAAACGTAACTTGACACCCGCAGACCATTCCATCAAAGTCTGCATTCCAAAACGTCACTACTTCCCTTCCGAGCCCTGACGTGTGCCCAAACAGTGGTTCCCCCCACATATGGGGTATCAGCGTACACAGGACAAACTGGACAACAACTTTTGGAGTCCAATTTCTCCTGTTACCCTTGAGAAAATAAATAATTGCGGATTAAAAAACCATTTTCGAGGAAAAAAAGATTTTTTATTTTCTTTGCTCTGAGCAATAAACTTCTGTGAAGCACTTGGAGGTAAAAAGTGCACACCACATCTAGATTAGTTCCTTGGGAGTCTAGTTTCCAAAATGGGGTCACATGTGGGGGAGCTTCAATGTTTAGGCACACAGGGGCTCTCCAAACGCGACATGGTGTCCGCTAATGATTGAAGCTGATTTTCTATTCAAAATGTCAAATGGCGCTCCTTCCCTTCTGAGCCATGCCGTGCGCCCAAACATAGGTTTTCCCCCACATATGAGGTATTGGTGTACTCAGGAGAAATTGCCCAACAAATTTTAGGATCTATTTTATCCTGTTGACCAAGTGAAAATGAAAAAATTGAGGCTAAAAGAAATTGTTTGTAAAAAAAAATTACTTTTTCATTTTTACGGATCAATTTGTGAAGCACCTGGGGGTTTAAAGTGTTCACTATGCATCTAGATAAGTTGCTTGGGGGGTGTAGTTTCCAAAATGGGGTCACTTTGTGGGGGAGCTCCAATGTTTAGGCACATGGGGATCTCCAAACGCGACATGTGTCCGCTAACTATTGAAGTTAATAATAATAATAATAATCTTTATTTTTAAGTTAATTTTCCATTCAAAAAGTCAAATGGTGCTCCTTCCCTTCCGAGCCCTGCCGTGCACACAAACAGTGGTTTACCCCCATATATGAGGTATCTGTGTACTCAGGAGAAATTGCCCAACAAATTTTAGGATCCATTTTTGTTATCATCTGGTGGTTTAGGAACAACATGAGACAAGCTCTGAAGGAGGTGGTATCTGTACTGACCGTAAACCCTGAACCTAGCAGCGCAACTAAAAATAGCCGTGGGGGGTACCTGACACTCCCTAGACCCCTCGGCACAGCCTAAGATCTAACTTCCCCTAAAAATGGAAACAGGAAACCTATCTTGCCTCAGAGAAAATCCCCAAAGGAAAGATAGCCCCCCACAAATATTGACGGTGAGAGGAGGGGAAAATAACATATACGCAGAAATGAAATCAGATTTTAGCATAGGAGGCCAGTCTAGCTTGATAGATAGGACAGGAAAGGATACTGTGCGGTCAGTATAAAAACTACAAAACAATCCACACAGAGTTTACAAAAATCTCCACACCTGACTAAAGGTGTGGAGGGTAAATCTGCTTCCCAGAGCTTCCAGCTAACAGAAATAATCCATACTGACAAGCTGGACAAATATAGAAAGCACAAAACAATAAGTCCACAACATGTGGACTGAAATGAGCAAAGCCAGAACTTATCTTTACAGAACTGGTCAGGAAACCAGGAGAATCCAAGCAGAGATGTGAATCCAGCCAGGAAACATTGACAAGTGGCACAGGCTGAAGAAAGAGCCAGACTTAAATAGCCGAGCAGAAGAGATGATAAGTGGAGGCAGCTGATGACAGCTAACTCCAAGGAGCAGCCATACCACTATAAACCACAAGAGGGAGCCCGAGAGCAGAACTCACAAAAGTGCCACTTACAACCACCGGAGGGAGCCCAAGAGCGGAACTCACAACAGTACCCCCCCTTGAGGAGGGGTCACCGAACCCTCACCAGAGCCCCCAGGCCGATCAGGACGAGCCAAGTGAAAAGCACTAACCAAATCGGTGGCATGGACAACGGAGGCAACAACCCAAGAATTATCCTCCTGGCCATAACCCTTCCACTTGACAAGATACTGAAGCCTCCGCCTCGAAAAACGAGAATCCAAAATCTTCTCAACCTCATATTCCAACTCTCCCTCAACCAACACCAGGGCAGGAGGGTCAACCGAGGGAACAACTGGAGGGTCAACCGAGGGAACAACGGGCACCACATATCTCCGCAACAAAGATCTATGGAAAACATCATGAATGGCAAAAGAGGCAGGAAGAGCCAAATGAAAAGACACCGGATTAATAATTTCAGAAATTTTATAAGGACCAATAAACCGAGGCTTAAACTTAGGAGAAGAAACCTTCATAGGAACATGACGAGAAGACAACCAAACCAAATCCCCCACACGAAGCCGGGGACCAACACGCCGACGGCGGTTAGCAAAACGTTGAGCCCTTTCCTGAGACAATGTCAAATTGTCCACCACATGAGTCCAAATCTGCTGCAGCCTGTCCACCACAGAATTAACACCAGGACAATCAGAAGGCTCAACCTGCCCAGAAGAAAAACGAGGATGAAAACCAAAATTACAAAAGAAAGGTGAAACCAAAGTAGCCGAACTAGCCCGATTATTAAGGGCAAACTCGGCCAACGGCAAGAAAGCCACCCAATCATCCTGATCAGCAGACACAAAGCATCTCAAATAGGTTTCCAAGGTCTGATTAGTTCGCTCAGTTTGGCCATCAGTCTGAGGATGAAACGCTGAAGAAAAAGACAAATCAATGCCCATCCTAGCACAAAAGGCCCGCCAAAATCTAGAGACAAACTGAGAACCTCTGTCAGACACAATATTCTCCGGAATTCCATGCAAATGAACCACATGCTGAAAAAATAATGGAACCAGATCTGAGGAGGAAGGCAACTTAGGCAAAGGTACCAGATGGACCATTTTAGAGAACCGGTCACAAACAACCCAGATAACAGACATCTTCTGGGAAACAGGAAGATCCGAAATAAAATCCATGGAAATATGCGTCCAGGGCCTCTCAGGGACCGGCAAAGGCAAAAGCAACCCACTAGCGCGGGAACAGCAAGGCTTGGCCCGGGCGCAAGTCCCACAGGACTGCACAAAAGCACGCACATCGCGAGACAAGGAAGGCCACCAAAAGGACCTAGCAACCAAATCTCTGGTACCAAAAATCCCAGGATGACCAGCCAACACTGAACAATGAACCTCAGAAATTACCTTACTTGTCCATCTATCAGGAACAAACAGCTTCCCCACTGGACAGCGGTCAGGCCTATCAGCCTGAAATTCCTGAAGCACCCGCCTCAAATCAGGGGAGATAGCAGAAAGAATCACCCCCTCCTTAAGAATGCCAACCGGCTCCAGGACTCCAGGAGAATCATGCGAAAAACTCCTAGAGAGGGCATCAGCCTTAACATTCTTAGATCCCGGAAGATACGAGACCACAAAATAAAAACGGGAGAAAAACAGGGACCATCGAGCCTTTTTAGGATTCAGCCGCTTGGCCGACTCGAGGTAAATCAGATTCTTATGATCGGTCAGGACCACAACACGGTGTTTAGCTTCCTCAAGCCAATGTCGCCACTCCTCAAACGCCCACTTCATAGCCAACATCTCCAGATTGCCGACATCATAATTGCGTTCCGCAGGCGAAAACTTTCTGGAAAAAAACGCACACGGTTTCATCAAAGAACCATCAGACTCCCTCTGAGACAAAACGGCCCCTGCCCCAATCTCAGAAGCGTCGACCTCAACCTGAAAAGGAAGAGAAACATCCGGTTGACGCAACACAGGGGCAGAAGTAAATCGGCATTTAAGCTCCTGAAAGGCCTCAACAGCCTCAGAGGACCAATTCGTCACATCAGCGCCTTTCTTCGTCAAATCAGTAAGGGTCTTAACCACACTGGAAAAGTTGGCAATGAAACGGCGATAGAAATTAGCAAAGCCCAAAAATTTTTGAAGGCCCTTCACAGATGTGGGTTGGATCCAGTCATGCATAGCTTGGACCTTAACAGGATCCATTTCTATAGACGAGGGAGAAAAAATAAAACCCAAAAAAGAGACCTTCTGAACTCCGAATAGGCACTTAGACCCCTTCACAAATAAAGCATTATCACAAAGGATCTGGAAGACCATCCTGACCTGCTTCACATGAGACTCCCAGTCATTGGAAAAAATCAAAATATCATCCAAATATACGACCATGAATTTATCAAGATAATTGCGGAAAATATCATGCATTAAAGACTGGAACACAGATGGAGCATTAGAGAGCCCAAATGGCATCACAAGGTATTCAAAATGGCCTTCGGGCGTATTAAATGCAGTTTTCCATTCGTCACCCTGTTTAATACGAACAAGATTATATGCCCCTCGGAGGTCAATCTTAGTAAACCAACTAGCCCCCTTAATCTGAGCAAACAAATCAGTAAGCAAAGGCAAGGGGTATTGGAATTTGACCGTGATCTTATTAAGAAGACGATAATCAATACAGGGTCTCAAGGAGCCATTCTTCTTGGCAACAAAAAAGAAACCCGCTCCCAATGGTGACGAAGAGGGCCGAATATGCCCTTTCTCCAAAGATTCCTTAACATAGCTCCGCATGGCGGCATGCTCTGGCACAGACAGATTGAAAAGTCGGCCCTTAGGGAACTTACAACCAGGAATCAAGTTAATAGCACAATCACAGTCCCTATGTGGAGGAAGGGAACTGGACTTGGGCTCATCAAATACATCCTGGAAATCCGACAAAAACTCAGGGACCTCAGAAGAGGGGGAAGAGGAAATTGACATAAAAGGAACGTCACTATGTACTCCTCGACAACCCCAACTAGTCACCAACATAGTTTTCCAATCCAGCACCGGATTATGTTCTTGTAACCATGGAAATCCCAGTACAACAACATCATGCAGGTTATGCAACACCAGAAAACGGCAATCTTTCTGATGTGCAGGAGCCATGTACATAGTCATCTGCATCCAGTACTGAGGTTTATCCTTGGCCAAGGGTGTAGCATCAATGCCCCTCAAAGGAACAGGGCTCTGCAAAGGCTGCAAGGAAAAACCACAGCGCCTGGCGAATTCTAAGTCCATTAAGTTCAGGGCAGCGCCTGAATCCACAAATGCCATGACAGAAAAGGACGACAATGAGCAAATCAGGGTCACAGATAAGAGAAATTTAGGCTGTATAGTACTAATGGTAACAGACCTAGCGACTCTCTTAGTACGCTTAGGGCAATCAGAGATAACATGAGCCGAATCACCACAGTAAAAACACAGCCTATTCTGACGTCTGAATTCCTGCCGTTCTATTCTAGTCAAAATCCTATGACACTGCATAGGTTCAGGACTTTGCTCAGAGGATACTGCCATATGGTGCACAGCTTTGCGCTCGCGCAGACGCCGATCAATCTGAATGGCTAGAGACATAGATTCGCTCAAACCGGCAGGCGTAGGAAAGCCCACCATAACATCTTTAAGGGTTTCAGAAAGACCTTTTCTGAAAATAGCAGCCAGAGCCTCTTCAGTCCATTTAGTGAGCACAGACCATTTTCTAAATTTCTGGCAGTATAACTCTGCCGCTTCCTGACCTTGACACAAGGCCAACAGGGTTTTTTCAGCATGATCCACAGAATTAGGTTCGTCATACAATAATCCGAGCGCCTGAAAAAATGCATCTACATTTAATAATGCCGGATCCCCTGTTTCAAGAGAAAAAGCCCAGTCTTGAGGGTCACCACGCAGCAAGGATATGATGATTTTTACTTGCTGAATGGGATCACCAGAAGAACGGGGTTTCAAAGCAAAAAACAATTTGCAGTTATTTTTAAAGTTCAAAAACTTGGATCTGTCCCCAAAAAACAAATCAGGAGTAGGAATTCTGGGCTCTAAAGCCGGAGTCTGGACAACATAGTCCTGGATACTCTGTACTCTTGCAGCAAGTTGATCCACACGAGAAAACAAACCCTGAACATCCATGCCAAAACATATATCCTGAACCACCCAGATATCAAGAGGGAAAAAAAAAGACAAACCAAAGCACAGAAAAAAAAATGGTTCAGAACTTTCTTTTCCTTCTTTTGAGATGCATTTAATTCATTTTTGGCCACTTGTACTGTTATGATCTGGTGGTTTAGGAACAACATGAGACAAGCTCTAAAGGAGGTGGTATCTGTACTGACCGCAAACCCTGAACCTAGCAGCGCAACTAAAAATAGCCGTGGGGGGTACCTGACGCTCCCTAGACCCCTTGGCACAGCCTAAGATCTAACTTCCCCTAAAGATGGAAACAGGAAACCTATCTTGCCTCAGAGAAAATCCCCAAAGGAAAGATAGCCTACCACAAATATTGACGGTGAGAGGAGGGGAAAATAACATACGCAGAAATGAAATCAGATTTTAGCATAGGAGGCCAGTCTAGCTTGATAGATAGGACAGGAAAGGATACTGTGCGGTCAGTATAAAAACTACAAAACAATCCACACAGAGTTTACAAAAATCTCCACACCTGACTAAAGGTGTGGAGGGTAAATCTGCTACCCAGAGCTTCCAGCTAACAGAAATAATCCATACTGACAAGCTGGACAAATATAGAAAGCACAAAACAATAAGTCCACAACATGTGGACTGAAATGAGCAAAGCCAGAACTTATCTTTGCAGAACTGGTCAGGAAACCAGGAGAATCCAAGCAGAGATGTGAATCCAGCCAGGAAACATTGACAAGTGGCACAGGCTGAAGAAAGAGCCAGACTTAAATAGCCGAGCAGAAGAGACAGTAAGTGGAGGCAGCTGTTGACAGCTAACTCTAAGGAGCAGCCATACCACTAGAAACCACAAGAGGGAGCCCAAGAGCAGAACTCACAAAAGTGCCACTTACAACCACAGGAGGGAGCCCAAGAGCGGAACTCACAACACATTTTATCCTGATGCCTATGTGAAAATGAAAAAATTGAGCCTAAAATTTTTTTGTGAAAAAAATGTACCTTTTCATTTTCACGGATCAATTTGTGAAGCACCTGGGGGTTCAAAGTGCTCACTATGCATCTAGATAAGTTCCTTGGGGGGGGTCTAATTTCCAAAATTGGGTCACTTTTGAGGGAGCTGCAATCTTTAGACACACAGGGGCTCTCCAAACGCTACATGGTGTCCGCTAAAGATTGGTGCCAATTTTTCATTCAAAAAGTCAAATGGCGCTCCTTCCCTTCGGAGCTCTGCCGTGCGCCCAAACAGTGGTTCCCCCCCCACATATCGAGTTTCAGCATACTCAGGACAAATTGTACAACAACTTTCGGGTCCACTTTCCCCTTTTGCACTTGGGAAAATAAAAAAATTGTTGCCAAAAGATCATTTTTGTGACTAAAATGTTAAATGTTAATTTTTTCCTTCCATGTTT
Source organism: Ranitomeya imitator (assembly GCF_032444005.1). Taxonomy (NCBI): domain Eukaryota; kingdom Metazoa; phylum Chordata; class Amphibia; order Anura; family Dendrobatidae; genus Ranitomeya; species Ranitomeya imitator. The sequence continues at coordinate 96,980,443 of NC_091289.1, read as the reverse complement.
CTTCTGCTGCTGTGAAACACCTGAAGGGTTAATAAACTTCTTGAATGTGGTTTTGAGCACCTTGAGGTGCAGTTTTTAGAATTGTGTCACTTTTGGGTATTTTCAGCCATACAGACAACTCAAACTAACTTCAAATGTGAGGTGGTCCATAAAAAAAATGGTTTTGTAAATTTTGTTGTAAAAATGAGAAATCGCTAGTCAAATTTTAACCCTTATAACTTTCTAACAAAAAATGTTGTTTCCAAATTTGTGCTGCTGTAAAGTAGACATGTCTGAAATGTTATTTATTAGCTATATTGTGTCACATAACTCTCTGGTTTAACAGAATAAAAATTCAAAATTTGAAAACTGTGAAATTTTCAAAATGTCCGCCAAATTTCTGATTTTTTCACATATAAATACAAAAATTATCGCCCTAAATTTACTACTAACATGAAGCCCAATATGTCATTAAAATACATTCTCAGAACCGCTAGGATCCGCTGAAGCATTCCTGAGTTATTACCTCATAAAGGGACACTGGTCAGAATTGCAAAAAATGGCCAGGTCATTAAGGTCAACATAGGCTGGGCCATGAAGGGGTTAAGGTACACAAATGTTATGAAGTCTTTGCCAACAAGGATGTGGTTTCACCAACGTGGGTACCGTTTTTAAAAATATACTATTGCCGGCCTATATAATAATTATACTTCACCGGCCTATAACAGTACAGAGCACGTTCACCCTGGTGATCTAGTGGCAGTTAAAGAAGAGACATTGCAGGAGACAGAGTTGAGAAGTAGGCCCAATGCAGGGGTGTGGGTCTCTTAGACTTGTAATGGAGTGCCTGGCCTGACAAGCATTTGCTCATAGGTGGTTAATTTTTAAAAAAATTTTCATGTGGATCTTAGACACCCTTTCCCAAAAATTGACTTTCTGTAGCAGCAGGGAGCACGTGAACCCTGGTGTTCTAGTGGTAGAATATGAGGAGATATTGCTGAAGGCCTCATTAAAACCTAGGCCCAATATAAAGGATTGTGTCTCCTACACTTGTAATGCCCATACAAGTGCATGGGCTGACAAACATTGCCCATACAAGTGCATGGGCTGACAAACATTTCCCCAAGGGGGGCAATTTTTCTAAAAAAAAATGTTTACGGGCATCATAAACACCTTGCAAAACTGTAAAGTGGTTTCCTACACAGTTGCTGCTGGGAAGGTGCAGGTTTGTAGTAAAAATAAGGCAGACGAATCGTTGGATGAAGTGATCAGGAAAAGGGGCATGGTGATGTCAGGAATGGGAACGTACATGATTAATAACAGTGGTGGCTATGGGAGGTATAAGATCCAGGATACAGCCTACAATGATTTGTCGTTTAGCCACCACTAATTACCAGAATGTGTTTCATACCCGTCAGAAGATCGGTGTAACAGATGCGCGTGTTTGACTTGGCCTAAAACATGCCTGTCAAAAATATGTGGCCAAACCAAAGACGCATGTCAGAGTTGGAGGAAAACCAAAATAACTGATAAATGCTTGTGAAAAACTAAGTTTAAAGAGGAGTGCAAGAGGAGGGGGACAAGGCGGGTCATCTCCATTCTAGAATAGTGGCGGCACAGAGAGACTCCACACATATATTTGCTTTGAAGGGAAAGGATGGGTCTGAGCATACTGGTTGCGGGGCAATTTTGGAGGTGATGACGGAGAATTAGTCGGATCTTTATAAATCGCGGGTACAACCAACGATGGAGGTGGATGGTTTTCTGGCAAAGGTTCACCTTCCTAGACTTTCTACGGTTGATCAGGGACTTCTTGAAGAGCCGTTTAATTTGGAGGAGCTTGAAGCCGCACTGGCCTCTATGCTTAATGATAAAGCCCCAGGGGAGGATGGTATCCCAGGGGAGGTGTAAATAAAATGTAAATAGGTATTGCTTCCTGCTTTGATGGAGGTGTATGCTGCTGGTCTGGAGGAGGGGGAGGAGGGGGAGTTGTCGCGGTCCATGCCTGAGGCAATAATTGTAGTGTTGCCAAAACAGGGTAAGGATCCTACGGATCCGGCTTCTTATCGCCCAATCTCATTATTAACCATAGATATCAACATCTTGGCCAAAATCTTGGCTAATCGTCTTAACAAGGTCATAACGACACTAATAAACCGGGAACAGTCCGGTTTTATGCCCAATAGTTCTACAGCATCTAATCTTAGACAATTGTTTCTTAATATGCAGGTAAAGTCAGACAATATAGGTCAGAGGGTTGTGGTGTCTTTAGACACCGCTAAGGCTTTTAACAGTGTTAAATGGCAGTTTTTGTGGGCGGTTATGAAGGCTATGGGTTTTGGCGAGAGATTTATAATTTGGGAGCAATTGTTATATGCCTCTCCAAGAGTCAGGATATGGGTAAATGGGCTCTTGTCGGGGGATTTCCCTTTATATAGTGGAACACGGCAGGGGTGCCCCTTGTCTCCTCTCTTGTTTGCAATTGCTGTTGAGACCTTGGTGGCAGCAATACGGAAGTATAGGGACATAAAGGGATTTAGATACGGAAACTATGAAAAAAAGATTGCCCTATACGCGGACGACAAGTTACTGTTCTTGGAACATGTGCAGTAGTCTTTGGGGGCTGTTATGAACAACATTAAAAAATGTGGGGCTCCTTCCGGATTATCTATTAATTGGGATAAGTCTGTGTTGTTGCCCATGGTCATGGCGGCTTCTCTGACACTAGACCCTGGGGTTCCCTTAAGGGTGGTGCATGACTTTAAATATCTGGGCATCATGGTTTCGGGCAAAATAGAGGACTATGTGCGGCTCAACCTGACTCCTATGCTTAGGAAGTTCAAGCAGAAGATTGGAGCCTGGAAGAAGCTATTTCTGTCAGTTGCAGGAAATTTGATCAAAATGATACTTATGCCTCAGCTCCTCTACATATTGCATAATGCTCCAGTGTAGCTGCCTCAGAGTAAATTTTATAGGATCAATACTCTATTTAGGGACTTAATTTGGAAGGGTGGCCAGGCGCGCATCAAATTGGAACATCTGCTAAGGGCGAAGAATGAGGGTGGTCTGGAGGTCCCCAATCCATGGATTTACTATATACAGTTAGGGCCAGAAATATTTGGACAGTGACACAAGTTTTGTTATTTTAGCTGTTTACAAAAACATGTTCAGAAATACAATTATATATATAATATGGGCTGAAAGTGCACACTCCCAGCTGCAATATGATAGTTTCCACATCCAAATCGGAGAAAGGGTTTAGGAATCATAGCTCTGTAATGCATAGCGTCCTCTTTTTCAAGGGACCAAAAGGAATTGGACAATGGACTCTAAGGGCTGCAATTAACTCTGAAGGCGTCTCCCTCGTTAACCTGTAATCAATGAAGTAGTTAAAAGGTCAGGGGTGGATTCCAGGTGTGTGGTTTTGCATTTGGAAGCTGTTGCTGTGAGCAGACAACATGCGGTCAAAGGAACTCTCAATTGAGGTGAAGCAGAACATCCTGAGGCTGAAAAAACGGAAAAAAATCCATCAGAGAGATAGCAGACATGCTTGGAGTAGCAAAATCAACAGTTGGGTACATTCTGAGAAAAAAGGAATTGACTGGTGAGCTTGGGAACTCAAAAAGGCCTGGGCGTCCACGGATGACAACAGTGGTGGATGATCGCCGCATACTTAATTTGGTGAAGAAGAACCCGTTCACAACATCAACTGAAGTCCAGAACACTCTCAGTGAAGTAGGTGTATCTGTCTCTAAGTCAACAGTAAAGAGAAGACTCCATGACAGTAAATACAAAGGGTTCACATCTAGATGCAAACCATTCATCAATACCACAAATAGACAGGCCAGAGTTAAATTTGCAGAAAAACACCTCAAGAAGCCAGTTCAGTTCTGGAAAAGTATTCTATGGACAGATGAGACAAAGATCAACCTGTACCAGAATGATGGGAAGAAAAAAGTTTGGAGAAGAAAGGGAACGGCACATGATCCAAGGCACACCACATCTTCTGTAAAACATGGTGGAGGCAACGTGATGGCATGGGCATGCATGGCTTTCAATGGCACTGGGTCACTTGTGTTTATTGATGACATAAGAGCAGACAAGAGTAGCCAGATGAATTCTGAAGTGTACCGGGATATACTTTCAGCCCAGATTCAGCCAAATGCTGCAAAGTTGATTGGACGGCGCTTCATAGTACAGATGGACAATGACCCCAAGCATACATCCAAAGCTACCCAGGAGTTCATGAGTGCCAAGAAGTGGAACATTCTGCAATGGCCAAGTCAATCTCCAGATCTAAACCCAATTGAGCATGCATTTCACTTGCTCAAATCCAGACTTAAGACGGAAAGACCCACAAACAAGCAAGACCTGAAGGCTGCGGCTGTAAAGGCCTGGCAAAGCATTAAGAAGGAGGAAACCCAGCGTTTGGTGATGTCCATGGGTTCCAGACTTAAGGCAGTGATTGCCTCCAAAGGATTTGCAACAAAATATTGAAAATAAAAATATTTTGTTTGGGTTATGTTTATTTGTCCAATTACTTTTGACCTCCTAAAATGTGGAGTGTTTGTAAAGAAATGTGTACAATTCCTACATTTTCTATCAGATATTTTTGTTCAACTCTTCAAATTAAACGTTACAATCTGCACTTGAATTCTGTTGTAGAGGTTTCATTTCAAATCCAATGTGGTGGCATGCAGAGCCCAACTCGCGAAAATTGTGTCACTGTCCAAATATTTCTGGCCCTAACTGTAGCATCTCAATACTAGCATATGTTAGGTTGGGGAGAATCGGAACAGAGCGCTTAAATGGGGATAATCATTGAACATGCGGTAGGGAAAGGCCCATTGTTAGCTAGTCTGGAAGCAGGCAGATTCAGAATTAACCCCAAACAATTCCCAACAATTCCTATGATGGGGAAAGTCTGTCAGAAAAAAAAAGTTTTGGAGGGGAGTGACGGAATTTACGAGATATACGCCGATTTGGTTTGATCCTAGATTGGCAGAGCAAATGAAATTGCGGAGGTTCGGTCAGTGGAGGCGCATTAGCATTTGGTTTGTGTCTCAGTTGCTTGATGGGGATGTCATTAACCCCTTAACCCCCAAGTGTGGTTTGCACGGTAATGACTGGGACAATTTTTACAATTCTGACCACTAGGGTTGAGTGAAATGGATCGGACAAATTCAAAAGTCGCTGACGTTTGGCAAAGTCAGGTTTCGTGAAACCCGACGCGATCCTAGTGTGGGATCGGCCATAAGGTCATCAATCTTCGCACCAAAGTCGCGTTTCGTATGACGCTTTCAGCGCCATTTCTCATCCAATGAAGGAGGACGCAGAGTGTGGGCATTACAGTGATTGGCTTGCTTTCTGCGGCGTCACAGGGGCTATAAAGGGGCGTGCACGCCAACTGCCATCTTACTTCTGCCGATCTTAGCATAGGGAGAGTTTGCTGCAGCTTCATCAGAAGAAGGGATATAGTTAGGGAAGGAAGATTAACCCCAAAACTGCTTGTGCTGTAGCGATTTCCACTGTCCAACACCACCTTTTCTTTGCAGGGACAGTGGAGTTTATTTTTTGTGCATCAGCTCTGTAGCTTAGTAGGCTGCCCTATAAGGCTCCCCGATAGCTGCATTGCTATTTATACGCCGCTGTGCAAGCCAGCTGCTTTTTTAAAAGCAAGAATCCTATTGCTCTTTTCTGCACAGTTCTCTTGTTTCTTTGTCCACACTTTTGTGTGCAACAGTCCTTTTTATTGCTGCCATACTTGTCCTGAGATCATTGTAGGGAGATTGAAATTGTACTACAGCCCTTTTTTTATTTTTGATATATCTTACAGCCACGTTCTGCCACTTACATTGTGTAGTGTAATACACTGGGCCTGATTTTTGTTTCAGTCTCCCCCAAATAAAAGGGAGATTTAAATTGGCACTAAATGGATCTACGTCACAGTTCTGTTAGTTTGTCGTACATCTTCCAGCCACGTTCTGACACTTACATTGTGTAGTGCAATACACTGGGCCTGAGTTTTGTTGCAGTCTCCCCCAAATAAGAGGGAGATTTAAATTGGCACTAAGTGGATCTACGTCACAGTTCTGATAGTTTGTCGTACATCTTCCAGCCACGTTCTGCCACTTACATTGTGTAGTGTAATACACTACGCCTGAGTCTTGTTGCAGTCTCCCCCCCCCCCAAAAAAAAGGGAGATTAAAATTCTCCACAAGTTTATATACACCTTCTACCTTGATTCACAGTACCATATAACGGTTGTTATTTTGGTTAGATTTTTCAAAAAATGAGGAAGTCTGGTGGAAGAGGCCGTGGGCGGGCATTGCCAGCTGGTACTGATGGTGGTGTTGGTGGTGGAGCATCTGGTGGTAGTGGGAAAAGCAAAATAGCACCAGAGGCTGGAGGTGTTGAGCCAGCGTCATCGTCTGGCTACAAAAGGCCTCAAAGGCTCCCTTATCTGGGAGTAGGAAAACAGGTTTTAAAGCCGGAGCAGCAGGAAAAAGTTTTGGCTTTCCTTGCTGACTCAGCCTCTAGCTCTTTTGCCTCCTCTTTAGAACGTTTGAAATCTAAAAGCAGCGAGTCGTCAGTGGATGCTCCCGATCAGGAACAAGTCGCTTCCTTGTGTCCTTCACCCAAACCCAAAGTGAAGGATGCGGCAGGCGACACTACAGTTTACTCCATGGAGCTCTTTACACATACCGTGCCTGGGTTAGAGAGGGAAATAGTTAAAAGCCCATTACAAGATGAATCGGACATGGAGTGCATAGATGCACAGCCACAGCTAGATTATTATGCTGTTCCATTGACTCAGATCACTACATTGCCCTCGCAGAGTACTGAGCCAGAATCTGACCCTGATGAGACTATGGTGCCCCGTCACGAATGCTATAGCACCTTACACGGTGACACAGAGGCAGGTGCACATGAAATTGAAGAGGAGGTGATAGATGATCCAGTTGTTGACCCAGATTGGCAGCCATTGGGGGAAGAGGGTGCCACTGCCAGTAGCTCAGAAGCGGAGGAGGATGATCTGCAGCAGCCATCTACATCACAACAGCTTTCATCTGGCAGGCCCGTATCTGGCCAAAAATGTTTGTCAAATCCAAAAGCAGTTTTAGGACACCGTGGCCATCCGGTGAAAGTAGCACAGCGTGCAATGCCTGAAAAGGTAATCCATAGTAGGAAGAGTGCAGTGTGGGCATTTTTTAACCAAGATTGGAATGATCAGTGCAAAGTTATCTGTAAGAAGTGCTCAAAGACCTTTAGCAGAGGGAAGAATCTCCAAAGTTTAAATACAACGTGCTTGCGTAGACATTTAACCAGCATGTACTTGCAAGCCTGGACTAACTACCAAACGTCCCGTATCGTTGGTGCACCTGTTGGAAGACCTGGGAGGAGGCTTCCTGAAGAGCACATGGTGGGGCTTCAGACCTGGTGGCCTGGGGTGTTGGACGGAGTCCTGAATAGCACCTGGACAAGTCACATGCTGGTGTGTTGGGAGGTCCTGGGAGTAGGACCGGATCCCTGAAAAGCGCACAGTGGAACTGTTGGGGAAGCTACCGTCCTTTGGTGGGTCTGGACTGACTAGGATATGCCGCACAGGCAAGTTGGTGATTCCCGTGAGGCAGCTTTCCCAGAGGACTGACAAGGAGTCAGCAGGTGGAGCAGGAGCTCCCGTCAGGTACTTGTACAGACTGTTGGTACTTGTGATATGAACTGTGTGGCAACCCACGGCAACCGGTCAGGAGAGGACCAGCGTGTTTAGTTGCTGCAAACCGTAATGTCATATGTTGGCGCCTGTTGTGCTCCATGGACATTGGTGAAGTGTACGGCGTACGGACACCCATGGTAAATGGGCGAAGTGAGAGGCCCAGCATGTTTAGTGTCCGTGAGACAGAGCCGTGTTTGAACTGTACAAGATAAAGCTGCAAGTTATTATCACCAGTTGGTGCCTGTTGTGTTATGAAATGTGACCTGTGCATAACCCGGTTTATGACCCTTTACTAAACCGTATGGACTATTTTTGTGTTCAAAAATTGTGCCTGACTACGTCAATCCCGTGCCAAGTGAGTGTCCCCCAATACACTTAGTGAGAGCAATCTTACATATGGCGTTCGAATGCGGGCAATGTTCCAGGTGTCGCGTTCAGTGTTAATTGCTGTGGCTCGGCGGGGCCACGAAGATTGCGTCTGGCTGTAACTCGGCGGGCTTACGAAGCTGACAAGCATCTTGCTGTGGATCGGCGGGTCCACGAAGTTTGCGGTAGAGCCATGCAGAGACTTGTGGAGCATAGCTGCAGTTGCAGCAAGAGGTTGCACAGCAGCCACAGCTGCAGTGGCTTGTTGTCAGCAACCGGAGGTGCCGGTTATACAGGTCCTTCTCAAAAAATTAGCATATAGTGTTAAATTTCATTATTTACCATAATGTAATGATTACAATTAAACTTTCATATATTATAGATTCATTATCCACCAACTGAAATTTGTCAGGTCTTTTATTGTTTTAATACTGATGATTTTGGCATACAACTCCTGATAACCCAAAAAACCTGTCTCAATAAATTAGCATATTTCACCCATCCAATCAAATAAAAGTGTTTTTTAATAACAAACAAAAAAACCAACAAATAATAATGTTCAGTTATGCACTCAATACTTGGTCGGGAATCCTTTGGCAGAAATGACTGCTTCAATGCGGCGTGGCATGGAGGCAATCAGCCTGTGACACTGCTGAGATGTTATGGAGGCCCAGGATGCTTCAATAGCGGCCTTAAGCTCATCCAGAGTGTTGGGTCTTGCGTCTCTCAACTTTCTCTTCACAATATCCCACAGATTCTCTATGGGGTTCAGGTCAGGAGAGTTGGCAGGCCAATTGAGCACAGTAATACCATGGTCAGTAAACCATTTACCAGTGGTTTTGGCACTGTGAGCAGGTGCCAGGTCGTGCTGAAAAATTAAATCTTCATCTCCATAAAGCATTTCAGCCGATGGAAGCATGAAGTGCTCCAAAATCTCCTGATAGCTAGCTGCATTGACCCTGCCCTTGATGAAACACAGTGGACCAACACCAGCAGCTGACATGGCACCCCACACCATCACTGACTGTGGGTACTTGACACTGGACTTCAGGCATTTTGGCATTTCCTTCTCCCCAGTCTTCCTCCAGACTCTGGCACCTTGATTTCCGAATGACATGCAAAATTTGCTTTCATCAGAAAAAAGTACTTGGGACCACTTAGCAACAGTCCAGTGCTGCTTCTCTGTAGCTCAAAAGTGGCTTTACCTGGGGAATGCGGCACCTGTAGCCCATTTCCTGCACACGCCTGTGCATGGTGGCTCTGGATGTTTCCACACCAGACTCAGTCCACTGCTTCCTCAGGTTCCCCAAGGTCTGGAATCGGTCCTTCTCCACAATCTTCCTCAGGGTCCGGTCTCCTCTTCTCGTTGTACAGCGTTTTCTGCCACATTGTTTCCTTCCAACAGACTTACCATTGAGGTGCCTTGATACAGCACTCTGGGAACAGCCTATTTGTTGAGAAATTTCTTTCTGGGTCTTACCCTCTTGCTTGAGGGTGTCAATGATGGCCTTCTTGACATCTGTCATGTCGCTAGTCTTACCCATGATGGGGGTTTTGAGTAATGAACCAGGCAGGGAGTTTATAAAAGCCTCAGGTATCTTTTGCATGTGTTTAGAGTTAATTAGTTGATTCAGAAGATTAGGGTAATAGGTCGTTTAGAGCAGGGGTCCCCAACTCCAGTCCTCAAGGCCCACCAACATGTCATGTTTTCAGGATTTCCTTAGTCTTGCCCAGGTAATAATTGCATCACCTGTGCAATGCAAAGGAAATCCTGAAAACATGACCTGTTGGTGGGCCTTGAGGACTGGAGTTGGGGACCCCTGGTTTAGAGAACCTTTTCTTGATATGCTAATTTATTGAGACAGGTTTTTTGGGTTATCAGGAGTTGTATGCCAAAATCATCAGTATTAAAACAATAAAAGACATGACAAATTTCAGTTGGTGGATAATGAATCTATAATATATGAAAGTTTAATTGTAATCATTACATTATGGTAAATAATGAAATTTAACACTATATGCTAATTTTTTGAGAAGGACCTGTATGTGTTTGCAGCAGGAGCTGTGGCAGTACCAGCAGAAGCTGGTGAAGTGACATAGAGAAAAAAATATATATATTTTTTCCCTTCAGGTCGTGCAGACTCTTAAAGGGCCAGTACAAGCCCAGAGACAGTGGTTTACGGTGCGAACTGGGGCCTGAGTGCCGTGGGGAAGTCCATGGGGTGTACCCCAGGGAAGGGGGTGTCCTTAAAAGTGGGCGGGGACCCAAACGGGGATGGTTGCCCAAAAGGGGGCGGAGTCCCAAAAAGGGGCGGTAACCCGAAGAGGGGTAGGAGCCCACAAAGAGGTGGAATCTCGGGAAATGGTGGTTTCCCAAAAGGGGGCGGAGCGTCCCAAAGAGGTACCGCAGACAAATTGGTGCCCAGGGCGAATAAGTTATATATGTCCGGTATGCTGTGTGAACTATCCACCTGGTGAAAGTTTACGGCGGTGTGCCCTGTGGATGCATGAGATGGAAATGTACGGACTGGTCAATTCTAGGGGTCCGGTGACTCTAGTGAGGGTTGCACCTGATGAATTCGAAATACCCGGTAGGAAGGTCACGGTCACCTGCATCCATGGGTACACTAAGGGCTATCCAGTTGCCAGGGTGGTCCTAGAGACGGCTAAGGACAGTGCAATCCATGATGTGGCCATAGTCCCAACCTTACCCTGCCCAGTGATAATTGGCCGGGGCTCTGGGTTGTTCACAGACTTATGGGAGAAGGGAGCTTCTTTACAACAAGAGAATGGAGGGCTCTCAGCTGGTGGGGTTGCATACCTTAAAGCATTTATATCTCCCAAAGTTGGTGGGTCAGACGACGGTTGAGCAGTGGGGGAAGGTGCATCTGCCCAACTTACGGACATGTCACCTGATGGGTACCCCAAGTTGACTTTAGGTGATGTGGTTAATAAAGCCTGTGAAGATGACACCTGGTTAAAGAGTGACTTGAGGGTTCACCATGTTGTGGGGTGTGAGACAGACGGTGGTGGTGACTCCCATTCAGATGATGACGCCAGTGGGAAAGAGTGTAGTAAGGCTGACTCAGGTACAAATGGCAAGTCTACCTCCCGTCGCCGGAGACGTAGAAGAGGCAAAGGGGCTGAATCAGTTGCACATTGTGAAGGTTTGACGGAAGATGGTGAAGGCTCCAGAAAACCTGGTGCTGAGGACTTGGAGTGTCTGAGGTACTTTAAAGTCCCAGGGAAAAGGGACGAACCTAAAGATGTCACTGCTGAGACCCAAGAGAGGGCTGACGCTGATGGTGCAAAGTCTGAGGGTGCAGAAGTGGAGGAGGCCACCAAAGCAGTGGTGCCTGAAGTAGATACCTCCTCAAGTGACGCATGCTCCACCAATCCGGAGGATGGGAGAAGCAAGATAGAGCTGCTTAAAGAGTCTGTCGAACAAGAAAGAGTTCTGAGACAAGCAGTTGTGCACGGAGTGTACGAGCTGGAGAGGGAGGTCTTTGAGCTCAGACGTCACCTGTCAGCATGTCAAACCATGAATAGGGCCATATTGAAAAATATGGAGGTGCTCAGAATGGCCCAAGAAAAGCATCAGCAGGAACTTTTCCAGAGAGAGGAAGAGTGTCGCTGCCTGACAGAGGAGTTGCCAATGCCCATCTTGGCGAAGGCTCAAGCAGAAGAAAAGACTGAGGAAGAGTTCGTGCTAAAAGCAGAACAAGACAGTCACCCGGTCATGGCAGATGTCCATGAAGAAGATGAGACCCCGCTTTTCAAGAGCATAATAGAAGTACCCAAAGACATGCAAGAAGCGTGCGCCAGGAAGGGTGTGCATGAGGCCTTTAGAAAGGCAATAGAGGCGTGTAGTGTGCACTGGGCACCTGAGACTCAGCAATTCGTCATACTGTCGACTAAGGAAGTCACAGTGAAGCGGGTGGCTGTCCTGAGGGATATACACCTGCACTGCCTCCGTACAAAACAGAGCATCATTTTGAAGAATGATGAAGCCGTTCGACGTTTGGAGTGTGAAAGGAAAGCTCTTAGTCAGCTGGGCTTAGTGGAAGACACAGTCCAAGTACCCAAAGTTCTGGTGGCAAAAGTCATTGGGAGACATGGGAGAGTGATGTGGGAGATGGTGAATAAGTCCGGTCTGAAGAGACTGAGGATAGCGGCAGATGACAATGTCCAGGTCATGGGTGAAGATGGGATGGCTCCGTTCCTGGTTGTCGGATCCAGAGAGAGTCTTAGGAATATCCACATGCTCCTGGAATATCACATGGCATACCTAAGGGATGTAGAGCAGCTGAGACTTGAGAAATGGCAAGTTAATAAACAGCTGCCAGAAAGGCGAAGAAGATGGCGGCCACTTTCGACCCGAAATGTGGACAAAGGGGTGGAAGTACCCAGCCAGAAGGAAGAGTTAGAGGCAGTGTCTCCTCAGATAGCTCAGGGCTGAGTGGCTTAGGAGGGAGACCCGGTAACAGACATGTTGACAAAAAGTCAGTCCAGACAGGTCATATGGGTGCAAGGGGATTGCGACGCCAGATTGACCGTGATGCCCAAACCCGACTGAGAGGGCCCTCTCGACTAGTAGGGCAAAGTGACTTGGGTACCCGGTCTCGAGGCCTCTGGGTTAAGACAAATGTTCAACCCCACAAGTTTGAACAGAGGGGGGGTATGTGATGCAGTGACCCCTGTAACAGGTAGGGGGCGCTGCATGGTCTCCCCAGTATGCACACAGAGGCGTATTGAGGCTGTGAGAGTGCATGGCAGTTGCATGCATGGGTGTGATGATGTGACAAAGTCCGGCATTGTGGTGAATGGCCGATATATGTGTCGCAGAGGAGGGGACTCTGCACTGCCAGCCTGAAGCGATATAGTGTTCTGGGACCTGTAGTCCTATAGTTATAGTGTTGCATAATAGTCATGGGAGGTTTGGCAGGGCTAGTTATGTGAGATGGGTGGGACAAACTAGCCACACACGCACACTCCCACCCAGGGGAGTGGTTCAAGGTATATGATGTGACCAGGGTGTCGGTCACATGGTCCCTGTGTATGGTGGCTGTGAAGTTCCTGTTTGAAGCCTGTGTTGGAAGACCTGGGAGAAGGCTTCCTGAAGAGCACATGGTGGGGCTTCAGACCTGGTGGCCTGGGGTGTTGGACGGAGTCCTGAATAGCACCTGGACAGGTCACATGCTGGTGTGTTGGGAGGTCCTGGGAGTAGGACCGGATCCCTGAAAAGCGCACAGTGGAACTGTTGGGGAAGCTACCGTCCTTCGGTGGGTCTGGACTGACTAGGATATGCCGCACAGGCAAGTTGGTGATTCCCGTGAGGCAGCTTTCCCAGAGGACTGACAAGGAGTCAGCAGGTGGAGCAGGAGCTCCCGTCAGGTACTTGTACAGACTGTTAGTACTTGTGATATGAACTGTGTGGTAATACACGGCAACTGGTCAGGAGAGGACCAGCGTGTTTAGTTGCTGCAAACCGTAATGTCGTATGTTGGTGTCTGTTGTGCTCCATGAACATTGGTGAAGTGTACGGTGTACGGACACTCATGGTAACTGGGCGAAGTGAGAGGCCCAGCATGTTTAGTGTCCGTGTGTTGTGAATTCTGCTCTTGGGCTCCCTCCGGTGGTTATGAGTGGTAGTGCTGCGGTAGTTGGATCGCAGCATTTATCAGGTGTATCTATTTTTTGCAATTTGGGCTGGGCTATATAGCCTTGCTTGATCCTTTAGTCAGTGCCAGTTGTCCATTGTTTTTGGAGGATTCACATCTCTTCTGGTCTCTCCTGTTTGCTGTGCTTTTCTTCAAAGATAAGTCCTGGCTTTGTTTTTTTTCTGTCCACCTGCTGTGGACCTTATAGTTCTGTGCATTTTCATGTTTTTGTCTTGTCCAGCTTAGTCTGTGAAGAATTTTTTGCAGCCTAGCTATTTCTCTGGAGATGCAGATATACCCTCCATGTCTTTAGTCAAATGTGGTGTTTTGTATTTTCTGTGGTGGATATTTTCTAGTGTTTTAATACTGACCGCATAGTACTCTGTTCTATTCTTTCTTTTTAGCTAGTATGGCCTCCTATGCTAAATCCTGATTTCATTTCTGCGTATGTTATTTCCCTCTCCTCTCACAGTCAATATTTGTGGGGGGCTGTCTTTCCTTTGGGGATTTTCTCTGAGGCAAGATAGGTTTCCTGTTTCTGTCTTTAGGGGTAGTTAGCTCTTAGGCTGTGTCGAGGGGTCTAGGGAGTGTTAGGTACCCCCCACGGCTACTTCTAGTTGCGCTGTTAAGTTCAGGGTTTGCAGTCAGTACAGGTTCCACCTTCTCCAGAGTACGTCTCATGCTGCACCAAGGCCACCAGATCATAACACCGTGAGACAAAGCTGTGTTTGAACTGTACAAGATAAAACTGCAAGTTATTATCACCAGTTGGTGCCTGTTGTGTTATGAAATGTAAACTGTGCATAACCCGGTTTATGACCCTTTTAATAAACCGTATGGACTATTATTGTGTTCAAAAATCGTGCCTGACTACGTCAATCCCGTGCCAAGTGAGTGTCCCCAATACACTTAGTGAGAGCAATCTTACAAAGGTTACAACATTTTTAAAAGCTTTTTTCAGTTTTAGAGATTACAGAAATTTTCACAGATCACATAACACTTTGTGGCTGAGAATGGAAGCCTGCAACATTTTGAAAAGCTTTTTTTCAGTTTTAGAGATCACAGAAATATTCCAAAACCACTTAACACTGTATGGCTAAGAAATGGAAGCCTACAGCATTTTTAAAAGCTTTTTTTTCAGTTTTAGGGATAACAGAAATGTTCCCAAACCATGCAACACTGTATGGCTGACAAATGGTAGCCTACACATTTTTTAAAATCTTTTTATCAGTTTTAGAGATGACAGAAATGTTTAAAGATGACATACCACTAGGGTTGAGCAAAACGGATCAGACAATTTCAAAAATCACCAACTTTTGGCAAAGTCAGGTTTCATGAAACCCGACCCAATCCCACTGTGGGATCGGCCATGAGGTCAGCGATCTGCGCACCTAAGTCGCGTTTCGTATGATGCTTTAAGCGCCATTTCTCAGCCAATGAAGGAGGACACACAATGTGGGCAGCGTGATGACATAGGTATCGGTCCCCACCATCTTAGAGAAGGGCATTACAGTGATTGGCTTGCTTTCTGCGGCGTCACAGGGGCTATAATGGGACGTGCACGCCGACCGCCATCTTACTTCTGCCGATCTTTGCATAGGGAGAGGTTGCTGCAGCTTCATCAGAAGAAGGGATATAGTTAGGGAGGGAAGATTAACCCCAAAACTGCTTGTGCTGTAGCGATTTCCATTGTCCAACACCACCTTTTCTTTGCAGGGACAGTGGAGTTTTTTTTTTGGTGCATCAGCTCTGTAGCCTATTAGGCTGCCTTATAACGCTCCCTGATAGCTGCATTGCTGTTTGTACGCCTCTGTGCAAACCAACTGCTTTTTTAAAAGCAAAAATCCTATTGCTCCTTTCTGCACAGTTCTCTTGTTTCTTTGTCCACACTCTTTTGTGTGCAGCAGTCTTTTTTATTGCTGCCATACTTGTCCTTTGATCATTGTAGGGAGATTGAAATTGTACTACAGCCCTTGAATTTTTTAATATATCTGCCAGCCACGTAATGCCTCTGACATTGTGTAGAATAATACACAGGGCCTGTTTTTTTGCTGCATTCTCCCCCCCCAAAAAAGGGAGATTTAAATTGCCCACAAGTTTCTATACGTCAGTTCCGTTTGTCGTATATCTGGCAGCCACGTTCTAATAATAATAATAATAATACTAATCTTTATTTTTATATAGCGCTAACATATTCCGCAGCGCTTTACAGTTTTGCACACAATATCATCACTGTCCCCAATGGGGCTCACAATCTAGAATCCCTATCAGTATGTCTTTGGCCACTGACATTGTGTAGTGTAATACACTGGGCCTGTTTTTTGCTGCATTCTCACCCCCCAAAAAAGGGAGATTTAAATTGCACACAAGTTTCTATACGTCAGTTCTGTTTGTCGTATATCTGCCAGCCACGTTCTGCCACTGCCACTGACATTGTGTAGTGTAATACACAGGGCCTGTTTTTTTGCTGCATTCTCCCCCCCCCAAAAAAAGGGAGTTTTAACCCCTTAATCCCATATGACGTACTATCCCGTCCAGGTGACCTGGGACTTAATTCCCATGGACGGGATAGTACGTCATATGCGATCGGCCGCGCTCACGGGGGGAGCGCGGCCGATCGCGGCCGGGTGTCAGCTGCCTATCGCAGCTGACATCCGGCACTATGTGCCAGGAGCGGTCACGGACCGCTCCCGGCACATTAACCCCCGGCACACCGCGATCAAAGATGATCGCGGTGTGCCGGCGGTGCAGGGAAGCATCGCGCAGGGAGGGGGCTCCCTGCGGGCTTCCCTGAGACGATCGGTACACGGTGATGTGCTCACCGTGTACCGAGCGTCTTCTCCCTGCAGTCCCCGGATCCAAAATGGCCGCCGGGCTGCATCCGGGTCCTGCAGGGAGCACTTCCGGGTCAGGATCAGGCTGCAGCTGCAGCTCTAATCCTGCCCGGCTGTATGTCAGATCACCGATCTGATAGAGTGCTGTGCACACTGTCAGATCGGTGATCTGTGATGTCCCCCCCTGGGACAAAGTGAAAAAGTAAAAAAAAAAATTTCCACACTTGTAAAAAAAAAAATAAAAAAAAAATTCCTAAATAAAGCAGAAAAAAAAAAATATTATTCCCATAAATACATTTCTTTACATAAAAAAAAAACAAAAAAACAATAAAAGTACACATATTTAGTATCGCCGCGTCCGTAACGACCCAACCTATAAAACTGGCCCACTAGTTAACCCCTTCAGTGAACACCGTAAGAAAAAAAAAAAAAAAACGAGCCAAAAAACAACGCTTTATTATCATAACGCTGAACAAAGAGTGGAATAACACGCGATCAAAAAGACGGATATAAATAACCATGTTACCTCTGAAAACGTCATCTTGTCCCGCAAAAAACGAGCCGCCATATAGCATCATAACCAAAAAAATAAAAAAGTTATAGTCCTCTGAATAAAGCGATGCCAAAATAATTATTTTTTCTATAAAATAGCTTTTATCGTATAAAAGCGCCAAAACATAAAAAAAATGATATAAATGAGGTGTCGCTGTAATCGTACTGACCCAAAGAATAAAACTGCTTCATCAATTTTACCAAACGCGGAACGGTATAAACGCCTCCCCCAAAAGAAATTCATGAATAGCTGGTTTTTGGTCATTCTGCCTCACAAAAAAATCGGAATAAAAAGCGATCAAAAACTGTCACGTGTCCGAAAATGTAACCGATAAAAACGTCAACTCGTCCCGCAAAAAACAAGACCTCACATGACTCTGTGGACCAAAATATGGAAAAATTATAGGTCTCAAAATGTGGAGACGCAAAAACTTTTTTGCTATAAAAAGCGTCTTTTAGTGTGTGACGGCTGCCAATCATAAAAATCCGCTAAAAAACTCGCTATAAAAGTAAATCAAACCCCCCTTCATCACCCCCTTAGTTAGGCTAGGTTCACATTGCGTTAATGGGTTAACGCTAACGGACAGCGTTGCACGGCGAAAATGTCACAATTAACGCCGTGCAACGGGTCCGTTAGCACAACCATTGACAGCAATGTGATTTTCAGGTGTAGCGCATCGCTAGAGCGTGCCATTTTCGGCTCGCGCTAGCAAGGTGCCATTCTTTTGTGGCGCGCCTCAGACGCTGCTTGCAGCGTCCGCGGCGCGCCCGAGGTCCGATCCCCGATCTTCCAGAGCGGGGACGTTAACGCGACCACTAAACACGACACCTAAAAAGACATTGTGTTAGCGCAATCCGCTAGTGCTAAACGGATTTCCCTAACGCAATGTGAACCTAGCCTTAGGGAAAAATAATAAAATTAAAAAAAATGTATTTATTTCCATTTTCCGGTTAGGGTTAGGGTTAGGGCTAGGGTTGGGGCTAGGGTTAGGGTTTGGATTACATTTACGGTTGGGATTAGGGTTGGGATTAGAATTAGGGGTGTGTCTGGGTTAGGTGTGTGGTTAGGGTTACAGTTGGGATTAGGGTTAGTGGTGCGTTTGGATTAGGGTTTCATTTATAATTGGGGGGTTTCCACTGTTTAGACACATCAGGGGCTCTCCAAACGCGACATGGCGTCCGATCTCAATTCCAGCCAATTCTGCATTGAAAAAGTAAAACAGTGCTCCTTCACTTCCGAGCTCTCCCGTGCGCCCAAACAGGGGTTTACCCCAACATATGGGGTATCAGCGTACTCGAGACAAATTGGACAACAACTTTTTGGGTCCAAGTTCTCTTGTTATCCTTGGGAAAATAAAAATTTGGGGGGCTAAAAATCATTTTTGTGGGAAAAAAAAGGATTTTTATTTTCACGGCTCTGCGTTGTAAACTGTAGTGAAACACTTGGGGGTTCAAAGTTTTCACAACACATCTAGATAAGTTCCATGGGAGGTCTAGTTTCCAATATGGGGTCACTTGTGGGTGGTTTCTACTGTTTGGGTACATCAGGGGCTCTGCAAATGCAACGTGACGCCTGCAGACCAATCCATCTAAGTCTGCATTCCAAATGGCGCTCCTTCCCTTCCGAGCTCTGCCATGAGCCCAAACAGTGGTTCCCCCCCACATATGGGGTATCAGCGTACTCAGGACAAATTGAACAACAACTTTTGGGGTCCAATTTATTCTGTTACCCTTGTAAAAATACAAAGCTGGGGGCTAAAAAATCATTTTTGTGAAAAAAAAAAGAATTTTTATTTTCACGGGTCTGCGTTATAAACTGTAGTGAAACACTTACGGGTTCAAAGTTCTCACAACACATCTAGATAAGTTCCATGGGAGGTCTAGTTTCTAATATGGGGTCACTTGTGGGGGGTTTGTACTGTTTGGGTACATCAGGGGCTCTGCAAATGCAACGTGACTCCTGCAGACCAATCCATCTAAGTCTGCATTCCAAATGGCGCTCCTTCCCTTCCGAGCTCTGCCATGCGCCCAAACAGTGGTTCCCCCCCACATATGGGGTATCAGCGTACTCAGGACAAATTGGACAACAACTTTTGGGGTCCAATTTATTATGTTACCCTTGTGAAAATACAAAACTGGGGGCTAAAAAATTTTTGCGAAAAAAAAATAAATTTATTTTAACGGCTCTGCGTTATAAACTGTAGTGAAACACTTGGGGGTTCAAAGCTCTCAAAACACATCTAGATAAGTTCCTTAAGGGGTCTACTTTTCAAAATGGTGTCACTTGTGAGGGGTTCCAATGTTTAGGCACATCAGGGGCTCTCCAAACGCAACATGGCGTCCCATCTCAATTCCAGTCAATTTTGCATTGAAAAGTCAAATGGCGCTCCTTTCCTTCCGAGCTCTGCCATGCGCCCAAACAGTGGTTTACCCCCACATATGGGGTATCGTCGCACTCAGGACAAATTGCACAACAACTTTTGTGGTCTAATTTCTTCTCTTACCCTTGGGGAAAATAAAAAATTGGTGGCGAAAAGATTATTTTTGTGAAAAAATATGATTTTTTATTTTTACGGCTCTGCATTATAAACTTCTGTGAAGCACTTGTTGGGTCAAAGTGCTCACCACACCTCTAGATAAGTTCCTTAAGGGGTCTACTTTCCAAAATGGTGTCACTTGTGGGGATTTCAATGTTTAGGCACATCAGGGGCTCTCCAAACGCAACATGGCATCCCATCTCAATTCCAGTCAATTTTGCATTGAAAAGTAAAATGGCGCTCCTTCCCTTCCGAGCTCTGCCATACGCCCAAACAATGGTTTACACCCATATACGGGGTATCAGCGTACTCAGGACAAATTGGCCAACAATTTTTGAGGTTCAATTCCTTCTCTTACTCTTGGGAAAATAAAAAATTGGGGGCGAAAAGATCATTTTTGTGAAAAAATATGATTTTTTATTTTTACGGCTCTGCATTATAAACTTCTGTGAAGCAATTGGTGGGTCAAAGTGGTCACCACACATCTAGATAAGTTCCTTAGGGTGTCTACTTTCCAAAATGGTGTCACTTGTGGGGGGTTTCAATGTTTAGGCACATCAGTGGCTCTCCAAACGCAACATGGTGTCCCATCTCAATTCCTGTCAATTTTGCATTTAAAAGTCAAATGGCGCTCCTTCCCTTCCGAGCTCTGCCATGCGCCCAAACAGTGGTTTACCCCCACATATGGGGTATCAGCGTACTCAGTACAGATTGTACAACAATGTTTGGCATCCATTTTATCCTGTTACCCTTGGTAAAATAAAACAAATTGGAGCTGAAATAAATTTTGTGTGAAAAAAAGTTAAATATTCATTTTTATTTAAACATTCCAAAAATTCCTGTGAAACCCCTGAAGGGTTAATAAACTTCTTGAATGTGGTTTTGAGCACCTTGAGGGGTGCAGTTTTTAGAATGGTGTCACACTTGGGTATTTTCTATCATATAGACCCCTCAAAATGACATCAAATGAGATGTGGTCCCTAAAAAAAAATGGTGTTGTAAAAATGAGAAATTGCTGGTCAACTTTGAACCCTTATAACTCCCTAACAAAAAAAAATTTTGGTTCCAAAATTGTGCTGATGTAAAGGAGACATGTGGGAAATGTTACTTATTAAGTATTTTGCGTGACATATCTCTGTGATTTAAGGGCATAAAAATTTAAAGTTGGAAAATTGCGAAATTTTCAAAATTTTCGCCAAATTTCCGTTTTTTTCACAAATAAACGCAAGTTATATCGAATAAATGTTACTACTAAAATGAAGTACAATATGTCACGAGAAAACAATGTCAGAATCGCCAAGATCCGTTGAAGCGTTCCAGAGTTATAACCTCATAAAGGGACAGTGGTCAGAATTGTAAAAATTGGCCCGGTCATTAACGTGCAAACCACCCTCGGGGCTTAAGGGGTTAAATTGCCAAAATGTTTCTATACATCAGTTCTGTTTGTCGTATATCTGCCAGCCACGTTATGCCACTTACATTGTGTAGTGTAATGCACAGGGCCTGTTTTTTTGCTGCATTCTCCCCCACAAAAAAGGGAGTTTTAAATTGCCAAAAAGTTTCTATACGTCAGTTCTGTTTGTCGTCTAAAAATCACTAAAATTTACTAATCTCCGGGCCCGGATGGGATACACCCTCGAGTACTGCAGGAATTAAGTACAGTCATTGATAGACCATTATTTTTAATCTTTAAAGACTCCATAATAACAGGGTCTGTACCACAGGACTGGCGTATAGCAAATGTGGTGCCAATATTCAAAAAGGGGACAAAAACTGAACTCGGTAATTATAGGCCAGTAAGCTTAACCTCTACTGTGGGTAAAATCCTGGAGGGCATTCTAAGGGATGCTATACTGGACTATCTGAAGAGGAATAACCTCATGACCCAGTATCAGCACGGGTTTACTAGGGACCGTTCATGTCAGACTAATTTGATCAGGTTCTATGAAGAGGTAAGTTCCGGACTGGACCAAGGGAACCCAGTGGATGTAGTGTATATGGACTTTTCAAAAGCTTTTGATACGGTGCCACACAAAAGGTTGAAACAGTCAATAGTGGCGCACTCACTAAGAATTGGTGCCCAGAGGAAAAAATAATCATATAATAGGAAAAATTACCTCTGGCACTCAAAATCAAATCCACACTTGTTTCTTTCTTGAGAAAATTATTATTTATTTATCTTCAACACTCAGCCGATATGCATGAACAATAGACATCAAAAGCATCCAACGTTTCGGCAAATTATGCCTTTTTCAAGGAAGTCTATTTCACAAGGATTAACTGCCAAGATGCACCAAAAAGCCGTAGGGCTAACACTTATACTGGCACTGTAGCTCTGCACGCAATCGGCATGTGTCAGACAGGAGGTAGCGTCTAATTTGCCAAAACGTTGGATGCTTTTGATGTCTATTGTTCATGCATATCGGCTGAGTGTTGAAGATAAATAAATAATAATTTTCTCAAGAAAGAAACAAGTATGGATTTGATTTTGAGTGCCAGAGGTTATTTCTCCTATTACACAAAAGGTTGATACATAAAATGAGAATAATGGGGATGGGGAAAATATGTGTAAATGGGTTGAGAGCTGGCTCAGGGATAGGAAACAAAGGGTGGTTATTAATGGAGCACACTCGGACTGGGTAGCGGTTAGCAGTGGGGTACCACAGGGGTCAGTATTGGACCCTCTTCTTTTTAACATATTTATTAATTACCTTGTAGGGGGCATTCAGAGTAGAATTTCAATATTTGCAGATGACACTAAACTCTGCAGGGTAATCAATACAGAGGAGGACAATTTTATATTACAGGATGATTTATGTAAACTAGAAGCTTGGGCTGATAAATGGCAAATGAGCTTTAATGGGGATAAATGTAAGGTCATGCACTTGGGTAGAAGTAATAAGATGTATAATTATTATTATTATTGTTATAGCGCCATTTATTCCATGGCGCTTTACATGTGAGAGATGTAAGATGTATAATTATGTGCTTAATTCTAAAACTCTGGGCAAAACCGTCAATGAAAAAGACCTGGGTGTATGGGTGGATGACAAACTCATATTCAGTGGCCAGTGTCCGGCAGCTGCTACAAAGGCAAATAAAATAATGGGATGCATTAAAAGAGGCATAGATGCTCATGAGGAGAACATAATTTTACCTCTATACAAGTCACTAGTTCGACCACACTTAGAATACTGTGCACAGTTCTGGTCTCCGGTGTATAAGAAAGACATAGCTGAACTGGAGCGGTTGCAGAGAATAGCGACCAAGGTTATTAGAGGACTGGGGGGTCTGCAATACCAAGATAGGTTATTACACTTGGGGCTATTTAGTTTGGAAAAACGAAGACTAAGGGGTGATCTTATTTTAATGTATAAATATATGAGGGGACAGTACAAAGACCTTTCTGATGATCTTTTTAATCATAGACCTGAAACAGGGACAAGGGGGCATCCTCTATGTTTGGAGGCAAAAAGGTTTAAGCATAATAACAGACGTGGGTTCTTTACTGTAAGAGCAGTGAGACTATGAAACTCTCTGCCGTATGATGTTGTAATGAGTGATTCATTACTTAAATTTAAAAGGGGACTGGATACATTTCTGGAAAAGTATAATGTTACAGGGTATATATACTAGATTCCTTGATAGGGCGTTGATCCAGGGAACTAGTCTGATTGCCGTATGTGGAGTCGGGAAGGAATTTTTTTCCCCAAGGTGGAGCTTACTCTTTGCCACATGGGTTTTTTTTTGCCTTCCTCTGGATCAACATGTTAGGGCAAGTTAGGTTAGGCTATGGGTTGAACTAGATGGACTTATAGTCTTCCTTCAACCTTAATAACTATGTAACTATGTAACTATGTAACTATGTATATTTGCCAGCCACGTTGTGCCACTTACATTGTGTAGCGTAATACACAGGGCCTGTTTTTTGCTGCATTCTCCCCCCCAAAAAAGGGAGTTTTAAATTACCAAAAAGTTTCTATACGTCAGTTCTGTTTGTCGTATATCTGGCAGCCACATTCTGCCACTGACATTGTGTAGTGTAATACACTGGGCCTGTTTTTTGCTACATTCTCCCTGTTATGATACGGTGGTCTAGGATCAACATGGAATGAGCTCTGAAGGAAGTGGTAACTGTACTGACCGCAGTCCCTAAGCTCAACACAACACTAGAAGTAGCCGTGGGATGCTCCTAACTCTCCCTAGGCACCTCGACACAGCCTAAGAGCTAACTACCCCTAAAGATAGAAGCAGGAAAGCTATCTTGCCTCAGAGAAAATCCCCAAAGGATAGATTAGCCCCCCACAAATAATGACTGTGAGTAGAGAGGGAAAAGACATACACAGAATGAAACCAGGATGAGCACAGGACGCCAGTCTAGCTAAATAGATAGGACAGGATGGACTACTGTGCGGTCAGTATTAAACACTACAAAAATCCACGCAGAGTTTACAAAAAATCTCCACACCTGACTAAAGGTGTGGAGGGTAAATCTGCTTCCCAGAGCTTCCAGCAAGACAGAATTAATTCATACTGATAAGCTGGACAAACATAGAAAGCACAGAACGGATAAGTCCACAATCTATGGACAGAAAAGAGCAAGCAAAAACTTAGCTTTGCTGAACTGGTCAGGATAACAGGGAAATCCAAAGAGATGTGAATCCAACCAGGAACCATTTACAAGTGGCACTGGCTGAAGGAAAGAGCCAGGCCTAAATAGCCGAGCAGAAGAGACGATCAGTGGAGGCAGCTGCTGGCAGCTAACTCCAAGGAGCAGCCATACCACTTGAAACCACAAGAGGGAGCCCAAGAGCAGAACTCACAAAAGTGCCACTTACAACCACCGGAGGGAGCCCAAGAGCGGAATTCACAACATCTCCCCCCTAAAAAGTAAGATTTAAATTGCCCACAAGTTTCTATACATTAGTTCTGTTTGTCGTATATCTGGCAGCCACGTTCTGCCACTGACATTGTGTAGTGTAATACACTGGACCTGTTTTTTGCTGCATTCTCCCTCCCTAAAAAGGTAGATTTAAATTGCCCACAAGTTTCTATACGTCAGTTCTGTTTGTCGTATATCTGGCAGCCACGTTCTGCCACTGACATTGTGTAGTGTAATACACTGGGCCTGTTTTTTGCTGCAGTCTTCCTGCCAAAAAAAGGGTGATATAAATTCTCCAAAAGTTAAAATACACCTTCTACCTTGTTTAACAGTACCATATGTCATGATCCAGTTCTGAGATTATGTTCAGCTCTCTTGTCTCTGGACTGGTCATGTGGGAGTTAATCCTCTCTGCCTCACCCTGGAGCTGGCTGAGCTATTTAAGTCCTCTGCAGCCTGTGGGCCAGTGTCAGCTATAGTTCATCCTGCACTGGATCCCTGTTTTAGTGTTCCTCTTTGCCTCTGACTGCCTGCACCCGTTTGTTACTTGTTCTGATCTTTGGCCTGTACCCCGACTCCGTCTTTTGTCTCACGTTTTGGTTACCACGTTCCCGGTAGGTTCTGACATCTTGCTTGTCACCGACGATTCTCTGCTCACCCCTTCTGTACCGCGCTGCTATCTCCGTGTATGACCTTGGCTTGTTTCATGTCCCTTTCATTACCTGTGATGCCTGTGTTGTTGTTCAGTGTTGCTGTGCTGTGTGTGCAGCCTCCTTTCCTTAATCAGCACCCCCTGGTGGAGGTTGCTCTATACTGCACTGCAGCAGCACATTACACCATATAACGGTTGTTATTTTGGTAACATTTCCCCCAAAAATAAGGAAGTTTGGTGGAAGAGGCCGTGGGCGGTCATTGCCAGCTGGTACTGATGGTGGTGGTGGCAGTGGAGCATCTGGTGGTACTGGGAAAAGCAAGATAGCACCAAAGGCTCGAGGTGTTGAGCCAGCGTCATCGTCTGGCTACACAAGGCCTCGAAGGCTCCCTTATCTTGGAGTTGGAAAACAGCTTTTAAAGCCGGAGCAGCGGGAACAAGTTTTGGCTTTCCTTGCTGACTCAGCCTCTAGCTCTTTCGCCTCCTCTTCAGAAGGTTCGAAATCTAAAAGCAGCGAGTCATCAGTGGCTGCTCCTGGTCTGGAAAAAGTAGCTTCCTTGTGTCCTTCACCAAAAACAAAAGTGAAGGATGCGGCAGGCAACACTACACTTTACTCCATGGTGCTCTTTACACATACCGTGCCTGGGTTTGAAAGGGAAACAGTTAAAAGCCCATTACAAGATAAATCGGACATGGAGTGCACAGATGCACAACCACAGCTAGATTATTATGCTGTTCCATTGACTCAGATCACTACATTGCCCTCGCAGTGTACTGAGCCAGAATCTGACCCTGATGAGACTATGGTGCCCAGTCCCGAACGCTATAGCACCTTACAAGGTGACACAGAGGACGGTGCACATGACATTGAAGAGGAGGTGACAGATGACCCAGTTGTTGACCCAGATTGGCAGCCATTGGAGGAAGAGAGTGCCACTGCCAGTAGCTCAGAAGCGGAGGAAGATGATCAGCAGCAGCCATCTACATCGCAAAAGCTGTCATCTGGCAGGCCCATATCAGGCCAAAAACGTGTGTCAAAAACCACAACAGGTGAAGGACAGCGTGGCCATCCGGTGACAGTAGCACAGCTTGCAAAGCCTGAAAAGGTATTCCATAGTAGGATGAGTGCAGTGTGGCAATTTTTTTTACCAAGATCCGAATGATCAGTCCAAAGTTATATGTAAGAAATGTTCCAAGACCTTTAGAAGAGGGAAGAATGTCAAAATTTAAATACAGCTTTCATGCGTAGACATTTAACCAGGAGGCACCTGGAAGCATGGACTAACTACCAAATGTCCCATACCGTTGGTGCACCTGCTCATATTGAAGCTAGTCAGCAACGCAACATTGCTTCCCTCACTGGAAGCCCATCGGTTATGACACCACCAGTAGCAAATGTGGAGGTATTGTCGCAAGGCCAAAGCAGTCAGGGAATCACAAGGTTCTTGGTTGGAAACACTGGAGGTAGGCCCACATCAAGAATACCATCACCAAGCCTCTCTCAATCTGCCATGTCCACCACCACCCCCGCTAGTTCCACCATATGCAGCTCTCCAGGCCAGCTCAGCCTACAAGAGACACTCGATAGGAAAAGAAAGTACTCTTCCTCTCATCCGCGTACACAGGGTTTGAACGGCTACATTGCTCGACTAATCTCGTTAGAGATGATGCCCTACCGGTTGGTTGAAAGCGAAGCTTTCAAAGCCCTGATGGCCTACGCAGTACCACGCTATGACCTACCCATTCCACACTTCTTTGCGATAAAAGCCATCCCAGCACTCCACCAACATGTCAAAGAACGCATTGTCCATGCACTGAGGCAATCGGTCAGTAGAAAGGCGCACCTCACAACAGATGCATGGACCAGTAGGCATGGCCAGGGACGTTACGTGTCCATCACGGCACACTGGGTTAATGTGGTGGATGCAAGGTCCACAGGGGACAGCCATAGTGGCACAGTTCTGCCTAGCCCACGGTCTAGGAAACAGTTGGCTGTAGGCGTTCGCCCCCCTCCTCCAGAAGCGAAAGCTCATCCACAGAGCGCAGTCGCATGACCACTCCATCCGCTGCTGCCAGTGTTGCACCCGAGGTGTCCCATTATCGAACAGCTTGTGGTAAGCATCACAGCAGGCTGTGCTGCAAATGAAGTGTTTGGGCGACAACAGACACACCGCGGAAGTACTGGCCGAGTACTTGCAGCAAGAAACTGAGTTATGGCTGGGCAGTGTACATCTTGAGGCAGGCAAGGTATTTAGTGATAATGGAAGGAATTTTATGGCTGCCATAGCCCTTTCAGAACTGAAACACATACCTTGCCTGGCTCACACCTTGAACCTGGTGGTGCAGTGCTTCCTCAAAAATTATGTGTGTGTAACATGTAATCCCTTAAAACATTAATTTTATTATATATATATACTAAAAATACCAGTTCCCGGTGAGACACAAAAATAGTGCACCTATCCTATCAGATAGCCCTACACTTAGCTACTATCCCTACCTACCAGTGGAGGTTGGCACCCTAACAGACCGATTTGGCGCCCCCACTCAACGGCGGCTGACCCCAACTCGCCCTGTTAAATATCTAGCGAGCTACAGGTGGGAAAACAATGAGCTAGTCAAAGAGATGAAGGAAGGTCTGGAAAAATAGGCTAAGGTGCACAAAAAAGTAAAAAAACAATAATAAATAACCCCAAAATATAACAACCTGCAACAGAGCTTCTTATGTGTGCTGTATGCAAGCAATAATCCTGTCACATAAGAGCTAAACTGCGATTACCTGGCAGCTAAGTAGATTTGGGCTAATGCCCTCCTCTGGCTACCTTGTATATCATGTGTATTAATATGCTGAGACTGTATATTGCTGATACGGTGATCTGTCTTCAGTCTGGTGCCTAGGGAAGGAAAGACTTTTCTCTATTGTGTTTTGTGACAATAATACTGTCCTTTACATCTACTATATATGGATGTTATGTCACACCACCTATCATTTACCCTGGCATTATTGGCACATGCTGCCTCAGGCTGTTCTAAGATTGTCTGTTTTTAACAGTCTGCTGACATGTATTGAACCAGGCTATTCTGAGGTTATTTTACCTACCCCTGCTATTAATGCTACTGTGCTTTAGTCTGTAACCTCTTGTAGTGCTGGCTGTATTTGTTTATTCAACGTTTTTTTAGCCAGCACACTATGAATTTAGCTCTTATGTGACAGGATTATTGCTTGCATACAGCACACATAAGAAGCTATGTTGCAGGTTGTTATATTTTGGGGGTTATTTATTATTGTTTTTTTACTTTTTTGTGCACCTTAGCCTATTTTTCCAGACCTTCCTTCATCTCTTTGACTAGCTCATTGTTTTCCCACCTGTAGCTCGCTAGATATTTAACAGGGCAAGTTGGGGTCAGCCGCCGTTGAGTGGGGGCGCCAAATCGATCTGTTAGGGTGCCAACCTCCACTGGTAGGTAGGGATAGTAGCTAAGTGTAGGGCTATCTGATAGGATAGGTGCACAATTGGATCCTGTTTTTTCATATTTATTTTTGTGTCTCACCGGGAACTGGTATTTTTAGTATATATATAATAAAATTAATGTTTTAAGGGATTACATGTTACACAGTCTATTATTTTCCCTAGGTTACATATACTTTTTTTCTTTATACTTCCTCAAAAATTACCCTGATTTACCAGCCCTGCTCCTGAAGGTGCGCAGACTTTGCTCGCACATCCGCCAGTCGCCCGTACACTCCAGCCGTATGCTGAACCATCAGCGATCGCTGAATCTTCCCCAGCACCGCCTAATAATCGACGTTGTAACAAGGTGGAACTCCACACTGCACATGCTTCAGAGGGTGTGCGAACAGAGGCGTGCTGTCATGTATTTGTGGGAGGATACACATACACGGGCAGGCAGTTGGATGGCAGACATGGAGTTGTCTGGTGTGCAGTGGTCGAAGTTCCAAAACCTCTGTCAAATCCTTCAGTGTTTTGAGGAATGCACACGGCTGGTCAGTGCAGACGACGCCGTCATAAACATGAGCATGCCACTAATGTGTCTGCTGATGCAAAGTTTGACGCACATCAAGGAGCAGGCGTCTGCGGCCGAGGAGGAGGGAAGCCTTGATGACAGTCAGCCATTGTCTGCTCAGAGATGTCTCCGGGATGAGGTGCCGGATGAAGAGGAGGAGGAGGATGATGGGGATGAATATTTATGGGAGGAGGATGCTTCTCAGGGGGCAATAGAAACTGGTGGCATTGCAAGGTCAGGTACAGGGTTTTTGAGGGCCACAAGTGATGTAGATTTTCAAGAAAGTGCTCCTCAATCCAGCACAAGCAGTGAATTGACACCTGGAACTTTGGCCCACATGGCAGAGTATGCCTTGCGTATCCTAAAACGGGACCCCCGCATTATCAAAATGATGACCGATGGCGATTATTGGTTGGCCTGCCTCCTGGATCCACGATACAAAGGAAAATTGCAAAATATCATGCCATATGAGAACCTTTAGCAAATATTGGCTACCAAACAAGCAACTCTTGTAGACCGTTTGGTTCAGGCATTCCCAGCACACAGCAGCGGTGATGGTTCTCACACGAGCTGTAGGGGGCAACATGGCAGAGGTGTTAGAGGTGCAAAAAGCTGAAGTGGCATTGGACAGAGCGGATTTATGACCAATTTGTGGACTGATTTCGCAAGGACCGCAGACACGACAGGTACTGCTGCATCGATTCAAAGTGACAGGAGACAGCATTTGTCCAGTATGGTTACCAACTATTTTTCCGCCATTATCGATCTTCTCCCTCACAGGTCATTCCCCTTTGATTACTGGGCATCTAAACTAGACACCTGGCCCGAATTAGCAGAATATGCATTACAGGAGCTCGCTTGCCCAGCTACTAGTGTGCTATCAGACAGAGTCTTCAGTGCTGCTGGTTCAATGCTGACCGAAAAAAGGACACGTCTGGCTCCCCGAAATGTTCATGATCAAACCTTCATTAAAATGAACCAATCATGGATTTTGAATTATTTTGCCCCACCTTCCCCTGCTGACACATAGCTTGCCAGAAAAATTTCTTGTTTTTGGCCTCCTCTTACTGACTGCTCCAATTCCGCCATTTGCAGGTGCCGAATGTCCACCATAGGCCATTTGTATACCTCCCTAAATGGGCTGACTCCCCCCACAGGGCCTTGGTCACAACTTGGCGCAAGCACCCGTGCGAGTGCCGTTTGCCTGGACAGGTGGGTATGCACACTCTGGGGTGACGCCACTGGCACAGGGTCCCTCATAGTACAATGAAGTGTCTCTGACGGTGGTTGTGCACAACCAACGTCAGACACACCACCGTAATATGAGGGGCCCTGTGCCAGTACCGCCGTCCACAAGAGAGTGTTCCCCCCAGCTCTAACTATGCTCTACCACTTGCAAAACTTACCTCTCCCTGCCCCACCACTGTGTAGTCTGTGCTGTTAAATCCTTAAATGGCACTGCCATGACAAATTTGTTGCAATGATAGATGATAGTAAAAATATACAGGGGCCCTGGCCTCCATTTAGACCCCTTTATACTTTGCGCCAACTACCACTGTCTGCAACTCTGCAGAGGAGCCCACCCTTGTACCACACTATGCCACCAGTTTATCAACAATTCCTTGGCAGACATTTTGCCCACTTTAGTATTTTGGCCTACTAACTGTGTCAGCCACTTATAACAGTTGTCCTCTGCTGAACAAAGCTATGCCACCTGTGTACTCCTGTTTCCAATTGTGAACTGCATGTAGCCTACTTACTTATTTATGCCTAGTAACTGTGTCTGCCTCCCATCACAGTTGTCCTCCACTGAACAAAGCTGGGCCTCAATTTTCATCCGGTGTCAGATATTAAACTGCATTTGGCCTACACCTTTGGTGGGCCCTACAAATGGTGTGTGCTGCTGCTTGGTGTTCTCCACTGTATAAAGCTGAGCCTCAATTTTCATCCGGTGTCAGATATTAAACTGCATTTTGCCTACTTCTTTGGTTCGGCCTACAAATGGTGTGTGCCGCTGCTTGGTGTTCTCCACTGAATAAAGCTGAGCCTCAATTTTCATCCGGTGTCTGATATTACACTGCATTTGGCCTACTGGTTTGGTTACGCCTACTAACACTAATGGTGTCTGCCGCTCCTTGACTTTCTCCTCCACTGAACAAAGCTGAGCTTCAATTTTCATCCTGGTTAGGATATTACACTGCATTTGGCCTACTGGTTTGGTTACGCCTACTAACGGTGTCTGCCGCTGCTTGTTGTTCTCCTTCAACTGTACAAAGCTGAGCTTCAATTTTCATCCTGGTTAGGATATTACACTGCATTTGGCCTGCTGGTTTGGTAACGCCTACTAGCGGTGTCTGCCGCTGCTTGTTGTTCTCCTTCAACTGTACAAAGCTGAGCTTCAATTTTCTTCCTGGTTAAGATATTACACTGCATTTGGCCTACTGGTTTGGTTACGCCTACTAACGGTGTCTGCCGCTCCTTACCTTTCTCCTCCACTGAACAAAGCTGAGCTTCAATTTTCATCCCGGTTAGGATATTACACTTCATTTGGCCTACTGGTTTCGTAACGCCTACTAACGGTGTCTGCCACTGCTTGTTGATCTCCTTCAACTGTACAAAGCTGAGCTTCAATTTTCATCCTGGTTAGGATATTACACTGCATTTGGCGTACTGGTTTGGTTACACCTACTAACGGTGTCTGCCGCTGCTTGTTGTTCTCCTTCAACTGTACAAAGCTGAGCTTCAATTTTCATCCTGGTTAGGATATTACACTGCATTTGGCCTACTGGTTTGGTTACGCCTACTAACGGTGTCTGTCGCTCCTTGGATTTCTCCTCCACTGAACAAAGCTGAGCTTCAATTTTCATCCTGTTTAGGATATTACACTGCATTTGGCCTACTGGTTTGGTTACGCCTACTATTGTTGTCTGCCGCTCCTTGCATTTCTCCTGCACTGAACAAAGCTGAGCCTCAATTTTCATCCTGTTTCGGATGTTAAACTGCATTTGGCCTACTTGTTTGGCTGGACCTACTAACGGTGTCTGCAGCTGCTTCTTGTTCTCCTCCACTGAACAAAGCAGTGCCGCCTGTTTACTCCTGTTACCAATTTTAAACGGCATTTAGCCTACTTTTTTATTTTAGGCCTACTAACTGTGTCTGCCACTCATTACAGTTGTCCTCCACTGAACAAAGCAATGCCGCCTGTTTAGTCCTGTTACCAATTTTGAACTGCATTTAGCCTACTTTATTATTTGGGCCTATATCGGTGTTTCCTCCTCATCCTGCCCATTGCCCAGCCACTGATAGATGAGTCAGCTGGTACACTGACCCAGACCACTACATTCCCCGTGCACTCTACACAGCCAGAATCTCTCCCGGCTGAAAGTCAGGTTCCCCTTCCCGCATACTATACCACCTTACACGGGGACAAAGAGGAAGGTGCAGGTTCCTTCATCAGGTGGGGGGGCATACTCATTGGTGACGTCACTGGCACAGGGCCCCTCATAGTACGCAAAAGTGTCTCTGCCGGTGAGAGGCGCCCCCGCCGTCAAACACACCGCTGTACTTTGAGGGGCCCTGTGCCAGTGCCAATGCGAATGAGTGGGCCCCCCCTGCTTGCTCAGGATCACAGCACTTGCAAAGTTGAAATACTTACCTCTCCCTGCTCCACCGCCGTGACGCATTCCGCGTTTCCTGGGCCCACGAAAAACTTGAACCAGCCCTACCCCTCCCCCAAATGAGCCCCTGTTTTCAATGCCTAACTATTATTATAAAGCAAATTAAGATTGACAAGCTTAAGTAACAAAAATTGATGTTTTTGACATTAAAATGGGGACTGTAGGTGTTTTCCTGTCCTCCACTCACTGCCGACTTTGATTCCCCATTGACTTACATTGGGTTTCGTGTTTTGGTCGATCCCCGACTTTTCGCAATAATCGGCCGATTTCACCTGACCCGACTTTTGACAAAGTCGGGTTTCGCGAAACCCGACTCGATCCGAAAAAAAGAAAAGTCGCTCAAACCTACATACCACTGTATGGCTGACAAACGGAAGCCTGTAAAGTTTTTACACCCTTTTCAGTTTTAGAGATTACGTAAATGTTCCCAGACCATGTAATACTGTATGGCTGAGAAGCGGAAGCCTACAAATTTTTTAAAAGCTTTTTCTCAGTTTTAGAGCTCACGGAAATGTTAACAAACCTTGTAACACTGTATGGCTGACAAAGGTTAGGTGCATTGAAGACCTTAAGGAAGGCCACTAGAAATTACTGAAGGTTTGACATTAGAGGAGCCCCTCTCTCCAATAAGGGGCTAAGCCATGCCAAATCCTTGACAGTGAGGTGAGACATAATGAAGGCCACCTTGGCTCAATCTGAGATGAACTGATATGCCAAAAGTTCAGAGTTTTGCGCGCACTGATTAATGAACATCCAACATAGAGTAGGATCACCACCATAGCGTGGAAGAGCAGACAGACTGGGTCTGAAGTCAAGTATGTAGTCTGTTGAGGCACATCCAACATTGTTGCAGGTTGGGTAGATGTGGATGCGGCCGGAGTTATCAACGTGTCAAGACAGTTGTTTACTCTCTGCAGGTAAGATAGGATCTTGTCCTGTTGGTCTTTCTGGCTGAAAACCTCCAGGTAAAAGTCAGAGATGGAGGAAGCCTGAGAGTTAGTGGATTCCATGGCCCGTGCAAACTGTAATGGACTGTTTGGTGGAACCGCTCTGCCGTGATTCATGGGGATCCTGGAAGGGCATGACTAGGTGGCTCACCAAGTTCAACTTTGGGTGTATGGCAGCTGATGATACCATACTTCAGGACTGACCACGGGTGGATGGAAGCTGGCCTTCAAGGGACAGGAGGCAGGAACTGCCAGGAATGGTAGACTTGGCAAATACTGGTTGGTACAGCTGGAATTGCGACTGGCATGACAGACTCACAGGTAGGAAAGTACAGGTGGGCATGGCTGATAGACTACCAATGTTGCATAGGCACCTCCCATCAGGTGAAGGTAACTTAAATAATAAGTGTCCCCGAGTCATTGGCTGGGGACACTTTAGGATGCTGCACACTGTCCATTTAAGAGGGTGGCACTGTGCGCACCCTAAGCACAGTACCCAGGGATCTGCAGCTATGCGCAGACCCCAGGCAGCAGCAGCAGGAGGAGGGAGTGCAGGGCTGTGGCGGAGAGTGAGTCGGAGTTCCTGCCAGGGGAGGTATCATGCAGGTACATCAGTGCTACACACACTTCTCTTGTAATCCACACTCTGCTCTGCCCTCTGGTTCTGTCATGGGTGTGTCAGAGATGTAGAGATGAGCGAATATTTCAATGTTCGGTTTGGATTACAATTGCTGAATTTGCAATATTCGTTGATTAATTAGTCGAATATTCACTGGACATAACTGAATGCTATTCATGTCAATGGGAGGCAAAAACAAGCTGTCACGATTCACACCGTGACCATCACCCCTAAGGTATGGATGGGGGTGACCTTAGGCCAACAGACGGCTATCACATGTGCAGGGGGCTTATCTTAGTTATCCCTCCACTGCTAACAATGTGATGAAAAAACACACACAAGGCTATTGACCTCTTAGTTTACAGCAGGGGCTTATTTTAGGTATTCCACTGCTCTTCAATATACCACGAACTGCAGGGATTTATGTATATCCCGCTTTACAGTTCTGCTTGAAAACTTGCAGCTCTCTGGCGCCCCACCTCACCCTCAGGTCAGACTAGGTACTGCACCTAGGGTAATTAGTCGCCAGAAAGGCTGCCTGCTATGTACTGGCTATTGGGCATGCTGCAGCGAGGCGATATAACTACTCCCACTCAGGCAGGAACAATAATTATCAACGCCGCAGTCACTACAACGACTCCCAAAGGCACCGTACAAGGTATGCTGCCACCAGCTTCGATTAAACGGGTCCGGAGCTAACCCAGAACAGTAGCGTAATTCTGTTCAGAAGACTTAGGGTACGTTTTAGAGCAGGAAGAACGAAAACTAGTAATTTATATATTTTACTCCGAAAGAAGGCAGTGTTTATAAAAAGGCATATAAAGATGTTACAATATGAGACAATTGAAAATATGTACAAGGTAATTATAAAAATAACAGGGGTTAAATGAGAAATTAACACTTACATGTGTTCAGGTCATTTCAGGCAACCAGGCTTGTGGGCGGAGCTCCAAATATCCCAGTTCATCAGGGCTAGCAGTAAGAACTCCTCAAGTCAGACTCAGACAGACTCTCACAGACTCTGAAGGCTGGATAAAGTGGAGTCACTTAAATAACCACAGCCTCGTGACATCACTAACAGGGCTGGTTTCCTCAGACCCGCCTATCTCTTCAGTCTTACTAAATTTCACACAAGTTTTTCAAATGCCTGTATCTCCGCTACAGTACATGTCAGGATCATAACACACCCAGCATTCATCTTGTATTAACATTGGCGTTCTAAAGAGACCAAATTTGGGCTTGATGGGATGCATAGTTCCAGAGAAATGCATACTCTATCCCTGTTGGAACTAGAAGCCCGCGCTTACCGTGGCTGATAGATCCGTTGATGGAGATTCACAAACTGGACTTATTATTTTCCTAGCCTAAACCGTTGGCCCAATATCTCACTATAATGGAACAAAGGACTTCTTGCCTTTAAAGTTGGAGATCAGACCAGTTTCTGCTGGAGGAAGGTTTGAGCCGACACAAGCGATCGTAAAAATTGTTTTAGGAGGGGCATGAGGGGTTTGGGAGCTGCACATACACATCTCAGAACAGGAACACAGAGAAGGGGGGTTTTAGCTGCCATGTGTTTTTTCAGGACCATGGTCAGAAGTGCAAAAATCCCTCAGCTAAACTCAGAGTGAAGGGGGGTCAACGCCCACCCTATATGTGCTGGCAAGAGAAACTAACACCTATTATATACATTTTCCTCACACAAGCGCATGCACAACACCTTATAATGGCCCCATATGCTGCCAAAACACATCAAATGAGGGACATACACCAGGAAAGTGGTCTCAATTGACCCATAGTGCAAATTGTAGCATGGCACTGCAGCAATCAGTCAGGCATGAGGTATCAGGGTCTAGGACAGCATTTACAGCTTTCAATTGAACTCACAGCAAGACAAGGTGAGTGAGGGATCGGTGTAGGCCTCCTTTGCTGGTACACCTGTTACCACATGCAACACCTCTACCTGCTTTCATGCTGAGCCACACTCAGGTGGCACAAATATCAGTTTTGTAGACTACCATTGTCAGAAAAATGTAAGGATAGTAACACAGGTAGTTGTGTCCAAGGAAGTGGAGACCTGATGGTCACACATGAAGGAGACCCAACCAGGAGTGTTCATATTTCCAAAAATTATTGGCAGACAATACCAAAGTGTTATCAATTTCACCATAATAGAAAGAGTATATTGGAGACCAACAGGTCTTCCACTACACCCAATCCAGCAGATGGACACCCAACCAGTAATGTTCACATTTCCAAAAATGATTGGCAGACACCAAAGAAGTGGCATAAGTTTCACCACAGTAGGAATAGTATAATAGGGACCAACAGGTCTTCCACTATGCCCAATGCAGCAGATGGACACCCAACCAGGGGTGTTCACATTTAAACAAATGAGGGCCTTACACCACAGATGTGGCATAAATTTCATGAGAGTAGAAATAGAGGAATACATATTAATATATTTATATACTGGACCTCTTTGCAGGTATTTACAGTGAACTGGAAATATTACTTGAATCAAGTAGAGTAGCATCAAATTCTTCAGGCACTTCAGACAGAGTTTGTCAATCTGTAGTACTTCCTTATGGACAAAGTACACCTGAAGTTTTTCCTTGTTTAGCAGGTAATGTGTTGCATCAGAAGTTAACTTTAAACATGAGTGTCTCACTTTCTGCTGGGCATGTCCAGGCAGCTCTTCTGTAAAATGTGCCTATTTCCAAGGAAACCTCTAACCAACTAAACAGCTATTAAATTTCATTAATGCTAATTGTTCTCTGTCACTCATACATTTAGTCACCCTCTTCTCATTTTACTACCCCTATAATATTACTGCGACATAATCAGCCTCTTGTTCTGAGCTAAATTTTAATTTAAAGAAGCACTCCTGCCAAAGTTTTTGTTTCTTAATGTAATGCAATGATCATATTATATGGCACGGTCTTCTTACAATTTTTGATTTTGCTTTTCTACTCATTTAATTATTCTCTTTTCCATTAGGTCTATAACATCATGTGAATAAAAACAGACTAATTGAATACTTCTAAGCTCTATATAGAAACAGGAAGTTTATTTTCCATGGAACAGTCATCATTAGAACTACATTTCTATTTCACTGCAAAGTCCCTGGCAGGGAGGAGGAACAGAGCTGCTGGCATAGGAGTTGCAGAGGAGTGAAGCTGGGCTGCCAGGGACTTTGCAGTGATGTAAAATTGTAGTTCTAATCATGACTCATGCAGATAGAAAAAATGTCTTGTTTCTACATAAAGCTTACATGGATTTTTCACACTTATCTTTTTCTGTTTGAAAGTGCCAGTCAGTTTTTTTTTACATTTGCAGTGCACAAATTTCATCAGTCTAACGCATTTTTAAATAAAGCTTGATCCGAAAGAGGCATCATGTTAGGTTTGAGGTCCCAACAAAGGGGTACGCCTTTTTGCCTGGAGTTTGGACTCACACAAATTGGCCAATGTATGCACTAAGTAACTTAATTTTTACCTTGTTTTCTGCAGCAGTAATGCAGTTCCAACTTCAAATATTCAATTAAACATGCTACGGCTTTCAGAGTGCCGTTTTAATTTGTTAGTTATATACAGTGGATCTCTTAGCTTGCACTTTTTCACAGTTGTCTTCTCTTTGGAAGTGCTGGTCAGTTTTTTTATATTTGTAGTACACGCCTTTTTGGAAGGTTACATTTTTCAGCCATACCGAGCTGCCCGAGCCGCCGCCACGTCACCAAGCTGCCGCCACGTCACCGACCACCCGAGCTGCCACCACGTCACCGACCACCCGAGCTGCCGCCATGACCACCCAAGCTGCCGCCTCACCACCACCAGTGCTGCAGCACACCAACCTCCTGTCTCTTCCCCATTATCCTGGAGAATGTAAGTCCACAAGGACAGGGTCCTCTCCCCTCTGTACCAGTCTGTCACTGTAAATTTGTTTACTGTTAATGATATCTATAACCCTGTATGTAACCCCTTTTCACATGTACAGCCCCTTGGAATTAATGGTGCTATATAAATAAATAATAATAATAATTATGTGGTCTGGGTACATTTCTGTGATCTATAAAACCGAGAAAAAGCATTTTTCTGGATTGAACTTGATTATTATCCATACACTTTTGCATTATTTCTATTAAATTACGGTGGAGTAAAATCTAAAAAAATGCTTTGATTGCTGCAGGTGACCAATTTTTTTGTTTTATTAAAAATATAACTTGGTTTCAAGAGACTTAGTAAATACAAAATGCGTAAGGCATGGATTAAAGGATGGGAAAGTGGAAGTGCTGATGATGGTGCACGCAGATACTGAGGACGTGGGGCAGGTGCAACTGTGCCTTTTGCTGCAGCACAAGAAACACTCCCATCCATGACACATAGCTTCCTGTCCCACTTTGCAGGAAGGCACAGTACAAAACTTCTGAAGCCAGAGCTGTACAAACAGGTGGTTGGTTGGACCGCAGATAATGCTTCCAGTAGACTTGGCAGCACCACCCAGTCTTCGACGCAGTCCAGTCTCACCATCCTAAAGTCTGGATCACTTAATCCTCACCCTAATTTTCCTTCCTCCCACCATATTGAATCCCAGGAGATTAGTGATTCCACACCAGGAATCTCCAAGGATCTCTTTATAATCTCAATTCTTGATTGTGACCTCTCAACCTGCACTCTGCAAGAGGGACAGGAGAACATGCTGTTTACTGATGCACAAAACTTAGAGTAGCCATGCCCACAAGAACATCATGGTGGGGAACTGAAAATTTGGGATAAGAAGGAAGATGATAAAAAGACACAGTTGCTGCTAAGTCTTGTTGTTAAGTCACAAAATCAGGAGGACCAGGGTGAGCTGGTGCAAGATGAGGTGGTGATTTACAAAGTCACTGACTCAGCCTAAGAAGCTGGCATGCAGAGCAAGGCCAGCAACACTGAGGGGGAGAGATCAGCAGGAGCAAATCAGACATGAAGAGGCACTGGGGTGACCAGAGGAAAAGGCGAGCAACTGTTCTGCAGTGCACCAACAATCCTGAATTTTTTTTGTTAAAGTGTTAGGTTTTCCCCCAGTCTGGGACTTTTAAAGAGATTTATGAAACAAACAAAATGGCCATTTTTAACCTGTGCCATGCAAAGATCATCAGGGACCTAAACACTAGGAACCTAACCACCATCAGCCTGATCAGACACATGTCATCTAAGCACCCGACTCGGGGGGCCGCACGCCTGTGTCCATGATTGGTGCCAGCAGGTGACACCACTTCCTCTTCTTCTGTGCTAGGTGCTTCCCAATCCCGTGTCCATGACACTGGCACAGATGCCTCTCACCCTGAACCTGTCCTTGCATATTCTGATGCATCATCATCAGGCACTTCCAAATCCTTGTCCCAACACAGCATTCAGCTGTCCCTACACCAGACCTTGGAAAGAAAAAGAAAGTTTACAGCAAACCACCCACAGACACAAAGTCAAAATGGACAAATTTACAGGCTGATTAACAAAGAAATGTTGCCTTTTTGGCATGTTGACAATGTGGATTTCTGTCGACTAATGGCAGCAACTCTTTCTCGTTACTCGGTACCTAGCAGCCACTTTTTCTCTTGGTGTGGTGTCCCTGCCTTCTACCAGCATGTGTCCAGAAACATCACTCTTACCCTTAGCAATTAACTTACTGGAATTGTCCACTTGACCGACATGTGGGCAAGCACTTGTGGCCAGGGACACTACATTTCCCTGATGGCACACTGGGTTAATATTGTGGAGACTGGGGCCGAGTCACACCCTGGCTCGGCTCATGTGCTTCTGACATGGAAGATTGCTGACCCTACTTCTATCAGGGTTTCCTTCACCTCCTACAGTAGTTCCTGCACCACCTCTTGCTCCTTCACATCCTCCATCTCCGATGTGGTATCTCAGAGCACATCGTCCACATCTACCAGAAGCACTGCCTCAGTGAAGCTGCAACAGGTTCGGCTGAATCTAATTTATCTATGAGACAAATCATACATCACGGCAGAGTTACTTAATGGAATAACAGACCACACATTATATGTTTTTTTTCCGCAGAACCTCCAGCTAGGCATAATCGTGTGTGATAATGGGCGTAAGAAACTGGTGGTGGTGGTACTGGGAAGCTTGGGTAGCGCACATATGTACCATGCTTAACTTAGTAGTTCAGCGATTTCTGAAAACATACCCAGATTTTCAAGAGCTTTTTGATCAAGCTACGCCGTGTCAATGCCCATTTACGCAAATCAGATACAGCTGGTGCCGCTCTTGCAATGCTGCAGCTGTGCATGCAAGTGCCAACTCACCGACTGTTGTGTAATGTCATCACATGCTTGAACTCCACACTGTACTATACTCAAATACTATTGAGAACTCTGCTATTAGACGTATTAGAAGTAGAAAGGAAGAACAAAGACAAAAAAAAATCTAAATAATAAAAATATTGGAGAAAGAGAAACCAGTCACAAACTAAAATGTTTCTATGCAAATGCACAAAGCATGGGCAACAAACAAGGAGAATTGGAACTACTAACGTACCAGCATCAGAGAAGACTGCTCTCCTCACCAATGCCTGGGATCCTCTCCTCTTCACCACCAACACTGGAAAGGACCCGACCCACCTCAGCTCTTCATCCTCCCAACCTCCTCCCATCTCAGGGACCTGGGTGAATCCCAAGATTATTTTTTTATGTATATACAGCTGTTGCACCTATATAATGTGTATAGACTGCTATATATACACATTATATAGGTGATACTGCTGTATATAATCACTATATCACCTATATAATGTATGTATAGCAGTCTTTATCTTATATATGTGACACTGCTACTGATGCGTATATACCTTTATATAGGTATATACTGCGGTGTGTGCATATGCTGTATACCACATTACCACAATGAATTTTAAACAAAACAATTCAGATGCAGTTGAAGTTCAGACTTTCAGCTTTCATTTGAGGGTATCCACATTAAAATTGGATGAAGGGTTTAGGAGTTTCAGCTCCCTAACATGCGCCACCCTGTTTTTAAAGGGACCAAAAGTAATTGAACAATTGACTCCAAGGCAACTTCATTGACAGGTGCGGGCAATCCCTTTGTTATGTCATTCTCAATTAAGCAGATAAAAGGCCTGGAGTTGATTTGAGGTGTGGTCAAAGGAGCTCTCCATGCAGGTGAAACAAGCCATTCTTAAGCTGCAAAAACAGAAAAACCCATTCGAGAAATTGCTACAATATTAGGAGTGGCAAAATCTACAGTTTGGTACATCCTGAGAAAGAAAGAAAGAAAGAAAGAAAGCAAGCAAGCACTGGTGAACTCATCATTGCAAAAAGACCTGGGTGCCCACGGAAGACAACAGTGGTGGATGATCGCATAATAATCTCCATGGTGAGGAAAAACCCCTTCACAACAGCCAACCAAGTGAACAACACTCTCCAGGAGGTATGCGTATCAATATCCAAATCTACCATAAAAAGAAGACTGCATGAAAGTAAATACAGAGGGTTCACTGCACAGTGCAAGCCACTCATAAGCATCAAAAATGAAAAGGCTAGACTGGACTTTGCTAAAAAAAAACATCTAAAAAAGCCAGCACAGTTCTGGAAGAACATTATTTGGACAGATAAAACCAAGATGAACCTCTATCAGAATGATGGAAAGAGGAAAGTATGGTGAAGGCGTGGTGCAGCTCATGATCCAAAGCATACCACATCATCTGTAAAACACGGCGGAGGCAGTGTGATGGCTTGGGCATGCACGGCTGCCAGTGGCTAGTGTTTATTGATGATGTGACACAGGACAGAAGCAGCAGAATGAATTCTGAGGTATTCAGAGACATACTGTGTG
The DNA here is from genome assembly GCF_032444005.1 of Ranitomeya imitator. NCBI lineage: Eukaryota > Metazoa > Chordata > Amphibia > Anura > Dendrobatidae > Ranitomeya > Ranitomeya imitator. The sequence goes on along the minus strand of NC_091289.1, from coordinate 96,938,145 downwards.
CTCAGATCCAGCCTAATGCAGCCAAACTGATTGGTCATCATTTCATACTACAGATGGACAATGACCCAAAATATAAAGCCAAAGCAACTCAGGAGTTTATTAAAGCAAAGAAGTGGAATATTCTTCAATGGCCAAGTCAGTCACCTGATCTCAACCCAATTGAGCATGCATTTCACTTGTTAAAGACTAAACTTCAGACAGAAAGGCCCACAAACAAACAGCAACTGAAAACCACCGCAGTGAAGACCTGGCAGATCATAAAAAAGGAGGAAACACAGTGTCTGGTGATGTTCATGAGTTCAAGACTTCAGGCAGTCATTGCCAACAAAGGGTTTTCAACCAAGTACTAAAAATTAGCATTGTATTTAAAATTATTTAATCTGTCCAATTACTTTTGGTCCCTTTAAAAACAGGGTGGCACATGTTAAGGAGCTGAAACTCCTAAACCCTTCATCCAATTTTAATGTGGATACCCTCAAATAAAAGCTGAAAGTCTGAACTTTAAAGGGAACCTGTCACCCCGTTTTTTTCAGATTGAGATAAAAATACTGTTAAATAGGGCCTGTGCTGTGCGTTACAATAGTGTATGTAGTGTACCCTGATTATGCAAACTCGGCTTCAGGAAATGGCCGCCGCGATCTCTTCTACGCACGCGCGGCATCCCGCGGCCATTTTCCTGAAGCCCCGTGCAGCAGAGCACTCCATCTGCGCACGCGCGGCCCCAGGAAGATGGCCGCCCCCACTGAAGACAGTAATAGCGCAGATCGCGCGCTGTTTCTTAACGTGTGCGCAAGTGGATTCGGCACTGGGACATGCGCACACCACTACGCCACCAACGTAAAGCTGGGGAAGAAACAGCGCTGTGACCACGCCCACCCGACCTGACCAGCCTGATTTGACCACGCCCACCCGACCTGACCAGCCTGATTGACAGGCGAAAACGGCGACTTTGGTAATGTATTTCGCAGCATAGGTGGGGAATCAGGGTACACTACATACACTATTGTAACGCACAGCGCAGGCCCTATTTAACAGTATTTTTATCTCAATCTGAAAAAACGGGGTGGCAGGTTCCCTTTAACTGCATCTGATCTGAATTGTTTTGTTTAAAATTCATTGTAGTAATGTCCAAAATTAGAAAAATGTTGTCTCTGTCCAAATATATATGGACCTAACTGTATATATATATATATATATATATATATATATATATACATATATACACAGCTGTATCACCTATATAACGTATATACACATCAGTAGCAGTATTGCCTATATAACACTGGGGAACACAATTTTTTAAGAGTTAGGTCAGACAACTGTTCTTAATTAATTTTTGGATGCTGAATCCAGAAATTATCTCAGTTTTTCTCTATCACGTCAAGTTTTTGAACTATAGGATTTTTGTCTTCTCAAAACTATGTAAACTACTGTACCTAAAAAGTGTTGTTGTTTTTTTTAAATAGTACAAATATGAACAAAAAATGAAATATATAAGAAATAGGCATGACAAAGTTGTGACTACTCTTACAAGTTGCCACGTAGCTCTATATGAGTCGAATTGTAATCAGATAACAAGTCTTATTACAGATATCAGTGCAATTGTGCTTCTCTGGCAGGTAAGTTGTGTAGGAAAAACTTGACGTGCTAGAAAAAAAAACTGACTACATTTTTGGAATCAGCATGCCAATTTTAGTATAAATCAGCTCAAAAACCTAACTCAACAGAAAATGTTTTTCAAATTGTTCCCCTGTGTAATGTATGTAGACTGCTGTATATACATTATATAGGTGATATACAGCAGAAGCAGCCTGTATCACTTATATATTGTATATACAGCAGTCTATATGCATTATATAGGCAATACTGCTACTGATGTGTATATTCATTATATAGGCGATACTGGTGTGTGTGTGTATATACACACATACATGTACATATATACACAGCAGTATAACCTATATATAACATATATATACATCAGTAGCAGTATTGCTTATATAATGTATATAGACTCCTGTACACTGTGTGCAGAATTATTAGGCAAGTTGTATTTTGATCACATGGTACTTTTTATACATGTCGTCCTACTCCAAGCTGTTCAGGCTTGAGAGACAACTACCAATGAAGTAAATCAGGTTATGTGCATCTCTGTAATGAGGAGGGGTGTTGTCTAATGACATCAAAATCCTATATAAGGTGTGCTTAATTATTAGGCAACTTCCTTTCCTTTGGCAAAATGGGTCTGAAGAGAGATTTGACGGGCTCTGAAAAGTCCAAAATTGTGAGATATCTTGCAAAGGGATGCAGCAGTCTTGAAATTGCCAAACTTTTGAGGCGTGATCACTGATCAAACAAGCGTTTCATGGCAAATAGCCATCAGGGTCGTAAGAAGCGTATTGGGCAAAAAAGGCGCAAAATAACTGCCCATGAATCGAGGAAAATCAAGCGTGAAGCTGCCAAGATGCCATTTGCCACCAGTTTTGCCATATTTCAGAGCTGCAATGTTCCTGGAGTAACAAAAAGCACAAGGTGTGCAATACTCAGGGACATGGCCAAGGTAAGGAAGGCTGAAAAACGACCGCCTTTGTACAAGAAACATAAAATAAAATGTCAAGACTGGGCCAAGAAACATCTTAAGACTGACTTTTCAAAGGTTTTATGGACTGATGAAATGAGAGTGACTCTTGATGGGCCAGATGGATGGGTCAGAGGCTGGATCAGTAAAGGGCAGAGAGCTCCACTCCGACTCAGATGCCAGCAAGGTGGAGGTGGGGTACTGGTATGGGCTGGTCAGGGCCGGCGTTAGGGGCAGGCAGACTAGGCAGCTGCCTAGGGCCCCCTCTGCCCTAGGGGCCCCCAGCCAGGAGTGGACATACCGCCAATGCCACTGCTCTGGGAGCCAGAGGTGGAAGGTGGCCCCTGCAGGCAGGCCCGGTATCATGTAGCATTGGGCCCCTGTCCCTCGCTCCTGTAATCCTGCCAACACCCTCAGCTGGGGAGAGAGCGGCGCGGGAAGTGCAGGACTTCAAAAGGGGGGCGTGTCATGCAGGCAGAGACGCTGGCCAATGAAGGCTTTCCTCACCAGACTGAGGAGAGTGCTTACTGGCTGCTGTCTCTGTCCTCCTGCATGGCACGTCCCTGGTGACTGGTGAGTACTCACCCCTACAGTCGGGAGCCCCACCGCACAGCACACAGGAACAGCAGTGGAGGAAGAGCAGGACTTACAGTGTGTCTTCTTCCTTCACTGCTCTGTTCCCAGCAGGCTGCAGCATCTCCATCCTCACTGTGAAGAGATGGGGAGGAGCTCCCGGACGGGACAGCACGGCAGCACCAGGGGGCTGATATCAGTGCTCTCTGCTCTGTGCCACATCCCCCACAGTGAGTTCTGCAGCCCTCTCCAGCTGAACTGACCTCCTCCAAGGCTCCTCTGATCACCTATACAAGATTAGTATCTTGTGTGTATGTATATGCTTGTATATGTATATATGTATGTGTGTGCATCTGTGTATGTACAGTATGTGTGTATCTATGTGTATGCTTCTGTGTGTATCTGTGTATGCATGTACAGTATATGTGTATGTCTGTGTGTATAATATGTGTGTGTCTGTATGTGTGATATATTTGTATGTATATACGGTATGTATGTTTATGTGCATGTATGTACAGTATATGTGTATGTCTGGGGGTACGGTATGTGTATTCTTTGTGTATATAACTGTATATGTATGTACGGTACGAGTTGGTGTACCTGTAGGCATGTACGGTATATGTATGTGTATCTATGTGTATGTACGGTATATGCGTGTATGTATGACGGTATGTGTATCTGTGTGTATGTACAGTATATGTATGTACGGTATGTGTGTGTACGGTATGTGTCTGTGTACGGTATATGCATGTGTGTATGTATAGTACATGTATGTATGACAGTATATATATGTGTATCTGTGTGTATGTATGGTATATGTGAGTGTTTGCATATACAGTATATGTATGTGTATCTATGTGTATGTATGTACGGTATATCTGTGAAACCAGGGATTCAAGCTTGAGGAGGCTAATTTGCATATTCCAGGTGTCTTCTGGGAAAAGCGAAGAGTCTCCCTAAGCTAGAAGATCGTTGGGTACAGCCGGGACCAGCTGCTTGGAAAGCATCACCAAACCAGGGATTCAAGCTTGAGGAGGCTAATTTTCATATTCCAGGTGCCTTCTGGGAAAAGCGAAGAGTCTCCCTAAGCTAGAAGATCGTTGGATACAGCCGGGACCAGCTGCTTGGAAAGCATCACCAAACCAGGGATTCAAGCTTGAGGAGGCTAAGTTGCATATTCCAGGTGCCTTCTGGGAAAAGCGAAGAGTCTCCCTAAGCTAGAAGATCGTTGGGTACAGCCGGGACCAGCTGCTTGGAAAGCATCACCAAACCAGGGATTCAAGCTTGAGGAGGCTAATTTGCATATTCCAGGTGCCTTCTGGGAAAAGCGAAGAGTCTCCCTAAGCTAGAAGATCGTTGGGTACAGCCGGGACCAGCTGCTTGGAAAGCATCACCAAACCAGGGATTCAAGCTTGAGGAGGCTAAGTTGCATATTCCAGGTGCCTTCTGGGAAAAGCGAAGAGTCTCCCTAAGCTAGAAGATCGTTGGGTACAGCCGGGACCAGCTGCTTGGAAAGCATCACCAAACCAGGGATTCAAGCTTGAGGAGGCTAATTTTCATATTCCAGGTGCCTTCTGGGAAAAGCGAAGAGTCTCCCTAAGCTAGAAGATCGTTGGGTACAGCCGGGACCAGCTGCTTGGAAAGCATCACCAAACCGCGCGCCTTACGGCGCGCAAATTTTTGCCTGTAGGACATTATTGCAAGAGAGCTTGGCTGAGTAGATTACACAAGAAGGAAAACACACAGCAAGTCAGCAGGATCTAGGAGCAACATGACAGATGTGACAACCTACATGGTGAGCTGCAGCATGTGCTACATGTTCACAGATCGACCAGAAGAAGAATCAAATTTCACCTGTCAGAAGTGTAGACTAGTGGCCCTTTTAGAAGAAAAGGTGCGGGGTCTGGAAGAAAGAATAGCAACTTTGAAACTCATCAAAGAGAATGAAGACTTTCTAGACAGAACAGAAGCATCTCTACTGGTCACAGAAGGTGAAAAAAGTGTCAGAGAACCTCCAAAAGCAGATGAGTGGAAGCATGTGACCAAAAGAAGCAAGAAGACCATGGAGAAATCACCAACCACACAACTGAAGAACCGATATCAAATCTTTGTAGAGGATGAAGATGGCACACCTAAGGATGAAGCAATACCAGCAAGCAAAAAAGAAAAGGGCACACAGCAACAAGTGACAGCAAAAAGTACAGCCAAGAAGCAACGAAGAGTGGTGGTGGTGGGAGACTCACTACTGAGAGGCACAGAAGCAGCCATCTGCAGACCGGACATAACTGCAAGAGAAGTATGCTGCCTTCCAGGTGCGATGATCAAGGATGTGACCGATAGGATACCAAAGCTCTTCAGCTCCAAGGACGTCCACCCATTTCTTCTGATACATGTTGGCACCAATGACACGGCAAGGAAGGACCTACCGACAATCTGTAAAGACTTTGAAGAGTTGGGGAAGAAAGTAAAGGAACTGGATGCACAGGTAGTTTTTTCTTCTATCCTTCCAGTAGACGGGCATGGCACCAGGAGATGGAACAGGATCCTTGATGCAAACAACTGGCTAAGACGATGGTGCAGACAACAAGGATTCGGATTCCTGGACCACGGTGTGAATTACTTGTACGATGGACTCCTCGCCAGAGACGGACTACACCTCAACAAACCTGGGAAACACACATTCGCCAGAAGACTCGCTACACTCATCAGGAGGGCGTTAAACTAGAAGAAGAGGGGACGGGAAGAAAAACATTAGACTTGAACAAAGAAGATCCAGGAAAACGTACTCAGAAGGGAGGTAAGAACTTTTCTAAAACAATCCACAGCGAGGAGATTGGAACAAAACAAAATCCTCTAAACTGCATGCTCGTAAACGCCAGAAGCCTGACAAACAAGATGGAAGAACTAGAAGCAGAAATATCTACAGGTAACTTTGACATAGTGGGAATAACCGAGACATGGTTAGATGAAAGCTATGACTGAGCAGTTAACTTACAGGGTTACAGTCTGTTTAGAAAGGATCGTAAAAATCGGAGAGGAGGAGGGGTTTGTCTCTATGTAAAGTCTTGCCTAAAGTCCACTTTAAGGGAGGATATTAGCGAAGGAAATGAGGATGTCGAGTCCATATGGGTCGAAATTCATGGAGGGAAAAATGGTAACAAAATTCTCATTGGGGTCTGTTACAAACCCCCAAATATAACAGAAACCATGGAAAGTCTACTTCTAAAGCAGATAGATGAAGCTGCAACCCATAATGAGGTCCTGGTTATGGGGGACTTTAACTACCCGGATATTAACTGGGAAACAGAAACCTGTGAAACCCATAAAGGCAACAGGTTTCTGCTAATAACCAAGAAAAATTATCTTTCACAATTGGTGCAGAATCCAACCAGAGGAGCAGCACTTTTAGACCTAATACTATCTAATAGACCTGACAGAATAACAAATCTGCAGGTGGTCGGGCATCTAGGAAATAGCGACCACAATATTGTACAGTTTCACCTGTCTTTCACTAGGGGGACTTATCAGGGAGTCACAAAAACACTGAACTTTGGGAAGGCAAAGTTTGACCAGCTTAGAGATGCCCTTAATCTGGTAGACTGGGACAATATCCTCAAAAATAAGAATACAGATAATAAATGGGAAATGTTTAACCCCTTCCCGACCTTTGACGCCACGTAGGCGTCATGAAAGTCGGTGCCAATCCGACCCATGACGCCTATGCGGCGTCATGGAAAGATCGCGTCCCTGCAGATCGGGTGAAAGGGTTAACTCCCATTTCACCCGCTCTGCAGGGACAGGGGGAGTGGTAGTTTAGCCCAGGGGGGGTGGCTTCACCCCCTCGTGGCTACGATCGCTCTGATTGGCTGTTGAAAGTGAAACTGCCAATCAGAGCGATTTGTAATATTTCACCCATTATAACGGGTGAAATATTACAATCCAGCCATGGCCGATGCTGAAATATCATCGGCCATGGCTGGAAATACTAGTGTGCCCCCACCCCACCCCTCCGATCGCCCCCCCACCCCCCCGATCTGGCCGGTACACTGCTCCGGCTCCCTTCCATCCAGTGCTCCGCTCCCCCCCGTGCTCGTGTCCGCTCCCCCCGTGCTCCAATCACCCCCCCGTGCTCCAATCACCCCCCCTGCACTCCGATCCACCCCCCCCGTGCTCCGTTCCACCCCCCCGTGCTCCGTTCCAGCCCCCCCGTGCTCCGTTCCACGCCCCCCGCGCTCCGTTCCACCCCTCCCGCGCTCCGATTCCCCCCCCGTGCTCCGATCCCCCCCCCCCGTGGTCCCCCCCCACCCTATCATACTTACCGATCCAGCCGTGGTCCCGTCCGTCTTCTCCCGGGCGCCGCCATCTTCCAAAATGGCGGGCGCATGCGCAGTGCGCCCGCCGAATCTGCCGGCCGGCAGATTCGTTCCAAAGTGCATTTTGATCACTGAGATATAATCTATCTCAGTGATCAAAATAAAAAAAAAAATAAATGACCCCCCCCCCCTTTGTCACCCCCATAGGTAGGGACAATAAAAAAATAAAGAAATTTTTTTTTTTCCACTAATGTTAGAATAGGGTTAGGGTTAGGGGTAGGGTTAGGGTTAGGGGTAGGGTTAGGGGTAGGGTTAGGGGTAGGGTTAGGGTTAGGGTTAGGGCTAGGGTTAGGGCTAGGAATGTGCACACGTATTCTGGTCCTCTGCAGATTTTTCCGCTGCGGATTTGATAAATCCGCAGTGCTAAACCGCTGCGGATTTATGGCGGATTTACCGCGTTTTTTTCTGCGCATTTCACTGCGCTTTTACAATTGCGATTTTCTATTGGAGCAGTTGTAAAACCGCTGCGGAATCCGCACAAAGAAGTGACATGCTGCGGAATGTAAACCGCTGCGTTTCCGTGCAGTTTTTCCGCAGCATGTGTACAGCGATTTTTGTTTCCCATAGGTTTACATTGAACTGTAAACTCATGGGAAACTGCTGCGGATCCGCAGCGTGTGCACATACCTTTAGAATTAGGCTATGTGCACACGGTGCGGATTTGGCTGCGGATTCGCAGCAGTGTTCCATCAGGTTTACAGTACCATGTAAACATATGAAAAACCAAATCCGCTGTGCCCGTGATGCGGAAAATACCGCGCGGGAACGCTGCGTTGTATTTTCCGCAGCATGTGAATTCTTTGTGCGGATTCCGCAGCGTTTTACACCTGTTCCTCAATAGGAATCCGCAGGTGAAATCCGCACAAAAAACACTGGAAATCCGCGGAAAATCCGCAGGTAAAACACAGTGCCTTTTACCCGCAGATTTTTCAAAAATGGTGCGGAAATATCTCACACGAATCCGCAACGTGGGCACATAGCCTTAGGGTTAGGGTTGGAATTAGTGTTGTGGTTAGGGGTGTGTTGGGGTTAGGGTTGTGATTAGGATTATGGCTACAGTTGGGATTAGGGTTAGGGGTGTGTTGGGGTTAGTGTTGGAGTTAGAATTGAGGGGTTACCACTGTTTAGGCACATCAGGGGTCTCCAAACGCAACATGGCGCCACCATTGATTCCAGCCAATCTCGTATTCAAAAAGTCAAATGGTGCTCCCTCACTTCCGAGCCCTGACGTGTGCCCAAACAGTGGTTTACCCCCACATATGGGGTACCAGCATACTCAGGACAAACTGCGCAACAATTACTGGGGTCCAATTTCTCCTGTTACCCTTGTGAATCTAAAAAAATGCTTGCTAAAACATAATTTTTGAGGAAAGAAAAATGATTTTTTATTTTCACGGCTCTGTGTTGTAAACGTCTGTGAAGCACTTGGGGGTTCAAAGTGCTCACCACATATCTAGATAAGTTCCTTGGGGGGTCTAGTTTCTAAAATGGGGTCACTTGTGGGGGGTTTCTACTGTTTAGGCACACCAGGGGCTCTGCAAACGCAACGTGACACCCGCAGACCATTCCATCAAAGTCTGCATTTCAAAAGTCACTACTTCCCTTCTGAGCCCCGACGTGTGCCCAAACAGTGGTTTACCCCCACATATGGGGTATCAGCGTACTCAGGAGAAACTGGACAACAACTTTTGGGGTCCAATTTCTCCTGTAACCCTTGGGAAAATAAAAAATTCTGGGCTAAATAATTATTTTTGAGGAAAGAAAACGTATTTATTATTTTCACGGCTCTGCATTATAAACTTCTATGAAGCACTTGGGGGTTCAAAGTGCTCACCACACATCTAGATAAGTTCCTTTCAGGGTCTAGTTTCCAAAATGGGGTCACTTGTGGGGGGTTTCTACTGTTTAGGCACATCAGGGGCTCTGCAAACGCAACGTGACGCCCGCAGAGCATTCCATCAAAGTCTGCATTTCAAAACGTCACTACTTCAATTCCAAGCCCCGGCATGTGCCCAAACAGTAGTTTACCCCCACATATGGGGTATCACCGTACTCAGGAGAAACTGGACAACAAATATTGGGGTCAAATTTCTCCTGTTACCCTTGGGAAAATTAAAAAACTCTGGGCTAAATAATTATTTTTGAGGAAAGAAAACGTATTTATTATTTTCACGGCTCTGCATTATAAACTTCTATGAAGCACTTGGGGGTTCAAAGTGCTCACCACACATCTAGATAAGTTCCTTTGGGGGTCTAGTTTCCAAAATGGGGTCACTTGTGGGGGGTTTCTACTGTTAAGCCACATCAGGGGCTCTGCAAACGCAACGTGACGCCCACAGAGCATTCCATCAAAGTCTGCATTTCAAAACGTCACTACTTCACTTCCGAGCCCCGGCATGTGCCCAAACAGTGATTTACCCCCACATATGGGGTATCAGCGTACTCAGGAGAAACTGGACAACAACTTTTGGGGTCAAATTTCTCCTGTTACCCTTGGGAAAATAAAAAATTGCAGGCTAAAAGATCATTTTTGAGAAAATAATTTTTTTTTTTATTTTCATGGCTCTGCGTTATAAACTTCTGTGGAGCACTTGGGGGTTCAAAGTCCTCACCACACATCTAGATTAGTTCCTTTGGGGGTCTAGTTTCTAAAATGGTGTCATTTCTGGGGGATCTCCAATGTTTAGGCACACAGGGGCTCTCCAAACGTGACATGGTGTCCGCTAATGATTGGAGCTAATTTTCCATTTAAAAAGCCAAATGGCGTGCCATCCCTTCCGAGCCCTGCCGTGCGCCCAAACAGTGGTTTACCCCCACATATGGGGTATCAGCGTACTCAGGACAAACTGGACAACAATATTTGGGGTCCAATTTCTCCTATTATCCTTGGCAAAATAGGAAATTCCAGGCTAAAAAATCATTTTTGAGGAAAGAAAAATTATTTTTTATTTTCATGGCTCTGCCTTATAAACTTCTGTGAAGCACCTGGGGGTTTAAAGTGCTCAATATGCATCTAGATAAGTTCCTTGGGGGGTCTAGTTTCCAAAATGGGGTCACTTGTGCGGGAGCTCCAATGTTTAGGCACACAGGGGCTCTCCAAACGCGACATGGTGTCCGCTAACAATTGGAGCTAATTTTCCATTCAAAAAGTCAAATGGCGCGCCTTCTCTTCCGAGCCCTGCCGAGTGCCCAAACAGTGGTTTACCCCCACATATGAGGTATCGGCGTACTCGGGAGAAATTGCCCAACAAATTTTATGATCCATTTTATCCTACTGCCCATGTGAAAATGAAAAAATTGAGGCGAAAAGAATTTTTTTGTGAAAAAAAAGTACTTTTTCATTTTTACAGATCAATTTGTGAAGCACCTGAGGGTTTAAAGTGCTCACTAGGCATCTAAATTAGTTCCTTGGGGGGTCTAGTTTCCAAAATGGGGTCACTTGTGGGGGAGCGCCAATGTTTAGGCACACAGGAGCTATCCAAACGCGACATGGTGTCCGCTAACGATGGAAATAATTTTTCATTCAAAAAGTCAAATGGCGCTCCTTCCCTTCCGAGCCTTACCATGTGCCCAAACAGTGGTTTACCTCCACATGTGAGGTATTGGTGTACTCAGAAGAAATTGCCCAACACATTTTAGGATCCATTTTATCCTGTTGCCCATGTGAAAATGAAAAAATTGAGGCTAAAAGAATTTTTTTGTGAAAAAAAAGTACTTTTTCATTTTTACGGATCAATTTGTGAAGCACCTGGGGGTTCAAAGTGCTCACTATGCATCTAGATAAGTTCCTTGGGGCGTCTAGTTTCCAAAATGGGGTCACTTGTGGGGGAGCTCCAATTTTTAGGCACACGGGGGCTCTCCAAACGTGACATGGTGTCCGCTAAAGAGTGGAGCCAATTTTTGATTCAAAAAGTCAAATGGCGCTCCTTCCCTTCCAAGCCCTGCCGTGCGCCAAAACAGTGGTTTACCCCCACATATGAGGTATCAGCGTACTCAGGACAAATTGGACAACAACTTTCGTGGTTCAGTTTCTCCTTTTACCATTGGGAAAATAAAAAAATTGTTGCTAAAAGATAATTTTTGTGACTAAAAAGTTAAATGTTCATTTTTTCCTTCCATGTTGCTTCTGCTGCTGTGAAGCACCTGAAGGGTTAATAAACTTCTTGAATGTGGTTTTGAGTACCTTGAGGGGTGCAGTTTTTAGAATGGTGTCACTTTTGGGTATTTTCAGCCATATAGACCCCTCAAACTGACTTCAAATGTGAGGTGGTCCCTAAAAAAAATGGTTTTGTAAATTTCGTTGTAAAAATGACAAATCGCTGGTCGAATTTTAACCCTTATAACTTCCTAACAAAAAAAAATTTTGTTTCCAAAATTGTGCTGATGTAAAGTAAACATGTGGGAAATGTTATTTATTAACTATTTTGTGTCACATATCTCTCTGGTTTAACAGAATAAAAATTCAAAATGTGAAAATTGCGAAATTTTCAAAATTTTCGCCAAATTTCCGTGTTTATCACAAATAAATGCAGAATTTATTGACCTAAATTTACCACTAACATGAAGCCCAATATGTCACGAAAAAACAATCTCAGAACCGCTAGGATCCGTTGAAGCGTTCCTGAGTTATTACCTCATAAAGGGACACTGGTCAGAATTGCAAAAAACGGCAAGGTCTTTAAGGTCAAAATAGGCTGGGTCTTGAAGGGGTTAAGAACATCCTAAATAGGCAGTTTAAGCGGTTTATACCTTGTGGGAATAAAAGGACTAGAAATAGGAAAAACCCAATGTGACTAAACAAAGAAGTAAGACAGGCAATTAACAGTAAAAAGAAAGCATTTGCACTACTAAAGCAGGATGGCACCATTGAAGCTCTAAAAAACTATAGGGAGAAAAATACTTTATCTAAAAAACTAATTAAAGCTGCCAAAAAGGAAACAGAGAAGCACATTGCTAAGGAGAGTAAAACTAATCCCAAACTGTTCTTCAACTATATCAATAGTAAAAGAATAAAAACTGAAAATGTAGGCCTCTTAAAAAATAGTGAGGAAAGAATGGTTGTAGATGACGAGGAAAAAGCTAACATATTAAACACCTTCTTCTCCACGGTATTCACGGTGGAAAACGAAATGCTAGGTGAAATCCCAAGAAACAATGAAAACCCTATATTAAGGGTCACCAATTTAACCCAAGAAGAGGTGCGAAACCGGCTAAATAAGATTAAAATAGATAAATCTCCGGGTCCGGATGGCATACACCCACGAGTACTAAGAGAACTAAGTAATGTAATAGATAAACCATTATTTCTTATTTTTAGGGACTCTATGGTGACAGGGTCTGTTCCGCAGGATTGGCGCATAGCAAATGTGGTGCCAATATTCAAAAAGGGCTCTAAAAGTGAACCTGGAAATTATAGGCCAGTAAGTCTAACCTCTATTGTTGGTAAAATATTTGAAGGGTTTCTGAGGGATGTTATTCTGGATTATCTCAATGAGAATAACTGTTTAACTCCAAATCAGCATGGGTTTATGAGAAATCGCTCCTGTCAAACCAATCTAATCAGTTTTTATGAAGAGGTAAGCTATAGGCTAGACCACGGTGAGTCATTGGACGTGGTATATCTCGATTTTTCCAAAGCGTTTGATACCGTGCCGCACAAGAGGTTGGTACACAAAATGAGAATGCTTGGTCTGGGGGAAAATGTGTGTAAATGGGTTAGTAACTGGCTTAGTGATAGAAAGCAGAGGGTGGTTATAAATGGTATAGTCTCTAACTGGGTCGCTGTGACCAGTGGGGTACCGCAGGGGTCAGTATTGGGACCTGTTCTCTTCAACATATTCATTAATGATCTGGTAGAAGGTTTACACAGTAAAATATCGATATTTGCAGATGATACAAAACTATGTAAAGCAGTTAATACAAGAGAAGATAGTATTCTGCTACAGATGGATCTTGATAAGTTGGAAACTTGGGCTGAAAGGTGGCAGATGAGGTTTAACAATGATAAATGTAAGGTTATACACATGGGAAGAAGGAATCAATATCACCATTACACACTGAATGGGAAACCACTGGGTAAATCTGACAGGGAGAAGGACTTGGGGATCCTAGTTAATGATAAACTTACCTGGAGCAGCCAGTGCCAGGCAGCAGCTGCCAAGGCAAACAGGATCATGGAGTGCATTAAAAGAGGTCTGGATACACATGATGAGAGCATTATACTGCCTCTGTACAAATCCCTAGTTAGACCGCACATGGAGTACTGTGTCCAGTTTTGGGCACCGGTGCTCAGGAAGGATATAATGGAACTAGAGAGAGTACAAAGGAGGGCAACAAAATTAATAAAGGGGATGGGAGAACTACAATACCCAGATAGATTAGCGAAATTAGGATTATTTAGTCTAGAAAAAAGACGACTGAGGGGCGATCTAATAACCATGTATAAGTATATAAGGGGACAATACAAATATCTCGCTGAGGATCTGTTTATACCAAGGAAGGTGACGGGCACAAGGGGGCATTCTTTGCGTCTGGAGGAGAGAAGGTTTTTCCACCAACATAGAAGAAGATTCTTTACTGTTAGGGCAGTGAGAATCTGGAATTGCTTGCCTGAGGAGGTGGTGATGGCGAACTCAGTCGAGGGGTTCAAGAGAGGCCTGGATGTCTTCCTGGAGCAGAACAATATTGTATCATACAATTAGGTTCTGTAGAAGGACGTAGATCTGGGGATTTATTATGATGGAATATAGGCTGAACTGGATGGACAAATGTCTTTTTTCGGCCTTACTAACTATGTTACTATGTTACTATGTTACTATATTTATAGGTATGTATGTATGTACAGGGTGTGTATGTATGTACGGTATATGTATGTGTATCTGCATGTATGTACACTGCAATATGTGTATTTGCATATAAGGTATATGTATGTGTATCTATGTGTAACATATATATTATTACAAACACACTATATATATACAGTGGGGCAAAAAAGTATTTAGTCAGTCAGCAATAGTGCAAGTTCCACCACTTAAAAAGATGAGAGGCGTCTGTAATTTACATCATAGGTAGACCTCAACTATGGGAGACAAACTGAGAAAAAAAAATCCAGAAAATCACATTGTCTGTTTTTTTTATCATTTTTTTGCATATTATGGTGGAAAATAAGTATTTGGTCAGAAACAAACAATCAAGATTTCTGGCTCTCACAGACCTGTAACTTCTTCTTTAAGAATCTCCTCTTTCCTCCACTCATTACCTGTAGTAATGGCACCTGTTTAAACTTGTTATCAGTATAAAAAGACACCTGTGCACACCCTCAAACAGTCTGACTCCAAACTCCACTATGGTGAAGACCAAAGAGCTGTCAAAGGACACCAGAAACAAAATTGTAGCCCTGCACCAGGCTGGGAAGACTGAATCTGCAATAGCCAACCAGCTTGTAGTGAAGAAATCAACAGTGGGAGCAATAATTAGAAAATGGAAGACATACAAGACCACTGGTAATCTCCCTCGATCTGGGGCTCCACGCAAAATCCCACCCCGTGGGGTCAGAATGATCACAAGAACGGTGAGAAAAAATCCCAGAACCACACGGGGGGACCTAGTGAATGAACTGCAGAGAGCTGGGACCAATGTAACAAGGCCTACCATAAGTAACACACTACGCCACCATGGACTCAGATCCTGCAGTGCCAGACGTGTCCCACTGCTTAAGCCAGTACATGTCCGGGCCCGTCTGAAGTTTGCTAGAGAGCATTTGGATGATCCAGAGGAGTTTTGGGAGAATGTCCTATGGTCTGATAAAACCAAACTGGAACTGTTTGGTAGAAACACAACTGGTCGTGTTTGGAGGAAAAAGAATACTAAGTTGCATGCATCAAACACCATACCTACTGTAAAGCATGTTGGTGGAAACATCATGCTTTGGGGCTGTTTCTCTGCAAAGGGGCCAGGACGACTGATCCGGGTACATGAAAGAATGAATGGGGCCATGTATCGTGAGATTTTGAGTGCAAACCTCCTTCCATCAGCAAGGGCATTGAAGATGAAACGTGGCTGGGTCTTTCAACATGACAATGATCCAAAGCACACCGCCAGAGCAACGAAGGAGTGGCTTCGTAAGAAGCATTTCGAAATGCCTGGAGTGGCCTAGCCAGTCTCCAGATCTCAACCCTATAGAAAACCTTTGGAGGGAGTTGAAAGTCCGTGTTGCCAAGCGAAAAGCCAAAAACATCACTGCTCTAGAGGAGATCTGCATGGAGGAATGGGCCAACATACCAACAACAGTGTGTGGCAACCATGTGAAGACTTACAGAAAACGTTTGATCTCTGTCATTGCCAACAAAGGATATATTACAAAGTATTGAGATGAAATTTTGTTTCTGACCAAATACTTATTTTCCACCATAATATGCAAATAAAATGTTAAAAAAACAGACAATGTGATTTTCTGGATTTTTTTTTTCAGTTTGTCTCCCATAGTTGAGGTCTACCTATGATGTAAATTACAGACACCTCTCATCTTTTTAAGTGGTGGAACTTGCACTATTGCTGACTGACTAAATACTTTTTTGCCCCACTGTGTATATATATATATATATATATATATATATATATATATCCATCTCAGTGAAAAAATATAAATATATATATATTTTTTAGAGGTGTGGGGCCCAAAATAGAACTTTTGCTATGGGGGCCCTGTGATTGCTATGTACGCCCCTGCTTGTTGGGCAGTAATAATGTGGGCAATCTGACTTGTTTCTCAGAGCCCGAGGCTCCAGGGTGCCATTGCCAGATTGCCATCATCATAAGCAGTGTATCAGGCAGGAAGGGGGGCCCAGACACATTTCTTGAACAGGGGCAACAAGCTATTAGTGTCTGCCCCTGCCCCCAGCCAGTGACGTGTCACTAATAGCAGCACACCATGCAGCTGCTATGGGGCCCGTGAGTCAAAGGGGCTTGCCCGGTGCCAGTGAAGAAAGAGCAGTGGGTGACAGGAGGCAGGAGTCGGCTGCTGCGGCTAAAGCCTGTGCCCGCTGCTAAAGAGAAATTCATAGTCACTACTCCCCACACCCATAGTCGCTCCCACCACTATGCACTGAAGCCGGTGCCGAGAGATGGGAGGGACTATAGGAGTGGAGAGCAGTGAATATTCACTTCACTTTAATAGCGGTCACAGTAGCCGCAGATGCAGGCTTCCTGCTGCTAGGCAATCACATGTGCCCGCTGCTAATGGGAATGAATATTCACTGCTCTCCACACCCATGAATACGATATATATCAGTGAGCAAGTGAGTGCATGGTGGCCATAATGTTGTAGGACTGCATTATATTCTGTTGGGGACTGCATTATGTTCTATGGGGGGACTGCATTATATTCTATGGGGGGTTGCGTTATACTATATGTCAGTATTATATTCTATATGGGGACTGCATTATACTCTGGAGGACTATGGGAGTGTATTATACTCTATGGAGGACTATGGGGAGTGTATTATACTCTATGGAGGACTATGGGGAGTACGTTATACTATATGGAGGATTAGAGGGAATATATTATACTATATGGAGGACTATGGGAAGTCTATTATACTATGGAGGACTATGGGGAGTCTATTATACTATATGGAGGACTATGGGGAGTCTATTATAGTATATAGAGGACTATGGGGAGTGTATTATACTATATGGAGGACTAGGGGAGTACCTTATACTATATGGAGGAATAGGGAAAGTACATTATACTATATGGAGGACTAGGGGGAGTACATTATACTATATGGAGGACTTTGGGAGTGTATTATACTATATGGAGAACTAGGGGGAGTGTAAAATGCAAGATATTCATCAAGTGATTGGATTGGTTATGCCTGAACAAAAATCATTGTTCTCATCAGCACATCGCCCAGTGAAAACTGTAAATATGCTGCTGCTAAGATGATGCTGTATGAGGACAGATTGATCTATTGATTATTCTGAGCCCATCGTTATTCCTCAGCTGATGTAAAGAGGCCGGGAAACAAGCGGCGAATTACTTCAATATTGTTAATCACACTCCTTTAGTGGCCTGAAATCGCCGCATGTAACTACAACCGAAATATTTCTGTGTGATGGTGCAATTTGTTAGCATTTGGGGCCCCATTTAAACTTTTGCCAAGGGCCCCACTTTGCCTAAAACCGGCCCTGGAGCTGGTATCATCAAGGATGAACTTGTGGGACCTTTTCGGGTTGAGGATGGAGTGAAGCTCAACTCCCAGACCTACTGTCAGTTTCTGGAAGACAACTTCTTTAAGCAGTGGTACAGGAAGAAGTCGGTATCGTTCAAGAAAAACATGATTTTCATGCAGGACAATGCTCCATCACATACCTCCAAGTACTCCACAGAGTGGCTGGCCAGTAAAGGTCTCAAAGAAGAAAAAATAATGACATGGCCCCCTTGTACACCTGATCTGAACCCCATAGAGAACCTGTGGTCCCTCATAAAATATGTATGAGATCTACAGGGAGGGAAAACAGTACACCTCTCGGAACAGTGTCTGGGAGGCTGTGGTGGCTGCTGCACGCAATGTTGATCGTAAACAGATCAAGCAACTGACAGAATCTATGGATGGAAGGCTGCTGAGTGTCATCATAAAGAAAGGTGGCTATATTGGTCACTATTTTGGTGAGATTTGTTTTTGCATGTCAGAAATGTTTATTTCTAAATTTTGTGCAGTTATATTGGTTTACCTGGTGAAAATAAACAAGTGAGACGGGAATATATTCAGTTTTTATTAAGTTGCCTAATAATTCTGCACAGTAAGGCCGGCGTCACACTTGCGAGTTTTACGGACGTAAGAGCGCAGAAACTACGTCCGTAAAACTCGCAAAAAATACGGCACAATTATTCTCTATGCCCCTGCTCCTATCTGCCGTATTAAACTGATCCGTATTATACGGCTTTCTACGGCCGTAGAAAATCGCAGCATGCTGCGTTTGTCACCGTATTGCGCAAATAAAACATCAATGAAAGTCAATGGAAGCCCCAAAATTACGGATTACACACGGACCAGCAGTGTGACTTGCGAGGAATACGCAGCGCTGTTAGAGAGAAAAGCCGGTAATTCAATTACCGGCTTTTGCTTTCTCCTTCCTAAACCCGACATGATATGAGACCTGGTTTACATACAGTAAACCATCTCATATCACCATTTTTTTTTGCATATTCCACACTACTAATGTCAGTAGTGTGTATATGCAAAATTTGGCTGTTCTAGCTAGTAAAATAAGGGGTTAAATGGCGGAAAAAATTGGCGTGGGCTCCCGCACAATTTTCTCCGCCAGAGTAGTAAAGCCAGTGACTGAGGGCAGATATTAATAGCCTGGAGAGGGTCCACGGTTATTGGCCCCCCCGCTGGCTAAAAACATCTGCCCCCAGCCACCCCAGAACAGGCACATCTGGAAGATGCGCTTATTCTGGCACTTGGCCACTCTCTTCCCATTCCCGTGTAGCGGTGGGATATGGGGTAATGAAGGGTTAATGCCACCTTGCTATTGTAAGGTGACATTAAGCCTAATTAATAATGGAGAGGCGTCAATTATGACACCTATCCATTATTAATCCAATACTAGTAAAGGGTTAAAAACACACACACACATTATTAAAAAATAATTTATTGAAAAAATCACAAAGGCTGTTGTATTAATTTATTCTACTCTCAATCCACTCACTGAAGACCCTCGATCTGTAAATTAAAAAAAAATAATAAACCAACAATATACATACCTTCCGAGGATCTGTAAGGTCCAACGATGTAGATCCATCTGAAGGGGTTAAAATATTTTGCAGACACGAGCTCTGCTAATGCAGGATGCTCATTTCTGCAAAACCCCGGCGAATGAAGCTAAATATAGGTCAATGATCTATATTTAGCTTCATTTGCGGTGAGGCGCCCTCTGCTGGCTGTTCCTAGATCGTGGGAACTTTCCTAGAAAGCTCCCAGGCTCGAGATCATAAGAGGGCGCCCTCTGCTGGTTGTCCTCATATGAACTCGAGCCAGGGAGCTTTCTAGGAAAGTTCCCACGATCTAGGAACAGCCAGCAGAGGGAGCCTCACCGCAAATGCAGGTAAATATAGGTCAATGACCTATATTTAGCTTCATTCGCCGGGGTTTTGCAGAAATGAGCATCCTGCATTAGCGGAGCTCGTGTCTGCAAAATATTTTAACCCCTTCAGATGGATCTACATCGTTGGACCTTACAGATCCTCGGAAGGCATGTATATTGTTGGTTTATTATGTTTTTTTAATTTACAGATCAAGGGTCTTCAGTGAGTGGATTGAGAGTAGAATAAATTAATACAACAACCTTTGTGTGTTTTTCATTAAATTAATTTTTAATAATGTGTGTGTGTTTTTTTTAACCCTTTACTAGTATTGGATTAATAATGGATAGGTGTCATAATTGACGCCTGTCCATTAATAATTTGGCTTAATGTCACCTTACAATAGCAAGGTGACATTAACCCTTCATTACCCCATATCCCACCGCTACACGGGAATGGGAAGAGAGTGGCCAAGTGCAAGAATAGGCGCATCTTCCAGATGTGCCTGTTCTGGGTGGCTGGGGGCAGATGTTTTTAGCCAGGGGGGGCCAATAACCATGGACCCTCTCCAGGCTATTAATATCTGCCCTCAGTCACTGGCTTTACTACTCTGGCGGAGAAAATTGTGCGGGAGCCCACACCAATTTTTTCCGCCATTTAACCCCTTATTTTACTAGCTAGAGCAGCCAAATTTTTCATATACACACTACTAACATTAGTAGTGTGGAATATGCAAAAAAATAGTGATATGAGATGGTTTACTGTATGTAACCAGGTCTCATATCATGTCGGGTTTAGGAAGGAGAAAGCAAAAGCCGGTAATTGAATTACCGGCTTTCTGCTATCTCGCGCTGTATTAAGTAATAATATATATACATATATGTGTCTCCCTGACATATATATATATATATATATATATATATATAGAGACCGTATATATGTTTGTTTTTTTTTTAACACATGGATCCCTTGTATAGCCGTATGTCGGTTTTGCAAGCCTGCGATAAAAACACGCATTACGGCTGCCATACGGATTACATACGGAGGATGCCATGCGCAAAAAACGGTGACACACCCTGCCTACGGAGGAGGAGCTACGGACCACTATTTTCGGGACTTTTCAGCGTATTACGGCCGTAATATACGGACCGTATTTTCATACGCTGTGTGTGACGCCGGCCTAATAGTTACCTGCACAAACAGATATCCTTCTAAGATAGCCAAATCTAAAAAAGAAAAAAAACCACTCCAACTTCCAAAAATATTAAGCTTTGATATTTATGAGTCTTTTGGGTTGATTGAGAACATAGTTGTTGATCAATAATAAAAATAATCCTCTGAAATACAACTTGCCTAATAATTCTGCACACAGTGTATATACAATATATACAGTGGGGCAAAAAAGTATTTAGTCAGTCAGCAATAGTGCAAGTTCCACCACTTAAAAAGATGAGAGGCGTCTGTAATTTACATCATAGGTAGACCTGAACTATGGGAGACAAACTGAGAAAAAAAAATCCAGAAAATCACATTGTCTGTTTTTTTAACATTTTATTTGCATATTATGGTGGAAAATAAGTATTTGGTCAGAAACAAAATTTCATCTCAATACTTTGTAATATATCCTTTGTTGGCAATGACAGAGGTCAAACGTTTTCTGTAAGTCTTCACAAGGTTGGCGCACACTGTTGTTGGTATGTTGGCCCATTCCTCCATGCAGATCTCCTCTAGAGCAGTGATCTTTTTGGCTTTTCGCTTGGCAACACGGACTTTCAACTCCCTCCAAAGGTTTTCTATAGGGTTGAGATCTGGAGACTGGCTAGGCCACTCCAGGACCTTGAAATGCTTCTTACGAAGCCACTCCTTCGTTGCCCTGGCGGTGTGCTTTGGATCATTGTCATGTTGAAAGACTCAGCCACGTTTCATCTTCAATGCCCTTGCTGATGGAAGGAGGTTTGCACTCAAAATCTCACGATACATGGCCCCATTCATTCTTTCATGTACCCGGATCAGTCGTCCTGGCCCCTTTGCAGAGAAACAGCCCCAAAGCATGATGTTTCCACCACCATGCTTTACAGTAGGTATGGTGTTTGATGGATGCAACTCAGTATTCTTTTTCCTCCAAACACGACAAGTTGTGTTTCTACCAAACAGTTCCAGTTTGGTTTTATCAGACCATAGGACATTCTCCCAAAACTCCTCTGGATCATCCAAATGCTCTCTAGCAAACTTCAGACGGGCCCGGACATGTACTGGCTTAAGCAGTGGGACACGTCTGGCACTGCAGGATCTGAGTCCATGGTGGCGTAGTGTGTTACTTATGGTAGGCCTTGTTACATTGGTCCCAGCTCTCTGCAGTTCATTCACTAGGTCCCCCCGCGTGGTTCTGGGATTTTTGATCACCGTTCTTGTGATCATTCTGACCCCACAGGGTGGGATTTTGCGTGGAGCCCCAGATCGAGGGAGATTATCAGTGGTCTTGTATGTCTTCCATTTTCTAATTATTGCTCCCACTGTTGATTTCTTCACTCCAAGCTGGTTGGCTATTGCAGATTCAGTCTTCCCAGCCTGGTGCAGGGCTACAATTTTGTTTCTGGTGTCCTTTGAGAGCTCTTTGGTCTTCACCATAGTGGAGATTGGAGTCAGACTGTTTGAGGGTGTGCACAGGTGTCTTTTTATACTGATAACAAGTTTAAACAGGTGCCATTACTACAGGTAATGAGTGGAGGAAAGAGGAGACTCTTAAAGAAGAAGTTACAGGTCTGTGAGAGCCAGAAATTTTGATTGTTTGTTTCTGACCAAATACTTATTTTCCACCATAATATGCAAATAAAATGATAAAAAAACAGACAATGTGATTTTCTGGATTTTTTTTTCTCAGTTTGTCTCTCATAGTTGAGGTCTACCTATGATGTAAATTACAGACGCCTCTCATCTTTTTAAGTGGTGGAACTTGCACTATTGCTGACTGACTAAATACTTTTTTGCCCCACTGTAGGTGATACTAACATTATATACAACAGTAGCTGTATCGCCTATATAACGTGCATCCAACATACACAACATATACAACTGTAGAATGTATAGACTACTGCATATACGTTATATAGGTGATACTGCTGTGTTCAGTCGCAGTATCTATCTATGTATATATATATATATATATATCTTTATATATAGCAGTTTCACCTATATAATGTGGGTACAGCAGTCACAGTATCACATACAATATACATGTGATACTACAACTGTACAGTACACATCAGTCGCAGTATCAACTATATATAGTATATACAGTAGTTTCAACGTGATATATATTCAGCAGTCGTGGTGTCTCCTATGTACATCAGCCTCAGTGTCTCCTATGTGATGTATGCATCATAATATAGTATAATGCTGTTTTCATTATATTGTAGAGATGTGTGTGTGGCACTATGTACATAGTGTAGAATTCACACTATATATACACTGCTACCGCATCTCTACACTAGTAAACAAAACTCAAGAAAAAAAGCAGCAGCATAATATATATATATATATGTATATATCTTGGTATTCAATCTATCCTATTCACCAAAACTTTCCTGCCACTGCCGCAATAACTGGACTCACACATGTGGACTGGTCGCTAATCAATATAAACATGCAGGAAGGATGTGGAGAACAAAAACATGAATACGACCCAAAAAAAGGTCAATTGATGTAAAAATCATGCTTTATTTAAACATTTAGTAACATACAGGTAAACAACAGGAATGAGACATAAACAATGTAGCAGCTATTAGGGTTGAGCGAAACGGGTCGAACATTTTCAAAAGTCGCCGACTTTTGGCGAAGTCGAGTTTCATGAAACCCGATCCGACCCCTGTGCGTGGTCGGCCATGCGGTACGCGACTTTCGCGCCAAAGTCGCGTTTCAATGACGCGAAAAGCGCCATTTCTCAGCCAATGAAGGTAAACGCAGAGTGTGGGCAGCGTGATGACATAGGTCCTGGTCCCCACCATCTTAGAGAAGGGCATTGCAGTGATTGGCTTGCTGTCTGCGGCGTCACAGGGGCTATAAAGGGGAGTTCCCGCCGACCGCCATGTTACTGCTGCTGATCTGAGCTTAGGGAGAGGTTGCTGCCGCTTCGTCAGAAGCAGGGATAGCGTTAGGCAGGGTCCATTAACCACAAAACCGCTTGTGCTGTAGCGATTTCCACTGCCCAACACCACCTTCGGTGTGCAGGGACAGTGGAAGCTCCTTTTTTTTTTTTTTCCTCAGCGCTGTAGCTCATTGGGCTGCCCTAGAAGGCTCCCTGATAGCTGCATTGCTGTGTGTACGCCGCTGTGCAAACCAACTGCTTTTTTCAAAGCACAAATCCTCTTGTTCCTTCCTTTCTGCACAGCTATCTTGTTTGTTTGTCCACACTTTTTATTTAATTTGTGCATCAGTCCACTCCTTATTGCTGCCTGCCATACCTGGCTGAGATTACTGCAGGGAGATAGTAATTGAAGGACAGTTCCTTTTTTTTTTTTTTTTTTTTTTTGTGGGAGATTAAGATTGACATTTCTGCTAGAGTGCCATCTCTGTCTGTGTCATCTCTCACTCAGTGGGCCATAGAAAGCCTATTTATTTTTTTGCTTGATTTGGGTTCCAAAATCTACCAGAAAAAATCACAACATCAATCAGTGGGAGAAAAATATTGGCCTCAGGGCTTGTGTGCCACTCCTTACTCCTGTGTGTGCCATCTCTCACTCAGTAGGCCATAGAAAGCCTATTAATTTTTTTGCTTGATTTGGGTTCTAAATTCTACCTGAAAAAATCAATAAATCAATCAGTGGGAGATTAATATTGGCCTTTGGGCTTGTGTGCCAGTCCTAAGCGTGCCATCTCTCTCTCTCTCAGATAGTGGGCCATAGAAAGCCTATTTTTTTATTATTTTATTGGGTTTATAAATTTTCCCTGGAAAAAAAAAAAAAGTGGGAGATTAATATTGGCCTCTGGGCTTGTGTGCCAGTCCTGAGCGTGCCATCTCTCTCACAAATAGTGGGCCATAGAAAGCCTATTTATTTTTTTGGTTGATTTGGGTTCATAATTCTACCTGAAAAAATCAATCAATCAATCAGTGGGAGATTAATATTGGCCTTTGGGCTTGTGTGCCAGTCCTAAGCGTGCCATCTCTCTCTCTCAGATAGTGGGCCATAGAAAGCCTATTTATTATTATTTTTTTTATTGGGTTTATAAATTTTTCCTGGAAAAAAAAAAATGGGAGATTAATATTGGCCTCTGGGCTTGTGTGCCAGTCCTGAGCGTGCCATCTCTCTCACAAATAGTGGGCCATAGAAAGCCTATTTATTTTTTTGGTTGATTTGGGTTCATAATTCTACCAGAAAAAATCAATCAATCAATCAGTGGGAGAAAAATATTGGCCTCAGGGCTTGTGTGCCACTCCTTACTCCTGTGTGTGCCATCTCTCACTCAGTGGGCCATAGAAAGCCTATTAATTTTTTTGCTTGATTTGGGTTCTAAATTCTACCTGAAAAAATCATTAAATCAATCAGTGGGAGATTAATATTGGCCTTTGGGCTTGTGTGCCAGTCCTAAGCGTGCCATCTCTCTCTCTCTCAGATAGTGGGCCATAGAAAGCCTATTTTTTTATTATTTTATTGGGTTTATAAATTTTCCCTGGAAAAAAAAAATGGGAGATTAATATTGGCCTCTGGGCTTGTGTGCCAGTCCTGAGCGTGCCATCTCTCTCACAAATAGTGGGCCATAGAAAGCCTATTAATTTTTTTGCTTGATTTGGGTTCCAAAATCTACCAAAAAAAATCACTAAATCAATCAGTGGGAGATTAATATTGGCCTCTGGGCTTGTGTGCCACTCCTGACTCCTGTGAGCGTCATCTGTCACTCAGTGGGCCCTAGAAAGCCTATTTTTTGTTTTATTTGTTTTCTAAATTCTCCCTGAAAAAATCATTTTATTTTCTTTGGTTTCTAAATTATTCCTGAAAAGAATCATTTTTTTTGTATTTTTTTTTCTCTAAAGTCTCCCTGAAAAAAAAAAAAAAATCTGTGGGAGATTCATATTGCCCCTTCTGCTTGTGTGCCAGTCTTGACTCCTGGGTGTGCCATCTCTCTCTCTCTCCCCAATTGTGGGCCATAGAAAGCCTATTAATTTTTTTGCTTGATTTGGGTTCCAAAATCTACCAAAAAAAATAACTAAATCAATCAGTGGGAGATTAATATTGGCCTCTGGGCTTGTGTGCCACTCCTGACTCCTGTGTGCGTCATCTGTCACTCAGTGGGCCCTAGAAAGCCTATTTTTTGTTTTATTTGTTTTCTAAATTCTCCCTGAAACAATCATTTTATTTTCTTTGGTTTCTAAATTATTCCTGAAAAAAATCTTTTTTTTTGTATTTTTTTTTCTCTCAAATCTCCCTGAAAAAAAAAATAAAAAATCTGTGGGAGATTCATATTGCCCCTTCTGCTTGTGTGCCAGTCTTGACTCCTGGGTGTGCCATCTCTCTCTCTCTCCCCAATTGTGGGCCATAGAAAGCCTATTAATTTTTTTGCTTGAATTGGGTTCCAAAATCTACCAAAAAAAATCACTAAATCAATCAGTGGGAGATTAATATTGGCCTCTGGGCTTGTGTGCCACTCCTGACTCCTGTGTGCGTCATCTGTCACTCAGTGGGCCCAAGAAAGCCTATTTTTTGTTTTATTTGTTTTCTAAATTATCCCTGAAACAATCATTTTATTTTCTTTGGTTTCTAAATTATTCCTGAAAAAAATCATTTTTTTTGTATTTTTTTTTCTCTCAAGTCTCCCTGAAAAAAAAAAAAATCTGTGGGAGATTCATATTGCCCCTTCTGCTTGTGTGCCAGTCTTGACTCCTGGGTGTGCCATCTCTCTCTCTCTCCCCAATTGTGGGCCATAGAAAGCCTATTAATTTTTTTGCTTGATTTGGGTTCCAAAATCTACCAAAAAAAATAACTAAATCAATCAGTGGGAGATTAATATTGGCCTCTGGGCTTGTGTGCCACTCCTGACTCCTGTGTGCGTCATCTGTCACTCAGTGGGCCCTAGAAAGCCTATTTTTTGTTTTATTTGTTTTCTAAATTCTCCCTGAAACAATCATTTTATTTTCTTTGGTTTCTAAATTATTCCTGAAAAAAATCATTTTTTTTGTATTTTTTTTTCTCTCAAGTCTCCCTGAAAAAAAAAAAAAAAAATCTGTGGGAGATTCATATTGCCCCTTCTGCTTGTGTGCCAGTCTTGACTCCTGGGTGTGCCATCTCTCTCTCGCTCCCCAATTGTGGGCCATAGAAAGCCTATTAATTTTTTTGCTTGATTTGGGTTCCAAAATCTACCAAAAAAAATAACTAAATCAATCGGTGGGAGATTAATATTGGCCTCTGGGCTTGTGTGCCACTCCTGACTCCTGTGTGCGTCCTCTCTCACTCAGTGGGCCCTACAAAGCCTTTTTTTTTTTTTTTTCCTAAATTCTCCCTGAAACAATCATTTCATTTTATTTGTTTTATAAATTCTTCTGTAAAAAATAATTTTTTTTTAATTTTTTTTTTTCTGAAGTCTCCCTTTTAAAAAAAACAAACACAAATCAGTGGGAGATAAATATTTACATTTGCGCTTCAGTGACAGTCCTGCGTGTGTGCCATCTCATTTGTTGCCAACAACAACAGAGTGTGTAACATTGTGGCTGATTTTCGTTGTGGTCTCACCCACCTGTAAAGGGGTAGCTAAATCATACTGAAGTTATAGCTCACCGTGTAAGTTGTGTGACAGCAACAAATACCGTTCGTTTGGTAACGTTTTTAAAACAATGAGGAAGTCTGGTGGAAGAGGTCGTGGCCGGGGGCGTTCATTGTCAGCTGGTAATGAGGGTAGTGGTAGTGGTGGAGCATCAGGTGGTCGTGGGAAAAAAAATATTGCACCTAAGTCTGGAGCTGTGGAGCCAGGTTCATCGTCTGGCTACACAAGGCCTCGAACCCTCCCTTTTCTGGGAGTAGGAAAACCGCTTTTAAAGCCGGAGCATCAAGAGCAAGTTTTGGCTTATCTTGCTGACTCAGCCTCTAGCTCTTTTGCCTCCTCTCGTGAAACTGGTAAAAGTAAAAGCAGCGCGTCGTTAGTGGATGTTCACGGTCAGGGACAAGTCGCTTCCTTGTCCTCTTCAGCAAAAACAACAACAGAGAAGAATGCAGCAGGCGACACAACGGGTTACTCCATGGAGCTCTTTACACATACCGTCCCTGGCTTAGAAAGTGAAGCAGTTAACAGTCCATGCCCATTACAAGTTGAATCTGACATGGAGTGCACTGATGCACAGCCACAGCCAGACTACTATGCTGGTCCTTTGACTCAGACCACAACATTGCCCTCGCAGGGTGCTGATCAAGAATCAGACCCTGATGAGACTATGTTGCCCCATCACGAACGCTATACCACCGACCGACACGGTGACACAGACGAAGTTGCACACGAGCTACAAGAAGAGGTAATAGATGACCCAGTTCTTGACCCCGATTGGCAGCCATTGGGGGAACAGGGTGCAGGCGGCAGCAGTTCTGAAGCGGAGGAGGAGGGGCCGCAGCAGGCATCAACATCGCAACAGGTTCCATCTGCCGGGCCCGTATCTGGCCCAAAACGCGTGGCAAAGCCAAAACCTGTTGGAGGACAGCATGGCCATCCAGTTAAAGCTCAGTCTGCAATGCCTGAAAAGGTATCCGATGCTAGAAAGAGTGCAGTCTGGCATTTTTTTAAACAACATCCAATTGATCAGCACAAAGTAATCTGTCAAAAATGTTCAACTACCTTAAGCAGAGGGCAGAATCTGAAAAGTCTCAATACAAGTTGCATGCATAGACATTTAACCACCATGCATTTGCAAGCTTGGACTAACTACCAAACGTCCCTTAAGGTTGTAGCACCCTCGGCCAATGAAGCTACTCATCAACGCAACATCCCTTCCGGCAGTGTAGGGCCACCATTTTCTGCACCACCTGCAGTATCTGTGCAGGTTTCTTTGCCAGGCCAAAGCAGTCAGGGTCAGGGAATCTCCAGTTTCGTAGTAGGAAACACTGCATCTAGGGCACCGGCGGCAACAATACCTTCTCCCACCGTCTCTCAGTCTGCCATGTCCACCGGCACCCCCGCTAGTTCCACGATCTCCAGCTCTCCAGTCCAGCTCACCCTACATGAGAGTATGGTTAGAAAAAGGAAGTACTTAGCCTCGCATCCGCGTACACAGGGTTTGAACGCCCACATAGCTAGACTAATCTCGTTAGAGATGATGCCCTACCGGTTAGTTGAAAGCGAAGCTTTCAAAGACCTGATGGACTACGCTGTACCACGCTACGAGCTACCCAGTCGACACTTTTTTTCCAGAAAAGCCATCCCAGCCCTCCACCAGCATGTTAAAGAGCGCATCGTCCATGCACTCAGGCAATCTGTGAGCACAAAGGTGCACCTGACAACAGATGCATGGACCAGTAGGCATGGCCAGGGACGTTACGTGTCCATCACGGCACACTGGGTAAATGTGGTGGATTCAGGGTCCACAGGGGACAGCAAGTTTGGGACAGTTCTGCCTAGCCCACGGTCTAGGAAACAGTTGGCTGTAGCCGTTCGCACCCCCTCCTCCTCCTCCTCGTCCTCCTGCAGAAGCGAGAGCTCGTCCACAGACCGCAGTCGCACAACCACTCCATCCGCAGCTGCCACTGTTGCACACCAGGTCTCCCATTATGGGGCAGCTACTGGCAAACGTCAGCAGGCTGTATTGGCTATGAAGTGTTTGGGCGACAACAGACACACCGCGGAAGTTCTGTCCGAGTTCTTGCAGCAAGAAACGCAGTCGTGGCTGGGCACTGTAGATCTTGAGGCAGGCAAGGTAGTGAGTGATAACGGAAGGAATTTCATGGCTGCCATCTCCCTTTCCCAACTGAAACACATTCCTTGCCTGGCTCACACCTTAAACCTGGTGGTGCAGTGCTTCCTGAAAAGTTATCCGGGGTTATCCGACCTGCTCCTCAAAGTGCGTGGACTTTGCGCACATATCCGCCGTTCGCCTGTACACTCCAGCCGTATGCAGACCTATCAGCGTTCTTTGAACCTTCCCCAGCATCGCCTAATCATAGACGTTGTTACAAGGTGGAACTCAACACTGCACATGCTTCAGAGACTGTGCGAACAGAGGCGGGCTGTTATGTTTTTGTGGGAGGATACACATACACGGGCAGGCAGTAGGATGGCAGACATGGAGTTGTCAGGTGTGCAGTGGTCGAAGATTCAAGACATGTGTCAAGTCCTTCAGTGTTTTGAGGAATGCACACGGCTGGTTAGTGCAGACAACGCCATAATAAGCATGAGCATCCCCCTAATGTGTCTGCTGATGCAAAGTTTGACGCACATAAAGGATCAGGCGTCTGCACCAGAGGAAGAGGAAAGCCTTGATGACAGTCAGCCATTGTCTGGTCAGGGCAGTGTACAGGACGAGGTAGCGGGCGAAGAGGAGGTGGAGGATGAGGAGGATGATGGGGATGAGTATATTTTTAATGAGGAAGCTTTCCCGGGGTCATTGGAAATTGGTGGCGTGGCAAGGGCGGGTTCTGGTTTTTTGAGGGACACAAGTGACGTAGATTTGCCTGCAACTGCCCCTCAACCAAGCACAACCGCAGATTTGACAACTGGAACTTTGGCCCACATGGCGGATTATGCCTTGCGTATCCTCAAAAGGGACACACGCATTACAAAAATGATGAACGATGACGATTACTGGTTGGCCTGCCTCGTTGATCCTCGCTATAAAGGCAAATTGCAAAATATTATGCCACATGAGAACTTGGAACTAATATTAGGCCTTCAAATTGGGTATGGGGTGTAGAGAGAGGGTGTGTTACACTCCAAGGTGTTCCCCAGGTTGCCTTTCCTGAGCTTCGATCTTCCGGCTCTCGTTTAGTAGTTCTTGGAAACTACACTGCATTAGGCCTTCAAATTGGGTATGGGGTGTAGAGAGAGGGTGTGTTACACTCCAAGGTGTTCCCCAGGTTGCCTTTCCTGAGCTTCGATCTTCCGGCTCTCGTTTAGTAGTTCTTGGAAACTACACTGCATTAGGCCTACAAATTGGGTATGGGGTGGAGAGAGATGGTGTGTTACACTCCAAGGTGTTCCCCAGGTTTCCTTGCCATTGCTTCGGTCTTCCGACTCTCGTTTAGTAGTTGTAGAAAAGTACACTGCATTAGGCCTACAAAATGGGTATGGGGTGGAGAAAGATGGTGTGTTACACTCCAAGGTGTTCCCCAGGTTGCCTTTCCTGAGCTTCTATCTTCAGGCTCTCATTAAATTGTGGTTAAATGGAACAACTGCATTTGGCGTACTAGTTGGTTTGGGGCCTACTATCGGTGTCTGCCACTCCTTGCTGTTCTCCTGGTTTCCTGTCCTGAAATTCCATTTTCAGGCTCTCGTTAAGTAGTTGTTAATGTTAGACTGCATTTGGCCTACTAGTTGGGTTGGGGCCTACTATCGATGTCTGCCACTCCTTGCTGTTCTCCTCCACTGAACAAAGCTGTGCCGCCTGTTTACTACGGTTGCCAATTTTGAACTGCATTTCGACTACTTACTGATTTGGCCCTACTCTCTGTGTCAGCCTCTCATTCCAGTTGTCCTCCACTGCAATGCCCCCTGGTTATTCCTGTGTTACCAATTTTGAACTGCATTTAGCCCACTTTATTCTTTGGGCCTATATCTGTGTTTCCACTTCATCGTGCCCATTGCCCAGCCAGTGATAGATGAGTCTGCTGGTACATTGACCCATAACGCAACATTCCCCGTGCATGCTACACAACAACATTGTGACCCTGCTGAAAGTCAGGTTGCTCTTCCCGCATACCATACCACCTTACACGGGGACAAAGAGGAAGGTGCAGATGAAAGTGCAGGTTCCTTCATCAGGTGGGGGGAGGAATACTAGTTGGCGACATCACTGGCACAGGGCCTCTCATAGTACGCAAAAGTGTTGCTGCCGGTGGGAGGCGCCCCCGCCGTGCAAACACACCGCTGTACTTTGAGGGGCCCTGTGCCAGTGCCAATGCTAACAAGTGGGCCCCCCCTGCTTGCTCAGGATCACAGCACTTGCAAAGTTGAAATACTTACCTCTCCCTGCTCCACTGCCGTGACGTGGTCCAGATTTCCTGGGCCCACTAATTACTTGAACCAGCCCTACCCCACACAACTTTAGCCAAATGACCCCCAATTTCAAATGCCTTCCAATTATTATAAGGTAAATTACGCTTGACAAGCTTCATTAAGAAGAATGGATGGTTTTGACATTAAAATGGGCACTCTAGGTGTTTTCCTGGCCCCCACTCACTGCCGACTATGCTGCCCCATTGACTTGCATTGGGTTTCGTGTTTTGGTCGATCCCGACTTTTCGCCATAATCGGCCGATTTCACTCGACCCGACTTTTGAGATAGTCGGGTTTCGCGAAACCCGGCTCGACTCTAAAAAGGTCAAGGTCGCTCAACTCTAGCAGCTATGGCAATCATGCAGAAAAGACAAACGCCCCAGCCCGGGTTGCAAAAGGGCAATGGAAATGTTGTTCAATACATGGAAAGGACCCACTATGTGGTAGACACAATCTTAGTCAGTCAAAAGTATCTCTAAGTATCTCGCTGATTTTTGCGCCATGTGCACCAAAAACAGCTGGCCGAACCACGTGCGGTCATTTGTACGTAATAAATTATGAAAAAGGTGTCTAAGTATATCAATCAAATAGTAGATGCCAGAGTTACGGTAATTACCTCAAGTGAGTGGCATAAGACAGCTACCAGGGCTGGTGCGTCGCCCCAACGCGCATTTCGGATATCCTTCGTCAGGGGGCATATCAAATAGACTACACCGGGAATATAAGTATCTGCTGGACTGGAAGTGACAGAGCCGCGGACCGGACGTGACGCATTCACAGCCAAGACAACCCGAGACTCAAGGTAGTGTCGACGTCATGCAAGGGAGGAACCTGGTGAGACACCATGGCAACCACCCACACATATAGATGCCGAAAGCAACCAAGAGTTCCGGGGCAGGGCGTGAATGCGTACAGACCCACGGTGATGTCACAAGAAGAGCTAAGGTTTGTATAATCCAGTATAATCTACTGTTGTACTGATCATGATAAAGATATATATTGCCTCTGTGTCTTACGATAAATCTGGTAATAGGTTAACCCTATACTCCACCAACTATAATATACAGCATTACTGCAATTCCATCATATGATCAACTATATTCGGCAATGTTTACTGTAAAAACCCCAATTAATTTAGAACAGTCATATTATTTAACATGCCTAATGTGGTGATAGCATCTATTCACCACCAGAGTAAAAAGAACTCCGTTAATAGTTCAACATAGAGGGATCTCAAAATACACAGGTTCCGGGCTGCGCTTTGACCACACATACCTTGCACAGATATACAATGAATTCAGATTATATTCTTACCCTCAAAAAAGGTAATATAGGGACTCTCAGATCAAGATAAATCCAAGAGGGCTCTCATAGAATGTAAATATATCATTAACAAAATATAATCAATTCCACATGGAAGCCCACAATGCCCCATAACACCTAATACAATAATGAAATCCTGTCTATTTCCCAGATAATACAGGTATATATGCCAACCGACAATCTGATAGGTTCAGATTTCTTCGTGTTAATATCCGTTTTATAAAGCAACCTATTTCTCGAGATATGTTTGGCCCAATTGTAAGCTTCTTTAATTATCCGATTACTATATCCTCACTCCAGAAACTTTCTTTTTAGATCTTCAGCCTGTTTCTCATAATCCTCATCCGTCGAGCAAATGCATCACAGACGAAGAAACTGGCCTGTTTGTACCGCTCGTACTGGAGCGCCCCCACGTCAGGGCAATGGGGTACTCGGTACCGGGTCCTACAGTTCCCTCAGTGGGGATGTCACGGTGGCCCGACCCGGACCGTGGCCCTATGAGGGGCGCCCAATAAAAGGGTAGAGTTTGTAAATAACGGTAGTGTTCGTGACGCCACCTGTGGTATTCGGTCAGGGTGATCGACGCAGCTTAGGGGTCCGCTGGGGTGATGGAATGGCAGCTAGATGGTATACCTTCCCACAGGTGAAGTATGTCCCCAGGGCTTCCCAGAAGTGTAGATGGTGATGGCGAATGGGGCAAGGCGCGGTAAATAACAAGGACACAATGGGTGCAGTCTCTTTACCTTTACTGAAGGCTTCAGCATCCACAGTCCAGGGTGCTGGATGACAGGGTAGGCAGAGTCCGGCCGGTCTGATGGCAATTCCGGAGTCCCCTTATCTAGGTGGAAATCAGTAGCCTTCCCCTTGCGCACAGTAACGTAGTAATAATAATAATAATCTTTATTTTTATATAGCGCTAACATATTCCGCAGCGCTTTACAGGTTGCACACATTATCATCGCTGTCCCTGATGGGGCTCACAATCTAGAATCCCTATCAGTATGTCTTTGGAATGTGGGAGGAAACCGGAGTGCCCGGAGGAAACCCACGCAAACACAGAGAGAACATACAAACTCTTTGCAGATGTTGTCCTGGGTGGGATTAGAACCCAGGACCCCAGCGCTGCAAGGCTGCAGTGCTAACCACTGCGCCACCGTGCTGCCCATAGTAGTAGGTCCCTACTTGCATTAGCTACAGTAAGGTCCTCACTCTTGTTACTTCTCTCTCTGTCCCCCAGATGGATAGGACATAACCCGTATGACGGTGGTGGCCTGAGGCTATTTTACATGGACCCAAGTGTTGCCCCTCCTCTGCGTTGCCACCTTGTCTGCTTAGGTTCTTAGGACGGACAGCCAACTTGGAATCGACTGGACAGCGGTCTCTGAAGTAAAGCGTAGAGTCTATTACTCCCTTGGTGTTCCGGCCCCCGGATCTGCGCTCAGTGGGAGGCAGCCTGCTTCTAGCTGGTCTCCCACTGATGTTTTACTCCTGTTGCTATGACTTCTGTGCTCACTCACTACGGTACTCTTCCTTTCTTGTCCTTCCTTAAGAGGCTGCCGCATGGGTTGCAGGCGCAGCTCCGTGTCCTTTTTTCCCTTTCCTGGGCCGAGCCCAGTCTTCTCCTCTCCTCTCCTCCTGGCTCCAACTCTGACTCAAAACTCCAACTGCCTGACTTCCTAACCAACCCCCAGTTTTATCCAAGTGTGAGGAGTGGCCTAATAGATAGAACCTTTTGCTCCCCCTGGTGGCCGGCATGTGAAGTGTGTGTGTGGCTGTGATACCAGGCAGGGTGAACTCCTTTGGTGCCATCAGACGTAACATCACTCCCCCTGATGGAAGAACGGCATTACTGCAACGACCAGGACTCTGGGGCCCTGAAGTACCATAGGTGGGGGATGGGAGGAGGACGCATGCAACAACACGTTCGTGGAAGTAGGTTTTCTAAATAACCCCGTCTGTACTATCCCCCTAGAGTCTCTCTTCAGCATTACGTCCAAAAATTCAATTTTGTTCTGGTCATACGTAAATGTCAGACGTATATTCAAGTCATTACTGTTCATATCCTGCATAAAATTCTGAAGAGAGTCAGAAGTGTCCTGCCAGATAATGAGAATGTCGTCTATGTACCGCGTCCAGAGAAGGACGTAGTCTATAGACCCCTGACGATCTGACAGGAAGAGGTCCCTCTCTCACAGCCCCAGGAACAGATTAGCATAGGAGGGCGCAAGGGCCGCTCCCATGGTTATTAACTGGAGCTGTAGGAAGAAGGACCCCTTAAAGATGAAAAAGTTGTGAGCCAATGTAAACTCCAAAAGTTCTAATACAAGGGCCATCATCTCTGGAGAAATGTTAGATGTTGCTAAGAAAAATTCCACAGCTCGTAGACCATCACAGCGTTTTATGCTGGTGTAGAGCGACTCTACATCAGCTGTCACCAGCATAGTGTCTGCATCGAGAGATAAACCATCCACTTTGCGGAGCAGTTGGTTGGTGTCCTTGAGAAAGGAGGGCAATTTCTCAACCAACGGCTGCAACTTTGAGCCCATCCACCGATTTACGCCCTTAAAGTAATTTCCCCGACCTGAGACAATGGGGCGACCTGGTGGAATATCCACATTTTTGTGGATCCTAAGGTACCGTCACATTTAGCGACGCTCCAGCGATATAGACAACGATCAGACCTAAACTAGATCGCTGGAGCGTCGCTGTTAGGTCGCTGTAGAGATGTCAAACACAGAAACTCCAGAACGATGCAGGAGCGATCCAGTGACGTACAGTTAGGTCCATATATATTTGGACAGAGACAACATTTTTCTAATTTTGGTTATAGACATTACCACAATGAATTTTAAACAAAACAATTCAGATGCAGTTGAAGTTCAGACCTTCAGCTTTCATTTGAGGGTATCTACATTAAAATTGGATGAAGGGTTTAGGAGTTTCAGCTCCTTAACATGTGCCACCCTGTTTTTAAAGGGACCAAAAGTAATTGGACAATTGACGTCAAGGCTATTTCATGGACAGGTGTGGGCAATCCCTTCGTTATGTCATTCTCAATTAAGCTGATAAGAGGCCTGGAGTTGATTTGAGGTGTGGTGCTTGCATTTGGAAGGTTTTGCTGTGAAGTAAACATGTGGTCAAAGGAGCTCTCCATGCAGGTGAAACAAGCCATCCTTAAGCTGCGAAAACAGAAAAAAAACCATTCGAGAAATTGCTACAATATTAGGAGTGGCAAAATCTACAGTTTGGTACATTCTGAGAAAGAAAGAAAGCAAGCACTGTGAACTCATCAATGCAAAAAGACTTGGGCGCCCACGGAAGATAACAGTGGTGGATGATCGCAGAATAATCTCCATGGTGAAGAGAAACCCCTTCACAGCAGCCAACCAAGTGACCAACACTCTCCAGGAGGTAGGCGTATCAATATCCAAATCTACCATAAAGAGAAGACTGCATGAAAGTAAATAGAGAGGGTTCACTGCACGGTGCAAGCCACTCATAAGCATTAAGAATAAAAAGGCTAGACTGGACTTTGCTAAAAAAAATCTAAAAAAGCCAGCACAGTTCTGGAAGAACATTCTTTGGACAGATGAAACCAAGATCAACCTCTACCAGAATGTTGGAAAGAGAAAAGTATGGCGAAGGCTTGGTACAGCTCATGATCCAAAGCATACCACATCATCTGTAAAACACGGCGGAGGCAGTGTGATGGCTTGGGCATGCATGGCTGCCAGTGGCACTGGGTCACTAGTGTTTATTGATGATGTGATACAGGACAGAAGCAGCCGAAATAATTCTGAGGCATTCAGAGCCATACTGTGTGCTCAGATCCAGCCAAATGCAGCAAAACTGATTGGTCGTCGTTTCATACTACAGATGGACAATGACCCAAAACATAAATCCAAAGCAACCCAGGAGTTTATTAAAGCAAAGAAGTGGAATATTCTTGAATGGCCAATTAGTCACCTGATCTCAACCCAATTGAGCATGCATTTCACTTGTTAAAGACTAAACTTCAGACAGAAAGGCCCATAAACAAGCAATAACTGAAAACCACTGCAGTGAAGGCCTGGAGGAGCATCAAAAAGGAGGAAACACAGCGTCTGGTGATGTCCATGAGTTCAAGACTTCAGGCAGTCATTGCCAACACAGGGTTTTCAACCAAGTACTAAAAATGAACATTTTATTTAAAATTATTGAATCTGTCCAATTACTTTTGGTCCCTTTAAATACAGGGTGGCACATGTTAAAAGGCTGAAACTCCTAAACCCTTCATCCAATTTTAATGTGGATACCCTCAAATGAAAGCTGAAAGTCTGAACTTCAACTGCATGTGAATTGTTTTGTTTAAAATTCATTGTGGTAATGTCTATAGCCAAAATTAGAAAAATGTTGTCTCTGTCCAAATATATATGGACCTAACTGTACTTATCGTTCTCGCTGGTTGTTAGCTCCGTGAAAAAACATTGCAGGCATCGTTGCTTTTGCTGTCAAACATGACGAATCACGCCGACCTGACTACCAAATAAAGTTCTGGACTTTCAGCTACGACCAGCGATGTCACAGCAGGATCCTGATCGCTGCTGCGTGTCAAACACAACGAGATCGCTATCCAGAACGCTGCAACGTCACGGATCGTTGTCGTTCTCGTTGTAAAGTTGCTCAGTGTGACGGTACCTTAGGGAGGAGATAGAACGTAGATATTGTAGGTTCTGTTACCATCAGTGCTGTAGCAAGCTCTTTTGTAATGGTTCCAGATGCATTAGCCCTAGACAGGATCTCCCTGAGTTGCAACAAAAGGCAGACAGGGGGTTAAAGGTCATTCTTTTGTAAGAGCTTTTATTGTGTAGTTGGCAAAATGCCTCCTTTTCATACATAACATTGGGCCATATTACAATATTGCCCCCTTGTCTGCCTGTTTGATAACAACTCCAGGAAGATCCTGTAGATGTTTCAGGCGTATCCGCTCCTCCCTAGATTGTCATGATGTATATAATGTGTAATTTGTAACAACTTATTGGTCACCACCTTAACGAATAGATTGATAGTACTACATTGTGAAATAGGGGGAAATTTCTTGGAGCGCGGCCGGATGGACAGAGGTATCTTACCTCCTTCAGATGTATTATGCTCCTCGGATAGTTCCTCCAGTATTCTTAACGCGGTTTGTTCCTCCTCTGTGGGGAATAGTTTACATAAGTTATCATCATAAAAAAAGCGTTTGAACAGTAATGACCGTGCAAAAATATGGAGATCTTTAATTGCGGTAAACATATCAAATCCCGCAGCTGGGGAGAATGATAGACCCCTATGTAATAAAGATCAGTCTACTCTAGTGAGTACATGATCACTGAGATTAATTACCTTGTTGTCTCTCTGCTCTTCATCATGTAGCCGATTATCAATTCTTCTGTATGGATGGTAGTTATGGTTTCTTGGTCTCTTATTGTTATTATTTGCCCCTGACCTTGTGACCATAGAAGAAATAGATACATTGGACTGTGTA
Organism: Ranitomeya imitator; assembly: GCF_032444005.1. Lineage (NCBI taxonomy): Eukaryota > Metazoa > Chordata > Amphibia > Anura > Dendrobatidae > Ranitomeya > Ranitomeya imitator. The sequence continues at coordinate 96,899,524 of NC_091289.1, read as the reverse complement.
CTGAGAGACAAAATGGATGTATTCAAAGGTGTCTCCTATGTACATCAGCCTCAGTGTCTCCTATGTGATGTATGCATCATAATATAGTATAATGCTGTCTTAATTATATTGTAGAGATGTGTGTGTGGCACTATGTATATAGTGTGGAATTCACACTATATATAAACTGCTACCGCATCTCTACACTATATAATATATACACCGCTCTATATTCCTTAACAAGGTATATAATATGCAGCTGTGTATATAATAGATCGTAGGTTTTTTATTAAATAAAAATTAGTGATGGGGCGAGCACTCGGGTCGAGCAAATTGGAATATCCGGGTACTCGACCAGAACAACGAGCCCAATGTCTCTCTATGGGAGACTCGAGTATTTTTACCGCATCCCCCCGGGGGTCCTTTTAAGGTCTAAGAACATCTGAAAATGATGGAAACACTGCTCAAATGACACAGGGATCTCATGGGGATCACCCCTGGAAGCATTCCTGACTCCTAATTCACAGCCTTAATCATTTTTTTCCAAGATTTATGCCATTTTTCCCGGTGCCACAAAAAACACATGAAACGAAACCAAAACGGGTTTTGCTTGGAAATATGTCAAGGTGCATCCTTTGCAGGTTAATGACTTGCCTGTAAGGCCAAATATTTAACCCCAGACCGAAAATTTCTTCCCCCACTTAGGATTAGTTCAGACGCTGCGTTTTTGTAGCGTTTTTCAACTTTAACATTGCTTTCAACCACTACAAATGCATTCACTGGGAAATGTCATTGTAACATTTAACAACCCCTAGCTGGCCATGTGGTGTGTGACACAAACAGACACATCTTGTTTCATTTATGAAAGAGGAACTCTTGAAGTCACAGAGCCTATTTTTACTGGTGCATCACACAGCATTAATCTTCTTAAAGGGCCATTATGAAACGGTGGGTCTCCTAAACTGTTGTAGCCTATGCTGTGAGTGGATGGGCTGCCAAGAATTACGACGCACCACAATACCCCTGTTATAAGATGTCCAGAGGGCTCTCGTGAAAAAGTGTTGCATTGAATTCAAGGCCTGCCCTGCTACCAATTCATATGCACCCCAATAAAACTTTAAACCCACATACTGGATGGACCCATGAAAATCCACTACACAATATACATTTTGTACTCCGTACTATTTTGTTTTACACATTGGCGGCAAGGCCAGCCCTGCTGCACAGTCATATGCACCCCATTAGGCCTTGGAACCCACATAGTGGATGGGCTCAGGAAAATCCACTTCACAATATGCATTTTGTGCTCCATACTCCTTTGTTTTATACATTGGCAGGAAGGTGAGCCCTGCTGCATATAGTCATATGCACCCCGTTAGGCCTTGGAACCCACATACTGGATGGGCCTAGGAAAATCCACTCATATTTTTTAATGGCATAATGGTTCCCTCTTTGCACAATTATTTACAGGAGAATTTGGCAATTTTATTTGACATGTTTTTAACACTAAGGTTCAGATACGGCTTTAAAAAGGCAAATACTTGCAATACAAGGCAATTTTACTGCAAACTACAAAATTCAAGGAATAATATGATTGAATAGTATGAGTGTGTACACTTTTGTATGTGTTAACATACAAAGGTTAATAAGTACATATAAGTATTAAATAAATATAGTGACTACGTATATATGAAGATTAACTACATACAGTTTAGTTAGATCATCACCAAGAGGCTTTTAAACATCATCCATCTGGAATATCAGAGAAGCAACACCAAGACAGAGAATCCCTGGGAGATTACCTACACTGCATGGATGTCCCCAGTTATGCAGGTATCAGCACACTACATGTACATTTAACCCAGTTTTGGCATCTGTCTTAGTCATGTTTCTCTAGTCTTATATAGTGAATAACACTATGTAGTAACTCTAGTTTCACCTACAGCTTCAAGTGGACACTTTTCAAGGTTGGATGAAACTGAGTTATCAGACAAGGGGCCATAAACCCCTAGAAAATAAAAGCAGCAAAGATTTAGATCAAACCACCACTGGCATAGTTTCAGTAAACCTTAGGGTACCGTCACACTAAAACGACGCTGCAGCGATACGACAACGATGTCGATCACTGCAGCGTCGCTGTTTGGTCGCTGGAGAGCTGTCACACAGACAGCTCTCCAGCAACCAACGATCCCGAAGTCCCCTGGTAACCAGGGTAAACATCGGGTTACTAAGCGCAGGGCCGCGCTTAGTAACCCGATGTTTACCCTGGTTACCAGCGTAAACGTAAAAAACAAACAAACAATACATACTTACATTCCTGTCGCGTCCCTCGGCGCTCTGCTTCTCTGCATTGACAGTGAGCGCCGGACAGCCGGAAAGCAGAGCAGTGACGTCACCGCTGTACTTTACGGCTGGCCGGCGCTCACCAGTCAGTGCGGGAAGCTGAAGGCGAGGGACATGACCAGACACCGTGAAGATAAGTATGTAGTGTTTTTTTTTTTAACATTTACACTGGTAACCAGGGTAAACATCGGGTTACTAAGCGCGGCCCTGCGCTTAGTAACCCGATGTTTACCCTGGTTACCAGTGAAGACATCGCTGAATCGGCGTCACACATGCCGATTCAGCGATGTCAGTGGGAGATCCAGCGACGAAATAAAGTTTCAAACAATCTGCTACGACGTACGATTCTCAGCGGTGTCCCTGATCGCAGTAGCGTGTCAGACACAGCGAGATCATAAGGATATCGCTGGAACGTCATGGATCGTGCCGTCCTAGCGATCAAAGTGCCACTGTGTGACGGTACCCTTAATGTTTTACAATGACAAACCGCAAACATATAGAGGCTTAGAACTGTTTGTGAAGTGAATAAACAAACATTTATCAACATTGTGTCACTATGAGCATTGTCTATCACATCTCCAAATGTTTTACAAGAAATGCAGCAATATGATTGTCTGAATGCAAGTGTTAAAGGCTGGTGGAACGCACCGAGTAAATAGTGAGAAGATATTTGGTGCGTTCGCAGTCCGGGGTCAGGACCTTCCCAGAAGGACCAATGGAAAGCTACCGCAGAACTTGAACAGGTTCAGGACCTTCCTAGAGGACCAATGCGAGTTGCTGCAGTACCTGAGCATGTGACCCTTGATCTCCAATGAGAGATCTTACCCTGGGCAAGGTCAGAAGGGGAAAAGCAGGACTTAGTCCCAAAGACGTCTGCTCACCGCTGACCCGTACTGGCTACAATGGCAGAACCTGGAAAGGCAGCAGTAACCCTTTGACCAGTATCAGGCTGAGCTACACGCTGGGACCAACATCTGCGCTGAGCAGGCTCCACTGCGGCAGGAGAAGAATGGGAGACCGCAGCGGAGATGGCTCAAGATTCCCCTGTGCAGAGGCAGGAACTCGACCCCTAACATATAGTATTTAAATCTTGTTTATAAATCGCCATTTGTATATTCTCCGTTTGTACATTTGAGGCAGACAAAGTTAAGGCTCGCAAGGAGAGAAACATATATAGTGAATAAAGCTATATTTTTAATGAACTACTGAGGCAAAGTAACAGCATTGCTTTATCAAATTTATACAAAGTGTATTGTGTCCAATGTTAGTAACCACGCAACACAAAAAGGAACTTTTCAAGAGAGCTCTTTAAGGTACACAAATGTTATGTGTCACGCCGTAAGCGGCGTTAAAGGGGCAGGAGGGCGTACTGGGACCTGCACCTGTTCCTACCACTCTAATGGAGCCCTGGCTTTCCCTTATCTCGGGGGTACCTATGATGGTTAGGAGGCCCGAGCCGCCAGCGTCTCCCTGTCTCCTGTGCAGGTCCTATAAGTGGCCCCCTCTCCCCCCCAGGGAGGAGGACTGCACCAGTGTATAAATACAACAATAAACAGGGTATACAGACAAGGTAACTAAAAGTCTCAAACTCACCAAATGCTCACACAACCACAGAGGGTACACATAGAAGGGAAGAGAAGGAGAAAACTAGGAAGGAAAACAGGTTTAACAAGCAACCAAAACAACAGACACCAATCTCTGTAATAAACCTCCAAGCTCCAAATATCACTCTCCTTCAACCTCCAAGCCAGGCAGCAGAACTGATCACTGACACTAGCTGTAGTCAAGGCTGGGTCTATATAGAGGAGGAGATTACAAAAATCCACTTCAGCTGAGAGACCCAGCTCACAGCAACTTAGCAAATAAGATTAACTCCTGCACTGCTGGCACAAAGCAGCCAGGTCAAAATACAGGAGAAGAGCTTCTGTTCACTGTGTGTGAATGAGGCCCAGAGCGCTGCGGTTCTCTGGAACCTCTCTGTCGCGGTAGCCCCGTGACATTCTGAAGTGTTTTCCAACACAGATGTGGTTTCATCAATGGGGAGTACCTTTTGTAAAAAATAGACTAGTGCCATCACAGCCCCCCTTGACCAAACTTTACCGGCCTATAACAGTTCAAAGCACGTTCACCTTGGTAATCTAGTGGCAGTTATTCAAGAGACATTGCAGGAGACAGAGTTAAGAAGTAGGCCCAAAGAAATGTCATGCCCGATTCCCCAATGTGTTGTCTATTTTGGACTTAAAACTATAGTGCCATCACAGCCCACTTGCCCAAAATTCACCGGCCTATATCAGTACTGAGCACGTGTACCCTGGTCATGTCGTCGGAGATAAGGAAGAGACATTGCAGGAGACAGAGTTAAGAATTAGTGCCAATTTAGTGGTGTGGTTCTCTGAGACTTTTAATGCAGTGCATGATCTGCCAAACAATTCCCCAATGGGGGTACCTTTTTTAAAAATACACTAGTGCCATCACATGCCCCTAGCCCAAACTTCAACGGCCTATAACAGTACTGAGCAAGTTCACCCTTGTGATCTAGTGGCAGGTACATTTTAGATTGCAGGAGACCGAGTTAAGAAGTCGGCCCAATGGAATGTCATGCCCAATTCCCCAATGTGAGGTCCATTTTTTTTAAATAAAAGAGTGCCATCACAGCCCCCTTGGTCAAAATGCACCGTACAGAGCACGTTCACCCTGGTGATCTACTGGCAGGTACATTTTAGATTGCAGGAGACCGAGTTAAGAAGTCGGCCCAATGTAATGCCATGCCCAATTCCCCAATGTGTTTTCCTTTTCTAAAAAAATAAAAGAGTGCCATCACAGCACCCTTGGCCAAAATGCACCATACAGACCACGTTCACCCTGGTGATATAGTGGTTCTCGATGAGGAGGATGAGGATAATTAGGAGGATAAAAACAAACAGACCAATCTGGAAGTGTATACCCTTGTGTGGTTGTGAAGAGGTGCATGAGAATACACCTCCCCAAAAGAGAGAATGTATTTGAGGTTATGTTTCGCTGTTTTCACTTGGTGGTGTACAGAAGTCTTTCCCAATCCAGGCCTTGTTCATTTTTATAAGAGTCAGCCTGTCAGCATTTTCAGTTGACAGGCGGATGTGTTTATCTGTTATAATTCCACCAGCGGCACTAAAAACCCTCTCTGACAGAATGCTAGCAGCAGGGCAGGCCAGGACCTCCAAGGTGTAGAGAGCCAGTTCATGCCACATGTCCAACTTGGATACCCAATATTTAAAAGACACAGAGGAATCGCAGAGGACATTTGTACGATTTGCAAGGTAATCCTTCACCATCTTCCCAAACATTTCACTTCTTGTGACAGCACCCCTTGCCTCTGTGCCGCCACAATGGGAGGGTCTGAGAAAACTGTCCCAGAACTTGGCCATTGTTCTCCTGCCTGAGCTGGATTGTACTTCTGTCTCTCTCAAACTCTGATGTCTGCTGCCAGCGTTCTCACATTGGAATTTTCTAAGTAAATCCGCTACAAGGGCCTTGTGGTCCTGCAACATTTTAGTACACCTCTCTGCCTCAGGAGTGTCTCCAACCAGTAATGAGTGTCACCCAAAATTTTGATAATCCGAGGGTCACGTGAAATGCAGCGCAACATAAAGTCAGCCATGCGTGCCAGACTGCTAGCAGGCAAGACTTCCGTGTCCTCACCAACAGGACAACTGACCATGCTGTCCTCCTCCACCTCATCCTCATCCTCCCTGTCCTCAGGCCATCCCTGCTAAACAGAAGCTAATACAGATGTGTTTGTAGTACCATCTTTAGCGCATGAAAGTAGCTCCTGTTCTTCCTCCTCTTCCTCCTCATTGCCTACCAATCCATGTTGAGAAGACATGAGGCTGGGCTGAGTGTAATCCCCCTGTATGTTTCCTTGCTCCATGTCCTCGTGCTCCGCCTGCAATGCATCCTCTTTGATTGTGAGCAGGGAGTTTTTCAGAATGCTGAGAAGCATTGCGTTCCAAAGACTGGGCATTAGACAACTGAACGCTGTGCTGGGACAAGGACGTGGACGCGACTGCTGATGGTGCTGCTTGACTGTGGGCCACAACAGGTGCAGGGCTAGAGGCATATTCACATGCACGGTGTGCTGGGGATTGGCTTCTATGCAAAACAGTGGAAGAAGCAGTGTTGTGACCAGCAGGCAGTGGTCCTGGAGCCTGGGGTTCTGCCCACAAAGTCGGGTGCTTTGCTTGCACGTGCCTGATCATGGTGGTGGTGGTCAGGCTGGTTGTTTTGCTACCCCTGCTGATGCGGGCATGGCAGGTGCTGCAAATGGCCTGTTTGGGGTTATCGGCAGAGACTTTAAAAATAGCCATGAAGTGTAGCAAAAAACTTGGCACTCAAACTTAGCTTTAAAAGTGGTTTAATTGTATCCACGCTTAGTAGCAAAAAAACATTTCGGTCCTATTAGCCAGACCTTCATCAGTCACAGCGGTAAGTTGTGAATAAAAGCAGATGGACCCACAGGATTGTGGGTTCTCAGTAAAGTCGTAGCAGAAGGTGGATGCAGTCCGTGTCTCAGGAGTTGAACAAAGTGTATAGGCCCAAACCACAAATACCCACAGAAAACAAATAAAAATAAATAAATATATATGTATCAGATGTAATATTATATATTAGTGGAAAGTGGTCAATACACAGAAGGTGAGTGGATAACCACTTGGGATATATAGTCAAGCACAACAAACAGAAACCTGAAAATGATAAAGACCGTAATGTGGAAAAAATAATAAAAGGACAAAAAATATATATATAAAAAAATGCCTTTATTTAAATATGTGGCAATGGCACTAACAATGTGCCTGTACTTGGAGAACAATTATATATAGAAAAAATACAGTTATATATGGACGGACTACAACCAGTAGGAAGAGGTCAATAAATATCCAACATACACTGTCTAATTATACAATAGGGTTATACAAATATCCACCTAATAACACCAAACACTTTCTGTGCACTTTCTAAACCTATTAGGATTGCTGCTATATTCTTTTTAGCTATTTGCACAGATATGAATGCTTATTTGCACATTGATTGAGCAAGAGGTATTGAGCAGTAATATTCATTTGGACATTTGGCATGCTGGTTCCAGAGCTCTCCGATTATTGTGGTTTCCAGTAGTGTCTGTTTTAGTATTTGTTTATGGATTTGCTTTATTTATTTGTTAATCTGTTACCTTAATAATAAAAAATTGATTTTAAGGATTATACTCTTTTTTTGTGGTCTTTGTACCGCGTGTTGAGACAAATATCCACCTAAGTCTAGACCAGAGCTAATATTTAGGTATGTGCAACCATATAGGAAATAGTGTTGAGCCAAAGGAAAAATTGATGGAAAAATAATAATAAATATAAAAATCACATCCCCATAATCATAAACACTTCATACAAATATGGTGTCAACATATCCAAAACGTGAAAAAATACTAAGTGTATAACAATATGTGAGGAAAAATATTTATGGGAGGTAAATAAGTGTGAAAATATGAAAAAATAAAAAAATAAAAATATAAGTGTGAAAAAATTGTGTAAAAACAGAAAAAAATATAATGTGAAATGAAAATAATTGATAAAATAAAGTGAAAATATAATGGTCTAGAAAAGACTATGGTAGATATAGGTGCGCCCAACAATACCGATAGCACACTATACCTGGATATAACTACATGAGGCCAGGTTACACAGTATAACTGAGTGTGTAAACGTGCACAATATGGCAGTGTAAATAAAACTAGGTGTATAAAAATGCACGCTATATCAGCGTATGTTGAAAAAGAATCACAGGGGCAGGGTCTTAGGCCGATGTATCATGAAGACCATAATAGTAGATACATGAACAGGTGACAGCATGAAAAAAATAAACCAGACAGCTTTGCTGTCTCTGGTATGTGACGCGGGCTCTGCCGACCTCCGGGTCCGACTGACAGCGCATGCGCCGCTTGCGCTTCCGCTTCCTCTTATCGTCACTTATCTTCAGGTATTTAAACCCCCTCGGTTCCTCAGATACATCCTTCCCTGACGAAGGATTAGCGTCCGAAACGCGCGTCGGGGTGCTCTGTATCTTGGAGGGATAACATTTATTTATTTTTTTTTTTTCATGCTGTCACCTGTTCATGTATCTACTATTATGGTCTTCATGATACATCGGCCTAAGACCCTGCCCCTGTGATTCTTTTTCAACATACCCTGATATAGCGTGCATTTTTATACACCTAGTTTTATTTACACTGCCATATTGTGCACGTTTACACACTCAGTTATACTGTGTAACCTGGCCTCAAGTAGTTATATCCAGGTATGGTGTGCTATCCGTATTGTTGGGCGCACCTATATCTACCATAGTCTTTTCTAGACCATTATATTTTCACTTTATTTTATCAATTATTTTCATTTCACATTATATTTTTTTCTGTTTTTACACAATTTTTTCACACTTATTTTTTTAATTTTTTTATTTTTTCATATTTTCACACTTATTTACCTCCCATAAATATTTTTCCTCACATATTGTTATACACTTAGTATTTTTTCACGTTTTGGATATGTTGACACCATATTTGTATGAAGTGTTTATGATTATGGGGATGTGATTTTTATATTTATTATTATTTTTCCATCAATTTTTCCTTTGGCTCAACACTATTTCCTATATGGTTGCACATACCTAAATATTAGCTCTGGTCTAGACTTAGGTGGATATTTGTATAACCCTATTGTATAATTAGACAGTGTATGTTGGATATTTATTGACCTCTTCCTACTGGTTGTAGTCCGTCCATATATAACTGTATTTTTTCTATATATAATTGTTTTCCAAGTACAGGCACATTGTTAGTGCCATTGCCACATATTTAAATAAAGGCATTTTTTTATATATATATATTTTTTGTCCTTTTATTATTTTTTCCACATTACGGTCTTTATCATTTTCAGGTTTCTGTTTGTTGTGCTTGACCATGTCTCAGGAGTGTATCTGAATCCGGCAGATAACCTTAGAAGATCTAGAGCCTGCGTGTCTGGTCTGAAGGGGACGCGGCATCCACCACAAGTGGATCGCATGGACTTGCGGTGGATGCCGCATCCCCTTCAGACCAGACACGCAGGCTCTAGACCTTCTAAGGTTATCTGCCGGATTCAGCTACACTCCTGAAACAAGGACTGCATCCATCTCCTGCTACGACTTTACTGAGAACCCACTATCCTGTGGGTCCATCTGTTTTTATTCACAACTTACCGCTGTGACTGATGAAGGTGCGGCTAATAGGACCAAAACTTGTTTTGCTACTAAGCGTGAATACAATTAAACCACTTATAAAGCTAAGTTTGAGTGCCGAGTTTTTTGCTACACTTCATGATATTAGAACCTACTCTGGCACCTTATATACGGCTGTGCACAGGCTTATCTTTCTAATTTAAAAAATAGCCAGACTCGGGAAGATCTCACAAGTGGAATGGCAACTTCACTCATGTTGGTGTTACAGGGAATGGATGCACGCCTTCTGTCTGTGGCCACCACACTGCTTCTTCCTGCCTATTGGGGGATATGCCTCCTTCCCCATTTGTGCTGCTGTCCCCACTATGCATGTCCTCCTGCCAGGTAGGGTCAGTCACTATGTCATCCACCACCTCGTCTTCCACATCCGCACCCTGCTCCTCCTCCTGACTTTCTGGCAATTGTGTCTCATCTACCTCTTGTGACACTTTCCCACCATCGCTTTCATGGCTGGTGAAAGCTTTGGGCAGCTCTACATGCGATCTCATCTTTCCCCACTTCAAGTTGACTGGCAGAGATTTCTCAATCTTGAAATGGAAAACTGAACAGCTCATCAGAGTGTCCAAGTGTGGGATCAGTTGTCTCATGGCACTCAGCATGGTGGGAGGAAGGAGGATCAGGGTGAGGAATATCCTGGCCACAATCACGGCTACTCAGACTTGACCATGTGGAAGACAAGGTGGTGGTGGTGGCTAAGTGACTGGAAGCATTATCCGCTATCCAACTAACAACCGTTTCACACTGCTCTGGCTTCAATAGTGGTGTCCTGCGGTCCCCAAAAAAGTGGGACAGGAAGGTCCAGTGAGAAGATGTGGGTCTTTGTTGTTGCCCACTTTCACCTTGCCCACGGCCTCGTCCTCTGGATGCAACATCAGCATCACGTCCACTTCCCCGTCCCTTGCCCCTTGCCTTAACCATTTTAAATGGACTAATATTTCAAATGCTCAACACAAATGTCTTTATTACTAGCGAAATAATATGTGATCAGTATGCCTGCAAATCTACAATTTTTCAAACCCAAACACCAGGCAGGCCTCAGTCTGACCTTACAGACTGTATTCCATTTTTTTTTAAAGTTAATTGATGCTAAATAAATAGCGCTGTATAGAATTAGAGTATCACACAGCCAAAAAATAAGTCCACCAGCCTCCAATGCCCAAACGTAGAGCACAGAGATATATGACAGCTGTCACGGAAATACCACACTGGCAAATCTGTGGCCTTTCAATTTTTTTGGATGCTAAATAGCGCTGTATAGAATTTGAGTATCACACAGCCACAAAATAAGTACACCGACCTCCAATTACCTAACTTGGAGCACAGAGATATATGACGGCTGTAACGGAAATACCACACTGGCAAATCTGTGGCCTTTGAATTTTTTTGGATGCTAAATAGCGCTGTATAGAATTTGAGTATCACACAGCCACAAAATAAGTACAAAGGCCTCTAATGACTAAACTTTGAGCACAGAGAAAAATGAGGCCTTTTTCGGTGAATTTAAAATACAAAAAAAAGGGGGCACAAGGGTAGCACACACAACTATGCTATGTATGCCCAACAAACTATCACTTTTCAACAGGCCTGAGTCTGACAGAACAGACTGTATATTTTTCTTTTTTTTGGGGGGGAGGGTGGATTTAAAAAATAAAATAAAATTGTATATAGACAGCAAATAAGCTGCAGCAGTAGCTGCAGCAGCAGGCAGTTATGAATCTTTGGGAAGTTTGCAGTGGGAGCAATGGACGCACATACAGTGCCTGCAAGCCTTGCACTGATGTGGATATGCTGTGCCCTGCCTGCCTAACGCTGCAATATCGGTGTAATGTCCACACGGTGTAAGGAATTTAAGAGAGAGTAAGCTTTAACAGTATTTTATTCTTCTCTTTTCCTCCAGCACACAGCATAACAGCAGCATAAGATTTCCTCCTCAGGCTAGAACTGAAACAGAAACTACACTCAACTCCCGCCCTCGCTTTCTTAAAGAGACAGATCTAATTCTTTAACATTACATCATCCCCCTTGTTTTTTTTTTTAATATATATATATTAACAACCTAAAACAAATATTGACAATGTAACAACACGAAAATGTCCAAGAAAAACCATATGTCTGTATTGTCTTATTCCCCTTTTTTTTAAACTATATCTCTTCAATAAGTCTCGATGGAGCCCTTCTTTCCCGTGTAGGGTAATGTCTGGGTTCATTGGGGGTGTTCAGTGCTGACGGATCAGTCACCTCTTGTTGGTCCTCTCCACCGTCGGGTATCAAATCTTCCACTGGTGGGAGTTCATTACCATTGTTCTGCGGTATGATTTTAAAATGTGAGGAATTTCGAGTGATGGAGTGTCCGTCTCGCTCAGCCATGACCATACTGCCTTTTCTCTCAGTAACATTATATTTTGCAGGACTATATACAGCTGAGGTTTTGTTGGTTGATTTTTGACGCACAACAACCATATCACCTCTTTTGATGGCACATGGCTGTGCCCGTCACCTTCTGTCTGCATAATGTTTCATGGCTTGCTTGTTAAAGAAATCCGTTGATCGCACTGAAGAGTCATTTGGTAAGGGATGACTGGTCACATCAGGGATCCGTGTACGAAGAGTTCTGCTGAACATTAGATGAGATGGCGCAGCATTAGTGGTGGAATGTGGCGTGTTGCGGTAATTGTGCAGGAATTTGTATAGTGACTGTTTCAGTGGGGTGTGCTCCAGGCTAGCTGCCTTGATTCGTTTCCCCATGGTGCGCATGAAACGTTCTACGATTCCATTAGCTTGCGGCCAGCAAGGTGTTATTTTTCTGTGGCCGAACCCCAAGTATTCAGAAAACTGTGCAAACACATGTCCATTGAATGGAGGTCCATTATCTGTTTTGACCACTCTTGGAATGCCATATGCAGAGAATATATCGTCCAATTCTGGTATGACACTATTAGCAGACGTTGAAGAGATGAATGAAATGACAGGATATCTAGAATATTCATCAATTGTAACTAGAATGTATTGGCCATTTGATAATGGTCCATATATGTCGACTGCCACTTCCTCCCATACAGCAGTGGGTAACGGAGACATTTGTAATGGCTCTAGAGTTGATGATGGAGTAATTAATTGACAAGTGGAGCAATGTCTAATCTTCTCTTCCACCAATTTATCCATATTTGGGAACCACACTTTTTCTCTGAGTAACTTTTTTGTGCCAACAATTCCTAGATGACCTTCGTGTGCTATCTGTATGACTAGGTTGCGCAAGGCCTTAGGTACAATCAGTTTTGTACCACGAAGGATGAGTTGATCTTCAGTGACTGATAATTCCTCATGTACATTTGAAAATAGTTTTAACTCTTTCAGATCAATCCCATCTTCAGGAAAATTTTTCTTTTGAATTTCATGCCACCTTTTATTTTGGATAATTTGTATTAAGGCACAGAGTGTCTTGTCGCTTGTTGTCGTATTCACAAACTGATCAACAGAAAGTGCTTTTGGCACGGCGTGAGCTGCAACAAAGTGGATGTATTCTTCAATGGAGGAATACACAGGTAAATCATCATTCGTGGGATGTCTTGAGAGATAATCAGCCGGATTGCTGTATTTTCCAGGTTTGTGAACAATTTTGTAATTATAGTCCTGTAGACGTAGACCCCATCGTTCAATCCGTGCTGGCATTTTAGCTCGGGGATTTCCAAAAACTGTAAGGAGAGCTTGATGATCTGTGACAATAGTGAAGGCAGCGCCATAGAGAAATAAGTGAAAGTGTTCACATCCCCAGACGACTGCCAAGCTTTCTTTTTCAGGTTGTGAATACTTTCTTTCAGTGCTTGTTAAGCTTTTACTTGCATAAGAAATGATGTGGGGACTTTGATTGTCATCCTTGTATTGTGCTAAAATTGCACCCAGTCCCACGGGACTAGCATCCACAATCAGTTCGGTTCGAAGAGCTGGATCAAAATAGGCCATGGTGGTTGTTGAGCAGAGTTCGTTTTTGATTGTTTCAAAAGAGGCCTGACTGTCTTGGGACTATTGAAAAACGCAATTTTGTTTCGTAAGTTCCCTTAATGGAGTGCTGATTGTCGAAACATTTGGAATATATCTAGCACAGTAACTTGCCATTCAAAGAAAAGAGCGCACTTCACTGGCATCCTGTGGAATTGAAGCTGCTCTGATGGATTCCACTTTCTTGGGATCAGGTCGTACTCCTTCCGCCGAGAAAATGTGACCATAGAACTCCAATGAATTTTTATCAAATTCACATTTTTCTTTGTTTAAAGTGAGTCCAGCAGAGAGCAGACATTCAAAGATAGCATATAGAGCACGATTATGTTCAGCTTGAGTTTTCCCAAAAACCAGTATGTCATCACTGTAATTAAATGAAATTCAAGGGAAAAGAAAGCGGTCACTAGGGAGCGCTGTGAGGGTCACAGTTACAATTGAAAGCAAAAGGTCCACCGCAGCTCCAGCCGTTAACCTTCTAGGAGGATACAAAATGCAGTAAATAGTAATAACGGTCCTAGGAGCGCTGGAAATGAGACCAAAACAAGGATTTTAGTGTTGAACCACAACGCGTTTCAACGGTTAAACCGTCTTCATCAGGTGGAAGTTTATTAAAGGAGAACAGGAAGGGATATTTAAACAAATAGCAACCAATAAAATTTGCAGTCAGCAGGTCACATGATAAGAACAAGTCACATTATAAAATAGTAAGGTCACATGGTAAAAACACAATAGGAACAAAACTATGTATATATAAAAAAAGATTAAATAAAGCCCCTAGACCTGATTAAAATATAAAACATGGTAAAACCGATATTCTCAGGTCACATCCCTACCCACCCCAGAATAATTTATAGACGGAATCGCACACTCCGCAACCTAGTTGCACCCAGCAATACAGTTATTAGCCCCAGTGCCACATCCGCGACCCAGCTAACAAAAAATCCCAGCTGTTTTGCTTGCCGATCTGCAAAATGTCTGTGTTGTAACTCCATCAAAAATGGTATTAAAGAATTCACATCCAATACTACTAATATTAATTACAGAATCAACTACCATGTCAACTGTCAATCCTCATTTGTAGTATATCTAATAGAATGCGGATGTGGGCTCCAATATGTTGGACGGACTATACAGACCATGCACGCAAGACTGAACAAGCATCGCCAAAATATTAGGAATGGTTTTATGTTGCATAGCCTATCAAAGCATTTTTTAACCAAGCACCCAAAAAATTTAGAATCTCTGAAACTGACGATTATAGATTTTATACCAGAAAATGTATCTGATCGGTATGGGAGCTTGATTAATAGGGAAAGTTTCTGGATTTTTAAGTTGGGGACTCTGGCGCCTGAAGGGTTAAATCTTACCATTGAAAGGGTTAACAAGTGATCTCTCTGTTTTTAATCATTTTATAGTGTTTTTATAGTGTAATTTTATTATATGTTGTCTTATTTTTTGCATTTTACCATGTTTTATATTTTAAAACAAAATAAATAGAGATAGCGGCGCTGATGCAGATGGAAATGAGACGCAGCAGATAATATTCTGTACCACACACAGAGAGAATTGGATAAATGTATAAAATAAATAAAAAACCTGCGCTGTCTGCTATATATATACAGAAATCAAACAATCACAGTACGAAATTACCTGTCAGATGAGGAACATTAATCGTATTGAAATGCATACATGTACTCAAACTCAGATAGATGCACTTAGTAGCTATAATAGAAAAAAAGGAAAAAGAAAAAGGAGAGCAATATTAGTAAATGATTCCTATTTTTAAAGGGGTAAGGATACTACTATAATGTGTATAAATGTTATCGGGAGTGCATAAATAATATTCCCGAAAATACCAGGATAATAAAAAAAAGAGAATAAAAATATAATAAAATAATATACTCCTGTGGTTTAAACGTTGTTAATAAAGCACCCGTTCCTGCCTGGAAATAGAGTCAATATAGCAGCAAACAAGTACTCGTATATACAGTGGGGCAAAAAAGTATTTAGTCAGTCAGCAATAGTGCAAGTTCCACCACTTAAAAAGATGAGAGGCATCTGTAATTTACATCATATGTAGACCTCAACTATGGGAGACAAACTGAGAAAAAAAAATCCAGAAAATCACATTGTCTGTTTTTTTAACAATTTATTTGCATATTATGGTGGAAAATAAGTATTTGGTCAGAAACAAACGATCAAGATTTCTGGCTCTCACAGACCTGTAACTTCTTCTTTAAGAGTCTCCTCTTTCCTCCACTCATTACCTGTAGTAATGGCACCTGTTTAAACTTGTTATCAGTATAAAAAGACACCTGTGCACACCCTCAAACAGTCTGACTCCAAACTCCACTATGGCGAAGACCAAAGAGCTGTCAAAGGACACCAGAAACAAAATTGTAGCCCTGCACCAGGCTGGGAAGACTGAATCTGCAATAGCCAACCAGCTTGGAGTGAAGAAATCAACAGTGGGAGCAATAATTAGAAAATGGAAGACATACAAGACCACTGATAATCTCCCTCGATCTGGGGCTCCACGCAAAATCCCACCCCGTGGGGTCAGAATGATCACAAGAACGGTGAGCAAAAATCCCAGAACCACGCGGGGGGACATAGTGAAAGAACTGCAGAGAGCTGGGACCAATGTAACAAGGCCTACCATAAGTAACACACTATGCCACCATGGACTCAGATTCTGCAGTGCCAGACGTGTCCCACTGCTTAAGCCAGTACATGTCCGGGCCCGTCTGAAGTTTGCTAGAGAGCATTTGGATGATCCAGAGGAGTTTTGGGAGAATGTCCTATGGTCTGATGAAACCAAACTGGAACTGTTTGGTAGAAACACAACTTGTCATGTATGGAGGAAAAAGAATACTGAGTTGCATCCATCAAACACCATACCTACTGTAAAGCATGGTGGTGGAAACATCATGCTTTGGGGCTGTTTCTCTGCAAAGGGGCCAGGACGACTGATCCGGGTACATGAAAGAATGAATGGGGCCATGTATCGTGAGATTTTGAGTGCAAACCTCCTTCCATCAGCAAGGGCATTGAAGATGAAACGTGGCTGGGTCTTTCAACATGACTATGATCCAAAGCACACCGCCAGGGCAACGAAGGAGTGGCTTCGTAAGAAGCATTTCAAGGTCCTGGAGTGGCCTAGCCAGTCTCCAGATATCAACCCTATAGAAAACCTTTGGAGGGAGTTGAAAGTCCGTGTTGCCAAGCGAAAAGCCAAAAACATCACTGCTCTAGAGGAGATCTGCATGGAGGAATGGGCCAACATACCAACAACAGTGTGCGGCAACCTTGTGAAGACTTACAGAAAACGTTTGACCTCTGTCATTGCCAACAAAGGATATATTACAAAGTATTGAGATGAAATTTTGTTTCTGACCAAATACTTATTTTCCACCATAATATGCAAATAAAATGTTAAAAAAAACAGACAATGTGATTTTCTGGATTTTTTTTTCTCAGTTTGTCTCCCATAGTTGAGGTCTACCTATGATGTAAATTACAGACGCCTCTCATCTTTTTAAGTGGTGGAACTTGCACTATTGCTGACTGACTAAATACTTTTTTGCCCCACTGTAGATCAATGGAGGCGCCGTGGTTGCGCACACAGTCTCAGTACAGTACCTGTAATGTAGATAGGCGCTTTAAGAATCTCCGTGGTAGCTGTAGATGAATGCTGCTAAATAATCAGCTGATGGATGCGGGCGTTACAATCTTCCAAGCGGCTTATGCGAGCGCTGTCCCGGCCGGTGACAGGCGCCTGCACGGCTGCTACTTGAACGTCCTAGTACGATGCTTCGCAGGACCTGCAGTGACGTTCGGGTCACGTGTTCTTGAGTCACGTGGTGCCCCTGGAGACACTACGGATCGCAGTGGGAGCCAAAAACCAACGCGTTTCGGAATGACGCGGATTCCTTCATCAGGGTTGGCTCCCCCTGCGTTGGGATAGCTCTAAATACCTGCGGTATGTCTCTCATAGGCTTAATTGAATGCAAATAGTTCCACCTCATTATTGAGGCCTTTAGGTCTCAAAGTATCCATCTCGAAGATATACTTAGTTTCTTCACGAGACATCTGACTAATAAAATCTCCATTACGCCAGTCTCGATGTACCACCTTCATACCCACCACTTTTGATCCTTGCGGATGTCCTTCATGGTGGATTAAAAAATGTTTAGACAGTGGGTGATCAACGTATTTGTTACGTATATTTCGAAGGTGCTCATTAATTCTCTGATTTAGAGCCCGTTTTGTGCGTCCCACATAATGTTTCCCACACGGACATTCGATGACATATATCACCCCTTGCGTTGTACAGGTTATAAAGTCCGTAATGGGAAATTCCGTACCATTCCGTGATATCACCTGTTTTTATTTACTTAATTTTAGTGATTTACACATTTTACATTTTTGGCACGGAAAAAAGCCCTGGATAATTTGTTTAAAGGGGCCCCTAGTTTTCATCGGGGGATTTGGATTCCGCACAGTGGGGGCAATTAGTAGGCCTAGATTGCGTGCTTTTCTAAAAACAAAACGTGGGCGTTCAGATAGTTTGTCTCCTATTGTGTGATCATCTTTCAGGAGGTCCCAGTGTTTATTTACAATTTTTCTCAAGATTTGTATGTTTGAATTGTATTGGGTGATAATAGGTATCACTATCTGGGATTGCTGTTTGAAGGGATCCTGTTCCTCCTTATTACTATCAGCAAGGAGTTTTGTTCGAGAGATTGTTTTAACCATGTTTTTAGTTAGGGTTAAAGCTTCTTTATCATACCCTTTATTTACAAACTTGTTAATAAGCATATCAGCCTCCCTATCGAAATCATCTATGTTAGTGCAATTACGATTTGATCTAATGAACTGGCTACGGGGAACATTTAGCAACCATCTGGGTAAGTGGCAGCTCTTCATAGAAATAAAACTGTTTGAATCAGTGGGTTTGATGTAAGTACAGGTTTGTAATTTTCCCTCACTGGCTGAAATGATGAGATCCAGAAAGTGTACATTATCCTTACTAATATTTGACGAAAATTCAAGATAAAATTCATTTTTATTTATATCTATTAAAAATTGTGCTAGAGCTTGTTCACCCCATCCCAAATAAAAAAGACATCGTCTATAAAACGTAGCCAGAGGACCAGACCCGCGCGCAGCCCGCCCCCGTGATAGATGTGGAGATCCTCCCACCTACCCACGTACAAGTTTGCGTAGCTGGGCGCGAATCTGGTCCCCATAGCTGTACCCCATTGCTGGGTGTAGTAGTTCTTCCCATATCTAAAGTAATTATGGGTAAGAATAAAAACGGCGCACTCTCTAATAAAGTCAACCTTCTCACATGATAGGTTTTGTGACTTATTTAAAAAGTATCCCATTGCTTCTGTTCCTTTATTGTGTTGTATTACGGTATATAGTGAAGCAATATCCAACGTGCCCAAGATGTAATTTTCCTGCCATTTAAACTTTTCTAATATCTGTAGGATATGCTTACTATCTCTTAGGTAAGATGGTAGAGAGGGAATCAGTTTCTGTAGATGGCAATCAACATAATGTGATAAATTAGAGGTTAAATTACCGATACCCGAAATAATAGGGCGACCAGGTGGATTTTTTATATCCTTATGGATTTTGGGGAGGTGATAAAATACCGCCATCCTAAGGTATGGTGTGTAGATATATTCGAATTCTTGTTTGTTAATTAACCCATTATCCAAACCCTTAATCAGTAAATTCCTCAGGTCGCCAGCAAACTGAACCGAGGGGTCGCTGGGAAGGATTGAATATGTTCTGTTGTCCCCCAGGAGACGTAGTGCTTCATTTTCATACTGGGATCGATCCAAAATTACGATCCCACCTCCTTTGTCCGCGGGGCGTATCACAATGTCTTCCTGTTGTTGCAATGTTCGAATAGCTTCCCTTTCTTTACGGGTAAGATTATAACGAGTTTCTGAGCATTTTTTCTCACTTACTTTTTTTATGTCATTAATGACATTTTTTTGGAAGGCTTTAAAGGATTCTGAATATTCGTTGGCTGGATTAAATTTTGATTTAGCCCTTAGGTCGGTATAGTTATTAGAACATATCTCATTAGCTCCAGTTGTTAGTTGTGGTGGTTTTTTTATAAAATATTTCTTTATTGCCAGTTTGCGCATAAACTGTTTGATGCCGATAAACGCCTGAAATTTATTAAATTTGGCTGTAGGTGCAAACTTTAAACCTTTTTGTAACAACGTAGTTTCGTTTTCTTTTAATACATACGTACTCAAATTGAAAATTTTTTGATTCTCAGTGATTACTTCTTCATGTTTTTTTCTTTTTTTGGGCGAGTTTCCCCCCCCTGCACCCCCTGTACCGTTTTTTGGGGGGCCCATCTGAAAAAACGGATTTATAGTTCTACTTGTTCCCGTAGATTGTTGTTTTTTGGTGAGAACACTTTTTTTTGGCCTCACTACTGTACTTGTATGTGGTTCTGCTGTATCGTTATTTAATGATGACTGTTCTATAGTTGGATCCAAAATCTCAAAACGGTTCTGGATTAAAGTTGGAGTAGTATTCTGGTTATTATTAGAGACTTGTATTGTTCTAGGCGTCTCTTGACAATTTAATGCAGCCAATGCGTTGTTATCATTCGGTGTTAAATGAATAGAAAATACCTCCTCCGATATGTTGGTAGAAAAACTACTACTACCTTCTATCTGGTCAATAGTCTCAAGTTCCATTTCGTTCCTATATGAACGATGTTCCGGGGCTGGTATCGCATCACGACCAAACTTTCGTTTCTTTTTTTCAATTATTTCTTTCTCCTTATTATTTACACGGTTTTTGATACCATTGGATAGATGTCTAATTTCAGGATGATTTTTATATGGATCAATATCTTTAAATAATTTGGCAATTTCATTTTTACTTGTCATTAACTGATCCCTCCGTTTATTGATAATAAAGGAAATAGCTTGTTTGGAAAATGATTTTAATAGTGCGTCCCATTCTATCAATGTATTTGCATCCCCTATATCACCTGTCAACGTTTCTTGTATCAATATGCCTTTTGGAACACAATCAAAGGCTAAATACCTTTCTAGAGTCACCACCTCCCATAGATCTCTCATTTCCTTTAATAAGAGTTGCTCAAGGCGTTTCAATGATTCCTTAGCATGGTGTACATTGCTTTCACTGATATTACTGGGAACTTTAGATTTCCCTAAATTAAAGAAGGACTCTATATAATGTATGCGGTCCTTCCTATCCTCCCATAAGGGAGGTCTAAACATTTTTTAATCCACCATGAAGGACATCCGCAAGGATCAAAAGTGGTGGGTATGAAGGTGGTACATCGAGACTGGCGTAATGGAGATTTTATTAGTCAGATGTCTCGTGAAGAAACTAAGTATATCTTCGAGATGGATACTTTGAGACCTAAAGGCCTCAATAATGAGGTGGAACTATTTGCATTCAATTAAGCCTATGAGAGACATACCGCAGGTATTTACAGCTATCCCAACGCAGGGGGAGCCAACCCTGATGAAGGAATCCGCGTCATTCCGAAACGCGTTGGTTTTTGGCTCCCACTGCGATCCGTAGTGTCTCCAGGGGCACCACGTGACTCAAGAACACGTGACCCGAACGTCACTGCAGGTCCTGCGAAGCATCGTACTAGGACGTTCAAGTAGCGGCCGTGCAGGCGCCTGTCACCGGCCGGGACAGCGCTCGCATAAGCCGCTTGGAAGATTGTAACGCCCGCATCCATCAGCTGATTATTTAGCAGCATTCATCTACAGCTACCACGGAGATTCTTAAAGCGCCTATCTACATTACAGGTACTGTACTGAGACTGTGTGCGCAACCACGGCGCCTCCATTGATCTATATACGAGTACTTGTTTGCTGCTATATTGACTCTATTTCCAGGCAGGAACGGGTGCTTTATTAACAACGTTTAAACCACAGGAGTATATTATTTTATTATATTTTTATTCTCTTTTTTTTATTATCCTGGTATTTTCGGGAATATTATTTATGCACTCCCGATAACATTTATACACATTATAGTAGTATCCTTACCCCTTTAAAAATAGGAATCATTTACTAATATTGCTCTCCTTTTTCTTTTTCCTTTTTTTCTATTATAGCTACTAAGTGCATCTATCTGAGTTTGAGTACATGTATGCATTTCAATACGATTAATGTTCCTCATCTGACAGGTAATTTCGTACTGTGATTGTTTGATTTCTGTATATATAGCAGACAGCGCAGGTTTTTTATTTATTTTATATGTTTTATATTTTAATCAGGTCTAGGGGCTTTATTTAATCTTTTTTTATATATATACATAGTTTTGTTCCTATTGTGTTTTTACCATGTGACCTTACTATTTTATCATGTGACTTGTTCTTATCATGTGACCTGCTGACTGCAAATTTTATTGGTTGCTATTTGTTTAAATACCCCTTCCTGTTCTCCTTTAATAAACTTCCACCTGATGAAGACGGTTTAACCGTTGAAACGCGTTGTGGTTCAACACTAAAATCCTTGTTTTGGTCTCATTTCCAGCGCTCCTAGGACCGTTATTACTATTTACTGCATCACTGTAATTAAAGGCATTTGGAATATGTTGAATGATGCTCCTTATCATATCTTGAAAAATTTCTGCTGCTGAGAAGACCCCAAACGTCAATCTTTTGTATCTTCTGAGACCCACATGGGTGGAAAATGTTGTTAAGTATCTGGATTCTGGACTCAATTCTAATTGATGATAGCCCTTATTGAGGTCGAGCTTTGAAAAAACGGTTGCTCCATTTAATAAATGAATAATGTCATCAATTGTGGGTGAGATGTGTCTTTCCCTTTGAATAGCAGTGTTGGGCAGGCGCATGTCAACACACAGTCTTACCTGCTCTGGAGTCTTTGGTTTTGGAACTACCACAAGTGGAGAGACCCATGGAGTGGGACCAGAAACTGTTTCAATGACATCATCATCCATGAGTAATTGGAGTTCCTTTTCTACCTTTCTCAGGTGAAATGGAATACGCCTGTGAGCCTGGGCTACTGGACGAACACTGTCATCCACATGAAGATGCACTTGAGAGTCCTTTAATTTCCCCAATCCACTAAATAGGGAGGGAAAACTGTTCACCATGGCTTGTACATCCAGGTCCGCAGGGTCGGTTATGGTATGAACAATCTGGATGAGTCCTAGCTTCAAGGCAGTGTGATAGCTGAGAAGACAGCCTCCTGATCCTTGTAATGTGTGAAAAGTGGTTTTCTGCCTATTTTCTTTATAGCTAAGTTCAGCATCAAATTGTCCCATTGTAACTAGAGGTGTTTTAACTAAAGAAAAAAGGAATGTAGTCAGCTTACCGGTCTTAGACGAAATCCCCAGACCTGCCAACGCCCAGCACGGTTCGGGGTGAGCGCCCACAGCAAATGAAGACAGAAAGAGAAATGATCCAGCTGGAGGTGGAGGCAGTTCAGACTTTGTGAGACTTTATTAGACGACTAAAGTGATAAAAAGTTCTTCAACAAGAAAAATCTTTATATAGCAAACACCTGGCACACCAGTGAGGAGGATCAACGCGTTTCAACTATGAAATCTTACTCATGATCTACCTAATAGTGCAATAAGAGCATATATATATAGTGTGCACAAGGCATTGATTGGACAAACAATTAAAAATGCAAAAAAAAAAAAGGGGATGTTATGGGGGCCATGAACCATAATGGAGCAGTGTACCGGGCATATGCATGGGAGCAGCAAATTACAGAACGGTGGCGCAGGATGGGAGCACATGACAGAACGGGGGCGCAGGATGGGAGCAGCACATGACAGAACGGGGGTGCAGGATGGGAGCAGCACATGACAGGATGGGGGCGCAGGATGGGTGCAGCACATGTCAGAATGGAGGCGCAGGATGTGTGCAGCACATGTTAGAATGGGGGCGCAGGATGGAGCAGCACATGACAGGATGGGGCGCAGGATGGGAGCAGCACATGACAGAATGGGGGCGCAGGATGGGTGCAGCACATGTCAGAATGGGGGCGCAGGATGAGAGCAGTGCATGTCAGAATGGGGGTGCAGGATGGCAGCAGCACATGACAGAACAGGGGTGCAGGATGGGAGCAGCACATGACAGGATGGGGGCGCAGGATGGAGCAGCACATGACAGGATGGAGACCATATACCAATATAAATGCTCGCCACCTGGGCGTAGAACGGGTTCAATAGCTAGTAGTATATAACACGGCCTCCCCCATAGAATATAATATACCTCCCATAGTATATATCAAAGCCCGCATATAATATAGCACAACTTGCATAGTACATAGCACAGCCCGCATAGTAGTATACAGCACAGCCCGTGTAGTAGTATACAGCACAGCGCGGGTCGTAGTATATACAGCACAGCCCGTGTAGTAGTATACAGCACAGTCCGGGTCATAGTATATACAGCACAGCCCGCGTAGTAGTATATACAGCACAGCCCGCGTAGTAGTATACACAGCACAGCCCACACAGTGGTATATACACAGCACAGCCCACACAGTGATATATACACAGCACAGCCCACACAGTGGAATATACACAGCACAGCCCACACAGTGCTACATACAGCGCAACCCACATCTCATCCCCCCGATAATGGCTCCACAGTCCAGTCAAAAAAAAAAAACACTCTCCTCACCTTTCCTCTTGCTCGCGCTGCTCCTGGCTCCTGTCTCGGCGGCTGCAGTCTGCCCGGGACACAGCAGGTGTGCGATGAAATGACGTCATCACGCACCCGCAGTGTCAGAGGCAGAGCGGGGAATAATGGGAGAGGGAGCGTCAGCGGACGCTCTTTCCTCCATCATTACATTGAACTATACCGGCGTCATAGACGCCGGTATAGTTGAATGCGGCGGTGGCACTGGCGGGAGGAGGGGGAAAGAGTGCAGCGGCCCACTACTGGCACCGGCCCTTCTGGCATTTGCCAGAAGTGCCCGATGGCCAGCCCGGCCCTGGTCACCACCCACACACTTCCCTCCTCCTGAACTGCAGTGTTTCTTGGACCCACATCCGCAGCAAAACTGCAGATATTTTTTACATCTCAATGAAAGTCTAAGGCCGGAGTCACACTACAGCGAGATAAGGCCGAGTCTCGCAGGTTAAATACAAGTTCTGGCACCGGCAATCTGGAGCGGAGCGTGCGGCTCCATGTATTGCTATGCGGCCGCACGCTCCGCTCCAGAGTGCCGGTGCCAGAGTTTGGTTTTAACCTGCGAGACTCGGCCGTATCTCGCTGTAGTGTGATCCCGGCCTAAGGGTGCAGAAACGCTGCAGTTCGGCACAAAAGAATTGACATGCTGCGGAGAAAAAAAAAGCTGCGTTTCGGTGCGGCCTTTTCCGCAGCATGTGCACAACAAGTCTGCGGCTCCCATAGACTTACATTGGTTGTGCAGTACACTGCGGATTTGATGCAATTCTGTGCGGCAAAAAACGCTGCGGATCTGCAATCAAATCTGCAACGTGTGCACACAGTCTTAGCATTTAGTGAACCTAGCAAAAAGGCAAGCAAAAAACAAGTGTGGGATTGCACTTTTTTTGCAATTTCATCGCACTTTGAATTTTTTTCACATCTCTGTTACACAACATGGTAAAACCAATGGTGTCGTTCAAAAGTAGAACTTGTCTCGCAAAAAATATGCCCTCACATGGCCATATTGACGGAAACATTATGGCTCTGGAAAAAAGGGGAGCGATAAACGAAAAAAGCTCCAGGGGTGAAGGGGTTTAGAAACATGGATATGGACATATCTATGGAAATAGATATATAGATATATCTGTATGTATCTATCTATCCCATATCTATCTAATTCTATCTATCTGTCTGTGTCTATCTATCATCTATCTATCTATCTATCTATCCATCTATCTATCCCATATCTAATATCTATCTATCTATCTATCTATCTATCTATCTATCTATCCCACATCTATCTATCCCATATCTATCTATCTATCTATCTATCTATCTATCTATCTATCCCACATCTATCTATCCCATATCTATCTATCTATCTATCTATCTATCTATCTATCTATCTATCCCATATCTATCTATCTATCTATCCCATATCTATCTATCTATCTATCTATCTATCTATCTATATATCCCATATCTATCTATCTATCTATCTATCTATCTTTCTATATATCCCATATCTATCTATCTATCTATCTATCCCATATCTATCTATCTATCTATCTATCTATCTATCTATCTATCTATCTATCTATCCCATATCTATCTATCTATCTATCTATCTATCCCATATCTATCTATCTATCTATCTATCTAATATCTATCTATCTGTGTGTAATGGAGTGTGGGTTGGACAAATGTAAAAGAGGAGTTGGACAGAAATGACATCACAAATCTTTTTGAAAAGAGGAGGGAGAGGAGGGAGGGGTTTGGGTGTGTTTTGGAGTGGGTGTGCTAGGTTCAGGCTTAGTGGCAGTGCAAAGCATCATGGAACTTGTAGTATTAGAGCACAATAACTCAGGAGAAAGGAAGTTGTCGATTAACCCCATGAGAGTTGAATCCAGCACTGAAGATGTGCTGCTACAGCATGATAACAGCTAATATTGCTAAAATAAACACAGTAGATGTTTTCAGTGGCACATAATAACAAGATTTATGAAAAAAAACAAAAAAACTTTATAATAGTGGACAACTTCTTTAAGGGCAAACTCGGCCAATGGCAAAAAAGCCACCCAATCATCCTGATCAGCAGACACAAAGCATCTCAAATAGGTCTCCAAGGTCTGATTAGTTCGCTCAGTCTGGCCATTTGTCTGAGGATGAAATGCAGAAGAAAAAGACAAATCAATACCCAGCTTGGCACAAAAGGCCCGCCAAAACCTAGAAACAAATTGGGAACCTCTGTCGGACACAATATTCTCCGGAATACCATGCAAACGCACCACATGCTGAAAAAACAACGGAACCAAATCAGAAGAAGAAGGCAATTTAAGCAAAGGCACCAAATGAACCATCTTAGAAAATCGGTCACAGACCACCCAAACAACCGACATTCTTTGGGAAACAGGAAGATCGGAAATAAAATCCATAGAAATATGTGTCCAGGGCCTCTCAGGGACCGGTAATGGCAAAAGCAAACCACTAGCGCGGGAACAGCATGAGACGTACTCTGGAGAAGGTGGTCCCTGTACTGACCGCAAACCCTGAACCTAGTAGCGCAAATAGAAGTAGCCGTGGGGGGTACCTAACACTCCCTAGACCCCTCGGCACAGCCTAAGATCTAACTACCCCTAAAGACAGAAACAGGAAGCCTATCTTGCCTCAGAGAAAATCCCCAAAGGATAGATAGCCCCCCACAAATATTGACTGTGAGAGGAGAGGGAAAAAACATACGCAGATATGAAATTAGATTTTAGCATAGGAGGCCATACTAGCTAGAAAGAAAGAATAGAACAGAGTACTATGCGGTCAGTATAAAAACACTAGAAAATATCCACCGCAGAAAATACGGATCAACACATCTGACTAAAGACATGGGGGGTATATCTGCATCTCCAGAGAAATAGCTAGGCTGCAAAAAATCCTTCACAGACCAAGCTGGACAAGACAAAAACATGAAAATGCACAAAACTATAAGGTCCACTGCAGGTGGACAGCAAAAACAAAGCCAGGACTTATCTTTGTAGAAAAACACAGCAAACTGGAGAGACCAGCAGGGAAGTGAATCCTTCAAGAACAATGGACAACTGGCACTGACTAAAGGATCCTGCAAAGCTATATACCCCAGTCAGTCCTGCAATTAGTAGATAAACATGTCCACTCCTGCAATCCAGGCACAACTGCATTACCCTCTACAACCACCGGAGGGAGCCCAAAAGCTGAATTCACAACATCCCAGGTCTTCCAACACAGGTTGCCCAGTGTGCTATTCAGGATACCTACTCCCAGGAAATCCAACACACTGGTATCTCCTCCGCACATGTGACCTGTCCAGGTGCTATTCAGGACTTCGTCCAACACCCCAGGCATATGACCTGTCCAGGTACTATTCAGGACCTCGTCCAACACCCCAGGCATATAACCTGTCCAGGTGCTATTCAGGACGTCAGTCCAATACCCCAGGCAAATGACCTGTCCAGGTACTATTCAGGACCTCGTCCAACACCCCAGGCATATGGCCTGTCCAGGTACTATTCAGGACCTCGTCCAACACCCCAGGCATATAACCTGTCCAGGTGCTATTCAGGACATTAGTCCAACACCCCAGGCTACTAGCAAGTCCAAAGCCCCACCATGTGCTATTCAGGACTCCTACTCCCAGGAAATCCAACACAGGTTGTTCAGTGTGAAATTCAGGACTCCTACTCCCAGGAAATCCAACACACCAGCATGTGACCTGTCCAGGTGCTATTCAGGACCTCTGTCCAACACCCTAGGCCACCAGGTCCAAGAGACCCACCATGTGCTCTTCAGGACTCCTACTCCCAGGAAATCCAACACAGGTTGTTCAGTGTGCTATTCAGGGATCCAGTCCTACTCCCCTAATCGTTTAAATGCTGTGTTTTTTAGGCGCATGCGTTTTTGCATGTTTTAACACAAACGCGGCATTTTGACGCGTTTACATGCGATTTTTCCTGCGTTTGCACTTTTGAAACGCATGATGAGAAGTGTGTGACAGCTGCCAATCAAACTCTAACCCTAACCCTAACCCAAACTCTAACCCTAATCCTAACACAAACTCTAACATAAACTCTAACACAAACTCTAGCCCTAACCCTAAAACACAAACTCTAACCCTAACCCTAACCCAAACTTTAACCCTAACCCTAACACAAACTCTAACACAAACTCTAACCCTAACCCTAACACAAACTCTAACCCTAACCCTAACCCTAAAACACAAACTCTAACCCTAACCCAAACTCTAACCCTAACTCTAACACAAACTCTAGCACAAACTCTAACCCTAACCCTAACACAAACTCTAACCCTAACCCTAACCCTAAAACACAAACTCTAACCTTAACCCTAACCCTAAAACACAAACTCTAACCCTAACCCAAACTCTAACCCTAACTCTAACACAAACTCTAACACAAACTCTAACCCTAACCCTAACACAAACTCTAACCCTAACCCTAACCCTAAAACACAAACTCTAACCCTAACCCAAACTCTAACCCTAACTCTAACACAAACTCTAACACAAACTCTAACCCTAACCCTAACACAAACTCTAACCCTAACCCTAACCCTAACCCTAAAACACAAACTCTAACCCTAACCCAAACTCTAACCCTAACTCTAACACAAACTCTAACACAAACTCTAACCCTAACCCTAACACAAACTCTAACCCTAACCCTAACCCTAAAACACAAACTCTAACCTTAACCCTAACCCTAAAACACAAACTCTAACCCTAACCCAAACTCTAACCCTAACACAAACTCTAACACAAACTCTAACCCTAACCCTAACCCAAACTCTAACCCTAACCCAAACTCTAACCCTAACCCTAACCCAAACTCTAACCCTAACCCTAACACAAACTCTAACACAAACTCTAACACAAACTCTAACACAAACTCTAACCCTAACCCTAACACAAACTCTAACCCTAACACAAACTCTAACCCTAACCCTAACACAAACTCTAACCCTAACACAAACTCTAACCCTAACCCTAACACAAACTCTAACCCTAACACAAACTCTAACCCTAACCCTAACACAAACTCTAACCCTAACACAAACTCTAACCCTAACCCTAACACAAACTCTAACTCTAACCCTAACACAAACTCTAACCCTAACACAAACTCTAACCCTAACACAAACTCTAACACAAACTCTAACCCTAACCCAAACTCTAACCCTAACCCTAACCCAAACTCTAACCCTAACCCTAACACAAACTCTAACCCTAACCCTAACACAAACTCTAACCCTAACCCTAATACAAACTCTAACCCTAACCCTAACACAAACTCTAACCCTAACACAAACTCTAACCCTAACCCTAACACAAACTCTAACCCTAACACAAACTGTAACCCTAACCCTAACACAAACTCTAACCCTAACACAAACTCTAACCCTAACCCTATCACAAACTCTAACCCTAACACAAACTCTAACCCTAACCCTAACACAAACTCTAACTCTAACCCTAACACAAACTCTAACCCTAACACAAACTCTAACCCTAACACAAACTGTAACCCTAACCCAAACTCTAACACAAACTCTAACCCTAACCCAAACTCTAACCCTAACCCTAACCCAAACTCTAACCCTAACACAAACTCTAACCCTAACCCTAACACAAACTCTAACCCTAACCCTAATACAAACTCTAACCCTAACCCTAACACAAACTCTAACCCTAACCCTAACACAAACTCTAACCCTAACCCTAACACAAACTCTAACCCTAACACAAACTCTAACCCTAACCCTAGCCCTAACCCTAGGGATCCTAACCCTAACCCTAGGGATCCTAACCCTAACCCTCAGGGTTAGGGTTAGGATCCCTAGGGTTAGGGTTAGGGTTGGGGGGTGGCTTTTCAGTGTGTATTCTTGTGTTTTTCTATAAAAACGCATGTGTTTACATAGACAACAATACGTTTTTTTGCCGCAAAAAAACGCATGCTTTTTTGGCGGCAAAAAAAGCCGCTAAAATTACTACATGTTGCATTTCTGCAACACAACACATGCAGAGAAAAAATGCATGCGTTGTCAAAACGCGTCAAAACGCATGCAAAAAAACGCATGCGTTTTTAATGTTAAGTATAGGGAAAAAAACACATGTGTTTTTTTAGCGGTTTTTTTGCGCAAAAACACAAAAAAAACGCAAATGTGAAACCAGCCTTAGTAGGCCTAAAATAAAAAAGTAGGCTAAATGCAGTTCAAAATTGGTAAGAGGAGTACACAGGCGGCATAGCTTTGTTCAGTGGAGGAGGACAACTGTAATTAGAGGCTCACACAGTTACTAGGCCCAAATAAGTAAGTAGGCTAAATGCAGTTCAAAATTGGTAACATGAGTACACAGGTGGCATTGCTTTGTTTAGTGGAGGACAACTGTAATAAGTGGCTGACACATTTAGTAGGCCAAAATAATAATGTGGGCTAAATGTCAGCCAAAAAAATGTTCATAAATAAACTGGTGGCATAGCTATGTACAGGGGTGGGCTCCTCTGCTGAGTAGCAGACAGTGGTAGTTGGCGCAAAGTATTAACTGGTCTAAATGGAGGCCAGGGCCCCTGTATATTTTTACTATCATCTATCATTTCAACAAATTTGTATTGAAAGTGCCATTGAAGGATTTAACAGCACAGACTACACAGTGGTGGAGCAGGGAGAGGTAAGTTTTGCAAGTGGTAGAGCACTGTTCGAGCTGGGGGGAACACTCTCTCGTGGGCGGTGGTACTGGCACAGGGCCCCTCATATTACGACGGTGTGTCTGACATTGGTTGTGCACCACCACCATCAGAGACACTTCATTGTACAATGAGGGACCCTGTGCCTGTGCTGTCGCCCCAGATGGACACACCCACCTGTCCAGGCAAACGGCACTCGCACGGGTGCTTGCGCCAAGTGGTGACCACGGCCCTGTGGGGGAAGTCTGTTATGACCTGGTGGTCAGGACAATAATGGACCTGGTGGTTAAGAGCACACAGAATGACCTGATAGTTACTGATAATAAGGACGAGCTCTGGGACGTGGGAACTCTGCTGACCGCAATCCCTAAACCTATCAAACACACTAGAAATAGCCGTGGATTGCGCCTAACGCTCCCTATGCAACTCGGCACAGCCTAAGAAACTAGCTAGCCCTGAAGATAGAAAAATAAAGCCTACCTTGCCTCAGAGAAATTCCCCAAAGGAAAAGGCAGCCCCCCACATATAATGACTGTGAGTAAAGATGAAAATAAAAACACAGAGATGAAATAGATTTAGCAAAGTGAGGCCCGACTTACTGAACAGACCGAGGATAGGAAAGGTTACCTTGCGGTCAGCACAAAAACCTACAAAAAGACCACGCAGAGGGCGCAAAAAGACCCTCCGCACCGACTCACGGTGCGGAGGCGCTCCCTCTGCGTCCCAGAGCTTCCAGCAAGCAAGACAACAAATTAAATAGCAAGCTGTACAGAAAAATAGAAAACCAAAGAAATACAAGCTGGAACTTAGCTTCTGATGGGAAGACAGGTCACAAGAACGATCCAGGAGTGAACTAGACCAATACTGGAACATTGACAGGTGGCATAGAGCAAAGATCTAAGTGGAGTTAAATAGAGCAGCAGCTAACGAATTAACCTAGTCACCTGTGAAACTCAGAAACACCGACCAGAGGAAGTCCATGGACAGAACCAGCCGAAGTACCATTCATGACCACAGGAGGGAGCCCGACAACAGAATTCACAACAGGAGTCAGCCCATATAGGGAGGTATACAAATGGCCTATGGTGGACATTCAGCAGATGCAAATAGAGGAATTGGAGCAGTCAGTAAGAGGAGGCCAAAAGCAAGACATTTTTCAGGCAAGCTATGTGTCAGCAGGGGAAGGTGGGGCAAAATAATTTGAAATCCATGATTGGTTCATTTTAATGAAGGTTAGATCATCAACATTTCGGGTAGCCAGACATGTCCTTTTTTCGGTCAGTATTGAACCAGCAGCACTGAAGACTCTTTCTGATAGCACACTAGCAGCTGGGCAAGCGAGCTCCTGTAATGCATATTCTGCCTATTCAGGCCAGGTGTCTATTTTAGATGCCCAGTAATCAAAGGGGAATGACCTGTGAGGGAGAACATCGATAAGGGAGGAAAAATATGGACAAATGCTGTCTCCTGTCACTTTGAATCGATGCAGCAGTACCTGTCATGTCTGCGGTCATTGCGAAATTACTCCACAACCTGGTCATAACACCCCTCTGTCCAACACCACTTTGGATTTGTGCACCTCTAACACCTCTGCCATGTTGCCCCCTACAGCTAGTGTGAGAACCATCACCGCCGCTGTGTGCTGGGAATGCCTGAACCAAACGGTATACAAGAGTTGCTTGTTTGGTAGCCAATATTTGCTCAAGGCTCTCATGTGGCATGATATTTTGTAATTTTCCTTTGTATCGTGGATCCAGGAGGCAGGCCAACCAGGAATCGTCATCGGTCATCATTTTGATAATGCAGGGGTCCCTTTTTAGGATACGCAAGGCCAATGTTTCAGGTGTCAATTCACTGCTTGAGCTGGGTTGAGGAGCACTTTCTTGCAAATCAACATCACTTGTGGCCCGCAAAAACCCTGTACCTGACCTTGCAACGCCACCAGTTTCTATTGCCCCCTGAGAAGCATCCTCCTCCCATAAATATTCATCCCCATCATCCTCCTCCTCCTCTTCGTCCGCCACCTCGTCCAGGAGAGTTCCCTGAGCAGACAATGGCTGACTGTCATCAAGGCTTCCCTCCTCCTCGGCTGCAGACACCTGCTCAAACTTTGCATCAGCAGATGCATTAGTGGGATGCTCATGCTTATGATGGTGTCGTCTGCACTTACCAGCCGTGTGCATTCCTCAAACACTGAAGGACTTGACAAAGGTCTTGGAGCTTCGACCACTGCACACCAGACAACTCCATGTCTGCCATCCAACTGCCTGCCCGTGTATGTGTATCCTCCCAGAAATAAATAACAGCACGCCTCTGTTCAAACAGCCTCTGAAGCATGTGCAGTCTGGAGTTCCACCTTGTTGCAACGTCGATTATCAGGCGGTACTGCGGAAGATTCAGTGATCGCTGATGGTTCAGCATACGGCTGGAGTGTACGGGTAACCTGCGGATGTGCGAGCAAAGTTTTCGCACCTTCAGGAGCAGGGCTGGTAACTCCGGACAATTTTTCAGGAAGCAATGCACCACCAGGTTCAAGGTGTGAGCCATAAAAGGGCTATGGCAGCCATAAAATTCCTTCCATTATCACTGACTACCTTGCCTGCCTCAAGATGTACACTGTTGTGAATTCTGTGGCTGAGTTCACTTCTGTGGTCACAAGTGGTATTGCAGTCTCTGGGCTTCCTCCCTCAGGTGTTTTGGTGAGCTCGTTGGCTGCCTTGCTATTTAGCTCCACCTGAGTCTGTCTTCCTTGCTCCTTGTCAATGTTCCAGTGTTGGATCTGAGCTACTGCATCTTTCCTTGGGCCTGCTGCTCTGCTAGATAAGTGCTTCTAGTTGTTTTTTGTTTTTTCTGTCCAGCTTGCTATTAACTTTTGCTGGAAGCTCTGAGAAGCAAAGGGGTGCACCGCCGTGCTGTTAGTTCGGCACGGTGGGTCTTTTTGCCCCTTTGCGTGGTTTTCGTTTTAGGGTTTTTTGTAGACTGCATAGTTCTCTTTGCTATCCTCGCTCTGTCTAGAATATCGGGCCTCACTTTGCTGAATCTATTTCATTCCTACGTTTGTCTTTTCATCTTGCTAACAGTCATTATATGTGGGGGGCTGCCTATTCCTTTGGGGTATTTCTCTGAGGTAAGTCAGGCTTGTATTTCTATCTTCAGGCTAGTCAGCTCCTCAGGCAGTGCCGAGTTGCATAGGTAGTTGATAGGCGCAATCCACTGCTGCTTATAGTTGTGTGAGGATAGATCAGGTACTGCAGTCTACAGAGATTCCACGTCTCAGAGCTCGTCCTATTGTTTTTGGTTATTGCCAGATCTCTGTATGTGCGCTGATTACTGCACGCTGTGTTGCCTGATTGCCTGCCATAACAGTACAAGGAGCCCTCCAATGATTTCCAATAGAGGGAAAAAAGAAATCCTGACATCATTTTTTTTTCTTAGCTCTGTCTTCAGTCTTTTTTTTCCCCTAGACATTAGAGTGCTTCAGGACACAGCTGTGGACATGGATATTCAGGCTCTGTGCTCCTCAATGGATAATCTCGTTGTAAATGTACAAAAGATTCAAGATACTATTGATCAGAAATCGATGCTAGAACCAAGAATTCCGATTCCTGATTTGTTTTTTGGTGACAGAACTAAGTTCCTGAGCTTCAGAAATAATTGTAAGCTATTTTTGGCCTTGAAACCTCATTCTTCTGGTAATCCTATTCAACAGGTTTTGATTATTATTTCTTTTTTGCGCGGCGACCCACAGGACTGGGCGTTTTCTCTTGCACCAGGAGATTCTGCATTGAGTAATGTTGATGCATTTTTCCAGGCGCTGGGATTGCTTTACGATGAGCCTAATTCAGTGGATCAAGCTGAGAAAAATCTGCTGGCTTTATGCCAGGGTCAGGATGATGTAGAAGTATATTGTCAGAAATTTAGGAAATGGTCAGTACTCACTCTGTGGAATGAATCTGCACTAGCGGCTTTGTTCAGAAAGGGTCTCTCTGAAGCTCTTAAGGATGTAATGGTGGGATTTCCTATGCCTGCTGGTTTGAATGAGTCTATGTCCTTGGCCATTCAGATCGGTCGTCGCTTGCGCGAGCGTAAATCTGTGCACCATCTGGCGGTATTGTCTGAGAGTAAGCCTGAGCCTATGCAGTGCGACAGGACTATGACTAAAGTAGAACGGCACGAACACAGACGTCTGAACAGACTGTGTTTCTATTGTGGTGATTCTACTCATGCTATTTCTAATTGTCCTAAACGCACTAGGCGGTTCGATAGCTCTGCCGTTATTGGTACTGTACAGTCCAAATTCCTTTTGTCCATTACCTTAATGTGCTCTTTGTCATCATATTCTGTCATGGCGTTTGTGGATTCAGGCGCTGCCCTGAATCTGATGGATTTGGATTATGCTAAACGTTGTGGATTTTTCTTGGAGCCTTTGCGGTGTCCTATTCCGTTGAGAGGAATTGATGCTACACCTTTGGCCAAGAATAAGCCTCAGTACTGGGCCCAGCTGACCATGTGCATGGCTCCTGCACATCAGGAAGTTATTCGCTTTTTGGTACTGCATAATTTGCATGATGTGGTCGTGTTGGGGTTGCCATGGCTACAAACCCATAATCCAGTATTGGATTGGAACTCTATGTCGGTAACCAGCTGGGGTTGTCAGGGAGTACATGGTGATGTTCCATTTTTGTCTATTTCGTCATCCATTCCTTCTGACATCCCAGAGTTCTTGTCGGACTTTCAGGATGTATTTGAAGAGTCCAAGTCTGATGCCCTACCTCCGCATAGGAATTGTGATTGTGCTATCGATTTGATTCCTGGTAGTAAATTCCCTAAGGGTCGTTTATTTAATTTGTCCGTACCTGAACACACCGCTATGCGCAGTTATGTGAAGGAGTCCCTGGAGAAGGGACATATTCGCCCATCGTCGTCACCATTGGGAGCAGGGTTCTTTTTTGTAGCCAAGAAGGATGGTTCGCTAAGACCGTGTATTGATTACCGCCTTCTTAATAAGATCACTGTTAAGTTTCAGTATCCCTTGCCATTGATTTCTGACTTGTTTGCTCGGATTAAGGGGGCTAGTTGGTTTACTAAGATTGATCTTCGTGGTGCGTATAATCTGGTGAGAATCAGGCAGGGAGATGAATGGAAAACGGCATTTAATACGCCCGAGGGTCATTTTGAGTATCTGGTGATGCCGTTCGGACTTGCCAATGCTCCATCTGTTTTTCAGTCTTTTATGCATGACATTTTCCGTGAGTATCTGGATAAATTCTTGATTGTTTACTTGGATGACATTTTGATCTTCTCAGATGATTGGGAGTCTCATGTGAAGCAAGTCAGAATGGTTTTCCAGGTACTGCGTGCTAATTCCTTGTTCGTGAAGGGATCAAAGTGTCTCTTCGGTGTGCAGAAAGTTTCATTTTTGGGGTTCATCTTTTCCCCTTCTACTATCGAGATGGATCCGGTTAAGGTTCAGGCCATCCAGGATTGGACTCAGCCGACATCTCTAAAAAGTCTGCAGAAATTCCTGGGCTTTGCTAATTTTTATCGTCGCTTCATCTGTAATTTTTCTAGCATTGCCAGACCATTGACCGATTTGACCAAGAAGGGTGCTGATTTGGTTAATTGGTCTTCTGCTGCTGTGGAAGCTTTTCAGGAGTTGAAGCGTCGTTTTTGCTGTGCCCCTGTGTTGTGTCAACCTGATGTTTCTCTTCCGTTCCAGGTCGAGGTTGATGCTTCTGAGATTGGTGCAGGGGCGGTTTTGTCACAGAGAGGTTCTGGTTGCTCAGTGTTCAAACCATGTGCTTTCTTTTCCAGGAAATTTTCTGCTGCTGAGCGTAATTATGATGTGGGCAACCGAGAGTTGCTGGCCATGAAGTGGGCATTCGAGGAGTGGCGTCATTGGCTTGAGGGTGCTAAGCATCGCGTGGTGGTTTTGACTGATCATAAGAACCTTACTTATCTTGAGTCTGCCAAGCGCTTGAATCCTAGACAGGCCCGTTGGTCGTTATTTTTTGCTCGTTTTGATTTTGTGATTTCATACCTTCCGGGCTCTAAAAATGTGAAGGCGGATGCTCTGTCTAGGAGTTTTGTGCCCGACTCTCCGGGGTTATCTGAGCCGGCGAGTATCCTCAAGGAAGGAGTCATTGTGTCTGCCATCTCCCCTGATTTGCGGAGAGTGTTGCAGAAATTTCAGGCTAATAAACCTGATCGTTGTCCGGCCGAGAAACTGTTCGTCCCTGATAGGTGGACTAGTAAAGTTATCTCTGAACTTCATTGTTCGGTGCTGGCCGGTCATCCAGGAATCTTTGGTACCAGGGAGTTGGTTGCTAGATCCTTCTGGTGGCCATCTCTGTCACGGGATGTGCGTGCTTTTGTGCAGTCCTGTGGAATTTGTGCTAGGGCTAAGCCCTGCTGTTCACGTGCCAGTGGGTTGCTTTTGCCCTTGCCGG
The DNA here is from genome assembly GCF_032444005.1 of Ranitomeya imitator. Classification (NCBI taxonomy): domain Eukaryota; kingdom Metazoa; phylum Chordata; class Amphibia; order Anura; family Dendrobatidae; genus Ranitomeya; species Ranitomeya imitator. The sequence continues at coordinate 96,862,043 of NC_091289.1, read as the reverse complement.
TCCCGAAGAGGCCTTGGACACATATTTCGATGGATTTCATTTCTGACCTTCCCGTTTCTCAAAAAATGTCGGTCATTTGGGTGGTCTGTGATCGCTTTTCTAAAATGGTCCATCTGGTGCCCTTGGTTAAATTGCCTTCCTCCTCTGATTTGGTGCCTTTGTTCTTCCAGCATGTGGTTCGTTTACATGGCATTCCTGAGAATATTGTTTCTGACAGAGGTTCCCAGTTTGTCTCGAGGTTCTGGCGAGCCTTTTGTGGTAGGATGGGCATTGACCTATCTTTTTCCTCGGCCTTCCATCCTCAGACTAATGGACAGACCGAACGAACCAATCAGACCTTGGAAACATATCTGAGATGTTTTGTTTCTGCAGACCAGGATGATTGGGTGTCCTTTTTGCCGTTGGCTGAGTTCGCCCTTAATAATCGGGCCAGCTCGGCTACCTTGGTCTCTCCATTTTTCTGCAATTCTGGGTTCCATCCTCGTTTCTCTTCAGGACAGGTTGAGTCTTCGGACTGTCCTGGTGTGGATTATGTGGTGGACAGGTTGCAGCAGATCTGGACTCAGGTAGTGGACAATTTGACCTTGTCCCAGAAGAAGGCTCAGCTTTTCGCTAATCGCAGACGCCGTGTGGGACCCCGACTTCGTGTTGGGGATCTGGTTTGGTTATCTTCTCGTCATATTCCTATGAAGGTTTCCTCTCCTAAATTTAAACCTCGTTTTATTGGTCCGTATAGGATTTCTGAGATTCTCAATCCGGTGTCTTTTCGTCTGACCCTCCCAGACTCCTTTTCCATACATAATGTATTCCATAGGTCGTTGTTGAGGAGATACGTGGCACCTATGGTTCCATCTGTGGAGCCTCCTGCCCCTGTTTTGGTGGAGGGGGAATTGGAGTATATTGTGGAGAAGATTTTGGATTCTCGTGTCTCTAGACGGAAACTCCAGTATCTGGTCAAATGGAAGGGTTATGCTCAGGAAGATAATTCCTGGGTTTTTGCCTCTGATGTCCATGCCCCAGATCTTGTTCGTGCCTTTCATGTGGCTCATCCTGGTCGGCCTGGGGGTTCTGGTGAGGGTTCGGTGACCCCTCCTCAAGGGGGGGGTACTGTTGTGAATTCTGTGGCTGAGTTCACTTCTGTGGTCACAAGTGGTATTGCAGTCTCTGGGCTTCCTCCCTCAGGTGTTTTGGTGAGCTCGTTGGCTGCCTTGCTATTTAGCTCCACCTGAGTCTGTCTTCCTTGCTCCTTGTCAATGTTCCAGTGTTGGATCTGAGCTACTGCATCTTTCCTTGGGCCTGCTGCTCTGCTAGATAAGTGCTTCTAGTTGTTTTTTGTTTTTTCTGTCCAGCTTGCTATTAACTTTTGCTGGAAGCTCTGAGAAGCAAAGGGGTGCACCGCCGTGCTGTTAGTTCGGCACGGTGGGTCTTTTTGCCCCTTTGCGTGGTTTTCGTTTTAGGGTTTTTTGTAGACTGCATAGTTCTCTTTGCTATCCTCGCTCTGTCTAGAATATCGGGCCTCACTTTGCTGAATCTATTTCATTCCTACGTTTGTCTTTTCATCTTGCTAACAGTCATTATATGTGGGGGGCTGCCTATTCCTTTGGGGTATTTCTCTGAGGTAAGTCAGGCTTGTATTTCTATCTTCAGGCTAGTCAGCTCCTCAGGCAGTGCCGAGTTGCATAGGTAGTTGATAGGCGCAATCCACTGCTGCTTATAGTTGTGTGAGGATAGATCAGGTACTGCAGTCTACAGAGATTCCACGTCTCAGAGCTCGTCCTATTGTTTTTGGTTATTGCCAGATCTCTGTATGTGCGCTGATTACTGCACGCTGTGTTGCCTGATTGCCTGCCATAACAGTACACTGCCCAGCCTGTTGTGAATTCTGTTGTCAAGCTCCCTCCTGTGGTCATGAATGGTACTTCGGCTGGTTCTGTCCATGGGCTTTCTCTGGTGATTGTGAGTGGGGCTGCGGCTTCTGAGGTTCCTTCCACAGGTGATGAGGTTAATTCATTAGCTGGCTGCTCTATTTAACTCCACCTAGATCTTTGCTCCATGCCACCTGTCAATGTTCCAGTATTGGTCTAGTTCACTCCTGGATCGTTCTTGTGACCTGTCTTCCCAGCAGAAGCTAAGTGCCTGCTTGTTTTTCTCTGGTTTGCTATTTTTCTGTCCAGCTTGCTATTTTGATTGTTGTCTTGCTTGCTGGAAGCTCTGGGACGCAGAGGGAGCGCCTCCGCACCGTGAGTCGGTGCGGAGGGTCTTTTTGCGCCCTCTGCGTGGTCTTTTTGTAGGTTTTTGTGCTGACCACAAAGCTACCTTTCCTGTCCTCAGTCTGTTCAGTAAGTCGGGCCTCACTGTGCTAAATCTATTTCATCTCTGTGTTTGTATTTTCATCTTTACTCACAGTCATTATATGTGGGGGGCTGCCTTTTCCTTTGGGGAATTTCTCTGAGGCAAGGTAGGCTTTATTTTTCTATCTTCAGGGCTAGCTAGTTCCTTAGGCTGTGCCGAGTTGCATAGGGAGTGTTCGGAGCAATCCACGGCTATTTCTAGTGTGTGTGATAGGTTTAGGGATTGCGGTCAGCAGAGTTCCCACGTCCCAGAGCTCGTCCTATATTATCAGTAACTATCAGGTCATTCCGTGTGCTCTTAACCACCAGGTCCATTATTGTCCTGACCACCAGGTCATAACACCAGCCATGACTGTTTTTCTTGCTGCAAGTCCTCGGCCAATACTTCCGCGGTGTGTCTGTTGTCGCCCAAACACTTAATTTGTAGCACAGCCTGCTGACGCTTACCACTAGCTGTTCGATAATGGGACACCTTGTATGCAACACTGGCAGCTGCGGATGGATGCGGTCTTTGACATGCTGGTGGAGGGCTGGGATGGCTTTTCTCGTAAAGAAGTGTCGACTGGGTAGGTCATAGCATGGTACTGCGTAGGCCATCAGGGCTTTGAAAGCTTCGCTTTCAACCAACCGGTAGGGCATCATCTCTAACGAGATTAGTCTAGCAATGTGGGCGTTCAAACCCTCTGTACACGGATGACAGGATGAGTATTTTCTTTTCCCAACGAGTGTCTCTTGTAGGGTGAGCTGGACTGGAAAGCTGTATATGGTGGAAATAGCGGGGGTGGTGGTGGACATGGCAGATTGAGAGAGGGTTGGTGATGGTATTCTTGATGTTGGCCTACCTACACTGTTTCTTGCCAAGAACCTTGTGACTCCCTGACTGCTTTGGCCTTGCGACTATACCTCCACATTTGCTGCTGTTGATGTCCTAACCGGTGGGCTTACAGTGAGGGAAGCAATGTAGTGTTGCTGACCACCTTTATTCTGAGCAGGTGCACCAACGGTACGGGACGTTTGGTAGTTAGTCCAGGCTTGCAAGTGCATGCTGGTTAAATGTCTACGAATGCATGTTGTATTTAAATTTAGGAGATTCTTCCCTCTGCTAAAGGTCTTGTCTTTGAGCACTTCTTACAGATAACTTTGCACTGATCATTCGGATCTTGGTTAAAAAATTCCCACACTGCACTCTTCCTACTATGGATTACCTTTTCAGGCATTGCACGCTGTACTACTTTCACCAGTTGGCCACGCTGTCCTAAAACTGTTTTTGGTTTTGACAAACATTTTTGGCCAGATATGGGCCTGCCAGATGAAAGCTGTTGCGATGTAGATGGCTGCTGCAGATCATCCTCCTCCGCTTCCGAGCTACTGGCAGCGGCACCCTCTTCCCCCAATGGCTGCCAATTTGGGTCAACAACTGGGTCATCTATCACCTCCTCTTCAATGTCATTTGCACCTTCCTCTGTGTCACCGTGTTAGGTGCTATAGCGTTCGTGACAGGGCACCATAGTCTCATCAGGGTCAGATTCTGGCTCAGTACACTGCGAGGGCAATGTATTGATCTGTGTCAATGGAACAGCATGATAATCTAGCTGTGGCTGTGCATCTGTGCACTCCATGTCCGATTCATCTTGTAATGGGCTTTTCACAATTTCCCTCTCTAACCTAGGCACGGTATGTGTAAAGAGCTCCATGGAGTAAACTGTAGTGACGCCTGCCGCATCCTTCACTTTTGGTTTGGGTGAAGGACAGAGGGAAGCGACTTGTTCCTGACTGGGAGCATCCACTGACGACTTGCTGCTTTTAGATTTCGAACTTTCTGAAAAGGAGGCGAAAGAGCTAGAGGCTGAGTCAGTAAGGAAAGCCAAAACTTTTTCCTGCTGCTCCGGCTTTAAAAGCTGTTTTCCTGCTCCCAGATAAGGGAGCCTTCGAGGCCTTGTGTAGCCAGACGATGATGCTGGCTCAACACCTCGAGCCTTTGGTGATATTTTGCTTTTCCCACTACCACCAGCTGCTCCACCACAACCATCACCATCAGTACCAGCTGGCAACGACCGCCCACGGCCTCTTCCTCCAGACTTTCTCATTTTTGGAAAAATCTAACCAAAATAACAACTGTTATATGGTACTGTAAAACAAGGTAGAAGGTGTATATAAACTTGTTGAGAATTTAAATCTCCCTTTTTTGGGGGGGGAGACTGCAACAAAACTCAGGCGTAGTGTATTACACTACACAATGTAAGTGGCAGAACGTGGCTGGAAGATGTACGACAAACTAACAGAACTGTGACGTAGATCCACTTAGTGCCAATTTAAATCTCCCTTTTTTGGGGGGGAGACTGCAACAAAACTCAGGCCCAGTGTATTACACTACACAATGTAAGTGGCAGAACGTGGCTGGAAGATACAGTATATCAAAAAATACAAGGGCTGTAGTACAATTTCAATCTCCCTACAATGATCTCAGGACAAGTATGGCCGCAATAAAAAGGACTGCTGCACACAAAAGTGTGGACAAATAAACAAGAGAACTGTGCAGAAAGGAGCAACAGGATTTTTGCTTTTAAAAAAGCAGTTGGTTTGCACAGCGGCGTACAAACAGCAATGCAGCTATCAGGGAGCCTTATAAGGCAGCCTAATAAGCTACAGCACTGATGCACAAAAACATAAACTCCACTGTCCCTGCAAAGAAAAAGTGGTGTTGGACAGTGGAAATCGCTACAGCACAAGCAGTTTCAGGGCTTAATCTTCCCTCCCTAACTATATCCCTTCTTCTGATGCAGCTGGAGCAACCTCTCCCTATGCTAAGATCGGCAGAAGTAAGATGGCGGTCGGCGTGCACGCCCCTTTATAGCCCCTGTGACGCCGCAGAAAGCAAGCCAATCACTGTCATGCCCTTCTCTAAGATGGTAGGGACTGAGACCTATGTCATCACGCTGCCCACACTCTGCGTCCTCCTTCATTGGCTGAAAAATGGCGCTGAAAACATCATCCGAAACGCGACTTTGGTGCGCTGATCGCCGACTTCATGGCTGATCCCACACTAGGATTGGGTCGGGTTTCACAAAACCCGACTTTGCCGAAAGTCGGCGATTTTTCAATTTGTCCGATCCGTTTCGCTCAACCCTACTCATGTTTATTGTGCTTGTCTATATTTGCCCCTTTCACATGTAAAGCACCATGGAATAAATTGTGCTATATAAATGTATAATAATAATAATGTTTGTGGTACCTGGATGCAGTAATCCTTCCTTGTCTCCAAACATAGTATTACTCTCCCTGAGAGGAAAACAATACCACTGTGACGACCAGAATCCCCCGTTAAATCCAGTACTCCCAGACTGGGAAAAGAAAACATCAGTGGAAGTACCAAGAGAGACAGCTCCGAGAAGGAAGAAGAGACAGAAAGACCTGGTAGTAGGTTCCAAACCAGGATACAGGTAGGCGGAAGACTGACCAGAGAGCAGGAGAGCCGGAACGGAGGAAGGCTGTGGAAAACAAAAGGTGCAGTTAGAAACTAGGAATGGAAAAAAAACAGAAGCTGAGAAAAGGGTACTAAGGAACTACTGAGGAAAAAATGGACTCTGCGTAGCCAGGCACAGACACAGATGGTACAGAGTACAAGGGCCAGACGCACTAGCAAGGCTATGTGACAATCAGGCACCTAGATACAGGATGGACTGCCTCTTATAGCAGAGGCCTAACCGGGATTGGCTGGTGGGAATCACTGACCCTGGTGACCACAGGAAGTAGAAATGGGAAAGGTGCACCTGCGCCTTCTGGAGAGTCCAGAGCGCCTGCGCAGGCACCGGATCCCCTTTGGGAGAGCAAGGCACCGGAAGTAGAGAGGAGAGACTGGTATGCCTGGTCCCAGAAACAGAGCGGTGGGAGCGCGCCATGGCAGAAGAGGAGGGACTGGCGTGCCCAGACTTGGAAGCAGAGCGGCGGGAGCGTGCCGCGGCAGAGACAGACACCACGGCAGATTAGGAGGAGCTGATGCACCGGACCCGGCAGCAGAGTGGCGGCGATGCGCAGCAGCCGTAACAGTACCCCCCTCCTTACAACTCCCCCTACACAGACTGGAAAGAAATTTGTTAAGAATACGAGGAGCATTAATGTTCTCCAAAGGTTCCCAGGATCTCTCCTCAGGACCAAAACCTTTCCAATCAACCAAGAAAAAATCCCTTCCGCTGCCTACCTGGTGCTCGTGTCCGACACATCGCTGATCGGGTGGACAGATTACTGGGAGGGGCTGGTGAGGACCCAGCGGTCATGGTGCACATTGGCACAAATGACAAAGTTAGAAGTAGGTGGAAGGTCCTTAAAGATGATTTCAGGGAATTAGGCTGCAAGCTGAAAGCAAGGACCTCCAACGTGGTATTCTCTGAAATACTGCCTGTACCACGTGCCACGCCAGAGAGGCAACGGGAGATTAGGGAGGTTAATAAGTGGCTCAAGAATTGGTGTAGGAAGGAGGGGTTTGGGTTCCTGCAGAACTGGGCCGACTTCTCAGTTGGCTACAGGCTCTACGCTAGGGATGGACTGGACCTCAATGGGGAAGGTGCAGCTGTGCTGGGGGAGAAAATGGCTAGAAGGTTGGAGGATTGTTTAAACTAGGGACTGGGGGGGAGGGTATTCAATTTATAGGAGGGGAAGATAGTGCAGACAGAGACCTGGGCACAAATAAGGAAGTTGGGGGTGGCGGTGGCATGGGGGGTGGGGTTAGAACAGTTAATAATTTAAGAAAGAGTAGAGGTACAGAGAGGAACATCAAGTGCATGTATACTAATGCCAGAAGCCTCGCCAACAAAATGGACGAATTAGAACTAATGTTGTTGGAGCATAATTATGACATGGTGGGGATATCTGAAACGTGGCTGGATGAGAGCCATGACTGGGCTGTTAACTTGCAGGGCTATAGTCTGTTCAGAAATGACCGTACAGATAAGCGAGGGGGAGGGGTGTGTCTATATGTAAAATCGTCCTTAAAACCCATCCGGCGTGATAATATAGGTGTATTTAATGAACATGTAGAATCCCTGTGGGTGGAGATAAGGGGAGGGGGAAAAAATAATAAATTACTGATAGGGGTTTGTTATAAATCTCCAAAAATAATGGAAGCAATGGAGAATATCCTCGTAAAGCAAATACATGAAGCTGCGACTCAAGGAGAAGTCATTACTATGGGGGACTTCAACTACCCTGAAATAGATTGGGAAACAGAAACCTGCAGTTCCAGCAAAGGTAATCGGTTTTAGATAACTGTGAGAGACAATTACCTTTCACAGCTGGTTCAGGACCCAACAAGAAGGGGGGCACTGCTAGACCTAATATTAACCAACAGGCCAGACCGCATAGCAAATATAAGGGTTGGGGGTTACTTGGGAAATAGCGATCACAAAATAATAAGCTTTCATGTATCCTTTAAAAAGATGTGTAATAGAAGGGTTACAAGGACACTAAACTTCAGGAGGGCAAATTTCCAACGGATGAGAGAGAATCTTGGTGCAATTAAATGGGACGATATCCTGAGACACAAAAATACACAAAGAAAATGGGAGACATTTATTAGCATCCTGGATAGGACCTGTGCACAGTATATACCGTATGGGAATAAACATACTAGAAATAGGAGGAAACCGATATGGCTAAATAGAGCTGTATGGGGTGCAATAAGTGACAAAAAGAAAGCATTTAGAGAATTAAAGGAAGTAGGTAGTGAGGAGGCATTAAATAAATGCAAAAAATTAAATAAATTCTGTAAAAAGCAAATCAAGGCAGCAAAGATTGAGACAGAGAGACTCATTGCCAGAGAGAGTAAAAATAATCCCAAAATATTCTTTAACTACATAAATAGTAAGAAACTAAAAAATGATAGTGTTGGCCCCCTTAACCCCTTCATGACCCAGCCTATTTTGACCTTAAAGACCTTGCCGTTTTTTGCAATTCTGACCAGTGTCCCTTTATGAGGTAATATCTCAGGAACGCTTCAACGGATCCTAGCGGTTCTGAGATTGTTTTTTCGTGACATATTGGGCTTCATGTTAGTGGTAAATTTAGGTCAATAAATTCTGCGTTTATTTGTGATAAAAACGGAAATTTGGCGAAAATTTTGAAAATTTCGCAATTTTCACATTTTGAATTTTTATTCTGTTAAACCAGAGAGATATGTGACACAAAATAGTTAATAAATAACATTTCCCACATGTTTACTTTACATCAGCACAATTTTGGAAACAAAATTTTTTTTTGCTAGGAAGTTATAAGGGTTAAAATTTGACCAGCGATTTGTCATTTTTACAACGAAATTTACAAAACCATTTTTTTTAGGGACCACCTCACATTTGAAGTCAGTTTGAGGGGTCTATATGGCTGAAAATACCCAAAAGTGACACCATTCTAAAAACTGCACCCCTCAAGGTACTCAAAACCACATTCAAGAAGTTTATTAACCCTTCAGGTGCTTCACAGCAGCAGAAGCAACATGGAAGGAAAAAATGAACATTTAACTTTTTAGTCACAAAAATTATCTTTTAGCAACAATTTTTTTATTTTCCCAATGGTAAAAGGAGAAACTGAACCACGAAAGTTGTTGTCCAATTTGTCCTGAGTACGCTGATACCTCATATGTGGGGGTAAACCACTGTTTGGGCACACGGCAGGGCTTGGAAGGGAAGGAGCGCCATTTGACTTTTTGAATCAAAAATTGGCTCCACTCTTTAGCGGACACCATGTCACGTTTGGAGAGCCCCCGTGTGCCTAAAAATTGGAGCTCCCCCACAAGTGACCCCATTTTGGAAACAAGACGCCCCAAGGAACTTATCTAGATGCATAGTGAGCACTTTGAACCCCCAGGTGCTTCACAAATTGATCCGTAAAAATGAAAAAGTACTTTTTTTTCACAAAAAAATTATTTTAGCCTCAATTTTTTCATTTTCACATGGGCAACAGGATAAAATGGATCCTAAAATGTGTTGGGCAATTTCTCCTGAGTACACCAATACCTCACATGTGGGGGTAAACCACTGTTTGGGCACATGGTAAGGCTCGGAAGGGAAGGAGCGCCATTTGACTTTTTGAATGAAAAATTATTTCCATCATTAGCGGACACCATGTCGCGTTTGGATAGCTCCTGTGTGCCTAAACATTGGCGCTCCCCCACAAGTGACCCCATTTTGGAAACCAGACCCCCCAAGGAACTTATTTAGATGCCTAGTGAGCACTTTAAACCCTCAGGTGCTTCACAAATTGATCTGTAAAAATGAAAAAGTACTTTTTTTTTCACAAAAAAATTCTTTTCGCCTCAATTTTTTCATTTTCACATGGGCAGTAGGATAAAATGGATCATAAAATTTGTTGGGCAATTTCTCCCGAGTACGCTGATACCTCATATGTGGGGGTAAACCACTGTTTGGGCACTCGGCAGGGCTCGGAAGGGAAGGCGCGCCATTTGACTTTTTGAATGGAAAATTAGCTCCAATTGTTAGCGGACACCATGTCGCGTTTGGAGAGCCCCTGTGTGCCTAAACATTGGAGCTCCCCCACAAGTGACCCCATTTTGGAAACTAGACCCCCCCAAGGAACTTATCTAAATGCATATTGAGCACTTTAAACCCCCAGGTGCTTCACAGAAGTTTATAACGCAGAGCCATGAAAATAAAAAATAATTTTTCTTTCCTCAAAAATGATTTTTTAGCCTGGAATTTCCTATTTTGCCAAGGATAATAGGAGAAATTGGACCCCAAATATTGTTGTCCAGTTTGTCCTGAGTAGGCTGATACCCCATATGTGGGGGTAAACCACTGTTTGGGCGCATGGCAGGGCTCGGAAGGGATGGCGCGCCATTTGGCTTTTTAAATGGAAAATTAGCTCCAATCATTAGCGCACACCATGTCACGTTTGGAGAGCCCCTGTGTGCCTAAACATTGGAGATCCCCCAGAAATGACCCCATTTTGGAAACTAGACCCCCAAAGGAACTAATCTAGATGTGTGGTGAGGACTTCGAACCCCCAAGTGCTTCACAGAAGTTTATAACGCAGAGCCATGAAAATAAAAATAAAAAATTATTTTCTCAAAAATGATCTTTTAGCCTGCAATTTTTTATTTTCCCAAGGGTAACAGGAGAAATTTGACCCCAAAAGTTGTTGTCCAGTTTCTCCTGAGTACGCTGATACCCCATATGTGGGGGTAAATCAGTGTTTGGGCACATGCCTGGGCTCGGAAGTGAAGTAGTGACGTTTTGAAATGCAGACTTTGATGGAATGCTCTGTGGGCGTCACGTTGCGTTTGCAGAGCCCCTGATGTGGCTTAACAGTAGAAACCCCCCACAAGTGACCCCATTTTGGAAACTAGACCCCCAAAGGAACTTATCTAGATGTGTGGTGAGCACTTTGAACCCCCAAGTGCTTCATAGAAGTTTATAATGCAGAGCCGTGAAAATAATAAATACGTTTTCTTTCCTCAAAAATAATTATTTAGCCCAGAATTTTTTATTTTCCCAAGGGTTACAGGAGAAATTGGACCCCAAAAGTTGTTGTCCAGTTTCTCCTGAGTACGCTGATACCCCATGTGTGGGGGTAAACCACTGTTTGGGCACACGTCGGGGCTCAGAAGGGAAGTAGTGACGTTTTGAAATGCAGACTTTGATGGAATGCTCTTTGGGCGTCACGTTGCGTTTGCAGAGCCCCTGATGTGGCTTAACAGTAGAAACCCCCCACAAGTGACCCCATTTTGGAAACTAGACCCCAAAAGGAACTTATCTAGATGTGTGGTGAGCACTTTGAACCCCCAAGTGCTTCATAGAAGTTTATAATGCAGAGCCGTGAAAATAATAAATACGTTTTCTTTCCTCAAAAATAATTATTTAGCCCAGAATTTTTTAATTTTCCCAAGGGTAACAGGAGAAATTTGACCCCAATATTTGTTGTCCAGTTTCTCCTGAGTACGGTGATACCCCATATGTGGGGGTAAACTACTGTTTGGGCACATGCCGGGGCTCGGAATTGAAGTAGTGACGTTTTGAAATGCAGACTTTGATGGAATGCTCTGCGGGCATCACGTTGCGTTTGCAGAGCCCCTGATGTGCCTAAACAGTAGAAACCCCCCACAAGTGACCCCATTTTGGAAACTAGACCCCGAAAGGAACTTATCTAGATGTGTGGTGACCACTTTGAACCCCCAAGTGCTTCATAGAAGTTTATAATGCAGAGCCGTGAAAATAATAAATACGTTTTCTTTCCTCAAAAATAATTATTTAGCTCAGATTTTTTTATTTTCCCAAGGGTTACAGGAGAAATTGGACCTCAAAAGTTGTTGTCCAGTTTATCCTGAGTACGCTGATACCCCATGTGTGGGGGTAAACCACTGTTTGGGCACACGTCGGGGCTCAGAAGGGAAGTAGTGACTTTTGAAATGCAGACTTTGATGGAATGGTCTGCGGGCGTCACATTGCGTTTGCACAGCCCCTGGTGTGCCTAAACAGTAGAAACCCCCAACAAGTGACCCCATTTTGGAAACTAGACCCCCCAAGGAACTTATCTAGATATGTGGTGAGCACTTTGAACCCCCAAGTGCTTCACAGACGTTTACAACGCAGAGCCGTGAAAATAAAAAATCATTTTTCTTTCCTCAAAAATTTTGTTTTAGCAAGCATTTTTTTAGATTCACAAGGGTAACAGGAGAAATTGGACCCCAGTAATTGTTGCGCAGTTTGTCCTGAGTATGCTGGTACCCCATATGTGGGGGTAAACCACTGTTTGGGCACACGTCAGGGCTCGGAAGTGAGGGAGCACCATTTGACTTTTTGAATACGAGATTGGCTGGAATCAATGGTGGCGCCATGTTGCGTTTGGAGACCCCCTGATGTGCCTAAACAGTGGTAACCCCTCAATTCTACCTCCAACACTAACCCCCCCACACCCCTAACCCTAATCCCAACTGTAGCCATAACCCTAATCACAACCCTAATCACAACCCTAATTCCAACCCTAACCCTAAGGCTATGTGCCCACGTTGCGGATTCGTGTGAGATATTTCCGCACCATTTTTGAAAAATCCGTGGGTAAAAGGCACTGCGTTTTACCTGCGGATTTTCCGCGGATTTCCAGTGTTTTTTGTGCGGATTTCACCTGCGGATTCCTATTGAGGAACAGGTGTAAAACGCTGCGGAATCCGCACAAAGAATTGACATGCTGCGGAAAATACAACGCAGCGTTTCCGCGCTGTATTTTCCGCACCATGGGCACAGCGGATTTGGTTTTCATATGTTTACATGGTACTGTACACCTGATGGAACACTGCTGCGGATCCGCAGCCAAATCCGCACCGTGTGCACATAGCCTAATTCTAAAGGTATGTGCACACGCTGCGGAAAACGCTGCAGATCCGCAGCAGTTTCCCATGAGTTTACAGTTCAATGTAAACCTACGGGAAACAAAAATCGCTGCACACATGCTGCGGAAAAACTGCACGGAAACGCAGCGGTTTACATTCCGCAGCATGTCACTTCTTTGTGCGGATTCCGCAGCGGTTTTACAACTGCTCCAATAGAAAATCGCAATTGTAAAACCGCAGTGAAATGTGCAGAAAAACCGCGGTAAATCCGCCATAAATCCGCAGCGGTTTAGCACTGCGGATTTATCAAATCCGCAGCGGAAAAATCCGCAGAGGACCAGAATACGTGTGCACATACCGAAACCCTAACCCTAGCCCTAACCCTAACCCTACCCCTAACCCTACCCCTAACCCTAACCCTACCCCTACCCCTAACCCTACCCCTACCCCTAACCCTACCCCTAACCCTAACCCTAACCCTACCCCTAACCCTAACCCTAACCCTACCCGTAACCCTACCCCTAACCCTAACCCTACCCCTAACCCTAACCCTAACCCTATTCTAACATTAGTGGAAAAAAAAAATTTCTTTATTTTTTTATTGTCCCTACCTATGGGGGTGACAAAGGGGGGGGGTCATTTATTATTTTTTTTATTTTGATCACTGAGATATAATCTATCTCAGTGATAAAAATGCACTTTGGAACGAATCTGCCGGCCGGCAGATTCGGCGGGCGCACTGCGCATGCGCCCGCCATTTTGGAAGATGGCGGCGCCCAGGGAGAAGACGGACGGGACCCCGGCTGGATCGGTAAGTATGATGGGGTGGGGGGGGCGACCACGGGGGGGGGGATCGGAGCACGGGGGGGGGGGGGAATCGGAGCGCGGCAGGCGTGGAACGGAGCACGGGGGGGCTGGAACGGAGCACGGGGGGGTGGAACGGAGCACGGGGGGGTGGATAGGAGTGCAGGGGGGGTGATTTGAGCACGGGGGGGTGATTGGAGCACGGGGGTGAGCGGACAAGAGCACGGGGGGGAGCGGAGCACTGGAGGGAAGGGAGCCGGAGCAGGGGGGCTGGGGGGGCGATCGGTGGGGTGGGGTGGGGGCACACTAGTATTTCCAGCCATGGCCGATGGTATTGCAGCATCGGCCATGGCTGGATTGTAATATTTCACCCGTTATAATGGGTGAAATATTACAAATCGCTCTGATTGGCAGTTTCACTTTCAACAGCCAATCAGAGCGATCGTAGCCACGAGGGGGTGAAGCCACCCCCCCTGGGCTAAACTACCACTCCCCCTGTCCCTGCAGATCGGGTGAAATGGGAGTTAACCCTTTCACCCGGCCTGCAGGGACGCGATCTTTCCATGACGCCACATAGGCGTCATGGGTCGGATTGGCACCGACTTTCATGACGCCTACGTGGCGTCATGGGTCGGGAAGGGGTTAAAAATATTCTGGGTGAAATGGTGGATGAGGATGAGGAAAAAGCCAATATGCTAAATGACTTTTTTTCATCAGTATTTACACAAGAAAATCCCATGGCAGACAAAATGACTAGTAATAAAAATTCCCCATTAACCCCTTTACCCCCAAGGGTGGTTTGCACGTTAATGACCGGGCCAATTTTTACAATTCTGACCACTGTCCCTTTATGAGGTTATAACTCTGGAACGCTTCAATGGATCCTGGTGATTCTGACATTGTTTTCTCGTGACATATTGTACTTCATGACAATGGTAAAAATTATTTGATAGTACCTGCGTTTATTTGTGAAAAAAACGGAAATTTGGCGAAAATTATGAAAATTTCGCAATTTTCCAAATTTGAATTTTTATGCAATTAAATCACAGAGATATGTCACACAAAATACTTAATAAGTAACATTTCCCACATGTCTACTTTACATCAGCACAATTTTGGAACCAAAATTTTTTTTTGTTAGGGAGTTATAAGGGTTAAAAGTTGACCAGCAATTTCTCATTTCTACAACACCATTTTATTTTAGGGACCACATCTCATTTGAAGTCATTTTGAGGGGTCTATATGATAGAAAATACCCAAGTGTGACACCATTCTAAAAACTACACCCCTCAAGGTGCTCAAAACCATATTCAAGAAGTTTATTAACCCTTCTGGTGCTTCACAGGAATTTTTTGAATGTTTAAATAAAAATGAACATTTAACTTTTTTTCACAAAAAATTTAATTCAGCTCCAATTTGTTTTATTTTACCAAGGGTAATAGGAGAAAATGGACCCCAAACATTGTTGTACAATTTGTCCTGAGTATGCCAATACCCCACATGTGGGGGTAAACCACTGTTTGGGCGCATGGCAGAGCTCGGAAGCGAAGGAGTGCCATTTGACTTTTCAATGCAAAAATTGACTGGAATTGAGATGGGACGCCATGTTTCGTTTGGAGAGCCCCTGATGTGGCTAAACATTGAAACCCCCCACAAGTGACACCATTTTGGAAAGTAGACCCCCTAAGGAACTTATCTAGAGGTGTGGTGAGCACTTTGACCCAACAAGTGCTTCACAGAAGTTTATAATGTAGAACCGTAAAAACAAAAAATCATATTTTTTCACAAAAATTATCTTTTCGCCCCCAATTTTTTATTTTCCCAAGGGTAAGAGAAGAAATTGGACCCCAAAAGTTGTTGTACAATTTGTCCTGAGTACGCGGATACCCCATATGTGGGGGTAAACCACTGTTTGGGTGGATGGGAGAGCTCGGAAGGGAAGGAGCGCCGTTTGACTTTTCAAAGCAAAATTGACAGGAATTGAGATGGGACGCCATGTTGCGTTTGAAGAGCCACTGATGTGCCTAAACATTGAAACCCCCCACAAATGACACCATTTTGGAAAGTAGACCCCCTAAGGAACTTATCTAGAGGTGTGATGAGCACTTTGACCCACCAAGTGCTTCACAGAAGTTTATAATGCAGAGCCGTAAAAATAAAACAAAATTTTTTTCCCACAAAAATTATTTTTTTAGCCCCCAGTTTTGTATTTTCCTGAGGGTAACAGGAGAAATTGGACCCCAAAATTTGTTGCCCAATTTGTCCTGAGTGCGATGATACACCATATGTGGGGGGAACCACTGTTTGGGCACATGGGAGGGCTCAGAAGGGAAGGAGTGCCATTTGAATGCAGACTTAGATGGAATGGCCGGCAGGTGTCACATTGCGTTTGCAGAGCCCCTAATGTACCTAAACAGTAGAAACCCCCCACAAGTGACACCATTTTGGAAAGTAGACCCCCTTAGGAACTTATCTAGATGTGTGCTGAGCGCTTTGACCCACCAAGGGCTTCACAGAAGTTTATGATGGAGAGCCGTAAAAATAAAACAAAAATTTTTTCCCACAAAAATTATTTTTTAGCCCCCAGTTTTGTATTTTCCCGAGGGTAAAAGGAGAAATTCGACCCCACAATTTGTTGTCCAATTTGTCCTGAGTGCGCTGATACCCCATATGTGGGGGGGAACCACTGTTTGGGCGCATGGGAGGGCTCGGAAGGGAAGGAGCTCCATTTGGAATGAGGACTTAGATGGAATGGTCTGTAGGTGTCACATTGCATTTGCAGAGCCCCTAATGTACCTAAACAGTAGAAACCTCCCACAAGTGACACCATTTTGGAAACTAGACCCCCTAAGGAACTCATCTAGATGTGTTGTGATAGCTTTGAACCCCCAAGTGTTTCACTACAGTTTGTAACGCAGAGCCGTGAAAATTAAAAAAAAAAATCTTTCCCCCCAAAATTATTTTTTAGCCCCCAGTTTTGTATTTTCCCGAGGGTAAGAGGAGAAATTCGACCCCAAAAGTTGTTGTCCAATTTGTCCTGAGTACGCTGATACCCCGTATGTTGGGGGAAACCAACGTTTGAGCGCATGGCAGAGCTCGGAAGGGAAGGAGCGCCATTTGGAATGCAGACTAAACAGTAGAAACCCCCCACAAGTGACCCCATATTGGAAACTAGACCCCCCAGGGAACTAATCTAGATGTGTTGTGAAAACTTTGAACCCCCAAGTGTTTCACTACAGTTTATAACGCAGAGCCGTGAAAATAAAAAATCTTTTTTTTTTCCCACAAAAAATATGTTTTAGCCCCGAGTTTTGTATTTTCCCAAGGGTAGCAGGAGAAATTGGACCCCAAAAGTTGTTGTCCTATTTGTCCTGAGTACGCTGATACCCCATATGTTGGGGTAAACCCCTGTTTGGGCACACGGGAGAGCTCGGAAGGGAAGAAGCACTGTTTTACTTTTTCAACGCAGAATTGGCTGGAATTGAGATCGGACGCCATGTCGCGTTTGGAGAGCCCCTGATGTGCCTAAACAGTGGAAACCCCCCAATTATAACTGAAACCCTAATCCAAACACATACCTAACCCTAATCCCAACAGTAACCCTAACCACACCTCTAACCCTGACACACCCCTAACCCTAATCCCAACCCTATTCCCAACCGTAAATGTAATCTAAACCCTAACTGTAACTTTAGCCCCAACCCAAACTGTAGCCCTAGCCCTAACCCTAGCCCTAACCCTAATCCTAACCCTAGCCCTAACCCTAGCCCTAACCCTAGCCCTAACCCTAACCCTAGCCCTAACCCTAGCCCTAACCCTAGCCCTAACCCTAGCCCTAACCCTAGCCCTAACCCTAACTCTAACCCTAGCCCTAATGGGAAAATGGAAATAAATACATTTTTTTAATTTTTCCCTAACTAAGGGGGTGATGAAGGGGGGTTTGATTTACTTTTATAGCGGGTTTTTTAGCGGATTTTTATGATTGGCAGCCGTCACACACTGAAAGACGCTTTTTATTGCAAAAAATATTTTTTGCGTTACCACATTTTGAGAGCTATAATTTTTCTATATTCTGGTCCACAGAGTCATGTGAGGTCTTGTTTTTTGCGGGACGAGTTGATGTTTTTAATGGTAACATTTTCGGGCACGTGACATTTTTTGATCGCTTTTTATTCTGATTTTTGTGAGGCAGAATGACCAAAAACCAGCTATTCATGAATTTCTTTTGGGGGAGGCGTTTATACCGTTCCGCGTTTGGTAAAATTGATGAAGCAGTTTTATTCTTCGGGTCAGTACGATTACAGCGACACCTCATTTATATCATTTTTTTATGTTTTGGCGCTTTTATACGATAAAAACTATTTTATAGAAAAAATAATTATTTTTGCATCGCTTTATTCTCAGGACTATAACTTTTTTATTTTTTTGCTGATGATGCTGTATGGCAGCTCGTTTTTTGCGGGACAAGATGACGTTTTCAGCGGTACCATGGTTAGTTATATCTGTCTTTTTGATCGCGTGTTATTCCACTTTTTGTTCGGCAGTATGATAATAAAGCGTTGTTTTTTGCCTCGTTTTTTTTTTTTTTTTCTTACGGTGTTTACTGAAGGGGTTAACTAGTGGGCCAGTTTTATAGGTCGGGTCGTTACGGACGCGGCGATACTAAATATGTGTACTTTTATTGTTTTTTTTTTTTTATTTAGATAAAGAAATGTATTTATGGGAATAATATTTTTATTTTTTTTTTCATTATTTTGGAATATTTTTTTTTATTTTTTTTTACACATTTGAATTTTTTTTTTTTAACTTTTTTACTTTGTCCCAGGGGGGGACATCACAGATCAGTGATCTGACAGTTTGCACAGCACTCTGTCAGATCACTGATCTGATAGGAGTGCAGGCTGCTTCACAGTGCCTGCTCTGAGCAGGCTCTGTGAAGCCACCTCCCTCCCTGCAGGACCCGGATCCGCGGCCATCTTGGATCCGGGGCTGGAGGGAGCAGGGAGGGAGGTGAGACCCTCGCAGCAACGCGATCACATCGCGTTGCTGCGGGGGGCTCAGGGAAGCCCGCAGGGAGCCCCCTCCCTGCGCGGTGCTTCCCTGTACCGCCGGCACATCGCGATCATCTTTGATCGCGGTGTGCCGGGGGTTAATGTGCCGGGGGCGGTCCGTGACCGCTCCTGGCACATAGTGCCGGATGTCAGCTGCGATAAACAGCTGACACCCGGCCGCGATCGGCGGCGCTCCCCCCGTGAGCGCTGCCGATCGCATATGACGTACTATTGCGTCCTTGGGAAGTAAAGCCCACCCCACATGGACGCAATAGTACGTCTAATGGCAGAAAGGGGTTAAATGTCACCTGCTTAACCCAGCAGGAAGTGCGGCGGCGGCGGCGTCTAAAAATCACTAAAATTGACAAATCTCTGGGCCCGGATGGGATACACCCTCGAGTACTGCAGGAATTAAGTACAGTCATTGATAGACCATTATTTTTAATCTTTAAAGACTCCATAATAACAGGGTCTGTACCACAGGACTGGCGTATAGCAAATGTGGTGCCAATATTCAAAAAGGGAACAAAAACTGAACTCGGAAACTATAGGCCAGTAAGCTTAACCTCTACTGTGGGTAAAATCCTGGAGGGCATTCTAAGGGATGCTATACTGGAGTATCTGAAGAGGAATAACCTCATGACCCAGTATCAGCACGGGTTTAATAGGGACCGTTCATGTCAGACTAATTTGATCAGTTTCTATGAAGAGGTAAGTTCCAGACTGGACCAAAGGAACCCAGTAGATGTAGTGTATATGGACTTTTCAAAAGCTTTTGATACGGTGCCACACAAAAGGTTGATACATAAAATGAGAATAATGGGGATAGGGGAAAATATGTGTAAGTGGGTTGAGAGCTGGCTCAGGGATAGGAAACAAAGGGTGGTTATTAATGGAGCACACTCGGACTGGGTAGCGGTTAGCAGTGGGGTACCACAGGGGTCAGTATTGGGCCCTCTTCTTTTTAACATACTTATTAATGACCTTGTAGTGGGCATTCAGAGTAAAATTTCAATATTTGCAGATGACACTAAACTCTGCAGGGTAATCAATACAGAGGAGGACAATTTTATATTACAGGATGATTTATGTAAACTAGAAGCTTGGACTGATAAATGGCAAATGAGCTTTAATGGGGATAAATGTAAGGTCATGCACTTGGGTAGAAGTAATAAGATATATAATTATGTGCTTAATTCTAAAACTCTGGGCAAAACCGTCAATGAAAAAGACCTGGGTGTGTGGGTGGATGACAAACTCATATTTAGTGGCCAGTGTCAGGCAGCTGCTACAAAGGCAAATATAATAATGGGATGCATTAAAAGAGGCATAGATGCTCATGAGGAGAACATAATTTTACCTCTATACAAGTCACTTGTTCGACCACACTTAGAATACTGTGCACAGTTCTGGTCTCCGGTGTATAAGAAAGACATAGCTGAACTGGAGCGGGTGCAGAGAAGAGCGACCAAGGTTATTAGAGGACTAGGGGAACTGCAATACCAAGATAGGTTATTATACTTGGGGCTATTTAGTTTGGAAAAACGAAGACTAAGGGGTGATCTTATGTTAATGTATAAATATATGAGGGGACAGTACAAAGACCTTTCTGATGATATTTTTAATCATAGACCTGAAACAGGGACAAGGGGGCATCCTCTACGTTTGGAGGAAAAAAGGTTTAAGCATAATAACAGACGCGGATTCTTTACTGTAAGAGCAGTGAGACTATGGAACTGTCTGCCGTATGATGTTGTAATGAGTGATTCATTACTTAAATTTAAGAGGGGACTGGATACATTTCTGGAAAAGTATAATGTTACAGGGTATATACACTAGATTCCTTGATAGGGCGTTGATCCAGGGAACTAGTCTGATTGCTGTATGTGGAGTCGGGAAGGAATTTTTTTCCCCAAGGTGGAGCTTACTCTTTGCCACATGGGTTTTTTTTTGCCTTCCTCTGGATCAACATGTTAGGGCAAGTTAGGTTAGTTTATGGGTTGAACTAGATGGACTTAAAGTCTTCCTTCAACCTTAATAACTATGTAACTATGTAACCTTCTTAAAAGCTAAAATATCCCTCACCTCAAATATGTTGTCAGCGCTGATTGGTTGAGAAGAGGTACTAGATGAAGGATGGAAGCGGTTAAAGATAGCGGGTTTAAGCAGAGAGACATGAAAGGTATTGGGAATACGGAGCGAGGCAGGCAATCTCAGCTTGTAGGCGACATCGTTGACTCGACGCAGAATCTCAAAAGGACCAATGTAGCATGGACCAAGTTTGTAAGACGGTATCTTGAGTCTCATGAATCTCGAAGAAAGCCAGACCTTATCACCAGGCATGAAAGGAGGAGAATTTAAACATCTCTTGTCGGCCTGTCTTTTGATCCTTAAAGATGCCTTATCGAGTGTTTCTTTAACTTCGCCCCAGATCGTGGAAAACTTCAAAGCTAAAGAGTCGGCTGCTGGTACACCTGATGCTGGTGAGACTAGTAAGGGGCAAACCAGGATGCTGTCTGAACACAATGAAGAAAGGAGTTCTCGCAGAAGCTTCACTGGAGTGGTTACTCAGCCCAAGGGAGCAGACTGACCCAGTAATTATGATGAGCATTAGTGAAGTGTCGCAGATAGACAGCTAAAGTCTGGTTAGTTCACTCAGCTTGACCGTTGGTTTGAGGGTGATAAGCGGAAGAAAAATCTAAAGACACCTTCAGGAGTTTGCACAAATCCCTCCAAAAGCAGGAGGTAAATTGAACTCCTCTGTCGGACACGATGTGCAGAGGAAAGCCATGGAGTCTGAAAATGTTCTGGATGAAAACCTTTGCCATCTCAGGAGCAGAGGGTAATCCGGGTAGAGAAATAAAATGAGCCATTTTGGAGAACCGGTCCACAACCACAAGGATCACTGTACAACCGGAAGAGCTTGGTAAGTCGGTAATGAAATCCATGGCAATATGCTGCCAAGGCGCAGACGGAACTGAAAGAGGTAGTAGATTACCAAAAGGTAACTGTCTGGGTACTTTGTTCTTGGCACAGGAATGACAAGATGCGACAAATTCTTTGACGTCCAGACGTAACGTAGGCCACCAATAATATCGAGAGATGAGAAGAAAAGTCTTCTTGAATCCTGCATGACCAGCCAATTTAGAAGAATGGCCCCAACATAACACCCTCTCTTTGTCACTGTCCGAGACAAGGGTTTCATCAGGTGGAGGACGACTCATTTGCAAAGGTGCCACGGTAATGACTTTGGAGGGATCTATGATGCATGCTGGCTCTTCCACAGAATCTAGCGGCTGAATTGACCTAAACAGCTAGACAGCGCGTTTGCTTTAAAGTTCCTATTGCCCGGCTGGAAGCGTAGCTCGAATTCAAAACGGGCAAAGAGCAGACACCATCTGGCTTGTCTAGGGTTTAGTCTTTGCGCAGTTTGAAGATAAGCAAGATTCTTATGATCAGAGAAAACTACAAATGGATGTACAGATCCTTCAAGCAGATACCTCCACTCCTCTAAAGCCAATTAGATGGCAAACAAATCACGATCTCCAATGGTAAAATTTTGTTCTGAAGTCGAAAATGCTTTAGAGTAGAAGCCGCAGGGAACCATCCGACCCTCAGAATTCCTTTGAGAGAGCACTGCTCCGGCACCCGTGGAAGATGCGTCCACTTCCAGAATGAAGGGTTTGTTAACCTCTGAATGATGCAAGACCAGAGCGGTGGAAAAAGACTGCTTTAAAAATGCAAAGGCCCTCTCAGCCTCCGGGGTCCACATCTTTGAGCAGGAACTTTTACGGGTGAGAGATGAAAGAGGTAGGATCACAGACGAGAAATGTGGTATGAATTGCCTATAATAATTGGCAAATCCTATAAATCGTTGGATGGCTTTCACTCCGCAGGGTCGTGGCCAATTAACAATGGCATTCACTTTTTCGGGATGCATTTTAAGACCAGAATCCGAGATGATGTATCCAAGAAAAGGCAAGGAAGTCTGCTCGAATAGACATTTCTCGTACTTAGCATACAGGTGATTATCTCTCAGACGTTGCAGGACCATGTGAACACTTTTTCTATGGGATGGGAGATCTGAAGGAAAAACAAGGATGTCATCCAGGTATACCACTACACAGGAGTAGAGAAGGTCTTGAAAAATATCGTTGACGAATTCTTGGAAAACCGCACGGGCATTGCAGAGGCCGAAAGGCATAACCAAATATTCGTAGTGACCATCCCGGGTGTTAAAGGCGGTCTTCCACTCATCACTGGAGCGAATACGAACTAAATTGTAAGCACCCCGCAATTCAAGCTTAGTGAAGATACGAGCTCCTCGAAGACGGTCGAAGAGCTCCGGAATGAGAGGCAGGGGATACCGGTTCTTGATTGTGATGTTATTCAATCCTCGGTAGTCAATGCAAGGTCGTAAGGAATCATCCTTCTTTTAAACAAAGAAAAATCCCGCTCCAGCAGGGGAGGAAGATTTTCGGATGAATCCCTTGGCCAGATTCTCCTGGATATACTCGGACATAGACTGGGTCTCCGCAGCTGACAAAGGATAGATTCTTCCTCTAGGTTGTGTGCAACCGGGGAGGAGCTCAATCAGGCAATAGTAGGAATGATGTGGAGGAAGATTTTCGGCCTCCTGTTTGTTGAATACGTCTGCATAAGACCAGTAAGGAGAAGGTAATCCTGTGGGAACACAAGTGGATTGATGAGGAAAGACAGGGCAAACAGACCGTAGGCACCGATCTTGACATGTAGGGACCCAATGTAGCACGTCTCCAGAACGCCAATTAAGAGTAGGCTCATGGACTCGAAGCCATGGAAGCCCGAGCAATAAGGCATGAGAGAGATTCGGCAGAACATAAAAAGCAATCCTTTCATGATGAAGAGCCCCGATTTGTAATTCCACCTCTTCTGTGACCAAAGAAATTGCCTCTTGTAAAGGTCTCCCATCCACCGATGCAATTAGATGTGGAGTGTCCAGAGAGAAAACTGGAATGCGAAGCCTCTGAACCACCTTAAGACTGATAAAATTACCTGCCGTGCCCGAATCCACATACGCGACCTCGGAGTACCGACCCTGGTTAAGAACAAATAAGACAGACAGAGTCAAAGGTAGAGAGGAAGCAGGGACACCTAGGGAGGCCTCTCTTACCTGTCCTAGGCGGAGGAGTTTTCCAGCCTCTCAGGGTAGCTACGTAGCAAGTGGGCAGCACTTCCGCAATAAAAACAGAGGCCCTGAGTATGTCTCTCTTTACGACGCTGCTCCTCTATCTTTACTCGATCCAATTGCATGGGTTCAGGTGTAGAAGAAGTAAAAGTAGAGGGTGTCAAGGACTACTGGACTGACAGAAGGAAGGCATAAAAGAATTAAGTCTCTTCTCCCTAGCAGACTCACGAGATCGCTCTTGAAAGCGGAGGTCTATGCGGATGGCCAGGGAGATAAGATCCTCAAGAGTAATCGGAATGTCACGTCCAGCAAGCTCATCCTTAATCCGGCTCGACAGACCGCGCCAGAAAGTGACAACAAGAGCCTCATTATTCCATCCTAGTTTCAAAGCCAAGGTACAAAAACGGATGGCATACTTACCAACAGACAGGGAACCCTGATGTAAGTTAAAGAGAGACTCAGTTGTAGAAGCTAAACATCCGGGCTCATCAAAAACCCTACGAAAGGTCTCGAGAAAATCCTCTAAGTGGGAGACTACAGGATCGTCACGCTCCCACAAGGGAATAATCCAGGCCAAAGCCTCCCCCTCCAAATGAGACACAATAAAAGCTACTTTAGCTCGATCCAAGGGGTACTGCTGTGGCAGAAGCTCGAAATGGAGACGACATTGATTCAGGAACCCTCTGCAGAGTTTGGGATCGCCACTGAACCTGGGAGGTTTACCAAGACGAGGAGGAGGATGGGGAGTGGATGACAGACTGGAGTCTAGAGAAGATGCTTGAGCGGAAGCAACAGGGACAGATTGTAAACTAAATAAGCGATCATCAATTGACACCATGTAACTCAGCATGCGAGCCAGAGTATCTCGCTGTTGGGAGAGCTCCTGCTGAAGGCTCGCCAGTTGGACGGCATTCACCGGGTCTGCTGCTTGTAGCGAGGTCAAGCGAGACTCCATAATTTTCATAAAAGCCATTATGCGCTGCTGATTATCACGCAAATGGGCCATCTCCTTCTGGGCTAAAAATGGTGTACTAGCGGGGTCCATGGCCTGATTGTACTATAACGTTCGGAAAAGAGAGAGTGGACCCTCTGGACCGTGGAAAGACCTACCCCTGGGCGAGCGGACCTAGTGATGTACCGACCCCTATACAGGGACCGACAGGGGCAGGCCCAGAGGTAACTAACCCACAGTGGAAGTACCAAGAGGGACGGATCCGAGAAGGAAGAAGAGAAAGAAAGACCTGGTAGTAGGTTCCAAAGGAGGATCCAGGAAGGCGGAAGACTGACCAGAGAGCAGGAGAGCCGGAACAGAGGAAGGCTGTGGAAAACAAAAGGTGCAGTTAGAAACTAGGAAAGGAAAATAAACAGAAGCTGGGAAAAGGGTACTGAGGAACAAACGGACTAAGCGTAGCCAGGCACAGACACAGATGGTACAGAGTACAAGGCACGAAGCACAGGGAAGCATAAGGACCAGACACACTGGCAAGGCTATGTGACAATCAGGCAACTAGATGCAGGATGGACAGCCTCTTATAGCAGAGGCCTAACCGGGATTGGCTGTTGGGAATCACTGACTCTGGTGACAACAAGAAGGAGAAATGGGAAAGGTGCGCCTGCGCCCTCTGGAGAGTCCAGAGCACCTGCGCAGACACCGGATCCCCTTGGGAGAGCAAGGCACCGGAAGTAGAGAGGAGAGACTGGTGTGTACGGACCCGGAAGCAGAGCAGTGGGAGCGCGCCAAGGCAGAAGAGGAGGGACTGGTGTGCCCAGGCCTGGAAGCAGAGCGGCGGGAGCGCGCCGCGGCAGAGACAGACACTACGGCAGAGGAGGAGGAGCTGACACGCCCAGACCCGGTAGCAGAGTGGCGGCGACGCGCAGGAGCGGTAACAACAACAGTTACAGGTTAGCAAACAGACATGCAATTTTTCGAATGCAATAACTTATAAAACAAATTAATATCATAGCTAAAGCTTCCCTTTATGGGAGGTGAGAACACTTGAACGTTGTGGAACATATTCACATTCTGAATTCACTTTTAAGCAATATAGAATCTTTAATAAAACAATATAGCTCTTCACTAACTATAAAAGGCAATTATGAAGGGCAATTGCCCTCTAAGGGTATACTATCTTTTAAGTGCTAAAACAAACATTTTATCTTTATTCAAGTGCAAAACTTTCGACTAACCCCCACGTGTTTACTACATTTTCTTCTCAGTTTATTCAAAAGTGCATCATCACGAATTATCTTCATATCTGTCGGTATACAATACTATCTAACTTCAATTCTGAATTTTATTTTTATTAACTACATTAACTCTTTAATATACTCTGGTTCATTATAATAGCTTACTAATATATGTACGAACTTTTATACACTGTGCAACGTTATCTAATTCTCAAACATTATCATTTTAAGAAAGTGTAACAAGTAGTGTTGAGCGATACCTTCCGAAATTCGGAAATATCGGTACCGGATTAAATCGGCCAATATCGAAAAAATATCGGATATCGCTGATACCGATACCCGATACCAATGCAAGTCAATGGGACAAAAATATCGGAATTAAAATAAACCCTTTCTTTCCTTGTAGGTTAATTCCACATGAAGGAAAACAACTAAGAATAATGTAGGATGTATTGGGGAGGGGGAGGAGACATTAAAGGCATAGAGGTTTCGCCCAATCAAATGGAATAGCAGGAATTAATATTTTTTTAAGACGTTCGGAGTTACCAAGATATTGACTATGCTAAGATTTTTTATATTTTGTCAGATATTTATGTTTCACTACTTCCATGCTCTTCACCTTCTTTTTTACTTCACCCACACTTTCTTCTTCACCACCCTCAGCAGCATCTTTTTCATCAACTTCTTCTTCACCTTATTCATCTTCTTCTTCGCCTTCTTCCTATTATTCTTTTTTTTTTAATTCTTCATATTCTTCTTATTCAACTATTATTATTCTTCATATTCTACTTCTTCATCTTCTTCATATTCTTCTTCTTGATCATATTCTTATTTGTGGCAGGCATTCCTGTAGTTGTTATCTCTAAAAGTTTGAAGATTAGACCGTCCGTTCTGCCTGTCACAAAAGATTTACAACAGGATTTGTCCGCGTTCAGTTTGGCCTGCAGCAGCAGGTTTTTTTCCAGGGGCACCACGAGGAGGAATGAACTCACCCCCATACACTACTTAGTCTTCTTCTGCTTATAATTTAGATAATATCTTTTGCTCTGATTTTTAGTCTTATGCTTAATGTTCTTCAGCTTTTTGTTCTGCAGTTTCTTGTTCTTCTTCTTCTCGGTCTTCAGGGACGTCATCTTTCGGGTCTTAAACTTGGAAATGTAGCAGAAGGTACAAGAAGGCTGAGGAACTGCCGAGAACCAGCTGATGGTACTGAAACCCGGATGGCTACCCAAAGGTAGAAGAGCGAATGGAACTACCAAGGACCAGCTGACGGTACTGGAACCCGGTTACTAAGCAGGAGGTACCCGTGCCACAAAGCACTACCAAGGACCACCTGACGTTGGTGGAACTCGGATACCCAGAAGGAGGCACCTAAGCCAAAGGCTCTGCCCAGAACCAGCTGACGGTGCTGGAACCAGGATGGGGAGCAGAAGGTACAAGAGTCAAAGACACTGCCGAGAACCAGCTGACGGTACTGGAACCCGGATGGCTACCTGAAGGTACAAGAGCCAATGGAACTACCGAGGACCAGCTGACGGTACTGGAACCCGGTTACTAAGCAGGAGGTACCCGTGCCACAAAGCACTACCACGGACCACCTGACATTGGTGGAACTCGGATACCCAGAAGGAGGCACCTAAGCCAAAGGCTCTGCCGGGAACCAGCTGATGGTGCTGGAACCAGGATGGGGAGCAGAAGGTTGAAGAGCAAAAGACACTGCCGAGAACCAGCTGACGGTACTGGAACCCGGATGGCTACCCGAAGGTAGAAGAGCCAATGGAACTACTGAGGACCAGCTGACAGTACTGGAACCCGGTTACTAAGCAGGAGGTACCCGTGCCACAAAGCACTACCAAGGACCACCTGACATTGGTAGAACTCGGATACCCAAAGGAGGCACCTAAGCCAAAGGCTCTGCCAGGAACCAGCTGACGGTACTGGAACCAGGGGGACCTAGTCAAGATTGTCTTCCCAAGAACCAGCTAATGGTGCTGGAACTCAGATAGGCAGCAGAAAGTCCACAGGAAAAGAAAAAATAGCTAGGCCGCGAGCCGGCTGCAGTTACCAAAAACCCACAGTCTTACAGGGGGAGCTTGTCCTATTGGCACTACTGAACCAGCCTTGATTGTCACTTCCCGCAGCCCACATAGGAAGCACCTAAACTGCAGGCACCTTGGAGTCGGCTAACCCGACCGCAACATGACAGGACAACGTTTTGTAGTCTAAGTGACCTTGACACTACCCGGAAACAGCTGGCGTGCTGGAACCAGGCTGGGCAGGAGGGAGTACCCATGCCAAAGACACTGCCGAGAACCAGCTGACGGTACTGGAACCCGGATGCGTTGCCCAAGGTACAAGAGCCAATGGAACGACCAAGGACCAGCTAACGTTACTGGAACCCGGTTACTAAGCAGGAGGTACCCGTGCCACAAAGCACTACCAAGGACCACCTGACGTTGGTGGAACTGGGATACCCAGAAGGAGGCAAATAAGCCAAAGGCTCTGGCCGGAACCAGCTGACGGTGCTGGAACCAGGATGGGGAGCAGAAGGTTGAAGAGCAAAAGACACTGCCGAGAACCAGCTGACGGTACTGGAACCCGGATGGCTACCCGAAGGTGGAAGAGCCAATGGAACCGCCGAGGACCAGCTGACGTTACTGGAACCCAGTTACTAAGCAGGAGGCACCCATTGCCACAAAGCACTACCAAGGACCACCTGACATTGGTGGAACTCGGATACCCAGAAAGAGGCACCTAAGCCAAAGGCTCTGCGCGGAACCAGCTGACGGTGCTGGAACCAGGCTGGGCAGGAGGGAGTACCTGTGCCAAAGACACTTCTGAGCAGCAGCTAGTGGTGTTGGAGCCCAGGGATTGCATGACAAACAGTGTAGGCTGAGGCCTAATTGGAGCAAGATGAAAGGGAACCTTTAACCCCCCCTCCCCGCGTTAGCAACTGAAAGAGCCATCTTGTGCAGCACTAACCCTGCACAAGGAAAAGGTGGCTCTTTTAATTATGCTCCTTGCACACACTGAACTAAACACTTATAAAATATGTCCCCTGATACCGTGAAACTGTCCCGGAGGTGGGACTTTCCTTCGTAATGAGACGCAGCACAGCCGGCATTCATACCCCTTTGGTGCTGGGCGCTGCCTCCTCAGCGTCGTTTGAATCTGTCACGGAGCCTGCGCTGTTGTGTTAAACCTTGGCCATGCGCAGATAGCGCTGCCCGTCTTTTGACATCATTTGGTGTCAGGCTGACTGCGCCTGTTCGTCCGTGCTGCCCGAGATACCGCCTCGCAGTGTCTTCTGATTTAGTCACACTGTGGGGCTGGGATTCATGGGCATGCGTGTGTGGCGTCAGCTGATCCCTAATCACATGCCACGGCCGTGATGCCGCACAATCTGAGGAAGGCAGAAGGTGATGAGTGAGAGGCGAAGATATGCACCGGCGCCAAAGGGGAATGAATGCCGGCTGTGCTACGTCTCATTACGAAGGAAAGTACCACCTCCGGGACGGTTTCACGGTATGAGGGGACACATATTTTATAAGTGTTAAGTGCAGCATTTGCAAGGAGCATAACTAAAATATCCACCTGTTCCTTGTGCAGCATTAGTGCTGCACAAGTTGGCTCTTTCAGTTACAAACGCCTGGGGGGGAACAGGTTCCCTTTAATTGCTGTTGTAGTGTCAGCGTGACGGTCGCAGGACACATTGCCAGATACACAGCTGGGGATCAGCTGACGTTACTGAACCCCAATAACACGGCAGCAAGTGTTGACTGTGCATACAGCACCTCCGGGCAGCAACTGGCGGTGTTGGAGCCCAGGGTCAATGCTAAAAGCATAGTGTAGGCCGAGGCCTAATTGGAGCAAGTTTAATATCTGTTATCATCTTACTCTGGAGGGAGCAGGCGAATTTGCCAGATACACAGCTGGGGATCAGCTGACGTTACTGAACCCCAATAACACGGCAGCAAGTGTTGACTGTGCATAGAGCACTTCCAGGCAGCAACTGGCAGTGTTGGAACCCAGGGTCAATGCTAAAAGCATAGTGTAGGCCGAGGCCTAATTGGAGCAAGTTTAATATCTGTTATTGTCTTACTCTCGAGGGGGCAGGCAAATTTGCCGGATACACAGCTGGGGATCAACTGACGTTACTGAACCCCAATAACATGGCAGCAAGTGTTGACTGTGCATACAGCACTTCCGAGCAGCAACTGGCGGTGTTGGAGCCCAGGGACAGCAGGAGGAGCAGACTTGTGTTATTGCCGCACACATAGCAGGGGAGCAGCTGGCGTTACTGAACCCCAATAACAAAGGAGCGACTGTTGATTGTGCAGACAGCACTTCCGGGAAGCAACTGGTGGTGTTGGAGCCCAGGGACAGCAGGAGGAGCAGACTTGTGTTATTGCCGCACACACAGCAGGGAGCAGCTGGTGTTACTGAACCCCAATAACAGAGGAGCGACTGTTTTTCTCTGTGCAGCCAGCACTTCCGGGCAACAACTGACGGTGTTGAAGCCCAGGGAATCAAGGAGGAGCAGAGTGTAGGCCGAAGCCTGCACTGGAGGCAGGTTAATGTCTGTTGTTGTGCCAGCTTGGCGGTCGCTGGACACGTTGCCGGATACACAGCAGGGGAGCATCTGGCGTTACTGAACCACAATAACACAGCAGCAAGTGTTGACTGTGCATACAGAACTTCTGGGCAGCAACTGGCGGTGTTGGAGCCCAGGGACAGCAGGAGGAGCAGACTTGTGTTATTGCCGCACACACAGCAGGGAGCAGCTGGCATTACCGAACCCCAATAACAGAGGAGCGACTGTTTTTCTCTGTGCAGCCAGCACTTCCGGGCAACAACTGACGGTGTTGAAGCCCAGGGAATCAAGGAGGAGCAGAGTGTAGGCCGAAACCTGCACTGGAGGCAGGTTAATGTCTGTTGTTGTGCCTGCTTGGAGGTCGCTGGACACGTTGCCGGATACACAGCAGGGGAGCAGCTGGCGTTACTGAACCCCACTGACACATGAGCGAGTGTTTTTCTCTGTGCCGCCAGCACTTCCGGGCAACAACTGATGGTGTTGAAGCCCAGGAAATCAAGGAGGAGCAGAGTGTAGGCCAAAGCCTGCACTGGGGCAGGTTAATGTCTGTTGTTATGCCAGCTTGGCGGTCGCTGGACACGTTGCCGGATACACAGCACGGGAGCAGCTGGCGTTACTGAACCCCACTGACATGTGAGTGTTTTTCTCTGTGCAGCCAGCAATTCCAGGCAACAACTGGTGGTATTGGAGCCCAGGGACAGAAGGAAGAGCAGAGTGTAGGCCGAGGCCTAATTGGAGCAAGTTGAAAGGGAACCTTTAACCACCCCCAGGCGTTAGCAACTGAAAGAGCCACCTTGTGCCACATTAATGCTGCACAAGGAAAAGGTGGCTCTTTTAATTATGCTCCTTGCACACGCTGAACTAAACACTTATTAATTGTTTCCCCTGATACTGTGAAACTGTCCCGGAGGTGGGACTTTCCGTCTTCATGAGACGCAGCACAGACGGCATTCATACCACCTTGGCACCGTGCGTCGCTGCCTCAGCGTAGTTTGAATCTGTCATGGAGCCCGCACTGTTATGTTAAACCTTGGCCATGCGCAGTTAGCGCTGCCCGTCTTCTGACATCATCTGGTGTCAGGCTGACTGTGCCTGTGCGGCCACGCTGCCCGGTAACCCGCCTCGCAGTCTTCTGATTTAGTCCCACTGTGGGGCTGGGATTCATGGGCATGCTCAGTGCATATCTTTGCCTTTCACTACTCTCCATCCGCCTTCTTAAGAGTGTGCGGTGCCACGGCCGTGGCATGTGATTAGGGATCAGTTGACGCCACACAGTCTGTAGAAGGCAGAGGGAGAAGAGTGACAGGCGAAGATATGCACTACGCATGCCCATGAATCCCAGCCCCACAGGGTGACAAAATCAGAAGACACTGCGGGGCGGGATCTCGCGCAGCGCGGCCGCACAGGCGCAGTCAGCCTAACATCAAATGATGTCAGAAGACGGGCAGCACTAACTGTGCATGCCCAAGGTTAAACATAACAGCGAAGGCTCTGGGACAGATTCAAACAACGCTGAGGAGGCAGCGCACGGCGCCATCTGGGTATGAATGCCGGCTGTGCTGCGTCTCATTAGGAATGAAAGTCCCACCTCTGGGACGGTTTCACGGTATGAGGGGACACAGATTTTATAAGTGTTAAGTGAAGCATCTGCAAAGAGCATAACTAAAAGAGCCACCTGTT
Organism: Ranitomeya imitator; assembly: GCF_032444005.1. Taxonomy (NCBI): domain Eukaryota; kingdom Metazoa; phylum Chordata; class Amphibia; order Anura; family Dendrobatidae; genus Ranitomeya; species Ranitomeya imitator. Next base: position 96,829,876 of record NC_091289.1, on the reverse strand, counting down.
CCTTGTACAGCATTAGTGCTACACAAGGTGGCTCTTTCAGTTACAAACGTCTGTGAGGGGGGGACAGGTTCCCTTTCATTTCTGTAGTAGTGTGAGTGTGGAGGTAGCAGGAGCAATTGCCGGTTACACAGCAGGGGATCAGCTGACGTTACTGAAACCCAATAACCCTGGGTCATGTGTTGACTGTGCAGCCGGCACTTCTGAGCAGCAACTGGCGGTGTTGGAGCCCAGGGATTAAAGTTCAGGTGATAGAAACATGAACACAACAGGAGATCTGGATACTGTTGCCAACCAATTATTTAATCTGTAAGAGGAGTGGCAAAATCCTGCGAGATCCAGGCCTTGTTCATTTTCAGAAAAGTAAGCCGGTCAACGTTATCGGAGGATAGTCGCATGCGACGGTCTGTTAGTACACCACCTGCGGCACTAAAGACGCGTTCCAATAATACACTAGCAGCAGGGCAAACCAGCACCTCCAATGCATACTGGCTAAGCTCTGGCCATGTATCCAGCTTAGAGACCCAAAACTTGAAGGGGGAAGAGCCGTCTGGGAGTATGCTGAGAGGGCAAGACATGTAGTCTGTCACCATTTGACAGAAACGTGGCCTCCTGCTGACTGGACCCGTCTGTGATGGTGTAGACATGTGTGGCGGTCACACATAACTTTGCCACTGTTGGGCCATACTGGTCTTGCCTTCTGCTGAGGTACTGCTTCTGCTCCCTCTTTGTGCAGAGCTTCCTCCACTGCCTCGACGCACTGAGCTGCTTTGTAAAGCACTAGCAGCACTCCTCTCGATTGGACTGGAGAAGATGATGGACTGCACCAGTGTGTCTTGGTACTCCCGCATTTTACCCTCCCGCTGCAACGGTGTTATGAGGGTTTGTAAGTTGTCCCGGTAGAGCGGATCTAGGAGGGTGTACACCCAATAATCATCTGTGGTAAGAATGTGGGCGATGCGGCGGTCGTTTCTCAGGCATGGCAGCATGAAATCAACCATGTGCTGCAGACTGCCAACTGGCCAAGAAACGCTGCCCCCTGCTTGAAGCGTGATCTCTGCCTGCTCTGCATCACCCCCCCCCCCCTCACTCTACATACTGACTTCTGGAGATTTGTGTAACTCCCTCCTCTGGACAGATGTCTTCCTCCTCCATTGACTCCTCCTCATCCTCCTCACAAAGTGTCCCCTGCCTAGGCCTTTGTGAGGAACGACATCTTGCAGACTGTCCAGAAGCAGATGGCATTTCTGACTCCTCATCCTCCACCTCTTCTACCACCTTATCACTTAGCGTTTGCAGTGTTCTTTCAAGCAGGCAGATAAGGGGGACAATCATGGTGACTAATGCATCATCTGCACTCACCAACCGTGTGGAAGCATCGAAGGTGCGCAAAACCTGGCAGATGTCCTTCATAGTGGCCCACTCAGTGGTTGTGAAGTCTGAATGGCGCGCAGTGCGACTTTTTTGCGCCTGATGCAGCTGGTACTCCATTACTGCTGGCTGCTGCTCACACAACCGTTCCAACATACTGTATGTAACATTGAATTCCAACTGGTGGGTAGTTCACATATGATGCGATGTTCCGGAAGGCAGAATCGGCGCTGCAGAGTTGCAATGCGTGATCTTGCCATGCTGGAACGCCGCAAGTGAGCACACTCTAGGCGGACCTTGTGCAGCAGTGCATCAAGATCCGGATAGTCCCTCAAAAAACTCTGCACGACCAAGTTGAGCACATGTGCCAGACATGGAATGTGAGTGAGGTTGCCTAGGCCCAGAGCTGCCATCAGATTTCGGCCATTGTCACACACAACCATGCCTGGCTGGAGATTCGCTGGCACAAACCACACGTCGCTCTCCTGATTGATGGCATTCCAGAGCTCCTGCGCTGTGTGGCTGCGATTCCCCAAATAAATTAATTTCATACGGCCTGTTGACGTTTGGCCACGGCTGTGCTCATATCGGTCGGAACAGGTAAGCGTTCACGGGTCAAGGTGGAGGTGGACTGACGGCTCCTGCAGCGATGATTCAGAGGAACTGGAGTATGAGGAGGAGTCAATGTGCACAGACTGGATTCCTGCAATCCTTGGAGTTGGCAGAACACGTAGAGCGCCACTCTCATGATCTGTACCCGGCTCCACAACATTAACCCAATGGGCAGTGAGGGAACGGTATCGTCCCTGTCCATGGTGACTGGTCCACGCATCGGTGGTGAGGTGGACCTTGCTACTGACGGCGTTTAGTAGCGCGTGTTTAATGTTTCCCTCCACATGCTTTTGCAGGGCAGGGGCGGCTTGCCTGCTGAAATAAAAGAAGCTGGGCACATTGTTTTGTGGGACTGCCAATGCCATCAAATTACAGAAGCTGTCAGTCTCCACCAGCCTGAATGACAGCATTTCAAGGGACACTAGTTTTGCAATGCCAGCATTCAGAGCCTGTGCTCGTCGGTGGTTTGCCGAGAATGGCCACCTTTTCTCCCATGCCTGTGCTACTGATGGCTGAAGACTGGGCTGGGAGTGTGAGGATGACTGGGACCGTGGTGCTGTGGGTGAAATTACACTGGGTCTCTGGACAACGGTGCCAGAGGTTCTTCCATGGCGATCCTGTGAGGAAGCCGAACCAGATGTGCATGAGCTGGAGGAAGCGGCTCTAACACGAGCTGAAGAGGTGGTAGGTGCCGCTGTAGGTTGGCCTAGGTCTTCAGTGTGTTTTTGTAACTCCACCGCGTGCTTGGTCCGCACATGTTTCCACATATTTGTGGTATTGAGGTTGCTGACACTTTTCCCTCGTTTGATTTTCTGATGACACAGCTTGCATTTGACTAAGCAAATGTCAGCTGCAACTGTGTCAAAATAGGACCAGGCACTGCAAGTCTTGGGAGCACCCGCTTTGGCTTTTGGAAGAGGCATGCTCCTAATGGGTGCCAAAGTGGAGGCTAAAGGCACATCGGTCTTCCTCCTGCCTCTCCCGGCCATTTGGGGAATCTCTTCCTCAGAGCTGCACGCACCACCTTCCTGTACATCACGCCATGATGGGTCAAGGACCTCATCATCTACGCTACCCTCTTCCACCAACTGCTTCTCCTGGGTTGTCTCGGCAGCACAGTACGCACCAGAAAGTGGCACCTGTTGTGAATTCTGTGGCAGAGTTCACTCCTGTGGTCACAAGTGGTACTTCGGCTGATTCTCTCTGGGATCTTCCGTTTGTGGAGGAAAGTGGTACTGCAGCTTCTGAGTTTTCTCCCTCAGGTGATCTGGTGAGCTTGTTAGCTTCTTCTCTACTTAACTCCACCTGATGCTTTGATCTATGCTTCCTGTCAATGTTTCAGTGTGGGACTTGTTTTTTCCCTGGATCATTCCTGTGGCCTGCTGCTCTGCAAAGCTAAGTTTTGCTTATGTTATTTTGTTGCTATTTTTCTGTCCAGCTTGCTTTATTGGTTTTTCTCGCCTGCTGGAAGCTCTGAGACGCAGAGGGACCACCTCCGTACCGTTAGTCGGTGCGGAGGGTCTTTTTGTCCCCTCTGCGTGGTTTTTTATAGGTTTTTGTGCTGACTGCAAAGTTATCTTCCCTATCCTCGTTCTGTTCAGCTAGTCGGGCCTCACTTTGCTAAATCTGTTTCATCTCTATGTTTGTGTTTTCATCTTACTCACAGTCATTATATGTGGGGGACTGCCTTTTCCTTTGGGGAATTTCTCTGAGGCAAGGTAGGCTTATTTTTCTATCTTCAGGATTAGCTAGTTTCTCAGGCTGTGACGAGGCGCCTAGGTTCTGGTCAGGAGCGCTCCACGGCTACCTTTAGTGTGGTTTGATAGGCTTAGGGATTGCGGTCTGCAGAGTTCCCACGTCTCAGAGCTCGTTCTATTTTTTTGGGTTATTGTCAGTTCACTGTATGTGCTCTGACCTCCATGTCCATTGTGATTCTGAATTGCCTTTCATAACAGGCACCTGAGTCTCATCATCAGATGCGTACTGAGGTGTGCTGACCGGAGGCACTGTCCCAGACACTACAGAGTGAGCTGCACTCACACAGAAACAGTGCAGACAGCCATGAACGGCGCTGCAAGGCCAAGAAAAACTCCTCTATCTAATCCTATATAGTGTTTTTCCACAATCTAGCAGGATGAGGATGGAAAGCCACTAATAGGATGAATTTGAAAAAATGTGCAGCAGGCTGCACTAATTGCAATAAAGGACAATGGATTGAACAGTATAAGGCAGTGACGCACCCTGAGCTGACCACAACCGGCTGTGGCTGCGGACAGACTACAGAGTGAGCTGCACTCACACACACAGAGACCTTGCAGACAGCTGTGAACAGCGCTGCAAGGCAAAAGCAAGGTTCTCCACAGCGGTTGCTAAATTAGCCAGGGTAAAGCACAATGAAGCAAATCGCTATCTCAAAACTGGTCTTCGGTCAGAACACAGCGTCCGGTCCCTAACTGAAATCACAGCAGAGTGAACCCAAAATGGCGGCGGCGACTTTTATAGGGCATCGTGATATCATTTCAGCAGCCAATCACAGCCATGCCAGTAGTTCAATGCCTACCATGCAGAACAGGATGTGCCTACACTTCTAATCATTCCACATTGGCTGAGTTTAATAAAAGCGGGACTTTGCATTATGGGAACTTCCGATTCCGGTATCCGATATACTAAAAGTATCGGAACTTGGTATCTGAATTCCGATACCGCAAATATCGGCCGATACCCGATACTTGCGGTATCAGAATGCTCAATATTAATAACTATACATTGAAGTGAATGAAGTTGACAGGATTTTATATGTACCTCTTTCCAAAACATAAACCATTGTTATCTATTTCTTTACAGTCACACAAAATATGCACAGCTATGGTAGGCTTTCATCTTTAAGCCACCTGTCTATATGTGCAGTATACACTATTGTAGTAACTATTTAGAGGGTGTGGAGATTAATGACAGATGTTAACTAATTAGTTCTATTGTACTGGTAGAGTCTTAGAAAAAGCAGGCCTAGCAACACTGTAAACAAAGGCAAGGTTCTGCTTTACTCCTTCTGGCAATCCCTGGCAAGACTATTCCATCATTTTCTGTAGAATGTATTACTTCTGCAATGTTTCTATAGTTAATGCTGGAAGAAAGTATGTGCCCTCATACAAGTGAATCCAGAAAGTTAAAAAAATATTTAGAATTGAAAGTCCTCAGTGGTTGATACCTTTCAATGGCTAACTGAAAATCCATGTATTTATGTGTTTTTACATCAGTTAACCCCTTTCTGACATTAGACGTACTATCCCGTCGAGGTGGGGTGGGCCCCTATGACCACCGATGGGATAGTACGTCATATGCGATCGACAGCGGTCACGGGGGGGGAGCTGTTATGACACGGTGGTCTAGGAGCAACATGGAACGAGCTCTGAAGAACATGGTAACTGTACTGACCGCAGTCCCTAAGCTCAACACAACACTAGAAGTAGCCGTGGAATGCTCCTAACTCTCCCTAGGCATCTCGTCACAGCCTAAGAGCTAACTACCCCTAAAGAAAGAAGCAGGAAAACTATCTTGCCTCAGAGAAAATCCCCAAAGGATAGATTAGCCCCCCACAAATAATGACTGTGAGTGGAGAGGGAAAAGACATACACAGAATGAAACCAGGATGAGCACAGGAGGCCAGTCTAGCTAAATAGATAGGACAGGATGGAATACTGTGCGGTAAGTATAAAACACTACAAAAATCCACGCAGAGTTTACAAAAAATCTCCACACCTGACTAAAGGTGTGGAGGGCAAATCTGCCTTCCAGAGCTTCCAGCAAGACAGAATTAATTCACACTGATAAGCTGGACAAACATAGAAAGCACAGAATGGATAAGTCCACAATCTATGGACAGAAAAGAGCAAGCAAAAACTTAGCTTAGCTGAACTGGTCAGGATAACAGGGAACTCCAAAGAGATGTGAATCCAACCAGGAACCATTTACAAGTGGCACTGGCTGAAGAAAGAGCCAGACTTAAATAGCTGAGCAGAAGAGACGATAAGTGGAGGCAGCTGATGACAGCTAACTCCAAGGAGCAGCCATACCACTAGAAACCACAAGAGGGAGCCCAAGAGCAGAACTCACAAAAGTGCCACTTACAACCACCGGAGGGAGCCCAAGAGTGGAATTCACAACAGGGAGCGCCGCAGATCGCGGCCGGGTGTCAGCTGCCCATCGCAGCTGACTTCCGGCACTATGTGCCAGGAGCGGTCATGGACCGCTCCCGGCACATTAACCCCCGGCACACCGCGATCAAAGATGATCGCGATGTGCCGGCGGTACAGGGAAGCTTCCCGCAGGGAGACGGCTCCCTGCGGGCTTCCCTGAGCCCCCCGCAGCAACGCGATGTGATAGCGTTGCTGCGAGGGTCTCTTACCTACCTCCCTCCCTGTCTGCTCCAGCCCCGGATCCAAGATGGCCACGGATCCGGGTCCTGCAGGGAGGGAGGTGGCTTCACAGAGCCTGCTCAGAGCAGGCACTGTGAAGCCTGAAGTGCTGCATGTCAGATCGGTGATCTGACAGAGTGCTGTGCAAACTGTCAGATCATCGATCTGTGATGTCCCCCCTGGGACAAAAAAAAAAGTTTAAAAATTTTTTTCCAAATATGTAAAAAAAAATTAAAAAAAATATTCCTAAATAATGAAAAAATATATATATATTATTCCCATAAATACATTTCTTCATCTAAATAAAAAAGCAATCAATAAAAGTACACATATTTAGTATTGCCACGTCCGTAACGACCCGACCTATAAAACTGGCCCACTAGTTAACCCCTTCAGTAAACACCGTAAGAGAAAAAAAAAACGAGGCAAAAAACAACGCTTTATTATCATACTGCCGAACAAAAAGTGGAATAACACGCGATCAAAAAGACAGATATAAATAACCATGGTACCGCTGAAAACGTCATCTTGTCCGCAAAAAACGAACCAACATACAGCATCATCAGCAAAAAAATAAAAAAAGTTATAGTCCTGAGAATAAAGCGATGCAAAAATAATTATTTTTTCTGTAAAATAGTTTTTATCGTATAAAAGCGCCAAAACATAAAAAAAGGATATAAATGAGGTGTCGCTGTAATCGTACTGACCAGAAGAATAAAACTGTTTTATCAATTTTACCAAACGCGGAACGGTATAAACGCCTCCCCCAAAAGAAATTCATGAATAGCTGGTTTTTGGTCATTCTTCCTCACAAAAATCGGAATAAAAAGCGATCAAAAAATGTCACGTGCCCGAAAATATTACCAATAAAAACACCAACTCGTCCCACAAAAAACAAGACCTCACATGACTCTGTGGACCAAAATATGGAAAAATTATAGCTCTCAAAATGTGGTAACGCAAAAAATATTTTTTGCAATAAAAAGCGTCTTTCAGTGTGTGACGGCTGCTAATCATAAAAATCCGCTATAAAAGTAAATCAAACCCCCCTTCATCACCCCCTTAGTTAGGGAAAAATAAAAAAAATGTATTTATTTCCATTTTCCCATTAGGGCTACGGTTAGGGCTAGGGTTAGGGCTAGGGTTAGGGCTAGGGCTAGGGTTAGGGTTAGGGTTAGGGCTAGGGTTAGGGATAGGGCTAGGGTTAGGGCTAGGGTTAGGGCTAGGGTTAGGGTTAGGGCTAGGGTTGGGGCTACAGTTAGGGTTGGGGCTAAAGTTAGGGTTAGGGTTTAGATTACATTTCCAGTTGGGAATAGGGTTGGGATTAGGGTTAGGGGTGTGTCAGGGTTAGAGGTGTGGTTAGGGTTACCATTGGAATTAGGGTTAGGGGTGTGTTTGGATTAGGGTTTCAGTTAAAATTGGGGGGTTTCCACTGTTTAGGCACATCAGGGGCTCTCCAAACACGACATGGCATCCGATCTCAATTCCAGCCAATTCTGCGTTGAAAAAGTAAAACAGTGCTCCTTCCCTTCCGAGCTCTCCCGTGTTCCCAAACAGGGGTTTACCCCAACATATGGGGTATCAGCGTATTCAGGACAAATAGGACAACAACTTTTGGTGTCCAATTTCTCCTGTTACCCTTGGGAAAATACAAAACTGGGGGCTAAAATATAATTTTTATGGGAAAAAAAAGATTTTTTATTTTCACGGCTCTGCGTTATAAACTGTAGTGAAACACTTGGGAGTTCAAAGTTCTCACAACACATCTAGATGAGTTCCCTGGGGGGTCTAGTTTCCAATATGGGGTCACTTGTGGGGGGTTTCTACTGTTTAGGTACATTAGGGGCTCTGCAAACGCAATGTGACACCTGCAGACTATTCCATCTAAGTCTGCATTCCAAATGGCACTCCTTCCCTACCGAGCCCTCCCATGCGCCCAAACGGTGGTTCTCCCCACGTATGGGGTATCAGCGTACTCAGGACAAATTGGACAACAACTTTTGGGGTCGAATTTCTCCTCTTACCCTCGGGAAAATACAAAACTGGGGGCTAAAAAATAATTTTTTGGGGAAAGTTTTTTTTTTTTTTTCACGGCTCTGCGTTACAAACAGTAGTGAAATACTTGGGGGTTCAAAGCTCTAACAACACATCTAGATGAGTTCCTTAGGGTGTCTAGTTTCCAAAATGGTGTCACTTGTGGGGGTTTCTACTGTTTAGGTACATTACGGGCTCTGCAAATGCAATGTGACAGCTGCAGACCATTCCATCTAAGTCTGCATTCCAAATGGAGCTCCTTCCCTTCCGAGCCCTTCCATGTGCCCAAACAGTGGTTCCCCCCCACTTATCGGGTATCAGCACACTCAGGACAAATTGGACAACAAATTTTGGAGTCCAATTTCTCCTGTTACCCTCGGGAAAATACAAAACTGGGGGCTAAAATATAATTTTTGTGGGAAAAAATTTTTGTTTTATTTTTACGGCTCTGCATTATAAACATCTGTGAAGCCCTTGGTGGGTCAAAGCGCTCACAACACATCTAGATAAGTTCCTTAGGGGGTCTACTTTCCAAAATGGTGTCACTTGTGGGGGGTTTCTACTGTTTAGGTACATTAGAGGCTCTGCAAACGCAATGTGACACCTGCAGACCATTCCATCTAAGTCTGCATTCCAAATGGCGCTCCTTCCCTTCCAAGCCCTCCCATGCGCCCAAACAGTGGTTCCCCCCACATATTGTGTATAATCGCACTCAGGACAAATTGGGCAACAAATTTTGGGGACCAATTTCTCCTGTTACCCTCGGGAAAATACAAAACTGGGGGCTAAAAAAATAATTTTTGTGGGAAAAAATTTTTGTTTTATTTTTACAGCTCTGCATTATAAACTTCTGTGAAGCCCTTGGTAGGTCAAAGCGCTCAAAACACATCTAGATAAGTTCCTTAGGGGGTCTACTTTCCAAAATTGTGTCACTTGTGGGGGGTTTCAATGTTTAGGCACATCAGTGGCTCTCTAAACGCAACATGGTGTCCCATCTCAATTCTTGTCAATTTTGCATTGAAAAGTCAAACGGCGCTCCTTCCCTTCCGAGCTCCCCCATGCGGCCAAACTGTGGTTTACCCCCACATATGGTGTATCAGCGTACTCAGGACAAATTGTACAACAACTTTTGGGGTCCAATTTCTTCTCTTACCCTTGGTAAAATAAAACATTGGGGGCGAAAAAATAATTTTTGTGAAAAAATATGATTTTTTATTTTTACGGCTCTGCATTATAAACTTCTGTGAAGCACTTGGTGGGTCAAAGTGCTCACCACACCTCTAGATAAGTTCCTTAGGGGGTCTACTTTCCAAAATGGTGTCACTTGTGGGGGGTTTCAATGTTTAGGCACATCAGTGGCTCTCCCAACGCAACATGGCGTCCCATCTCAATTCCTGTCAATTTTGCATTGAAAAGTCAAACGGCGCTCCTTCCCTTCCGAGCTCTCCCATGCACCCAAACAGTGGTTTACTCCCACATATGGGGTATCAGCGTACTCAGGACAAATTGTACAACAACTTTTGGGGTCCAATTTCTTCTCTTACCTTTGGGAAAATAAAAAATTGGGGGCAAAAAGATAATTTTTGTGAAAAAATATGATTTTTTATTTTTACGGTTCTGCATTATAAACTTCTGTGAAGCACTTGGTGGGTCGAAGTGCTCACCACACCTCTAGATAAGTTCCTTAGGGGGTCTACTTTCCAAAATGGTGTCACTTGTGGGGGGTTTCAATGTTTAGGCACATCAGGGGCTCTCCAAACGCAACATGGTGTCCCATCTCGATTCCAGTCAATTTTGCATTGAAAAGTCAAGTGGCGCTCCTTCGCTTCCGAGCTCTGTCATGCGCCCAAACAGTGGTTTACCCCCACATATGGGGTATCGATGTACTCAGGACAAATTGTGCAACAACTTTTGGGGTCCATTTTCTCCTGTTACCCTTGGTAAAATAAAACAAATTGGAGCTGAAGTAAATTTTTTGTGAAAAAAAGTTAAATGTTCATTTTTATTTAAACATTCCAAAAATTCCTGTGAAGCACCAGAAGTGTTAATAAACTTCTTGAATATGGTTTTGAGCACCTTGAGGGGTGCAGTTTTTAGAATGGTGTCACACTTGGGTATTTTCTATCATATAGACCCCTCAAAATGACTTCAAATTAGATGTGGTCCTTAAAAAAAAATGGTGTTGTAAAAATGAGAAATTGCTGGTCAACTTTTAACCCTTATAACTCCCTAAAAAAAAAAATTTTGGTTCCAAAATTGTGCTGATGTAAAGTAGACTTGTGAGAAATGTTACTTATTAAGTATTTTGTGTGACATATCTCTGTGATTTAATTGGATAAAAATTCAAAGTTGGAAAATTGCGAAATTTTCATAACTTTCGCCAAATTTCCATTTTTTTCACAAATAAACGCAGGTACTATCAAAGAAGTTTTACCACTATCATGAAGTACAATATGTCACGAGAAAACAATGTCAGAATCACTGGGATCCGTTGAAGCGTTCCAGAGTTATAACCTCATAAAGGGACAGTGGTCAGAATTGTAAAAATTGGCCAGGTCATTAACGTGCAAACCACCCTTGGGGGTAAAGGGGTTAAGGTACCGTCACACGTAACGATATCGTTAACGATATCATTGCTTTTTGTGACGTAGCAACGATATCATTAACAAAATCATTATGTGTGACAGCGACCAACGATCAGGCCCCTGCTGGGAGATCGTTGGTCGCTGGGGAAAGTCCAGCACTTTATTTTGTCGCTGGATCTCCCGCTGACATCGCTGAATCGGCGTGTGTGACGCCGATTCAGCGATGTCTTCTCTGGTAACCAGGGTAAACATCGGGTTACTAAGCGCAGGGCCGCGCTTAGTAACCCGATGTTTACCCTGGTTACCATTGTAAATGTAAAAAAAAAAACACTACATACTTACATTCCCGATGTCTGGTCATGTCCCTCGCCGTCAGCTTCCCGCACTGACTGGTGAGCGCCGGCCGGCCGTAAAGTACAGCACAGCGGTGACGTCACCGCTGTACTTTACAGCCGGCGCTCAGTCAGTGCGGGAAGCTGAAGGCGAGGGACATGACCAGACATCGGGAATGTAAGTATGTAGTGTTTTTTTTTTTAAATTTACAACGGTAACCAGGGTAAACATCGGGTTACTAAGCGCGGCCCTGCGCTTAGTAACCCGATGTTTACCCTGGTTACCGGGGACTTCGGGATCGTTGGTCGCTGGAGAGCTGTCTGTGTGACAGCTCTCCAGCGACCAAACAGCGACGTTGCAGCGATCGACATCGTTGTCGGTATCGCTGCAGCGTCGCTTAGTGTGACGATACCTTTAAGAAATTTGCTCCTCAGACCATGTGGGGTCATCATAACACATAACCAGACTCATTCAGAGGACCATAAAACATTCACACTCCTTATCTATGAACTGTTCCAATATTTATGGACATAAACATTTTAGCACTCCCACATAATGGTAGTTCTGCTTCACGTCACCTGTCTTATCTATGACATTTTTTCTGGGCTGTATTGTGCATATGGATCGCCCCCCAAGGGCCGTGGGGTTTTCGGTACCGGATCCTTCGGTTCACATGGGGATGTCACGGTGGCTGACCCAGTCCGTGGCCCTGGGACGTCCATGTAAAATGGAAAGGTCTTTAAAGGGATAGAGTTTATGTTCATGACGCCACCTGTGGTATTCGGTCAGGGTGACTGACGCTGCTTTAAAGGTTCCACTGGGGTGATGTTATGGCAGCTAGATGGTATGCCTTCCCACAGCTGAAGTATGTCCCCAGGGCTTCCCGGTGTGTTGATGGTGGTGTGGTGAGAGGTGTAGAGAAGACCGAGGACACAAGGTTTCAGTCTCTATACCTTTACTGAAGACGTCAGCACCCACAGTCCAGGGCACCAGATCACAGGGCAGGCAGAGTCCGGTCAGTTTGGAGGCAAGTCCAGAGTTCCCTTGTCCAGGTGGAAATCAGTAGCCTTCCGTTGTGCTGTGGTGGTGTAGTCCCTTACTGCCTATGGCTTCACATAAGGGTCTCACAGATGTGACGTTTCGCTCTATCTGTCCCCCATATAGGATAGGACAAAACCCTTATGACTGGTGACTTGAGCCTGTTTATAGGGACTCTTAGATAACCCGGCTCTGTAGGTGTCATCGTGCCTCCTGGGTGTAGGTGCAGACAGGTAGCCTGCAATTAGCTGTCCTGCCAGTCTCTGAAATAAGGCGTAGAGGTCCTTGCTTCCTCGGTGTTCCAGCTACCGGGATGTTGCGCCTCAGAAGGAGACAGCTTGAGCGGGGCTGGTCCCCTTTTGGTATCCTTTCCTTTGCTTTGACTTCCTTAACGCTCACTGCAATACAATTCTGCCTTTTAATGTCTCTTTCTGGGAGCTGCAGCTCTGAGGGCATGCACAGCTCCTTTAACCTTCCATTCTCCTCAGACTCTGGTCTGGAACTTTCCTGTCTGGAGCTCTGCCAGGAACTAACTAACTTTCCCTACAGACTACCAGTTATATATATATGGGGAGTGACCTAATAAATAGGAGCAGAAGCTCCCCCTGGTGGTCTGGAGTGTGAAATGTGTTGCATGTTTGTGATACCTGGATGCAGTTATCCTTCTTTGCCTCCAAACGAAGCATCACTCTCCCCGAGAGGAAAGCAATACCACTGCGACGACCAGGACCCTGGGGCACCGCATTCCCCCCATTAAATCCTGTACTACCGGACTGGGAAAAGAAAAACAACAGTTATAGGTTATTTGAAAAGCTGTGACCACCAATCAAAAAATATTGTACGAAAAAGCAGGGTGTGATTAATTAGTTAAAAATTTACTTTTAATATGTTCATTTAAAATAGTGAAAACCAACCACCAGATCAAGGGACCTAACTCCAAGAAAATGACATGGCAAGGATATACGTATAATCACAACAAATCTTTATTGGTAATGGTAATAACATATATATAAGTGCACATATTGGGAGGATATATATAAAAAAAAGATATGATAATCACAAAGATAAAATCACAAAAATATATATAAAAATCCAGGATAGGTATAAGATATGCCAAAAAAGGAAAGGGTTAATATCAGGACTCTTATAAAAAATCAATCAGGAATAAAAAAATGGTGTGTACCACAAGTGCTAAAAAAATATAAATAATAAATATATCAAAGGTGAGCATATAACACCAAAAATATCTATGGGGTTTAAATAAAATGACCCATAACATAATATAACCAGGCCATATGGCCAACCACCATGTAAAAAAGTGCAATGTGCAACAATGTGGTAGAGAACCAGGAAGTAAAAAATGTGCAAAATAAGCAATATATATAAACAGGGAGGTGATGAGGGCAGATTATTAAAAGAGTACCTGTACCTTAATGGCGTCACTAAATCCAACCAATGCGCACCCCGACGCGCGTTTCGGATATAAAATCCTTCGTCAGGGGGTGGCAGATGTAGAGAGCAAGGGGTTTATATACATGACTGACATCAGATGCCATTGTGTAGGGCGGCTCAGGCGCCGACAGACAAGTCCGGAAGTCCCCGCCCACAACATCACGTGGTCGGACGAACAGGAGCTGAGTACCTGGCGTTGCCTAGACCACAGAGACGCCAGGAGCAGGGACAAGCGAACCGCTGAGGGCGCATGCGCACAACTCCGGCGTGCTGATGTGAGTAAGGAGTGGAGGGGGCCAGATCTGACTCACCATGTGGGGTGTGGCTTACCCATGTGCAGGTGGTACTGGATGAGCATAAAAATAATAATAAAAAACAAAATAAAATATAAACCAAAAATATATATTAGCCCACTGAATATACAAAGAAGTGCCTATAAAGAAGTAATTACTGCAGATGAATGCTACTGAAAGAAAGAAGAAAAAAGCAAAAACAAAAAAATAAGAAAAAATATATAGCTAGCACAAAAAAAGGGATAATATAATCCCATACATCATAAGCTATCTAATCCAACCTCCACAACAAGAATGGTAATTATCCCATAATATGCATCAGGAGGTACAGGATGAATGAACTGATTGCTCAAAAATACCAAAATAAGATACCTAAATGTGTAAATGTGTAACCTATATCAAGTGACATAAAAGTAGCCTATAATTGTTAACCCATATAATGTGCATCAGGAGGTATTGGAGGAATAAGTTTAGAAAAAAATGAAAAAATAAATAAGCCACTAATTGCTCAAAAGTAACACAATAGGTCTCCTGGATGTGTAAATGTGTAACCTATACTAAGTAACATATAAATAGCCTATAATTATTTTGTATATGTATTCAGATTACAGATGCAAAGGAAGTACGGATAAAGAGAGAATACAATCAAGAAATTCAAACAATTCTTTCTCTGTAGATGAAAAGACTGTCCAGTGTTCCAAGGAGATAGGTCACGCCTGTGGAGGGAGTAACAATACGACCACAATGATTTCAAATCCACAAGATACGTAAGGTACCGTATATACTTGAGTATAAGCCGACCCGAGTATAAGCCGACCCCCCAAATTTTGCCACAAAAAAACTGGGAAAACTTATTGACTCGAGTATAAGCCTAGGGTGGAAAATGCAGCAGCTACCGGTGAATTTCAAAAATAAAAATAGATGCTCCATACCATTCTTTATGGCCCCATAGCTGTGCCATATAGTGCTCTGCACCGTTCATTATTGCCCCACAGATGTACCATAGAAAGCTGTGCCATATAGTGCTCTGCACCGTTCATTATTGCCAATAGATGTACCATAGAAAGCTGTGCCATATAGTGCTCTGCACCGTTCATTATTGCCCCAAAGATGTACCATAGAAAGCTGTGCCATATAGTGCTCTGCACCATTCATTATTGCCCCATAGATGTACCATAGAAAGCTCTGCCATATAGTGCTCTGCACCATTCATTATTGCCCCATAGCTGTGCCATATAGTGCTCTGCACCGTTCATTATTGCCCCATAGATGTACCATAGAAAGCTCTGCCATATAGTGCTCTGCACCGTTCATTATTGCCCCATAGATGTACCATAGAAAGCTGTGCCATATAGTGCTCTGCACCATTCATTATTGCCCCATAGATGTACCATAGAAAGCTGTGCCATATAGTGCTCTGCACCGTTCATTATTGCCAATGGATGTACCATAGAAAGCTGTGCCATATAGTGCTCTGCACCGTTCATTATTGCCCCATAGATGTGCCATAGAAAGCTCTGCCATATAGTGCTCTGCACCGTTCATTATTGCCCCATAGATGTACCATAGAAAGCTGTGCCATATAGTGCTCTGCACCATTCATTATTGCCCCATAGCTGAGCCATATAGTGCTCTGCACCGTTCATTATTGCCCCATAGATGTACCATGGAAAGCTGTGCCATATAGTGCACTGCACCGTTCATTATTGCCCCATAGCTGTGCCATATAGTGCTCTGCACTGTTCATTATTGCCCAATAGCTGTGCTATATAGTGCTCTGCACCGTTCATTATTGCCCCATAGCTGTGCCATATAGTGCTCTGCACCGTTCATTATTGCCCCATAGCTGTGCCATATAGTGCTCTGCACCGTTCATTATTGCCCCATAGTTGTGCCATATAATGCTCTGCACCGTTCATTATTGCCCCATAGCTGTGCCATATAGTGCTCTGCACCGTTCATTATTGCCCCATAGCTGTGCCATATAGTGCTCTGCACGATTCATTATTACCCAATAGCTGTGCCATATAGTGCTCTGCACCCTTCATTATTGCCCAATAGCTGTGCCATATAGTGCTCTGCACCGTTCATTATTGCCCCCTAGCTGTGCCATATAGTGCTCTGCACCGTTCATTATTGCCCCATAGCTGTGCCATATAGTGCTCTGCACCGTTCATTATTGCCCAATAGCTGTGCCATATAGTGCTCTGCACTGTTCATTATTGCCCCATAGCTGTGCCATATAGTGCTCTGCATCGTTCATTATTGCCCCATAGCTGTGCCATATAGTGCTCTGCACCGTTCATTATTGCCCCATAGCTATGCCATATAGTGCTCTGCACCGTTCATTATTGCCCCCTAGCTGTGCCATATGGTGCTCTGCACCGTTCATTATTGCCTCCTAGCTGTGCCATATAGTGCTCTGCACCGTTCATTATTGCCCCATAGCTGTGCCATATAGTGCTCTGCATCGTTCATTATTGCCCCATAGCTGTGCCATATAGTGCTCTTTTAGACCGGTCACCAGAAAACAAATCAAAGTAGGAATCTTTGGTTCTAAAGCAGGAGTCTGAACAATGTAATCAGAAATACCTTGCACCCTAGCAGCAAGCTGGTCTACACGAGAAGCTAATTCCTGAACATTCATGCTTGCACCAGGCTCCTCAGCCACCCAGAGATAAAGAGGGAGGAGAAGACAAAACAGACTGGAGAAAAAAAAATGGCTCAAGAGCTTCCTTCCCTTCTTCTGAGATGCATTTAACTCATTGTTGGCCAGTAGTACTGTTATGATCCGGTGACCTAGGAGCTGCATGAGAACTTTCACTGGAGAAGGTGTCCTCTATACTGACCGCAATCCTGAACTTAACACCGCAACTAGAAGTAGCCGTGGAGTGTACCTAACACACCTAGACACCCCGTCACAGCCGGAGGACTAAATACCCCTAAAGATGGAAATTGGAATACTATTTTGCTTCAGAGAAAATCCCCAATGGATAGACAGCCCCCCACAAATATTGGCGGTGAGTCGGAGAGGAAAAAACATACACAGGCAGAAAAACAGGATTTAGCACAGGAGGCCACTCTAGCTAGATAGGACCGGATAGGACAGAGTTCTGTGCGGTCAGTATTAAAACCCTTCAAAACATACACAGCAGAATATACAAAAAACTTCCTACATCTACTGAAAGATGTAGGAGCATAAATCTGCAACTCCAGTGAATCCTACAATCAGAGCAGGAATAAAACTGAAACAAGCACACAGCAGTGTGCCACAGATACAAAAACTAAACACTTATCTTTGCTGAATTTGGCAGCAACAGGAGAAGCCAGAAAGTGATCCAACACTTCACAAGTAACATTGACAACTGGCAAGGGCTAAAGGATCCTGCACACCTAAATATCCCAGTCAGAATTGTAATCATCCGATACACCTGGCCAGGTCTGTGACTCAGAGACAACTGCATTCCCACCTACAACCACTGGAGGGAACCCAAGAGCAGAATTCACAACAGTACCCCCCCCCCCTTGAGGAGGGGTCACCGAACCCTCACCAGGGCCCCCAGGACGATCAGGACGAGCCAGATGAAAGGCACGGACCAAATCAGCAGCATGGACATTAGAGGCAAAAACCCAAGAATTATCCTCCTGGCCATAACCCTTCCATTTGACCAGGTACTGAAGCTTCCGCCTCGAAAAACGGGAATCCAAAATCTTCTCAACAACATATTCCAACTCCCCATCAACCAACACAGGGGCTGGAGGATCAACAGAGGGAACAACGGGCTCCACATATTTCTGCAACAAAGACCTATGGAAGACTTTATGGATAGCAAAAGAGGCCGGAAGCGCCAGTCGAAAAGACACCGGATTAATAATCTCAGAAATCCTATAAGGACCAGTAAACTGGGGTTTAAACTTAGGAGAAGAAACCTTCATAGGAACATGATGGGAAGACAACCAGACCAGATCCCCAACCCGAAGCCGGGAACCAACACACCGACGACGATTAGCAAAACGTTGAGCCTCCTCTTGAGACAACACCAACTTGTCCACACCAGGACAGTCAGAAGGCTCAACCTGCCCAGAAAAAAAACGAGAATGAAAACCAAAATTACAAAAGAAAGGCGAAACCAAGGTAGCAGAACTAGCCCGAATATTTAGGGCAAACTCGGCCAATGGCAAGAAGGCCACCCAATCATCCTGATCAGCAGACACAAGGCATCTCAAATAAGTCTCCAAGGTCTGATTAGTTCGCTCGGTCTGGCCATTTGTCTGAGGATGAAATGCAGAAGAAAAAGACAAATTAATGCCCAGCCTAGCACAAAAGGCCCGCCAAAACCTAGAAACAAACTGGGAACCTCTGTCGGACACAATATTCTCCGGAATACCATGCAAACGAACCACATGCTGAAAGAACAATGGAACCAAATCAGAAGAGGAAGGTAATTTAGGTAAGGGCACCAAATGAACCATCTTAGAGAACCGGTCACAAACAACCCAGATAATAGACATCTTCTGGGAGACCGGAAGATCAGAAATAAAATCCATTGAAATATGCGTCCAGGGCCTCTCAGGGACTGGCAATGGCAAAAGCAACCCACTAGCACGGGAACAACAAGGCTTGGCCCGCGCACAAGTCCCACAGGACTGCACAAAAGAACGCACATCACGTGACAATGAAGGCCACCAAAAGGACCTACCAACTAAGTCTCTGGTACCAAAAATGCCAGGATGACCGGCCAATACGGAACAGTGAACCTCAGAAATCACTCTACTAGTCCATCTGTCAGGAACAAACAATTTCCCCACAGGACAGCGGTCAGGTTTGTCAGCCTGAAATTCTTGAAGAACCCGTCGTAAATCAGGGGAAATGGCAGAAAGGACCACCCCCTCTTTCAGAATACCGACCGGCTCTAAGACTTCAGGAGAATCAGGCAAAAAACTCCTAGGGCATCAGCCTTAATATTCTTAGAACCCGGAAGGGGAAAAAACAAGGACCATTGAGCCTGTCAAGGATTCAGTCGTTTAGCAGACTCGAGGTAAATCAAATTCTTATGATCGGTCAAGACCACAATACGGTGCTTAGCTACCTCAAGCCAATGTCGCCACCCTCAAATGCCCACTTCATAGCCAACAACTCCCGATTGCCGACATCAAAAAGAAGGCACACGGTTTCATTAAGGAACCAACAGGATCCCTCTGAGACAAAACGGCCCCTGCCCCAATCTCAGAACCGTTAACCTCAACCTGAAACGGAAGAGAAACATCTGGATGGTGCAACACTGGAGCAGAAGTAAATCGACGTTTAAGCTCCTGAAAGGCAGAGACAGCGCCTTTCTTCGTCAAATCGGTCAAGGGTTTAACCACGCTGGAAAAATTAGCAATGAAACTACAATAAAAATTTGCAAAACCCCAAAATTTCTGAAGGCTCTTCACGGATGTGGGCTGAATCCAATCATGAATGGCCTGAACCTTAACCGGATCCATCTCTATAGACGAAGGAGAAAAAATGAAGCCCAAAAAAGAGACTTTCTGCACCCCAAAGAGACACTTAGACCCTTTCACAAACAGGGCATTGTCACGAAGGATCTGAAATACCATCCTGACCTGTTGCACATGAGACTCCCAATCATCGGAAAAAATCAAAATGTCGTCTAAATATACAATCAAGAATTTATCAAGATAAGTCCAGAACATATCATGCATGAAGGACTGAAAAACAGATGGAGCATTAGAGAGTCCGAATGGCATCACAAGGTATTCAAAATGGCCTTCGGGCGTGTTAAACGCAGTTTTCCATTCATCACCCTGCTTAATACGAACAAGATTATATGCCCCTCGAATGTCAATCTTGGTAAACCAACTAGCTCCCTTAATCCTAGCAAACAAATCGGAAAGCAAAGGTAAAGGGTATTGAAACTTGACCGTGATCTTATTCAAGAGGCGATAATCTATACAGGGTCTCAAGGAACCATCTTTTTTAGCAACAAAAAAGAACCCCGCTCCCAACGGTGAAGAAGATGGCCGAATATGCCCTTTCTCCAAAGACTCCTTAATATAGCTCCGCATGGCGGTATGTTCAGGCACAGATAGATTAAAAAGTCGACCCTTAGGAAACTTACAGCCTGGAATCAAGTCAATAGCACAATCGCAGTCCCTGTGCAGTGGAAGGAAACTGGACTTGGGCTCATCGAATACCGTATTTTTCGGACTACAAGACGCACTTTTTTCCCCAAAAATGTTAAGGGAAAATGGGGGTGCGTCTTGTAGTCGCAATATACTTACATATCATGCGGCAGCGGCAGCGGTCCCGATGCAGCCTCCTTTCCCATGCTGGTGCGGCTGTGGCTGTGCTGCGGGCAGGGGCTGTGCTGTGGGGCTGCGGGGCTGTGGCAGCAGCTCTCTGGGCTTAGTGGGGGCTCCGACGGCATTTTGAAAAAGCCTGGTGGCCCCCCGCTCATCCGTTAATGGCATGGCCATGTTACGGTGGCCTCCGAAATCATGGGCGCAGGGAAAATGGCCGCCGGGCCGGCGCACGCTCAGATTCAAATCTCGTCAACGAGATCTTGTCTCCCGAGATCTCGGGGCGAGATCTCGGCAACAAGATCTGAATCTGAGCGTGCGCCAGCCGGTGGACATTTTCCCGGCGTCCATGTTCTCGGAGGCCACCGCAATATGGCCATGCCATTAACGGATGAGCGGGGGCCACCGGACTTTGACGAAATGCCGTCGGAACCCTCACTGAGCCCAGAGAGCTGCTGCCACAGCCCCATAGCACAGCCCCTGCCCCGCAGCACAGCCCCAGCCCCGGAGCCCAGCCACTGCCTCGGAGCCCTCACTGAGCCCAGAGAGCTGCTGCCACAGCCCCATAGCACAGCCCCTGCCCCGCAGCACAGCCCCAGCCCCGGAGCCCAGCCACTACCTCGGAGCCCTCACTGAGCCAGAGAGCTGCTGCCACAGCCCCACAGCACAGCCCCTGCCCCGCAGCACAGCCCCTGCCCCGCAGCACAGCCCCGGAGCCCTGCCCCGGAGCACAGCCACTGTTCTAGAGCAGAGCACAGCCCCTGCCCCGGAGCACAGCCACTACCCCGAAGCACAGAGCCTCCACCACTGCCCAAGCACAGAGCACCAGCCTGGGATGGGATTTCCTGGAGGCCAACGCACCAGCCTGGACCACCGAAAGACCTCTGTGACCACTTCTCCACCTGTGCCGATCCCTTCACTGGTAAGCTGAATTCGGATTGTAAGACGTACCGCCATTTGAAACATTTTTTTTTTCCCTTATTTTTTTTCTGAAAATTTGGGGTGCGTCTTATGGTCCGGTGCGTCTTATAGTCCGAAAAATACGGTACATCCTGAAAATCAGACAAAAACTCTGGAATCTCAGAAGGTGAAGAAGAGGAGATTGACATCAAAGGAACATCATTATGAACCCCCTGACAACCCCAACTAGTCACAGACATGGACTTCGAGTCCAACACAGGATTATGTACCTGCAATTATGGAAAACCCAGCACGATAACATCATGCAAGTTATGCAACACCAGAAATCGACAATCTTCCTGATGAGCTGGCGCCATGCGCATGGTCACCTGTGTCCAAAACTGGGGCTTATTTTTAGCCAAGGGTGTAGCATCAATGCCCCTTAAAGGAATAGGGTTCTGCAAAGGCTGCAAGGGAAAACCACAACGCTTGGCAAACTCAAAATCCATTAAATTCAAGGCGGCGCCTGAATCCACAAACGCCATGACAGAAAATGATGACAATGAGCAGATCAAGGACACAGATAACAGAAATTTAGGTTGTACAGTACTGATGGTAATTAAACTGGCGATCCTCTTTGTCCGCTTAGGGCAGACAGAAATAACATGAGAAGCGTCGCCAAAATATTAACACAACCTATTTTGATGTCTGAAACCTTGTAGTTCCATTCTAGACAGAATTATATCACATTGCATAGGCTCAGAAATTTGCTCTGAGGATAACGCCACAGCGCGCACAGTTCTGCGCTCCCGCAGGCGTCGGTCAATCTGAATGGCCAGAGACATAGAATCACTCAGACAGGAAGGCGTGGGAAACCCCACCATAACATCTTTAACGGATTCAGAAAGCCCCCTTCTGAAAATTGCCGCCAAAGCATCATTATTCCATTTAGTCAACACAGACCATTTTCTGAATTTCTGACAATACAATTCTGCCGCCTCTTGACCCTGAGACAGCGCCAACAAGGTCTTCTCAGCTTGATCCACAGAATAGGTCATCATATAATAGTCCTAAAGCCTGAAAAAAAGGCATCAATATTAAGCAATGCCGGATTCCCAGATTCCAGGGAAAACCCCCAATCCTGCGGGTCGCCACGCAGCAGGGAGATTACGATCTTTACCTGCTGAATGGAATCACCAGAGGATCGAGGTCTCAGGTAAAAAAACAGTTTACAGTTGTTTTTAAAACTCAAAAATTTAGACCGGTCACCAGAAAACAAATCAAAGTAGGAATCTTTGGTTCTAAAGCAGGAGTCTGAACAATGTAATCAGAAATACCTTGCACCCTAGCAGCAAGCTGGTCTACACGAGAAGCTAATTCCTGAACATTCATGCTTGCACCAGGCTCCTCAGCCACCCAGAGATAAAGAGGGAGGAGAAGACAAAACAGACTGGAGAAAAAAAAATGGCTCAAGAGCTTCCTTCCCTTCTTCTGAGATGCATTTAACTCATTGTTGGCCAGTAGTACTGTTATGATCCGGTGACCTTGGAGCTGCATGAGAACTTCCACTGGAGAAAGTGGCCACTGTACTGACCGTAATCCTGAACTTAACACCGCAACTAGAAGTAGCCGTGGAGTGTACCTAACAAACCTAGACACCTCGTCACAGCCGGAGAACTAAATACCCCTGAAGATGGAAATAGGAATACTATCTTGCCTCAGAGAAAATCCCCAAAGGATAGACAGCCCCCCACAAATACTGGCGGTGAGTCGGAGAGGAAAAAACATACACAGGCAGAAAAACAGGATTTAGCACAGGAGGCCACTCTAGCTAGATAGGACAGGATAGGACAGGGTTCTGTGTGGTCAGTATTAAAACCCTTCAAAACATACACAGCAGAATATACAAAAAACTTCCTACATCTACTAAAAGATGTAGGAGCGTAAATCTGCAACTGCAGTGAATCCTACAATCAGAGCAGGAATAAAACTGAAACAAACACAGCAGTGTGCCACAGATACAAAAACCAAACACTTATCTTTGCTGAATTTGGCAGCAACAGGAGAAGCCAGAAAGTGATCCAACACTTCACAAGTAACACTGACAACTGGCAAGGGCTAAAGGATCCTGCACACCTAAATATCCCAGTCAGAATTGTAATCATCCGATACACCTGGTCAGGACTGCGAGTCAGAGACAACTGCATTCCCACCAACAACCACTGGAGGGAACCCAAGAGCAGAATTCACAACATGCACCGTTCATTATTGCCCAATAGCTGTGCCATATAGTGCTCTGCACCGTTCATTATTGCCCAATAGCTGTGCCATATAGTGCTCTGCACCGTTCATTAATGCCCCCTAGCTGTGCCATATAGTGCTCTGCACCGTTCATTATTGCCCCATAGCTGTGCCATATAGTGCTCTGCACCATTCATTATTGCCCCATAGCTGTGCCATATAGTGCTCTGCACTGTTCATTATTGCCCCATAGCTGTGTTATATAGTGCTCTGCACTGTTCATTATTGCCCAATAGCTGTGCCATATAGTGCCCTGCACCGTTCATTATTGACCCATAGCTGTGCCATATAGTGCTCTGTACCGTTCATTATTGCCCCATAGCTGTGCCATATAGTGCTCTGCACCGTTCATTATTGCCCCATATCTGTGCCATATAGTGCTCTGCACCGTTCATTATTGCCCCATAGCTGTGCCATATAGTGCTCTGCACCGTTCATTATTGCCCCATAGCTGTGCCATATAGTGCTCTGCACCGTTCATTATTGCCCCATAGCTGTGCCATATAGTGCTCTGCACCTTTCATTATTGCCCCACAGATGTACCATAGAAAGCTCTGCCATTGCTGCTGCTGCTGCAATAAAAAAAAAAGCCATACTCACCGCTCTTGCTTGCAGCTCCTCAGCGTCCCGTCTCGGCGTCTCTCTGCACTGACTGTTCAGGCAGAGGGCGCCGCGCACACTATATGCGTCATTGCGCCCTCTGATCTGAACAGTCAGTGCAAGAGGACGCGAAGACAGAGCGGCGCCCGGCGTGTGGAACGTGGACAGGTAAATATGACATACTTAACTGCTCTCGGTGTCTCGCTCCTTCCCCCGGACAGCTGGTCTTCGGTGCCGCAGCCTCTTCCTCTCCTCTTCCTCTATCAGCGGTCACCATTACCGCTCATTATAGAAATGAATATGCGGCTCCACCCCTATGGGAGTGGAGTCCATATTCATTTCTCTAATGAGCGGTCCCACATGACCGCTGAACAGGGGAAGAGCTGCAGCACCGAAGACCGTGAGACTGCAGGGACAGTGCCTGGATCGCCGGGACTAGGTAAGTATGCCTCAGCGCCCTCTCCCCCTCACCCGCCGACCCCACCGCCGACCGTGACTCGAGTATAAGCCGAGAGGGGCACTTTCAGCCCACAAATTTGGGGGCTGAAAATCTCGGCTTATACTCGAGTATATACGGTAAGTAAGATCTGGAATAAAAAATTACAAATTAATATATAAAAAACGACGTAACTGAACATGTGCATATATATGGGTGCGCCAGGGGCGGATTATCAGAGGGTCAATATGGGCGGTAGCCCAGGGCCCAGTGGTTTGGGGGGGCCCTGGGCTACCGCAGATTAACCCTCTGATAATCCTCTGTGACTGCCCGCCGGGCGGCGTTTATGTGCCCCCCGGACCCGGTCGGCAGAGAGAGGGGACCTGCATTGGGCCCCTTCTCATCTGCTCACCGGGCCCCTTCCGGCGCTGCGGCGGTTTCCTATTGATGTGCGGGCACGCGCCCGCACGTCAATAGTTAACAACAACAGCCGCCAGCCAATTGGAGGCTGGCAGCTGATGTCGGCCGCAGCGCACACGTCGCCGGCGTCTGACGTCATTGTCAGTCGCCGGCGAGTGTGCGCTGCAGCAGGGAGCTCGCCGCCTGGAGCGCGGACAGGTGAGGAGAATGCTTGTTTTTTTTTTGTTTTTTTTGGATCAGTTATCGGTGCGGTGGACACACTGGGGGGCAATGCTGGAGGACACACTGGGGGGCAATGCTGGAGGACACACTGGGGGGCAATGCTGGAGACACTGGGGCAGATTGGAGGACACACTGGGGGCAATGCTGGAGACACTGGGGCAGATTGGAGGACACACTGGGGGGCAGATTGGAGGACACACTGGGGGGCAATGCTGGAGACACTGGGGCAGATTGGAGGACACACTGGGGGCAATGCTGGAGACAGTAGGGCAGATTGGAGGACACACTGGGGGGCAATGCTGGAGACACTGGGGCAGATTGGAGAACACACTGGGGGCAATGCTGGAGACAGTAGGGCAGATTGGAGGACACATTGGGGGGCAATGCTGGAGACACTGGGGCAGATTGGAGGACACACTGGGGCAATGCTGGAGACACTGGGGCAGATTGGAGGACACACTGGGGGGCAATGCTGGAGGACACACTGGGGGGCAATGCTGGAGACACTGGGGCAGATTGGAAGACACACTGGGGGCAATGCTGGAGACAGTAGGGCAGATTGGAGGACACACTGGGGGGCAATGCTGGAGACACTGGGGCAGATTGGAGGACACTGGGGGCAATGCTGGAGACAGTGAGGCAGATTGGAGGACACACTGGGGGCAATGCTGGAGACAGTGGGGCAGATTGGAGGACACTGGGGGGGCAATGCTAGAGGACACAGTGGGGCAGATTGCTGGAGACAGTGGGGAAGATTGCTGGAGACAGTGGGGCAGATTGCTGGAGACAGTGGGGCAGATTGCTGGAGACAGTGGGGCAGATTGCTGGAGACAGTGGGGCAGAATGCTGGAGACAGTGAGGCAGATTGGAGGACACACTGGGGGGGCAATGCTGGAGACACTGGGGCAGATTGGAGGACACACTGGGGGCAATGCTGGAGACAGTGGGGCAGATTGGAGGACACACTGGGGGGCAATGCTGGAGACACTGGGGCAGATTGGAGGACACACTGGGGGCAATGCTGGAGACAGTGGGGCAATGCTGGAGACAGTAGGGCAATGCTGGAGACAGTGGGGCAGATTGCTGGAGGACACACTGGGGGGCAATGCTGGAGGACACACTGGGGGCAATGCTGGAGACAGTGGGCAGATTGCTGGAGACAGTGGGGCAGATTGCTGGAGACAGTGGGGCAGATTGCTGGAGACAGTGGGGCAGATTGCTGGAGACACTGGGGCAGATTGCTGGAGGACACACTGGGGCAGATTGCTGGAGGACACACTGGGGCAGATTGCTGGAGGACACACTGGGGCAGATTGCTGGAGGACACACTGGGGCAGATTGCTGGAGACACTGGGGCAGATTGCTGGAGACACTGGGGCAGATGATTGCTGGAGACACTGGGGCAGATGATTGCTGGACACACTGGGGCAATGCTGGATACACTGGGGCAGATGATTGCTGGACACACTAGGGCAATGTTGGAGACACTGGGCCAGATTGCTGGACACACTGCTGGTAATATGGTAATATGCTGGACACACTGGGGCAGATTGCTGGACACACTGTCTGGGGGCAATATGCTGGACATACTGGGGCAGATTGCTGGACACACTGGGGGTAATATGCTGGACACACTGGGGGTAATATGCTGGACACACTGGGGGCAGGACTGGAGGCATGGGCAGAATGTAGACACGGGGCATGATTGGAGACATGGGGCAGGATTGGATCATGGGGCAGGATGGATACGATGGAGACAGATGGGGCAGGATGTGGAGATCATATGGGGTAGAATGGATACTCATGAGTGCAGGATGGGAGAACATATGGCTGGAGCCAGGAATGAGATAAACGGAGCCAGGGTGGGGAATATTATTACCATAGGGGCTAATTAAGGGATATTATTACTGCAGTGATGTATTTATTTTATTTTTTGAGTATACTGTTTTAAATGGGGGGGCGGTCCTGTTATTGTGCAGAGTGACACTATATCGCCTTTTTATCTTCATGTGGTGTAATGTAGAAGTTGTGAAAAATTAAGTAATGTGTTCTGCAAGTGGAGCTCGAGATAACTGTGTTATTTCCTGCAGAAACGAGTCCTGGCTGGAAGAAATGATGGAAGTCTGTGCTGGATGAAAGATGAAGGAGTTCACCTAGAGACATCACTGGTGAGTCAGTGTTGCCTATACACTGACACTATACACTGTATACTATATACAGCGGTCCTGTGTACAATGTCACCAGTGATCACTGTATTACCTCTACACAGACACTGCATACTAAGTACAGATCTCCTGTGAATACTGGCACTTATGGTGATAGTATTGTGTTTTTGTTTTTTTATTACTGATCAGTATTGTGGTACTCAGTCACTATGTGGTGGTAATATGTGGTCTGGAAATGGTGTTGTGGTATTTGTCCCTTGTATGTGCTATTTGGTCACCAAGTGGTAATATGTGGTCTTGACATGGCGCGGTGGTATTTGTTTCTTGTATGTGATATTATTCGATCACTGTGGTTGTAATTTGTGGTCTGGTCACGGTGCGGTTGTATTTGTTCCTTGTATGTGATATTATTGGTCAAGATATAACTAAATTGTATTGCAGATTTTAACAAATATTTAATAGGTTACAGTAGAGTAGGGCCCGGCCATTTTTCTGGTATAATCTGGTTCGGGTATATCATGACCCCCGTCACATGACCCCAGTCACATGACCCCCGTCACATGACCCCCGTCACATGACCCCCGTCACATGACCCCCGTCACATGACCAGGGGGGCCCACAGTGTGTGAACAGCCCGGGGCCCTGGCTACCCTTAATCCACCCCTGGGGTGCGCACACACTAACAGTGTACACACATCCATACATATACATACATAATTATAAATGAATAAAAACACCTTGATTAAAAAATATAAAATAAAGATTAAATAATACCGAGGTTTACAGAAAGGGGGCAAAGCTTAGATTTTCATTCAGGCCAAGTGGGGAAACAGTATCCAAAGTCCATATCCACTTGGCCTCCATTCTTGCCAAAGGTATACTCACCTTGCCCCCTCTTTCATTTTGTTTAATCATGTCAATGCCTATCACTTTCAAGAGTGAGGCATCACAGTTGTGGTGGATCCTGAAATGCTTAGGAATTGTTTTTAGTAAGGAGATATCCTCCACATCTTTTGCAGCCAAAATACCTAGGACATGTTCCCTAGTCCGGATTTTTAATTGTCTGGTGGTAAGTCCCACATAAATAAGGGGACAGGGACAGGTTGCGTAGTATATTACGGTCTTAGACGTACAATTTATGGTATGTTTTATCTTATACCTATTTGTGCCCTTTGAGTTGCAGAATTCCTGAACTCTTTGAATGCTGGGGCACACCACGCATTTTCCACATGGTTTGCATCCCGTTTGCAGCCTAGGGCAAGATGGGAAAGGAGGGGGAAGAGTGGTGTCATGTGCATAATGGCCTTGTACAAGATAATCCCCAAGATTTGTTGATCTCCTATAGGTGATGTTGGGTTTTTCTCTAATATATTTTTGTAGAATAGGATCAGATTGAAGAATCGACCATGATTTAGCCATATGTGATTGCATCCATTCAGCTTGGCCGTGGTATTGTGTAATAAACCTAACCGATTGATTAGAAGCAGATGTTTTGTTGGAATATAAGGCTTGATGTCTGGTTATGTGTCTAGCCCGATTGTATGTTTTTTTAACGGAACGCCTACTATAGCCTCTCTCCAAGAATCTCTTTTTTAGGTCTTCAGCTTGTATCTTAAAATCCGTTTCGTCAGAGCAAATCCTCCGTAACCGCAAAAATTGTCCTATCGGTATAGACCGTATCATGGCCGGAGGGTGTGCCGAAGTGGCATGAAGTAGAGAGTTCACAGAAGTGGTCTTTCGATACAAATCGGTGCATAGACAACCATCTTCACCCCTTCTGATAGTGACATCAAGAAATTCAAGCATATTGTAATCAAATTTATAGATTAGATGTATCTTGTAATCATTCTGATTCAACAACATCATGAATTCTTTGAGAGTATCAACAGGTCCTTGCCAGATCAAAAAATCTCATCGATGTAGAGTGTCCACATAAGGACACGCTCCATCGATGGCATCTGACTCGACATAAAGAGGTCCCTCTCCCACAGCCCCAAGAAAAGATTTGCATATGCAGGTGCAAAAGAAGCACCCATAGCGGTGCCTTGGAGCTGCAAGTAGAGGGACCCTTTAAATAAAAAGAAATTATGTGATAACGAGAATTCAAGCAATTGAATCACAAATGCTCTCATAGAGGTAGACATAGATGAAGTCTGTGCAAAGTATTGTACCGCTTTAATCCCATCAATGTGGCGGATAATGGTATAAAGGGATTCTACGTCACACGATACCAATAGTGTGTCATCTTCGATGCATAGCCCATCCACTTTTTTCAAAAATTCGGTGGTATCTTTTATGAACGATGGTAGTTCCTCTACTAACGGCTGCAGTTTGGCATCAATAAATTTGTTCACATTTTCAAAATAATTTCCGCATCCGGAAATAATCGGTCTGCCCAGAGGTACTGTTTGGTTTTTATGAACCTTCGGTAAGAGGTAGAGTGTAGATACCATAGGCTCAGAGACTTGAAGGGCTGTAAATAATTCCTTGGTAATTACCTCATTATGCCATGCCACTTTTAAAGTAGATGTAAGCTCAGATTTAAATTTGTCTAGGGGGTTATATGTCAGTTTTTTATAACATTTACCATCCCTTAATTGTCTAAAAGCCTCACTTTCATATAGTGTCTTAGGCCAGATCACTATATTCCCACCCTTGTCAGCCGGTTTAAAAATTACATCATCCAGGGCTTGTAATCTATTTAAGGCCAAGCTCTCATCTCTACTAAGATTATCTGTATTCGGGTAGAGGGGAATCTTACCAAAATCCCTGCTTACCGTTTTAACAAAAACTTCAATTGTCGGGAAGGCTGACAAGGGTGGGAATTTCTTAGACCGTGGTTGGATCGATTTTGGAACCTTACCTCCCTGGGGTTCATTATGTTCCTGTGCCAATTCATGTAAGATGGCTAGTGCCTCCTGCTCCGCCTCTGTTGGGAACATTTGTAACAGACTTTCATTATGGAAATATTTTTTGAAAACCAGTTTTCTCGCAAATAGATGGAGATCTTTGACCGTGGTAAAATAATCGAATTGTGCCATAGGGCAAAACATAAGACCGCGACCCAAGATGTCGATCTCAATGGGAGACAAATCATGTGAGCTTAAATTGATTACCTTTAAGTTATTTCTTAAGTTCTCTGGAGTATATCCATATGTTCTTTTTGCAGGTACATAACGTGGCTCCCTTTTTCCGCTTAGGAGTCAAAATAGTTGAGACTATAGAGAAGGCGGAAGAGGAGGCTCCAGACACATCACATATCTGTGGGTTAGATGTGGTTGATGGGGTCCTATCCCTCACCAGTTCCTTGGGTTGATATTTCCGCCATCTATATATCTTCCCACTAGAGAAGTCCTTCTGGTCCCTCATGAGTTTACTGGATTGTTTCACTTGAATGTCCTTAACCCATTGATCTATAGTTGTATCCATTTGTAGGTTAATAGACTGAATCTCTTCCACTGTTAGATTTGCCTTGGCTTTTACAAACGCTTCTTCAAGGAGTCCATCAATTTTAGTTAGGACTCCTAAATTATATTTAATTAACATCTCCATCAATTTCCTAGAAGTGCCATTACATATTTCGTCCCAATTTTTTACAAATTAATCATCGTCCACAGGATAGGAGGGTGTAACCTGGATCCGCAACCCTCTAGGGATCAATTGTCTTTGGATGTAGTTATCTAGAAGAGCCCGGTTCCACCATGAACGGGTTCTCTTATAGGTTAGATTCTTAATATTATTAAGCATGTCATTAAGCTTTAAACCATTGTCAGTATTTAACATGGTATCACCACCACAGAATACCGCATTTATTTGTCCCTGCCAGGAAACCTCTCTGGCCTTGAAGTCCATGCTCAGGTTTATGGATCGGAATCTGTGCAGAACACAGTATATATGTTAGACAAAAAATGTTAACACTAAAGGGGTAATATATATCTGTACCAGATGTAATATATGTGTTTTAATTATGTGTGTTTGGTTTTTCCACCAACATAGAAGAGGATTCTTTACTGTTAGGGCAGTGAGAATCTGGAATTGCTTGCCTGAGGAGGAGGTGATGGCGAACTCAGTCGAGGGGTTCAAGAGAGGCCTGGATGTCTTCCTGGAGCAGAACATAGTAACATAGTAACATAGTAACATAGTTAGTAAGGCCGAAAAAAGACATTTGTCCATCCAGTTCAGCCTATATTCCACCATAATAAATCCCCAGATCTACGTCCTTCTACAGAACCTAATTGTATGATACAATATTGTTCTGCTCCAGGAAGACATCCAGGCCTCTCTTGAACCCCTCGACTGAGTTCGCCATCACCACCTCCTCAGGCAAGCAATTCCAGATTCTCACTGCCCTAACAGTAAAGAATCCTCTTCTATGTTGGTGGAAAAACCTTCCCTCCTCCAGACGCAAAGAATGCCCCCTTGTGCCCGTCACCTTCCTTGGTATAAACAGATCCTCAGCGAGATATTTGTATTGTCCCCTTATATACTTATACATGGTTATTAGATCGCCCCTCAGTCGTCTTTTTTCTAGACTAAATAATCCTAATTTCGCTAATCTATCTGGGTATTGTAGTTCTCCCATCCCCTTTATTAATTTTGTTGCCCTCCTTTGTACTCTCTCTAGTTCCATTATATCCTTCCTGAGCACCGGTGCCCAAAACTGGACACAGTACTCCATGTGCTGTCTAACTAGGGATTTGTACAGAGGCAGCATAATGCTCTCATCATGTGTATCCAGACCTCTTTTAATGCACCCCATGATCCTGTTTGCCTTGGCAGCTGCTGCATGGCACTGGCTGCTCCAGGTAAGTTTATCATTAACTAGGATCCCCAAGTCCTTTCCCTGTCAGATTTACCCAGTGGTTTCCCATTCAGTGTGTAATGGTGATATTGATTCCTTCTTCCCATGTGTATAACCTTACATTTATCATTGTTAAACCTCATCTGCCACCTTTCAGCCCAAGTTTCCAACTTATCCAGATCCATCTGTAGCAGAATACTATCTTCTCTTCTATTAACTGCTTTACATAGTTTTGTATCATCTGCAAATATCGATATTTTACTGTGTAAACCTTCTACCAGATCATTAATATATATGTTGAAGAGAACAGGTCCCAATACTGACCCCTGCGGTACCCCACTGGTCACAGCGACCCAGTTAGAGACTATACCATTTATAACCACCCTCTGCTTTCTATGACTAAGCCAGTTACCAACCCATTTACACACATTTTCCCCCAGACCAAGCATTCTCATTTTGTGTACCAACCTCTTGTGCGGCACGGTATCAAACGCTTTGGAAAAATCGAGATATACCACGTCCAATGACTCACCGTGGTCCAGCCTATAGCTTACCTCTTCATAAAAACTGATTAGATTGGTTTGACAGGAGCGATTTCTCATAAACCCATGCTGATATGGAGTTAAACAGTTATTCTCATTGAGATAATCCAGAATAACATCCTTCAGAAACCCTTCAAATATTTTACCAACAATAGAGGTTAGACTTACTGGCCTATAATTTCCAGGTTCACTTTTAGAGCCCTTTTTGAATATTGGCACCACATTTGCTATGCGCCAATCCTGCGGAACAGACCCTGTCGCTATAGAGTCCCTAAAAATAAGAAATAATGGTTTATCTATTACATTACTTAGTTCTCTTAGTACTCGTGGGTGTATGCCATCCGGACCCGGAGATGTATCTATTTTAATCTTATTTAGCCGGTTTTGCACCTCTTCTTGGGTGAGATTGGTGACCCTTAATATAGGGTTTTCCTTGTTTCTTGGGATTTCACCTAGCATTTCATTTTCCACCGTGAATACTGTGGAGAAGAAGGTGTTTAATATGTTAGCTTTTTCCTCGTCATCTACAACCATTCTTTCCTCACTATTTTTTAAGGGGCCTACATTTTCAGTTTTTATTCTTTTACTATTGATATAGTTGAAGAACAGTTTGGGATTAGTTTTACTCTCCTTAGCAATGTGCTTCTCTGTTTCCTTTTTGGCAGCTTTAATTAGTTTTTTAGATAAAGTATTTTTCTCCCTATAGTTTTTTAGAGCTTCAATGGTGCCATCCTGCTTTAGTAGTGCAAATGCTTTCTTTTTACTGTTAATTGCCTGTCTTACTTCTTTGTTTAGCCACATTGGCTTTTTCCTATTTCTAGTCCTTTTATTCCCACAAGGTATAAACCGCTTACACTGCCTATTTAGGATGTTCTTAAACATTTCCCATTTATTATCTGTATTCTTATTTCTGAGGATATTGTCCCAGTCTACCAGATTAAGGGCATCTCTAAGCTGGTCAAACTTTGCCTGCCTAAAGTTCAGTGTTTTTGTGACTCCCTGACAAGTCCCCCTAGTGAAAGACAGGTGAAACTGTACAATATTGTGGTCGCTATTTCCTAGATGCCCGACCACCTGCAGATTTGTTATTCTGTCAGGTCTATTAGATAGTATTAGGTCTAAAAGTGCTGCTCCTCTGGTTGGATTCTGCACCAATTGTGAAAGATAATCACAGGTTTCTGTTTCCCAGTTAATATCCGGGTAGTTAAAGTCCCCCATAACCAGGACCTCATTATGGGTTGCAGCTTCATCTATCTGCTTTAGAAGTAGACTTTCCATGGTTTCTGTTATATTTGGGGGTTTGTAACAGACCCCAATGAGAATTTTGTGACCATTTTTCCCTCCATGAATTTCGACCCATATGGACTCGACATCCTCATTTCCTTCGCTAATATCCTCCCTTAAAGTGGACTTTAGACAAGACTTTACATAGAGACAAACCCCTCCTCCTCTCCGATTTTTACGATCCTTTCTAAACAGACTGTAACCCTGTAAGTTAACTGCTCAGTCATAGCTTTCATCTAACCATGTCTCGGTTATTCCCACTATGTCAAAGTTACCTGTAGATATTTCTGCTTCTAGTTCTTCCATCTTGTTTGTCAGGCTTCTGGCGTTTGCGAGCATGCAGTTTAGAGGATTTTGTTTTGTTCCAATCTCCTCGCTGTGGATTGTTTTAGAAATGTTCTTACCTCCCTTCTGAGTATGTTTTCCTGGATCTTCTTTGTTCAAGTCTAATGTTTTTCTTCCCGTCCCCTCTTCTTCTAGTTTAACGCCCTCCTGATGAGTGTAGCGAGTCTTCTGGCGAATGTGTGTTTCCCAGGTTTGTTGAGGTGTAGTCCGTCTCTGGCGAGGAGTCCATCGTACAAGTAATTCACACCGTGGTCCAGGAATCCGAATCCTTGTTGTCTGCACCATCGTCTTAGCCAGTTATTTGCATCAAGGATCCTGTTCCATCTCCTGGTGCCATGCCCGTCTACTGGAAGGATAGAAGAAAAAACTACCTGTGCATCCAGTTCCTTTACTTTCTTCCCCAACTCTTCAAAGTCTTTGCAGATTGTCGGTAGGTCCTTCCTTGCCGTGTCATTGGTGCCAACATGTATCAGAAGAAATGGGTGGACGTCCTTGGAGCTGAAGAGCTTTGGTATCCTATCGGTCACATCCTTGATCATCGCACCTGGAAGGCAGCATACTTCTCTTGCAGTTATGTCCGGTCTGCAGATGGCTGCTTCTGTGCCTCTCAGTAGTGAGTCTCCCACCACCACTCTTCGTTGCTTCTTGGCTGTACTTTTTGCTGTCACTTGTTGCGGTGTGCCCTTTTCTTTTTTGCTTGCTGGTATTGCTTCATCCTTAGGTGTGCCATCTTCATCCTCTACAAAGATTTGATATCGGTTCTTCAGTTGTGTGGTTGGTGATTTCTCCATGGTCTTCTTGCTTCTTTTGGTCACATGCTTCCACTCATCTGCTTTTGGAGGTTCTCTGACACTTTTTTCACCTTCTGTGACCAGTAGAGATGCTTCTGTTCTGTCTAGAAAGTCTTCATTCTCTTTGATGAGTTTCAAAGTTGCTATTCTTTCTTCCAGACCCCGTACCTTTTCTTCTAAAAGGGCCACTAGTCTACACTTCTGACAGGTGAAATTTGATTCTTCTTCTGGTCGATCTGTGAACATGTAGCACATGCTGCAGCGCACCATGTAGGTTGTCACATCTGCCATGTTGCTCCTAGATCCTGCTGACTTGCTGTGTGTTTTCCTTCTTGTGTAATCTACTCAGCCAAGCTCTCTTGCAATAATGTCCTACAGGCAAAAATTTCCCAGAAGGCACCTGGAATATACAAATTAGCCTCCTCAAGCTTGAATCCCTGGTTTGGTGATGCTTTCCAAGCCGCTGGTCCCGGCTGTACCCAACGATCTTCTAGCTTAGGGAGACTCTTCGCCTTTCCCAGAAGGCACCTGGAATATACAAATTAGCCTCCTCAAGCTTGAATCCCTGGTTTGGTGATGCTTTCCAAGCAGCTGGTCGCGGCTGTACCCAACGATCTTCTAGCTTAGGGAGACTCTTCGCCTTTCCCAGAAGGCACCTGGAATATACAAATTAGCCTCCTCAAGCTTGAATCCCTGGTTTGGTGATGCTTTCCAAGCAGCTGGTCCCGGCTGTACCCAACGATCTTCTAGCTTAGGGAGACTCTTCGCTTTTCCCAGAAGGCACCTGGAATATACAAATTAGCCTCCTCAAGCTTGAATCCCTGGTTTGGTGATGCTTTCCAAGCAGCTGGTCCCGGCTGTACCCAACGATCTTCTAGCTTAGGGAGACTCTTCGCTTTTCCCAGAAGGCACCTGGAATATGCAAATTAGCCTCCTCAAGCTTGAATCCTCAATATTGTAACATACAATTATTAGGTTCTGTAGAAGGACGTAGATCTGGGGATTTATTATGATGGAATATAGGCTGAACTGAATGGACAAATGTCTTTTTTCGGCCTTACTAACTATGTTACTATGTTATAGGGACCCCAGTGAAAACAAGTAGAGTGAGTGGAAACCACTCATAAGCAGTGAAACCCAAACACCAGATCTAGGGACCTACCTCCAAGAAAATGACATGGGAAGGATATACGTATAATCACAATAATTCTTTATTGGTAATGGTAACAACATATATATATGTGCACATATTGGGAGGATATATATATATATATATATATAAATGATAATAACAAAGATAAAATCACAAAAATATATATAAAAATCCAGGATAGGTATAAGGTATGCCAAAAAAGGAAAGGGATAATATCAGGAAATTTAGTTAGGAGTCCTAACTAAAATTGATGGACTCCTTGAAGAAGCATTTGTAAAAGCCAAGGCAAATCTAACAGTGGAACAGATTCAGTCTATTAACCTACAAATGGATACAAATATAGATCAATGGGTTAAGGACATTCAAGCGAAACAATCCAGTAAACTCATGAGGGACCAGAAGGACTTCTCTAGTGGGAAGATATATAGATGGCGGAAATATCAACCCAAGGAACTGGTGAGGGATATGACGCCATCAACCACATCTAACCCACCGATATGTGATGTGTCTGGAGCCTCCTCTTCCGCCTTCTCTATAGTCTCAACTATTTCGACTCCTAAGCGGAAAAGGGAGCCACATTATGTACCTGCGAAAAGAACATATGGATATACTCCAGAGAACTTAAGAAATAACTTAAAGGTAATCAATTTAAGCTCACATGATTTGTCTCCCATTGAGATCGACATCTTTGGGTCGCGGTCTTATGTTTTGCCCTATGGCACAATTCGATTATTTTACCGCGGTCAAAGATCTCCATCTATTTGCGGGAAAACTGGTTTTCAAAAAATATTTCCACAATGAAAGTCTGTTACAAATGTTCCCAAAAGAGGCAGAGCAGGAGGCACTAGTCATTTTACATGAATTGGCACAGGAACATAATGAACCCCAGGGAGGTAAGGTTCCAAAATCGATCCAACCGCGGTCTAAGAAATTCCCACCCTTGTCAGCCTACCCGACAATTGAAGTTTTTGTTAAAATGGTAAGCAGGGATTTTGGTAAGATTCCCCTCTACCCGAATACAGATAATCTTAGTAGAGATGAGAGATTAGCCTTAAATAGATTACAAGCCCTGGATGATGTAATTTTTAAACCGGCTGACAAGGGTGGGAATATAGTGATCTGGCCTAAGACACTATATGAAAGTGAGGCTTTTAGACAATTAAGGGATGGTAAATGTTATAAAAACTGACATATAACCCCCTAGACAAATTTAAATCTGAGCTTACATCTACTTTGAAAGTGGCATGGGATAATGAGGTAATTACCAAGGAATTATTTACAGCCCTTCAAGTCTCTGAGCCTATGGTATCTACACTCTACCTCTTACCGAAGGTTCATAAAAACCAAACAGTACCTCCGGCAGACCGATTATTTCCGGATGCGGAAATTATTTTGAAAATGTGAACAAATTTATTGATGCCAAACTGCAGCCGTTAGTAGAGGAACTACCATCGTTCATAAAAGATACCACCGAATTTTTGAAAAAAGTGGATGGGCTATGCATCGAAGATGACACACTATTGGTATCGTGTGAAGTAGAATCCCTTTATACCATTATCCACCACATTGATGGGATTAAAGTGGTACAATACTTTGCACAGACTTCATCTATGTCTACCTCTATGAGAGCATTTGTGATTCAATTGCTTGAATTCTCGTTATCACATAATTTCTTTTTATTTAAAAGGTCCCTCTACCTGCACCTCAAAGGCACCGCTATGGGTGCTTCTTTTGCACCTGCATATGCAAATCTTTTCTTGGGGCTGTGGGAGAGGGACCTCTTTATGTCGGGTCAGATGTCATCGATGGAGCGTGTCCTTATGTGGACCTGTTGATACTCTCAAAGAATTCATGATGTTGTTGAATCAGAATGATTACAACATACACCTAACCTATAAATTTGATTACAATATGCTTGAATGTCTTCATGTCACTATCCAAAAGGGGTGAAGATGGTTGTCTATGCACCGATTTGTATCGAAAGACCACTTCTGCGAACTCTCTACTTCATGCTACTTCGGCACACCCTCCGGCCATGATACGGTCTATACCGATAGGACAATTTTTGCGGTTACGGAGGATTTGCTCTGACGAAACGGATTTTAAGATACAAGCTGAAGACCTAAAAAAGAGATTCTTGGAGAGAGGCTATAGTAGGCGTTCCGTTAAAAAAAGCATACAATCGGGCTAGACACATAACCAGACATCAAGCCTTATATTCCAACAAAAAATCTGCTTCTAATCAACCGGTTAGGTTTATTACACAATACCACGGCCAAGCTGAATTGATGCAATCATATATGGCTAAATCATGGTTGATTCTTCAATCTGATCCTATTCTACAAAAATATATTGGAGAAAAACCCAACATCACCTATAGGAGATCAAGAAATCTTCAGGATTATCTTGTACAAGGCCACTATGCACATAACACCACTCTTCCCCCTCCTTTCCCATCTTGCCCTAGGCTGCAAATGGGATGCAAACCATGAGGAAAATGCGTGGCGTGCCCCAGCTGTTATGAACTGGTGGTTCAGAAACACAATGGACCTGGTGGTTAAGAGCACACCAAGTGACCTGATAGTTACTAATAACATAGGACGAGCTCTGAGACGTGGGAACTCTGCTGACCGCAATCCCTAATCCTATCACACCACACTAGAGGTAGCCGTGGAGCTCTCCTGACCAGACCTAGGCGCCTCGGGCACAGCCTGAGAACTAGCTAGCCCTGAAGATAGAAAAATAAGCCTACCTTGCCTCAGAGAAATTCCCCAAAGGAAAAGGCAGCCCCCCACATATAATGACTGTGAGTAAAGATGAAAATACAAACACAGAGATGAAATAGATTTTAGCAAAGTGAGGCCCGACTTACTGAATAGACCGAGGATAGGAAAGATAGCTTTGCGGTCAGCACAAAAACCTACAAACAACCACGCAGAGGGTGCAAAAAGACCCTCCGCACCGACTAACGGTACGGAGGTGCTTCCTCTGCGTCCCAGAGCTTCCAGCAAGCAAGACAAACCAAATAGCAAGCTGGACAGAAAAAATAGCAAACCAAGAAACACAAGCAGAACTTAGCTTATGCAGGCCACAAGGACGATCCAGGAGAGAGCAAGACCAATACTGGAACATTGACTGGAGGCAAGGAACAAAGAACTAGGTGGAGTTAAATAGAGCAGCACCTAACGACTTAACATCGTTACCTGAGGAAGGAAACTCAGAAGCCGCAGCCCCACTCACATCCACCAGAGGAAGCTCATAGACAGAACCAGCCGAAGTACCACTCATGACCACAGGAGGGAGCTCGACCACAGAATTCACAACAGTACCCCCCCCTTGAGGAGGGGTCACCGAACCCTCACCAGAGCCCCCAGGCCGACCAGGATGAGCCAAATGAAAGGCACGAACCAGATCGGCAGCATGAACATCAGAGGCAAAGACCCAGGAATTATCTTCCTGACCATAACCCTTCCACTTAACCAGGTACTGGAGTTTCCGTCTCGAAATACGAGAATCCAAAATCTTCTCCACTATATACTCCAACTCCCCCTCAACCAAAACCGGGGCAGGAGGATCAACGGATGGAACCACAGGTGCCACGTATCTCCGCAACAATGACCTATGGAATACATTATGGATGGAAAAAGAAGCTGGAAGGGTCAAACGAAAAGACACAGGATTAAGAACCTCAGAAATCCTATACGGACCAATGAAACGAGGCTTAAACTTAGGAGAGGAAACTTTCATAGGAATATAACGAGACGACAACCAAACCAAAACCCCAACACGAAGTCGGGGACCCACACAGCGCCTGCGGTTAGCGAAACGTTGAGCCTTCTCCTGGGACAATGTCAAATTGTCCACTACATGAGTCCAAATCTGCTGCAACCTATCCACCACAGTATCCACACCAGGACAGTCCGAAGACTCAACCTGCCCTGAAGAGAAACGAGGATGGAAACCAGAATTGCAGAAAAACGGCAAAACCAAAGTAGCCGAGCTGGCCCGATTATTAAGGGCGAACTCAGCCAAAGGCAAAAAGGACACCCAATCATCCTGATCAGCAGAAACAAAACATCTCAGATATGTTTCCAAGGTCTGATTGGTTCGTTCAGTTTGGCCAGTAGTCTGAGGATGGAAAGCCGAGGAAAAAGACAAGTCAATGCCCATCCTACCACAAAAGGGTCGCCAAAACCTCGAAAAAAACTGGGAACCTCTGTCAGAAACGATGTTCTCCGGAATGCCATGTAAACGAACCACATGCTGGAAAAACAATGGCACCAAATCAGAGGAGGAAGGCAATTTAGACAAGGGTACCAAATGGACCATCTTAGAGAAGCGATCACAAACCACCCAAATGACCGACATCTTTTGAGAGACGGGGAGATCCGAAATAAAATCCATAGAGATATGTGTCCAGGGACTCTTCGGGACTGGCAAGGGCAAAAGCAACCCACTGGCACGAGAACAGCAGGGCTTAGCCCGAGCACAAATCCCACAGGACTGCACAAACGAACGCACATCCCGCGACAGAGATGGCCACCAAAAGGATCTAGCCACCAAATCTCTGGTACCAAAGATTCCAGGATGACCAGCCAACACCGAACAATGAACCTCAGAGATAACTCTACTCGTCCATTTATCAGGGACAAACAGTTTCTCCGCTGGGCAACGGTCAGGTCTATTAGCCTGAAATTTTTGCAGCACCCGCCGCAAATCAGGGGAGATGGCAGACAAAATTACACCCTCTTTGAGAATACCCGCCGGCTCAGGCAAACCCGGAGAGTCGGGCACAAAACTCCTAGACAGGGCATCCGCCTTCACATTCTTAGAGCCCGGAAGGTACAAAACCACAAAGTCAAAATGGTAGAAAAACAGCGACCAACGAGCCTGTCTAGGATTCAACCGTTTGGCAGACTCGAGATAAGTCAAGTTCTTGTGATCAGTCAAGACCACCACGCGATGCTTAGCTCCTTCAAGCCAATGATGCCACTCCTCGAATGCCCACTTCATGGCCAACAACTCTCGATTGCCAACATCATAATTACGCTCAGCAGGCGAAAACTTCCTGGAAAAGAAGGCACATGGTTTCATCACCGAGCCATCAGAACTTCTCTGCGACAAAACAGCCCCTGCTCCAATCTCAGAAGCATCAACCTCGACCTGGAACGGGAGCGAAACATCTGGCTGGCACAACACAGGGGCAGAAGAAAAACGACGCTTCAACTCCTGAAAAGCTTCTACAGCAGCAGAAGACCAATTGACCACATCAGCACCCTTCTTGGTTAAATCAGTCAACGGTTTAGCAATACTAGAAAAATTATTGATGAAGCGACGATAAAAATTAGCAAAGCCCAGGAACTTTTGCAGACTCTTCAGAGATGTCGGCTGAGTCCAATCATAAATGGCCTGAACTTTAACAGGGTCCATCTCGATAGTAGAAGGGGAAAAAATGAAACCCAAAAATGAAACCTTCTGAACACCAAAGAGACACTTTGACCCCTTCACAAACAAAGAATTCGCACGCAGGACCTGGAACACCATTCTGACCTGCTTCACGTGAGACTCCCAATCATCCGAGAAGACCAAAATGTCATCCAAGTATACAATCAGGAATTTATCCAGGTACTCTCGGAAGATGTCATGCATAAAGGACTGAAATACTGATGGAGCATTGGAAAGCCCGAATGGCATAACCAGGTACTCAAAATGGCCCTCGGGCGTATTAAATGCTGTTTTCCATTCATCGCCCTGTTTAATACGCACAAGATTATACGCACCACGAAGATCTATCTTGGTGAACCAACTAGCCCCCTTAATCCGAGCAAACAAATCAGACAGCAGCGGCAAGGGGTACTGAAATTTGACTGTGATTTTATTTAGAAGACGGTAATCAATACAAGGTCTCAACGAACCATCCTTCTTGGCCACAAAAAAGAACCCTGCTCCCAATGGCGACGACGACGGGCGAATATGACCCTTCTCCAAGGATTCCTTTACGTAACTCCGCATAGCGGCTCATGCACAGACAAATTAAACAGTCGACCCTTAGGAAACTTACTACCAGGAATCAAATCGATAGCACAATCGCAATCCCTATGCGGAGGTAGGGCACTGGACTTGGGCTCATCAAATACATCCCGGTAATCCGACAAGAACTCTGGGACCTCAGAAGGGGTGCATGATGAAATAGACAGAACTGGAACATCACCATGAACCCCCTGACAACCCCAGCTGGACACAGAAATAGATTTCCAATCCAATACTGGGTTATGGACTTGTAGCCATGGCAACCCCAACACGACCACATCATGCAGATTATGCAACACCAAAAAGCGAATATCCTCCTGATGCGCAGGAGTCATGCACATGGTCAGTTGGGTCCAGTACTGAGGCTTATTCTTGGCCAAAGGCGTAGCATCAATTCCTCTCAATGGAATAGGATACTGCAAGGGCTCCAAGAAAAACCCACAGCGCCTAGCAAAGTCCAAGTCCATCACATTCAGGGCAGCGCCTGAATCCACAAATGCCAGAATAGGATGACAAAGAACAGATCAAAGTAACGGACAAAAGAAATTTCGACTGTACCGTACCAATGGTGGCAGACCTAGCGAACCGCTTAGTGCGCTTAGGACAATCGGAGATAGCATGAGTGGAATCACCACAATAAAAACACAGCCCATTCCGACGTTTGTGTTCTTGCCGCTCAGCTCTGGTCAAAGTCCTATCACATTGCATAGGCTCAGGTTTATGCTCAGATAATACCGCCAAATGGTGCACATTTTTACGCTCACGTAAGCTGTTGTGAATTCTGTGGCCAAGCTCCCTCCTGTGGTCGTGAGTGGTACTTCGGCTGGTTCTGTCTATGAGCTTCCTTTGGTGGATGAGAGTGGTACTGCGGCTTCTGAGTTTCCTTCCTCAGGTGCTGAGGTTAAGTCGTTAGGTGCTGCTCTATTTAACTCCACCTGGTGCTTTGATCCTGGCCTCCAGTCAATGTTCTAGTATTGGTCTTGCTTCCTCCTGGATCGTTCCTGTGGCCTGTCTATCCTGCATTAGCTAAGTTCTGCTTGTGTTACTTTTGTTTGCTATTTTTTCTGTCCAGCTAGCTATATTGGTTTTTCTTGCTTGCTGGAAGCTCTGAGACGCAGAGGGAGCACCTCCGTACCGTTAGTCGGTGCGGAGGGTCTTTTTGCCCCTCTGCGTGGTTGTTTGTAGGTTTTTGTGTTGACCGCAAAGCTATCTTTCCTATCCTCGGTCTATTCAGTAAGTCGGGCCTCACTTTGCTAAATCTATTTCATCTCTGTGTTTGTATTTTCATCTTTACTCACAGTCATTATATGTGGGGGGCTGCCTTTTCCTTTGGGGAATTTCTCTGAGGCAAGGTAGGCTTATTTTTCTATCTTCAGGGCTAGTTAGTTTCTCAGGCTGTGCCGAGTTGCATAGGGAGCGTTAGGCGCAATCCACGGCTACCTCTAGTGTGGTGTGATAGGATTAGGGATTGCGGTCAGCAGAGTTCCCACGTCTCAGAGCTCGTCCTATGTTTTTGGTAATTGTCAGGTCACTTTGTGTGCTCTGAACTTCAAGGTCCATTGTGGTTCTGAATTACCTGTTCATAACAGTACTGGAGGCCCAAAGTACTAATGCTTCTCAATAGAGGGAAAAGAGAAGTTCTGAGACCATTTTTTTTTCTTTGCACTGTGTTCTGTCTTTCTTTTCCCCTTTACATCAGGGTGGTTCAGAACACAGGTGTGGACATGAACATTCAGGGCTTGTCCTCTTTGATGGATAATCTCACTATAAGTGTACAGAACATTCAAGATTTAGTGGTTCAGAATCCAATGTTAGAACCTAAAATTCCTATTCCTGAGTTATTTTCTGGAGATACAGCTAAGTTTTGAATTTTAAAAATAATTGTAAACTATTTCTGGCTTTGAAACCCCGCTCCTCTGGTGACCCAGTTCAACAAGTTAAGATCATTATTTCTTTATTACGTGGCGACCCTCAAGACTGGGCATTTTCCCTTGTGCCAGGAGATCCTGCATTATGTAATATTGATGCGTTTTTTCTGGCGCTCGGATTGCTGTACGACGAACCTAATTCAGTGGATCAGGCAGAGAAAAATTTGCTGGCTCTGCGTCAGGGTCAGGATGAGATAGAGATTTATTGTCAGAAGTTTAGAAAATGGTCCGTGCTCACTCAATGGAATGAATGTGCGCTGGCAGCTATTTTCAGAAAGGGTCTCTCTGAAGCCCTTAAGGATGTCATGGTGGGATTTCCTATGCCTGCTGGTCTGAATGAGTCTATGTCTTTGGCCATTCAGATCGGTCGACGCTTGCGTGAGCGTAAATCTGTGCACCATTTGGCGGTATTATCTGAGCATAAACCTGAGCCTATGCAGTGCGATAGGACTTTGACCAGAGCTGAAAGGCAAGAACACAGACGTCAGAATGGGCTGTGTTTCTACTGTGGTGATTCCACTCATGCTATCTCCGATTGTCCTAAGCGCACTAAGCGGTTCGCTAGGTCCGCCACCATTGGTACGGTACAGTCGAAATTTCTTT
This sequence comes from Ranitomeya imitator, assembly GCF_032444005.1. Lineage (NCBI taxonomy): Eukaryota > Metazoa > Chordata > Amphibia > Anura > Dendrobatidae > Ranitomeya > Ranitomeya imitator. The sequence goes on along the minus strand of NC_091289.1, from coordinate 96,784,922 downwards.
TGTCCGTTACTTTGATCTGCTCTTTGTCTTCCTATTCTGTCATGGCATTTGTGGATTCAGGCACTGCCCTGAATTTGATGGACTTGGAGTTTGCTAGGCGCTGTGGGTTTGTCTTGGAGCCCTTGCAGTGTCCTATTCCATTGAGAGGAATTGATGCTACGCCTTTGGCCAAGAATAAGCCTCAGTATTGGACCCAGCTGACCATGTGCATGGCTCCTGCGCACCAGGAGGATATTCGCTTTCTGGTGTTGCATAATCTGCATGATGTGGTCGTGTTGGGGTTGCCATGGCTACAAGTCCATAACCCAGTATTAGATTGGAAATCAATGTCTGTGTCCAGCTGGGGTTGTCAGGGGGTACATGGTGATGTTTAGGGTTGAGCGAAACGGGTCGTTCATTTTCAAAAGTCGCCGACTTTTTGCAAAGTCGGGTTTCATGAAACCCGATCCGACCCCTGTGCGGGGTCGGCCATGCGGTACGTGACTTTCGCGCCAAAGTCGCGTTTCAATTACGCGAAAAGCACCATTTCTCAGCCAATGAAGGTGAACGCAGAGTGTGGGCAGCGTGATGACATAGGTCCTGGTCCCCACCATCTTAGAGAAGGGCATTGCAGTGATTGGCTTGCTGTCTGCGGCGTCACAGGGGCTATAAAGGGGCGTTCCCACCGACCGCCATCTTACTGCTGCTGATCTGAGCTTAGGGAGAGGTTGCTGCCGCTTCGTCAGAAGCAGGGATAGCGTTAGGCAGGGTCCATTAACCACCAAACCGCTTGTGCTGTAGCAATTTCCACTGTCCAACACCACCTTCGGTGTGCAGGGACCGTGGAAGCTACATTTTTTTTTTTCTCAGCGCTGTAGCTCATTGGGCTGCCCTAGAAGGCTCCCTGATAGCTGCATTGCTGTGTGTACGCCGCTGTGCAAACCAACTGCTTTTTTCAAAGCACAAATCCTCTTGTTCCTTCCTTTCTGCACAGCTATCTTTTTTGTTTGTCCACACTTTTTATTTAATTTGTGTATCAGTCCACTCCTTATTGCTGCCTGCCATACCTGGCTGAGATTACTGCAGGGAGATAGTAATTGTTGGACACTCCCTGTTTTTTTTTTTTTTTTGTGGGAGATTAAGATTGGCATTTCTGCTAGAGTGCCATCCCTGTGTGTGCCATCTCTCACATAGTGGGCCATAGAAAGCCTATTTATTTTTTTGCTTGATTTGGGTTCTATAATCTACCTGAAAAAATCACTACATCAATCAGTGGGAGAAAAATATTGGCCTCTGGGCTTGTGTGCCACTCCTGACTCCTGTGTGTGCCATCTCTCACTCAGTGGGCCATAGAAAGCCTATTTATTTTTTTGCTTGATTTGGGTTCTAAAATCTACCTGAAAAAATCACTACATCAATCAGTGGGAGAAAAATATTGGCCTCTGGGCTTGTGTGCCACTCCTGACTCCTGTGTGTGCCATCTCTCACTCAGTGGGCCATAGAAAGCCTATTTATTTTTTTGCTTGATTTGGGTTCTAAAATCTACCTGAAAAAATCACTACATCAATCAGTGGGAGAAAAATATTGGCCTCTGGGCTTGTGTGCCACTCCTGACTCCTGTGTGTGCCATCTCTCACTCAGTGGGCCATAGAAAGCCTATTTATTTTTTTGCTTGATTTGGGTTCTAAAATCTACCTGAAAAAATCACTACATCAATCAGTGGGAGAAAAATATTGGCCTCTGGGCTTGTGTGCCACTCCTGACTCCTGTGTGTGCCATCTCTCACTCAGTGGGCCATAGAAAGCCTATTTATTTTTTTGCTTGATTTGGGTTCTAAAATCTACCTGAAAAAATCACTACATCAATCAGTGGGAGAAAAATATTGGCCTCAGGGCTTGTGTGCCACTCCTGACTCCTGTGTGTGCCATCTCTCACTCAGTGGGCCATAGAAAGCCTTTTTTTTTGGTTTCTAAATTGTCCCTGAAAAAATCATTTTATTTTATTTGGTTTCTAAATTCTTCCTGAAAAAATCATTTTATTTTATTTTGTTTCTAAAGTCTCCCTGAAAAACAAAACAAAAAAAAAAACAGTGGGAGATTAATATTGCCCTTTCTGCTTGTGTGCCAGTCTTGACTCCTGGGTGTGCCATCTCTCTCTCTCTCTCTCTCTCTCTCTCTCAAATTGTGGGCCATAGAAAGCCTATTTATTTTTTTGCTTGATTTGGGTTCCAAAATCTACCTGAAAAAATCAGTACATCAATCATTGGGAGAAAAATATTGGCCTCTGGGCTTGTGTGCCACTCCTGACTCCTGTGTTTGCCATCTCTCACTCAGTGGGCCATAGAAAGCCTTTTTTTTTTGTTTTTTCTCAGCGCTGTAGCTCATTGGGCTGCCCTAGAAGGCTCCCTGATAGCTGCATTGCCGTGTGTACGCCGCTGTGCAAACCAACTGCTTTTTTCAAAGCACAAATCCTGTTGTTCCTTCCGTTCTGCACAGCTATCTTTTTTGTTTGTCCACACTTTTTATTTAATTTGTGCATCAGTCCACTCCTTATTGCTGCCTGCCATACCTGGCTGAGATTACTGCAGGGAGATAGTAATTGTAGGACAGTCCCTGTTTTTTTTTTTTTTTGTGGGAGATTAAGATTGGCATTTCTGCTAGAGTGCCATCCCTGTGTGTGCCATCTCTCACTCAGTGGGCCATAGAAAGCCTATTTATTTTTTTTTATTTGGTTTCTAAATTGTCCCTGAAAAAATCATTTTATTTTATTTGGTTTCTAAATTCTTCCAGAAAAAATCATTTTATTTTATTTTGTTTCTAAAGTCTCCCTGAAAAAAAAATAAAAAATAAAACAGTGGGAGATTAAAATTGCCCTATCTGCTTGTGTGCCAGTCTTGACTCCTGGGTGTGCCATCTCTCTCTCTCTCTCAAATTGTGGGCCATAGAAAGCCTATTTATTTTTTTGCTTGATTTGGGTTCTAAAATCTACCTGAAAAAATCACTACATCAATCAGTGGGAGAAAAATATTGGCCTCTGGGCTTGTGTGCCACTCCTGACTCCTGTGTGTGCCATCTCTCACTCAATGAGCCATAGAAAGCCTATTTATTTTTTTGCTTGATTTGGGTTCTAAAATCTACCTGAAAAAATCACTACATCAATGTGTTGGAGAAAAATATTGGCCTCTGGGCTTGTGTGCCACTCCTGACTCCTGTGTGTGCCATCTCTCACTCAGTGGGCCATAGAAAGCCTTTTTTTTTTTGGTTTCTAAATTGTCCCTGAAAAAATCATTTTATTTTATTTGGTTTCTAAATTCTTCCAGAAAAAAATCATTTTATTTTATTTTGTTTCTAAAGTCTCCCTGAAAAAAAAAAAACAACAGTGGGAGATTAATATTACCCTATCTGCTTGTGTGCCAGTCTTGACTCCTGGGTGTGCCATCTCTCTCTCTCTCTCAAATTGTGTGCCATAGAAAGCCTATTTATTTTTTTGCTTGATTTGGGTTCCAAAATCTACCTGAAAAAATCAGTACATCAATCAGTGGGAGAAAAAAAAAAAAAAAAAAAAACAGTGGGAGATTAATATTGACATTTGTGCTTGAGTGACAGTCCTGCTTGTGTGGCATCTCTGTGATTTGGTGCCACAGAAAACAGAGTGTGTAACATTGTGCCTGATTTTCCTTGTGGTCTCACCAACCTGTAAAGGGATATTGAAATCATACTGAAGTTATAGCTCACCGTGTAAGTTGTTTGACAGCAACAAATAAAGTTACTTTGGTTAAGTTTTTAAAACAATGAGGAAGTCTGGTGCAAGAGGTCGTGGCCGTGGGCGTTCATTGTCAGCTGGTAATGATGGTAGTGGTAGTGGAGCATCAGGTGGTCGTGGGAAAAAAAATATTCCACCTAAGTCTGGAGCTGTGGAGCCAGGTTCGTCGTCTGGCTACACAAGGCCTCGAACGCTCTCTTTTCTGGGAGTAGGAAAACCGCTTTTAAAGCCGGAGCAGCAACAGCAAGTTTTGGCTTATATTGCAGACTCAGCCTCTAGCTCTTTTGCCTCCTCTTCTGAAACTGGTAAATGTAAAAGCAGTGCGTCGCTTGTGGATGTTCACGGTCAGGGACAAGTTGCTTCCTTGTCCTCTTCAGCAAAAACAACAACAAGAGAGAAGGATGCAGCAGGCGACACAACGGGTTACTCCATGGAGCTCTTTACACATACCGTCCCTGGCTTAGAAAGTGAAACACTTAACAGGCCATGCCCACTACAAGTTGATTCTGACATGGAGTGCACTGATGCACAGCCACATCCAGACTACTATGCTGGTCCTTTGACTCAGACCACAACATTGCCCTCTCAGGGTACTGATCCACAATCAGACCCTGATGAGACTATGTTGCCCCGTCACGAACGCTATACCACCGACCGACACGGTGACACAGACGAAGTTGCACACAAGCTAGAAGAGGAGGTAAGAGATGACCCAGTTGTTGACCCCGATTGGCAGCCATTGGGGGAACAGGGTGCAGGCGGCAGTAGTTCAGAAGCGGAGGTGGAGGAGGGGCCGCAGCAGGCATCAACATCGCAACAGGTTCCATCTGCCGGGCCCGTATCTGGCCCAAAAGGCGTGGCAAAGCCAAAACCTGTTGGAGGATAGCGTGGCCATCCGGTTAAAGCTCAGTCTGCAATCCCTGAAAAGGGATCCGATGCTAGGAAGAGTGCAGTCTGGCATTTTTTTAAACAACATCCAATTGATCAGCGCAAAGTCATCTGTCAAAAATGTTCAACTAGCTTAAGCAGAGGTCAGAATCTGAAAAGTCTCAATACAAGTTGCATGCATAGACATTTAACCACCATGCATTTTCAAGCCTGGACTAACTACCAAACGTCCCTTAAGGTTGTAGCACCCTCGACCAATGAAGCTAGTCAGCAACGCAACATCCCTTCCGTCACTGTAAGGCTGTCATGATCCCAATGGCAGGGAATCACAAAAGGACAAGCACACAAAAAACAGAACAAGCTCTAGGGTGATGGAAACTGAGCTGACCGCGATCCTGAACCTAATTCACAACACTAGCAGTAGCCGGGGAACGTGCCTACGATGATTCTAGACGTCTCGCGCCAGCCGAAGGACTAGCTTCCCCTATTAGAAGAAACAAAGACCTCTCTTGCCTCCAGAGAAACACCCCACAGAAATAGCAGCCCCCCACATGTAATGACGGTGAAATGAGAGGAAAGCACATACGTAGTAATGAAAACAGATTCAGCAAAATGAGGCCCGCTAAAACTAGATAGCAGAGGATACAAAAGTGAACTGCGCGGTCAGCGAAAAACCCTACAAAAAACCATCCTGAAATTACCTGAACTCATGTGCCAACTCATGGAACATGAGGAGTAATATCAGCCCACTAGAGCAACCAGCAACAAGGAATCACATAACTGCAAGCTGGACTAAAACAAAAATAAAGCAAAACGTGGAACAGGAAAATCAAAAACTTAGCTTGTCCTGAAGATTACTGAAGCGGAAAGCAGAGGTAACAAGACACACTGATTACATTGATCGCCGGCGAGGAAATGACAAGAAAGCCAGGTTAAATAGGAAACTCCCATATCCTGATAGAACAGGTGGACACCAGAGACCGCAGAGAACACAAGTCACCCAGTACCATCTGTAACCACCAGAGGGAGCCCAAAAACAGAATCCACAACAGTACCCCCCCCTTGAGGAGGGGTCACCGAACCCTCACGAGAACCACCAGGGCGACCAGGATGAGCCCTATGAAATGCACGGACCAAATCAGCAGCATGAACATCAGAGGCAACCACCCAAGAATTATCCTCCTGACCATAACCCTTCCACTTGACCAAATACTGAAGTTTCCGTCTGGAAACACGAGAATCCAAGATCTTCTCCACAACATACTCCAATTCTCCCTCCACCAGCACCGGAGCAGGAGGCTCAAGCGAAGGAACAACAGGTACCTCATACTTCCGCAACAACGACCGATGGAACACATTATGAATAGCAAACGATGCCGGGAGATCCAAACGAAAAGACACAGGGTTAAGAATTTCCAAGATCCTATAGGGACCGATGAACTGAGGCTTGAACTTAGGAGAAGAGACCTTCATAGGAACAAAACGAGAAGACAACCACACCAAGTCCCCAACACGAAGTCGAGGACCCACGCGGCGACGGCGATTAGCAAACTGCTGAGCCCTCTCCTGGGACAACTTCAAATTGTCCACCACATGACTCCAAATCTGATGCAACCTATCCACCACCATGTCCACTCCAGGACAATCAGAAGGCTCCACCTGACCAGAGGAAAAACGAGGATGAAACCCCGAATTACAAAAGAAAGGAGAAACCAAGGTAGCAGAACTAGCCCGATTATTAAGGGCAAATTTGGCAAGCGGCAAAAAGGTAACCCAGTCATCTTGATCAGCAGAAACAAAACACCTTAAATAAGTTTCCAAGGTCTGATTAGTTCGTTCCGTCTGGCCATTCGTCTGAGGATGGAATGCAGACGAAAAGGACAAATCAATGCCCATCTTAGCACAGAACGTCCGCCAAAATCTAGACACAAACTGGGATCCCCTGTCAGAAACAATGTTCTCCGGAATCCCATGCAAACGAACCACGTTCTGAAAAAACAGAGGGACCAACTCAGAGGAGGAAGGTAACTTAGGCAAGGGTACCAGATGAACCATCTTAGAAAAGCGGTCACACACAACCCAGATGACGGACATTTTTTGAGAGACAGGGAGATCCGAAATAAAGTCCATGGAAATGTGCGTCCAAGGCCTCTTCGGGATAGGCAAAGGTGACAACAATCCACTGGCCCGAGAACAGCAAGGCTTAGCCCGAGCGCAAACTTCACAAGACTGCACAAAAGAACGCACATCCCTCGACAAGGAAGGCCACCAAAAAGACCTGGCCACCAAGTCTCTAGTACCAAATATTCCAGGATGACCTGCCAACGCAGAAGAATGGACCTCGGAGATGACTCTACTGGTCCAATTATTCGGAACAAACAGTCTTTCAGGCGGACAACGATCAGGTTTATCCGCCTGAAACTCCTGCAAAGCACGTCGCAAGTCTGGGAAGACAGCCGACAAAATCACCCCATCCCTAAGGATACCAGTGGGCTCAGAATTTCCAGGGGAATCAGGCACAAAACTCCTAGAAAGAGCATCCGCCTTCACATTCTTTGAACCTGGCAGGTATGAAACCACAAAATCGAAACGGGAGAAAAACAGTGACCAACGAGCCTGTCTAGGATTCAGACGCTTGGCAGACTCAAGGTAAATCAGATTTTTGTGATCAGTCAAGACCACCACACGATGTCTAGCACCCTCAAGCCAATGACGCCACTCCTCAAATGCCCACTTCATGGCCAAAAGCTCCCGATTACCAGCATCATAATTCCGCTCAGTGGGCGAAAACTTTCTAGAAAAGAACGCACATGGCTTCATCACCGAGCAATCGGAGCTTCTCTGTGACAAAACCGCCCCCGCTCCAATCTCAGAAGCATCAACCTCAACCTGAAAAGGAAGCGAAACATCTGGCTGACGCAACACAGGAGCAGAAGAAAACCGGCGCTTAAGTTCCTGAAAGGCCTCCACAGCCGCAGGAGACCAATCAGCAACATCAGCACCCTTCTTAGTCAGATCCGTCAAAGGCTTAACAACACTAGAAAAATTAGTTATGAAACGACGATAAAAATTAGCAAAGCCCAAGAACTTCTGTAGACTCTTAAGAGATGTAGGCTGCGTCCAGTCACAAATAGCTTGAACCTTGACGGGATCCATCTCAATAGTAGAAGGGGAAAAAATATACCCCAAAAAAGAAATCTTCTGGACTCCAAAGAGACACTTTGAACCTTTTACAAACAAAGAATTGGCCCGCAGGACCTGAAACACCTTCCTGACCTGCTGAACATGGGACTCCCAGTCATCAGAAAAAACCAAAACATCATCCAAATACACAATCATAAATTTATCCAGATATTCATGGAAAATATCGTGCATAAAGGACTGGAAGACAGAAGGAGCATTAGAAAGTCCAAAAGGCATCACCAAATACTCAAAATGGCCCTCAGGCGTATTAAATGCGGTTTTCCACTCATCACCCTGCTTAATCCGCACAAGATTATACGCGCCCCGAAGATCAATCTTAGTGAACCATTTAGCCCCCTTAATGCGAGCAAACAAATCAGTCAACAATGGCAAAGGATACTGATATTTGACCGTAATCTTATTCAAAAGACGGTAATCTATACAAGGCCTCAAGGAACCATCTTTTTTGGCCACGAAAAAAAAACCTGCTCCCAAAGGAGACGAAGATGGACGGATATGTCCCTTTTCCAAGGACTCCTTAACATAATCCCGCATAGCAGTATGCTCTGGCACTGACAGATTGAACAAACGACCTTTAGGAAATTTACTGCCAGGAATCAAATCTATAGCACAATCGCAATCCCTGTGAGGAGGAAGCGAATTGAGCTTAAGCTCCTCAAAAACATCCCGATAATCAGACAAAAATACAGGAACCTCAGAAGGAGTAGATGAAGCGATAGAAATCGGAGGTGCATCATCATGAACCCCCTGACATCCCCAGCTTAACATAGACATCGTTTTCCAGTCCAAGACTGGGTTATGAGTTTGTAACCATGGCAGACCAAGCACTAAGACATCATGTAAATTATACAGTACCAGGAAGCGAATCACCTCCTGATGAACGGGAGTCATACGCATGGTCACGTGTGTCCAGTACTGAGGTTTATTCATAGCCAAAGGTGTAGAGTCAATTCCTTTCAAAGGAATAGGGACTTCCAGAGGCTCCAGACTAAACCCACAGCGTTTGGCAAATGACCAATCCATAAGACTCAGGGCAGCGCCTGAATCCACATAGGCATCGACGGAAATGGCTGATAATGAACAAATCAGAGTCACAGACAGAATGAACTTAGACTGTAAAGTACTAATGGCAACAGACTTATCAACCTTTTTTGTGCGTTTAGAGCATGCTGATATAACATGAGCTGAATCACCACAATAAAAACACAACCCATTTTTCCGCCTATAGTTTTGCCGTTCACTTCTGGACTGAATTCTATCACATTGCATTGTCTCAGGTGCCTGTTCAAAAGACACCACCAAATGGTGCACAGGTTTGCGCTCCCGTAAACACCGATCAATCTGAATAGCCATAGTCATAGACTCATTCAGACCTGTAGGCGCAGGGAACCCCACCATAACATCTTTAATGGCCTCAGAAAGGCCATCTCTGAATCTTGCAGCCAGGGCGCACTCATTCCACTGAGTAAGCACCGACCATTTCCGAAATTTCTGACAATATAATTCTGCTTCATCTTGCCCCTGAGAGAGAGCCAATAAAGCTTTTTCAGCCTGAATCTCTAGGTTAGGTTCCTCATAGAGCAAACCCAATGCCAGAAAAAACGCATCCACATTGAGCAACACAGGATCCCCTGGTGCCAATGCAAATGCCCAATTCTGAGGGTCACCCCGCTGGAAAGATATTACAATCTTGACTTGCTGAGCAGGGTCTCCAGAGGAGCGAGATTTCAAAGAAAGAAACAACTTGCAATTGTTCCTAAAATTCAGAAAACTAGATCTATCTCCAGAAAAAAACTCTGGGATAGGAATTCTAGGTTCAGACATAGGAGCATGTACAACAAAATCTTGTATATTTTGAACCTTAGCAGCAAGATTATTCAGGCTGGAAGCCAAACTCTGGACGTCCATGATAAACAGCTGAGGGCAGAGCCATTCAAGGATTAAGAGGAGGTAAGACGCAGCAAACTCTGAGGGAAGGAAAAAAAAAAAAAACTTCCTCAGACTACTTTTCCTCCTACTTCAGCCAATATGATTACCACTTTTCGGGCCGGCGATACTGTCATGATCCCAATGGCAGGGAATCACAAAAGGACAAGCACACAAAAAACAGAACAAGCTCTAGGGTGATGGAAACTGAGCTGACCGCGATCCTGAACCTAATTCACAACACTAGCAGTAGCCGGGGAACGTGCCTACGATGATTCTAGACGTCTCGCGCCAGCCGAAGGACTAGCTTCCCCTATTAGAAGAAACAAAGACCTCTCTTGCCTCCAGAGAAACACCCCACAGAAATAGCAGCCCCCCACATGTAATGACGGTGAAATGAGAGGAAAGCACATACGTAGTAATGAAAACAGATTCAGCAAAATGAGGCCCGCTAAAACTAGATAGCAGAGGATACAAAAGTGAACTGCGCGGTCAGCGAAAAACCCTACAAAAAACCATCCTGAAATTACCTGAACTCATGTGCCAACTCATGGAACATGAGGAGTAATATCAGCCCACTAGAGCAACCAGCAACAAGGAATCACATAACTGCAAGCTGGACTAAAACAAAAATAAAGCAAAACGTGGAACAGGAAAATCAAAAACTTAGCTTGTCCTGAAGATTACTGAAGCGGAAAGCAGAGGTAACAAGACACACTGATTACATTGATCGCCGGCGAGGAAATGACAAGAAAGCCAGGTTAAATAGGAAACTCCCATATCCTGATAGAACAGGTGGACACCAGAGACCGCAGAGAACACAAGTCACCCAGTACCATCTGTAACCACCAGAGGGAGCCCAAAAACAGAATCCACAACAAAGGCCACCATTTTCCGCACCACCGGCAGTATCTGTGCAGGTTTCTTTGCCAGCCCAAAGCAGTCAGGGTCAGGGAATCACCAGTTTTGTAGGAGGAAATATTGTATCTAGGGCACCAGCAGAAACAATACCGTCTCCAACCGTCTCTCAGTCTGCCATGTCCACCGGCACACCCGCAAGTTCCACGATCTCCAGCTCTCCAGTCCAGCTCACCCTACATGAGACTCTGGTTAGAAAAAGGAAGTACTTATCCTCGCATCCGCGTACACAGGGTTTTAATGCCCACATAGCTAGACTAATCTCGTTAGAGATGATGCCTGTTGTGAATTCTGTGGCAGAGCTCCCTCCTGTGGTCACAAGTGGTACTTCGGCTGATTCTCTCTGTGAGCTTCCGTTGGTGGAGGAAAGTGGTACTGCGGCTTCTGAGTTTCCTTCCTCAGGTGATGTGGGGAAGTCGTTAGGTGCTGCTCTATTTAACTCCACCTAGTGCTTTGATCCTGGCCTCCAGTCAATGTTCTAGTATTGGACCTGTTTCCTCCTGGATCGTTCCTGTGGCCTGCTGCTCTGCATAGCTAAGTTCCACTTTTGCTATTTTGTTTGCTGTTTTTTCTGTCCAGCTTGTCTATTTGTTTTTTCCTGCTTGCTGGAAGCTCTGGGACGCAGAGGGTGTACCTCCGTGCCGTTAGTTCGGTACGGAGGGTCTTTTTGCCCCCTTTGCGTGGTTTTTGTAGGGTTTTGTGTTGACCGCAAAGTTACCTTTCCTATCCTCGCTCTGTTCAGAAAGTTGGGCCTCACTTTGCTAAATCTATTTCATCTCTACGTTTGTTTTTTCATCTTAACTCACAGTCATTATATCTGGGGGCTGCCTTTTCCTTTGGGGTATTTCTCTGAGGCAAGGTAGGCTTATTTTCTATCTTCAGGCTAGCTAGTTTCTCAGGCCGTGCCGAGTTGCATAGGGAGCGTTAGGCGCAATCCACGGCTGCCTTTAGTGTTGTTGGTGAGGATTAGGGATTGCGGTCAACAGAGTTCCCACGTCTCAGAGCTCGTTCTTGTTTTTTGGGTTATTGCCAGGTCACTGTATGTGCGCTGACCTATATGTCCATTGTGGTACTGAATTACCTTTCATAACAGTACTGGAGGCCAAAAGTACTAATGATTCTCAATAGAGGGAAAAAGGAAGTTCTGAGACCATTTTTTTTCCTCTGCACTGTGTTTTGCCTTTTTTTTTCCCCTAGACATTTGGGTGGTTCAGGACACAGGTGTAGCAATGGACATTAAAGGTCTGTCTACATGTGTGGATCAGCTCACGGCAAGAGTACAAAGTATTCAAGACTTTGTGGTTCAGAATTCTATGTTAGAACCGAGAATTCCTATTCCTGATTTGTTTTTTGGAGATAGAACTAAATTTCTGAGTTTCAAAAATAATTGTAAACTATTTCTGGCTTTGAAACCTCGCTCCTCTGGTGACCCAGTTCAACAAGTTAGGATCGTTATTTCTTTTTTGCGTGGCGACCCTCAGGACTGGGCATTTTCTCTTGCGTCAGGAGATCCGGCATTAAGTAATATTGATGCGTTTTTCCTGGTGCTTGGATTGCTGTATGATGAGCCTAATTCTGTGGATCAGGCAGAGAAGAATTTGCTGGCTCTGTGTCAGGGTCAGGATGAAATAGAGGTATATTGTCAGAAATTTAGAAAGTGGTCCGTACTCACTCAGTGGAATGAAGGTGCGCTCGCAGCTATTTTCAGAAAAGGTCTCTCTGAAGCCCTTAAGGATGTCATGGTGGAATTTCCTATGCCTGCTGGTCTGAATGAGTCTATGTCTTTGGCCATTCAGATCGGTCGACGCTTGCACGAGCATAAATCTGTGCACCATTTGGCGGTATTACCTGAGCTTAAACCTGAGCCTATGCAGTGCGATAGGACTTTGACCAGAGTTGAACGGCAAGAACACAGACGTCTGAATGGGCTGTGTTTCTACTGTGGTGATTCCACTCATGCTATCTCTGATTGTCCTAAGCGCACTAAGCGGTTCGCTAGGTCTGCCACCATTGGTACGGTACAGTCAAAATTTCTTCTGTCCGTTACCTTGATCTGCTCTTTGTCATCGTATTCTGTCATGGCATTTGTGGAATCAGGCGCTGCTCTGAATTTGATGGACTTGGAGTATGCTAGGCGTTGTGGGTTTTTCTTGGAGCCCTTGCAGTGTCCTATTCCATTGAGAGGAATTGATGCTACGCCTTTGGCCAAGAATAAGCCTCAGTACTGGACCCAGCTGACCATGTGCATGGCTCCTGCACATCAGGAGGTTATTCGCTTTCTGGTGTTGCATAATCTGCATGATGTGGTCGTGTTGGGGTTGCCATGGCTACAAGTCCATAATCCAGTATTAGATTGGAAATCCATGTCTGTGTCCAGCTGGGGTTGTCAGGGGGTACATGGTGACGTCCCATTTCTGACTATTTCGTCATCCACACCTTCTGAGGTTCCTGAGTTCTTGTCTGATTACCGGGATTTATTTGATGAGCCCAAGTCCGATACCCTACCTCCGCATAGGGATTGTGATTGTGCTATCGATTTGATTCCTGGTAGTAAATTCCCAAAAGGTCGACTGTTTAATTTATCTGTGCCTAAGCACGCCGCTATGCGGAGTTATGTGAAGGATTCTTTGGAGAAGGGGCATATTCGCCCGTCATCGTCGCCATTAGGAGCAGGGTTCTTTTTTGTAGCCAAGAAGGATGGTTCACTGAGACCTTCTATAGATTACCGCCTTCTAAATAAGATCACGGTTAAATTTCAGTACCCCTTGCCATTGTTATCTGATTTGTTTGCTCGGATTAAGGGGGCTAGTTGGTTCACCAAGATAGATCTTCGTGGTGCGTATAATCTTGTGCGTATTAAGCGAGGCGATGAGTGGAAAACTGCATTTAATACGCCCGAGGGCCATTTTGATTATCTACTAATGCCATTCGGACTTGCCAATGCTCCATCAGTGTTTCAGTCCTTTATGCATGACATCTTCCGAGAGTATCTGGATAAATTCCTGATTGTGTACTTAGATGACATTTTGATCTTCTCGGATGATTGGGAGTCTCATGTGAAGCAGGTCAGAACGGTGTTTCAGGTCCTGCGTGCTAATTCTTTGTTTGTGAAGGCATCAAAGTGTCTCTTTGGTGTTCAGAAGGTTTCATTTTTGGGGTTCATCTTTTCCCCTTCTACTATCGAGATGGACCCTGTTAAGGTCCAAGCCATCCATAATTGGACTCAGCCGACATCTCTGAAAAGTCTGCAAAAGTTCCTGGGCTTTGCTAATTTTTATCGTCGCTCCATCTGCAATTTTTCTAGTATTGCTAAGCCATTGACCGATTTGACCAAGAAAGGTGCTGATGTGGTCAATTGATCTTCTGCTGCTGTGGAAGCTTTTCAAGAGTTGAAGCGTCGTTTTTCTTCTGCCCCTGTGTTGTGTCAACCAGATGTTTCGCTTCCGTTCCAGGTCGAGGTTGATGCTTCTGAGATTGGAGCAGGGGCTGTTTTGTCGCAGAGAGGTTCTGATTGCTCGGTGATGAAACCATGCGCCTTCTTTTCCAGGAAGTTTTCGCCTGCTGAGCGAAATTATGATGTGGGCAATCGAGAGTTGCTGGCCATGAAGTGGGCATTCGAGGAGTGGCGTCATTGGCTTGGAGGAGCTAAGCATCGCGTGGTGGTCTTGACTGATCATAAGAACTTGACTTATCTCGAGTCCGCCAAGCGGTTGAATCCTAGACAAGCTCGTTGGTCATTGTTTTTTGCCCGTTTTGACTTTGTGATTTCATACCTTCCGGGCTCTAAAAATGTGAAGGCGGATGCTCTGTCTAGGAGTTTTGTGCCCGACTCTCCGGGTGTATCTGAGCCGGCGGGTATCCTCAAAGAGGGAGTAATTGTGTCTGCCATCTCCCCTGATTTGCGGCGGGTGCTGCAGAAATTTCAGGCTAATAAACCTGATCGTTGCCCAGCGGAGAAGCTGTTTGTCCCTGATAGGTGGACGAATAAAGTCATCTCTGAGGTTCATTGTTCGGTGATGGCTGGTCATCCTGGAATCTTTGGTACCAGAGAGTTAGTGGCTAGATCCTTTTGGTGGCCATCTCTGTCGCGGGATGTGCGTGCTTTTGTGCAGTCCTGTGGGATTTGTGCTCGGGCTAAGCCCTGCTGTTCTCGTGCCAGTGGGTTGCTTTTGCCCTTGCCGGTCCCGAAGAGGCCTTGGACACATATCTCTATGGATTTTATTTCAGATCTTTCCGTCTCTCAAAGGATGTCGGTCATTTGGGTGGTCTGTGATCGCTTCTCTAAGATGGTCCATTTGGTACCCTTGTCTAAATTGCCTTCCTCCTCTGATTTGGTGCCATTGTTTTTCCAGCATGTGGTTCGTTTACATGGCATTCCAGAGAATATCGTTTCTGACAGAGGTTCCCAGTTTGTTTCGAGGTTTTGGCGAGCCTTTTGTGGTAGGATGGGCATTGACTTGTCTTTTTCCTCGGCTTTCCATCCTCAGACTAATGGCCAGACCGAACGAACCAATCAGACCTTGGAAACATATCTGAGATGCTTTGTTTCTGCTGATCAGGATGACTGGGTGTCCTTTTTGCCTTTGGCTGAGTTCGCCCTTAATAATCGGGCCAGCTCGGCTACCTTGGTTTCGCCGTTTTTCTGCAACTCTGGGTTCCATCCTCGTTTCTCTTCAGGGCAGGTTGAGTCTTCGGACTGTCCTGGTGTGGATACTGTGGTGGACAGGTTGCAGCAGATTTGGACTCATGTAGTGGACAATTTGACTTTGTCCCAGGAGAAGGCTCAACGTTTCGCTAATCGCAGACGCTGTGTGGGTCCCTGACTTCGGGTTGGGGACTTGGTTAGGTTATCTTCTCATCATATTCCTATGAAGGTTTCCTCTCCTAAGTTTAAACCTCGTTTTATTGGTCCGTATAGGATTTCTGAGGTTCTTAATCCTGTGTCTTTTCGCCTGACCCTTCCAGATTCTTTTTCCATACATAACGTATTCCATAGGTCATTGTTGCGGAGATACGTGGCACCTATGGTTCCATCTGTTGATCCTCCTGCCCCGGTTTTGGTGGAGGGGGAGTTGGAGTATATTGTGGAGAAGATTTTGGATTCTCGTGTTTCAAGGCGGAGACTCCAGTATCTGGTTAAGTGGAAGGGTTATGCTCAGGAAGATAATTCTTGGGTCTTTGCCTCTGATGTCCATGCTCCCGATCTTGTTCGTGCCTTTTATATGGCTCATCCTGGTCGTCCTGGGAGCTCTGGTGAGGGTTCGGTGACCCCTCCTCAAGGATGGGGGTACTGTTGTGAATTCTGTGGCAGAGCTCCCTCCTGTGGTCACAAGTGGTACTTCGGCTGATTCTCTCTGTGAGCTTCCCTTGGTGGAGGAAAGTGGTACTGCGGCTTCTGAGTTTCCTTCCTCAGGTGATGTGGGGAAGTCGTTAGGTGCTGCTCTATTTAACTCCACCTAGTGCTTTGATCCTGGCCTCCAGTCAATGTTCTAGTATTGGACCTGTTTCCTCCTGGATCGTTCCTGTGGCCTGCTGCTCTGCATAGCTAAGTTCCACTTTTGCTATTTTGTTTGCTGTTTTTTCTGTCCAGCTTGTCTATTTGTTTTTTCCTGCTTGCTGGAAGCTCTGGGACGCAGAGGGTGCCGTTAGTTCTGTACGGAGGGTCTTTTTGCCCCCTTTGCGTGGTTTTTGTAGGGTTTTGTGTTGACCGCAAAGTTACCTTTCCTATCCTCGCTCTGTTCAGAAAGTTGGGCCTCACTTTGCTAAATCTATTTCATCTCTACGTTTGTCTTTTCATCTTAACTCACAGTCATTATATGTGGGGGCTGCCTTTTCCTTTGGGGTATTTCTCTGAGGCAAGGTAGGCTTATTTTCTATCTTCAAGCTAGCTAGTTTCTCAGGCCGTGCCGAGTTGCATAGGGAGCGTTAGGCGCAATCCACGGCTGCCTTTAGTGTTGTTGGTGAGGATTAGGGATTGCGGTCAACAGAGTTCCCACGTCTCAGAGCTCGTTCTTGTTTTTTGGGTTATTGCCAGGTCACTGTATGTGCGCTGACCTCTATGTCCATTGTGGTACTGAATTACCTTTCATAACAGATGCCCTACCTGTTAGTTGAAAGCGAAGCTTTCAAAGCCCTGATGGAGTACGCTGAACCACGCTACGAGCTACCCAGTCGACACTTTTTTTCCAGAAAAGCCATCCCAGCCCTGCACCAGCATGTTAAACAGCGCATCGTCCATGCACTCAGGCAATCTGTGAGTACAAAGGTGCACCTGACTACAGATGCATGGACCAGTTGGCATGGCCAGGGACGTTACGTGTCCATCACGGCACACTGGGTGAATGTGGTGGATGCAGGGTCCACAGGGGACATCAATTTCGGGACAGTTGTGCCTAGCCCACGGTCTAGGAAACTGTTGGCTGTAGGCGTTCGCACCCCCTCCTCCTCCTCCTCGTCCTCCTGCTGAAGCGACAGCTCTTCCACAGACCGCAGTCGGCCAACCACTCCATCGGCAGCTGACACTGTTGCACACCAGTTGTCCCATTATGGGCCAGCTACTGGCAAGCGTCAGCAGGCTGTATTGGCTATGAAGTGTTTGGGCGACAACAGACACACCGCGGAAGTTCTGTCCGAGTGCTTGCAACAAGAAACGCAGTCGTGGCTGGGCACAGTAGATCTTGAGGCAGGCAAGGTAGTGAGTGATAACGGAAGGAATTTCATGGCTGCCATCTCCCTTTCCCAACTGAAACACATTCCTTGCCTGGCTCACACCTTAAACCTGGTGGTGCAGTGCTTATTGAAAACTTATCCTGGGTTCTCCGACCTGCTCCTCAAAGTGCGTGGACTTTGCTCACATATCCGACATTCGCCTGTACACTCCAGCCGTATGCAGACCTATCAGCGGTCTTTGAACCTTCCCCAGCATCGCCTAATCATAGACGTTGCAACAAGGTCGAACTCAACACTGCACATGCTTCAGAGACTGTGCCAACAGAGGCGGGCTGTTATGTTTTTGTGGGAGGATACACATACACGGGCAGGCAGTAGGATGGCAGACATGGAGTTGTCAGGTGTGCAGTGGTCGAAGATACAAGACATGTGTCAAGTCCTTCAGTGTTTTGAGGAATGCACATGGCTGGTTAGTGCAGACAACGCCATAATAAGCATGAGCATCCCCCTAATGTGTCTGCTGATGCAAAGTTTGACGCACATAAAGGATCAGGCGTCTGCACCAGAGGAAGAGGAAAGCCTTGATGACAGTCAGCCATTGTCTGGTCAGGGCAGTGTACAGGACGAGGTAGCGGGCGAAGAGGAGGTGGGGGACGAGGAGGATGATGGGGATGAGTATATTTTTAATGAGGAAGCTTTCCCGGGGGCACTGGAAATTGGTTGCGTGGCAAGGCCGGGTTCTGTTTTTTTGAGGGACACAAGTGACGTAGATTTGCCTAAAACTGCCCCTCAACCAATCACAACCGCAGATTTGACAACTGGAACTTTGGCCCACATGGCGGATTATGCCTTACGTATCCTCAAAAGGGACACACGCATTACTAAAATGATGAACGATGACGATTACTGGTTTGCCTGCCTCCTTGATCCACGCTATAAAGGCAAATTGCAAAATATTATGCCACATGAGAACTTGGAACTAATATTAGCAACCAAACAATCAACTCTTGTTGACCGTTTGCTTCAGGCATTCCGAGCACACAGCGCACGTGATCGTTCTCACACGAGCTCCAGTGGCCAGCAGACCAGGAGTGTTAGGGGTGCACACATCAGAAGTGGCGTTGGACAGAGGGGTTTTCTGACCAGGTTGTGGAGTGATTTTGCTATGACCGCAGACAGGACAGGTACTGCTGCATCAATTGAAAGTGACAGGATACAACATTTGTCCAGTATGGTTACTAACTATTTTTCATCCCTTATCGATGTTCTCCCACAACCGTCATTCCTATTTGATTACTGGGCATCAAAATTAGACACCTGGCCAGAATTGGCAGAATATGCATTGCAGGAGCTTGCTTCCCCGGCAGCTAGTGTCCTATCAGAAAGAGTATTCAGTGCTGCAGGTTCAATATTAACCGAAAAAAGGACTCGTCTGGCTACCCAAAATGTTGATGATCTAACATTCATTAAAATGAACCACAACTGGATTTCGAATTCTTTTGCCCCACCTTGCCCGGCAGACACCTAGCTTTCCTATGAAAAGCTCTTGCCTGTGGACTACTGTGAATTACTTTTCTACTGTCTAATTAGCTGCAGCTGATTGTCCAGCATACGACATGTTTACACCTACCTAAATGGCCAAACTCCCCACACGGGGCCGTGGTATCGCGACTTGGCGCAAGCACACGTGAGAGTGCTGTTTGTCTGAAGAGGTGGGTGTGCCCGCTTTTGGTCGACGGCATTGCCACTGGGTCCCTCATAGTACAATAAAGTGTCTCTGGCGGTGGTGGTGCGCACCCAACGTCAGACACACTGTTGTAACATGAGGGGCCCTGGGCCTGTACCGCCGGCCACAAGAGAGTTCACCCACCCCCAGGTCAAACATTGCTCTACCACTTCCACAGTTATCTCTCACACTTCCACCAATGTTTAGTCTATGCGCTGACATCCTTCCATTCCTGGCACTGACAATACCATTGTGTTGACATGTATGATGGTACTTAACATATTCAGGGGCAGTGTCCTCTATTTACCACAGTAAATACTATGCGCTAAATTAGTAGGTCTGAAACTACGCAGAGTATCCCACCCCTGAACCTAATGATTGCACCCTTTAGTGTTTTCGTTTTGTTTTAATGCGAGACATTCACATTTATTTATTGTTTTGGACTACTAACTGGCAGACACTCATTACAATCGGCCTCCGCTGACCAGACCACTGCTGCCCGTGTACCCCTGGAACCAATTTTAAATTGCCTACAGCCAGCCCATTTTATTATGTTAGGCCTTCGAAGTCTGTCTGCTGTCCCTCCTTCCACTAGGCCTCCACTGACCTGTCTACTGCTGCCCGTGTACCCCTGGAACGAATGTTAAATTGCCTACAGCCAGCCCATTTTATTATGTTAGGCCTTCGAAGCCTGTCTGCGGCCCGTTCTTTCAACTACTACTACACTGACCTGTCTACTGCTGCCCGTGTACTCCTGGAACCAATTATAAAGTGCCTACAGCCTGTCCAATTTTATTATGTTAGGCCTTCGAAGCCTGTCTGCGGTCCCTCATTCCACTAGGCCTCCACTGACCTGTCTCCTGCTGCCCGTGTACCCCTGGAACCAATTATAAAGTGCCTACAGCCTGTCCAATTTTATTATGTTAGGCCTTCGAAGCCTGTCTGCGGTCTCTCCATCCACTAGGCCTCCACTGACCTGTCTCCTGCTGCCCGTGTACCCCTGGAACCAATTATAAAGTGCCTACAGCCTGTCCAATTTTATTATGTTAGGCCTTCGAAGCCTGTCTGCGGTCCCTGCTTCCACTAGGCCTCCACTGACCTGTCTACTGCTGCCCGTGTACCCCTACAAACAATTTTAAATTGCCTACACCCAGCCCATTTTATTATGTTAGGCCTTCGAAGCCTATCTGCGGCCCGTTCTTTCAACTACTACTACACTGACCTGTCTACTGCTGCCCGTGTACTCCTGGAACCAATTATAAAGTGCCTACAGCCTGTCCAATTTTATTATGTTAGGCCTTCGAAGCCTGTCTGCGGTCCCTCCTTCCACTAGGCCTCCACTGACCTGTCTACTGCTGCCCGTGTACCCCTACAAACAATTTTAAATTGCTTACAGCCAGCCCATTTTATTATGTTAGGCCTTCGAAGCCTGTCTGCGGCCCGTTCTTTCAACTACTACTACACTGACCTGTCTACTGCTGCCCGTGTACTCCTGGAACCAATTATAAAGTGCCTACAGCCTGTCCAATTTTATTATGTTAGGCCTTCGAAGCCTGTCTGCGGTCCCTCATTCCACAAGGCCTCCACTGACCTGTCTCCTGCTGCCCGTGTACCCCTGGAACAAATTATAAAGTGCCTACAGCCTGTCCAATTTTATTATGTTAGGCCTTCGAAGCCTGTCTGCGGTCCGTCCTTCCACTAGGCCTCCACTGACCTGTCTCCTGCTGCCCGTGTACCCCTGGAACCAATTATAAAGTGCCTACAGCCTGTCCAATTTTATTATGTTAGGCCTTCGAAGCCTGTCTGCGGTCCCTCCTTCCACTAGGCCTCCACTGACCTGTCTACTGCTGCCCGTGTACCCCTAGAAACAATTTTAAATTGCCTACACCCAGCCCATTTTATTATGTTAGGCCTTCGAAGCCTGTCTGCGGCCCGTTCTTTCAACTACTACTACACTGACCTGTCTACTGCTGCCCGTGTACTCCTGGAACCAATTATAAAGTGCCTACAGCCTGTCCAATTTTATTATGTTAGGCCTTCGAAGCCTGTCTGCGGCCCCTCCTTCCACTAGGCCTCCACTGACCTGTCTACTGCTGCCCGTGTACCCCTGGAACCAATTTTAAATTGCCTACAGCCAGCCCATTTTATTATGTTAGGCCTTCGAAGCCTGTCTGCGGCCCGTTCTTTCAACTACTACTACACTGACCTGTCTACTGCTGCCCGTGTACTCCTGGAACCAATTATAAAGTGCCTACAGCCTGTCCAATTTTATTATGTTAGGCCTTCGAAGCCTGTCTGCGGTCCCTCCTTCCACTAGGCCTCCACTGACCTGTCTACTGCTGCCCGTGTACCCCTAGAAACAATTTTAAATTGCCTACAGCCAGCCCATTTTATTATGTTAGGCCTTCGAAGCCTGTCTGCGGCCCGTTCTTTCAACTACTACTACACTGACCTGTCTACTGCTGCCCGTGTACTCCTGGAACCAATTATAAAGTGCCTACAGCCTGTCCAATTTTATTATATTAGGCCTTCAAAGCCTGTCTGCGGTCCCTCCTTCCACTAGGCCTCCACTGACCTGTCTACTGCTGCCCGTGTGTTAGGGCTAGCGGAACGCACCAAATAATAAGACAGATAGAGTATGGTGCGTTCGCAGCCCGGGGTCCACCGTGCAGAGATGGAACCTGCTGCCAAGTAATGACGGACTATATGGCGGTACTCATAAGTATACACACGTGGGTTAAACTTCACCCAGCGTGAAGGAAGTGATCCTGTTGCGTCACAGGACCGCGGTACCGCACATAAAGCGCGAGCAAGTAGTCAGCGAACTCAACCCCAACTAGGATTGAAGTCCGATTAGACCCTTGCTGGCACAACACCGCAACTAGGTGTGTAAGGAAACTCAATAACAATTTTAAGGCACAAGAGTGCATGCGGTGCCGCACTGACGAACGCCACTAACCACCCAGGCTTGGGTAAGGAAAGCACAGAGGAAGTGCACGGCGCCGTACTGGCGGTCACAGCAACTGGACGCTGTAATGTGTGATTAGTGCTGTAGGCTAAGTCGGGCGCTAGATAGCAACCATACACCTTCCGCGAACAGACATTCAATAGGGTAGGGGTATCCAAGGACGACTTGCACTCACAACATACACACATTAACAATTGTACACTAGCGCATGGCCATGCGGTCATGCGTAGTTTATATAGTTGCAGCACAGGAAGTGGCCACAGAAACTTTGCCCTTCCAAGACCTGCCAAGAGGACCAATGGAATGTGCTGCAGAGCCTGAGCACATGACCCTCGATCTCCAACGGGAGATCTTGCCCTGGGCATGCTCATTGTGTGCAGACAAGGACTTAGTCCCAGAGAAGTCCGCTCGCTGCTGACCAGCACTGGCTTTAATGGCAGAAGCTGAAGAAGCAGCAGTAACTCTCAGTACAGAGTGAGACTGAGCAAGACTCTGGGACCGACGACCTTGCTGAGCAGACTCCACAGCGGCTGGATGAGAATGGGAGACCGCAGCGGAGATGGCTCGAGATTCCCCCTGTGCAGAAGTGGGAACTCGAGACCTAACATTACCCCCCCTCCTAGGGCCCCCCCTCCTTGGGCCTCGCTACGCTCGAAGGCAGCAATGAGCTGTGGGGCCCGAATGTTTTCAGCAGGCTCCCATGACCTGTCCTCTGGGCCATAACCCTTCCAATCCACCAGATAGAACTTTTTGCCGCGTACCACCTTGCACCCCAAAATAGCGTTCACCTCGTAATCGTCCGTAGACGAACCCGATGTCCCGGCAGATGACTCGGTAAACCAGGACATGTATGGGTTTCAAGAGGGACACATGAAAGGTGTCGGTGATACCCAAGCGTGGAGGAAGAGCCAAACGGTAGACCACAGGATTAACCCGTTCAAGAACCTTGAAGGGACCCAAGTAGCGAGGAGCAAACTTAGTGGACTCAACTCGCAGCCTGATGTTACGGGCGGAAAGCCACACCAAGTCGCCAGGAGCAAAGGTCGGAGCGGGACGCCGATGAACATCAGCGGAGGACCTCATTCTCTCCTTGGAGGCCCGAATGGCATACTGCATGCGGTCCCAAATGTCCCGTGCCTCCACAGCCCAGTCTGCCATCCTGGAGTCAGCAGAAGACACAGGCATGGGCACAGGAACACGCGGATGCTGGCCGTAATTTAGGAGGAATGGAGTCTGACCGGTGGAGTCGGCTACGGCATTGTTAAGTGCAAACTCTGCCCATGGTAGCAAGGATGCCCAGTCATCCTGCCTGGCAGAAACAAAATGTCGTAAATATGTGACCAAGGTCTGGTTGGCCCTCTCTACCAACCCATTCGTCTCGGGATGATATGCCGAAGAGAGATTTAACTCAATACTGAGTAGACGACAAAGCTCTCTCCAGAATCGAGACGCAAACTGGGGACCCCGGTCACTAACAATTTTGTCTGGCATACCGTGTAGGCGAAAGATATGCTTGACGAACAAGACAGCCAACGCCCGTGCAGAAGGTAGCCGTGGAAGAGGCACCAAGTGCACCATTTTGGAAAAATGGTCGGTGATCACCCAGATAATGGTGCAGTTACGAGACTTGGGTAAGCCCACCACAAAGTCCATCCCGACCATCTCCCAGGGCCTGTCCGCCACCGGCAGAGGATAAAGCAAACCAGCTGGCCGTTGCCGAGGAGTCTTGTTCTTGGCACAAGAGACACACGCCCGAACATACTCTGCGACATCACGAGCCATATGCGGCCACCAGTATGTCCTCGCCAGTAACTCAGATGTCCTTTTGGTACCAAAATGTCCACCCACCCTGGACGAGTGTGCCCAAGAGAGAACCTCCGGTCGCAAACTGGATGGAACAAAAGTCTTGCCCGGGGGCACAGACTCTAGCGAAACCGGGGCCACAGTTCTCAAGCTCTCGGTGGGGACAATAAGCCGAGGCTCCTCCTCCGCAGATGACACAACGGAGCGAGAGAGAGCGTCGGCCCGAATGTTCTTCTCCCCAGAAAGAAAATGGAGGGTGAAATGAAACCGGGAGAAGAATAAGGACCATCTGGCCTGGCGAGAATTCAACCGCTGGGCTGTCTGCAGGTACACCAAATTTTTATGGTCTGTGAAGACTTGGAAGGGAAAACGTGCTCCCTCCAAGAGATGTCTCCACTCCGAGAAAGCCAACTTCATGGCTAGCAACTCCCTGTCCCCGATGGAATAATTCCTCTCTGCTGGTGAGAAGGTCTTGGAGAAAAAGAAGCAAGGATGCTTCCGACCTTGAGCATCCTTTTGGAAGAGGACTGCTCCAGCACCAACAGAAGAGGCATCCACCTCCATGATAAATGGCTTATCAACATCGGGGCGATGTAGGATGGGAGCGCTAGCGAAGTGTGACTTTATAGAGTTAAAGGCCGTGGAGACCTCCTCAGACCACAATTTGGGATTCGCCCCCTTCTTGGTGAGGGCAACCAAGGGAGCTACCAAAGTTGAGAAGTGCGGAATGAACTGGCGATAATAATTAATGAACCCCATAAAGCGCTGCACCGCTTTAAGAGAATGGGGTTCCTGCCAGTCCATCACAGCCTGTAGTTTAGCAGGATCCATAGCCAATCCCTGGGCAGAGATGATGTAGCCTAGGAAAGGTAAGGACTCCTGCTCAAACATACACTTCTCCAACTTGGCATAGAGGGAGTTTGCCCGTAGGAGGTCGAAGACTTTGCAAACATCTCTCCGGTGGGAGTCAATATCTGGAGAGTAGATGAGAATATCATCCAGATAGACTACGACCGAGGTGGAAAGCATATCCCGGAAGATATCGTTCACAAAGTCTTGGAAAACGGCCGTGGCATTACAGAGCCCGAAGGGCATCACCAGATATTCATAGTGCCCATCCCTGGTGTTAAAAGCCGTCTTCCATTCGTCCCCCTCACGGATGCGAATCAGGTTGTAAGGACCCCGCAGATCTAGTTTAGTAAATACCCTTGCTCCCCGAAGCCTATCGAAGAGCTCAGATATCAAGGGCAAAGGATACTTATTTTTAACGGTGATGGCGTTAAGACCCCTGTAGTCTATGCATGGACGTAGTTCCCCATTTTTCTACTGCACGAAGAAGAACCCTGCCCCAGCAGGTGACACTGACTTCCTAATGAATCCTCTTGCCAGATTTTCCTGGATGTACTGTGACATTGCCTCCGTCTCCGGGAGAGATAGCGGATAGACTCGACCCTGGGGAGGCTCAGCACCAGGCAAGAGGTCAATAGGACAGTCATAGGGGCGATGGGGCGGAAGGATCTCCACCGCCTTTTTGGAGAACACGTCTGCATAAGACCAATACTGCTTGGGGAGAGAGGAAAGATCTGCGGGTACCTCAGTAGTAGCAACCTGAACGCACTCCCTCTGACACCTACCCCCACAAGATTCGCCCCATCCCAGGATTCTGCCAGAGGACCACTCAATATGAGGAGAGTGGTACCGTAGCCAAGGTATTCCCAACAGGACCTCATCAATTCCCTCAGGAATGACGAGCAGAGATATAATCTCCTGATGAGATGGCGACATGGACAGAGTAAAAGGGATGGTCTGGTGTGTTATCTGTGAGGGCAGTGTCGACACATTCACCACTCGTACCGTTACTGGTTGAGCTAGCATAACCAGGGGTATTGCGTGACGTTGGGCGAAGGCAGAAGACATAAAATTGCCCTCCGCCCCAGAATCCACGCAGAGCTCTACCGAGTGGGAGAATGAGCCTATAGTAATTGTCCCCTTAAAGGACAATTTAGAGGCAAACGTCGCCATGTCTAGTGCACCTCCACCTACTACCACTAGACGCTGACGTTTCCTCGACTGCTGATAAGAACAACTGGTGGCTAGATGTCCCGACTGCTGGCATACATGACAGACCTTGAGTGCACCTGCGGTCCGGGACTTAGATCCCGCTTGTGACACTTCCCTGGCCTCATGTGACTCAGGAACCAGGGCCGGAGATTCCAGAGGTTTGGCGAAGGTAGGAGCCAGCCGAAACCTCTGCCTACACTGGGCTCGCTCTAACCTCCGCTCGTTAAAACGGAGGTCAATTCGAGTGGAGACAGTTATTAACTCCTCCAGTGTGGCAGGAATCTCCCTAGAGGCCAGAGCGTCCTTAACGTGGTCAGCCAGGCCCCTCCAAAATATGGGGATAAGAGCTTTATCCGACCAATCCAGCTCAGAAGCTAAAGTGCGGAATTGGACGGCAAAATGACTGACCAAGGACTCACCCTGAGTTAATGCCAGCAGTTGGAGCGCAGTATCATGGGTGACTTGAGGTCCTAAAAAGACCTGTTTCAGAGTGCTCAGAAACAGCGGAGCACTCTGCACCACATGATCGCCACGCTCCCACAGCGGCGTAGCCCATTCCAACGCCCTGTCTGACAAGAGAGACACTATAAATCCCACCTTAGCCCGCTCTGTGGGAAAACGTGCAGCCAGGAGCTCGAGGTGAATAGAGCACTGACTCACAAATCCCCTACAAAATTTGCTATCACCAGAAAATTTTTCTGGCAGCGGGAGGCGAGAAAATGTCGGAGCAGGGGTGGCAATGGACAGGGTTGCTGCAGCCACGCTAGCAGCCTGTACAGCAACTGCGGTAACATCCACAGCTGAGGTTGCGCTCTCAAGAGCCACCAACCTACCCTCCAGCTGCTGGATATACCGCAAGGATTGCTGTTTGTCCGTCATTACTAGCCAGACCCTGGCGCTAGTGTAATGTTAGGGCTAGCGGAACGCACCAAATAATAAGACAGATAGAGTATGGTGCGTTCGCAGCCCGGGGTCCACCGTGCAGAGATGGAACCTGCTGCCAAGTAATGACGGACTATATGGCGGTACTCATAAGTATACACACGTGGGTTAAACTTCACCCAGCGTGAAGGAAGCGATCCTGTTGCGTCACAGGACCGCGGTACCGCACATAGAGCGCGAGCAAGTAGTCAGCGAACTCAACCCCAACTAGGATTGAAGTCCGATTAGACCCTTGCTGGCACAACACCGCAACTAGGTGTGTAAGGAAACTCAATAACAATTTTAAGGCACAAGAGTGCATGCGGTGCCGCACTGACGAACGCCACTAACCACCCAGGCTTGGGTAAGGAAAGCACAGAGGAAGTGCACGGCGCCGTACTGGCGGTCACAGCAACTGGACGCTGTAATGTGTGATTAGTGCTGTAGGCTAAGTCGGGCGCTAGATAGCAACCATACACCTTCCGCGAACAGACATTCAATAGGGTAGGGGTATCCAAGGACGACTTGCACTCACAACATACACACATTAACAATTGTACACTAGCGCATGGCCGTGCGGTCATGCGCAGTTTATATAGTTGCAGCACAGGAAGTGGCCACAGAAACTTTGCCCTTCCAAGATCTGCCAAGAGGACCAATGGAATGTGCTGCAGAGCCTGAGCACATGACCCTCGATCTCCAACGGGAGATCTTGCCCTGGGCATGCTCAGTGTGTGCAGACAAGGACTTAGTCCCAGAGAAGTCCGCTCGCTGCTGACCAGCACTGGCTTTAATGGCAGAAGCTGAAGAAGCAGCAGTAACTCTCAGTACAGAGAGAGACTGAGCAAGACGCTGGAACCGACGTCCTTGCTGAGCAGACTCCACTGCGGCTGGATGAGAATGGGAGACCGCAGCGGAGATGGCTCGAGATTCCCCCTGTGCAGAAGCGGGAACTCGAGACCTAACACCGTGTACCCCTACAAACAATTTTAAATTGCCTACAGCCAGCCCATTTTATTATGTTAGGCCTTCGAAGCCTGTCTACGGCCCGTTCTTTCAACTACTACTACACTGACCTGTCTACTGCTGCCCGTGTACCCCTACAAACAATTTTGAATTGCCTACAGCCTGCCCATTTTATTATGTTAGGCCTTCGAAGCCTGTCTGCGGCCCGTTCTTTCAACTACTACTACACTGACCTGTCTACTGCTGCCCGTGTACTCCTGGAACCAATTATAAAGTGCCTACAGCCTGTCCAATTTTATTATGTTAGGCCTTCGAAGCCTGTCTGCGGTCCCTCCTTCCACTAGGCCTCCACTGACCTGTCTACTGCTGCCCGTGTACCCCTACAAACAATTTTAAATTGCCTACAGCCAGCCCATTTTATTATGTTAGGCCTTCGAAGCCTGTCTGCGGCCCGTTCACTACACTGACCTGTCTACTGCTGCCCGTGTACTCCTGGAACCAATTATAAAGTGCCTACAGCCTGTCCAATTTTATTATGTTAGGCTTTCGAAGCCTGTCTGCGGTCCCTCCTTCCACTAGGCCTCCACTGACCTGTCTACTGCTGCCCGTGTACCCCTAGAACCAATTTTAAATTGCCTACAGCCAGCCCATTTTATTATGTTAGGCCTTCGAAGCCTGTCTGCTGTCCCTCCTTCCACTAGGCCTCCACTGACCTGTCTACTGCTGCCCGTGTACCCCTGGAACCAATTTTAAATTGCCTACAGCCAGCCCATTTTATTATGTTAGGCCTTCGAAGCCTGTCTGCGGCCCGTTCTTTCAACTACTACTACACTGACCTGTCTACTGCTGCCCGTGTACTCCTGGAACCAATAATAAAGTGCCTACAGCCTGTCCAATTTTATTATGTTAGGCCTTCGAAGCCTGTCTGCGGTTCCTCCTTCCACTAGGCCTCCACTGACCTGTCTACTGCTGCCCGTGTACCCCTGGAACCAATTATAAAGTGCCTACAGCCTGTCCAATTTTATTATGTTATGTTAGGCCTTTGAAGCCAGTCTGCGGTCCCTCCTTCCCTAGGCCTCCACTGACCTGTCTACTGCTGCCCATGTACCCCTAGAAACAATTTTAAATTGCCTACAGCCAGCCCATTTTATTATGTTAGGCCTTCGAAGCCTGTCTGCTGTCCCTCCTTCCACTAGGCCTCCACTGACCTGTCTACTGCTGCCCGTGTACCCCTGGAACCAATTATAAAGTGCCTACAGCCTGTCCAATTTTATTATGTTATGTTAGGCCTTTGAAGCCAGTCTGCAGTCCCTCCTTCCACTAGGCCTCCACTGACCTGTCTACTGCTGCCCATGTACCCCTGGAACCAATTTTAAATTGCCTACAGCCAGCCCATTTTATTATGTTAGGCCTTCGAAGCCTGTCTGCTGTCCCTCCTTCCACTAGGCCTCCACTGACCTGTCTACTGCTGCCCGTGTACCCCTACAAACAATTTTAAATTGCCTACAGCCAGCCCATTTTATTATGTTAGGCCTTCGAAGCCTGTCTGCGGCCCGTTCTTTCAACTACTACTACACTGACCTGTCTACTGCTGCCCGCGTACTCCTGGAACCAATTGTAAAGTGCCTACAGCCTGTCCAATTTTATTATGTTAGGCCTTCGAAGCCTGTCTGCGGTCCCTCCTTCCACTATGCCTCCACTGACCTGTCTACTGCTGCCCGTGTACCCCTACAAACAATTTTAAATTGCCTACAGCCTGCCCATTTTATTATGTTAGGCCTTCGAAGCCTGTCTGCGGCCCGTTCTTTCAACTACTACTATACTGACCTGTCTACTGCTGCCCGTGTACTCCTGGAACCAATTATAAAGTGCCTACAGCCTGTCCAATTTTATTATGTTAGGCCTTCGAAGCCTGTCTGCGGTCCCTCCTTCCACTAGGCCTCCACTGACCTGTCTACTGCTGCCCGTGTACCCCTACAAACAATTTTAAATTGCCTACAGCCTGCCCATTTTATTATGTTAGGCCTTCGAAGCCTGTCTGCGACCCGTTCTTTCAACTACTACTACACTGACCTGTCTACTGCTGCCCGTGTACTCCTGGAACCAATTATAAAGTGCCTACAGCCTGTCCAATTTTATTATGTTAGGCCTTCGAAGCCTGTCTGCGGTCCCTCCTTCCACTAGGCCTCCACAGACCTGTCTACTGCTGCCCGTGTACCCCTACAAACAATTTTAAATTGCCTACAGCCAGCCCATTTTATTATGTTAGGCCTTCGAAGCCTGTCTGCGGCCCGTTCACTACACTGACCTGTCTACTGCTGCCCGTGTACTCCTGGAACCAATTATAAAGTGCCTACAGCCTTTCCAATTTTATTATGTTAGGCCTTCGAAGCCTGTCTGCGGTCCCTCCTTCCACTAGGCCTCCACTGACCTGTCTACTGCTGCCCGTGTACCCCTAGAACCAATTTTAAATTGCCTACAGCCAGCCCATTTTATTATGTTAGGCCTTCGAAGCCTGTCTGCTGTCCCTCCTTCCACTAGGCCTCCACTGACCTGTCTACTGCTGCCCGTGTACCCCTGGAACCAATTTTAAATTGCCTACAGCCAGCCCATTTTATTATGTTAGGCCTTCGAAGCCTGTCTGCGGCCCGTTCTTTCAACTACTACTACACTGACCTGTCTACTGCTGCCCGTGTACTCCTGGAACCAATTATAAAGTGCCTACAGCCTGTCCAATTTTATTATGTTAGGCCTTCGAAGCCTGTCTGCGGTTCCTCCTTCCACTAGGCCTCCACTGACCTGTCTACTGCTGCCCGTGTACCCCTGGAACCAATTATAAAGTGCCTACAGCCTGTCCAATTTTATTATGTTATGTTAGGCCTTTGAAGCCAGTCTGCGGTCCCTCCTTCCACTAGGCCTCCACTGACCTGTCTACTGCTGCCCATGTACCCCTAGAAACAATTTTAAATTGCCTACAGCCAGCCCATTTTATTATGTTAGGCATTCGAAGCCTGTCTGCGGTCCCTCCTTCCACTAGGCCTCCACTGACCTGTCTACTGCTGCCCGTGTACCCCTAGAACCAATTTTAAATTGCCTCCAGCCAGCCCATTTTATTATGTTAGGCCTTTGAAGCCTGTCTGCTGTCCCTCCTTCCACTAGGCCTCCACTGAACAGACCACTGCTGCCCGTGTACCCCTGGAACCAATTTTAAATTGCCTACAGCCAGCCCATTTTATTATGTTAGGCCTTCGAAGCCTGTCTGCGGCCCGTTCTTTCTACTACTACTACACTGACCAGTCTACTGCTGCCTCTGTACCCCTGGAACCTATTTAAAAGTGCCTACAGCCCAATATTTTTTTATGTTAGGCCTTCAAAGCCTGTCTGCGGCCCGTTCTTTCTACTACTCCTACACTGACCTGTCTACTGCTGCCCGTGTACCCCTGGAACCAATGTTAAAGTGCCTACAGTCCAATATTTTTTTATGTTAGGCCTTCGAAGCCTGTCTGCGGCCCGTTCTTTCTACTACTCCTACACTGACCAGACCACTGCTGCCCGTGTACCCCTGGAACCTATTTTTTATTGCATAGAGCATCCTTTTTTTAATAGTAGGCGTACAAAGTCTGTCTGCGGTCCACTATTGAAATTGTCCTCCACTGCCAAGAGCAATGCTGCCTGTGTACCCCTGTAACCTTTTTTAAGCTGCAGTGAGCCACATTTTTGGTTTAAGGCCTACTACCTATGTCTGTCTGCGCCACTCAATTCAGCTGTGTTCCTTTTAAAAAAGCTGAGCGTCAATAGTCTTGTTTTCAGCCTCTAGGAATTTTAAAACTGCATTGGGGGTACAACTTTGGTAGGGCCTACTAACGGTGTCTGCCGCCCCAAGGTGTGCCCCAGGTTTCGTCCACATTGCTTCGATCTTCCTACTCTCATTTAGTAGTTGGTGAAAACTACACTGCATTAGGCCTACAAATTGGGTATGGGGTGTAGAGACGGTGTCTTCCACTCCAAGGTGTTCTCCAGGTTGCCTTTCCTGAGCTTCTATCTTCAGGCTCTCGTTTAGTAGTTGTTGGAAACTACACTGCATTAGGCCTACAAATTGGGTATGGGGTGTAGAGACGGTGTGTTCCACTCAAAGGTGTTCCCCAGGTTTCCTCGCCATTGCTTCGATCTTAATGCTCTCGTTTAGTAGTTGTTGGAAACTACACTGCATTAGGCCTACAAATTGGGTATGGGGTGTAGAGACGGTGTGTTCCACTCCAAGGTGTTCTCCAGGTTGCCTTTCCTGAGCTTCTATCTTCAGGCTCTCGTTTAGTAGTTGTTGGAAACTACACTGCATTAGGCCTACAAATTGGGTATGGGGTGTAGAGACGGTGTGTTCCACTCCAAGGTGTTCCCCAGGTTTCCTCGCCATTGCTTCGATCTTAATGCTCTCGTTTAGTAGTTGTTGGAAACTACACTGCATTAGGCCTACAAATTGGGTATGGGGTGTAGAGACGGTGTCTTCCACTCCAAGGTGTTCCCCAGGTTTCCTCTCCATTGCTTCGATCTTCTGGCTCTCGTTTAGTAGTTGTTGGAAACTACACTGCATTAGGCCTACAAATTGGGTATGGGGTGTAGAGAGATGGTGTGTTCCACTCCAAGGTGTTCCCCAGGTTTCCTCTCCATTGCTTCGATCTTCTGGCTCTTGTTTAGTAGTTGTTGGAAACTACACTGCATTAGGCCTACAAATTGGGTATGGGGTGTAGAGAGATGGTGTGTTACACTCCAAGGTGTTCCCCAGGTTTCGTCCACATTGCTTCGATCTTCCTACTCTCGTTTAGTAGTTGTTGAAAACTACACTGCATTAGGCCTACAAGGTGGGTCTGGGTTGTAGAGACGGTGTCCTCCGCTCCAAGGTGTTCTCCAGGTTGCCTTTCCTGAGCTTCTATCTTCAGGCTCTTGTTAAATAGTTGTTAAATGGAACAACTGCATTTGGCGTACTAGTTGGTTTGGGGCCTACTAACAGTGTCTGCCGCTCCTTGCTGTTCTCCTGGTTTCCTGTCCTGAAATTCCATTTTCATGCTCTCGTTAAGTAGTTGTTAATGTTAGACTGCATTTGGCCTACTAGTTGGGTTGGGGCCTACTATCGGTGTCTGCCACTCATTGCTGTTCTCCTCCACTGAACAAAGCTGTGCCGCCTGTTTACTACTGTTGCCAATTTTGAACTGCATTTCGACTACTTACTGATTTGGGCCTACTCTCTGTGTCAGCCTCTCATTCCAGTTGTCCTCCACTGCAATGCCCCCTGGTTAGTCCTGTGTTACCAATTTTGAACTGTATTTAGCCAACTTTATTCTTTGGGCCTATATCTGTGTTTCCTCCTCATCCTGCCCATTGCCCAGCCAGTGATAGATGAGTCTGCTGGTACATTGACCCATAACGCAAAATTCCCCGTGCACGCTACACAGCAAGATTGTGACCCTGCTGAAAGTCAGGTTCCTCTTCCCGCATACCATACCACCTTACACGGGGACAAAGAGGAAGGTGCAGATGAAAGTGCAGGTTCCTTCATCAGGTGGGGGGAGGAATACTAGTTGGCGACGTCACTGGCACAGGGCCTCTCATAGTACGCAAAAGTGTTGCTGCCGGTGGGAGGCGCCCCCGCCGTGCAAACACACCGCTGTACTAGTGGGCCCCCCCTGCTTGCTCAGGATCACAGCACTTGCAAAGTTTAAATACTTACCTCTCCCTGCTCCACTGCCGTGACGTGTTCCAGATTTCCTGGGCCCACTAATTACTTGAACCAGCCCTACCCCCCACAACTTTAGCCAAATGACCCCCAATTTCAAATGCCTTCCAATTATTATAAGGTAAATTTCGATTGACAAGCTTCTGTAACAAGAATGGATGTTTTTGCCATTAAAATGGGCAGTGTAGGTGTTTCCCTGGCCTCCACTCACTGCCGACTATGCTCCCCCATTGACTTGCATTGGGTTTCGTGTTTCGGGCGATACCCGACTTTTCGCGATAATCGGCCGATTCCACTCGACTCGACTTCTAAGATAGTCGGGTTTCGCGAAACACGGCTCGACTCTAAAAAGGTCAAGATCGCTCAACCCTAGTGATGTTCCATTTCTGTCTATCTCATCATCCACCCCTTCTGAGGTCCCAGAGTTCTTGTCTGATTACCGGGATGTATTCGATGAGCCCAAGTCCAATGCCCTACCTCCGCATAGGGATTGTGATTGTGCTATCGATTTGATTCCTGGTAGTAAGTTTCCTAAGGGTCGATGTTTAATTTATCTGTACCTGAGCACGCCGCTATGCGGAGTTACGTGAAGGAGTCTTTGGAGAAGGGTTATATTCGCCCGTCATCGTCGCCATTGGGAGCGGGGTTCTTTTTTGTGGCCAAGAAGGATGGTTCTCTGAGACCTTGTATTGATTACCGCCTTCTAAATAAAATTACGGTCAAATTTCAGTACCCCTTGCCGCTGCTGTCTGATTTGTTTGCTTGGATTAAGGGGGCTAGTTGGTTCACCAAGATAGATCTTCGTGGTGCGTATAATCTTGTGCGTATTAAACGGGGCGATGAATGGAAAACAGTATTTAATACGCCCGAAGGCCATTTTGAGTACCTGGTTATTCCATTCGGGCTTTCTAATGCTCCATCAGTGTTTCAGTCCTTTATGCATGACATCTTCCGAGAGTACCTGGATAAATTCCTGATTGTATACTTGGATGATATTTTGGTCTTCTCGGATGATTGGGAGTCTCATGTGAAGCAGGTCAGAATGGTGTTCCAGGTCCTGCGTGCTAATTCTTTGTTTGTGAAGGGGTCAAAGTGTCTCTTTGGTGTTCAGAAGGTTTCATTTTTGGGGTTCATTTTTTCTCCTTCCACTATCGAGATGGACCCTGTTAAAGTTCAGGCCATTTATGATTGGACTCAGCCAACATCTTTGAAGAGTCTGCAGAAGTTCCTGGGCTTTGCTAATTTTTATCGTCGCTTCATCAATAATTTTTCTAGTATTGCTAAACCGTTGACTGATTTAACCAAGAAGGGTGCTGATGTGGTCAATTGGTCTTCTGCTGCTGTGGAAGCTTTTCAGGAGTTGAAGCGTCGTTTTTCTTCTGCCCCTGTGTTGTGCCAACCAGATGTTTCGCTTCCGTTCCAGGTCGAGGTTGATGCTTCTGAAATTGGAGCAGGGGCTGTTTTGTCGCAGAGAAGTTCTGATTGCTCGGTGATGAAACCATGCGCCTTCTTTTCCAGAAAATTTTCGCCTGCTGAGCGAAATTATGATGTTGGCAATCGAGAGTTGCTAGCCATGAAGTGGGCATTCGAGGAGTGGCATCATTGGCTTGAAGGAGCTAAGCATCGCGTGGTGGTCTTGACTGATCACAAAAACTTGACTTATCTCGAGTCTGCCAAACGGTTGAATCCTAGACAGGCTCGTTGGTCGCTGTTTTTCTCCCGTTTTGACTTTGTGGTTTTGTACCTTCCGGGCTCTAAAAATGTGAAGGCGGATGCCCTGTCTAGGAGTTTTGTGCCCGATTCTCCGGGTTTGCCTGAGCCGGCGGGTATTCTCAAAGAGGGGGTAATTTTGTCTGCCATCTCCCCTGATTTGCGGCGGGTGCTGCAAAAATTTCAGGCTAATAGACCTGACCGTTGCCCAGCGGAGAAACTGTTTGTCCCTGATAGGTGGACGAATAAAGTTATCTCTGAGGTTCATTGTTCGGTGTTGGCTGGTCATCCTGGAATCTTTGGTACCAGAGATTTGGTGGCTAGATCCTTTTGGTGGCCGTCTCTGTCGCGGGATGTGCGTTCTTTTGTGCAGTCCTGTGGAATTTGTGCTCGGGCTAAGCCCTGCTGTTCTCATGCCAGTGGGTTGCTTTTGCCCTTGCCGGTCCCAAAGAGGCCTTGGACACATATCTCTATGGATTTTATTTCGGATCTCCCCGTCTCTCAAAGAATGTCGGTCATTTGGGTGGTTTGTGATCGCTTCTCTAAGATGGTCCATTTGGTGCCCTTGTCTAAATTGCCTTCCTCCTCTGATTTGGTGCCATTGTTTTTCCAGCATGTGGTTCGTTTACATGGCATTCCAGAGAACATCGTTTCTGACAGAGGTTCCCAGTTTGTTTCGAGGTTTTGGCGAGCCTTTTGTGCTAGCATGGGCATTGATTTGTCTTTTTCCTCAGCTTTCCATCTTCAGACAAATGGCCAGACTGAATGAACCAATCAGACCTTGGAAACATATCTGAGATGTTTTGTTTCTGCTGATCAGGATGATTGGGTGTCCTTTTTGCCTTTGGCTGAGTTCGCCCTTAATAATCGGGCCAGCTCGGCTACTTTGGTTTCGCCGTTTTTCTGCAATTCTGGGTTCCACCCTCGTTTCTCTTCAGGGCAGGTTGAGTCTTCGGACTGTCCTGGTGTGGATACTGTGGTGGATAGGTTGCAGCAGATTTGGACTCATGTAGTGGACAATTTGACTTTGTCCCAGGAGAAGGCTCAACGTTTCGCTAACCGCAGGCGCTGTGTGGGTCCCCGACTTCGTGTTGGGGATTTGGTTTGGTTGTCATCTCGTTATATTCCTATGAAGGTTTCCTCTCCTAAATTTAAGCCTCGTTTCATTGGTCCATATAGGATTTCTGAGGTTCTTAATCCTGTGTCTTTTCGTTTGACTCTTCCAGCTTCTTTTTCCATCCATAACGTGTTCCATAGGTCATTGTTGCGGAGATACGTGGCACCTGTGGTTCCATCTATTGATCCTCCTGCTCCGGTTTTGGTTGAAGGGGAATTGGAGTATATAGTGGAGAAGATTTTGGATTCTCGTGTTTCGAGACGGAAACTCCAGTATCTGGTTAAGTGGAAAGGTTATGGTCAGGAAGATAATTCCTGGGTCTTTGCCTCTGATGTCCATGCTGCCGATCTGGTTCGTGCCTTTCATGTGGCTCATCCTGGTCGGCCTGGGGGCTCTGGTGAGGGTTCGGTGACCCCTCCTCAAGGGGGGGGTACTGTTGTGAATTCTGTGGCCAAGCTCCCTCCTGTGGTCGTGAGTGGTACTTCGGCTGTTTCTGTCTATGAGCTTCCTTTGGTGGATGAGAGTGGTACTGCGGCTTCTGAGTTTCCTTCCTCAGGTGATGAGGTTAAGTCGTTAGGTGCTGCTCTATTTAACTCCACCTGGTGCTTTGATCCTGGCCTCCAGTCAATGTTCTAGTATTGGTCTTGCTTCCACCTGGATCGTTCCTGTGGCCTGTCTATCCTGCATTAGCTAAGTTCTGCTTGTGTTACTTTTGTTTGCTATTTTTTCTGTCCAGCTTGCTATATTGGTTTTTCTTGCTTGCTGGAAGCTCTGAGACGCAGAGGGAGCACCTCCGTACCGTTAGTCGGTGCGGAGGGTCTTTTTGCCCCTCTGCGTGGTTGTTTGTAGGTTTTTGTGTTGACCGCAAAGCTATCTTTCCTATCCTCGGTCTGTTCAGTAAGTCGGGCCTCACTTTGCTAAATCTATTTCATCTCTGTGTTTGTATTTTCATCTTTACTCACAGTCATTATATGTGGGGGGCTGCATTTTCCTTTGGGGAATTTCTCTGAGGCAAGGTAGGCTTATTTTTCTATCTTCAGGGCTAGTTAGTTTCTCAGGCTGTGCCGAGTTGCATAGGGAGCGTTAGGCGCAATCCACGGCTACCTCTACTGTGGTGTGATAGGATTAGGGATTGCGGTCAGCAGAGTTCCCACGTCTCAGAGCTCGTTCTATGTTTTTGGTAATTGTCAGGTCACTTTGTGTGCTCTGAACTTCAAGGTCCATTGTGGTTCTGAATTACCTGTTCATAACAGTAAGCGTCGATCGATCTGAATGGCCAAAGACATAGACTCATTCAGACCAGCAGGCATAGGAAATCCCACCATGACATCCTTAAGGGCTTCAGAGAGACCCTTTCTGAAAATTGCTGCCAGCGCACATTCATTCCATTGAGTGAGCACAGACCACTTCCTAAACTTCTGACAATATATCTCTACCTCATCCTGACCCTGACACAGAGCCAGCAAATTTTTCTCTGCCTGATCCATTGAATTAGGTTCATCATACAGCAATCCGAGCACCAGAAAAAACGCATCAATATCGCATAATGCAGGATCTCCTGGCGCAAGGGAAAATGCCCAGTCTTGAGGGTCACCACGTAATAAAGAAATAATGATCTTAACTTGTTGAACTGGGTCACCAGAGGAGCGGGGTTTCAAAGCCAGAAACAGTTTACAATTATTTTTGAAATTCAAAAACTTAGCTCTATCTCCAGAAAATAAGTCAGGAATAGGAATTCTAGGTTCTAACATAGATTTCTGAACCACAATGTCTTGAATATTTTGTACTCTTGCAGTGAGATGATCCACACAAGATAACAGACCTTTAATGTCCATCACTACACCTGTGTCCTGAAGCACCCAAATGTCTAGGGGAAAAGAAAGACAAACCACAGTGCAGAGAAAAAAAAATGGTCTCAGAACTTCTCTTTTCCCTCTATTGAGAAGCATTAGTACTTTGGGCCTCCAGTACTGTTATGAACTGGTGGTTCAGAAACACAATGGACCTGGTGATTAAGAGCACACCAAGTGACCTGATAGTTACTAATAACATAGGACGAGCTCTGAGACGTGGGAACTCTGCTGACCGCAATCCCTAATCCTATCACACCACACTAGAGGTAGCCGTGGAGCTCTCCTGACCAGACCTAGGCGCCTCGGGCACAGCCTGAGAACTAGCTAGCCCTGAAGATAGAAAAATAAGCCTACCTTGCCTCAGAGAAATTCCCCAAAGGAAAAGGCAGCCCCCCACATATAATGACTGTGAGTAAAGATGAAAATACAAACACAGAGATGAAATAGATTTTAGCAAAGTGAGGCCCGACTTACTGAATAGACCGAGGATAGGAAAGATAGCTTTGCGGTCAGCACAAAAACCTACAAACAACCACGCAGAGGGCGCAAAAAGACCCTCCGCACCGACTAACGGTACGGAGGTGCTTCCTCTGCGTCCCAGAGCTTCCAGCAAGCAAGACAAACCAAAATAGCAAGCTGGACAGAAAAAATAGCAAACCAAGAAACACAAGCAGAACTTAGCTTATGCAGGCTACAAGGACGATCCAGGAGAGAGCAAGACCAATACTGGAACATTGACTGGAGGCAAGGAACAAAGAACTAGGTGGAGTTAAATAGAGCAGCACCTAACGACTTAACCTCATTACCTGAGGAAGGAAACTCAGAAGCCGCAGCCCCACTCACATCCACCAGAGGAAGCTCATAGACAGAACCAGCCGAAGTACCACTCATGACCACAGGAGGGAGCTCGACCACAGAATTCACAACACCCAGCATTCAAAGAGTTCAGGAATTCTGCAACTCAAAGGGCACAAATAGGTATAAGATAAAACA
This sequence comes from Ranitomeya imitator, assembly GCF_032444005.1. Lineage (NCBI taxonomy): Eukaryota > Metazoa > Chordata > Amphibia > Anura > Dendrobatidae > Ranitomeya > Ranitomeya imitator. The sequence continues at coordinate 96,745,730 of NC_091289.1, read as the reverse complement.
TACCATAAATTGTACGTCTAAGGCCGTAATATACTACGCAACCTGTCCCTGTCCCCTTATTTATGTGGGACTTACCACCAGACAATTAAAAATCCAGACCAGGGAACATGTCCTAGGTATTTTGGCTGCAAAAGATGTGGAGGATATCTCCTTACTAAAAACAATTCCTAAGCATTTAAGGATCCACCACAACTGTGATGCCTCACTCTTGAAAGTGATAGGCATTGACATGATTAAACAAAATGGAAGAGGGGGCAAGGTGAGTATACCTTTGGCAAGAATGGAGGCCAAGTGGATATGGACTTTGGATACTGTTTCCCCACTTGGCCTGAATGAAAATCTAAGCTTTGCCCCCTTTCTGTAAACCTCGGTATTATTTAATCTTTATTTTACATTTTTTAATCAAGGTGTTTTTATTCTTTTATAATTATGTATGTGTATGTATGGATGTGTGTACACTGTTAGTGTGTGCGCACCCATATATATGCACATGTTCAGTTACATCGTTTTTTATATATTAATTTGTAATTTTTTATTCCAGATCTTACTTACCTTACGTATCTTGTGGATTTGAAATCATTGTGGTCGTATTGTTACTCCCTCCACAGGCGTGACCTATCCCCTTGGAACACTGGACAGTCTTTTCATCTACAGAGGAAGAATTGTTTGAATTTCTTGATTGTATTCTCTCTTTATCCGTACTTCCTTTGCATCTGTAATCTGAATACATATACAAAATAATTATAGGCTATTTATATGTTACTTAGTATAGGTTACACATTTACACATCCAGGAGTCCTATTGTGTTACTTTTGAACAATTAGTTGCCTTTTTTTTTTTCTAAACTTATTCATCCAGTACCTCCTGATGCACATTATATGGGTTAGCAATTATAGGCTACTTTTATGTCACTTGATATAGGTTACACATTTACACATTTAGGTATCTTATTTTGGTATTTTTGAGCAATCAGTGGCTTATCTATCTTAAATTCATTCATCCTGTACCTCCTGATGCATATTATGGGATAATTACCATTCTTGTTGTGGAGGTTGGATTAGATAGCTTATAATGTATGGGATTATATTATCCCTTTTTTTGTGCTAGCTATATATTTTTTCTTATTTTTTTCTTTTTACTTTTTTCCTCTTTTTTCTTTTTTCTTTCAGTAGCATTCATCTGCAGTAATTACTTCTTTATAGGCACTTCTTTGTATATTCAGTGGGCTAATATATATTTTTGGTTTATATTTTATTTTATTTATTATAATTATTTTTATGCTCATCCAGTACCTCCTGATGCATATGTACACAACATGCATATCTCGATGCATATGTACACAATACCTAATTATGTTTGTCTTTCTGGTTAGGTTCTGGTGAGCAACATAATAATATATTTTTTGTATTTCGAGCACAACATGGTAATTACACTTTCTTTAAATCATGATATTTTTCTATGCTCCTTATGTTCTTTTTGGTCGTTACTCCTTTCCACATATCGGGAGTACCACACACAAGTTGTTCCCGCAACTAATCACGTAGTACACTTTATCTTATTTTTGCCCCCTTTGAACAATTCGTTCATCCAGCACCTCCTGATGCACATACATACACTCCTTTATTTTAGCATGTTCTATTGCTTCTTTATTATTGTCATACCTTGTCTTCAATTCAATATGGGTGTACTGACATTACTCTATATAGTCCCCTTTTCCTTAGATTACACTGCAGGTATTGTCATATAGTGGGCTATTTGTAGCTACTATCATTTCTTTTCCATTCCACAATAGCCCATGGGTAAGCCACACCCCACATGGTGAGTCAGAGCTGGCCCCCTCCACTCCTTACTCACATCAGCACGCCGGAGTTGTGCGCATGCGCCCTCAGCGGTTCGCTTGTCCCTGCTCCTGGCGTCTCTGTGGTCCAGGCAACGCCAGGTACTCAGCTCCTGTGCGTCCGACCACGTGATGTTGTGGGCGGGGACTTCCGGACTTGTCTGTCGGCGCCTGCGCCGCCCTACACAATGGCATCTGATGTCAGTCATGTATATAAACCCCTTGCTCTCTACATCTGCCACCCCCTGACGAAGGATTTTATATCCGAAACGCGCGTCGGGGTGCGCATTGGTTGGATTTAGTGACGCCATTAAGGTACAGGTACTCTTTTAATAATCTGCCCTCATCACCTCCCTGTTTATGTATATTGCTTATTTTGCACATTTTTTACTTCCTGGTTCTCTACCACAATGTTGCACATTGCACTTTTTTACATGGTGGTTGGCCATATGGCCTGGTTATATTATGTTATGGGTCATTTTATTTAAACCCCATAGATATTTTTGGTGTTATATGCTCACCTTTGATATATTTATTATTTATATTTTTTTAGCACTTGTGGTGCACACCATTTTTTATCCCTGATTGATTTTTTATAAGAGTCCTGATATTAACCCTTTCCTTTTTTGGCATACCTTATACCTATCCTGGATTTTTATATATATTTTTGTGATTTTATCTTTGTGATTATCATATTTTTTTATATATATCCTCCCAATATGTTCTCTACCACAATGTTGCACATTGCACTTTTTTACATGGTGGTTGGCCATATGGCCTGGTTATATTATGTTATGGGTCATTTTATTTAAACCCCATAGATATTTTTGGTGTTATATGCTCACCTTTGATATATTTATTATTTATATTTTTTTAGCACTTGTGGTGCACACCATTTTTTATCCCTGATTGATTTTTTATAAGAGTCCTGATATTAACCCTTTCCTTTTTTGGCATACCTTATACCTATCCTGGATTTTTATATATATTTTTGTGATTTTATCTTTGTGATTATCATATTTTTTTATATATATCCTCCCAATATGTGCACATATATATATATATATATATATATATATATATATATATATATATATCTACTATATAAAGCTGAATGTCTATGTGTGTGTGTGTATGTGTGTGTGTGTATGTCCGGGATTGGCATCTGCACCGTCGCAGCTACAGCCACAAAATTTTGCACAGTCACACGTCTGGACCCTGAGAGCGTCATAGGCTATATTGTGAGGTGAAATTTTAACCCCGCGCGTTCCAATTCACCAAACAATTTTGCCCCTATCTACATAATGGGGAAAAAAGTGAAAGGAAAACAGGAGATGACATACAGGTATATGCTATATATAGAAGATGACATGCAGGTATATACTATATGCAGGAGGAGATGACACTCAGATATATACTATATACAGGGGAGATGACACACAGGTATATACTATATACAGGAGGAGATGACATACAGGTATATGCTATATATAGAAGATGACATGCAGGTATATACTATATGCAGGAGGAGATGACACTCAGATATATACAGGGGAGATGACACACAGGTATATACTATATACAGGAGGAGATGACATACAGGTATATACTATATATAGAAGGAGATGACATTCAGGTATATACTATATATAGGGGAGATGACACACAGCAGGTATATACTATATACAGGGGAGATGACATACAGGTATATACTATATACAGGAGATGACATACAGATGTATACTATATATAAGGGAGATGACAAACATGTATATACTGAGGTGATGAGGTGAAAATGAGAGGTGTGAGGTGAAAATGAAAAGGTGTGAGTGCAAAATGAAAGGAGTGAGGAAAAATAGTGGAGTGATCAGAAAATGACAGATGTGAGGTTGAAATGACAAGTGTTAGGGGGGAATGAGAGGAGTGAGGGAGAAAATGAGAGGTGTGAGGGGGAAAATGAAAGGTGTGATTGGGAAAATGAGAGGCGTGATGGGAAAATAAGAGAAGTGAGGTGCTATAACTAACCACAGATATTTACTATGCCCAGGCAACGCTGGGCTCTTCAGCTAGTATATATATATATATCTACTATATAAAGCTGAATGTGTGTGTGTGTGTATGTGTGTGTGTATGTCCGGGATTGGCATCTGCACCGTCGCAGCTACAGCCACAAAATTTTGCACAGTCACACGTCTGGACCCCGAGAGCGTCATAGGCTATATTGTGAGGCGAAATTTTAACCCCGCGCGTTCCAATTCACCAAACAATTTTGCCCCTATCTACATAATGGGGAAAAAAGTGAAAGGAAAAGTGTTGGAGGCGTCGCAGCTACAGAAACAAAATTTTGCACAGTCACACGTCTGGAACCTGAGAGCGTCATAGGCTATGTTGTGAGGTGAAATTTTAACCCCGCGCTTTCCAATTCACCAAACAATTTTGCCCCTATCTACATAATGGGGAAAAAAGTGAAAGGAAAAGTGTTGGAGGCGTCGCAGCTACAGCCACAAAATTTTGCACAGTCACACGTCTGGACCCTGAGAGCATCATAGGCTACGTTGTGAGGTGAAATTTTAACCCCGCGCTTTCCAATTCACCAAACTATTTTTCCCCTATCTACATAATGGGGAAAAGTGAAAGGAAAAGTGTTGGAGGTAAATTGACAGCTGCCAGATGTGAACAAGGGGGACTTAAAGAATGAGAGCGATGACAGGCTGGGAACACGCGAGCTGCTGGGACGCCGGGAAGGTACACTCCACCCCCCTTCCCCGGCCACTATACCTTCTCCCTGACTCTTTGCTCCCTGCTGGGCTGACAGCCGCTGGCCGGCGCCTCCGCGCTCCGGTGCGCTCCGGATTCCTTTGAGTGGCGCGGACCTGCACACCACTGAGCTCCGGCCGCTGCCCCCTGCTGGTGCGGCCGGTCGGAAGAGAGGTTGCGCTCACTGGAGGGGGTGCTGAGTGGGTTGCCAGCAGCGGCGCTCTGTCCCTCGGCCGCTCCGGTGGATCGGTGTCTGTGGGGGTGAGACTCTGCCGGCGGTAGAGATCCTGGGGATTTCCCGCCACTCCCGACGCCATCTTGTTGCCCCTGCAAGGGGCTGGAGTGCCTGTGTGTGTGCGCCGCTGGCAATCTGTGCCCACCTCTCCTTTGTGGCGCGGCGCTGCATCCCTGCTGCTGTCCCATACTCACCAGCTTCTGGGTCTCGCTGGAGGAGGCTTAAAGCAACGCTAACACCCTGTAAAAAGACACACATTTACATAGCCCCCTGTGGCACCTGCTTCCCCCCTGAGACCCATAATGGAATAATGGAATAACACAGTAACCCTTTGGCTGCCCAGAGCTAAAAACAGTTGCACTATAGACTTACGCACGCATCTCGGAGGGGGCTTGCTGATGGGGGGCCACGGCTAATGTGGTGATGGCTGCACCCCCATGCTCCCCTAAACACTTATCTGGGATATAATTGATAGCAGCAGACATCTATGGGCAGAAACAAAAAGATCTCTGAAAACCCCATAAGCCTACACAAGGAACCTCTTCCGGAGGATATGAAACGGTTTCTAAATCAGCCGACCCAAACAAGGAGCACGAGATCAACAATGTCGCAAGCCTCACATAAAAGCAACTCTTCTTCGGGAGAGTCTCAGGCTCCACATGTTTCTCCCAAAAAATCAACAGATATCAATAAGGGAGACAAAGACTTGCCTGAAGACATGAATATAGCTGATCTAAGCAAATATATTAAAGCTCTACCAACAAAAATGGACCTGGAAGGCTTTGCATGCAGGCTTGAGAACTCGTACAAAAAGGAGATACATAATCTACAGAAGGAGTTTACATCACGGATAGAGGATGTAGAAAAGACGCAGGAGGACATCTCACAGGAACTTCAGGCACATAGAGAAATTTTAATGGACCATACTATAAGAATGGAGGAAATGTCTTCTGGCCTTGAGGATCTGGAAAATCGCAACAGGCGTAACAATATTCGCATACGGGGCCTCCCAGAGTCCGTTAGTCCTCAGGACTTAGATCGCACAGTCCAAAAAATATTTCTAGACATCCTGGGTGATTGTGAAGACAGTACCATTGAATTTGATAGGATCCATAGATCTCTTGGTCCCAAACCCACCTCTGATTTACGCCCTAGAGACGTCATTTGTAGGGTGCATTACTTCAGAACCAAGGAATCCATCATGATGGCCTCTAGGAAAAAGGGACCTCTCCAATATGAAGGCCAACCAATTCTACTTCTATCAGACTTATCCAGGCGTACCTTGTTTTTGCGCAAAGCCCTAAAACCCCTGTTAGCAGTTCTTAAGGAAAGAGATATCCCTTATAGATGGGGGTTCCCATTTCAACTAACAGCATTCAAAAACGGGAAAAGCGCATACTTCCGCCGAATTGGAGACCTGGCCAACTTCCTAGGAACATTTGAACTGCCGTTAATAGATCTCCCAGAATGGCCTTCAACCCCAACACTTCCGGATGCTCCCCCAAGGTGGCTCAAGGTTCCTCAGTCCAAGAAAAGGCTCCCTAATGAGGTCCCCTCTGATCCTACATGAAGTCCTTCTCTCTTCTTTTTGTTTTCTACATTTTTCTTTTTACTTGTTTCAATAAGTTCCTGGCAATTATTGTGTTATGTCCAGATGTTCTGCTGCAGTTAGATAGGTTCTATGTTAGTATATTGTTAATAGGCCGATCCCCCTGGCCGGATAGGAGGACATACTGGCGGCCTGCCATGGGGTCTGGCTCAAGTTCTGAACTTTTAAATCTATGGTGTCCCGAATGTTATTAATGTTTTACTACTCTCTGTCAATAAGCGAGACATCTTGACCTTATTAGATATGCTATTAATATCACTATTATTCTGTTTTGCTTGAATATCATATGCATGTAGATTCTTGATCGTAGGACCTATCAAGTTCATGGGGAGGTGGGGGGTCGGTGTTCTCCTCGGCTTCCTTTTTCCATTTGAGGTGCACGGTTCGGGGGTGGGAGGGGAACTATCTCTTCCCTTCTGGTCGCCTCCGCCATACTGATGCGAAACCAGACTCGGTGCGTCAATCTCAACGCACCTTTTCCTATGTTCTTCACATATTTCTACCTTTTTCCTATCCTGTCTTTCTTCCCTCTTTCCCATTGTTTTTCCCCTACCACTCCTGGCTATCCCGTGTCCCGGCGGGTGGGGCGCACGATGTCGCGAGAAACTGTCAAAATTTTAGATTATGGATAAAATAAAACTCTGCTCCTTTAACGTAAAGGGGCTAAATATTCCAGAGAAAAGGAGGCGGATCCTGTTCGATAGTCATAAACAACGGGTCTCTGTGCTATTGCTCCAGGAGACTCACTTCAAAACTGGAGTGATACCGCATTGTGTCACGAAAAATTATCCCAAATGGTATCACAGCTCTAACCCGTATTCCAAATCAAAAGGTGTTTCAATAGCTTTCCACAAATCCTTCATGCCTGAAATTCTAGATTCTTTAATTGACAAAAATGGCAGATATATCTTCCTACTCATCTCATGGGCAACGTATAAACTTGTAATAGCCAATGTTTATTTTCCAAACCAAGGGCAACAAACTTTTGGAGCTGAATGCAAGAGGCGTCTTGGGGAGTTTGCTGGCTCCTCTCCTGTGATACTTGGAGGCGACTTTAACATTCCAATGGACCCTGCGGTGGACGTCTCTTCAGGTAGGTCCTCCTATTCTTCATCTTCTATCAACAAAATTAGATCCCAATTACGCAGCCTGAGACTAGTAGATGTCTGGAGAGTTCTAAATCCTACAGTCAGGGATTATAGCTTCTTCTCGAAAATCCATAACACATATAGCAGAATAGATTACTTCTTTATTTCACATAGGTTACTGGACTTACAGATAGAGGCGGACGTGGGGTCGATACTGTGGTCGGATCATGCACCTATTTACTTATCTCTTTCACTTCATTCCGCCTTGGGATCGGGATTCTCCTGGCGTTTGAATGAAAATCTGCTCTTAGATCCACTATGTAAATCCGAGATTGAACAGACAATCGCGAATTTCGTGGCCGACCATGGTGGGGACACCACGTCTCCCACTATGAGATGGGAGGCTTTGAAGTGTGTAGTGAGGGGCGTTCTCATTTCCCACGGCGCCCGGTTGAAAAAAGAGAGAGCGGCGGAAATAATTACCCTAACAGATCAAATCCACCAATTAGAAAATCAGCATAAACGAGATCTCGACGCCAGTACATTTACTCGGCTTACTTCAGTTAGGCAGAAATTATTGACTATCATAGATCAAAAGTCCAAGTGTCTCAGGGAGAGACTCAGAAGCCGCTTTTACCAACTCGGCAATAAAAGTGGTAAGCTTTTAGCCAGAGCCCTTAACAAACACTGCCCTAATACCTACATTCCCTTTATCAAAAACAAAGAAGGGAATAAAGTGTTCAACACTAAAGATATCCTTTCCAACTTTAGCAGATATTACGAATCTCTGTACAATATAACAGGACATTATAAAGATGCACCTCCACAATTTCTTCATAATAAAATTAAATCATACTTGCAGGAACACAAATTGCCCATATTGCCTGAAGGCGACCTAGCCGACCTCGAAAGGGAATTCTCTACAGAAGAGGTTTCCGAAACCATTAGTGCCCTAAAACAAGGAAAAAGCCCGGGCCCGGATGGGTTCTCAGCAGGCTTCTATAAATCATTTACTACACCACTGTGCCCACTGTTTCTGGAGGCCTGCAATTTTGTCTCTTCGGGAGGCTCTTTCCCTGCTCAATCACTCGCCGCCCACATTACAGTGCTTCCCAAACCTGGTAAAGATCTTTCTACATGTAATAATTATCGGCCGATTTCTTTGATAAACGTTGATATTAAAATATACGCTAAAATGTTAGCAAATAGATTATGCCCCCTCTTACCTAAACTAATAAACCAGGACCAGGTAGGCTTCGTTCCAGGGCGAGAGGCGAGAGACAACACAATCAGAACTATTTCTCTACTTGACAGAGCGGGCAGGGAGGGGGACCCCCTGTGTATCATGTCGATTGACGCTGAAAAAGCTTTTGACCGGGTTCACTGGGAATTTATCTTTCAAACCCTGGAAGAAATTGGCTTAAAAGAAAATATGATGCACAGAATTTCTGCTCTATATACCTCTCCTAGTGCCCAGGTCAAGGTCAACGGCAAACTTTCAGACGTGTTTCCGGTCGGGAATGGTACAAGGCAGGGGTGCCCACTCTCTCCCCTCTTATATATACTAACAATGGAGCATTTGGCTGTGGCATTGAGAAATAACCCCTCAATCAAAGGGATAAAATTGCGTTCCGAAGAACACAAGATAGCACTCTTTGCAGACGATATTCTGCTATACATCACGTCCCCATCCACGAGCTTACCAAACATTATCTCGGAACTGCACAAATTCGGCCTCCTAAGTAATTTTAAAATGAACTCCCACAAATCCGAAATCTTAAACATCTCATTACAACTTCCCTTGGTCGAACAACTAAAGACCACTTTTCCATTTAAATGGCGCTTTGACTCCATCACTTACTTAGGCGTTAAAATAACCAGCCAGATATCCAAATTGTTTGAGACCAATTTTACAACGGCCCTACAAAAGGTTAATCTAGATTTAGAAAAATGGCATAGGCTCCAGTTGTCTTGGCTAGGCAGGATCAACGCAGTAAAAATGGACCTCTTACCGCGCCTTTTATACCTTTTCCAAACAATACCTCTATACTTGCCAGCTTCCTTCTTTTCTCGCCTTAAACAAATAATCACCCGGTTCATATGGTCTCATAATCGGGCACGCATTTCCTACACATTATTAAGCAGATCAAAACTGACAGGCGGTCTAGGCCTCCCAGATCTTGCGATCTATAGTTACGCTTCATTAGGAACATGTATACTAGACCTCTACCACAACATAAATAGTAAAAAATGGGTAAAGCTAGAGAATGATCTGAATGGCTGTGACTCTCAGATTATTCTCTGGTCCGGGGGTGGTTCGGGAGCGGGCGCCTGTCTGCCCTTCCTTACACGAAACATATCGCTTCTCATTAAAAATAGAAACTCGGACCTCAAGATCACAACTCTCCCAGGACCTTTGATCCCAATCTACGACAACCCTGCCTTCCCTGCGGGGCTAAAAAGAGAGATGTATTTAAACAAGAGAAAAGATTCCAAACCCATTCTCCATGACTATCTAAAAGAGAACAGGATGAAATCCCTCCAGGAACTATTTCCAGAGGAGGAAGCACCCTTTGCTGATTGGTTTTTTTATGAACAACTCAAAAGTTTCATTTATGCAATCTCTAAACAAACCAATATTGGCAGACCGCTAACTCCTTTTGAGACGCTTTGCACTTCAACAAGCCCTCCAGATCATACTGTCTCGCTGCTATATAAAATCTTCCAAGAGGGAAGGGCTCCACTGCAGGGATCACCAGCATTCTTCTCGAAATGGGAAGGTGATCTGGGAAAGCCCTTACTGCCTGAGGATAGAGAAAAAATTCTTCTCTTCACGCTTAGATCGTCATTATACGCGGTGTCACAGGAGAGGAGCTACAAGATCTTGGCAAGATAGTATAGATGTCCCTCTATGGTACATGCCGTGTTCCCCACTACTCCTGACACTTGTTGGAGATGCTTAAAGGAGACTGGCTCTTATATGCACATTTGGTGGGATTGCCCTCCCATAAAAGCCTTATGGTTGGCTGTCTTTGAGCTTTATAACAAGATGTCTATCATTCAGATTCAACCTTCTCCATGCATAGCATTACTATCCCTATGTGATTTGTCGATTTCCCGATATAAAAAGAGCATCCTCAGACACTTCCTCACCGCGGTTAGGAACTTGATTCCACGCTTTTGGAAACAGGAAAAATTTCCCTCACGTGCGGAGTTTGTGGCGGAACTCAATGACATCTATAGGATGGAGCAGTTAATAAATCAATCTCTAGGTAATGTAAATAAAACATATATCACATGGGCCCCCTGGATAGCTTTCAGGGAAACCCCTGACCTGGATCTCTGGATTTCTGAAGCCCGATGTAATACATGACTCGCCCTCGCTTATCATTAGATCATTCATCAGTTTACGTCCTGACAACTGGGACGGGATGATGGTCGCGCCTTTCCCCACCCTGCCCCGTTACCCTACCCAATTCTCTCCTCTTCTTCTACCCCTCTATCTCTTCTCTACTCTAATCTCTTTGTTTGTTTTCCACCCCTTCTTTAGTTTGAATACGCATTGTGATTACTGAATAGTCATAATGAAAATAATATAGGTTATTATTCACTTCAATTGTTCTTCATTGTCAACATATTATAATATCAATCAGTAGTATTACTTTTTAGAATGTTAAGTGCAAGATATATGATGTTGCTGTAATGCATTTCTTGTCTAACGTGTAATTTTACCTGGTATTTTACTGATATACTAGAATGCATCGTTTACTTTTATTCTTCTTGCTTCACTCAATAAACATGATTTAAACAAAAGAATGAGAGCGATGGCGCCAAAGAGTATATACCGATCAGTTGCTAAGGTGGGGACCCGACATGAGATACTCACCACACATGGGGATATGAACACACACACAAAATGCGCCACACACTACCACGTGCTTGAACACATATACCACCCTCAGCACACATTTCACCACACATACACCAACCTCGCCACATAAAAGCCGAAACACAAAAGTCGCCGCTCAAAACTCGCCACGCGCAAAATTCGCCACATGCAAAAACTAGGCTCACGCAAAACTCGCCACAAGTGCAAAACTCACCTCATGGAAAACTCACCACACGCAAAACTTGCACACACGGAAAAATTGCCACATGCACAAAATTTGCAACACATGCAAAAGTTGCCTCACACAAAACTTGCACATACTCAAAAGGCACCAGACATAAAACTCACCACGCGCAAAACTCGCCATGCGCAAAACTTGCTGCACACAACTTGCTACACTAACCTGTTACATGCAACTCGACACGCAAAAAGTTGCTACACGCATGTTGCCACACAAAACTCAACACACACAACTTGACAAACGAAACTCACCCTAAAACACACACAAGTCTGGTATTAGCCTTCAAAAATAAAAATCTGATTAATAAGCAGACAAACTACAAGAGCAACAAATGTACCATATAGGAAATACAGCAGCTGTCAGTCACATGACCTGTCTATTATGTGTATGTGTGAGCTAATATATACTGCCAGGGGGAGGGCTTCCTGTTGGCTGGGGATTTATCAGGCTGCCAATTTATCTTACAAATACTGAGGTAAAAATACTGAGCAAATAACGTGTTAACGAGGTCTAATACAGGAGATCACACAGGTATATACTATAAACAGGGGAGATGACACACAGATATATACTATATACAGGAGAGATAACACACAGGTATATACTATATAGAGGAGGAGATGACATACAGGTACATACTATATACAGGAGGAGATGACATACAGGTATATACTAAATACAGGAGGAGATGACACACAGGTATATACTATATACAGGAGCAGATTACCTACAGGTATATACTATATACAGGAGGAGATGACATACAGGTATATGCTATATATAGAAGATGACATACAGGTATATACTATATACAGGAGGAGATGACACACAGATATATACTATATACAGGGGAGATGACACACATGTATATACTATATGCAGGAGGAGATGACATACAGGTATATACTATATATAGAAGGAGATGACATACAGGTATATACTATATATAGGAGGAGATTACATACAGGTATATACTATATATAGGAGGAGATGACATACAGGTATATACTATATATAGGAGGAGATGACATACAGATATATACTATATACAGGGGAGATGACACACAGGTATATACTATATACAGGGGAGATGACACACAGCAGGTACAGTATATACTATATACAGGGGAGATGACATACAGGTATATACTATATACAGGAGATGATATACAGGTGTATACTATATATAAGGGAGATGACAAACATGTATATACGGAGGTGAAAATGAAAAGGTGTGAGTGCAAAATGAGAGGCGTGAGGGAAAATAGTGTAGTGATCGGAAAATGACAGATGTGAGGTCGAAATGACAAGTGTTAGGGGGGAATGAGAGGAGTGAGGGAGAAAATGAGAGGTGTGAGGGAGAAAATGAGAGATGTGAGGGGGAAAATGAGAGGCATGATGGGAAAATAAGAGAAGTGACATGCTATAACTAACCACAGATATTTGCTATGCCCAGGCAACGCCGGGCTCTTCAGCTAGGATATATATATATATATATATATATATATATATATATATATGTTATTACCATTACCAATAAAGAATTATTGTGATTATACGTATATCCTTGCCATGTCATTTTCTTGGAGTTAGGTCCCTGGATCTGGTGGTTGGTTTTCACTGCTTGTGAGTGTTTTCCACTCACTCTACTTGTTTTCACTGGGGTCCCTATAAGTAAAATTCAAACACATACAGTATATTACATCTGGTACAGATATATATTACCCCAGAGGCGTATCTAGGGTTTCTGGCACCCGGGGCAAGAATTCATTTTGGCGCCCCCCCCCCCCCCCCAGCACATATGCGATTTGCGCACTTAGTCATGTACCCACAAGCTCCTCTCCCTAATGCTCTCAATGTTCAGTGAAAAACTGAGAAGCAGAAGAAAAGCTCGTTGTCACCAGACCATAAGTGTGAAAGTCACATATGAGTGAGGTGTCCATGTGACGACTACTGGAACCTGCTGACCTGAATCCTGACATCGCAGACTTCTGAATTCTCACAACGAATGCACTGGACACCTTTAGGATTCTCCCTTGCTGGTGGACAGTCATGTCAGTACAAGCATGTGATTTGTATAATTCTGAACACATTCCGACTAGACGTGCCCGGCCTCGCTCAGTTCATTTTCATAGACGGAGGCCACACATGTCTAGTCAGCACGTGACCACATGTATGTAAATTGCCAGCACGAGAGAATCCTGACAGCGTGCAATGAGCACTGTGAGAACTCAGAAGTCTGCAGTCACGAAGAATGACTGCAGACTCATTACAAACCTGGACATCCCCTTTAATGCTCCTAACATAAATAAAAACATGAGAGTTAGTCAGTATCACAATTAACATTTACATCCAGGTACCTTATAGATGATGTCGTCTCTGGAGTCGTTCTTCTTTTCTTCATCTTCACGATGCCCTTAAAGATACAAGTGTCATTATAATGCTCCTGAATGAAAAATTGCCCCTCACTATATTGTCTTCACAAAATATGACCCCCACACTGTCCCTCTTATGGTACATGCTCTTCACACTGACCTCTCCTTTCCATACCGGTCCCCTCTTCACACTGTCCTCTCACACTGTGTCCCCCATATAGGGCCCAGTATTTATACTGTACTCTCTCATCACACTCCCCCTCCTTGGTATACTGTCCCCTCCTGGCTGTGCCCTTACACTGCCCCCATGCTACGAACCCACTACTCAGTTTCTATTCTGTGCCCCATCACCCCCTTTGCTGTTCATTTTGTGTCCTCAAATCTCCCATCTCCACTCCAATTCAACCCCACACAATAAATCCCCCCATTACCCACACAGCCCCTCATCACCCCCATCTCCTGATCCCCCACACAGCCCCTCATCAACCCCATCTCCCCCTCATCACCCCTACACAGTCCCTCATCATCCTCCCATTCCCCACAGGCCCTCATCATTCCCCAAAAAGGCCCTCATCACCCCGCTTCTCCACAGAGCCCCTCATCATCCCCCCATTCCCCACAGGCCCTCATTATCACCCACACAGCCTCTCATCCCCCATTCCCCACACAGCCCATCACCCCCATACAGCCCCTCATCACCCCCCTTCTCCCCCAAAGCCCCTCATCACCCCCCTTCTCCCACACAGCCCCTCATCATTCCTTCTTTTTCTTTTCCACACTGCCCCTCATCATGCTCCATTCCCCACACAGCCCCTCATCATCCACTTCACAGCCCATCACCATTCCCCACACAGCTTCTCATCATCCACTACACAGCCCCTCATCATTATCCCTCCATTCCCCACAGCCTCTCATCATCCACTACACAGCCCCTCATCATTATCCCTCCATTCCCCACAGCGTCTCATCATCAACTACACAGCCCCTCATCATTATCCCTCCATTCCCCAGACAGCTTCTCATCATCCACTACACAGCCCCTCATCATTATCCCTCCATTCCCCACAGCCTCTCATCATCCACTACACAGCCCCTCATCATTATCCCTCCATTCCCCACAGCGTCTCATCATCCACTACACAGCCCCTCATCATTATCCCTCCATTCCCCACAGCTTCTCATCATCCACTACACAGCCCCTCATCATTATCCCTCCAATCCCCACAGCTTCTCATCATCCACTACACAGCCCCTCATCATTATCCCTCCATTCCCCACAGCTTCTCATCATCCACTACACAGCCCCTCATCATTATCCCTCCAATCCCCACAGCTTCTCATCATCCACTACACAGCCCCTCATCATTATCCCTCCAATCCCCACAGCTTCTCATCATCCACTACACAGCCCCTCATCATTATCCCTCCAATCCCCATAGCGTCTCATCATCCACTACACAGCCCCTCATCATTATCCCTCCAATCCCCACAGCGTCTCATCATCCACTACACAGCCCCTCATCATTATCCCTCCATTCCCCACAGCCTCTCATCATCCACTACACAGCCCCTCATCATTATCCCTCCAATCCCCACAGCTTCTCATCCTCCACTACACAGCCCCTCATCATTATCCCTCCATTCCCCACAGCTTCTCATCATCCACTACACAGCCCCTCATCATTATCCCTCCAATCCCCACAGCTTCTCATCATCCACTACACAGCCCCTCATCATTATCCCTCCAATCCCCACAGCTTCTCATCATCCACTACACAGCCCCTCATCATTATCCCTCCAATCCCCATAGCGTCTCATCATCCACTACACAGCCCCTCATCATTATCCCTCCATTCCCCACAGCCTCTCATCATCCACTACACAGCCCCTCATCATTATCCCTCCATTCCCCACAGCTTCTCATCATCCACTACACAGCCCCTCATCATTATCCCTCCAATCCCCACAGCTTCTCATCATCCACTACACAGCCCCTCATCATTATCCCTCCAATCCCCACAGCTTCTCATCATCCACTACACAGCCCCTCATCATTATCCCTCCAATCCCCACACACCTCGGTAATCTCCTCACATGGCTGCATGCTGCAGACCCTCAGTCCTCCTCACGACTCCAGCAGCTTCCTGGTTCCTGCTATCTGTCTTCACTGGACTGAAGGAGGCCCCGCCCCTTCCGGTGACATCTTACCTCAGCTCCATTCTAGACAGGCACTGCAGTCAGATGTTCAATTGTACTCATGTCCGTAAGATACGAGTACAATTGAACACTGGGAGCCGCGCGCTGCAGCGTCTCTGTGCCGGATGTCAGCTTGACAGTCCGACATAGAGAACAGCTGACTCCGAGTGCAGGGGCGGCAGAATGCAGCTGCCAGGGGAGACATTTGGCGGCCCAACTGCGCCCCCCTGCCAGCTGCGCCCGGGGCACATGCCCCGGCTGCCCCCCCCTAGATACGCCACTGTATTACCCCTTTAGTGTTAACATTTTTTGTCTATCTTTTAAAATAGTGTACCATAAAGTAGTAATAATAAAAATACATATAGGACTCACAATATATCACAATCAAAAAAGGAATGCCAAAAAACCACAAAACCACAGACCTCAATCTGTTGAGGGTCTTGTTACAAAACTCCCTTGACAATTGAAGAGAACTATACAATTTCACACTAAATACCTTTCAGCAAACCAAAAAACACAAACAATATACATTCTCCATATAGACATCCAATGCTGGGTAGAATGCAAGGAGCACTGCTAGACCTAATTGTTATGGCTGGTAATTCAGTACCACAATGGACATAGAAGTCAGAGCACATACAGTGATCTGACAATAACCCAAAAACATAGAACGAGCTCTGAGACATGGGAACTCTGCTGACCGCAATCCCTAATCCTCTCCAACCACACTAGAGGCAGCCGTGGATTGCGCCTAACGCTCCCTATGCAACTCGGCACAGCCTGAGAAACTAGCTAGCCTGAAGATAGAAAATAAGCCTACCTTGCCTCAGAGAAATACCCCAAAGAAAAAGGCAGCCCCCCACATATAATGACTGTGAGTTAAGATGAAAAGACAAACGTAGAGATGAAATAGATTTAGCAAAGCGAGGCCCGACTTTCTGAACAGAGCGAGGATAGGAAAGGTAACTTTGCGGTCAACACAAAACCCTACAAACAACCACGCAAAGGGGGCAAAAAGACCCTCCGTACCGACTAATGGCACGGAGGTACACCCTCTGCGTCCCAGAGCTTCCAGCAAGCAAGAAAAACAAAATAAACAAGCTGGACAGAAAAAAAAAGAAAATAAAAATAACACAAGAGCAACTTAGCTATGCAGAGCAGCAGGCCACAGGAACGATCCAGGAGGAAGCAAGTCCAATACTAGAACATTGGAGGCCAGGATCAAAGCACTAGGTGGAGTTAAATAGAGCGCACCTAACGACTTCACCACATCACCTGAGGAAGGAAACTCAGAAGCCGCAGTACCACTCTCCTCCACCAACGGAAGCTCATAGAGAGAATCAGCCGAAGTACCACTTGTGACCACAGGAGGGAGCTCTGCCACAGAATTCACAACACCTAATATTAACCAACAGGCCAGACCACATAGCAAATATAAGGGTTGGGGGTCACTTGGGTAATAGCGATCACAAAATAATAAGTTTTCATGTATCCTTTAAAAAGATGTGTAGTAGAGGGGCTACAAGGACACTAAACTTCAGGAGGGCAAATTTCCAACGGATAAGAGATGATCTTGGTGCAATTAACTGGGCCGATATCCTGAGACATAAAAATACACACAGAAAATGGGAAACGTTTATTAGCATCCTGGATAGGACCTGTGCAGAGTATATACCGTATGGGAATAAACATACTAGAACTAGAAGGAACCCAATATGGCTAAATAGAGCTGTAAGGGGTGCAATAAGTGACAAAAATAAGGCATTTAGAGAATTAAAGGAAGTAGGTAGTGATGAGGCGTTAAATAAATACAGAAAATGAAATAAATTCTGTAAAGCAAATCAAGGCAGCGAAGATTAAGTCAGAGAGTAAAAATAATCCCAAAATATTATTTAACTACGTAAATAGTAAGAAACTAAAAAATGATAGTGCTGGCCGACTTAAAAATAGTCTGGGTGAAATGGTGGATGAGGATGAGGAAAAAGCCAATATGCTAAATTACTTTTTTTCCTCACATATATGCTAGCCACCTTAGGGAGAGACCCAAGTTGGGCTAAATGTAGCGGGACGAAAGAGACCGAAAAGCCCTCTACTTAAAGGAAATACATAGTGGATGCTTTCCTGAAACGGAAAGTACTTGCAAGCAGCATAATACAAAGAATAGCAGGTTTACCCAGAATCCTTTGCAGTAGGCGGAGCTATGCAAATCATCTCTTTCCACCCCGGTCTAATCCACAGCGCTTGGAACCGCCAAGCGTGCAATGCGGCGGATTAGTTTCTAAATTTACACAGCCAACCAATTCCTACCTGTGGACACGTGTTTCGGGCTTTAGGCCCTCATCAGCACAGGGCTGGAATTGGTTGGCTGTATGGAGTGGGGCTCGGTGAGCAAGCGATACATATATGCTAGCCACCTTAGGGAGAGACCCAAGTTGGGCTAAATGTAGCGGGACGAAAGAGACCGAAAAGCCCTCTACTTAAAGGAAATACATAGTGGATGCTTTCCTGAAACGGAAAGTACTTGCAAGCAGCATAATACAAAGAATAGCAGGTTTACCCAGAATCCTTTGCAGTAGGCGGAGCTATGCAAATCATCTCTTTCCACCCCGGTCTAATCCACAGCGCTTGGAACCGCCAAGCGTGCAATGCGGCGGATTAGTTTCTAAATTTACACAGCCAACCAATTCCTACCTGTGGACACGTGTTTCGGGCTTTAGGCCCTCATCAGCACAGGGCTGGAATTGGTTGGCTGTATGGAGTGGGGCTCGGTGAGCAAGCGATACATATATGCTAGCCACCTTAGGGAGAGACCCAAGTTGGGCTAAATGTAGCGGGACGAAAGAGACCGAAAAGCCCTCTACTTAAAGGAAATACATAGTGGATGCTTTCCTGAAACGGAAAGTACTTGCAAGCAGCATAATACAAAGAATAGCAGGTTTACCCAGAATCCTTTGCAGTAGGCGGAGCTATGCAAATCATCTCTTTCCACCCCGGTCTAATCCACAGCGCTTGGAACCGCCAAGCGTGCAATGCGGCGGATTAGTTTCTAAATTTACACAGCCAACCAATTCCTACCTGTGGACACGTGTTTCGGGCTTTAGGCCCTCATCAGCACAGGGCTGGAATTGGTTGGCTGTATGGAGTGGGGCTCGGTGAGCAAGACCCAACTTGGGTCTCTCCCTAAGGTGGCTAGCATATATGTATCGCTTGCTCACCGAGCCCCACTCCATACAGCCAACCAATTCCAGCCCTGTGCTGATGAGGGCCTAAAGCCCGAAACACGTGTCCACAGGTAGGAATTGGTTGGCTGTGTAAATTTAGAAACTAATCCGCCGCATTGCACGCTTGGCGGTTCCAAGCGCTGTGGATTAGACCGGGGTGGAAAGAGATGATTTGCATAGCTCCGCCTACTGCAAAGGATTCTGGGTAAACCTGCTATTCTTTGTATTATGCTGCTTGCAAGCACTTTCCGTTTCAGGAAAGCATCCACTATGTATTTTTTTCCTCAGTATTTACACAAGAAAATTCCTTGGCAGACTATATGATCAGTGATAACAAAAATTCCCCATTAAATGTCACCTGCTTAACCCAGCAGGAAGTACGGCGGCGTCTAAAAATCACTAAAATTGACAAATCTCCGGGCCCGGATGGGATACACCCCCGAGTACTGCAGAAGTTAAGTACAGTCATTGATAGATCATTATTTTTAATCTTTAAAGACTCCATAGTAACAGGGTCTGTACCACAGGACTGGCGTATAGGAAATGTGGTGCCAATATTCAAAAAGGGGACAAAAACTGAACTCAGAAATTATAGGCCAGTAAGCTTAACCTCTACTGAGGGTAAAATCCTGGAGGGTATTCTAAGAGATGGTATGCTGGAGTATCTGAAGAGGAATAACCTCATGACCCAATATCAACATGGGTTTACTAGGGACCGTTCCTGTCAGACTAATCTGATCAGTTTCTATGAAGAGGTGAGTTCTGGACTGGACCAAGGGAACCCAGTGGATGTAGTGTATATGGACTTTTCAAAAGCTTTTGTTACAGTGCCACACAAAATGTTGATACATAAAATGAGAATAATGGGGATAGGGGAAAATATGTGTAAGTGGGTTAAGAGCTGGCTCAGGGAAACAAAGGGTGGTTATTAATGGAGCACACTCGGACTGGGTCGCCGTTAGCAGTGAGGTACCACAAGGGTCAGTATTGGGCCCCCTTCTTTTTAACATGTTTATTAATGACCTTGTAGGGGGCATACATAGCAGAATTTCAATATTTGCAGATGACACTAAACTCTGCAGGGTAATCAATACAGAGGAGGACAATTTTATATTACAGGATGATTTATGTAAACTAGAAGCTTGGGCTGATAAATGGCAAATGAGCTTTAACCCCTTAAGTCCGGAGGGTGGTTTGCTGTTATGATCCGGTGACCTTGGAGCTGCATGAGAACTTTCACTGGAGAAAGTGGCCACTGTACTGACCGCAATCCTGAACTTAACACCGCAACTAAAAGTAGCCGTGGAGTGTACCTAACAAACCTAGACACCTCGTCACAGCCGGAGAACTAAATACCCCTAAAGATGGAAATAGGAATACTATCTTGCCTCAGAGAAAATCCCCAAAGGATAGATAGCCCCCCACAAATATTGGCGGTGAGTCGGAGAGGAAAAAACATACACAGGCAGAAAAACAGGATTAGCACAGGAGGCCACTCTAGCTAGATAGGACCAGATAGGACAGAGTTCTGTGCGGTCAGTATAAAAACCCTTCAAAACATCCACAGCAGAATATACAAAAACTTCCTACATCTTACTAAAAGATGTAGGAGCGTAATTCTGCAACTCCAGTGAATCCTACAATCAGAGCAGGAATAAAACTGAAACAAGCACACCGGCAGTGTGCCACAGAAACAAAAACCAAACACTTATCTTTGCTGAAATTGGCAGCGAGCAGGAGAAGCCAGCAAGTGAACCAACACTTCACAAGGAACATTGACTACTGGCAAGGGCTAACGGATCCTGCCCACTTAAATATCCCAGTCAGAATTGTAATCATCCGATACACCTGGCCAGGTCTGTGACTCAGAGACAACTGCATTCCCACCTACAATCACTGGGGGGAACCCAAGAGCAGAATTCACAACAGTTTGCATGTTAATGACAGGGCCAATTTTTACAATTCTGACCACTGTCCCTTTATGAGGTTATAACACTGGAACGCTTCAATCGATCCCGGTGATTCTGACAGTGTTTTCTCGAGACATATTGTACTTCATGTAAAGAAGCTGCGGAGACACCATCACGTGTTTCTCGACGCAAGCAGTGAATAGCCAGGCCTTTCCCCGGGAAGGAACAACCACGGGAAGGGCAGCATCCTATGAAGGAAAGCCACCTATGCCAAGCATGGTATCCATCCACAGACAGCTGTTTCGGGGTTTTTGCCCCTCATCAATGTGGAGTAGGAATCTGGCTATTGGGAGCAGTGCCTAGTAAAAAGGCTATAAAGGCACAGATGATTGGCCTCGGGGAGACCAAAACATCCAACACCGCGGAGACACCATCACGTGTTTCTCAACGCAGTGATTCCAGAACACTGCCCCCATCCCTTATGGGAAATATGCAGATGCATGTAAAGAAGCTGCGGAGACACCATCACGTGTTTCTCGACGCAAGCAGTGAATAGCCAGGCCTTTCCCCGGGAAGGAACAACCACGGGAAGGGCAGCATCCTATGAAGGAAAGCCACCTATGCCAAGCATGGTATCCATCCACAGACAGCTGTTTCTTTTTTTTTTTTTTTTCTTCCCTCAGATGGGAAAATCCACAGTCCAGAAATCCAAGACCAAAGAAAAATCCCAAACAGCTGCGTCAAATCCAAAACACAAAAGCTGTTCCCATCATCATCGGAAAATTTCAGTTTACTACAACATCAGAAAAAACAAGTCAAGACATATTTACAAGGTATCTCCACTTCTTCACCTTCCAAATCCCTTCGACATCCACCTCCCCCCTTCTTCTTTTATCCCATAGAAAACACACATACATCTTCCCCAAATTCACTTTTAGACTATTCTTTACTACAATTTCCTTTCTCTTAAAAACATACACATTCCTCACATCCCATAATACTTCCTTTATACATGCAACTATTAACCACAACGCTCTCTCCTTCACTCCATCACACATTCCCAAGCCAAACATGAACAACTCGAATGATAACAAGCTCACACCACACAATTCTTTACACAACGGTCCCATTCTTCCAATCACCTCCCTAGCATAATGACAATTCCAAAACATATGTATTACACTTTCCCTTCCACCACACCCACCTCTCGGACACATATCATTTCTCCCCAACCCACGATTCTTCTGAAATTCCCTAACTGGTAACACTCCATGCAAAGACTGCCACACAATCTCACTCTGCCTATTCGTCATACCGTCTAACCGCACTTTCTTCTATACTTTTTCTATATCATTCCCTCTTACCATGTTTATTCCACACTCTGTCTCTCTACATTCAATCATCCTATATACAGCCTTCTTATTACTCAACAACCTAACATCCACATCACATAACTCATACTTCACCAAAAATGTATAAACCCACACATACCATCTAGGCACGTCAAAAGCAACCGGATACCTCAGATCCCTCTCTCGCCACTTCAAACGAAATAAATACGCCCCAAACAAAAACCTAAAAGACCCAGTCACCTCATTCACTCCTACATCCTTACTTAAAACCCCTCCCCCAAAAACCTTACACTCACTCTTCTCCCAATTCACCTTAAATGCTGACGCACCACAAAAAATAGACGCTAATAACTTCACCCGCCTCACAGAATACTCTGAATCACACAACACACACACGTCATCCATATAAGCACTAACCTTCCATTCCCTCCCTCCACCTCCTGGCACTTGTACTCCTCTAATCACTTTATCTTTCCTCAACATACAAAGCAACGGTTCAATCGCACAAATAAAAACCACAGGAGACAAAGGACAACCTTGTCGCACACCTGAAAAAACATTCACTCTTCTACCCACAGAACCATTCATCAAAACACAACTATAAATGTCTTTATATAAGCTCCTCACCCTCCAAACAAAATCAGGCGGAAACCCCATTCTCAATAATACCCGGAACAAAAAACTATGTGATAACCGATCATACGCCTTTTCAAAGTCCAAACTCAAAACAAATACACTCTTCTTCCGACTCATACAGTCCCACAAACAATCTCTCAACATACACACACACTCATGTATACGTCTTCCAGGCACTGCACAACACTGTTCATCCCCAATCACACTCTCTATCACATCAAGCATCCTATTCGCCATTACTTTCGCATAGATCTTATAATCACAATTCAACAACGTTATCGGTCTCCAATTTTTTAAACTCTTCAAATCTCCTTTTTTAGGTATTAACACAACCATCCCTGCACGCATACTCTCAGCCACCTCCATACTAGACCACATATACTTACACACATCCACAAAATCCTTACCAATCACATGCCACATCACCCTATAAAACTCTATAGGAAGTCCATCCTCTCCTGGAGTCTTATTTAATGCCATGCTATTCATTACCTTCCATACCTCATCACCTGTCACCTCACCCATCACTCTCTCTCTCTCCATCTCACTCAATTTATTTTCTAATACACTTAGTACATCCTCCTCCAAAGCCTCATTCCTCCACTTCACTGCATACAGCTCCTCATAAAACTTAGCCACATGTTCACACATATCCTCCCCACTTACCTCTCTTCCATCCTCTGCATTCAAAACACCCATACTCTGCTTTTTCCCAAAAACCTTTTTAAAGAAAAACCTCGAACACCTTTCATCTTGCTCCATTCTATCAATTTTTGCCCTAAAAATAATACTCTTCCCTTTCTCTTCCAAAAACTCTTTAATTTCTTTTTTAACCTTTTTTATCCCCTCCTCCACCTCCATTCCTCCTTCCCTCAATTTATACAATAAACATAAACGGGCATTCAACTTAACAAACTTTTCCCTCTTAATTGCCGCAAATTCATACCCCACACTTTTAAAAAACTTTTTTGTCTACCTCTTAACCCAATCCCACCACTCACAAACATTCCCAAAACTTTCCTTACTTTTACACCACTGTTCATACTTTCTCACATACTCCTTCCTCACAGCTTCATTTTCCAACAATTTCACATTTAATTTCCACAAACCCTTTCCAAACATACCACTAACATTAATATCTAACTCGCACAACACACAAACATGGTCCGAAAAAACGACCCTATCCTGCTTATATCCAACAGGAATAATATTTTTAGAAATAAAACAATAATCCAACCTGGACTGTGCTCTTCCACTATCAGAAAAAAAGGTATCTAACAAAGGGTTAACCTTACACACACGCTGCATATCACTCAAATCAAAGTCAGTAACTAACTCCAGCAAAACTTTTCCAGACACATCCACATTCACTCCCCCCACATCACAATTCATATCACCCACAATCACCACAGGCACTCTTCCTGGAACACAAAGCTTCACTTTTTCAAATAATAACTTACGCTCATTTTTTTCTACTGGCGCATAAATATTGATAACACAAAACTTAGCATTTTTATATTCAAAATTTGCTAAGATACACCTCCCCACCTCCACCACCAAATAATTATTCAAAACCACCTCCTGCCCCTTAACTAAAATACCCACACCATAATTTCTATTATTTGCACTACCAGACCACACAGACGCACCATAAGACCACTCATCCCCTTTCACACCATCCACAATCCCACATTCTTGCAAACAAAAAATAGATGCACTCTGCATAGCTAAAAAATCCAAAATTGCTGCTCTCCTCCTCGCTTTCTTAAAAACTCTCACATTTTGAGAAACTATAGAAAAACCCATACTATAAAAACAAATAAACAATGCAAAAATTACCACAAAACTACACACATTACACAAAAAGCCCTTGACAAAGGTCAAGACTCACAGAAAGGAGAGAAAAAAAAAACAGATCCACTGAACTTTCATTTTACCCAGTATCACCATTGTCCTCCTCTGCCATTTGGACTGAACAGCAAGTCTCTGAACCACTAACCCCTTCGTGCTCACTTCATTTTTTTTTAGCTGGCCCAATTTTCCTCTTAGGCATACTACTGCATGCCTCATCACTTTCCCCATCCTCCTCCCTCTGACACTTATTCGCACCCCTGTCCTGATCTGAAGAAAGCCCTCTAATATTCTGAGGATCTGAGGGGTGCACAGGGCTCTCAGCTTCAGAAATACGCACGTCTTCCTCCGTTGCATCCATTGCATCCTCAAGAGAAAACATTTCAGGCACAGTAGAGTCATCATCTTCTTCCTCATCTTCTTCCTGATCTTCCTTATTAAACCCCTTCTCTACTTTTTTTGCCGCCAACCAAAACTCCTTATCTTCCTTCTGTGCATCACTCATAGTACCACGGGGTGCTAGCACAATGTCATCTGGAGTCACAGAGCGTCTTTCCCTCTCCCTCTCCCTCCTTTCCTCTCTCTCCATTCTTTCAGTTTCCTTCCTGATAGTCGCCAACCTCCTCCTTTTCTCCTCCTCCTCTCTCCATTCACTCTCTGAGCGTCTAGGCGCCCTCCACGGACAATCCTTATACATGTGGTCACTACTACCACACACGTCACAGGTCTTAGCCATCGGGCAATCACCAGCCATATGCCCCTCCTTCTTGCAGTTTCGGCAACACTGCCCCTTCTGGCAGTCTGCCTGGACATGTCCAAAAGAGAAACATCTCCTGCAAAACAGAGGCTGCCCAGGGTACGTGAGGAAACCCCCATGCCCTGCCACAGAGAAGTTCGCCGGAGGGTGTCTGAACCCACCCACACTGCCAGGATCTCTTCTGAACCTTACACGATATTTGTATCGACAATTGAAGATTCCTAAACAGTTCACTTGCTTCTCTCCCTTTGAAACAAAGTCACAATACTGTGAGAGGAAGCTCTCCAACAATGCAGGTTCAGTAAAGGGGTTATAGACAGTGATAGTCACCTGCCTTTCCTGAAGACCAAACAGTGGTTCACATTTGACTCCCTTCAAACAGGGATCTCCGGCATGATTCCGAAACCACTCATAGACATTCAGGCAATAATGCTCCGACATAAAAGTAACATCGTAGTTACCTTGATTAGGGAACTCATTGATGCTATAGATGTTCTCCCGCTTTCCTCCAGCCTTTTCCTCAATAAGGTCACGTACAATAAAGACCACGCTGTTCCTTGCCCGGATAGATGGCTCCAACGTCACTCGGATGGTGTTCTTCACATAACTCATCTTCAAAGCTGTCAGTACAAACGACCACAGAAAAAAACAGAATTCTCTGCAAAAGGGTCTGGATTGCTCCAGAAAACCTCACTCCAGACAGCTGTTTCGGGGTTTTTGCCTCTCATCAGTGTGGAGTAGGAATCTGGCTATTAGGAGCAGTGCCTAGTAAAAAGGCTATAAAGGCACAGATGATTGGCCTCGGGGAGACCAAAACACGTGATGGTGTCTCCGCGGTGTTGGATGTTTTGGTCTCCCCGAGGCCAATCATCTGTGCCTTTATAGCCTTTTTACTAGGCACTGCTCCTAATAGCCAGATTCCTACTCCACACTGATGAGGGGCAAAAACCCCGAAACAGCTGTCTGTGGATGGATACCATGCTTGGCATAGGTGGCTTTCCTTCATAGGATGCTGCCCTTCCCGTGGTTGTTCCTTCCCGGGGAAAGGCCTGGCTATTCACTGCTTGCGTCGAGAAACACGTGATGGTGTCTCCGCAACTTCTTTCTTTGCATCTGCATATTTCCCATAAGGGATGGGGGCAGTGTTCTGGAATCACTGCGTTGAGAAACACGTGATGGTGTCTCCGCGGTGTTGGATGTTTTGGTCTCCCCGAGGCCAATCATCTGTGCCTTTATAGCCTTTTTACTAGGCACTGCTCCTAATAGCCAGATTCCTACTCCACACTGATGAGGGGCAAAAACCCCGAAACAGCTGTCTGTGGATGGATACCATGCTTGGCATAGGTGGCTTTCCTTCATAGGATGCTGTCCTTCCCGGGGAAAGGCCTGGCTATTCACTGCTTGCGTCGAGAAACACGTGATGGTGTCTCCGCAGCTTCTTTACATGCATCTGCATATTTCCCATAAGGGATGGGGGCAGTGTTCTGGAATCACTGCGTTGAGAAACACGTAATGGTGTCTCCGCGGTGTTGGATGTTTTGGTCTCCCCGAGGCCAATCATCTGTGCCTTTATAGCCTTTTTACTACGCACTGCTCCTAATAGCCAGATTCCTACTCCACACTGATGAGGGGCAAAAACCCCGAAACAGCTGTCTGTGGATGGATACCATGCTTGGCATAGGTGGCTTTCCTTCATAGGATGCTGCCCTTCCCGTGGTTGTTCCTTCCCGGGGAAAGGCCTGGCTATTCACTGCTTGCGTCGAGAAACACGTGATGGTGTCTCCGCAGCTTCTTTACATGCATCTGCATATTTCCCATAAAGGATGGGGGCAGTGTTCTGGAATCACTGCGTTGAGAAACACGTGATGGTGTCTCCGCGGTGTTGGATGTTTTGGTCTCCCCGAGGCCAATCATCTGTGCCTTTATAGCCTTTTTACTAGGCACTGCTCCTAATAGCCAGATTCCTACTCCACACTGATGAGGGGCAAAAACCCCGAAACAGCTGTCTGTGGATGGATACCATGCTTGGCATAGGTGGCTTTCCTTCATAGGATGCTGCCCTTCCCGTGGTTGTTCCTTCCCGGGGAAAGGCCTGGCTATTCACTGCTTGCGTCGAGAAACACGTGATGGTGTCTCCGCAGCTTCTTTAGATGCATCTGCATATTTCCCATAAGAGATGGGGCAGTGTTCTGGAATCACTGCATTGAGAAACACGTGATGGTGTCTCCGCGGTGTTGGATGTTTTGGTCTCCTCGAGGCCAATCATCTGTGCCTTTATAGCCTTTTTACTAGGCACTGCTCCTAATAGCCAGATTCCTACTCCACACTGATGAGGGGCAAAAACCCCGAAACAGCTGTCTGTGGATGGATACCATGCTTGGCATAGGTGGCTTTCCTTCATAGGATGCTGCCCTTCCCGTGGTTGTTCCTTCCCGGGGAAAGGCCTGGCTATTCACTGCTTGCGTCGAGAAACACGAGATGGTGTCTCCGCAGCTTCTTTACATGCATCTGCATATTTCCCATAAGGGATGGGGGCAGTGTTCTGGAATCACTGCGTTGAGAAACACGTGATGGTGTCTCCGCGGTGTTGGATGTTTTGGTCTCCCCGAGGCCAATCATCTGTGCCTTTATAGCCTTTTTACTAGGCACTGCTCCTAATAGCCAGATTCCTACTCCACACTGATGAGGGGCAAAAACCCCGAAACAGCTGTCTGGAGTGAGGTTTTCTGGAGCAATCCAGACCCTTTTGCAGAGAATTCTGTTTTTTTCTGTGGTCGTTTGTACCGACAGCTTTGAAGATGAGTTATGTGAAGAACACCATCCGAGTGACATTGGAGCCATCTATCCGGGCAAGGAACAGCGTGGTCTTTATTGTACGTGACCTTATTGAGGAAAAGGCTGGAGGAAAGCGGGAGAACATCTATAGCATCAATGAGTTCCCTAATCAAGGTAACTATGATGTTACTTTTATGTCGGAGCATTATTGCCTGAATGTCTATGAGTGGTTTCGGAATCATGCCGGAGATCCCTGTTTGAAGGGAGTCAAATGTGAACCACTGTTTGGTCTTCAGGAAAGGCAGATGACTATCACTGTCTATAATCCCTTTACTGAACCTGCATTGTTGGAGAGCTTCCTCTCACAGTATTGTGACTTTGTTTCAAAGGGAGAGAAGCAAGTGAACTGTTTAGGAATCTTCAATTGTCGATACAAATATCGTGTAAGGTTCATAGTTACATAGTTACATAGTTATTAAGGTTGAAGGAAGACTATATGTCCATCTAGTTCAACCCATAGCCTAACCTAACATGTTGATCCAGAGGAAGGCAAAAAAAAACCCATGTGGCAAAGAGTAAGCTCCACATTGGGGAAAAAAATTCCTTCCCGACTCTACATACGGCAATCAGACTAGTTCCCTGGATCAACGCCCTATCAAGGAATCTAGTGTATATACCCTGTAACATTATACTTTTCCAGAAAGGTATCCAGTCCCCTCTTAAATTTAAGTAATGAATCACTCATTACAACATAATACGACAGAGAGTTCCATAGTCTCACTGCTCTTACAGTAAAGAATCCGCGTCTGTTATTATGCTTAAACCTTTTTTCCTCCAACCGCAGAGGATGCCCCCTTGTCCCTGTTTCAGGTCTATGATTAAAAAGATCATCAGAAAGGTCTTTGTACTGTCCCCTCATATATTTATACATTAAAATAAGATCACCCCTTAGTCTTCGTTTTTCCAAACTAAATAGCCCCAAGTGTAATAACCTATCTTGGTATTGCAGACCCCCCAGTCCTCTAATAACCTAAGAGATCCTGGCAGTGTGGGTGGGTTCAGACACCCTCCGGCGAACTTCTCTGTGGCAGGGCATGGGGGTTTCCTCACGTACCCTGGGCAGCCTCTGTTTTGCAGGAGATGTTTCTCTTTTAATAATAAATAATCTTTATTTTTATATATTTGGACATGTCCAGGCAGACTGCCAGAAGGGGCAGTGTTGCCGAAACTGCAAGAAGGAGGGGCATATGGCTGGTGATTGCCCGATGGCTAAGACCTGTGACGTGTGTGGTAGTAGTGACCACATGTATAAGGATTGTCCGTGGAGGGCGCCTAGACACTCAGAGAGTGAATGGAGAGAGGAGGAGGAGAGAAGGAGGAGGTTGGCGACTATCAGGAAGGAAACTGAAAGAATGGAGAGAGAGGAAAGGAGGGAGAGGGAGAGGGAAAGACGCTCTGTGACTCCAGATGACATTGTGCTAGCACACCGTGGTGCTATGAGTGATGCACAGAAGGAAGATAAGGAGTTTTGGTTGGCGGCAAAAAAAGTAGAGAAGGGGTTTAAGAAGAAGGAAGAAGATCAGGAAGAAGATGAGGAAGAAGATGATGACTCTACTGTGCCTGAAATGTTTTCTCTTGAGGAAGCAATGGATGCAACGGAGGAAGACGTGCGTATTTCTGAAGCTGAGAGCCCTGTGCACCCCTCAGATCCTCAGAATATTAGAGGGCTTTCTTCAGATCAGGACAGGGGTGCGAATAAGTGTCAGAGGGAGGAGGATGGGGAAAGTGATGAGGCATGCAGTAGTATGCCTAAGAGGAAAATTGGGCCAGCTAAAAAAAATGGAGTGAGCACGAAGGGGCTAGTGGTTCAGAGACTTGCTGTTCAGTCCGAATGGCAGAGGAGGACAATGGTGATACTGGGTAAAATGAAAGCTCAGTGGATCTGTTGTTTTTTTTTTTTCTCTCCTTTCTGTGAGTCTTGACCTTTGTCAAGGGCTTTTTGTGTAATGTGTGTAGTTTTGTGGTAATTTTTGCATTGTTTATTTGTTTTTATAGTATGGGTTTTTCTATAGTTTCTCAAAATGTGAGAGTTTTTAAGAAAGCGAGGAGGAGAGCAGCAATTTTGGATTTTTTAGCTATGCAGAGTGCATCTATTTTTTGTTTGCAAGAATGTGGGATTGTGGATGGTGTGAAAGGGGATGAGTGGTCTTATGGTGCGTCTGTGTGGTCTGGTAGTGCAAATAATAGAAATGATGGTGTGGGTATTTTAGTTAAGGGGCAGGAGGTGGTTTTGAATAATTATTTGGTGGTGGAGGTGGGGAGGTGTATCTTAGCAAATTTTGAATATAAAAATGCTAAGTTTTGTGTTATCAATATTTATGCGCCAGTAGAAAAAAATGAGCGTAAGTTATTATTTGAAAAAGTGAAGCTTTTTGTTCCAGGAAGAGTGCCTGTGGTGATTGTGGGTGATATGAATTGTGATGTGGGGGGAGTGAATGTGGATGTGTCTGGAAAAGTTTTGCTGGAGTTAGTTACTGACTTTGATTTGAGTGATATGCAGCGTGTGTGTAAGGTTAACCCTTTGTTAGATACCTTTTTTTCTGATAGTGGAAGAGCACAGTCCAGGTTGGATTATTGTTTTATTTCTAAAAATATTATTCCTGTTGGATATAAGCAGGATAGGGTCGTTTTTTCGGACCATGTTTGTGTGTTGTGCGAGTTAGATATTAATGTTAGTGGTATGTTTGGAAAGGGTTTGTGGAAATTAAATGTGAAATTGTTGGAAAATGAAGCTGTGAGGAAGGAGTATGTGAGAAAGTATGAACAGTGGTGTAAAAGTAAGGAAAGTTTTGGGAATGTTTGTGAGTGGTGGGATTGGGTTAAGAGGCAGACAAAAAAGTTTTTTAAAAGTGTGGGGTATGAATTTGCGGCAATTAAGAGGGAAAAGTTTGTTAAGTTGAATGCCCGTTTATGTTTATTGTATAAATTGAGGGAAGGAGGAATGGAGGTGGAGGAGGGGATAAAAAAGGTTAAAAAAGAAATTAAAGAGTTTTTGGAAGAGAAAGGGAAGAGTATTATTTTTAGGGCAAAAATTGATAGAATGGAGCAAGATGAAAGGTGTTCGAGGTTTTTCTTTAAAAAGGTTTTTGGGAAAAAGCAGAGTATGGGTGTTTTGAATGCAGAGGATGAAAGAGAGGTAAGTGGGGAGGATATGTGTGAACACGTGGCTAAGTTTTATGAGGAGCTGTATGCAGTGAAGTGGAGGGATGAGGCTTTGGAGGAGGATGTACTAAGTGTATTAGAAAATAAATTGAGTGAGATGGAGAGAGAGAGAGTGATGGGTGAGGTGACAGGTGATGAGGTATGGAAGGTAATGAATAGCATGGCGTTAAATAAGACTCCAGGAGAGGATGGTCTTCCTATAGAGTTTTATAGGGTGATGTGGCATGTGATTGGTAAGGATTTTGTGGATGTGTGTAAGTATATGTGGTCTAGTATGGAGGTGGCTGAGAGTATGCGTGCAGGGATGGTTGTGTTAATACCTAAAAAAGGAGATTTGAAGAGTTTAAAAAATTGGAGACCGATAACGTTGTTGAATTGCGATTATAAGATCTATGCGAAAGTAATGGCGAATAGGATGCGTGATGTGATAGAGAGTGTGATTGGGGATGAACAGTGTTGTGCGGTGCCTGGGAGACGTGAGTGTGTGTGTATGTTGAGAGATTGTTTGTGGGACTGTATGAGTCGGAAGAAGAGTGTATTTGTTTTGAGTTTGGACTTTGAAAAGGCGTATGATCGGTTATCACATAGTTTTTTGTTCCGGGTATTATTGAGAATGGGGTTTCCGCCTGATTTTGTTTGGAGGGTGAGGAGCTTATATAAAGACATTTATAGTTGTGTTTTGATGAATGGTTCTGTGGGTAGAAGAGTGAATGTTTTTTCAGGTGTGCGACAAGGTTGTCCTTTGTCTCCTGTGGTTTTTATTTGTGCGATTGAACCGTTGCTTTGTATGTTGAGGAAAGATAAAGTGATTAGAGGAGTACAAGTGCCAGGAGGTGGAGGGAGGGAATGGAAGGTTAGTGCTTATATGGATGACGTGTGTGTGTTGTGTGATTCAGAGTATTCTGTGAGGCGGGTGAAGTTATTAGCGTCTATTTTTTGTGGTGCGTCAGCATTTAAGGTGAATTGGGAGAAGAGTGAGTGTAAGGTTTTTGGGGGAGGGGTTTTAAGTAAGGATGTAGGAGTGAATGAGGTGACTGGGTCTATTAAGGTTTTGGGGGTGAAATTTTCAGAGAGTTTGGATGGGAAAGAAAGTTGGGATGATGCGAAAGGAAAGGTTGAGCGGAAGTTATGTTTTTGGAAGATGAGAAGTCTTTTGTTTTTTGGAAAAATCTTAGTTATTAAAAGTGTGATTTTGCCTATTTTCTTATATATTGCAGTGGTCTTTCCGCCGGGGTATATGTGTATGAGAGGGTTAAATAGGATTCTGTTTGTGTTTTTGTGGAATTCTAGAATGGAGAGGGCTAGGAGGGAGGTTTTGGTGAAACGTTTAGAAAAAGGTGGGTTGGGTTTTCCAAACCTTGAGGTGTTTTTTGGTGTAAATATTGTGGTTTTTGTGTTGAGGGTGATTAGGATGGATGGCAAGTTTTCTTGTCTGTGTAGGTTTTTGTTTGGGGCGTATTTATTTCGTTTGAAGTGGCGAGAGAGGGATCTGAGGTATCCGGTTGCTTTTGACGTGCCTAGATGGTATGTGTGGGTTTATAAATTTTTGGTGAAGTATGAGTTATGTGATGTGGATGTTAGGTTGTTGAGTAATAAGAAGGCTGTATATAGGATGATTGAATGTAGAGAGACAGAGTGTGGAATAAACATGGTAAGAGGGAATGATATAGAAAAAGTATGGAAGAAAGTGCGGTTAGACGGTATGACGAATAGGCAGAGTGAGATTGTGTGGCAGTCTTTGCATGGAGTGTTACCAGTTAGAGAATTTCAGAAGAATCGTGGGTTGGGGAGAAATGATATGTGTCCGAGAGGTGGGTGTGGTGGAAGGGAAAGTGTAATACATGTGTTTTGGAATTGTCATTATGCTAGGGAGGTGATTGGAAGAATGGGACCGTTGTGTAAAGAATTGTGTGGTGTGAGCTTGTTATCATTCGAGTTGTTCATGTTTGGCTTGGGAATGTGTGATGGAGTGAAGGAGAGAGTGTTGTGGTTAATAGTTGCATGTATAAAAGAAGTATTATGGGATGTGAGGAATGTGTATGTTTTTAAGAGAAAGGAAATTGTAGTAAAGAATAGTCTAAAAGTGATTTTGGGGAAGATGTATGTGTGTTTTCTATGGGATAAAAGAATAAGGGGGAGGTGGATGTCGAAGGGATTTGGAAGGTGAAGAAGTGGAGATACCTTGTAAATATGTCTTGACTTGTTTTTTTCTGATGTTGTAGTAAACTGAAATTTTCCGATGATGATGGGAACAGCTTTTGTGTTTTGGATTTGACGCAGCTGTTTGGGATTTTTCTTTGGTCTTGGATTTCTGGACCATGGATTTTCCCATCTGAGGGAAAAAGAAAAAAAAAAAAAAAAAAAAGAAACAGCTGTCTGTGGATGGATACCATGCTTGGCATAGGTGGCTTTCCTTCATAGG
This sequence comes from Ranitomeya imitator, assembly GCF_032444005.1. Taxonomy (NCBI): domain Eukaryota; kingdom Metazoa; phylum Chordata; class Amphibia; order Anura; family Dendrobatidae; genus Ranitomeya; species Ranitomeya imitator. The sequence continues at coordinate 96,711,357 of NC_091289.1, read as the reverse complement.
ATGCTGCCCTTCCCGTGGTTGTTCCTTCCCGGGGAAAGGCCTGGCTATTCACTGCTTGCGTCGAGAAACACGTGATGGTGTCTCCGCAGCTTCTTTACATGCATCTGCATATTTCCCATAAGGGATGGGGGCAGTGTTCTGGAATCACTGCGTTGAGAAACACGTGATGGTGTCTCCGCGGTGTTGGATGTTTTGGTCTCCCCGAGGCCAATCATCTGTGCCTTTATAGCCTTTTTACTAGGCACTGCTCCTAATAGCCAGATTCCTACTCCACACTGATGAGGGGCAAAAACCCCGAAACAGCTGTCTGTGGATGGATACCATGCTTGGCATAGGTGGCTTTCCTTCATAGGTTGCTGCCCTTCCCGTGGTTGTTCCTTCCCGGGGAAAGGCCTGGCTATTCACTGCTTGCGTCGAGAAACACGTGATGGTGTCTCCGCAGCTTCTTTACATGCATCTGCATATTTCCCATAAGGGATGGGGGCAGTGTTCTGGAATCACTGCGTTGAGAAACACGTGATGGTGTCTCCGCGGTGTTGGATGTTTTGGTCTCCCCGAGGCCAATCATCTGTGCCTTTATAGCCTTTTTACTAGGCACTGCTCCTAATAGCCAGATTCCTACTCCACACTGATGAGGGGCAAAAATCCCGAAACAGCTGTCTGTGGATGGATACCATGCTTGGCATAGGTGGCTTTCCTTCATAGGATGCTGCCCTTCCCGTGGTTGTTCCTTCCCGGGGAAAGGCCTGGCTATTCACTGCTTGCGTCGAGAAACACGTGATGGTGTCTCCGCAGCTTCTTTACATGCATCTGCATATTTCCCATAAGGGATGGGGGCAGTGTTCTGGAATCACTGCGTTGAGAAACACGTGATGGTGTCTCCGCGGTGTTGGATGTTTTGGTCTCCCCGAGGCCAATCATCTGTGCCTTTATAGCCTTTTTACTAGGCACTGCTCCTAATAGCCAGATTCCTACTCCACACTGATGAGGGGCAAAAACCCCGAAACAGCTGTCTGTGGATGGATACCATGCTTGGCATAGGTGGCTTTCCTTCATAGGATGCTGCCCTTCCCGTGGTTGTTCCTTCCCGGGGAAAGGCCTGGCTATTCACTGCTTGCGTCGAGAAACACGTGATGGTGTCTCCGCAGCTTCTTTACATGCATCTGCATATTTCCCATAAGGGATGGGGGCAGTGTTCTGGAATCACTGCGTTGAGAAACACGTGATGGTGTCTCCGCGGTGTTGGATGTTTTGGTCTCCCCGAGGCCAATCATCTGTGCCTTTATATTGTACTTCATGACAGCAGTAAAAGTTCTTTGATATTACCTGCGTTTGTTTGTGAAAAAAAACAGAAATTTGGTGAAAATTTTGCAATTTTCCAACTTTGAATTTTTATGCCCTTAAATCAGAGATATGTCACACAAAATGCTTAATAAGTAACATTTTCCACATGTCTACTTTACATCAGCACAATTTTGGAAACACTTTTTTTTTTAGTTAGGGAGTTATAAGGGTTAATAGTTAAACAGCAATTTCTCATTTTTGCAACACCATTTTTTTTAGGGACCACATCACATTTGAAGTCATTTTGAGGGCTCTATATGATAGCTAATAACCAAGTGTGACACCATTCTAAAAACTGCACCACTCAAGGTGCTCAAAACCACATTCAAGAAGTTTATTAACCCTTCTGGTGCTTCACAGGAATTTTTGGAATGTTTTAAAAAAAAATTAATTTTTTTTTCACAAAAAATTTACTTCAGCTCCAATTTGTTTTATTTTACCAAGGGTAACAGTAATAAATGGACCCCAAAAGTTGTTGTACAATTTGTCTTGAGTACCACCGATACCCCATATGTGGGGGTAAACCACTGTTTGGGCACATGGCAGAGCTCGGAAGGGAAGGAGCGCCATTTGACTTTTCAATGCAAAATTGGCTGGAATGGAGATAGGACGCCATGTTGCGTTTGGAGAGCTCCTGATGTGCCTAAACATTGAAACCCCCCCCCGAAGTGACACCATTTTGGAAAGTAGACCCCCTAAGGATCTTATCTAGATGTGTTGTGAGAGCTTTGAACCCCCAAGTGTTTCACTACAGTTTATGACGCAGAGCCATGAAAATAAAAATTCTTTTTTTTCACAAAAATTATTTTTTAGCCCCCCATTTTGTATTTTCCCAAGGGTAACAGGAGAAATTGGACCCCAAAAGTTGTACAATTTGTCCTGAGTACGCTGATACCCCATATGTGGGCGGAACTACCATTTGGGCGCATGGCAGAGCTCGGAAGGAGCGCCATTTGGAATACAGACTTAGATGGATTGGTCTGCAGGAGTCATGTTGCATTTGCAGAGCCCCTGATGTACCTAAACAGTAGAAATCCCCCACAAGTGACCCCATATTAGAAACTAGACCCCTCAACGAACTTATCTAGATGTTAATAACGCAAAATAAAAAATCATTTTTTTCCCCAAAAATGTTTTTTTAGCCTCCAAAATTTTTATTTTCCCAAGGGTAACAAGAGAAATTGGACCCCAGAAGTTGTTGTCCAATTTATCCTGAATACGCTGATACCCTATATGTTGGGGTTAAACCCTGTTTGGGCGCATGAGAGAGCTCAGAAGGGAAGGAGCACTGTTTTACTTTTTCAACTCAGAATTGGCTGGAATTGAGATCGAACGCCATATCGCATTTGGAGAGCCCTGATGTGCCTAAACAGTGGAAACCCCCAATTCTAACTGAAACCCTAACCCAAACACACCCTTAACCCTAATCCAAACCACATCCCTAATCCCAACTCCAACACACCCCTAACCCTAATCCCAACCATAACCCTAACCACACCTCTAACCCTGACACACTCCTAATTCTAATCCCAACCGTAAATGTAATCCAAACCCTAACTCTAGCCCCAACCCTAGCCCTAACCCTAGCCCTAACCCTAGCCCTAACCATAGACCTAAGCAAAAGCCTAGCCCTAAACCTAGCCCTAACCCTAACCCTAATGGGAAAATGGAAATAAATACATTTTTTTAATTTTTATATTTTTCACTAACTAAGGGGGTGATGAAGGGGGTCTTGATTTACTTTTATAGTGGGTTATTTAGCGGATTTTTATGACTGGCAGCTGTCGCAAACTAAAAGACGCATTTTATTGCAAAAAATATTGTTTTGCGTTACCAGACAAGATGACGTTTTCAGTGGTACCATGGTTATTTATATCCGTCTTTATGACCGCGTGCTATTCCAGTTTTTGTTCGGCGGTATGATAATAAAGTGTTGTTTTTTGCCTAATTTTTCTTTTTTTTATGGTGTTCACTGAAGGGGTTAACTAGTCGGACAATTTTATAGGTCGGGTCGTTACGGACGCGGCGATACTGAATATGTGTACTTTTATTGTTTTTTTTTTATTTACATAAAGGAATGTATTTATTGGAACAATATATATATATATATATATATATATATATATATTTTTTTTTTTTTTTTATTATTATTATTTATTTAGGATTTTTTTTTTTTCCCCGGGGGGAACATCACAGTAAAGTGACAGATCGCTGATCTGACACTTTGCTGTGCACTGTGTCAGATCAGCGATCACACAGCACAGCAGGGAGGCTTCCCGGCGCCTGTTCTGAGCAGGCGCTTGTAAGCCACCTCCCTACAGGACCCAGATGCAGCCCCGCAGCCATTTTGGATCCAAGGCCTGCAGGGAGGAGACGCTCGGTACAAGGTGAGCACACCGCCTTGTACCGAGGGTCTCAGGGAAGCCCGCAGGGAGCCCCCTCCCTGCGCGATGCTTCCCTATGCCCCCAGAGCAATGCGATCATGTTTGATCGCAGTGTGCCGGGGTTAATGTGCCGGGGCCGGTCCGTGCCAACTCCTGGAACATAGTGCCGGATGTCAGCTGCTCTGAGAGCGCGGCCGATCGCTATGACGTACTTTCCCATCCCTGGGAATTTAGGTCACCTTGATGAGATAGTACGTCAAATGGGATTAAGGAGTTAATGGGGATAAATGTAAGGTCATGCACTTGGGTAGATGTAATAAGATGTAACTATGTGCTTAATTCTAAAACTCTGGGCAAAACCGTCAATGAAAAAGACCTGGGAGTATGGGTGGATGACAAACTCATATGTAGTCGCCAGTGTCAGGCAGCTGCTACAAAGGCAAATAAAATAATGGGATGCATTAAAAGAGGCATAGGTGCTCATGAGGAGAACATAATTTTACCTCTATACAAGTCACGTGTGCGACCACACTTAGAATACTGTGCACAGTAGGGTTGAGCGGAACGGGACGGCCATTTTCAGAAGTCGCCGACTTTTGGCAAAGTCGGGTTTCATGAAACCCGACCTGACCCCTGTGTGGGGTCGGCCATGAAGTCGGCGATCTTCTGAACTGGAATCGGAATTCCGATACCGATTCCCGATATGTTTAAGATATCAGGAATTGGTATCGGAATTCAGATTTAAGTGTAAAATAAAGAATAAAAATAAAAAATATTGCTATACTCACCCTCGGACGCACCCTGGTTGTAACCGGGAGCCTTCTTTCCTAAGAATCAGCGCTTGTAGGACCTTTCGATGATGTCGCGGCTTGTGATTGGTCGCGTGAGCGGTCACATGGGCGTCACGCGACCAATCAGAAGCCGTGACGTCATCGAAAGGTCCTTCAAGCGCTGATTCTTAGGAAGGAAGGCTGCGGGTTACAACCAGGGCGCGTCCGAGGGTGAGTATATACTTATTAGGAATATACTCACCCTCGGACGCGCCCTGGTTGTAACCCGCAGCCTTCCTTCCTGAGAATCAGCGCTTGAAGGACCTTTCGATGACGTCACGGCTTCTGATTGGTCGCGTGACGCCCATGTGACCGCTCACGCGACCAATCAGAAGCCGCAACGTCATCGAAAGGAACTACAAGCGCTGATTCTTAGGAAGGAAGGCTCCCGGTTACAACCAGGGTGCGTCCGAGGGTGAGTATAGCAATATTTTTTATTTTTATTCTTTATTTTACACATTAATATGGATCACAGGGCCTGAAGGAGAGTTTCCTCTCCTTCAGACCCTGGGAACCATTAGAAACCCAATGCACTGCATTGGGTTTCGTGTTTCGGCCGACCCCGACCCCGACTTTTCTATAGGATCGGCCGATTTCACTCAACCCAACTTTTGAAAAAGTCGGGTTTCGTGAAATCCGACCCGATCCTATAAAAACAAAAGTCGCTCAACCCTAGTGCACAGTTCTGGTCTCCGGTGTATAAGAAAGACATAGCTGAACTAGAGCTGGTGCAGAGAAGAGCGACCAAGGTTATTAGAGGACTGGGGGGTCTGCAATACCAAGATAGGTTATTACACTTGGGGCTATTTAGTTTGGAAAAACGAAGGCTAAGGGGTGATCTTATGTTAATGTATAAATATTTCTATAGATAGATAGATATATCTATAAATAGATGGATAATACCAAGCCCGATGTTTAATAATAAACATAATAAAATGGTACATAAAGAGGTAAATAAAGACACACACACACAAAATCGGAGATAAACATTGGCCCCTAGTCGCTGGCTTTCCCTCTCTGGCGCAGAATATTGTGCGGGAGCCCACGCCATTTTTTGTCAATTTTTTTATAAATTAAACAGATATTGCGTTTAAGGCCGGGGTCACACTTGTGAGAATCTCGCACCAGACTCTCGCATCAATACCCGGCACTTGGGACTGGAGCGTGCGGCTGCATGTATTTCTATGCAGCTGAATGCTCCGGTCCTGAATGCCGGCAGCAGTGCCAGGTATTGAGGAGCGAGACTCGTGCGAGCTTCTCGCAAGTGTGACCCCGGCCTTAAACGCAATATCTGTTTAATTTATAAAAAAAAAAGACAAAAAATGGTGTGGGCTCCCGCCAATTTTCTGCGCCATCTTATTATTTATATATAGATATATCTATGGATAGATGGAAATATATATCTATATAATTCCCACCTGGTATGCGTCACTCAGCTTTCCTGCTTTCTGTCTATATGAAGTGCATATAATTCCCACCTGGTATGCTTTGCTTACCCGTTATTTTCTATCCATATGTATTTCACTCCTCCTGCCTCTTGTTTGCATACCTGAGTGGCCATCTACCCCACCCCCTCTTTATGACCTGGCTTTACTGTGAACATGTGCTCTGGACACACACACCCACATCCCCTCTCTCAGCTGTGAGCCCTTAGGTGCACATAAATTCAAAGCCATGAGTCTGACCAGACGTGTCTGACCATCTTAGAAATTGCATTTTTAAATTGCAGTTTTTTAATTGCTATGAATTAGACTAGACTTGGACTGGAATTGACTGGAAGGTAAAGGAATAGAAAACCACTATAATGTTTCGGTTTCTTTTAACATTCACCCCCATACTACTTTATTTCTTCCTATCTCCTGTAATCACTCCACCCAGCAAGGAACTAGTCATTTCTTCCTCAATCCTCCCCAGCCACCACACCTCCTCCACAGAACTGTTCCTCCACATACAATCCTTTCTCTCCAGGCACACATGGCCACATCATGACCTATCCAGCTCACACCTTCTAACGCTCTGTCTGCTGCTCCTCATTGCTGGCGACATATCCCCAAATGCTGGCCCTCCTCATCACATCCCCACACTCATTTCTAATCCCCTGCCACGATCCTCTACACGTCCTCGCAACCACAGTAACCTCATACCCATTCATCCTGCCCCCAATCCCCCAATTTCCCTATCTGGAGCACTATGGAACGCAAGCTCTGTCTGCAATAAACTTCCATTTATCCATGACCTCTTTATCAATAACAAACTCTCCTTCCTCGTCATCACTGAAACCTGGCTCACCCCTTCTGACACAGCCTCCCCTGCTGCACTCTCTTACGGTGGCTTCCACCTTTCTCACACACCCCGCCCCAGCAGCAAGCATGGCAGAGGAGTTGGTTTTCTCCTGTCAGATAACTGCTCCTTCACCCCAATCCCACTGCCACCCTCTGTTACCCTCCCTTCCTTTGAGGTGAACTCTGTGCACATCTACTCACCCTCCAACCTCCAACTGGCTGTCATCTACCGTCCCGCAGGGCCAGCCACCACCTTCTTTGACCACTTCACCACCTGGCTACTCCATTTCCTCGCCGCTGACATCCCCACTATCATCATGGGCGACTTCAACATCCCCATCGACACTTCCCTCTCAGCTGCCACTAAACTTCTATCCCTCACTTCCTCCTTTGGCCTCACTCAATGGTCTTCTACAGCCACCCACAAAGATGGTCACACACTGGACCTCATCTTCACCCACCTCTGCTCCCTATCTAACCTCCCAAACTCACCTCTTCCTCTTTCTGACCACAACCTACTCACATTCTCTTCCCTTTCCACTCCTTGTCTACAACCCCCACCCCACAAACTCTCACACCCTCGAAGAAATCTTAAACACCTTGATCTTCACTCACTCTCTGAATCCCTCCTCTGTTGTGAATTCTGTTGTCAAGCTCCCTCCTGAGGTCATGAATGGTACTTCGGCTGGTTCTGTCCATGAGCTTCCTCTGGTAGTTGTGAGTGGGGCTGCGGCTTCTGAGGTTCCTTCCACAGGTGACAAGGTTAATTCGTTAGCTGGCTGCTCTATTTAACTCCACTTAGATCTTTGCTCCATGCCACCTGTCAATGTTCCAGTATTGGTCTTGTTCACTCCTGGATCGTTCTTGTGACCTGTCTTCCCAGCAGAAGCTAAGTTACTGCTTGTTTTTCTCTGGTTTGCTATTTTTCTGTCCAGCTTGCTATTTTGATTGTTGTCTTGCTTGCTGGAAGCTCTGGGACGCAGAGGGAGCGCCTCCGCACCGTGAGTCGGTGCGGAGGGTCTTTTTGCGCCCTCTGCGTGGTCTTTTTGTAGTTTTTTTTGCTGACCGCAAAGCTGCCTTTCCTATCCTCTGTCTGTTCAGTAAGTCGGGCCTCACTTTGCTAAATCTATTTCATGTCTGTGTTTGTGATTTTCATCTTTGCTCACAGTCATTATATGTGGGGGGCTGCCTGTTCCTTTGGGGAATTTCTCTGAGGCAAGGTAGGCTTTATTTTTCTATCTTTAGGGCTAGCTAGTTCCTTAGGCTGTGACGAGGCGCCTAGGGAGCGTCAGGAGCGCTCCACGGCTATTTTTAGTGTGTGTGATAGGATTAGGGATTGCGGTCAGCAGAGTTCCCACGTCTCAGAGCTCGTCCTATATTATTAGTAACTATCAGGTCATTCCGTGTGCTCTTAACCACCAGGTCCATTATTGTCCTGACCACCAGGTCATAACACTCCTCCCTCTCACAGACATAAGCTCGCTACACAATGCGGATGATGCTGCCGCTCAATATAACACCACAATAACTGCAGCTTTGGAATCTCTTGCCCCTCTCACACATACCATAGCTCGCAAAATCAACAGACAACCCTGGCACACCAGCATGACCAAAGAACTGAGGCGAGCTTCCAGAGCTGCTGAGCGCAGATGGAAAAGATCCAACTCCAACGAGCACTTCATCGCATTCAAACAGTCCCTCACTACTTTCAAGACCACACTCGCCACAGCTAAACAAACCTACTTCTCATCTCTCATATCCTCCCTGTCTCACAACCCCAAACAGTTATTCAACAGCTTCAACTCTCTCCTCCGTCCCCCAGCACCTCCTCCCTCCCCACTCATCTCAGCTGAAGACTTTGCCTCATTTTTCAAGCAGAAAATTGAGAACATCAGAGACAGTTTTAGTAAACAACCCCCAGAACCCTTCCTCCCCACTACCCAGCCCTCCACCTCCAAAACCAACTTCTCCACCATTACAGAAGACGGACTCTCCACTCTACTCTCGAGATCGCATCTCACCACCTGTGCACTTGACCCACTCCCATCCCACTTCATCCCAAACCTCACCACAGTCTTCAACCCAACCCTAACCCATCTCTTCAACCTATCAGTAACAACTGGCGTTTTCCCCTCAAGCTTTAAACATGCCTCAATCACTCCTATCCTCAAAAAGCCCTCTCTTGACCCATCCTCAGTATCTAGCTATCGCCCTATATCACTTCTCCCCTTTGCCTCAAAACTACTGGAACAACATGTCCATCTTGAACTGTCCTCCCATCTATCTTCCTGCTCCTTCTTCGACCGCTTTCAATCAGGCTTCCGGTCACACCACTCCACTGAAACTGCCCTAACTAAGGTCACCAATGACCTATTAACTGCCAAGAGCAAGCAACACTACTCTATCCTCCTCCTCCTGGACCTGTCCTCTGCCTTTGACACAGTGGATCATTCCCTGCTGCTGCAGATCCTCTCATCCCTTGGAATCACAGACTTGGCCCTATTCTGGATCTCGTCATACCTAACTGACCATACATTCAGCGTCTCCCACTCACACACCACCTCCTCACCTCGCCCCCTATCTGTCGGAGTCCCGCAAGGTTCAGTTCTAGGACCCCTGCTCTTCTCCATTTACACCTTTGGCCTGGGACAGCTCATAGAATCTCACGGCTTTCAATATCATCTCTATGCTGACGACACACAGATCTACATCTCTGGACCAGATATTACCACCGTACTAACCAGAATCCCTCAATGTCTGTCTGCTATTTCATCCTTCTTCTCCACTAGATTTCTAAAACTTAACATGGACAAAACAGAATTCATCATCTTTCCCCCATCTCACACGACCTCCCCAACGAACCTATCCATTACAGTAAACGGCTGCCCACTCTCCCCAGTCCCACAAGCCCGCTGTCTTGGGGTAATCCTTGACACTGATCTCTCTTTTAAACCACATATCCAAGCCCTTTCCACTTCCTGCCGCCTCCAACTCAAAAATATTTCACGGATCCGCACATTCCTAAACCAAGAATCCGCAAAGACCCTAGTCCATGCCCTTATCATCTCCCGCCTTGACTATTGTAACCTCCTGCTCTGTGGCCTCCCCTCTAACACTCTTGCACCCCTCCAATCTATTCTAAACTCTGCTGCCCGACTAATCCACCTGTCCCCCCGCTATTCCCCGGCCTCTCCGCTCTGTCAATCCCTGCACTGGCTCCTTATCACCCAGAGACTCCAGTACAAAAGCCTAACCATGACATACAAAGCCATCCACAACCTGTCTCCTCCATACATCTGCGACCTCGTCTCCCGGTACTCTCCTGCACGCAACCTCCGATCTCCTTCTCTACTCCCCTATTATCTCCTCTTCCCACAATCGCATACAAGATTTCTCTCGTGCATCCCCCCTACTCTGGAATTCTCTACCACAACATATCAGACTCTCGCCTACCATCGAAACCTTCAAAAAGAACCTGAAGACCCACCTCTTCCGACAAGCCTACTACCTGCAGTAACCACCGATCGACCAAACCGCTGCACGGCCAGCTCTACCCTACCTACTGTATCCTCACCCATCCCTTGTAGATTGTGAGCCCTCGCGGGCAGGGTCCTCTCTCCTCCTGTACCAGTTGTGACTTGTATTGTTCAAGATTATTGTACTTGTTTTATTATGTATACCCCTCCTCACATGTAAAGCGCCATGGAATAAATGGCGCTATAATAATAAATAATAATAATAATAGATAGATAATAGATAGATAATATATAGATCTATAAATAGATAGATAGTGTAAACCGATATTGATACACAATACACAGTGTGCCCAAATCAGCACCTGTGCCCATACAGGGGATTAATATGTGGCAAATCCCATGCAAAAATATCGAATAAACCCTACATAGAAAAAATTGCACTACCAGGATAAAGATCAAACAAGATAATTTTTATTTAAACAAAACAAGAATAAAAATAATTCCTAACAATCTGTGGGATACTCTGATGAATGACAGCTATACGGGAGCCACAGGTCAGAGGCTACAAATATCCATATAACATTACATATGCCCTAAATTAGTTATAACACATGTGCATAGTGAGTTCATTAATAATGGAACTTAATACTCCAAGCTGGTAAAGAGCATCCAGCGACAGCACAGCGGAAAACATCAAGGGAGTTATAACCACTCATACAGCATATTTACCTCGGACCTGCGGCGCCACCACCCCTACGCGCGTATCGGCGTGCGTGCCTTCTTCCGGGAGAACTCATTATGCACATGTGTTATAACTAATTTAGGGCATCTGTAATGTTATATGCATATTTGTAACCTCTGACCTGTGGCTCCCGTGTAGCTGTCATTCATCAGAGTATCCCACAGATTGTTAGGAATTCATTTTATTCTTGTTTTGTTTAAATAAAAATTAACTTGTTTGATCTTTATCCCGGGAGCGCAATTTTTTCTATGTAGGGTTTATTAAATAGATAGATAGATCTATAAATCTATCTATCTATAGATCTATATACAGATAGATCTACAGATCTATCTATTATCTATCTATCTATCTATCTATCTATCTATCTATCTATCTACCTATTATCTATCTATCTTTCTGTGTGTGTAAACATTATTCTTCAATGGACTATGTAAATGAATAGGTTGGACAAGAAATGACATCACAATTTTTATTTGTTCAATAATAGATCTTTATTTAGCTTTCAAAAACGCATATAAATCCACATGAAAATCTGCATCAAAAACGCATCAAATCCACACAAATTTTTATCTGCGTTTTCTGCCAAGAGATGCAGAATCTGCGCAGCAAATTCCACAGGCAAATCTGCAACGTGTGCACCTACCCTAAATGCTAAAACTGACCTGCCATTATGATTCTCCAGGTCATTACAAGTTCATAGACACCAAACAAGTCTTGGTTCTTTTTTATCTAAGTGGTGAAAAAAATTCCAAACTTTGTTTTAAAAAAAATAAAATAAATTGCGTCATTTTCCAATATCCATGGCATCTCCATTTTTTCGTGATCTCAGGTTGGGTGAGGGTGTATTTTTTGCGTGCCGAGCTGAAATTTTTAATTATACCATTTTGGTGCAGGTACGATCTTTTGATCGTCCATTATTGTATTTTAATACAATGTCATGGCGACCAAAAAACATAATTCTTGCGTTTTGACTTTGTTCTCTCTATGCCATTTAGTGATCAGGTTAATCATTTTCTTTATTGATAGATCGGGCGATTCTGAGCGCGGCGATACCAAATATGTGTATCTTTGTTTTTTTATTGTTTTATTTTGAATGGGGCGAAAGGGGGGTGATTTGAACTTTTATATATTTTTTATATTTTTAAAAACATTTTTTTTTACTCTTGGCATGCTTCAAAAGTCTCCATGGGAGAATAGAAGCTGCCACAACCCTATCAGCTCTTATAAATGGAAGCGATGATCAGATCGCCTCTAGTAGAAATATTCACTTGCTATGAGCGACGAACTCTGGGCGGCAGTAATGGTTCCTCAATGGACAGACCTCACCTAAACAAGTGACGGACGTTGAGGCAGAGCCTCCAGGAAAACCAAGATACAAACAGGTCATAAGGATAAAATGCAACACTCTTTAACAAACATATAGCATAACACATTATCTTACAACACTATTCACACTAACTCCTTCTTGACACAATGTCATAGTCTCCCCTACAATAGGTTCCCTTTTTACTAAAAATGAAGACAAAGAGACATGAACTATTTTTTGCCTTTCTTTACTATAGTTTTCATTTGCGGTATATAAAGTAAACGGTTATTTGATTACATACTAAATAGTACAAATGTTCTCACTCAGATGGCTTTTTTGGGGATTTTTAAAAACTTGCAGTAGAGAAGGAAGTTGTAAAAAAAGGAATAGCTATTGATTACCACCGGAACACCGAGGAAGTAACTGACTCTATGCCTTACTTCAAACTCCGCAGGACAGTTAATTATAGGTTGGCTGTCTACCTTAAATTTCCTACGAAGACATAGGGGGCAACGCGTGGAGAGGGGCGTCTCTAGGGTCCTGGAAGAGCTCCGAGCCTTCCCGTCATACGGATGCGTCCTAGCCATAACATACCTGGGGGACGAGAAACTAGTAACATCTGGAACGAAATAGAAAGAAAGAGAAAGAACTAGAATGAACGAACAAACTAGAACAGAAGTTTTGAGGACTATACCAAATGCTCAGCAGGGTAGCACTACAACACACAGGCGCTATTGGTAGGCAACAATTTCCACCTGCACGGGGAACTCTGGATGTGCCATCGGATCGGCCCTGTTAATCGTGCTCTGGATTGAGGATCCTGAAGTCTTCAGTAAAGAGGTAAAGAGACTGCAACCCTGTGCCCTCGTTATTGCCTGCACCTCACACCATTACCATCCACCTTATTGGGAAGCCCTGGGGGCATACTTCACCTGTGGGAAGTCACACCATCTAGCTGCCATCACATCACCCCAGTGGACCCCAAGCAGCGTCGGTCACCCTGACCGAATACCACAGGTGGCGTCACGAAACCTTGACAGACTCCTATCACCTTTCATTGGGCGCCCCTTAGCAGGGTCACGGACTGGGTCCAGCCACCGTGACATCCCCAGAACTGAGACAGCAGAGGACCGGTACCCAGTAACCCGCGGCCCTGCGTCTGGGGGCGATCCAACTTGGCATCACGAACAGGATTGTACTTAAGCCTGAAGAATCAGGTCATGTGTGGCTTGGAACTGTGATTATGCATTTGTTTGTGTTTATAGATATTTAACTCACTTTTGCATGTCCTTACTCAGAGAGATCACATAACTGTTTCAAAGTAGTTTATGATCCATGTAGACCTGGACATTTGTTTATCTGATCACTACATTTATTGTGTCCTGTTGTCTCAACTGAGTTAGATTGATTGCTAACGAGCTTTAACCCAAAAAAAAAAAAAAAGAGAGATCTAAGGGCTAGCCTTCTATAAATGTAGATTTAGCTTGGGGATGCATTCGTGCAGGGGTGCATTCGTGCACTGTTATTCGTGTATTTTTAATTCAAAGTACTTTTTTTTCTAAGTACTCGGCAGTTATAACATGGCAGTTAGACAGGGCAGGAGACAGGTAAGACAATCTGTATCTAATCCATATTCACTTGAAACAGCACAAATACTCACCATATTTATTTGTATAATCTATGTTCTGGCTGCTGCATTCACTCACATTCACCGCCCTCGCATTAACTCTCTACACTCCATCCATATCGGTCCCTCTGTCCTTGCCTCTCCTATGTATAGCACTCATGCTCTATTCACATTGCTTAACAGCACAGATCCATTCAGTCCCACCATCCAACACAAGAGATGCTCTCACAAATCACTTAACCATCTGCTCACTCTTTCGATCCTCCTTCTCCTAGTCGCTGGAGACATCTCTCCAAACCCCGGCCCCCCATGTTATAGCCAGTCAAACCTCCCAATTGCTACACCCAGAAACCCCTCTAACCTTATTAATATTCCCTGCATGCCTTCTGTCTCTTTCAATTGTGCCCTTTGGAATTCTCGCTCTGTGTGTAATAAACTCTCCTTCATTCATGACTTCTTCCTTTCTAATTCTCTTAATCTCCTGGCTCTTATTGAAACCTGGATTCAGCCGTCAGACACCACCGCGGCTGCTGCTCTTTCATATGGTGGACTACACTTTTCTCATACCCCAAGATCAGACAATAGAGCAGGTGGAGGCGTTGGCCTGCTCCTTTCACCCAAATGTACTTTCCAAGTTATCCCCCAAGTACCCTAACTTGTCTTCCCTTCCTTTGAGGTCCATGTGGTCAGACTCTACGTCCCCTTCTCCATGCGAGTGGCGGTGGTGTATCGTCCTCCCGGCCCCTCTCATCAGTTCCTGGATCACTTTGCCACCTGGCTTCCACACTTTCTCTCCTGTGACACCCCCACCCTTATCATGGGTGATTTCAACATCCCCATTGCCTCTCCCCTCTCCCCATCTGCTTCTCACCTTTTATCTCTATCCTCCTCTTTTGGCCTCTCGCAGCATACTAACTCTCCAACACATGAAGATGGAAACTCCCTTGACTTGGTCTTCTCCCGACTTTGCTCAGTGGATGATTTCACAAACTCCCCTCTCCCGCTCTTTGACCACAACCTTCTTTCATTCTCTATCAAGAACTGCCATCCCGCTCAGGTCACCCCCACTTTCCACACTTATAGAAACATACAGGCCATTAACACCCAGAAACTTATGAAGAACTTGCAGTCCTCATTGGCCCCTATCTCCTCCATCTCATGTCCTGATTCTGCAATGAAGCATTACAATGAAACCCTGCAAAGTGCTCTGGATGAAGCTGCTCCTCCTATACATAAAACAACTCGGCACAGACGGCAACAACCGTGGCACACGCTGCAAACACGTTTCCTGCAGCGGTGCTCCAGGTGCGCAGAACGTCTGTGGAGAAAATCTAATCTACCCGAAGATTTCATCCATTATAAGTTCATGCTAAAGACATACAATTCTGCCCTTCACCTCTCCAAACAAACCTACTTCAACACCCTCATCACCTCCCTGTCCAATAACCCTAAACGTCTCTTTGACACGTTCCAGTCCCTACTCAACCCAAGAGAGCAGGCCCCAACCACGGATTTCCGTGCTGACGATCTGGCCAATTACTTCAAAGAAAAAATTGACCACATTCGACAGGAAATCATCTCCCAATCTCTTCATACCATGCACTGTCCTCCCTCCCCCACTGCATCTAGTTCACTCTCTGACTTTGAAGCAGTTACAGAAGAAGAAGTAAGCAGGCTCCTTGCATCTTCTCGCCCGACCACTTGCACCAGTGACCCCATTCCATCACATCTCCTCCAGTCCCTTTCCCCGGCTGTCACCTCTCACCTAACAAAAATATTCAACCTTTCCCTCACTTCCGGTATTTTTCCCTCCTCATTTAAGCATGCCATCATACATCCATTACTTAAAAAACCATCCCTCGATCAAAACTGTGCCGCTAATTATAGACCTGTCTCTAATCTTCCCTTCATCTCTAAACTCCTCGAACGCCTGGTCCACTCCTGTCTTACCCGCTATCTCTCAGATAACTCTCTTCTCGACCCTCTTCAATCTGGCTTCCGCTCTTTACACTCTACTGAAACTGCCCTCACTAAAGTCTCTAATGACCTACTAACAGCTAAATCTAATGGTCACTACTCCATGCTAATTCTCTTGGATCTCTCTGCAGCATTCGACACTGTGGATCATCAGCTCCTCCTCACTATGCTCCACTCC
This sequence comes from Ranitomeya imitator, assembly GCF_032444005.1. NCBI lineage: Eukaryota > Metazoa > Chordata > Amphibia > Anura > Dendrobatidae > Ranitomeya > Ranitomeya imitator. The sequence continues at coordinate 96,695,211 of NC_091289.1, read as the reverse complement.
ATCGGCCTCAAGGACACCGTTCTCTCCTGGTTCTCCTCCTATCTCTCTGACCGATCCTTCACTGTATGTTTTGCTGGTTCCTCCTCCTCTCACCTTCCCCTTACTGTTGGGGTTCCTCAAGGATCAGTCCTAGGCCCCCTCCTCTTCTCGTTGTATACTGCCCCTATTGGACAAACAATCAGTAGATTTGGTTTCCAGTACCATCTCTATGCTGACGACACCCAATTATACACTTCTTCTCCTGATATCACACCGACCTTTTTAGAAAACACCAGTGATTGTCTTACCGCTGTCTCTAACATCATGTCCTCCCTCTATCTGAAACTAAACCTGTCAAAAACTGAACTCCTCATGTTCTCTCCCTCTACTAACCCACCTTTGCCTGACATTGCCATCTCCGTGTGCGGTTCCACCATTACTCCAAAGCAACATGCCCGCTGCCTTGGGGTCATCCTTGATTCTGACCTTTCATTCACCCCCTACATCCGATCACTGGCTCGCTCTTCTTACCTGCATCTCAAAAACATTCTAGAATTCGCCCTTTTCTTACTTTCGACTCTGCAAAAACTCTTACTGTTTCACTTATTCATTCTCGTCTGGACTATTGTAACTCTCTACTAATCGGCCTCCCTCTTGCAAAACTCTCCCCGCTCCAATCTGTCCTGAATGCTGCAGCCAGGATCATATTCCTCACCAACCGTTACACCGATGCCTCTACCCTGTGCCAGTCATTACACTGGCTACCCATCCACTCCAGAATCCAGTACAAAACTACTACCCTCATCCACAAAGCACTCCATGGCTCAGCACCACCCTACATCTCCTCCCTGGTCTCAGTCTACCACCCTACCTGTGCCCTCCGCTCCGCTAATGACCTCAGGCTAGCATCCTCAATAATCAGAACCTCCCACTCCCGTCTCCAAGACTTTACACGTGCTGCGCCGATTTTGTGGAATGCACTACCTAGGTTAATACGATTAATCCCCAATCCCCACAGTTTTAAGCGTACCCTAAAAACTCATTTGTTCAGACTGGCCTACCACCTCAATGCATTAACCTAACGAGCCCTGTGTGGCCTATTTATAATAAAAAAAAAAAAAGGTTCCTCGCATCATGTTCTCATACACTTTATGCAGTATTAGCCCTCTGTGTCTGTACTGATACATACTGGTTCATGCAGCTTTACATGAACACCTGAGCCTTACACTATAGCTGGTCCGAATAACTAAAGCAATTGTTACCATCCACCTCTCGTGTCTCCCCTTTTCCTCATAGTTTGTAAGCTTGCGAGCAGGGCCCTCACTCCTCCTGGTATCTGTTTTGAACTGTATTTCTGTTATGCTGTAATGTCTATTGTCTGTACAAGTCCCCTCTATAACTTGTAAAGCGCTGCGGAATATGTTGGCGCTATATAAATAAAAATTATTATTATTATTATTATTATTATTATTAAATTGTGCTTGAACCGTGATTTATTGCAAGGACTGTGTATTGCTGATTGTCGCATGATTCCCGCCAAAACCACCGCCATTGCCGCACCACGAAGAGCGCAGGAGAAGAAGGAGGGTGTTCATGGGAGGAGATCGAGAAAACGGCGCAAACAGCAGCATCCGCCCCCTCCGACAACGGCTGCAGGATGACGAGTTCAGGAATGCAGGAGCTCGAACACCTGAAAATGGAGGAGCCTCGTGTGTGTGCTGCCGCAGACCCAGGAGAGGAGACGGTGACCAGCGAGTGCCTGAACCGAGACGAAGTAGCTCGGAACCCCCTCAGCTGTTATGAACTGGTGGTTTAGGAGCAATATGGGACGAGCTCTGAAGGAGGTGGTACCTGTACTGACCGCAGTCCCTAAGCTCAACACAACACTAGAAGTAACCGTGGGATGCTCCTGTCACTCCCTAGGCACCTCATCACAGCCTGAGAACTAACTACCCCTAAAGATAGAAACAGGAAAACTATCTTGCCACAGAGAAAATCCCCAAAGGATAGATAGCCCCCCACAAGTAATGACTGTGAGTGGAGAGGGAAAAGACATACACAGAATGAAACCAGGATGTAGCACAGGAGGCCAGTCTAGCTAGATAGATAGGACAGGATAGAATACTGTGCGGTCAGTATTAAAAACTACAAAAATCCACACAGAGTTTACAAAAATCTCCACACCTGACTAAAGGTGTGGAGGGTAAATCTGCTTCCCAGAGCTTTCAGCGTAACTGAAATAATCCATACTGACAAGCTGGACAAAACCTAGAATGCACAGAACGAATAAGTCCACAACATGTGGACAGAAAAGAGCAAAGCAAGGACTTATCTTTGCTGAACTGGTCAGGATATCAGGGAAATCCAAGAGAGATGTGAATCCAACCAGGAACCATTGACAAGTGGCACTGGCTGAAGGGAAGAGCCAGGCATAAATAGCCGAGCAGAAAGACAATCAGTGGAAGCAGCTGCAGACTGCTAAATCCAAGGAGCAGCCATACCACTTAAAACCACCGGAGGGAGCCCAGGAGCAGAACTCACAAAAGTGCCACTTACAACCACCGGAGGGAGCCCAAGAGCGGAGTTCACAACACTCAGCGCACCGGAGCCGAGTCAGGACTTGCCGTCACTGGGGGATCTGGACTCCCTGGAGTTGCCAGAGGAGACATTGAACCACCCGACTCCGGACGGAGGGTCGGCGAAGGCGAGGGAATGGAAGTCGGAGTTGTGCTGGAAGATCGCATAAGGGGGGCCGTGGTCAGGGCCGCAGCGGACTCCAGCGTCCTCATCAGCGGAGCCGACCGACATCGGTGGAACCACATCAGACGCAGGTACCAAAAGCGACCCTGCCCCACCGACCGATCCAGCTCCAGTGACCACTCCCCAACCCATTGATGACTGGTCTCCCACCACCGTGTTTGTAGTGGCAGCCCTTTACGCCATGAAGGGGATCCTGCCCCCGCCTCCAACACCTCTGGGTACACCGATAGACATGAGCCCCAGGGGGGTGGTCTTTGAGTGGAATGCTCCCCGATTCCAAACAGACGGGTCCCGACAGGAGGGCTCCTACGTCATCAGGCTCACCTGGGACCAGTATAGGCGAAGCTTGATTTCACAATGGAAAGACCGGGAACGAATGGAGCAGACTGTCCAATCGGAGGAACGGGTGCCCATCGTCAATTGCTGCCCTGAGAGTTTGGTGAAACAGGGGATTGTGCTGGCCTTCCACCGGGGGAGGGGTTGTGGCTTCATATTAGAGCCAGGATTACTGACTGAAGTCTTTGTGACTAGCTGCAACGTGGAACCCCAGTCCCGCAGTGTACCTCCACTCCGAAACTTGTACAGAGGGGACCATGTGACCTACATATAGTTAACTCTTTGCTTTCCTTACCCCTTTCTACTTAAACCCTTCCAGGGTTAACTCCTAGGGATCCTTTTGTTTACCCGGGATCCCTCTTCCTTTTGTTTGTTCATCATTGTTTCTAAAAGACTGCCAGATCATGAACAGTGAATGATTCCAAAACTGTGTTTGTATATAGTTCGCGCCTTATTAAAGGCGCCCTCTACTGGTTTTACATCGAAAGAAGACTTTGCGAAGAGACTGCTTGAATACAGCACAGAAGGTCTTGCTTTCAATGGACTTGCAGACAGAGAGAATCTGCGCTACCTCAAAGAGACTTGGTTCCCTCTTAAAGGGAATGTTCACATGTTGCACTAAGTTATAATGTTGCCTTAAGAAAAGAAAAGTTGAAATGTTAATAATGTTGTGATTCAGAAAAGTTTGATAATGTTACTAGAGATTGAGGACAGGAAAGATTGAAAGTGAACCCATAGGGGTTAGAGAGAGAGTCCTCCTGAGAACCATAGAACGATAATTGGTTGCTGATAGAAAGACAATTATTATTATTATTTATTTATATAGCACCATTAATTCCATGGTGCTGTACATGAGAAAGGAGTTACATACAGGGTTATAGATATCGATTACAGTAAGCAGGTTTACATTGACAGACTGGTACAGGGGGGAGAGGACCCTGTCCTTGCGGACTTACATTCTATGAGCAATGACAGTAGGCCCAGCCAAGGAGCTAGGCGGTCCTGCATTGGTGAAGCTAGAAAGAAAAGAAAAAGTTGAGTTATCTTATAGTACTTTATAGTAGGCCTTTAGTGGGTTCAGCTTATACGCCCTTAAAGGAAAAGTTAAATTATTGTTCGGAATTTGCACTTAGTAGAATACCCGGAAGGGTACCAGAAGTTATTTATAGTCAGAATGATATTTAACAATATTTAACCTTGTTTTGTTTGTAACGTTCAAGTGTCCTCACCTCCCATAAAGGGAAGCATTGTTCTATTTACTTGTTTCAAGCATTCCAAAATTTAGTATGTCTTTTGCTAACATGTATTGTTGTTCTTCTTCCCAGTCCAGGAGTACTGGATTTAACCGGGGGGGAGTGCAGCGCCCCAGAGATCTGGTCGTTGCAGTAACGTCGCTCTGCCACTAAGGGGAGTGATGGTACGTCTGATGGCACTAAAGGAGTTCTCTGACCAGGTATCACCAGCACACATTACACTTCACACTCCGGCCACTAGGGGGAGAAAAAGGCTTTATTTATTGGGCCACTCCTCACACTGGTAAAACTAGGGGTTGGATAGGAAGTTAGATCAGAAGCTGACTGGGTTGGATTCAGGCAGCACCTCGTGGCAGGGGGTGCTGCAGGGAGAAGATTCAGGGGGGTCCCTGTCAGGCGTGGGAACCTGGCAGGTACCTAGCGAACAGAACATTACACCGTGCCTGCACTACCTTGCGGCGGTATCCTAAGAAAGAGGTTCCGGAAGAGCTCCGAGCCTTTCCATCATACGGGTGCATCCTAGCCATAACATACCTGGGGGACGAGAAACTAGTAACATCTGGAATGAAATAGGAAGAAAGAGAAAGAGAAAGAACTAGAAAGAACGAACGAACTAGAACAGAAGTTGTGAGGACTATACCGAATGCTCAGCAGGGTAGCACTACAAGACACAGGCGCTATTGGTAGGCAATGATTTCCACCTGCAAGGGGAACTCTGGATGTGCCATCGGACCGGCCGGTCTCCGACAGCCCTGTTAATCGTGCTCTGAATTGAGGATCCTGAAGTCTTCAGTAAAGAGGTAAAGAGACTGCAATCCTGTGCCCTCGTTATCGCCTGCACCTCACACCATCACCATCCACCTTACTGGGAAGCCCTGGGGACATACTTCACCTGTGGGAAGGTATACCATTTAGCTGCCATTACATCACCCTAGTGGACCCCAAGCAGCGTCGGTCACCCTGACCGAATACCACAGGTTGCGTCACGAAACCTTGACAGACTCCTATCACCTTTCATTGGGCGCCCCTTAGCAGGGTCACGGACCGGGTCCAGCCACCGTGACATCCCCAGAACTGACACAGCAGAGGACCGGTACCGAGTAACCCACGGCCCTGCGTCTGGGGGCGATCCATATGTAATTTGTGTAAAGGTAACACAATAATGTGTTACATATAGTTTATGTTATTGAAATATGCAATAATGCCACAACGAATGTACAGTATACTACAGTATGAACCACAAACAAAAGCACTAGGCTACACAGAGCAACAGCACAGAGGACACTGCTGTGTTTCCAGCTAATCAGCTACATCCTTATTAGAATGCTTTACAACAGTGTTGATGTGTTTCCTCACATCATGAATGACAAGCATGCACACTGCTCCATGATGCACACATTCATGTAACCAGCAACCAGTCTTGGAACAGCCGCTGACGTCACCAAGGTGTCGACTGGCAACCACTGAGACTAGATGTGTCCTCCTCTGTGTCCGAGCCAGATATTTAACCATCTGCTTCACTTTCAAGTTCAAAGAGGCTTAATGGTAGCAGCAGCACTTTCACAGCCAGACAGTGAAAATAGGCTGTCAATGAGACTTCAAGAATGAGAGCAACGTGACACTCTGAATAAGAGAACAGCGAATAGTTACGATAGACAATACACATGGTAAGAGAGGCGTGCATGTTACGTGACATGACTGCAGCCTTACGATCAATTGCCGTGATAGGGGACTGTGCTAATAGGGCCGGTCCTTGTGAAGATAGTTATGCTTCTGTTTCCCTACTTATCTTGGAGGAGAAGATCTTCTGGACAAATCATTTTCATGGATGAAAAAAGCATTTACATTCAGAGGTCACAAAGTTGCGGACAGAAGTTTCTTTTTTTTATTACAATGGTCTCTATATTAGAGAGTGGCCGATGCTGTCCAAGGGAATGCAGCTGTGAACATCTTTTAGTGAACTGCACTGATAGACAACTTGAAGAATTCCCTTCTGGCATCCCAATGGATACCAGACAGCTGATTCTAACTCATAACAATCTGACCTACCTTCCATCAATGGATCTTAACCTGTTAATTGATTTGGTGTACCTGGATTGTAGCCACAATATTTTAGGAGACTCTTTGGAAGCCACCTTCATTGCATTGCCATTGGTTTATCTGGATCTAAGTCACAACAACATTTCCAAAATTACAACAGGCACTTTCTATCTTTTGACAAGTCTGGTTGTCTTAAACCTCTCAGACAACCCCAACTTGGAGGAGATTGAAAAAGATGCCTTTGCCAACAACACAGGACTCCGTCAGTTGGATCTAAGTCGAACAGCGCTGACTTACTTAGATGTCACGACAGTTAGTGAACTACCGAGTCTACGAACATTAGGCCTCAGCTCCAACCCCTGGGACTGCTATTGTCCTATGAAAGACTTCCTTAAGTGGGTCACAGAGAGTGATATTTACTTCACAGGTGAGCCGGAGAAAGGTAAAAAGACACAACTGGGCCAAAGAAATGTTTGCAAACTTCTTATATATATATATATATATATGTATATATATATATATATATATATATATACATATATATATATATATATATATATCTGTATAATGCATTTTCATGTTAAAGTGAACCTGACACAGCTAATTCATGCTGCCCAAACCACAAACTGCATGAATCAGTGTCAGACGCTATCATTTCAGTCTTGTAAGTTTTAATTGTAAGTCATGTGGCGATTCAGAGAAAACATACATTTACAAGTCAATCTGCTTGGCTAGCTACTTCAAGAGTGTGTTTCCCTGTGGCTTCTCACAGCCCCTCTTACCTTGAGTGATAGGTCTCTTCCTATACAAACATGTATGAGGCCTGTCACCCAAGCAGAGAGAAGCAAGGTGAAGATGTTAAATACTAATACGAGATGGCCTCTTGGACTTTCAGTATGTTTTCTCTGATACACCATGGTGTTTTTTGGAATAAAACATACCTGGCTGATAAGATAGAGCCAATGTCTGATTCGTAGTGACTGGTTAAGGCAGCATTAGCAGCTGACAGGTTGACTTTAACATATAATATCTTCTTTGAATTATTTTTAATGTAATTATTAAATGTAATAATTTTACCCCACTGTAAATAAGTTGTTGGGAAGGTAATCCTTAAAATTTACCTCAGCTCTTCAGTAGCAAAAAATGGTCAAGATTAATCTGTAGCTCTACTGTAATAACAGAGAAATCCAAGGTATATACTGTAGCATCAGTAGTTAACTTATCCTGCAAGGTTTTAATCTCTAACTTCACCTCCTGCATTGATATTGTATTGGATTTAATGAGTAGTCCCATATAATCCCTAAGAAAAATTGGAGGACTAAACCTCCCATTTTGTTTTTTATGAATACGGGAACACTTGCACATTGAGGCCCTGAGGTATTAGCCCTCTTGCTAAATAGCAATCTAAGAACACTTTGTTCCACCATAGGCGTGTCTTTTTGTTAAGGAGGTATTTGAGCTTAGTAACCGATTCATACATTTCTCTTGTACTTAAAACCACACGAGTCATCACCTAAAAACTCATCCAATTTTGAAAGCCAAATCTTTTTGCGTGCTTTATGATCTGTATGGTTGGTAGAAAGAGCTGTGAAAATACACAGTATAATGATTAGTTTGACAAACACTGACATCTCCAAAACACACACAGTCATTCCCCACATGGAAAAAGTCCTGGAGTGCAGAAAGAGAACGGGACAAGTCCCATAATGACCGAACAAAAGAGAAAAAAGGGAACCACTCAAAACAATGCACACCAACTAAATAAATATATATATTGCATTTCATTGATGCAATGAATATAAAAACATTTAAAAGCTATGTATCACGAAAATCCCAAAGATGATCCCGCCACAATAATAAAGGTCAAAAAACGTGCACGTCTTTCATGAAAATTCACACAATAATAGGAATATGATGAAAATAAATAAGACCTCGTACATTGATATATAAATAGCCAATAAAACCCCCTGGGTTAGAGTGATAGATAGACACTGTTGAATTGAAACAAAACTAAATTACCGCAGCCTGGTAATCCACCAGGCTGCGGTAATTTATTCTGACGCATCGTTCGATAGATAGACACTGTTGAATGGAAACAAAACTAAATTACCACAGCCTGGCAATCCACCAGGCTGCGGAAATTTATTCTGACGCATCGTTCATTTTGGCTTCTGTGTACCATCCCTTCTGTGGTCATAGACCTTGGCACCATGCTTATTTAAGCTCTTCGAGTACCATTCTTTTTAGATCTTAGGCACATTAACATTGTTCTGGCGTACAGGTACATACCTTTTACGATTCTCTGTGTCGTTTTGCATGTGGTTTATGCATATTGGGACCATTCAGTTGCCTTGTTAAGTTTTATTTCCATTCAACAGTGGATCTACGTTATTTCTGTTAGTTTGTCATATATCAGCCAGCCACATTCTGCCACTTACATTGTGTAGTGTTATACAATGGGCTTGAGTTTTGGTTCAGTCTCCCCAAAAAAAAGGGAGATTTAAATTCTCAACAAGTTTATATACACCTTCTACCTTGTTTTACAGTACCATATAACGGTTGTTATTTTGGTTTGATTTTCCCAAAAATAAGGAAGTCTGGTGGAAGAGGCCATGGGTGGTCATTGCCAGCTGGTACTGGTGGTGGTGGAGCATTGGTGGTAGTGGGAAAAGCAAAATAGCACCTAAGGCTCGAGGTGTTGAGCCAGCATCATCATCTGGCTACACAAGGCCTTGAAGGCTCCCTTATCTGGGAGTAGGAAAACCACTTTTAAAGCCGGAGCAGCAGGAAAAAGTTTTGGCTTTCCTTGCTGACTCAGCCTCTAGCTCTTTCGCCTCCTCTTCAGAAAGTTCCAAATATAAAAGCAGCGAGTTGTCAGTGGATGCTCCAGGTCAGGAACAAGTTGCTTCATTGTGTCCTTCACCCAAACCAAAAGGGAAGGATGCGGCAGGCGACACTACAATTTACTCCATGGAGCTCTTTACACATACCGTGCCTGGGGTAGAAAGGGAAATTGCTAACAGCCCATTACAAGATGAATTGGACATGGAGTGCACTGATGCACAGCCACAGCTAGATTATTATGCTGTTCCATTGACTCTGATCACTACATTGCACTCACAGTGTACTGAGCCAGAATCTGACCCTGATGAGACTATGGTGCCCCGTCCCGAACGCTATAGCACTTTACACGGTGACACAGAGGAAGGTGCACATGACATGGAAGAGGAGGTGATAGATGACCCAGTTGTTGACCCAGATTGGCAGCTATTTGGGGAAGAGGGTGCCGCTGCCAGTAGCTCAGAAGCGGAGGAGGATGATCGGCAGCAGCCATCTACATCGCAACAGCTGTCATCTGGCAGGCCCGTATCCGGCCAAAAAAGTTTGTCAAAAACAAAAACAGTTTTAGGACAGCGTGGCCATCCGGTGAAAGTAGCACAGCGTGCAATGAATAAAAAGGTATTCCATGGTAGGAAGAGTGCAGTGTGCCAATTTTTTAACCAAGATCTGAATGATCAGTCAAAAGTTATCTGTAAGAAATGCTCAAAGACCTTTAGCAGAGGGAAGAATCTTCAAAATTTAAATACAACGTGCATGCTTAGACATTTAACCAGCATGCACTTGCAAGCCTGGACTAACTATCGAACGTCCCGTATCGTTGGTGTATCAGCTCAGAATGAAGGTAGTCAGCAACGCTACATTGCTTCCCTCACTGTAAGCCCACCGGTTAGGACATCACCAGCAGCAAATGTGGAGGTATCGTCATAAGGACAAAGCAGTCAGGGAATCACAAGGTTAGTGGTTGGAAACACTGTATGTAGGCCAATATCGAGAATACAATCACAAACCCTCTCTCAATCCGCCATGTCCACCACCACCGCTAGTTCCACCATATGCACTTCTCCAGTCCAGCTCACCCTACAACAGACTCTCGTTAGGAAAAGAAAGTACTCATCCTCTCATCCGCGTACATAGGGTTTGAACGCCCACATTGCTAGACTAATCTCGTTAGAGTATCAAATATTAATAGTAAAGCCGCACCCTATAATGGCAATGTCTCTATGGACAGCAGAGTGCACGTCCTCACCAGGGGATCCATCCCAGTAGGTAAATCCAGAAGCACATGAAGAGAAGGACAGCACCACAGCAATTGTGAAAAAACAGCTCCCGTATTTATTCTGCCATCTGCAACGTTTCGGTCCGTGCTTGAAAAAGGTCCACGGACCGAAACGTTGCAGATGGCAGAATAAATACGGGAGCTGTTTTTTCACAATTGCTGTGGTGCTGTCCTTCTCTTCATAATCTCGTTAGAGATGATGCCCTACCGGTTGGTTGAAAGCAAAGCTTTCAAAGCCCTGATGGCCTACGCAGTACCATGCTATGACCTACCCAGTCGACACTTCTTTGTGAGAAAAGCTATCCCAACCTTCCACCAGCATGTCAAAGACCGCATTGTCCATGCACTGAGGCACTCAGTAGAAAGGTGCACCTCACCACAGATGCATGGACCAGTAGGCATGGCAGGGGACGTTACGTGTCCATCATGGCACACTGTGTTAATGTGGTGGATGCAGGGTCCACAGGGGACAGCCATAGTGGGACAGTTCTGCCCAGCCCATGGTCTAGGAAACAGTTGGCTGTAGGCATTCGCCACTCCTCCTCCTCCTCCAGAAGCGAAAGCTCGTCCACAGAGCGCAGTCGCACGACCACTCCAACCTCAGCTGCCAGTGTTGCACACGAGGTGTCCCATTATCGAACAGCTAGTGGTAAGTGTCAGCAGGCTGTGTTACAAATGAAGTGTTTGGGCGACAACAGACACACCGCAGAAGTACTGGCCGAGTACTTGCAGCAACAAACTCAGTCATGGCTGGGCAGTGTACATCTTGAGGCAGGCAAGGTAGTCAGTAATAACGGAAGGAATTTTATGGCTGCCATAGCCCTTTCAGAACTGAAACAGATACCTTGCCTGGCTCACACCTTGAACCTGGTGGTGCAGTGCTTCCTCAAAAATTATCCGGAGTTACCAACCCTGCTCCTGAAGGTGCGAAGACTTTGCTCGCACATCCGCCGGTCGCCCGTACCCTCCAGCCGTATGCAGAACCATCAGCGATCGCTGAATCTTCCCCAGCACCACCTAATAATCGACGTTGCAACAAAGTGGAACTCCACACTGCACATGGTTCAGAGGCTGTGCGAACAGAGGCGTGCTGTGATTAATTTGTGGAAGGATACACATACACGGGCAGGCAGTTGGATGGCAGACATGGAGTTGTCTGGTGTGCAGTGGTAGAAGCTCCAAAACCTCTGTTGAGTCCTTCAGTGCTGTGAGGAATCCACACGGCTGGTAAGTGCAGATGACGCCATCATAAGCATGAGCATCCCACTAATGCATCTGCTGATGCAAAGTTTGATGCACATTAAGGAGCTGGCGTCTGTAGCAGAGGAGGAGGGAAGCCTTGATGACAGTCAGCCATTGTCTGCTCAGGGAACACTCCTGGACGAGGAGCAGGATGAAGAGGGGGAGGAGGATGATGATGGGGATGAATATTTATGGGAGGAGGATGCTTCACAGGGGGCAATAGAAACTGGAGGCGTTGAAAGGTCAGGTACAGGGTTTTTGCAGGACACAAGTGATGTTTATTTGCAAGAAAGTGCTCCTCAACACAGCAAAAGCAGTGAATTGACACCTGGAACATTGGCCCACATGGCTTAGTATGCCTTGCATATCCTAAAAAGGGACCCCCGCATTATCAAAATGATGACCGATGACGAATACTGGTTGGCCTGCCTCCTGGATCCACGATATAAAGGAAAATTACAAAATATCATGCCATATGAGAACCTTGAGCAAATATTGGCTACCAAACAAGCAATTCTTGTAGACCGTTTGGTTCAGGCATTCCCAGCACACAGCGGCGGTGATGGTTCTCACACGAGCCATAGGAGGCAACATGGCAGAGGTGTTAGAGGTGCACAAATCTGAAGTGGTGTTGGACAGAGGGGTTTTATGACCAGGATGTGGAGTGATTTCGAAATGACCGCTGACATGACAGGTAGTGCTGCATCGATTCGAAGTGACAGGAGACAGCATTTGTCCAGTATGGTTACGAACTACTTTTCCTCCCTTATCAATGTTCACCCTCACAGGTCATTCCCCTTTGATTACTGGGCATCTAAAATAGACACCTGGCCTGAATTGGTAGAATATGCATTACAGGAGCTCGCCTGCCCTGCTTCTAGTGTGCTATCAGAAAGAGTCATCAGTGCTGCTGGTTCAATACTGACCGAAAAAAGGACACATCTGGCTACCCAGAATGTTGATGATCTAGCCTTCATTAAAATGAACCAATCATGGATTTCAAATTATTTTGCCCCACCTTCTCCTGCTGACATATAGCTTGCCTGAAGAATGTATTGCTTTTCGCCTCCTCTTACTGACTTCTTCAATTCCGCCTTTTGCAGCTGCTGAATGTCCACCATAGGCCATTTTTATACCTCCCTAAATGGGCTGACTCCCCCCACAGGGCCGTGTTCACCACCTGGTGCAAGCACCCGTGCGAGTGCCGTTTGCCTGGCCAGGTGGGTGTACCCACTCTTGGGCGACGGCATAGGGTCTCTCATAGTACAATGAAGTGTCTCTGACGGTGGTTGTGCACAACCAATGTCAGACACACTGTCGTAATATGAGGAGCCCTGTGCCAGTACCGCTGCCCATGAGAGAGTGTTCCCCCCCCAGCTCGAACAGTGCTCTACCACTTGCAATACTTTCCTCTCCCTGCTCCACCACTGTGTAGTCTGTGCTGTTAAATCCTTCAATGGCACTGCCAATACAAATTTGTTGAAATGATAGATGATTAGTTAAAATATACATGGGCCCTGGCCTCCATTTAGACCTGTTAACACTTTGCGCCTACTACCACTGTCTGCTACTCAGCAAAGGAGCCCACCCCAGTACCTAGCTATGCCGCCTGTTTAGTCCTGTTACCAATTTAGAACTGCTTTTAGCCTACTTTTGTATTTTGGGACTACTAAGTCAGTCTGCGCCACTCATTACAGTTGTCCTCCACTGAACAAAGCTATGCCGCCTATTTAGTCCTGTTACCAATTTTGAACTGCATTTAGCCTACTTTATCATTTGGGCCTACTACCTGTGTCTGGTTGTCAGCCACTCATTACAGTTATCCTCCTCCACTGAACATGCCGCCTGTGTACTCCTGTTACCAATTTTGAACTGCATTTAGCCTACTTTATCATTTGGGCCTACTAAGTCTCTCTGCGCCACTCATTAGATGTCCTCCACTGAACAAAGCTATGCCGCCTGTTTAGTCCTGTTACCAATTTTGAACTGCTTTTAGCCTACTTTTCTATTTGGGCCTATATCTGTGTTTCCTCCTCATCCTGCCCATTGCCCAGCCACTGCTTGATGAGTCTGCTGGTACATTGTCCCAGACCACTACATTCCCCTTGCACTCTACACAGCCAATCTGACCCTGCTGAAAGTCAGGTTCCCCTTCCCGCATACTATATCACCTTACACGGGACAAAGAGGAAGGTGCAGATGAAAGTGCAGGTTCCTTCATCAGGTGGGGGGGCATACTCGTTGGCACTAACACAGGGCCCCTCATAGTACGCAAAAGTGTCTCTGGCAGTGGGAGGCACCACCCGCCGTCAAACAGACCACCGTACTATGAGGGGCCCTGTGCTAGTGCCAACTAGTGGCCCCCCCCTGCTTGCTCAGGATCGCAGCACTTGCAAAGTTTAAATACTTACCTCTCCCTGCTCCCCTGCCGTGACGTATTGTCTCCTGGGCCCACGAAAATCTTGAGCCAGCCCTAGCCCCTCACAACTTTAGCCAAATGAACCCCTGTTTTCAATGCCTAACTATTATTCTAAAGTAAATTAAGATTGATAAGCTTAAGAAATAAGAATTGATGTTTTTGGCATTAAAATGGGCCCTGTAGGTGTTTTCCTGTCCTCCACTCACTGCCGACTTTGATTCCCCATTGACTTGCATTGGGTTTCATGTTTCGGTCGGCCCCCGACTTTTCGAAGTAATCGGCCGATTTCACCCGACCTGACTTTTGACAAAGTCGGGTTTCGCGAAACCCGACTCAATCCTAAAAAAATAAAAGTCACTCAACCCTAATACTGAATATGAATAAAATAAAAATAAAATTAATAACAACAGCAACAAATTAAAAAAACAATTGAAACAAAGAAGGGGACACTGCGATGGCGCTCAAAAATAGGTATAAGGGGACACAAAGTTTCTCGTTTAACCTATGGAGTGACATGGTTCCAAGGGACACTATCCACTGACACTCCAACTGAGTCAGGATTTCTTTTTTTTTTTTTTTTTATATTTGTGTGTGTAAGCATTATAAATTTGAACATGGTATGTAATGACATTATGGTCTTCAATTCCAAAATGGAGAATGAAAAAGAGGTTGAACAAGGAAATTACATCACAATTCTTTTTTTCTTTCCTTTTTTTTTAATAATATATCTTTATTTAGCTCTATGGATGTACAAAAACACATGAAAAAATGCATGCAAAAACGCATGAAAAAATGCATGCAAAAACGTATAAAAAATGCATAAAAACGCGCTCATTTTCTGCTGAGTTTTTCTGCCAAGAGATGCAGAAACCTTGCAGAAATTTCTGCAAGCAAATACGCAATGTGCGTACATAGCCTAAGGATTCAGAAGGGTGCAGTTATGCAGCATGACTGCAGACTAACTTCAAGCCTGGATCACCAATTTAACAAAACCACTGTACTAGGACTGTTATCGCCACCATACAGTGACCATATAATGGTAACATCAGGTCTACACCAGTTCTCTGCACACCATATATATCTATAATGTACAGGTTCTCAATAGTGATGTTCTCACTGATTGTTGTCATTCATTTTCCCTTTTCCTTTGCTATCGGTCCAGACTACCATGACCTCTTCTTCGATCCATAGCTCCTCCCTGTAAAATATAACACACAGACATCTTTACTTTACTGCCTTTCCAGGACTCGCCTCACACTCTACCACCTCTACACAAACCGTATAATGCTGTTAACACTACACCAAAGTGTAATAATGCCTTTTCTTTGCCCTATACTACTATCATATTGTACCCCACACAATAACAGAGCCCTCTGAGTGCCCCTACACAGTTAGAACATTTCCTCTGTACTTCATCATAGGAATAATGCTCCTCTGTGCCTCCTTATAGTTATAAAGCACCCTACAAAAATAATATCCCCTTGTGCATCCTTATGATAATAATTATTGGCTGTGCCTCCTTACAGCTATACAGCACCATACAGCAATGATATCCCTTTGTGCTAGCTTATGACTGCCACGACCCACAATCTACTTCTCCCATTAAGTCACACCACACCATTTTCATTAACACATAAGAGTTTATTGGGAAAGATTTTGATATAACTTTCATCTTTTACTTTGGCTTAAAATTTTTTGGTCGCAGCTTAACACAGGCAATATTTGCCAACCAATCGAGTGTAGGGAGATTATCTGCCTTCCGGTCTCCCGCTGCAGGTATCTTCACCACCAAAAACTCCACCATTCCGCCAAGGAGGAGCACGGGCAGCAAGCTACGACCCCCCCAAAGAAAAAATCACCTGAACCACCCCTTCATGAAGACCGTTAAGGAAAGTATCTAAACCCGCATCATTAAGATGGACTCCATCTGGAAGAAGAAAACCAGTATTATCTCCCTCAAGACGATGGTGCCTGTTACCACTACACAATTTTTTAAACCTGACAAAACGCGATATTCGCTGATTCAGGGTACGTCTGGATCTCTCCATGGCGTTTAAGTCTCTGGCACCCCGCCATACCAGCCTTGGAATTACTTCTGGCCAAACTATTCGCATTGCGGGAAAGAAGCTCGGAAATTTGTCCATGTCCGATCTCATGAGAGTCAACAGTTCAGCAAGCGGAGATGAAGCCAAATCGTTCCCTCCGGCATGTAAAACCACCACTGTTGGGGATGAAGCCACTCGTGCGATGCAAACTACTTCTGGAAGAACCTGAGACCACATAAGGCCTCTCGTGCCGCGCCAGATCACATCAAACTCGGTGAAACCCAACGATCGCCCTCCTGGGCACAATTCAGGTCGCCGAGCTGCCCAATAAATGTAGGAATGACCCACGATCCAAACACTGGGCCGCAGTCCATCTGGGAAAATAAAGTTGTAAATTTAGATAAACTTGAAAACTACATCTGTATGTATGTCCCCTTTTTTATAACATTAAGTCAGGCCTTATGTACGTAGCAAAACAGCGAGACTTCCATCTGCCAACTCTTTGAATGTCCGACTCAAATAACCCAGCCCTGGAAGCTTCCGTCGCCGCCCCTATCCGAAAGGAATGCGTTCCAAATTCCGCTGCGGACAGCCCCAAGAATAACAACGTGCGTTTTAACATTGCTAAAAATTGACCCGACAACAACGGGTGTCCGTTCTCGTGAATAAAAAATTGGGCACCGTCGCTTCTAACCAACATGTACTTATTGATTAACACTAATGGGCAAATATCCTTGTTAATGGCAAATACTGGAAACCAAGTGCCTCTCCCTGATCGGTCTTGGATCTACGGATTCTAATCCTCAAGCCATTGTCGCAAATTAAAATATCTTCCCGTCGCAAGCCACCTGTTTTATTGAGAGCGGGGGGGTAAGATCTCGCTAACCTGCATGGCCCCGAAAAAGGCTACGCCGAAAGCCGCTGATATAAACGCAGTTTCGTATTTTGAGTCCCATGTGAATCTTGTGGCCTTAATTAGACTGGCTAACAACTTGAAGGAAATGAGGGGCCTGCTGTCGCTATGATTATCTTTTCTCTGCCAGCCTTTCAATAATTGACCGACTAGAAAATGTTTGGTGGAATCCATCCAACCCCGCAGTTTGAAATGAAAATCTAATGCGGATACCCGGTTGCGCGCCAACGCTCCTGACACCCCTTTGGCATGCATTCGGGATAAGAATGCCATTGTCACCTACATCCTTGCATCATCTGAAGACCCCACCGGTTTATCTGCTGCTAAGAGACACCACTCCTCCCACACCTTACCATAGGCTCTCCAGGTCGATGGGGCTATCGATGAACGTATCAAGGGAATTAAGTCTCCAGGACATCTCAGATCAAATGCAGACATTCCAGTTCCTCCAGGTGCTCTTGCACCCGCAGACCATGCTGCTCCTGCGAAACAGACCCATTTATTACTGACCAGCAGAAGGAGAACTGAGCGGCACTCGGTGTAACAATCTTCACAGGCAGTAACAACATAGGAGGAGTCTCGGCATAAACTTCAAGCAACAAGTCTGTATACTCGCAAATGCCGGGTGGTGCTTAGCATATAAAGTAGATAGACATCCCGAATAGGTCCCCCGCACCTATTCCTCTTTCCTGCCGCCTCTCCGCATAATGTCTAACACCGCATAAAGCGAATAAAGGACACTACTTTCAGCAAGATTCGTGTGAGTGCTGCATCTTTTGTTATTCAATAATTCGAGACCCATTTATCATATCTGTTAAAACATCATTATTCTTGGTACCAACACTTGCCTTGAACCAAACATTGAAAATCAAACTTTTTAAAACTATAAACCTGATTAATACTATGACTGGCGGAGAAGAAGATGACAGGTAGTTTGTGGCGTGTGCAGCACCATCGGTTTCTAGCAAATTACTATAGCGACCGCTACAGGGAACAGTTCAAGTAGAGTTGAGTCCCTGTTCCAAGCCTTGCTGACCCAAGAGTCGGGCCATCTGTCTGGGCATTTCTGGCTACCAAAGCGAATGCTGAAACCAGTGTGACCCGCTTCAAAAAACAGATCTATATCACCATTCGTGCACTCCTCTTCTTGGAAACAGGTTTCCCGTTGTAAGTGCTGAGGAAGTGTTTCTATATGATCAGATCAGATCGCAGCTGCCCTGTGATTCTGATCCTGTGATGAGGTTGTTTTATGCCTCTCGTGGCAAGCGTCAGCCTATGAGAAAAAATCCGGCCCGTTGGCATAACCCTGCAAGCGAAATGTAACGAGCCAAGTAGAGACTGCATTTGGGATAAGGAAACCTTCCTGACAGATATTCAGATATGTTAATGAGCTCTAATAGCTTGTCAATCTTTTCCCGTGGCAACCTGAATTACATGGCGATCGAATCAATTTCAATACCGAGAAAAGTAATTACTGATATTGGACCTATTGTCATCTCGGGGGATAAAGGAACGCCGAAATGCGCCATGACGTCTTTAAACTGTGCTAGGGCCTGCGAACAAACCTCCGTATTTGCTGGTCCTACTAGTAAAAAATCATCGAGATAATGTGTGATGGCGGGTAACCGCTTGATCTTGCGTACAACCCACTCTAAAAACGTGCTAAACATTTCAAAATAAAAACAAGAAATTGAACACCCCTTAGGGAGGCATGTGTCATAATAGAAACCCTCAAACTTGGCTCCCAGTAAGTGATGACAGTCCGGGTGGACCGGGAGTAGTCGGAAGGCGGATTCTATATCCGATTCGGCCATCAGGGCCCCGGGACCGGCCTTCCTGACTAACTCAATGGCCTTGTCAAATGAAATGTATGTTACGGCGGTGTCCTCTCTGGGAATGCCATCATTCACTGACAGATGGTGGATCAACCGGTATTTTCCCTGCTCCTTTTTGGGAACTATACCCAGGGGGAAAACTTGTAAATTGGAAAATGGGAGGGCTCTGAAAACGCCCCAATATAATTTCTTTGTTTAATATATCAAATAATATGTCGAGCAATTCCCTTGCTGATTTTACGTTCGGAGCTGACTATGGTTCATGGGACAAATTAAATGGAATGAAAAACCCAAAGGAAAAACCGAAAAGGAGTTGCGACGCAGCCGATTTATTGGGGTATTTTCCAGCAAAGGCTCCATTCTTTTTACGTTCACTGGCGTCATGAGTTTCACCCGCGGCGTTTGTTTTACCGGTATTTGTTTTCTGGGAAGGTCGTGCAAATTTTGCTGCAGAATGGGATCCTCCGCAAATTGAACACTCATGTTTGTATTTACAAGGGCCATAGAATTTGCAATGACCTTCGTTAAATAACCAACATGACCCTGGCCTGCGAATGGCCGCTGAACCCGTGCTATTGCTGGATCCCGCGGTGGACCCGGGAAAGGATTGGATATATTTCTGAGCCATCGTCAGGCGAAGCCACGAATCAGTGGCTTTTGCTCCCCAACCTAATTGCGGGTTAACGGCCAAACGCTACCGGAAATCTTTGTCATATTTCCACCATGCAGATCCCCCGTGGGCCTTGTAAGAGTTGTAAATGCTGTCTAGGAAAATTAAATAATTCAAAGCACCTTTCCGGGTGTTTTTCCCCCATAACGCAACCTAGAACCGCAAAAGCTTGAAGCCAGTTGTTAATGGTCTTAGCCACTTTGGGTTTTCGTTCGTACGTTATGTCACCCATGCGCCGTTCTGTCGATTGAGTGCTGGTCAGTGGATACCAGAGACCATATGTCAATGAACTCATTCGCCCAAATTTGTTCCTTGAGATTACTCTCTAAGTGGGACCCTAGCGGAGGAACTCCGCAGAAAAGGCCATCTTTATAAACATCCGGGCGAGGAGGGGGAGGTGGCCTGCACGGGCCTGCTGGTTGTAATAATTTTGGGTTCACATAAATTCTATTCCCTATGTTTGCACTAGCTACTGTGTCAGATAAATTGGCATTAACTCTATCACCGCACCATGCTCCAATGAACGGGTACTCACCAATTTGCGCACTCGATTCCGGACGGCTCTGCTCTTGTGTCACGGAATTCTTAGTACTCTGCCGCTCCGTGGGAGGTGTGGACCTGTGACGGAAAGATTCCTGCCTATGAGACCTGCCGGATGAACTGCCGGATGAAGATGGCAAATGCCAACGTGAGGCTCTAGATCGTCTGCTGCGCCGGCTGGATCTGGATCTGTGAGAATGTCGCTTACCATTGCAACGTTCGCGTCGCCTATTCCTGCTTCTACGGTAGCCCTCTGAGAATGATGATGAACAGCCGCGCGCGGAGCGGTTGCCCACACTCTGTCTGCTGTTTAGAGCCGGGGTACCAGCACCCTGATTAGGAGCACCAACACCGGTTACCAACAGCGATAATATCGCCGGGGTGTTCTGATGTTCTGTCGCTGTCTGGGATGGAGCTATTTGACCACGAGGTATTTTTGAATGAGGTGTACTAAAAATGACTGGGTATGAGAGAAAAGGTCACTCACCGCTGACATTTGACTGGGTATAAGCATTTTGTTGTCCGGGTCCTGCCGTAGCATTAGATGACACTATATCTTGCTGGGCTGATGCTATCATATCCCTCCCTCTGTCAGCATTAGTAATTGCTTCGCCCACTTGCAGTGAAATTGATGGGTTAATTCCCTGTGGAACCCCTAGGCCACTATCTGCTGCTCCTGAATCATGAGAGGAAGAAGATGATCCCTGAACTCCCCCCATACTATTAGCAAGTAACTGCCCGATTCTTAGCAAGTGTGACGGTACTTGCTGCACTAGGCCCCCTCCATAACTTTCAGTGGCAGCGGGGTGTAAATCAGTGAGTTCCCCTATCGCGGACCGTCCTGTTTTTCCCACCTGCACCTTCTCACCCCATGTAGCCGTGCTAGTAAGTTTGGCGCCCAGAGTAGACGTGTGCGCGTGCGCGCGCTGCTCTTTGAATGCAATGGCGGGCTAAGCAGCGCCGGAGGCCGGGTGGCTCTGCAAGGTCACCGGCCATCCGGAGGCATCGCCTGCGCCATGGCAGGGAAGGAGTAGCTCCCGGCTAACAATGCTGCTAGCCAAGCGCTGCCTTCCCTGCTGATCCTGTCCCTCACCGCGTCTTGGAGCGGGTCCATGCTGCCGGCTGCCTAACAGGTCCGGGTACAGGGAGAACGGATGTGACGTCGATTTCCCCCTGGAGCAAAGTCAGGCGGTAAGCCCGCCCATTGCGGGGCGTGGCCTAATCTTCTTGTCGGCATCACTGAATGGGAGATCTCTGCACCACCACGGGGGGAGGCGCGGCAGTCAGGGGACAGCGGCATAAGCCACAGTGTCCCTAACATTCCCTTGTGCCTATATTAATCATAATCACCCTTGACCCCTTACAATAATTCCCTGTACCTCCATATAATAAAAAACAAAGAAAATACAGTTTCACTTTGAAATGCTTTAATATGCAAATATTGAATATATGAAATTAGAACTGCATTACTGATATAGAAAATATGCTTAAAAATTGAAGGTACTTAGAGCACAAATTGGCCAATTCATGAGAGCCCACCAGCCTTGACAAGGCATATGCTTTTGAAAGGGCCCCAACCTAAAATACCTCTCCCTGGCTAAAAGCTTACAGTTTTATGAGTAGGCAGAATCCAGGTGTAATTCTGTATGATGGTCCCCCCACAGCTACCCTACACAGTATAATGTCCACCACAAGCACAGTATGATAGTACCCCAAAGACACCCCACACAGTATGATGGTCCCCACAGCCCCCACACACACACACTTTGATGATCCCCAGCCCCAAATCAGTATGATGACCATCCCACCCCTCATATAGTATGATAGTCCCCTCAACAGTCCTCTATACAGTATGATGGTCCTCCACAAAACCACACACTGGCTGTATACCGCACACAGGCACTGGACATAGTTAATAATGTACAGAGCCCGCTCACTGAACAGATACATCACATGGCACTCACACCCTGTATAGAGCAATCACACACACCGGACATATACTGCACCTGGCACACATACAATGTACATTGACAAAACAAATACAGTAAGTATAGGGTATACATTAGATAGAAACACACTCAGATATAAGTTGTATATAGAGCGGAGTCCACAGCTCTATGGGTTGCAGACTTTTTCCAGCATGGAGCACCCTTTATGTCAATATTATCGTATTTTATTAGCTACTAGCTGAAGAGCCCGGCGTTACTTGTGCATAGTAAATATCTGTGGTTAGTTATAGCACCTCACTTCTCTCATTTTCCCATCACGCCTCTCATTTTCCCCCTCACATCTCTCCTTTTCTCCCTCACTCCTCTAATTCCCCCCTAACACTTGTCATTTTGACCTCACATCTGTCATTTTCCGATCACTCCACTATTTTCCCTCACTCCTCTGATTATGCACTCACACCTTTTCATTTTCACCTCACACCTCTCATTTTCCCCTCAGTATATACATAGTTACATAGTTACATAGTTATTAAGGTTGAAGGAAGACTATAAGTCCATCTAGTTCAACCCATAGCCTAACCTTACATGCCCTAACATGTTGATCCAGAGGAAGGCAAAAAAAAACCCATGTGGCAAAGAGTAAGCTCCACATTGGGGAAAAAAATTCCTTCCCGACTCTACATACGGCAATCAGACTAGTTCCCTGGATCAACGCCCTATCAAGGAATCTAGTGTATATACCCTGTAACATTATACTTTTCCAGAAAGGTATCCAGTCCCCTCTTAAATTTAAGTAATGAATCACTCATTACAACATAATACGACAGAGAGTTCCATAGTCTCACTGCTCTTACAGTAAAGAATCCGCGTCTGTTATTATGCTTAAACCTTTTTTCCTCCAAACGCAGAGGATGCCACCTTGTCCCTGTTTCAGGTTTACGATTAAAAACATCATCAGAAAGGTCTTTGTACTGTCCCCTCATATATTTATACATTAAAATAAGATCACCCCTTAGTCTTCGTTTTTCCAAACTAAATAGCCCCAAGTGTAATAACCTATCTTGGTATTGCAGACCCCCCAGTCCTCTAATAACCTTGGTCGCTCTTCTCTGCACCCGCTCTAGTTCAGCTATGTCTTTCTTATACACCGGAGACCAGAACTGTGCACAGTATTCTAAGTGTATTTAAAACTGTGTATTTAAAAAGTGTATTTAAAACTGTGTATTTAAAAAATATTTAAAACTGAAATGTTTACTTTTTTTAAAATAAAGTCAGGAATTGCTTTAAAAAAAATAAAACTCATGAAATAGGCCTGGACAGAAATGATTGTACCCTTAACTCAATATTTTGTAGCACAACCTTTTGAGGCAATCACTGCAATCAAATGATTCCTGTAGCTGTCAATGAGACTTTTACACCTCTCAACAGGTATGTTGTCCCACTCCTCAAGAGCAAACTGCTCCAGTTGTCTCGTGTTTGAAAGTTGCCTTTTCCAGACGACATGTTTCAGCTCTTTCCAAAGATGCTCAATAAGATTTAGGTCAGGGCTCATAGAAGGCCAGTTCAGAATAGTCCAATGTACCCCTCTTAGCCATTCTTGGGTGTTTTTAGCTGTGTTTTTTGGGTCATTATCCTGTTGCAAGACCCATGACCTGCGACTGACACCAAGCTTTCTGATACTGGGCAGCACATTTCCCTCTAGAATCCCTTGATAGTCTTGAGATTTCATTGTACCCTGCACAAATTCTAGACACCCTGTGCCAGATTCAGCAAAGCAGCCCCAGTATTCACAGTAGGGACAGTGTTCTTTTTTTATATGCTTCATTTTTCCGTCTGTGAACATAGAGCTGATGTGCCTTGCCAAAAAGTTCAATTTTATTGTAAACTGCCCAAAGGATATTCTCCCGGAAGCTTTGTGGCTTGTCAACTTGTAGTTTGACAAATTCCAGTCTGGCTTTCTTATGATTTTTTTCAACAATGATGTCCTCCTTGGTCATCTCCCATGATGTCCACGTTGGCTCATGCAATAACAGATGGTGCTATCTGACACTGATGTTCCTTGAGCTTGAAGTTCACTTTTAATCTGTTTAGAAGTTTTTCTGGGCTCTTTTGTTACCATTCGTACTATCCGTCTCTTTGATTTGTCATTAATTTTCCTCATGCGACCACGTCCAGGGAGGTTGGCTACAGTTCCATGGAACTTAAATTTCTGAATAATATGTGCAACTGTAGTCACAAGAACATCAAGCTGCTTGGAGATGGTCTTATAACTAGGGTTGAGCGACTTTTACTTTTTTAGGATCGAGTCGGGTTTTGCAAAACCCAACTTTGTCAAAAGTCGGATCGGGTGAAATCGGCCGATTATTTTGAAAAGTCGGGGGCCAACCGAAACACGAAACTCAATGCAAGTCAATGGGGAATCAAAGTCGGCAGTGAGTGGAGGACAGGAAAACACCTACAGTACCCATTTTAATGCCAAAAACATCAATTCTTATTTCTTAAACTTGTCAATCTTAAATTACTTTATAATAATAGTTAGGCATTGAAAACAGGGGGTCATTTGGCTAAAGTTGTGGGGGGTAGGGCTGGCTCAAGATTTTCGTGGGCCCAGGAAACGCGGAATACGTCACGGCGGTGGAGCAGGGAGAGGTAAGTATTTCAACTTTGCAAGTGCCTTGATCCTAAGCAAGCAGGAGGGGGCCCACTAGTTGGCACTGGCACAGTTCAAAATTGGTAACAGGACTAAACAGGTGGAATATCTTTTTTCAGTGGAGGACAACTGTAATGAGTGGCGCAGAGAGACTTAGTAGGCCCAAAATAAAAAAGTAGGCTAAATGCAGTTCAAAATTGGTAACAGGACTAAACAGGCGGCATAGCTTGGTACTGGGGTGGGCTCGTCTGCTGAGCAGCTGACAGTGGTAGTAGGCACAAAGTGTTAACAGGTCTAAATGGAGGCCAGGGACACTGTATATTTTTACTATCATCTATCATTTCAACAAATTTGTATTGGCAGTGCCATTGAAGGATTTCACAGCACAGACTACACAGTGGTGGAGCAGGGAGAGGTAAACATTGCAAGTGGTAGAGCACTGTTTGAGCTGGGGGGAACACTCTTTCATGGGCAGCGGTACTGGCACAGGGCCCCTCATATTACAACGGTGTGTCTGACGTTGGTTGTGCACCACCACCATCAGAGCCACTTCATTGTACTATGAGGGACCCTATGCCGTCGCCCAAGAGTGGGCACACCTACCTGGCCAGGCAAACGGCACTCGCACGGGTGCTTGCGCCAGGTGGTGAACATGGCCCTCTGGGGGGAGTCAGCCCATTTAGGGAGGTATAAAAATGGCCTATGGTGGACATTCAGCAGCTGCAAAAGCGGAATTGGAGTAGTCAGTAAGAGGAGGCGAAAAGCAAGACATTCTTCAGGCAAGCTACATGTCAGCAGGAGAAGGTGGGGCAAAATAATTTGAAATCCATGATTGGTTCATTTTAATGAAGATTAGATCATCAACATTCTGGGTAGCCAGACGTGTCCATTTTTCAGTCAGTATTGAACCAGCAGCACTGAAGACTTTCTGATAGCACACTAGAAGCAGGGCAAGCGAGCTCCTGTAATCCATATTCTGCCAATTCAGGCCAGGTGTCTATTTTTGATGCCCAGTAATCAAAGGGGAATGGCCTGTGAGAGAGAACATCAATAAGGGAGGAAAATTAGTTTGTAACCATACTGGACAAATGCTGTCTCCTGTCACTTTGAATCGACGCAGCACTACCTGTCGTGTCAGTGGTCATTGTGAAATCACTCCACAACCTGGTCATAAAACCCCTCTGTCCAATGCCACTTCGGATTTGTGCACCTCTAACACCTCTGCCATGTTGCCCCCTGCGGCTCGTGTGAGAACCATCACCGCCACTGTGTGCTGGGAATGCCTGAACCAAACGGTCTACAAGAGTTGCTTGTTTGGTAGCCAATATTTGCTCAAGGTTATCATGTGGCATGATATTTTGTAATTTTCCTTTATATCGTGGATCCAGGAGGCAGGCCAACCAGTAATCGTCATCAGTCATCATTTTGATAATGCGAGGGTCCCTTTTTAGTATACGCAAGGCATACTCAGCCATGTGGGCCAATGTTCCAGGTGTCAATTCACTGCTTGTGCTGGGTTGAGGAGCACTTTCTTGCAAATCAACATCACTTGTGTCCCGTAAAAACCCTGTACCTGACCTTTCAACGCCTCCAGTTTCTATTGCCCCCTGTGAAGCATCTTTCTCCCATAAATATTCATCCCCATCATCCTCCTCCTCTTCATCCCACACCTAGTCCAGGAGAGTTCCCTGAGCAGACAATTGCTGACTGTCATCAAGGCTTCCCTCCTCCTCGGCTGCAGACGCCAGCTCCTTAATGTGCGTCAAACTTTGCATCAGCAGACGCATTAGTGGGATGCTTATGATGGCGTCGTCTGCACTTACCAGCCGTGTGCATTCCTCACAGCACTGAAGGACTCGACAGAGGTTTTGGAGCTTCTACCACTGCACACCAGACAACTCCATGTCTGCCATCCAACTGCCTGCCCATGTATGTGTATCCTCCCACAAATACATGACAGCATGCCTCTGTTCGCACAGCCTCTGAACCATGTGCAGTGTGGAGTTCCACCTTGTTGCAACGTCGATTATTAGGTGGTGCTGGGGAAGATTCAGCGATCGCTGATGGTTCAGCATACGGCTGGAGGGTACGGGCGACCAGCGGATGTGCGAGCAAAGTCTTCACACCTTCAGGAGCAGGGCTGGTAACTCCGGATAATTTTTGAGGAAGTACTGCACCACCAGGTTCAAGGTGTGAGCCAGGCAAGGCATGTGTTTAAGTTCTGAAAGGGCTATGGCAGCTATAAAATTCCTTCCATTATCACTGACTACCTTGCCTGCCTCAAGATGTACACTGCCCAGCCATGACTGAGTTTGTTGCTGCAAGTACTCGGACAGTACTTCCGCGGTGTGTCTGTTGTCGCCCAAACAATTCATTTGTAACACAGCCTGCTGATGCTTACCACAAGCTGTTCGATAATGGGACACCTCGTGTGCAACACTGGCAGCTGCGGATGGAGTGGTCGTGCGACTGCGCTCTGTGGACGAGCTTTCGCTTCTGGAGGAGGAGGAGCAGAAGGGGTGGCGAACACCTACAGCCAACTGTTTCCTAGACCATGGGCTAGGCAGAACTGTCCCACTATGGCTGTCCCCTGTGGACCCTGCATCCATCACATTAACCCAGTGTGCCGTGATGGACATGTAACATCCCTGGCCATGCCTACTGGTCCATGCATCTGTGGTGAGGTGCACCTTTCTACTGACTGATTGCCTCAGTGCATGGGCAATGCGGTCTTTGACATCCTGGTGGAGGGCTGGGATAGCTTTCCTCGCAAAGAAGTTGTAACAACTCTGCTGGCATCACGGCATGGCCTCTCATCTCTCACACTCTCTTACCCACTGCTCCAGGTCATGTTGCGGTTTCTGTTTCTATCCAGCGCCATATTCTGTGCCTCTGCCCTCTGCATGCTTCATGGTTGTGTGTATAGGGGGCGGCGCCTGAACTCTCTGGTTCTTATAGGTATCAGGTGCATCTGTCTAATCTGTTCCTGACCAATTACCAAGAGGCCTCCAGTATATAGTGCAGCTCCACCCTGTGGACTGGGCCTGTGCAATGTGTTAGCTCAGTTAGTGTTTAGCTGCTGAGTTTGCCTGGCCTTGCTCTGAGTTACTCCCTCTCTGGAGACTTTTCTCTGTGCTATTGCCTTGATCTTGTTGTCCGCCCTCCAGGAGGCAGAATATCCTGGTCCCTGTGTCTTTGTCCTTGTGTCTTGCTCCATTGCCTTGTCTGTACTTTGTCCTATCTTGGTCTCCTTGTCTGTGGCTTCCTTCCCTACTGTGTCTTTCCTTTTGTTCTCAGTCTGCTTCTGCTCCGCACTCTTGCGGCTCTGCCTGCTCTGTAGCTTTGTGGCTTGATCTCTATTCCGCTCTCCTGCGGTTCTGCTCTATTCCATTCTACTCTGCTCCGCTCCCATTGCTGCAGTAAATCTATTGCTACAGCTTCTCTCCGCAATCCTTGTGGTTCCACTCTGCTTAGCTTCAGCAATATCTCTTGCTGCAGCTCCTCTCCACATTCCTTGTGGCTCTGCTCTGCTTAGCTTTTATTGCTGTGCTATCTCTTGGTGCTCTACCGCTCCTATCTGCAGTCTTGCACTTCTCTTCCTGTGTGAACAGGTATGTTTCTTCATACCTCATTCCTTTCTGCTTGTTTCCTTTCCTGCACCTCCTGTGTGAACAGGTCCCTACCTGTTCCTTCATATTTCATATCTGTTCCTGCACCTTCTGTGTGAACAGGTCCCTACCTGTTCCTCCAAACTACATATCTGTACCTGCACCTCCAGTGTGAACACGTCCCTACCTGTTCCTCCAAACTACATATCTGTACCTGCACCTCCAGTGTGAACAGACCCCTATCTGTTCCTTCATATACCCCATCAACCAGTCCTGTGTTTCCTGCTGTCCTAGCCAGTCCTGTGTTTCCTGCCATCCTAGCCAGTCCTGTTTCCTGCCGTCCCTGCCAGCCCAGTGTTCTCTGCCGTGTCTCTGCCAGCCCTGTGTTCTCTGCCATGCCAGCCTACTCGTCTGAGTTCCAGCCGTCGTGCCAGCCTACTCGTCTGAGTTCCAGCCATGCTCTTCTGCCAGTCCTGCCTGATGCCCGCACCAATCCTGGTGTTCCTGTGTCCCAAGTGGGATCAGCAGCCACAGCCAGACACCACCCTGGAGTAGCACCTGGAAGCTGCCTACTGCACAAGCCTGACCTCACCATCAGAGGCTCCAGTGAAAACCCAGGCAGCTGTCATAGTCACGCCCCTTCCTGGGTAGTCTGGTTTGTGGCACAGTGGGGCCACAAACCCCCCAAGCTCACGCCCACCAGTCAGGGCGTGAGCATGACAGAAGTGTCGACAGGGTAGGGCATAGCATGGTACTGCATAGGCCATCAGGGCTTTGAAAGCTTCACTTTCAACCAACCGGTAGGGCATCATCTTTAACGAGATTAGTCTAGCAATGTGGGCGTTCAAACCCTGTGTACGTGGATGAGAGGATAAGTACTTTCTTTCCCTAACGAGAGTCTCTTGTAGGGTGAGCTGGACTGGAGAGGTGCATATGGTGGAACTAGCGGGGGTGGTGGTGGAGGACATGGCGGATTGAGAGAGGGTTGGTGATAGTATTCTCGATGTTGGCCTACATACAGTGTTTCCAACCACTAACCTTGTGATTCCCTGACTGCTTTGGCCTTGCGACGATACCTCCACATTTGCTGCTGGTGATGTCCTAACCGGTGGGCTTACAGTGAGGGAAGCAATATAGCGTTGCAGACTACCTTCATTCTGAGCTGCTGCACCAATGGTACGGGACATTTGGTAGTTAGTCCAGGCTTGCAAGTGCATGCTGGTTAAATATCTAAGCATGCACGTTGTATTTAAATTTTGAAGATTCTTCCCTTTGCTAAAGGTCTTTGAGCATTTCTTACAGATAACTTTTGACTGATCATTCGGATCTTGGTTAAAAAATTCCCACACTGCACTCTTCCTACTATGGAATACCTTTTCAGGAATTGCACGCTGTGCTACTTTCACCGGATGGCCACGCTGTCCTAAAACTGTTTTTGTTTCTGACAAATGTTTTTGGCCTGATACGGGCCTGCCAGTTGACAGCTGTTGCGATGTAGATGGCTGCTGCCGATCATCCTCCTCCGCTTCTGAGCTACTGGCAGCGGCACCCTCTTCCCCCAGTGGCTGCAAATCTGGGTCAACAACTGGGTCATCTATCACCTCCTCTTCCATGTCATGTGCGCCTTCCTCTGTGTCACCATGTAAGGTGCTGTAGCGTTCGGGACGGGGCACCATAGTCTCATCAGGGGCAGATTCTGGCTCAGTACACTGCGAGGGCAATGTAGTGATCTGAGTCAATGGAACAGCATTATAATCTAGCTGTGGCTGTGCATCAGTGCACTCCATGTCCGATTCATCTTGTAATGGGCTGTTAACAATTTCCCTTTCTAACCCAGGCATGGTATGTGTAAATAGCTCCTTGTTCCTGACCGGGAGCATCCACTGACGATTTGCTGCTTTTATATTTGGAAATTTCTGAAGAGGAGGCGAAAGAACTAGAGGCTGAGTCAGCATGGAAAGCCAAAACTTTTTCCTGCTGCTCCGGCTTTAAAAGCGGTTTTCCTACTCCCAGATAAGAGAGCCTTCGAGGCCTTATGTGCTACACCTCCAGCCTTAGGTGCTATTTTGCTTTTCCCACTACCACCAGATGCTCCACCACCACCACCATCAGTACAAGCTGGCAACGACCGCCCATGGCCTCTTCCACCAGACATCCTCATTTTTGGGAAAATCTAACCAAAATAACAACCGTTATATGGTACTGTAAAACAAGGTAGAAGGTGTATATAAACTTGTTGAGAATTTAAATCTCCCCTTTTTTGAGTGGAGACAGAACCAAAACTCAGGCCCAGTGTATAACACTACACAACGTAAGTGGCAGAACGTGCCTGGAAGATATATGAAAAAATACAAGGACTGTAGTACAATTTCAATCTCCCTACAATGATCTCAGGACAAGTATGGCAGCAATAAAAAGGACTGCTGCACACAAAAGTGTGGACAAATAAACAAGATAGCTGTGCAGAAAGGAGCAACAGGATTTTTGCTTTTAAAAAAGCAGTTGGTTTGCACAGCAGCGTAAAAACAGCAATGCAGCTATCAGGGAGCCTTATAAGGCAGCCTAATAAGCTACAGAGCTGATGCACAAAAATATAGCCTCCACTGTCCCTGCAAAGAAAAGATGGTGTTGGACAGTGGAAATCGCTACAGCACAAGCGGTTTGGGGGTTAATCTTCCCTCCCTAACTATATCCCTTCTTCTGATGAAGCTGCAGCAACCTCTCCCTATGCTACCATTGGCAGAAGTAAGATGGCGGTCGGCGTGCACGCCCCTTTATAGACCCTATGACGCCGCAGAAAGCTAACCAATGGCTGTCATGCCCTTCTCTAAGATGGTGGGGACCAAGACCTATGTCATCACGCTGCCCACACTCTGCGTCCTCCTTCATTGGCTGAAAAATGGCGCTGAACGCGTCATACGAAACGCGACTTTGGCGCGAAGATCGCTGACCTCGTGGCCGATCCCACACTAGGATCGGGTCGGGTTTCATGAAACCTGACTTTGTCGAAAGTCGGCGATTTTTGAATTTGTCCGATCCGTTTCGCTCAACCCTACTTATAACTTTTACCTTTAACATACTGTATGTGTCTATAATTTTCTTTCTAATCTTGAGACAACTCTTTCCTTCGCTTCCTCTGGTCCATGTTGAGTGTGATACACACCATGTCATCAAACAAGCACCTTGAGTATCTGTAGCCGTATATACAGGCTCACTCACCGATTCTAATATTGTAGACATCTGTGATGCTAGTTAGTGGATACACCTTGATTTAACATGTCCCTTTTGTCACATTATTTTCAGGGGTACCATCATTTCTGTCCAGACATATTTCATGAGTTTTATTTTTTTGTTAATTCTGTGGAAGCATAGTTGAAAAGCAATGTCTGACTTTCATTTTCATAGATCTTTAATTTATTTTTGTCAGATTCAAATTATTTCTGTGACCATTGTGGGTTTTTCTGTCATTAAACGATGGGTACCAACAATTTTGACCATGTGTGTATAAACAAGAGACTGACCCTCGTTCACTAATATATTAGAAAGAAAAGTTCCCATGCAGGTCAGTTGTAGTCCAGCACTTCCCACTACGTTCCTTTATTTCGATGACCAAAGGCTATGGAGACTCGCTCTTAGTCTCCATAGGCTTTGATTAGCAGTCACTCACGGCTCCCACTGCGCACTGTGACACCCAATGATTGTGATGAGCGGTGACGTCAGTAAGGATAATGCTTATCATAGTAGAGATGAGCAAATATTTCAATCTTTGGTTCGGATTACGATCGCCGAATTTGCAATATTTGCCGATTCATTCATCCAATATTTGATGAACATAACCGAACGCCTTTACAGTCATTGGGAAGCAAAAACATTCACATGCACGACACCTTATAATGGCCCCAAATGCTGCCCAAACACAGGAAATGAGGGACAAACACCAGAAAAGTGGCCTCAATTCACCCACAGTACAAATTTTAGCATGGAACTGCATCAAACAGCCAGGCATGAGGTTTTGGGATCTGAGAAAGCATTTACAGCTTTCAATTGAACGTCACAGTAAGATGAGGTGGGTGAGGGATCGGTGTAGGCCCCCTTTGCTGGAATCCCTGATACCACATGCAACACCTCTACCTGCTTTCATGCCACACTCGGGTAGCACAAATATCAGTTTTGTAGACTACGACTGTCAGAAAAATGTAAGGATAGTAACACAGGTAGTTGAGTGCAATAAAGTGGAGGCCTGACGGTGTCGGAGGTCTACTGCTACACGCAACATGCATGAAGGAGACCCAACGAAGAGTGTTCACATTTCCAAAAATTATTGTCAGACACCACCAAAGTGTTATCAATTTCACCACAGTAGAGATAGTATAATAGGGACCGATAGTTCTTCCACTTAAACCAATCCAGCAAATGGATATCCAACCTGGAGTGTTCACATTTAATCAAATGAGGGCCTTAAACCACAGAAGCTGCATCAATTTTACCACAATAGAAATAGTATAATAGGGACTGACAGGTCTTCCAGTACACCCAATACAGAAGATGGACACCCAACCAAGAGTGTTCACATTTCCAAAAATTATTGGCAGACACCACCAAAGTGGTATCAATTTCACCACAGTAGAAATAGTATAATAGGGACCGATAGGTCTTCCACTAAACCCAATCCAGCAGATGGACACCCGTCCTGGAGTGTTCACATTGAAACAAATGAGGGCCTTACACCACAGAAATGGCATCGATTTCACCACAGTAGAAATAGTATAATAGGGACCGACAGCGACAGGTCTTCCACTACACCCAATACAGCAGATGGACATCCAACCAGGAGTGTTCAAATTTTAAAAAATGAGGACCTGACACCACTGAAGTGGAATAACTGTCAAGAGAATAGAAATAGTATAATTGGGACCGAGGTGACTTCCACTACAGCTAACCCAGCATGTTTGGACCAATCATGATTGTTCACATGTCCACAAATTTGTGTTAACATCAGCAGCAGCAGCCACAGTAGTCACAGAAGCCACACTAAAGATATCAGAGTGTAGTTACTTGACATTAATGCATCACACTAAAAAATGCAACGTCACCTAGTCTGTACAGTCTGCGATTGGGGTGCAAAAGTCCTTGGAGATCCATTACTTGTTCATCTTGATGAAAGTTTGGCAGTCTAAACTTTCATGGGACAGCCGGCTGCTCTTATTCGTCAGGACACAACCAGCTGCGCTGAAGTCAAGTTCTGAGAGAATGCTGGTTGCCAGGCACAATAAAACCTTCAAGGCGTGTGACGCGAGCTCAGGCCACTCATCCATTTTGAAAGACCAAAATGTGAAAGGGTTCAAACCTTCCCTGATGGTATTTATATTCAGTTCTAGATAGTCCTGCACCATCCTCTCCATTCTTTCCCCACGTGTAAGATTTGTTCTAAAGGACAAACTGAAATTGCTTCTTCCACTTTCACCACTGCTGCTGCTGCTAATGTTTTGGAGTTGATTAATTGACGTGCTGGAGGTTGGAAGACAAGAGCTGGAATGCGATCTGTGGGCTTCACTGCTGTCTTGGGGAAAAGCTCTTAAGGTTGTGTAAAAACATGTTTCGATACTCCAGTATTCGCGTGTCCCTTTCCTGGGCGGGAATCATCTGGCAAAATTTGGTTTTATAACATGGATTTAACAGAGTGGCAACCCAGTAGTCAGAATTATTCCTAATCATAACTATATGGGAATCATGTAGATAGTGCAGCAAGAAGGCACTCATATGTCAGGCTCTACCATGAGGTCCAAGCCCATGCTGTGTTGGTGGCTGGGTAACAATAAGGCTCGTTTCCTCTTTCCCCTCCCGCTAATCACTAACAACAAAGAGGGGAGGATTATTCTTTTCATCTGATAGTTGCTCGCCCATCACCTCTTTCTCCTCCATTTGTTCCTGGGATCTTGCACCTTTGATAACAGTTTGTCTTTTATCACCAGCCCCCTTGATCGCAGTAATACACCCTCCCTTGGCACCCACCTGTGCATTGTTATCCTTCCACATCCTCCTCTGCTTCCTCCTCTTTTTCTGGGATCCTCATCTCATCCCGCAGGCTATTCAAAGTTTGCTCCAGCATATAGATGACCAGAATAGTGATGCTGATGATGGTGTCGTCAGCGCTAACCATCTTAGTAGCCATTTCAAAACTGTTCAGAAGGGTGCAGAGGTCCTTAACCTATGCCCACTCTATAAATGTGGTATGTGCCATGTCCATACTGCAGTGGTCCAGGCTATACGACGTGACATACTGTATCAGGGCTTGTTGCTGCTGCCACAGTCGCTGCAACATGTGCAGAGTGGAATTCCACCGTGTCAGCACATCGCATATCAACCTGTTAACTGGCATGGACAAAGACCTCTGTATTGATTCACATTGATGACCAGAGGGGTGCGAATGGTGGAAATGAGCACACAGCTAACATGCTTTCTGGAGCAGCTCACCCAGGCAAGAATAGTTGTGGAGAAAACTCTGTACCACCAGATTGAGGACGTGAGCTATGCAAGGCACGTGTGTATGCTTGCCTTGCCATAGGGCCGCCACCAGGTTCTCACCATTATTGGACACAGCCTTCCCTGGATGCAGGTTCAGCGGAGACAGCCATTGATCAATCTCAGCCTGGAGAGCTGTCCACAACTCTTCAGCTGTATGACTGTGATCTCTAAGGCATATCAATTTTAATATTGCCTGATTGTGGCGAGCCCTGGCTGCGCAGTACGGATTTGGTGGGGATTCGCTCTGCACTGTTGGAATGCGTATCTCATTAAGGCGGAAGTTGTGGGTGCAGGTGGAGGCCCTAGAGGAGATAGAAGAGGCAGAAGCAGTGGAGGAAGTGTTAAATATAGAGGTTTGGCCTGCAAGCCTGGGGGATTTCAAGATATGTGGAGCAGCGCCTGCCCCCACAGACACCAGAGTCACCCAGAGCCCAGTCAGCAAAATGTAACGCCGTTGGCCATGCTTACTCGTCCAAGTGTCTGTAGTGAAATGCACCCTGGAAGACAGAGCCTTTGTCTGTAATGTCTGCGACATGCTGGTGTAGTGCAGGCACAGCTTTCTTAGAAAAGTAATGGCGACTAGGTAATTGGCACTGGGGGACTGCGACGGGCTTCAGCTTTCGGAAACTGTCTGTATCTACCACGTGGAAAGCCAGCATTTCCATGGCTAACAGATTGGAGATGGTGGAGTTCAACTTCTTAGCTTTGTCATGCCTAGGAGGAAACATTCTTTTACGTGACCACAACTGCGGAGCCGTGGGCTGGCTGCAGGGCTGAGAGAGGGCAGAATACAGTGAACTGGACAAACTTTTGGACCATGAGAGAGGTGCAGGCGGAGATGTTACAGTGGATTGAGAAACTTATGGTGTGCTCATTCTCTGAGATTGGTCAAAAACAGCAGGCATGTCCGCTTCCATTACAGCTGAAGGAGGCCTCTCAGTCAGCATGACTGGCGCTGGTAAAGAACCCAAGGTTCTGCGGTTGAAGACCTGCATCTCAATAGTTGGCACAGTAACAGAGGAGGAGGAAGAAGCAGCAGATATGATTGATGGGGTGGCTGATGGTGGCTGATGTCCGCTGGTCCACATTTTTGCGCTGTGGGTTTCACACAGTAAAGCATGTTGATTGGGCATGTGAAGGTTCATACATGTATCAGTCAAATTATTGGAGTTTTTACCTCGACTCGGGTTCTTTTTTGCAAAGTTGGCAGATTATGTGAGTTGGCTCATCCTGTGCAGTGTCAAAAAATGCACAGGCTAGGCAACCCTTATCTGTATACCTGTGAACACTGCTGATCACAGGCACAATTGTGTCTGAGGATGCATTGCTCGTCATGGCTGCATCACTAGGTGTCTGTGATGTACGGCAAAACGTAACTTCCTCGTCTTCCTCCTCAGATGACCTACTCAGCTGTGTGCCTCTATGTTCATGCCAATTGTGATCTAACACCACATCATCATCCTCTGTGTTATCACATTCCTCGCCCTTGGAGTCACCCTCCTCTTTTTCTTGTCCTGACAGCACAGTCCAGTCCGCGTGAGCCTCAGATATCTGAGTCTCATCAGGATCACCTCCCCCAGGGGTTAACGTCTGATGAAGAGGGTCAGGATACTGTTCGGACCATACTTCATCCTACCCTGCATCCAAGCTAAAAATAATTTGGGTATCAGTGGAGATTTCCTTCTATTGGCTCTGCGAAGCTTTTGAGTACACTTCTGATGAACATGGCATAGAATGTGTAAACAGCTCTACAGACTCACCCATCTGTGGTTCCGTACAGTCAGTTGAATGGTTGGATAGTTGGGACACGGGGGGAAGCCAGTGGAATTTGGGTGCCACCTATGTGCACTGTACTGGGTGTGAGGCAAAAGGTAGAGGAAGAGGAGGAGATGCAACTTGAAGCTGCGCCTGCCATTCACTTGAGTACATGCTCTTTCTGGGTATCATCGACAAAGCATACCGTAATGCTTCTGCCAAAGAAAGGTAATGGTGTAGCCTGTCCAGTAACATAAGTTGTCAGTTGTCTTTGCATAGGACATGACATTGCTTCACTAGTGCTTTCACAAACATTACCACCTACACCACGTACACCTTGAACACCAAGCCTAATTCCCCTTCCAGCACGGTCTCGCTTTTTTACAGTCTTGTTGCTCAGATAGTGTGGTAGGAGCACCGTATTAGCAACAAAAAATTAGATTTTAAACTCTGCACAACCTCTGCAAACAGCTGAATTTCAGCAACATTAAATTCCAAGTTGAAATATGGCATGCTGTATCGTGTTAGTCACAGTAAAAATAATTGTTTGAGTGTGGATGAGACCTGTATGACAAAGAAGTTATGCTACAAACTATTTTAAAGTCAGGTCCACCGCTGTATGTCGTTAAGAACAGTAGAATTTTCTTGTGGCCTATGGATCAGGCCTCTATAACACACTTGATGCTACATTCTATTTTAAAGTCAGGTCCCCTACTGAATGACACTAGGAACAGAAGAATTTTTATTTGGCCTGTGGATCAGGCCTCTATAAAGTAGTTTGTAGCATCTATTCAGCTATAGAGGTCTGATCCAGAGGCTACAAAAAAAATCTGTTCCTAGTGTCATACAGTAGGGGACCTGACTTTAAAATAGTTTGCAGCATCTAGTGTGTTATAGTGGCCTGATCCATAGACCACAAAAAATTATTCTGTTCCTAGTGTCATACTGTAGGGGACCTGACTTTAAAATAGTTTGTAGCATCCAGGGTGTTAAATTCAGGTTCCCTACTGTATGTATTTTTTAGGTTAAACAAGGCTAAAAAGCTCAACAATAAACTCCACCTGAAAGGCACTAAAGCGTGCAAGTTTATAATATGTATGGGACTTGTGAAATTATATATCTGCAGGATATCTATCAATTTATTATCTATCTATTTAATATTTATTATCTTTTTATCTTCTATCTATATCTGTATATAATATTTCTGTATTAGCTCTGTAAACTAGCTTTAAGTTACATACTATAATACTCTATGTAAAAGATGTTACAATACGGATTGCATACGGATGACAAGTGAGAAAAAATCATCACACTCTACTGGATGAGAATGGGACCGATTTATACACAAGTGAGAACGATCGCTACACAATGCATTCAGTCAGATCCTCAGCAGTGAGCAGCGTCGGACTGGAGCACCTTGGGCCCACCAGAGAAAATCATTCTTGGGGCCCACTATGTAGCTACATAGAAATAGATACAAGACATAGTAACATAGTAACATAGTAACATAGTTAGTAAGGCCGAAAAAAAACATTTGTCCATCCAG
Source organism: Ranitomeya imitator (assembly GCF_032444005.1). Taxonomy (NCBI): domain Eukaryota; kingdom Metazoa; phylum Chordata; class Amphibia; order Anura; family Dendrobatidae; genus Ranitomeya; species Ranitomeya imitator. The sequence continues at coordinate 96,657,029 of NC_091289.1, read as the reverse complement.
TTCAGCCTATATTCCATCATAATAAATCCCCAGATCTACGTCCTTCTACAGAACCTAATAATTGTATGATACAATATTGTTCTGCTCCAGGAAGACATCCAGGCCTCTCTTGAACCCCTCGACTGAGTTCGCCATCACCACCTCCTCAGGCAAGCAATTCCAGATTCTCACTGCCCTAACAGTAAAGAATCCTCTTCTATGTTGGTGGAAAAACCTTCTCTCCTCCAAAGAATGCCCCCTTGTGCCCGTCACCTTCCTTGGTATAAACAGATCCTCAGCGAGATATTTGTATTGTCCCATTATATACTTATACATGGTTATTAGATCGCCCCTCAGTCGTCTTTTTTCTAGACTAAATAATCCTAATTTCGCTAATCTATCTGGGTATTGTAGTTCTCCCATCCCCTTTATTAATTTTGTTGCCCTCCTTTGTACTCTCTCTAGTTCCATTATATCCTTCCTGAGCACCGGTGCCCAAAACTGGACACAGTACTCCATGTGCGGTCTAACTAGGGATTTGTACAGAGGCAGTATAATGCTCTCATCATGTGTATCCAGACCTCTTTTAATGCACCCCATGATCCTGTTTGCCTTGGCAGCTGCTGCCTGGCACTGGCTGCTCCAGGTAAGTTTATCATTAACACTGCACAAAAACCCAGACTCATAATATTTAGGTAGCCAGGAACAATGCCAAGGCCCCTATAATAACCCACTCCTAATAAACTAAGAACATAGGAGGACCACAGGAGTATATAGGAAAGTACAAAGTTTATTACAGAAAAAAACACATTAAAAACTACACATTAAAAGACACCAAATGAAATAACCAGGGACACCTAACCCCAAATGACATCAATTCATCTACTGTATAAAATATAGCAATAGTGCCAAGTTATAATGAATTGATATGGACAATGGAAGATCCGTGCCCATCACCACCTGCCTCACAATAAAGCAATAACGTCTGATCCACCCATATAAGTACTTGGTATCATAACACATGCTCCATTATTCCAGACCCGACTATTATACACCATGTAGAGGCTGGGATGTGAACGATGTCACAGGAGGGACATAAAAAAGTCATATGCCGATCAACGTGGCCAAATATCCCTCCAGATATAAACCAAATCCGGATCTTACCATGCAGGAGGGGTCCCTGGATGAAGCGCAACCCCTAGGATCCCCAAGTCCTTCTCCCTGTCAGATTTACCCAGTGGTTTCCCGTTCAGTGTGTAATGGTGATATTGATTCCTTCTTCCCATGTGTATAACCTTACATTTATCATTGTTAAACCTCATCTGCCACCTTTCAGCCCAAGTTTCCAACTTATCCAGATCCATCTGTAGCAGAATACTATCTTCTCTTGTATTAACTGCTTTACATAGTTTTGTATCATCTGCAAATATCGATATTTTACTGTGTAAACCTTCTACCAGATCATTAATGAATATGTTGAAGAGAACAGGTTCCAATACCGAACCCTGCGGTACCCCACTGGTCACAGCGACCCAGTTAGAGACTATACCATTTATAACCACCCTCTGCTTTCTATCACTAAGCCAGTTACTAACCCATTTACACACATTTTCCCCCAGACCAAGCATTCTCATTTTGTGTACCAACCTCTTGTGCGGCACGGTATCAAACGCTTTGGAAAAATCGAGATATACCACGTCCAATGACTCACCGTGGTCCAGCCTATAGCTTACCTCTTCATAAAAACTGATTAGATTGGTTTGACAGGAGCGATTTCTCATAAACCCATGCTGATATGGAGTTAAACAGTTATTCTCATTGAGATAATCCAGAATAACATCCCTCAGAAACCCTTCAAATATTTTACCAACAATAGAGGTTAGACTTACTGGCCTATAATTTCCAGGTTCACTTTTAGAGCCCTTTTTGAATATTGGCACCACATTTGCTATGCGCCAGTCCTGTGGAACAGACCCCGTCGCTATAGAGTCCCTAAAAATAAGAAATAATGGTTTATCTATTACATTACTTAGTTCTCTTAGTACTCGTGGGTGTATGCCATCCGGACCCGGAGATTTATCTATTTTGGTCTTATTTAGCCGGTTTCGCACCTCTTCTTGGGTTAGATTGGTGACCCTTAATATAGGGTTTTCATTGTTTCTTGGGATTTCACCTAGCATTTCATTTTCCACCGTGAATACCGTAGAGAAGAAGGTGTTTAATATGTTAGCTTTTTCCTCGTCATCTACAACCATTCTTTCCTCACTATTTTTTAAGGGGCCTACATTTTCAGTTTTTATTCTTTTACGATTGATATAGTTGAAGAACAGTTTGGGATTAGTTTTACTCTCCTTAGCAATGTGCTTCTCTGTTTCCTTTTTGGCAGCTTTAATTAGTTTTTTAGATAAAGTATTTTTCTCCCTATAGTTTTTTAGAGCTTCAATGGTGTCATCAAAGACCACAAATTGTGCGGTAAAAAGCGCTAATATCAGGGTATAATATTAGGTAGTTCACGTCTTAATAATGTAGCAAGGGTTGGGTTAGCCCCCTCACAGAATATAATGTAGCCTCCTCATAAAATATAATGCGGTCCCCTCTCATAGAATATAATGCAGTACCCCACAAAATATAATGCAAACCCTTCAGGTATGACACAGTCCCCACCATAGAATATAATGTAGCACCCCCATAGGGTATAATGCAGCCCCCCTCATATAGTATAATGCAACCCACCACAGAATATAATGTAGTCCCCTGAGAGAATGCAGTTCCACCACAGAATATAATGCAGTCCCCCCATAGAATATAATGTAGCCCCCTCATATAGTATGATGTAGCCCTCCCATAATATAATAAAGTCCCCTGAGAGAATAATGCAGCCACACCACAGAATATAATGCAGCCCCCATAGAGTATACTGTAACCCCTCATATACTATGATGTAGCAACCCATAATATAATGTAGTACCCTAAGTATAATGCAGTCCCCCCACAGAATATAATGTAGCACCCCAGGGCCGAATTTAGAGTTTCTGCTGCCCTAGGCACTTTTAGTGCTGCCTCCCCCTTTGGTGAGTATGACACTATCGGCAATGACTTTGGCAAGAATGTGAAAGTCGCCTTTTGCAGCAGATCTGGCAGTTTACAGTTACAGTTTACAGTTTACGGATCACTTACAGCAACACTGCATTCGGCTTCATTCATTCCCCATGGGATTTGCAGCACTTGCCGTGATCTGGCAAATGCGGTACCATACCTCCCAACTTTTGAAGAAGGGAAGGAGGTATAAAGTTTGTGTCGCGCGTAGTGCGCCGCGGCAAATTTTAGGCCACGCCTCTGACCACACCCATTTCACAACTAGTCACACCCATATCCACGTCCCATCCACAGTCATTTAGCACTGCTGATCACACTGTTTTATATACAATAATTCTAAACAAAAAAAAATATTTTCCACACATAATAGCCACACATGATGCTCAATACTGTATAACGGCCACCACATATGATGCTCCATACTGTATAATGGCCACACATAGTTCTCCATACTGTATAATGGCGACACATGATGCTCAATACTGTATAATGGCCAGACATGATGCTCCATAGTGTATAATGGCCACACATGATGCTCCATAATGTATAATGGCCACACAGTGCTCCATACTGTATAATGGCCACACATAGCGCTCCATACTGGATAATGGCCACACATAGTGCTCCACACTCTATAACGGCCACACACAGTGCTCCATACTGTATAATGATCCCACATGATGCTCAATACTGTATAATGGCCACAAATGATGCTCCATACTGTATAACAGCCACACTTGATGCTCCATACTGTATAACAGCCACACATGATGCTCCATACTGTATAATGTCCATTGGCCACACATGATGCTCCATACTGTAAAACGGCCACACATGATGCTCAATGCTGTATAATGGCCACACACAGTTCTCCATATTGTATAATGATCCCACATGATGCTCAATACTGTATAATGACCCCCCTCCTGTATGCATGGCTCATATCCCTATTCCTGTATGCATGACTCATATTCCCCCTCCTGTATGCATGGCTCATATTCCCCTCTTGTATGCATGGCTCATATTCCCCTCCCCCTGAATGCATGGCTCATATTCCCCCCCTGAATGTATGGCTCATATTCCCCCCTGTATGCTTGGCTCATATTCCCCCCCGAATGCATGGCTCATATTCCCCCCTCCTGTATGCATGGCTTATCTCTCCACCCCCCGCTCCTGACCTGCTCCCATCTTGCATGGCGCGCCTGCTTATGTCCTCCTTCATCCCCCCCGTCTCCCAGTCCCTCCGTCCCTCATACTCACCTGACCCATCCCTCATACTCACCTGACCTGTCCCACACACCGCACGGCCGCACCAACATCCCTCTGGCTCTGTCCCGACTCCCGTCGCAACACCTTCTTCCTGCGTGAGCGGTCATGTGATACCGCTCATTAAGGCCATGAATATGTTCATATTCATGACCTTAATGAGCGATACCACGTGACCGCTCATTCAAGAGAAGCTGCAGATGCTGAGACCAGGCATCGCTGGAGCAGGGTGAGTATTGTCTTCAAGGAGGGTGGGAGGGAGGCGGGGGGGGCCCTGGAGCGGGGGGGCCCACACAGCAGGTGTCAGTGCCTGGGCCCACCGGAGAATCCTCCGGTTCTCTGGTGGGCCAGTCCGAGCCTGGCAGTGAGACCAGGTGGTCATGTGATTGCAGGTATGTCACATGCATACTTCCTGCCACATGCCAAATAGACATGCGTGGCCTCACTCAATTCACTTGTATTGAGCAACACCACCAATGTCTAGCTGGAATGGGCCTGAGATTATCCATATTGCATACTTGTAGTCTCATGATTGCCCAGTTTCGCCACCGACATCGAAGAGTACTCACTGTGCATGTACTGAGGATTCACAAGTCAGTAATAACATACCGTATATACTCGAGTATAAGCCAAGATTTTCAGCCCAAATTTTTGGGCTGAAAGTGCCCCTATCGGCTTATACTTGAGTCATTGTCGGCGGCAGGGTCGGCGGGTGAGGGGAAGAGAGGGCTGTCATATACTCACCTAGTCCCGGCACTCCTGTCGCTGTCCCTGCCTGTCCCACGGTCTTCGGGTGCCGCAGCTCTTCCCCTGTTCAGTGGTCACGTGGTACCGCTCATTAAAGTTATGAATATGGACTCCATTCCCATATGGGGTGGAGCCGCATATTCATTCCTCTAATGAGCGGTAATGGTGACCGCTGACAGAGGAAGATTCTGCGGCACCCGAAGACCATCTGTCCGGGAGGAGCCAGGGACGCCGGGAGCAGGTAAAGTATGTCATATTTACCTGTCCGCGTTCCACATGCCAGGCGCCGCTCCATCTTCCCGTCCTCTTGCAGTGACTGTTCAGATCAGAGGGCGCGATGACATACTATTGTGTGCGCCGCCCTCTGCCTGAACAGTAAGTGCGGAGAGACGCCGAGACGGGACGCTGAGGAGCTGCGGGCAGCAAGAGAGGTGAGTATGTCATTTTTTTTATTGCAGCAGCAGCATTATATATTGCATAGCTTTATATGGAGCGTCTATGGGGCCATAATGAACGGTGCAGAGCATTCTATATGGCACAGCTTTATATGGAGCATCTATGGGGCCATAATGAACGGTGCAGAGCATTATATATGGCACAGCTTTATATGGAGCATCTATGGGGCCATAATGAACGGTGCAGAGCATTATATGTGGCACAGCTTTCTATGGAGCATCTATGGGGCCATAATGAACGGTGCAAGGCATTCTATATGGCACAACTTTCTATGGAGCATCTATGGGGCCATAATGAACGGTGCATTATATATGGCACATCTTTATATGGACCATCTATGGGGCCATAATGAACGGTGCAGAGCATTATATATGGCACAGCTTTATATGGAGCATCTATGGGGCCATAATGACACTGCAGATCATTATATATTGCACATCTTTATATGGAGCATCTATGGGGCCATAATGAACGGTGCAGAGCATTATATATGGCACATCTTTATATGGAGCATCTATGAGGCCATAATGAATGGTGTAGAGCATTATATATGGCACAGCTTTATATGGAGCATCTATGGGGCCATAATGAACGGTGCAGAGCATTATATATGGCACAGCTTTATGTGGAGCATCTATGGGGCAATAATGAAATGTATGGAGCATTATATGTGGCACAGTTTTATATGGAGCATCTATGGGGCCATAATGAACGGTATGGAGCATCTATTTTTTTTTTTGAAATTCACCGGTAGCTGCTGCATTTTCCACCCTAGGCTTATACTCGAGTCAATAAGTTTTCCCAGTTTTTTGTGGCAAAATTAGGGGGGACGGCTTATACTCGGGTTGGCTTATACTCGAGTAAATACGGTAGATTAACTCCAAACATTTGTGCCAAACCTGTTAAAACTTGAAAGATTCTCTTTAACTGGTAATGGTATAAGTGTGACCATACTGTACGTAACATCCGTGGATAAAAGGTATTCTATTTCCTGCCTGATAAAGGGCAGTATTCCCAAAAACAATGCTCAGCATACCTTTATGTCTCCTAGTATAAGTAGCAATGCAAGAGTTTCAGAACTACCAGGTACTTAGAAATACCACTAGAACAAGTTGCCCAGTTTGGGAAGTACATTTCACAGATGTCAGAAAGCTGAGAATACATAATGTCTTACAAAAATCTGTGCTTGAACATACAGAAATACAGGGATCAACCACTGTAATTTTTTTGAACATAAAGAAAAATATGAATTATTTCCAAAAAAATATAAATCATTATTTTGAAATCACTTTTCCCATTTCATTTGCTGGTCCTCTTGTGAATGGACCATTAACCTCTTAAGGACACAACCAATGTGCATTGTTATGTATTTGATAATCCCTCTACCTCCAAGAGCAATAACTGTTACATTTTTCCATCTACATAGCCATATGTAGGCTTGTTTTATGCAGAACAAAATATAGTTTTGAATTAAACACTTTTTTACAACATAATTTATTGAATAATGGAAATATAAATCAAAGTGGGATGAGCAAGTGAATAAAGCAATTCTATTGCTTTTTGGGTTTTGTTTTTACAGCCTTCAACGTGCAGTAAAAATGATCTGGTCGGTTAGATTATGGTGATACTAAACTGATAACCTGGTCCTTTTTTAGATTTGAGAACTTTTTTCTAAGATTCATACGTTTTATTTTTCTGTTGATAGAGCTGTATTGCTAGAATAGACTATTATTAACAAGGCAATCCCACACATACAATTTTGAAAGTTTTGGATTGTGAAAAGGGGAGTACTTTCATTTTTTTTTTTTAATATTTTTAAAAGTACCGTATTTTCCGGCGTATAAGACGACTGGGCGTATAAGACGACCCCCAACTTTTCCAGTTAAAATATAAAATCTTCTCAAAAGTCGGGGGTTGTCTTATATGCCGGGTGTCGTCTTATAGGGTGGGTGCGAAGCAATCTGCGGTCGATGTTTATAGTGGGGGGGAGTGGTCCCGATGACGAGGTGAGGGAGCGCCTCACCAGGAAGGTGTAAGTGAAGCAAACTGTCAGCGTCTGGGATGCCAGGGGTATGCAAAAAAGAGAGAGCGATGCTGTGCCTAGAAAAGCACTCCTCTTTCACTCATCTGGCTCGCCCTTGTATCCTATTATCTCCTTCTCTGCCTCTGCTTTACTTACGCCTTCCCGGTGAAGTGCCCCCTCACCTCGTCATTGGGACCGCTCCCCCCACAATAGGTGGTGACCGCAGATTACTCCCCATCTGCCCTATAAGACGACACCTGGCGTATAAGACGACACCCGACTTTTGAGAAGATTTTCAGGCGTTAAAAAGTAGTCTTATATGCCAGAAAATACAGTATTTTAAAATTTCATTTTAGAACTTGAGATCTTTTGCATTGTATATTTTATATTTAAAATAGTCAACCTTATATATTAATTGGAAATTAAAATAGGTAGATCGTCAGATAAATTCCGACAAAATCTTCAGACAAAATTTTTTATTATTTTTTAAATTACTCTGCTCTCGTAAGAAAAATCATGTCAGAATTAGGAGGATGATCACATTTACCTTCATCTTTCCTAAGGAGATGCCTCTTGGTCCAAATGGTCAGCTCTTTTCCTTACACACCTTGCTACTATTGCCAAATCACTCGGATGTTTCCCTACTTAACAATTTTATTTATTTTGACAGGAAAAGGGTCTTGGATAACATTGCAAAAACTTAAGTTATGCATACCAAAGAGGATTTAATTTTCTTTGCAGAACACCATAATCAAAAGAGGATCGGAGAGTTTGTGGATTCCCTTTTCCTATTTGTAGAGATATGCCTATGTGGGCGCACCCAGAGAGCCTGCAGAGTGGGGAGGGTGGATGGGCCATAGTGTGGCAGAAAAAGGGAATCTTGACAGTGTGGCACCCCTGGCTTTCAGTCGCCACAGAGGTACTGCACCTCACCCAGAGGTGTGGTATCCCACTCTCAGGTAAGGAGGGGAGCACTACTCAGGACTCTAGCACTCATATCCAACACATACCAGTTCAGTCGGGGCACCCAGGTGTACCCTTATGGAGGAAGGCCTCATCCATGGCTGGATAGGAATGGGTGGTGGGAGTTGGGTGGGCTAGGTAGGGAAAAGTGAAGAGCTTAAGAAGGCAGGAAGAACAGTGTGCTAGAGCAGTTGGTCCTAGGAGGCCAAAGAGAGAGGGGTCTGAGAGGAGAAGTGGAGCTGAGCAGACGTGAAGGTCTGCAGCTCCTGACAGCCTGAAGAGAGAATTGAGAGGGAGAGACAGAAAAAAGCTCCCGGGAGAACTGAAGGGATCCTAGGGGCATGGGAAGTGCAGAAACCACGCATGGGACCCGCATCCAGATGTGGAGGGACCGTCCCCAACTTAGTGGAATACTTCAAGTTCAGCTAAGAAACCGGAGGCTGTGGCTTTTGCAAGAGTCACAGCCACATCCACCCATACTTCGCCTAAAAGGCAGCTGTATAGAATCCAGGGGACTGAGAGAACGTCGCCGGACCAGGTTTGTGGATGCTGGCTTGGGACACTGTGGGTAAGGTACTTGGCAGGAGAAGTGGAAGCCAGTGTAGTGAGAAGGCTAGAGAAAGGCATATGAAAGGAGTCCTGGAAAGGTGCATCCCAATCTACCTGGGAGTTTGCTGGACCACTAACCCGGAGAACACAGCGTCCAGCTGGCGTTTGTGGACTGGAGAACTGTGAGTAAAGTGAAAACTGCACCTTACTGTGTTCTTGCATTATTCCTACAACTCCTGCCCAGCATAACCACCGCCACCAACATATCAATTAATACTACATTTGCCCTGGGGTTAGCTCTACCCGTGGAGAGCTGCACCAACTCTGCTGCATCACCATCTGCCCCAGAGGAACTGAACTGCAGCGTCGGCCACCATCTCATTGCCGAATACTACAAGTGGTTTCACAAACATTTTTCTCAACTCCCATAAACTCTATTTTTCCCTTTAATTATCATTTCACTTCTGTTGGACGCCCAGGGTAACAGATCGTGTCACTGCTGCCGTGACAAATCCCCTGTAAAGAACTGTCGGACCCGGCCCGAGTACCCCATGGCCCTTGGGGACACTAAAACAGCAAACGATCTTATGAGTTTGGAGAAGAGGTGGTTCTCACCAGAGGAGATTCTCACTTTCAGATAGTCTGGGTACTAGAGCTACACACATATGGTATGGTGGGACAGACATCACAAAGAGTATCACTATACTCGTTATATAATGGTTGGAGAAACCACTTCCTTAAAGTGATCCCCAAAATCAACACATTACAGAATGGATACTGAACAATTGTAATGGCATTAAAAATGCATAATTAATGAAGCATGGACGAAAACTAACTGTAAACTGATGCATGCCACCTTGTATGATTTTAATAGATGGCCATTTGCTAACTTCCCAATTCAGATTACAGAATGCCCGAAGTCAAGTGCCAAACTGTCCTCATCAACTTATGGCATAGAATATGGAAATGTACCTCTAAAAAAGGAGACCAGGTCACACGTGGGTAGGTCTGAAGCACATTACAGCCAGGTGTGTTTGGAACCATGGGAAAAAGGTAACTGACAAACCAGCTTCAAGAATGGAATCCTTGATAGCTAAAGTCCATAATTTTTTGAAACGTTTCATATATGTTGGTACAATGCACAGAAAAAAACAATGCATTGCAAACAATGCAATGTTTTCAAACTTGGCATGCATGGATACTAAGTGTTATTTTACTTGACAAATTTACACGCTCTAAATAGAGATAACTATGCAGGTATTGAATACACTTTGCAGTTTTTTCTTTGTTGCACTTGTATACAGTTTCACCTTACTGTAATTTGTCACGGCTGTTGTGTGCACAGCCATGTATACTAGAGGCAATGTAGAAAAGGTTCCTCAGGTATGCTTCTCAGGAGATGCAGTTCATCTTTCATAGCCGTGTGTAATTGCATCTGTTGGCTTTGGAAACAGGTACACATTGAATGCTGGCACTTAGTGACAGGGGTAAGAGGTTCATCTGTAACACTTACTGTATATCCAGTGACTGGGTCACTGTTATAGGAGCTATCTCACAAGCTCACTTGGTAACATGCATAAGAGCACTTAGCCTAGAAATAACATCTTGTGTTGATTGTATCTCACTGTATCATGAACAATATAAACTTTTCACCTCAATGGTTCATTTTAGTGATTTAACCAACTTGTTTCCACCCAATGTTTCCAAACAACTTTACTTGATGATCCACCATTGCGCTTGTATATCAGAATAGAGTTAGGAAGAAAAATCTATACTGGGGAAAATGCCAGATCAACTGAAAAAATACATTCTCTTTAAAATCAATATTTTTCACATCAAGGCCTTACCAACTTGAATAAACAAATATCCTCTTTTGAAAACATACAAACAAAACACATTTTTTAATTATTATTTTTATATATTTCTTACACATTTATAATACTGTAAATCAAGAAAAGCACATCCAGCCCTTGAATGGCAGCGCTTCCAGGACTCACATCCAAAAATATTTCATATTTTTTTATTTGATACGTTAAAATAGAGGATCTATTCAGATCCAGCAGTTCGCCCCCGGATGTTTCACCTACAGCATTTTGTCCCGGATGTGTCGCCATCTGATGTGTCGCCCCTAGCATTTTGACCACAGATGTTTCACCCTCAGCTTTTGGGGTCAACATGCAGGGACTAAAACATCTAGGGCTGAACATACCTGGGGTAAAATATACAGGACCCCAATTTCTGGGGCTTCATGTGGCTGCCTTTTCAGCAGCTCACCCAGTGTCTCTTCTGGCTGGCCTTAAAGGAGTACTAACACCATAGAACACAAAAAAACTGACATACTTACCTGTCGCACTTGCTTCCGGCTCACTTTTCATCTTGCCTGGATCACTGATCCATGAAGCATGATGAATGCCGCGGCAGTGAGGCCGAATGTCTCCTGGCCGCTCACTGACATGACGTCACTCCTGCCCCATTCATCAATCAATCCAGGGGGTAGGATGCCTCTCCTGTCACCAAGACACTGCTGCGCATGCGCAGTGCCACGATGAGATCAGGCAGAAGAAGAGTACGCTGGGAAGGAGAGGACTCGTGGTGGCCCCTGGGTCCAGCAAACTGGCGAAACATCCAAACACAAAATTCTGGGGGCTAAACAGGGTACAAACATCCGGGGGCGAACTGCCGGGGGCGAACCATTCATGATGGACAGGAATTCTCCGGGGGCGAACTGCCATGGGCGAAACATTGATGATGGATGGGAATACATGAACCACCAGGGTACAAACATCTGGGGGCGAACTGCTGGGGGGAATTGCTGGGGGGCAAAACATTGATGACGGACGGGAGTTATCCGGGGCGAACTGCCGGGATCGAACTGCTGGGGGCCAAATGGGCGAACTACTGGGGGCAAAATGTGCGGAGGTGAACTGTGCGGGGGCGAAACATCCTGGGGCCAAATGTGCAGGGGCGAAATGTACCCGGTGCGAACTGCTGGGGGCAAAGCAACCAAAGCCCAAAAACTGAAGCAGAAAATTAATTGAAAATACAAATTTTTTGTCAGTCTCAAAAGTGTTGGTCAAGACTGTAGAAAAAATACAACCAATATAGAACATTATGCTGCTTTGAGATGATTCTGATGCAAGATAGAACTGTACATATAGCTGGCAAACTAAAATGGTAAAACTAAATGGTAACCAAAAATCCTTACTAGTGATGAGTGAACAATAAAATGCTCATGTAGTCGTTACTCAAATCAAGCAAATTGTAATGCTTGGTTGCTCGACCCGAGTAACGAAGTAATAGAAGTCAATGGGACACTCAAGCATTTTTCCAGTGCCCCTTCGGAAACAGCGCTGAAATAGCAAGAGAACAGCATGGGTAAAGACCCCTGGATGGAGGAAGGAGGTTCAGGATGAGATATTGGATTCAAGCTACGGGATAAGGCATCCGCCTTCACATCCTTGGACCCAGGCCTAAAAGTGATGGAAAACTGATATCGAGAAAAATAAAGTGACTACCTTGCCTGCTTAGGGGTTAAACCTTTGGCCGACTCAATATAAAACAGGCTCTTGTGGTCCATGATGATCATGATTCGATGGACAGCCCATTCCTCAAAAGCCAATTTAATGGCTAGTAACTCCCGGTTACCCACACCTTAATTTCTTTCTGAAGAGGAAAACTTTTTTGGAAAAGAAGGCACAGGGTCTTAAATTGGCTAATATGGTGGGACCTTGAGACAACACTGCCCCCACTCCCACCTCCAAGGCATCCACCTCCACAATAAATGGCTTAGACAGATCAGCTTGAATCAGTACAAGGTCAGACATAAAACATTCTTTTAAAGAAGAAAATGCTGCTAAAGCTGGAGCTGACCAATTTTTGATATCAGCTCCCTTGCGAGTTAACTCCTTGATGAATTTTCAATCGTAATTGGCAAAACCCCAAAATCTCTGAAGACCCTTGAGATTTCTGGGTTGCACCCAATCAACAATAGCCTGTACCTTTCCAGGGTCCATGTGAAACCTCACAGCAGACAAAATAAACCCCAGAAAGGACAATTCTTGCACAAAAAATGAACACTTCTCCAGTTTAACAAAGAGACAGTTCTCCCAGAGCCTCTGGAGAACACCATGGAGATGATCCATATGTTTCATTTTATCAGCAGAATATACGATATCATCCAGAAACACCACCATGAAGCGCCCAATAAAATCCAAAAAAACATGATTAATGAAATTCTGAAATACAGCTGACGCATTAGTCAGACCAAAGGGCATAACCAAGTTCTCAAACCCTTGGATGTGAGGAAAGCCATTTTCCACTCATCCCCCTCCCGCATGCAGATGAGATTATATGCTGCCCGGAGAATGCTCCTTGGAGGTCTAACTTAGAGAAACACCTGGCCCCAGACAATTGATTGTACAAATCAGGAATAAGAGGGAGGGGGTAAGTATTCCTCATGGTATTCTTGTTTAATTCTCAAAAATCGAGGCAAGGGCGTAAACCACCATCTTTTTGCTTGACAAAAAAGAATCCCACTGCCACAGGAGACACAGAGGGGCGAATGTGCCCTTTACGAAAACTAACGGAGACATACTCCTTCATAACCCCCCGCTCCGGGCCAAAGAGATTGTATAAACAGGCCTTGGGCAGTTTGGCACCAGGGACAATACTAACAGCACAATTGAAAGGGTGGTAGAACCGTAGCCTCCTTTTTGGAGAATACATCCTCAAAATCCTTCAGGTACTCCGGAATACCCTCCAGACTGACGGATGACATAGGCACATTAACAATATAGAAAAAGGAGCAGCATCCATTCCAGGTGAAAAATATATAAAGTCTTTATTCCACCACCATCATACAACGTTTCGGCCTGGCATGGCCTTTGTCAAGTACAAAATACAGCACACCTGGCCACCTTAAATAGTGTGGAGCCAAAATCAGGCACCAATCACTGACAGGGGGCGGCCTTTATTTAACAATGATCCAATAAATACATAAATCACGCTATTACCCATAAAACATGCAAATACCCACATAGTAATGACATCCCATAAATATAAAAAATATACAATCATTAAAAAGGCGACAGAGATCGTTCCAAACAGAAGCTGTAATCCAGTCTTGTTTATGTTATGCTCGCTGCCATGACGACAGTCCACCAATGAATCCATATGACTCCCAAGCCGCAGGTATTCTCCAATCCCAAAGGATCTTCCTGTGCTGTTGTACATACCAGCCAATCGCTTTACTCTTAACAAGCTACAGACAAAACGCCATATCCGCCGACAAGAGGCAGCCAGACGAGCCAGACGAGACGAGAATTACAATCCCATAGAAACAGGAATAGGGAGAAACGTGTGCCTTTTGTCTCTACTTATTGTCCAGCGAGTGGCAGAATTGCGAGCATTTTGAATCGACATTGGGGCTTTTTGAATAGAGGGTTACCTCAGATTCAAGATTTTCATTCACGGCCTATTTTGTCCTATAGACGTGGGCGAAACTTGAAAGATAGACTGGTAAAATCTGATGTGGGTACTAAGAAGGTTGCCATTCAGCGGACTTTGTGTCCACCTAGGGTGGGTAATTTTCCTTGCCTTAGCTGTGCGTGCTGTAGCAATATGCTTAAGGGGGACAGTTTTCATCACCCCCGGACGGGGAAGAAATTTTTGATCAAAGAACGTTATACATGTTCCTCCAGTTTTGTCATCTATTTGTTGGTCTGTCCCTGCGGACTTATGTATGTAGGGGAGACTACAATGGAGATTAGAGCTCGCATAAGCAAACATAAGAGCACCATTAGAACTAAATTGCTTGAATTGCCAGTCCCTAAACATTTTGATGAATGTCGCCACTCTGTCAATCAGCTTAGATTCAGGGTGATCGATGGGGTCCCTATACTGAGAAGGGGAGGGAATAGGGTACAATTACTTAAACAAAAAGAATTAAGATGGATTTCTTTATTGGATACATTACAACCGAAAGGGTTAAATATTGAGTATAATTTACAGATATGTAATGTTTAATCCCTCTTTCTTCCCAGATATTGTCTGTAATCTGTATACTTGTTTTTAATGTTGCTATTTTTGTTCTTTGTTTCTTTTTAGTACACTGGTGATTTGACATCCAGGGAGATTTGGAAGTCATGGAGCTGTTCTTCCTGTGTCTTTTATATATTTATGTTTATAGTTTTGGTGTTGTTCACCGATTTCTTCCTTGTCCCCTTGTGTGTCAAATCGCTATCTAAGATGCTTAGGTTCACATGCGCTGGGTACCATTGAGGTGGCTATTCCCGGATCTCACCACATAGACGGGGATTCACTGTGTCCTGTGCTGGTCAGGTGATGTGTGTGGGCGGTCTGCCTACGCTCCTCCCTGGCTCTGACGTGGCCGCGGTTGTTTCCCTGTGGGGTGTGTGTGAGTAATGTCCGACTCGATGCCGCTGGCGCGTGCGCTGTGGGTTGGGTGGCGGCTGTGGACATGTGACCGCGTGCCTGTGACGCACCTGCACGCTCGTCTGGCTGCCTCTTGTCGGCGGATATGGCGTTTTGTCTGTAGCTTGTTAAGAGTAAAGCGATTGGCTGGTATGTACAACAGCACAGGAAGATCCTTTGGGATTGGAGAATACCTGCGGCTTGGGAGTCATATGGATTCATTGGTGGACTGTCGTCATGGCAGCGAGCATAACATAAACAAGACTGGATTACAGCTTCTGTTTGGAACGATCCCTGTCGCCTTTTTAATGATTGTATATTTTTTGTATTTATGGGATGTCATTACTATGTGGGTATTTGCATGTTTTATGGGTAATAGCGTGATTTATGTATTTATTGGATCATTGTTAAATAAAGGCCGCCACCTGTCAGTGATTGGTGCCTGATTTTGGCTCCACACTATTTAAGGTGGCCAGGTGTGCTGTATTTTGTACTTGACAAAGGCCATGCCAGGCCGAAACGTTGTATGATGGTGGTGGAATAAAGACTTTATATATTTTTCACCTGGAATGGATGCTGCTCCTTTTTCTATATTGTGAGTATTGGTCCAGTGGATCCATGGACGTTGGAGCGTGCATCCTGGCTGATTGAGTGCTGCTGGTTGCTGTCTTTTCATAGGCACATTAACAAGGCAATTTTTAGCAAAATTAGGACCCAATGAACAATGCCCCAAGATTCCCAATCAATGCTGGGTTATGTAACAGTAACCAGGGAAACCCCAACACCAGTCCCGCGTGTAGATTGTCCATAATAAAATATGTAATACGTTCGTGATGACAGGACCCCACCTTAAGGATAAACTCCTCAGAGATAAACTTAACAACATTCTTAGTGAGAGGTGTTTTAACAATGGCCATGATATTAATGGGAGTTTCCAACCTGACTGTCCCTATCTTACATTTGGCCACCAAATCAGAGTCCATCAAATTCAAAGATGACCCACAATCCACAAAAGCTGAAGTGGAGGTACAAACAATCTTGACACAAAGTTCTACTTCCAACAGTAGTTTAAGAGATGAGGACAAAGGTACCTGAGAGTCTGGGCAACCTCCTCGATAGTTACCAGACTTAGGCATTTCCGGGCATCTTGGGAGTAGGAGGACAGGAGGGACAGTCCTTCTTCCAGTGTCCCGGACTACCACAGTAGAAGCAGAATCTCTGTTGGAATAAGTTTAAATGCAACAACTCCATTCCTGTTGTAGTCTGCATTGAATGTCTATGAGTGTTCATTTGTCAGCTATGCTGTGATTGTTAAAGTTTGTACAAAAAGGTCAGAGGACTCTCACTGATTGCATCATTCTGCTGCTGTTTCCTTCACAGAGAGACATGTGTTACATGGACTAGATTATATCGGTAGTTACTGTCAAAGCTTTCTTATTTTGTTCCAGTTCAAGCTGCATATATTAAACACAGTTTGCCTTACGTTGGATTCTGCTGCTTATATGAAGTAACACGCGCTGCTGTGGTAATACTCCGGCTAACAGGTTATGGGCCCAGCCACCGGAAAGTAAATGGTAAAAAGCCCAGTCACCGGAATAAGCAGCGAGCCAAGCGCAGACAGCACAGAGGAACCCCCGGAATACAAGGACACCGGAACGCAAAGGTACCGCAGTGTACAGAGCACCGGACAGCGCAGCTTAAAGGGCCAGTAACAAACAAAAAAAAAAAAAAAAAAAAAAAAGGTACAAGAGACAAGAATGTCTACAGAAAGGAATGCAGTGAAGTACACAGTGCCAAGTCTCACAAATCACAATTACAGCTCCTGGAAATTCAAGGTAAAGATGTTACTTATAAGAGAGGGTACATGGAAATGTATTGAACAGCCTGTGCCTGACCCAGTACCGGGTGATTGGCTAGAGACTGATCAGAAAGCACAAAGCACTATTTCCCTCAGCATAGATGATAACCAGATTGTACATGTATGCAAATGTGATACTGCAAAGAAAATGTGGGAAGAATTACAGAAAGTGCATGAAAGGTCAAATCTCAGCAATAAGCTATATCTTATGAGAAAGCTGTATCAGTCTAAATTAAGTGATGGCCAGCATATGCAGGACTATATCAGAAACACCCTAGAGATTGTGGAGCGCCTAAGGGGTATTGGTGAAGAAATTAAAGATTTTCATGTTGCTGCATTACTATTAAGTGGTCTTCCAGAAAGTTATGACACGCTTGTGACTGCATTAGATGCCAGACCAGATGATGAACTCACACTAGAATATGTGAAAGGGAAACTTGCAGATGAATACAAGAGAAAGTCAGAGACTATTAGCAATAATATATGCAAAGCAGAAGCAGCATTAAAGACACAGTACTTTTCTAAAGCTCAGAGTCATTTAAAGGAAACTCGTGAATGTTTTGTCTGTAAAAAGCCTGGTCACCTTAAAGCAGACTGCAGAGTGTGGAAAGCAAGAATGAATCAGTTTAAAAAGCAGGACAGTCATCAAAAGGTTAAAACAGCTGTAAAGAAGGAAGATGCATGTATTGCGACTGCATTTGGGGTCAGCACAAGCCCATATGCAAACCATGTTTGGTGTATTGACTCTGGAGCGACTGCTCACATGACACGTGATAAAGATTTCTTCATTAATCTAGATGAAAGCAAGTCTGAAAAGGTAATTTTAGCTAATGGTCACTATATGACATCAGAAGGAATAGGAGATGGTTATCTCCATTGTCAAGTTCAATCCTCAGCACAAGTCAGAAAAATCCCAGTTAAAGACGTGCTGTATGTTCCCAAACTTGAAAGTAACCTTTTATCTGTAAAGAAGCTTGCACAACAGGGAAATATAGTTACATTTAAGGATGACAGATGCATCATTTCAAAGAAGGGTCATACCCTTGCCGAAGGAAAAATCAAAGATGAACTTTATCAGCTGAAATGCAATGAAACTGTTTACAGTGCTAGACAAGATTTTCATAAGGACTGTATTCATGTGTGGCACAGACGCCTAGGCCACAGAGATCCAGAAGCAGTAAAGAAACTAGCTCAACTTGCAAATGGTATTGCAATCAACCAGTGTAATCAAACAATGAAGTGCACAAGTTGCCTAAAAGGGAAAATGTCCAGAAAATCGTTTCCTAAAGTAAGCACTACTAAATCTGCACAGATACTGGATTTGATACATACAGAT
Organism: Ranitomeya imitator; assembly: GCF_032444005.1. NCBI lineage: Eukaryota > Metazoa > Chordata > Amphibia > Anura > Dendrobatidae > Ranitomeya > Ranitomeya imitator. The sequence goes on along the minus strand of NC_091289.1, from coordinate 96,638,324 downwards.
GTGTGTGGTCCAATGAGTGTTCTTACTCCCAGCAAGAAGAGATATTTTCTCACATTCATTGATGATTATTCCAGATATACTGTTACTTACCTACTTCAAAGTAAAGATGAAGTTCCACAGAAACTTGAAGAATATCTTGCTGCAGTTCTTAACAAATTTGGAAGAATACCAAAGGTACTGCGAGCAGATAATGGAACTGAATATACAAGTGGTAAAGTGCAAACCATCCTGAAAAAGAATGGAATCGTGTTCCAGACAACCGTTCCATACAACCCAGAGCAGAATGGCACAGCAGAGAGAAAGAACCGAACTCTTTGTGAAAGTGGAAGAAGTATGCTATTTGATGGAAACCTACCTACAACATATTGGGGAGAAGCCATCATGACTGCTACCTATCTTCAAAATCGACTGCCAAGTAAAGCTACAAGTAAAACTCCATATGAGCTATGGAACTGTGAGAAGCCCAACCTGAAGCATCTCAGGATATTCGGAAGCAAAACTTTTGTGCATGTTCCCAAAGAAAAACGTTCTAAGTGGGAATCTCATGCAAAGGAAGGAGTTCTTGTGGGGTACAGTGAAACTCAGAAAGGATACAGAATCCTGCACCCACAGACCAACACAGTAACAATCAGCAGAGATGTAGTGATTGATGAAAACTCAGTATCGCTCAAATTTCATGAGGTTACGCAAATAATTCAACCTAAGGAACAAGAATTTCAGTCAGTGATTCCAGACATTGAAGAGAATCTCAAAGAAAATACTGAAGTCTGGATATGCTCTGAAAGTACTGAAAAAGAAACAGAAGAACCAAGCCAACCTCAGGAGATCAGAAGATCAGAAAGATCAAATAAAGGAATTCCAGCTAAACGCCTTTCTTATATGGTCAGATCAATTCCAGAAGAAGAGCCACAGTCATGGCAGGAAATGCAAAAACTGCCTATTCATAAGAAGCAAAAATGGATAAAAGCTGCTGATGAAGAAATGGAATCCCTTCATAAGCTCAAAACATGGGAGCTCACAGAGCTACCTCAAGGCAAGAAAGCAATTGGATGTAAGTGGGTCTTTAAGAACAAATATGACTCCGAAGGTAATGTTCACCGTTTTAAAGCAAGATTGGTCGCAAAAGGATATTCACAAAAATATGGTGAAGATTATGATGCTACTTTTGCTCCAGTTGCCAAGCAAACTACATTCAGAACTTTATTATCCATAGCTGCTGTTCAGCAGATGAAAGTAAGACATTTTGACATCAAAACAGCCTTTCTACATGGAGACATTGAAGAAGAGCTGTACATGACTCAACCAGAAGGCTATGTTAAAAGGGGTAAAGAGAACCTTGTTTGCAGAATGCAAAAATCTCTCTACGGCCTTAAGCAATCAGCAAGAGCATGGAACACTAAGATGAACAAAGTGTTAATCGACGAAGGATTTAAAAGGTCTCAAGCGGATCCATGTTTGTATACAAAAGGTGTATCACAAGATTGGATGTATGTTATTCTATATGTGGATGATGTAATAATAGCGCATCAAGAAGAGAGAGAAATTTCAAAACTAGGTCAAATTCTGAACAAGCATTTCGAGACCAAGGACCTTGGAGATGTGACATACTATTTGGGAATCCAAATCCAGAGAGAGGAAGATGGAAGTTTTCTTCTTAATCAAAATTCTAAAATCTCCACAGTTCTAAACCAGTTTGGAATGTCAGAAGCCAAAGGCATATCAACTCCAATGGATCCATCTTACCTAAAATTGGAAGGAGAAGAAGATCTGCTACCCACAAATGACAGTTACAGACAAGCAGTGGGGGCACTTCTATACATAGCAACCACAACCCGTCCAGATATCTCAGCCACAGTGGGAATTCTCTGCCGACGTGTAAGCAAGCCACGCCAAAGAGATTGGAATGCAATTAAGAGACTTCTTCAGTATCTTAAGGCAACCCAAGAGTTAAGTCTAAAGATTTCTGCATCAGGAGATCTAATTCTCAGAGGATATGTAGATGCAGATTGGGCTGGAGACTCAAGTGATCGAAGATCAACAAGTGGTTACTTGTTCAAGTTAGGACACACTTCAATCTCATGGTCCAGTAGAAAACAAGTGTCAGTTGCATTGTCTTCTACAGAAGCAGAATATACATCAGCTGCTCATGCAAGTCAAGAGTTAATTTGGTTGAAGCAACTTTTGGAAGAATTCGGCAAACCACTAGCTGAACCAACTGTTATCTATGAGGACAACCAAGGATGTATCAAGCTCGCCAGCAGTGAAAGGATAAGTGCAAGAACAAAGCACATTGATGTTAAACATCATCACTTGCGTGACTTAGTAGAGCGTGAAGTTCTAAAGTTTGTTTACTGTGAATCTGACAAGATGTTAGCAGATGTTTTGACAAAGCCATTGTCAAGAGCCAAGTTTGAAGAATTCAGAACTGCAATGGGACTAACAGGATAAGCAGTTGTTGAGTGGGGGTGTTGGAATAAGTTTAAATGCAACAACTCCATTCCTGTTGTAGTCTGCATTGAATGTCTATGAGTGTTCATTTGTCAGCTATGCTGTGATTGTTAAAGTTTGTACAAAAAGGTCAGAGGACTCTCACTGATTGCATCATTCTGCTGCTGTTTCCTTCACAGAGAGACATGTGTTACATGGACTAGATTATATCGGTAGTTACTGTCAAAGCTTTCTTATTTTGTTCCAGTTCAAGCTGCATATATTAAACACAGTTTGCCTTACGTTGGATTCTGCTGCTTATATGAAGTAACACGCGCTGCTGTGGTAATACTCCGGCTAACAATCTCCCATCACGTTGTCATCTCCTCTCCCTTTCCTTGACAGTGGTGACCCCCACCTACATGGGCTCAGACTGAGGCATAGCACCAGGGTTACTCCGAAGCAAAGGACCTTCTCGCTGAATGACACCCCTCTCACTTTGTCTTCAATCCATCTGAATGGCCTGAGTCATGGCCTCCTCTAAAGAACTAGGTGGTGGATGGAGGCAGAGTGTCCTTCAAATGATCAGACAGTCCCCTCCAGAACTGGCACCTGAGTGCAGAGTCGTTCCATGAGACCTCTGGGGACCATCATCTAAACTCCGAGCAATACCACTCGGCTGAGAGCCTTCCCTGAGCAAGACACATGATAGTATCCTCTGCCACCCTAACTCGGTGTGGTTCAACATAGATAAGTCCTAGGGCATCAAAAAACCTATCCACTGACATCTGTTCAGGGGCAGTGGGAGACAACGAGAAAGTCCAAGATTGGGGACCTTCCCGGAGTAAGGAAATAATTATTCCCACCGGCTGACTCTCATCCCCAGAGGATCGAGGTCTAAGTGAAAATAACAATTTGCAACTCTCCCTAAACGTACAATATTCATCCTTCTCACCAGCAAAGATATCAGGGAGCTTGACAAAGGGTTCAGGAGAGTGCAAGGTGACATCTACAGAATCGCCAGACCTGCTGACAACATGGGAGGTGGCACCCTGCACAGTTTTGACCGTGTCCGTCAACTCTTTCTGTAATTGAGTATGGGGCCCTATGTTCCACCAACAATTCCCGTATCATCTGCGTCAAACTGGACACCTGGTCAGCCAGATTGCGCAGCGGATCCATAACCAGGGAAAATAAAAAAATAAACCCCTCTAAATAAATTGGGTCAGTTATAATGTAATACCTGCTGCAGCGCAGTAGCACACAACCTCCACCAGGGGGTGCGGGTGAAGTTAAACAGGTACACTCGCAGTGAAATCACAGAGCAGCAGGCAGAGGCCACTAGGTGGCGAAAGAGTAGTTAGTAAAAGCCGGGTCAACAACAGAGAGGAAAGAAAGTACCAGAGGTCACAGCAATACACGTGGTCAGAAACAAGCCAAAGAAGTCAGATCTGATCGGAAGCAGGAAAGCAAGAGATGTAAGACAGTCAAACAGGTCAGAGGACAAGCCGAGTCAAATACCAACGGGTCACAAAACGGAGAGCGAGTACTACAACGAATGAAGTCACAGGGAACACAGAAACGGGACCTAGGTAAATGGGCAGAAGACAAATCAGGGTATAACGGGGTCAGCTGCTCAAGCCAGAGACAGGAACTATAACTGACACTGCTTGCAGGTAACAGCGTACTTAAATAGCCAGACAGATCCCAAAACGAGGCAAGGAACATTAACCCCCGCATGACCATACTTGGGAGAGAATAATAAGAAACAAAACCCGGACTGGATCATGACACATTTGCTTTAACCCCTTAGTGACAATTTTGTACTTATTGACCAAGCTAATTTTTACAGTTCTGACCACTGTCACTTTATGAAGTTATAGCTCTGGAACGCTTCATCGTATCCCACTGATTCTAAGAATGTTTTTGTGTAACATATTGTACTTAGTGTTATTGGTAAGATTTCTTCGATATAACTTGTGTTTATTTATGAAAAAGATGGAAATTTGGCAAAATTTTTGAAAATGTTGCAATTTTCAGACTTTTAATTTTTGCACCCTTAAATCAGAGAATGGTTTTCCAACAAAATTTACAAAACCATTTTTTTAGGGACCACCTCACATTTGAAGTGAGTTTGGGGGGTCAATATAACAGAAAATACCCAAAAGTGACACAATTCTAAAAATGGTACCCCTCAAGGTGCGCAAAACCACATTCAAGAAGTTTATTAACCCTTCAGGTGCTTCATGAGAACTGAAGCAATGTGGATGGGAAAAAAATGAATTTTTATTTTTTTCCCAAAAAATTACTTTGGAACCATTTTTTTTTTAGAAAATAGACCACAAAATTTCTTGTGCAATTTCTCCTGAGTACATCAATGCCCCTTATGTGGGGGAAAGCCACTTTTTAGGTGCATGGCAGGGATCAGAAAGGAGAGAGCACCATTTGACGTTTTGAACGCAAAAATAGTTGGAATCAATGGCGGGCGCCATGTCACATTTGGAGACCCCTTCATGTACCTAAACAGTGGACCCCTCCAATTCTATCTTCAACCCTAACCTCAACACACCCTTAACCCTAATCCCAACCCTATCCATAACCTTAACCACAACCCTAACCCTAACACACCCTTAACCCTATTCCCAACTCTAACCATAATTCCAACCTTAACCACAACCATAACTCTAACCACAACCCTAACCCCAATACCACAACCCTAACCCCAACACAACCCTAGCCCAACACAACTCTAAGCCCAACCCTAGCCCAACCCTAACTCTAGCCCCAACCCTAACCGTAGACCAACCCTAACCCTAGCTCAAGCTCCAACTCTAACCCTAGCCCAACCCTAGCCCCAAACCTAACCCCAATCCTACCCCTAGCCCCAACTCTAGCCTAACCCTAGCTCAACCCTAATAGAAGCCCAACCCAAACCCTAGCTCTAACCCCAACCCTAGCACAAACCCTAACCCTAGCCCCAACCCTAGCCCTATCTCTAGCCCCAACCCTAACTCCAACCATAATCATAGCTCAACCCTAGTCTAACCCTAACCCTAGCCCAACCTTAACCCTAGCTTTAGCCCCAAACCTAACCCTAGCCCCAAACATAACCCTAGCCCCAACCCTAACCCTTGCCCAAACCTAACCCTAGCTGTAACCCCAATCCTAGCAATAGTCCCAACTATAACCCTAATGGAAAAATGGAAATAAATACACTTCTTTTAATATTTTTACCTAACTAAGAGGGTGATAAAGGGAAACCTCTATTTACTATTTTTTTATCTTGATCACTATGATCACAGTGATCAAAATGAACCAATAGGAAAAATTTCCTATTGTTGCCGGATGCCAGCCAGCAGTTCTTGGCAGGTGCACTGCACATGTGCCCGCCATTTTCTTCCTGGAAGAAAGTGCCGACAGCCATCATCGGTGGATGCAGGAGGATCCAGTGACACCGGAGGTACCAGGGGGGCTTGGGGGACCACATTTCTCTCTCCTCTGATGTGCTAGATCATATCAGAGGAGAGAGAACTTAAATGGGAAATCAGACTTTTTTTTTTGCGGTCACTGTTATTCCATGAATAACGGTGATCACAACACTGAGGTCGGCAAAAAATGACCCGAATCATGTTCTAGCTTGTAGCTGAGACCCCGGAGAATTTCCGATGCTCGGGGAGCGCTATACCTATATTTCTCAACACCGTTATAAGCGGCGCTGAGGAATAAATACCCTTAACTGCCGTCATTAAAAGGCATATCGGCAGTCATTAATGGGTTAATTCTGTGTTGCAATTCTGCTTCATAAATGTATTTCTCTTCATACAGTCATGGCCAAAAGTATTGACACCCCTGCAATTCTGTCAGATAATACTCAGTTTCTTCTTGAAAATGATTGCAAACACAAATTCTTTGTTATTATTATCTTCATTTAACCCCTTCCCGACCCATGACGCCACGTAGGCGTCATGAAAGTCGGTGCCAATCCGACCCATGACACCTATGTGGCGTCATGGAAAGATCGCGTCCCTGCAGATCGGGTGAAAGGGTTAACTCCCATTTCACCCGATCTGCAGGGACAGGGGGAGTGGTAGTTTAGCCCAGGGGGGGTGGCTTCACCCCCTCGTGGCTACGATCGCTCTGATTGGCTGTTGAAAGTGAAACTGCCAATCAGAGCGATTTGTAATATTTCACCTATTATAACTGGTGAAATATTACAATCCAGCCATGGCTGATGCTGCAGTATCATCGGCCATGGCTGGAAACACTAATGTGCCCCCACCCCACCCCACCGATCGCCCCCCCAGCCCTCCGATCTTTCCAGTACACTGCTCCGGCTCCCCTCCGTCCTGTGCTCCGCTCCCCCCCATGCTCTTGTCCGCTTCCCCCGTGCTCCAATCACCCCCCCGTGCTCCAATCACCCCCCCTGCACTCCGATCCACCCCCGTGCTCCGTTCCACCCCCCCGTGCTCCGCTCAACCCCCCGTGCTCCGTTCAACCCCCCCATGCTCCGTTCCACCCCCCCGCGCTCCGATCCACCCCCCATGCTCCGATCCCCCCCCCACCCGTGCTCCCCCCCACCCCATCATACTTACCGATCCTTCCGGGGTCCGTCCGTCTTCTACCTGGGCGCCGCCATCTTCCAAAATGGCGGGCGCATGCGCAGTGTGCCCGCCGAATCTGCCGGCCGGCAGATTCGTTCCAAAGTGCATTTTGATCACTGAGATAGATTATATCTCAGTGATCAAAATAAAAAAAATAATAAATGACCCCCCCCCCTTTGTCACCCCCATAGGTAGGGACAATAAAAAAATAAAGAATTTTTTTTTCCACTAATGTTAGAATAGGGTTAGGGGTAGGGTTAGGGTTAGGGCTAGGGTTAGGGGTAGGGGTAGGCTTAGGGGTAGGGTTAGGGGTAGGGTTAGGGTTAGGGCTAGGGTTAGGGGTAGGGTTAGGGCTAGGGCTAGGGTTTCGGTATGTGCACATGTATTCTGGTCCTCTGCGGATTTTTCCGCTGCGGATTTGATAAATCCGCAGTGCTAAACCGCAGTGGATTTACCGCGTTTTTTCTGCGCATTTCACTGCGGTTTTACAACTGCGATTTTCTATTGGAGCAGTTGTAAAACCGCTGCGGAATCCGCAGAAAGAAGTGACATGCTGCGGAATGTAAACCGCTGCGTTTCCGTGCAGTTTTTCTGCAGCATGTATACAGCGATTTTTGTTTCCCATAGGTTTACATTGAACTGTAAACTCATGGGAAACTGCTGCGGATCCGCAGCGTTTTCTGCAGCGTGTGCACATACCTTTAGAATTAGGCTATGTGCACACTGTGCGGATTTGGCTGCGGATCCGCAGCGGATTGGCCGCTGCGGATTCGCAGCAGTGTTCCATCAGGTTTACAGTTCCATGTAAACCTATGGAAAACCAAATCCGCTGTGCCCATGGTGCGGAAAATACCGCGCAGAAACGCTGCGTTGTATTTTCCGCAGCATGTCAATTCTTTGTGCGGATCCCGCAGCATTTTACACCTGTTCCTCAATAGGAATCCGCAGGTGAAATCCGCACAAAAAACACTGGAAATCCGCGGAAAATCCGCAGGTAAAACGCAGTGCCTTTTACCCGCGGATTTTTCAAAAATGATGCTGAAAAATCTCACACGAATCCGCAACGTGGGCACATAGCCTTAGGGATGGGTTGGAATTAGGGTTGTGGTTAGGGTTAGGGGTGTGTTGGGGTTAGGGTTTTGATTAGGGTTATGGCTACAGTTGGGATTAGGGTTAGGGGTGTGTTGGGGTTAGGGTTGGAGGTAGAATTGAGGCGTTTCCACTGTTTAGGCACATCAGGGGTCTCCAAACGCAACATGGCGCCACCATTGATTCCAGCCAATCTTGTATTCAAAAAGTCAAATGGTGCTTCCTCACTTCCGAGCCCCGACGTGCGCCCAAACAGTGGTTTACCCCCACATATGGGGTACCAGCATACTCAGGATAAACTGCGCAACAATTACTGGGGTCCAAATTCTCCTGTTACCCTTGTGAAAATTAAAAAATGCTTGCTAAAACATCATTTTTGAGGAAAGAAAAATGATTTTTTATTTTCACGGCTCTGCGTTGTAAACGTCTGTGAAGCACTTGGGGTTCAAAGTGCTCACCACATATCTAGATAAGTTCCTTGGGGGGTCTAGTTTCTAAAATGTGGTCACTTGTGGGGGGTTTCTACTGTTTAGGCACACCAGGGGCTCTGCAAACGCAACATGACGCCTGCAGACCATTCCATCAAAGTCTGCATTTCAAAAGTCACTACTTCCCTTCTGAGCCCCGACGTGTGCCCAAACAGTGGTTTACCCCCACACATGGGGTATCAGCGTACTCAGGAGAAACTGGACAACAACTTTTGGGGTCCAATTTCTCCTGTAACCCTTGAGAAAATAAAAAATTCTGGGCTAAATAATTATTTTTGAGGAAAGAAAACGTATTTATTATTTTCACGGCTCTGCATTATAAACTTCTATGAAGCACTTGGGGGTTCAAAGTCCTCACCACACATCTAGATAAGTTCCTTTCGGGGTCTAGTTTCCAAAATGGGGTCACTTGTGGGGGGTTTCTACTGTTTAGCCACATCAGGGGCTCTGCAAACGCAACGTGACGCCCACAGAGCATTCCATCAAAGTCTGCATTTCAAAACGTCACTACTTCACTTCCGAGCCCCGGCATGTGCCCAAACAGTGGTTTACCCCCACATATGGGGTATCAGCGTACTCAGGAGAAACTGGAGAACAACTTTTGGGGTCAAATTTTTCCTGTTACCCTTGGGAAAATAAAAAATTGCAGGCTAAAAATCATTTTTGAGAAAATATTTTTTTTTTTAAATTTTCATGGCTCTGCGTTATAAACTTCTGTGAAGCACTTGGGGGTTCAAAGTCCTCACCACACATATAGATTAGTTCCTTTGGGGGTCTAGTTTCCAAAATGGGGTCATTTGTGGGGGATCTCCAATGTTTAGGCACACAGGGGCTCTCCAAACTTGACATGGTGTCCGCTAATGATTGGAGCTAATTTTCCATTTAAAAAGCCAAATGGCGTGCCTTCCCTTCCGAGCCCTGCCGTGCGCCCAAACAGTGGTTTACCCCCACATATGGGGTATCAGCGTACTCAGGACAAACTGGACAACAACATTTGGGGTCCAATTTCTCCTATTACCCTTGGCAAAATAGGAAATTCCAGGCTAAAAAATCATTTTTGAGGAAAGAAAAATTATTTTTTATTTTCATGGCTCTGCGTTATAAACTTCTGTGAAGCACCTGGGGGTTTAAAGTGCTCAATATGCATCTAGATAAGTTCCTTGGGGGGTCTAGTTTCCAAAATGGGGTCACTTGTGGGGGAGCTCCAATGTTTAGGCACACAGGGGCTCTCCAAACGCGACATGGTGTCCGCTAAGAATTGGAGCTAATTTTCCATTCAAAAAGTCAAATGGCGCGCCTTCCCTTCCGAGCCCTGCCGTGTGCCCAAACAGTGGTTTACCCCCACATGTGAGGTATCGATGTACTCGGGAGAAATTGCCCAACAAACTTTATGATCCATTTTATCCTATTGCCCATGTGAAAATGAAAAAATTGAGGCGAAAAGAATTTTTTTGTGAAAAAAAAGTACTTTTTCATTTTTACAGATCAATTTGTGAAGCACCTGAGGGTTTAAAGTGCTCACTAGGCATCTAGATAAGTTCCTTGGGGGGTCTAGTTTCCAAAATTGGGTCACTTGTGGGGGAGCGCCAAAGTTTAGGCACACAGGGGCTCTCCAAACGCAACATGGTGTCCGCTAACGATGGAGATAATTTTTCATTCAAAAAGTCAAATGGCGCTCCTTCCCTTCCGAGCTTTACCATGTGCCCAAACAGTGGTTTACCCCCACATGTGAGGTATTGGTGTACTCAGGAGAAATTGCCCAACAAATTTTAGGATCCATTTTATCCTGTTGCCCATGTGAAAATGAAAAAATTGAGGCTAAAAGAATTTTTTTGTGAAAAAAAGTACTTTTTCATTTTTACGGATCAATTTGTGAAGCACCTGGGGGTTCAAAGTGCTCACTATGCATCTAGATAAGTTCCTTGGGGTGTCTAGTTTCCAAAATGGGGTCACTTGTGGGGGAGCTCCAATTTTTAGGCACGCAGGGGCTCTCCAAACGTGACATGGTGTCCGCTAAAGAGTGGAGCCAATTTTTCATTCAAAAAGTCAAATGGCGCTCCTTCCCTTCCAAGCCCTGCCGTGCGCCCAAACAGTGGTTTACCCCCACATATAAGGTATCAGCGTACTCAAGACAAATTGGACAACAACTTTCGTGGTTCAGTTTCTCCTTTTACCATTGGGAAAATAAAAAAATTGTTGCTAAAAGATAATTTTTGTGACTAAAAAGTTAAATGTTCATTTTTTCCTTCCATGTTGCTTCTGCTGCTGTGAAGTACCTGAAGGGTTAATAAACTTCTTGAATGTGGTTTTGAGTACCTTGAGGGGTGCAGTTTTTAGAATGGTGTCACTTTTGGGTATTTTCAGCCATATAGACCCCTCAAACTGACTTCAAATGTGAGGTGGTCCCTAAAAAAAATGGCCAAATTTCCGTTTTTATCACAAATAAACGCAGAATTTATTGACCTAAATTTACCACTAACATGAAGCCCAATATGTCACGAAAAAACAATCTCAGAACCGCTAGGATCCGTTGAAGCGTTCCTGAGTTATTATCTCATAAAGGGACACTGGTCAGAATTGCAAAAAACGGCAAGGTCTTTAAGGTCAAAATAGGCTGGGTCATGAAGGGGTTAATTTGTCTTAAATGAAAAAACACAAAAAGAATTGTCCTAGAGCCAAATTGGATATAATTCCACACCAAACATAAAAAAAGGGGGTGGACAAAAGCATTGGCACTGTTCGAAAAATCATGTGATGCTTCTCTAATTTGTGTAATTACCAGCACCTGTAATGTACCTGTGGCACCTAACAGGTGTTGGCAATAACTAAATCACACTTGCAGCCAGTTGACATGGATTAAAGCTGACTCAACCACTCTCCTGTGTCCTTGTGTGTACCACATTGAGCATGGAGAAAAGAAAGAAGACCAAAGAACTGTCTGAGGACTTGAGAAACCAAATTGTGAGGAAGCATGAGCAATCTCAATGCTACAAGTCCATCTCCAAAGCCCGGAATGTTCCTGTGTCTACCGTGTGCAGTGTCATCAAGAAGTTTAAAGCCCATGGCACTGTGGCTAACCTCCCTAGATGTGGATGGAAAAGAAAAATTGTCAAGACATTTCAACGCAAGATTGTGCGGATGTTATATAAAGAACCTCGACTAACATCCAAACAAGTTCAAGCTGCCTTGCAGTCCGAGGGTACAACAGTGTCAACCCGTACTATCCGTCGGCATCTGAATGAAAGGGGACTGTATGGTAGGAGACCCAGGAACACCCCACTTCTTAAGGTACCTTCACACATAACGATATCGTTAACGATATCGTTGCTTTTTGTGACGTAGCAACGATATTGTTACGGAAATCGTTATGTGTGACAGCGACAAACGATCAGGCCCCTGCTGGGAGATGGTTGGTCGCTGAGTAAAGTCCAGAGCTTTATTTCGTCGCTGGACTCCCTGCAGACATCGCTGAATCGGCGTGTGGGACACTGATCCAGCGATGTCTTCACTGGTAACCAGGGTAAACATCGGGTTACTAAGCGCAGGGCCGCACTTAGTAACCCGATGTTTACCCTGGTTACCAGCGTACAAGTAAAAAAAACAAACACTACATACTTACCTACCACTCTGCTTCTCTGCACTCCTCCTGCACTGGTTTTGAGCGCCGGAAAGCAGAGCGGTGACGTCTCCGCTCTGCTTTCCGGCCGCTGTGCTCACAGTCAGTGCAGGAGGAGTGCAGAGAAGCAGAGCGTCGGGGACAGACAGCGGTAGGTAAGCATGTAGTGTTTGTTTTTTTTACTTACTGGTTACCGGCATCGTTGGTCGCTGGAGAGCTGTCTGTGTGACAGCTCTCCAGCGACCAAACAGCGACGCTGCAGCGATCGACATCGTTGTCGGTATCGCTGCAGCGTCGCTGAGTGTGAAGGTACCTTTACCCCGAGACATAAAAAAGCCATTTTCTAGTGCTTTTTGAAGTGTGTTTTGGGTCATTATCCTGCTGGAAGACCCATGACCTCTGAGGGAGACCCAGCTTTCTCACACTGGGCCCTACCTTATGCTGCAAAATTTGTTGTAAGCATAACGCCCAAACCCATAACCCCTTAAACGGGGAGTGGGCAACACTTCATATAGATCAAAAACATACCAGGACCACAAAAATTCAATTGTGATCCAAAAAGTGCAGCAGAAATATATAAAAAAACACAATCTTTTATTAACACATTAATAAAATACAAACATACATATAAATGCTAAGGTGCCTCTATACAACCCAACAAGAAAAAGCGGACAGCTGGAGGAAGACAATAATTTCAAGAGCCAATAGATGGGAACATGGGTGTTGAAAATAACAACAAATCATGCGTATAAATCACTGAATTCAAACACCGCTGGTTACAGGAGCAGAGAAAACTGGGAGTGTATCTAACTAAAGTAATAGCAAGCCATGCCAATAGTTCCCTGACCACCATAAATGTCCCAGTTACATGTAGCTAATTACTGGTGCAAGACTAGCAAGATATATCTCATACTACTCACAATATTGATTCAAATTCACCTGCAACCACCGCCATATAATGGGGGCTTATTACGCTTTTTTGTCCGGGGCGTATGGCAGCATTAGCTACAGCGGACATTATATGGCGGTGGTAGATACACTCCCAGTTTTCTATGGGTCTTCCAGCAGGATAATGACCCAAAACACACTTCAAAAAGCACTAGAAAATGGTTTGAGAGAAAGCACTGGAGACTTCTAAGGTGGCCAGTAATGAGTCCAGACCTGAATCCCATAGAACACCTGTGTAGAGATCTAAAAATGGCAGTTTGGAGAAGGCACCCTTCAAATATCAGGGACCTGGAGCAGTTTGCCAAAGAAGAATGGTCTAAAATTCCAGCAGAGCATTGTAAGAAACTCATTGATGGTTACCGGAAGCGGTTGGTCGCAGTTATTTTGGCTAAAGATTGTGCAACCAAGTATTAGGCTGAGGGTGCCAATACTTTTGTCTAGCCCATTTTTGGAGTTTTGTGTGAAATGATCAATGTTTTGCTTTTTGCTTCATTCTCTTTTGTGTTTTTTCATTTAAGACAAATTAAATGAAGATAATTATACCAAATAATTTGTGTTTGCAATCATTTTCAGGAAGAAAATGAGTATTATCTGACAGAATTGCAGGGGTGTCAATACTTTTGGCCATGACTGTACTTATCATTTCTCCTACAGGTATATTTTTGATCACCTGTTTGGGGTGATAAGATGTGGATAATGATATAGAATTTGTAGACTTTTTTTATAAGGAGAAACCGTAATAATTGTGTCTTGGTTATAATTTACTTAAATGTCCCAAAAATTTACCACATTCAATTGTACAGCTGAAGTAAATCTTAAATTAATGTCATTATTATTCAAATAACTGACAAATTCTGCTGCTAAGATGGAATCCCCATCCCATATCAGGAGGAGATCATCAATGAAATGACCCACCCACCTGATATGGGAGTAAAAGGATTGCCATCTGAAAACACATATAATTCTTCCCAATATGACATATAGATATTAGCTAAAGAAGGTGAGAAACCTGGTCCCATGAGGATGCCTTGTGTTAGGGTTGGCGGATTGCAGTAAATAAGTTTAATAGTAAAGTGCAATCGCAACCCGGGTCCACAATGCAGAGATGTTAAACTGCTGCTAGCGTGAACAATGACAGAACACACCACGAGTGATTGCTTGCACCCACTGAGTTAAACACACATAAACTGAACTAGCATGGAGAAACAAAACAGATGCACTGCAACTGAGCTGTGTCACTTGCACATAGAAACGGAAAAGATGCTCTGCAAATGAGCTGTGTCACTCGCACACAGAAAGAAAAGAGGTATGGCATTAGATATGAGCCCTGTTAACCTCACAGGGGAACGTAACCCGAACATGGGGTAAAAGGCAAACAGTGGTCACACATACAGCAAATGCAATCAATAAAATCCTCTCCGGAGGAGCCGGAATTCTAATAACTAGATGCCAGCCCTGAATCCACACAAACAAACTCCGCTCTGGGATACTGGAATTCTAATGGCTTTCTGCCAACCCTGAGCACATGCTGGCAAAGATCCTGCTGAAGCAATGTCCCACACACGAAACGTGAATGATACTAGGGCGTCTGCGTGCGCCTCTGAGATCCTTTTATACAGTGCCTTGCGAAAGTATTCGGCCCCCTGGAACTTTTCAACCTTTTCCCACATATCATGCTTCAAATATAAAGATATCAAATCATTAGGCATTTAGGACAACATTGGATCATTCAGAGATCCACAATGAACTTCTGGAGTGAGTTTGCTGCACTGAAATTAAAGGGGCCGAATAATATTGCACGCCCCACTTTTCAGTTTTTGAATGTCCACAAAAATTTAAAATAACCAATAAATTTCAAACAACTTCACAATTGTGTTCCACTTGGTGTTGATTGTTCACCAAAATTTACATTTAGTATCTTTGTTTGAAGCATGATATGTGGGAAAAGGTTGAAAAGTTCCAGGGGGCCGAATACTTTTGCAAGGCACTGTATGTTCAGCTCATATTCAGTCAGACAGGACCTTGCTCACGGACCAATCCGGAGCTGCCACATCACCAGAGTAGCAGACGACCGACCAATGAGACACCGCCACATCACGAGCATGCTCAGTTGGGTGATTTCTGTACTTAGCCTCGAGATCGTCCATTCATCTACTGGTAACCACAGGTTACCATAGCCTTGGCTGAAAAGCTGGCAGTAATCAGACGAACAGAACGAGCCTGAGCAAGATGCTGGGATAATGTCTATGCTCAGCAGGACCTACAGTGGCCGAAGCTGAACGGTAGACCACAGAAGCAGACAAGGCTTGGGATCTACCCTGTGCGGTGGTAGAATCCCGGCATCTAACACCTTGTTTCTGATGGAAAAAGGTGTTATTAAACAAAAAGTAGTTATTTTGAAGCAAATACTCCACTGCCATCACTATAAATTCTTCTGTGGCAGCTGAGTATTTGCTATACGACTTCAAATGTCTCTGTAATACAAACTAATAACATCATAGCTAAGCCATATACATTCTCTAGGCCACTCTTTACCATCAAAAGAAGTAATTACATGTTTAGCATCTCCTAAATAAGTAGGGAGATTTCTCACCAAGGGTTGAAGATGCAAATCCACTCAGGAACTTAGGGCTTCATTCAGACTACCAATCCCAGCTACAATTGGTTTTAGGCCGGGTTCACATTAGCGTTTCTGTGCGCAGCATATGACCCGCATACATCCTCATGCGTCATGTGTACATATCTTTAATATGGTGTGCGCAGGGACATGCTTTTGCATGCGTTCACATGCGGATGCGTCGTTTTGCGGTGTGCGGCGGTTTCCGGTAAACGCAACATGTTGCATTTTTTGAGGCATCAAATACTGCGCAATCATCCACATGCGGATGAGTGCATAAAAAATGCATTACTGTCTATGGAAATGCATTGGTACGCAATGACATGTGTACGCATGCATTCGATATGCATGCGTACTTTATGTGCACGTGCATGTCCAGAAAATGATGTCACCGCCTCCACCATGCACATAAAAATGTGAACGCATGCCAAAACGCATTTAAATGCATGCACACACAGCATTTTTGTTTGCATCATTTGCAAGATGATGCGCAGGCGTAAGCATTCTTTTGCATGCGTTTTGGCATGCGTTTGCGCATGCAGAGAAACGCTAATGTGAACCTAGCCTTAGTGAGAGAAGGAAGATTTCTTTATGACCTTTTGGTAGTGAATGAAAAATAGGTACTATTAGACATTCTACCTTAAGTTTTCTACCATTTTTTCATTAAATACTCCCATAGATTGGCCTTCTTTGAGTAATAAATCTAATTTGATTTTAATTTTTTACCTTCAATTACAGTTCAATTCCTGGTAAATTTTTTCGTACTGTACTTCAACATTTTTAAGTTTAATATTTCATTCAACTCTCCATTCATTAAAACTATAGCACCCCCCTTATCCGCCCACCGGATTATAAGATCTACTACCTCTTACGTATAGATTCTAGAGAGAAACGGTGAATGGACACATTAAATCAGTTAATTTTGCCTGCTTTAATGAATTTCTGAGTACAGAACACTGTAAAAAATATGAATCGGTCAATGAGTCCATGGAAAAAAGCAGCAGCAAAGCTTAGAATTTATGAGACAATAATCCCTGACTAGATGTCAGTCATACGCTATACCTACTGACACACCTCATCCTACATGAATTGCAGGTAAGAGCAGTATTATTGTAGAATAGAGAAGGCGTTTCGGGCTGGATGGTGGAACCACTGTGCACAAGCGCAAGGAAAACCTGGAGGGGCGTGACTTGAAGCCTCACCCAATCCGACCACGGACTTGCAGCAGCTAATGACACCGCAGTCCATGGAGAGACAAGGGAGGTGACCCAGGTGCTATTACAGGACTGACCTTGGGTAGATGGCGGCTGACCCCTAGGAGCAGATAGCTGGAATGGCCTGGGGGAATGTCCAACAGATGCAGTCATCTTTTTTGCCTGCTAGGAAAAGCAGGTGCAGACTGAACAGTTAGACGGAGAGATGAGCACTGGTCGGTGCAGCTGGTTCAGCTGCCATTGAGGTGAGCACTGTCGGGTGCAGCTGGCTCAGGTGCCATTGAGGTGAGCACTGGCAGGTGCAGCTGGTTCTGCTGTCGTTGAGGTGAGCACTGGCAGGTGCAGCTGGCTCGGCTGCTGTTGAGGTGAGCACTGGTGGGTGCAGCTAGCTTGGCTGCCATTGAGGTGAGTAGTGGCAGGTGCAGCTGATTCTGCTGCCATTAAAGTGTGCACTGATGGGTGCAGCTGGTTCAGCTGCCTTTGAGGTGAGTACTGGCAGGTCAAGCTGGCTCTGCTGCCATTGAGGTGAGCACTGGCGGGTGCAGCTGGCTTGGCTACCGTAGTAGGAAGCACTGGCGGGTGCAGCATACTCAGCAACCATTGAAGGAAGCACTGGCAGATGCAGCAGACTCGGTTGTTAGTATAGGGACCTGAGAACTGACAAGCGTGTTAGGAACAGACTCACAACATTGCACAGGCACCTCCGTGTTGGAGGAGGCAGTTTAAATAGAAAGAGAAATTCAGCTTTTGGCTGGGGACACTTTAGAGGGACGCGCGCAGCCCCTTTAAGAAAGTGGAAGGGTGCGCGTGCACTCTAAGCACAGTGCCTGTCGACCTGCTATGCGTGCGTGCACCCCGGCTAACAGCAGACCCAGAAGGGGCAGGATGTGAGCCTTGGCGGTGAGTACATTTATGTCTCTGCAGAGAGAGAGAGGGACTGCAGGCAGAGATGCAGGCGCTACAGAAGGGATTTGAACTGATATTTTCTTGTATATGGCAGCAACAAACTGTGGAGCAATGCAAGCAACACTGCAGCTTTGATGGATTTCTGAGTACAGATCACCTTAAAAAAACACAAATCTATCAATAAGTCCATGGGAAAAAGCATAAGCTAGGCCTAGAATGTATAAGGAAATAATCCCTGACTAGATGCCTGTCATATGCTATACCTATTGTCACACCTCACCATAGATGAATTGCAGATTAGAGCTATATTGTTAGAGAAGAGAATCTTTTTGAATTAGCACTGGAAAAAACAATTAGTTTAACATTCAAGCATCAATGACTGTTATTTCAGCAACCTTGCTGGGGAACAGAGTGCAACACTTGGGAACACCTAATCCTTGGCTTAGCAACTTCACCGGTGTTGATGCTGTGGGGAACAGGTGACTGCCTTGTGTCTCTAACCACCTCACTGCCTCTTCCTGCCTGTTGTGGTGCTGCAGATCCCTCCCCTTATGCGATGTTGTCCTTGCTGTGCATGTCTCCTTCCCAGACTGGGTCAGTGACTTCATCGTTCACCACTTTGCTGATGTAACAACACCACTTGTTGGAAATTGTGGCTCATCTTCATCTAGCTATTGGGACAGTAATTGCATTTTCCCACCGTCATCTACTTGTGAAAGTGGCTGCTCAAATATTTGAGCATTGCTACATGCGATCTCCACATGATTCGCCAGAATCATTAAAAGGAAATGTGAACAGCTCTTTGGAGGGTCCAAGTGTAGGATCACGTGTCTTCGGGCACTCATCATGGTGAGAGGAAGGAGTATCAGGATGAGGATTATGTGGTTCAGAACCAGGGCTACTGAGTCTTGACCATTTGGAAGACAGGGTGGTGCTGGCAAAGTGACTGAAAGCATAATCGCGCCCCCCCTACAAACTTTGACAGGAAGCTAGATCAGCATGATGTGAATGTTGGTTGTGCTCTCGTGGTTGAGCTTACCCACGGCCTCTGTGCTCATCATTAGCATCACGTCCACTTTAATGTCCCTTACTACGCATCTTGCCCATTTTAAATTACATATGATGTATCCCTGTTGAGAAAATGCTGCAGTATTACAATGCGAGCAAAATTTACCCACTTCAGATAAACATATAAGACTGCAGTATCAATATAACAATGCTATTTGTAACCAATTTTTTGTGTGTTTTGAGGTCCAACTCCAGCACGTTAAATGCAGTATAAAATGTCGCTTATGAAAATAATTGCAGTATTACAATGTGAGCAAAATTTGCCCACTTCAAATTGACATATAATACTGCCATATGAATATAGCCATGCTATTTGTAACCAAACAATATTTGGGGGTGTTTTGAGGTCTAGCACCATAAAATCCGTATAACGATTCACTGCTGAAAATATTTGCTTTATTACTACTGCTGGAAAATTTGCACCTCAGATGGACTGATTATACTGCATTATTAATATAGCAATGCTATTGAGATCCAAGAAAGTCTAGCTGTATGCTTTTGACTCACAATTGTGGCAGTAAAAATAGTGTATAATATTTCCCTGCTCAGAACAATTTTCATGATTAAGATCATAAAAAATATTATTAGCCCTGAGAAGGGGTTTTGTTATGAGTTGCAGGCTGCACAGTAAAGGACGTGCAAGTCACCCTATCCTGTCTACACAATCCCTTCAGCACAATCTCTCCCTAAGTGCTCCTAACAGCTGTATTAATATTGATTATAATTAACCCTAAGAAGGGCTTTTGTTGTACTTCACAGAAATCTAAATGTGGTTGAATCCCTGACTAATGTGCAGCTATAATTCTATCCCTGTTTCACCTGCACTTCTCCCTGCTCTATTTGTTTTAGGGGTACAGTGTGCCAACCATAGCGTAACGGGTTTTATATAGACTTGATGACGCTATGCGGCCAGCCAATCACACTATTGCCACAACCAAAATGACTACGGCATTACAGTGACTGGCAGGCAATTCTTTCATGTTTATTGGCTGTCTGAAAAGCACAAAAGATGCGGGGAGGGAACTTGAGCTACCGCTTGAACATTAAAAAATACTCACTGAGTAACGAGCATCCCGAGCACACTGATGCTCCTGCGAGTAATCAGTAGTGAAGAGCACGCTCTCTTATCACTAATCCTTACATTATCCATCAGAAGAGCCAGACTCACTGGTATATAAAGTCCATCCAGGGAATAATGAAAGACCTGAGCTGAAGTTGCATAGAAACTTGTTAAGATCTTATACTTTTATTGGTATCTGAGGAAGAAGGAACATTCAGAGGTCTTAGCATTTACAAACAATATGCTAAATTATTCACCTGCTTAGAGGGCTTACACGAGGGCGTGGTGGTGAGGGGTAATATAAGTTACAAGGGTAGGGTTAAATATTAGAAGCAGTTTGGGTCAGTCTGCTATTTTAACTATATTGCGCCTAGAAAATACTGACTGTGGTGCTGATATATTAATAAAAATAAATATTTCTTTATATAATAAGCTGTTCTTTTCTAATGATTGCATATTTAAATATTTAAAAATATTTCTAGTGCAATTTGACAGCTTAGTTGCTTAGCACTGAACAGCAGATAGTGGCAACAAAAGGGTTACATGAAGAGATCAAGTCACGCTCCTGGTGACACGGATATAGGATAACTGGCTCCTAGATGTATGCTGTTCACAGCCCTTTGTATCTCTTATCATTGCTCCAGAAAGAGCTGGTTGCCAGTATGATGGGGTAAGCTGATATACGGTAATTCTTTATGTCTTTCTCAGTGTATAGTCATGTGTTATAGCAGGACAGGAGACAAACAGAATACAGAAGTGTAGAAATATTATTGACTTGCTGTAATGTCCTGCTGGGCTTGTGTTTATATTGGTCCTAGGTTTCCGATACTTTGTATAAGAAAACTATAAACAAGTCCATTTGGAAATACAAGTATGCTTTTTTATATCACTGAAATAAAATGATGTCAGCTGCATAAATATAGAAACGTACTTGTTACAAGCAAATAGAATAAACATGTGTCAGCTGATAACTCATGATTATAGTTTCAAATAATGGCTATTATTATTATCTTTGAAACATCTGTAAAATTAATAGTTTGTTTCTGACTAGATATCGAAGCACTTTTCTGCAGGGGCTGTTCTTTTAGTAATTTATCTATACTTGTATGAATTTGCATTTTTATCAATATGT
Organism: Ranitomeya imitator; assembly: GCF_032444005.1. Classification (NCBI taxonomy): domain Eukaryota; kingdom Metazoa; phylum Chordata; class Amphibia; order Anura; family Dendrobatidae; genus Ranitomeya; species Ranitomeya imitator. Next base: position 96,617,158 of record NC_091289.1, on the reverse strand, counting down.
TCCATATTTGACAAATATCAAATAACCTAGTCTTCGCTCTAGAATGATTAGGTGCACTGTATTTTATATACGTTTGGCTCCTAAGTAAAAATAATGAGGCTATTTGAAGTGTCTGCGTTTCCATCAATGGAACTACGCCTCCTCATCCCCCAAAACCATTAGGCCGGGATCACACATGCGAGAAATACGTCCGTGTCTCGCATGTGAAATCCAAGCTCTGGCACCGGCACTCCAGAGCGGAGCGTGCGGCTCCATGTGTTGCTATGCGGCCGCACGCTCCGCTCCACAGTGCCGGCGCCAGAGTTTGGATTTCACATGCGAGACACGGACGTGTTTCTCGCATGTGTGATCCCGGCCTTAATATGAGTCTGTAGCACTTTAAAAGATAGGCAAGTTAATTCATTTAAGACCCCGAAATGCTGCTTCAGTAGCGAGAAGATGTATTCTTCATTTCAGTCTAAGTGCTTTGGGATGTGACAATGCACTTACAGCTCCTTAGCTCCTCTGTATCCCGGACTAGTAGCTCTCTACCTTGCCTGAAAGGTCAGTGGCCAGCGTACTAGCACAATTGCTTGTCAGCCTCCACTGTATTCTGAACTAGCAGTGTTGAGGAGAGCCATAAGATCAAATACTTAATTAACCTCAAGACATAAGAGGTTGAGAGAAGCGACCCATAACGTGTATTGTTTGATCTTACATAAGTTTTTTAGATGAAAGTAAGACACTAAAGATGGCTGCCATTTCCTGTATCAGAGAGCCATGTGGCAGCCTGGCTGGTATCCAAGATGACGCCCACCCTGATGACCTCATGGATCCACCCACAGTGACGCCCACCTTGATGACCTCATGGATCCTCCTGTGACGCCCAGGAGACCGGGATACCCAGCACCGGACCAATGGGGTCTGTCTCTTGAGGGGGATGTCACGGGTGGCTTGACCCGGTGCTGTGGCCTCAGGCAATGCACAGTGTAAGGGGTATCGTGAGGGGACAGGCACTTACTTGATCAGCAGCAGGTTCTCCCAGCGGCGATGATCCCGATCCTGGATAGATGGCTATTGTCCAAATGAAAGACTGAGGCACTGAAACGTTTAACCAGTTTACTTCAACATAAAGGGATTTACAACCAGTCCTGTCACCGGAGTCTGTATGGGAACTCTGAGTTACTTTGACCCTGCCGGGGTCTTCGCCTCTTATTGTGCGCAATTTCTGTGTGGCCCTGCTGCTGTATGTGAACTGGCTGCCGGCCCAATCTGTCCCCTCCGGGTCCTGGTTCGACGGGCAACCCGAGTCCTTTTATCGGCTTACCCCCTCCGGGAGTACAGCTGAACTCTGTGTCTGTTGCTGCGTCCGGCCCTAGTGAAGCTGATATCACCTCACGTTTTTCCGGTTGCTGTATTATATATAATGAATACAGCCACGGATCCAGTATCCATCTTTGCGCCTGTTCTGGGTAGTGATTAATGGTACCCGGTTCTCACAATGTCCCATTTCTCTGTCCCTCTTCTCCTCAGGCCGGTGATTTGGGCCTGGAAACCGTCATAGGGCTGTTAGAAATTCAGCTGTATGACCTCTCACTATCAGCTCCTTAGCCCAACTGCCATTTCTTCTCTCAGACCAGAATGGATTAAGGGGAGTCTCTGGAGCTCCCCCTTCTGGCCGGAGGTGGTAGTGCAGTTTTGCTATTTTAGTATTTGTGTCTAGTGTCAGTAACTATTTTTGTGGCAAATACCCCTAGGGGTGCCACATTCCCCCTTAGTTAAGAACAGTACTCCGGGACTGTGGGACGATAACATTTTGAAATAACAATTAATATGTACAGAGTCTTAAAAATGAAAAGTTACAAAAACCACTCAAGGAAACAAAAATAGAGTTCTGTAAAAAGTCACTTCAAATAGCGTCCATTAATACAGTTCTACCCTTGAAGGTACTCAATATAAAGTCTAAAGAAAGTTCAAAAAGAGCAAAAAGCAAAGTTCAAAAAGCAGTCTTTCCGGAGCTTTGATTTAGTGCCTCCGGGCTGATAACAAGTTCAAGAATATGCAAGAAGTTCATACAGACAAGTCTCTGTAGGTACTGGGCTTAAACGTTGCAGACTGATAACAATGACTATACTACATTTTCTGTTTAACTATATACGGCATAGCATATATACAATTCACACTATGAGCTTTATAGTTGGTAATCTGCATACCTGGCCGGTAATTGACCCTGGGTACTACGCTGTGATCTACGTAATAGCGGTATCTCTTCATGTGGAGTACTACTGTCTACTGCGGATGTAGTATCTGCCCGCTCTGCTAAAGATAATTCCATAACTATGGAGTTGGCAAGTCCACCGTGAATGGGATTACTCTTTTCAGGAATCTGTTCTTCCTGGCCTGGAACCTCCTGTAGTACGGGGTCAGCCTCTTCCTGTCTTGGGACTTCTGGTATTGGGTTCGGTGTTGGATAAAAGGCCACCATGGGAACCACTACTGCACCATGGTATGTTAGTAGGATTTTGGGAAAGTTTCCTATACAGGTGTGATACACTTCCTCTTCTTTTTCCTTTACTGGTTGAACCTGTATGGGTTGAATAACTTCTGGTTCTGGCTGGACAACGTCTGGCTCTTTCAATGCTTCCGGACATAATTTAAGATTGTCTCTTGACACTAGTACAGATGTTAAGCCTCCGTTTTTGCTAATGAGACACATTTTAGGATTATCAACTCTTGTTGGTAAAACTGTGTAGGGTACGGCTTCCCACTGATTGTCCAGTTTATTGGTTCGACGATCTCTCTTGAGCACTTGGTCACCCGGTCTTAATGGGGTCGCTAGAGCATTCTGGTTGAAAGTTCGCTCTTGTCTTTCTCTAGTTTGCTGAAGGCTTCTTTCCACACTCTCTTGCACTTGGCGATACTGCTTTTGCCGTATGATATCCCAATTGGAGTCTTGGACTTCTGCGTCTGGTTTCAGAATTCCCATTTCTAGATCGATTGGTAATTGGCCGGGTCTTGCACGCATAAGATAAGCTGGGGTGCAGTTGGTGGAGCTCACCGGGACATGATTATACAGATCCACCAAGTCAGGCAATTTCTCTGGCCATTGATTCCTTTCTGTCTCAGGTAAAGTCTTTAGTAGGTCTATTACAATATGGTTCATCTTCTCGCATAAGCCGTTTGTTTGTGGATGATAGGCCGTCGTCCTGATCTTTTTGCAACCATACATATTACAGAATTCTCTGAAGATCTCTGATTCAAAGGCTGTACCTTGGTCGGTGAGAACCTGTTCCGGATATCCATGGGGTCTACAAAAGTACGTTTGGAACGCTTTGGCTGCTGTTTTTGCTGTCAGATCTTTTACGGGTACTACTACCAAGAAGCGTGAATAATGGTCCACGATGGTCAAGGCATAGACATAGCCGGACCGGCTTGGTATTAACTTCACGTGGTCTATGGCTACAAGTTCAAGTGGTTGTTTGGTGATTATGGGCTGCAGTGGTGCTCTTTGGTTCTTTTGATCGTTTCTTCTGAGGTTGCACGGGCCACAATTTCTGCACCACTGTTCGATTGATTTTCTCATCCCGACCCAATAAAATCTTTCTCTTAGAAGTACTTCTAACTTTTTCCAACCAAAGTGACCAGCACCATTATGGTAAGCTTCGAGGACCATCTTGACATCTTGTTTAGGCACGATAATCTGCCAAACCAATTCATGTGTTTTCGGATTGGTGTACCTTCTACAGAGCTTCCCTTGATACAGGAACATTTTGCCTCTCTCTTTCCAGAGTTGATGCGTCTCTTCTGGGGCATCCTCATCGGGATATGCACTTTGCTCAGTTAACAGTTCCTTCACCAACTTCACAGCCGGATTGCTGTCTTGGGTGTCAGCCCATCTATGGTGTGCTAACGGATTAAAATTCACCTCTTGTTGTTTCTGATAGGTACTTGACTGATGATGTTTTGCCTTGGGATGATGGAAGGCTGGTAGTTCAATTTCTTCAAGCTCCCCCGTTTCTTCTTCTACATCTCTCAAGTGTGGCATCCGGGATAGGGCATCGGCATTTCCATTCTTGCGACCTGCTCGATACTTGATCTTGAAGTTGTAATTAGATAACCGGGCTATCCATTGCTGTTCTAACGCACCTAATTTGGCTGTGTCCAGGTGGGTCAACGGATTGTTGTCAGTATAGACAATAAATTCTGCAGCGGCCAGATAGTGTTTGAAACGTTCCGTCACAGCCCAAACTACTGCCAGTAGTTCCAATTTGAAGGAGCTATAATTTTCTGGATTTCTTTCAGTAGGCCGGAGCTTTCTACTTGCAAAGGCGATGACTTTCTCCCGACCTTCTTGCTTTTGTGACAGCACCGCTCCTAGTCCCACATTACTGGCTTCGGTGTAGAGCAGGGGTCCCCAACTCCAGTCCTCAAGGCCCACCAACATGTCATGTTTTCAGGATTTCCTTAGTCTTTACCAGGTAATAATTGCATCACCTGTGCAATGCAAAGGAAATCCTGAAAGCATGACCTGTTGGTGGGCCTTGAGGACTGGAGTTGGGGACCCCTGGTGTAGAGGATGAAAGGTTGATGGTAATCTGGGTATGCCAGAAACTCTTCTCCGGTTAGTGCCTTCTTTAGTTGTTCAAAGGAGTCTTCCCTTTCGTCGTTCCACTGGAAAGGAGGGTTTCGGTTTGAAGGTTTCTTCGTCTGCCCTACCAAGGCGTCTTGCAAGGGTGCTGCCAACTTGGTAAATCCTTTTATAAATCTGCGATAGTAACCCACCAATCCCAGGAATTGCCTCACTTCTTTTGCGCTGGTATGTCTCGGCCAATCCCTTATGGCGGTTATTTTCTCGGGATCCGGTGCTACTCCCTCCGAACTCACGATGTGTCCCAGGTACTGTACCTTTGGCTTGAGAAGGTGACATTTGGATGGCTTGATTTTCATGCCATACCTGGATAAGGCTTCGAACACTTCTGCCAAGTCTTTTAAGTGTTGTTCGTAAGTCTTTGAGTAGACGATCACATAATCTAGGTACAGGAGGACGGTCTCGAAGTTCTTGTGTCCGAGGCAGCATTCCATCAGCCGCTGGAAGGTACCGGATGCATTGCAGAGTCCGAACGGCATGCGATTAAATTCACTTAGACCCATTGGTGTGGTGAATGCCGTCTTTTCCTTATCTCTCTCAGCCACAGGGACTTGCCAATACCCGCTTGTTAAGTCTAAGGTGGAAAAATAATTAGCAGATTTCAAAGCAGTCAAGGACTCTTCTATCCTAGGCAAAGGGTAGGCATCTTTATGGGTGATGTTATTAATCTGCCGGTAGTCTACGCACATTCTCATAGTTCCATCTTTTTTTTTGACAATCACTAGAGGGGCCGCCCAGGGGCTACAGCTGTCTCTTATTACCCCGGCCAGTTTCATTTCCCTCAGCATATCTTTTGCACATTGATAGTGAGCGGGCGGTATGGGTCTATATCTTTCTTTTATTGGGGGATGGTCACCTGTGGGGATTGTGTGTTCTACCCCTTCTATCCGTCCGAAGTCCAATGGGTGTTTACTGAAGACTTGTTCATATTCCGTCACTAGCCTATACACCCCTTGTTTTTGATGGGTAGGTGTTGAATTTATGCCCACGTGTAGCTGTTGGCACCAATCCTCCATTTCTCCATCTGAGCCATTGCCTTCCACCTGACAGGTTGGTTCTAAGGGCTCAATGGTTGTGATGGCATTGTTGTCAACAGTATATAGCTTTGCCATTGTAGCATACCTTGGCAAAGTGACCTATTCCTCTCCACAGTTCAAAAGTCGTACCGGCACTCGTCCCCGGTGTACCTCGACTATCCCTCGTGCTGTGAGTATAGTGGGCCTGCTGTCGGTGTACACAGGTTCTATTAAGGCTTGATAATCTCGTCCCTTAGTACCAATGGCTGCTCTACACCATACCAGCATTTCTGTTTTTGGTGGGATTACAATAGATGTTGGATCACTTACCCTCACACTGCTGATTTCTCCACCTGCAACTTCTACCTGTTGCCTTAACATCAATACTTTTATTTCCCTCCGGAGAACTCTCTGCTGGCAGGATTGGGCAGTTTCAGCAATTTGCTGTAAGACAGAAATGACTTCGGAAAAGCAGTTCTCTAACACAATCATTCCTATCAATACAGTTGGTTCACAGTTCCGCCGGTCAACATCAACAACAATTATACCCTGTTTCTTCAATTCTACTTTACCAATCTTTATGGTCATCTCCCTGAATCCTAGTTTCGGTACCAACTTACCATTACTGGCCCATATATCTAGTTCAACATCAGAGGGCCCTTTATCAATATCTGCATCAGCCCAGTACCTCTTATAAAGGATATACGGTATAGATGAAATCTGGGAACCTGTGTCCAGCAAAGCGTTGAGGGGCATTCCGTCCAGCACGATAGGGATAATGGGTCGTCCTCCGATGTACCTGTCGTGCCAGGGTGTTGGGCCTTGAAAGTTCATTCCTGCGAAGCGGCCCGCATTCCCAGGGGATTCCCGTTTAAATCACAATCTCGTGCAAAGTGGCCTGGCTGCTGGCAACGGCGGCAAATGGGCTGTCCATCCGGTTGGTAGCGGTCGCGGGGTCGTCCTCTCCATGTCGGGTATCTCCGGGGTCTCATCCATGGAACACATTCTCTACGGTTTGACAACTCCATCTTGGGTCCTCTCATCTCCTGCATGGTTTTAGCCATTGAAGCAACAACATCAGTTAAAGAGTTAAGCTTTTGTTGAAGAGCCTCATTAGTACTGGGCCCCAGGGGCTTAGCAATGGCCCCGGACATAGCTGATGTCACTGGTACTCCATGTTGTTGAGGAGCCTCTGCCATGAGTTGCGCAGGCTCCTGATCCCGAGGTGCCTCTGCCAGCTGGAGACGTATAACGCTCTCCTTTAATTGAGCAAATGTCAATTCAGGGTTCTTAAAAACAAGCATGCTCACATGCCCCCGGTGAGAAGGGGTGTAGAGTCCCTCAATAAATTGATCTCTAAGCAGTTTATCCGCTCCGGTGTTAAAAATGGGTTCAGCCAGTGTAAGTGATTTAAGGGCTTCCTGCAGGTTTAAGGCAAAGTCTCTCACGCCCTCATTAACTTTTTGTTTGCAATTAAAGAATCGTACTTTAGCTTTGCTGCTGGCAGTGGTTTCAAATGTAGCTTTTAATCCAGCAAATATGCGTTCAACAGTGCCTTTTAGATCAGCTGCCCATGCTGTGACTTCTCGCTTAGCATGGCCACTTAACTGCATCATCAGGAGACTAACACGCTGAACTTCGCCCACGGGGAACATGTCAAAATGGGCCAGCATCTTTTCTCTGAAATCGTCAAGGGTATTAGGCTCACCTTCATACATTGGAAGCCATGGGCCACCCGGGGTATATGGCATCAGCACCGGCATGATGGGCGCCACTCCTTGCACCGCTGCGCTGCCGGACTCTCTATTGACACTCTGTCTTTCAGCTGCATTAGCGTCGCCGGGTGCTGCGGCGTCTCCGTGCTGCGACATACTGTGCCCCCCTTAGTTAATCCGGACCCTTCCGGTCCTCCGTTTCCGTCGGGATGGTGTAGATTCGTTCCACTGTGCAGCAGGATCGATTTTCCCCTTGCTCTGATGTCAGAGCGCTCAGCTTGGTGCCGCCCACAATGACACGCCCCCTGCTGCTCCCACCCACCGCGCTCTGTAATGGCGGATTCTGAAGTTTTTCAGTTAAACTGGGGCTCAGGTGATGGCGTAGCTCAATTAACAGTCTCGTGCCTAACGGTTATGAGGTGATTACCTCAGGGGATGGCAGCCATCTTTACTCCATTATAACCAATGGGGAAAAGTCACTTTCAATAGTTTTCAATGGGAAATGGAATTTTCTTTAATAAAGTCAATTTTCAAGATTTTTCATCCAAGTTTTCACAATTTTGGACTCCAATCATGGCACACAATACCCGGTATACGGGCTGGCTAGATCCTGTTCGTGACGCCAATTGTGACGCCCAGGAGACCGGGATACCCAGCACCGGACCAATGGGGTCTGTCTCTTGAGGGGGATGTCACGGGTGGCTTGACCCGGTGCTGTGGCCTCAGGCAATGCACAGTGTAAGGGGTATCGTGAGGGGACAGGCACTTACTTGATCAGCAGCAGGTTCTCCCAGCGGCGATGATCCCGATCCTGGATAGATGGCTATTGTCCAAATGAAAGACTGAGGCACTGAAACGTTTAACCAGTTTACTTCAACATAAAGGGATTTACAACCAGTCCTGTCACCGGAGTCTGTATGGGAACTCTGAGTTACTTTGACCCTGCCGGGGTCTTCGCCTCTTATTGTGCGCAATTTCTGTGTGGCCCTGCTGCTGTATGTGAACTGGCTGCCGGCCCAATCTGTCCCCTCCGGGTCCTGGTTCGACGGGCAACCCGAGTCCTTTTATCGGCTTACCCCCTCCGGGAGTACCGCTGAACTCTGTGTCTGTTGCTGCGTCCGGCCCTAGTGAAGCTGATATCACCTCACGTTTTTCCGGTTGCTGTATTATATATAATGAATACAGCCACGGATCCGGTATCCGTCTTTGCGCCTGTTCTGGGTAGTGATTAATGCTACCCGGTTCTCACAATGTCCCTTTTCTCTGTCCCTCTTCTCCTCAGGCCGGTGATTTGGGCCTGGAAACCGTCATAGGGCTGTTAGAAATTCAGCTGTATGACCTCTCACTATCAGCTCCTTAGCCCAATTGCCATTTCTTCTCTCAGACCAGAATGGATTAAGGGGAGTCTCTGGAGCTCCCCCTTCTGGCCGGAGGTGGTAGTGCAGTTTTGCTATTTTAGTATTTGTGTCTAGTGTCAGTAACTATTTTTGTGGCAAATACCCCTAGGGGTGCCACATTCCCATGGACTTGCTCATTGCCCAACCCACTAACCAATGGAATGCATCCCATCACTCCCATTTTAAAGCTAACCGAGCCCCCCTTACAGGGGATATGTAACCATGTGTTCTGACTGAATAAAGTCTCTTTTTCCATTGGAGCTGGGCCATAGATTGATCATGGAGAGTTTACATATGACTGTGTGTTGTTATATGTTTATTTCTTTGGTGCGCACCTGATCAATATCCATTAGGCCAGGAGTAGGCAACTTAAGTGAAGTGAACATTTTATTATTAAATGTTCAACCCAACAGCAGTACCCTCCAATATCTGATTGCCAGGGTTTTTGCTCTGGTACACTGACCACTGCCCTATCAGTTAGTCAGGGGACATTACTGTTTGTTTGGGAATGCAGCAGACATAGCCTGAAAAACTGTAAGTGCATCTTCACAACCCAATGCACTTCCAGAATGAACTTTGAAATGTATCTCTAGCTGCTGAATCAGCACTTTGGGGTCATAAAGGAATCACTAGCATATATTTTAAAGGGCTAGTCAGTCATAATAATGTTTGTTTGTTTTTTTTACCAGGACAGGTTTAATGTTCCTGATAGGTTCTCTTCAAAGGGAAGTTAATAGCTGTTTCATGACTCACGCTGAGCGCCACGGTGATCGGGTGTGGGTGTCAGCTCTGTGTGAGAGCTGACACCCTGCAGCAAAGCCCACAATCGGTGGTATTTACGTGCACTGATCTCAGGCTGCTAAACAAGCATAATCGACAATATTTAAGTCAATCCAGGCTTGTGTTATGGCTAGCGACCACAGACTCTGCCCAACCAACGCTACCACAGCGCCAGACCACGACGACGTGGGGCGAGCGTCCCAGGTGGGAGCGGAATGTGGTCCCACTGGACCACAGAAGGGAACCTGGACCTACCTAGACTAGCGAGCAGGGTCTCTGGCAGCTGAGCTTGTGGACAAGATGGTGCCATGCAGAACTAGATAACACCGCACAACTTCAGGTATGAAGAAACAAAGTTTACTTAAATGAAACTACAGTACATAAACAGAACATAACAATGCCAGGCTCCCGATTCCGCACATCAAGGAAGTGTACACGTCTCAGGATAACAGACGAAGGCAGGAGGATATCACGGGTTGATGCAGTCCAGGGTTATCTGGCACGGGCATACTAGGATGGCCTCTCTCTCAGGCCTCAGGTGTAGAACAGGCTCAGCATGAGAACATCAGACACCGACCTTGGACTGACGTCAGACGATGGCAGGGGTCATCACAGGTTGATGCAGTCCAGGGTCATCTGGCATGGGCATACTAGGATGGCCTCTCACTCAGGCCTCAGGCGTAGCACAGGCTCAGCAGGAGAACATCAGACACCTGACTCAGCATAGACGTCATTACAGGGTGGACCCCGGGGAACCAGCAGAACATCGGGACACAGGCAGAACATCAAGACTCAGGCAGGACATAGACTGGTAATCAGGACATCAGGACACAGGCTGGACATCAGGACACAGACTGGACATCAGAACACAGGCTGGAGATCAGGACACAGGCTGGACATCAGGACATCAGGACACAGGCTGGACATCAGGACACAGGCTGGACATCAGGACACAGGCTGGACATCAGGACACAGGCTGAACATAAGGACACAGGCTGGACATAAGGACACCAGAACACAGGCTGGACATCAGGACTTCACCACACAGGTTGGACATCAGGACTCAGGCTGGACATCAGGACACAGGCTGGACATCAGGACACATGAAAGACATCTGGAACACAGGCGTGGCAGCCCAGGTCATCAGTTACATCAGGGACACTGGAAAGAGATCTGGGACACAGGCGAGGAAGCCCAGGTCATCGGTTACATCAGGGACACCGGAAAGACATCTGGGATACAGGCGCGGCAACCCAGGTCATCGGTTGAGATACGGATGGCACAGGACCAGGAACACTGGCGTGACAGCTCAGGTCAATGGCTGAGACACAGACGGCACAAGACCAGGCAGTGGTGGTCAAGCTCCGGGCAGCGGTAGTCAGGTTCCAAACTACGGTCGTCAGGCTCCGGGCATCAGACCCAGATAGGAACTCAAGTGGGATGGTGCAAACACCACCGGGTTGGTTCGGGGCCGAACGGAGTTAGCACCGCATAGCAGGCTGAGCACAGCATAGTAAACGCTCAGCAAAAACACCGGACTCCATCTTTAAAAGACGAACCCAGGTAGTTCACAGTCACTGGGTACAGGGTTCCAAACACAGAGGGACTTCAGGAATATAACACAGAGGACACAGTTCAGACAGGGTCAGGTACAGGAATGGATCAAGGATTCAGGCCTGAGAATGCATCCCTCAGGGAGGCAGAAACACAAAACACTACAGAAATGGGCGTGGATATGCAGCCTCCAGAAAAGGCGGATCTGGGTACTCAGCCCCCAGAGCAGGCGGATAAAACAGGACACAAACAGAAACGGATCTGAGCATCATCCATACAGGTAACAGACAACAGTATCCCTGCTAGTTAGGGGGAGAGGAGCAAAGGGTTAAAGTAGAGAAATGCAGAGTAATGCCGGAGAAACAAGGTAAAAACCTACCGGCGTTACAGCTTGTTTCCTGGCCCCAGAGCAGGTATTAAAAACAGGGCACAAACAAAAACGGATCTGAGCAACATCCATACAGGTAACAGACAACAGTATCCCTGCTAGTTAGGGGCAGAGGAGCAAAGGGTTAAAGTAGAGAAATGCAGAGTAATGCCGGAGAAACAAGGTACAAACCCACCAGCGTTACAGCTTGTTTCCTGGCCTTTTTGCTAGAGATGAGTGAACGTGTTCAGAAAACATTAGCCAATCTTGAACGTAGCACATTCGGATTCGTGTTCGCTTTTTTACTGTGGTGGAAGGTGTGTCAGAGGCCTATTATAATATTTCTAATCTGTGTAAATTGATGCCACTTTAGTGGTGTGTGACAATTATTTTTTGAAATGTGGAGACTTCAAGTTGGGTCTCCATCTGGTGGGTTGCCTGTGTAAGTAGGTCTCCCAGACTGGCAGGCCTGCACTTACTTTCACTGGCCATCGGGCAGTTCTGGCAAATGCCAGAAGGGCCGGTGCCAGTAGTGGGCCGTTGCACGCCGACTCACCCTTCCCCCCCAGCACCGCCGCTGCCACATTCAACTATACCAGTGTCTATGACGCCGGTACAGTTGAATGCAATGATGGAGGAGACCTGACGCTCCCTCTCCCATCATTCCCCGCTCTGCCTCTGACACTGCGGGTGCAGGCGCACTCACTGTGTCCCAGGCAGTGCAGCGGCAGCCACCGAGACAGGAGCAGGGAGCACCGCAGGCATGAGGGGAGGTGGAGTGTTTTTTTTTTTTACTGGACTGTGGGGCCATTCTATGGGGGGAGGAGAGATGTGGGCTTTGCTGTATACTACTATGTGGGCAGTGCTGTATACTACTGTGTGGGCAGTGCTGTATACTACTATGTGGAAAGTGCTGCATACTACTGTGTGGGCTGTGCTGTATACTGCTATGTGGACTGTGCTATACACTACTATGTGAGCTCTGCTTTATACTACTGTGTGGGCTGTGCTGTATACTACTATGTGGTCTCTGCTGTATACTACTATGTGGGCTGTGCTATACACTACTGTGTGGGCAGTGCTGTATACTACTATGTGGGCTGTGCTGTATACTACTGTGTGGGCAGTGCTGTATCCTACTATGTGGGCAGTGCTGTATACTACTATGTGGGCAGTGCTGTATACTACTGTGTGGGCTGTGCTGTATACTACTGTGTGGGCTGTGCTGTATACTACTGTGTGGGCTGTGCTGTATACTACTGTGTGGGCAGTGCTGTATACTACTATGTGGGCAGTGCTGTATACTACTATGTGGGCAGTGCTGTATACTACTACGTGGGCTGTGCTATATACTTCTATGTGGGCAGTGCTACACACTACTATGTCGGCTCTGCTGTACACTACGATGTGGTCTCTGCTGTATACTACTATGTGGGCTGTGCTGTATACTACTATGTGGGCTGTGCTTTACACTACTATGTGGGCTCTGCTGTATACTACTATGTGGTCAGTGCTGTACACTACTATGTGGGCTGTGCTGTATACTACTATGTGGGCTGTGCTATATACTACTGTGTGAGCTCTGCTGTATACTACTATGTGGGCTGTGCTATATACTACTACATGGGCAGTACTGTATACTACTGTGTGGGCTCTGCTGTATACTACTATGTTGGCTGTGCTGTATACTACTATGTGGGCTCTGCTGTATACTACTATGTGGGTGGGAAGTGCTGTGTACTACTATGTGGGCTGTGCTATATACTACTGTATGGGTTCTGCTGTATACTACTATGCGGGCAGTGCTGTATACTACTATGTGGGCTGTGCTATATACTACTGTATGGGTTCTGCTGTATACTACTATGTGGGCTGTGCTATATACTACTATGTGGGCTCTGCTGTATACTACTATGTGGACTGTGCTGTATACTACTATGTGGGCAGGGCTGTTTACTACTATGTGGGCAGTGCTGTATACTACTATGTGGGCAGTGCTGTATACTACTATGTGGGCTGTGCTGTATACTTCTACGTGGGCTGTGCTATCTGCTATGCGGGTTGTGCTATATACTATGGGCGGTATATTATATTCTATGGGGGAGGCCATGTTATATACTTTGTGGCTGTTATATACTATTGTGGAGGTATATTATATTCTATGGGGGAGGCTGTGTTATACTATGGGGGGCTGCATTATATTCTATGGGGCTACATTATATATTATGGGGAGGTGGGCTGTATTATATTCTATGGGGTGGCTGCATTATACTCTGGGGTGGCTGCATTATACTCTGGGGTGGCTGCATTATATTCTGTAGGGTGGTGGCTGCATTATACTATATGTGGGCTGCATTATACTGTATCAAGGTTTATGGGGAATACGTTATACTATATGAAGAACTATGGGGTGTATTATGCTATGGGAAGTGAATTGTACTACATTGATGACTATGGTGGGGCATTATTCTATATGGAGCTCTATGAGGAGTGTATTATACTATATGTAGGACTATGAGGAGTGTATTATGCTATATGGAGGACTGAGCAGTGTATTTTAATATATGGAGGACTATAGGGAGTGTATTATACTATATGGAGGACTGTGGTGCACATTATCATATATGGAGGACTATGGGGTGTATTTTACTAAACAAGTAAAATGTTGCATATTCAGATTGTTTTTGCTGGAACAAAAATCATTGTTCTCAGCAGCACATCGCCGGTGTAAACTGTAGATGTGCTGCTGATAACATGATACTGTATGGTGATCTGTTAATGATCTGTTAGTGATCGTTCTGTCCCATCATTATTCCTCAGCTGGTGGAAAGAGGCCGGGAAACAAGTGTTGAACAACTTCAGTATTGTAGATCAAACTCATTTAGCGGCCTGAACTCAGCACTTGTAAATACAACCGAAATGCTTTTGTGTGATGTGCAATATGTTAGCATTTGGGGCCCCATTTTAAACTTTGCTTAGGCGTAGGGCCCCACTTTGCCTAAAACCGGCCCTGCCTACAAGTGTATATTATACAGTCACCATGTGACAAGTGGGCCTGTGTAACTTCAAATGCCAGGGCTGAATTTTAGTCCCAGTCCGGCCCTGCTTTCACTCAACTGTCTGTGTAAGGGTACCGTCACACTATACGATTTACCTATGATCACGACCAGCGATATGACCTGGCCGTGATCGTAGGTAAATCGTAGTGTGGTCGCTGGGGAGCTGTCACACAGACAGCTCTCCAGCGACCAACGATGCCGAGGTACCCGGATAACCAGGGTAAACATCGGGTTACTAAGAGCAGGACCGCGCTTAGTAACCCGATGTTTACCCTGGTTACCAGCGTTAAAAAAAACAAACAGCACATACTTACATTCTGGTGTCCGTCAGGTCCCTTGCCGTCTGCTTCCCGCACTGTGACTGCCGGCCGTAAAGTGAAAGTGAAAGCACAGCACAGCGGTGATGTCACCGCTGTGCTCTGCTTTCACTTTACGGCCGGCAGTCACTGAGTGCGGGAGGCAGACGGCAAGGGACCTGACGGACACCAGAATGTAAGTATGTGCTGTTTGTTTTTTTTTAGTTTTACGCTTGTAACCAGGGTAAACATCGGGTTACTAAGCGCGGCCCTGCGCTTAGTAACCGATTGTTTACCCTGGTTACAAGCGAACGCATCGCTAGATCGCATCGCTAGATCGGTGTCACACACACCGATCTAGCGATGACAGCGGGAGATCCAGCGACGAAAGAAAGTTCTAAACGATCTGCTACGACGTACGATTCTCAGCAGGATCCCTGATCGCTGCTGCGTGTCAGACACAGCGATATCGTAACGATATTGCTGGAACGTCACAAATCGTACCGTCGTAGCGATCGAAATGGCAGTGTGTGACGGTACCCTTACTTTGCTTCTACCAATAGTAGTCTATGAAACTGATGTTTGTCATCTGAGTGTGGCTGGAATAAAAAAACAAAATGAAGGTGTTGCATGAGGTGTGAGCAGGGCCGGCTCCAGGTTTTTGAGGGCCCCGGGCGAAAGAGTCTCAGTGGGCCCACATACCACAATTCATGATGCACAGATACAGCAGAGGAATATAGGTGTAGTATAATGCCAGATTTCACTAACACTACATGAGCATACCTCCCAACTTTTGAAGATGGGAAAGTGGGACAAAGAGGGGCAAATTTTAGGCCACGCCTCTGACCACACCCATTCACTAGTCACACCCATATCCACGTCTCAACCACACCCATTTAGCACTGCTGATCAAACTGTTCATAAAGAATAATTATAAACAAAAAAATATGGCCACACAGTGCTCCATACTGTATAATTGCCGCACATAATGCTCCATACTGTATAATGACCGTACATGATGCTCCATACTGTATAATGGCCACACATAATGCCCCATACTGTATAATGGCCGCACATGATGCCCCATACTGTATAATGGCCGCACATGATGCTCCATACTGTATAATGACCGCACATGATGCTCCATACTGTATAATGACCGCACATGATGCTCCATACTGTATAATGACCGCACATGATGCTCCATACTGTATAATGACCACACATGATGCTCCATACTGTATAATGACCGCACATGATGCTCCATACTGTATAATGACCGCACATGATGCCCCATACTGTATAATGACCGCACATGATGCTCCATACTGTATAATGACCGCACATGATGCTCCATACTGTATAATGACTGCACATGATGCTCCATACTGTATAATGACTGCACATGATGCTCCATACTGTATAATGACCGCACATGATGCTCCATACTGTATAATGATCGCACATGATGCTCCATACTGTATAATGACCACACATGATGCTCCATACTGTATAATGACCGCACATGATGCTCCATACTGTGTAATGGCCACACATGATGCTCCATACTGTATAATGACCGCACATGATGCTCCATACTGTATAATGACCGCACATGATGCTCCATACTGTATAATGACCACACATGATGCTCCATACTGTATAATGACCGCACATGATGCTCCATACTGTATATTGGCCGCACATGATACTTTGTACCGTATAATGGCCGCACATAGCTACTCCTACACACGCGGCTGCGCTTCGTACACTTTGCACACACGGCTCCGCTCCGTACATCTTGTACACATTCAGCTCAGCTCCATACACCTCATACACGGCTCCGCTCCATACACCTCATACACACATGGCTCCGCTCCATACATCTCGTACACACACGGCACTACTCCGTACACCTCGTACACACACGGCTCCGCTCTATACACATTGCACACGCTCCGTATACTTTGAGCACGCATGGCTCTGCTCTGTACACCTCATACACACGTGGCTCTGCACTGTACACCTCGTACACACGTGGCTCCGCTCCATACACCTTTCACACTCTGCTCTGATCCGCACACCCCTTACACACACGACTCCGCTCCGTACACCTTTCACATGCTGCTCCGCACACCTCGTACACACGCGGCTGTGCTCCGTACAGCTTGTACACACGGCTCCGTACACCTCTTACACACAAGACTCCACTCCGTACACCTTTCACATGCTGCTCCGCACACCTCGTACACACGCGGCTGTGCTCCGTACAGCTTGTACACACGGCTCCGTACACCTCTTACACACAAGACTCAACTCCGTACACCTTTCACATGCTGCTCCGCTCCGCACATCTCGTACACACCCGGCTCAGCTCCGTACACCTCGTAAACACACGGCTGTGCTCCGTACACCTCGTACACACGCGGCTGTGCTCCGTACACACGGCTCCGTACACCTCTTACACACGATTCCGCTCCGTACACCTTTCACATGCTGCTCCGCTCCGTACACACGCGGCTGTGCTCTGTACACCTCGTACACATGGCTCCGTATACCTCTTACACACGACTCCGCTCCGTACACCTTTCACATGCTGCTCCGCACACCTCGTACACACGCGGCTGTGCTCCGTACACCTCGTACACACGGCTCCGTACACCTCGTACACACGACTCCGCTCTGTACACCTTTCACATGCTGCTCCGCTCCGTACACCTCGTACACACGCGGCTGTGCTCTGTACACCTCGTACACATGGCTCCGCACACCTCGTACACACGCGGCTGTGCTCCGTACACCTTTCACATGCTGCTCCGCTCCGTACACACGCGGCTGTGCTCCGTACACCTCGTACACATGGCTCCGTATACCTCTTACACACGACTCCCCTCCGTACACCTTTCACATGCTGCTCCGCTCCGTACACCTCGTAAACACGCGGCTGTGCTCCGTACACCTCGTACACACGGCTCCGTACACCTCGTACACACGACTCCGCTCCCTACACCTTTCACAGTACGAGGTGCACCGAGTGGAGCCGCGTGTGTGTACGAGGTGCACTGAGCGGAGCCGCGTGTGTGTACAAGGTGCACTGAGCAGAGCCGCGTGTGTGTGTCTGTGTACGAAGTGTACTGAGCGGAGTCTCAGCTGTGTGTGTGTACCGAGTGGAGCTGCAGCTTGTAATTAGCACATGATGATACAGTGACTGACTGTCATAGGGGCTTATGCCTTTTATGCCTGGGGAAATAAAGCAGCCACATTGATTAGTGTTGTCACTCTCTCCCAGGGAGCTGCTCCTCCTCAGCAATGCACTGGACGGAGTGAGTCATCTCTGTGACATCCACTACTCACTGATCTCTCTGCATCTGTCCCATTAGCAGCCTCCAGTCCACTCATGGTCTGCTGCTTACATTGCCGCTGGCACCCAGGCTGTGTCCGGCTGTGTTATGTCACCTCAGGTGTTCGCTCTCTCTCTGAACTGTGAGGCACACTGGAAGACTCAGGAACACACCGACGGGGAAGGGGCGTGGCCTAACAAAAGGGGGCGTGTGACAGCAGCTTCTCCTGTTCTGTCTGCGGGAAGCTCTGCGTTCCGTGCAGGACAGCCGGGACAAGCATCAAATGCGGGGCAGTCCCGCACAATGAGGGACGGTTGGGAGGTATGCATGAGTGGGGCTTCATAGCCGGCGCTCCTCTGCTGGTTTGTGATGACGTGCTGCACAGACTCATGGCCAAAGCTGCTAATTACACGCTATGCCTGACCCCTGTGGCTTGTTGTTATGCTGCAATCACCAGCGAGATTGTGGGTTTTTTGTGTGTTTTTTTTATATACCTGCAAAATCCCTTTAAGTTTTATTCCTATGAACCCTTTAAAAAAATTGCGTTCATGTGAGTTCCTTAAAAGAAGAAAGCTACTGTCACCAGCTACCATCCATGTCAATACCATGCACAGGAGTATTTAAAGGACCTTTATTTGTGTCTACAGATAGTAAAGGGAGGATTTCAGGCAAGAAATCTGCATTATGGGATTGTTAGTCAAGCAATTACCTAACTTCAAACTGGAGTTTCTTGTATAATTACACAGAGCTATAGGGGCGAAACTACTGTAACCTATGTGCAACTGTGATAGCGCGACACTCCCAGCCAGGCACCGCCACAGAGCTGGATGCAGTACACGCATTATGCAGGGGGACCATATCACAGGTGTGCAGGGGGACCATATCACAGGTGTGCAGGGGGACCATATCACAGGTGTGCAGGGGGACCATATCACAGGTGTGCAGTGGGGCCATATAACAGGTGTGCAGGGGGACCATATCACAGGTGTGCAGGGGGCCATATAACAGGTGTGCAGGGGGACCATATCACAGGTGTGCAGGGGGCCATATCGCAGGTGTGCAGGGAGCATATAACAGGTGTGCAGGGGGACCATATCACAGGTGTGCAGTGGGGCCATATCGCAGGTGTGCAGGGAGCATATAACAGGTGTGCAGGGGGACCATATCACAGGTGTGCAGGGGGCCATATCGCAGGTGTGCAGGGAGCATATAACAGGTGTGCAGGGGGACCATATCACAGGTGTGCAGGGGGCCATATCGCAGGTGTGCAGGGGGCATATAACAGGTGTGCAGGGGGACCATATCGCAGGTGTGCAGGGACCATATCACAGGTGTGCAGGGACCATATCACAGGTGTGCAGGGGGACCATATCACAGGTGTGCAGTGGGGCCATATCGCAGGTGTGCAGGGGGCCATATCGCAGGTGTGCAGGGACCATATTACAGGTGTGCAGGGGGGCCATATCGCAGGTGTGCAGGTGGGGGCCATATCGCAGGTGTGCAGGGGCCATATCGCAGGTGTGCAGGGGGCCATATCACAGGTGTGCAGGGGGCCATATCGCAGGTGTGCAGTGGGGCCATATCGCTGGTGTGCAGGGGGCATATCGCAGGTGTGCAGGGGACCATATCACAGGTGTGCAGGGGGACCATATAACAGGTGTGCAGGGGGACCATATAACAGGTGTGCAGGGAGACAATATTGCAGGTGTGCAGGGGGGGCATATCGCAGGTGTGCAGGGGGGGCCATATCACAGGTGTGCAGGGGGCATATAACAGGTGTGCAGGGGGCCATATCGCAGGTGTGCAGGGGGCATATAACAGGTGTGCAGGGGGGCCATATCACAGGTGTGCATTGGGGCCATATCGCAGGTGTGCAGGGGGCATATAACAGGTGTGCAGGGGGGCCATATCGCAGGTGTGCAGGGGGGCCATATCACAGGTGTGCAGGAGGGGACCATATAACAGGTGTGCAGTGGGGCCATATCGCAGGTGTGCAGGGGGCATATAACAGGTGTGCATGGGGGCCATATCGCAGGTGTGCAGGGGGCATATAACAGGTGTGCAGAGGGGCCATATCGCAGGTGTGCAGTGGGTCCATATCGAAGGTGTGCAGAGGGCATATAACAGGTGTGCAAGGGGGCATATAACAGGTGTGCAGGGGGCCATATCGCAAGTGTGCAGGGGGCATATAACAGGTGTGCAGGGAGCCATATCGCAGGTGTGCAGGGGGCATATAACAGGTGTGGAGGGGGCCATATCGCAGGTGTGCGGGGGGCATATAACAGGTGTGCAAGGGGACCATATAACAGGTGTGCAGTGGGGCCAAATAGCAACATCACATGGCAAAATATCCAACAGGTCAGTGACTGCAATGTGCCAACTAGTGACCTGGCAGCAGCCTTCACTGGTGGCTCCTGGGATGCAGGTTGTATGGAGACTGATAAATAGGTGATGGAGAAAGATACAGAGTAGACAGAATAATATATAAATTGATATAAAAGAAGACAGACTGGGGAGTTGAACGCTCAGCACTGAGCTCATAGAAGCTGGTACCTACCAGGCCTCTCCTCCTCTCACTGGCAAACTTTGCGGCCGGCTCCTGGCAGGTCGGCTGGTGTGCAGGCAGTGCCGGCGGGCAGACACTCCGCTCCCGAGTGCGGCTCTCTGCACGTTTCCAACCGTCTTCATTGCAGTGGCGAGACGGGGTGGCCCACTCACGCTGTCTGGGATACAGCGTGCTCAGACTATGCGGTGACCGTCCCCCGGACTGTGTGATGTCAGGTGGAGGAGAGCGCTGAGGCTGGAGAATCCGGGAAATGGGCAGGAGGATCATGAACAGTGCCTGCGGGCAGACACTGCGCTCCCGACTGCGGCTCTCTGCATGTTTCCAACCGTCTTCATGATCCTCCTGCCCTTTTCCCGGTGTCTCCAGCCTCAGCGCTCTCCTCCTCCACCTGACATCACACAGTCTGGCGGACGGTCACCGAGTAGTCTGCGCACGCTGTATCCCAGACAGCGTGAGTGGGCCCCCCCCCGTCTCGCCAATCTTGCCTTGCGAAGGCGTGTACTATGGAGGACAGAGAATGAACGTCAATCCAATATTGCAGCCAGCATGCAGCCAGCAGGTAAGGAAAGGGTGAATCAAACACCCGAAAACCCCGCCTCTATGGCTGAAAATTGTTCCCTCCAAATTCAGGTGACAGAGTCCCTTTAAAGAGATGTAATGAATAAAGTTTATGTTCGTGACGCCACCTGTGGTATTCGGTCAGTGGGGATCAACGCTGCTTTAAGGGGTCCACTGGGGTGGTGTTATTGCAGCTAGATGGTATAACTTCCCACAGATGAAGTGTATCCCCAGGGCTCCCGGTGTGTAGATGGAAGATGTGAATGGCGCAGTAAAGAACGAGGACACAGGTTTGCAGTCTCTTTACCTGGTTTACTGAAGACTTCAGGCAGCCACAGTCCAGGGTACCAGATCACAGGGTGGGCAGGGTCCGGCCAGCTTGGAAGCGAATCCAGAGTCCCCTTTACCAGGTGGAGTTAAAAGCCTTCCTCTAATGCGGTGGTGTTGTAGTCCCTTACTGCCTATGGCTTCAGATAAGGTCCTCACAGTTCTCTCTGTCCCCCGTATAGGATAGGAGAATACCTGCTTGACAGGTAACTCGAGCCTTTTTATAGGGACTCTAGCATGCCCCGGGCTCCATGTGTTACTGTGTCTCAGGTGTGTGTGGCGGACAGGTAACTTGCAGTTCAGCTGTCCTGCCTGTCTCTGATGTAAGTCTTAGAGTCCCTTACAACCTCGGTGGTCCGGCTACCGGTTATCTGCGCTTCAGAGGGGAATCGCTCATTCGCAGCTGGTTTCCCCTGATGTCACTCTCCTGTGCTTCGCTCTCCTTCACGCTCACTGAACTATGTTCGGCTTTCTGTATGTCTCTCTTTCTTTGGGAGTTGCAGTACTTCAGACTACACGGCCCCCTTCAGACCATCTGACACTCTATGTCGGTCTGCTCTCTTCTCTATCTTTAAATTCTGAACAGAACTGCACCCTTTCCCTCCAGATCAGAATGTATTTATAGGGGAGTTCACCCTAAACTAGGCTTAGAACTCCCCCTTCTGGCCTGGAGTATGAACATGTTGTATGCATTGTGATTACGTGATAAAAGATATCCTTCATCTCTTCCAAACGTAACATCACTCTTCCCGTGAGGAAAGCAATGCTACTGTGACGACCAGGACTCTGGGGTGTCACAATAGCACCTTAGGTTAAAAGAGGTCTTCAAATTCATAAGATTAGGGATATATTGCGGACAGCCGTAGAGGAGCAGGGGGAACCAATTACGCAAAATAATAGGGTGCCAGTCTCCACAAACAGGTAGGATCATAGCAGGGACAGCCTATTATTGGCCGCCTAGTTACAAAAGACGAGACTCCACTTACATCATTGGATACACCGTACGCATGCAATTGGTTTTCCTAACCCTAACCCCATAGGGTTATATAGGGGTAGAAGGGACAGACGACGGTGAGCAGGGGCACCATCTGACCTCCACTGGTAGGTAGGGTGCATATAGTGCAGTATAGGCCAGGCACCTCCTTGGCCTTTCCTATTGAATGTATTTTAAAACGGTGAAGATTTTGGTTATTGCACTGGTTAAGATTTTTTAGAATTTATTCAATAAAATAAATATTTTTTAATATTTCATATTCACACTGGGGTTTTTTTCTGTGATTTTTTTTTCTCCCAGACCCTGATACCTCATGCATGGCACCTGGCTGACTGCTGCTGTGCCATTTGCAAATTTCTACTGTGGGTCAACTGATGCCACTTTTCCTGGTGTCTGCCCCTAATTTTAGCTGTTTGGGAAGCTTTTTGTCACCCCTTAAGGTGTTGTCTATGCGTTTTGTTTTTTTTGCCTCCCATTGAATCTAATGGTTCGTTGAACCATTCGGCGAATCCGAACCGAACCTTGAAAGCTTCGCTCATCTCAATTCATCACTCCCGAAGCTCCTCCTTCTCTGCAGTGGACCCGGATCTCTCTGCACCAACATAAATTAAATAAACAATGCCTTTCTTGTCCTGTATTCTGGTCTCTCTGAGTCTACAGACTCATGACTCCATGTTCACAGGCTGCAGTGCTATGAGCCACAGGCCACATTCACAAACATTTAAAATCTTGGTATTCTTGAGCTGTATTGCAGACAGTGAACCCAGGAGCAGATTATACAGGTACATAGGGATACATTGTAAATAGCAGGTCTATAGGTGAAGAAAAAGTCAGGTTTTTTGTTCCTTTAAAACTATTTAAAATAATGAAAAACAACTACAAAAAGAACATGCTCTTTTTGTGAGTCTCCCTGGGACTTGGACTTGAACTTGAAGAGAAATGCTGTGTTTAACAGTGTATTTATGTCTCCGTATTCTAGAGAGAGAATAAAAGAAAGATTTTTTTCTTACATTCCGGAAAAAAATGAAAAACAATTACAATAACGTAATTTTTAATAACAAACATCACAAATCAGCAAATAACATTGACATACCTTATTTGGTGTCCCTGTAATTGTAACGACCAGAACAAAACAGCAACTAGATTATTTACGGTGATCGGTAAATGGCGTAAAAAATGTTGTGATTGATTTTTTTCTCTATTAACCCTGTAAGGAGGTGAAACACCAGAAGAGTCTGGAGGCGGTTACCTTCTCGGCTCTGTGCCTGGAACCATTGAGCTGTGCTGCGGGTTTCCCTGGGGGAAGACTTAGAGACTGGGACAGGAAGGAAGCGGGCAGAGAGCGAGAAAGGCACAGGCGCAAGGGACAGAGCAGCGTGAGCAGCGGTCAGAGCAGGGTGCAGCTGCACTCCGGGAGAGAGAGAGCTCCCAGTCTGAGGACAAATACAGGGAGGAGAGGGGCGCTTTGAGACCCGTGTAGAGACATTGGCCCGTGCAGAGACTTCGACCCCCTGGCCCCCGCGGTATCAGTACAGAGACTGTGATTCCTGGTACAGAGACTTAACAGTGCAGAGCCCCTGATTCCTGGCTGTGCTGTAAAAGCTAAAGACTCAGAGCCTGTGCATACCACATTAACTCCCGAAACCCCAGGTTCAGGCTCCTAGAGACTACTCAGCCCACGGACAACAGAGGGACGACCAGTGCCGCTGTTTCTCGGCACCTACATTGGAGAAGACGACCCTTCAAGCAAGTCCTCATCAGACTGATAAGTGTTCTTTTCTCAAGAAATCTTGCTTAATTCTGTTACACTGTTTGACTCCCATATTTTTGCACTGTTTTATTCCTAGTTATTTTCCATTGCTTCCTCCCTGCGAAGAGAACCTGATTCCTGTTATTAAACCCCTCAACTGTTGGTCTATCTGTTCCGTGGTGACATACTCAGTACCTGCATACTATTACATTTGGCGTAGTCGGCAGGATGTCACACGGTAGCGCGGACAGGGCAGACCAAGCAGCTGGGGAAATTCCCAAGTCTAGCATTTCCCTGGGAGCCATGTTGAATAATTTGCCAAGGTTCACTGGGAACAATGTAATGCTGTGGAGTTGGATGGAGCGTATCCGGGGAATGATGCGGATGCATCCCATGACACCAGCCCTGGAGGCAGAAATTGCATTGATGGCCCTGGAGGGGGAGGTACGGGAATCTGTCATGCATAGGTCACCCCGGGAGAGAGATACCCTGGACAAAGTGCTGCGCATACTTGAGGAGACACATGGGGACCCCACTGACTTAGGGGAACTTCGCATGCGACTGTTTCACCGGGTGCAACGGGAGGGGGAGACCGTGACCGAATTCATGAACGACCTACAAGAGCTTCACACTGCTATCAGATGAAAGGACGGTGTAGGGATTGGGTCAGTTGATGTGGTGCTCAGAGATCAGCTGGTGACGGGACTGCGTGATGCAATGATGAAACAGGCACTTCAAGAGCGCATGCGAGTAAAGCCAGAGATCACTTTCTCTGAGGTTGGCAGTGAGGCGCGTGAGCGAGAACAAGAACAGGGAGTGATGGGGCTGGTGGGAAGGGTGCAGAGCATGGAGGTAACCACCACCGCAGGCAATATCCCCCAGTGGGTGGAGGACCTGAGAATGGAGATTAGACAGGTCCGTGAAGAAATGGCAACCTCCAGAAGAACTCTAGCAGAAGGGCCTGCCCTCTGGTGCGAGACAGAGAAGCTACCCCCTGAAGGGAGGGTGAAACTACCAGGAGGAGAAGCCCTCTTACATGCTACACTTGTGGAGAATCCGGCCACATTGCTCGATGGTGTCTCCGGCAGAGCCGACCATCCCCGCGCCCTCCTTTAAACTAGGTGGCTCTGAGCTTGAGGGGCACCGCTCAGACCGTGAAGAACAGAGGAGGAGTAGTAAAAGTCCCCACAGCCTTGTTTCCATGTGCCCTCTGGTCTGGGCAGAAATCAATGGAAGAGCAGTGCAGTGCTTGATAGACACCGGCTCACAAGTGACCACCATGCCTGAGAGATATTTCCGCCGTCACTTCACAGAGGCGCTACGGCGCGAATGGGGCCCTGTAATCAAATTTATGGTGGCCAATCACTTGCCCATCCCGGTCGCAGGGGTGGTATGGATGTGGAGCGCCCCCAGATGCAGGGCCGCGGGGTACTCGGTACCGGTCCTCTCTCTCCCGGTCCTGGGGTTGTCCCGGTGGCTGGACCCGGTCCGTGACCCTGCTAAGTGGCGTCCAATGAAAGGTGATGAAAGTTTGTCAAGGGTTCGTGACGCCACCTGTGGTATTCGGTCAGGGTGACCGACGCTGCTTGGGGGTTCACTGGGGTGATGTTAGGTCAGCTAGATGGTATACCTTCCCACAGGTGAAGTGCTTCCCCAGGGCTTCCCAGTAGTGTAGGTGGTGATGATGCGAGGCACGGTTGATAACGAAGACACAGGGTTGCAGTCTCTTTACCTTTTACTGAAGACTTCGGGATCCACAATCCAGAGCACTGTTAACAGGGCTGGCTGAGACCGGCTGGTCCGAAGGCACATCCATAGTTCCCTTTGCAGGTGGAAATCAGTGCCTACCAACTAGCGCCTGTGTGTTGTAGTCCTTCCCTGCTGAGCACCACGGGATAGTCCTCACAACTTTCGTATCTGTTCTTTCTCTTCTCCGTCCCCAGTTTATCTGGCTAGGACGCACCCGTATGACGGGAAGGCCTGAAATTATTCTAGGACCCTAGAGATGCCCCTCTCCCACAATTGCCCCCTATGTCTGCTTAGGTGATTTAAGGTAGACAGCCAACCTATAATCAACTGTCCTGACGCTGTTTGAAGTAATGCTTGAAGTCTGTTACTTCCTCGGCGTTCCGGCCACCGGCTACGCGCCTCAGTAGGATGTTGCCGATCTCGGGGCACGACTCCTACTGGTTCTACCTCCTTTGTGCTGTGATCTCGTTTCTCACTTCTCCACAATATACTTCGCTTCGTGTCCTTCCTTAGGATGCCGCCGCAAGGTAGTGCAGGCGTGGCTCCGTACGATCTGTCCTTTCTGCTAGGTAGCTGCCAGGAACCCACCCCTGACAGGTCCTCCCTGGAGCTCTCCCAGGTTGCTTTCTCTCTAACTTCCAACCCCCAGTTTTACCAGAGTGTGAGGAGTGGCCTAATACATAGTGCCTTTTGCTCCCCCTGGTGGCCGGAGTGTGAAGTGTAATGTGTGACTGTGATACCTGGTCAGGTGAACTCCTTTAGTGCAATCAGACATAACATCACTCCCCTTAGTGGCAGAGAGACATTACTGCAACGACCAGGACTCTGGGGCGCTGCAGATGAACATAGACGTCTGCGGAAAAGACCTCGGGAGTAGAGGAGTGGTACTGGTGGATGGAGAGGTAGTTAAAGACCATACCGTGACCCTGGGCATGAATGTATTAAAAGACCTCGGAAGCCTGGTTTTCAACGAGTCCCCGGAACAGTTCCTGCAACAATGGAGTGACCAAACCCCCCAGAGAAGGGTCTTTCAACAACTGATACGGACCACCCAGGTCCGGAAGCATACAGCAACGGAAAGGAACTTGGCAAAGTCGTCGCCCCTGCCTCAGTCAATCGAGTGTTGCCCCCTGGGCAGATGGTGCTTCCCCTGCCTATACGAGCTGGCATCCCGCTGGAAGGGGTCGAAGTCCAAATTGAGCCCAACAGAGACGACCAGCTGCCGTCAGGAATATTGGTCACACGGTCCCTGGCTACCGTGCAGGATGGAACTGTCCTTATGCGCTGTATAAATTTGGGGGAGACAGATACAACTTTCCCCCCTAGAAGCGAAGTCGGTCAAGTCCTGGGCCTCCCAGACAAGTTGGTCCCCACTGAGGCGGTACAGCTGACAGCAAGGCCAGAAGATCCGTGGCTGGTGACCGTCAAAGTGGAGGCAGCTCCGGACCCCAGATTACTGCAAGAAGGGCGCCAGGTACTGAAATGCATGAGGGCGGAGCTCTCAGAACTTACTCTGCAGCAGGTACCTCAGGTGGAAGCCGTATTGGGGAAATTTCAGGATGCGTTCGCCAAAGATGAAGATGACTTTGGACGTACCATGGCCATCACCCACGAGATACCCACCGGGGATGCGGCACCAATCCGGGAACGGTACCGCCAAATACCCCCACAGATTTACCAGGAGGTGAAGGGAATGCTGTCACACATGCTGAAGAAGGGAGTTATACACGAGAGTCAGAGCCCGTGGGCTGCCCCTATAGTCTTGGTGAGAAAGAAAGAGAGGTCCTTGCGATTCTGTGTGGACTATCGCTGGCTCAATGCTTGCACAGTGCGGGACTTGTACCCACTGCCCAGGATAGAGGAGTCCCTGACGGCACTAGGGAATGCCAGATATTTCTCCACGTTAGACTTGGCCAGCGGCTACTGGCAGGTGCCCATGTCTGAGCAAGACTGAGCCAAGACGGCTTTCATCCTTCCGATGGGACTGTATCCAGGGGCGGATTATCAGAGGGTCAATATGGGCGGTAGCCCAGGGCCCAGTGGTCTGGGGGGGCCCTGGGCTACCGCACAGATTGACCCTCTGATGATCATCTGTGAATGCCGCCGCCGCCGGCATTTATGTGCCCCTGCCGTAACCGGTGGGCAGAGAGAGGGGGCCCGCATCAGGCCCCGTCTCATCTGCTCACCGGGCCCCTTCCGGCGCTGCGGCGGTTTCCTATTGATGTGCGGGCGCGCGCCCGCACGTCAATAGTTAACAACAGCCGCCAGCCAATTGGAGGCTGGCGGCTGATGTCGGCCGCAGGCGCACACGTCGCCGGCGTCTGACGTCATTGTCAGTCGCCGGCGAGTGTGCTCTGTTGGAGGGAGCTCGTCGCTGGAGCGAGGACAGGTGAGTTTTTTGTTTTTTTTATAACGGTGGACACACACTGAGGGCAATGCTGGAGGACACTGGGGCAGATTGCTGGAGGACACTGGGGCAATGCTGGAGGACACTGGGGCAATGCTGGAGGACACTGGGGCAATGCTGGAGGACACTGGGGCAGATTGCTGGAGGACACTGGGGCAGATTGCTGGAGGACACTGGGGCAATGCTGGAGGACACTGGGGCAATGCTGGAGGACACTGGGGCAGATTGCTGGAGGACACTGGGGCAATGCTGGAGGACACTGGGGCAATGCTGGAGGACACTGGGGCAATGCTGGAGGACACTGGGGCAGATGGCTGGAGGACACTGGGGCAGATGGCTGGAGGACACTGGGGCAATGCTGGAGGACACTGGGGCAATGCTGGAGGACACTGGGGCAGATTGCTGGAGGACACTGGGGCAGATTGCTGGAGGACACTGGGGCAGATTGCTGGAGGACACTGGGGCAGATTGCTGGAGGACACTGGGGCAATGCTGGAGGACACGGGCAATGCTGGAGGACACTGGGGCAGATTGCTGGAGGACACTGGGGCAGATTGCTGGAGGACACTGGGGCAATGCTGGAGGACACTGGGGCAGATTGCTGGAGGACACTGGGGCAATGCTGGAGGACACTGGGGCAGATTGCTGGAGGACACTGGGGCAATGCTGGAGGACACTGGGGCAATGCTGGAGGACACTGGGGCAGATGGCTGGAGGACACTGGGGCAGATGGCTGGAGGACACTGGGGCAGATGGCTGGAGGACACTGGGGCAGATGGCTGGAGGACACTGGGCCAATGCTGGAGGACACTGGGGCAATGCTGGAGGACACTGGGGCAATGCTGGAGGACACTGGGGCAATGCTGGAGGACACTGGCAGATGGCTGGAGGACACTGGGGCAGATGGCTGGAGGACACTGGGGCAGATGGCTGGAGGACACTGGGACAATGCTGGAGGACACTGAGGCAGATTGCTGGAGACACTGGGGCAATGCTGGAGGACACTGGGGCAGATTGCTGGAGGACACTGGGGCAATGCTGGAGACACTGGGGGAAATGCTGGACATACTGGGGGAAATGCTGGACATACTGGGGCAGATTGCTGGACACACTGGTGGTAATATTCTGGACACACTGTCTGGGGGCAATGCTGGACGCACTGGGGCAGATTGCTGGACACACTGGGGGCAATATGCTGGACACACTGGGGGTAATATGCTGGACACACTGGGGCAGATTGCTGGACACACTGGGGCAGATTGCTGGACACACTGTCTGGGGGCAATGCTGGACACACTGGGGGCAATATGCTGGAGACACTGGGGCAGATTGCTGGACACTGGGGCAATATGCTGGACATACTGGGGCAGATTGCTGGACACAATGGGGGCAGGACTGGAGGCATGGGCAGAATGTAGACACGGGGCATGATTGGAGACACGGGGCAGAATTAAAGACATGGGGCAGGATTGGATCATGGGGCAGGATGGATACGATGGAGACATATTGGGCAGGATGTGGAGATCATATGGGGTAGAATGGATACTCATGAGGGCAGGATGCGAGAGCATATGGCTGGAGCCAGGAATGAGACACATAGGGCCAGGATGTGGAATATTATTACCATAGGGGCTAATTAAGGGATATTATTACTGCAGTGATGTATTTATTTTATTTTTTGAGTATACTGTTTTAAATGGGGGTCGGTCCTGTTACTGTGCAGAGTGACACTATATCGCCTTTTTTTCTTCATGTGGTGTAATGTAGAAGTTGTGAAAAATTAAGTAATGTGTTCTGCAAGCGGAGCTCGAGATAACTGTGTTATTTCCTGCAGAAACGAGTCCTGGCTGGAAGAAATGATGGCGGTCTGTGCTGGCTGAAAGATGAAGGACTTCACCTAGAGACGTCACTGGTGAGTCAGTGTTACCTATACACTGACACTATACACTGTAAACTATATAGAGCTCCTGTGTATAATACCACCAGTGATCTCTGCATTACCTCTACACAGACACTGCATACTAAGTACAGATCTCCTGTGAATACTGGCACTTATGGTGATATTATTGTGTTGTTGTTTTTTACTGATCAGTATTGTAGTATTCAGTCACTATGTGGTGGTAATATGTGGTCTGGAAATGGTGTTGTGGTATTTGTCCCTTGTATGTGCTATTTGGTCACCAAGTGGTGGTAATATGTGGTCTTGACATGGTGCGGTGGTATTTGTTCCTTGTATGTGATATTATTCGATCACTGTGGTTGTAATTTGTGGTCTGGTCATGGTGCGGTGGTATTTGTTCCTTGTATGTGATATTATTGGTCAAAATATACCTAAATTGTATTGCAGATTCTAACAAATATTTAATAGGTTACAGTAGAGTAGGGCCCGGCCATTTTTCTGGAATAATCTGGTTCGGGTATATCATGACCCCCGTCACATGACCCCCGTCACATGACCCCCATCACATGACCCGGGGGGGGGCCCACAGTGTCTGAACAGCCCAGGGCCCTGGCTACCCTTAATCCACCCCTGACTGTATCAGTTCGACCGGATGCCCTTCGGCCTAGCAAACGCCCCAGGAACATTTCAGCGACTCATGGAGAGATGTCTGGGAGACCTGAACTTTGAAGCCACTTTGATCTACTTGGATGATATCATCGTCTTTGCCCCCACCTTTGAGGAGCATCTGCAGAGACTAGAGCAAGTTCTGAGTCGGCTACAGAAGTATGGCTTGAAAGTGAAACCCCAGAAATGTCACCTCTTTTGTACCGAGATTGAATACTTGGGACACGTTGTCTCCGCTGAGGGGGTGAGGCCTTCCCAGGAGAAGATCGCTGTGGTACAAGAGTGGCCAACTCCAAAAACTGTGAAAGATGTGCGTGCATTCCTGGGACTCACAGGATACTTCAGACGCTTCGTAAAAGACTTTACCCACCTTGCTAATCCACTCCAGGAGTTGTTGAGGGGAGTGCCCTCTTGCGCCAAAAAACAGGAACATTGTGGAGAAAGTATGTCAGCAATGCAGAAGTTGTGAGCTGGTCAAACCACCAGAACAATGAGCTCCCACAGAGACGTGAGGTCTTCTGGCCCCACGGACCTACTGGCAATAGATTACTTGACAATTGGACCAGCACACCAAGGCTATGAGCATTGTTTAGTGATGATAGACCACTTTACTAAATTTGCCGTAGTGACGCGCACACGGGACCAGACTGCCGAGTCTGCTGCTCACGCAATCTGCAAACACTTCATACAGGTGTACGGGTGTTCCAAGCACATCCATACTGATCAATTTTGGTTAGATTTTCCAAAAAATGAGGAAGTCTCGTGGAAGAGCCCGTGGGCGGTGGTTTCCAGCTGGTACTGATGGTGGTGGTGGTGGTGGAGCAGCAAGAAAAAGTTTTGGCTTTCCTTGCTGACTCAGCCTCTAGCTCTTTCGCCTCCTCTTCAGAAAGTTCCAAATATAAAAGCAGCGAGTCGTCAGTGGATGCTCCCGGTCAGGAACAATTCGCTTCCTTGTGTCCTTCACCAAAACCAAAAGTGAAGGATGCGGCAGGCGACACCACAGTTTACTCCATGGAGCTCTTTACACATACTGTGCCTGGGTTAGAGAGGGAAATTGTTAAAAGCCCATTACAAGATGAATCGGACATGGAGTGCACAGATGCACAGCCACAGCTAGATTATTATGCTGTTCCATTGACTCAGATCACTACATTGCCCTCGCAGTGTACTGAGCCAGAATCTGCCCCTGATGAGACTATGGTGCCCCGTCCCAAACGCTATAGCACCTTACATGGTGACACAGAGGAAGGTGCACATGAAATTGAAGAGGAGGTGATAGATGACCCAGTTGTTGACCCAGATTGGCAGCCTTTGGGGGAAGAGGGTGCCGCTGCCAGTAGCTCAGAAGCGGAGGAGGATGATCCGCAGCAGCCATCTACATCGCAACCGCTTTCATCTGGCAGGCCCGTATCTGGCCAAAAATGTTTGTCAAAACCAAAAACAGTTTTAGGACAGAGTGGCCATCCGGTTAAAGTAGCACAGCGTGCAATGCCTGAAAAGGTATTCCATAGTAGGAAGAGTGCAGTGTGGGAATTTTTTAACCAAGATCCGAATGATCAGTGCAAAGTTATCTGTAAGATATGCTCAAAGACCTTTAGCAGAGGGAAGAATCTCCAAAATTTAAATACAACGTGCATGCTTAGACATTTAACAGCATGCACTTGCAAGCCTGGACCAACTACCAAACGTCCAGTACCGTTGGTGCACCTGCTCAGAATGAAGGTAGTCAGCAATGCTACATTGCTTCCCTCACAGTAAGCCCACCGGTTAGGACACCACCAGCAGCAAATGTGGAGGTATCGTTGCAACGCCAAAGCAGTCAGGGAATCACAAGGTTCTTGGTAGGAAACACTGTAGGTAGGCCAACATCAAGAATACCATCACCAACCTCTCTCAATCTGCCATGTCCACCACCACCCCCGCTAGTTCCACCATATGCAGCTCTCCAGTACAGCTCACCCTACAAGAGACTCTCGTTAGGTAAAGAAAGTACTCATCCTGTCATCCGCGTACACAGGGTTTGAACGCCCACATTGCTAGACTAATCTGTTAGAGATGATGCCCTACCGGTTGGTTGAAAGCGAAGCTTTCAAAGCCCTGATGGCCTACGCAGTACCACGCTATGACCTACCCAGTTGACACTTCTTTGCGAGAAAAGCCATCCCAACCCTCCACCAGCATGTCAAAGACCGCATTGTCCATGCACTGAGGCAATCAGTCAGTAGAAAGGTGCACCTCACAACAGATGCATGGACCAGTAGGCATGGCCAGGGACATTACGTGTCCATCACTGGGTTAATGTGGTGGATGCAGGGTCCACAGGGGACAGCCATAGTGGGACAGTTCTGCCTAGCCCACGGTCTAGGAAACAGTTGGCTGTTGGCATTCGCCACCCCTCCTCCTCCTCCTCCAGAAGTGAAAGCTCGTCCACAGAGCGCAGTCACACGACCACTCCATCCGCAGCTGCCAGTGTTGCAGACGAGGTGTCCCAATATGGAACAGCTAGTGGTAAGCGTCAGCAGGCTGTGCTACAAATGAAGTGTTTGGGCGACAACAGACACACCGCGGAAGTACTGGCCGAGTACTTGCAGCAAGAAACTCAGTCATGGCTGGGCAGTGTACATCTTGAGGCAGGCAAGGTAGTCAGTGAAAACAGAAGGAATTTTATGGCTGCCATAGCCCTTTCAGAACTGAAACACATTCCTTCCCTGGCTCACACCTTGAACCTGGTGGTGCAGTGCTTCCTGAAAAATTATCCGGAGTTACCAGCCCTGCTCCTGAAGGTGCGAAGACTTTGCTCGCACATCGCCGGTCGCCCGTACACTCCAGCCGTATGCAGAAACATCAGCGATCGCTGAATCTTCCCCAGCACCGCCTAATAATTGACGTTGCAACAAGGTGGAACTCCACACTGCACATGCTTCAGAGGCTGTGCGAACAGAGGCATGCTGTCATTTATTTGTGGAAGGATATACATACACGGGCAGGCAGTTGGATGGCAGACATGGAGTTGTCTGGTGTGCAGTGGTCGAAGCTCCAAGACCTCTGTCAAGTCCTTCAGTGTTTTGAGGAATGCACACAGCTGGTAAGTGCAGATGACGCCATCATAAGCATGAACATCCCACTAATGCGTCTGCTGATGCAAAGTTTGACGCACATCAAGGAGCAGGCGTCTGCAGCCGAGGAGGAGGGAAGCCTTGATGACAGTCAGCCATTGTCTGCTCAGGGAACTCTCCTGGACGAGGTGGTGGACGAAGAGGAGGAGGATGATGCGGATGAATATTTATGGAAGGAGGATGCTTCTCAGGGGGCAATAGAAACTGGTGCCATTGCAAGGTCAGGTACAGGGTTTTTTGAGGGCCACAAGTGATGTTGATTTGCAAGAAAGTGCTCCTCAACCCAGCACAAGCAGTGAATTGACACCTGGAACATTGGCCCACATGGCAGAGTATGCCTTGCGTATCCTAAAAAGGGACCCCCGCATTATCAAAATGATGACCGATGACGATTAGTGTTGAGCGATACCGTCCGATACTTGAAAGTATCGGTATCGGATAGTATCGGCCGATACCCGAAAAGTATCGGATATCGCCGATACCGATATCCGATACCAATACAAGTCAATGGGACACCAAGTATCGGAAGGTATCCTGATGGATTCCAGGGTCTGAAGGAGAGGAAACTTTCCTTCAGGCCCTGGGATCCATAGTGAGGTGTAAAATAAAGAATTAAAATAAAAAATATTGTTATATTCACCTCTCCGGCGGCCCCTGGAACATCACTGCGAGGAACCGGCGTACGGCAGGCTTCTTTGTTCAAAATGAGCGCCTTTAGGACCTGCGGAATGACGTCGCCGCTTCTGATTGGTCGCGTGCCGCCCATGTGACCGCCACGCAACCAATCAGAAGCCGCGACGTCATTCCACAGGTCCTAAAGGCGCTCATTCTAGGAATTTATCTGAGGAATGACGTCGCGGCTTCTGATTGGTCGCGTGGCGGTCACATGGGCGGCACGCGACCAATCAGAAGCCGCGACATCATTCCGCAAGTCCTAAAGGCGCTCATTTTGAACAAAGAAGCCTGCCGGACGCCGGTGACTCGCGGTGATGTTCCAGGGGCCGCCGGAGAGGTGAATATAACAATATTTTTTATTTTAATTCTTTATTTTACACCTCCGATACCGATACCCGATACCACAAAAATATCGGATCTCGGTATCGGAATTCCGATACCGCAAGTATCGGCCGATACCCGATACTTGCGGTATCGGAATGCTCAACACTAATGACGATTACTGGTTGGCCTGCCTCCTGGATCCACGATACAAAGGAAAATTACAAAATGTCATGCCACATGAGAACCTTGAGCAAATATTGGCTACCACACAAGCAACTCTTGTAGACCGTTTGGTTCAGGCATTCCCAGCACACAGCGGCGGTGATGGTTCTCACACAAGCTGTAGGGGGCAACATGGCAGAGGTGTTAGAGGTGCACAAATCCAAAGTGGTGTTGGACAGAGGGGTTTTATGACCAGATTGTGGAGTGATTTCGCAATGACCGCAGACATGACAGGTACTGCTGCATCAATTCAAAGTGACAGGAGACGCATTTGTCCAGTATGGTTACTAACTATTTTTCCTCCCTTATCGATTTTCTCCCTCACAGGTCATTCCCCTTTGATTACTGGGCATCTAAAATAGACACCTGGCCTGAATTGGCAGAATATGCATTACAGGAGCTCGCTTGCCCAGCTGTTAGTGTGCTATCAGAAAGAGTCTTCAGTGCTGCTGGTTCAATACTGACCGAAAAAAGGACACGTCTGGCTACCTGAAATGTTGATGATCTAACCTTCATTAAAATGAACCAATCATGGATTTCAAATTATTTTGCCCCACCTTCCCCTGCTGACATGTAGCTTGCCTTAAAAATGTCTTGCTTTTGGCCTCCTCTTACTGACTGCTCCAATTCCTCCATTTGCAGCTGCTGAATGTCCACCATAGGCCATTTTTATACCTCCGTAAATGGGCTGACTCCCCCCACAGGGCCGTGGTCACCACTTGGCGCAAGCACCCGTGCGAGTGCCATTTGCCTGGACAGGTGGGTGTGCCCACTCTTGGGCGACGGCACTGACACAGGGTCCCTCATAGTACAATTAAGTGTCTCTGATGGTGGTGGTGCACAACCAATGTCAGACACACCGTCGTAATATGATGGGCCCTGTGCCAGTATCGCCGCCCATGAGAGAGTGTTCCCCCCCAGCTCGAACAGTGCTCTACCACGTGCAAAACTTACCTCTCCTTGCTCCACCAATGTGTAGTCTGTGCTGTTAAATCCTTCAATGGCACTGCCAATACAAATTTGTTGAAATGATAGATGATAGTAAAAATATACAGGGGCCCTCGCCTCCATTTAGAACAGTTAATACTTTGCGCCAACTACCACTGTCTACTGCTCAGCAGAGGAGCCCACCCCTGTACCTAGCTATGCCACCAGTTTATTTATGAACATTTTTTTGGCTGACATTTAGCCCACTTTATTATTTTGGCCTACTAACTGTGTCAGCCACTTATTACAGTCTGTGCGAGCCTCTCATAACAGTTGTCCTCCTCCGCTGAACAAAGCTATGCCGCCTTTGTACTCCTCTTACCAATTTTGAACTGCATTAAGCCTACTTACTTACTTGGGCCTAGTAACTGTGTGAGCCTCTCATTACAGTTGTCCTCCTTCGCTGAACAAAGCTATGCTGCCTGTGTACTCTTACCAATTTTGAACTGCATTTATCTTACTTACTTACTTGGGCCTAGTAACTGTGCGAGCCTCTCATTACAGTTGTCCTCCTTAGCTGAACAAAGCTATGCTGCCTGTGCACTCCTCTTACCAATTTTGAACTGCATTTATCTTACTTACTTACTTGGGCCTAGTAACTGTGTGAGCCTCTCATTACAGTTGTCCTCCTCCGCTGAACAAAGCTGTGCCGCCTGTGTACTCCTCTTACCAATTTTGAACTGCATTTAGCCTACTTACTTACTTGGGCCTACTAACTGTGCCTGTGCCACTCATTACAGTTGTCCTCCACTGAACAAAGCTATGCCGCTTGTTTAGTCCTGTTACCAATTTTGAACTGCATTTAGCCTACTTACTTACTTGGGTCTACTAACTGTGCCTGCGCCACTCATTACAGTTGTCCTCCACTGAACAAAGCTATGCCGCTTGTTTAGTCCTGTTACCAATTTTGAACTGCATTTGGCCTACTTTATTATTTGGGCCTATATCTGTGTTTCCTCCTCATCCTGCCCATTGCCCAGCCACTGCTAGATGAGTCTGCTGGTACATTGACCCAGACCACTACATTCCCCTTGCACTCTACACAGCCAGAATCTGACCCTGCTGAAAGTTAGGTTCCCCTTCCCGCATACTACACCACCTTACACGGGGACAAAGAGGAAGGTGCAGATGAAAGTGCAGGTTCCTTCATCAGGTTCGGGGGCATAATCGTTGGCGCTGTCACAGGGCCCCTCATAGTACGCAAAAGTGCCTCTGGCAGTGGGAGCCGCCTCCCGCCATCAAACACACCGCTGTACTATGAGGGGCCCTGTGCCAGTGCCAACTAGTGGGCCCCCCCTGCTTGCTCAGGATCACAGCACTTGCAAAGTTTAAATACCTCTCCCTGCTCCACCGCCGTGACGTATTCCGCTTTTCCTGGGCCCATGAAAATCTTGAGCCAGCCCTACCCCCCACAACTTTAGCCAAATGAGCCCCTGTTTTCAATGCCTAACTATTATTATAAAGTAAATTAAGATTGACAAGCTTAAGAAATGAGAATTGATGTTTTTGGCATTAAAATGGACACTGTATGTGTTTTCCTGTCCTCCACTCACTGCCGACTTTGATTCCCCATTGACTTGCATTGGGTTTCGTGTTTCGGTCGGCCCCCGACTTTTCGCAATAATCGGACGATTTCACCCGACCCGACTTTTGAGAAAGTCGGGTTTCGCGAAACCCAACTCCATCCTAAAAAAGTAAAAGTCGCTCAACTCTAGTTGGCAAAATCCAAAAACCTTTGTAACGCCTTAAAATCCTCAAGACAATCCTAATCCAGTACCAGCTCAGACTTTTGCCGGATCCATGCGAAAACCGTTGGACGATAACACATATCCTAGAAAAGGGATCTCCTCAACCGAGAACATACATTTCTCTGGTTTGACAAATAATTTTTTGTCTCTGCGTATCTGTAAGACCTGCCTGACATGTACCTGATGTGACTCAAGGTCAGGTGAATAAATTAATATGTCATCAAGATAGATTACAACAAATCTACCTACCAGGTGACTAA
Organism: Ranitomeya imitator; assembly: GCF_032444005.1. Taxonomy (NCBI): domain Eukaryota; kingdom Metazoa; phylum Chordata; class Amphibia; order Anura; family Dendrobatidae; genus Ranitomeya; species Ranitomeya imitator. The sequence goes on along the minus strand of NC_091289.1, from coordinate 96,578,757 downwards.
AGATGTAATTTACAAAGTGCTGAAAGACAGCGGGAGCATTAGGCAACCCAAATGGCATCACAGGGTTCTTATCATTTCCCTCAGTCGTATTGAAAACTGTTTTCCACTCATGCCCCTCTTTAATACGAATGAGAATATACACCCCTTGAGATCCAGTTTATAAAACCATTTTGCTCCTACAAGCTGATTAAAGAGATCTTGGATGAGAGGGAGTGAATATGGATCCTGGACTGTGATCTGATTGATTTCGCGTAAATCCCTCTCTTCTTTACAAAGAAAAAAAATACAGCGATAGGGGATGAGGATGGTCTGATACGACCCTTTGCCAAACTTTCCGCAATAGAGTCCTTCATGGCCTGCCTCTCTGGACCAGCGATATTATATAAATATGAAAGAACAAAGGTCCTCCAGACAAGAACCATAAAATGACATAATCTTTATTTATATTTATAATTTAAAACACTTCATAAAAAATTTTATTTTTTATTTTTCTGGAGATGGAGACAAACCATGCAGAAATCAAAAAAGCAAAACACTGGACAAATAATAAGCACTTAAGTCTGGAGAGAATAGATATTACCTAAAACACATTATAACATAATATATATATATATATATATATATATATATATATATATATATATATGTGCCTTTAAAACGAGTATGCAAGGATTATTGTCAAAATAGCACCGATTAGTAAATAAAATGCAAAGTGCAAAAATAATTGTGCTATGCAAAGTGATTTAAGACACAAAAAGATAAATTAATAATGTTGGAGAGCTCCAGACACTGTTGGAATTTGTTCCTGATTAACTCCTTGTAAGCATAATAGAACACAAGTGTGGTTAGAGAAGATAAGTAACAAATCACAGAGGAAACCAGGAACAAATAGTGCACACCATACCTTTAAGACCACATAGTCTACCTATATAATGTACACGGGTGAAAGCTAGGGGCAGTCATACCTGAAATTCAGAAATGGTCCAGCGTAAGTGAGTAAAACAGCCATGGCTCACATCGCAAACTTGATTTCTACAGCGATGCTCTAGGAGTGCTGAACGCCTATGGAGGAAAACTCGCACACCAGAAAACTTCATCCACTACAAATTTATGCTAAGGACCTATAACTCTGCCCTTCACCTCGCCAAACAGACCTACTTCACCACCCTGATTTCCTCACTATCTAACAACCCCAAAAAACTTTTTGAGACCTTTCACTCCCTCCTCAGTCAAAAAACACTGGCTCCTACATCTGCGCTGATGACCTGGCCTCCCTCCCACTTTATAGTGAAAATAGAAATTATCCATCAAGAAATCCACTCCCAGCTACCTAATGATGTGACTCCTCCCATTCCTCCTGCATTTACCCTGGCTCTCTCTCCACATTTGATCCCATCACAGACGTCTCCAGGATCCTTTTTTCTTCTCGTCTGACTACATGCACTACCGACCCCATTCCCTCACATCTCTTCCAGTCTCTCTCTCCAGTCGTCACTATTCTCCTAACTACAATCTTCAATCTCTCCCTCTACTCTGGCATTTTCCCCTTCTCCTGCAAACACTCTAGCATTACTCGATTATTTAAAAAATCCTCTCTCGACCGATCCTGCACCAATAACTACCAACCAGTCTCCAACCTCCCCTTCACCTGTAAACTCTTGGAGCGCCTGGTCTACTCGCACTTTACCCGTTACCTTTCCACTCACTCTCTCCTAGATCCATCACAGTCCGTCTTCCCGCCTACATTCAACAGCAATTGCACTCATCAAAGAGACCAACGACCTTCTGACAGCAAAACGTAAAGGTGACCACTCTGCTCATTCTTCTCAACCTCGCTGCAGCTTTCAACACTGTTGGCCACCATCTCCTACTCTCTATGGCCACTTAATAGGCATTAAGGACACTGCTCTCTCCTGGTTCTCTTCCTATCTTTATGACCTCTCCTTCAGTGTAACGTTTGCTGGCTCCACTTCGTCTCCTCTTCCTCTCACTGTTGGGGTCTTCTCTTCTCTCTCTACACTGCCCCAATTGGACAGACTATCAGCAGATTTGGCTTTCAGTACCATCTATATGCTGATAACACACAACTATACATGTCATCCCCTGACCTTTCCCCTGTTGTACTACAGAACACCAGTGACTGTCTGTAGTCTCCAACATCATGTCCGTTCTCTATCTGAAACTCAACTTTTCCAATACTGAACTTCTGCTCCTGCGGTCTACTCACCTCCGTAAATCTGACATCTCCCTCTCCATGAATGGCACCCTAATAATGCCTAGGCAGCAGGCACTCTGAGTGCTATGTTTCACACCAGTCTATCATTCACCTCCCATGTACAATATCTTGCCCGCTCTTGCCGCTTACACCTAAAGAACATCTCTAGAATCTGCACCTTTCTCACCATGGAAACCACAAAAAGCCCTTACGGTTGCCCTGATCCTCTTTTGTCTGGACTACTGTAATGCTCTATTTATTTGCCTCCCCCTCACTCGACTTTCCCCTCTCCAGTCCATCCTTAGGGCAGCAGCCAGGGTTGTCTGGCTAATCCATACTCAGATGCGTCCGCTCTTTGCCAGTCATTGCACTCGCTACCCATTCATTATAAGATCAAATTCAAACTGCTTGTTCTTCCCCACAAAGCTCTCCATAGTGCGGCACCCCACTACATCTCCTCCCTCATTTCTATTTATCGGCCTAACTGCTCATTACGCTCCACAAGCAACTTTTCACTAACCTCTGCACTAATCTGTATGAAATCACAATAAAGGGACCAAACCCTCCATGTTACCCAAATTTAGGGTGTAACAGATTGAGCAGAGGCCTAGAGAGAGGGGACTGAGGTGGGGGGACTATTTTCTGTGTATATACATGAGAGAGGAGGTATAAAATTCCTATCCTACATCTTACATCAATATTTACTTAATATCTTTCTAATTGGTCCAATACCAGGCATATCCAAGAGGGAAATTGTGTTACCTGTGACTCCATGCGAACAGGGAAGGAATTCTTTAAAGGGACTACAGGGGAAACAATTAAGATTATGGACTTCATTAATTGTAAAATGAAAGGGGTAATTTACCAGGTAAATTCTGAATGTAATATGACTTATATAGGAAAGACAACTAGGGAATTGAGGAGAAGAGTAGGTGAACATTTGGGAGACATCCGTAACCAAAGAGAAACACCATTGGCCAGGCATGGGAATATGTTTCATGGGGGTAATGAAAAGGCGGTCAAATTTATGGGTATAGACAAGGTTAAGGCACAAAAGAGTTGGGGAAACTTTGATAAATTAATGTTACAAAGAGAAGCAAGATGGATCTTTAGGCTGGATACATGCCATCCCTGGGGCCTTAACGAACAGCTGAATTATGGGTGCTTTTTGTAAGGTCCCGATATACGTACTCATAGTATATACCCCCCAACTACCCCTTGTATTTTCTGGACGAGTATTTCCCTCTTGGATATGCCTGGCCACTGGGTCTCTGAGACCCGTAGAAGCGCAGCAGCGCGAAACGACCGTCGTCTTTTGTCCACGTTCTCCCCAGTGTGTCCGCACATGTTCTGAATAAAGGACTTTTTGCAATATAGACCGGTGAGTGGACTTTTTGTTTTTCTCTACTTGGACTTACAGAAAATAGTCCCTGTTGTGAATTCTGTGGCAGAGTTCCCTCCTGTGGTCACAAGTGGTACTTCGGCTGATTCTCTCTGTGAGCTTCTGTTGGTGGAGGGAAGTGGTACTGCGGCTTCTGAGTTTCCTCCCTCAGATGATCTGGTGAGGTCGTTAGGTGCTTCTCTACTTAACTCCACCTAATGCTTTGATCCTGGCTTCCTGTCAATGTTCCAATGTTGGACTTGCTTTTCTCTGGATCATTCCTGTGGCCTGCTGCTCTGCATAGCTAAGTTCTTCTTTGCTATTTGTTTGCTATTTTTTCTGTCCAGCTTGTCTAATTTGTTGCTGGAAGCTCTGTGACGCAAAGGGTGTACCTCCGTGCCGTTAGTTCGGTACGGAGGGTCTTTTTGCCCCCTTTGCGTGGTTTTCTTTAGGGTTTTGTGTAGACCGCAAAGTTACCTTTTCTATCCTCGCTCTGTTAAGAAAGTCGGGCCTCACTTTGCTGAATCTATTTCATCTCTACGTTTGTCTTTTCATCTTAACTCACAGTCATTATATGTGGGGGGCTGCCTTTTCCTTTGGGGTATTTCTCTGAGGCAAGGTAGGCTTATTTTCTATCTTCAGGCTAGTTAGTTTCTCAGGCTGTGCCGAGTTGCATAGGCAGAGTTAGGCGCAATCTACGGCTGCCTCTAGTGTTGTTTGGAGAGGATTAGGGATTGCGGTCTGCAGAGTTCCCACGTCTCAGAGCTCGTTCTATGATTTTGGGTTATTGTCAGATCACTGTATGTGCTCTGACCGCTATGTCCATCGTGGTACTGAATTGCCTTTCATAATAGTACAGGAAGCCAAAAGTACTAATGATTCTCAATAGAGGGAAAAAAGAAGTTCTGAGACCATTTTTTTTTCTTTGCACTGTGTTTTGCCTTTTTTTTCCCCTAGACATTTGGGTAGTTCAGTACACAGGTGTAGCGATGGACATTAGAAGTTTGTCTTCATTTGTGGATCAGCTCTCGGCAAGAGTACAAAAGATTCAAGACACTATTGATCAGAAATCTATGTTAGAACCAAGAATTCCTATTCCTGATTTGTTTTTTGGAGATAGAACTAAGTTTCTGAGTTTCAAAAATAATTGTAAATTATTTCTGGCCTTGAAACCTCGCTCCTCTGGTGATCCAGTTCAACAGGTTTTGATTATTATTTCTTTTTTGCGCGGCGACCCTCAGGACTGGGCATTTTCTCTTGCGCCAGGAGATCCTGCATTAAGTAATATCGATGCGTTTTTCCTGGCGCTCGGATTGCTGTACGATGAACCTAATTCAGTGGATCAGGCAGAGAAAAATTTGCTGGCTCTTTGTCAGGGTCAGGATGAGATAGAGGTATATTGTCAGAAATTTAGAAAGTGGTCCGTGCTCACTCAATGGAATGAATCTGCGCTGGCAGCTATGTTCAGAAAGGGTCTCTCTGAAGCCCTTAAGGATGTCATGGTGGGATTTCCTATGCCTGCTGGTTTGAATGAGTCTATGTCTTTGGCCATTCAGATCGGTCGACGCTTGCGTGAGCATAAATCTGTGCACCATTTGGCGGTATTACCTGAGCTTAAACCTGAGCCTATGCAGTGCGATAGGACTTTGACCAGAGTTGAACGGCAAGAACACAGACGTCTGAATGGGCTGTGTTTCTACTGTGGTGATTCCACTCATGCTATCTCTGATTGTCCTAAGCGCACTAAGCGGTTCTCTAGGTCTGCCACCATTGGTACGGTTCAGTCAAAATTTCTTCTGTCCGTTACCTTGATCTGTTCTTTGTCATTGTATTCTGTCATGGCATTTGTGGATTCAGGCGCTGCCCTGAATTTGATGGACTTGGAGTATGCTAAGCGTTGTGGGTTTCTCTTAGAGCCCTTGCAGTGTCCTATTCCATTGAGAGGAATTGATGCCACGCCTTTGGCCAAGAATAAGCCTCAATACTGGACCCAGCTGACCATGTGCATGGCTCCTGCACATCAGGAGGTTATTCGCTTTCTGGTGTTGCATAATCTGCATGATGTGGTCGTGTTGGGGTTGCCATGGCTACAAACCCATAATCCAGTATTAGATTGGAAATCCATGTCGGTGTCCAGCTGGGGTTGTCAGGGGGTACATGGTGATGTTCCATTTCTGTCAATTTCGTCATCCACCCCTTCTAAGGTTCCAGAGTTCTTGTCTGATTACCGGGATGTATTTGATGAGCCCAAGTCCGATACCCTACCTCCGCATAGGGATTGTGATTGTGCTATCAATTTGATTCCTGGTAGTAAATTCCCAAAAGGTCGACTGTTTAATTTATCCGTGCCTGAGCACGCCGCTATGCGCAGTTATGTGAAGGAATCCCTGGAGAAGGGGCATATTTGCCCGTCATCGTCACCATTAGGAGCAGGGTTCTTTTTTGTAGCCAAGAAGGATGGTTCGCTGAGACCTTGTATAGATTACCGCCTTCTAAATAAGATCACGGTTAAATTTCAGTACCCCTTGCCATTGTTATCTGATTTGTTTGCTCGGATTAAGGGGGCTAGTTGGTTCACCAAGATAGATCTTCGTGGTGCGTATAATCTGGTGCGAATCAGGCGAGGAGATGAATGGAAAACTGCATTTAATACGCCCGAGGGTCATTTTGAGTAGTGAGGCCATTCGGACTTGCCAATGCTCCATCAGTGTTTCAGTCCTTTATACATGACATCTTCCGAGAGTACCTGGATAAATTCCTGATTGTGTACTTGGATGACATTTTGATCTTCTCGGATGATTGGGAGTCTCATGTGAAGCAGGTCAGAACGGTTTTTCAGGTCCTGCGTGCTAATTCTTTGTTTGTGAAGGGATCAAAGTGTGTCTTTGGTGTGCAGAAGGTTTCATTTTTGGGGTTCATCTTTTCCCCTTCTACTATCGAGATGGATCCTGTTAAGGTCCAAGCCATCCATGATTGGACTCAGCCGACATCTCTGAAAAGTCTGCAAAAGTTCCTGGGCTTTGCTAATTTTTATCGTCGCTTCATCTGCAACTTTTCTAGTATTGCCAAACCATTGACCGATTTGACCAAGAAGGATGCTGATTTGGTCAATTGGTCTTCTGCTGCTGTGGAAGCTTTTGAAGAGTTGAAGCGTCATTTTTCTTCTGCCCCTGTGTTGTGTCAACCAGATGTTTCTCTTCCGTTCCAGGTCGAGGTTGATGCTTCTGACATTGGAGCAGGGGCTGTTTTGTCGCAGAGAGGTTCTGATTGCTCAGTGATGAAACCATGCGCTTTTTTTTCCAGGAAGTTTTCGCCTGCTGAGCGAAATTATGATGTGGGCAACCGAGAGTTGCTGGCCATGAAGTGGGCATTCGAGGAGTGGCGTCATTGGCTTGAAGGAGCTAAGCATCGCGTGGTGGTATTGACTGATCATAAGAACTTGACTTATCTTGAGTCTGCTAAGCGGTTGAATCCTAGACAGGCTCGTTGGTCGCTGTTTTTTGCCCGTTTTGACTTTGTGATTTCGTACCTTCCGGGCTCTAAAAATGTGAAGGCGGATGCTCTGTCTAGGAGTTTTGTGCCCGACTCTCCGGGTTTGTCTGAGCCGGCGGGTATCCTCAAGGAAGGAGTAATTGTGTCTGCCATCTCCCCCGATTTGCGGCGGATGCTGCAAAAATTTCAGGCTAATAAACCTGATCGTTGTCCTGCGGAGAGACTGTTTGTCCCTGATAGGTGGACCAATAAAGCTATCTCTGAGGTTCATTGTTCGGTGTTCGCTGGTCATCCTGGAATCTTTGGTACCAGAGAGTTAGTGGCTAGATCCTTTTGGTGGCCGTCTCTGTCGCGGGATGTGCGTGCTTTTGTGCAGTCCTGTGGGATTTGTGCTCGGGCTAAGCCCTGCTGTTCTCGTGCCAGTGGGTTGCTTTTGCCCTTGCCGGTCCCGAAGAGGCCTTGGACACATATCTCTATGGATTTTATTTCTGATCTTCCCGTTTCTCAAAAGATGTCAGTCATTTGGGTGGTCTGTGATCGCTTTTCTAAGATGGTCCATCTGGTACCCTTGTCTAAATTGCCTTCCTCCTCTGATTTGGTGCCATTGTTCTTCCAGCATGTGGTTCGTTTACATGGCATTCCAGAGAATATCGTTTCTGACAGAGGTTCCCAGTTTGTTTCAAGGTTTTGGCGAGCCTTTTGTGGTAGGATGGGCATTGACTTGTCTTTTTCCTCGGCTTTCCATCCTCAGACTAATGGCCAGACTGAACGAACCAATCAGACCTTGGAAACATATCTGAGATGCTTTGTTTCTGCCGATCAGGATGACTGGGTGTCCTTTTTGCCTTTGGCTGAGTTCGCCCTTAATAATCGGGCCAGCTCGGCTACCTTGGTTTCGCCATTTTTCTGCAATTCTGGGTTCCATCCTCGTTTCTCTTCAGGACAGGTTGAGTCTTCGGACTGTCCTGGTGTGGATACTGTGGTGGACAGGTTGCAGCAGATTTGGACTCATGTAGTGAACAATTTGACCTTGTCCCAGGAGAAGGCTCAACGTTTCGCTAATCGCAGACGCCGTGTGGGTCCCCGACTTCGTGTTGGGGATCTGGTTTGGTTATCTTCTCGTCATATTCCTATGAAGGTTTCCTCTCCTAAGTTTAAACCTCGTTTCATTGGTCCATATAGGATTTCTGAGGTTCTTAATCCTGTGTCTTTTCGTCTGACCCTTCCAGATTCTTTTTCCATACATAACGTATTCCATAGGTCATTGTTGCGGAGATACGTGGCACCTATGGTTCCATCTGTTGATCCTCCTGCCCCGGTTTTGGTGGAGGGGGAATTGGAGTATATTGTGGAGAAGATTTTGGATTCTCGTGTTTCTAGACGGAAACTCCAGTATCTGGTTAAATGGAAGGGTTATGCTCAGGAAGATAATTCCTGGGTTTTTGCCTCTGATGTCCATGCTCCCGATCTTGTTTGTGCCTTTCATGTGGCTCATCCTGGTCGGCCTGGGGGCTCTGGTGAGGGTTCGGTGACCCCTCCTCAAGGGGGGGGGTACTGTTGTGAATTCTGTGGCAGAGTTCCCTCCTGTGGTCACAAGTGGTACTTCGGCTGATTCTCTCTGTGAGCTTCTGTTGGTGGAGGGAAGTGGTACTGCGGCTTCTGAGTTTCCTCCCTCAGGTGATCTGGTGAGGTCGTTAGGTGCTTCTCTACTTAACTCCACCTAATGCTTTGATCCTGGCTTCCTGTCAATGTTCCAGTGTTGGACTTGCTTTTCCCTGGATCATTCCTGTGGCCTGCTGCTCTGCATAGCTAAGTTCTTCTTTGCTATTTGTTTGCTATTTTTTCTGTCCAGCTTGTCTAATTTGTTGCTGGAAGCTCTGCGACGCAAAGGGTGTACCTCCGTGCCGTTAGTTCGGTACGGAGGGTCTTTTTGCCCCCTTTGCGTGGTTTTCTTTAGGGTTTTGTGTAGACCGCAAAGTTACCTTTTCTATCCTCGCTCTGTTAAGAAAGTCGGGCCTCACTTTGCTGAATCTATTTCATCTCTACGTTTGTCTTTTCATCTTAACTCACAGTCATTATATGTGGGGGGCTGCCTTTTCCTTTGGGGTATTTCTCTGAGGCAAGGTAGGCTTATTTTCTATCTTCAGGCTAGTTAGTTTCTCAGGCTGTGCCGAGTTGCATAGGCAGAGTTAGGCGCAATCCACGGCTGCCTCTAGTGTTGTTTGGAGAGGATTAGGGATTGCGGTCTGCAGAGTTCCCACGTCTCAGAGCTCGTTCTATGATTTTGGGTTATTGTCAGATCACTGTATGTGCTCTGACCGCTATGTCCATTGTGGTACTGAATTGCCTTTCATAACAAGTCCCCCCACCTCAGTCCCCTCTCTCTAGGCCTCTGCTCAATCTGTTACACCCTCAAATTTGGGTAACATGGAGGGTTTGGTCCCTTTATTGTGATTTCATTTAGGAAGAAATATGTGGGTTGGATAACCCCTTCTTTGGAAGATGTGAATTTGGTATAGGCAGGCCAATGTTTCAGGTGTCTACTGCCTATAGAGATCGCCATTTACGGTAAATTAAGGAAGTCATCTATTAAGATGAATGTTATGGGTGAGAGTAATTACTTCCCCTGGATGAAATATGAGGTATCCCATTAGCCACCAATTGGGGAACTGGCTTATAATGTGTGATACTAGTGTGTTTAATATGTTTCTGGACCCTTCTCTATGTCAATATGGGCCTTGGATTAATGCAATGTGGTCAGGTTTTGAGAAATGGAAGAGCTGTTCTTTAGAAAAAGGTATAATATATTAAGACAACAAATAAATGATATGAAATAATTTACTGTGGTAGTGATGATTGGTGGTTTGTAGATGCATGTATTAACGATATCAATATCGGTGTTGGACATGGGCGATTCCGACTATGAACTAGCATAGTTATTATTATTATTTATTTATATAGCACCATTGATTCCATGGTGCTTTACATGAGAAGGGGTTACATACAAGTTACAGATATCACTTACAGTAAACAAACTAACAATGACAAACTGATACAGAGGGGCGAGGACCCTGCCCTTGCGGGCTTACATTCTACAGGATTATGGGGAAGGAGACAGTAGGTTGAGGGTTGCATCAGCCTCCGGTGTTGGTGAGGCGGTAGCTTCGGTAGTGATTAGGCGGCAGCGGGGTCAGTGCAGGCTATAGGCTTTCCTGAAGAGATGGGTTTTCAGGTTCTGTCTGAAGGATCCGAATGTGGTTGATAGTCGGACATGTTGGGGCAAAGAATTCCAGAGGATGGGGGATATTCGGGAGAAGTCTTGGAGGCGGTTGGATGAGGAGCGAATAAGTGTGGAGGAGAAAAGGAGGTCTTGGGAGGACCGGAGATCACGTGAGGGAAGATATCAGGAGATTAGTTCAGAGATATATGGAGGAGACAGGTTATGGATGGCTTTGTAGGTCAGTATTAGTAATTTGAACTGGATACGCTGAGGGATTGGGAGCCAGTGAAGAGATTTGCAGAGGGGGGAAGCAGAGGAGTAGCAAGGAGAGAGATGAATTATTCGGGCAGCAGAGTTAAGAATGGACTGGAGAGGTGCAAGGGTGTTAGCAGGGAGGCCGCAGAAAAGGATGTTGCAGTAGTCAAGGTGGGAGATGAGAGTGTGCACAAGCATTTTAGTAGTTTGACGGTTGAGAAAAGGACGGATTCTGGAGATATTTTTGAGCTGGAGGCGACAGGAGGTGGAAAGAGCGTGGATGTGCGGTTTGAAGGACAGGGCAGAGTCGAAGGTTACTCCGAGGCAGCCAGGTAAGGAAGATCTATGGGATGGAGGAAAGATGATGAGTTCAGATTTGTCCACATTGAGTTTGAGGAAGCGAGAGGAGAAGAAGGAGGATATGGCTGATAGGCACTCTGGGATTCTGGACAGCAAAGCGGTGACGTCTGGGCCAGAGAGGTAGATCTGAGTGTCATCAGCATAGAGGTGGTACTGGAATCCATGGGACTTTATGAGTTGTCCCAAGCCAAGTGTATAGATTGAGAAGAGTAGGGGTCCTAGAATAGAGCCTTGGGAGACTCCAACAGAGAGAGGGTGGGATGAGGAGGTAGTTTGGGAGTGGGAGACGCTGAATGTGCGATTGGAAAGGTACGAGGAGATCCAGGATAGGGCGAGGTCTTTGATGCCAAAGGAGGAGAGGATCTGTAGTAAGAGGCAGTGGTCAACCGTGTCGAAAGCAGAGGACAGGTCTAGAAGGAGGAGTACAGAGTATTGTCCATTAGCTTTGACGGTAAGTAGGTCGTTAGTGATTTTGGTCAGGGCTGTCTCAGTTGAGTGATGGGGGCGGAAACCAGATTGTAGATTGTCAAAGAGCAAGTTAGATGAGAGGTGGGAGGAAAGTTCAGAGTGGACGTGCTGCTCCAGGAGTTTGGAAGCGAATGGGAGCAGTGATATTGGGCGATAGCTGGACATAGCAGTTGGATCGAGGGTTGGCTTTTTAAGGATAGGCGTGATTGTGGCATGTTTGAAAGCAGAAGGGAAGGTACCAGAAGTTAGTGATAGGTTGAAGAGGTGGGTTAGGGATGGGATAAGTGTGGTGGTGAGGTTGGGGAGGAGGTGGGATGGGATGGGGTCGAGCGCACAGGTGGTGAGGTGCGATTTGGAGAGGAGACAATTAAGCCCCCCTTCAGTGATGTTGGATAGGGAGGTTATGGGTTTTGGGCATTGGTCTGGTATACAAAGGGGTTGTGGTGGATGAACAAAGAAGACTTGCCTTGTCTGGTAGATCTTATTTTTAAAGTGTGTGGAAAAGTCCTCAGCAGAGATGAGGGAGGTTGGAGGGGGCAGTGGGGGGCGGAGGAGGGAGTTAAAGGTTTTGAATAACTGTTTGGGGTTGTAGGATAGGGAAGATACGAGGGTTGTGAAGTAGACCTGTTTAGCAGAGGTGAGAGCAGATTTAAAAGCGAGTGTTGCCTGTTTGAATGCAGTGAAGTCGTCTTGCAGGTGTGTTTTCTTCCAACGCCGCTCCGCAACCCTGGACACTTGCTGGAGCTTTTTAGTGGTGTTATTGTGCCAAGGTTGTCTATTGATACGTTGCACTCTGCCATGGACGATAGGTTTGATGTAATACATCGCACGTACCAATTGATTACATGACCGGAGGGGTTGTGGTCACGAGGGTGTGATGCATATCAGGCGCTCTGAGGACACCTAACACCGGATATTATGCAATCGAAGCTATCGCGCGCACTTCCGCCTCCTATGCATCCCAAACGGTGAACCGCTTACACAGGTGCCTTATGCATATCCGAAAACCGGATGTGACGAAATGAGGATGGCGTACTATAAAGAAAGAAGAAAAGAGAAGCGCAAAGAGGTGCACACTGAGCCAATGTAATCAATATAAACAAATCTTTATTGAGACCAAAACTTCAGTGCTAAACTTTAAAAAGATACATTAAAAACAGCATAAAACATATGCCTATACACACTACTTTCAATGTCCTCTGTATGGGGACATGATAGAAACCAGACCCCCTAGGAAAAATAATCCTGTGGCGTAGCTCCGTGAGTTGCAAAATAGTATAAAGTCAGAGCAATGCAGATAAGTGTCCTGTGGTGCCGTCCTGACGTGGTTTAATAATGTCCAAAATAGATATCCGGCTCTTGTTATATATAATAATACTATGATATCCCAAGGTTTAGATGACTAATTAAGAACATGCAGATATCCATTTAATATGTCCACTAAGTACTAAACAATGAGCCCTTCATATATTGTGGGCATGGAAATGCACATAAACAATATTATGATACATTTAGATAAAAAAAAAAAAGAAAAAAAAATATTTAAAAAATGATGATGAACCCATCTAGGGCAGAAGGAATCCTGTATAGAGGAGATCCTCATTGAGGCCCCCTGGTGATACTGTATTACAATATTATGATACATTTAGATTAAAAAAAAAAAAAAAGACAGAAATGGAACCACAGGCATCACCCACTGCATGTGAAGATAAATAAGTAATATACTCACTAGGAGACAGGGTCTGGAGGCTCCCTACGCGTATCGCCACTCCTGGTGGCTTCGTCAGGGGAAATGATGATATACAAGTCGTGTCCAGCATATATAGCGTAAGTGCACTTACTTATTGGTCAGCTAATGCCGACACCTGTGTTCGGCAGTCTCTGACCAATAGGAACCAGTCAGTAAGTCTTGAGTGGGGATAAGTAAAACCTGTCCTTATTTGTAGACGGTCTAATTATGTCACAGTTCCCCTCCCTTCTCTGCTGTGCAATGTAGACTCCGATTGGTGAAGTGAAACTTGTGAGAAGTTCCCTTGGTTACCGAGCGTCTTAGAGGCCTGACGTCAGTCCAATAGGTGTCCTCCTTTTTCCGCGTCTGCGCAATGCGAACAAAATGCATCTCAATTATACAGCATCCTGGAACCGGACATTTGTCTTTCAATGCAGGCCGCTTTTGCGCCTGCGTGATACGCTATTACTAAAGTCCGGCGCCAGCCCTATAATGACTATTTACTGAATGCGTTTGCGCAGTACTTGCGGAGAGATCATACCTATAAAAATACATTTTTCTCTTTTGGAAAACTCCATGGTTAATTAGGAAAAAAAAAAAAAAAAAAATGTTTATCTCCTTTGTGCACCTGCGCAGTGCTATCAAAATCTGGGAAAATCATGTCTATTGTAAAGCCATACGGGCATGAGTTACCAGCTGCAAGATATACTAATTGTGCATCTATGCAATATAATCCCCTAATTGCCTGGCGTCTGGAGATACAGACGCTGGTCCACTAATGTAGATATACTTTACACCTGCACCATATTCCAATAGTAAGCGTCCGCTAGTCGCGCCTGCGCAGTGCGACCAAAATACATCACTTCATAGTTTCTAGGCGTCCTAGAAACCAGACGCTGATCTACCGATATGGTTCGCTTATTGCGCCTGCACGACGCGCTGTTGCTAGAGCCCATCGCCAGCCCTATAACCACCATTACTAAGTATGCCTACGCAATATCTACAGGGAAGTCATTCCTATAATAATTCGTTCTTAGAACTCCATTTTTGATGAGGTAATAGTAAATCTCTTGTTATTCCTACACAGTGTTTATTAAGATCCAGAAAAGTCCTATCTATTGCCTTACGGGCATCAGTTTTCTACTAGATGATAAACTGTTTGTGCATCTATGCAATACAGAACGCTGTTAACCAAGCGTCCAAAAATACGGACTCTGGTCCACTAGTGTGAGTAATATTTTACCATGTTATCCCAAGAAAAAAAAAAAAATAAATAAAAATATTTAAAAAATGATGATGAACCCATCTAGGGCAGAAGGAATCCTGTATAGAGGAGATCCTCATTGAGGCCCCCTGGTGATACTGATCCCAACTGGTATATCCAGCGGGCCTCTAGTCTGAGCAATTCCCCCTGTCTGTCCCTTCTGCGGATATTTGGTGGAATTTTCTGCAGGCCGGTAACCCGCAGATCCCGAGTATTGCTAGAATGAACCTGCAAAAAATGCATGGCTACTGTGGAAACCATTTTGCCTTTGGATATATCTTGTTTGGCGCAATTAATATTAGAGATATGCTGTTGTACTCTTTTGCGAAGCTCCTGGGAAGTCTGTCCTACATAGGTCTTGGGGCAAGAGCATGTCAAAGCATAGATCACATTGGATGTTTTACAGTTCATATAGTCCTTTAAATTATACTCAGTCCCATCTAGGGGATTGGCAAAGCAGGAGCCCCTGCCTACCAACGAGCAAATATTGCATTCCCCGCATGGATACATACCTCTGAGGGTACATCCCCTGCCCAGTTTCAAAGTTGGTTTAATAAAGTGGCTCCTTGAGAGGGAGTCTCGTAAATTTGGTGCCCTCCTAGCTGTAATTAGAGGGCGCTCTGGTACAAGGTCTGTCACCTTAGGGTCTGTTTTCAAGATGTTCCAGTGTCTCCTGAATAATTCGGAGACTTCCTTCCAATGATTGTGGAATGTAGTTATATACCTGAGTTCGTTATCCACTTTCCTGTTTCTCGGTTTTAACAGTTGTGTCCTTGGGATAGATTTAGTTTGCTGTAGGGCATTTTTTATAATCGATCTCGGATAACCTCTTGCCTGCAGACGCGTTGAGAGGGCCTTAGCTTGAGAGCAAAAATCACTCTGTAGGGTACAGTTCCTCCGGATTCTGTGAAATTGACCAGTAGGTAAATTTTTCTTCAGATGATGAGGATGGAAACTTTTAAAATCCAATAATCCATTAGCTGCCGTGTTTTTCCGGAACAGGTCTGTATATATGATTTCATTTTGACGGATGAGTCTTAGATCTAGAAATCCCACTGTAGACAAGGATATTTCAAAGGTTAAATGAATGTTATATACATTATCATTCAGCATCCGGAGGAAGTCCTCACATCCCTCCCTTGAGCCTGCCCAGATAAAAAAAATGTCATCGATAAACCGAAACCAATATAAAACATTTTCTCTAAAGGCCCGCGACGGGTACACGCTGGTCTCCTCCCACCAACCCATGAAAAGGTTGGCAAAGGAAGGAGCACAGCGGGCACCCATCGCGGTACCCGATAACTGTTTGAAAAAAGAAAAATCAAATATAAAATAATTGTGTGTTAACACAAACCTGAGCAGGCTCAAAAGGAAGGAATTATGTGGGAGCTCCCCAGGATGCACTCTTCTTAGAAAATGATCTACTGCCCTTAATCCGTCATCATGTGCAATGCTGGTGTAAAGAGCAGAAACATCGGCTGTCACCAGCCAGGCCTGCTCTGGCAGTCTCACATCTTTCAATTTCTCTATGAGATGTGTTGAATCTCTGATATAGGACGGCAAATCCTGTACCAACGGCTGAAGAAAAAAGTCTATGTATTCACAGGCTCTTTCCCCTATACCTCCAATACCCGAGACGATAGGTCTTCCAGGAGGGCACGTGAGATTTTTATGGACTTTAGGTACCAAGTAGAATGTGGGAATCACTGTTTTTTTTACAAATATATAGTCTCTTTCTCTTTTTCTAATCAGTCCCTCCATCAGTGCTGCATCCAGTAGCCTTTCCAGCTTCCCATTAAATACTAGTGTAGGATCCGACGGTAATTTCACATAGTTTTTAATGTTGGTCAGTTGTTTAGACACCTCTTCCAAATACATCTCTATTGGCCACAGAACTACATTCCCCCCTTTGTCTGCCTCCTTTATAAGGAATGTCTTGTTGGTTTTTAAGCCAGCCAAGGCCTTCCTGTCAGTCACTGACAAATTTTGTTCTTTATTTTTGATTATTGGTAGTTTATGTATATCTGCCTTGACCACTTCAAAGAAGGTTTTAACCGAAGGTACGAGAGACAAGGGAGGAGTAGTAGTAGAGGGTAGTCTATGAGGAAAGCTTTTCCTACCTGCAGTGTCATCGTTTTCATTCAGGATTTTTCTGCAAAATAGATATAGATCTTTAATAACGGTTTACCGTTATTAAAGATCTATATCTATTTTGCAGAAAAATTGTCTTGAAAGCATTACATCATAAACCAGAACTTTTTCCGGACTCCACAGCGACAGTAGATAGACGGGTTTTTCACGATCTCCTGGAACTCCTGAATGAAAACAATGACACTGCAGGTAGGAAAAGCTTTCCTCATAGACTACCCTCTACTACTACTCCTCCCTTGTCTCTCGTACCTTCAGTTAAAACCTTCTTTGAAGTGGTCAAGGCAGATATACATAAACTACCAATAATCAAAAGTAAAGAACAAAATTTGTCAGTGACTGACAGGAAGGCTTTGGCTGGCTTAAAAACCAACAAGACATTCCTTATAAAGGAGGCAGACAAAGGGGGGAATGTAGTTCTGTGGCCAATAGAGATGTATTTGGAAGAGGTGTCTAAACAACTGACCAACATTAAAAACTATGTGAAATTACCGTCGGATCCTACACTAATATTTAATGGGAAGCTGGAAAGGCTACTGGATGCAGCACTGATGGAGGGAGTGATTAGAAAAAGAGAAAGAGACTATATATTTGTAAAAAAAAACAGTGATTCCCACATTCTACTTGGTACCTAAAGTCCATAAAAATCTCACGTGCCCTCCTGGAAGACCTATCGTCTCGGGTATTGGAGGTATAGGGGAAAGAGCCTGTGAATACATAGACTTTTTTCTTCAGCCGTTGGTACAGGATTTGCCGTCCTATATCAGAGATTCAACACATCTCATAGAGAAATTGAAAGATGTGAGACTGCCAGAGCAGGCCTGGCTGGTGACAGCCGATGTTTCTGCTCTTTACACCAGCATTGCACATGATGACGGATTAAGGGCAGTAGATCATTTTCTAAGAAGAGTGCATCCTGGGGAGCTCCCACATAATTCCTTCCTTTTGAGCCTGCTCAGGTTTGTGTTAACACACAATTATTTTATATTTGATTTTTCTTTTTTCAAACAGTTATCGGGTACCGCGATGGGTGCCCGCTGTGCTCCTTCCTTTGCCAACCTTTTCATGGGTTGGTGGGAGGAGACCAGCGTGTACCCGTCGCGGGCCTTTAGAGAAAATGTTTTATATTGGTTTCGGTTTATCGATGACATTTTTTTTATCTGGGCAGGCTCAAGGGAGGGATGTGAGGACTTCCTCCGGATGCTGAATGATAATGTATATAACATTCATTTAACCTTTGAAATATCCTTGTCTACAGTGGGATTTCTAGATCTAAGACTCATCCGTCAAAATGACATCATATATACAGACCTGTTCCGGAAAAACACGGCAGCTAATGGATTATTGGATTTTAAAAGTTTCCATCCTCATCATCTGAAGAAAAATTTACCTACTGGTCAATTTCACAGAATCCGGAGGAACTGTACCCTATTGAGTGATTTTTGCTCTCAAGCTAAGGCCCTCTCAACGCGTCTGCAGGCAAGAGGTTATCCGAGATCGATTATAAAAAATGCCCTACAGCAAACTAAATCTATCCCAAGGACACAACTGTTAAAACCGAGAAACAGGAAAGTGGATAACGAACTCAGGTATATAACTACATTCCACAATCATTGGAAGGAAGTCTCCGAATTATTCAGGAGACACTGGAACATCTTGAAAACAGACCCTAAGGTGACAGACCTTGTACCAGAGCGCCCTCTAATTACAGCTAGGAGGGCACCAAATTAACGAGACTCCCTCTCAAGGAGCCACTTTATTAAACCAACTTTGAAACTGGGCAGGGGATGTACCCTCAGAGGTATGTATCCATGCGGGGAATGCAATATTTGCTCGTTGGTAGGCAGGGGCTCCTGCTTTGCCAATCCCCTAGATGGGACTGAGTATAATTTAAAGGACTATATGAACTGTAAAACATCCAATGTGATCTATGCTTTGACATGCTCTTGCCCCAAGACCTATGTAGGACAGACTTCCCAGGAGCTTCGCAAAAGAGTACAACAGCATATCTCTAATATTAATTGCGCCAAACAAGATATATCCAAAGGCAAAATGGTTTCCACAGTAGCCATGCATTTTTTGCAGGTTCATTCTAGCAATACTCGGGATCTGCGGGTTACCGGCCTGCAGAAAATTCCACCAAATATCCGCAGAAGGGACAGACAGGGGGAATTGCTCAGACTAGAGGCCCGCTGGATATACCAGTTGGGATCAGTATCACCAGGGGGCCTCAATGAGGATCTCCTCTATACAGGATTCCTTCTGCCCTAGATGGGTTCATCATCATTTTTTAAATATTTTTTTTTTTTTCTTTTTTTTTTTAATCTAAATGTATCATAATATTGTTTATGTGCATTTCCATGCCCACAATATATGAAGGGCTCATTGTTTAGTACTTAGTGGACATATTAAATGGATATCTGCATGTTCTTAATTAGTCATCTAAACCTTGGGATATCATAGTATTATTATATATAACAAGAGCCGGATATCTATTTTGGACATTATTAAACCACGTCAGGACGGCACCACAGGACACTTATCTGCATTGCTCTGACTTTATACTATTTTGCAACTCACGGAGCTACGCCACAGGATTATTTTTCCTAGGGGGTCTGGTTTCTATCATGTCCCCATACAGAGGACATTGAAAGTAGTGTGTATAGGCATATGTTTTATGCTGTTTTTAATGTATCTTTTTAAAGTTTAGCACTGAAGTTTTGGTCTCAATAAAGATTTGTTTATATTGATTACATTGGCTCAGTGTGCACCTCCTTGCGCTTCTCTTTTCTTCTTTCTTTATAGTACTGTATTTATAGGCGCATTGGTAGCACCGGGCATATATGGTGAGAAATATTTGAGTGGTGCCCGCTCGACTTTCTTTTTCTGAAATGAAGATGGCGCCCACAATTCCGACTCCTGTGCGGTCCAAGCAGTGACCTGCAAGGAAGTAGTACAGGAGGTACAGAGATGTTATGCATGTTTGATTTTATCCCTCAGTATGCTCCTGGTGACAAATAACGGTAAACCTGCGAAGGAGGGGGGATAAAATAGTAAGGAATGATTATGATTATGTAATGATTAGGTAATTCAGTACCACAATGGACATAGAAGACAGAGCACATACAGTGACCTGACAATAACCCAAAAACATAGAACGAGCTCTGAGACGTGGGAACTCTGCTGACCGCAATCCCTAATCCTCTCCAACCACACTAAAGGCAGCCGTGGATTGCACCTAACGCTCCCTATGCAACTCGGCACAGCCTGAGAAACTAGCTAGCCTGAAGATAGAAAATAAGCCTACCTTGCCTCAGAGAAATACCCCAAAGGAAAAGGCAGCCCCCCACATATAATGACTGTGAGTAAGATGAAAAGACAAACGTAGAGATGAAATAGATTTAGCAAAGTGAGGCCCGACTTTCTGAACAGAGCGAGGATAGGAAAGGTAACTTTGCGGTCAACACAAAACCCTACAAACAACCACGCAAAGGGGGCAAAAAGACCCTCCGTACCGACTAACGGCACGGAGGTACACCCTCTGCGTCCCAGAGCTTCCAGCAAGCAAGAAAAAACCAAATAAGCAAGCTGGACAGAAAAAACAGCAAACAAAAATAACAAAAGCGGAACTTAGCTATGCAGAGCAGCAAGCCACAGGAACGATCCAGGAGGAAGCAAGTCCAATACTAGAACATTGACTGGAAGCCAGGATCAAAGCACTAGGTGGAGTTAAATAGAGCAGCACCTAACGACTTCACCACATCACCTGAGGAAGGAAACTTAGAAGCCGCAGTACCACTTTCCTCCACCAACGGAAGCTCATAGAGAGAATCAGCCGAAGTACCACTTGTGACCACAGGAGGGAGCTCTGCCACAGAATTCACAACAGTACCCCCCCTTGAGGAGGGGTCACCGAACCCTCACCAGAGCCCCCAGGACGACCAGGATGAGCCATATGAAAGGCACGAACAAGATCGGGAGCATGGACATCAGAGGCAAAGACCCAGGAATTATCTTCCTGAGCATAACCCTTCCACTTAACCAGATACTGGAGTTTCCGTCTTGAAACACGAGAATCCAAAATCTTCTCCACAATATACTCCAACTCCCCCTCCACCAAAACCGGAGCAGGAGGATCAACAGATGGAACCATAGGTGCCACGTATCTCCGCAACAATGACCTATGGAATACGTTATGGATGGAAAAAGAATCTGGAAGGGTCAAACGAAAAGACACAGGATTAAGAACCTCAGAAATCCTATATGGACCAATGAAACGAGGTTTAAACTTAGGAGAGGAAACCTTCATAGGAATATGACGAGAAGACAACCAAACCAAATCCCCAACACGAAGTCGGGGACCCACACAGCGTCTGCGATTAGCGAAACGTTGAGCCTTCTCCTGGGACAAGGTCAAATTGTCCACTACATGAGCCCAAATCTGCTGCAACCTGTCCACCACAGTATCCACACCAGGACAGTCCGAAGACTCAACCTGCCCTGAAGAGAAACGAGGATGGAACCCAGAGTTGCAGAAAAACGGCGAAACCAAGGTAGCCGAGCTGGCCCGATTATTAAGGGTGAACTCAGCCAAAGGCAAAAAGGACACCCAGTCATCCTGATCAGCAGAAACAAAGCATTTCAGATATGTTTCCAAGGTCTGATTGGTTCGTTCGGTCTGGCCATTGGTCTGAGGATGGAAAGCCGAGGAAAAAGACAAGTCAATGCCCATCCTAGCACAAAAAGCTCGCCAAAACCTCGAAACAAACTGGGAACCTATGTCAGAAATGATATTCTCTGGAATGCCATGTAAACGAACCACATGCTGGAAGAACAATGGCACCAAATCAGAGGAGGAAGGTAATTTAGACAAGGGTACCAAATGGACCATCTTAGAGAAGCGATCACAAACCACCCAAATGACTGACATTTTTTGAGAGACGGGAAGATCTGAAATAAAATCCATAGAGATATGTGTCCAAGGCCTCTTCGGGACCGGCAAGGGCAAAAGCAACCCACTGGCACGAGAACAGCAGGGCTTAGCCCGAGCACAAATCCCACAGGACTGCACAAAAGAACGCACATCCCGCGACAGAGATGGCCACCAAAAGGATCTAGCCACTAACTCTCTGGTACCAAAGATTCCAGGATGACCAGCCAACACCGAACAATGAACCTCAGAGATAACTTTATTCGTCCACCTATCAGGGACAAACAGTTTCTCCGCTGGGCAACGATCAGGTTTATTAGCCTGAAATTTTTGCAGCACCCGCCGCAAATCAGGGGAGATGGCAGACACAATTACTCCCTCTTTGAGAATACCCGCCGGCTCAGATAAACCCGGAGAGTCGGGCACAAAACTCCTAGACAGGGCATCCGCCTTCACATTTTTAGAGCCCGGAAGGTACGAAACCACAAAGTCAAAACGAGCAAAAAACAGCGACCAACGAGCCTGTCTGGGATTCAACCGCTTGGCAGACTCGAGATAAGTCAGGTTCTTATGATCAGTCAAGACCACCACGCGATGCTTAGCTCCTTTAAGCCAATGACGCCACTCCTCGAAAGCCCACTTCATGGCCAGCAACTCTCGATTGCCAACATCATAATTTCGCTCAGCAGGCGAAAACTTCCTGGAAAAGAAGGCGCATGGTTTCATCACCGAGCAATCAGAACTTCTCTGCGACAAAACAGCCCCCGCTCCAATCTCAGAAGCATCAACCTCGACCTGGAATGGAAGCGAAACATCTGGTTGACACAACACAGGGGCAGAAGAAAAACGACGCTTCAACTCTTGAAAAGCTTCCACAGCAGCAGAAGACCAATTGACCACATCAGCACCTTTTGGTCAAATCGGTCAATGGTTTAGCAATACTAGAAAAATTGCAGATGAAGCGACGATAAAAATTACCAAAGTCCAGGAACTTTTGCAGACTTTTCAGAGATGTCGGCTGAGTCCAATCATGGATAGCTTGGACCTTAACAGGGTCCATCTCGATAGTAGAAGGGGAAAAAATGAACCCCAAAAATGAAATCTTCTGAACACGAAAGAGACACTTTGATCCCTTCACAAACAAAGAATTAGCACGCAGGACCTGAAACACCGTTCTGACCTGCTTCACATGAGATTCCCAATCATCCGAGAAGACCAAAATATCATCCAAGTATACAATCAGGAATTTATCCAGGTACTCTCGGAAGATGTCATGCATAAAGGACTGAAACACTGATGGAGCATTGGCAAGTCCGAATGGCATTACTAGGTACTCAAAATGGCCCTCGGGCGTATTAAATGCAGTTTTCCATTCATCGCCTCGCTTAATACGCACAAGATTATACGCACCACGAAGATCTATCTTGGTGAACCAACTAGCCCCCTTAATCTGAGCAAACAAATCGGATAACAGCGGCAAGGGGTACTGAAATTTAACCGTGATCTTATTTAGAAGGCGGTAATCTATACAAGGTCTCAGCGAACCATCCTTCTTGGCCACAAAAAAGAACCCCGCTCCTAATGGCGACGATGACGGGCGAATATGCCCCTTCTCCAAGGACTCCTTCACGTAACTCCGCATAGCGGCGTGCTCAGGCACAGATAAATTAAACAGTCGACCTTTTGGGAATTTACTACCAGGAATCAAATCGATAGCACAATCACAATCCCTATGCGGAGGTAGGGTATCGGACTTGGGCTCATCAAATACATCCCGGTAATCAGACAAGAACTCTGGGACCTCAGAAGGGGTGGATGACGAAATAGACAGAAATGGAACATCACCATGTACCCCCTGACAACCCCAGCTGGACACAGACATGGATTTCCAATCTAATACTGGATTATGGACTTGTAGCCATGGCAACCCCAACACGACCACATCATGCAGATTATGCAACACCAGAAAGCGAATAACCTCCTGATGTGCAGGAGCCATGCACATGGTCAACTGGGTCCAGTACTGAGGCTTATTCTTGGCCAAAGGCGTAGCATCAATTCCTCTCAATGGAATAGGACACTGCAAGGGCTCCAAGAAAAACCCACATCGCCTAGCATACTCCAAGTCCATCAAATTCAGGGCAGCGCCTGAATCCACAAATGCCATGACAGAATAAGATGACAAAGAGCAGATCAAGGTAACGGACAAAAGAAATTTTGACTGTACCGTACCAATGGTGGCAGACCTAGCGAACCGCTTAGTGCGCTTAGGACAATCAGAGATAGCATGAGTGGAATCACCACAGTAGAAACGCAGCCCATTCTGACGTCTGTGTTCTTGCCGTTCAACTCTGGTCAAAGTCCTATCGCACTGCATAGGCTCAGGTTTATGCTCAGATAATACCGCCAAATGGTGCACAGATTTACGCTCACGCAAGCGTCGACTGATCTGAATAGCCAAAGACATAGACTCATTCAGACCAGCAGGCATAGGAAATCCCACCATGACATCCTTAAGGGCTTCAGAGAGACCCTTTCTGAAAATAGCTGCCAGCGCACATTCATTCCATTGAGTGAGCACGGACCACTTTCTAAACTTTTGACAATAAATCTCTATCTCATCCTGACCCTGACATAGAGCCAGCAAATTTTTCTCTGCCTGATCCACTGAATTAGGTTCATCGTACAGCAATCCAAGCGCCAGGAAAAACGCATCAATATTACACAATGCAGGATCTCCTGGCGCAAGAGAAAACGCCCAGTCCTGAGGGTCGCCACGTAAAAAAGAAATAATGATCCTAACTTGTTGAACTGGGTCACCAGAAGAGCGAGGTTTCAAAGCCAGAAATAGTTTACAATTATTTTTGAAACTCAGAAATTTAGTTCTATCTCCAAAAAACAAATCAGGAATAGGAATTCTTGGTTCCAACATAGAATTCTGAACCACAAAGTCTTGAATATTTTGTACTCTTGCCGTGAGCTGATCCACACATGAAGACAGACCTTTAATGTCCATCGCTACACCTGTGTCCTGAACCACCCAAATGTCTAGGGGAAAAAAAAGGCAAAAACACAGTGCAGAGAAAAAAAAATGGTCTCAGAACTTCTTTTTTCCCTCTATTGAGAATCATTAGTACTTTAGGCTTCCAGTACTGTTATGATTAGGTAATTCAGTACCACAATGGACATAGAAGTCAGAGCACATACAGTGACCTGACAATAACCCAAAAACATAGAACGAGCTCTGAGACGTGGGAACTCTGCTGACCGCAATCCCTAATCCTCTCCAACCACACTAAAGGCAGCCGTGGATTGCGCCTAACGCTCCCTATGCAACTCGGCACAGCCTGAGAAACTAGCTAGCCTGAAGATAGAAAATAAGCCTACCTTGCCTCAGAGAAATACCCCAAAGGAAAAGGCAGCCCCCCACATATAATGACTGTGAGTAAGATGAAAAGACAAACGTAGAGATTAAATAGATTTAGCAAAGTGAGGCCCGACTTTCTGAACAGAGCGAGGATAGGAAAGGTAACTTTGCGGTCAACACAAAACCCTACAAACAACCACGCAAAGGGGGCAAAAAGACCCTCCGTACTGACTAACGGCATGGAGGTACACCCTCTGCGTCCCAGAGCTTCCAGCAAGCAAGAAAAAACCAAATAAGCAAGCTGGACAGAAAAAACAGCAAACAAAAATAACAACAGCGGAACTTAGCTATGCAGAGCAGCAGGCCACAGGAACGATCCAGGAGGAAGCAAGTCCAATACTAGAACATTGACTGGAAGCCAGGATCAAAGCACTAGGTGAAGTTAAATAGAGCAGCACCTAACGACTTCACCACATCACCTGAGGAAGGAAACTCAGAAGCCGCAGTACCACTTTCCTCCACCAACGGAAGCTCATAGAGAGAATCAGCCGAAGTACCACTTGTGACCACAGGAGGGAGCTCTGCCACAGAATTCACAACAGCCGCCCATAAATGAGTATGATAAATAAGCGGGCAAAGAGGTGGGTGACCGGTAGTGAGGTAAGATGCCGTAGGAGGAGTAATGAAAGAATTTTTTATTTAAGGGTTATACCTATTAGATTAGATTCCCCTGATGAATCCCCCTTATCGGGGAGGAAACGCGTAGGGACTGCATACATTATTCTAGGTGGTGGTGGTGGTGATATAAATATCTGGGGAGTGTCCTTGTCAGAACAGGAGCAATGCATGAGCACGACAGGGAAGATTAGATATTTTTCATTCCCCAAATATAAATAGCTATAGATGTTCCTGTCCATTCCATGGTGGATTCGATATGTGACAATGAGATGTGGTGAGACCAAACCATTTTTTATTGAGCACTTTTAAACACGAGCACTTTATATGTTTTTTGGTATTTTGTGCCACAAATGTGGATGGTCCGGATTCATTTTTAAAGGTTATTATTAAAAGTTACATTTTTATCTTTATGTAGTCAGGGCCCTTATAGCTATGTTGTATGTAGCTGAATTGCAGGCTTGCTATGAGCGCCGACCACATGGTGGTGCTCACTGCAAACCGGCATCAGTAACCATAGAGGTCTCAAGAACCTCTATGGTTACTATCCTGACACATCGCTGACCCTTGATCATGTGACAGGGGTCGGCGATGCGAGCATTTCCGGCCGCACGGCAGGAAGCTCTGGTTCAATGCTGCTGTCAACGTTTGACAGCGGCATTTAACTGGTTAATAGCGGCGGGTGAATCGCGATTTCACCCGCCTCTATTGCGTGCACATGTCAGCTGTACAAAACAGCTGACATGTCATGACTTTGATGTGGGCTCACCGCCGGAGCCCACATCAAAGGGGGAGACACGACATGCGCTATACTAGTACGGCGCATGTCGTGAAGGGGTTAAACATTGTTACTTATGACTTGTGTATAAACTGTTAAACTGTAAAGCGCTGCGGAATATATTGGCGCTATAAAAATGAAGATGATTATTATTATTATTACATCTCTGCTTATCATGACTTTGTTTGTTTCTGGGTGTAGGATTCTATATCCTTTTAGGGTTTCATTGAAGCCCACCAGAATATGCTGCTTCGCATTAGATTCCCACTTGGTACATTTTTCTTTGTAAATATGTACAAATTCTTTACTTCCGAATATTCTTATGTGTTGTAGTTCAGGCTTCTTGCTGTTCCATTGCTCAAGTGGAGTTTTTTAAAGGGAACCTGTCACCTGAATTTGGCGGGACCGGTTTTGGGTCATATGGGCGGAGTTTTCGGGTGTTTGATTCACCCTTTCCTTACCCGCTGGCTGCATGCTGGCTGCAATATTGGATTGAAGTTCATTCTCTGTCCTCCGTAGTACCTGCCTGCGAAAGGCAATCTTGCCTTACGCAGGCGTGTACTACGGAGGACATAGAATGAATTTCAATCCAATATTGCAGCCAGCATGCAGCCAGCGGTTTCATAATTAGTCAGGTTCCTTCTTTCCACTACACCATTTTGTTCAGGGTAATATTGGACAGTGGACTGAAACACGATTCAGTTTTTCCTTATAGTGCATTGTTTCATTACATATATCCAGTTCCATTATCTAAATGGATCATTTTTGGTATTCTCCCAAATTTGGCATATACTTCAGAAATACATATTTCAAATTTCTCTGGAACTTCATCCTTGCTGTGAAGCAGATAGATGACTGTATATCTTGAACAATCATTAGTAAATATAAGAAAATATCTATTTTTTCCAATACCTGAGTACTCATTGGACCACAAACATCTATGTTTATTAAGTCTTGAAGCTGTTCTGATTTTGTAGTACTATTCTTAGTAAAATTATTTTCGTGACATTTTCCCTTTAAGACAGTTATTAGATTTCATTGTCTGATTACACAGATTGACCGTAATATCATCAGCAAGTTGTTTTTGAACTAACATAACATTGTATCTGGATCTCAATATGCAAGACATCTGTGGATACAATTATTGTGCTTTTCATGTTTAGCAGTTAATGCACTTTCCTTGAATTTTAGATGGTACAACTCATATTTGATCTTTCCTCCTGCTAGTGTGTGAACTTCTTTTGGGATGATACAGCTGTCATCTAGTCAAGATCACCTTCTCTGACTTACTTTGGTCAAGGTGAGAGAATAAGCTTTTGTGAATAGTCATCTGACTAGTTGCCCCAGAATCTATAGATTGTAAAACCAAGAAAGGAACACTGACTAGCAGTAGCAGACCACATAAAATATCAAAATAACATCAATAGTGTTCAAAAAGTAACAAAATCATAATTATATCTGCTACTCTAGTGGAAAGGACTAAAATAAGAAAAAAAGTGAATAGTCGAGAAATTAGCAAAACCAAAAGCAAGAAAAGCCAAGACTGCAGTCCACGCCAATGAATAAATATAAATATAAAGTTTATTAAGAATCAGGTAAATCATAACAGAAAAACGAACAATGCCAATGTTAAAATCATCAAAAGTACAAAAAAGTGGGCAAAATAATCCTGGAATATAACCATGACAATTCATATAGATAGCAAAACATCATTCATCATTAATGCATCAAGAAGGGGGCAGTGTGCCGAAACGCATGTTGGGTAGGGCGCCATCCAGGAAACCAAGATTGCTTTACTCAGTAAGTATTGTCCTATTATGGCCTCATTATTTATATTAATTTGCACTGCACTTTAGTTTTCTCGGTCCCATAGTTCATTATATGTTTACACTGACACCTTTTGGTATTTCTTAGCACTTGCACCTCACATATATATTTTTGCAAATTTAAAAAAAAAATTCTTAAAAAAAAAATAAATTAATTAAAAAAAATGAAATAAAAAAAAAAAATTCTTGATGCATTAATGATGTGTTGCTATCTATATGAATTGTCATGGTTATATTCCTGGATTATTTCACCCCTTTTTTGTACTTTTGATGATTTTAACATTGGCATTGTTCGTTTTTCTGTTGGAATTTACCTGATTCTTAATAAACTTTATATTTATATTTATTCATTGGCATGGACTGCGGTTGGTTCTTTTCTGGTTTTTGGTTTCCAGAATCTGTACACCATGAATGCTTTGATGTACTTGCATTAACAGAAAATACACCTTCAGGACTTGAAGTGTCATATTCTTCAGTAATAGCACTTTTAACCCTTTGATGATTATTTTGCTTTATCAGTTGATTCATTCTAGCTTTCCAGACTCAGCATAAAGCATTTAGGTGCCCTTATTTCTTTGAGATAGAGCATACGTGTTTCCTTCTAAATACTTATTTTTGGTTAGATGTTGGGCTTTTAAAGCATATTCTGCTTTGGATACCCCACTGATGCTTACATTTTCTGTCTTTTGCTTATATTCATCTACAAGGTTTCCTCTGACACACTCCAATGTAAGCTCATTATCTGAGCACTCATGTAGTGCAGTTACAATGTCCCAAAAGCTCTCTCAATTTTCTAGAGTCTTTCTTATTCAATCCTGCATATCTTGGCCCTTATTTAGCTTAGACTGACACAACTTTCTTATTAATTTTGCTTATTGTTGAGATTTATCCTTTCATGCACTTTCTGCAGCTGTTCTTACATTTCTTGGAAGTTTCACATTTACATACATGTACTGTCACGATGTGACTCACCCGGTATGAAATGACCCAACTGTAGGTCTGTCACGAACAGCACAACCAACAAGGGAACACCGGGGACACAATTACAACGGTGGGCCCTGTCGGTAGGGACTGGGGGAATGGGCACCTCCTGCACTGGCCTGCAGATGTGCCCTGATCTTGCTACCGTCCCTATACGGGTTCTTTCAACCCGTCGCCGACCAGGATACCTAGTCCCTCACTTGCCCTGCACCTATCTCTAAGTAGGGAACTGGCAGGTGAGAGCACTGGTCCCACCAATGCACTAATACAACACAGGGGAAGGAAAGACAGTCAAGGTAGAGGAAAACAACACTTATCTTAATGCTGCAAGGCACAGCACAGCAGGAAGAAACACCAGATACACCGGACTCAGCAGTAGAACAACTGTTCCCAGCAAGCTCCTACTCGCAGCTTGGTCGCTGAAGAATGAACTAACACCGACAGTCAGCTGATGAAGCAGGTGACCTCTTAAAGGATGGAGGGAGTGGTCACCACCAACATCAACTGACCCAGCAGCAATGCATTGCAATGCAATAACGTGGCCACTGGGGGGAACTGCATTAACCCCCGATGACCAGAAAGGAAAACTGAGGGAAACCAGATCTAACACAAATTCAAAAATGGATCGTGACAGTACCCCCCTTTCAATGAGGGCCTCTGGACCCTCAACACTGGATCTCACCAGTAAACAACCTACAGTGAAGACGTCTCAATTAACCAGAGTTCACCTCGGAAGTCACCTGACCCTCAGGGTTACGGTGAACACAGCATGATGGAGATGACAACGTAGGCGGCACAAATCTCCAGAGCGCCGACCTGTGCAATGAGTTGTGTATGAGCATAACTGAGGGTAACTCCAACTGGTAAGTCCCCGGGCTGACACCCGATTTGAACTCCAGATTCCAGTACCACACTTCCACCTGATATTTTTGGTGGACACCCATACGTATTCATTCACACACAGGTCCGGACCTGAACTTTATTTTCACACATGCGTCTGCCACAAGATGGTGAATTCTTTACAGAACAGACAACAGAGGCGTCTCCCTGTGTCACCAAACTCACACCCCCACTATGCACCGAGGGAACCACCACCATCCTCTGACCCCTCCTCTTGAGAGGTCTCTGACATACCAGGTTAACATATAGAGAGGGTAGAGTCTTGCCCCTACTCCCTGGCAGCACCTCTACTGCCCCCAAAAGAGAAGAAGGGGTAGGTTGTAGAAGGACGGCAGAGATCATAGCTCCCGGGCAGCAGACCTCACACGACTGACCCCAGCTGCCTACTTCCCTGGACCGCCAGTCTATGACCAGGTTGTGTTTTTTCAATCAAGGGAGTCCTAAGACCATGGGAGTTGGTATAACCTCCATGACGTAGCATGTCAGGGACTCTTCATGACAAGCCCCTATACGCAGATGTATATTGTCTATGACTTGGGTAATGCTCCCCAGGCTGAGCGGGACAGAGTCAATGGCCTGGACGCTTAGGGGTCTTACTAGCGTCCTACTCATCAGGCGATGGGTCTGGACAAAATGAGTATCCACCAAATTGACTCCAGCTCCACTGTCCACAAGCACCGGAATATTCTCAGTTACCCCACCAACAACCACCTCAGCAGGTAAGGTACACTGAGACAGGCGTGTCCTAACTGGCCATGTGAGTGGACGCACAGAAGAGCGCTCCCGCTACTGACCTTCTAAAATCCTGTGCAGACACCGCTGATCGGGCTTCTCCGTCGCATACCGGGTGGCTGAATGTCTGGGGAGCAAAGCGGTGCTGAGCAGTGGACCTGACATTGGAGGAGATGACCACACGGCGGCAGAAAGACGCGGGAGCTGGCGATGCAGGAGCCAGCCAAGATGGCGCCGAGGCCAGAGAAGACACTGACAAAGTTAATGCCGCATGTCAGAGGCGCATGGAGATGGCGGCGAAGCTCCAGCAGTTTGCTAGAGTGGGAGAAGTGGAGGAGGCAGAGAAGGTAACTGGAGCTGGAGCTAAAATGGAGGAGGAGGAAGTGATCCCGGTAGGAGAGCAATAGGTACAGAAGGGGAGGGAGAAAAGCAGCATGGCGGTGGAAATAGGGGAATCTGAAGACAT
The DNA here is from genome assembly GCF_032444005.1 of Ranitomeya imitator. NCBI lineage: Eukaryota > Metazoa > Chordata > Amphibia > Anura > Dendrobatidae > Ranitomeya > Ranitomeya imitator. Next base: position 96,547,570 of record NC_091289.1, on the reverse strand, counting down.
GACACCGGGAGATGAGTCGACCCTCAGGGATGTTTTTACACTGGTCTCCTCATGCAAACAGTCCCTAAATACCCTGACCCTTCAGATGCAGGAGGTTAAAGGGGAAACAGTGCAGATAAACGCTGCCCTGCAAAAGATGGACAGACGCATGGGGGTGGTGGAGGAGAGGGTGAGCACTGCAGAAGACCATATAGTAAAGCTGCAAAAGGCGGCGAAAAAGTTTGCTCAAGCGATATCAGAGCTGGCCGCAAAAAATGAGGATCTGGAAAACAGGTCCAGAAGAATAATATACGTAGGTCTGCCTGAAAAAACTCAGGGGAGAAATCCCACTGAGTTTATTGAAAGCTGGCTGATGGAGAAAATTGGTGGCACACTGCTGACAAAAGTTTTTGCAGTTGAGAGAGCTCATCGGGTCCCGCCGCAGCCCCCTGCCCCAGGAGCAAATCCCCGTACCATGCTTGCCAAAATACTGAACTATAGGGACATTATCCTTAGGAAGGCCAGAGAAATGGAGGATCTGACAGCTGGAGGTCAAAAAATTGCTATTTACCCGGATTATTCTGCTGCTGTTCAGAAGCAGAGGATGAAGTTCACCGGCGTCAAGAGACGACTGAGGGAACTGGGAGTGCAATACTCTATGCGGTTTCCCTCAAAGTTAAGCGTGCTGGCCTTTGACTAAACCCACTTTTTTCTGACACCAGAGGATGCTACCCAGTGGATAGACACTAATGCTAAAAAACGTAAAGAAAAAGGCGACTGAAATTTCCGGGAGATCCGGATGGAAGATATTTATCTGTCGCTGGAGGAGGGATCTGTGTTTAATAGCATAATTGCTAAATGGATGGGCAACTGGTAAGGGTTCTTTTTTTTGTTTGAGGAGCTGAGCTGAGCCATATTGAGTGAATGGCCAGAGGGCACGGTAATGGTTAATATGTACGGGGGAGGAGGGTTATGCGGTGCACTGAAAGTTTGTTTTGTAGTTTCTTTACATGATCATATACATAGGAATTTTTTGTTTGAAAAACTGTAAGAAATTCTGTTCTTTACGGTAGCGGGAGGCGAGTGGAGAGGGTAAAGCAAGGGAGAGTGTTCGCAATGGGCGGAGGAGCCCCACTCTTGATAAGAGGCAGAATGTGTAGCATTGGGAGGGTTAAGGGGGTAAGTTGGGTTTTGGCAGGGGGGGTGGGAGGGGTCAGACAGCTCATACTTGGGAGTGAAGATACTGTGAAGGATGATGAGTCACATGATGGGGGGTCGCATTAAGATACTAAGTTGGAATGTAAGAGGCCTTGCGGATAAGTCTAGGCGAGCGGCGGGTCTGCAGTATGTTCGAGATCAAAGGGTTTCAATGATACGTCTGCTGGAGACACATTTGGTGTGGGAGAGGGGGGGGGATGTACTAAAAAGGCACTGGATACAGAGGGCATACCATTCTACCTTCTCTACGTATTCAAGGGGTGTGTCAGTGTTGGTACCCGTGGGAGTGCATTATGAAGAGGTGAAGGTACATGTGGATGTGGATGGTCAATATGTGGTGGTATAATGTAAAATGTATGGAGTGTTGCTGTGTATAGCGGCAATATATATTCCGCCTCCCTACTCAAGTAAGAAAATTAGAGAAGTTTTGGAACTGGTGGAACGTTGGGGCCTGATACCATTTCTAATTATTGGTGATCTTAATAATATATGCGATGACTTTTGGGACAAAAATAAAAACTTCCAGAATAGGACGGTGGGGCACATTACTACATTTGGTACCTATGGTCGAGAAATAGGTATGATTGACCTATGGAGAGTAAGACATGTTGGGGAGAGGGGGTATTCATGTTATTCACCGGCTCATGGTACTTTATCCAGAATTGATATGGCTTTAGGTAATCGTCTGTTAGACACAATGGTGGGGGATGTGCGGTACCTACCGATGGCCCTCTCAGACCATAGTCCAATTGAGGTAGAGTTTTGATTGCTGGGGACACAGGCCGCGAGCAGGAGAGTGAAAGATTCACCCTAACTGGTTGCACAGTGTAGATTTAGAGAATATAAAACAGGAGGTGACAGAATTCTTTGTGCTAAATGATGGGAGGGCAGATGCTCTTACTGTATGGGAAGCCATGAAGGCGTACTTAAGAGGGCTGTTTGGAAATATTAGTAGATGTAAGTGGAAGACAAGGGAGGCAGGGAAGGCAGCAATTGATGGGCTGAGGGCAGCGGAAGACAAGATGGTAATAATGGGTACTCCTGAGGCTGGGAACAGATTTAAAGCAGCTCAAAATCATATGGAGAAAAATCTGTTGGGAAGGGCTGAAAGGAAGCGGGAATTTCAGAGACTGACTTATTATCAGGAGGGAGAGACTATTGGTCACATACTGTCGCTGGTGGCTTCTGCCCAGAGGAGTACTTCATTTGTCCATTCGCTGGTTTCTGGGAGTGGTACTAGAGTCTCCGAAACCTCGGAGATTTTGAAAGTCTTTGCGGACTTTTACGCTGGCCTATATTCTTCTCGGGTGGATGCGTCGGCGGGAGACACAGTGGCTTTCCTGGAGAGACTGGGGTTACTGTTGTGAATTCTGTTGTTGGGCTCCCTCCTGTGGTCATGAATGGTACTTCGGCTGGTTCTGTCCATGGACTTCCTCTGGTGGGTGTTTCTGAGTTTCCTTTCACAGGTGACGAGGTTAATTCGTTAGCTGCTGCTCTATTTAACTCCACTTAGATCTTTGCTCCACGCCACCTGTCAATGTTACAGTATTGGTCTAGTTCACTCCTGGATCGTTCTTGTGACCTGTCTTCCCATCAGAAGCTAAGTTCCAGCTTGTATTTCTTTGGTTTGCTATTTTTCTGTCCAGCTTGCTATTTAATTTGTTGTCTTGCTTGCTGGAAGCAAGGGAGCGCCTCCGCACCGTGAGTCGGTGCGGAGGGTCTTTTTGCGCCCTCTGCGTGGTCTTTTTGTAGGTTTTTGTGCTGACCGCAAAGTAACCTTTCCTATCCTCGGCCTGTTCAGTAAGTCGGGCCTCACTTTGCTTAATCTATTTCATCTCTGTGTTTGTATTTTCATCTTTACTCACAGTCATTATATGTGGGGGGCTGCCTTTTCCTTTGGGGAATTTCTCTGAGGCAAGGTAGGCTTTATTTTCCTATCTTCAGGGCTAGCTAGTTTCTTAGGCTGTGCCGAGTTGCATAGGGAGCGTTAGGCGCAATCCACGGCTATTTCTAGTGTGGTTGATAGGTTTAGGGATTGCGGTCAGCAGAGTTCCCACGTCCCAGAGCTCGTCCTTTATTATCAGTAACTATCAGGTCATTCCGTGTGCTCTTAACCACCAGGTCCATTATTGTCTTGACCACCAGGTCATAACAGTACAGGTGGCCCAAAGTACTAATGCATCTCAATAGATGGATAAGAGAAGCTCTCAGACCATTTTTTTTTTTTTTGCAGTGTGTTTTGTCTCAATTTTCCCCTTTACCTCTGGGTGGTTCAGGACACTGGTGTAAACATGGACATTCAAGGTCTGTCCTCTTGGATGGATAATCTCACTACAAGGATACAAAACATTCAAGATTTTGTGGTTCTGAATCCGATGTCAGAGCCTAAGATTCCTATTCCTGATTTGTTTTTTGGTGGTAGACCTAAGTTCTTGAATTTCAAAAATAATTGTAAATTGTTTCTTGCCTTGAAACCTCGCTCCTCAGGTGACCCTGTTCAACAAGTAAAGATCATTATTTCTTGTTACGTGGGGACCCTCAAGACTGGGCATTTTCCCTTGCTCCAGGAGATCCGGCATTGCGTGATGTTGATGCGTTTTTCCTGGCGCTTGGATTGCTTTATGACGAACCTAATTCAGTGGATCAGGCAGACAAAATCTTGCTGGCTCTGTGTCAGGGTCAGGATGAAGCGGAGATATATTGTCAGAAGTTTAGAAAGTGGTCTGTGCTCACTCAGTGGAATGAATGTGCCCTGGCAGCAATCTTAAGAAAGGGTCTCTCTGAAGCCCTTAAGGGCTTAAGGGCATGGTGGGGTTTCCCATGCCTGCTGGTCTGAATGAGTCTATGTCCTTGGCCATTCAGATCGATCGACGCTTGCGTGAGCGTAAAGCTGTGCACCATTTGGCGGTACTATCTGAGCATGGGCCTGAGCCTATGCAATGTGATAGGACTTTGACGAGAGCTGAACGGCAAGAACACAGACGTCGGAATGGGCTGTGTTTTTACTGTGGTGAATCCACTCATGCTATCTCCGATTGTCATAAGCGCACTAAGCGGTTCGCTAGGTCTGCCACCATTGGTACGGTACAGTCTAAATTTCTATTGTCTGTTACTCTGATTTGCTCTTTGTCATCCTATTCTGTTATGGCATTTGTGGATTCAGGCGCTGCCCTGAATTTGATGGACTTGGAGTATGCTAGGCGCTGTGGTTTTTTCTTGGAGCCCTTGCAGTATCCTATTCCATTGAGAGGAATTGATGCTACACCTTTGGCCAAGAATAAGCCTCAGTATTGGACCCAATTGACCATGTGCATGGCTCCTGCACATCAGGAGGATATCCGCTTTCTGGTGTTGCATAATCTGCATGATGTGGTCGTTTTGGGGTTGCCATGGCTACAGGTTCATAATCCAGTATTGGACTGGAAATCTATGTCTGTGTCCAGCTGGGGTTGCCAGGGGGTACATGGTGATGTTCCATTTTTGTCTATTTCGTCTTCCACTCCTTCTGAAGTTCCAGAGTTTTTGTTGGATTATCGGGATGTATTTGATGAGCCCAAAGCCAGTGCCCTACCTCCTCATAGGGATTGCGATTGTGCAATTAATTTGATTCCTGGTAGTAAGTTTCCTAAGGGCCGATTGTTCAATTTATCTGTGCCAGAACACGCCGCTATGCGGAGTTATATAAAGGAATCCTTGGAGAAAGGCCATACTCGCCCGTCGTCATCACCGTTAGGAGCAGGGTTCTTTTTTGTGGCCAAGAAGGATGGTTCTTTGAGACCTTGCATTGATTACCGCCTTCTCAATAAAATTACAGTCAAATTTCAGTATCCTTTGCCGTTGCTGTCTGATTTGTTTGCTCGTATTAAAGGGGCTAGTTGGTTTACCAAGATAGATCTTCGAGGGGCGTATAATCTTGTGCGTATTAAACAAGGCGATGAATGGAAAACAGCATTTAATACGCCCGAGGGCCATTTTGAGTACCTGGTTATGCCATTCGGGCTTTCCAATGCTCCATCAGTATTTCAGTCCTTTATGCATGACATCTTCCGAGAGTACCTGGATAAATTCCTGATTGTGTATTTGGATGATATTTTGGTCTTTTCGGATGATTGGGAGTCTCATGTGAAGCAGGTCAGAATGGTGTTCCAGGTCCTTCGTGCGAATTCCTTGTTTGTGAAGGGGTCAAAGTGTCTCTTTGGAGTTCAGAAGGTTTCATTTTTGGGGTTCATTTTTTCCCCTTCTACTATCGAGATGGACCCTGTTAAAGTCCAGGCCATTTACGATTGGACTCAACCGACATCTGTGAAGAGCCTGCAGAAGTTCCTGGGCTTTGCTAATTTTTATCGGTGCTTCATCGCTAATTTTTCTACTGTTGCTAAACCGTTGACTGATTTGACCAAGAAGGGTGCTGATGTGGTCAATTGGTCTTCTGCGGCTGTAGAGGCTTTTCAGGAGTTGAAGCGTCGTTTTTCTTCTGCCCCTGTGTTGTGCCAGCCAGATGTTTCGCTTCCGTTTCAGGTTGAGGTTGATGCTTCTGAGATTGGAGCAGGGGCTGTTTTGTCGGAAAGAAGTTCTGATGGCTCGGTGATGAAGCCATGTGCTTTCTTTTCTAGAAAGTTTTCGCCTGCTGAGCGTAACTATGATGTTGGTAATCGTGAATTGTTGGCCATGAAGTGGGCATTCGAGGAGTGGCATCATTGGCTGGAAGGAGCCAAGCATCGCGTGGTGGTCTTGACAGATCACAAGAATTTGACTTATCTTGAGTCGGCCAAACGGTCAACCGTTTGGCCGACTCAAGATAAGTCAAATTCTTGTGAATCCGAGACAGGCTCGATGGTCGTTATTTTTCTCCCATTTTGATTTTGTGGTTTCGTACCTTCCGGGCTCTAAGAATGTGAAGGCTGATGCCCTGTCAAGGAGTTTTGTGCCTGACTCTCCCGGTGTTCCTGAGCCGGCGGGTATTCTCAAAGAGGAGGTAATTTTGTCTGCCATCTCCCCTGATTTGCGGCGGGTGCTGCAAAAATTTCAGGCTGATAGACCTGACCGTTGCCCAGCGGAGAAACTGTTTGTCCCTGATAGATGGACTAGTAGAGTTATCTCTGAGATTCATTGTTCTGTGTTGGCTGGGCATCCTGGAATCTTTGGTACCAGAGATTTGGTGGCTAGATCCTTCTGGTGGCCGTCTCTGTCACGGGATGTGCGTTCTTTTGTGCAGTCCTGTGGGACTTGTGCTCGGGCTAAGCCCTGCTGTTCTCGTGCCAGTGGGTTGCTTTTGCCCTTGCCGGTCCCGAAGAGGCCCTGGACGCATATTTCTATGGATTTTATTTCGGATCTCCCCGTCTCTCAAAAGATGTCGGTCATTTGGGTGGTTTGTGATCGCTTTTCTAAGATGGTCCATTTGGTACCTTTGTCTAAATTGCCTTCCTCCTCTGATTTGGTGCCATTATTTTTCCAGCATGTGGTTCGTTTACATGGTATCCCGGAGAACATCGTTTCTGACAGAGGTTCCCAGTTTGTTTCAAGGTTTTGGCGATCCTTTTGTGCTAGGATGGGCATTGATTTGTCTTTTTCCTCGGCTTTCCATCCTCAGACAAATGGCCAAACCGAACGAACTAATCAAACTTTGGAAACATATCTGAGATGCTTTGTTTCTGCTGATCAGGATGATTGGGTGTCCTTTTTGCCGTTGACGGAGTTCGCCCTTAATAATCGGGCCAGCTCGGCTACTTTGGTTTCGCCGTTTTTCTGCAATTCTGGTTTCCATCCTCGTTTCTCTTCAGGGCAGGTTGAGTCTTCAGACTGTCCTGGTGTAGATACTGTGGTGGATAGGTTGCAGCAGATTTAGACTCATGTGGTGGACAATTTGACATTGTCCCAGGAGAAGGCTCAACGTTTCGCTAACCGCTGGCGCTGTGTGGGTCCCCGACTTCGTGTTGGGGATTTGGTTTGGTTGTCGTCTCGTTATGTTCCTATGAAGGTTTCCTCTCCTAAGTTTAAGCCTCGTTTCATTGGTCTGTATAAGATTTCTTAGGTTATCAATCCTGTGTCATTTCGTTTGGCCCTTCCTGCTTCTTTTGCCATCCATAATGTGTTCCATAGGTCGTTACTGCGGAGATACGTGGCGCCTGTGGTTCCATCCGTTGATCCTCCTGCCCCGGTGTTAGTTGAGGGGGAGTTGGAGTATGTGGTGGAGAAGATTTTGGATTCTCGTATGTCGAGACGGAAACTCCAGTACCTGGTCAAGTGGAAGGGTTATGGTCAGGAAGATAATTCCTGGGTTTTTGCCTCTGATGTTCATGCTGCCGATTTGGTTCGTGCCTTTCATTTGGCTCATCCTGGTCGGCCTGGGGGCTCTGGTGAGGGTTCGGTGACCCCTCCTCAAGGGGGGGGTACTGTTGTGAATTCTGTTGTCGGGCTCCCTCCTGTGGTCATGAATGGTACTTCGGCTGGTTCTGTCCATGGACTTCCTCTGGTGGGTGTTTCTGAGTTTTCTTTCACAGGTGACGAGGTTAATTCGTTAGCTGCTGCTCTATTTAACTCCACTTAGATCTTTGCTCCACGCCACCTGTCAATGTTTCAGTATTGGTCTAGTTCATTCCTGGATCGTTCTTGTGACCTGTCTTCCCATCAGAAGCTAAGTTCCAGCTTGTATTTCTTTGGTTTGCTATTTTTCTGTCCAGCTTGCTATTTAATTTGTTGTCTTGCTTGCTGGAAGCTCTGGGACGCAGAGGGAGCGCCTCCGCACCGTGAGTCGGTGCGGAGGGTCTTTTTGCGCCCTCTGCGTGGTCTTTTTGTAGGTTTTTGTGCTGACCGCAAAGTAACCTTTCCTATCCTCAGTCTGTTCAGTAAGTCGGGCCTCACTTTGCTTAATCTATTTCATCTCTGTGTTTGTATTTTCATCTTTACTCACAGTCATTATATGTGGGGGGCTGCCTTTTCCTTTGGGGAATTTCTCTGAGGCAAGGTAGGCTTTATTTTCCTATCTTCAGGGCTAGCTAGTTTCTTAGGCTGTGCCGAGTTGCATAGGGAGCGTTAGGCGCAATCCACGGCTATTTCTAGTGTGGTTGATAGGCTTAGGGATTGCGGTCAGCAGAGTTCTCACGTCCCAAAGCTCGTCCTTTATTATCAGTAACTATCAGGTCATTCCGTGTGCTCTTAACCACCAGGTCCATTATTGTCTTGACCACCAGGTCATAACAGGCTACCGAGGCTGAGTGAGGAAGACAGAGAAGGCTTAGAGACTCTTATCACAGAGTAGGAACTGGGTCGGGCATTACAGTCTATGGCTAATGGGAAGGTGCCTGGAGTGGATGGGCTACCCGCTGAAATTTATAAAAGTTTGGGGGAGGTGTTAGTTCACAGATTAAAGGTGGTTCTAGATGAGGCTAAGTGTAGAGGTAATGCAAAAGGAGGATAAAGATTTGGGGCAACCTGAGTCATATCGGCCAATTTCTTTGCTCACTATGGATGTCAAGCTTCTGGCCAAGGTGTTAGCGACCCGTTTGACGAGTGTTATCTCTAACCAGGTGCCAGGGCTGCCACTGGAAATTTTGAGGCCCCATACTGGCAAAATTTTCGTGGGCCCCCTTGAGACTCTGCCCAGGCTCCACCCCAGCCCTGCCCCCACGCTCAACCCCTCAAACTGTCCACAGTGCCACCATTCCCTCTTGGAAAAACTCCACTTCTCACCTATCACATATTAACAGTTCCCATCACCAGATCACACATATAGCCGGCAGCTTTTGTTTTGGCCAAAAGATTTTTTAAGCTGCCACCATAACACGGTAGACACCTTTGGCCGGGGCCCCACTCTGCTGTAATCTATTAAATATTTATTAAAATATGCAATACAATTTAGGTATATTTTTATTTATTTTTCAATTTTTAAAATGACCAATAATATCACATACAAGGAACAAATACCGCTACACCATGTCAAGACCACATTTTACCACCAGTGACCGAATAATATCACATAAAAGAAGCAAATACCACCGCACCATGACCAGACCACATATTAACACCACAAAGTGACCAAATAGCACCTACAACAAAGTGACCAAATAGCACCTACAAGGGATAAATACCACCACACCATGTCCAGACCACATATTACCACCACATAGTGACTGTATACTACGATACTGATCAGTAATAAAAAAAAACACATTACTATCACCATAAGTGCTATTAAACACAGGAGCTCTGTATATAGTATACAGTGTATAGTGTCAGTGTATAGGTAACACACTGACTCACCAGTGATGTCTCTAGGTGAAGTCCTTCATCTTTGTTTTTCATCTTTCATCCAGCACAGACCGCCATCACTTCTTCCAGCCAGGGCCCATCTCCACAGGAAATAACATAGTTATCTCGAGCCCCGCTTGCAGAACACATTACTTAATTTTTACTAACTTCTACATTACATCACATGAAGAAAAAAAGGCGACATAGTGTCGCTCTGCACAGTAATAAAACCGCTCTCAAAAAATAAAATAAATACATCACTGCAGTAATAATATCCCTTAATTAGCCCCAATGGTAATAATATTCCCCATCCTAGCCCCCGTGTGTCCCTGGCTTCAGCCATATGTTCTCACATCCTGCCCTCTTGAGTATCCATTCCGCCCCATATGATCTCCCCATCCTACCCATCTGTCTCCATCGCATCCATCCTGCCCCATGATCCTGCACGATCTGTCTCCAAACATGCCCCATGTCTTGCATTCTGCCCCCAGTGTCTCCAGCATTCTGCCCCCAGTGTCTCCAGCATTCTGCCCCACTGTATCCAGCATTCTGCCCCACTGTATCCAGCATTTTGCCCCAGTGTCTTCAGCATTCTGCCCCACTGTCTCCAGCATTCTGCCCCAGTGTCTCCAGCATTCTGCCCCAGTGTTTCCAGCATTCTGCCCCCAGTGTTTCCAGGATTCTGCCCCCACTGTGTCCAGCATTCTGCCCGCCCCAGTGTCTCCAGCATTCTGCCCCAGTGTCTCCAGCATTCTGCCCCAGTGTCTCCAGCATTCTGCCCCCAGTGTCTCCAGGATTCTGCCCCCGGTGTCTCCAGGATTCTGCCCCCACTGTGTCCAGCATTCTGCCCCCACTGTGTCAAGCATTCTGCCCCTACTGTTTCCAGAATTCAGCCCCAGTGTCTCCAGGATTCTGCCCCGGGCCCCCCAGATCGCCGCTCTCAAAAAAAAACAACCCAGAGTTCTTCTTACCTGGCCGCGCTCCAGCGGCAAAGCTCCTTCCACGCAGCTGAAGCGCGCACTCGCCAGTGACTGACGATGACGTCAGATGCCGGCGACGTGCGCGCTGCGGCTGACGTCAGCTGCCAGCCTCCGATTAGCTGGCAGCTGTTAACTGTTGACATGTGGGCGCGGGCCCGCACGTCAATTGCGTTACACTGCCACTGATGCGGGCCCCCTCTGCCCATCGGGCCCCATACGCCAGTCAGGGCAGTAATGCCCTGATGGCTGCCCTGCCTGGTGCACGCAGATCAGTCTGGCTTTATGCCTGACAGATCTACAGCGGTCAACCTGCGGAGGCTGTTTATAAATTTGCAGCTGAAGTCCGACAACTGTGGCCAGAGAGTTGTTGCATCCTTAGATGCCCACAAGGCATTCGACAGTGTGGAATGGAGATATCTGTGGCAGGTGCTGCAGTGTATGGGTTTTGGCTCGCAGTTTGTGTCCTGGATTCGGCTGCTGTACTCGCAGCCGGTGGCTAGAGTCAGAGTGAATGGGGAGTTATCTCATACTATAAAACTAGCTAGAGGGACAAGACAGAGGTGTCCGCTCTCTCCTCTTTTATTTGCTCTGGCTGTGGAACCATTGGCCGCCAAAATTCGACAGTCTGATGAGGTGTCTGGGTTTAAGTACGGGATAATTGAAGAGAAGATAGCGCTATACGCGGACAATATTCTACTGTTTCTGGCTGACCCTGCCGCTTCCTTGAGGGGTGCCAATGGGCTTATTGAAAGATTTGGCTCTTTGTCGGGACTGACGATAAATTCGAGTAAGTCAATTCTGTTTAAAGTGGATGACATGGGGGAGGATGGTAGTGAGCTTATGAAGGATGGGAGGCGTAAGTTGGTAAATCAATTTAAATATTTGGGGAAATGGATCTCTGTACCAGTCACAGACTTCCTACATAGGAATCTGACTCCGGTTTTAGGAGTTCTTAAGGCAAAGGTGGATGCCTGGATTAAGTTACATCTATCTGTGGTGGACAGGGTTAATCTCATTAAAATGATTTTGATGCCTAAAATATTATATGTTCTTCACAATGCGCTAGTTTGGATACCGCGCGGTTAATTTCGGCAGATTAACTCCCTGTTTAGGAGTCTGGTATGGGGAGACATCAACGTATCAGACTGGAGACGCTTCAGCAACCAAAGGAAGATGGTGGCTTGGCTTTGCCCAACCCTGAAGTATATTTTCTTGCAGCCCAGAGTCAGCATTTAAAGGGCTGGGCGCATGAGGTGTCGTCCAGTGCGGTACAGCATTTGATGGAAAAGGTGACGAAAAGAAGTCCAGTAATACAGTGTCTGGAAGATGGTTCCCTGGGGGCATTGGTGAAACTGTATCCAACTATATTTTTGATATGTAAGCTGTGGGGTAGATTGAAACAAATTTGTTGGGTTACGGGTCTGACCAGGTTCTCTCCGTTATGGCATAATAATAATTTACCTGAGTTTGTGGCATTGGGGGTATTACCAGAGTGGCAGGCCAAGGGAATTCACTACGTGTATCAGATAATTGAGCAGCGAGAGCTGAAATCCTTTTCCCAATTGCAGGTGGAGTTTGGTCTCAGGCCCTTGGGGGAATATCAGTATGTGCAGATGAGACACGCATTTGGAGCTCAAAACAGGGGGGAATGTATTAGAATCCAAGGAGATATAGTGTTGGAGTATGTGTGTGGTGAAGGGACTACAAGGGGGGTTATTTCCACACTATATAAAGATTTACTACATACATACCTGTTGGGATTTCCGATAAATGCGAGAGCTAAGTGGGAAAGAGAACTGGGCCCACTGGAGAATGAAACTTGGGAGTCGGTGCTGGAGTGGGTTCCACGGCTGTCACTAAGTGAACCGTGTAGGCTGTCACAGCTCTATATAATACACAGAGTCTACAAATCTCCAGAAGTATTGTATAAAGCAGGTTTGCGTGCTGATTTTGAGTGCCCGAGGTGTAAGACTGTAAATGCTGGAATATTTCATATGATGTGGACGTGTCCGAGGCTGGCTGCTTTTTGGTTGGTGGTTTTGAGTCGTGTGGAAGGAGTGTATAGATGCACGGTACCAAGGGATCCGACGGTGTGTTTGCTGGGTTATGTAGATGAGATTGGAGTTGATAACACCCTGAAGATAGCAATTGCCAGATTGTTGTATATGGCCCGAAAGGTAATAGCACAAAACTGCATAAAGGATGAACCGCCCACAAGAGGAGAATTCCTTCAATATGTGAAGCAGGGTCTGACATTGGAAAAAGGGATTTATAAGAAAAGAGGGAAAATAGAAATGTTCGACAAACTGTGGTCTGCGTGGCTTGAAATGGGATAGAGGTTAGGTATAGGGGATAGGAGAGTTGAGTGCCTGACTCGGTGAGAACAAAACATGGCATATGTGGTCCTAATTGGGATAAAATCCATTAAGTATCATTGGTGGAAGTGTTATTAAAAGAGGTGAGCTGTCTTACTGGGGTGGGGAGGGATAAGTTGGGAATATTGGGGTTTTGATACTGGCAAAATATTGTATTGAAAACAAATTGCAATGTTATTCTTAATAAAAATCTATTTGAGTTAAAAAAAAAAAAAAAGGTACACTGAGACGAGAAAATGGAGGCGCGAGCTGGGAAGACATTGATAAAGTCACCGGTCTGCCCACAGTAAAAACATGCCCCCACACTACGGCAAACCACAGACAACCCCATTTGGGAACCAACTCCTCCCACCTGCATGGGTTCATCCACCTGGTCAGGTGTGTCCTCCTCCCTAGCAAGGACTACAGGGGGCACATTTGGTGTATGTCTCTCCCTCAAGGGTCTATCCACCCGGATGGCAAGGGACATGGTGGCCTCCAACGACCTGGGGGCGGCATACTGCACCTGAGTATCTTGCAACCTAGGGGACAGACCCTGCACAAAATGGCTCCTAAGAGAAGGGACATTCCACTGTGTGTCAGTGACCCACCTCCTGAACTCTGAACAGTAGTCCTCAGCCGGCCGCCCCCCTGCTTGATCTTACGGAGTCGGGGAGACACCACCCGGATCACCATATACCAGCGCCAGAGCCACATAAAACTCGTCCACTGACTGTAGAGATGGAGAACCGGTTGGCAGAGAGAAGGCCCAGGTTTGGGGATCACCCTTAAGATGGGAAACGATTCCCCCCATTGTTCCTTACTCCCTGATGAACGTGGGCGGAGCCTGAAGTATAACTTGCAGGCCTCCTTAAAAAGCAAAAATGTATCTCTCCCTCCAGAGAACCTGTCAGTCAGAGATATCTTGGGTTCTGGTAGAGCCTGTACCTGAGCTGAGGCCCAGAACCCCAACAACTGCTGCAGCTGCTGCACCACCTCATCATGCAGATCCTTAAGCTCAGTGGTGAGAGTCTGGAGCAGTTGGGCAAAGGCCTGCATTTGAGCCATGGCTCACCAGAAAAAATGTGATGGTCGGTGTTAATGTCACAATGTGACTGACCCGATATGAAACGACCCAACTGTAGGTCTGTCATGAACAGCACAACAAACAAGGGAACACCGGGGACACAATTACAATGGTGGGCCCTGTCGGTAGGGACTGGGGGAATGGGCACCTCCTGCACTGGCCTGCAGATGTGCCCTGATCTTGCTACCGTCCCTATACGGGTTCTTTCAACCCGTCGCCGACCAGGATGCCTAGTCCCTCACTTGCCCTGCACCTATCTCTAAGTAGGGAACTGGCAGGTGAGAGCACTTGTCCTACCGCTGCACTAATACAACACGAGGTAAGGAAAGACAGTCAAGGTAGAGGAAAACAACACTTATCTTAATGCTGCAAGGCACAGCATAGCAGAAAGAAACACCAGATACACCGGACTCAGCAGTAGAACAACTGTTCCCAGCAAGCTCCTACTCCCAGCTTGGTCGCTGAAGAATGAACTAAAACCGACAGTCAGCTGATGAACCAGGTGTCTTCTTAAAGGATGTAGGGAGTTGTCATCACCAACATCAGCTGACCCAGCAGCAAAGCAATGCAATGCAATGCAATAACACCAGTGGCCACCAGGGGGGTGAAACTGCATTAATCAGGATTTTATGATTTGCATGTTTTTTTGCACAATGGAGCATGTCACTTCTTTCAGCATTTTTTCAGCATTTTATACCCATTACAATGAATGGGTACTTATAAAACCCTGAAAAAAATGCACTAAAAATGCTGGTATCAGATTTTGCTGCTGCAAGGAAAACTTGCTTTTTTCAGCAGCTTCTTTCCTGATGAGAGGTCAGATTTTGCTGCAGAAATAAAACGCTGAAAAAACACCTAGTGTAAACTTACCCTTAAATACACTGCTCAAAAAAATAAAGGGAACACTTAAACAACAGAATATAACTCCAAGTAAATCAAACTTCTGTAAAATCAAGCTGTCCACTTAGGAAGCAACAATGTTTGACAATCAATTTCACATGCTGATGTGCAAATGGGATAGACAATAGATGGAAATTATTGGCAATTATCAAGACACACTCAATAAAGGAGTGGTTCAGCAGGTGGGAACCAAAGACCACATCTCAGTACCAATGCTTTCTGGCTGATGATTTAGTCACTTTTGAATGTTAGTTGTGCTTTCACACTCATAGTAGCATGAGAAGGACTCTACAACCCACACAAGTGGCTCAGGTAGTGAAGCTCATCCAGGATGGCACATCAATGCAAGCTGTGGCAAGAAGGTTTGCTGTGTCTGTCAGCATAGTGTCCAGAGGCTGGAGGCGTTACTAGGAGACAGGCCAGTGCACCAGGAGGCATGGAGGGGGCCTTAGGAGGGCAACAACCCAGCAGCAGGACCGCTACCTTAGCCTTTGCGCAAGGAGGAACAAGAGGAGCACTGCCAGAGCCCTGCAAAATGACCTCCAGAAAGCCACAAATGTGCTTGTGTCTGCACAAACAGTTAGAAACTGACTCCATGAGTATGGTATGAGTGTCCAACGTCCACAGATGGGGGTTGTGCTCACAGCCCAACACCATGCAGGATGCTTGGCATTTGCCACAGAACACCAGGATTGGCAAATTCGCCACTGGCGCCCTGTGCTCTTCACAGATGAAAGCAGGTTCACACTGAGCACATGTGACAGACAAGACAGAGTCTGGAGATGCCGTGGAGAGTGATCTGCTGCCTGCAACATCCTTCAGCATGAGCGGTTTGGCAGTGGGTCAGTAATGGTGTGGGGTGGCATTTCTTTGGAGGGAGGCACAGCCCTCCATGTGCTCGCCAGAGGTAGCCTGACTGCCATTAGGTACCGAGATGAGATCCTCAGACCCCTTGTGAGAACATATGCTGGTGCGGTTGGCCCTTCGTTCCTCCTAATGCAGGACAATGCCAGACCTCATGTGGCTGGAGTGTGTCAGCAGTTCCTGCAAGATAAAGGCATTGAAGCTATGGACTGTCCCGCCCGTTCCCCTGACCGGAATCCGATTGAACACATCTGGGACATCATGTCTCTCACCATCCACCAACGTCAATGTTGTTTTTATTGTGTAAAAGCAGCAAAACACAGAAAAAAATATGTGTGGTATTACTGTAATCATACTGAGCCAAAGAATAAAGTTGTCTTATCACTTACAACGCACAGTGAATGACATAAAAAATAAATAAAACCAACTCTTGACCTACTCTTGATTTTTTCATTCTACCTAACAAAGATCGCAGTAAAGGTTCTTTTACATTGCGCTTATCTCCATGTTTGTGGGTCCTGTCTGGAACATTATAGTGTATGGTCCTGTTGGCGCACACGTCCAAATCCCATTGTGCAGGGGGATTCGGACACATCAGGGTTTCCATGTAAATCTCTGAAATTCGTGATTCAGACAGAGCCCCAGGCAGAAGACTCCCTGTAATGAGGCAGATAGTCACTTTGAACTTTGGTGTCTGTGTTTTTAAGTGTGAATGGCTGTCAGTTACAGTCCCATGTGCCGCTGAAAAGAATGACACCACTGAACAGAGTCCAGACAGAGTACAGAGTAACTCTGCCACCTCATTATAGTGAAAAGATCCCTTGGGGGTTTCAACTGACTCGAGTCATTCTGAGATTTAGATTGATAGAGCAGAGGATAAATGTGATCCAACATGTTATATAAAATATTCCCAATAAATGCTTAAAGATAAATACAAATCCCCACTCAGGTCCATCATCTATCATTGGAAATATAGGAGGTTTCCATATTACTGGTAGCACAAAGGCTCTGGAAAAGTGCTATGGTTCTTTGCCCCTCAAAACACAACCAGCAAATTTCACACTACTAAGTGCAAATGCCCCCTTCCTTTCTAAGCCCCACAGTGTGCCTAAACCACATTTAGTGTCCACATGTTTGGCATCTCTCTAGTGATGCAAGCTCCTTAATTTATGGGGTCCATGTCTCCAGAAGCATAAGCTGGGCACAAGGTACTGGGCACTACAATGTACAGGCACTGCAACAGCAGATTCATAATTTTCACCCAGCAATATTCATTGCTGCTTGTTTCTAAGCAAACACCCATGGAGTCAAAATTGTCACTACACCTTTAGATAAAGTACAAGAGGGGTTTAATTTCCAGAATGGGTCACTTGCACTTAGGGTCTCTTTATGTAGGAGTGGTGGCGGTGATGGTCTGCCCACTGACAGTCAAAGGGGTTGAACATGTGTTTCTGAAGGTAGAGCCCCTGGGGCTGCAATTTAGCCTAGGTAGGGTTAGCTGTAAAGGCCGGCCCAGTAAAGAGAGGGGAATAAAGGGTGTCAGTGAGTTGAAAACAGTGGTAATCAGCAGGCTCTAGTCAGGGGCTGCTAGGGACAGCATGAGTGTAAAATCTCGGGGTAGAGGATCGCCAGAGAACCCTTCCACACAAATCCCTTTTTGCCGGCTTGGTAACCTTGAGATAGATGGCAGGTCTGGGGGCAAGTACTGCCTGCGAGGCAGCAGGAAAAGCTGGGCTCAAATCCTAAGAGGTGAAGTGAGATGGGATCCAAATATACTGCCAGTGAAGGAGAAGATTCTCTAAGGCTAGAGAAGTCAGCAAGAGGGATATTCTACTTATATCGAAAACCAGGGCTGAAGTTATGTTCGGTGCCTGTGGGGAAGATAGCAACTTGTTGGGCCTTATCCTCTAGGTCTGCCCGTAAATACTGCCAGTCACCAAGTAAAAGTTTGGTTGTTTTAATGAATCTTGTGTCTCCTGGATTAATTGCTGCCCTGGTTCCAGAAGAGGGATTCCTGGAATCCTGCTGCCTGGAATTAAGTGTGATGCACCCCACAAACAGCATTACACTGGGACTGGGACACATATTGTCTGTAGAATGCCAAAGTGAGTGGGAAAAGAAACTCGCCCACTGTTAGCACCACGTCGGATCCCTGCTCTGAAAGGCAGGGTCTCCGGCGTGTCACTTCCCTCACCCATGCTGCGGTCGGTTCCTTCCTTACCCATGCACTGCATGCGTCCAGCAGAGCTTCCTGCTGGGTTGCCAACCATGTCCTTAGGGCATGCGCATATGCGCTCCTGCCCTCTTCCTCCTCACTGGTGAGGTGCCTGAGCAACCTTCCTGTTCTGCAGTCTAAGTTGCGTACCAGTTCCTGCTGCACTCTGGTGCAGAGCTTGCCTGCTGCACTCTTGTGCAGATCCTGCCTGCTGCACTCTTTTGCAGATCCTGCCTGCTGCACTCTTGTGCAGATCCTGCCTGCTGCACTCTTTTGCAGATCCTGCCTGCTGCACTGTGGTGCAGATCCTGCCTGCTGCACTCTGGTGCAGATCCTACCTGCTGCACTCTGGGGCAGATCCTGTCTGCTGCACTCTGATACGAACTCTGCCTGCTGCACTCTGATCCAAGCTCTGCCTGCTGCACTCTGATACCAACTCTGCATACTGCACCATCCAGTCTGTCTTACTGGGTCCAGGATCTGCTCACCTGTTGGTCTGTCCTGGAGTGGCACGTGGAGTTCATTGGGAGCCAAGCCCAACCTCACCATCAGAGGCTCTAGTGAACAGTTCAGTGCTTGCTTAGTCACGCCCCTCCAGGCTCTCCGTAGTCCGTGGCAAAGTCGTCCGTGACACCCACAACAACCTCGCTTGGGCATCTTACATTTAGATGTTGTGTGCAAACTATTCTACAATAATTTATTATCCAAGAGTCAAATAGCGCTCCTTCTATTCCGGGTCTCACCGTGTGGCTAAGCAGTACTGTACAGCCACATGTGAGGTATTACCACATTCAACTGAAATTGTGTGACAAATTTTGTTGCCATTTTTACACATTATCCTGTGTGAAAATGTAAAATCTGGGTCTAAAACAACATTTTTGTGGCACAAATGTGATTATTTTTTCTCACCGCTCAATAGTGTAAAATTTTGGGACACACCTGTGGCGTCAATAGTTCCCCTTGACTTCCATTATACTCATTACTCAAATCGAGCATCTGAGCATTACCATTTGCTTGACTCCCGTAATGAGCACCCAAGCATTTTAGGGCTCACTCATCACTAGTCAATAAACTTCTTGAATGTGGTTTTGAGCACTTTGAGGGGTGCAGTTTTTAAAATGTCACTTTTGATTATTTCCTTTCACATAAGGCTCTCAAATACATTTCAAACGTGATGTGGTCCCTGAAAAATTGTTTTGTACATTTTGGTGGAAAAAATTGAGAAATTGATAATTAAATTTAACCTTTCTAACTTCGTAACAAAAATAAATTATATTTAGCTTGCAAAAAAGAAGACAACAAGGAGACTTAATAGCTATTTTCACAAATAAATGCAAAACAATTCTAAATAAATGTATTACTAAATTAAAATGTGTCACGAAATAAACATCTCAGATTGCGTCCCAGGGTTATTTCCACATGAAATGACACTGGTCAAAATTGTAAAATTTGGCCTGGTCAGGAAGGAAGGTTCAGGCTCTGGGCTGAAGGGGATAAACTGCTCCCAAAAAAAAGATACATTTTGAACTGCTTTTTATAAAGCTATTGCTTCTTCTGTTTCCAAACAACAAAAATGTTGTTGATCCGCCAAAAAGGGATAATTTTTGGAAGGCTTGTTTAAATTGCTTCACTTTCAAAACAACAAACTTGTTGCCATATATTTTTCTCAGGCTATGCTGTCTTTGTATAGTGAGCAAGAAATGTTACTGCAGCCCACAAAAGTATTTTAATGATTGCAGGAATAATGGGTTAAATTCTGCGGTGCCGGCAAAGGATTAAAGATGAATGGAGCCAAGGATCAAGGAGATAAAAATGCTGTTTATTTGTCAGTGCATTTCAAAGTGACAACACTTCTTCAGGACATGCCTCAGATGACAACTGCCAAAACCTGTTGCTTCTCTCCAAAAGGAATTAGTTTTGAACCCCCACTTGTCAAAAAACATGACTTCTTCTTTGTACACCTCATGTGTATAAAACATTGACATGGCACACATCTGCCTCCAAAAAAGGAAATGTTATTTTTCTATTAAACTAACTAGGTAAGGGCTTGCTTTTTGCCAGTGGCAGTTTTCAACAACACTATTAATGTTGCCATAAAAATGGGAAAAATAATTAAAAGTGGGATGAAATTGTAAAAAAAAAATCAATTCTGTCAACTCTTTGGGTCCTGTTTTTACAGCGTTCATTGCGCATAAAAATGACCTGCCAATATGATGCTTCAGGTTAATATGAATAAGACAGTCCAACATTTTTATAAGTTTTTATTTCTTTAGTAATTAGTTGGAAATTAAGTTTGTAAAAGTTTGTTTTTTCCATGGTTAGCTAGCATTTTTACTGATACTATATCAAGTATAACTTGAGGAACTGATATTTCAACTGCAAACACTATTTTATTGCTGTTAGCTGTTAGTGACAGTAGACACAGGATCATAGTGTCATGCACAGTATAGGAAAGACTAAGTGCAACACGAAGGGACAAGGTGAAGGGAAACCAACACTAGGGAAGGTGGGAGTTGAGACCCCTAGGCAGATCTAATGTCACCCTGTCTGCCCTAAGCATCCCTATAAAGGTTCCGCACCTATCGCTGAGCAGGATACCTAACTCCTGCCTGACCCTGGCAATAAGCACTGCATAGGGAAAGACAGATGTAGCATTAGTCAATCCTCACTACCACTAAAGACAAATGGGATACACAAAAAAGGGGAACACTTAGCTTGAGTAGACTCAGAGAGAAACACAGACATCTTCCAAACACCAAAGAGGAAGATAGCCAACTGTTCTAGCTCCAAGCCTCAACAGGGAAATGGAAATATCACCGGCAACTGTGATATGTCCTATGGAACTCCTGCAGGCACTAGGGTGTTCAGTGTTCATAAAATAAATAAAAAATGGCTTTTGACCAGTCAACATGCTCTTCCCCCATCGAGACCACTACCTCAGGCTACTGGACCAAGAATATATTCATTTATATTATACATGAACATGAATACAGAACATGATGTTTAAGGGTGCTGCGACTCCTGACATGTGTAGAAGCTGGAAACCTGTACATTTTAGCTATGTCATCCACTAGTATTAATAAA
Source organism: Ranitomeya imitator (assembly GCF_032444005.1). NCBI lineage: Eukaryota > Metazoa > Chordata > Amphibia > Anura > Dendrobatidae > Ranitomeya > Ranitomeya imitator. The sequence goes on along the minus strand of NC_091289.1, from coordinate 96,526,642 downwards.
CTTCAATAAAGAAGACTGCTAGTTTGCATAGCTGGATCTTATCACATTTTGTGCAGTTCCTAAGAATGCTCATTTCACAATGGTCTTGCAGTGTAAATGGATCTCTACACCATTCAGACATCAGTGATTTTTCTTGTATGCAAAATGACCAATTTTTTGTCAGTGTTTTCAATCAGATTTTCGTCAGTGTGTTAGTGGTTAGAATCAGTAATATTCTCATTAAAAAAAAAAAAATAAATCTTCTACTGTCCACTACAATGTCAAAAACATAGTGCATAGATTGCACATGATGGCGTTCATATGATATCTGTGATTTCACAGACTCATAGACCCAGAATCATTAGGAATTATGATTCCTAATGAGTCTTATCGAGGTGAGTGCAGGAATAAGATGCGACAAATTCATTAAGAGGTGCATGTCACTTAATGAATTCAGTGCATCTTATCAGTGACATGCGCCTCCATGAGCCTCCCTAGAAATGTTACTCCAGTCAGGAACTGGAATTACATTTCTGACGTAAGAAATGCCAGTTCCAGCCATTTTAGCTGAGGTGTCTAAAATTGGCTTGTAAATGTCAAAAGTCGCAAAATTTCTCAAAGTGTTTTACACCATTTTTTTGTCATAACACTTTGAAAAAAATAATAATAATAATAATGTGCTTATTATCGTGAGATTATAGAAGGTTATTTGTTTGTATATATGCTTTTTATTTTATAAAATTCCCCCTTTTTTCTTTTGTATTCATTTTGTTAGATTTTTTCTTTCTCCATTCCTCCCTTTTTTTTCAATTTTGCACTTTATGTTGTAATTTACCTGAATAAGCGTAGTCTATGCAAAACAACTGTTGCTTACTTACCTCTTTATGTCTTCTCTCGTCATGTGATGACGACCACTATAAAGTGCTGATTTTTCACATCCTAGTGGTGAGTGCCGCTCTCATTCAGTTTTTCATGCTGTTGTTGCTCACAGTTTAGTACTGCTTTATCTCTAGATGTGCACCACTATATCTGGTAATACGCGATCAATATTTGCATGAATGCATTCCTGGAGGGAGTGTTAGCAGTGCCACTGATTCTGCATTTTTTTTTTATATATAATAAAGTTATAACTTGAAGAATTCTTTTGAAAATCAAAGCAAATGTCTCTTTGGCTTCAATGAGCTACCTCTTTATGTCCAGAAAACTTCACCATTTTATAGTACCATGTTATTTAAAAATAATGTTTGTAATTTTCTTTTGTACTTAGACCAATGTACATTTGACTCTGCTACGTTCTTTCTTGACTTTTTCAGATGAAGAAAACATGACATGTTCAACTCCTGTACAAATTCATGGAGAACAGCTGAAAGAGACAGAAAAACATATTAATCTAATGTGTTACACCAATCTGTATGAGAGAGACTACATCTTCCTAATGCTGGTGGGATTTGTCATCTTTGGCTCTGGTACAGTAGTAGCATGGCTAACTGGTGTCTGTGTTGTAATCTATGATCGATTGTGTGGCCCTAGTGAAGATGATGAAGATGAAGAAGATGAAGAACCACCGCCACCTCCAAAGCCTAAGAAAAAGGAAGAGGCCTAAAAAAAACTTCTATATCAATGCAACAACCACCTTCTGCCTTCTAACAGTTCTACAATGTGGATTTAAACAAAGAAATATAAAATATGACCGTTGCTTGTCTATTGAATGGAAATCCAGTCTTTTCTTGCCTAACTGGTTACTTTACTAATCTTTTTATTAAAACAATGTACCGATATAGCATGAAACCACATATACTTTAAAACAATTGAAGTTCCTAAGATATTCGATTTTAACTGACATTAGGAAATAATATTAAGAGCAGTTCTCAAATATATACCTGTATATACCGGTAATTTTGAACTGTTTTGCGCTAGCAAGTTGAACAATAGGAAAATGTTTTTAACTCTGTGAGTTTGAGTGACTTTCTAGTAACAGCTAAATATGCTGATATACTGGCCAGCTTTAACTATACATAGTCAACATGGAGAGAGACCTATACTGTGGAAAGCGTTGATCGAAGAGGAATTTCAAGCATGCTGATTAAATAGCTCCTCAATATTTTTGGACATCACAGAGAAAAACACTCAAATTAACCTAATACAATCTAAAATATAGCTTTTATTTAATTGTCTGTAAAAAAAAATGTATAGACACACGTGGATTACACAAAATACCATCACCAACCAACGGAGACATGGAATAGAGAAACCAGGGGAGGTGCCTGCCCTTGCTCTATTACTGTGTAGCCCTACCTGCCAGCGGAGGTTGGAACTCTATAGTATAGCATAGGGTGCCAACCTCTGCTGGCAGGTAGGGTTACACAGTGATAGAGCAGGGGCAGGCTCCTCCCCTGATTTCTCTATTTCATGTCTCCGTTTTCGTTGATCATTGTATTTTGTGTAATCCACGTGTGTCAAGAAAAAAAAATATTTTTTTAAGACAATTAAATAAAAGCTATATTTTAGATTGTATTACATTAATTTTAGGGTTTTTTCTGTGGGCTTTTTTGCAATATTCCAATGACACTGTGAATTTATTGTTTGGACATGTCATTATCCAAAATATTTCTTTGTTGCATTTATGGAGGAGACAATAGTCTTTGCTTTTTAAACTATAAGGGATTAGCTTGATGCTGGTTAAAGAACAGTGAGACACTAGAAAACTAATCTGAAAACAAAATGTTTTTTCTCTGAAAGTCTTAACACTTTGTAGCGGTTCACTTACACGAACCAACCAGCGGCACAAGCGGTGGCCATTTAATACCCTGTTCACACAGACAAACATCTCTTCAGATCCACTTTGGATGATCTGTAATAGGTCATGCTTATATGTCCAGTAATCAGCCATTAGAACAGATCCAGCAGCAATCCGTTAACAAAAAAGTTTTGCAGACGCAGCTATTTTGCCTGTTGAAAAAGAAAACTGATTTCATCTGGGTCTGTTTTTTTAACATTGAAGTTACGGAAAAGGGATCCATTAATTAGTCATCAGTTTTCTTCCATTTAGAAACTGATCCAGTGAGCAAAAAATGGATCCTTTTCAAATGAAAGAAAGACGGAAGGCTAACTAACGGATCCATTTTCTATAGACTTCAATATTAAAGAAACGGTCCAGTTGAAATCAATTTTTTTAGCTGGACAAAAAAGTTGGGTCTGCACAACTTTTTTGCAACGGATTGCTACTGGATCTGTTCTAATGGATTATTACTAGACATGTGAACATTGCCATAGATCGTTCATTGTGCATAGACTATCATTGTTCTCGGCAGCGTTTACACTGGACATTGTGCTACTGAGAACCGTGTTTTGTGCAGCACAAAAGATAATTTCACCCATCAAATGAGTGTTTTGCTTGTTTGTCTAGTGATTGGCAGTCTGTTCAGACCACAAGATTATCATGAAATGAACGTTTCTAGGATAGTCTTGAAGAGTAAATGGACCTTAACTCTGTAAACAGCCACAAAGGTATGTTTCCATGTGTATTTAAGTCACCTACCCGATTCTGCTATTGTTTCATTAGTCACAAATCATCTGACAAAATCTCTTTAAACCCTACAGTTATGCACTGGGTGCAGTGCTGATAAGTCATGTTTAACGGGGTTGTTCCCTATCATTAAACTTTAGTATCTGGCTGTAGGTTGTTATAAAGAAGCAAATTGCCTCCCAATGTTTAGCTTTGGCCGCTGCGCTGACGTCACTTCAACAGCAGAGCAGCCAATCAGTGAGCTCAGCAGCTCTCAGCTGACTTCCTAAGTACACAGAACACTCAGCACGAAGCTACGGAGCTCACTGATTGGCTACATACTATCAAAGTGATGTCAGAACTGCAGAACCAGTGGTTGAGACTCGCCAGTGGACCCGGGAAAGGCGAGTACAGCGTGGTTTGTTCCATTATCATTGCAAAGAGTTTGTATGTTCTCTCCGTGTTTGCGTGGGTTTCCTCCGGGCACTCCGGTTTCCTCCCACATTCCAAAGACATACTGATAGAGATTCTAGATTGTGAGCCCCATCGGGGACAGTGATGATAATGTGTGCAAACTGTAAAGCGCTGCGGAATATGTTAGCGCTATATAAAAATAAAGATTATTATTATTATTATTATTATTATTATAATAGCCTGCAGCCGGGGATTAGCTGTTAATGAAAGGAAACTCCATTAAGCCATTTCTACATGGGAAAACTAGCTCACCTACAGTGTGAGGAAGTTATGGAATTAAAAAGATCATCATCATCTGGAGGGGAGAGCTATTTTCAAGCCAGACTATATTGTACAAGAATACAACATAAAAAAAACTAATGATCACCCTATGGCAATATTCTAACATCTGAAACAGAGATTAAACTTATTGTTGAGGTGAATAGGTAAAAATTAGAATAATATATGTACTAAACACACATAAACTGAAATACTGAAGTGTTATAAAAATTTGACACAATTAATAGCTCCAAAAGAAATGTTGTCACAGTGCAACATTTTCAAAAACATTCTTTAGATAGGGACATATAATTGTTGTAATTCGACTCGTAAACAGAAAGACAAGTTTTCCTATATACCCCCAATATTATTTATTTTAATTACATCTATATACACAACCTCGGATTCAAGAGATGAGGAGCGACGCCATGAGCTGACGTTTTTGCTCTATTTTCTTATAAGACTGTGTTAATCTATTTTAATTACATCGTCTCGTCGTCCCCCTTACACCTGTGATTGGCTGCAATTATCAAAGGAGTTCAGCAACGCGTCAATGATGATATCAGCAATGACGCACCGTTGAAGACATCTCAACATGGCAGCCAATCACAGGCCACAGCAGCAGGGCCGCCATCAGGGCATTACAGCCATCACTACAGTATGGGGCCCGATGAGCTGAAGCAAAAAGGGGGGCCCGCACACGCTGGCAGCCCGGTCTGGGCGGGCCCCCCTCTCTTTGCTAATGCTCATCGGGCCCCTGGGATATTTTGTTTAAAGCTGCCGCAGACCAGATACATAACAACACTGTGGTGATTTAAAGTTACACCTACAGTGTTGTTAATGTATCCGGCAGAGAGAAATGGGCACTATACCTTTAATTTGCGGGCCCTGGTGCATCATGGTCCCGACGTCACGTTACACACTGAGCACTTCCTCATTCTGGAGGAGTGTGGCGTGTGTTGTTGTCGGGCGGGCTGAGGCAGAGAGCAGGAGGAGTGAGGAGACTGCAGCCAGTGAGAAGAGGCTTCGGGTGGCTGCATCTGCTGGCGCTAATTCAGGCCTCTCCTCCTCCCCCCTGTCTGGCAGTTGTGCAGCTCTGTGCTCTTAGTCACGGAGAACTGTCACTCCAGTCCTGTTGGACACAGTGGGGGCAGAAAGCTGGACATAGGGGGGGGGGGCAGAAAACTGGACACAGTGGGGGCAGAAAGCTGGACACAGTGGGGGCAGAAAGCTGGACACAGGGGGGCAGAAAGCTGGACACAGTGGGGGCAGAAAGCTGGACACGGGGGGGGCAGAAAGCTGGACACGGGGGCAGAAAGATGGACACGGGGGGGGGCAGAAAGCTGGACACAGGGGTGCAGAAAGCTGGACACTGTGGGCAGAAAGCTGGACACAGTGGGGGCAGAAAGCTGGACAGAGTGGGGGCAGAAAGCTGAACACAGTGGGGGCAGAAAGCTGGACACAGGGAGGGGGCAGAAAGCTGGACACAGGGAGGGGGCAGAAAGCTGGACACAGTGTGGGCAGAAAGCTGGACACAGTGGGGGCAGAGAGCTGGACACAGTGGGGGCAGAGAGCTGGACACAGTGGGGGCAGAGAGCTGGACACAGTGGGGGCAGAAAGCTGGACACAGTGGGGGCAGAAAGCTGGACACAGTGGGGGGGCAGAAAGCTGGACACAGTGGGGGCAGAAAGCTGGACACGGGGGCAGAAAGCTGGACACAGGGGGGGCAGAAAGCTGGACACGGGGGGGGCAGAAAGCTGGACACGGAGGGGGCAGAAAGCTGGACACAGGGAGGGGGCAGAAAGCTGGACACAGTGTGGGCAGAAAGCTGGACACAGTGGGGGCAGAAAGCTGGACACAGGGAGGGGGCAGAAAGCTGGACACAGTGTGGGCAGAAAGCTGGACACAGTGGGGGCAGAAAGCTGGACACAGTGGGGGCAGAAAGCTGGACACAGTGGGGGCAGAAAGCTGGACACGGGGGGGGGGGCAGAAAGCTGGACACGGGGGGGGGGCAGAAAGCTGGACACGGGGGGGCAGAAAGCTGGACACGGGGGCAGAAAGCTGGACACAGGGGGCAGAAAGCTGGACACAGGGGCAGAAAGCTGGACACAGGGAGGGGGCAGAAAGCTGGACACAGTGGGGGCAGAAAGCTGGACACAGTGGGGGCAGAAAGCTGGACACAGTGGGGGCAGAAAGCTGGACACAGTGGGGGCAGAAAGCTGGACACAGTGGGGGCAGAATGCTGGACACAGTGGGGGCAGTAAAGCTGGACACAGTGGGGGCAGAATGTTGGACACAGTAGGGGCAGAAAGCTGGACACAGTGGGGGCAGAATGTTGGATACAGTGGGGGCAGAATGCTGGACACAGTAGGGGCAGAATGCTGGACAGTGGGGCAGAATGCTGGACAGTGGGGCAGACTGTGAGACCCGGGGGCAGAATGCTGGACATGGGGGCATGGTTGGAGACATAGGGGGCAGAATGGAGACATGGGGCATGATTGGAGAGAAATGGCAGGATTTCAGACATGGGGGCATGGTTGGAGACATAGGGGGCATAATGGAGACATGGGGCAGAATTGGAGACAGATCGTGCAGGATCATGGGGCAGGATGGATACGATGGAGACAGATGGGGCAGGATGGAGAGATCACATGGGGCGATCATATGGGGCAGGATGGGGAGATCATATGGGACAGAATGGATACTCATGAGGGCAGGATGGGAGAACATATGGCTGACGCCAGGAATGAGACACACGGTGGCCAGGATGGGTAAAATTATTACCATAGGGGCTAATTTAGGGATATTATTACTGCAGTGATGTATTTATTTTATTTTTTAAAGACACGGTTTTAAATGGGGGGGTCCTGTTACTGTGTAGAGTGACACTATGTCGCCTCTTTTTCTTCATGTGGGGTAATGTAGAAGTTGGGAAAAATTAAGTAATGTATTCTACAAGCAGAGCTCGAGATAACTGTGTTATTTCCTGCAGAGACGAGTCCTGGCTGGATGAAATGATGGCGGTGTGTGCTGGATGAAAGATGAAGGACTTCACCTAGAGACGTCACTGGTGAGTCAGTGTGTTACTTATACACTGACACTATACACTGTATACTATATACAGAGCTTCTGTGTATAATTTCACTAGTGATCACTGTATTATCTGTACACAGACACTGCATACTAAGTACAAATCTCCTGTGTATAATGGCAGTTATAGTGATAGTATGGTGCTTTTTTTTTAATTACTGATCAGAATTGTAGTATTCAGTCACTATGTGGTGGTAATATGTGGTCTGGACATGGTGTTGCGGTATTTGTTCCTTGTATGTGATATTATTCGATCACTGTGGTGGTAATATGCGGTCTGGTCATGGTGTAGCGGTATTTGTTCTTTGTATGTGATATTATTCGATCACAGTGGTGGTAATATGTGGTCTGGTCATGGTGTAGCGGTATTTGTTCTTTGTATGTGATATTATTCGATCACTGTAGTGGTAATATGTGGTCTGGTCATGGTGTAGCGGTATTTGGTCTTTGTATGTGATATTATTCGATCACAGTGGTGGTAATATGTCATCTGGTCATGGTGTAGCGGTATTTGTTCCTTGTATGTGGTATTATTGGTTATTTTAAAAATTGAAAAATAAATAAAAATATACCTAAATTGTTTTGCATATTTTAACAAATATTTAATAGGTTACAGTAGAGTAGGGCCCGGCCAAAAGTGTCTACCGTGTTATGGTGGCGGCTTAAAAAATCTTTTGGCCAAAACAAAAGCTGCCGGCTATATGTGTGATCTGGTGATGGGAACTGTTAATGTGTGATAGGTGAGAAATGAAGTTTTTCCAAGAGAGAGCGGTGGGACTGTGGACAGTTCGTGGGGTGGAGCCTAGAGGCGGGGCTGGGGTGGAGCCTGGGCGGAGTCTCAAGGGGGCCCCGAAAATTTTGCCAGTATGGGGCCCTGAAATTTCTAGTGGCAGCCCTGCACAGCAGTCTTGCTAACGCTTTGAACAGTGATGTATTCCTTCCTGATGTATCATACAGTGCAATCTGCAGGCACCATGTTATAGAGCGAGGGGAGCTGAGCAAATTGATGTATGGTTTACTGAGAATACATTCGGTATTAACAATTCAGTAAAAACATTCTAGCATATTAACCCCTTCATGACCTTGGGATTTTTCGTTTTTCCGTGTTCGTTTTTCACTCCCCTCCTTCCAGAGCCATAACTTTTTTCTTTTTCCGTCAATTTGGCCATGTGAGGGCTTATTTTTTGCGGGATGAGCTATACTTTTGAACGACATCATTGGTTTTAGCATGTCGTGTACTAGAAAACGGGAAAAAAATTCCAAGTACGGTGAAATTGCAAAAAAAGTGCAATCCCACACTTGTTTTTTGTTTGCCTTTTTTGCTAAGTTCACTAAATGCTAAAACTGACCTGCCATTATGATTCTCCAGGTCAGTACGAGTTCATAGACACCTAACATGTCTAGGTAATTTTTTATCTAAGTGGTGAAAAAAAATTCCAAACTTTGCTAAAAAAAAAAAAAAAATTGTGCCATTTTCCGATACTCGTAGCGTCTCCATTTTTCATGATCTGGGGTCGGTTGAGGGCTTATTTTTTGTGTGCCGAGATTACGTTTTTAATGATAGCATTTTGGTGCAGATACGTTTTTTTGATCGCCCATTATTGCATTTTAATTCAATGTCACGGCGACCAAAAAAACGTAATTCTCGCGTTTCGATGTTTTTTCTCGCTACGCTGTTTAGCGATCAGGTTAATGCTTTACTTTAGTTGAAACAGCAGATCGCTGCTATGTAGCAGAAAATCAGGTGTGCTGTGAGCGCCGACCACAGGGTGGCGCTCACAGATACCGGCAATCAGTAACCATAGAGGTCTCAAGGACCTCTATGGTTACAATAGAGAAGCATCGCCGACCTCCGATCATGTGATGGGGGTCGGCGATGACGTCATATCCGGCCGCCCGGCCGGATGCGGTAATTAAATGCCGCTGTCTGCGTTTGACAGCGGCATTTAACTAGTTAATAGGCGCGGGCAGATCGCGATTCTGCTCGCGGCTATTACGGGCACATGTCAGCTGTTCAAAACAGCTGACATGTCCCGGCTTTGGTGCGGGCTCACCGCTGGAGCCCGCATCAAAGAGGGGCTTCTGACCTCGGATGTACTATCCCGTCCAAGGTCAGAAAGGGGTTAAAGTTATTTTATAATAAAACATCTCTATTTACATTATTGTCTTAATTAATGTATTTTACATTTAGTATGATTATGGACATTTTATTAAATCAGGATTTATTTAATGGGACACTGTCACCTGAATTTGGAGGGAACAATCTTCAGCCATGGAGGCGGGGTTTTTGGGTGTTTGATTCACCCTTTCCTTACCCGCTGGCTGCAATATTGGATTGAAGTTCATTATCTGTCCTCCGTAGTGTATGCCTGCACAAGGCAAGATTGCCTTCACAGGCGTGTACTATGGAGGACAGAGAATGAACTTCAATCCAATATTGCAGCCAGCATGCAGCCAGCGGGTAAGGAAAGGGTGAATCAAACACCCAAAAACCACGCCTCCATGGCTGAAGATTGTTCCCTCCAAATTCAGGTGACAGTGTCCCTTTAAATGACAAGAAACATACTGTATATTAAAGAAATAATTACCAAATGGTTTGCATTTTTAGCTTTATAAACACAGTAATAAACTATATGGACAGAAGTAATGTATAACTTGTGTTTTATTCATCTACTCCTCTGCTCTTTCTGGCAATTTTCAATCCAGTAGGTGGTCCGATCAGTGACTGACATGTTTCTTTCCATAAGTGTACATGCAAAGATAGCTGTCAGTCACTGGGAGGACTGCACACGGGACCAAAAATCCCCAAAACAGCAGAGGTGTAAATGAGGAACATATACCGTATTTTTCGGACTAAAAAATGCACCGGACCATAAGACGCACCTAGGATTTAGAGGAGGAAATTAGGAAAAAAAAATTGAAGCAAAGCAAATGGACAATTCTGTACTGTAATATCCCCTATCCTGGTATATATGGTCCCCTCATCCCCATTCTGATACACATGGCCCCTCATCCCTATCCTGGTGTGCATGGCCCCGTCCTTATCCTGGTATGCACGACCCCATCCCAGTCCTGGTATTATTGGTCCGATCCTTTTTCTTTTATAATTGGCCCCATCCCATTCCTGGTATCCATGGCCCCATCCTGTTCCTGGTATGATTGGCCCCATCCTGTTCCTGGTATGATTGGCCCCATCCTGTTCCTGGTATGATTGGCCCCATCCTGTTCCTGATATTGGCCCCATCCCGTTCCTGGTATCCATAGCCCCATCAGGAAATAGTAAAAAAAAAAAAATTACACTCACCTACCCGTCGCTCCCTTGAAGCATCCTACTCCGGTGCCAGCAGCTGCTTAATGATTGTAAGCAGCGCATGGCAGGGATGTCATGCGATGCTCGCAAGCAGAGCACAGCTGCCAGAATACTCACCGGGACCGTTCATTGCAGAGAGCAGTGAGTGTTCATTCCTCTTCAGTGGCGCACACTGTCAGCCAGCGGCTTCCTGCTGCGACCAGTGGTCACGTGTGCCGATACTTAAGATAAATTAATATTCAGAATATTCATTTCTCTTAAATATAAGCACCCGTGACCGCTGGCTGACACTGCATCTTATAGTCAGAAAAATATGGTACATGTTACATCTAGAAGAGTTTTAAAACATTCCGTTGAAAATCCACACACATTAATACATAGCTGGTCCATATTTTGCAACTTTAATAGTTTGCATTCTAATTTTTATTGGAAAGATTTTTTTACACAATTATGAAATGTGTCTGTGAGAATTGTTGCCCATTCATTCACACGAGCATTTGTAAGACCAGGGAAATATTATACAACATTTTACTGCGGCAGTTGTGTGTCAAAACCATACAGCCAGGCTTGCATTGGCATTGTAATACTGCAATTTTATAGGGTATTTACGGTGTTGCAGTTAAGTTGATTGCTATATTTATACTGCAGAGCCAACCAAAAAGAACCAAAACCTACCCCTAAAATCATCAATCTTTATTTATTAATTACGCACAATACCAAAAAATACAAAGTGAAACACATCCCTATAGGGACCCAACTAACAGAGATCAGGGATACAGCCTATATCTGAAGTACCATCTGTAGAGACTTTAATATGACACCAAAAAAACAAATAGAAAAAATGAAAAAAAACGCCAAAAAATGATAATAAAAAACTATCAAAAGTGAAACAATCAAAAATTGAAAAAAAAAAAAGAGAACAAGCAGGATCTTTCTGGATACAATATGCCTCTCCTAGGCCTTATAGGCCCTGGAAACTGATATCCTTCCTGACAGCGGAGGTTGGCACCCTATATGCGATGTGGCGCCCCCGCTCCACGGCGGCTGTCCCTTCTGTCCCTGGGTGATCCCTAATAATGTAATAATCACAGACAAAATCATACATATATGGATCAAAATAGATCCATAATTATCATCATAGGCACACCTCTATATGTTCCTCAAAACTAAGCTACCACTATTCTGTCCACCAGTAGTTCCTTGGAGACTGAAATGTATTTGGTTTAAACTGTGGAGTATAACTTGATATGACCATCTAATCAGGAGCCAGCCAGCCCCTAGGCCTCCTTATACAGATATTATGAACCAAAAGCTATGACTATTATTCACTGTACTGGCTCCAGGCTGCCGTATTAGAAGTACAGGTAGATGTACATATACTAGGCTACCTTAATGCGTTGCATAGATATATATTCATAAGTATATGTAACTATAAATATGACTGCAATGAATCCAAGTTACCTTAATAAGTTGTATAAATCAGTTGAATATATAATCACAGCTCCACAGTTTATCAGAAGAACAATAGGCCATAGAGCTATAGACAGACATCATAGTCCTGTCTGACAAAGTCAGATATGTTCTTAAATAAAGATTGATGATTTTAGGGGTAGGTTTTGGTTCTTTTTGGTTGGCTCTGTTATATACTCCCCTTTAAATAATTGGTTGGACAGTTGTATATTTATACTGCAGTCTGATATATCCGTCTGAAGTGTGCAAATTTGCCTGGAATTGTAATACAGCCTTTTTTTGGAGCTGTGAAATATTAAATGCCATTTAACGTACTACAGTTGGATCTCAAAAGCCTCCTAAAAAAATGTTTAACCCTTTATCTCCAAAGGTGGTTTGCACGTTAATGACCAGGCCAATTTTTACAATTCTGTCCAGTATCCCTTTATGAGGTTATAACTCTGGAACGCTTCAACGGGTCCCCGTGAATCTGAGATTGTTTTTTCTTGATATATTGTATTTCATGATAGTGGTAAAATTTGTGTGATATGAACTGAGTGTATTTGTGAAAAAAAAACGGAAGTTTGGTGAAAATTTTGAATATTTTGCAATTTTCAAACTTTGAATTTTTGTGCCCTTAGATATGTCACACAAAGTTTTCCACATGTCTAAATTACATCAGCACAATTTTAGAACCAAAACTATTTTTTTGTTAGATAGTTATAAGGGGGTTAAAAGTTGACCAGCGATTTTTCATTTTTCCAACAAAATTTTCAAAACCATTTTTTTAGGGACCACATCACATGTGAAGTGACATTGAGGGGTCTATATGACAGAAAATACCCAAAAGTGACACCATGGTACATACTGCACCCCTCCAGGTGTTCAAAACGACATTCAAGAAATGTATTAACCCTTCAAGTACTTCATAGGAAATTTTGGAATGTGGAAAAAAAGAACATTTAACTTTTTTTCACAAAAAAATTACTTCAGATCCAATTTTTTTTTTACAAGGATAATAGGAAAAAATGTACCCCAAAATTTGTTGTGTAATTTCTCCTGAGTGATCCCACCCTTCATGGGCATTCTGATGCCGAGATGACACTAAAAGCTGTATGGCGACAGCCCTCCGCCCATGGTGTGAACGCTTGAAAAGAAGAAGACCTGGCCCCTTACAACAGAACGCAAGGAAATGGGTGGAGCGGCCGAAAGCAATGCCACCTTGGCACGGATGGGGCCCAGAAGAAAATTCCATGTGCAGCTGCGTGGCCCCGGCACAAGCTACGGGACCAGCAGCGATGGACCCCCCGTGTACGTGGTGCTGCAGCGACATAGGCTACATCGATTGTAAGTGGAGACAAGAAGAGGAGAAGACCTGACCCGGACAAAAGAGGGAAGTTACAGACGAGTTCTGGACTCACCATTTCCCTGGTCCTGCGGAGGAGCGGTGCCAGCAATTGCCGGACCCAGAACTCCATTCTTCGAGAGCCGGAATTTTGGCATCGGAAATCGGAACCTCTCCGCCTGGAGCCAGTTCCTCCACGCCATTGGGGACCAGAAACAGCGACAGCACCAGAGGAGCCCATGCCGGATGTGAAGACCAAATCGGAACTTCAACATCGGGAGAGGGAGTGCACAGCTGCGTCAGCGGAAAGATCTGGCAGTTGTGGGATGGGCGCAGCCAGGTTGCTGAGCCAGGAGGGGGTGAGTGAACATCAGCCCCTGACCCCAGAAGGCTGGAATGTGCCGCAGCCTGAGACCACAGAGAGAAGGCCCGCGCTCAGCAGCCTCCCGACCCTTGGCTCATCTTGTCCCCATCCGCAGTCAGAGAGCCTCTTCCCTTCCCCCGGGCAGGCTGCCTGTATTGAGGAGGATGGCCCTCGCTGATAATATGCTGTGGCCGTATGTCTGCTTTCAGAAAATGATTTAGAGCTATGTGTGGGCCCGGAACAGGCTCAGTCGGCTCCCTGTTCCCTGGCCACTGCCCAGCCAGGCCCTACCTCTGCCATATCCTGGCAACCTACGACATCTGCGGCTGCTGAGTCAGCAGCCCGAATCTGGGCATGGAGCCCAATAGCTGGCAAAACGGAATGGGGCGCGTGGCATTGAACTGATATATATGGATTTGCTGATTTAAGGACATTGTGCTAGTTGCACTAAAACAGGGGTCCCCAACCTGTAGCTCAGGAGCCACATGTGGCTCCCGGTCCCATGAATTGTGGCTCGCGACTGTCTGCCAGCTTGATGCATTATCTCGAGGTCTAGCAAACAGGTGTGAAGAGTACATCTAAAAATGGTGAATTTTTGAGTAGCCCTGCACGGAAGAGCAGAACTGGATTCACATATACTGGTCTTACGGGTTTAGAGGTGTTTTAGGTATGGAGGATATTACCTATTAAAGGGCTTTCTTGAAGCTAGATGCGACAGTGTATTGTCAGTCCTTGATGGGAGAATATGGAATTGGGGCATTGTGGTAACCCCTGGATCTCAGTGTACTGCTTTGGAATTATTTTTGTCGAAAAGCTTGGGTTATCATTGAACCCGTAATGGGGGCTTTGCTTGACACTACAATGAGGGGGACAGGAGCAGGATGGTACTCGCGACCCGCTGTCAGAGCTGAATGAAGCTTGCGACCCTCTCTCAGTACTGAATGTGTCTCTCTAGGTCAAAAAGGTTGGAGACCACTGCACTAAAATAATGTATAGGACTGTTCCATGTCCCTATGGGCAAGGGAGCCCTGAAGCACCAGAGTTGGGTGCAGTGTGGCCGATACGGGCCACGGTTGAGTGTTGTTTTTCCCCCATTGAACTGTTTATCTTCTTCTCCTGCTGGATGGGAGGACTTTGCCTTTGTGGCGTAATGGGCCCTTGGACTGTGGAACAAACCGTGTGTGGCTGTGGCAACAGACTGTGTTTCCAAAATAGGCAGCAAACGGTATAAGGGTAGTGTTCTGCATAAAGGAAATGGGAAATGTGCCCATGGACTAAAAAAAACGGACTGAGCGTGGCTGTTTGAGTGTGCAGCGTACATGTGTTTCGCTTTTTTTAAAAAAAAAGGGGGCCATTCCTCACTCAAAGGGAGGGGGATGCCTTCCCCTAAGGACTGTTGACCTTATGGAAAGTCATGCCTCTGTAAATATTTTGGACACTGATAAACAGGCCCAAATTGTTTAAGTTATTGTACTCACCATGGACTGGAGGTGTACCTGGAGGACTGTGAACCAGGCACCTATTTAATACTTATTCTCATACAGCGGATACGTAAGGATTCTGGACTTTCCTTGTGCCTGTATGCCCTGATCCAAGATGAAGTCTTGGATCTCACCCTGTCATCGAACTTCCTGTCTGTCCTGATTATTTAAGTCCGGGTCATATGTTCTCCTGTGCCTGAGTATTTTGTGCTGCTGGCTCCTGAGCTTCTGCATGTGTGCTGTTGAACTCCCTGCTTCTGCTGCTCACTACTCGGTGGTCTGCCTCGCCCCTTTCAGCTGCCTCTCGCCTCTGGAACTGCTGCGATAGGCAGCACAACAGTGGAAGGATCTCCCTTGTTTGCAAAACATTTCCAAGTGTTGTGCCTCTTTGCACAACCACACCAGGTGAGCAAGATTCAAGTTGTGGTTTTCTCTCCAGGAAAGATTTACTCATCTACTACGCACTCTCCCTCATTTTCCCCTCGTCCTCTCTTTCCCAAGACTTCATTCACACAACGCACCATCTGCAAATTTTTGGACTCCCATTAACAAGTACTGTGCGCACATGTGATCAAGTTTTGATGGACTTCCTCATTTAAGTACTGTGTGCATTTGCACTAATAACCTAATTAAACTTCCTCGTTTAAGATTCTTGTTCGTTTCCACGTCATTTCCTTGCTGGACTGGTTCGTATTAGCGGCCGCACCCCGCAATTCAGTTTGCTGTGATTTAGTATATTGTGCTGAGCACCAGAGGTGTATCTAGCTCTTCCTGCATCCGGGGCAAAGGATCAGTTTGGTGCCCCCCTCAGATTTCTGCCCCCTGTAATGTCCTCAGATTTCTGCCCCATAATGTCCTCAGATTTCTGCCCCCATAATGTCCCCCATTCCCCCCCTTCCCAGGTACAGTTGCATGTGGTGGAGAAATCTGAGGAACACAGTAGTATACAGCACAGCCCGCTTAGTAGTATATAGCACAGCCCGCATAGTAGTATACAGCACCGTCCACACAGTAGTATACAGCACCGCCCACACAGTGGTAAACAGCACAGCCCACAAAGCGGTATACAGCACTGCCCACATAGTGGTATACAGCACTGCCCACACAGTAGTATACAGCACAGCCCACACAGCAGTACAGCACAGCCCACATAGTATTATACAGCATAGCCCACACAGAAGTATACAGCACAGCCGACATAGCAGTATACAGCACTGCCCACATAGTGGTATACAGCACTGCCCACACAGTAGTATACAGCACAGCCCACATAGCGGTATACAGCACTGCCCACATAGTATTATACAGCATAGCCCACACAGAAGTATACAGCACAGCCGACATAGCAGTATACAGCACAGCCCACATAGCAGTATACAGCACAGCCCACAAAGCAGTATACAGCACAGCCCACAGTAAAATGCAGCACTGCCCACATAGTAGTATACAGCACAGTCCGCACAGTAGTATACAGCACTGCCCACATAGTAGTATACAGCACAGCCCACACAGTAAAATACAGCACAGCCCACACAGCAGTACAGCACAGCCCACATAGAAGTATACAGCACAGCCCACACAGTAGTATACAGCACAGCCCACATAGTGGTATACAGCACTGCCCACATAGTGGTATACAGCACTGCCCACACAGTAGTATACAGCACAGCCCACACAGCAGTACAGCACAGCCCACATAGAAGTATACAGCACAGCCCACACAGTAGTATACAGCACAGCCCACATAGTGGTATACAGCACTGCCCACATAGTAGCATACAGCACAGCCCACACAGTAGTATACAGCACAGCCCACACAGTAGTATACAGCACTGCCTACATAGTAGTATATAGCACAGCCCACATAGTAGTATATAGCACAGCCTGCATAGTAGTATACAGCACTGCCCACAAGTAGTATATAGCACCGCCCGCATAGTATATAGCACAGCCCACATAGTAGTATATTGCACAGCCCACACAGTAGTATAAAGCACTGCCCACATTGTAGTATATAGCACAGCCCGCATAGTAGTAGTATACAGCACAGCCCACATAGTAGTATACAGCAGTGCCCACATAGTAGTATACAGAACAGCCCGCATAGTAGTATACAGCACCGCCAACATAGTAGTATACAGCACTGCCCACATAGTAGTATATAGCACAGCCCGCATAGTAGTATACAGCACCGCCCACATAGTAGTATACAGCACCGCCCACATAGTAGTATATAGCACAGCCCGCATAGTAGTATATAGCACAGCCCACAAAGTAGTATACAGCACTGCCCACATAGTAGTATATAGCACCACCCGCATAGTAGTATATAGCACAGTCCGCATAGTAGTATACAGCACTGCCCACATAAATATATCGATCAGAGCTAAATATAAATTTAATGCAGAAAAACTCCCAGAAATATATAATTAGACAATTGGAGTCAGAAACTGTTTATAGGTAAAAAGATATAACATTTATTAAGTACACAATATCATTAATACCGCAATAAAGGTTTTTTAGTACAAAATATACATAATCACTGAAGGGTCACTCTATAAGCAAAGGATCCAGGTAAAATACCCATGCATCCACACTAATATGTTAAGTCCGACCAGAGGTTCAAGTTCACAAATATGTACATTCCAAGTGATAATAGTGAACAATAGTTGTTCAGCTAACAATTAGATCATAAAGGTGTGTATAGGATTAAACCTTACCCATGGTAGTCGTAGTGTGGATGTGGAAACGCCAGCCCCTACGCGCGTTTCGCGTAGGCTTCTTCGGGGGGCCATACAGAGTGTGTCACTGAAGAGTCTTTTATAAGACTACCGCACCTGATATTGATCACCAGACTTATCTGACGGCGCAAGTGCGCGACGCGAGCACCGGATCTTGCATCACCACTAAGCTTCCTGAGCGACGCGAGAGGCCAGGGAGCCGTATCCATGGCAACCGTGACCCGCACGCCTCACCCAATAGGCACCGGCGGTGATGCTCCGGACCACTGACGTCACGGGCATGCGCACTAGTCCGTGGTACAGAATAAGTGAAGGCGGGGACAAGTGCGAGACGCCAAGTGAGATATGTTTACATATGAGTAAGTGCATGAAGTGCTTAGTGCTGTGCAAAGAAATAAAGTGAACCATCCCTAGTGTAATATAGCATAGGGCAAATGACTTCTTATATATTTTTAAAAGGTTATGACTAGGGTTGAGCGAAACGGGTCGGCCACATTCAGAAGTCGCCGACTTTTGGCCAAGTCGGGTTTCATGAAACCCGACCCGACCCCTGTGTGGGGTCGGCCATGAGGTCGGCGATCTTCTGATCTGGAATCGGAATTCTGATACCGAGTTCCGATATGTTTAAGATATCGGGAATCGGTATCGGAATTCATATTTAAGTGTAAAATAAAGAATAAAAATAAAAAAATATTGATATACTCACCCTCGGACGCGCCCTGGTTCTCAAGGGCAGCCTTCCTTCCTAAGAATGAGCGCCTGAAGGGCCTTCGATGACGTCGCGGCTTGTGATTGGTCGTGTGAACGGTCACATGGGCGGTCACGCGACCAATCACAAGCCGCGACGTCATCTAAGGTCCTTCAGGCGCTAATTCTTAGGAAGGAAGCGTCCGAGGGCGCGTCCGAGGGTGAGTATATTCCTAATAGGTATATACTCACCCTTGGATGCGCCCTGGTTCTAACTCGTAGCCTTCCTTCCTAAGAATCAGCGCCTGAAGGACCTTAGATGACGTCGTGGCTTGTGATTGGTCACGTGACGCCCATGTGACCGCTCACGCGACCAATCACAAGCCGCGACGTCATCGAAGGTCCTTGAGGCGCTCATTCTTAGGAAGGAAGGCTGCCGGTAGGAACCAGGGCGCGTCTGAGGGTAAGTATATCAATATTTTTTGTTTTGATTCTTTATTTTACACTTAAATATGGATCCCAGGGCCTGAAGGAGAGTTTCCTCTCCTTCAGACCCTGGGAACCATTAGAAACCCAATGCACTGCATTGGGTTTCGTGTTTCGGCCGACCCCGACTTTTCTATAGGTTCGGCCGATTTCACTCGACCCGACTTTTGAAAAAGTCGGGTTTCGTGAAACCCGACCCGATCCTATAAAAAGAAAAGTCGCTCAACCCTAGTTATGACCAAAAATCATCACAATAGCATAGAGTTGCATACAAAATTAAACATAAGCAAGTGAATATATATCACCAAGTATAGAAGACAATTACATTAATAAATGGTCACAGATGGACGTAATTCGATTCTTGATCAATTTAGTGTAGACAGGTCAATCTAATTCCCGCATCATCAGTTTTTCACTCGGTGAGGTAGATGTCAGTAACGGATACAATCCTTTTACTAATGACTAGAAACACAAATAAAATAAAACATAAATTAAAACGTTGAAGACACACAACGACATAAAAAACTTAACCCAGAGACAATAATTAAGACTAGAGGAATGAGGCAAAACTGAGTTGCTCGTTTAAACCAAGGGGTACTAGTGTTTTGAGAACAGAGATCCACCTACATTCACATTGAAAAAGTAGGCGTTTCAAATTTCCGCCTCTAATTCCAGCGTGGATCCTGTCAATACCACACACTCTCAGATCATTTGGGTTACAATTATGTTTTTCCCTGAAATGTCTAGGGATGGTTTTCAGGTTTCCCATCTCACTTTCATCCCTTGCAGCTATGATCTCCCTCACGTGTTCACGTGTCCTCACACGTAACTCACGTGAGGTAAGTTCTATGTAGATGAGGTTGCAAGCGCACTTCGCATAATATATTATGAAAGTACTTTTGCATGTAATAAATTCCCTGATTTTTTACTCATGCACCTCATCAGAGGACTTAAAGGACAAAGCTCACTGGTGGTTTTTGCACTCAAGGCAATCAGAACAGGGAAAAAACCCCACCCTTGGTTTACCCATTCCAAGAATTGTAGGAGGTTTTGCCACAAAGTGACTTTTAACAAGAATGTCACGTAAGTTATGGCTCCGTCTCGCCATCATCAATGGATGTTCGGATAGATGCGGTTTAAGTATTGGGTCAGTCTTTAAAACCGACCAATGTTTGGATAAGATGGAGCGCATTTCGTCCCAATTAGAGTTAAAAGTGGTGATAAACCTAGTTGTCACTTGCTGCCCCTTGACTCCACCCTTTTTATTACCAGACACATGTCGATATTGATCTTGGGATAACAGAGAGGTCCTAGTTGTTTGTTTGGCTCTTTTATAGCCTTTTTTGATACACTTCCTGCTATAGCCACGCTCACTAAATCTCTCCCCACGGTCCACAGAT
Organism: Ranitomeya imitator; assembly: GCF_032444005.1. Lineage (NCBI taxonomy): Eukaryota > Metazoa > Chordata > Amphibia > Anura > Dendrobatidae > Ranitomeya > Ranitomeya imitator. Next base: position 96,506,073 of record NC_091289.1, on the reverse strand, counting down.
TGATGCTCGAATGCCTCCTCGGAGGTACAAATTCTCCTCATCCGAAGGAATTGACCTACAGGTATACAGGTAGAGCCTTGATGGTTGACTCAGTGTGTGCAGATGAAGCATGTAAAAGTGCATTCACTGAGGTATCTTTTCTATAAACATCAGTACCCAGTGAACCATCATGCTGCACCTGCATTCGGAGGTCTAGGAAGGAGATTTCACTAGAGTGATATGAATACGTGAGTAATGTTGAAATCGTTGCGGTTCAGCCCGGAAACAAATTAATCCAAATCATTGACCGATCCCTGCCAAATGAAAAAGATGTCATCAATGAAGCGGTACCAACTTAGGATCTGGGGGCGGCATGTGCGTCATCGGGGAAGATTTCCCTCTCCCAGAATCCCAAAAACAAATTTGCATACGAAGGCGCACATGCCGCCCCATCGCGGTCCCTCGCTTCTGTAGAAAAAAACGGTCCTTAAAAGTAAAAAAATGATGTTCCAGGATGAACCGCAACAAGTCCAACACCAGATCCCTGATGTCTGGATCAAGATTGCTTGCCTCCAAGAAGAATCTTGCCGCCCTCATGCCATCCTCGTGATCGATGCACGTATATAGTGTTTCCACGTCCGCCGTCACGAGGAGCATGTCACGCTCGAGGTGCAATCCATCCAGGCATCTCAGGACATCCGTAGTGTCCCTGACATAGGAGGGCAAAGTCTCCACCTGCGATCTTAGATAGTGATCAATATATTTACAGATTGGTTCGTTTAGCCCTCCTATGCCAGAGACAATCGGACGCCCTGGAGGATACTGGGCATCTTTGTGGACCTTGGGGAGAAGATAGAAAGTGGGTGTTCGTGGACAATCCACAGTCAAGCCATCACGCAGTTTTTTTAGTGATGACCCCCCTTTCAAATACCATCTCCAATATGTGGCATACTTGTGTTTGAAAGTTTTTAATCGGGTTTTCTGTGAGCATGACATAAGTGTCTTTATCCTTCAGTTGTCCTTTTCATATTTCGCAACCGGCCAGACCACCACATTTCCCCCCTTGTCGGCCGGCTTAATCACCACATCAGTCCTAGACTGCAGCTGTACAAGAGCCTGTTTTTGGTTGAAGGTGAGAATATCTCTCCTCCTATGTCTACTCATCTTTCTTAGATCCTCCGTTACAAGTCTAGTAAAAATGTCCACCTTTGGTACCAGCGACCAGCCCACACAGTAGTATACAGCACAGCCCACACAGTAGTATACAGCACAGCCCGCATAGTAGTATATAGCACAGCCTGCAGAGTAGTATATAGCACAGCCTGCATAGTAGTATACAGCACCGCCCACATAGTATATAGCACAGCCCGAATAGTAGTATATAGCACAGCCCACACAGTAGTATACAGCACAGCCCGCATAGTAGTATATAGCACAGCCTGCATAGTAGTATACAGCACCGCCCACATAGTAGTATATAGCACAGGATGCATAGTAGTATACAGCACTGCCCACATAGTAGTATATAGCACAGCCCGCATAGTAGTATATAGCACAGCCCACATAGTAGTATACAGCACTGCCCGCATGGTAGTATACAGCACTACCCACATAGTAGTGTATAGCACAGCCCACACAGTGGTATACAGCACTGCCCACAAAGTAGTATATAGCACAGCCCACACAGTAGTATACAGCACAGCCCACATAGTAGTATATAGCCCAGCCCACATAGTAGTATATAGCACAGCCTGCATAGTAGTATACAGCACTGCCCACATAGTAGTATATAGCATAGCCCACACAGTAGTATACAGCACTGCCCACAGTAGTATATAGCACAGCCCGCATAGTACTATACAGCACTGCCCACATAGTATATAGCACAGCCTGCATAGTAGTATATAGCACAGCCCACACAGTAGTATCCAGCACAGCCCGCATAGTAGTATATAGCACAGCCTGCATAGTAGTATACAGCACCGCCTGCATAGTAGTATACAGCACTGCCCACATAGTAGTATATAGCACAGGATGCATAGTAGTATACAGCACTGCCCACATAGTAGTATATAGCACAGGATGCATAGTAGTATACAGCACTGCCCACATAGTAGTATATAGCACAGCCCGCATAGTAGTATATAGCACAGGCCACATAGTAGTATATAGCACAGCCCGCATAGTAGTATATAGCAAAGCCCACACAGTAGTATACAGCACTGCCCACATAGTAGTATATAGCACAGCCCGCATAGTAGTATCGAGCACCGCCCACATAAGAGTATATAGCACAGCCCGCATAGTAGTATATAGCAAAGCCCACACAGTAGTATACAGCACTGCCCACATAGTAGTATATAGCACAGCCCGCATAGTAGTATACAGCACCGCCCACATAGTAGTATATAGCACAGCCCGCATAGTAGTATATAGCAAAGCCCACACAGTAGTATACAGCACTGCCCACATAGTAGTATATAGCACAGCCCGCATAGTAGTATATAGCAAAGCCCACACAGTAGTATACAGCACTGCCCACAAAGTAGTATATAGCACAGCCCACACAGTAGTATACAGCACCGCCCACATAATAGTATATAGCACAGCCCGCATAGTAGTATATAGCAAAGCCCACACAGTAGTATACAGCACCGCCCACATAGTAGTATATAGCACCGCCCACATAGTAGTATATAGCACAGCCCCCATGGTAGTTTATAGCACAGCCCACACAGTAGTATACAGCACTGCCCACATAGTAGTATATAGCACAGCCCGCATAGTAGTATAAAGCACAGTCCACACAGTAGTATACAGCAGTGCCCACATAGTAGTATATAACACAGCTCGCATAGTATTATACAGCACCGCCCATACAGTAGTATACAGTACAGCCCACATCTCTCCTTCTGGCAGTTCACTGTCTTCAGCTCCAGCCTCCATTTCCCCGCCATCTGGAGCTGGAGCACTTACCACAATCCGCAAGGCTGCCTGTGAAGAGCCGGCGAGTGATGTCAGCAGCGTGATCATGTGATCTGATCACGCTGCTGGCGCTTCACTGATGCGGAAGTATTGGCGGCGGTCAGGGCATAGATCAAGGGTACTAGCGTCTGAAGACGCTAGTACATCCTTGAGAACTGACGCGCAGCACTTTCTCTGAGCCGGCTGTCAATTTGACAGCCCACTCAGAGAACGGAAGAATCTCAGTGTGGGGGTGGCAGAATTCCGCCAACGGGGAGCCTCTTCTTTGGACCGCCGCATCAGGCGGCCTGCTGGCGACCCCGGTCGGCTGCGCCCGGGACACATGCCCCGGCTGCCCCCCCTGGATACGCCACTGCTGAGCACTTCGTTACTATTGCAGGAATATCTGTATTATATTCTGTTCGCTATCCTGTTTGCTATTATTTACTATATAAGCTGAGGACCTTGTTACAATTGCAGAAATATCTGTTAGTTCTGTTTACAATTCTGTTTTGATTAAATACATCTTTTGCCGCAACTTTGCTTTCAGACTGGCTTTATTCCATGCTATCAGATTACGTAGTACCCATATAATTATTACTGGATACTCAGGCGAATAAAGGAATCTTCTGGGATAATCTCGACCGAAACAAAGTTGGATCAGTTGTTCTCTATGATCCACTCTTTACAGGGGGCTATTGAGGTACTGCAATACAAGGTTGCTAACTGGGAGGCCCTTTTTGGGCAGGCTCTTCAGGATTTAAGTAATCAGGTGGCTGGTCTGATGACTGCATGGTCACCTCCACCCCCAGTACAGCCACAGCCAACTACTCCTCCCAAGTTACCACCACTTAGGCTCAGTGGGGACCGTTACAAGTTTCATGGGTTTGTAAACCAATGCCTGTTGTATTTTGATGTGCATGCCGCCCATTTCCTTACTGATCAATCTAAAGTTTTATGTATTATCATGTTGCTCAATTCCCGAGCTCTCGCATGGGCAAATCGGCTTATGGAGACTCCTGACCCTCGTTTGAATAACCTTGATGATCTTTTTGCTGCTATGTCCATGATGTTCGATGATCCTAATCAACGCACGCAAGTAGTGTATAAGCGGGTGGTTTCGTCAAACTCAATCTGACAGGTGCCCCGCCCCTATCAAAGTGTATCAAAGTGTGTAACCCCTCCCCTCCCCTTGTTTGACGGCTGGTATCCAGCTGTCCCTCCTTGTTTGATTTCCCCTTTTGATATAGTTTAATATAGTTTAATTTGTTGTAGTTTTGATATTATTCCCGTATTTTGTGGAATAACACATGTTTATAATTATAGCCTAGTCGTGTATTTATTTTACACGTGGTTTATAACACCTTTCTCATTTGTTTATAATAGATTTTATACGTATCCCCGAGTTTGATTCTGTAAGCTTTTGTTTTATTCACAGTGTATTCATATAGTGGAGAACTTAAAGCTGTTTATATGTGTCTCTACTGAACACTATGGTGAACATTAACTAAATGTTTATTTTCCCAAACAGAGAATCTGCTGTGGGTATTTGCAGTGTATTCATATAGTGGAGAACTTAAAGCTGTCTATTTGTTTTTGTAAATGGTGAACACTAACTAAATGGTGAACATTATCTAAATTAGGTTAACTGCGGTTCAGAGGTTCATAACACCTAGGTCAAGCAATTGTTGTTGTATTTGCGTACCCCATAAATGTTTATTTCCACAAACAGAAAAGTTATTGTGTCCTGAAGATGGCATCTGAGGTTATTTGTTATCTACTGAGGCCATTGCAAGCTGTGTTTATTCACATTGTAGCAGGTTTTATCCTTGTGGCTGCCTTATATACACAGAAGAGATATGCACCAATGTCACAACACAAGTTATAATATGACCCAATGTTACAATACAAGTAAGAAGCGGCGTGTTTTATACGAATAAAAACCAAAGACACGATATTGTAAAAAAAATTTAAAAGATTTATTTCTCACGATAAAACAGCATCTCAAAGACATTTCAACACTATAAAAAATTCTTACAGAATATAAAAAGTAAAAACATTACAATACAGTAATATGACAGTACAGTAACAGTACAATGATCAATTACACTTCTTACAAAATAATTAATATAGCGTTACAAGGCGTGTACAGCATTTATCCAGTACATTCTTTACATCGTGAGCCACATGGTTTGTAGCAGCGGTAGAGACCTTTTTTTAGGTAGCAAAGTTCCACGTGTGGTACCTAATGACGGGGAATGTAAAGATTGAATTGTACGGGGTGACGCCGCTAACTTCAACGGTGTAGATACAGAGCGTGTCTCACTGTTGGTAATTTTTAATTCATCTAAAAGCTTCCTAGTAGCGGGGTTACCCACAACTGTAGACGGCATATTTAGCTCTGCCATAGCCTGCATAAATGAATCCCAACCCGGCGGTAAATTTCTACTGTTCAGAGCATGACTCTGCGTTGTACTACGTACCAAATCCAGTAAGTTAGACCCTGGTATTACGGATCCTTTGAAAATAAATTCAGCATTATTATTCCATGCTGTGACATTTTTATTCTGCAGCAGCCTGTTTAGTAAAAATTCAGCATTCTTTTTATATCTTTGGTTTATATGGCCGACAATTTCAGCGATCTCATGATTTTTATCAGAGTCGGTATTTGGCAATTGCTGCTGACCAGGATCAGGAGGGCTAACGAGATTTAAAGCCGTTACTTCTTTTGAGCTGTGCCTCGTATGTACCAAGTAGCGTTGTAGCACAGCGCTATACATTTTAATTTTCACATCATCGGGAATGTCACGACGCTGTAAAATGTCGCTAATCTCACCATCAAGGCGCCGAATAACACTGTCGCGTATGTTATCTGTAGTACCGGGTCTTAGTTTGTCTAGCTCCTGTTTGGGGACTAGATACATTTTCGTTGTATGCTCCATTATCTTCCGGCGATCAGGCTTGTTATTATTGGGATTGCAAAAGCTAAAAGAGGACCGATAAACCCGCCGGCCTGTTTTAGTAGGCGCTTCTTTTTCTTTATGGGCTGAGACCTGTCGCCAGTGATTTTTGCACTTTATTAACATACAACACACAAGAAATAGACATTTAGAACTTATTTATGATTAATATGCGATTATTAGGCATTTAGGACTTATGTTATCATGTTTTTGCACTTTATTAATATGCGGTTATTAGTCATTTAGGACTTATGTTATCATGTTTTTGCACTTTATTAATATGCTGACCACATAGGTCAGGGATTTTTTGTACTTTATTAATATGCGGGCCACAAACACTTCTGCACCCACGGGCGCTTCTCAACCAACCATGCATCCGGTACTCATCAGGCACTGTGAAATAATGCAAAAATACATCTGTGCGCGGCTGTCGGCATCAACATTGTGCTATTATAAGTTTATGGTTCTGTAAAGAACACGCAACACATACAGAACTCACACACACACACACAAATACACACAGCACACAACACGCACACATTTCTCAAAATGCCATACACTTCAGAATATATTTGCAATTCACTACGCATGTAACACATATTTCTTCGCCCCACACGCATTTAACAGTCTTTCATATGTATCGCAGAAAGATTTTAGTTCCAACTGCGGGTCAGCGGCTTAAAGAAAAGTTATTGTGGCCTTGATTCTGGGGTAACACATGTTTATAAATATAGCCTAGTCGTGTATTTATTTTACACATGGTTTATAACACATTTCATGGCCTTGATTCTGGGGTAACACATGTTTATAAATATAGCCTAGTCGTGTATTTATTTTACACATGGTTTATAACACATTTCATTTGTTTTTGTTGTTTGATTGTCATGTAAGAAGCGTTGTGTTTTATACGAATATAAAAGTGACACATTCCCATATATTATTACAGCTTTCATTAATTCTACATTATTTTAGCACATATTAATTTTACACTATTAATTTTACAGGAGCCTGTGCTGCCTATAATTTGACTCCTTTTTATACAAAGACATCTAACATATACAGACTTTTAATATTTTTGTGTAAAATCGCGGTCAGACAGGCACAAACACACACACACACACACACACGCACACAACACAGAACCACACACAACAAACACACAGAACCCACACACACACACACACACACACACACACAAGAAATAGACATTTAGGACTTATTTATGTTATTATCTTTATGCACTTTGAATGTGCTGTCTATAATTTGACTCTATCCTTGTTTTGTTGAAAATAACTGGACATACATAAGAAACCGGGCAATATATCTTTATAGAAATAACACTTCTGCACTCTTTGTGTATTTCTATCAGTTTTATTCAGGCATTTATAACACAACATGTTTGATATTGGTAATTTGATTCTGGGAACACATTTTAAGTTACTGCTGCACATGTATTACTGTTTTTCTTGTTTTTTGTGTAAAATTTCGTTGTTGGTTTACAAAGACATTTCTTTGAGAAATGTGTAGCATAACCAATTACCCATCACGGCCACTAGATGGCAGAATATCATATTAATTATTCTGGGATAACATTTCTCTTTGTGCCTATTAATTTTACAGGAGCCTGTGCTGCCTATAATTTGACTCCTTTTTATACAAAGACATCTAACATATACAGACTTTTAATATTTTTGTGTAAAATCGCGGTCAGACAGGCACAAACACACACACACACACACACGCACACAACACAGAACCACACACAACAAACACACAGAACCCACACACACACACACACACACAAGAAATAGACATTTAGGACTTATTTATGTTATTATCTTTATGCACTTTGAATGTGCTGTCTATAATTTGACTCTATCCTTGTTTTGTTGAAAATAACTGGACATACATAAGAAACCGGGCAATATATCTTTATAGAAATAACACTTCTGCACTCTTTGTGTATTTCTATCAGTTTTATTCAGGCATTTATAACACAACATGTTTGATATTGGTAATTTGATTCTGGGAACACATTTTAAGTTACTGCTGCACATGTATTACTGTTTTTCTTGTTTTTTGTGTAAAATTTCGTTGTTGGCTTACAAAGACATTTCTTTGAGAAATGTGTAGCATAACCAATTACCCATCACGGCCACTAGATGGCAGAATATCATATTAATTATTCTGGGATAACATTTCTCTTTGGGCATTTCTATCAGTTTTATTTATGCTTTTATAACACAACATGTCTGCTATTGTTAATTTGATTCGGGGATAACACATGTTTATAAAAATAACGCTATAGCAAGCGGTAATGTCAAATTCTGAAAATAGCCATTTTATATTGAATTACTAACATTTTTCTATTTTAGCGCTGACACAGCCACATATATTATTCCAGCTTTCTTTAATTCTGCATTATTTTATCACATGATGAAAATAGTCATTTTATATTGAATTACTGCAGCTCGCGGCGCGTTACCACTGGTCTCGTTTCTCAATTAATTTCCCAGCTGACGACGCTATCTATAATTCTGCGTATACCTTAGGCGTGTATTTACATGACAGTGTAATTATTTCTCACAATAAAACAACAGCTCAAATTTTAAGTTAGCTAACAGCATAATGATGACAAATGCATCTTTGCGGAATCTGATAACGACACGCTGAACAAAGGACGGAGCCTGACAAATACACACAACACACAACACGCACATATTATGAAAAATGACAACCATTGTATGTGATTTAAAAAACTTTAGTTAGATTTATCAGGGGTGATTTAGTTTGAAAGCACGCAGCTCCTCGGTAATGTCATGTGTTGGACACGCATTTAACAGTCTTTCATATGTATCGCAGAAAGATTTTAGTTCCATCTGTGCGAGTTTGCTTTGAGCGTACTGCGCAGACATGTCAGTAAACATTTTGACATGGTCAGCATCCCACGAAGGACGACCTGTGTAAGGTGTATGTACAGCAACTTTCTGCTTTCTACCTACACGGCGTCGGGATACGGTTCGTTTCTTTAGAGGTAATACAGGGGCAAAAACGCTAGAAAAGTCTGCAAGAGCAGTATCTGCAGATTGCACAGTCTGGCACACAGGTATATTGAGGGGCTCTGTGGGTGACCACAGACCCTCGGAGAGCTGCTCAATTTCTCTGTTTTCAGGCGTAACTTGGGGTATGGCGCCTGTGCTATTGGCGGGCCGTGTTATGCGGGGCCGAGCGTTCGGCGCTGCACGTTTCTCTCTTGAAACGTTCGTATATTTCTGATGTGAAATCTTGGGGCTTGGATTCCCGGGTTGTTTTGGTGCAGCGTAGCATTCATCACGATCCACAACACAGATGGGCGAGAGAGATGTTGTTCGCACCGCCGTATTAGCTCTTTGTGGTTGATTCTCTTCAGTGTCGTAATTACGCCAGTGCAAAACTCGTTGTTGAAGAGGCGACGTATCTAAAAGAAAAGATACAAGTGGCGGTTAGCCGCGAAACGGCGCAAAATTGGAAAAGCTAAACGGCGACGCATAGCTATGATCATACGTAATATTTGAAAAGTTAATGGGGACAGGTAGCCATGAAATCATTGTAACAATATTTACATAAACCTGTATAGAGCAGTCCAGATATATACTTACAAGTATGAAGCGGGAATTGTCCCACATCAGCTCCTGGTTTAACGGGAGGCGCAATGCTCAAACTCGCAGAGGCGGGAATATTCTCTTTTTCAAGCTGTATTTTCCGGGCAACTAGATTAGCGGGTGTAAGTAAAAATATAACGATTAGCGAACACAGAATTGATTTTCTACACAAAACTGCAGCGGTGAGAAGAATATATATATATTCAAAAATGAATTTTCTGACAGTTAGCTAGCAGCTGTAAGTAAATATGAGTATTACACAAAAGTGAGAATCGACTGTATTTCAAGTGAACAGATACCTTTTCTATTCTTGAAACATCGGTGTAACGAGTTGCCGCGTCTTTTAGGCGCATCGGGTTTCGCTGAAGTTGCAGGGTTCTTGACATCTATGATCTCCACGTCTGAACCCAGCGTATCGCGTGGTTCGGGAACACACCAGTTTTCAGCCATAGCGTCAGATGTCTCCGTGTCAGTATCTGTATGAGAAATTGCGCGTAGTTCGTGTTTACATACAAAGGATTAAAGCAACTGATATAGTATAATATAGTTTTACGGTATAAACATATTTGCGGTGTAAATTAATATAGCAAGACTTATGCCGCTATATATTAATAATTCAGTATTATATTGACGGCTACCGCTATTATTTGTTTTATTAATTTAATCATATATTTATTATGCCATAATTTGTGTAATACAATAGTTAATAGATGCTATAGTTTTACGCCATAAACAGTATATATTAACATAGATAATATATATATATATATATATATTTAGCTTTCTTACATGTGATACATGAAAGATAAATATCTTTGTACCGTGTTACAATGACATTTTTCCCTATCTAAAAGCAAAAAGGTGCTCCTAATTACCCATGATGAGATGAAGAGCAGGACCATTATCGGCTATCGGCGCCACGGCTTCAATGCGCGCATAATTCTGCGTTATGAAATTATTGCGCCAATCGGGCGACATACACGGCTCTTAAATAAGAAAGAATGCATGAATATATAATTAATATAATTTACTTATAATATAATGACACAATCAGAATGAGTCAATACTCTGTACATTATACGCGTATAATACCGAGTTAATACATGCATTAATTGCATGTATGACTGTGTTCTGGGTGTTAACAGAAGGCGTGTGATGTGGCGTAACTGGGTGTGTTTCTGGGTGTTAACACCTGAGTTGCTTTCTGACACTCAGGATAAATACAGCTGACTGTCCCACTACAGTACAACAGACATCCACCAGAAGTCCGACTAGGATAAAAAGCAGAGCTATTCTAAATGTAAGTATATAAGACAGTTGTGTTATTATTCGCAAATGCATAATTATATTTAACTATGCATCTCTAAACCATAATTAAGGATGTTATTTGTTTAATAAGTTAGTGTTATACTGGCAGCTAACTGCATATTTAGTAGCGATGTATAATATAGTTTTTACTGTATAAGCAATATTTGTGGGACATAATTAATATAGAAAGGCTTATGGCTGAGTCATAACAACCATTGTTATCTGACATGTGCGCGCAATTAGTCACGGGTGGCGTATAATGCGGTTTCCTGTAGGTGTGTTCACGGTGGGTGGTAATTTCTCTCTGAACAGTTGCGCTACTCTCTGAAAAGTAGGTGTTTACTGTTTTATTTGCGGTCTAATATTATCAATGCCTGTAAAGCATATTTTTGTAACGTAGTTTTAAACTGTATTTATTGGCGGCGCAGTTATAGATAAAACTTATCCCCTATTTATTTAAGATGGACGCCCAATACCCTCGCGAGCAATGCAGCCCCCTTCTTGCAAGCACACAATTAGGTATTATACGCGTATAATGTACAGAGTATTGACTCATTCTGATTGTGTCATTATATTATAAGTAAATTATATTAATTATATATTCATGCATTCTTTCTTATTTAAGAGCCGTGTATGTCGCCCGATTGGCGCAATAATTTCATAACGCAGAATTATGCGCGCATTGAAGCCGTGGCGCCGATAGCCGATAATGGGCCTGCTCTTCATCTCATCATGGGTAATTAGGAGCACCTTTTTGCTTTTAGATAGGGAAAAATGTCATTGTAACACGGTACAAAGATATTTATCTTTCATGTATCACATGTAAGAAAGCTAAATATATATATATATATATATATTATCTATGTTAATATATACTGTTTATGGCGTAAAACTATAGCATCTATTAACTATTGTATTACACAAATTATGGCATAATAAATATATGATTAAATTAATAAAACAAATAATAGCGGTAGCCGTCAATATAATACTGAATTATTAATATATAGCGGCATAAGTCTTGCTATATTAATTTACACCGCAAATATGTTTATACCGTAAAACTATATTATACTATATCAGTTGCTTTAATCCTTTGTATGTAAACACGAACTACGCGCAATTTCTCATACAGATACTGACACGGAGACATCTGACGCTATGGCTGAAAACTGGTGTGTTCCCGAACCACGCGATACGCTGGGTTCAGACGTGGAGATCATAGATGTCAAGAACCCTGCAACTTCAGCGAAACCCGATGCGCCTAAAAGACGCGGCAACTCGTTACACCGATGTTTCAAGAATAGAAAAGGTATCTGTTCACTTGAAATACAGTCGATTCTCACTTTTGTGTAATACTCATATTTACTTACAGCTGCTAGCTAACTGTCAGAAAATTCATTTTTGAATATATATATATTCTTCTCACCGCTGCAGTTTTGTGTAGAAAATCAATTCTGTGTTCGCTAATCGTTATATTTTTACTTACACCCGCTAATCTAGTTGCCCGGAAAATACAGCTTGAAAAAGAGAATATTCCCGCCTCTGCGAGTTTGAGCATTGCGCCTCCCGTTAAACCAGGAGCTGATGTGGGACAATTCCCGCTTCATACTTGTAAGTATATATCTGGACTGCTCTATACAGGTTTATGTAAATATTGTTACAATGATTTCATGGCTACCTGTCCCCATTAACTTTTCAAATATTACGTATGATCATAGCTATGCGTCGCCGTTTAGCTTTTCCAATTTTGCGCCGTTTCGCGGCTAACCGCCACTTGTATCTTTTCTTTTAGATACGTCGCCTCTTCAACAACGAGTTTTGCACTGGCGTAATTACGACACTGAAGAGAATCAACCACAAAGAGCTAATACGGCGGTGCGAACAACATCTCTCTCGCCCATCTGTGTTGTGGATCGTGATGAATGCTACGCTGCACCAAAACAACCCGGGAATCCAAGCCCCAAGATTTCACATCAGAAATATACGAACGTTTCAAGAGAGAAACGTGCAGCGCCGAACGCTCGGCCCCGCATAACACGGCCCGCCAATAGCACAGGCGCCATACCCCAAGTTACGCCTGAAAACAGAGAAATTGAGCAGCTCTCCGAGGGTCTGTGGTCACCCACAGAGCCCCTCAATATACCTGTGTGCCAGACTGTGCAATCTGCAGATACTGCTCTTGCAGACTTTTCTAGCGTTTTTGCCCCTGTATTACCTCTAAAGAAACGAACCGTATCCCGACGCCGTGTAGGTAGAAAGCAGAAAGTTGCTGTACATACACCTTACACAGGTCGTCCTTCGTGGGATGCTGACCATGTCAAAATGTTTACTGACATGTCTGCGCAGTACGCTCAAAGCAAACTCGCACAGATGGAACTAAAATCTTTCTGCGATACATATGAAAGACTGTTAAATGCGTGTCCAACACATGACATTACCGAGGAGCTGCGTGCTTTCAAACTAAATCACCCCTGATAAATCTAACTAAAGTTTTTTAAATCACATACAATGGTTGTCATTTTTCATAATATGTGCGTGTTGTGTGTTGTGTGTATTTGTCAGGCTCCGTCCTTTGTTCAGCGTGTCGTTATCAGATTCCGCAAAGATGCATTTGTCATCATTATGCTGTTAGCTAACTTAAAATTTGAGCTGTTGTTTTATTGTGAGAAATAATTACACTGTCATGTAAATACACGCCTAAGGTATACGCAGAATTATAGATAGCGTCGTCAGCTGGGAAATTAATTGAGAAACGAGACCAGTGGTAACGCGCCGCGAGCTGCAGTAATTCAATATAAAATGACTATTTTCATCATGTGATAAAATAATGCAGAATTAAAGAAAGCTGGAATAATATATGTGGCTGTGTCAGCGCTAAAATAGAAAAATGTTAGTAATTCAATATAAAATGGCTATTTTCAGAATTTGACATTACCGCTTGCTATAGCGTTATTTTTATAAACATGTGTTATCCCCGAATCAAATTAACAATAGCAGACATGTTGTGTTATAAAAGCATAAATAAAACTGATAGAAATGCCCAAAGAGAAATGTTATCCCAGAATAATTAATATGATATTCTGCCATCTAGTGGCCGTGATGGGTAATTGGTTATGCTACACATTTCTCAAAGAAATGTCTTTGTAAGCCAACAACGAAATTTTACACAAAAAACAAGAAAAACAGTAATACATGTGCAGCAGTAACTTAAAATGTGTTCCCAGAATCAAATTACCAATATCAAACATGTTGTGTTATAAATGCCTGAATAAAACTGATAGAAATACACAAAGAGTGCAGAAGTGTTATTTCTATAAAGATATATTGCCCGGTTTCTTATGTATGTCCAGTTATTTTCAACAAAACAAGGATAGAGTCAAATTATAGACAGCACATTCAAAGTGCATAAAGATAATAACATAAATAAGTCCTAAATGTCTATTTCTTGTGTGTGTGTGTGTGTGTGTGGGTTCTGTGTGTTTGTTGTGTGTGGTTCTGTGTTGTGTGCGTGTGTGTGTGTGTGTGTGTTTGTGCCTGTCTGACCGCGATTTTACACAAAAATATTAAAAGTCTGTATATGTTAGATGTCTTTGTATAAAAAGGAGTCAAATTATAGGCAGCACAGGCTCCTGTAAAATTAATAGGCACAAAGAGAAATGTTATCCCAGAATAATTAATATGATATTCTGCCATCTAGTGGCCGTGATGGGTAATTGGTTATGCTACACATTTCTCAAAGAAATGTCTTTGTAAACCAACAACGAAATTTTACACAAAAAACAAGAAAAACAGTAATACATGTGCAGCAGTAACTTAAAATGTGTTCCCAGAATCAAATTACCAATATCAAACATGTTGTGTTATAAATGCCTGAATAAAACTGATAGAAATACACAAAGAGTGCAGAAGTGTTATTTCTATAAAGATATATTGCCCGGTTTCTTATGTATGTCCAGTTATTTTCAACAAAACAAGGATAGAGTCAAATTATAGACAGCACATTCAAAGTGCATAAAGATAATAACATAAATAAGTCCTAAATGTCTATTTCTTGTGTGTGTGTGTGTGTGTGTGTGTGTGTGGGTTCTGTGTGTTTGTTGTGTGTGGTTCTGTGTTGTGTGCGTGTGTGTGTGTGTGTGTGTGTTTGTGCCTGTCTGACCGCGATTTTACACAAAAATATTAAAAGTCTGTATATGTTAGATGTCTTTGTATAAAAAGGAGTCAAATTATAGGCAGCACAGGCTCCTGTAAAATTAATAGTGTAAAATTAATATGTGCTAAAATAATGTAGAATTAATGAAAGCTGTAATAATATATGGGAATGTGTCACTTTTATATTCGTATAAAACACAACGCTTCTTACATGACAATCAAACAACAAAAACAAATGAAATGTGTTATAAACCATGTGTAAAATAAATACACGACTAGGCTATATTTATAAACATGTGTTACCCCAGAATCAAGGCCATGAAATGTGTTATAAACCATGTGTAAAATAAATACACGACTAGGCTATATTTATAAACATGTGTTACCCCAGAATCAAGGCCACAATAACTTTTCTTTAAGCCGCTGACCCGCAGTTGGAACTAAAATCTTTCTGCGATACATATGAAAGACTGTTAAATGCGTGTGGGGCGAAGAAATATGTGTTACATGCGTAGTGAATTGCAAATATATTCTGAAGTGTATGGCATTTTGAGAAATGTGTGCGTGTTGTGTGCTGTGTGTATTTGTGTGTGTGTGTGTGAGTTCTGTATGTGTTGCGTGTTCTTTACAGAACCATAAACTTATAATAGCACAATGTTGATGCCGACAGCCGCGCACAGATGTATTTTTGCATTATTTCACAGTGCCTGATGAGTACCGGATGCATGGTTGGTTGAGAAGCGCCCGTGGGTGCAGAAGTGTTTGTGGCCCGCATATTAATAAAGTACAAAAAATCCCTGACCTATGTGGTCAGCATATTAATAAAGTGCAAAAACATGATAACATAAGTCCTAAATGACTAATAACCGCATATTAATAAAGTGCAAAAACATGATAACATAAGTCCTAAATGCCTAATAATCGCATATTAATCATAAATAAGTTCTAAATGTCTATTTCTTGTGTGTTGTATGTTAATAAAGTGCAAAAATCACTGGCGACAGGTCTCAGCCCATAAAGAAAAAGAAGCGCCTACTAAAACAGGCCGGCGGGTTTATCGGTCCTCTTTTAGCTTTTGCAATCCCAATAATAACAAGCCTGATCGCCGGAAGATAATGGAGCATACAACGAAAATGTATCTAGTCCCCAAACAGGAGCTAGACAAACTAAGACCCGGTACTACAGATAACATACGCGACAGTGTTATTCGGCGCCTTGATGGTGAGATTAGCGACATTTTACAGCGTCGTGACATTCCCGATGATGTGAAAATTAAAATGTATAGCGCTGTGCTACAACGCTACTTGGTACATACGAGGCACAGCTCAAAAGAAGTAACGGCTTTAAATCTCGTTAGCCCTCCTGATCCTGGTCAGCAGCAATTGCCAAATACCGACTCTGATAAAAATCATGAGATCGCTGAAATTGTCGGCCATATAAACCAAAGATATAAAAAGAATGCTGAATTTTTACTAAACAGGCTGCTGCAGAATAAAAATGTCACAGCATGGAATAATAATGCTGAATTTATTTTCAAAGGATCCGTAATACCAGGGTCTAACTTACTGGATTTGGTACGTAGTACAACGCAGAGTCATGCTCTGAACAGTAGAAATTTACCGCCGGGTTGGGATTCATTTATGCAGGCTATGGCAGAGCTAAATATGCCGTCTACAGTTGTGGGTAACCCCGCTACTAGGAAGCTTTTAGATGAATTAAAAATTACCAACAGTGAGACACGCTCTGTATCTACACCGTTGAAGTTAGCGGCGTCACCCCGTACAATTCAATCTTTACATTCCCCGTCATTAGGTACCACACGTGGAACTTTGCTACCTAAAAAAAGGTCTCTACCGCTGCTACAAACCATGTGGCTCACGATGTAAAGAATGTACTGGATAAATGCTGTACACGCCTTGTAACGCTATATTAATTATTTTGTAAGAAGTGTAATTGATCATTGTACTGTTACTGTACTGTCATATTACTGTATTGTAATGTTTTTACTTTTTATATTCTGTAAGAATTTTTTATAGTGTTGAAATGTCTTTGAGATGCTGTTTTATCGTGAGAAATAAATCTTTTAAATTTTTTTTACAATATCGTGTCTTTGGTTTTTATTCGTATAAAACACGCCGCTTCTTACTTGTATTGTAACATTGGGTCATATTATAACTTGTGTTGTGACATTGGTGCATATCTCTTCTGTGTATATAAGGCAGCCACAAGGATAAAACCTGCTACAATGTGAATAAACACAGCTTGCAATGGCCTCAGTAGATAACAAATAACCTCAGATGCCATCTTCAGGACACAATAACTTTTCTGTTTGTGGAAATAAACATTTATGGGGTACGCAAATACAACAACAATTGCTTGACCTAGGTGTTATGAACCTCTGAACCGCAGTTAACCTAATTTAGATAATGTTCACCATTTAGTTAGTGTTCACCATTTACAAAAACAAATAGACAGCTTTAAGTTCTCCACTATATGAATACACTGCAAATACCCACAGCAGATTCTCTGTTTGGGAAAATAAACATTTAGTTAATGTTCACCATAGTGTTCAGTAGAGACACATATAAACAGCTTTAAGTTCTCCACTATATGAATACACTGTGAATAAAACAAAAGCTTACAGAATCAAACTCGGGGATACGTATAAAATCTATTATAAACAAATGAGAAAGGTGTTATAAACCACGTGTAAAATAAATACACGACTAGGCTATAATTATAAACATGTGTTATTCCACAAAATACGGGAATAATATCAAAACTACAACAAATTAAACTATATTAAACTATATCAAAAGGGGAAATCAAACAAGGAGGGACAGCTGGATACCAGCCGTCAAACAAGGGGAGGGGAGGGGTTACACACTTTGATACACTTTGATAGGGGCGGGGCACCTGTCAGATTGAGTTTGACGAAACCACCCGCTTATACACTACTCACGCAGCTGAGACCGCTTTGTTAGCATTACGTCAGGGTAAGCGTTCTGTCATCAAACACGCTACTGAGTTTAGATGGCTGGCGGTGGTTACGATTTGGGACAGTTATGCTCAATTACCTATTTTTAAGAGAGGATTGTCTAATGTGTTGAAAGATGAACTAGCTCATGCAGATTCAGCGACAGTTATAAATATATAAATAGGGGGCACTGCAAAAATACACCAAAGATTGGACTTGTGGACTTGTGATTAAACATGAAGAAAGAGCAAGAAAAAGATCATGCCCACATAGACAGGAACACCTCCATATATATACCAGTATCAAAAATAGTTTTTATTAACCCCTTCATGACCCAGCCTATTTTGACCTTAAAGACCTTGCCGTTTTTTGCAATTCTGACCAGTGTCCCTTTATGAGGTAATAACTCAGGAACGCTTCAACGGATCCTAGCGGTTCTGAGATTGTTTTTTCGTGACATATTGGGCTTCATGTTAGTGGTAAATTTAGGTCAATAAATTCTGCGTTTATTTCTGATAAAAATGGAAATTTGGCGAAAATTTTGAAAATTTCGCAATTTTCACATTTTGAATTTTTATTCTGTTAAACCAGAGAGTTATGTGACACAAAATAGTTAATAAATAACATTTCCCACATGTATACTTTACATCAGCACAATTTTGGAAACAAAATTTTTTTTTGCTAGGAAGTTATAAGGGTTAAAATTTGACCAGCGATTTCTGATTTTTACAACGAAATTTACAAAACCATTTTTTTAGGGACCACCGCACATTTGAAGTCAGTTTGAGGGGTCTATATGGCTGAAAATACCCAAAAGTGACACCATTCTAAAAAATGCACCCCTCAAGGTACTTAAAATCACATTCAAGAAGTTTATTAACCCTTCGGGTACTTCACAGCAGCAGAAGCAACATGGAAGGAAAAAATTAACATTTAACTTTTTAGTCACAAAAATTATCTTTTAGCAACAATTTTTTTATTTTCCCAATGGTAAAAGGAGAAATTGAACCACGAAAGTTGTTGTCCAATTTGTCCTGAGTACACTGATACCTCACATGTGGGGGTAAACCACTGTTTGGGCGCACGGCAGGGCTTGGAAGGGAAGGAGCGTCATTTGACTTTTTGAATGAAAAATTGGCTCCACTCTTTAGCGGACACCATGTCACGTTTGGAGAGCCCCCGTGTGCCTAAAAATTGGAGCTCCCCCACAAGTGACCCCATTTTGGAAACTATACGCCCCAAGGAACTTATCTAGATGCATAGTGAGCACTTTGAACCCCCAGGTGCTTCACAAATTGATCCGTAAAAATGAAAAAGTACTTTTTTTTCACAAAAAAATTCTTTTAGCCTCAATTTTTTCATTTTCACATGGGCAACAGGATAAAATGGATCCTAAAATTTGTTGGGCAATTTCTCCTGAGTACACCAATACCTCACATGTGGGGGTAAACCACTGTTTGGGCACATGGTAAGGCTCGGAAGGGAAGGAGCGCCATTTGACTTTTTGAATGAAAAATTATCTCCATCGTTAGCGGACACCATGTCGCGTTTGGAGAGCCCCTGTGTGCCTAAACATTGGAGCTCCCCCACAAGTGACCCCATTTTGGAAACTAGACCCCCCAAGGAACTTATCTAGATGCCTAGTGAGCACTTTAAACCCCCAGGTGCTTCACAAATTGATCTGTAAAAATGAAAAAGTACTTTTTTTCACAAAAAAATTCTTTTCGCCTCAATTTTTTCATTTTCACATGGGCAATAGGATAAAATGGATCATAAAATTTGTTGGGCAATTTCTCCCGAGTACGCCGATACCTCATATGTGGGGGTAAACCACTGTTTGGGCGCACGGCAGGGCTCGGAAGGGAAGGGAAGGCGTGCCATTTTACTTTTTGAATGGAAAATTAGCTCCAATTGTTAGCGGACACCATGTCGCGTTTGGAGAGCCTCTGTGTGCCTAAACATTGGAGCTCCCCCACAAGTGACCCCATTTTGGAAACTAGACCCCCCAAGGAACTTATCTAGATGCATATTGAGCACTTTA
Organism: Ranitomeya imitator; assembly: GCF_032444005.1. NCBI lineage: Eukaryota > Metazoa > Chordata > Amphibia > Anura > Dendrobatidae > Ranitomeya > Ranitomeya imitator. Next base: position 96,486,048 of record NC_091289.1, on the reverse strand, counting down.
AACCCCCAGGTGCTTCACAGAAGTTTATAACGCAGAGCCATGAAAATAAAAAATAATTTTTCTTTCCTCAAAAATGATTTTTTAGCCTGGAATTTCCTATTTTGCCAAGGGTAATAGGAGAAATTGGACCACAAATGTTCTTGTCCAGTTTGTCCTGAGTATGCTGATACCCCATATGTGGGGGTAAACCACTGTTTGGGCACACGGCAGGGCTCGGAAGGGAAGGCGTGCCATTTTACTTTTTGAATGGAAAATTAGCTCCAATCATTAGCGGACACCATGTCACGTTTGGAGAGCCCCCTGTATGCCTAAACATTGTAGATCCCCCACAAATGACCCCATTTTGGAAACTAGACCCCCAAAGGAGCTAATCTAGATGTGTGGTGAGGACTTTGAACCCCCAAGTGCTTCACAGAAGTTTATAACGCAGAGCCATGAAAAAAAAAAATAAAAATTATTTTCTCAAAAATGATCTTTTAGCCTGCAATTTTTTATTTTCCCAAAGGTAACAGGAGAAATTTGACCCCAAAAGTTGTTGTCCAGTTTCTCCTGAGTACGCTGATACCCCATATGTGGGGGTAAACCACTGTTTGGGCACATGCCGGGGCTCGGAAGTGAAGTAGTGATGTTTTGAAATGCAGACTTTGATGGAATGATCTGTGGGCGTCACGTTGCGTTTGCAGAGCCCCTGATGTGGCTAAACAGTAGAAACCCCCCACAAGTGACCCCATTTTGGAAACTAGACCCCGAAAGGAACTTATCTAGATGTCTGGTGAGGACTTTGAACCCCCAAGTGCTTCACAGAAGTTTATAACGCAGAGCCATGAAAATAAAAAATAAAAATTATTTTCTCAAAAATGATCTTTTAGCCTGCAATTTTTTATTTTCCCAAGGGTAACAGGAGAAATTGGACCCCAAAAGTTGTTGTCCAGTTTCTCCTGAGTACGCTGATACCCCATGTGTGGGGGTAAACCACTGTTTGGGCACACGTCGGGGCTCAGAAGGGAAGTAGTGACTTTTGAAAAGCAGACTTTGATGGAATGGTCTGCGGGCGTCACGTTGCGTTTGCAGAGCCCCTGGTGTGCCTAAACAGTAGAAACCCCCCACAAGTGACCCCATTTTAGAAACTAGACCCCCCAAGGAACTTATCTAGATATGTGGTGAGCACTTTGAACCCCCAAGTGCTTCACAGACGTTTACAACGCAGAGCCGTGAAAATAAAAAATCATTTTTCTTTCCTCAAAAATGATGTTTTAGCAAGCATTTTTTTATTTTCACAAGGGTAACAGGAGAAATTGGACCCCAGTAATTGTTGCGCAGTTTATCCTGAGTATGCTGGTACCCCATATGTGGGGGTAAACCACTGTTTGGGCACACGTCGGGGCTTGGAATTGAGGGAGCACCATTTGACTTTTTGAATACAAGATTGGCTGGAATCAATGGTGGCGCCATGTTGCGTTTGGAGACCCCTGATGTGCCTAAACAGTGGTAACCCCTCAATTCTACCTCCAACACTAACCCCAACACACCCCTAACTCTAATCCCAACTGTAGCCATAACCCTAATCACAACCCTAACCACAACCCTAATTCCAACCCTAACCCTAAGGCTATGTGCCCACGTTGCGGATTTGTGTGAGATTTTTCAGCATCATTTTTGAAAAATCCGCGGGTAAAAGGCACTGCGTTTTACCTGCGGATTTTCCGCGGATTTCCAGTGTTTTTTGTGCGGATTTCATCTGCGGATTCTGCACGGTATTTTCCGCACCATGGACATAGCGGATTTGGTTTTCCATAGGTTTACTTGGTACTGTAAACCTGATGGAACACTGCTGCGAATCCGCAGCGGCCAATCCACTGCGGATCCGCAGCCAAATCCGCACCGTGTGCACATAGCCTAATTCTAATGGTATGTGCACACGCTGCGGAAAACGCTGCGGATCCGCAGCAGTTTCCCATGAGTTTACAGTTCAATGTAAACCTATGGGAAACAAAAATCGCTGTACACATGCTGCAGAAAAACTGCACGGAAACGCAGCGGTTTACATTCCGCAGCATGTCTCTTCTTTCTGCGGATTCCGCAGCGGTTTTACAACTGCTCCAATAGAAAGCCGCAGTTGTAAAACCGCAGTGAAATGCGCAGAAAAAACATGGTGAATCCGCCATAAATCCGCAGCGGTTTAGCACTGCGGATTTATCAAATCCGCAGCGGAAAAATCCGCAGAGGACCAGAATGCGTGTGCACATACCAAAACCCTAACCCTAGCCCTAACCCTAGCTCTAACCCTAACCCTACCCCTAACCCTACCCCTAACCCTAGCCCTAACCCTAACCCTAGCCCTAACCCTAGCCCTAACCCTAACCCTAGCCCTAGCCCTAACCCTATTCTAACATTAGCGGAAAAAAAAAATTCTTTATTTTTTTATTGTCCCTACCTATGGGGGTGACAAAGGAAGGGGGGGTCATTTATCATTTTTTTATTTTGATCACTGGGATAGATTATATCTCAGTGATCAAAATGCACTTTGAACGAATCTGCCGGCCGGCAGATTCGGCGGGCGCACTGCGCATGCGCCCGCCATTTTGGAAGATGGCGGCGCCCAGGGAGAAGACGGACGGACCCCGGCAGGATCGGTAAGTATGATGGGGTGGGGGGGAGCACGGGGGGGGGATCGGAGCATGGGGGGGTGGATGGGAACGCGGGAGGGGTGGAACGGAGCACGGGGGGGTGGAACGGAGCACGGGGGGGTGGATCGGAGTGCAGGGGGGGTTATTGAAGCACGGGGGGGGTGATTGGAGCACGGGGGTGAGCGGACAAGAGCACAGGGGGAGCGGAGCACAGGACGGAGGGGAGCGGGGCAGTGTACCGGACAGATCGGAGGGCTGGGGGCGCGATCGGTGGGGTGGGGGCACATTAGTATTTCCAGCCATGGCCGATGATATTGCAGCATCGGCCATGGCTGGATTGTAATATTTCACCCGTTATAATAGGTGAAATATTACAAATCGCTCTGATTGGCAGTTTCACTTTCAACAGCCAATCAGAGCGATCGTAGCCATGGGGGGGTGAAGCCACCCCCCCTGGGCTAAACTACCACTCCCCCTGTCCCTGCAGATCGGGTGAAATGGGAGTTAACCCTTTCACCCGATCTGCAGTGACGCGATCTTTCCATGACGCCACATAGGCGTCATGGGTCGGATTGGCACCTACTTTCATGACGCCTACGTGGCGTCATGGGTCGGGAAGGGGTTAAATTGGCAAAAAACTCAAGACTGCACATAAGTACACACACAAAAGAACAACCCAAAGACCATTAAAAACACTTAAAAAATGCAAACATGCAACAAAACATGCCTATATATATATATATATATATATATATATATATATATATATATATATATATATATATACATACATATATATATATATATATATATATATATATATATATATATATACATATATATATATATATATACATATATATATACATATATATATATATATATATATATATATATACAGTATATATATATATATATATATATGTATATATATATATATACACAGTATATATATATATATACACAGTATATATATATATATATATATATATGTATATATATATATATACACAGTATATATATATATATATATATATATATGTATATATATATATATATATATATATATATACATACTGAAATGTCTCAGTAATAGTACGCATAGGACCTGCGGGAGGGGGAGGGAGAGGGGGAACTAGACAATGCAAGAGCCCAAAACCTCAATCCCATGGGAAAAAAAAAACAAAAAAAAACCCATCATACCCACAGTCCAAAGCCATAGAGAAAGATCTTGCGAAGTGGGGAAGCAGAATGTGAGATAGGCTCCCACGCGTATCGCCGCCTGAGTAGCGGCTTCTTAAGGGAAAAGATATCATGTAGTGTGAGGCATCCCATGTGGTAACATATATATATATCCCTAATGGTACTAAAGGTATTCACCTGTGTGGAGAGATCTCAAGGAGCACATGCATGCAATACAGCATGGTCGCGGCCATCTTGTTTGTGTTAAAATCCTGAATGAAGCAATAAAGTTTGATCACATAGCTAGTGCGCATACATAGAGGCGATGCGCACCGAAAACTCAGATATAAAGCGTCTAGCCATTGCTGCGCAAACCCAAGAGGGAAGTATCTGCGCATGCACACTTTAGGTGCTGCCTAAATATCACAGTACATGCTACAATTATTCCGCACATACCAAATAGCAAATCGGAGCGATTGTCCCTACGAAAATTAATGTACACAGTTCCCACTAAGTGAACAAAGCATGACCCAATTTTGTAACATTGATGGGGAAAAAAAAGAAGAAAACAGCTTATGCGCGTGCGCATAGACATGGATGTCGTATGCCAGTAACATGAAACTGACCGACATGGTGATTGCTGCACAGATAAATGGAAATGGTACCAACGCTTGCGCTATGTGCCACACAACACCCATGTAAGACCACTCGCTGTGGGTATAGGCGCAAAAGATGCTGAGGCTTATTGGTGTAATAGAGAGAATATCAACATATATAAAAGCACATGCACAGCACCCAAGAGATAAATGAATGAAAACACGCTCATTACATGGGGCTAAGTAGCCTGTACTGAAAATTAAAAAGGTAAGTAAATGAAGAAATAATAATGAATAAAAAATGAAATAAATGATAATAAAAAAGAAAATTAAAAAGAAATAACGAGACCAAAAGAATATATGTACATGTGGTACACACATGCCCAAGAAACATGTGTGTACCTATGATTGTCCCTACGGCAGCATACATGTATATATTACCCAAAGAACGCAAATAAAAAATAAAAAATAATAATAATAATCTTTTTTATTACCATTAATATTATTATTATTTTTAATTTTTTATTTTTTATTTTATTTTTTTTTCCATGGGATTGAGGTTTTGGGCTCTTGCATTGTCTAGTTCCCCCTCTCCCTCCCCCTCCCGCAGGTCCTATGCGTACTATTACTGAGACATTTCATATATTTACATCTCTTTTGCTTTTCTATTTTTTCTACGGTCTCATTCATCACCATTTTTGTTGTACGCCTTTTTTCATCAGTTACATTTTTTCTTTTTGCCATATGACAAAAGTTTCTATATTATTGAAGTATCCTGCACGCATATTATGTGCCTTATTATAGGAATGTATGGTATTGCAATATTAACATCTTCACACTAGAGTTGAGCGACCTTGACCTTTTTAGAGTCGAGCCGGGTTTCGCGAAACCCGACTATCTCAAAAGTCGGGTCGAGTGAAATCGGCCGATTATGACGTAAAGTCGGGATCGACCGAAACACGAAACCCAATGCAAGTCAATGGGGCAGCATAGTCGGCAGTGAGTGGGGGCCAGGAAAACACCTAGAGTGCCCATTTTAATGTCAAAACCATCCATTCTTCTTAATGAAGCTTGTCAAGCGTAATTTACCTTATAATAATTGGAAGGCATTTGAAATTGGGGTTCATTTGGCTAAAGTTGTGGTGGGTAGGGCTGGTTCAAGTAATTAGTGGGCCCAGGAAATCTGGACCACGTCACGGCAGTGGAGCAGGGAGAGGTAAGTATTTCAACTTTGCAAGTGCTGTGAACCTGAGCAAGCAGGGGGGGGCCCACTCGTTGGCATTGGCACTGGCACAGGGCCCCTCAAAGTACAGCGGTGTTTGCACGGCGGGGGCGCCTCCCACCGGCAGCAACACTTTTGCGTACTATGAGAGGCCCTGTGCCAGTGACGTCGCCAACTAGTATTCCTCCCCCCACCTGATGAAGGAACCTGCACTTTCATCTGCACCTTCCTGTTTGTCCCCGTGTAAGGTGGTATGGTATGCGGGAAGGGGGACCTGACTTTCAGCAGGGTCACAATCTTGCAGTGTAGCGTGCACGGGAAATGTTGCGTTATGGGTCAATGTACCAGCAGACTCATCTATCACTGGCTGGGCAATGGGCAGGATGAGGAGGAAACACAGATATAGGCCCAAAGAATAAAGTGGGCTAAATGCAGTTCAAAATTGGTAACACAGGACTAATCAGGGGGCATTGCAGTGGAGGACAACTGGAATGAGAGGCTGACACAGAGAGTAGGCCCAAATCAGTAAGTAGTCGAAATGCAGTTCAAAATTGGCAACAGTAGTAAACAGGCGGCACAGCTTTGTTCAGTGGAGGAGAACAGCAAGGAGTGGCAGACACCGATAGTAGGCCCCAACCCAACTAGTAGGCCAAATGCAGTCTAACATTAACAACTACTTAACGAGCGCCTGAAAACGGAATTTCAGGACAGGAAACCAGGAGAACAGCAAGGAGCGGCAGACACCGATAGTAGGCCCCAAACCAACTAGTACGCCAAATGCAGTTGTTCCGTTTAACCACAATTTAATGAGAGCCTGAAGATAGAAGTTCAGGAAAGGCAACCTGGAGAACACCTTGGAGTGGAACACACCATCTCTCTACACCCCATACCCAATTTGTAGGCCTAATGCAGCGTAGTTTCCAACAACTACTAAACGAGAGCATGATGATCGAAGCATTGGCGAGGAAACCTGGGGAACACCTTGGAGTGGAACACACCATCTCTCTACAGTGGAACACACCATCTCTCTACACCCCATACCCAATTTGTAGGCCTAATGCAGCGTAGTTTCCAACAACTACTAAACGAGAGCCGGAAGATCGAAGCTCAGGAAAGGCAACCTGGAGAACACCTTGGAGTAGAACACACCATCTCTCTACACCCCATACCCAATTTGTAGGCCTAATGCAGCGTAGTTTCCAACAACTACTAAACGAGAGCCGGAAGATCGAAGCTCAGGAAAGGCAACCTGGGGAACACCTTGGAGTGGAACACACCATCTCTCTACACCCCATACCCAATTTGTAGGCCCAATGCAGCGTAGTTTCCAACAACTACTAAACGAGAGCATGATGATCGAAGCATTGGCGAGGAAACCTGGGGAACACCTTGGAGTGGAACACACCATCTCTCTACACCCCATACCCAATTTGTAGGCCTAATGCAGCGTAGTTTCCAACAACTACTAAACGAGAGCATGATGATCGAAGCATTGGCGAGGAAACCTGGGGAACACCTTGGAGTGGAACACACCATCTCTCTACAGTGCAACACACCATCTCTCTACACCCCATACCCAATTTGTAGGCCTAATGCAGCATAGTTTCCAACAACTACTAAACGAGAGCCGGAAGATCGAAGCTCAGGAAAGGCAACCTGAAGAACACCTTGGAGTGGAACACACCATCTCTCTACACCCCATACCCAATTTGTAGGCCTAATGCAGCGTAGTTTCCAACAACTACTAAACGAGAGCATGATGATCGAAGCATTGGCGAGGAAACCTGGGGAACACCTTGGAGTGGAACACACCATCTCTCTACAGTGGAACACACCATCTCTCTACACCCCATACCCAATTTGTAGGCCTAATGCAGCATAGTTTCCAACAACTACTAAACGAGAGCCGGAAGATCGAAGCTCAGGAAAGGCAACCTGGAGAACACCTTGGAGTGGAACACACCATCTCTCTACACCCCATACCCAATTTGTAGGCCTAATGCAGCGTAGTTTCCAACAACTACTAAACGAGAGCCGGAAGATCGAAGCTCAGGAAAGGCAACCTGGGGAACACCTTGGAGTGGAACACACCATCTCTTTACACCCCATACCCAATTTGTAGGCCCAATGCAGCGTAGTTTCCAACAACTACTAAACGAGAGCATGATGATCGAAGCATTGGCGAGGAAACCTGGGGAACACCTTGGAGTGGAACACACCATCTCTCTACACCCCATACCCAATTTGTAGGCCTAATGCAGCGTAGTTTCCAACAACTACTAAACGAGAGCATGATGATCGAAGCATTGGCGAGGAAACCTGGGGAACACCTTGGAGTGGAACACACCATCTCTCTACAGTGGAACACACCATCTCTCTACACCCCATACCCAATTTGTAGGCCTAATGCAGCGTAGTTTCCAACAACTACTAAACGAGAGCCGGAAGATCGAAGCTCAGGAAAGGCAACCTGTGGAACACCTTGGAGTGGAACACACCATCTCTCTACACCCCATACCCAATTTGTAGGCCCAATGCAGCGTAGTTTCCAACAACTACTAATCGAGAGCATGATGATCGAAGCATTGGCGACGAAACCTGGGGAACACCTTGGAGTGGAACACACCATCTCTCTACACCCCATACCCAATTTGTAGGCCTAATGCAGCGTAGTTTCCAACAACTACTAAACGAGAGCATGATGATCGAAGCATTGGCGAGGAAACCTGGGGAACACCTTGGAGTGGAACACACCATCTCTCTACAGTGGAACACACCATCTCTCTACACCCCATACCCAATTTGTAGGCCTAATACAGCGTAGTTTCCAACAACTACTAAACGAGAGCCGGAAGATCGAAGCTCAGGAAAGGCAACCTGGAGAACACCTTGGAGTGGAACACACCATCTCTCTACACCCCATACCCAATTTGTAGGCCTAATGCAGCGTAGTTTCCAACAACTACTAAACGAGAGCCGGAAGATCGAAGCTCAGGAAAGGCAACCTGGGGAACACCTTGGAGTGTAACAAACCCTCTCTCTACACCACGGAAGGGCTGATTCTTAGGAAGGAAGGCTGTCGGAAAGAAGCAGGGCGCGTCCGAGGGTGATTATATTCTTATTAGGTATATACTCACCCTCGGACGCGCCCTGCTTCTTTATTTGTAATGAATGTTTATTTGCAATGTGGTTTTGACTTACTCTATTTTTTTGGTAAATAATGATTTTATTATTTTCATTGTTTTGCATCTTCTTGGCAATAATATAAAGAAGACGCGACAGGACAACACTCGGTGGATGCCATATCTGTGTTTAAAATTGAAAAAACCTTTCAGTTAACTACTTGCAGGAGAAAGTTATTGTAGCTGGTGGCCATTTTTAGTACTGTACCAGATTTTTGTTGTATGTGTTTGTTTTTAATGTTAAAATGTTTGCATTTGATATCTCTCCAGTATTTTCTTTTTTATAAGCAAAATACTTATTTTTATATTTTCTGATGTTGGTTCCAGGGGTACACGGGCAGCAGTGGTGTGGTCAGTGGAGGCCTAGTGGAAGGAGTGACCACAGACAGGCATCGAAGGCCTAAAATAATAACACATGGCTGTAGGCAATTTTAAATTGGTTCCAGGGGTACACGGGCAGCAGTGGTGTGGTCAGTGGAGGCCTAGTGGAAGGAGTGACCGCAGACAGGCATCGAAGGCCTAAAATAATAACACATGGCTGTAGGCAATTTTAAATTGGTTCCAGGGGTACACGGGCAGCAGTGGTGTGGTCAGTGGAGGCCTAGTGGAAGGAGTGACCGCAGACAGGCATCGAAGGCCTAAAATAATAACACATGGCTGTAGGCAATTTTAAATTGGTTCCAGGGGTACACGGGCAGCAGTGGTGTGGTCAGTGGAGGCCTAGTGGAAGGAGTGACCGCAGACAGGCATCGAAGGCCTAAAATAATAACACATGGCTGTAGGCAATTTTAAATTGGTTCCAGGGGTACACGGGCAGCAGTGGTGTGGTCAGTGGAGGACTAGTGGAAGGAGTGACCGCAGACAGGCATCGAAGGCCTAAAATAATAACACATGGCTGTAGGCAATTTTAAATTGGTTCCAGGGGTACACGGGCAGCAGTGGTGTGGTCAGTGGAGGCCTAGTGGAAGGAGTGACCGCAGACAGGCATCGAAGGCCTAAAATAATAACACATGGCTGTAGGCAATTTTAAATTGGTTCCAGGGGTACACGGGCAGCAGTGGTGTGGTCAGTGGAGGCCTAGTGGAAGGAGTGACCACAGACAGGCATCGAAGGCCTAAAATAATAACACATGGCTGTAGGCAATTTTAAATTGGTTCCAGGGGTACACGGGCAGCAGTGGTGTGGTCAGTGGAGGCCTAGTGGAAGGAGTGACCGCAGACAGGCATCGAAGGCCTAAAATAATAACACATGGCTGTAGGCAATTTTAAATTGGTTCCAGGGGTACACGGGCAGCAGTGGTGTGGTCAGTGGAGGCCTAGTGGAAGGAGTGACCGCAGACAGGCATCGAAGGCCTAAAATAATAACACATGGCTGTAGGCAATTTTAAATTGGTTCCAGGGGTACACGGGCAGCAGTGGTGTGGTCAGTGGAGGCCTAGTGGAAGGAGTGACCGCAGACAGGCATCGAAGGCCTAAAATAATAACACATGGCTGTAGGCAATTTTAAATTGGTTCCAGGGGTACACGGGCAGCAGTGGTGTGGTCAGTGGAGGCCTAGTGGAAGGAGTGACCGCAGACAGGCATCGAAGGCCTAAAATAATAACACATGGCTGTAGGCAATTTTAAATTGGTTCCAGGGGTACACGGGCAGCAGTGGTGTGGTCAGTGGAGGCCTAGTGGAAGGAGTGACCGCAGACAGGCATCGAAGGCCTAAAATAATAACACATGGCTGTAGGCAATTTTAAATTGGTTCCAGGGGTACGCGGGCAGCAGTGGTGTGGTCAGTGGAGGCCTAGTGGAAGGAGTGACCGCAGACAGGCATCGAAGGCCTAAAATAATAACACATGGCTGTAGGCAATTTTAAATTGGTTCCAGGGGTACACGGGCAGCAGTGGTGTGGTCAGTGGAGGCCTAGTGGAAGGAGTGACCGCAGACAGGCATCGAAGGCCTAAAATAATAACACATGGCTGTAGGCAATTTTAAATTGGTTCCAGGGGTACACGGGCAGCAGTGGTGTGGTCAGTGGAGGCCTAGTGGAAGGAGTGACCGCAGACAGGCATCGAAGGCCTAAAATAATAACACATGGCTGTAGGCAATTTTAAATTGGTTCCAGGGGTACACGGGCAGCAGTGGTGTGGTCAGTGGAGGCCTAGTGGAAGGAGTGACCGCAGACAGGCATCGAAGGCCTAAAATAATAACACATAGCTGTAGGCAATTTTAAATTGGTTCCAGGGGTACACGGGCAGCAGTGGTGTGGTCAGTGGAGGACTAGTGGAAGGAGTGACCGCAGACAGGCATCGAAGGCCTAAAATAATAACACATGGCTGTAGGCAATTTTAAATTGGTTCCAGGGGTACACGGGCAGCAGTGGTGTGGTCAGTGGAGGCCTAGTGGAAGGAGTGACCGCAGACAGGCATCGAAGGCCTAAAATAATAACACATGGCTGTAGGCAATTTTAAATTGGTTCCAGGGGTACACGGGCAGCAGTGGTGTGGTCAGTGGAGGCCTAGTGGAAGGAGTGACCACAGACAGGCATCGAAGGCCTAAAATAATAACACATGGCTGTAGGCAATTTTAAATTGGTTCCAGGGGTACACGGGCAGCAGTGGTGTGGTCAGTGGAGGCCTAGTGGAAGGAGTGACCGCAGACAGGCATCGAAGGCCTAAAATAATAACACATGGCTGTAGGCAATTTTAAATTGGTTCCAGGGGTACACGGGCAGCAGTGGTGTGGTCAGTGGAGGCCTAGTGGAAGGAGTGACCGCAGACAGGCATCGAAGGCCTAAAATAATAACACATGGCTGTAGGCAATTTTAAATTGGTTCCAGGGGTACACGGGCAGCAGTGGTGTGGTCAGTGGAGGCCTAGTGGAAGGAGTGACCGCAGACAGGCATCGAAGGCCTAAAATAATAACACATGGCTGTAGGCAATTTTAAATTGGTTCCAGGGGTACACGGGCAGCAGTGGTGTGGTCAGTGGAGGCCTAGTGGAAGGAGTGACCGCAGACAGGCATCGAAGGCCTAAAATAATAACACATGGCTGTAGGCAATTTTAAATTGGTTCCAGGGGTACACGGGCAGCAGTGGTGTGGTCAGTGGAGGCCTAGTGGAAGGAGTGACCGCAGACAGGCATCGAAGGCCTAAAATAATAACACATGGCTGTAGGCAATTTTAAATTGGTTCCAGGGGTACACGGGCAGCAGTGGTGTGGTCAGTGGAGGCCTAGTGGAAGGAGTGACCGCAGACAGGCATCGAAGGCCTAAAATAATAACACATGGCTGTAGGTAATTTTAAATTGGTTCCAGGGGTACACGGGCAGCAGTGGTGTGGTCAGTGGAGGCCTAGTGGAAGGAGTGACCGCAGACAGGCATCGAAGGCCTAAAATAATAACACATGGCTGTAGGCAATTTTAAATTGGTTCCAGGGGTACACGGGCAGCAGTGGTGTGGTCAGTGGAGGCCTAGTGGAAGGAGTGACCGCAGACAGGCATCGAAGGCCTAAAATAATAACACATGGCTGTAGGCAATTTTAAATTGGTTCCAGGGGTACACGGGCAGCAGTGGTGTGGTCAGTGGAGGCCTAGTGGAAGGAGTGACCGCAGACAGGCATCGAAGGCCTAAAATAATAACACATGGCTGTAGGCAATTTTAAATTGGTTACAGGGGTACACGGGCAGCAGTGGTGTGGTCAGTGGAGGCCTAGTGGAAGAAGTGACCACAGACAGGCATCGAAGGCCTAACATAACAAAAATGTCAATACAATGGTATTGTCAGTGGCAGGCATTGAAGGATGTCAGCGCATAGACTAAACATTGGTGGAGCTGTGAGATAATTTTGCAAGTGGTAGAGCACTGTTTGAGCTGGGGGGGGGGGAACTGTCTTGTGGCCGGCGGTACAGGCCCAGGGCCCCTCATATTACAACGGTGTGTCTGACGTTGGGTGCGCACCACCACCGCCAGAGACACTTTATTGTACTAGGAGGGACCCAGTGGCAGTGCCGTCGACCAAAAGCGGGCTCACCCACCTCTTCAGACAAACTGCACTCTCACGGGTGCTGTCGCCAAGTGTCGATACCACGGCCCCGTGTGGGGAGTTTGGCCATTTAGTGAGGTGTAAACATGTCGTATGCTGGACAATCAGGTGCAGAAAATTACGAGATTGGAAAAGGCATTCAGAATAGTCCACAGGCAAGACCTTTTCATAGGAAAGCTAGGTGTCAGCCGGGCAAGGTGGGGCAAAAGATTTCGAAATCCAGTTGTGGTTCATTTTAATGAAGGTTAGATCATCTACATTTTGGGTAGCCAGACGAGTCCTTTTTTCTGTTAGTATTGAACCTGCAGCACTGAATACTCTTTCTGATAGGACACTAGCTGCCGGGCAAGCAAGCTCCTGCAATGCATATTCTGCCAATTCTGGCCAGGTGTCTAATTTTGATGCCCAGTAATCAAATGGGAATGACGGTTGAGGGAGAACATCGATAAGGGATGAAAAATAGTTTGTAACCATACTGGACAAATGTTGTCTCCTGTCACTTTGAATTGATGCTGCAGTACCTGTCCTGTCTGCGGTCATAGCAAAATCACTCCACAACCTGGTCAGAAAACCCCTCTGGCCAACGCCACTTCTGATTTCTGCCCCTCTAACTCCTCTGGTCTGCTGGCCCCTGCAGCTCGTGTGAGAACGATCATGGGCGCTGTGTGCAGGGAATGCCAGAAGCAAACGGTCAACAAGAGTTGATTGTTTGGTTGCTAATATTAGTTCCAAGTTCTCATGTGGCATTATATTTTGCAATTTGCCTTTATAGCGAGGATCAAGGAGGCAGGCCAACCAATAATCGTCATCATTCATCATTTTAGTTATGCGTGTGTCCCTTTTGAGGATACGTAAGGCATAATCCGCCATGTGGGCCAAAGTTCCAGTTCTCAAATCTGCGGTTGTGCTTGGTTGAGGGGCAGTTTCAGGCAAATCCACGTCACTTGTGTCCCTCAAAAAACCAGAACCCGGCCTTGCCGCGCCACCAATTTCCAGTGGCCCCGGAAAAGCTTCCTCATTAAAAATATAATCATCCCCATCATCCTCCTCGTCCTCCTCCTCCTCTTCGCCCGCTACCTCGTCCTGTACACTGCCCTGGCCAGACAATGGCTGACTGTCATCAAGGCTTTCCTCTTCCTCAGCTGCAGACGCCTGATCCTTTATGTGCGTCAAACTTTGCATCAGCAGACGCATTAGGGGGATGCTCATGCTTATTATGGCGTTGTCTGCACTAACCAGCCGTGTGAATTCCTCAAAACACTGAAGGACTTGACACATGTCTTGAATCTTCGACCACTGCACACCTGACAACTCCATGTCTGCCATCCTACTGCCTGCCCGTGTATGTGTATCCTCCCACAAAAACATAACAGCCCGCCTCTGTTCACACAGTCTCTGAAGCATGTGCAGTGTTGAGTTCCACCTTGTTGCAACGTCTATGATTAGGCGATGCTGGGGAAGGTTCAAAGAACGCTGATAGGTCTGCATACGGCTGGAGTGTACGGGCGAACGGCGGATATGTGAGCAAAGTCCACGCACTTTGAGGAGCAGGTCGGATAACCCCGGATAACTTTTCAGGAAGCACTGCACCACCAGGTTTAAGGTGTGAGCCAGGCAAGGAATGTGTTTCAGTTGGGAAAGGGAGATGGCAGCCATGAAATTCCTTCCGTTATCACTCACTACCTTGCCTGCCTCAAGATCTACAGTGCCCAGCCACGACTGCGTTTCTTTCTGCAAGAACTCGGACAGAACTTCCGCGGTGTGTCTGTTGTCGCCCAAACACTTCATAGCCAATACAGCCTGCTGACGTTTGCCAGTAGCTGCCCATAATGGGAGACCTGGTGTGCAACAGTGGCAGCTGCGGATGGAGTGGTTGTGCGACTGCGGTCTGTGGACGAGCTCTCGCTTCTGCAGGAGGACGAAGAGGAGGAGGAGGGGGTGCGAACGGCTACAGCCAATTGTTTACTAGACCGTGGGCTAGGCAGAACTGTCCCAAACTTGCTGTCCCCTGTGGACCCTGCATCCACCACATTTACCCAGTGTGCCGTGATGGACACGTAACGTCCCTGGCCATGCCTACTGGTCCATGCATCTGTTGTCAGGTGCACCTTTGTGCTCACAGATTGCCTGAGTGCATGGACGATGCGCTCTTTAACATGCTGGTGGAGGGCTGGGATGGCTTTTCTGGAAAAAAAGTGTCGACTGGGTAGCTCGTAGCATGGTACAACGTAGTCCATCAGGGCTTTGAAAGCTTCGCTTTCAACTAACCGGTAGGGCATCATCTCTAACGAGATTAGTCTAACTATGTGTGCGTTCAAACCCTGTGTACGCGGATGCGAGGCTAAGTACTTCCTTTTTCTAACCATAGTCTCATGTAGGGTGAGCTGGACTGGAGAGCTGGAGATCGTGGAACTAGCGGGGGTGCCGGTGGACATGGCAGACTGAGAGACGGTGGGAGATGGTATTGTTGCCACCGGTGCCCTAGATGCAGTGTTTCCTACTACGAAACTGGTGATTCCCTGACCCTGACTGCTTTGGCCTGGCAAAGAAACCTGCACAGATACTGCAGGTGGTGCGGAAAATGGTGGCCCTACACTGCCGGAAGGGATGTTGCGTTGCTGACTAGCTTCATTGGCCGAGGGTGCTACAACCTTAAGGGACGTTTGGTAGTTAGTCCAGGCTTGCAAATGCATGGTGGTTAAATGTCTATGCATGCAACTTGTATTGAGACTTTTCAGATTCTGTCCTCTGCTTAAGGTAGTTGAACATTTTTGACAGATGACTTTGCGCTGATCAATTGGATGTTGTTTAAAAAAATGCCAGACTGCACTCTTTCTAGCATCGGATACCTTTTCAGGCATTGCAGACTGAGCTTTAACCGGATGGCCACGCTGTCCTCCAACAGGTTTTGGCTTTGCCACGCGTTTTGGGCAAGATACGGGCCCGGCAGATGGAACCTGTTGCGATGTTGATGCCTGCTGCGGCCCCTCCTCCTCCGCTTCAGAACTGCTGCCGCCTGCACCCTGTTCCCCCAATGGCTGCCAATCGGGGTCAAGAACTGGGTCATCTATTACCTCTTCTTGTAGCTCGTGTGCAACTTCGTCTGTGTCACCGTGTCGGTCGGTGGTATAGCGTTCGTGATGGGGCAACATAGTCTCATCAGGGTCTGATTCTTGATCAGCACCCTGCGAGGGCAATGTTGTGGTCTGAGTCAAAGGACCAGCATAATAGTCTGGCTGTGGCTGTGCATCAGTGCACTCCATGTCAGATTCAACTTGTAATGGGCATGGACTGTTAACTGCTTCACTTTCTAAGCCAGGGACGGTATGTGTAAAGAGCTCCATGGAGTAACCCGTTGTGTCGCCTGCTGCATTCTTCTCTGTTGTTGTTTTTGCGAAGAGGACAAGGAAGCGACTTGTCCCTGACCGTGAACATCCACTAACGACGCGCTGCTTTGACATTTACCAGTTTCACGAGAGGAGGCAAAAGAGCTAGAGGCTGAGTCAGCAAGATAAGCCAAAACTTGCTCTTGCTGCTCCGGCTTTAAAAGCGGTTTTCCTACTCCCAGAAAAGGGAGCGTTCGAGGCCTTGTGTAGCCAGACGACGAACCTGGCTCCACAGCTCCAGACTTAGGTGCAATATTTTTTTTCCCACGACCAGCTGATGCTCCACCACTACCACTACCCTCATTACCAGCTGACAATGAACGCCCCCGGCCACGACCTCTTCCACCATACTTCCTCATTGTTTTAAAAACGTAAACAAACTAACGGTATTTGTTGCTGTCACACAAATTACACGGTGAGCTATAACTTCAGTATGATTTAGCTACCCCTTTACAGGTGAGTGAGACCACAACGAAAATCAGGCACAATGTTACACACTCTGTTGTTGGTGGCAACAAATGAGAGAGATGCCACACACGCAGGACTGTCACTGAAGCACAAATGTAAATATTAATCTCCCACTGATTTGATTATTTTTTTTTTTTAAGGGAGACTTTAGGAAAAAAAAATAATAGAATAAAATGATTTTTTCAGGAAGAATTTAGAAACCAAATAAAATAAAATGATTTTTTCAGGGAGAATTTAGAAAACAAATAAAACAACAAAAGGCTTTCTATGGCCCACTGAGTGAGAGATGACGCACACAGGAGTCAGGAGTGGCACACAAGCCCAGAGGCCAATATTTATCTCCCACTGATTGATGTAGGGATTTTTTCAGGTAGATTTTGGAACCCAAATCAAGCTAAAAAAATAATAGGCTTTCTATGGCCCACAATTGGAGAGAGAGAGAGAGATGGCACACCCAGGAGTCAAGACTGGCACACAAGCAGAAATGGCAATATTAATCTCCCACTGATTTGTTTTTGTTTTTTTTCAGGGAGACTTTAGGAAAAAAAAATAATAGAATAAAATGATTTTTTCAGGAAGAATTTAGAAACCAAATAAAAATGAAATGATTTTTTCAGGGAGAATTTAGAAAACAAATAAAACAAAAAAAGGCTTTCTATGGCCCACTGAGTGAGAGATGACGCACACAGGAGTCAGGAGTGGCACACAAGCCCAGAGGCCAATATTTATCTCCCACTTTTTTTTTTTTGTTCCAGGGAAAATTTATAAACCCAATAAAAAAAATAATAAATAGGCTTTCTATGGCCCACTATCTGAGAGACAGAGAGAGATGGCACGCTTAGGACTGGCACACAAGCCCAAAGGCCAATATTAACCCCTTCCCGACCCATGACGCCACGTAGGCGTCATGAAAGTCGGTGCCATTCCGACCCATGACGCCTATGCGGCGTCATGGAAAGATCGCGTCCCTGCAGATCGGGTGAAAGGGTTAACTCCCATTTCACCCGATCTGCAGGGACAGGGGGAGTGGTAGTTTAGCCCAGGGGGGGTGGCTTCACCCCCTCGTGGCTACGATCGCTCTGATTGGCTGTTGAAAGTGAAACTGCCAATCAGAGCAATTTGTAATATTTCACCTATTATAACGGGTGAAATATTACAATCCAGCCATGGCCGATGCTGAAATATCATCGGCCATGGCTGGAAATACTAATGTGCCCCCACCCCACCCCACCGATCGCCCCCGCAGCCCCCCGATCTGGCCGGTACACTGCTCCGGCTCCCCTCCGTCCAGTGCTCCGCTCCCCCCGTGCTCTTGTCCGCTCCCCCCGTGCTCCAATCACCCCCCGTGCTCCAATCACCCCCCCTGCACTCCGATCCACACCCCCCGGTGCTCCGTTCCACCCCCCCGTGCTCCATTCCAGCCCCCCCGTGCTCCATTCCAGCCCCCCTGTGCTCCGTTCCACCCCTCCCGCGCTCCGATTCCCCCCCCGTGCTCAGATCCCCCACCCCGTGGTCCCCCCCCCACCCCGTGGTCCCCCCCACCCCATCATACTTACCGATCCAGCCGGGGTCCCGTCCGTCTTCTCCCTGGGCGCCGCCATCTTCCAAAATGGCGGGCGCATGTGCAGTGCGCCCGCCGAATCTGCCGGCCGGCAGATTCGTTCCAAAGTGCATTTTGATCACTGAGATATAATCTATCTCAGTGATCAAAATAAAAAAAATAATAAATGACCCCCCCCCTTTGTCACCCCCATAGGTAGGGACAATAAAAAAATAAAGAAATTTTTTTTTTCCACTAATGTTAGAATAGGGTTAGGGGTAGGGTTAGGGGTAGGGTTTAGGGGTAGGGTTAGGGTTAGGGTTAGGGGTAGGGTTAGGGGTAGGGTTAGGGGTAGGGTTAGGGGTAGGGTTAGGGTTAGGGCTAGGGTTAGGGCTAGGGTTAGGGCTAGGGTTAGGGTTTCGGTATGTGCACACGTATTCTGGTCCTCTGCGGATTTTTCCGCTGCGGATTTGATAAATCCGCAGTGCTAAACCGCTGCGGATTTATGGCGGATTTACCGCGTTTTTTTCTGCGCATTTCACTGCGGTTTTACAACTGCGATTTTCTATTGGAGCAGTTGTAAAACCGCTGCGGAATCCGCACAAAAGAAGTGACATGCTGCGGAATGTAAACCGCTGCGTTTCCGTGCAGTTTTTCCGCAGCATGTGTACAGCGATTTTTGTTTCCCGTAGGTTTACATTGAACTGTAAACTCATGGGAAACTGCTGCGGATCCGCAGCGTTTTCCGCAGCGTGTGCACATACCTTTAGAATTAGGCTATGTGCACACGGTGCGGATTTGGCTGCGGATTCGCAGCAGTGTTCCATCAGGTTTACAGTACCATGTAAACATATGAAAAACCAAATCCGCTGTGCCCATGGTGCGGAAAATACCGCGCGGAAACGCTGCGTTGTATTTTCCGCAGCATGTCAATTCTTTGTGCGGATTCCGCAGCGTTTTACACCTGTTCCTCAATAGGAATCCGCAGGTGAAATCCGCACAAAAAACACTGGAAATCCGCGGAAAATCCGCAGGTAAAACGCAGTGCCTTTTACCCGCGGATTTTTCAAAAATGGTGCGGAAATATCTCACACGAATCCGCAACGTGGGCACATAGCCTTAGGGTTAGGGTTGGAATTAGGGTTGTGGTTAGGGTTAGGGGTGTGTTGGGGTTAGGGTTGTGGTTAAGGGTGTGTTGCGGTTAGGGTTGTGATTAGGGTTATGGCTACAGTTGGGATTAGAGTTAGGGGTGTGTTGGGGTTAGTGTTGGAGGTAGAATTGAGGGGTTACCACTGTTTAGGCACATCAGGGGTCTCCAAACGCAACATGGCGCCACCATTGATTCCAGCCAATCTCGTATTCAAAAAGTCAAATGGTGCTCCCTCACTTCTGAGCCCCGACGTGTGCCCAAACAGTGGTTTACCCCCACATATGGGGTACCAGCATACTCAGGACAAACTGCGCAACAATTACTGGGGTCCAATTTCTCCTGTTACCCTTGTGAATCTAAAAAAATGCTTGCTAAAACATAATTTTTGAGGAAAGAAAAATGATTTTTTATTTTCACGGCTCTGCGTTGTAAACGTCTGTGAAGCACTTGGGGGTTCAAAGTGCTCACCACATATCTAGATAAGTTCCTTGGGGGGTCTAGTTTCTAAAATGGGGTCACTTGTGGGGGTTTCTACTGTTTAGGCACACCAGGGGCTCTGCAAACGCAACATGACACCCGTAGACCATTCCATCAAAGTCTGCATTTCAAAAGTCACTACTTCCCTTCTGAGCCCCGACGTGTGCCCAAACAGTGGTTTACCCCCACTCATGGGGTATCAGCGTATTCAGGAGAAACTGGACAACAACTTTTGTGGTCCAATTTCTCCTGTAACCCTTGGGAAAATAAAAAATTCTGGGCTAAATAATTATTTTTGAGGAAAGAAAACGTATTTATTATTTTCACGGCTCTGCATTATAAACTTCTATGAAGCGCTTGGGGGTTCAAAGTGCTCACCACACATCTAGATAAGTTCCTTTCGGGGTCTAGTTTCCAAAATGGGGTCACTTGTGGGGGGTTTCTACTGTTAAGCCACATCAGGGGCTCTGCAAACGCAACGTGACGCCCACAGAGCATTCCATCAAAGTCTGCATTTCAAAACGTCACTACTTCACTTCCGAGCCCCGGCATGTGCCCAAACAGTGATTTACCCCCACATATGGGGTATCAGCGTACTCAGGAGAAACAGGACAACAACTTTTGGGGTCAAATTTCTCCTGTTACCCTTGGGAAAATAAAAAATTGCAGGCTAAAAGATCATTTTTGAGAAAATAATTTTTTTTTTTAATTTTCATGGCTCTGCGTTATAAACTTCTGTGACGCACTTGGGGGTTCAAAGTCCTCACCACACATCTAGATTAGTTCCTTTGGGGGTCTAGTTTCCAAAATGGTGTCATTTCTGGGGGATCTCCAATGTTTAGGCACACAGGGGCTCTCCAAACGTGACATGGTGTCCGCTAATGATTGGAGCTAATTTTCCATTTAAAAAGCCAAATGGCGTGCCATCCCTTCCGAGCCCTGCCGTGCCCCCAAACAGTGGTTTACCCCCTCATATGGGGTATCAGCATACTCAGGACAAACTGGACAACAATATTTGGGGTCCAATTTCTCCTATTATCCTTGGCAAAATAGGAAATTCCAGGCTAAAAAATCATTTTTGAGGAAAGAAAAATTATTTTTCATTTTCATGGCTCTGCGTTATAAACTTCTGTGAAGCACCTGGGGGTTTAAAGTGCTCAATATGCATCTAGATAAGTTCCTTGGGGGGTCTAGTTTCCAAAATGGGGTCACTTGTGGGGGAGCTCCAATGTTTAGGCACACAGGGGCTCTCCAAACGCGACATGGTGTCCGCTAACAATTGGAGCTAATTTTCCATTCAAAAAGTCAAATGGCGCGCCTTCCCTTCCGAGCCCTGCCGAGTGCCCAAACAGTGGTTTACCCCCACATATGAGGTATCGGCGTACTCGGAAGAAATTGCCCAACAAATTTTATGATCCATTTTATCCTACTGCCCATGTGAAAATGAAAAAATTGAGGCGCAAATAATTTTTTTGTGAAAAAAAAGTACTTTTTCATTTTTACAGATCAATTTGTGAAGCACCTGAGGGTTTAAAGTGCTCACTAGGCATCTAAATAAGTTCCTTGGGGGGTCTAGTTTCCAAAATGGGGTCACTTGTGGGGGAGCGCCAATGTTTAGGCACACAGGAGCTATCCAAACGCGACATGGTGTCCGCTAACGATGGAAATAATTTTTCATTCAAAAAGTCAAATGGCGCTCCTTCCCTTCCGAGCCTTACCATGTGCCCAAACAGTGGTTTACCCCCACATGTGAGGTATTGGTGTACTCAGGAGAAATTGCCCAACACATTTTAGGATCCATTTTATCCTGTTGCCCATGTGAAAATGAAAAAATTGAGGCTAAAAGAATTTTTTTGTGAAAAAAAAGTACTTTTTCATTTTTACGGATCAATTTGTGAAGCACCTGGGGGTTCAAAGTGCTCACTATGCATCTAGATAAGTTCCTTGGGATGTCTAGTTTCCAAAATGGGGTCACTTGTGGGGGAGCTCCAATTTTTAGGCACACGGGGGCTTTCCAAACGTGACATGGTGTCCGCTAAAGAGTGGAGCCAATTTTTGATTCAAAAAGTCAAATGGCGCTCCTTCCCTTCCAAGCCCTGCCGTGCGCCCAAACAGTGGTTTACCCCCACATATGAGGTATCAGCGTACTCAGGACAAATTGGACAACAACTTTCGTGGTTCAGTTTCTCCTTTTACCATTGGGAAAATAAAAAAATTGTTGCTAAAAGATAATTTTTGTGACTAAAAAGTTAAATGTTCATTTTTTCCTTCCATGTTGCTTCTGCTGCTGTGAAGCACCTGAAGGGTTAATAAACTTCTTGAATGTGGTTTTGAGTACCTTGAGGGGTGCAGTTTTTAGAATGGTGTCACTTTTGGGTATTTTCAGCCATATAGACCCCTCAAACTGACTTCAAATGTGAGGTGGTCCTTAAAAAAAATGGTTTTGTAAATTTCGTTGTAAAAATGACAAATCGCTGGTCAAATTTTAACCCTTATAACTTCCTAACAAAAAAAAAATTTGTTTCCAAAATTGTGCTGATGTAAAGTAAACATGTGGGAAATGTTATTTATTAACTATTTTGTGTCACATATCTCTCTGGTTTAACAGAATAAAAATTCAAAATGTGAAAATTGCAAAATTTTCAAAATTTTCGCCAAATTTCCGTTTTTGTCACAAATAAACGCAGAATTTATTGACCTAAATTTACCACTAACATGAAGCCCAATATGTCACGAAAAAACAATCTCAGAACCGCTAGGATCCGTTGAAGCGTTCCTGAGTTATTACCTCATAAAGGGACACTGGTCAGAATTGCAAAAAACGGCAAGGTCTTTAAGGTCAAAATAGGCTGGGTCATGAAGGGGTTAATCTCCCTTTTTTTTTTAAGGGAGAATTTATAAAACCAAAAAAAAATAAAATAAATAGGCTTTCTATGGCCCACTATTTGTGAGAGAGATGGCACGCTCAGGACTGGCACACAAGCCCAGAGGCCAATATTAATCTCCCACTTTTTTTTTTTTTTTCCAGGGAAAATTTATAAACCCAATAAAAAAAAAATAAATAGGCTTTCTATGGCCCACTATCTGAGAGAGAGAGATGGCACGCTTAGGACTGGCACACAAGCCCAAAGGCCAATATTAATCTCCCACTGATTGATTTATTGATTTTTTCAGGTAGAATTTAGAACCCAAATAAAGCAAAAAAAAAAAAAAAAAGGGCTTTCTATGGCCCACTGAGTGAGTGATGACGCACACAGGAGTCAGGAGTGGCACACAAGCCCTGAGGCCAATATTTTTCTCCCACTGATTGATGTAGTGATTTTTTCAGGTACATTTTAGAACCCAAATCAAGCAAAAAAATAAATAGGCTTTCTATGGCCCACTATTTGTGAGAGAGATGGCACGCTCAGGACTGGCACACAAGCCCAGAGGCCAATATTAATCTCCCACTTTTTTTTTTTTTGGTTCCAGGGAAAATTTATAAACCCAATAAAAAAAAAAAATAGGCTTTCTATGGCCCACTGAGTGAGTGATGATGCACACAGGAGTCAGGAGTGGCACACAAGCCCTGAGGCCAATATTTTTCTCCCACTGATTGATGTAGTGATTTTTTCAGGTAGATTTTAGAACCAAAATCAAGCAAAAAAATAAATAGGCTTTCTATGGCCCACTGAGTGAGAGATGGCACACACAGGAGTCAAGAGTGGCACACAAGCCCTGAGGCCAATATTTTTCTCCCACTGATGTAGTGATTTTTTCAGGTAGATTTTATAACCCAAATCAAGCAAAAAAATAAATAGGCTTTCTATGGCCCACTGAGTGAGAGATGACACAGACAGGGATGGCACTCTAGCAGAAATGTCAATCTTAATCTCCCACAAAAAAAAAAAACAGGGAGTGTCCTTCAATTACTATCTCCCTGCAGTAATCTCAGCCAGGTATGGCAGGCAGCAATAAGGAGTGGACTGATGCACAAATTAAATAAAAAGTGTGGACAAACAAAAAAGATAGCTGTGCAGAAAGGAAGGAACAAGAGGATTTGTGCTTTGAAAAAAGCAGTTGGTTTGCACAGCGGCGTACACACAGCAATGCAGCTATCAGGGAGCCTTCTAGGGCAGCCCAATGAGCTACAGCGCTGAGGGGGAAAAAAAAAAAAATGTAGCTTCCACTGTCCCTGCACACAAGCAGTTTGGTGGTTAATGGACCCTGCCTAACGCTATCCCTGCTTCTGACGAAGCGGCAGCAACCTCTCCCTAAGCTCAGATCAGCAGCAGTAACATGGCGGTCGGCGGGAACTCCCCTTTATAGCCCCTGTGACGCCGCAGACAGCAAGCCAATCACTGCAATGCCCTTCTCTAAGATGGTGGGGACCAGGACCTATGTCATCACGCTGCCCACACTCTGCGTTTACCTTCATTGGCTGAGAAATGGCGCTTTTCGCGTCATTGAAACGCGACTTTGGCGCGAAAGTCGCATACCGCATGGCCGACCCCGCACAGGGGTCGGATCGGGTTTCATGAAACCCGACTTTGCCAAAAGTCGGCGACTTTTGAAAATGAACGACCCGTTTCGCTCAACCCTACTTCACACCCATTTTATGGAGTGGTCATTTATCCTTGCATTATTTTCACTTGTGCAGTCAGATTCTTGTGATAACCTTATTGTGGGAAGCACTTTTTGTGGGCTGTCATTTTCCTCATTCTAGGATATGACAAATATATATATATATGGGCATGTTTTCTTGCATGTTTGCATTTTTTAAGTGTTTTTAATGGTCTTTGTGTTGTTGTTTTGTGTGTGTACTTATGTGCAGTCTTGAGTTTTTTGCCAATTTAATAAAAACTATTTTTGATACTGGTATATATGGAGGTGTTCCTGTCTATGTGGGCATGATCTTTTTCTTGCTCTTTCTTCATGCTCCGACAGTTAGACGCTTTTATTCAGCATTGTGTATGCATTGACATACGTGTTACAGAACATAGACAGGAGACATTTGCAGCCTCTAATTGTGTCACTAACTCTTCCCTTCCTCCTAAAGAATCTACAGGCAAGTCTTGGGAGGCTGAACCAATGCAGGTGGATGTGCTACAGCAGCATTAGAGTAACGAGTGCAGGGAGCATCGTTTCCGGGAGAGTCTGTGCTTTTATTGTGGGCAGTCAGATCACTTCCTCATCAACTGTCCCAAGCGACCTCACAAGGCATTAGGGGAATTTGAAAATCAAGATGCTGATTTTCCCCTCTTTATCTATGACTGCCTCTCTTGAGACGCCGAAGGGTAAGGACACACATTGCTCCCTTCCAATTAAGATCCGGTCAGTGGGACGATGGATTCCCTGTGCAGCTATGGTGGATTCAGGGGCAGGAGGAAAATTTATGGACTTAACTTTTGCCAGGGAACATGGCATACGGACTCAGCAGAGAGCTGCCCGGTAACTATGGAAATGGTGGTTGGCTCCCCTCTATTTTCTGGACCCGTAGATCAGGAGACGGGACTTCTGGAAGTTTTCATTGAGCCTGATCACCAGAAAAAGCTGTCATTCTTGTTGATCTCTTCACCACATTTCCCTCTAATTTTAGGAATTCCGTGGCTGCAGTTGCACAATCCTACTATCAACTGGGAGACTAAGGAGATCACATTTCCATCAAAGGAGACACCGGTAACAGGCCAGACAAGTCCACGGGATACGGAGGTATCATCTTTACCACCTGTTTATAGTGAATTTTCAGACATTTGTGACAAAAAGATGGCAGACCAGCTGCCTCCTCACAGACCGTATGAATGTCCCATTGAGCTGCTTCCAGGGGCATCTATTCCCTTCAAGAATGTCTATCCATTAGCAGCCCCAGAGCTGAAAGCCTTGAAAGAGTACCTTGAGAATTTGGCTAAGGGTTTCATTCGCCCTTCCTTATCACCGGCAGGAGCACCCATTTTTTTTGTTAAAAAGAAAGATGGAACTCTTAGACCATGTATTGACTATCGAGAGCTCAATAAAGTGACCATTCAGAATTGCTACCCGTTACCGTTAATTCCTGAACTGCTGGAAAGGGTACGGCAGGCCAAGATCTTCTCCAAGTTGGATCTTCGAGAAGCATATAATTTAATTAGGATCCGCTCTGGAGATGAATGGAAGACAGCATTTAGGTGTCAGTATGGGCTTTTTGAATATCTTGTGATGCCTTTCGATCTCTGCAATAGGGTTGAGCGAAACAGATCGGTAATTTTCATAAGTCGCCGACTTTTGGCAAAGTCGGGTCTCATGAAACCCGACCCAATCCCAGCGTGGGATCGGCCATGCGGTACGCGATTTTCGCGCCAAAGTCGCGTTTCATATGACGCGTTCAGCGCCATTTCTCAGCCAATGAAGGTGGACGCAGAGTGTGGGCAGCATGATGACATAGGTCCTGGTCCCCACCATCTTAGAGAAGGGCATGGCAGTGATTGGCTTGCTTTCTGCGGTGTCACAGGGGCTATAAAGGGGCGTGCACGCCGACCACCATCTTACTGTTGCTGATCTGAGCATAGGGAGAGGTTGCTGCAGCTTCGTCATAAGCAGGGATAGCGTTAGGCAGGGTACATTAACCCCCAAACTGCTTGTGCTGTAGCGATTTCCACTGTCCAACACCACCTTTTCTTTGCAGGGACAGTGGAGGCTAGATTTTTCTTCATCAGCTCTGTAGCTTATTGGGCTACCCTAGAAGGCTCCCTGATAGCTGCATTGCTGTTTGTATGCCGCTGTGCAAACCAACTGCTTTTTTCAAAGCACAAATCCAGTTGCTCCTTCCTTTCTGCACAGCTATCTTGTTTGTTTGCCCACACTTTTGTGTGCAGCAGTCTTTTTATTGCTGCCTGCCATACTTTTCTGAGATTATTGTAGGGAGATAGTAATTGTAGTACAGTCCCTTTTTATTTTTATTTTTTTATATATATATATCTTAAAGCCACTTTCTGCCCCTGAAACTGTGTAGTGTAAAACAGTGGGCCTGTATTTTTCTGCACTGTCCCACACCTAAAAAGGGAGATTTATATTGCCAATCAGTGCATCTGCGCCAGTCCTGTCTGCGGTATCTCTGTCAGTCATTTTCTGCCACAGAAACTATACTGTAATACAGTGGGCCTGATTTATTCACTAGTCTCCCATATAAAAAAAAGGGGGGGATTAATATTGCCTAATCTGTGCATCTGTTCCAGTCCTGTCTGTGGAATCTGTCAGTCATTTTCTGCCACATAAACTATACTGTAATACAGTGGGCCTGATTTATTCACTAGTCTCCCATATAAAAAAGGGGAGGATTAATATTGCCTAATCTGTGTATCTGTGCCAGTCCTGTCTGTGGTATCTGTCAGTCATTTTCTGCCACAGAAACTATACTGTAATACAGTGGGCCTGATTAATTCACTAGTCTCCCATATATAAAAGGGGAGATTAATATTGGCAAATCTGTGCATCTGTGCCAGTCCTGTCTGTGGTATCTGTCAGTCATAAAAAGGGAGATTTTTATTGCCTGTGTGTGCCTACTAAGTCTGTCTGCATTCACTCCTTCCAATTGTCCTCCGCTGACCACAGCAATGCTGCCTGTGCACCCCTACCAACTTTGTGGTGTAAGGCCTACTACCAGTGTCTGTCTGCACCACTCAATACAGCTGTCCTCCTCTTAAAAAAGCTGAGCTGAAATTGTCAGGTTTTCAGCCTATCAGAATTTGAAAACTGCATTGGGGCCATAAGTTTGGTTGGGTTCTACAAATGGTGTCTGCAGCTCCAAGGTGTTCTCAAGGTTGCCTTTCCTGAGCTTCAATCTTCAGGCTCTCGTTAATTAGTTTTTAATCTAACAACTGCATTGGGGCTACAAGTTTGGTTAGGTTCTATAAACGGTGTCTGCCGCTCCAAGGTGTTCTCCAGGTTGCCTTTCCTGAGCTTCTATCTTCAGGCTCTCGTTAAATAGTTTTTAATCTAACAACTGCATTGGGGCTACTAGTTTGGTTGGGGCCTACTAACAGGGTCTGCCGCTCCAAGGTGTTCTCCAGGTTGCCTTTCCTGAGCTTCAATCTTCAGGCTCTCGTTAATTAGTTTTTAATCTAACAACTGCATTGGGGCTACAAGTTTGGTTGGGTTCTACAAACAGTGTCTGCCGCTCCAAGGTGTTCTCCAGGTTACCTCTTCTGAGCTTCTATCTTCAGGCTCTCGTTAAATAGTTTTTAATCTAACAACTGCATTGGGGCTACTAGTTTGGTTGGGGCCTACTAACAGTGTCTGCCGCTCCAAGGTGTTCTCCAGGTTGCCTTTCCTGAGCTTCTATCTTCAGGCTCTCGTTAAATTGTTTTTAATATAACACTGCATTTGGCCCACTAGTTTTGTTGGCCCTACTAACGGTGTCTACCGCTCCTTGCTGTTCTCCACTGAACAAAGCAGTGCCGCCTGTTTACTACTGTTACCAATTTTGAACTGCATTTAACCTACTTACTGATTTGGGCCTACTCACTGTGTCAGCCTCTCATTAGAGTTGTCCTCCACTGAACAAAGCAATGCCGCCTGGTTAGTCCTGTTACCAATTTTGAACTGCATTTAGCCCACTTTATTATTGGGCCTATATCTGTGTTTCCTCCTCATCCTGCCCATTGCCCAGCCAGTGCTTGTTGAGTCTGCTGGTACATTGACCCAGACTGCTACATTCCCCTTGCATGCTACACAGCCAGAATGTGACCCTGCTGAAAGTCAGGTTCCCCTTCCCGCATACTATACCACCTTACACGGGGACAAAGAGTAAGGTGCAGATGAAAGTGCAGGTTCCTTCATCAGGTGGGGGAGGAATACTCGTTGGCGACGTCACTGGCACAGGGCCCATCATAGAACGCAAAAGTGTCGCTGCCGGTGGGAGGCGCCCCTGCCCTGCAAACACACCGCCGTACTTTGAGGGGCCCTGTGCCAGTGCCAATGCGAACGAGTGGCCCCCCCCTGCTTGCTCAGGATCACAGCACTTGCAAAGTTAAAATACTTACCTCTCCCTGCTCCACTGCCGTGACGTGGTCCACGTTTCCTGGGCCCACTAAATACTTGAACCAGCCCTACCCCCCACAACTTTAGCCAAATGACCCCCAATTTCCAATGCCTAACTATTATTATAAGGTAAATTAGGATTGACAAGCTTCAGTAACAAGAATGGATGTTTTTGCCATTAAAATGGGCACTGTAGGTGTTTTCCTGGCCTCCACTCACTGCCGACTATGCTTCCCCATTGACTTGCATTGGGTTTCGTGTTTCGGTCGATCCCCGACTTTTCGCGATAATCGGCCGATTCCACTCAACTCGACTTTTGAGATTGTCGGTTTCGCGAAACCCGACTCAACCCTAAAAAAGTAGAAGTCGCTCAACCCTACTCTGCAATGCTCCGGCTACTTTCCAACATCTAGCCAATGATATCTTCAGAGATCTGTTGGACCATTTTGTTGTGATCTACCTGGATGACATTTTGATTTTTTCTGACTCTTTGCAGGAACATCAGGAGGATGTGAAGACCGTCCTGAGGTGTCGAAAAGAGAATCACCTCTACATTTAGCCTGAGAAATGTGAATTCCATATCACAGAGATTCAGTTCCTGGGGTATGTCATCTCCCACAGGGGCTTAACATGGAAGCAAGTAAGATTCAGGCTATTCTTGATTGTCAAGGAGGTACAGCGTTTCATCAGATTTGCAAACTTTTATAGATGATTCATTTGTAATTTCTCTGAAATTGCATGACTCATTAGCCAACTAACTAAGAAGGAAAAGACTTTCTTGTGGTCCGCACAGGCTCCGGAAGCCTTTGATTGTCTTAAATCCCGGTTTATGTCTGCACCTGAACTAATTCACCCTATCCCAGCACTTTCTTTCATTGTAAAAGTGCACTCTTCGGACTGTGCTCTGGGGGCCATCCTCTCACAGAACGGGAGAGAAAAGTTTATTACATCCATGTGCTTTTTTTTCTTGCAGACTCTCCGCTGCAGAAAAGAACTACGATGTGGGGTATAAGGAGCTTCTTACCATAATTGCTACATTTAAGGAATGGAGGCATCATCTGCAGGGGGCATCACAACAAGTTATAGTGCTCACGGATTATCGCAACATGGAATTCCTAAGATCTGCGAGATGTCTTTCTCCATGGCAGGCTCGTTGGAGTCTATTTTTGAATCAATTTAATTTTGTCATTTTGTACCATCCAAGTTCACATAATGGGAAAGCGGATGCTTTGTCACGAATCCACGCCTCAGATTCCATACCTGGGAACCCATCTAAGACCGTCCTGTCTGATGCTAACTTTATTGCAGTCATTCAGAATAAGGACTTATGGAAGATCATTAAGGAGGCCTACGACGCAGACCCATTTCTCACCAACCTGATTGCTGATGTGAACTTGGATCTCAGAAATGGTATGTAGGTACGGGATCAACGTTTATATGTTCCAGAGGCCGTAAAGCTGCAGGTCCTCAAGTTTGTCCATGATTCCAAGTTGGCGGGTCACCAGGGGTACAGAAGACACAGGAGTTTCTGAGCCGTTTTTTTTTTTTAGTGGCCTACCTGTCTGAAGGACATGAAGAGCTATGTTCTCTCTTGTGAGGCATGCACACGTTTTAAGACTCCGCATGTATCGCCTACTGGAACGCTTCAACCACTGCCTGTCCCCTCTCGTCCTTGGGGGTTTATTTCAATGGACTTTATAGTTGGATTGCCCACCTCTGGGGGGGGAAAATTATATTCTGTTGGTTGTAGATTGCCTTACTAAGGCTGCCCACTTTATTATTTGCACTTGTCTTCCCTCAGCCAAGGAGACAGCGGATCTGGTCATCCAGAATTTGTTTCGGCTGCATGCAGTTCTAGACGAAGTTATCTCAGATCGGGGAGTGCAGTTTACGTCCAAGTTCTGGAAGGGATTCTATGCTGCACTTTGTGTTAATGTTTGTCTGTCTTCTGCATATCATCCTCAGACTAATGGACAGGCAGAATGGACGAATCAGACTCTGGAACAGTATCTTCGCTGTTATATCAACCATTTGCAAGATGTCTGATTGGTTCCAGTTCGAGTTGCTTCCGCTTGCAGAATTCTGTTATAATAACTCTCAGAGTTCTTCTACTAAGGTAACACCTTTCTTTGCCAACCTGAGTCATCATCCCAGTATTCTTCCCAGATCCCGATCAACGCACAGGTGCCAGCAGTTCATGAAAGGTTGGCGGCAATGAGACAGAATCTGGAAACCCTGAAGGAATCGCTGTCTACTGCACAGGAGAGATATAAGAGATCCGCCAACAGGTTTCGGAAGCCTGCACCTATGTTCAAGGTAGGGGACCCTGTATGGTTATCTACTAAAAACCTGAGATTGAACATTCCATCACAGAAACTTGGACAAAAGTTCATCGGCCCATTCAAGATCTCTGGGATCGTTAGTTCCGTTGCCTATTGTCTGAAGTTGCCAAGAACCTTGAAGGTACACTCTATGTTTCATGTCTCCCTGTTAAAACCGGTTTCTCCAAATACATTTCAGGGTCAGATAACACCTCCTCCTCAGCCTGTGTTAGTGGACGGACAAGAACAGTTTGTGGTAGAGAAGATTCTGGACTCCAGGATCCACAGGAATCAACTGCAGTACCTCATCAAATGACAACGATATCTGGAGCACCCCATCAGGGCAAGGGGGTACTCGGTACCGGGTCCTGTGATTCACAGGGGGATGTCACGGTGGCTGACCCGGTCCGTGGCCCTGGGACGTCCGTATAAGAAGGGAAGGTCTTTAAAGAGATAGAGTTTATGTTCGTGACACCACCTGTGGTATTCGGTCAGGGTGACCGACGCTGCTTGAAGGGGTCCGCTGGGGTGATGTTATGGCAGCCAGATGGTATAACTTCCCACAGGTGAAGTATATCCCCAGGGCTTCCCAGTGTGTAGATAGTAGAATCGTGAGTGGCGCAGAGATAAACGAGCACACAAGGTTGCAGTCTCTTTACCTTTTACGGAAGACTTCAGCATCCACAGTCCAGAGCACCAGACCACAGGGTAGGCAGAGTCCGGCTGGTTTGGAGTCAAGTCCAGAGTTCCCTTGTCCAGGTGGAAATCAATAGCCTTCCCTTGCACTGCAGTGGTGTAGTCCCTTACTACCTATGGCTTCACATAAGGATCTCACAGATGTGATATTTCGCTCTCTCTGTCCCCCATATAGGATAGGACAAAACCCGTATGACTGGTGACTTGAGCCTGTTTATAGGGTCTCTTAGATAACCCGGCTCTGTGGGGTGTCACCGTGCCTCCTGGGTGTAGGTGCGGACAGGTAACTTGCAATTAGCTGTCCTGCCAGTCTCTGAAATAAGGCATAGAGGTCCTTATTCCCTCGCTGTTCTGGCTACCGGGGCTCTGCACCTCAGAAGGAGGCAGCCTGTTCGGGGCTGGTCCCCTTCTGGTATCCTCTCCTTTGCTTTGACTTCCTACAGGCTCACTGCAATACAATTCTGCCTTCCATTGTCTCTTTCTGGGAGCTGCAGCTCTGAGGGCATGCACAGCCCCGTTGACCTTCTGTCCTCCTCAGACTACTGTCTGGAACTTTCAGAGCTGAGCTCAGCCAGCAACTAACTGTCCCTACAGACTACCAGTTATATATATATATATAAGTTATAACTTATATATATAAGTTATACAGTGGGGCAAAAAAGTATTTAGTCAGTCAGCAATAGTGCAAGTTCCACCAATTAAAAAGATGAGAGGCGTCTGTAATTTACATCATAGGTAGACCTCAACTATGGTAGACAAACTGAGAAAAAAAAATCCAGAAAATCACATTGTCTGTTTTTTTTAACAATTTATTTGCATATTATGGTGGAAAATAAGTATTTGGTCAGAAACAAACAATCAAGATTTCTGGCTCTCACAGACCTGTAACTTCTTGTTTAAGAGTCTCCTCTTTCCTCCACTCATTACCTGTAGTAATGGCACCTGTTTAAACTTGTTATCAGTATAAAAAGACACCTGTGCACACCCTCAAACAGTCTGACTCCAAACTCCACTATGGTGAAGACCAAAGAGCTGTCAAAGGACACCAGAAACAAAATTGTAGCCCTGCACCAGGCTGGGAAGACTGAATCTGCAATAGCCAACAAGCTTGGAGTGAAGAAATCAACAGTGGGAGCAATAATTAGAAAATGGAAGACATAAAAGACCACTGATAATCTCCCTCGATCAGGGGCTCCACGCAAAATCCCACCCCGTGGGGTCAGAATGATCACAAGAACGGTAAGCAAAAATCCCAGAACCACGCGCGGGGACCTAGTGAATGAACTGCAGAGAGCTGGGACCAATGTAACAAGGCCTACCATAAGTAACACACTACGCCACCATGGACTCAGATCCTGCAGTGCCAGACGTGTCCCACTGCTTAAGCCAGTACATGTCCAGGCCCGTCTGAAGTTAGCTAGAGAGCATTTGGATGATCCAGAGGAGTTTTGGGAGAATGTCCTATGGTCTGATGAAACCAAACTGGAACTGTTTGGTAGAAACACAACTTGTCGTGTTTGGAGGAAAAAGAATACTGAGTTGCATCCATCAAACACCATACCTACTGTAAAGCATGGTGGTGGAAACATCATGCTTTGGGGCTGTTTCTCTGCAAAGGGGCCAGGACGACTGATCCGGATGCATGAAAGAATGAATGGGGCCATGTATCGTGAGATTTTGAGTGCAAACCTCCTTCCATCAGCATGGGCATTGAAGATGAAACGTGGCTGGGTCTTTCAACATGACAATGATCCAAAGCACACCGCCAGGGCAACGAAGGAGTGGCTTTGTAAGAAGCAATTCAAGGTCCTGGAGTGGCCTAGCCAGTCTCCAGATCTCAACCCTATAGAAAACCTTTGGAGGGAGTTGAAAGTCCGTGTTGCCAAGCGAAAAGCCAAAAACATCACTGTTCTAGAGGAGATCTGCATGGAGGAATGGGCCAACATACCAACAACAGTGTGTGGCAACCTTGTGAAGACTTACAGAAAACGTTTGACCTCTGTCATTGCCAACAAAGGATATATTACAAAGTATTGAGATGAAATTTTGTTTCTGACCAAATACTTATTTTCCACCATAATATGCAAATAAATTGTTAAAAAAACAGACAATGTGATTTTCTGGATTTTTTTTTCTCAGTTTGTCTCCGATAGTTGAGGTCTACCTATGATGTAAATTACAGACGCCTCTCATCTTTATAAGTGGTGGAACTTGCACTATTGCTGACTGACTAAATACTTTTTTGCCCCACTGTATATATATATATATAGGGAGTGACCTAATAAATAGGAGCAGAAACTCCCCCTGGTGGCCAGGAGTGTGAATGTGTTGTATGTTTGTGATACCTGGATGCAGTTATCCTTTCTTGCCTCCAAACGTACCATCACCCTCCCCGGGAGGAAAGCAATACCACTGTGATGACCAGGACCCTGGGGTGCCACACTGCCCCCCCTCCCCCCCCCCCCCGATAAATCCAGTGCTCCCGGACTGGGAAAAGAAAGCAACAGTTTAGCAAAAAGACAACAATTTTTGGAATGCAATAAAACAAGTTAATATTAAACCAAAGCTTCCCATCATGGGAGGTAAGGACACTTGAACGTTGCATAAACTATTTACATTGTACGCATACTTTCACAGATAGGAAACAATAATAAAACAATGTAATTATGAACTAACTATGAAGTGCTATGACTCTCACGGGTATACTATCTGTTAAGTGCAAAATCTTTGTCCAACCCCCGCGGGTTACTTTATTTTCTCCAGTTTATACAAAAGTGCATCATCTACTTTTCTTTCATATTATACTATCAAAATATCAGTTTATTCAAGTTCTTATAAAACACAATTCTAGCTGAATTCAAATCTCAACTTTCATTACTATTAACTATATTAGCTCTTTAATATATTAACTGTCTATCTTGTGTGATGCAGTGACCCCTGTGACAGCTAGGGGCGCTGTGAGTGCTCCTTGGGATGTGCATGGAGGCATATCTATTGTGATAATCGTGGTGAAACAGTGACTGGCTGTGTTGTGAATGGCCGATATGTTTCGCAGAGGGAGTCTGCGTGGTAAGTCTGATGCAATGTTGTTGTTCTGGGACCTGTAGTCCCTCAAGAGTGTATATGTATGGTGTAGCTGTAAGGGAGACTTACTAGGCAAGTTGTGTGAGATGGGCGGGACAAATTAGCAACACATCCACACTCCCACCCAGGGGAGTGGTTAAGGGTATATAATGTGACCAGGGTGTGGGTCACATGTTCCTCAGTGGTTCCAGTGGAAGGTCCTGGAGAGCCTGTGTGTTGGGAGGTCTTGGAAGTAGGACCAGATCCCTGAATCGCACACTGAACCACCTGTGTTGGATTTCCTGGGAGTAGGAGTCCTGAATAGCACATGGTGGGGCTTTGGACCTGGTGAGCCTGGTGTGTTGGATTTCTTGGGAGTAGGAGTCCTGAATAGCACACTGAACAACCTGTGTTGGATTTCCTGGGAGTAGGAGTCCTGAAGAGCACATGGTGGGGCTTTGGACTTGCGGGTGGCCTGGGGTGTTGGACGAGGTCCTGAATAGCACCTGGACAGGTCACATGTGCCGTTCATGTGGGGAAGCTACCGTCCTTCGGTGGGTCTGGACTGACTAAGATATGCCGCCCAGGCAAGTTGGTGACCCCTGTGAGGCAGCTTTCCCGGAGGAGTGGACTGACAAGGAGTCAGCAGGTGGAGCAGAAGCTCCCGTCAGGTACCTTTACAGACTGTTGGTGCTTGTAATGTTCTATGAACTGTGTGGTCTCCCACGGTGACTGAACGGAGTGAGGTTCGGCGTGTTGAGAGACCGCGACCCAGTGTCATATGCGCTGTATGTGACTTGGGACATTGGTGAACGGTACAGTGTATGAACACCCATGGTAACTGGACGAAGTGAGAGGTCCAGCATGTTTAGTGTCCGTGAGTCAAAGCCGTATATGAAGTGTACAAGACAAAGCTGCAAGTTAATATCACCAGTTGGTGCCTATTGTGTTCTATGAAATGTATAATGTGAACTGTGCACAACCCGGTTTATGACACTTTAATAAACTATATAGACTGTGTTTAAGCGAAAAATCGTGCCTGACTACGTTAATCCCGTGCCAAGCGAGTGTCCCCCAATACAATTAGTGAGAGCAATCTTACACTTGCAACATACAAATCTATCTGTTACAGTGCAACGAGTAAACATTCCCTTTAAGGGTTCAAACAATATTCAAGTCCTTGTCTTCTTGAGGTAGTGCAAATGTATCAATCACATTAATATTGAAGTCAATCACTAATGTTATAACAGCAGAAATGAAGTCAGGGACCCGTCATTAACCCCCAATGTTGTATTTGGGTGGGCTACAAGGCATGTATCCAGACCTGGAATCCTGCTGCGCCAAGCGGGTTTTTCTTCAGATCTCTGGAAAACAAAACAACTTTCAAAGCAATATTAGTCAGAGTCTCTTTAAAAGCTTCTTTGTAAAACCAGTAGGAAGCACCTTTAACCCCTTCCCGACCTTTGACGCATAAGCTGCGTCATGAAAGTCGGTGCCATTCCGACCCATGACGCAGCATATGCGTCATGGAAAGATCGCGTCCCTGCAGATCGGGTGAAAGGGTTAACTCTCATTTCACCCGATCTGCAGGGACAGGGGGAGTGGTAGTTTAGCCCAGGGGGGGTGGCTTCACCCCCCCCCCCCCCCCGGCGCTACGATCGCTCTGATTGGCTGTTGAAAGTGAAACTGCCAATCAGAGCGATTTGTAATATTTCACCTAAACAACTGGTGAAATATTACAATCCAGCCATGGCCGATGCTGCAATATCATCGGCCATGGCTGGAAACAATAATGTGTTCTGTCTATCAGCCTAACAGACCACTGCGCTCTGCAAATGACTTTCGGCTAACCTCTGCACTAATCCGTACCTCCCACTCCCGACTCCAAGACTTCTCCCGTGCTGCGCCAATCCTCTGGAATGCTCTACCCCAAGATATTAGGACCATCCATAATTTGCATAGTTTTAGGCGCTCGCTCAAAACACATTTGTTCAGAGCGGCCTATCACGTTCACTAATCAAAGTTATGTTATGTTTGTGTGTAGCCCATTCACTATCCCCATCTATTCCCCAACCCCTGAAGATGGCTGGACCATGATTGTAAATACATCATTGTAAATACACACCTGTACTTTGTATCTCCCCCACCTCATTGTAGATTGTAAGCTCTCACGAGCAGGGTCGTCTTATTTTGCTTTAATTATTGTATTGTTAACGTTGTTACTTATGACTTTTGTGTTTGAAACTGTTAAACTGTAAAGCGCTGCGGAATATGTTGGCGCTATATAAATAAAGATTATTATTATTATTTATTTTTATAACTGTAAACTCATGGGAAACTGCTGCGGATCCGCAGCGTTTTCCGCAGCGTGTGCACATACCTTTAGAATTAGGCTATGTGCACACGGTGCGGATTTGGCTGCGGATCCGCAGCAGTGTTCCATCAGGTTTACAGTACCATGTAAACATATGGAAAACCAAATCCGCTGTGCCCATGGTGCGGAAAATACCACGCGGAAACGCTGCGTTGTATTTTCCGCAGCATGTCAATTCTTTGTGCGGATTCCGCAGCGTTTTACACCTGTTCCTCAATAGGAATCCGCAGGTGAAATCCGCACAAAAAAGACTGGAAATCCGCGGAAAATCCGCAGGTAAAACGCAGTGCCTTTTACCCGCGGATTTTTCAAAAATGATGCTGAAAAATCTCACACGAATCCGCAACGTGGGCACATAGCCTTAGGGTTGGGTTGGAATTAGGGTTGTGGTTAGGGTTGTGATTAGGGTTATGGCTACAGTTGGGATTAGAGTTAGGGGTGTGTTGGGGTTAGGGTTGTGGTTAGGGGTGTGTTGGGGTTAGGGTTGGAGGTAGAATTGAGGGGTTACACTGTTTAGGCACATCAGGGGTCTCCAAACGCAACATGGCGCCACCATTGATTCCAGCCAATCTCGTATTCAAAAAGTTAAATGGTGCTCCCTCACTTCCGAGCCCCGACGTGTGCCCAAACAGTGGTTTACCCCCACATATGGGGTACCAGCATACTCAGGATAAACTGCGCAACAATTACTGGGGTCCAATTTCTCCTGTTACCCTTGTGAAAATAAAAAAATGCTTGCTAAAACATCATTTTTGAGGAAAGAAAAATGATTTTTTATTTTCACGGCTCTGCGTTGTAAACGTCTGTGAAGCACTTTGGGGTTCAAAGTGCTCACCACATATCTAGATAAGTTCCTTGGGGGGTCTAGTTTCTAAAATGGGGTCACTTGTGGGGGGTTTCTACTGTTTAGGCACACCAGGGGCTCTGCAAACGCAACGTGACGCCCGCAGACCATTCCATCAAAGTCTGCATTTCAAAAGTCACTACTTCCCTTCTGAGCCCCGACG
This sequence comes from Ranitomeya imitator, assembly GCF_032444005.1. Taxonomy (NCBI): domain Eukaryota; kingdom Metazoa; phylum Chordata; class Amphibia; order Anura; family Dendrobatidae; genus Ranitomeya; species Ranitomeya imitator. The sequence goes on along the minus strand of NC_091289.1, from coordinate 96,447,735 downwards.
TGTTCCCAAACAGTGGTTTACCTCCACACATGGGGTATCAGCGTACTCAGGAGAAACTGGGCAACAACTTTTGGGGTCCAATTTCTCCTGTAACCCTTGGGAAAATAAAAAATTCTGGGCTAAATAATTATTTTTGAGGAAAGAAAACGTATTTATTATTTTCACGGCTCTGCATTATAAACTTCTATGAAGCACTTGGGGGTTCAAAGTGCTCACCACACATCTAGATAAGTTCCTTTCGGGGTCTAGTTTCCAAAATGGGGTCACTTGTGGGGGGTTTCTGCTGTTAAGCCACATCAGGGGCTCTGCAAACGCAACGTGACGCCCACAGAGCATTCCATCAAAGTCTGCATTTCAAAACGTCACTACTTCACTTCCGAGCCCCGACATGTGCCCAAACAGTGGTTTACCCCAACATATGGGGTATCAGCGTACTCAGGAGAAATTGGACAACAACTTTTGGGGTCAAATTTCTCCTGTTACCCTTGGGAAAATAAAAAATTTCAGGCTAAAAGATCATTTTTGAGAAAATAATGTTTTTTTTTTATTTTCATGGCTCTGCGTTATAAACTTCTGTGAAGCACTTGGGGGTTCAAAATCCTCACCACACATCTAGATTAGTTCTTTTGGTGGACTAGTTTCCAAAATGGGGTCATTTCTGGGGGATCTCCAATGTTTAGGCACACAGGGGCTCTCCAAACGTGACATGGTGTCCGCTAACAATTGGAGCTAATTTTCCATTCAAAAAGTCAAATGGCGCGCCTTCCCTTCCGAGCCCTGCCGTGCGCCCAAACAGTGGTTTACCCCCACATATGAAGTATCGGCGTACTCGGGAGAAATTGCCCAACAAATTTTATGATCCATTTTATCCTATTGCCCATGTGAAAATGAAAAAATTGAGGCGAAAAGAATTTTTTTGTGAAAAAAAGTACTTTTTCATTTTTACAGATCAATTTGTGAAGCACCTGAGGGTTTAAAGTGCTCACTAGGCATCTAAATAAGTTCCTTGGGGGGTCTAGTTTCCAAAATGGGGTCACTTGTGGGGGAGCGCCAATGTTTAGGCACACAGGAGCTCTCCAAACGCGACATGGTGTCAGCTAACGATGGAGATAATTTTTCATTCAAAAAGTCAAATGGCGCTTCTTCCCTTCCGAGCCTTACCATGTGCCCAAACAGTGGTTTACCCCCACATATGAGGTATCAGTGTACTCAGGAGAAATTTCCCAACAAATTTTATGATCCATTTTATCCTGTTGCCCATGTGAAAATGAAAAAATTGAGGCTAAAAGAATTTTTTTGTGAAAAAAAAGTACTTTTTAATTTTTATGGATCAATTTGTGAAGCACCTGGGGGTTCAAAGTGCTCACTATGCATCTAGATAAGTTCCTTGGGGCGTCTAGTTTCTAAAATGGGGTCACTTGTGGGGGAGCTCCAATTTTTAGGCACACGGGGTTCTCCAAACGTGACATGGTGTCCGCTAAAGAGTGGAGCCAATTTTTGATTCAAAAAGTCAAGTGGCGCTCTTTCCCTTCCAAGCCCTGCCGTGCGCCCAAACAGTGGTTTACTCCCACATATGAGGTATCAGCGTACTCAGGACAAATTGGACAACAACTTTCGTGGTTCAGTTTCCCCTTTTACCATTGGGAAAATAAAAAAATTGTTGCTAAAAGATAATTTTTGTGACTAAAAAGTTAAATGTTCATTTTTTCCTTCCATGTTGCTTCTGCTGCTGTGAAGCACCTGAAGGGTTAATAAACGTCTTGAATGTGGTTTTGAGTACCTTGAGGGGTGCAGTTTTTAGAGTGGTGTCACTTTTGGGTATTTTCAGCCATATAGACCCCTCAAACTGACTTCAAATGTGAGGTGATCCCTAAAAAAAAAGGTTTTGTAAATTTCGTTGTAAAAATGAGAAATCGCTGGTCAAATTTTAACCCTTATGACTTCCTAGCAAAAAAAAATGTTGTTTCCAAAATTGTGCTGATGTAAAGTAAACATGTGGGAAATGTTATTTATTAACTATTTTGTGTCACATAACTCTCTGGTTTAACAGAATAAAAATTCAAAATGTGAAAATTGCGAAATTTTCAAAATTTTCGCCAAATTTCCGTTTTTATCACAAATAAACGCAGAATTTATTGACCTAAATTTACCACTAACATGAAGCCCAATATGTCACGAAAAAACAATCTCAGAACCGCTAGGATCCGTTGAAGCGTTCCTGAGTTATTACCTCATAAAGGGACACTGGTCAGAATTGCAAAAAACGGCAAGGTCTTTAAGGTCAAAATAGGCTGGGTCATGAAGGGGTTAAAAAGGTGCAAACTATTTACAAATGGAAAGTTCCTGATCATGCACAGTTCATGATTCACAGTTCTGTAAACGATCAAACTTTACGATGAATGGTAAACGATTACCTGACCGGGTAAAACAAAGCTTTTGAACTTGGTAACTATTCACATTCGTTTTGTGCTTCAGGTTTTAGGATTCCTTTTGTAGCACCTGGACGCTACGCTCATGCATATTTGGCTCTAGTCTGATTCCAGGGATGATTTAGATTTTATCAGTTCAAACTATGCGGGTCTGAGTGCAACTGCACGTGGTTACCAGTTCAGTTTGGGTAGCCTGAGTATGTGTAATAGCTGGTGAAGCAGCCATTGCAGTCTCTGTGGTGGTAATTGTACACACGGTTGTTTTTGTAGTTGTGCAAGCAGGGGTTATAGTGTGCGTAGTGGTGGTTGCAGACGCTTTGGCACTAGGAGGCGATGTTGTAGTGCGAGGTGGCACGGTTTGTGCTTTTGGGCTGGAAGGCTTTGGCGTGGAGTCTCTGTACTTGTGTACGTTTAGAGCGTACCATCCTTCCTCACCAAGATGCCTGGTGTAAGTTGCGCAGTCGCCTGGGTACAGATCCCTATCCGGGTGTCCTTCCCAGAGATGGGATTCCACATGCCTCCGAATAACAAACACTTCGGCATACAACCCCTGCTCCTTTATGAAACCCCAGCCTCCTTTCAGTTTAAAGGCTACCACGGTGCCCTGCTTAAGTGGGGCCTGGTTTACATGGCAGTCCTTGCGGGCCGGGGTCTTAGCTTGCAGATCCCTTTTGTCAAAGGCTCTGCACTGGGCCTGGTATTCGTCTTCCTTTTCCTCCTATTTCCGGGCGAGCTCCTGCTGGTATTCGTCCCAGCTCAGGACCTCTAGGTTTTCTCCCTCCTGTTTGGCTGTCCCGGGAAACCCCATGAGATTTGATCCGGGATTCACCCAGAGGCAAATGGTTTTCTCCGCATATACCTCTCCAGGTAGGCTGGCGGGTTGGATCGGGGCCTTCAAGAACTGTTCCATCCCTGTGGCCTGGTCCCATTCCCCTAAGATCTGGAGTTGGGCGGACCCATAATGGGGTGGTGCAGCTATGGGGCCCACTAAGAAGTCTTCGGCTACCAGGGCAGGGCTGTCGTTCCTACCTTCCGCAGCATCTCTGGTGCCGGGCTCCTCCACCGGTGTCGGGGGTCGTTGGACGGGGCGCAGATCCTGCTGCTCTTCCTCTGGTGTCAAGGGCTGCTGGACAGGAAAAGGCCCCTGTAGGTCTTCCGCAGGTGCTGTCTTGCATGTGGTCCTGGCGTCTAACTGCACCCGCAGGAGCTGGTCAATAAGAGCTTCCACTCCGGTCTGCAGGAGTGCAGGGTCGACTGGTGTTGGCTGGCCGCGGCTTCTTTCCAGGTCTCTGGGGGAGTCCTCCGCTTCCACCCCACACTCTGGTTCCGGGCTGCTGGCCATGGCATTCTCCACGCTGCTTCCTGCGCCCTGGTCTCTCTCCTGCTCTTTTCTTCAGGGGCAGTTCCTTCGTCTTGGTCTCTTCCCACCATGTAGGATCAGGAGGCGGATCTCTGCTGCTGACGGGCATGTCCTCAGGGTACAGAGATACTTGGACTTGGTGGCCATTATTTTTCGTGCTTCTCAGTTAGTTCCCACCCACGATGGTGCACTTGTCTTTTCTGGTATTCCTCGCAGCGGTGCAATGGTGGCGGTTTTGGCGGCCAGTTTGGAGGTCTTTTGCGATACACAGTCTCACATTAAGGCACGGTTCAGGCACAGTTCTGGCACAGTCTTTTAGGCGCACATGACCCAATTTTCAGGGTTGGTAGATCCTGTTTGCGATGCCAAGTTTGGAGCGCCCCGTCAGGGCAAGCGGGTACTCGGTACCGAGTCCTGCGATTCACAGGGGGATGTCGCGGTGGCTGACCCGGTCCGTGTCCCTGGGATGTCAGTATAAAAGGGGAAGGTCTTTAAAGGGATAGAGTTTATGTTCATGACACCACCTGTGGTATTCGGTCAGGGTGACCGACGCTGCTTTAAAGGGGTCCGCTGGGGTGATGTTATGGCAGCTAGATGGTATAACTTCCCACAGAATGTTGAGTGGCGCAGAGAAGAACGAGGACACAAGTTTGCAGTCTCTTTACCTTTTACTGAAGACTTCAGCATCCACAGTTCAGACCACAAGACCACACGGTAGGCAGAGTCCGGCGGGTTTGGAGTCAAGCCCAGAGTTCCCTTGTCCAGGTGGAAATCAATAGTCTTCCCTTGCGCTGCAGTGGTGTAGGCCTTTACTGCCTATGGCTTCACATAAGGGTCTCACAGATGTGACGTTTCGCTCTCTCTGTCTCCCATATAGGATATGACAAAACCCGTATGACTGGTGACCTGAGCCTGTTTATAGGGTCTCTTAGATAACCCAGTTCTGTGGAGTGTCACCGTGCCTCCTTGGTGTAGGTGCGGGCAGGTAACTTGCAATTAGCTGTCCTGCTGATCTCTGAAATAAGGCGTAGAGGTCGTTATTCCCTCGGTATTCTGGCTACCGGGGTTCTGCGCATCAGAAGGAGGCAGCCTCTTCGGGGCTGTCCCCTTCTGGTATCCTCTCCTTTGCTTCGACTTCCTACATGCTCGCTGCAATACAATTCTGCCTACCAATGTCTCTTTCTGGGAGCTGCAGCTCTGAGGGCATGTACAGCTCCGTTGAACCTCTGTCCTACTCAGACTACTGTCTGGAACTTTCTGAGCTGAGCTCAGCCAGCAACTAACTAACTGTCCCTACAGACTACCAGTTACATATATATATATATATATATAGTGACCTAATAAATAGGAGCAGAAGCATCCCCTGGTGGCCTGGAGTGTGAATGTGTTGCATGTTTGTGATACCTGGATGTAGTTATCCTTTCTTGCCTGCAAACGTAGCATCACTCTCCCCAGGAGGAAAGCAATACCACTGTGACGACCAGGACCCTGAAGCGCCACATATCCGTCTGAGGAGAACTCTTGGGAGACGGTGGGCAATATCTGTGCTCCTCAAAAAATTACTCTTTTCCATCAGAAATATCCTGACAAGCCTGGTCCTGGTTCGTCCTGAGGCCACTTCTGAGGTGGGAAAAATGTAAGGAATTTCAATGTGCATGTTCGCCCTGATCCAAGATGGAGTCTTGGATCTCGCCCTGTCATGGAATTTCCTGTCTGTCCTGATTATTTAAGTCATGTGTTCTCCAGTTCCTGAGTATTTTATGCTACTGGCTCCTGAGCTTCTGCCTTTTTGCTGCAGAACTCCCTGCTTCTGCTGCTCACTACTTGGTGGTCTGCCTCGCCCCTTTCAGCTGCCTCTTGCCTCTGGAACTGCTGCGATGGGCAGCACACCAGTGGAAGGATCTCCCTTGTTTGCAAAACTTTTCCCAGTGTTGTGCCTCTTTGCACAACCACACCAGGTGAGCAAGATTCAAGTTGTGGTTTTCTCTCCAGAAAAGATTTACTCATCTACTACGCTTAGATAGCGCTCTCCCTCTTTTCTCCCTAGTCCTCTCTTTCCCAGGACTTCATTCACACAACGTACCATCTGCGAATTACTGGACTCCCACTAACAAGTACTGTGCACACATGTGATCAAGATTTGATGGATCTCCTCGTTTAAATACTGTGTGCATTAACACTAATAACTTTATTGGACTTCCTCGTTTAAGTGTCTTGTTCGCTTCCACGTCATTTCCTTGTTGGACTGGTTCGTATTAGCTGTCACGCCCCGCTATTCAGTTTGCTGTGATTTACTATATTTTGCTGAGCACTTCATTACTATTGCAGGAATATCTGTATTATGTTCTGTTCGCTATCCTGTTTGCTATTATTTACTATATAAGCTGAGAACTTCATTACAGTTGCAGAAATATCTGTTAGTTATGTTTTGATTAGTGATGGGCGAGCATTAAAATGCTCTGGTGCTCGTTGCTCAGGTCGAACAAATTGGAATACTCGGGTATTTGACCCGAGCAACGAGCCCAATGTAAGTCTATGGGAGACCTGAGTATTTTTACCGCGATCACCCCTGGGATCCTTTTAAGGTCTAAAAACGTCTGAAAATTATGGAAACACTGCTCAAATAACACAGAGACATCATCGGGATCGCCCCTGGAAGCATTCCTGACTCCTAGTTCACAGCTTTAATCATTTTTTTCCGAGATTCATGCCATTTTTCCGGGTGCCACAAAAGACACATTAAAACAAAACCAAAACGGGTTTTGCTTGGAAATATGTCAAGGTACATCCTTTGCCGGTTAATGACTTGCTTATAAGGCCAAATATTTAACCCCAGACCGAAGATTTCCTCTCCCACTTAGGCTTAGTTCAGACGCAGCGTTTTTGAAGCGTTTTTCAACTTTAGCATTGCTTTCAACCACTACAAATGCATTTACTGGGAAATGTCATTGTAACATTTAACAACCCCTAGCTGGCCATGTGGTGTGTGACACATAAGCAGACCCATCTTGTTTCATTTATGAAAGAGGAACTCTTGAAGTCACAGAGCCTATTTTTACTGGTGCATCAGACAGCATTAATCTTCTTAAAGGGCCATTATGAAACGGTGGGTCTCCTAAACTGTTGTAGCCTATGCTGTGAGTGGATGGGCTGCCAAGAATTACGACGTACCACAATACCCCTGTCATAAGATGTGCAGGGGGGACTCCTGAAAAATTGTTGCATTGAATTCAAGGCCTGCCCTGCTACCAATTCATATGCACCCCAATAAGCCTTTGAACCCACATAGTGGATGGGCTCATGAAAATCCACTTCACAATATGCATTTTGTACTCCGTACTCCTTTGTTTTAAACATTGGCAGCAAGGCCAGCCCTGCTGCATAATCAGTCATATGCACCCCATTAGGCCTTGGAACCCACATAGTGGATGGGCCCATGAAAATCCACTAAAAAATATGCATTTTGTTCTCCCGTACTCCTTGGTTTTAGACATTGCCAGCAAGGCCAGCCCTGCTGCATAGTCAGTCATATGCACCCCATTAGGCCTTTGAACACACAAAGTGGATGGACCCATGAAAATCCACTTCACAGTATGCATTTTGTACTCCCGTACTCCTTAGTTTTACACATTGGCGGCAAGGCCAGCCCTGCTGCATAGTCATATGCACCCCATTACGCCTTGGAACCCACAAACTGGATGGGCCTATGAAAATCGACTTCACAATATGCATTTTGTACTCCATACTCCTTTGTTTTACACATTGGCAGCAAGGCCAGCCCTGCTGCATAGTCAGTCATATGCACCCCATTATGCCTTGGAACCCACATACTGGATGGGCCCATGAAAATTCACTTCACAATATGCATTTTGTACTCCCGAACTCCTTGGTTTTACACATTGGCGGCAAGGCCAGCCCTGCTGCATAGTCAGTCATATGCACACCATTAGGCCTTGGAATCCACATAGTGGATGGGCCTATGAAAATCCACTACACAATATGCATTTTGTACTCCCATACTCCTTGGTTTTACACATTGGCAGGAAGGCGACCCCTGCTGCATAGTCATATGCACCCCATTAATCCTTGGAACCCACATAGTGGATGTGCCCATGAAAATCCACTTCACAATATGCATTTTGTACTTCCATACTCCTTGGTTTTACACATTGGCAGGAAGGCCAGCCATGCTGGGTAGTCAGTCATATGCACCCAATTAGGCCGTGGAACCCATATAGTGGATGGGCCAATGAAAATCCACTTCACAATATGCATTTTGTACTCCCGTACTCCTTGGTTTTACACATTGGTGGCAAGGCAAGCCCTGCTGCATAGTCAGTCATATGCACCCCATTAGGCCTTGGAACCCACATAGTGGATCGGCCCATGAAAATCCTCTTAACAATATGCATTTTGTACTCCTGTACTCCTTGGTTTTACACATTGCTGGCAAGGCCAGCCCTGCTGCATAGTCAGTTATATGCAGCCAATTATGCCTTGGAACCCACATACTGGATGTGCCCATGAAAATCCACTTCACAATATGCATTTTGTACTCCCGTACTCCTTGGTTTTACACATTGGCAGCAAGGCCAGCCATGCTGCATAGTCAGTCTTATGCACCCCATTAGGCCTTGGAACCCAGATAGTGGATGGGCCCATGAAAATCCACTTCAGAATATGCATTTTGTACTCCCATACTCCTTGGTTTTTTCACATTGGCGGTAAGGCCAGACCTGCTGCATAGTCATATGCACATCAATAGGCCTTGAAACCCACATTGTGGATGGGCCCATGAACATCCACTTCACAATATGCATTTTGACCTCCCGTACTCTTTGGTTTTACACATTCGCAGGAAGGCGAGCCCTGCTGCATAGTCAGTTATATGCACCTCATTAAGCCTTGGAACGCACATAGTGGATGTGCCCATGAAAATCCACTTCACAATATGCATTTTTTACTCCTGTACGCCTTGGTTTTACACATTGGCCGCAAGGCCAGCCGTGCTGCATAGTCATATGCACCCCATTAAGCCTTGAAGCCCACATAGTGGATGGGCCCATGAAAATCCACTTCACAATATGCAGTTTGTACTCCCGTACTCCTTTATTTTACACATTGGCAGGAAGGTGAGCCCTGTCGCATAGTCAGTCATATGCACCCCATTACGCCTTGGAACCCACATACTGGATGGGCCCATGAAAATCCACTCGTATTTTTTAATGGTATGATGGTTCCCTCTTTGCAGAATTATTTACAGTAGAATTTGGCAATTGTGTTTGCCATGTTTTTAACACTAAGGTTCAAATACGGCTTTAAAACAGGCTAATCCTTGCAATACAAAGTTGCAAACTACAAAATTCAAGGAATATTAAGATTGAGTAGTGTGAGTGTGTACATTTTTGTATATGTTAACAGTAACATACAAAGGTTAATAAGTATATATAAGGATTACATAAATATACTGATTACGTATATATGAAGATTAACTTCATCACCAAGAGGCTTTTAAATATCATCCGTCTGGAATATCCGAGAAGCAACACCAAGACAGATAACCCCTGGGAGATTACCTACACTGCATGGGCATCCCCAATTATGCAGGTATCAGCACACTGTACATGTTCAGGTACCCCAGTTTTGGCATCTGTCTTAGTCATGTTTCTCTGGTCTTATATAGTGATTAACACTATGTAGTAACTCTAGTTTCACCCAGACCTTCAAGTGGCCACTTTTCAAGGTTGTATGAAACTGAGATATTATGAACTCATGAGACGAGAGGTCATAAACCCCTAGAAAATAAAAGCCACAAGGATTTAGATTAAACCACCACAGGCAGAGTTTCAGTAAACCTTAATGTTTTACAATGACAAACAGCAAACATATAGAGGCTTCGAACTGTTTGTGAAGTGAGTAAACAAACAGTTATCAAGATTGTGTCCTTATGAGCATTGTCTTTCACATCTGTAAATGTTTTACAAGACATGCAGCTATGTGATTGTCTGAATGCATTTGGTGTACAGTATTTCAATTTTGTTTACAAATCGCCATTTGTATATTCGCCATTTGTACATTTGAGGCAGCCAAAGTTATGTCTCTCAAGGAGAGAAACTAATATAGTGGACAAAGCTATATTTTTAATAAACTACTGACCCAAACTAACAGCATTGCTTTATCAAATTTATATGAAGTATATTGTGTCCAATTTGAGCAACCAGGCAACACAACAAAGAGCTTTTCAAGTGAGCTCTTTAAGGTACACAAATGTGAAGTATTTGCCATCAAGGATGTGGTTTCACCAATGGGAGGTACCTTTTTTAAAAATATACTATTGCCATCACAGCCCCCCTTGCCCAAACTTCACGGGCCTATACCAGTACAAAGCATTTTCAACCAGGTCATGTCGTCGGAGATAAGGAAGAGACATTGCAGGAGACACAGTTAAGAATTATGGCCAATGTAGTGGTGTGGGTCTCTGAGACTTGTAATGCAGTGCATGATCTGCCAAAGAATTCCCCAATGGGGGTACCTTTTTTATAAATACACTAGTGCCTTTGCATGCCCTTAGCCCAAACTTCAATGGCCTATAACAGTACTAAGCACGTTCACCCTGGTGATCTAGTGGCAGGTACATTTTAGATTGCAGAAGACCGAGTTAAGAAGTCGGCCCAATGGAATGTAATAACCAATTCCCCAATGTGGGGTCCATTTTTAAAAAAAAATAAGAGTGCCATCACAGCCCCCTTGCCCAAAATGCATCGTACAGAGCACGTCAACCCTGGTGATCTAGTGCCAGTTAAAGGACACATTGCAGGAGACAGAATGAAGAAGTAGGCCCAATGTAATGTCATGTGCAATTCCCCAATGTGGGGTCCATTTTTAAAAAAATAAAAGAGTGCCATCACAGCCCCCTTGCCCAATATTCAATGGACTATAATGGTACAGAGCACATTCACCCTGGTGATCTACTGGCAGGTACAGGACAGATTGCAGGAGACAGAATGAAGAAGTAGGCCCAATGTAATGTCATGCCAAATTCCCGAATGTGGGATACTTTTTTTAAAAAAATAAGAGTGCCATCACAGCCCCCTTGGCCAAAATGCACCGTACAGAGCTCTTTCACCCTGGTGATCTACTGGCAGGTACAGGACAGATTGCAGGCGACCGAGTTAAGAAGTAGGCCCAATGTAATGTCATGCCCAATTCCCCAATGTGTTGTCCTTTTTGGACTTAAAAAAATAGTGCCATCACAGCCCCCTTGCCCAAAATTCAGTGGCCTATAACAGTACAGAGCTCTTTCACCCTGGTGATCTAGTGGCAGTTAAAGGACACATTGCAGGAGACAGAATGAATAATGAGGCCCAATGTAATGTCATGCCCAATTCCCCAATGTGTTGTCCTTTTTGGACTTAAAAAAATAGTGCCATCACAGCCCCCTTGCCCAAAATTCACTGGCCTATAACAGTACAGAGCTCTTTCACCCTGGTGATCTACTGGCAGGTGCAGGACAGATTGCAGGAGACCGAGTTAAAGAAGTAGGCCCAATGTAATGTCATGCCCAATTCCCCAATGTGTTGTCCTGTTTGTTAAAAATAAAAGAGTGCCATCACAGCACCCTTGGCCAAAATGCACTGTACAGAGCGCGTTCACCCTGGTGATCTAGTGGCAGTTAAAGGACACATTACATTGGGCCTCTTTCTTCATTCTGTCTCCTGTAATGTCATGCCCAATTCCCCAATGTGTTGTCCTGTTTGTTAAAAATAAAAGAGTGCCATCACAGCACCCTTGGCCAAAATGCACCGTACAGAGTGCGTTCACCCTGGTGATCTAGTGGCAGTTAAAGGACACATTGCAGGAGACAGAATGAATAATGAGGCCCAATGTAATGTCATGCCCAATTCCCCAATGTGTTGTTCTTTTTGTAAAAAATAAAAGAGTGCCATCACAGCACCCTTGATCAAAATGCACCGTACAGACCACGTTCACCCTGGTAATATAGTGGTTCTGGATGAGGAGGATGAGGATAAGGAGGAGGATAAGAACAAACAGACCAAATCTGGAAGCGTATACCCATGTGTAGTTGTGAAGAGGTGCATGAGAATACACCTCCCCAAAAGAGAGAACGTATTTGAGGTTATGTTTCGCTGTTTTCACTTAGTGGTGTACAGAAGTCTTTCCCAATCCAGGCCTTGTTTATTTTTATAAGAGTCAGCCTGCCAGCATTTTCAGTTGACAGGCGGATGCGCTTATCTGTTATAATTCCACCAGCAGCACTAAAAACCCTCCCTCACAGAACGCTAGCAGCAGGGCAGGCCAGGACCTCCAAGGCGTAGAGAGCCAGTTCATGCCACGTGTCCAGTTTGGATACCCAATAATTAAAAGGCACAGAGGAATCATGGAGGACGTTTGTACGATCTGCAAGGTACTCCCTCACCATCTTCCCAAACATTGTACTCCTTGTGACAGCACCCCTTGACTGTGTATCGCCATGATGGGAGGTTCTGAGAAGACTGTCCCAGAACTTGGCCATTGTTCCCCTGCCTGAGCAGGATTGTACTTCTTTCTCTCTCGCTTGGAGTCCTTGGTTGTACAACAAACTCTGACGTCTGCTGTTAGCGTTCTCACATGGGAATTTTCTAAGTAATTCCGCTACAAGGACCCTGTGGTACAGCAACATTTTAGTACACCTCTCTGCCTCAGGCAGAAGAGATTGAAAGTTCTCCTTGTAGCGTGGGTCTAGAAGTGTCACCAACCAGTAATGAGTGTCACCCAAAATTTTGATAATCCGAGGGTCACGTGAAATGCAGCGTAACATAAAGTCAGCCATGCGTGCCAGACTGCTAACAGGCAAGACTTCCATGTCATCACCAACAGGACGACTGTCCATGCTGTCCTCCTCCTTCTCCATGTCCTCAGGCCATCCCCGCTGAACAGAAGCTAATACAGATGTGTTATGTAGTACCGTCTATAGCGCATGAAAGTAGCTTCTGTTCTTCCTCCTCCTACTCCTCATTGCCTACCAATCCATGTTGAGAAGACATGAGGCTGGGCTGAGTGTAATCTCCCTTTTTGTTTCCTTGCTCCATGTCCTCATACTCCGCCTGCAATGCATCCTCTTTGATTGTGAGCAGAGAGTTTTTCAGAATGCTGAGAAGTGGGATGGTGATGCTAATTATGGCGTCATCGCCGCTCACCATCTTGGTGCAGTCCTCAAAGTTTTGGAGGATGTTACATATATCTGACATCCATGTCCACTCCTGAAGTCTTATGTGTGGAGTCTGACCTGAAACTCGACAGCCTTGTTGATGTTGGTAGTCAACATTGGCCCTCTTCTGCTCACAAATCCTTTCCAATATATGCAGCGTAGAGTTCCAGCGCGTTGGGACATCACACAACAGTCGGTGAGCTGGTAGCTGAAAACGCTGCAAAAGCACAGCAAGGGCGGCTGAAGGTGTAGCTGACTTTCTAAAATGGGCAGTCTATAACGATGAACTCCGGCACTCAAAAATCAAGTTCATATAATTTCTTTATTACAGGAACAATATTCCATATTCAGCAAGCTTCATACAACGCCATAAAAAACGTGGGCGTAAGAATTTTGGTTTCACAGACAGTAAATACACAACGTTTCGGCTATATGCCTTTTTCAAGTTAAGTCTGTGTTCTGAAATATACAAACAGAAAATATATTATAACAGCTGATATGGTAAAAGGAAAAAAGAAGAGGAAAAAAAGGGGGAAAGGGAGAAAAGGAAAAAGTAGACCATCCAGGTCAGAAATATGGAAAACACCAGAAAAAGCCAATAATGGCAAATAATGGCTACAACCAAAAGGTATAGGAGATCACACCCAGGACAAGGAAAACCGCTCAGAGATGTAGCATACATACATGTAAGGGAAGTCACTGCAGGCATATGCTACTCTCATATGGAAATAGCTCAAAAAAGCTAAATCTTCGCATACCTAGTTCTTTTCAGCCACCTAGAATGTATCACCCAATAGAAACATTCATAGAATTTGTTAAAAAAGATATTAAGGCTGTTTTAGAATCTATCGAGAAAGGCAATCTACGTATTAAACACAATCTGTCGATAGAAGAATTCAGGTCCCTACAGTCATTGAAGGCCAGGAAAGAACTAATTATTAAGCCTGCAGACAAAGGGGGTGCAATTGTGGTACTAGATAGGTCATACTATATGGATGAAATCCGATCCCAACTGAGAGATATTAATACGTATTTACCTATTTCTAGTAATCCCACCTTTGACATAGCGAGAGAAATTAAATACTTAACTAACCATTATTTCCAATTGGGTATCATTGATCAAAAATTAGTGGAATTTCTTAATTACCAGCACCCCGTCATTCCAGTATTTTATACTCTTCCCAAAGTGCATAAGGACTTAGCCAGACCACCGGGTCGTCCAATTGTGGCTTCAACCAATTCTCTTTTGTCTCCTTTGGCGATTACAATGGACAAGATCCTATCACCTCTTGTTCCTCTCACACAGTCCTATTTAAGAGATACTACTCATTTTCTTACATCATTGAAAGGCTTGGGGGTTCTCCCCAAGGGATGCACTTTGGTGACTATGGATGTTAACAGCCTCTATACTAGTATTGAACATCAGATGGGGTTGGAAGCCGTCAATTTATTTCTCAAACAACATACTAATTTTTCTAAAGAACAACTGGCTTTCTGCAGGGACCTTCTCTCATTAATTTTGACCAAAAATTTTTTTCTTTTTGAGGACCAGTTTTTCTTTCAAATCAAGGGGACCGCTATGGGGTCAAATGTTGCACCCCCATATGCTAATATATTTATGGATTATTTTGAGACATCATTTGTGTACCCTCATCTTTTGTTTTCAGCACATATTGTTTATTGGAAACGTTTTATCGATGATATTTTCTTTGTTTGGACTGGCAATAGTGAAGATCTTCTCCTCTTCCACAGTGACCTTAATTCATTTCTCTCGGGTCTGTCATTTACCATTCATTCTGATCAGCATTCGGTTAACTTCCTGGACACTACTATAACTATTACGCCTGATGGTACATTGGAGTCAGATTTATATGTTAAGACCACGGACCGAAATAGTTTGCTTTTATATACCAGCAGTCATCCTTCTCATATTAAGAGGGCTTTACCTAAATCACAACATAACCACCTGTCCACCACAGGATAAGAAATCACCAGAGGGTACCACAGTAATAATCTCGTTAATATGCCTTTATTACATATATTTGGCAATACATACAATAATCTATATTATTTTTAAAAAAAATTATGAATACATATATGAATAAAAACAAACCGCAGGAATAATATTTGTATGGGGTCCAGAAATTTTAAAATATAACTTAGAAGCCCACCAGGGATAACAAGACCAAATACTCGCCGTGCTGCACAATTAAATAGTTTTGTAGAAAAATCAAGATAAAATCAAATTGTATATACCATATAGAATCTGCTATATATAGAAATTAATAAGTAAAACCCAAAAAACCGCTACACAAAAATCGGTTGATTTTTTGAAAAAAACTCCAATAAAATTAATATGAGTGTTCACAAACAACAATGGTGCCGGAAAAAATCAGATAAAAAAAATACATAAGAGTGAAATTATAGCAGCATATTTCCTATAAAGTGTACAAGTGCATAAGGTGTTAATGACACAATGAGGTAGATGAAAAGTATATTATATTTCATTGATTATAAAGTGTCAGAGTGCAAAGAGTAGTGTTGGTAGTGATAGCACAGCGAGATAGATGGGGATTTGTATAAGCTCACTGCATATATCTATGCTGAATAGCCAAAGTAAGCCGTGGGTACATAAGCATATAATCTATTAGGTTACTATAGATGTGTACCCACGTGCAGACAAATAAATGACTGATTTAGGCAAAAAAACGCAGATGAGCTCCCTGTGTAATAGCTAATTAGTGACTAGGCGGACAAACCATGGCCGCACATAAGTCTTTCATATACAGTGGGGCAAAAAAGTATTTAGTCAGTCAGCAATAGTGCAAGTTCCACCACTTAAAAAGATGAGAGGCGTCTGTAATTTACATCATAGGTAGACCTCAACTATGGGAGACAAACTGAGAAAAAAAAATCCAGAAAATCACATTGTCTGTTTTTTTAACATTTTATTTGCATATTATGGTGGAAAATAAGTATTTGGTCAGAAACAAAATTTCATCTCAATACTTTGTAATATATCCTTTGTTGGCAATGACAGAGGTCAAACGTTTTCTGTAAGTCTTCACAAGGTTGCCACACACTGTTGTTGGTATGTTGGCCCATTCCTCCATGCAGATCTCCTCTAGAGCAGTGATGTTTTTGGCTTTTCGCTTGGCAACACGGACTTTCAACTCCCTCCAAAGGTTTTCTATAGGGTTGAGATCTGGAGACTGGCTAAGCCACTCCAGGACCTTGAAATGCTTCTTATGAAGCCACTCCTTCGTTGCCCTGGCGGTGTGCTTTGGATCATTGTCATGTTGAAAGACCTAGCCACGTTTCATCTTCAATGCCCTTGCTGATGGAAGGAGGTTTGCACTCAAAATCTCACGATACATGGCCCCATTCATTCTTTCATGTACCCGGATCAGTCGTCCTGGCCCCTTTGCAGAGAAACAGCCCCAAAGCATGATGTTTCCACCACCATTCTTTACAGTAGGTATGGTGTTTGATGGATGCAACTCAGTATTCTTTTTCCTCCAAACACGACAAGTTGTTTCTACCAAACAGTTCCAGTTTGGTTTCATCAGGCCATAGGACATTCTCCCAAAACTCCTCTGGATCATCCAAATGCTCTCTAGCAAACTTCAGATGGGTCCGGACATGTACTGGCTTAAGCAGTGGGACATGTCTGGCACTGCAGGATCTGAGTCCATGGTGGCATAGTGTGTTACTTATGGTAGGCCTTGTTACATTGGTCCCAGCTCTCTGCAGTTCATTCACTAGGTCCCCCCGCGTGGTTCTGGGATTTTTGCTCACCGTTCTTGTGATCATTCTGACCCCACGGGGTGGGATTTTGCGTGGAGCCCCAGATCGAGGGAGATTATCAGTGGTCTTGTATGTCTTCCATTTTCTAATTATTGCTCCCACTGTTGATTTCTTCACTCCAAGCTGGTTGGCTATTGCAGAATCAGTTTTCCCAGCCTGGTGCAGGGCTACAATTTTGTTTCTGGTGTCCTTTGACAGCTCTTTGGTCTTCACCATAGTGGAGTTTGGATTCAGACTGTTTGAGGGTGCGCACAGGTGTCTTTTTACACTGATAACAAGTTTAAACAGGTGCCATTACTACAGGTAATGAGAGGAGGACAGAGGAGACTCTTAAAGAAGAAGTTACAGGTCTGTGAGAGCCAGAAATCTTGATTGTTTGTTTCTGACCAAATACTTATTTTCCACTATAATATGCAAAAAAAAATGATAAAAAAACAGACAATGTGATTTTCTGGATTTTTTTTTCTCAGTTTGTCTCCCATAGTTGAGGTCTACCTATGATGTTAATTACAGATGCCTCTCATCTTTTTAAGTGGTGGAACTTGCACTATTGCTGACTGACTAAATACTTTTTTGCCCCACTGTATACCTGTGGGGTAAGACTGGGTCCCGAACCTGCATGCGCCCAGTAACCTAATAGATTATATGCTTATGTACCCACGGCTTACTTTGGCTATTCAGCATAGATATATGCAGTGAGCTTATACAAATCCCCATCTATCTCGCTGTGCTATCACTACCAACACTACTCTTTGCACTCTGACACTTTATAATCAATGAAATATAATATACTTTTCATCTACCTCATTGTGTCATTAACACCTTATGCACTTGTACACTTTATAGGAAATATGCTGCTATAATTTCACTCTTATGTATTTTTTTTATCTGATTTTTTCCGGCACCATTGTTGTTTGTGAACACTCATATTAATTTTATTGGAGTTTTTTTCAAAAAATCAACCGATTTTTGTGTAGCGGTTTTTTGGGTTTTACTTATTAATTTCTATATATAGCAGATTCTATATGGTATATACAATTTGATTTTATCTTGATTTTTCTACAAAACTATTTAATTGTGCAGCACGGCGAGTATTTGGTCTTGTTATCCCTGGTGGGCTTCTAAGTTATATTTTAAAATTTCTGGACCCCATACAAATATTATTCCTGCGGTTTGTTTTTATTCATATATGTATTCATAATTTTTTTAAAAAATAATATAGATTATTGTATGTATTGCCAAATATATGTAATAAAGGCATATTAACGAGATTATTACTGTGGTACCCTCTGGTGATTTCTTATCCTGTGGTGGACAGGTGGTTTGGTTCCCCTTTATCAGTGGTTGTCCACTGAGGCTTTCACAGTGCACCTTCACCCCATGAGACATATTATTAATTATATTTACGCTCAAAGAAAGAATTGTGGGTATATTAGGTGCGTACTGTGTCTTTTAACTAAATCACAACATGATCGGATCAATCAAATTGTTTCAGATCCGGAAACTCGGGTTAGACGCCATTGGGAGATGGACAACACATTTAGAAATAGGGGTTATCCCAATAAAATCTTGGGCCCCATGAACTTTAAAGCACAACCTGGATTTCAACGTCCTAAATTACAACGGTTGGCCTTTGTTAATACCTTTCATCCTTTCAATTCTCAGATTAGTCGCTGCATTTTGAAGCATTGGAATATTTTACAGAGGGCATACCCCCAGGTCCCTGAATTTCTAAACAAACCTTTAATGTGTCACAAAAGAACACAGAATCTTAGGAATCATTTGGTACGGGCGGATGTGGGTCCCTCCAGAAAACTGAAACAACAATTGATCTCTACGCCGCGGAATGGTAACTTCCCATGCTTAAGTTGCCTACAGTGCTCTAATATCACCAAAGGCGATTTTTTTACACATCCTCGATCAGGAAAGAAATTTCCTATACAAGGCCATTACACTTGTGACTCTACATATGTCGTCTACCTTATTAAGTGCCCCTGCGGTCTCGGATATGTTGGTGAGACTACCCAACATATCCGAGACCGCATTTCACAGCACAAGTCCACAATACGCTGTGGTCGTACCCTACTTCCTATTCCTGCTCATTTTTTGGAATGCAAACATCAGATTTCTCAATTAAGATATCAAATTATCGATCATGTGCCTACTATGAGAAGAGGAGGTGACCGTATTAAGAAATTAAAAGAACGCGAGTCATTTTGGATATACTCCCTG
The DNA here is from genome assembly GCF_032444005.1 of Ranitomeya imitator. Taxonomy (NCBI): domain Eukaryota; kingdom Metazoa; phylum Chordata; class Amphibia; order Anura; family Dendrobatidae; genus Ranitomeya; species Ranitomeya imitator. The sequence continues at coordinate 96,428,699 of NC_091289.1, read as the reverse complement.
CAGACCTTATTTCCCTTAGGTCTTAACAGGGAGTATGAGTTTTCACATTGACTGTTTCCCGATTATCCCCTTATTATATATTAGGGTACCTTTTATTAAAAATGTTCTTAGGGTACTACATTTATATTCTATGGTCTTATTTTTGGGTTGCTGTTTCTTTAGATTCCGATAGTATGGTCTTATCGGTATTAGTCATGTATATCGGTATTGGTGTGCCTATTTCCTTGTTATTTTCCTTTCCCTTTTCTTCTTCTCTTCCTTGTTTTTCATCTTTTTTATCTTTTCTCTTTTCATCCCCTTCTTTCCCTTTTCCCAGTTGCTTATCAATTTGCCCACTTATTAATTCCAACCTTTTTTTTCTTCTATTCCGCAGTATGCAGGAACAGAGAGCCGATAATTCTGGTCTTCGGATCTTCTTGGACACTTGCGCACTCTCACTTAGCCATCTTCTGTGAATCACAACTTACGCACGTACGCTGGAGTGAAAGGGGTTTCGGACGCATGCGCACTCTTATTCATACCGGCACCATTTCCGCGCCTGCGCATTCCTTATTTTTTCCTGAACTCTTCACCCGGAAGTACCTCGCACCGGCGCGGTCATGATAAAAGGACGCACTCTGTCCCTCTTTTCATTCCCGTCTTGGACTATGGCGACTCCCTCGTTCCGGACTTTATCGGGCTCCTACTGCCTCACAGCTCCGTAAGCTGTGCCGCCGGACTATTACCCTCAGGTAGTCTGTTTCATGAGTCAGACTGAGATCTGTTTATTTTTATTTTTCTATTTAGGTGGCGTTTTGTTTCTTCATGTATATACATATATATTCTTTGCAGGGGGATGTCCTTCCTTTTTTGAGCTATTTCCATATGAGAGTAGCATATGCCTGCAGTGACTTCCCTTACATGTATGTATGCTACATCTCTGAGCGGTTTTCCTTGTCCTGGGTGTGATCTCCTATACCTTTTGGTTGTAGCCATTATTTGCCATTATTGGCTTTTTCTGGTGTTTTCCATATTTCTGACCTGGATGGTCTACTTTTTCCTTTTCTCCCTTTCCCCCTTTTTTTCCTCTTCTTTTTTCCTTTTACCATATCAGCTGTTATAATATATTTTCTGTTTGTATATTTCAGAACACAGACTTAACTTGAAAAAGGCATATAGCCGAAACGTTGTGTATTTACTGTCTGTGAAACCAAAATTCTTACGCCCACGTTTTTTATGGCGTTGTATGAAGCTTGCTGAATATGGAATATTGTTCCTGTAATAAAGAAATTATATGAACTTGATTTTTGAGTGCCGGAGTTCATCGTTATAGACTACTTATATTTCTCCAGAGCACCTACATTAACTGTGAGCACCCCATTAACTGTGTGTATTGATTTTTCTAAAATGGGCAGACAGACGGCGTACTTTCACTAGCAGATCCAGCAGCTCCAGGTAGCTTTTCAGAAAACATTGAACCACGAGGTTAAGCACATGGGCCAAGCAAGGTACGTGTGTGAGCTCACCTTGCCTCAGAGCCACCAGGTTACTGCCAATGTCACACACGACCATGCCTGGCTGTAGGTTTATCGGTGTCATCCAAACATCTGACTGATCTTTCAGTGCTGTCCACAACTCTTCTGCATTGTGCAGTTTGTCACCTATGCAGATTAGCTTCAGCACAGCCTGTTGCCGCTTGGCTGAGGCAGTGCTGCAGTGCTTCCAGCTTCTGACTGATGTGTTAATTTCAGAGATGGAGGATGAGGAGGAGGTGCAGGAGCCGTAGACTGTGGGGGCGTGGTGAGGATGTGTTCCATTCCAAGGTCCGACTGGGTCCCGGCTTCCACTATGTTAACCCAGTGTGCCGTCATTGAGATGTACCGTCCCTGCCCACAAGCACTTCTCTACGTGTCCGTGGGTAGGTGGACTTTTCCAGTAACTGCATTGTTCAGGGTATGGGTAATGTTGTGGGACACATGCTGGTGTAATGTCGGTACGACACAATGGGAGAAATAGTGGCGACTGGGGACCGAGTACCTTGGGATGGCCGCCGCCATCAGGTTGCAGAAAGCTTCCATCTCAACAAGCCTAAAAGGCAGCATTTCTAGCGCAAGCAGAAGAGAAATATTAGAATTGAGGACTGTGGTCTGTGGGGCGTTGGCTGGGTATTTCCGCTTGCGTTCCAAAGACTGGATTATAGACAACTGAATGCTGTGCTCGGACAAGGATGTGGATGGGCTTGCTGATGGTGCTGCTTGACTGTGGGCCACAACAAGTGCAGGGCTAGAGGCATCTTCACATGCACGGTGTACTGGGGATTGGTTTCTATGCAAAACAGTGGATGAAGCAGTGGTGTGACTAGCAGGCAGTGGTCCTGGAGCCTTGGCTGCAACCAACAAAGTTTGGTGCTTTGCTGCATGTGCCGGATCATGCTGGTGGTGGTCAGGCTGGTTGTTTTGCTACCCCTGCTGGTGCGGGCCTGGCAGGTGCTGCAAATGGCCTGTTTGGGGTTATCAGCAGAGTCTTTAAAAAGTAGCCAGACTCGGGAAGATCTCACAGATAGAATTACAACTTCACTCATGTTGGTGTTACGGGGAACGGATGCACGCCTTCTGTCTGTGGCCACCACACTGCTTCTTCCTGCCTGTTGCGGGGATATGCCTCCTTCCCCATTTGTGCTGCTGTCCTCGCTATGCATGTCCTCCTGCCAGGTTGGGTCAGTCTCTATGTCATCCACCACCTCAACTTCCACATCTGCACCCTGCTCCTCCTCATGAATTTCTGGCAATTGTGTCTCATCATCGTCCACCTCTTGTGACACTTTCCCACCATCGCCTTCGTGTGACCGGGGCTGGTCAAAGCTTTGGGCAGCTCTACAAGAGATCTCATTTTTCCCCACTTCAAGTTGACCGGCAGATATTTCTGAATCTTGAAATGGAAAACTTAACAGCTCTTCAGAGTGTCCAAGTGTGGGATCAGTTGTCTCAGGGCACTCGGCATGGTGGGAGGAAGGAGGATCAGGGTGAGGAATATCCTGGCCACACTCACGGCTACTCAGACTTGACCGTGTGGAAGACAAGGTGGTGGTGGTGACTAAGTGACTGGAAGCATTATCCGCTATCCAATAGTGTTGAGCGATACCTTCCGATATTCGTAAATATTGGTATCGGATTGGATCGGCCGATATCCCAAAAATATCGGATATCGCTGATACCGATACCCGATACCAATGCAAGTCAATGGGACAAAAACATCGGAATTAAAATAAACCCTTTCTTTCCTTGTAGGTTAATTCTACATGAAGGAAAACAACTAAGAATAATGTAGAATGTATTGGGGAGGTGGAGGAGACATTAAAGGGAACCTGTCACCCCGAAAATCGCGGGTGAGGTAAGCCCACCGGCATCAGGGGCTTATCTGCAGCATTCTGTAATGCTGTAGATAAGCCCCCGATGTTACCTGAAAGAGGAGAAAAAGACATTATATTATACTCACCCAGGGGCGGTCCCGCTGCTGGTCCGGTCAGATGGGTGTCTCTGGTCCGCTGTGGCGCCTCCCATCTTCATTACAAGACGTCCTCTTCTGATCTTAAGCCACGGCTCCGGTGCAGGCGTACTTTGCTCTGCCCTGTTGAGGGCAGAGTAAAGTACTGTAGTGCGCAGGCGCCGGAAAAGTCAGAGAGACCCGGCGCCTGCGCACTACAGTACTTTACTCTGCCCTCAAAAGGGCACCACGAGGAGGAACGGACTCACCCCCATACACTGCTTAGTCTGCTTCTGCTTATAATTTAGATAATATCTTTTGCTCTGATTTTTAGTCTTATGCTTCTTGTTCTTCTGCTTCTCGGTCTTCAGTGTCGTCATCTTTGGGGTCTTGAACTTGGAAATGTAGCAGAAGGTACAAGAAGGCTGAGAAACTGCCGAGAACCAGCTGATGTTACTGGAACCCGGATGGCTACCCGAAGGTACAAGAGCCAATGGAACTACCGAGGACCAGCTGATGGTACTGGAACCCGGTTACTAAGCAGGAGGTACCCATGCCAGAAAGCACTATCAAGGACCGCCTGACGTTGGTGGAACTCGGATACCCAGAAGGAGGCACCTAACCCAAAGGCTCTGCCCAAAACCAGCTTACGGTACTGGAACCAGGATGGGGAGCAGAAGGTACAAGAGAAAAACGCATTGCCGAGAACCAGCTGATGGTACTGGAACCCGGATGGCTACCCGAAGGTAGAAGAGCCAATGGAACTACCGAGGACCAGCTGACAATACTGGAACCCAGTTACTAAGCAGGAGGTACCCGTGCCAGAAAGCACTACCAAGGACCGCCTGACGTTGGTGGAACTCGGATACCCAGAAGGAGGCACCTAACCCAAAGGCTCTGCCCAAAACCAGCTGACGGTACTGGAACCAGGATGGGGAGCAGAAGGTACAAGAGAAAAACGCATTGCCGAGAACCAGCTGATGGTACTGGAACCCGGATGGCTATCCGAAGGTAGAAGAGCCAATGGAACTACCGAGGACCAGCTGACAATACTGGAACTCAGTTACTAAGAAGGAGGTACCCGTGCCAGAAAGCACTACCAAGGACCGCCTGACGTTGGTGGAACTCGGATACCCAGAAGGAGGCACCTAACCCAAAGGCTCTGCCCGGAACCAGCTGACGGTACTGGAACCAGGATGGGGAGCAGAAGGTACAAGAGAAAAACGCATTGCCGAGAACCAGCTGATGGTACTGGAACCCGGATGGCTATCCGAAGGTAGAAGAGCCAATGGAACTACCGAGGACCAGCTGACAATACTGGAACCCAGTTACTAAGCAGGAGGTACCCGTGCCAGAAAGCACTACCAAGGACCGCCTGACATTGGTGGAACTTGGATACCCAGAAGGAGGCACCTAACCCAACGGCTCTGCCCGGAACCAGCTGATGGTACTGGAACCAGGGGGACCTATTCAAGATTGTCTTCCAAAGAACCAGCTAATGGGGCTGTAACTCAGATAGGCAGCAGAAGGTCCACAGGAAAAGAAAAAATTGCTAGGCCGCGAGCCGACCGTAGTTACCGAAAACCCACAGTCCTACAGGGGGAGCTTGTCCTATTGGCACTACGGAACCAGCCTTGATTGCCACTTCCCGCAGCCCACATAGGAAGCACCTAAACTGCAGGCACCATAGAGTCGGCTAAACCGACCGCAACACGACAGGACAACGCATTGGAGGCTAAGTGACCTTGACACTACCCGGAAACAGCTGGCGTGCTGGAACCAGGCTGGGCAGGAGGGAGTACCCGTGCCAAAGACACTGCCCAGAACAAGCTGACGGTACTGGAACCCGGATGCATTGCCTAAGGTACAAGAGCCAATGGAAGAACCGAGGACCAGCTGACGGTACTGGAACCCAGTTACTAAGCAGGAGGTACCCGTGCCAGAAAGCACTACCAAGAATCGCCTGACGTTGGTGGAACTCGGATACCCAGAAGGAGGCACCTAACCCAACGGCTCTGCCTGGAACCAGCTGACGGTACTGGAACCAGGTGACCTATTCAAGATTGTCTTCCAAAGAACCAGCTAATGGTGCTGGAACTCAGATAGGCAGCCGAAGGTCCACAGGAAAAGAAAAAACTGCTAGGCCATGAGCTGACCGTAGTTACCGAAAACCCACAGTCGTATAGGGGGAGCTAGTCCTATTGGCACTACAGAGCCAGCCTTGATTGCCACTTCCCGCAGCCCACATAGGAAGCACCTAAACTGCAGGCACTGTTATGTTTGCTAATGACAGGTGTTATGAAGGCAATCCAGAAACACAGTGTGCTTAGCGATCAGAGCGCACACAGTGATCTGACAAATACCCAAAAATACAAGAACGAGCTCTGAGACGTGGAAACTCTGTAGACTGCACACCTGATCCTATCCTAAACACAACTAAAAGCGGCTGTGGATTGCGCCTAACAACTACCTAGGCAACTCGGCACAGCCTAAGAAACTAGCTAGCCTGAAGATAGAAAAATAGGCCTGACTTGCCCCAGAGAAATTCCCCAAAGGAAAAGGCAGCCCCCCACATATAATGACTGTGAGTAAGATGAAAAGACAAAACGTAGGGATGAAATAGATTCAGCAAAGTGGGGCCCGATATTCTAGGACAGAGCGAGGACAGTAAAGCGAACTTTGCAGTCTACAAAAAACCCTAAAGCAAAACCACGCAAAGCGGCAAAAAAAACCCACCGTGCCGAACTAACGGCACGGCGGTACACCCTTTGCGTCTCAGAGCTTCCAGCAAAACAAAAGACAAGCTGGACAGAAAAAAAGCAACAAAAAAGCAAAAAGCACTTAGCTATACAGAGCAGCAGGTCACAGGAACAATCAGGAGAAGCTCAGATCCAACACTGAAACATTGACAAGGAGCAAGGATAGCAGCATCAGGCGGAGTTAAGTAATGAAGCAGTTAACGAGCTCACCAGAACACCTGAGGGAGGAAGCTCAGAAGCTGCAGTACCACTTGTGACCACAGGAGTAAATTCAGCCACAGAATTCACAACAGTACCCCCCCCCCTTGAGGAGGGGTCACCGAACCCTCACCAGAGCCCCCAGGCCGACCAGGATGAGCCGCATGAAAGGCACGAACAAGATCGGAAGCATGAACATCAGAGGCAAAAACCCAGGAATTATCTTCCTGAGCATAACCCTTCCATTTAACCAGATACTGGAGTTTCCGTCTAGAAACACGAGAATCCAAAATCTTCTCCACAATATACTCCAATTCCCCCTCCACCAAAACCGGGGCAGGAGGCTCAACAGATGGAACCATAGGTGCCACGTATCTCCGCAACAACGACCTATGGAATACATTATGTATGGAAAAGGAGTCTGGGAGGGTCAAACGAAAAGACACAGGATTGAGAACCTCAGAAATCCTATACGGACCAATAAAACGAGGTTTAAATTTAGGAGAGGAAACCTTCATAGGAATATGACGAGAAGATAACCAAACCAGATCCCCAACAAGAAGTCGGGGACCCACACGGCGTCTGCGATTAGCGAAAAGTTGAGCTTTCTCCTGGGACAAGATCAAATTGTCCACTACCTGAGTCCAGATCTGCTGCAACCTATCCACCACAGAATCCACACCAGGACAGTCCGAAGACTCAACCTGTCCTGAAGAGAAACGAGGATGGAACCCAGAATTGCAAAAAAATGGAGAAACCAAGGTAGCCGAGCTGGCCCGATTATTAAGGGCGAACTCAGCCAACGGCAAAAAGGACACCCAATCATCCTGGTCTGCAGAAACAAAACATCTCAGATATGTTTCCAAGGTCTGATTGGTTCGTTCGGTCTGGCCATTAGTCTGAGGATGGAAAGCCGAGGAAAAGGATAGGTCAATGCCCATCCTACCACAAAAGGCTCGCCAAAACCTTGAAACAAACTGGGAACCTCTGTCAGAAACAATATTCTCAGGAATGCCATGCAACCGAACCACATGCTGAAAGAACAAAGGTACCAAATCAGAGGAGGAAGGCAATTTAGCCAAGGGCACCAGATGGACCATTTTAGAAAAGCGATCACAGACCACCCAAATGACTGACATCTTTTGAGAAACGGGAAGGTCAGAAATGAAATCCATCGAAATATGTGTCCAAGGCCTCTTTGGGACCGGCAAGGGCAAAAGCAACCCACTGGCACGAGAACAGCAGGGCTTAGCCCTAGCACAAATCCCACAGGACTGCACAAAAGTACGTACATCCCGTGACAGAGATGGCCACCAGAAGGATCTAGCCACTAACTCTCTGGTACCAAAGATTCCAGGATGACCAGCCAACACCGAACAATGAAGTTCAGAGATAAGTTTATTAGTCCACCTATCAGGGACGAACAGTTTCTCTGCTGGACAACGATCAGGTTTATTCGCCTGAAATTTTTGCAGCACCCGCCGCAAATCAGGGGAGATGGCAGACACAATGACTCCTTCCTTGAGGATACCCGCTGGCTCAGATAAACCCGGAGAGTTGGGCACAAAACTCCTAGACAGAGCATCCGCCTTCACATTTTTAGAGCCCGGAAGGTACGAAATCACAAAGTCGAAGCGGGCAAAAAATAACGACCAACGAGCCTGTCTAGGATTCAAGCGCTTGGCAGACTCGAGATAAGTCAAGTTCTTATGATCAGTCAATACCACCACGCGATGCTTAGCTCCTTCAAGCCAATGACGCCACTCCTCGAATGCCCACTTCATGGCCAGCAACTCTCGATTGCCCACATCATAATTACGCTCAGCGGGCGAAAACTTCCTGGAAAAGAAAGCACATGGTTTCATCACTGAGCAATCAGAACCTCTCTGTGACAAAACCGCCCCTGCTCCAATCTCAGAAGCATCAACCTCGACCTGGAACGGAAGAGAAACATCTGGCTGACACAACACAGGGGCAGAACAAAAACGATGCTTCAACTCCTGAAAAGCTTCCACAGCAGCAGAAGACCAATTAACCAAATCAGCACCCTTCTTGGTCAAATCGGTCAATGGTTTGGCAATGCTAGAAAAATTACAGATGAAGCGACGATAAAAATTAGCAAAGCCCAGGAACCTTTGCAGTCTACAAAAAACCCTAAAGCAAAACCACGCAAAGGGGCAAAAAAAAACCACCGTGCCGAACTAACGGCACGGCGGTACACCCTTTGCGTCTCAGAGCTTCCAGCAAAACAAAAGACTAGCTGGACAGAAAAAAAGCAACAAAAAAGCAAAAAGCACTTAGCTATACAGAGCAGCAGGTCACAGGAACAATCAGGAGAAGCTCAGATCCAACACTGAAACATTGACAAGGAGCAAGGATAGCAGCATCAGGCGGAGTTAAGTAATGAAGCAGTTAACGAGCTCACCAGAACACCTGAGGGAGGAAGCTCAGAAGCTGCAGTACCACTTGTGACCACGGGAGTGAATTCAGCCACAGAATTCACAACAAGGCACCATAGAGTCAGCTTACCCGACCGCAACACGACAGGACAACGTATTGGAGGCAAAGTGACCTTCACACTACCCGGAAACAGCTGGTGTGCTGGAACCAGGCTGGGCAGGAGGGAGTATCTGTGCCAAAGACACTTCTGAGGAGCAACTGGCGGTGTTGGAGCCCAGGGATTACACGAGAAACAGAGTGTGAAGGCTGAGGCCTAATCGGAGCAAGTTGAAAGGGAAACTTTAACCCCCCAGGCATTTGCAACTGAAAGAGCCAGCTTGTGCAGCACTAACGCTGCACAAGGTAAAGGTGGCTCTTTTAATTATGCACCTTGCACACGGTGAAGTTAAGACTTCTAAAATGTGGCCCCTCATACCATGAAAGTCAAGGAGGCGGGACTTTCCTTCCAAATCGGTTGCGGCACGGCCGTCATTCATACCCCCTTGACGCTGTGCGCCGCTGTTATGTTATCCCTTGGCCATGCGCAGTTAGCGCTGCTCGTCTTCTGACATCATTTGCTGTCAACACGGCAGCAAGTGTTGACTGTGCAGACAGCACTTCCGCGCAGAAACTGGCGGTGTTGGAGCCCGGGGACAGCAGGAGGAGCAGACTGTAGGCCGAAGCCTGCACTCGAGGCAGTTTAATATCTGTTGTTGTGTCATCGTGACGGTCGCAGGACACATTGCCAGATACACAGCTGGGGATCAGCTGACGTTACTGAAACCCAATAACACGGCAGCAAGTGTTGACTGTGCAGACAGCACTTCCGGGAACTAACTGGCGGTTTTGGAGTCTGGGAACAGCAGGAGGAGCAGAGTGTAGGCCGAAGCCTGCACTCGAGGCAGTTTAATATCTGTTGTTGTGTCAGCATGACGGTCGCAGGACACATTGCCGGATACACAGCTGGGGATCAGCTGACATTACTGAAACCCAATAACACGGCAGCAAGTGTTGACTGTGCAGACAGCACTTCCGAGCAACAACTGGGGGTGTTGGAGCCCAGGGACAGCAGGAGGAGCAGACTTGAGTTATTGCCACACACACAGCAGGGGAGCAGCTGGCGTTACTGAACCCCAATAACAGAGGAGCAACTGTTGACTGTGCGTACAGCACTTCCGGGCAACAACTGGCAGTGTTGGAGTCCAGGGACAGCAGGAGGAGCCGACTTGAGTTATTGCCACACACACAGCAGTGGAGCAGCTGGCATTACTGAACCCCATTAACACAGGAGCGAGTGTTTTTCTCTGTGCGGACAGCGCTTCTGGGCAGCAACTGTTGCTGTTGGAGCCCAGGGACAGCAGGAGGAGCCGACTTGAGTAATTGCCGCACACACAGCAGAGAAGCAGCTGGCGTTACTGAACCGCAATAACAGAGGAGCAACTGTTGACTGTGCGGACAGCACTTCTGATCAACAACTGACGGTGTTGGAGCCCAGGGACAGCAGGAGGAGCAGATTTGAGTTATTGCCACACACACAGCAGGGGAGCAGCTGGCGTTACTGAACCCCACTAACATAGGAGTGTCACGATATTGTATGAAATATCATATAAGTTTAGTTTCTTTTGTTAGCCCAGGCTGTGGGCTAACCCCCCCCCCCCTTTTCTTTCACTCAGGCAAGAGCTTATCTTGTCAATGTATGTGGGGGAGTTTTATCGAAGAAAGGTATTTACGACTGGCATAGCTGCAGTGGAAAGTTGTGCTAGCTAAAACCGGTCTGATTTCCTTCTGTAAATGCAAGAGTCTTTGTTCTAATATTATAAGATTATGGGCCAATGACTTGGGCGAAGAGAATAATAAATACATATTGCTAACATTCATCGGTTGTTCTGTCAGCCACTCTAAACATGAGCTTCTAACTCCATCAGGTAAAAAGTAGGGATTTCATTGTAATTATGCATCACAAATAGGACATATTTGATCTCATTAGAATGCCAATGTTAATACGAGATGAATGCTGGGTTTGTTATGACTATGACATGTTCTGTAGCGGAAATACAGGCATTAGACAAACTTGTGTTAAATCTAGTTAAACTGAAGAGATAGGAGGATCTGGGAAAACCAGCCCTTTTTGTGAAGTCATCAGGATGAGCTATAAGTTTGCCAGGCACCCCAGCCTGCTGTCTGTCTGCTGGAGCCTATGTGAGTCTGACTTGAAGAGCTGTTCCTAACCAGAGTCCTAATGCACTGGGACAGATGGAAACTCCACTAGCCTGGTTGCCTGCAATGCTCTGAACACATGTAAGTGTTGATTTCTCATGTAATCCCTGTTTTTTTTTATAATTACCTTGTACATATTTTCAGTTGTCTCATATTGTAACATCTTTTATATGACTTTTTATAAACACTGCCTCAAATCTTTTATGGGGTATAATATTTAATATACTAGATTCGTTCTTCCTGTTCTAAAATGTACCCTAAGTCTTCTAAAGGGAATTGCACTACTGTTCTGGGTTAGCTTCGGACCCGTTTAATCGAAGCTGGTGGCAGCATATTTTTGTACTGGGTAGTTGGGAGTCATTGTAGCGACTGCGGCGTTGATAATTATTGTTCCTCCCTGAGTGGGAGTAGTTAAATCACCTCGCTGCAGCGTGCCCAGTAGCCAGTACATAGCAGGCAGCCTTTCTGGCGACTAATTACCCTAGGTGCAGTACCTAATCTGACCTGAGAGTAAGGGGGGGCGCCAGAGAGCTGCAAGTTTCAAGTGGAACTGTAAGCGGGATATACATAAATCCCTGCAGTTTTTGGTATATTGAAGAGCAGTGGTAGCCGTCTGTTGGCCTAAAGTCACCCCGATCTGTGACGTGGGGGTGACGGTCACGGTGTAAATCGTGACAAGGAGCGAGTGTTTTTCTCTGTGCGGACAGCACTTCCGGGCAACAAGTGGCGGTGTTGGAGCCCAGGGACAGCAGGAGGAGCAGAGTGTAGGCCAAAGCCTGCACTCGAGACAGTTTAATATCTGTTGTTGTGTCAGCGTGATGGTCGCAGGACACATTGCCAGATACACAGCTGGGGATCAGCTGACATTACAGGAACCCAATAACACGGCAGCAAGTGTTGACTGTGCAGACAGCACTTCCGGGCAGCAACTGGCGGTGTTGGAGCCCAGGGACAGCAGGAGGATCAGAGTGTAGGTCAAAGCCTGCACTCGAGGCAGTTTAATATCTGTTGTTGTGTCAGCGTGACGGTCGCAGGACACATTGCCGGATACACAGCTGGGGATCAGCTGACGCTACTGAAACCCAATAACACGGCAGCAAGTGTTGACTGTGCAGACAGCACTTCCGGGCAGCAACTGGCGGTGTTGGAGCCCAGGGAATAAGGCTATGTGCACACGTTGCGGTTTTTACCGCGGAATTGCAGCGATTTTGATGCTGCGGGTCCGCAGCAGTTTCCATTGCGTTTACAGTAACCTGTAAACCCTATGGAAACCGCAAACCGCTGTGCACATGCTGCGGGAAAAACCGCAGCAGAAACGCAGCGGTTTATAACCCGCAGCATGTCACTTCTTTGTGCAGAATCGCAGCGATTCTGCACCCATAGAAATGCATTGATCCAGTGGCGTAGGAAGGGGGTGCGGGGGGGGGCGGGCCGCCCCGGATGGCACAATGCGGGGAGCGGCCGGCGCTGCAGGAGGAGGAAAAAAAAAAAAAAAGACGTGGGCCCTTTAAATCTTCGGGCGGCGCCGTCCGCCGCCACGACCAGGCTCCCCTCCCCCCGGCCCCCGTTCTAATACTCACCTCTCCTGGTTCCTGCGGCAGCTGCAGCGTCTTCAGTGCCCTCTGACTCTGCGACGTCTCAGGGCAGGGGGTGCGATGACGTCATCACTGTGCGCGCCTCTCTGTCCGGAGCGTTGCAGAGCCGGAGAGACGCTGAGCACCGGACCTGCGCTAGGAACGGGAGAGGTGAGGATTTAACTTTTTTTTTTTTCTTTATGTCTGACTCTGTCTGGGGGCAATGCTGGACACACTGGGGCAATACTGGAGACCATGGGGCAGAATGCTGGACACACTGGGGCAATACTGGAGACCATGGGGCAGAATGCTGGACACACTGGGACAATACTGGAGACCATGGGGCAGAATGCTGGATACACTGGGACAATACAGGAGACCATGGGGCAGATTGCTGGACACACTGGGGCAATACTGGAGACCCTGGGGCAGATTTCTGGACACATTGAGGCAATGCTGGAGACCCTGCGGCAGATTTCTGGACACACTGGGGCAGATTTCTGGACATACTGGGGCAATGCTGGAGACCCTGGGGCAATGCTGGACGCTGGGGCAGATTGCTGGACACGCTGGGGCAATGCTGTGCACACTGGGGCAGATTGCTGTGCAAACTGGGGCAGATTGCTGTGCACACTGGGGCAGATTGCTGTGCACACTGGGGCAGATTGCTGGACACACTGGGGGCAATGCTGGACACACTGGGGCAATGCTGGAGACCCTGGGGCAGATTTCTGGACACACTGGGGCAATGCTGGACACTGGGGCAGATTGCTGGACACACTGGGGCAATGCTGGACACTGGGGCAGATTGCTGGATACACTGGGGCAATGCTGGACACTGGGGCAGATTGCTTGACACACTGGGGGCAATGCTGGACACACTTGGGCAATGCTGGACTCACTGGGGCAATGCTGGAGACCGTTGGGCAGATTGCTGGACACACTGGGGCAATGCTGGACACTGGGGCAGATTGCTGGACACACTGTGGGCAATGCTGGACAATTGGACATACTGGGGCAGATTGCTGGACACACTGGGGGTAATATGCTGGACACACTGGTGGCAATGCTGGACACACTGGGGCAATGCTGGACACTGGGGCAGATTGCTGGACACACTGGGGGCAGTGCTGGACGTACTGGGGCAGATTGCTGGACACACTGAAGGTAATATGCTGGACACACTGGGGCAGATTGCAGGACAACCTGGGGGTAATATGCTGGACATACTGGGGGCAGGACTGGAGGCAAGGGCAGAATGTAGATACGGGGCATGATTGGAGACACGGAGCAGAATGAAAGACATGAGGCAGGATTGGATCATGGGGCCGGATGGATACAATGGAGACTGATGGGGCAGGATGGGGAGATCATATGGGGTAGAATGGATACTCATGAGGGCAGGATGCGAGAACATATGGCTGGAGCCAGGAATGAGATAAACGGGGCCAGGGTGGGGAATATTATTACCATAGGGGCTAATTAAGGGATATTATTACTGCAGTGATGTGTTTATTTTATATTTTGAGTATACTGTTTTAAATGGGGGGGTGGTCCTGTTACTGTGCAGAGTGACACTATATCGCCTTTTTTTCTTCATGTGGTGTAATGTAGAAGTTGTGAAAAATTAAGTAATGTGTTCTGCAAGCGGAGCTCGAGATAACTGTGTTTTTTCCTGCAGAAACGAGTCCTGGCTGGAAGAAATTATGGCGGTCTGTGCTGGATGAAAGATGAAGGACTTCACCTAGAGACGTCACTGGTGAGTCAGTGTTACCTATACACTGACACTATACACTGTATACTATATACAGCGGTCCTGTGTACAATGTCACCAGTGATCACTATATTACCTATACATTATATACAGAGCTCCTGTGTATAATACCACCAGTGATCTCTGTATTACCTCTACACAGACACTGCATACTAAGTACAGATCTCCTGTGAATACTGGCACTTATGGTGATAGTATTGTGTTTTTTTTTTTTTATTACTGATCAGTATTGTAGTATTCAGTCACTATGTGGTGGTAATATGTGGTCTGGAAATGGTGTTGTGGTATTTGTCCCTTGTATGTGCTATTTGGTCACCAAGTGGTGGTAATATGTGATCTGTTCATGGTGTGGCGGTATTTGTCCCTTGTATGTAGTATTATTCGGTCACTATGTGGTCTGGTCATGGTGTGGTGGTGTTTCTTCCTGTATGTGATATTATTGGTCTTGGTATAGTGGATTGTGTTGTGTATGGCGGTCATTTGTTCGATCTGATATTAATTAGGAGAAGATTCTTTATTTCCATTAGTTTTAATGCTTTGTACACAGGTGCGGAGATGCACTTACAGGGGGTTTCCTGTGGAAAAAAGTAATCACCTCTCCACAGGATAAGTGATAACGTATTGATTGGTGGGGGTCTGACTGCTTGGACCCATTCAGCAAAATGTGGAACTTTTTATCCCCATTAGACTGGAGTGGCATGTCCGACTAGATCACTGATCCATTCATTCCCTCAGTGGCTGCACTTATTTTTTTCTGGAAGCCCCAAAGAGAATGAATGGAGCTGCGGTCAGAAATCCCACCTGCCGCTGCATTTTAAAATAGTGATAAAAGTGTCCTGTCAGGGATAAAACTTCCCCATTCTTCCGATCGGTGCAGGTTCTAATGGTCGGATCTAAGCGATCACCTATCCTGTGAAGCCCATGGATCAGTGATAACTTGTTTTAACCAAGAACCCCATTAATGTAAACTACCGTAATTATACATCCCAGTTATTGGGGTACACGGTAGACGTGCAGCAGCCGCCGGTGTATTACAGCCGATGCTTCACTATAATAACAGATATTTGCATATAGCTGTAGGGTGGGCCCCTAGAGTCCATTCCTCTGAAGGGCCCCAGACACCCCAGTCCGACCCTGGCTGCAGCTGTTTAACGCTATTGACGTGCGGGCCGGGGGGGGGCGCCAAACTCGGGAACAGCCCCGGGCGGCAAAAGTTCTAGCTACGCCTCTGCATTGATCCGCTTACTTCCCGCATGGGGCTGTGCATACCATGCGGGAAGTAAGCGGATAATGTGCGGGTTATACCCGGGGTGGAGGAGAGGAGACTCTCCTCCAGGCCCCGGAAACCATATTTGTGGTAAAAAAAAAAGAATTAAAATAAAAAATCATGTTATACTCACCTCTGAAGTCTCAGCGCTGCACGCGGCCGTCCGGTCTCAGGTTTGCTATGCGACCAGGACCTTCGGTGACGTTGCGGTCACATGATCGTGACGTCACGAAGGTCCTTCTCGCACAGCATCTTTGGAACCGGACCGCCGCCTGCAGCGCCGAGGAGATCGGGACGTCAGAGGGTGAGTATATCATTATTTTTTTATTTTACATTACTACTGATGCTGCATATTGCTGCATATGCAGCATCAATAGTAGGGGTAAAATCCCGCAGCGGAACCCGCAGGACAAACCGCGATAAATCTGCAGGGATAACCGCAGCGGGTTTGCCCTGCAAATTTATCAAATCCGCTGCGGGAAAACCCGCAGGGACCCGACGCAACGTGTGAACATGGCCTAAAGGAGAAACAAAGTGTAGGCTGAGGCCTAATTAGAGCGAGTTGAAAGGGAACATTTAACCCCCCCCCAGGCATTTGTAACTGAAAGAGCCACCTTGAGCAGCACTAATGCTGCACAAGGAAAAGGTCGCTCTTTTAGATATGCTCCTTGCACACGCTGAACTAAACACTTATAAAATGTGTCCCCTGATACCGTGAGACCGTCCCGCAGGTGGGTCTTTCCTTCATAATGAGACGCAGCACAGCCGGCATTCATACCCCTTTGGCACCGTGCGCCGCCTCAGCGTTGTTTGAATCTGTCCCGGAGCCCGCGCTGCTATGTGAAACCTTGGCCATTGTCAGTTAGCTCTGCCTGTCTTCTGACATCATTTGGTGTGAGGCTGACTGCGCCTGTGTGGCCGTGCTGCCCGAGATCCCACCTCGCAGTGTCTTCTGATTTATTCCCACTGCGGGGCAGGGATTCATGGGCATGTGCAGTGCATATCTTCACCTCTCACTCATCTCCATCCACCCTCTTCAGACTGTGCGGCCTCACGGCCGTGGTGTGTGATTAGGGATCAGCTGACGCCGCACAGTCGGAAGAAGGCAGAGGGAGATGAGTGAGAGGCGAAGATATGCACTGCACATGCCCATGAATCACAGCCCCGCAGGGTGAATAAATCGGTAGACACTGCGGGGCGGTGTCATGATCCCAATGGCAGGGGATCACAAAAGGACAAGCACACAAAAAACAGAACAAGCTCTAGGGTGATGGAAACTGAGCTGACCGCGATCCTGAACCTAATTCACAACACTAGCAGTAGCCGGGAAACGTGCCTACGATGATTCTAGACGTCTCGCGCCAGCCGAAGGACTAGCTTCCCCTATTAGAAGAAACAAAGACCTCTCTTGCCTCCAGAGAAACACCCCACAGAAATAGCAGCCCCCCACATGTAATGACGGTGAAATGAGAGGAAAGCACATACGTAGTAATGAAAACAGATTCAGCAAAATGAGGCCCGCTAAAACTAGATAGCAGAGGATACAAAAGTGAACTGCGCGGTCAGCGAAAAACCCTACAAAAAACCATCCTGAAATTACCTGAACTCATGTGCCAACTCATGGAACATGAGGAGTAATATCAGCCCACTAGAGCAACCAGCAACAAGGAATCACATAACTGCAAGCTGGACTAAAACAAAAATAAAGCAAAACGTGGAACAGGAAAATCAAAAACTTAGCTTGTCCTGAAGATTACTGAAGCGGAAAGCAGAGGTAACAAGACACATTGATTACATTGATCGCCGGCGAGGAAATGACAAGAAAGCCAGGTTAAATAGGAAACTCCAATATCCTGATAGAACAGGTGGACACCAGAGACCGCAGAGAACACAAGTCACCCAGTACCATCTGTAACCATCAGAGGGAGCCCAAAAACAGAATCCACAACAGGGCGGGTTCTCGGGCAGAGCGGCCGCACAGGCGCAGTCAGGCTGACATCAAATGATGTCAGAATACAGGCAGCACCAACTGACAATGTCCAAGGCTTAACATAACAGAGCGGGCTCCGGGACAGATTGAAACAACGCTGAGGAGGCGGCGCCTGGCGCCAAGGGGGTATGAATGCCGGCTTTGCTGCATCTCATTGCGAAGGAAAGTCCCACCTCCGGGACAGTTTCACGGTGTCAGGGGACACATATTTTTAAAGTGTTAAGTTCAGCGTGTGCAAGGAGCATAAGTAAAAGAGCCACCTTTTCCTGGTGCAGCATTTGTGCTTCACAAGGTGGCTCTTTCAGTTTCAAATGCCTGGGGAAGGGGGAAGGTTCCCTTTAATTTCTGTAGTAGTGTGAGTGTGGAGGGAGCAGGAGCAATTGCCGGATACATAGCAGGGGATCAGCTGACGTTACTGAAACCCAAGAACACTGGGTCATACGTTGACTGTGCAGACGGCACTTCTGAGCAGCAACTGGTGGTGTTGGAGCCCAGGGATTACAGTTCAGGTGGTAGAAACATGAACACAACAGGAGACCTGGATACTGTTGCCAACCAATTATTTAATCTGGAAAAGGAGTGGAAAATTCCTGTGAGATCCAGGCCTTGTTCATTTTCTGAAAAGTAAGCCGGTCAACATTATTGGAGGATAGTCGCATGCGACGGTCTGTTAGTACACCACCTGTGGCACTAAAGACGCATTCCGATAATACACTAGCAGCAGGGCAAGCCAGCACCTCCAATGCATACTGGCTAAGCTCTGGCCATGTATCCAGCTTAGAGACCCAAAACTTGAAGGGGGAAGAGCCGTCTGGGAGTACACTGAGAGGGCAAGACATATAGTCTGTCACCATCTGATGGAAACGTTGCCTCCTGCTGACGGGAGCCGTCAGTGATGGTGTAGACATTTGTGGTGGGCACACAAAACTTTGCCACAGTTGGGCCATACTGGACTTGCCTTGTGCTGAGGCACTGCTTCTGCTCCCTGTTTATGCTGAGCTTCCTCCACTGCCTCGACGCACTGAGCTGCTTTGTAAAGCACTAGCAGCACTGCTCTCAGTTGGACTAGAGAAGATGATGGAATGTGTTGTGAATTCCGCTCTTGGGCTCCCTCTGGTGGTTGTAAGTGGCACTTTTGTGAGTTCTGCTCTTGGGCTCCCTCCGGTGGTTTTAAGTGGAATGGCTGCTCCTTGGATTTAGTAGTCTGCAGCTGCTTCCACTAATTGTCTTTCTGCTCGGCTTTTATTCCTGGCTCTTCTCTTCAGCCAGTGCCACTTGTCAATGTTTCCTGGCTGGATTCACATCTCTGCTTGGATTTTTCTGGTTTCCTGACCAGTTCAGCAAAGATAAGTCCTGGCTTTGCTCATTTCAGTCCACATGTTGTGGACTTATTGTTCTGTGCATTCTATATTTTGTCCAGCTTGTTAGTTTGGATTATTTCTGTTAGCTGGAAGCTCTGGGAAGCAGATTTACCCTCCACACCTTTAGTCAGGTGTGGAGATTTTTGTAAACTCTGTGTGGATTGTTTTGTAGTTTTTATACTGACCGCACAGTATCCTTTCCTGTCCTATCTATCTAGCTAGACTGGCCTCCTATGCTAAAATCTGATTTCATTTCTGCGTATGTTATTTTCCCCTCCTCTCACCGTCAATATTTGTGGGGGGCTATCTTTCCTTTGGGGATTTTCTCTGAGGCAAGATAGGTTTCCTGTTTCCATCGTTAGGGGAAGTTAGATCTTAGGCTGTGCCGAGGAGTCTAGGGAGCGTCAGGCACCCCCCACGGCTATTTCTAGTTGAGCTGCTAGGTTCAGGGTTTGCGGTCAGTACAGATACCACCTCCTTCAGAGCTTGTCCCATGTTGTTCCTAAACCACCAGATCATAACAGTACAAGTGGCCAAAAATGAATTAAACGCATCTCAAAAGAAGGAAAAGAAAGTTCTGCACCATTTTTTTTTCTGTGCTCTGTATTGTCCCCTTTTTCCTCTTGATCTCTGGATGGTTCAGGATTTATACTCTGGCATGGATGTTCAGGGTTTGTTTTCTCGTGTGGATCAACTTGCTGCAAGAGTACAGAGTATCCAAGATTATGTTGTCCAGACTCCGGCTTTAGAGCCTAGAATTCCTACTCCTGATTTGTTTTTTGGGGACAGATCCAAGTTTTTGAACTTTAAAAATAACTGCAAATTGTTTTTTGCTTTGAAACCCCGTTCTTCTGGTGATCCTATACAGCAAGTAAAGATCATCATATCCTTGCTGCGTGGTGACCCTCAAGACTGGGCTTTTTCTCTTGAATCAGGGGAACCGGCATTATTGAATGTAGACGCATTTTTTTCAAGCGCTCGGATTATTGTATGACGAACCTAATTCTGTGGATCATGCAGAAAAAACCCTGTTGGCCCTGTGTCAAGGTCAGGAAGCGGCAGAATTATACTGCCAGAAATTTAGAAAATGGTATGTGCTCACTAAATGGAATGAGGAGGCTCTGGCTGCAATTTTCAGAAAAGGTCTTTCTGAAGCCCTTAAAGATATTATGGTGGGCTTCCCTACGCCTGCCGGTTTGAGCGAATCTATGTTTCTAGCCATTCAGATTGATCGGCGTCTGCGCGAGCGCAAAGCTGTGCACCATATGGCAGTGTCCTCTGAGCAGAGTCCTGAGCCTATGCAGTGTGATAGGATTTTGACTAGAATGGAACGGCAGGAATTCAGACGTCAGAATAGGCTGTGTTTTTACTGTGGTGATTCAGCTCATGTGATCTCTGATTGCCCTAAGCGTACTAAGAGAGTCGCTAGGTCTGTTACCATTAGTACTATACAGCCTAAATTTCTCTTATCTGTGACCCTGATTTGCTCATTGTCGTCCTTTTCTGTCATGGCATTTGTGGATTCAGGCGCTGCCCTGAACTTAATGGACTTAGAATTCGCCAGGCGCTGTGGCTTTTCCTTGCAGCCTTTGCAGAGCCCTATTCCTTTGAGGGGTATCGATGCTACACCATTGGCCAAGGATAAACCTCAGTACTGGACGCAGATGACTATGTACATGGCTCCAGCACATCAGGAAGATTGCCGTTTTCTGGTGTTGCATAACCTGCATGATGTTGTTGTACTGGGTTTTCCATGGTTACAGGAACATAATCCGGTGCTGGATTGGAAAACTATGTCTGTGACTAGTTGGGGTTGTCAAGGGGTACATAGTGACATTCCTTTGATGTCAATTTCCTCTTCCCCCTCTTCTGAGGTCCCTGAGTTTTTGTCGGATTTCCAGGATGTATTTGATGAGCCCAAGTCCAGTTCCCTTCCACCGCACAGGGACTGTGATTGTGCTATTAACTTGATTCCTGGCTGCAAGTTCCCTAAGGGCCGACTTTTCAATCTTTCTGTGCCAGAGCATGCCGCCATGCGGAGTTATGTTAAGGAGTCTTTGGAGAAGGGGCATATTCGGCCCTCTTCGTCACCATTGGGAGCGGGTTTCTTTTTTGTTGCTAAGAAGGACGGCTCCTTGAGACCCTGTATAGATTATCGTCTTCTTAATAAGATCACGGTCAAATTCCAATACCCCTTGCCTTTACTTTCTGATTTGTTTGCTCAGATTAAGGGGGCTAGTTGGTTTACTAAGATTGACCTTCGAGGGGCATATAATCTTGTTCGTATTAAACAGGGTGACGAATGGAAAGGTGCATTTAATACGCCCGAAGGCCATTTTGAATACCTTGTGATGCCATTCGGGCTCTCTAATGCTCCATCTGTGTTCCAATCTTTCATGCATGATATTTTCCGCAATTATCTTGATAAATTCATGGTTGTATATTTGGATGATATTTTGATTTTTTCCAAGCATTGGGAGTCTCATGTGAAGCAGGTCAGGATGGTATTCCAGATCCTTCGTGATAATGCTTTATTTGTGAAGGGGTCTAAGTGCCTATTCGGAGTTCAGAAGGTCTCTTTTTTGGGTTTTATTTTTTCTCCCTTGTCTATGGAAATGGATCCTGTGAAGGTCCAAGCCATTCATGACTGGATTCAACCCACATCTGTGAAGAGCCTTCAGAAATTTTTGGGCTTTGCTAATTTCTATCGCCGTTTCATTGCCAATTTTTCCAGTGTGGTTAAGCCCCTTACTGATTTGACGAAAAAAGGAGCTGATGTGACGAATTGGTCCTCTGCGGCTGTTTAGGCCTTTCGGGAGCTTAAACGCCGATTTACTTCTGCCCCTGTGTTGCGTCAGCCGGATGTTTCTCTTCCTTTTCAGGTTGAGGTTGACGCTTCTGAGATTGGGGCAGGGGCCGTTTTGTCTCAGAGGAATTATGATGGTTCTTTGATGAAACCGTGTGCTTTTTTTTCCAGAAAGTTTTCGCCTGCGGAGAGCAATTATGACGTCGGCAATCGTGAGTTGTTGGCTATGAAGTGGGCATTTGAGGAGTGGCGACATTGGCTTGAGGGAGCCAAACACCGCATCGTGGTCTTGACTGATCATAAGAATCTAATTTATCTCGAGTCGGCCAAGCGGCTGAACCCTAGACAGGCTCGATGGTCCCTGTTTTCTCCCATTTTGATTTTGTGGTCTCGTATCTTCCGGGTTCTAAGAATTTAAAGGCTGATGCCCTCTCTAGGAGTTTTTTGCCTGATTCTCCTGGAGTCCTTGAGCCGGTTGGCATTCTTAAGGAAGGGGTGATTCTTTCTGCCATCTCCCCTGATTTGCGGAGGGTGCTTCAGGAATTTCAGGCTGATAAACCTGATCGCTGTCCTGTGGGGAAGCTGTTTGTTCCTGATAGATGGACAAGTAGGGTAATTTCTGAGGTTCATTGTTCGGTATTGGCTGGTCATCCTGGGATTTTTGGTACCAGAGATTTGGTTGCTAGGTCCTTTTGGTGGCCTTCCTTGTCGCGGGATGTGCGTGCTTTTGTGCAGTCATGTAGGACTTGCGCCCGGGCCAAGCCTTGCTGTTCCCGCGCTAGTGGGTTGCTTTTGCCTTTGCCGATCCCTGAGAGGCCCTGGACGCATATTTCCATGGATTTTATTTCGGATCTTCCTGTTTCCCAGAAGATGTCTGTTATCTGGGTGGTTTGTGACCGGTTCTCTAAAATGGTCCATTTGGTACCTTTGCGTAAGTTGCCTTCCTCCTCTGATTTGGTTCCATTGTTTTTTCAGCATGTGGTTCGTTTGCATGGCTTTCCTGAGAATATTGTGTCTGACAGAGGTTCTCAGTTTGTCTCTAGGTTTTGGCGGGCCTTTTGTGCTAGGATGGGCATTGATTTGTCTTTTTCTTCGGCGTTTCATCCTCAGACTAATGGCCAAACTGAGCGAACTAATCAGACCTTGGAAACCTATTTGAGATGCTTTGTGTCTGCTGATCAGGATGATTGGGTGGCTTTCTTGCCGTTGGCCGAGTTTGCCCTTAATAATTGGGCTAGTTCGGCTACTTTGGTTTCACCTTTTTTTGTAATTTTGGTTTTCATCCTCGTTTTTCTTCAGGGCAGGTTGAGCCTTCTGATTGTCCTGGTGTGGATTCTGTGGTGGACAGGCTGCAGCAGATTTGGACTCATGTGGTGGACAATTTGACTTTGTCCCCGGCTTCATGTGGGGGATTTGGTTTGGTTGTCTTCTCGTCATGTTCCTATGAAGGTTTCTTCCCCTAAGTTTAAGCCTCGGTTTATTGGTCCTTATAAGATTTCTGAAATTATCAATCCGGTGTCTTTTTATTTGGCTCTTCCAGCCTCTTTTGCCATTCATAATGTTTTCCATAGATCTTGGTTGCGGAGATATGTGGTGCCCGTTGTTCCCTCGGTTGATCCTCCTGCCCCAGTGTTGGTTGAGGGAGAGTTGGAATATGAGGTTGAGAAAATTTTGGATTCTCGTTTTTCAAGGCGAAGGCTTCAGTATCTTGTCAAGTGGAAGGGTTATGGCCAGGAGAATAATTCTTGGGTTGTTGCCTCCGATGTCCATGCCGCCGATTTGGTTCGTGCTTTTCATTTGGCTCGTCCTGATCGGCCTGGGGGCTCTGGTGAGGGTTCGGTGACCCCTCCTCAAGGGGGGGGGTACTGTTGTGAATTCCGCTCTTGGGCTCCCTCCGGTGGTTGTAAGTGGCACTTTTGTGAGTTCTGCTCTTGGGCTCCCTTCCGGTGGTTTTAAGTGGAATGGCTGCTCCTTGGATTTAGTAGTCTGCAGCTGCTTCCACTAATTGTCTTTCTGCTCGGCTTTTATTCCTGGCTCTTCTCTTCAGCCAGTGCCACTTGTCAATGTTTCCTGGCTGGATTCACATCTCTGCTTAGATTTCCCTGGTTTCCTGACCAGTTCAGCAAAGATAAGTCCTGGCTTTGCTCATTTCAGTCCACATGTTGTGGACTTATTGTTCTGTGCATTCTATATTTTGTCCAGCTTGTTAGTTTGGATTATTTCTGTTAGCTGGAAGCTCTGGGAAGCAGATTTACCCTCCACACCTTTAGTCAGGTGTGGAAATTTTTGTAAACTCTGTGTGGATTGTTTTGTAGTTTTTATACTGACCGCACAGTATCCTTTCCTGTCCTATCTATCTAGCTAGACTGGCCTCCTATGCTAAAATCTGATTTCATTTCTGCGTATGTTATTTTCCCCTCCTCTCACCATCAATATTTGTGGGGGGCTATCTTTCCTTTGGGGATTTTCTCTGAGGCAAGATAGGTTTCCTGTTTCCATCTTTAGGGGAAGTTAGATCTTAGGCTGTGCCGAGGGGTCTAGGAGCGTCAGGTACCCCCCACGGCTATTTCTAGTTGAGCTGCTAGGTTCAGGGTTTGCGGTCAGTACAGATACCACCTCCTTCAGAGCTTGTCCCATGTTGTTCCTAAACCACCGGATCATAACAGGAATGAACCAGTGTGTCTTGGTACACACGCGTTTTACGCTCCCGGTTCAACGGTGTTATGAGGCTTTGTACATTGTCCTGGTAGCGTGGATCTAGGAGGGTGTACACTCAATAATCAGCTGTGTTGAGAATGTGGGCGATGCGGCGGTCGTTTCTCAGGCACTGCAGCATCAAATCAACCATGTGTGTAAGGACTTGGACTGTATATCTGTTTCTGTTTGCTGTTTGCCCTCAGTTCAGTTACTTTTGCTCTTACTTAAGATGGAGTCATTGGCCTCACGGGGGCCATCTTGTTTCCTGTCAGATTTTCCTTTTTCCTGTCTGTGGTGTATTTAAGGGAGCTCTGTATATGTACTCATTGCTTGAGTATCTTGTTCCTGACTTGTGATCAAGCTGGAAGAACTGCTATCTTGCTGGTTTCTTCATTACTTTGGGATACCCCATCTGTCTCCGGTTCTACATCTCTTCATTGCAAAGACTTGTTTCCCTGGATCTGCTCTGCACTCGTCTCTGCCGCTGGACTGCTCCCTGCTAGGAGGCCTGGTCTGGTCTCCAGGTCTCTGGACCTGACATACTTGGACTTCCACGGTCTGTACACGTGTTTACTGCTTATCCAGCTCTGTCTGCTACTAACCTGCTGTGTCATAGCTGTTTACCTGCATATCATTATAAATATTCTTGAACTCTTAACCTATTGTCTCTCGGCCTCTTTTCTAACCCATGATACTTATCTCCACTGCACTTAGCACTAAGTTAATTACAGAGTGCTTCAGACTGCCAACTGGCCAAGAAACGCTGTCCCCTGCTTAAGGCGTGATCTCTGCCTGCTCTGCATCACCCCACCCTCGCTATACATACTGACTACTGGAGCATTGTGTAACTCCCTCCTCAGGACAGATCTCTTTCTCCTCCATTGACTCCTCCTCATCCTCCTCACAAAGTGTCCCCTGCCTAGGCCTCTGTGAGGAACCATGTCGCGCAGACTGTCCAGAAGCAGATGGCATTTCTGACTCCTCATCCTCCACCTCTTCCACAACCTCATCCCTTAGCGCTTGCAGTGTTTTTTCAAGCAGGCAGATAAGGGGGACAGTCATGCTGACTAGTGCATCATCTGCATTCGCCATCCGCGTGGAATAATTGAAGGCATGCAAAACCTGGCAGATGTCCTTCATAGTGGCCCACTCAGTGGTTGTGAAGTCTGAACGGCGCGCAGTGCGACTTCTTTGCGCCTGATGCAACTGGTACTCCATTACTGCTGGCTGCTGCTCACACAACTGCTCCAACATATGTAACGTTGAATTCTACCTGGTGGGTAGGTCACATATGATGCGATGTTCCGGAAGGTGGAATCGGCGCTGCAAGGCGCGATCTTGCCATGCTGGAATGCCGCAAGTGAGCGCACTCTAGTCGGACCTTGTGCAGCAGTGCATCAAGATCCGGATAGTCCCTCAAAAAACTCTGCACGACCAAGTTGAGCACATGTGCCAGACATGGGATGTGAGTGAGGTTGCTTAGGCCCAGAGCTGCCACCAGATTTCGGCCATTGTCACACACTACTGTTGTGAATTCTGTGGCAGAGCTCCCTCCTGTGGTCACAAGTGGTACTTCGGCTGATTCTGTCTATGAGCTTCCGTTGGTGGATGTGAGTGGTACTGCGGCTTCTGAGTTTCCTTCCTCAGGTGATGTGGTGAAGTCGTTAGGTGCTGCTCTATTTAACTCCACCTAGTGCTTTGCTCCTGGCCTCCAGTCAATGTTCTAGTATTGGTCTTGCTTCCTCCTGGATCGTTCCTGTGGCCTGTCTGCTCTGCATAAGCTAAGTTTTGCTTGTGTTATTTTTGTTTGCTATTTTTTCTGTCCAGCTTGCATTATTGGTTTTTCTTGCTTGCTGGAAGCTCTGGGACACAGAGGGAGCACCTCCGTACCGTTAGTCAGAGCGGAGGGTCTTTTTGCCCCCTCTGCGTGGTTGTTTGTAGGGTTTTGTGTTGACCGCAAAGCAATCTTTCCTATCCTCGGTCTGTTCAGTAAGTCGGGCCTCACTTTGCTAAATCTATTTCATCTCTGCGTTTGTATTTTCATCTCAACTCACAGTCTTTATATGTGGGGGGCTGCCTTTTCCTTTGGGGTATCTCTCTGAGGCAAGATAGGCTTATTTTTCTATCTTCAGGGCTAGCTAGTTTCTCAGGCTGTGCTCGAGGCGCATAGGTCTGGTCAGGAGCGCTCCACGGCTACCTCTAGTGTGGTTGGATAGGATTAGGGATTGCGGTCAGCAGTGTTCCCACATCTCAGAGCTCGTCCTATGTTTTTTGGTAATTGTCAGGTCACTTTGTGTGCTCTGAACTTCAATGTCCATTGTGGTTCTGAATTACCTGTTCATAACAGTACTGGAGGCCCAAAGTACTAATGCTTCTCAATAGAGGGAAAAAAGAAGTTCTGAGACCATTTTTTTTTCTTTGCACTGTGTTTTGCCTTTTGTTCCCCTAGACATTTGGGTGGTTCAGGACACAGGTGTAGTGATGGACATTAAAGGTCTGTCTTCATGTGTGGATCATCTCACTGCAAGAGTACAAAATATTCAAGACTTTGTGGTTCAGAATTCTATGTTAGAACCAAGAATTCCTATTCCTGATTTGTTTTCTGGAGATAGAGCTAAATTTCTGAGTTTCAAAAATAATTGTAAACTGTTTCTGGCTTTGAAACCTCGCTCCTCTGGTGACCCAGTTCAACAAGTTAGGATTATTATTTCTTTATTACGTGGCGACCCTCAAGACTGGGCATTTTCCCTTGCGCCAGGAGATCCTGCATTATGTAATATTGATGCATTTTTCCTGGCGCTCGGATTGCTGTACGATGAACCTAATTCGGTGGATCAGGCAGAGAAAAATTTGCTGGCTCTGTGTCAGGGTCAGGATGAGATAGAGATTTATTGTCAGAAGTTTAGAAAGTGGTCCGTGCTCACTCAATGGAATGAAGGTGCGCTGGCAGCTATTTTCAGAAAAGGTCTCTCTAAAGCCCTTAAGGACGTCATGGTGGGATTTCCTATGCCTGCTGGTCTGAATGAGTCTATGTCGTTGGCCATTCAGATCGGTCGACGCCTGCGTGAGCGTAAATCTGTGCACCATTTGGCGGTATTATCCGAGCATAAACCTGAGCCTATGCAGTGCGATAGGACTTTGACCAGAATTGAACGGCAAGAACACAGACGTCAGAATGGGCTGTGTTTCTACTGTGGTGATTCCACTCATGCTATCTCCGATTGTCCTAAGCGCACTAAGCGGTTCGCTAGGTCTGCCACCATTGGTACGGTACAGTCAAAATTTCTTTTGTCCGTTACTTTGATCTGCTCTTTGTCATCTTATTCTGTCATGGCATTTGTGGATTCAGGCGCTGCCCTGAATTTGATGGACTTGGAGTATGCTAGGCGTTGTGGGTTTTTCTTGGAGCCCTTGCAGTGTCCTATTCCATTGAGAGGAATTGATGCTACGCCTTTGGCCAAGAATAAGCCTCAGTACTGGACCCAGCTGACCATGTGCATGGCTCCTGCACATCAGGAGGATATTCGCTTTCTGGTGTTGCATAATCTGCATGATGTGGTCGTGTTGGGGTTGCCATGGCTACAAGTCCATAACCCAGTATTAGATTGGAAATCAATGTCTGTGTCCAGCTGGGGTTGTCAGGGGGTACATGGTGATGTCCCATTTCTGTCTATTTCGTCATCCACCCCTTCTGAGGTCCCAGAGTTCTTGTCTGATTACCGGGATGTATTTGATGAGCCCAAGTCCAATGCCCTACCTCCGCATAGGGATTGTGATTGTGCTATCGATTTGATTCCTGGTAGTAAGTTTCCTAAAGGTCGACTGTTTAATTTATCTGTGCCTGAGCACGCCGCTATGCGGAGTTACGTGAAGGAGTCCTTGGAGAAGGGTCATATTCGCCCGTCATCGTCGCCATTGGGAGCGAGGTTCTTTTTTGTGGCCAAGAAGGATGGTTCGCTGAGACCTTGTATAGATTACCGCCTTCTAAATAAAATCACGGTCAAATTTCAGTACCCCTTGCCGCTGCTATCTGATTTGTTTGCTCGGATCAAGGGGGCTAGTTGGTTCACCAAGATAGATCTTCGTGGTGCGTATAATCTTGTGCGTATTAAGCGGGGCGATGAATGGAAAACTGCATTTAATACGCCCGAGGGCCATTTTGAGTACCTAGTTATGCCATTCGGACTTGCTAATGCTCCATCGGTGTTTCAGTCCTTTATGCATCACATCTTCCGAGAGTACCTGGATAAATTCCTGATTGTATACTTGGATGATATTTTGGTCTTCTCGGATGATTGGGAGTCTCATGTGAAGCAGGTCAGAATGGTGTTCCAGGTCCTGCGTGCTAATTCTTTGTTTGTGAAGGGATCAAAGTGTCTCTTTGGTGTTCAGAAGGTTTCATTTTTGGGGTTCATTTTTTCCCCTTCTACTATCGAGATGGACCCTGTTAAGGTCCAGGCCATCTATGATTGGACTCAGCCGACATCTCTGAAGAGTCTGCAAAAGTTCCTGGGCTTTGCTAATTTTTATCGTCGCTTCATCTGTAATTTTTCTAGTATTGCTAAACCATTGACCGATTTGACCAAGAAGGGTGCTGATGTGGTCAATTGGTCTTCTGCTGCTGTGGAAGCTTTTCAAGAGTTAAAGCATCGTTTTTCTTCTGCCCCTGTGTTGTGTCAACCAGATGTTTCGCTTCCGTTCCAGGTCGAGGTTGATGCTTCTGAAATTGGAGCGGGGGCTGTTTTGTCGCAAAGAGGTTCTGATTGCTCGGTGATTAAGCCATGCGCCTTCTTTTCCAGGAAGTTTTCGCCTGCTGAGCGAAATTATGATGTTGGCAATCGAGAGTTGCTGGCCATGAAGTGGGCATTCGAGGAGTGGCGTCATTGGCTTGAAGGAGCTAAGCATCGCGTGGTGGTCTTGACTGATCACAAAAACTTGACTTATCTCGAGTCTGCCAAACGGTTGAATCCTAGACAGGCTCGTTGGTCGCTGTTTTTCTCCCGTTTTGACTTTGTGGTTTCGTACCTTCCGGGCTCTAAAAATGTGAAGGCGGATGCCCTGTCTAGGAGTTTTGTGCCCGACTCTCCGGGTTTGTCTGAGCCGGCGGGTATTCTCAAAGAGGGAGTAATTTTGTCTGCCATCTCCCCTGATTTGCGGCGGGTGCTGCAAAAATTTCAGGCTAATAAACCTGATCGTTGCCCAGCGGAGAAACTGTTTGTCCCTGATAGGTGGACGAATAAAGTTATCTCTGAGGTTCATTGTTCGGTGTTGGCTGGTCATCCTGGAATCTTTGGTACCAGAGATTTAGTGGCTAGATCCTTTTGGTGGCCGTCTCTGTCGCGGGATGTGCGTTCTTTTGTGCAGTCCTGTGGGATTTGTGCTCGGGCTAAGCCCTGCTGTTCTCGTGCCAGTGGGTTGCTTTTGCCCTTGCCGGTCCCGAAGAGGCCTTGGACACATATCTCTATGGATTTTATTTCGGATCTCCCCGTCTCTCAAAAAATGTTGGTCATTTGGGTGGTTTGTGATCGCTTCTCTAAGATGATCCATTTGGTACCCTTGTCTAAATTACCTTCCTCCTCTGATTTGGTGCCATTGTTCTTCCAGCATGTGGTTCGTTTACATGGCATTCCAGAGAACATCGTTTCTGACAGAGGTTCCCAGTTTGTTTCGAGGTTTTGGCGAGCCTTTTGTGCTAGGATGGGCATTGATTTGTCTTTTTCCTCGGCTTTCCATCCTCAGACAAATGGCCAGACCGAACGAACCAATCAGACCTTGGAAACATATCTGAGATGCTTTGTTTCTGCTGATCAGGATGATTGGGTGTCCTTCTTGCCTTTGGCTGAGTTCGCCCTTAATAATCGGGCCAGCTCGGCTACCTTGGTTTCGCCGTTTTTCTGCAATTCTGGGTTCCATCCTCGTTTCTCTTCAGGGCAGGTTGAGTCTTCGGACTGTCCTGGTGTGGATACTGTGGTGGACAGGTTACAGCAGATTTGGACTCATGTAGTGGACAATTTGACCTTGTCCCAGGAGAAGGCTCAACGTTTCCCTAATCGCAGACGCTGTGTGGGTCCCCGACTTCGTGTTGGGGATTTGGTTTGGTTGTCATCTCGTCATATTCCTATGAAGGTTTCCTCTCCTAAGTTTAAGCCTCGTTTCATTGGTCCGTATAAGATTTCTGAGGTTCTTAATCCTGTGTCTTTTCGTTTGACCCTTCCAGATTCTTTTTCCATCCAAAACGTATTCCACTGGTCATTGTTGCGGAGATACGTGGCACCTATGGTTCCATCTGTTGATCCTCTTGCCCCGGTTTTGGTGGAGGGGGAGTTGGAGTATATTGTGGAGAAGATTTTGGATTCTCCTGTTTCGAGACGGAAACTCCAGTATCTGGTTAAGTGGAAGGGTTATGGTCAGGAGGATAATTCCTGGGTCTTTGCCTCTGATGTCCATGCTGCCGATCTTGTTCGTGCCTTTCATATGGCTCATCCTGGTCGGCCTGGGGGCTCTGGTGAGGGTTCGGTGACCCCTCCTCAAGGGGGGGTACTGTTGTGAATTCTGTGGCAGAGCTCCCTCCTGTGGTCACAAGTGGTACTACGGCTGATTCTGTCTATGAGCTTCCGTTGGTGGATGTGAGTGGTACTGCGGCTTCTGAGTTTCCTTCCTCAGGTGATGTGGTGAAGTCGTTAGGTGCTGCTCTATTTAACTCCACCTAGTGCTTTGCTCCTGGCCTCCAGTCAATGTTCTAGTATTGGTCTTGCTTCCTCCTGTATCGTTCCTGTGGCCTGTCTGCTCTGCATAAGCTAAGTTTTGCTTGTGTTATTTTTGTTTGCTATTTTTTCTGTCCAGCTTGCATTATTGGTTTTTCTTGCTTGCTGGAAGCTCTCGGACGCAGAGGGAGCACCTCCGTACCGTTAGTCGGTGCGGAGGGTCTTTTTGCCCCCTCTGCGTGGTTGTTTGTAGGGTTTTGTGTTGACCGCAAAGCAATCTTTCCTATCCTCGGTCTGTTCAGTAAGTCGGGCCTCACTTTGCTAAATCTATTTCATCTCTGCGTTTGTATTTTCATCTCAACTCACAGTCATTATATGTGGGGGGCTGCCTTTTCCTTTGGGGTATCTCTCTGAGGCAAGATAGGCTTATTTTTCTATCTTCAGGGCTAGCTAGTTTCTCAGGCTGTGCTCGAGGCGCATAGGTCTGGTCAGGAGCGCTCCACGGCTACCTCTAGTGTGGTTGGATAGGATTAGGGATTGCGGTCAGCAGAGTTCCCACGTCTCAGAGCTCGTCCTATGTTTTTTGGTAATTGTCAGGTCACTTTGTGTGCTCTGAACTTCAATGTCCATTGTGGTTCTGAATTACCTGTTCATAACACACTACCATGCCTGGCTGGAGATTCGCTAGCACAAACCACACATCGCTCTCCTGCTTGATGGCATTCCAGAGCTCCTGCGCTGTGTGGCTTCGATTCCCCAAAGAAATTAATTTCAGTACGGCTTGTTGACGTTTGGCCATGGCTGTGCTCATATCGGTCGTAACAGGAAAGCGTTCTCGGATCAAGGTGGAGGTAGACCGTGACGGCTCCTGCAGTGATGATTCAGAGGAACTGGAATATGAGGAGGAGGCAATGCGTACAGACTGGATTCCTGCAATCCTTGGAGTTGGCAGAACACGTACAGCGCCACTCGCCAGATCTGTACCCGGCTCCACAATATTGACCCAATGGGCAGTGAGGGAAAGGTATCGTCCCTGTCCATGGTGACTGACCCACGTATCGGTGGTGAGGTGGACCTTGCTACTGATGGTGTTTAGTAGCGCATGTTTAATGTTTCCCTCCACATGCTTTTTCAGGGCAGGGACGGCTTGCCTGCTGAAATAAAAGCAGCTGGGCACGTTGTATTGTGGGACTACCAATGCCATCAAGTTATGGAAGGTGTCAGTCTCCACCAGCCTGAATGAGAGCATTTCAAGGAACAGTAGTTTTGCAATGCCAGCATTCAGAGCCTGTGCTCGGGGGTGGTTTGCCGAGAATGGCCGCCTTTTCTCCCATGCCTGTGCTACCAATGGCTGTAGACTGGGCTGGGAGTGTGAGGATGACTGGGAACGTGGTGCAGTGGGTGGAATTACACTGGGTCTCTGTACAACAGTGCCAGAGGTTCTTCCATGGTGATCCTGTGAGGAAGCCAAACCAGGCGTGTGTGAGCTGTAGGAAGAGGCTACAACACGAGCTGAAGAGGTGGTAGGTGCCGCTGTTGGTTGGCCTAGGTCTTCAGTGTGTTTTTGCAACTCCACCGCGTGCTTGGTCCGCACATGTTTCCACATATTTGTGGTATTGAGGTTGCTGACACTTTTCCCTCTTTTGACTTTCTGATGACACAGCTTGCATTTGACAAAGCAAATGTCATCTGCAACTGTGTCAAAAAAAGACCAGGCACTGCAAGTCTTGGAAACACCCGTTTTGGCTTTTGGAAGAGGCATGCTCCTAATGGGTGCCGAAGTGGAGGGTACAGGCAACGCAGTCTTTCCCCTCCCTCTCCCTTTTTGGGAATCTCTTCCTTAGAGCTGCTCCCACCACCTTCCTGTACCTCACGCCATGATGGGTCAAGGACCTCATCATCTACACTACCCTCTTCCACCAACTGCTTCTCCTGGGTAGTCTCGGCAGCACAGTACGCACCAGAAAGTGGCACCTGAGTCTCATCATCAGATGCGTACTGAGGTGTGCTGATCGGTGGCACTGGCCCACCCACCTCTTCATATTCAGAGAGACAAAGCTTTTGGGCATCACTGCATACTGCCTCTTCTTCCATTTCTCCAATGCTGCTTGGCTGGCCCCCTCTTTCCAAGCCAAGAGATTCAGAGAACAGAAGTAGAGATGGCTCCTGTCCTGAGCTCTCTGACTGCCTGGGCAATTTGGCAGGTGGTGAAGAGACAGATGGGTGCTCTTCAGTGCTCTGTGCCTGAGAGGATGTGGCACTAATTGAAGTCGATGCATTAGCTGCCATCCATCCAACAACGGCTTCAATTTGTTCGTCCCACAGCAGCGGGGTACGGCGAGCTCCTACAAAGCTGCGCATGAAGGACTGTTCCCTGCTAAAACTGGGGGATGATGAGTCACCGGTACCCGCAGCAGGCACAGAATCCCCATGTCCTCTCTCTGCTCCACCTCCACGCCCACGACCACGTGCCTTACTTCCTGCCGTCTTCATCTTGGTAGACTGATAAAGATAGGCAGAAAAGTACTAAGGGCTTAGTGTGCTTATTTCTGAACAGCTGCTAACAGGTATAAGAAACACTAATTTTATAAAGTGTGGACTACACTTTAATATGAGCTAATGTGGCCTACACAACTGTAACGTGGAGTGTTTGGTGAACTTTATAAACGTTTTGTTTTTTTCGCAGAACAGACTACAGAGTGAGCTGCACTCACACAGAGACAGTGCAGACAGCCATGAACGGCGCTGCAAGGCCAAGAAAAGCTCCTCTATCTAATCCTATAGAGTGTTTTTCCACAATCTAGCAGGATACGGATGGAAACCCACTAATAGGATGAATTTGACAGAATGTGCAGCAGGCTGCACTAATTGAGAAACGGACAATGGAACGGTATGAGGCAGTGACGCACCCTGAGCTGACTACAACCGGCTGTGGCGGCAGAACAGACTACAGAGTGAGCTGCACTCACACAGAGACCGTGCAGACTGCCGTGAACGGCGCTGCTGCAAGGCCAAGAAAAGCTCCTCTAGCTAATCCTATATAGTGTTTTTCCACAATCGAGTAGGATAGGGATGGAAAGCCACAAATAGGATAAATTTGAAAAAATGTGCAGCAGGCTGCACTAACTGCAAAAAAGGACAATGGTTTGAACAGTATGAGGCAGTGACACACCCTGAGCTGATTACAACCGGCTGTGGCTGCGGACAGACTACAGAGTGAGCTGCACTCACACACACAGAGACCTTGCAGACAGCTGTGAACAGCGCTGCAAGGCAAAAGCAAGGTCCTCACACAGCGGTTGCTAAATTAGCCTGGGTAAAGCACAATGAAGCAAATCGCTATCTCAAAACTGCCCCTCAGTCAGAACACAGCGTCCTGTCCCTAACTGAATTCACAGCAGAGTGAGCCCAAAATAGCGGCAGCAACTTTTATAGTGCATGATGACATCATTTCAGCAGCCAATCACAGCCATGCCAGTAGTTACATGCCTACCATGCATAACAGGATGTGCCCACACTTCTAATCATTCCTCATTGGCTGAATTAAATGAAACTGGCTCTTTGCATTATGGGAACTTTCGATTCCGGTATCCGATATTGCAAAAGTATCGGAACTCGGTATCGGAGTTCCGATACCGCAAATATCGGCCGATACCCGATACTTGCGGTATCGGAATGCTCAACACTACTATCCAACCAACAACCGTTTCACACTGCTCTGGCTTCAATAGTGGTGTGCTGCGGTCCCCTAGAAATTGGGACAGGAAGGTCGAATGAGAAAATGTGGTCTTTGCTTCCCACTTTCACCTTGCCCAGGGCCTCGTCCTCTGGATGCACCATCAGCATTACGTCCACTTCCCCATCCCTTGCCCCTTCCCTTAACCATTTTAAATGGACTACTCCACTATTTCAAATGCTCAATACAAATGTCTTTATTAGTAGTGAAATAATATGTGATCAGTATGCATGCAAATCTAAGATTTTTCAAACCCAAACACCAGGCAGGCCTTAGCCTGACCTAACAGACTGAATTCAATTTTGTTTTTGTTTTTTTTTAAGTTAATTTAGGCAAAATAGTGCTGTATAGAATTTGAGCATCACAGAGCCAAAAAATAAGTACATCGGCCTCTAATGCACAAACTTGGAGCACAGAGATATATGACGGCTGTAACGGAAATACCACACTGGCAAATCAGTGGCCTTTGAATTTTTTTGATGCAAAATAGTGCTGTATAGAATTTGAGTATCACACAGCCAAAAAATAAGTACACCGGCCTCCAATGACCAAACTTGGAGCACGCAGATATATCAGGCCCTTTTCTGTGAATTTAAAACACCCAAAAAAAAGGGGGCACAAGGGTAGCACACACAACTATGCTTTGTACAAACTATAACTTTTCAATAGGCTTCAGTCTGACAGAACAGACTGTATATTTTTTTTTTGGGGGGGGGGATTTTTGAAAAAAAAAAATAGGTATA
Source organism: Ranitomeya imitator (assembly GCF_032444005.1). Classification (NCBI taxonomy): domain Eukaryota; kingdom Metazoa; phylum Chordata; class Amphibia; order Anura; family Dendrobatidae; genus Ranitomeya; species Ranitomeya imitator. The sequence goes on along the minus strand of NC_091289.1, from coordinate 96,392,972 downwards.
TAGACAGTAAATAAGCTGCAGCAGCAGGCAGTTATGGAGCTTTGGGAAGGATGCAGTGGGACCAATAGACGCACATACAGTGCCTGCAGGGCTTGCACTGATGTGGATATGAAGTTCCCTGCCTACCTAGCGCTGCAATATCCGGGACCCACGAATTAGCCCTAAAAAGGACTGTTGGTTCCTCCGGAGTTGTGGATGTAAGAGTTGCAGACCTACACTAACTCTAAAACCACGATTCTGACCCTATCTCGGCAGCAGCTCTCCCTACTCTCGCTGAAACAGGAACAGAATGCGGTGATCAGGGCGGCGCCAGGTCTCTTATACTAGGGATGATGCTGTACGGCCCAGCCAATCACTGCACGACCACAACAAAGATGGCTGCGGCGTTTCATGGTTTGGCAGACAATCCCTGCACCATGATTGGGTCTCTAAAGTCTGCCAAAACTGCTGGGTGGAGACTGCAGTTACCGCCGAATAATACCGGAAATGCTCGCTGCTCGCCGAGTACGCCAAGCATAGCGATATTCGGGCGAGTGACGATTAGTGGCGATCACGTTCGCTCATCACTAGTTTTGATTAAATACATTTTTTGCCACAACTTTTCTCTCAGACTCGCTTTATCCCATGCTATCAGATTCCATAGTACCCATATAATTATTACAGGGTGTTATTCAGGCGAACCCTTTAAGCAAAAGAAGTCTTGGCTCCCATTGATTTAGTGTGTTTTTTTTTATTACCTTGTTGACCTCCCTGCATGGAGTATCTGTAAAGTATTAAAGGATCTGAGTAAATGGTCAGGGACGACCATTGTAAAAGGGATGAAGAATGTAAGGGGTGCACCTGGACCATGTGATGTTCGACCCTTTTCTCTCATGTATTTATATTTGCCTTGAATGTATAATTGTTTTTAAATGTTTGCTCTGTTATTTATACAGTATTACTAGGGAAAGTGTAGTACTTCAGTCGTGCCACTAGATGGGGCGTTATAGTGTACATACTATAAGATAGGAGTTCTATATAGTTAATATAGGAGGGGCCACTGTGGGACAAGAGGGAAAGAATTTCCTAATTTTAGTCATTGTAGCCTGGGAGCTGAACAGCTCAGGAGGGCCTGACTGCCCAGACAGTCCAGACAGCCTTCATGCCCAGGACAACACAGAGACCATGTAATATTAAGGTAGAAGCCCAGCGATCCAGGACCAGCAGGCCAGACCAGCAGCAGAACAGCAGCAGTGACAGAGTTAGTAAGAATTGAAGCTGCAGGAGAAGTCACAGCAGTAACAAAGGGCAGGTTGCTCACCATGTGGCAGATCATTGCATGGGCTGATGCCCACAGATCCGGCGCTAAACGGCTGAGGGAACTTCAGGTGCAAAGAGTCTGAACAGGGAGAATGCTGAGGAACCTCTGTGACCTTATGTGTAACAATGGCAGCAGTGGACTCTTAGCCAGCCCAATGGAACCCCGACAGTGCAGAAGGCGAAGCGAAAGGTATGCTGCACAAGGAACACTATATTCATGTGAGGGGAGACCATGGCATGCTAATGCATATGTTCTTGGCCATGACTATGGCTTTGTCTCTGCCTCTCACACCTAAACAGTGGAATTCCCCTCCCCCCACAAGTGACACCATTTTATGAATTAGACCCCTCAAGGAATGTATTTAGATGTGTGGTGAGCACCTTGAACCCCCAGATGCTTCAAAGAAGTTTTTAACGTTGAACTGTGAAAATAATAAAATCACATTTTCCCCACAAAAATGTTATTTTATCCACAAATTTTGCATTTTCATAAAGGTAACAGGAGAAATTTCAGCAAAAAATTAGAGAAGTTTATAACGTTGAGCCGTGAAAATAAAAAAATCACAGTATTCTCCACAAAAAATGTTATTTTGGCCCCAAATTTTGCAAGGGTAACAGGAGAAATTGCATCATACAATTTGTTGTGCAATTTCTCCTGAGTGCGTTGTTTGAGGCTTATTTGCAAGGGTCGCTACGTGTTCCCCGGGATGCGCTCGGAAGCATATTAGATCCACTGGAGTGCCTTGTGGTCACAGCAGAACACCTGTGAGTCACAAGGCAGAATAAAGGTACCGTATTTTCTGGTGTATAAGACGACTGGGCATATAAGACAACCCCCAACTTTTCCATATAAAATATGGAATTTGGGATATACCCGCCGTATAAGACGGGGGTCATCTTATACGCCCAGTCATCTTATACGGCGTGTGGTTCCCTGGGTCTGGAGGAGAGGAGATTCTCCTTCAGGCCCTGGGATCCAGATTCATGTAAAAAATAAAGAATAAAAATAAAAAATATGGATATACTCACCCTTCCGAAGGACCCTGGCTCTCAGCGGTGCAAGCGTCTGCCTCCGTTCCTAAGAACCGTTATAATAAATGAAATGTGGATTACATCTGCGCTGCTGCGACAAATAATAGATCCAGATATACTGTTAGGGTGTTCGGGTGGTTTATTCAACGCGTTTCGAAGCTCAAAGGCTTCTTCTTCAGGAAGTTTCCACACACACTTCAGGAAGTTTCGCAACGCCGACCTGTGGATCTGCAGCAGCTGACAACTACACGCTTGTACTGTGTACTACCAGGTGAGCAGTTCTCTCACAATTGATTAAGAACAATCCTGGGGATAAGACCCTATTTGCGCTTTTTTTGTCTCCTATCTTTCAATACTAATATCCGTTCCTAAGAAAGCATTGAGCGTAGGACCTGTGATGACGTCGTGGTCGCGTGACGGCGATGTCATCGAAGGTCCTTCACTCACTGTATTCTTAGGAACGGAGGCAGACGCTTGCACCGCTGAGCACCAGGGTCCATCGGAGGGGTGAGTATATCCATATTTTTTATTTTTATTCTTTATTTTTTACATGAATATGGATCCCAGGGCCTGAAGGAGAGTCTCCTCTCCTTCAGACCCTGGGAACCATCCAGGATCGCTCCATGCACCCGTACCCGGCGTATAAGACGATCCCCGACTTTTGGGACGATTTTCAGGGGTTAAAAAGTCGTCTTAAACGCCGGAAAATACGGTAAGCATGAACCTGGTTAAGATACTTGGCCAAAGAATTGTTCAGGAAAACCCAGTATGGGCTTTTATTTTTGGAACGGACTGCAGGAGCCCGTCCGTTTCCTTCAGCCCGGATCTTACAAGTGGCCCATGGCCACATATTCCAGAGGAGAGAAAAAAAAACCTTGCAGCAGAGGGTTGGGTGTGTCAATGTGGGATTGCATGGTGTAGGGCAGACAGCTACCTGTGTGAGGGAACACAGAGCCCAGCAGAGCGAACTCCTGGCACCCTGTGGTGTTATATGGTGGTGTGGTCACCCTTGGCAACCGGACGCACTTATGGACTTTTTTTTTCCCGGCTGCAATCCAGTTTATACAGTTTGTTTGTAAGTTTTTGGACATAGAATCCTACGTTTACATTTGAACTTTCCTGAGTCACTACCTCATCACTGCATAGCATGGACACCGCTGCACTACATATGCCTGGAGAATGCTGAGTAGTGTGAACTGAGGTATACCCCAAAGCATGCGGCTTGTCAGTGATTAAGCCTGCAACGCTGTAGCTCAAGCCAGCTGATAAAATGGAGAAGCTTTTGAAGCAGTTGGTCCTCTGTCAGTGGAAGCAGGAGCAGCAGCAACAAGAGGTGCTGCAGTTTCAGTGGCAACAAGAAGAGCATCGGCAGCAAGAGCAGCTACAATTGCAGTTTATGTATTTGTAAGAAGAGGGACTGGACCGGAGATGCCTCTCTTGTGTCGGGTGCGGAACTGTTGGGGCTCTCCTCTGTTGTCCAGGGGAAAGCTTAAAAACTCAGACCGACCTTTGCACTTGGCATCAGAGGGTGTGATTAAGTTAAATAGGCCAGAGCGCACGTGGAAGCAGTCAGTCCTGGCAGGAACAAGCGTGCGAAGCAGGGAACAGTTGGTGCTCCGTCCTCTGAGAACCGTGACAGCGCATGCCCGCGCATCAGACTTCCTGCTACCAGATACAGAGACTGTGATGAGAAACATGCCATGTGCCCAGTGACTCTTCCAGCTGAAGGTGCCAAAAGTTCCGGGCCAGTAAGTTCTGCGCATGCACCGCCTAAAAAGGATCGGGTGAATCACGGGAACTGTGCCTTATCTTACCCGCTTATATCAGTCGAGCTACATTAAGCTCCGACGGAGTTGAAGATTGCACTTTATTCCGCATAACGAATTATGGACCCAGGACCCATCATCACCACCAGAAGCCAGATCATCAATGCCTTCAGAACGACACCGCACTCATCACGTGCTAACTGCGTTGGCACCACCATTTGAACCAAAGGCTCTACAATCAGGAAGCTGCCGGACCGATAAGCTAATCCTTAAAGAACTGCTACATTACTTGTCGTTGTTTAACTCACCCTGCACATCTTTTGTGCTTATACCACCTGCTATACTCCTATTTACCCCTTCCTCTCCCTGCGTGGAGTAACCCTCTGTTCAAGTAAAATATCGTTAACCCTTGGTCTGCCTCCTGTCCATTACTGCATCCACAACCTGATCACATATCAGCAGCAGCAAAGTACTAATGAGCTGATTCTGCAGCAGGTTGCTGCTATATGAGAGGCACCCTCCACTGTGACCCCGATCTGTTCTGAGGCCCAGTACAAAGTCCAGGCAGAGCTGAGGAAGATGAATCCTGAGGACAACATGGAGGCCTTCCTCACCGTCTTTGAATGCACGGTAGAGCGGGAGAGCTTACTGACGTCACAGTGGGCTGAAGTGGTGGCCCCTTTCCTGACAGGAGATGCCCAGAAGGCTTGCCTGGACCTCAGTCAGGAGAATGCTCTGGACTATGAAAAGCTGAAAGGTGAGATCCTTGCCAGATTGGGGGTTAATACCTATGTGCGGGCTCAGCGGGTGTACCCGTGGTCCTTTGCGGAGTTTTGTCCCACCAGGTCTCAAGCATATGACTAACTGTTGCTGGTAAAAATATGACTCCAACCTGAGACTTTAACCCCACTTCAGATGGTAGAGAGGGTGATGGTTGACTGGCTGGTGAGGCCTCTGTCTGCAACCATACAGCATTGGGTGAGATAAGGGGACCCGGGCACTCTGGACCAGGTGGTTGGTCTGGTAGACGATTATACAGCCACTCAGGACTTTATACGGGACACTGTTCCACTTTGGCTGTTACATAGGCCCTGCCAGCTCAGGAGCCTAGGAAAAGTCCACGACCCTCCACTGGGGCCAATCCAGACCGTGCCCGTACTGAGCGGGTATCCTGAAAGGAGAGTGACAACAGACCTGTGTCCCCTAAATCGGCCCCAAGGTTCCCCCGTGTGGCAGCTATTAAGTGTTGGCGGTGCCAAGAGCCCGAACATGTGGCTGCCAACTGCCCCCTGACAGCTGAATCCATGGACTGCGGGTATACTCGTCATGTGTCTATGAATGCCCAGCTAGTCTACACTGCCACTACAGGCACAGCCAGCAACGAACCCCAACTGTGCCAGGTACTCGTCAACGGGTACCAGACGGAGGCTCTCTTGGACTCAGGGAGCTTAGTGACTCTGGTTCATAAGTCCCTTGTTGCCGGGGACAACCCCAATGAACATAAAGTGGGGGTGGTGTGTATCCATGGGGAGCTCCGGGAGTATCCAACTGTGGAGGTTAAGCTTTCCACACTATGTGGGGAAATAAGACATGTGGTGGGAGTGGTAAAGACTCTTCCGTATGAGACTGTGTTTGGAAGAACACACAAATAGTCAGCTCACCTGAAAGTCTGCTACCTCTCATCTGTTCCTGCACAGAAAGTAGAGCACACAGTCCATAGAAAAAGATACAATGAATCTAGCAGGACATTTCAAGAAAAAAATCTTTGTTAATTTCTTCATATTAAAAATAATTATAATGGTAAACCACTCAAAAAAATAGACGATAGAACTTATCTCACAGCATCACGCACAAAAAGTTCATGGAGTAGCAGGGTTATTCTGACGCATTTTGACTTGATGTCTTAATCATGGTTTGATTAAGACATCAAGGAGAAACGTATTGGCCAAGCTAATAGCCCGCGAGCTATTTGCTTTATTTTGTCACCTTGGGCTGCAACAGGAGATCCTTACAGATCAGGGGACTCCTTTTATATCCAAGGTGACCAGGGAGCTATGTAAGCTGCTCCACATTAAACCGCTATGGACGTCGGTGTACCACCCACAAACCGACATGTTGGTGGAGAGATTTAATAAGACCCTTAAGTCTATGTTAGAAAAGGTGGTCGCCAAGGACGTGAGGGATTGGGACATGTTACTGCCCTATCTAATGTTCGCTATCCACGAGGTACCACGGGCATCCACAGGGTTCTCTCCATTTGATTTATTGTATGGCAGGCATCCAAGGGGACAGCTGGACGTAGCTAAGGAGACGTGGGAACAGGAGCCAACTCCGCATCGGAGCATAGTCGAGCATGTGGTGAGCAGCAGGACTGGATTGCGGCATTACTCCATAGAAAAGGAGCATCTGATGGATGCCAAGACCTCGCAGAGCCGCACATACAATAAGAGAGCCATGGTCAGGACTTTTAAAGGAGACCCCCGGGTGTTGTAACTAGTGCCCACTCCAGAGAGTAAGCTCATGGCCAAGTGGCAAGGGCCATATGAGGTACGGGGGAAGGTAAGAGAGGTGAATTATACAGTGTACCAACCTGGAAAATTGAAACCTGAGCAACTATACCATGTCAACCTGCAAAAAGCCTGGAAGGACCGGGAATGTTTGGTCATGGAGGCGACTCCGGTCATGTCAATGGGGATCTCTCTGGCACAGGACAAGGACCCAGCAGGGGGTCAGGTAAAAATAAATTACCGTATATACTCGAGTATAAGCCGAGATTTTCAGCCCAAATTTTTGGGCTGAAAGTGCCCCTCTCGGCTTATACTCGAGTCACGGTGGGCGGCAGGGTCGGCGGGTGAGGGGGAGAGGGCGCTGAGGCATACTTACCTAGTCATGGCACTCCTGACGCTGCCCCTGCCTGTCACACTGTCTCCGGGTGCCGCAGCTCTTCCTGTCAGCGGTCACGTGGGACCGCTCATGAGAGAACTGAATATGGACTCCACTCCCATAGGGGTGGAGCCACATATTCATTCCTCTGAGCGGTGCCAGTGACCGCTAACAGGAAGAGCTGCGGCACCCGGAGACAGTGTGACAGGCAGGGGCAGCATCAGGAGCGCCAGGACTAGGTGAGTATTTTATATTCACCTGTCCGTGTTCCACACGCCGGGCGTCGCTCCATCTTCCCGGCGCCGCTCTGTCTTCCCGTTCTCTGGCTCTGACTGTGCAGGTCAGAGGGCGCGATGACGCATATAGTGTGCGCGGCGCCCTCTGCCTGATCAGTCAGTGCGGAGAGACGCCGGGACCGGACGCCGGAACGAGACGCCGGGAGCTACAATCAAGAGAGGTGAGTATGGCTTTTTTTTTTATTATTATTATTGCAGCAGCAGCAATGGCACAGCTTTATAAGGAGCATATATGGGGCAATAATGAATGGTGCAGAGCACTATATGGCACAGCTATGGGGCAATAATGAAGGGTGCAGAGCACTATATGGCACAGATATGGGGCAAAAATGAACGGTGCAGAGCACTATATGGCACAGCTATGGGGCAATAATGAACGGTGCAGAGCACTATATGGCACAGCTATGGGGCAATAAAGAACGGTGCAGAGCACTATATGGCACAGCTATGGGGCCATAATGAACGGTATGGAGCATCTATTTTTATTTTTGAAATTCACTGGTAGCTGCTGCATTTTCCACCCTAGGCTTATACTCGAGTCAATAAGTTTTCCCAGTTTTTTGTGGCAAAATTAGGGGGGACGGCTTATACTCGGGTCGGCTTATACTCAAGTATATACGGTATGTCCTCATCAAACAGCAGCAGCGGGAGACTCGGACTCTCGTGCAGCGGAATACGGACATATTCTCAGAACTGCCGGTGCAGACCTCTGTGATACAACATGACATAGTCACTGAGCCCCTGGTAAGGGTATGGATGAAGCCGTACTGAGTGCCAGAAGCCTGAAGGCAGGCCATCACAGCCAAAGTGAAGCAAATGCTTCAGCTGGGGGTCATTGAGGAGTCCTGGAGTGAGTGGGCTAGCCCCATTGTGCTGAACCCAAAGCCAGACGGGTCATTACGGTTTTGTAATGATTTCAGAATTAAATGAGGTATCTAAGTTTGACCTCTATCCCATGCCCCAGGTGGACTAGCTAATTGAGAAACTTAGGGAAACCCAGTACTTCACCACGCTCGACCTCACCAAAGGATACTGGTAGGTCCTGTTAATGGTGTCGGCAAAAGAAAAGACAGCTTTTATCACACCAGAGGGTCTCTACCAATATGTTGCCTTGATTTTTGGGTTACATGCGGCTCCAGAGGCAGATGGACATTGTGTTAGCGCCTCATCGGGATTATGCGTCAGCCTAATTTGGATGACATAGTCATCTTTAGTATCAACTGGGATACCCACCTGTCCCAAGTACAAGCAGTGCTTGATTTTCTCAGAATCGCAGTGCTAACAGCAAACCCAAAGAAATGCACGATAGGACTCACGGAGGCCCAGTACTTAGGTTACATGATCGGCAGCGGGGTTATCAAGCACCAAGTAAACAAGATGGAGGCCATCCAAAACTGGCCCAAGCCATTGACTACCAAACAGGTGAGGGCATACCTTGGCATCATTGGGTACTACCACTGGTTTATACACAATTTTGCTGGGAAATCAGCACCCATAATGGACCTTGTTATGGCTGGTAATTCAGTACCACAATGGACATAGAAGTCAGAGCACATACAGTGATCTGACAATAACCCAAAAACATAGAACGAGCTCTGAGACGTGGGAACTCTGCTGACCGCAATCCCTAATCCTCTCCAACCACACTAGAGGCAGCCGTGGATTGCGCCTAACGCTCCCTATGCAACTCGGCACAGCCTGAGAAACTAGCTAGCCTGAAGATAGAAAATAAGCCTACCTTGCCTCAGAGAAATACCCCAAAGGAAAAGGCAGCCCCCCACATATAATGACTGTGAGTTAAGATGAAAAGACAAACGTAGAGATGAAATAGATTTAGCAAAGTGAGGCCCGACTTTCTGAACAGAGCGAGGATAGGAAAGGTAACTTTGCGGTCAACACAAAACCCTACAAACAACCACGCAAAGGGGGAAAAAAGACTAACGGCACGGAGGTACACCCTCTGCGTCCCAGAGCTTCCAGCAAGCAAGAAAAACCAAATAAACAAGCTGGACAGAAAAAACAGCAAACAAAAATAACACAAGAGCAACTTAGCTATGCAGAGCAGCAGGCCACAGGAACGATCCAGGAGGAAGCAAGTCCAATACTAGAACATTGACTGGAGGCCAGGATCAAAGCACTAGGTGGAGTTAAATAGAGCAGCACCTAACGACTTCACCACATCACCTGAGGAAGGAAACTCAGAAGCCGCAGTACCACTCTCCTCCACTAACGGAAGCTCATAGAGAGAATCAGCCGAAGTACCACTTGTGACCACAGGAGGGAGCTCTGCCACAGAATTCACAACAGTACCCCCCCCCTTGAGGAGGGGTCACCGAACCCTCACCAGAGCCCCCAGGACGACCAGGATGAGCCATATGAAAAGCACGAACAAGATCGGGAGCATGGACATCAGAGGCAAAGACCCAGGAATTATCTTCCTGAGCATAACCCTTCCACTTAACCAGATACTGGAGTTTCCGTCTTGAAACACGAGAATCCAAAATCTTCTCCACAATATACTCCAACTCCCCCTCCACCAAAACCGGGGCAGGAGGATCAACAGATGGAACCATAGGTGCCACGTATCTCCGCAACAATGACCTATGGAATACGTTATGGATGGAAAAAGAATCTGGAAGGGTCAAACGAAAAGACACAGGATTAAGAACCTCAGAAATCCTATACGGACCAATGAAACGAGATTTAAACTTAGGAGAGGAAACCTTCATAGGAATATGATGAGAAGACAACCAAACCAAATCCCCAACACGAAGTCGGGGACCCACACAGCGTCTGCGATTAGCGAAACGTTGAGCCTTCTCCTGGGACAAGGTCAAATTGTCCACTACATGAGTCCAAATCTGCTGCAACCTGTCCACCACCGTATCCACACCAGGACAGTCCGAAGACTCAACCTGCCCTGAAGAGAAACGAGGATGGAACCCAGAGTTGCAGAAAAACGGCAAAACCAAGGTAGCCGAGCTGGCCCGATTATTAAGGGCGAACTCAGCCAAAGGCAAAAAGGACACCCAGTCATCGTGATCAGCAGAAACAAAGCATCTCAGATATGTTTCCAAGGTCTGATTGGTTACTGTTGTGAATTCTGTGGCAGAGCTCCCTCCTGTGGTCACTAGTGGTACTTCGGCTGATTCTCTCTATGAGCTTCCGTTAGTGGAGGAGAGTGGTACTGCGGCTTCTGAGTTTCCTTCCTCAGGTGATGTGGTGAAGTCGTTAGGTGCTGCTCTATTTAACTCCACCTAGTGCTTTGATCCTGGCCTCCAGTACTGTAATAGCTGGTAATTCAGTACCACAATGGACATAGAAGTCAGAGCACATACAGTGATCTGACAATAACCCAAAAACATAGAACGAGCTCTGAGACGTGGGAACTCTGCTGACCGCAATCCCTAATCCTCTCCAACCACACTAGAGGCAGCCGTGGATTGCGCCTAACGCTCCCTATGCAACTCGGCACAGCCTGAGAAACTAGCTAGCCTGAAGATAGAAAATAAGCCTACCTTGCCTCAGAGAAATACCCCAAAGGAAAAGGCAGCCCCCCACATATAATGACTGTGAGTTAAGATGAAAAGACAAACGTAGAGATGAAATAGATTTAGCAAAGTGAGGCCCGACTTTCTGAACAGAGCGAGGATAGGAAAGGTAACTTTGCGGTCAACACAAAACCCTACAAACAACCACGCAAAGGGGGCAAAAAGACCCTCCGTACCGACTAACGGCACGGAGGTACACCCTCTGCGTCCCAGAGCTTCCAGCAAGCAAGAAAAACCAAATAAACAAGCTGGACAGAAAAAACAGCAAACAAAAGTAACACAAGAGCAACTTAGCTATGCAGAGCAGCAGGCCACAGGAACGATCCAGGAGGAAGCAAGTCCAATACTAGAACATTGACTGGAGGCCAGGATCAAAGCACTAGGTGGAGTTAAATAGAGCAGCACCTAACGACTTCACCACATCACCTGAGGAAGGAAACTCAGAAGCCGCAGTACCACTCTCCTCCACTAACGGAAGCTCATAGAGAGAATCAGCCGAAGTACCACTTGTGACCACAGGAGGGAGCTCTGCCACAGAATTCACAACAGGACCTGTTAAAAGGTAAGAGGATGGTGATGGTCCTGTGGAATCCTCAAGCAGAGGAAGCATTCCAGTCCCTGAACTCGGCGTTGTGTGGACAGCCGGTCCTCATCAGCCTTGACTTCAAGAAACCCTTTATCGTGCAAACCAATGCCTCAGAGGCAGGCCTAGGAGCAGTGCTGTTGCAAGAGGTGAACAGGGAGTAGCATCCGGTCACCTACTTGAGCAGGAAACTGACCCCGGCAGAGAAAAATTATAGCGTACTGAGAAGGAGTGCTTGGTGGTTAGGTGGGCCCTGGAGTCCCTACACTACTATTTGCTCGAGCGACAGTTTTGTTTGGTAGCGGACCATTCACCCCTCGTCTGGATGAGAAACGCAAAAGAGAGGAATGCTTGAGTCACCAGATGGTTCCTGTCCCTACAAAACTTTAGTTTCTCAGTGGAACATCGGGCAGGGAAATCACAGGGAAATGTGGATGCCCTGAACCGGGCACCCTGTTTGGTGACAAATATTTAACCCCACAAGTTTGAACTGAGGGGGAGGGGTTTGTGGGGCAGCGACTGGTGTTCTTTGCGAGGGTCCCCAGGATGCACTCAGAAGCGTATTAGATCTGCTGGAGTGCGTTGTGGTCAGAGCAGGACGCCTGTGAGTCACAAAGCAGAATAAAAGTAAAAAGTAAGAATGAACCTGGTTAAGTTATTTGGCCAAGGAATTGTTCAGAAAAACCTGGTATGGGCTTTTATTTTTTAAATGGACTGCAGGAAGGTAGTGGGACCGGTCCGTTTCCTCCAGCCCAGATCTTGCAAGTGGCCCACAGATTCCAGTGGAGAGAAAAAAAACCTTGCAGTAGAGGGTTGGATGTGTCAGTGTGAAATTGCACGGTGTAGAGCTGAAAGCTCTGCAAGAGCACTACATGTGTGTGGGAACACAGAGCCCAGTGGAGCAAACTCCTGGCACCCTGCAGGGTAATACAGTGGTGCGGTCACCCTCGGCAACCGGATGCACTTATGAACTGTTTTGCTTCCCGGCTGCGATCCGGAGGATACCGTTTCTTTTGTTTATAACTTTTTACATTAAATCTTACATTTACTTTTGAACTTTCTTGGGTCACTGCCTCATCACTGCATAACATGGACACTGCTGCACTATAGTTAATACCCCATTTATGGGGAAATACTACTTTTGAGGCACAGTGCAAAGCTCAGAAGGGAAGAGGCGCCATATTGGAGTTCAGATTTTGCTGGAGTGGTTTGAGGGTGCAGTGTCACATTGTCGCATGAGCACAACAAACACAGACACGTCATGCCGGTCTAGCTTCCCATCCCACTTTGTAAAGAGGCGCGCAACACCACTCATGAAGCCAGACAAGTGTGAATCGGTTGTTGGATGGACAGCAGATAATGCTTCCAATCACTTTGCAAGCACCGCACCGTCTTCCAAACGGTTCATTCTCAGTAGCCATGATTCTGGACCACATAATCCTCCCACCTTGCCAAGTGCCCAAATACAAGTGGTCACTTGGACACTCCAAAGAGATGTTCACATTTTCATTTATACATGCTGGCCTCTTGACCTGCCCATTTAAATCGGGACATGAGGAGATTGCATGAAGCGATGCTCAAATATTTGAGCAGCCATGCTCACAAGAAGGCGACGGTGGTAAAATGCAATTACTGTCACAAGAGCTGAATGATCATGAGACACAATTGCCAGCAAGTGGTGTTGTTATGTTAGAAAGTTAGGAGGTGGACCATAGTGCGGAAGTTCAAGACAAGTTGGTGGACCATGAAGTCACTGACCCAATCTGGGAAGGTAACACGCAGAGCGAAGACAGCAGTGCACAAAGGGAGGGATCCACAGCAGCAGCAGTGGGGTGGTCAGAGACACAAGATGGGTAACTGATCCCTATAGCACCAACACAGATGAAGTTGCCAAGACAAGGATTAGGTGTTCATGAGTCTGGCACTTTTTTAACAACAGTCTAGTCAACCCAAAAAATGCCATTTGCAGCCCAGCTACCACCACCAGCATGCTCAGGCACATGCAAGCAAAGCACCTGACTGTCAGCATTCATGTCCACATTCATGTCCCAGATCAGCATTTCGTTGTCCCTACCCCAGTCCTTTGAATGCAAGCTTAAATACCCACCCACAGCCACCCACCCACGGGTTACAATGCTGAATGGCCACATTTCCAGACAGGTTGCCATGGAAATGTTGCCATTTAGGTTTGTGGAGATGGAACCTTTCCACAACCGACGGTGCCATCCCTGGGTACTCGGTCCTCAACCGCCATTATTTCTTCCATTGTGGTTTCCCCACCTTACACACATGTTCCATAACATCAGCCGTGCCCTGACCAACGCTCTGACTGGTGAGGTCCACTTAACTACAGACACCTGGATCTGTGCTCCAGAGAAGCAGCATTTCCCTGACTACACACTGGGTAAACATTATGGAACATTATGGAAACCACGTGTGTGCCAATTTCTGCAAGTAGGCTACAGCTGCCATCGTCATGGAAGTGCTGCAGCAGTGTTTGCAATTTCCAGCTCACCAACTGGTGTGTGATGTCACCACACATTGGAACTCAATGTTACATATTGAAACAATAATCATAAAGCACAATAATTACACTATGGCCAAGAGCAAAAAAGGTAACAAAAATAGATTATGTGGAATACTCCCAGAAATATTGCAAGCAGAAAAATGGAGTATATAAAAAATCCAACAGAGGATAATATACAAAATATTTGTTATTTAATTATCACATACAAATTTATATTTGACAGATAGTAAACAACAGACATTGAGGAAAATGTGGAGGATACATGAAAGTAAGCTAGGGGGAAGTGGGAGACAAAGTATAATAAAGAGGGGCAGGAAAAATAAATAACCACTGTGTACACCAACAGCTGCAAAGGGCTGGTAAAAACAAAAAAGTAGTAAACAGAATGAATATCCTAAGTACCAGAACTATATGCTGCCATAAATAAATCTTGCTTACCCATTATTGATAGAGGCTCTCACAGCCCTCCCTGCGGCCCCTTGATGATCATTTCGCTTTTCCTGCGATTTCAAAAGGGGTATTTAATGCCAAGTCTCGTGAGTTTAAATATAAATGAAACTGGAAGTGCAGATGAATGCTGCTCATGCATCTCAGGAACCACGCACCGGAAGCATCACTTCCTCCATCGCCGTCACTATAGTGTCCAATTGATAGCTACCAAGGGAATAAGAAGATGCAGGGAACAGAGCACGCGTGCGCACCATCAGCAGCCATTTTACTGAAAAGCATGGGCGCAACCATCTTGGAAGGTATTAATGAAAGTCTATCTCGATTATTCCCCATTACAAAAAAAAACCACACACATACAATCCATGATGTGAAATGAGATATACAGTACCTCAAAAATGCAAGGAGTGAATTACCGATAAATAGTGACACATAAGAGGAACGCCATGTCCCCCAGTAATCAGATTGTATAAGTGATAAGCTAGTGGCATGAAAGTATGGATCCAGAACAAGCGTAGTACCGCCTTTAATAAACGCCCTCCACCATTTTCAGTTTCCTTAGTCTCCTTGGTTTTTTTCCACTTGCTTTTATCATTTTATAATTTATGTATTGTCTATCTTTTTTAGTTCATCTCTTTGTATATTCCATTTATGCTTTGAACGGTATATGCCTCCCCAGAATGCCACGCTTGTTCTGGATCCATCTTCTTTTCACTTTTTTGCCCTGCATGAAGAGAAGGATACCTGTCATAATCCATTTTTGGATTTGAGGCAGCAATGGTTCCAAATGTGGTTTTAAATGTAGCTTTTTTCCTTTCAGGCCAGCGGGAGTTAATGTCAGTTTCCCATGCTAACATCCTTCTGCAACTGCAGAGTTGCTAGGTCAGCTGATGTGGGTGGTGACTACTCCCACCATCCTTTAACCCCTTCATGACCCAGCCTATTTTGACCTTAAAGACCTTGCCGTTTTTTGCAATTCTGACCAGTGTCCCTTTATGAGGTAAGAACTCAGGAACGCTTCAACGGATCCTAGCGGTTCTGAGATTGTTTTTTCGTGACATTTTGGGCTTCATGTTAGTGGTAAATTTAGGTCAATAAATTCTGCGTTTATTTGTGATAAAAACGGAAATTTGGCGAAATATTTGAAAATTTTGCAATTTTCACATTTTGAATTTTTATTCTGTTAAACCAGAGAGTTATGTGACACAAAATAGTTAATAAATAACATTTCCCACATGTATACTTTACATCAGCACAATTTTGGAAACAACATTTTTTTTTGCTAGGAAGTTATAAGGGTTAAAATTTGACCAGCGATTTCTCATTTTTACAACGAAATTTACAAAACTTTTTTTAGGGACCACCTCACATTTGAAGTCAGTTTGAGGTGTCTATATGGCTGAAAATACCCAAAAGTGACACCATTCTAAAAACTGCACCCCTCAAGGTACTCAAAACCACATTCAAGAAGTTTATTAACCCTTCAGGTGCTTCACAGCAGCAGAAGCAACATGGAAGGAAAAAATGAACATTTAACTTTTTAGTCACAAAAATTATCTTTTAGCAACAATTTTTTTATTTTCCCAATGGTAAAAGGAGAAACTGAACGACGAATGTTGTTGTCCAATTTGTCCTGAGTATGCTGATACCTCATATGTGGGGGTAAACCACTGTTTGGGCGCACGGCAGGGCTTGGAAGGGAAGGAGCGCCATTTGACTTTTTGAATGAAAAATTGGCTCCACTCTTTAGCGGACACCATGTCACGTTTGGAGAGCCCCCGTGTGCCTAAAAATTGGAGCTCCCCCACAAGTGACCCCATTTTGGAAACTAGACGCCCCAAGGAACTTATCTAGATGCATAGTGAGCACTTTGAACCCCCAGGTGCTTCACAAATTGATCCGTAAAAATGAAAAAGTACTCTTTTTTCACAAAAAAATTCTTTTAGCCTCAATTTTTTCATTTTCACATGGGCAACAGGATAAAAATATTTGTTGGGCAATTTCTCCTGAGTACACCAATACCTCACATGTGGGGGTAAACCACTGTTTGGGCACATGGTAAGGCTCGGAAGGGAAGGAGCGCCACTTGACTTTTTGAATGAAAAATTATCTCCATCGTTAGCGGACACCATGTCGCGTTTGGAGAGCCCCTGTGTGCCTAAACATTGGCGCTCCCCCACAAGTGACCCAATTTTGGAAACTAGACCCCCCAAGGAACTTATCTAGATGCCTAGTGAGCACTTTAAACCCTCAGGTGCTTCACAAATTGATCTGTAAAAATGAAAAAGTACTTTTTTTTCACAAAAAAATTATTTTCGCCTGAATTTTTTCATTTTCACATGGGCAATAGGATAAAATGGATCATAACATTTGTTGGGCAATTTCTCCCGAGTATGCCGATACCTCATATGTGGGGGTAAACCACTGTTTGGGCACACGGCAGGGCTCGGAAGGGAAGGCGCGCCATTTGACTTTTTGAATGGAAAATTAGCTCCAATTGTTAGCGGACACCATGTCGCGTTTGGAGAGCCCCTGTGTGCCTAAACATTGGAGCTCCCCCACAAGTGACCCCATTTTGGAAACTAGACCCCCAAAGGAACTTATCTACATGCATATTGAGCACTTTAAACCCCCAGGTGCATCACAGAAGTTTATAACGCAGAGCCATGAAAATAAAAAATAATTTTTCTTTCCTCAAAAATGATTTTTTTAGCCTGGAATTTCCTATTTTGCCAAGGGTAATAGGAGAAATTGGACCCCAAATGTTGTTGTCCAGTTTGTCCTGAGTACGCTGATACCCCATATGTGGGGGTAAACCACTGTTTGGGTGCACGGCAGGGCTCGGAAGGGAAGGCACGCCATTTGGCTTTTTAAATGGAAAATTAGCTCCAATCATTAGCGAACACCATGTCACGTTTGGAGAGCCCCTGTGTGGCTAAACATTGGAGATCCCCCAGAAATGACCCCATTTTGGAAACTAGACCCCCAAAGGAACTAATCTAGATGTGTGGTGAGGACTTTGAACCCCCAAGTGCTTCACAGAAGTTTATAACGCAGAGCCATGAAAATTAAAAAAAATATATATTTTCTCAAAAGTGATCTTTTAGCCTGCAATTTTTTATTTTCCCAAGGGTAACAAGAGAAATTTGACCCCAACAGTTGTTGTCCAGTTTCTCCTGAGTACGCTGATACCCCATATGTGGGGGTAAACCACTGTTTGGGCACATGCCGGGGCTCGGAAGTGAAGTAGTGACGTTTTGAAATGCAGACTTTGATGGAATGCTCTGTGGGCGTCACGTTTCGTTTGCAGAGCCCCTGATGTGGCTTAACAGTAGAAACCCCCCACAAGTGACCCCATTTTGGAAACTAGACCCCGAAAGAAACGTATCTAGATGTGTGGTGAGCACTTTGAATCCCCAAGTGCTTCACAGAAGTTTATAATGCAGAGCTGTGAAAATAATAAATACGTTTTCTTTCCTCAAAAATAATTATTTAGCCCAGAATTTTTTAATTTTCCCAAGGGTAACAGGAGAAATTTGACCCCAATATTTGTTGTTCAGTTTCTCCTGAGTACGGTGATACCCCATATAAGGGGGTAAACCACTGTTTGGGCACATGCTGGGGCTCGGAATTGAAGTAGTGACGTTTTGAAATGCAGACTTTGATGGAATGCTCTGCGGGCGTCACGTTGCATTTGCAGAGCCCCTGATGTGGCTAAACAGTAGAAACCCCCCACAAGTGACCCCATTTTGGAAACTAGACCCAGAAAGGAACTTATCTAGATGTGTGGTGAGCACTTTAAACCCCCAAGTGCTTCATAGAAGTTTATAATGCAGAGCCGTGAAAATAATAAATACGTTTTCTTTCCTCAAAAATAATTATTTAGCCCAGAATTTTTTATTTTCCCAAGGGTTACAGGAGAAATTGGACCCCAAAAGTTATTGTCCAGTTTCTCCTGAGTACGCTGATACCCCATGTGTGGAGGTAAACCACTGTTTGGGCACACGTCGGGGCTCAGAAGGGAAGTAGTGACTTTTGAAATGCAGACTTTGATGGAATGGTCTGCGGGCGTCACGTTGCGTTTGCAGAGCCCCTGGTGTGTCTAAACAGTAGAAACCCCCCACAAGTGACCCCATTTTAGAAACTAGATCCCCCAAGGAACTTATCTAGATATGTGGTGAGCACTTTGATCCCCCAAGTGCTTCACAGACGTTTACAACGCAGAGCCGTGAAAATAAAAAATCATTTTTCTTTCCTCAAAAATGATGTTTTAGCAAGCATTTTTTTATTTTCACAAGGGTAACAGGAGAAATTGGACCCCAGTAATTGTTGCGCAGTTTATCCTGAGTATGCTGGTACCCCATATGTGGGGGTAAACAACTGTTTGGGCACACGTCGGGGCTCGGAATTGAGGGAGCACCATTTGACTTTTTGAATACGAGATTGGCTGGAATCAATGGTGGCGCCATGTTGCGTTTGGAGACCCCTGATGTGCCTAAACAGTGGTAACCCCTCAATTCTACCTCCAACACTAACCCCAACACACCCCTAACCCCAAACCCAACTGTAGCCATAACCCTAATCACAACCCTAACCACAACCCTAACCCCAACACACCCCTAACCACAACCCTAACCCCAACACACCCCTAACCACAACCCTAATTCCAACCCAACCCTAAGGCTATGTGCCCACGTTGCGGATTCGTGTGAGATTTTTCAGCATCATTTTTGAAAAATCCGTGGGTAAAAGGCACTGCGTTTTACCTGCGGATTTACAGCGGATCTCCAGTGTTTTTTGTGCGGATTTCACCTGCGGATTCCCATTGAGGAACAGGTGTAAAACGCTGCGAAATCCGCACAAAGAATTGACATGCTGCGGAAAATACAACGCAGCGTTTCCGCGCGGTATTTTCCGCACCATGGGCACAGCGGATTTGGTTTTCCATAGGTTTACATGGTACTGTAAACCTGATGGAACACTGCTGCGAATCCGCAGCGGCCAATCCGCTGCGGATCCGCAGCCAAATCCGCACCGTGTGCACATGGCCTAATTCTAAAGGTATGTGCACACACTGCGGAAAACGCTGCGGATCCGCAGCAGTTTCCCATGAGTTTACAGTTCAATGTAAACCTATGGGAAACAAAAATCGCTGTATACATGCTGCGGAAAAACTGCACGGAAACGCAGGGGTTTATATTCCGCAGCATGTCACTTCTTTCTGCGGATTCCGCAGCGGTTTTACAACTGCTCAAATAGAAAATCGCAGTTGTAAAACCGCAGTGAAATGCGCAGAAAAAACGCGGTAAATCCGCCATAAATCCGCAGCGGTTTAGCACTGCGGATTTATCAAATCCGCAGCGGAAAAATCTGCAGAGGACCAGAATACGTGTGCACTAACCGAAACCCTAACCCTAGCCCTAACCCTAGCCCTAACCCTAACCCTAGCCCTAACCCTAGCCCTAACCCTACCCCTAACCCTAGCCCTAACCCTAACCCTAGCCCTAACCCTAACCCTATTCTAACATTAGTGGAAAAAAAAAATACTTTATTTTTTTATTGTCCCTACCTATGGGGGTGACAAAGGGGGGGGGTAATTTATTATTTTTTTTATTTTGATCACTGAGATATAATTTATCTCAGTGATCAAAAGCCACTTTGGAACGAATCTGCCAGCCGGCAGATTCGGCGGGCGCATTGCGTATGCGCCCGCCATTTTGGAAGATGGCGGCACCCAGGGAGAAGACGGACGGACCCCGGCAGGATCGGTAAGTATGATGGGGTGGGGGGGAACACGGGGGGGGGGGATCGGAGCATGGGGGGGTGGATCGGAGCGTGGGAGGGGTGGAACGGAGCACGGGGGGTGGAACGGAGCACGGGGGGGTGGATCGGAGTGCAGGGGGGTGATTTTAGCACGGGGAGGGTGATTGGAGCACGGGGGGAGCGGACAAGAGCACGGGGGGAGCGGAGCACAGGACGGAGTGGAGCCGGAGCAGTGTACCGGACAGATCGGAGGGCTGGGGGGCGATCGGTGATATTGCAGCATCGGCCATGGCTGGATTGTAATATTTCACCAGTTATAATAGGTGAAATATTACAAATCGCTCTGATTGGCAGTTTCACTTTCAACAGCCAATCAGAGCGATCGTAGCCACGGGGGGGTTAAGCCACCCCCCCTGGGCTAAACTACCACTCCCCCTGTCCCTGCAGATCAGGTGAAATGGGAGTTAACCCTTTCACCCGATCTGCAGGGATGCGATCTTTCCATGACGCCACATAGGCGTCATGGGTCGGATTGGCACCGACTTTCATGACGCCTACGTGGCGTCATGGGTCGGGAAGGGGTTAAATGGGCACCAAATGCATCAGCTGACTGTTGGTGATAGAGTTTCTCTGGACACCAGCCAATGGGAGAAGCTTTTTGGTGTCAGCGTGTATCAGCTGTTTGAGGTCCTAGTTTTGTGTCCCCAGCGGTGTGGAGCTTGACATCGGAGTCTGGAACAAAGTGTAGTGTTTTCACTTTGTCTGACTCGTGCTTGTCACCCCCTCTTGTGTTGTGCCATCTGCATTGGTGAGGCTAGCGCCCTTGCCAGGCAGTGCGCTAGCCAGGGTAGTGCAAGGTGACAGTGAGGGACGAGGTTCGTGACGGCGGGGGGGGGGAAGAACCTGCTTAGGACATTAGGGGAGTGCAGGTAGAGGCTCAGGTTGGAGCTTAGGAGATGTCCAATCCTCCATTCCCTATCCTCATCCCATTCCCATCTCGTTGAGGGTGTGTTGTGCCATCTGCTGACCGACAGCCTGTTGGGTCGTCACATTTCGTGACATTATCACCAACCAGTACTTTTTTCAGGTGAACCGATGGCTCAAGCACAGGCTTTTGCTCAGCTGATCCAGACCCTCACAGATGAGGTTATGGAGCTGTGGTGTCAGGTGGTGCAGCAGCTTCAGCAGATGTCAGGGTTCTGGGTCTCGGCTCATGTTCAGGCTCAACCGGAACCCAATACTCTCCCAGATAGGTTCTTTGGAGGTAGAGATACATTTTTGGTTTTTAAGGAGGCCTGTAAGCTATATTTCATATATTTCAGGCTCCGCCCTCGTTCTTCATGGAATGAGGAACAGCATGTGGGGATCTTAGTCTCACTTCACAAGGATGATCCCCAATCCTGGGCCTTCTCCCTGCTGACCAATTCCCCATCTTTGCGGTCGGTGGACGAGTTGTTTGCACCATCGGCGCTGGTGTATGGGGATCGTGATGGCATCTCCCTGGCTGAGTCTAGACCTCGTAAAATCAAGCGGGGGGCCGGCTGAGAAGTACTGCTCAGAGTTTAGGAGATGGGCCACTGACACACAGTGGAACGACCCTGGTGTTAGGAGTCATTTTTGTCAGGATCTGTAACCTAGGCTCCTGGATACTCTGGTGCAGTATGTTAATCCTGGGTCTTTGGAGGCCGCCATCGCTTGCTATCTGGGTGGATAAATGCCTCAGGGAGAGCCATATACCAAATCTGCTCCGTTGCCCTTTCTAGGGTGGAGGACACACTGGTGCAGACAGACGAACCCATGTAGGTGGGAGGAGTCTTTTCTCAAACAGGGTTGCCTGCGGTTTGTCATGGGATGAGGGTATGTTTCTACTGTGGTCTTATGGGTCATTACATTAATGTCTGCCCATCTCACGTTCCCGTGGTCATGTGGAGGGAGGTGATCAGGGTGTGTATATTTCCTCCGTCTTTTCGTCCCAGTGTACCATTCCTGCTGAAGCGGTGGTTGTTGGGGTTACTGAGACTATACCAGTGCTTGTGGATAATGGAGCTGGAGTCAATTTGGTGGATTCTCACTTTGTTCAGACCCATGGTTTGATGGGTAGGATGCTGGCGAGACCCATTAGTGTTCAGGCAATTGACTCTGACCCACTCAGCCAGGGGAGGGTGACCCAAGCCATAGATAACATTAACCTTCATATAGGATCTCTTCATGAAGAGTTCCTGTCATGCTACATCTTGGAGGATATGCCACCTCCCGTCATCTTAGGCATTCCTTGGTTGAAGAGACACAACCTGGTCATAAATTGGCAGTGCAAGGCAGTAGTCAGCTGGGACCAGTCGTGTAAGGACTGCTGCCTGGGAGCTACAATCTCAACCGCCCTTATCCAACCTACCCCTTCTTCTTTGGTGGGGGCAGCTGAGGTGCTACCAGGGAGTGACGAAGCTGCGGTGACAGCAAAATGCGCGTCGAGGTGCAGCCTTGTGACCATTATCCTCACATTGCAATGGCTGCAGGTAACTTATACATCTATTCTAATTAAGTATGCTTGATGAGTTTGAGCTTATTGGTGCAGGACTTATGGTATAACATTACATCAGGCATATCAATGTTGGGTGGCCTTGTTGATTAACATCGTATGAGATATTTGTTATATTATATTACATATGCATACCTATGTTTATTAATATTTCTGTAGATCAGCATTGTTTGGATATATGGGTCACAGACTCTAGTGTCTCTGCTGCTAGTTACTTCAGTCCATGAGCAGCAGAGCTGTTTTATCTACCTCTGTTGTACATTACATGTATGTGGTTATTCATAGTGATATTTATATTGTATTCATGATATTTATGGAATTTTCCTGTTTAATACTTTAAATAAAGCTATCTATTGGTTTTATCTAATTTGATCGTTTTGTGACTTCACTATCTCTATTGGTAATATTCCACAAGTCGGCGCTCTGGAGATTTGTTGCGCCTCTGAAACCTACATTATTGCCATCTCCATTGGCTGCGTTTGCCGTAAACTTGAAGATCAGGTGACTGCAGAGGTGAATCTTTGTGGATCAAGGCATCCTCGCCTTATGTCATTTCCGGTGAGGTCCGATGTTAAGGGTCCAGAGGCCCCTCTTTGAAAGGGAGGTGGGGTCACAATGTGACGAGCGAGTATTTCCCCAAGCATGCTTGGGTGGTCTCTGAGTATTTTGGCATACTCAGAGATTTAGTTTTTGTCGCCTCAACTGCATGATTTGCGACTGCTAGACAAGCTAAAAACATGTGGGAATTCCCTAACAAACAGGCAACCCCCACATGTATTCAGGCTGTCTAGCAGTTGCAAATCATGCAGCTGAGGTGACGAAAACTAAAACTCTGAGCACGTAAAAATACTCGGAGGACACCCGAGCATGACCCGAGCAACGAGTATACTTGCTCATCACTAGTTACAATCCATTTGTGGATGTGTGGCAGCTCTGGTTCCACAATGTTTTAAATGTAGCTTTTTTACTTTCAGGCCAGCGGGGGTTAATGTCTGTTTCCCTTGCAAACATCCTGCTGCAGCTGCAGAGTTGCTAGGTCAGCTGATGTGGGTGGTGACCACTCCCACCATCCTATAAATGGTCACCTGATGCATCAGTTAACTGTTGGTGATAGAGTTTCTCTGGAGACTAGCCAATGAATGAGGAGCTTTTGCTGTCAGCGTGTTTCAGTTGTTTGAGGTCCTGGTTGTGTGTCCTCTGCGGTGTGGAGTTTGGCAGCAGAGTCTGGAAGCTAAGTGTAGTGTTTTCACTTTGTCTGTCTCGGACTTGTCACCCCCCCATGTTATACCTTCTACAGTGGTGAGGCTAGCACCCTTGCCGGCTAGTGTAGGGGCAGTGCAAGGTGTCAGCGAGGGACGAAGTTTGTGACAGCGGAGAAGGGAAGGACTCGCTTAGGGCATTACAGGAGTGCAGGGACAGGCTCAGGTTGGAGCGTCGTTGGTGTATTCCCTATCGGTAGAGCCTTCCTCACCTCATTTCCATCTCGTTGAGGGTGTGTTATGTCATCCGCTGACAGATGTTGGGTCATTACATTTCGCGACAATACCATTTTAGTGGCATTATTGCCTTCTGACTACTTGGGACCTACAGTTAGGTCCATATATATTTGGACAGAGACAACATTTTTCTAATTTTGGTTATAGACATTACCACAATGAATTTTAAACAAAACAATTCAGATGCAGTTGAAGTTCAGACTTTCAGCTTTCATTTGAGGGTATCCACATTAAAATTGGATGAAGGGTTTAGGAGTTTCAGCTCCTTAACATGTGCCACCCTGTTTTTAAAGGGACCAAAAGTAATTGGACAATTGACTCCAAGGCTATTTCATGGACAGGTGTGGGCAATCCCTTTGTTATGTCATTCTCAATTAAGCAGATAAAAGGCCTGGAGTTGATTTGAGATGTGGTGCTTGCATTTGGAAGGTTTTGCTGTGAAGTAAACATGCGGTCAAAGGAGCTCTCCATGCAGGTGAAACAAGCCATCCTTAAGCTGCGAAAACAGAAAAAAAACATCCGAGAAATTGCTACAATATTAGGAGTGGCAAAATCTACAATTTGGTACATCCCGAGAAAGAAAGAAAGCACTGGTGAACTCATCAATGCAAAAAGACCTGGGCGCCCACGGAAGACAACAGTGGTGGATGATCGCAGAATAATCTCTATGGTGAAGAGAACCCCCTTCACAACAGCCAACCAAGTGAACAACACTCTCCAGGAGGTCGGCGTATCAATATCCAAATCTACCATAAAGAGAAGACTGCAGGAAAGTAAATACAGAGGGTTCACTGCACGGTGCAAGCCACTCATAAGCATCAAGAATAAAAAGGCTAGACTGGACTTTGCTAAAAAAACATCTAAAAAAGCCAGCACAGTTCTGGAAGAACATTCTTTGGACAGATGAAACCAAGATCAACCTCTACCAGAATGATGGAAAGAGAAAAGTATGGCGAAGGCGTGGTACAGCTCATGATCCAAAGCATACCACACCATCTGTAAAACACGGCGGAGGCAGTGTGATGGCTTGGGCATGCATGGCTGCCAGTGGCACTGGGTCACTAGTGTTTATTGATGATGTGACACAGGACAGAGGCAGCCGAAAGAATTCTGAGGTATTCAGAGACATACTGTGTGCTCAGATCCAGCCAAATGCAGCAAAACTGATTGGCCGTCGTTTCATACTACAGATGGACAATGACCCAAAACATAAAGCCAAAGTAACCCAGGAGTTTATTAAAGCAAAGAAGTGGAATATTCTTGAATGGCCAAGTCAGTCACCTGATCTCAACCCAATTGAGCATGCATTTCACTTGTTAAAGACTAAACTTCAGACAGAAAGGCCCACAAACAAGCAGCAACTGAAAACCACCGCAGTGAAGGCCTGGCCGAGCATCAAAAAGGAGGAAACACAGCGTCTGGTGATGACCATGAGTTCAAGACTTCAGGCAGTCATTGCCAACAAAGGGTTTTCAACCAAGTACTAAAAATGAACATTTTATTTAAAATTATTGAATCTGTCCAATTACTTTTGGTCCCTTTAAAAACAGGGTGGCACATGTTAAGGAGCTGAAACTCCTAAACCCTTCATCCAATTTTAATGTGGATACCCTCAAATGAAAGCTGAGAGTTTGAACTTCAACTGCATCTGAATTGTTTTGTTTAAAATTCATTGTGGTAATGTCTATAACCAAAATTAGAAAAATATTGTCTCTGTCCAAATATATATGGACCTAACTGTATTTACACATATATACACCGATTGTTTTTGCCTTATGTCTATCTGCCCCTTTTCCCCACTTGCTGTCTTTGTTTATTATTTGTTTAACATAATATATTACTATTATGTTTTATATGTGGTATTGTATGTATTGTTGCATTTTCTAGCTATACATTCTTGCAATATATTCTGTATTGTTCTTGATGCACTATGTCACTTTAATTTATGGTCTTATTTCACCCCCTGCTTTACCTGCTCAGTCTGTCTATGCACTATGCACTTTTGCTTATACTTTCCTGCTACTAGCTTAGCATTTATACAATCTTATGTGTCACTATTTATCGGTAATTTATTCCCCTTTTATTTTTTAGGTATATCTCACTTCACATTACGGATTGTATGTGTGTTTTTTTTTTTGTAATAGTGAGAATCGAGATAGACTTTCATTAATACCATCCAAGATGGTTGTGCCCATGATCTTCAGGAAAATATCTGCATTTATGGCTCGCACTGATGTCAGAAAGGTGAAGTGAGTTCACTAGCTGTGAACTCCCAGGAACTGTCAGATGGCACCGCGAGCAGGAGAACTTTCTTGCGCTCGCGATGCCCTCAGACAGGGAACAGCAGTTCACACAGAGACACTGAGCACACAGTGCTCAGCGTGTGCTCAGTGTGTCTGCTGGATGACAGGCTGCATGGTTGCATCATGCAGCCTACCATCTAAATGTAGCAGAGTTGGACCCGTCAAACTCTGACATCATGTCTCGCACCATCCACCAATGTCACGTTGTACCACAAACTGTTCAGGAGCATGCCCAGGCATTGTAGGGAGCTCATACAGGCACGTAGAGGCCACACACACTACTGAGCATCATTTCCTTGTCTTGAGGCATTTCAACTGAAGTTAGATCAGCCTGTAACTTCATTTTCCACTTTGATATTGAGCATCATTCCAAATTCAGACCTCCGTGGGATATTAGTTGTGATTTACATTGATCATTTTAGGTTTTATTGTTCTCAACACATTCCACTATGTAATGAATAAAGATTTACAACAGGAATATTTCATTCAGTGATATCTAGGATGTGGGATTTTAGTGCTCCCTTTATTTTTTTGAGCAGTGTATATATATATATATATAGAGAGAGAGAGAGATAGAGAGTGAGAGAGAGAGAGATAGATGAAAAGACAGCAATTCATCTGTCGCATACTGTAAAATCACAGCGTGACAGAATAGAATAGATAGAGTAGATATATACACATAGTATAGATAGATATGCAGATGTCACTGGCATGTAGCTAGATAGATAGATGGATAGATAGATATAAGCTGGCAATTCAGCAGCCGTGTACAATAAAATACAGCAGGAGACGACAGCATAGAATAGATGGATTACATACAGTATATACACATAGGATAGATAGATAGATAGATAGATAGATAGATAGATAGATAGATAGATAGATAGATAGATAGATGTCAGTGACATATACATTTAGTACAGTGCATGTATTTAGCCTTTACTGGCTATTAAAATGACCTAGGGTCCCCCCTATAATTAATAACCAGCAAAGGCTATGCAGACAGCTGTGGGCTGAAATTAATAGCCTAGGAAGGGGCCATGGATACTGACCCCCACCCAGGCTAAAACATCAGCTCTCAGCTACCCCAGTAAAGGCGCATCTCTAAGATGTGCCAGTTCTGGCACTTAGCCTCTTCCCACTTGCACTGTAGTGGTGAAAAGTGGGGTGATAGTTGGAGGGTTGATGTCACCTTTGTATTGTCAGGTGACATCAAGTCCCGACGTTAGTAATAGAGATGCTTCAATAAGACGCCCCAAGTACTAACCCCATAGTTATATTGTCTAAAAACACACACACAGAAAAAAAGTCCTTTAATTGAAAGAATGACACAGACTCCTTTAATAAATCTAAATTAAACCACACTTATGAAATCGCCCATTTCACAGACGCCATTGTCTCCTGCAAAAGAGTTAAAATAAAAAACAATATTCCTGACCTTTCCTCTGTATTATATGAATGAATTCTATTTTTGGCTGCTATATTGAACCTACATAAGTTTGCACTCTAGCAATATATTAATATACGCTTCTTTTTCTATATTGTCATTTGCACCTGGCACATTAACCCCTTAGTGACAGTGCCAATTTGGTACTTAATGACCAAGCCAATTTTTACAATTCTGACCACTGTCATTTTATGAATTTAGAGCTCTGGAACGCTTCAACGTATCCCACTGATACTGAGACTGTTTTTCCATAACATATTGTACTCCACGTTAGTGGTAAAATTTATACAATAAAACTTGCATTTATTCATGAAAAAACTCAGGTAGCACAGACCAAAACACAGTGTGAGTCGCTCCCGATGCCATAAACAGATAGCAATAAAGTGCATAGAGCAAATATGGGCAGACAGAAACACGAAACGAAGCCGTCGCGAAACACGCATTCGGGCTACGGTGTGGATCCTCCTTGATGCCAGTGTATGGGTAAGAACTCCGGGTGGAAATGAATGCTTTACTTTAGATTTTTGAGCCTCTGTATAGGGCCAAGTGATTTTTTCATATGCATTAATATATCCCGAGTTTCTGTCTGCCCATATTTGCACTATGCACTTTATTGCTATCTGGTTACGGCATCGGTAGCGACTGACACTGTGTTTTGGTCTGTGCTACCTGAGTTTCCCTTACTGAATTAGCTCGTTATCTTCTGTTTTTGCATGATTCAATTTGTACATATTAATGATTTGTGAATTATGATACAATAAATTTATAACTTGTTTGAATATGGACATATACTCCAGTGTCTTCTCTGTGATATGGATATAGTTTGTGGGAGTATCCTACTTATACTTCTTTAATAATTTCTCCCTTGGAGGCTCCCCCACTGGGTTGTGAGCATGTTGGAGAAATTCAGATGTTTATTTTCCATTTTGGGCTTTTGTTATTATACCCCTAACCCTAATCTCAACCCTAACCATAACCCTAACCACAAACCTATTCCCAACACATCCATAACCCTAATCCCAACCCTATTGGTAATCCCAACAATGACCACAACCCTTACACTAGCCCAACCCTAACTTTAGCCCAACCCTAACTTTAGTCCAACCCTAACCCTAGCCCCAATCCTAACTTTATCCCAATCCTAACTTTAGCCCAACCCTAACCCTAGCCCCAACCCTAACCCTAGCCCCAACCCTAACCCAAGCCCAACCCTAAACCTAACTTTAGCCCAAGCCTAACTTTAGCCCAACTCTAACCCTAATGGAAAAATGGAATCAAATACATTTTTTAATTTTATTATTTTTACCTAAGGAGGTGATAAAAGGGAGTCTGATTTACTATTTTTATTATTTTGATCACTGTGATAGGGTCTATCACAGTGATCAAAATTAACCACTAGGAAAGCTCTGCGGAATATGTTGGCGCTATATAAATAAAAATTATTATTATTATTATAAAATTGGCTATTGTTGCCGGGTGGCGGCTGGCAGATCTTGGCAGGTGCACTGCGCATGCGCCCACCATTTTATTCTTGGAAGGAGACGCCGGCAGCCCAGGGGACTTCTCGGGGGGATGTAGGGACACCGGAGGTACTGGGGGGACCCCATTTCTCTTTCCTCTGATGTGCGATCACATCAGAGGAGAGAGAAATTAAATTCGATATCTGACTTTTTTTTGCGGTCGCCGTTATTCCATTAATAGCGGTGATCGCAATACTGGGGTTGGTAAAAAAAAGACCTGAATCTTGTTCTCTAGGGTCTCAGGTACTCCGGGTAGCCGACACTCTGGAGAAATTCTGATGCTGGGAAACACTATAGACTTATTTCTAAGCGCCGTTAAAAAGTGGCGTGAGGTACAAGCAGAAACGATACTTGTTATGTTTAGCAATTAATACTGTTTGAGTCCCATGTCCCTCCATCTTTTTTCTTGTACCTTTCTTAAATTTTAATTTTCTTTTTACTATGTCATTAATTAATTCTAGCATCATTCCTTGGCTGTGTTCCTTTAGAGCACCACCTGCTTAATTTTTGAAGTTTTTATTATGTTTAAATTGTCTCTTCAGAGAGAAAGAGGACTAGAACTCTATTGACCCCTATTGGAAATAGCAATCCTAACAGTCAATGTCAACTCTTTAATGAGCCTTGTCACATGATTTAGGATAATAGCCAAACCAGATCTCAATTTGCAGACACTGTGATTCGGGGTACTGCCCCACCTCAGTGCAAAGTGGAGATCTGGTTTGGCTGAATGAGAGGCATCTGACTGGGATCCAAAAAGTATCGTTTCTCCTTGCAGAGAGTGACATGTTAAGCATGTCGAGATGAGGAGACTTAAACTCACAATGCTCCTCTGGGAAATATGCAAATTGTCTCTTCAGAGAGGAAGAGGACTAGAACTCTAGTGCCACCTGTTGGAAGTAGCAATCCTAACAGTCAATGTCGACCCTTTAATGAGCCTTGTCACATGACTTAGGATAATAGCCAAATCAGATCTCCACTTTGCACTGAGGAGTGGCAGTACCCCGAAACACAGTGTCTGCAAATTGAGATCTGGATTGGCTATTATCCTAAGTCATGCTACAAGGCTCATTAAAGGGTCGACATTGACTGTTCGGATTGCTACTTCCGATAGGTGGCACTAGAGTTCTAGTCCTCTTCCTCTCTGAAGAGACAATTTGCATATTTCCCAGAGGAGCATTGCGGATTTAAGTCTCCTCATCTCGACATGCTTAACATGTCACTCTCCGGAAGCAGAAACAATACTTATTATGTTTCGCAATTAATACTGTTTGAGTCCCATGCCCCTCCATCTTTTTTCTTGTACCTTTCTTAAATTTTAATTTTCTTTTTACTATGTCATTAATAGTGATGAGTGAATTTGTTCAAAAAACAATTGCCAAACATAAAATCAACACAAATATTACACATTCAGATTCGTGATCGGAAACAAGAGCAACATTTTATAAAATCTGGAAAAATCGGAAACACTCGGTAAAAAGTGCGGGAAAATCATTGTGTTGCCACTAAAGTATTTTGAGCACTTTGGCTAGGATAATGGTGGTGTATGATGAGCATGGGGTACGTGTTTGATGATGGGAGAGCCCAGAGGCATGGAATGCTTGTTTAGCTTTTTCATTTTCCTAACTTTATGTATACACATTGTGGTTAGCCAATCAGGGTGCAGGAAACATCCACAATGTCCTGACACAAAGGCTTGTGTCATTGGCTGCTGAAATCACATATCTCTCTTCATGTAAAGAGCAGAGATCTTGTTTTAGCACCATTTTGACAATGTAGCAGTGCAGAGAGGCTGTTCCTGATGGTGGCACTGTTTGCTGATAGATTTTAGCTTGTTAGCTAGTCGGTTGTTTCTAAGTTAGATAGTTTGGATAGCTAGTGTCCTGTGTGGCTGTGAAGTCGACCTTCCAGCACAGACCTAAGCAAAGTGCATCCCGCAGGCCACATCCGGCCGTCTGGCTGTCTTAATCCGTCCCTTGAATTGAGACATTCGAGGAGCTGGAAAAATTAGGCCCACGGGCAGCACCATACATGCCTGCTCACTGTCTCCAACTGTGCTTACTTCATTGCTGGAGTAGTGGCCTCCGGCCACTTCCTCCACCAACTAGCGTGTGAAACAGCTGACGTGATTACATAATTTCATTGCGTCAGCTGTGTACTGTGGAGAATCAACACACTGGAGACATAGAGACAGGAGCAGAGCGTCAGGGAGCGAGACAGAGGTGAATATGTGGTGTTCTTTTTTTCATGTATATGGGATGTTTTGGTGGGCATGGGGAGGCTATGGGGGTGTCATGCTGCACATGGTGAGGCTATGGGGGTGTCATGCTTCACATGGGGAAGCTATTGGGGTGTCGTGCTGCAGATGGGGAGGCTATGGGAGTGTCATGCTGAGCATGGGGAGGCTATGAAGGCCTCATTCAGGACATGGGAAGGCTATGGGGGTGTCATTCTGCAGATGTGGAGTCTATGGTGGCCTCATGCAAGACATGAGGAGGCTATGGGGGTGACATGATGCACATGGAGAGGCCATAGGGGTGTCATGCTGCACATGGGGAGGCTATAGGAACCTCATCCAGAACATAGGGAGGCTATGGGAGACTTATTCAGGACATGGGGAGGCTATGGGGGTCTCATGCTGCACATGGGGAGTCTATGGAGGCCTCATCAACAACATGGGAAGGCTATGGGAACCTCATGCAGTATATAGGGAGGATGTGTAGGGCGCATGCTGTAAATAGGGAGGCTGTGTGGGCTCATGTATTATATAGGGATGTTGTGTGGGGTTCAAGCTGTATATAGCAAGGCTGTGTAGGACTCATGCAGTATACAGGGAGGCTGTGTGGAGCTCATGTAGTATATATAGGGAGGCTGTGTGGGGCTCATGCTGTATATATAGGGAGACTGTGTGGGGCTCATGCTGTACATGGGGAGGCTTTGTATGGCTCCTGCTGTATATAGGGAAGCTGTGTGGGGGCTCTTACTTTATATAAGGGGCTGTGGTGGGCTCATACGGTATACAGAAGGAGATGTACTTAGATTCAAATGATATATAGGAAACATTTTTCTGTTGCAGAATGTAACACAGCCCGCCATAGTCCACATTGTAATTTTGTTGGGTTGACATTAAGCTGTCTGCAGAACACATGCACATTAAAAAAAATTATTTTTTTTTTTTAAATTCTTTATTTAAGTTTTCAATTAACAGTAATAAAACAGTTAACATTCGCTCTCATGTCAAGAAATACAGGTATTTGTCATTTTATAATATGTCTAAGGATAATCATGGCATCTGAATTATACGTATGCATTCCTTAGACAGTGAAGACAATTGAGCTTACCGAACTTAGAACAAAATTTCAGGACTGCAAAGAACTAGCCCTCGATACAGTACAAGTTATGATAAAAATTTGTAAGGCTAGAGGGTGAGACGGAAGGACTAATTTACCGCGGATAAAATTGAATTCAGATGAGGTGGAGGAGGAGTGGATGGCAAAGAAAAAGGCTGGAACATGCAAAAAATAGAGTCGGGACGGTCATCGCGTCTTGCTAAAGAAAAGATAAGCTGGAAGGGCTAAACAGAACTCTTGTTAGGGAACTAGTAGATGAATTCCTCAAGGGGGGTCCTCCGCCCCAGGTCCAAGAGTAGGGGAGAGAAACACCTCCCACGGAAGCCAAGAATCCTTGAATTTCTCGTGAGAGCGTGCCTCCCAACTAGATAATTCCTCCAAACGATATAAGTCTTGGACTTTGAGGATCCATTCTTCCAGCGTTGGGGGAGATGTTTTTCTCCAGTGTATTGAGATTAAGTGTTTTGCGGCCGCTAATAAAATGGGTAGTAAGTCGTGTTTCTTTGGGTTAAAAGAGGAAGAAGGAAGAGAGAGCAACACCTCCTGGGGAGTTAGATCCCGGTCCATCAGGCCCATATCTTGTAAAGATGTATTTACATCTGCCCAAAATTGTTTGAATTCCGGACAGAGCCAGAATATATGCGCTAAGGACCCCACACATCGAGAACACCTCCAACACAGCGGGGAATCCACCAATCCCAAATGAAACAGTCTTTCTGGGGTATGATACCACCTGGAAAGGATCTTAAATGCATTTTCCTGCAATAGGATGCATCTGGAGAACCCATGGGAATTGGCTAGTACCCGCTGAGTTTCGTGAGGGGAAAGCGTCAGACCCAACTCCATCTCCCAGGAAGAAAGATATAAGGGTTTAAATTGAGTTGAACTTTTGAGGAGGTTCACGTATAGTTTAGAAACCAGTTTAGTTATTTGAGTTTTCAACCTCACTAGCAAGTCAAGCCAGAGCCAATCCGCAGATTGGTTTACCTTAGTTCTAAACGCGGTCATGATACGGTGTATATGATATTTCTGGAGAAAATTAGTAGGTTGTTTTATGGCACTGATCGGCCAATTGTCAATGCAAGGTATTTGGTTTGAAAGGAACTGAGAAATTGGGGCGTCTGGTAGGGATGTCCAGAGTCCATAAATGTCTTCATAGGTAGGGTCCACCAACCATGGGATGATCTTAATTGGAATATTGTCTAGAAAATGGCAATACGGAAGCTGGTTTGGTATAAGGGAACGTTTTATGGATAGGGTGTTAGACAGGATCTCATTAGATTTTATGCGTGTGCAATTAAAAGACGACCAAAGATAGAGATCAGCTTCATCCCCTAGTATAGCAAGTTCTAGATTTGTACTGAGATTTTCTGGATTGGGTTTTACCAGGTTAAACCATCTAGCAATATGTATGGCTTTGTAATAGGTTTTGATGTCTGGAAGGCCAAGACCGCCGCTACCTCTAGGAAGAGAGAGAATTTTAAAAGGGAGTCTGGCTCTTTTGTATTTCCATATAAACTGGGAGATCAGTTGGTTGGCTGAGTGGAAGAATGAGTTGGGAAGGGATATGGGAACCATGTTCATGGTATAAAATATTTTAGGGAAAATATAAGATTTAATGACATTTATTCTGCCCATCCAAGATAAATAAGGTATGTTGAAATTTTTTGAATCCGTTTGAAGCTTTGTCAGGAGGGGAGTATAATTACATTTATATAGGGAGGAAGGATCAGCCGTTAGATAAACTCCAAGATATTTTAGTTTCTCTGATGGCCAGTTAAAAGGGGTGTTTTCTTTTAAGTCCAGGATATCAGAGTTTTTTGCTGAGATATTTAATGCTTCAGATTTATTTGCGTTTATTTTAAAGTTAGATATCTCACCAAAATCGGCAAACAGGGACATTAACTTCGGGAAAGATGTTTTGGGATTGGAGGTTAAGATTAAGAGATCGTCGGCAAAAGCAGCTACTTTGACCTCAAGTTTACCCATCTTAAGGCCTATGATCTCACTATCCTGTCTAATCTTTTCCATCAGGGTTTCCATGACCATGATAAAGAGGGAGGGAGAGAGAGGACAGCCCTGTCTGGTACCGTTAGATATATTATATGGTTCGGAAAAAATACCGTTCACACCGACCCTAGCAGATGGATCTACGTAGAGGGACATTACAGCATCTATAAAGGCTTTTGGGAAGGCAAACTTTTGAAGCGTACAGACCATGTATCTCCAGCTAATTCTGTCAAATGCTTTTTCAGCATCAGTCGACAGAATGGTCAATGGAGTCTTGGTCTTCTTTGCATATGAAATAGCGTGGAGGATTTTAGTAGAATTATGTTTGCCCTCGTGACCCTTCACGAAACCCACCTGGTCAGGCCGAATAATTCTGCCCAAGACACCATTCAACCTCGAAGCCAATACTTAAAAAAAATTATTTTACTAAACGTGATACAGCCCAGCATATCCCACGTTGTAATTTTGTGACAGTGATATTATTCTGTTTGTAAGCTGTTGACAGTAAAAAAAAATAGATAAGACAGTTGCTAACGTGATTCAGCATGCCATATAACACCTTGTCATGTAGTGTTGTTGAAATTCAACTGTCTGCATAGCTCATGCAGATTTAAAAACAATTTTTTTTTCTGTTGCTAAACATGATACAGCCCTCCTTATCCCAAGTTGTAATTTTGTGGCGGTGAAATTAAGCTGTCTGCAGACCTCTTGCACATTAAAAAAATAAATATTTTTGTTGCTAAACCTGATACAGCCCGCCATATCCCACATTGTAATTTTGTGGTGGTGAAATTTTTCTGCATGTAGAGCTGTTGCATAGTAAAAAAATATTTTTGGGGCTGTTGCTAACATGGTTCAGCACACCATATCCCACCTTGTCATTTAGTGGTGGTGAAATTATGCTGTCTGCAGAGCTCATGCAGATTAAATCTCTTACCTAGATAACTCACCTCTTACCCTTTCTACCCCATGAAATTAGGAGTATAACCACAACTTACATATTTTTAGGTGCTCCCTAAAAACTCATCTGTTTAGGGTGGCCTATAATGCTCCCTAATCAAAGTCCTTTTTATAAATAGCCTATTCTCTACTTCTCTGGACATAATTCACCATCAAACTCAACCATACCCAAAAGCCTCATGCAGCCTTTATTTACCCACCATTATATCAATATGGTTGGACCATCATTGTAAATAAGCACCTGTGCTTTGTGTCAACCCACCTCATTGTAGATTGTAAGCTCTGAAGAGCAGGGTCATCATTATTTTAGCTTTAATTGTTTGATTATTGTAAATTTTGCCACTTTTGACTGTTTTATATGAACTTCTTACTTGTAAAGCGCTGTGGAATATGTTAGCACTATGTAAATAAACATTATTAGTAGTAGATTGAAGATGGTGAAGATCAAGCTCTTAGCTTTGCCGTTTGTAGGAGGAAACAATCTTTTATGTGAGCACAACTTCACAAAACGAGGGCTGGCTGCTGTGCTGACATAGGGAGGAGTAGGGTGAACATGACAAGCTGCTGGACTGTGAGAGAGGTGCAGGTGCAGATGTTACAGTGGATTGAGAAAGATGGGGTGTGCTTGGTATATAAGATCAGTCAAAAACAGAAGGCATGTCCACTTCGGTATCAGCTGACAGGCTCTCAGTCCCCACAAATGTAAGGGGTAAACAAGTGGAGGTTCTGCGGCCGAAGACAAGTGTGACAACACTTGCTACAGTGAGGGAGGAGGAAGAAGCAGACAATGCAGTTGATGGGGTGGACAGTGGTTGGTGAGGCCCACTAGTCTGCATTTTAGCACCGTGAGATTCGCAGATTAACGCATGTTGATCGCACATGTGCCAGTTCATGCATGTAGTAGTCAAATTATTGCATATTTTTAACTCTACTCAGGCTTTATTTTGAACAAAGTGGCAGACAACGTGATTTGAGTCATTTTGAAGATCTGAAAAAAAGACTCAAGCTAGGCACCTGCAGACTCGTGAATGCTGCTAGCCACTGACAGAGTCTGGGCTGAGGATGCAGTGCTTGTCGTGGCTCTATTACTCAGTGTATGTATGGGAAGCTGCAATGTAACCTCCTTTTCCTCCTCCTCCACGTCTTCTGCTGAGCTACTCAGCTGCATGCCTCTGAGTTTATAACAACTGTGATCTACTACCTCATCATCTTCCTCTCTGTTCTTCCACTCCTCGCCCTGAGAGTCACCTTCCTCCTCTTCCTGCCCTGACAGCACAGTCCGTGTGCGCCTCAAGCATCGGAGTCTAATCAGGTTTACCTCCACCCCCAGGTTTAACGTCTGGTGGCAAGGGTTTGGATGCTGCTCAGTGCCTACTTTGTCCGGCCCTGGATCAAACTGAAAAAAATTTGGGGCATAGGAGCAGATGATTTCCTCCTTTTGACTTTGTGACTCTTTGGACTACACTTTTCATGCCCATGGCATAGAATGTGTAAACAGATATGCAGACTCAGCAATCTGTGGTTCCTTACAGTCAGTTAGGTAGCTGGAGAGTTGTGACATGGGGGAAAACGAGGGTAATTGGGGTTCCACCTCTGAAGACTGTACTATGTGTGATGTTAAGGTGGAGGAAAAGGACCAGAGGCCACTTGATGCAGTGCTTGCCTGTTGTGATAGGCAATTCAGTATCACAATGGACATAGCGGTCAGAGCACATACAGTGATCTGACAATAACCCAAAATAATAGAACGAGCTCTGAGACGTGGGAACTCTGCAGACCGCAATCCCTAATCCTCTCCAAACAACACTAGAGGCAGCCGTGGATTGCGCCTAACTCTGCCTATGCAACTCGGCACAGCCTGAGAAACTAACTAGCCTGAAGATAGAAAATAAGCCTACCTTGCCTCAGAGAAATACCCCAAAGGAAAAGGCAGCCCCCCACATATAATGACTGTGAGTTAAGATGAAAAGACAAACGTAGGAATGAAATAGATTCAGCAAAGTGAGGCCCGACTTTCTTAACAGAGCGAGGATAGGAAAGATAACTTTGCGGTCTACACAAAACCCTAAAGATAACCACGCAAAGGGGGCAAAAAGACACTCCGTACCGAACTAACGGCACGGAGGTACACCCTTTGCGTCCCAGAGCTTCCAGCAAAACAATTAGACAAGCTGGAGAGAAAAAAATACCAAACAAATAGCAAGAAGAACTTAGCTATGCAGAGCAGCAGGCCACAGGAATGATCCAGGGAAAAACAAGTCCAACACTAGAACATTGACAGGAAGCATGGATCAAAGCATTAGGTGGAGTTAAGTAGAGAAGCACCTAACGACCTCACCAGATCACCTGAGGGAGGAAACTCAGAAGCCGCAGTACCACTTTCCTCCACAAACGGAAGCTCCCAGAGAGAATCAGCCGAAGTACCACTTGTGACCACAGGAGGGAGCTCTGCCACAGAATTCACAACAGTACCCCCCCTTGAGGAGGGGTCACCGAACCCTCACCAGAGCCCCCAGGCCGACCAGGATGAGCCACATGAAAGGCACGAACAAGATCGGGAGCATGGACATCAGAGGCAAAAACCCAGGAATTATCTTCCTGAGCATAACCCTTCCATTTAAACAGATACTGGAGTTTCCGTCTTGAAACCCGAGAATCCAAAATCTTCTCCACAATATACTCCAATTCCCCCTCCACCAAAACCGGGGCAGGAGGGTCAACAGATGGAACCATAGGCGCCACGTATCTCCGCAACAATGACCTATGGAATACGTTATGTATGGAAAAAGAATCTGGGAGGGTCAGACGAAAAGACACAGGATTAAGAACCTCAGAAATCCTATACGGACCAATGAAACGAGGTTTAAACTTAGGAGAGGAAACCTTCATAGGAATATGACGAGAAGATAACCAAACCAGATCCCCAACACGAAGTCGGGGACCCACACGGTGTCTGCGATTAGCGAAACGTTGAGCCTTCTCCTGGGACAAGGTCAAATTGTCCACTACATGAGTCCA
Organism: Ranitomeya imitator; assembly: GCF_032444005.1. Classification (NCBI taxonomy): domain Eukaryota; kingdom Metazoa; phylum Chordata; class Amphibia; order Anura; family Dendrobatidae; genus Ranitomeya; species Ranitomeya imitator. Next base: position 96,354,188 of record NC_091289.1, on the reverse strand, counting down.
AATCTGCTGCAACCTGTCCACCACAGTATCCACACCAGGACAGTCCGAAGACTCAATCTGTCCTGAAGAGAAACGAGGATGGAACCCAGAATTGCAGAAAAATGGCGAAACCAAGGTAGCCGAGCTGGCCCGATTATTAAGGGCGAACTCAGCCAAAGGCAAAAAGGACACCCAGTCATCCTGATCGGCAGAAACAAAGCATCTCAGATAGGTTTCCAAGGTCTGATTGGTTCGTTCGGTCTGGCCATTAGTCTGAGGATGGAAAGCCGAGGAAAAAGACAAGTCAATGCCCATCCTACCACAAAAGGCTTGCCAAAACCTCGAAACAAACTGGGAACCTCTGTCAGAAACGATATTCTCTGGAATGCCATGCAAACGAACCACATGCTGGAAAAACAATGGCACCAAATCAGAGGAGGAAGGCAATTTAGACAAGGGTACCAGGTGGACCATCTTAGAAAAGCGATCACAGACCACCCAAATGACTGACATCTTTTGAGAAACGGGAAGATCTGAAATAAAATCCATAGAGATATGTGTCCAAGGCCTCTTCGGGACCGGCAAGGGCAAGAGCAACCCACTGGCACGAGAACAGCAGGGCTTAGCCCGAGCACAAATCCCACAGGACTGCACAAAAGTACGCACATCCCGCGACATAGATGGCCACCAAAAGGATCTAGCCACCAACTCTCTGGTACCAAAGATTCCAGGATGACCAGCCAACACCGAACAATGAACCTCAGAGATAACTTTATTCGTCCACCTATCAGGGACAAACAGTTTCTCCGCTGGACAACGATCAGGTTTATTAGCCTGAAATTTTTGCAGCACCCGCCGCAAATCAGGGGAGATGGCAGACACAATTACTCCTTCCTTGAGGATACCCGCCGGCTCAGATAAACCCGGAGAGTCGGGCACAAAACTCCTAGACAGAGCATCTGCCTTCACATTTTTAGAGCCCGGAAGGTACGAAATCACAAAGTCAAAAAGGGCAAAAAACAGCGACCAACGAGCCTGTCTAGGATTCAAACGCTTAGCAGACTCGAGATAAGTCAAGTTCTTATGATCAGTCAATACCACCATGCGATGCTTAGCTCCTTCCAGCCAATGACGCCACTCCTCGAATGCCCACTTCATGGCCAACAACTCTCGGTTGCCCACATCATAATTTCGCTCAGCAGGCGAAAACTTCCTGGAAAAAAAAGCGCATGGTTTCATCACTGAGCAATCAGAACCTCTCTGCGACAAAACAGCCCCTGCTCCAATCTCAGAAGCATCAACCTCGACCTGGAACGGAAGAGAAACATCTGGTTGACACAACACAGGGGCAGAAGAAAAACTACGCTTCAACTCTTGAAAAGCTTCCACAGCAGCAGAAGACCAATTGACCAAATCAGCACCCTTCTGGTTTGGCAATACTAGAAAAATTGCAGATGAAGCGACGATAAAAATTAGCAAAGCCCAGGAACTTTTGCAGACTTTTCAGAGATGTCGGCTGAGTCCAATCATGGATGGCTTGGACCTTAACAGGATCCATCTCGATAGTAGAAGGGGAAAAGATGAACCCCAAAAATGAAACCTTCTGCACACCAAAGAGACACTTTGATCCCTTCACAAACAAAGAATTAGCACGCAGGACCTGAAAAACCGTTCTGACCTGCTTCACATGAGACTCCCAATCATCCGAGAAGATCAAAATGTCATCCAAGTACACAATCAGGAATTTATCCAGGTACTCTCGGAAGATGTCATGCATAAAGGACTGAAACACTGATGGAGCATTGGCAAGTCCGAATGGCATCACAAGATACTCAAAATGACCCTCGGGCGTATTAAATGCAGTTTTCCATTCATCGCCTCGCCTGATTCGCACCAGATTATACGCACCACGAAGATCTATCTTGGTGAACCAACTAGCCCCCTTAATCCGAGCAAACAAATCAGATAACAATGGCAAGGGGTACTGAAATTTAACAGTGATCTTATTAAGAAGGCGGTAATCTATACAAGGTCTCAGCGAACCATCCTTCTTGGCTACAAAAAAGAACCCTGCTCCTAATGGCGACGATGACGGGCGAATATGCCCCTTCTCCAGGGATTCCTTCACATAACTGCGCATAGCGGTGTGCTCAGGCACGGATAAATTAAACAGTCGACCTTTTGGGAATTTACTACCAGGAATCAAATTGATAGCACAATCACAATCCCTATGCGGAGGTAGGGCATCGGACTTGGGCTCATCAAATACATCCCGGTAATCAGACAAGAACTCTGGAACCTCAGAAGGGGTGGATGACGAAATTGACAGAAATGGAACATCACCATGTACCCCCTGACAACCCCAGCTGGACACCGACATGGATTTCCAATCCAATACTGGATTATGGGCTTGTAGCCATGGCAACCCCAACACGACCACATCATGCAGATTATGCAACACCAGAAAGCGAATAACCTCCTGATGTGCAGGAGCCATGCACATGGTCAGCTGGGTCCAGTATTGAGGCTTATTCTTGGCCAAAGGCGTAGCATCAATTCCTCTCAATGGAATAGGACACTGTAAGGGCTCCAAGAAAAACCCACAATGCTTAGCATATTCCAAGTCCATCAAATTCAGGGCAGCGCCTGAATCCACAAACGCCATGACAGAATACGATGACAAAGAGCAGATCAAGGTAACGGACAGAAGAAATTTTGACTGTGCTGTACCAATGGTGGCAGACCTAGCGAACCGCTTAGTGCGCTTAGGACAATCGGAGATAGCATGAGTGGAATCACCACAGTAGAAACACAGCCCATTCAGACGTCTGTGTTCTTGCCGTACAACTCTGGTCATAGTCCTATCGCACTGCATAGGCTCAGGTTTAATCTCAGGTAATACCGCCAAATGGTGCACAGATTTACGCTCACGCAAGCATCGACCGATCTGAATGGCCAAAGACATAGACTCATTCAAACCAGCAGGCATAGGAAATCCCACCATGACATCCATAAGGGCTTCAGAGAGACCCTTTCTGAATATAGCTGCCAGCGCAGATTCATTCCATTGAGTGAGCACGGACCACTTTCTAAATTTCTGGCAATATAGCTCTATCTCATCCTGAGCCTGACAAAGAGCCAGCAAATTTTTTTCTGCCTGATCCACTGAATTAGGCTCATCGTACAGCAATCCAAGCGCCAGGAAAAACGCATCGATATTACTTATTGCAGGATCTCCTGACGCAAGAGAAAATGCCCAGTCCTGAGGGTCGCCACGCAAAAAAGAAATGACGATCCTAACCTGTTGAACTGGGTCACCAGAGGAGCGAGGTTTCAAAGCCAGAAATAATTTGCAATTATTTTTGAAACTCAGAAATTTAGTTCTATCTCCAAAAAACAAATCTGGAATAGGAATTCTCGGTTCTAACAAAGAATTCTGAACCACAAAATCTTGAATATTTTGAACTCTTGCCGTGAGCTGATCCACACATGAAGACAGACCTTTAATGTCCATTGCTACACCTGTGTCCTGAACCACCCAAATGTCTAGCGGAAAAAAAGGCAAAACACAGTGCAAAGAAAAAAAAATGGTCTCAGAACTTCTTTTTTCCCTCTATTGAGAATCATTAGCACTTTTGGCTTCCTGTACTGTTGACATAGGCAATTCAGTATCACAATGGACATAGCGGTCAGAGCACATACAGTGATCTGACAATAACCCAAAATAATAGAACGAGCTCTGAGACGTGGGAACTCTGCAGACCGCAATCCCTAATCCTCTCCAAACAACACTAGAGGCAGCCGTGGATTGCGCCTAACTCTGCCTATGCAACTCGGCACAGCCTGAGAAACTAACTAGCCTGAAGATAGAAAATAAGCCTACCTTGCCTCAGAGAAATACCCCAAAGGAAAAGGCAGCCCCCCACATATAATGACTGTGAGTTAAGATGAAAAGACAAACGTAGGAATGAAATAGATTCAGCAAAGTGAGGCCCGACTTTCTTAACAGAGCGAGGATAGGAAAGATAACTTTGCGGTCTACACAAAACCCTAAAGATAACCACGCAAAGGGGGCAAAAAGACCCTCCGTACCGAACTAACGGCACGGAGGTACACCCTTTGCGTCCCAGAGCTTCCAGCAAAACAATTAGACAAGCTGGACAGAAAAAAATACCAAACAAATAGCAAGAAGAACTTAGCTATGCAGAGCAGCAGGCCACAGGAATGATCCAGGGAAAAACAAGTCCAACACTGGAACATTGACAGGAAGCATGGATCAAAGCATTAGGTGGAGCTAAGTAGAGAAGCACCTAACGACCTCACCAGATCACCTGAGGGAGGAAACTCAGAAGCCGCAGTACCACTTTCCTCCACAAACGGAAGCTCCCAGAGAGAATCAGCCGAAGTACCACTTGTGACCACAGGAGGGAGCTCTGCCACAGAATTCACAACACTTGCCATCTACTGGAGCACATGTTCATTCTGGCCCTCCTCTACAAACAGTACCACTATGCGGCTGCCAAAGAAAGGGAGTTGAGTAACCTGTCAAGTAACAGAAGTTGTAAAAATAATGCACCATTGCTCACTGTAGCAAAACAAACCTACTTCTCCTCACTCATAAAATACCTGCCTCACAACCCTAAACAGCTATTCAGTACTTGAAATTCTCTCCTCCATCCACCAGCTCTTCTCCCTCTCCTATCACCTCAGGTGAAAACTTTGCCTTATTCTTTAAGCAGAAGATTGATAATGTAAGTCAAAGCTTTCGCTTAAAGTCCCCACAGCCCTCCTCATATGTACTCAGCTCTCCTCCTCTAAAACCAACTTCACCATAATGAAAGATCAACTTTCCTCTTTACTCTCCAAATCACATATCACCACCTGAGAATTTGACCCAATACCGTCTCACCTCATTCCAAATCTTACCACAGTCTTCATCCCAAGCCTAACCTACCTCTTAAATCTGTCACTAACAACTGATGACTTATCCTCATGATTCGATCGCACCCATCCTCAAAAAGCCCTCTCTTGACCCATCCTCTGTGTGTAGCTATTTCCCCATCTCACTTTTCCCCTATGCCCCCAAACTACTAGAAAAACACGTCCATTTTGCACTGTCCTCCCATCTCTCCTCTTGCTCCATCTTTGACCGGTTACAATCTGGCTTCTGACCACCCCATTCCACTGAATCTGCCCTGACTAAAGACACTAAAGAGCTACTAACAGTCAAATCCAAGCAATGATAGTTTGTCCTCCTCCACCTGGACCTGGCATCTGCCTTTTACACAGTGGACCATTCGCTCTTACTTCAGACTTTCTGATCTCTTGGGATTACAGACTTTGCCCTTTGTTGGATCTCCTATGATCTAACAGACAGGACATTCAGTGTCTCCCACTCACACACAACCTCCTCATCTCAACCCCTATGTGTTGGTGTCCCTTAAGGTTCAGTTGCAGACCCGGGCACTATGCTTAGTGCATGTCGCCCTGAGGTGTCCCCAGCCAGTAGATGGGCAACACCTTCTATTTAAGGTGCCTCTTCCCATATGGAGATGCCTGAACAATGTTGCTAGTTTGCCTAGCATACTTGCTAGCTATCAGGTTCCCCAGGTCCACCCATCTGCTTGTCTACCCTGTACCCGTCTGCTCGTACCTGTTTGTGCTATTCTGTCCATAAGCCGGTTCAGCCTGCCAGTGCTCCTCTGTCTAACACCTGATCCATCCCCCACCTGCCAGTGCCCATTTGTTCAGCACCCAGTCCAGATTGCACCTGCTCATGCTAGTCTGTCTAAAACACGGTCCAGCCCGTACCTGCCAGTGCCCATCAGTTCAACAACCGATCCAGCCCGCACCTGCCATGCCCATCTGTCTGACACCTGGTCCAGTCTGCACCTGCCAGTGCTCTCCTGTTCCTCAGCCACTCCAGCTTGCATCTGCCAGGCTCATTTGTCTTACAGCTGGTCCAATAAACAAAAGAAGTTGCAGTCTGTAGTGCTAAAGCATGTAAATATGAAATATAGGAAACATAAACAGCAATACTGCTCTGTATAATAGGAAGAAATTGAGCATATAATTTGGCCAATTCATGCATGCCCAGCAGCCAACGACAAGGCGGTGTCAAAACTGCTGGGAACCTACGTGTCTAGTGTGAATACCTCTCTTAGGCTGAAGTCTGAATTTCTGGGTAGATGTGATGCGTAGGGTTGAGCGAAACAGATCGTTCATTTTCAAAAGTCGCTGACTTTTGGCAAAGTCGGGTTTCATGAAACCCGACCCGATCCCTGTGTGGGGTCGGCCATGCGGTACGCGACTTTCGCGCCAAAGTCGCGTTTCAATGACGCAAAAAGCGCCATTTCTCAGCCAATGAAGGTGGACGCAGAGTGTGGGCAGCGTGATGACATAGGTCCTGGTCCCCACCATCTTACAGAAGGGCATTGCAGTGATTGGCTTGCTTTCTGCGGCGTCACAGGGGCTATAAAGGGGCGTTCCCGCCGACCGCCATATTACTGCTGCTGATCTGAGCATAGGGAGAGGTTGCTGCCGCTTCGTCAGAAGCAGGGATAGCGTTAGGCAGGGTCCATTAACCCCCAAACCGCTTGTGCTGTAGCGATTTCCACTGTCCAACACCACCTTTTGTTTGCAGGGACAGTGGAAGCTACATTTTTTTTCCTCAGCGCTGTAGCTCATTGGGCTGCCCTAGAAGGCTCCCTGATAGCTGCATTGCTGTGTGTACGCCACTGTGCAAACCAACTGCTTTTTTCAAAGCACAAATCCTGTTGTTCCTTCCTTTCTGCACAGCTATCTTGTTTGTTTGTCCACACTTTTGATGTAATTTGTGCAGCAGTCCACTCCTTGTTATTGCTGCCTGCCATACCTGGCTGAGATTACTGCAGGGAGATAGTAATTGTAGGACAGTCCCTGTTTTTTTGTTTTTTTTTTAATTCTCCCTGAAAAAAAATAAATAGTGGGAGATTAATCTTGGCATTTGTGCTTGAGTGCCAGTCGTGTGTGCCATCTCTCTCCAATTGTGGGGCACAGCAAGCCTAGTGTCTATAATCTTTTTTTTTTTTTTTTTTTTTTTTTAATTCTCCCTAAAAAAAAAAATAGTGGGAGATTAAGATTGGCATTTCTGCTAGAGTGCCAGTCCTGTGTGTGCCATCTCTCTCCAATTTTGGGGCACAGAAAGCCTAGTGTGTAATACAGGCCCTGATTTCTTTGCAATTCTCCCTAACCCAAAAAAGTAGTGGGAGATTAAGATTGGCATTTCTGCTAGAGTGCCAGTCCTGTGTGTGCCATCTCTCTCCAATTTTGGGGCACAGAAAGCCTAGTGTGTAATACTGGCCCTGATTTCTTGGCAATTCTCCCTAACCTAAAAAAGTAGTGGGAGATTAAGATTGGCATTTCTGCTAGAGTGCCAGTCCTGTGTGTGCCATCTCTCTCAAATTGTGGGCCACAGAAAGCCTAGTTTTTTTTTTGTTTGTTTTTTTTTGTTTTTTAAATTCTCCCTGAAAAAAAATAAATAGTGGGAGATTAATCTTGGCCTTTGTGCTTCTGTGCCAGTCGTGCGTGCGATCTCTCTCAAATTGTGGGCCACAGAAAGCCTAGTGTCTGTTTTTTTTTTGTTTGTTTTTAAATTCTCCCTGAAATAAAATAAATAGTGGGAGATTAATATTGGCCTTTGTGCTTCTGTGCCAGTCCTGTGTGTGCCATCTCCCTCAAATAGTGGGCCACAGAAAGCCTAGTGTCTGTTTTTGGTTATTTTGGTTTTTAAATTCTCCCTGAAAAAAAAAATAGTGGGAGATTAATATTGGCCTTTGTGCTTCTGTGCCAGTCCTGTGTGTGCCATCTCTCTCAAATTGTGGGCCAGAGAAAGCCTAGTGTCTGTTTTTTTTTTTTTTTGGTTTTTAAATTCTCCTTGAAGAAACAATAAATAGTGGGAGATTAATATTGGCCTTTGTGCTTCTGTGCCAGTCCTGTGTGTGCCATCTCTCTCAAATAGTGGGCCACAGAAAGCCTAGTGTCTGGTTTTTTTTTTATTTTGGTTTTTAAATTCTCCCTGAAAAAAAATAAATACTAGGAGATTAATATTGGCCTTTGTGCTTCTGTGCCAGTCCTGTGTGTGCCATCTCTCTCAAATTGTGGGCCACAGAAAGCCTAGTGTCTGTTTTTTTTATTTTGGTTTTTAAATTCGCCCTGAAAAAAAATAAATAGTGGGAGATTAATATTGGCCTTTGTGCTTCTGTGCCAGTCGTGTGTGCCATCTCTCTCAAATTGTGGGCCACAAAAAGCCTAGTGTCTGTTTTTTTTTTATTTTGGTTTTTAAATTCGCCCTGAAAAAAAAAATAAACAGTGGGAGATTAATATTGGCCTTTGTGCTTCTGTGCCAGTCGTGTGTGCCATCTCTCTCAAATTGTGGGCCACAGGAAGCCTAGTGTCTGTTTTTTTTATTTTGGTTTTTAAATTCGCCCTGAAAAAAAAATAAACAGTGGGAGATTAATATTGGCCTTTGTGCTTCTGTGCCAGTCCTGTGTGTGCCATCTCTCTCAAATAGTGGGCCACAGAAAGCCTAGTGTCTGTTTTTGGTTATTTTGGTTTTTAAATTCTCCCTGAAAAAAAAAATAGTGGGAGATTAATATTGGCCTTTGTGCTTCTGTGCCAGTCCTGTGTGTGCCATCTCTCTCAAATAGTGGGCCACAGAAAGCCTAGTGTCTGTTTTTGGTTATTTTGGTTTTTAAATTCTCCCTGAAAAAAAAAATAGTGGGAGATTAATATTGGCCTTTGTGCTTCTGTGCCAGTCCTGTGTGTGCCATCTCTCTCAAATTGTGGGCCAGAGAAAGCCTAGTGTCTGGTTTTTTTTTTTTTTTGGTTTTTAAATTCTCCTTGAAGAAACAATAAATAGTGGGAGATTAATATTGGCCTTTGTGCTTCTGTGCCAGTCCTGTGTGTGCCATCTCTCTCAAATAGTGGGCCACAGAAAGCCTAGTGTCTGGTTTTTTTTTTATTTTGGTTTTTAAATTCTCCCTGAAAAAAAATAAATACTAGGAGATTAATATTGGCCTTTGTGCTTCTGTGCCAGTCCTGTGTGTGCCATCTCTCTCAAATTGTGGGCCACAGAAAGCCTAGTGTCTGTTTTTTTTATTTTGGTTTTTAAATTCGCCCTGAAAAAAAATAAATAGTGGGAGATTAATATTGGCCTTTGTGCTTCTGTGCCAGTCGTGTGTGCCATCTCTCTCAAATTGTGGGCCACAAAAAGCCTAGTGTCTGTTTTTTTTTTATTTTGGTTTTTAAATTCGCCCTGAAAAAAAAAATAAACAGTGGGAGATTAATATTGGCCTTTGTGCTTCTGTGCCAGTCGTGTGTGCCATCTCTCTCAAATTGTGGGCCACAGGAAGCCTAGTGTCTGTTTTTTTTATTTTGGTTTTTAAATTCGCCCTGAAAAAAAAATAAACAGTGGGAGATTAATATTGGCCTTTGTGCTTCTGTGCCAGTCCTGTGTGTGCCATCTCTCTCAAATAGTGGGCCACAGAAAGCCTAGTGTCTGTTTTGGGTTATTTTGGTTTTTAAATTCTCCCTGAAAAAAAATAAATAGTGGGAGATTAATATTGGCCTTTGTGCTTCTGTGCCAGTCGTTTGTGCCATCTCTCTCAAATCGTGGGCCACAGAAAGCCTAGCGTCTGTTTTTTTTTTTATTTTGGTTTTTAAATTCGCCCTGAAAAAAAAATAAACAGTGGGAGATTAATATTGGCCTTTGTGCTTCTGTGCCAGTCGTGTGTGCCATCTTTCTCAAATAGTGGGCCACAGAAAGCCTAGTGTCTGTTTTGGGTTATTTTGGTTTTTAAATTCTCCCTGAAAAAAAATAAATAGTGGGAGATTAATATTGGCCTTTCTGCTTCTGTGCCAGTCCTGTGTGTGCCATCTCTCTCAAATAGTGGGCCACAGAAAGCCTAGTGTCTGTTTTGGGTTATTTTGGTTTTTAAATTCTCCCTGAAAAAAAATAAATAGTGGGAGATTAATATTGGCCTTTGTGCTTCTGTGCCAGTCCTGTGTGTGCCATCTCTCTCAAATAGTGGGCCACAGAAAGCCTAGTGTCTGTTTTGGGTTATTTTGGTTTTTAAATTCTCCCTGAAAAAAAATAAATAGTCGGAGATTTATATTGGCCTTTGTGCTTCTGTGCCAGTCCTGTGTGTGCCATCTCTCTCAAATAGTGGGCCACAGAAAGCCTAGTGTCTGTTTTGGGTTATTTTGGTTTTTAAATTCTCCCTGAAAAAAAAAAATAGTGGGAGATTAATATTGGCCTTTGTGCTTCTGTGCCAGTCGTGTGTGCCATCTCTCTCAAATAGTGGGCCACAGAAAGCCTAGTGTCAGTTTTTTGTTTTTTTTTTTTGTTTTTAAATTCTCCCTGAAAAAAAATAAATAGTGGGAGATTAATATTGGCATTTGTGCTTGAGTGACAGTCCTGCGTGTGTGGCATCTCTCTCATTTGGTGCCACAGAAAACCGAGTGTGTAACATTGTGCCTGATTTTCCTTGCAGTCTCACCCACCTATAAAGGGATATCTAAATCCTACAGAAGTTTGAGTTCACCTTGTAAGTTGTTTTACAGTAACAAATACCGTTACTTTGGTTACGTTTTTAAAACAATGATGAAGTCTGGTGGAAGAGGTCGTGGCCGTGGGCGTTCATAGCCAGCTGGTAATGATGGTAGTGGTGGTGGAGCATCAGGTGGTCGTGGGAAAAACAATATAGCACCTAAGTCTCGAGCTGTGGAGCCAGGTTCGTCGTCTGGCTACACAAGGCCTCGAACGCTCCCTTTTCTGGGAGTAGGAAAACCGCTTTTAAAGCCGGAGCAGCAAGAGCAAGTTTTGGCTTACCTTGCTGACTCAGCCTCTAGCTCTTTTGCCTCCTCTTCTGAAACTGGTAAATGTAAAAGCAGCGCGTCGTTAGTGGATGTTCACGGTCAGGGACAAGTCGCTTCCTTGTCCTCTTCAGCAAAAACAACAACAGAGAAGGATGCATCAGGCGACACAACGGGTTACTCCATGGAGCTCTTTACACATACCGTTCCTGGGTTAGAAAGTGAAACAGTTAACAGGCCATGCCCATTACAAGTTGAATCGGACATGGAGTGCACTGATGCACAGCCACAGCCAGATTACTATGCTGTTCCTTTGACTCAGACCACAACATTGCCCTCGCAGTGTACTGATTCAGAATCAGACCCTGATGAGACTATGGTGCCCCGTCACGAACGCTATACCACCGTCTTACACAGTGACACAGACGAAGTTGCACACGAGATAGAAGAGGAGGTCCTAGATGACCCAGTTGTTGACCCCGATTGGCAGCCATTGGGGGAACAGGGTGCAGGCGGCAGTAGTTCTGAAGCGGAGGAGGAGGGGCCGCAGCAGGCATCAACATCGCAACAGGTTCCATCTGCCGGGCCCGTATCTGGCCCAAAACGCGTGGCAAAGCCAAAACCTGTTGGAGGACAGCATGGCCATCCAGTTAAAGCTCAGTCTGCAATGCCTGAAAAGGTATCCGATGCTAGAAAGAGTGCAGTCTGGCATTTTTTTAAACAACATCCAATTGATCAGCGCAAAGTCATCTGTCAAAAATGTTCAACTACCTTAAGCAGAGGTCAGAATCTGAAAAGTCTAAATACAAGTTGCATGCATAGACATTTAACCACCATGCATTTGCAAGACTGGACTAACTACCAAACGTCCCTTAAGGTTGTAGCACCCTCGGCCAATGAAGCTAGTCAGCAACGCTACATCCCTTCCGTCACTGTAAGGCCACCATTTTCTGCACCACCTGCAGTATCTGTGCAGGTTTCGTTGCCAGGCCAAAGCAGTCAGGGTCAGGGAATCAACAGTTTCGTAGTTGGAAACACTGCATGTAGGGCACCGGCAAGAATACCGTCTCCAACCATCTCTCAGTCTGCCATGTCCACCGGCACCCCCGCTAGTTCCACGATCTCCAGCTCTCCAGTCCAGCTCACCCTACATGAGACTCTCGTTAGAAAAAGGAAGTACTTGGCCTCGAATCCGCGTACACAGGGTTTGAACGCCCACATAGCTAGACTAATCTCGTTAGAGATGATGCCCTACCGGTTAGTTGAAAGCGAAGCTTTCAAAGCCCTGATGGACTACACTGTACCACGCTACGAGCTACCCAGTCGACACATCTTTTCGAGAAAAGCCATTCCAGCCCTCCACCAGCATGTTAAAGAGCGTATCGTCCATGCACTCAGGCAATCTGTGAGTACAAAGGTGCACCTGACAACAGATGCATGGACCAGTAGGCATGGCCAGGGACGTTATGTGTCCATCACGGCACACTGGGTGAATGAGGTGGATGCAGGGTCCACAGAGGACAGCAATTTTGGGACCGTTCTGCCTAGCCCACGGTCTAGGAAACAGTTGGCTGTAGCCGTTCGCACCCCCTCCTCCTCCTCCTCGTCCTACTGCAGAAGCGAGAGCTCGTCCACAGACCGCAGTCGCACAGCCACTCCATCCGCAGCTGCCACTGTTGCACACCAGGTGTCCCATTATGGGGCAGCTACTGGCAAGCGTCAGCAGGCTGTATTGGCTATGAAGTGTTTGGGTGACAACAGACACACCGCGGAAGTTCTGTCCGAGTTCTTGCAGAAAGAAACGCAGTCGTGGCTGGGCACTGTAGATCTTGAGGCAGGCAAGGCAGTGAGGGATAACGGAAGGAATTTCATGGCTGCAATCTCCCTTTCCCAACTGAAACACATTCCTTGCCTGGCTCACACCTTAAACCTGGTGGTGCAGTGCTTCCTGAAAAGTTATCCGGGGTTATCCGACCTGCTCCTCAAAGAGCGCGGACTTTGCTCGCATATCTGCCGTTCGCCCGTGCACTCCAGCCGTATGCAGACCTATCAGCGGTCTTTGAACCTTCCCCAGCATCGCCTAATCATCGACGTTGCAACAAGGTGGAACTCAACACTGCACATGCTTCAGAGACTGTGCGAACAGAGGCGTGCTGTTATGTTTTTGTGGGAGGATACACATACACGGGCAGGCAGTAGGATGGCAGACATGGAGTTGTCAGGTGTGCAGTGGTCGAAGGTACAAGACATGTGTCAACTCCTTCAGTGTTTTGAGGAATGCACACGGCTGGTAAGTGCAGACAACGCCATAATAAGCATGAGCATCCCCCTAATGCGTCTGCTGATGCAAAGTTTGACGCACATAAAGGAGCAGGCGTCTGCAGCAGAGGAAGAGGAAAGCCTTGATGATAGTCAGCCATTGTCTGGTCAGGGCAGTGTACAGGACGAGGTAGCGGGCGAACAGGAGGAGGAGGAGGACGAGGAGGATGATGGGGATGAGTATTTTTTTAATGAGGAAGCTTCTCCGGGGCCAATAGCAACTGGTGGCGTTGCAAGGCCGGGGTCAGGTTTTTTTAGGGAGACAAGTGACGTAGATTTGCCTGAAACTGCCCCTCAACCCAGCACAACCGCAGATTTGACAACTGGAACTTTGGCCCACATGGCGGATTATGCCTTATGTATCCTCAAAAGGGACACACACATTTGTAAAATGACGGCCGATGACGATTACTGGTTGGCCTGCCTCCTTGATCCTCGCTATAAAGGCAAATTGCAAAATATTATGCCACATGAGAACCTGGAACAAATATTAGCAACCAAACAATCAACTCTTGTTGACCGTTTGATTCAGGCATTCCCAGCACACAGCACCGGTGATCGTTATCACATGAGCTGCAGGGGGCAGCAGGCCAGAGGTGTTAGAGGTGCACAAATCAGAAGTGGCGTTGGACAGAGGGGTTTTCTGACCAGGTTGTGGAGTGATTTTGCTATGACCGCAGACAGGACAGGTACTGCAGCATCAATTCAAAGTGACAGGAGACAACATTTGTCCAGTATGGTTACTAACTATTTTTCATCCCTTATCGACGTTCTCCCTCAACCGTCATTCCCATTTGATTACTGGGCATCCAAATTAGACACCTGGCCAGAATTGGCAGAATATGCATTGCAGGAGCTTGCTTGCCCAGCAGCTAGTGTGCTATCAGAAAGAGTATTCAGTGCTGCTGGTTCAATATTAACCGAAAAAAGGACTCGTCTGGCTACCCAAAATGTTGATGATCTAACCTTCATTAAAATGAACCACTACTGGATTTCGAATTCTTTTGCCCCACCTTTCCCGGCTGACACCTAGCTTTCCTATGAAAAGGTCTTGCTTGTGGACTGCTCTGACTGCCTTTTCCAATCTCGTAATTTGCAGCAGCTGTTTGTCCAGCATACGACATGTTTACACCTCCCTAAATGGCCAAACTCCCCCCACGGGGCCGTGGTCTCGCCACTTGGCGCAAGCACCCGTGAGAGTGCCGTTTGTCTGAAGAGGTTGGTGTGCACGCTTTTGGTCGACGGCACTGCCACTGGGTCCCTCATAGTACAATAAAGTGTCTCTGGCGGTGGTGGTGCGCACCCAACGTCAAACACACCGTTGTAACATGAGGGGCCCTGGGCCTGTACCGCCGGCCACAAGAGAGTTCATCCCCCCAGCTCAAACAGTGCTCTACCACTTGCAAAATTATCTCTCACAGCTCCACCAATGTTTAGTCTATGCGCCGACATCCTTCAATGCCTGGCACTGACAATACCAATGTGTTGACATGTATGATGCTACTTAAAATAGTCAGGGGCAGTGTCCTAAATTTACACCAGTAAATACTTAGCGCCAAATTACTAGGTCTGAAACTCAGCAGAGGAGCCCACCCCTGTACCTAAGTATGCCACCCTTTTGTGTTTTGGTTTTGTTGTATTGTGAGACATTAACATCTATTTATTTTTTGTGAGTACTAACTGTCAGACACTCATTACAATCGGCCTCCGCTGACAACACAAATGCTGCCTGTGTACCCCTGCAAGATAATTCCAAGTGTCTACAGCCCACTTTTGTTATGTTAGGTCTACTAAGCCTGTCTGCGGTCCCTCCTTCCACTAGTCCTCCACTGACCAGACCACTGCTGCCCGTGTACTCCTGGAACCTATTTTTAAGTGCCTACAGCCCACTTTTGTTATGTTAGGCCTACTAAGCCTGTCTGCGGTCCCTCCTTCCACTAGTCCTCCACTGACCAGACCACTGCTGCCCGTGTACCCCTGGAACCTATTTTTAAGTGCCTACAGCCCACTTTTGTCATGTTAGGCCTACTAAGCCTGTCTGCGGTCCCTCCTTCCACTACTCCTCCACTCACCAGACCACTGCTGCCCGTGTACCCCTGGAACCTATTTTAAAGTGCCTACAGCCCACTTTTGTTATGTTAGGCCTACTAAGCCTGTCTGCGGTCCCTCCTTCCACTACTCCTCCACTGACCAGACCACTGCTGCCCGTGTACCCCTGGAACCTATTTTAAAGTGCCTACAGCCTACTTTTGTTATGTTAGGCCTACTAAGCCTGTCTGCGGTCCCTCTATCCCATAGTCCTCCACTGACCAGACCAATGATGCCCGTGTACCCCTGGAACCTATTTAAAAGTGCCTACAGCCTACTTTTGTTATGTTAGGCCTACTAAGCCTGTCTGCGGTCCCTCCTTCCACTACTCCTCCACTGACCAGACCACTGCTGCCCCTGTACCCCTGGAACCTATTTTTAAGTGCCTACAGCCCACTTTTGTTATGTTAGGCCTACTAAGCCTGTCTGCGGTCCATTATAGAAATTGTCCTTCACTGACCACACCACTGCTGCCCGTGTACCCCTGGAAGCTATTTTAAAGTGCCTACAGCCTACTTTTGTTATGTTAGGCTTACTAAGCCTGTCTGCGGTTCCTCCTTCCACTAGTCCTCCACTGACCAGACCACTGCTGCCCGTGTACCCCTGGAACCTATTTTTAAGTGCCTACAGCCCACTTTTGTTATGTTAGGCCAACTAAGCCTGTCTGCGGTCCCTCCTTCCACTAGTCCTCCACTGACCAGACCACTGCTGCCCGTGTACCCCTGGAACCTATTATTAAGTGCCTACAGCCCACTTTTGTTATGTTAGGCCTACTAAGCCTGTCTGCGGTCCCTCCTTCCACTACTCCTCCACTGACCAGACCACTGCTGCCCGTGTACCCCTGGAACCTATTTTAAAGTGCCTACAGCCCACTTTTGTTATGTTAGGCCTACTAAGCCTGTCTGCGGTCCCTCCTTCCACTACTCCTCCACTGACCAGACCACTGCTGCCCGTGTACCCCTGGAACCTATTTTAAAGTGCCTACAGCCTACTTTTGTTATTTAGGCCTACTAAGCCTGTCTGCGGTCCCTCTATCCAATAGTCCTCCACTGACCAGACCAATGCTGCCCGTGTACCCCTGGAAGCTATTTTAAAGTGCCTACAGCCTACTTTTGTTATGTTAGGTCTACTAAGCCTGTCTGCGGTCCGTCCTTCCACTAGTCCTCCACTGACCAGACCACTGCTGCCCGTGTACCCCTGGAACCTATTTTTAAGTGCCTACAGCCCACTTTTGTTATGTTAGGCCTACTAAGCCTGTCTGCGGTCCATCCTTCCACTAGTGCTCCACTGACCACACCACTGCTGCCCGTGTACCCCTGGAACCTATTTTAAAGTGCCTACAGCCCATTTTTGTTATGTTAGGCCTACTAAGCCTGTCTGCGGTCCC
Organism: Ranitomeya imitator; assembly: GCF_032444005.1. Taxonomy (NCBI): domain Eukaryota; kingdom Metazoa; phylum Chordata; class Amphibia; order Anura; family Dendrobatidae; genus Ranitomeya; species Ranitomeya imitator. The sequence goes on along the minus strand of NC_091289.1, from coordinate 96,337,561 downwards.
TCCTTCCACTACTCCTCCACTTACCAGACCACTGCTGCCCTTGTACCCCTGGAACCTATTTTTAAGTGCCTACAGCCCACTTTTGTTATGTTAGGCCTACTAAGCCTGTCTGCGGTCCATTATAGAAATTTTCCTTCACTGACCACACCACTGCTGCCCGTGTACCCCTGGAAGCTATTTTAAAGTGCCTACAGCCTACTTTTGTTATGTTAGGTCTACTAAGCCTGTCTGCGGTCCCTCCTTCCACTAGTCCTCCACTGACCAGACCACTGCTGCCCGTGTACTCCTGGAACCTATTTTTAAGTGCCTACAGCCCACTTTTGTTATGTTAGGCTTACTAAGCCTGTCTGCGGTCCCTCCTTCCACTACTCCTCCACTGACCAGACCACTGCTGCCCGTGTACCCCTGGAACCTATTTTAAAGTGCCTACAGCCTACTTTTGTTATGTTAGGCCTACTAAGCCTGTCTGCGGTCCCTCCTTCCAATAGTCGTCCACTGACCAGACCACTGCTACCCGTGTACCCCTGGAACCTATTTTTAAGTGCCTACAGCCCACTTTTGTTATGTTAGGCCTACTAAGCCTGTCTGCGGTCCCTCCTTCCACTACTTCTCCACTGACCAGACCACTGCTGCCCGTGTACCCCTGGAACCTATTTTAAAGTGCCTACAGCCCACTTTTGTTATGTTAGGCCTACTAAGCCTGTCTGCGGTCCCTCCTTCCACTACTCCTCCACTGACCAGACCACTGCTGCCCGTGTACCCCTGGAACCTATTTTAAAGTGCCTACAGCCTACTTTTGTTATTTAGGCCTACTAAGCCTGTCGGCGGTCCCTCTATCCAATAGTCCTCCACTGACCAGACCAATGCTGCCCGTGTACCCCTGGAACCTATTTAAAAGTGCCTACAGCCTACTTTTGTTATGTTAGGTCTACTAAGCCTGTCTGCGGTCCCTCCTTCCACTAGTGCTCCACTGACCACACCACTGCTGCCCGTGTACCCCTGGAAGCTATTTTAAAGTGCCTACAGCCTACTTTTGTTATGTTAGGTCTACTAAGCCTGTCTGCGGTCCGTCCTTCCACTAGTCCTCCACTGACCAGACCACTGCTGCCCGTGTACCCCTGGAACCTATTTTTAAGTGCCTACAGCCCACTTTTGTTATGTTAGGCCTACTAAGCCTGTCTGCGGTCCATCCTTCCACTACTCCTCCACTGACCAGACCACTGCTGCCTGTGTTCACCTGGAACCTATTTTAAAGTGCCTACAGCCCATTTTTGTTATGTTAGGCCTACTAAGCCTGTTTGCGGTCCCTCCTTTCACTACTCCTCCACTGACCAGACCACTGCTGCCCGTGTACCCCTGGAACCTATTTTTAAGTGCCTACAGCCCACTTTTGTTATGTTAGGCCTACTAAGCCTGTCTGCGGTCCATTATAGAAATTTTCCTTCACTGACCACACCACTGCTGCCCGTGTACCCCTGGAAGCTATTTTAAAGTGCCTACAGCCTACTTTTGTTATGTTAGGTCTACTAAGCCTGTCTGCGGTCCCTCCTTCCACTAGTCCTCCACTGACCACACCACTGCTGCCCGTGTACCCCTGGAAGCTATTTTAAAGTGCCTACAGCCTACTTTTGTTATGTTAGGCTTACTAAGCCTGTCTGCGGTTCCTCCTTCCACTAGTCCTCCACTGACCAGACCACTGCTGCCCGTGTACCCCTGGAACCTATTTTTAAGTGCCTACAGCCCACTTTTGTTATGTTAGGCCAACTAAGCCTGTCTGCGGTCCCTCCTTCCACTAGTCCTCCACTGACCAGACCACTGCTGCCCGTGTACCCCTGGAACCTATTATTAAATGCCTACAGCCCACTTTTGTTATGTTAGGCCTACTAAGCCTGTCTGCGGTCCCTCCTTCCACTACTCCTCCACTGACCAGACCACGGCTGCCCGTGTACCCCTGGAACCTATTTTAAATTGCATAGAGCAACCTTTTTTTAATTGTAGGCGTACTAAGTCTGTCTGCGGTCCATAATTGAAATTGTCCTCCACTGACCAGACCAATGATGCCTGTGTACCCCTGTAACCTTTTTTAAACTGCATTGAGCCAAATTTTTTGTTTAAGGCCTACTACCTTTGTCTGTCTGCGCCACTAAATACAGCTGTCCTCCTCTGAAAAAAGCTGAGCGTCAATAGTCTGGTTTTCAGCCTATAGGAATTTGAAAATTGCATTGGGGCTACTACTTCGGTAGGGCCTACTAACGGTGTCTGCCGCTCCAAGGTGTTCTCCAGGTTGCCTCTCCATAGCTTCAATCTTCATGCTCGTGTTAAGTAGTTGTTGAAACAACAATACATTAGGCCTACAAGTTGGGTCTGGGTCGTAGAGACGGTGTCTGCTGCTCCAAGGTGTTCTCCAGGTTGCCTCTCCATTGCTTCAATCTTCATGCTCGTCTTAAGTAGTTGTTGAAACAACACTACATTAGGCCTACAAGTTGGGTCTGGGTCGTAGAGACGGTGTCTGCCGCTCCAAGGTGTTCTCCAGGTTGCCTCTCCATTGCTTCAATCTTCATGCTCGTCTTAAGTAGTTGTTGAAACAACACTAGATTAGGCCTACAAGTTGGGTCTGGGTCGTAGAGACGGTGTCTGCCGCTCCAAGGTGTTCTCCAGATTGCCTCTCCATTGCTTCAATCTTCATGCTCGTCTTAAGTAGTTGTTGAAACAACACTACATTAGGCCTACAAGTTGGGTCTGGGTCGTAGAGACGGTGTCTGCCGCTCCAAGGTGTTCTCCAGGTTGCCTCTCCATAGCTTCAATCTTCATGCTCATCTTAAGTAGTTGTTGAAACAACACTACATTAGGCCTACAAGTTGGGTCTGGGTCGTAGAGACGGTGTCTGCCGCTCCAAGGTGTTCTCCAGGTTGCCACATAATCGAAACTGCATAGAGCCTATTTTGTTATTTTACGCCTACTAAGTCTTTCTGCGGTCTTTCCTTCCAATTGTCTTCCACTGAGCACACCAATGCAGACCGTGTACCCATGTAACCTTTTTTAAACCTGCGTCGAGCCAACTTTGTGGTGTAAGGCCTACTTGTAGTGTCTGGCTGCGCCACTCAATACAGCTGTCCTCTTTACAAAAAATGACCTACAATTATCTGGTTTTCAGCCTATCGGAATTTTAAAACTGCAGTGGGCCTACTAGTTGGGTTGGGGCCTTCTATCGGTGTCTGCCGCTCCTTGCTGTTCTCCTCCAGTGAACAAAGCTGTGCCGCCTGTTTACTACTGTTGCCAATTTTGAACTGCATTTAGACTACTTACTGATTTGGGCCTACTCTCTGTGTCAGCCTCTCATTCCAGTTGTCCTCCACTGAACAAAGCAATGCCCCCTGGTTAGTCCTGTTACCAATTTTGAACTGCATTTAGCCCACTTTATTCTTTGGGCCCATATCTGTTTCCCCCTCATCCTGCCCATTGCCCAGCCAGTGATAGATGAGTCTGCTGGTACATTGACCCATAACGCAACATTCCCCGTGCACGCTACACTGCAAGATTGTGACCCTGCTGAAAGTCAGGTTCCCCTTCCCGCATACCATACCACCTTACACGGGGACAAAGAGGAAGGTGCAGATGAAGGTGCAGGTTCCTTCATCAGGTGGGGGGAGGAATACTTGTTGGCGACGTCACTGGCACAGGGCCCCTCATAGTACGCAAAAGTGTCGCTACCGGTGGAAGGCGCCCCCGCCGTGCAAACACACCGCCGTACTTTGAGGGGCCCTGTGCCAGTGCCAATGCCAACGAGTGGGCCCCCCCGCTTGCTCAGGATCACAGCACTTGCAAAGTTGAAATACTTACCTCTCCCTGCTCCACTGCCGTGACGTGGTCCAGATTTCCTGGGCCCACTAAATACTTGAACCAGCCCTACCCCCCACAACTTTAGCCAAATGACCCCCAATTTCCAATGCCTTACTATTATTATAAGGTAAATTTAGATTGACAAGCTTCAGTAACAAGAATGTATGTTTTTTGCCATTAAAATGGGCACTGTAGGTGTTAACCTGGCCTCCACTCACTGCCGACTATGCTCCCCCATTGACTTGCATTGGGTTTCGTGTTTCGGTCGATCCCCGACTTTTCGCGATAATCGACCGATTCCACTCGACTCAACTTTTGAGATAGTCGGGTTTCGCGAAACCCGACTCGACCCTAAAAAAGTCAAGGTCGCTCAACCCTAGTGATGCACCTTTTCTGGGCAGCTGCGGGCGGCTGTTTTTAGGATGGGGGGGCCTATATCAATGGCCCCTTACCAGTCTGAGAATACCAGCCTCCAGCTGTGAGCTTTAGCAAGGCTGTTTGTCACAAATGGGGGGTAACCCCACGCTGTTTTTTTAAATTATTTTTTTAAATAATAAAAAAAACAGAGTGGGGACCCTTTATTCTTGATAACCAACCTTGCTAAAGCTGGAAGCTGGGGGCTGCAGCCCCCAGCTGTGAGTTTTGCCTGGTTGGTTCAAAAAAAATAGGGGCGAACCCACAACCGGTTTGTCATTCATTTATTTCATTATATCGCAGGCTGCGGCTGAGGAATACCCCGATCATCCGCTCCTGCTGTCACTGTTATTAGTGGCAGCAGGTGTTGGATGATGGGAGTAAGAGTCCCAAAAGCCCCCACCTGCTGTCATCATTCTGACTTTAATATAACTCTCATCATTCTCCTCTGCTCACGTTGATCGCGGATATCTCCGGCACCGGTTTTTCGGTACTGGAAGTAAACAGACAGAAACTGGCCTAAGGGAGCATTGCTGGGACTTCTGGTTCAACACACCTGGATTTATAATAGCATCCGCTGTGAAGGAGATCTTGTTGCTATAGCATTATGTGCAAACTAACCATCACACGCCGCAACTGGGCCGCAACATTGAACTTTGTTGTTTCACATTGCTGCAGCCATTTATAGTTTCAACAGAATTAGTTACAAGTGTGCTTGTTCTGATTTAAAGGGGAAGTATCATCCCTAACGTTCAGGGTAACTCCAAAGCCTTATATTGTTTGTGTACTTGTAGATTGTGTAATACTGTTTGTTTTACTGTTACTTAGTATTCCCCTTAACATTTTCACCATTTATCCACTTCATAAGTAAAACTATGAATTTTTCCAACCTCGTCTCTTGTGAGTGTGTACAGAGCGTGCACTGGGGATTTCAGAGTCAACCCCTGGCAGAAGAGGAAGACCCTCCTGTATCCTACTACAGCTCCCAGCAAGATTATGGTGGAGGCACTGCATTATATTGAGGTGAGAACTGCTGAACACTCTGCCCTCAGAGACAGCTTAAAGGGCTGTTACAACAAAATCACTATTTTGTCCACTGCAAATCTATCAGTTCTCGAAATGCTGAGCTTTGTATAGCCCCGCCCACACCACTGATTGGCAGCTTTCTGTGTACACTGCAAATTGACAGAAAGCAGCTAATCAGTGGTGTTGGCGAAGTTACGCATGGCAGGAGGACAAAATATCATTATAAAGCGCTTTTCTTATTAAAACTGCAACAAGCAGCATGCTGCTCTCTGATTACATATCAAAAGCCTGCTGACAGATTCCCCCTTAACTGTATTCACCCCAGCTGACCCATGGCACTGTAAGGGGTGTACCAGGACTGACTTGTACACCTCCTCTTTTCAAGTTTATGCAATGTATAAATGTGAATTGCTTTGCATTCTTTACTCTGTATTTATTGTGTCATGTAATGTGTTATAGGGAAGTGCAGTTCCTTGGTTGGGACACTAGATGGGGTACCATAGTGTACATAGTTATTTGTAGGAGGAGTCAACTGCAGCTAAGAGGGAGGATTTCCTGATAGGGGTCAGACGGCCCAGGGTGCCCAAACAGCTCGCATGGGCTTAAGTGCCCAAAATGCTAACAGTGACCACGCAATGTTGATTAAGGGAAGAAGCCCAGGCATCCGCAGCTCCAGGCCTGAACAGTAGTAGGCCAGTACAGCAGAAGGAAAAGAAGCTTAGGACAGAAGCAGTGACAATACGGGGACGCAGGTGGCTCCATAATGTGGCAACTTATCGCATGGGCTGATGCCCTCAGATCCGGTATGAAACGGCTGAGGGAACTCTCAGATGCAGTGAGTTTAGACCAGGAGGATGCTGTGTCACCGCAAGAGACAGTACAGATGGGCAGGTCACTTGCCATGTGACAACTGACTTTGGAGGCTGATACTCTCATGTCTGGGGCGAAACACTAGGGAAAGTCTAACCATAGCAGAGCTAAACAGGGAGGACGCTGAGGAACCATGTGAGATGGTCTGACTCGGGTACATGCTGTATGACAGAGAGAGAAGTGCAGGGAAAGCGGAAGAAATGTGCAAAGTGCAATGTGAAACCTGTTGTAAATGATGTGAAGAATACGGATGTGCTGGGTAAAGAAAACAGTAAAGGTGTTCAATTGAAAGTTGAAATGGACTGTGTCTTTATTTGTGCAGAGCCATCTCTAGGAAGCCTACAGCAGAGCAGAGTGGACCCTGACGGCATAGAAAATGGAGTCACAGGTATGCAAAGTAATGGACACTATTTTCATGCGATAGGAGGTCAGGGCACAAATGCCCCGATGCTCTCAGCCATGACTACGGCCCTGGCCGTCCCTCACAGACCTGTGAGCAGGTATGATAGATGCAGTGACCGACAGGAGGCAGATCAAGGGTTAACAGGTTTTAATAAAATAAGGACTTACTCCATGCAGGGAGATAGGGAAAATGTGAGGTAAATGCAGGTAGAATAGGGAAAACGTGAGGTAAAATGCAGGCAGAATAGGGAAAACATGAGGTAAAATGCAGGCAGAATAGGGAATACAGGAGTTTGGTTGGGGAAAAATCAACGTAGGTAAAACAAAGAAAGTCGTTTTCAAATAAGTCACTTTTCCATCAAGCGTCTTCCTGACAGGAATGGTTCCAGAGTAGATAATGGCACCAACAGCTGTCGACACAACGTGGATCTGGTGTGGTCCTGAAGAAGGCAATGAACAGTTCCCGACTGGTAACGCTAAGTCTTTGAAATGTCCTGTGGAGTTCACAGTAAGGAGATTCCAGTGACCCGCAATGTCTATGGGACAGTCTTGACAAAGTTAATCGAAGCTCGATGAATATGCACCGGGAGGGGGTCAAGGAGCGGTACCTAGTCCAAGTCTCAGTCTCTGTCCAGTGGCACACACGCAGCTCCGACCGTTATTGAGCGATTGGCACATCGATGTCTCGGAGCCAACCTGCACACGGCAGGTTTTTTGTCAGAGTCCCTGCGGTAGGTTTCTCTCTCGGCTGGACGCGCATCTCTGCTCCTAACGGTCCCAAAGCTTAAGCTCTCTCTCCTCAGCAGCGCGCTCCGCCTTCCAGCCAAATCTCCCTGTACCCATGCGCTGCGCTCTCTTTCTGGTCACGCTTAGTCACGCCCCCTGTCAGCCTGTACCAAGATCGATCCGGATCCCTAAACTCCCCCGGATCGCAGAGGAGATAACCCCGACAGTTCTGGACCTGGCACAAGAAAGGCACCTCAGGCCGGTTTCTCTTCTTACAGCACTATGTGACCACGAATCAGTTATTTGTTTGATAATCAATGTAGTTTAATACACTGTTTACTGAGTCAGTGTTCAATGCGAAATGACTGTCATTGTTCTTGGCAGCTCATGTCATGGTTTTAACATTTTGTCCAACAACTGAGAATTTAACTCATTTGTCGAGTACGGTAATTTGCAGCCAGTTTAATTATCAGGAAACAACAGGCATTTACAGCAGTGTAAATGCTCCTTTAGTTTGCGTTCCCCATACCTGCACAATGACCCTTGCACATATTACAGAGTACACAAAGTCGCCTTCAGACTGTAATCTATTTTATCATGGGAAGTACACCACACCTATTTTTAATTAGGGCATTGCTGATGAGTAGCATGGGTGTGTCAGCTCAGACTTTCACAGAACTGGGGCCTGTTTTAGAATAGTCATTGCAAGAAAGCCTTGTTTACGTGGTATCAAAGGAGTGGAGAACTGTGCAGTAACTTTTGTCTGACAAGTTATGCACAGGTTGTGCCTCCACTACTTCAATCCACAATGTATGAGAAAACATACAACTACATATCTTCGCATAAATCTGGTTGGTGTGTCCCACACCTATTTAAATACCCACTATAGTGCTGAGGTAGCACACATACACAGTGAAGAGACAGTGACCCACAAACTACAAACATAAAAGTCTCTTTAATGTGTTATCTTCACACAGAAAAGGTTCCAATCCCCACAAATGCATATAACTTCAGTGAATATAACTTCAGTGCATATTATCAGTGTTCAATTCACACCAGTTCATAGCACTTCATAGTACACAGCATCCTTTAGATTGTAGCCACTACACACGCTAGTCCTCCTCTGACTAGTTCCTGTGGGTGTCCTGCACAGCTGTATCCTCTGGATAGCAGCCGGGCACCAAATCCACCTGTTTGCAATCGTTACACATGCCAGTCCTCTTTCAGGCACAGAACATCCACCTCCAGTACACCTCCGGGCACAGGACTGTCCACATCCAACTCTTTCGGGCACATGACTGTCCACATCTGAGACCAGTTACCATGGACGACTTGCATTGCTGTGTATGCTGCGGGTGCCAGGCTATTCAGCTGCCATAGCTGCTGGCTCCACTGGCCTGTGCTGCCTCACACATACAGCCAGTGCTCTACAGGTCTCTGCTCTGCGCAACAACACATACCAGACTGACACGGACATTGCACCTCACACCTGACACACCCATACCCCTTACTGCAGGGTTTTTAGCAAACAAACCTCTGGCTTTCAGCCACATGGAAAACCCGGACCAGAAATCCGTGACTGCCATGCACACCTATGGACTTCATCCATCTTCATGCACAACCTGGGGAGAACACACAGCGACTAGTGTTGAGCATTCTGATACTGCAAATATCGGGTATCGGCCAATATTCGCTGTATCGGACTTCCGATACTGAGTTCAGACATAGCTCCCAACCGTCCCTCATTGTGCGGGACTGTCCCGGTTTTGATGCTTTTCCCCGCTGTCCCGCACGGGACACTCTGCTCCCGGCAGATAAAAGGAGAAGCAGCCGTCACATGCCCCCTTGTGTTAGGCCACACCCCTTCCGTATATTCCCGACTGAGTCTTCCAGTGCCCCCCGGGCCGGTCACTTAGCAGCTGATTCGGGCTGCTGGTGGCCAGCGCTGTTCTCTATGTGCTGGCCAGCTGCATCACAGTAAAGCAGACATGCCCCCTGCTCCCTGTGTGCGGCCTCCTGAAGAGGGAAAGGACCATGGCTGCATCTAACTGCAGGAGAGGAGCTAGTGGATGGGTCATACATCAGTGCCGGGAGCTTCAGCTCTCTGTGCGGTGAGGAGATGGGCGCTGCTGCTCACCTCCCGATAAGGGCCATGTCCCTGTACAGTATTAGCGGCCGCTCTGCTGATGCTCACAGATTTATTGCAGCAGTCTGAACTTTCAGGATCACCCTGTCAGCGCCAGGTCATCGGCTCCAGGGTCACCAGACTGCAGGAAAGTTCAGTCTCCTGCAATAAATCTCCCTATACTGATAGTGACCAAAGACTCTATACAGAATCCAGCACTGGAGCGATCACGCCTGAACCTGCTGACTGGATATCACATACATGCTATATACAGTGGGGCAAAAAAGTATTTAGTCAGTCAGCAATAGTGCAAGTTCCACCACTTAAAAAGATGAGAGGCGTCTGTAATTTACATCATAGGTAGACCTCAACTATGGGAGACAAACTGAGAAAAAAAAATCCAGAAAATCACATTGTCTGTTTTTTTAACATTTTATTTGTATATTATGGTGGAAAATAAGTATTTGGTCAGAAACAAAATTTCATCTCAATACTTTGTAATATATCCTTTGTTGGCAATGACAGAGGTCAAACGTTTTCTGTAAGTCTTCACAAGGTTGCCACACACTGTTGTTGGTATGTTGGCCCATTCCTCCATGCAGATCTCCTCTAGAGCAGTGATGTTTTTGGATTTTCGCTTGGCAACACGGACTTTCAACTCCCTCCAAAAGTTTTCTATAGGGTTGAGATCTGGAGACTGGCTAGGCCACTCCAGGACCTTGAAATGCTTCTTATGAAGCCACTCCTTCGTTGCCCTGGCGGTGTGCTTTGGATCATTGTCATGTTGAAAGACCCAGCCACGTTTCATCTTCAATGCCCTTGCTGATGGAAGGAGGTTTGCACTCAAAATCTCACGATACATGGCCCCATTCATTCTTTCATGTACCCGTATCAGTCGTCCTGGCCCCTTTGCAGAGAAACAGCCCCAAAGCATGATGTTTCCACCACCATGCTTTACAGTAGGTATGGTGTTTGATGGATGCAACTGAGTATTCTTTTTCCTCCAAACACGACAAGTTGTGTTTCTACCAAACAGTTCCAGTTTGGTTTCATCAGACCATAGGACATTCTCCCCAAACTCCTCTGGATCATCCAAATGCTCTCTGGCAAACTTCAGACGGGCCCGGACATGTACTGGCTTAAGCAGTGGGACACGTCTGGCACTGCAGGATCTGAGTCCATGGTGGCGTAGTGTGTTACTTATGGTAGGCCTTGTTACATTGGTCCCAGCTCTCTGCAGTTCATTCACTAGGTCCCCCCGTGTGGTTCTGGGATTTTTGCTCACCGTTCTTGTGATCATTCTGACCCCACGGGGTGGGATTTTGCGTGGAGCCCCAGATCGAGGGAGATTATCAGTGGTCTTGTATGTCTTCCATTTTCTAATTATTGCTCCCACTGTTGATTTCTTCACTCCAAGCTGGTTGGCTATTGCAGATTCAGTCTTCCCAGCCTGGTGCAGGGCTACAATTTTGTTTCTGGTGTCCTTTGACAGCTCTTTGGTCTTCACCATAGTGGAGTTTGGAGTCAGACTGTTTGAGGGTGTGCACAGGTGTCTTTTTATACTGATAACAAGTTTAAACAGGTGCCATTACTACAGGTAATGAGTGGAGGAAAGAGGAGACTCTTAAAGAAGAAGTTACAGGTCTGTGAGAGCCAGAAATCTTGATTGTTTGTTTCTGACCAAATACTTATTTTCCACCATAATATGCAAATACAATGTTAAAAAAACAGACAATGTGATTTTCTGGATTTTTTTTTCTCAGTTTGTCTCCCATAGTTGAGGTCTACCTATGATGTAAATTACAGACGCCTCTCATCTTTTTAAGTGGTGGAACTTGCACTATTGCTGACTGACTAAATACTTTTTTGCCCCACTGTACATGGCCCTGTATATATACAGTGCATGTATGTCCAGGGCCAGGTGCAGGATTGATCCATCCAGTGTATATAATATTGTGTATCTGTGCCCATAGTATACAACTATCAGGGGCGTAAGTACCGTGGTCGCAGCTGCGACGGGGCCTGGAGCACTCTGAGCTACAAAATGGGTCACTGGCCCCTCAAATCCTCTGCACAGGCCTTCGAGCGCACTCTCTCTGTGCCCGCGCTGACCAATGCCATGGCAGCCCACATGACCGCAGCCCTCATTCGTGCTTGCGTGTGTAGCTGCGGCCTTTGTCAGTGAGGGAAAACAGGAAAGAACACGCACCTGGGCCTGTGCAGAAGTTTGAAAAGGCCACCACTGCGTGCACAGACGCCCGAGCCTCACTGTGTCTGACGCTGGCCAGAACCAGTGTCAGAGAACACCGCTCTCCTCACCAATCCCCGGCTGGCATCCGCTCCATGTCCATTATATAGGTGATACTGCAACTGATGTGTATATACGTTATATAGGTCAGGGGTCCGCAACTCCAGTCCTCAAGGCCCACCAACATGTCATGTTTTCAGGATTTCCTTAGTCTTGCCCAGGTAATAATTGCATCACCTGTGCAATGCAAAGGAAATCCTGAAAACATGACCTGTTGGTGGGCCTTGAGGACTGGAGTTGGGGACCCCTGATATAGGTGATACTGCTGTATATATATATATATATACTGGAACTATACACTTCAATCACAGTATTGCAGCGCCCCAGAGTCCTGGTCGTTGCAGTAATGTTGCTCTGCCACTAAGGGGGGTGATGTTGCGTCTGATTGCACTAAAAGAGTTCACCTGACCAGGTATCACAGTCACACATTACACTTCACACTCCGGCCACCAGGGGGAGCAAAAGGCACTATGTACTAGGCCACTCCTCACACTCTGGTGAAACTGGGGGTCGGATAGGAAGTTAGTTCAGAAAGAAGCTTGGGAGAGCTCCAGGGAGGACCTGTCAGAGGTGGGTTCCTGGCAGGGGCCTAGCAGAAAGGACCAATTGTTACGGAGCCGCGCCTGCACTACCTTGCGGCGGCATCTTAAGAGAGGACACGAAGCGAAGAGTATTGTGGAGAGGTGAGAAACGAGATCACAGCACAAAGGAGATAGAACCAGTAGGAGTCGTGCCCCGAGATCGGCAACAATCTTCAGGAGGCGCGTAGCCGGTGGCCGGAGCACCGAGGAAGTAACAGACTTCAAGCATTACTTCAGACAGCGGCAGGACAGTTAATTACAGGTCGGCTGTCCGACATAAATCACTTGAACGGACAAAGGAGGCAAACATGGGAGAGGGGCGGCTCTAGGGTCCCAGAATAACTCCAGGCCTACCCGTCATACGGGTGCGTCCTAGCCAGATAAACTTGGGGAACGGAGAAGAGAAAGAACTGATACGAGAAGTTGTGAGGACTATCCCGTGGTTCTCAGCAGGGAAGGACTACAACACACAAGTGCTGGAAGGTAGACACTGATTTCCACCTGCAAAGGGAACTCTGGATGTGCCTTCGGACCGGCCGGTCTCAGCCAGCCCGGTTAGCAGTGCTCTGGATTGCGGATCCCGAAACCTTCAGTAAAAAAAGGTAAAGAGACTGCACCCCTGTGTCCTTGTTATTCCTCGCGTTCTGCACCACGCACTATCACCTTTTATTGGACGCCCCTTAGAAGGGTCACGGACCGGGTCTAGCCACCGTGACAACCCCAGACCGAGTACCCCGCGGCCCTGCGTCTGGGGGCGCTCCAACTTGGCATCACGAACAGGATCTACTTAAGCCTGAGGAATCAGGTCATGTGTGCCTTGGAACTGTGACTTATTGCAAAGACTGTGTATTGCTATTTGCCGCCAAAAATCCGCCATTGCCGCGCCGTGTGGAGCGCGAAGGGAGGAGCCATAACTTTGTGGGTAGAGCTGTGAAGGAACAAATTAAGAAGGATTCTCCTTTTTGTGGTTTTCGACTCCATTTTGTTGTTTTGAATATAAATTTTGTTAGTAGACTAAAGTTTACATATGTTATGAAACCTTGATGAGACCTTGATTGTTGCAATCTGCCAGGACATGAGACTGAGGGTGCATTGTTCTACGAGACTTTGACGTACAGACTGTTCCTGCATTCTTATAGGTTAAGAAATGTGAACGTGTTCTTATGCTGATTGGTTGAAGTATAATTTCTATGACTATGAAAAGTCAGAGAATAAACGGGGGCCCAGAGATCTGCTCGATCCCCCACACAGAGGCACGAGTCTCCGTCTGGTCATTTTCAGTTGCCTGCAACGCCCTTTAGATTAATTTGGAAATCACTGAGTCAACCGTGAAGGATCACTTTAGATCCTCCCTCAACAGGTTGGCGCCCGTAACGTGGGGCCCCAGACAGGAACGCCTCTGCCCCCCGGAGGACAACAAGACAAAGGACCCTCGGAGCGGACACAGGCACTGGAAAATTGGGACTGATCATCCCCCACAACAACCACGGTAAGTTGGCAGTTATACTGTCCAGACTGACCGTTTGGTGTGGTTTTCCTGTGTTTGTGCTGCAAAGAGGATCTGAGGTTTGTCCCCAATGGTGGGGTGATTCTTGGGTGGAATCATATAGAGGTGTAGTTCTGTTGGGAGCCCAGTGCTCGAACCGTACCTCATAAGGGATGGACACCCCGGATTGACCAGTGATGTAATTCTCTTTATAGTCAAAATATCCTGAATTCCTGATCACTGTTAGAATCAGGCGCGGTGAGGTGATCGAAGATGGGTAGGATGCGTAACTCAGGAATATATAGATATATATGTGTATTTCTAGAGGTATCCGGAGGGTTAGTTTGAAACGCCCTCCTCCTTTCGCTGAGTACCGCATTTTTGGGTTGTCCCAGAGGGGGACAGGTAAACCTAGTGGAACAAAACTAATACAGCTGCTCTGGTATTGTGCACGACTAAGTAAGGATATTTAGCTCTAAAGTAGAATCAGTTTCCGTGTGTGTGATGAATCTGATATTTTTAGCCCAAAGACGGGGAAAGAACTCTGTCAGGAATGCAGGAAAATATTGAAAATATTCTGAATCATTGGTTTTTCTAAGGTGTTCTGGCATGTGAATTGTGTGATGAAGGTTTTGTAGAAATTAATTAAGTCTGAGAACTGCTGTATTCTGCTTCTGTGTGTAGATTTCCAAAATATCCGATGGGAGAGGTAGGTCAAACCGCTGCGCTATTGCTTTCTTTTGTGTTGAGGAATGCTGTAAATTCTTATCTCCGTGTTTCTGGTATGGAGGGGGCGAGTCGCTGCGTCCTCTCGGAATTTTCTATCCTTGTGTTGTGTAGTATGTGCAATAGTACAATGTTGTATTGAATTAGAAAGAAATATCGTAAGTTCAAGTTGGAATTTGAAAGTGAAAGAATTGTGCCTAATTTAGAAGAAAACATGTAAGAGATTGTTTGGTTATCAGTGTAAGTGATTGAAAGATTGGTAAAAGATTCACCTGCTTCAAGTTGAGTGGTTGATATATAGCAGATTAAGGATTAACAGAGAAGTGAATTCGGATTTGTTTTTGTTACATTGAAAAAAGGAAAGTTGTCTATTACTATGACAAAAACTGGATGTTTGTGGTACAGGAAGGAACTGAGAAAGTGACTGAGATTAATGTGTTAGGAAAGCAAACAATTAAAAATTTGGGACAAGGGGGGCTCCCTGCTAGATAATATGGTCCCTCCCGAGGAAATATTCTCCCGACTGTAAGTTCTGTGCCCCTTAACCCCAAAGCACCAATATATTCTGGGTTGCCAAAACTCAGTGCGCCCCCACCCTATGATCCTGCCGGGTGGATTTGTGATGTATGCGGAGTTACTAATTCTCAGTGGAGACAGGTCTGTTACAATTGTGGAGCGAGGAGACCCGGAGTTGTAGCCCCCACCTTTCCCTTGCTAAACGCTGACGGCACCTATTATCGGCTACCGCCAGGACCAGCTCCTGTTATGCCTAGTATTGCTAGTGGTTATGAGTATCCGCCCCCACCTACCTTAGTCACCCGCTCAGAGACGGGATATACAGAGGAGATAGAAGATTTCCAGGAAATGTATTCTAATGTTATTCCTGGACCCCACAGCCATGATGTGCTCTTTAGGATAGGGACAGGGGATCTCACAAGACAACATGTTGGGGCCATAGTAAATGCCACAAACAATCAACTCCACCATGCTGGAGGACTGGCTGCAATGATTTCACAGAAAGGCGGACCCATGATACAGGAAGAATCTAATTCGTATATACAAACTTATGGTCAGGTAGAAACAGGACAGGTCGCAGCAACCAGAGCAGGACAGCTGCCATGCCAATATGTGATACATGCAGTGGGACCACGATATAATCCTACCAACATTCCCAGGTCCCAACAGTTGCTTACAGAGGCTGTCCAGAACGCAATCCTGTATGCCTCCTCTGTTCCCCCCGATACGATGCCTCAGCGTACAATGGCCATACCATTAATCTCTGCCGGTATCTTTCAATATCCCAGGAAGGATGCCGCTATGGTCATAGTATCAGCAATAGAGCGCTGTATACAGGAAAACCCCATAAAATTGGAGGAGGTCCGATTTGTTCTCGATAGCCACCTAACGGCCCATCAGGCAATACGATCTCTAACTGTAACAGAGCCTCCTGCCCTGCTTCTGCAGCAGATGTCTCTTGTGCCCATACTACCGCCACCTCCTCCCGCCCCTGAGTCAGTAATATCAGAGTTTGAAGAAGATTATGTGAAACCTACTCCTGACAGGCCAAAGTATACCCCCTTTTCTCCATCCCAGATAGACACCCTTTGTAATCAGTTACCAGACCCAGAAACCTCCCCCATGGCCTTCTATAGACAAATGGCAGCGAATCGAGAGATTTATTCCACTCCCCGGAGAGATCTGTTACACTTACTCCAGGTGAAGGCTGGGGAGGGATATTTTCCAATTATTGAGGGTTTATTAACCCTTCAGGAGTTTCACGGGAATTTTTGGAATGTTTAAATAAAAATTAACATTTAACTTTTTTTCACAAAAAATTTACTTCAGCTCCAATTTGTTTTATTTTGCCAAGAGTTATAGGAGAAAATGGACCCCAAACCTTGTTGTACAATTTGTCCTGAGTACGCCAATACCCCATAAATGGAGGTAAACCACTGTTTGGGCGCATGACAGAGCTTGGAAGCGAAGGAGCGCCATTTGACTTTTTAATGCAAAATTGACTGGAATTGAGATGGGACGCCATCGCCATCGCCATCTGGGTTTGGAGAGCCACTGATGTGCCTAAACATTGAAACCCCCCACAAGTGACACCATTTTGGAAAGTAGACCCCCTAAGGAACTTATCTAGAGGTGTGGTGAGCACTTTGACCCACCAAGTGCTTCACAGAACCGTAAAAATAAAAAATATTTTTTTTTCACAAAAATTATCTTTTCGCCCCCAATTTTTTATTTTCCCAATGGTAAGAGAAGAAATTGGAACTAAAAAGTTGTTGCACAATTTGTCCTGAGTACGCTGATACCCCATATGTGGGGGTAAACCACTGTTTGGGCATATGGGAGACCTCGGAAGGGAAGGAGCGCCGTTTGACCTTTCAATGCAAAATTGATAGGAATTGAGATGGGACGCCATGTTGCGTTTGAAGAGCCACTGATGTGCCTAAACATTGAAACCCCCCACAAGTGACACCATTTTGGAAAGTAGACCCCCTAAGGAACTTATCTAGAGGTGTGGTGAGCACTTTGACCCACCAAGTGCTTCACAGAAGTTTATAATGCAGAACCGTAAAAATAAAAAATAATTTTTGTGAAAAAAAAATGATCATTTCGCCCCCAATTTTTTATTTTCCCAATGGTAAGAGAAGAAATTGGAACCAAAAAGTTGTTGTACAATTTGTCCTGAGTACGCTGATACCCCATATGTGGGGGTAAACCACTGTTTGGGCGCATGGGAGAGCTCGGAAGGGAAGGAGCGCCGTTTGACTTTTCAATGCAAAATTCACAAGAATTGAGATGAGACGCCATGTTGCGTTTGGAGAGCCACTGATGTGCCTAAATATTGAAACCCCCCACAAGTGACACCATTTTGGAAAGTAGACCCCCTAAGGAACTTATCTAGATGTGTGGTGAGCACTTTGACCCACCAAGAGCTTCACAGAAGTTTATAATGCAGAGCCGTAAAAATAAAACAAAAATTTTTTCCCACAAATATTATTTTTTAGCCCCCAGTTTTGTATTTTCCCGAGGGTAACAGGAGAAATTGGACCCCAAAATTTGTTGTGCAATTTGTCCTGAGTGCGCTGATACCCCATATGTGGGGGGGAACCACCGTTTGGGCACATGGGAGGGCTCGGGAGGGAAGGAGCGCCATTTGGAATGCAGACTTAGATGGAATGGTCTGCAGGCGTCACATTGCGTTTGCAGAGCCCCTAATGTACCTAAACAGTAGAAACCCCCCACAAGTGACCCCATATTGGAAGCTAGACCCCCCCACGAACTTATCTAGATGTGATGTGAGAACTTTGAGCCCCCAAGTGTTTCACTACAGTTTATAACGCAGAGCCGTGAAAATTAAAAAATCTTTTTTTTCCCACAAAACTTATTTTTTAGCCCCCAGTTTTGTATTTTCCCAAGGGTAACAGGAGAAATTGGACCCCAAAAGTTGTTGTCCAATTTGTCCTGAGTACGCTGATACCCCATATGTTGGGGTAAACTCCTGTTTGGGCACACAGGAGAGCTCGGAAGGGAAGGAGCACTGTTTTACTTTTTCAACGCAGAATTGGCTGGAATTGAGATCGGACGCCATGTCGCGTTTGGAGAGCCCCTGATGTGTCTAAACAGTGGAAACCCCCCAATTATAACTGAAACCCTAATCCGAACACACCCCTAACCCTAATTCCAACAGTAACCCTAACCACACCTCTAACCCAGACACACCCCTAACCCTAATCCCAACCCTATTCCCAACCACAAATGTAATCCAAACCCTAACCCTAACTTTAGCCCCAACCCTAACTGTAGCCTTAACCCTAACTGTTGCCTTAACCCTAACTGTAGCCTAAACCCTAGCCCTAACCCTAGCCCTAACCATAACCCTAGCCCTAACCCTAGCCCTAACCCTAGCCCTAACCCTAGCCCTAGTCCTAACCCTAACCCTAGCCCTAACCCTAGCCCTAACCCTAACCCTAGCCCTAACCCTAGCCCTAACCCTAACCCTAACCCTTACCCTAGCCCTAACCCTAACCCTAGCCCTAACCCTAGCCCTAACCCTAATGGGAAAATGGAAATAAATACATTTTTTTAAATTTTTTTTATTTTTCCCTAACTAAGGGGGTAATGAAGGGGGGTTTGATTTACTTTTATAGCGGGTTTTTTAGCGGATTTTTATGATTGGCAGCCGTCACTCACTGAAAGACGCTTTTTATTGCAAAAAATGTTTTTTGCGTTACCACATTTTGAGAGCTATAATTTTTCCATATTTTGGTCCACAGAGTCATGTGAGGTCTTGTATTTTGCGGGACGAGTTGATGTTTTTATTGGTAACACTTTCGGGCACGTGACATTTTTTGATCGCTTTTTATTCCGATTTTTGTGAGGCAGAATTAGCAAAAACCAGCTATTCATGAATTTCTTTTGGGGGAGACGTTTATACCGTTCCGCGTTCGGTAAAATTGATAAAGCAGTTTTATTCTTCGGGTCAGTACGATTACAGCGACACCTCATTTATATCATTTTTTTTATGTTTTGGCGCTTTTATACGATAAAAACTATTTTATAGAAAAAATAATTATTTTTGCATCGCTTTATTCTGAGGACTATAACTTTTTTATAACTTTTTTATTTTTTTGCTGATGTTGCTGTATGGTGGCTCGTTTTTTGCGGGACAAGATGACGCTTTCAGCAGTACCATGGTTATTTATATCTGTCTTTTTGATCGCGTGTTTACTGAAGGGGTTAACTAGTGGGCCAGTTTTATAGGTCGGGTCATTACGGACGCGGCGATACTAAATATGTGCACTTTTATTGTTTTGTTTTTTTTATTTAGATCACCGATCTGTCAAACAGCGCTGCAGCGTTACCAAGTGCCTGCTCTAAGCAGGCACTTGGTAAGCCACCTCCCTCCCTACCCCCGTGAGCGCGGCCGATCGCCTATGACGTACTATTCCGTCCTTGGGAAGTAAAGCCCACCCCACATGGACGGAATAGTACGTCTAATGGCAGAAAGGGGTTAAAGTCGGCTAACTACTTCTCTACCTTGGATCTCACCAGTGGGTACTGGCAGGTTCCCGTGGCAGAGGCGGACAAGGAAAAGACGGCCTTCACGACGCCGATGGGTCTCTGCGAGTTCAACTACATGCCCTTCGGATTGCGTAACGCCCCGGGGACGTTCCAGAGGATGATGGAGTGCTGTCTGGGACATAAGAACTTTGAGACCGTGCTGCTTTATCTGGACGATGTCATTGTCTTCTCCAAGACCTATGAAGACCATTTGAAGCACCTGGCCGAGGTGTTTGAAGCTCTGTCCAACTTTGGCTTAAAGGTGAAACCGTCCAAATGCCATCTACTGAAACCCAAAGTGCAGTACCTGGGCCATGTGGTGAGTGCCGAAGGAGTGGCCCCAGACCCCGACAAGATCACGGTGAAAAAGGACTGGCCGCAGCCCGGTAACCTCCACGAAGTCCGACAGTTCCTCAGGTTGGTGGGCTACTGCCGGAGGTTCATCAAAGACTTCACCAAGAAGGCCGCACCACTGTAAGACCTGTTGGTGGGCCAACCCAAGGGTAAGAATACCCCGTTTGATTGGAACAACGGACTGGAAAAATCATTCACCTGCTTAAAGTCAGCGCTGATGGGAGAAGAGGTACTGGCCTACCCCGAATATGACCAACCATTTGTATTGTATATGGATGCCAGCAATGTGGGGCTGGGAGCCGTGCTGTCCCAGGTCCAGAAGGGCAAGGAAAGAGTAATCGCTTATGCCAGCAGGAAACTCCGCCCCACTGAAAGAAACCCTGACAATTACAGTTCCTTCAAGCTGGAGTTCCTCGCCGTTGTTTGGGCCGTTACGGAGAGGTTCAAGCACTACCTGGCCTCCGCAAAATTCACCGTCTTCACAAATAATAATCCGCTAACGCACTTGGACACAGCAAAACTCGGTGCTTTAGAGCAGCGGTGGATGGCCCGGTTGTCCAATTACGACTTTACCATCAAGTATCGGGCGGGGCACAAGAATGCGAATGCCGATGCATTGTCGCGAATGCCTCACTTGCCCTAAACGGAAGAAGATCCAGAAGCATTTGAAGAGGTAGAGCTGCCCGCTTTCCATCGCCCCAAGGCAACTCAGTGTTCCCATTAGGTGGAGAACAGGCGCAGGAATAAACAGGGCACCCCGTTGAATCCCCTGCCCCATCACAGGTGGGCAGAGAACCAGGATGGTGACCCTGCGGTCCGTCGGGTGAAAGAGCTCCTGACGCAGGCAGGTTTGCATCCCAGCCCGGATGATCCACCAGAGGCATTACAATTGTGGAAGGAGAGGGGCAAACTGTTCATTCACGATGGCAAGCTGTGCCGGAGGAGCATCGACCCACGCACTCATGAATTGGTATGCCAGATCGTGGTCCCAAGACAGGATGTGCCGATGGTCCTGGGAGCGTACCACGATGGGGCAGGACACTTCGGGTGGAGGAAGCTGGAGAGGCTACTCCGTGGGAGGTTCTACTGGATTGGCATGAAGAAAGCCATCGAGAAGTGGTGTCGAGAGAGTGGCCCCTGTAGCCTACGCCGGAAGAATCGTGACAGCCAACGGGCTCCCCTGCAGCCCATCATCACCAAACGACCGCTCGAGTTGGTCGCGCTGGATCACGTGAAGCTAACACCTAGCCGGTCAGGTTATCTCTACGCTCTCACCATTGTGGACCACTACTCCAGATTCCTGGTAGTCGTACCGGTCAAGGATCTAACGGCTAGGACGGCTGACAAAAATTTCCAGCAGTACTTCTATAGACCCCATGGGTACCCGAAGAAGGTGCTAACCGATCAGGGACCAGCATTTGAAGCGGAGGTGTTCCAGGAGTTCTGCAATTGGTACGGGTGTAAGAAGATCAGAACCACGCCATACCATCCACAAACCAACGGGATGTGTGAGAAGATGAACCAAGTGGTGATCGACTTACTGAAGACCCTACCTGTAGAGGAGCGGAACTTGTGGCCCACAAAGTTACCAGACTTGGTAGACATGTACAACCACATCCCGGTGAATTCCACCAACTGCACCCCAGCGTACCTGATGCGAGGAAGGTCTTGCAAGTCACCCGTCGATCTGGATATGGGGATCCTGACTCCCGAAGATATATCGCCAGATGCGGATTGGGATACCGAAAGGCAGCAAAGGTACCACAAAGTACAGGAATGTGTAGAAAGAAGTCTCGCCCAAGCCCGACAAAAACAAGAAAGGGACTACAACCAGCATGCTCCCGCAACTCCCTTGGCACCCGGTGAGCAGGTACTCAAACGAAAGAGGAGACTACACAAGCTTGATGATCAATGGGAAGCGGAGCCGTATACCATTCTGCCCTCTGATTTCGACAATACAAAGGTTTGTCTCATCAGTAAAGATGGAGGGGAAACCTCAACGGCGATATCCAGAGACCACCTGAAAATATGCCCTGATAAGCTGAGAGATGGGGAAACAGACCCCGGGACTTCTCCGCCCGTGGAAGAAGAGAAGACGATACACACTGTTCTTGGCGACTTTCCCCAGTCGTGGACTCAAATCAATCAGGCCATTGTGGTACCTGTCTTAACGTTTCGTCAACTGAAACCGCCAGAACTAAATGTGGTGCCAGGTCATCCGATCCCGCAAGCACAGCAGTCCCCAACAGAAGATGCGATGCCAACAGTCGAACCAGCAAGCCCTCCCTCTGCTATTGGTGAATCTGCCATGCCCACCATTAGTAGTGACAGCTCTGAGAACTCCAGCATGCCGGTTCTGCCCAGACTCACTAGAAGTGTAGCTAGAAGACAGTGCACTAAACCAGCGATAGACAGCGTAGCGGGCCCTGTCAGGCCAATTACAACCCCTGCGCTGCGGAGGTCTACGCGTAGCACTAAGAATCAGACTCCACTTCGCAATAAATCTTGGAGATATTAATGATAGTTGCTATTTGGTTGAAAATGTTTGTGTAAATATCTTTGTTACGGTTTAAGAATGGACAATGGTGTGATGGACAGTGAATCGCTCCAAAGCTTTCACAGGGACCCCTTTGTTTACCCGCGGTCCCTGCTATTTCAAGGTTGCACCTACTGAACTGGGAGTCATGAACTATGCATGGCCAACCTTTGCAACGTCCAAGCGTCCTCACCTCCCATAAAGGGAAGCACTGTTATATTTACTTGTTCATCGTATTTGAAAATTTTGTGTTTTCTACTAACATGTATTGTTATTCTTCTTTTCCCAGTCCGGGAGTACTGGATTTAACCGGGGGGAGTTCTCACACTCTGGTAAAACTGGGGGTCGGATAGGAACTTAGTTCAGAAAGAAGCCTGGGAGCGCTCCTGGGAGGACCTGTCAGAGGTGGGTTCCTGGCAGGGGCCTAGCAGAAAGGACCGATTGTTACGGAGCCGCACCTGCACTACCTTGCGGCGGCATCTTAAGAGAGGACATGAAGCGAAGAGTATTGTGGAGAGGTGAGAAGCGAGATCACAGCACAAAGGAGATAGAACCAGTAGGAGTCATGCCCCGAGATCGGCAACGATCTTCAGGAGGCGCGTAGCCGGTGGCCAGAGCACTGAGGAAGTAACAGACTTCAAGCATTACTTCAGACAGTGGCAGGACAGTTAATTACAGGTCGGCTGTCCAACATAAATCACCTGAATGGACAAAGGAGGCAAACATGGGAGAGGGGCGGCTCTAGGGTCCCAGAATAACTCCAGGCCTACCCGTCTTACGGGTGCGTCCTAGCCAGATAAACTTGGGGGACGGAGAAGAGAAAGAACTGATACGAGAAGTTGTGAGAACTATTCCGTGGTGCTCAGCAGGGAAGGACTACAACACACAGGCGCTAGAAGGTAGACACTGATTTCCACCTGCAAAGGGAACTCTGGATGTGCCTTCGGACCGGCCGGTCTCAGCCAGCCCTGTTAGCAGTGCTCTGGATTGCGGATCCCGAAACCTTCAGTAAAAAAAGGTAAAGAGACTGCACCCCTGTGTCCTTGTTATTCCTCGTGTTCTGCACCACGCACTATCACCTTTTATTGGACGCCCCTTAGCAGGGTCACGGACCGGGTCTAGCCACCGTGACAACCCCGGACCGAGTACCCCGCGGCCCTGCGTCTGGGGGTGCTCCAGTATCACCTATATATTGTATATGCAGCATTTGCAGTTTGACCTGTCTAATGTATATTGACTATTGTATATACAGTATATAAGTGATATTGCGATTATATACTGCAGTAGCAGTATCACCTATATAATGTATGTACAGCAGTCTATATACATTATATAGGTGAAACTGCGACTACGGTATGTACGTTATATAGGTTATACCACTGTGTGTAATATACTGTGTCTGTGTATAGCCCATATAGACCAGCTGCAGTGTATATGTGTGTGTATATGTATGTATGTATATATACACACACACTCTCTGCGGCTGGTCTATATGGGCTATACACAGTGGACACAGTATATTACACACAGTGGTATAACGTACATACCGCAGTCTCACCTATATAATGTACGTGTGAGTGTATGAGTATGTGTGTCTATGTATGTGTGTGTGTGTAAGTATGTGTGTGCATATTATACACATACATACACACACACACACACACACACCACTCTGATTAATCATGAAAAAAGTGCGGACTCTTTATTGGCCCAAATGGCAATGTTTCGGATCAATAACAGAGCATTTCTCTGATATGGAACTGAAATGTTGCCACATGGGCTAATAAAGAGTCCACTGCATTAAGGCATTGTCTCCCACTAGGACAACCTCATCTTAAACTAAAGCCTATACTCACCTCCTGTGCCAGCGCCGTTCCCACAGTGTCTGTGATGTGTTGTGACACGTGATGCCCGGCGCCAATCAGCACTGGTGTCAATGTCTCTGCCTTCAGACAAACTGAACATGAAGAGGAAGTCCAGGATGAGCTGCTTGATCCTGGACTTCCTCTTCATGTTCAGTTTGTCTGAAGGCAGAGACAGTGACACCAGCGCTGATTGGCGCCGGGCAACACGTGTCACAACACATCACAGCCACTGTGGGAACAGCGCTGGCACAGGAGGTAAGTATAGGCTTTATAATTTTATCAGTGCCGAACATTTAGGGGTTGTCCTAGTAGCGGACAACCCCTTAAAGATTTGGTGCTGCGTGGTGTAAATCTAAGTATCTGTATATATACACTGCACAGCACCACTCCTCCTGTCCTGTATATATACACTGCACAGTACCACTCCTCCTGTATATATACACTGCACAGTACCACTCTGTTGTGAATTCTGCTTTTGGGCTCCCTCCGGTGGTTGTAGGTGGTAATGCAGTTGTCCCTGGGCTGCAGTCCTGGTCAGGTGTATCTGCTGATTGCAATTCTGACTGGGGTATTTAGGTTTGCAGGATTCATTAGTCCTTGCCAGTTGTCAATGGTTATTGGGAGGTGTTGGACCTCTGTCTGGTTTCTCCTGCTTAGCTGCCAATTCAGCAAAGATAAGTGTCTGTTTTTTTTCTATGGTACACATGCTGTGTGCTGGATTTTTTATTGTATTTCTGCTCTGTGTGTAGGATTCTCTGGAGTTGCAGATATACGTTCCACGTCTTTAGTTAGATGGAGGAATTTTTTGTATAATCTGCTGTGGATATTTTTGGAAGGGTTTTAATACTGACCGCACAGTATTCTGTCCTATCCTTTCCTATTTTAGCTAGATTGGCCTCTTTTGCTAAATCCTGTTTTCTGCCTGTGTGTGTCTTTCCTCTCCTACTCACAGTCAATATTCGTGGGGGGCTGCCTATCCTTTGGGGTTCTGCTCTGAGGCAAGATAGTATTCCTATTTCCATCTATAGGGGTATTTAGTCCTCCGGCTGTGACGAGGTGTCTAGGGTTTGTAAGGCACACCCCACGGCTACTTCTAGTTGTGGTTTTAGATCAGGATTTGTGGTCAGTACAGTTACCACCTACTCCAGTGAAAGTTATTCATGCGGCTCCAAGGTCACCGGATCATAACACCACTCCTCCTGTCCTGTATGTATATATATATATTTATATATATATATATACTGCACATTACCACTCCTCCTGTATATATACACACTGCACAGTACCACTCCACCTGTCCTCTGTATATATACGCTGCACAGTACCCCTCCTCTTGTCCTGTATATATACACTGCACAGTACCACTTTTCCTGTCCTGTATATATACACTGCACAGTACCAATCCTCCTGTCCTGTATATATACAGTACAGACCAAAAGTTTGGACACACCTTCTCATTTAAAGATTTTTCTATATTTTCATGACTATGAAAATTGTACATTCACACTGAAGGCATCAAAACTATGAAATGACACATGTGGAAATATATACCGTATATACTCGAGTATAAGCCGACCCGAGTATAAGCCGACCCCCCTAATTTTGCCACAAGAAACTGGGAAAACTTATTGACTCGAGTATAAGCCTAGGGTGGAAAATGCAGCAGCTACCGGTTAATGTCAAAAATAAAAATAGATACCAATAAAAGTAAAATTAATTGAGACATCAGTAGGTTAAGTGTTTTTGAATATCCATATTGAATCAGGAGCCCCATATAATGCTCCATACAGTTCATGATGGGCCCATAATATGCTCTATATAAAAATGTGCCACATATAATGCTCCATACAGTTCATTATTGCCCCATAGATGCTCCATATAAAGCTGTGCCACATATACAATGCTCTGCACCGTTCATTATTGCCCCATAGCTGTGCCATATAGTGCTCTGCACCGTTCATTATTGCCCCATAGCTGTGCCATATAGTGCTCTGCACCGTTTATTATTCCCCCATAGCTGTGCCATATAGTGCTCTGCACCGTTCATTATTGCCCCATAGCTGTGCCATATAGTGCTCTGCACCGTTCATTATTGCCCCATAGCTGTGCCATATAGTGCCCTGCACCGTTCATTTTTGTCCCATAGCTGTGCCATATAGTGCTCTGCACCGTTCATTTTTGTACCATAGCTGTGCCATATAGTGCTATTCACCGTTCATTATTGTCCCATAGCTGTGCCATATAGTGCTCTGCACCGTTCATTTTTGCCCCATAGCTGTGCCATATAGTGCTCTGCATTGTTCATTTTTGTCCCATAGCTGTGCCATATAGTGCTCTGCACCGTTCATTTTTGTCCCATAGCTCTGCCATATAGTGCTCTGCACCGTTTATTTTTGTCCCATAGCTCTGCCATATAGTGCTCTGCACCGTTTATTTTTGTCCCATAGCTGTGCCATATAGTGCTCTGCACCGTTCATTATTGCCCCATTGATGTACCATAGAAAGCTCTGCCATTGCTGCTGCTGCTGAAATAAAAAAAAAAACACATACTCACCTCTCTTGCTTGCAGCTCCCAGTGTCCGGTCCCGGCGTCTCTCCGCACTGACTGATCAGGCAGAGGGCGCCGCGCACACTATATGCGTCATCGCGCCCTCTGACCTGTACAATCAGAGCGGAGAGACGCCGGGAAGATGGAGCGGCGCTGGGAAGATGGAGCGACGCACGGCGTGTGGAATGGGGATAGGTAAATAGGACATACTTACCTGGTCCCGGAGTCCGGCTCCTTCTCCCGCACAGCTGGTCTTCGGTGCCGCAGCCTCTTCCTCTATCAGCAGTCACCGTTACTCCTATGGGAGTGGAGTCCATATTAATTTTTCTAATGAGCGGTCCCACGTGACCGCTGAAGAGGGGAAGAGCTGCAGCACCCGAAGACCGTGGGACGGCAGGGGGAGCGCCAGGATCGCCGGGACTAGGTAAGTATGCCTCAGCGCCCTCTCCCCCTCACCCGCCGACCCCACCACTACCGTGACTCGAGTATAAGCCGAGAGGGGACCTTTCAGCCCAAAAATTTGGGCTGAAAATCTCGGCTTATACTCGAGTATATACGGTACTTAACAAAAACGTGTGAAACAACTGAAAATATGCCTTATATTCTAGGTTCATCAAAGTAGCCACCTTTTGCTTTGATGACTGCTTTGCACACTCTTGGCATTCTCTTGATGAGCTTCAAGAGGTAGTCACCGGGAATGGTCTTCCAACAATCTTGAAGGAGTTCCCAGAGATGCTTAGTACTTGTTGGTCCTTTTGCCTTCACTATGAGGTCCAGCTCACCCGAAATCATCTCGATTGGGTTCAGGTCTTGTGACTGTGGAGGCCAGGTCATCTGGCGTAGCACCCCATCACTCTCTTTCTTGGTCAAATAGCCCTTACACAGCCTGGAGGTGTGTTTGGGGTCACTGTCCTGTTGAAAAATAAATGATGGTCCAACTAAACGCAAATCGGATGGAATAGCATGCCACTGCACGATGCTGTGATAGCCATGCTGGTTCACTATGCCTTCAATTTTGAATAAATCCCCAACAGTGTCACCAGCAAAGCAACCCCACACCATCACACCTCCTCCTCCATGCTTCACGGTGGGAACCAGGCATGTAGAGTCCATCCGTTCACCTTTTCTGCGTCGCACAAAGACACGGTAGCTAGTACCAAAGATCTCAAATTTGGACTCATCAGACCAAAGCACAGATTTCCACTGGTCTAATGTCCATTCCTTGTGTTCCTTAGCCAAAACAAGTCTCTTCGGCTTGTTGCCTGTCCTTAGCGGTGGTTTCCTAGCAGCTATTTTACCAAGAAGGTCTGCTGCACAAAGTCTCCTCTTAACAGTTGTTGTAGAGATGTGTCTGCTGCTAAAACTCTGTGCGGCAGTGACCTGTTCTCTACTCTGAGCTGCTGTTAACCTGCGATTTCTGAGGCTGGTGACTCGGATAAACTCATCCTCAGAAGCAGAGGTGACTCTTGGTCTTTCTTTACTGGGGGGGTCCTCTTGTGAGCCAGTTTCTTTGTAGCGCTTGATGGTTTTTGCCACTGCACTTGGGGACACTTTCAAAGTTTTCCCAATTTTTCGGACTGACTGACCATAATTTCTTAAAGTAGTGATGGCCACTCATTTTTATTTACTTAGCTGCTTTTTTCTTGCCATAATACAAATTTTAACAGTCTATTCAGTAGGACTGTCAGCTTTGTATTGCACAACACAACTGATGGTCCCAACCCCATTTATAAGGCAAGAAATCCCACTTATTAAACCTGACAGGGAGACCTGTGAAGTGAAAACCATTCCCAGTTACTATCTCTTGAAGCTCATCAAGAGAATGCCAAGAGTGTGCAAAGCAGTCATCAAAGCAAAAGGTGGATACTTTGAAGAACCTAGAATATAAGACAATTTCAGTTGTTTCACACTTTTTTGTTAAGTATATAATTCCACATGTGTTAATTCATAGTTTTGATGCTTTCAGTGTAAATGTACAATTTTCATAGTCCTGAAAATATAGAAAAATCTTTAAATGAAACCGTGTGTTCAAACTTTTGGTCTGTAGTGTACACTGCACAGTACCACTCCTCCTGTCCTGTATATATACACTGCACAGCACCACTCCTCCTGTCCTGTATATATACACTGCACAGTACCACTCCTCCTGTCCTGTGTGCATACACTGCACAGTACCACTTCTCCTGTCCTGTTCTCGGAGAGGCGACATTGGTCTTTGGGAGGGTTAATATTGGTTTATTATTTTCAGGAATACTATGGGAAAATGAAAAATATATATGCCGTATATACTCGAGTATAAGCCGACCCCCCTAATTTTGCAACAAAAAACTGGGAAAACTTATTGACTCGAGTATAAGCCTAGGGTGGAAAATGCAGCAGCTACCGGTAAATGACAAAAATAAAAATAGATACCAATAAAAGTAAAATTAATTGAGGCATCAGTAGGTTAAGTGTTTTTGAATATCCATATTGAATCAGGAGCCCCATATAATGCTCCATGCAGTTCTTTATGGCCCCATAGATGCCCCATATAATGCTCCATGCCGTTCTTTATGGCCCCATAGATGTCCCATATAATGCTCCATGCAGTTATGGCCCCATACATGCCCCATATAATGCTCCATGCAGTTATAGCCCCATAGATGCTCCATATAATGCTCCATACAGTTATGGCCCCATAGATGCCCCATATAATGCTCCATGCAGTTATGGCCCCATAGATGATCCATATAATGCTCCATGCAGTTATGGCCCCACAGATGCCCCATATAATGCGCCATGCAGTTATGGCCCCATATAATGCCCCATATAATGCTCCATGCAGTTACATAGTTACATAGTTATTAAGGTTGAAGGAAGACTATAAGTCCATCTAGTTCAACCCATAGCCTAACCTAACATGCCCTAACATGTTGATCCAGAGGAAGGCAAAAAAAACCATGTGGCAAAGAGTAAGCTCCACATTGGGGAAAAAAATTCCTTCCCGACTCCACATACGGCAATCAGACTAGTTCCCTGGATCAACGCCCTATCAAGGAATCTAGTGTATATACCCTGTAACATTATACTTTTCCAGAAAGGTATCCAGTCCCCTCTTAAATTTAAGTAATGAATCACTCATTACAACATCATACGGCAGAGAGTTCCATATTCTCACTGCTCTTACAGTAAAGAATCCGCGTCTGTTATTATGTTTAAACCTTTTTTCCTCCAAACGTAGAGGATGCCCCCTTGTCCCTGTTTCAGGTCTATGATTAAAAAGATCATCAGAAAGGTCTTTGTACTGTCCCCTCATATATTTATACAATAAAATAAGATCACCCCTTAGTCTTCGTTTTTCCAAACTAAATAGCCCCAAGTGTAATAACCTATCTTGGTATTGCAGACCCCCCAGTCCTCTAATAACCTTGGTCGCTCTTCTCTGCACCCGCTCTAGTTCAGCTATGTCTTTCTTATACACCGGAGACCAGAACTGTGCACAGTATTCTAAGTGTGGTCGAACTAGTGACTTGTATAGAGGTAAAATTATGTTCTCCTCATGAGCATCTATGCCTCTTTTAATGCATCCCATTATTTTATTTGCCTTTGTAGCAGCTGCCTGACACTGGCCACTGAATATGAGTTGGTCATCCACCCATACACCCAGGTCTTTTTCATTGACGGTTTTGCCCAGAGTTTTAGAATTAAGCACATAATTATACATCTTATTACTTCTACCCAAGTGCATGACCTTACATTTATCCCCATTAAAGCTCATTTGCCATTTATCGCCCAAGATTCTAGTTTACATAAATCATCCTGTAATATAAAATTGTCCTCCTCTGTATTAATTACCCTGCAGAGTTTAGTGTCATCTGCAAATATTGAAATTCTACTCTGAATGCCCCCTACAAGGTCATTAATAAATATGTTAAAAAGAAGAGGGCCCAATACTGACCCCTGTGGTACCCCACTCCTAACCGCTACCCAGTCCGAGTGTGTTCCATTAATAACCACCCTTTGTTTCCTATCCCTGAGCCAGCTCTCAACCCACTTACACATATTTTCCCCTATCCCCATTATTCTCATTTTATGTATCAACCTTTTGTGTGGCACCGTATCAAAAGCTTTTGAAAAGTCCATATACACTACATCCACTGGGTTCCCTTGGTCCAATCCGGAACTTACCTCTTCATAGAAACTGATCAAATTTGTCTGACATGAACGGTCCCTAGTAAACCCGTGCTGATACTGGGTCATGAGGTTATTCCTCTTCAGATACTCCAGTATAGCATCCCTTAGAATTCCCTCCAGGATTTTACCCACAGTAGAGGTTAAGCTTACTGGCCGATAATTTCCGAGTTCAGTTTTTGTCCCGTTTTTGAATATTGGCACCACATTTGCTATACGCCAGTCCTGTGGTACAGACCCTGTTATTATGGAGTCTCTAAAGATTAAAAATAATGGTCTATCAATGACTGTACTTAATTCCTGCAGTACTCGAGGATGTATCCCATCCGGGCCCGGAGATTTGTCAATTTTAGTGATTTTTAGACGCCGCCGCACTTCCTGCTGGGTTAAGCCGGTGACATTTAATTGGGAATTTTTATCACTAGTCATTTTGTCTGCCATGGGAATTTCTTGTGTAAATACTGATGAAAAAAAGTCATTTAGCATATTGGCTTTTTCCTCATCAAGAAACAAAAAGAAAAAAGCACAGGCCATACAAACTGGGGATCACCTGAACAACAATGATATATACAAAAACACAGCTTTATTAAAGGTACAACACAGGAATGGAAAACCACCATTAAAAACATTTAAAAACACATAGAAACTGGTGCCTAAAATAAGGCATATGCCTGTAAACAGGTAAAGGGGGAAGAAAAATATATACAAGGCTTAAATTAACAAATCCTCCTAGAAGTACTATATGGACAGCATATTACTCAGATTACAAAGCGTCAAAGATAAACGCATTTTCATCATATAAAGCACATATAGATATACTGTGATAGAAATACATTTAGTACAATATAGGAGCTCAGAATGAGCTGAAAATAAAGCTCAGAAGCCTAAGGTAGTGCACACACTATAAAGTCATTCAGGTATATGCAGGGCTGCCACTAGAAATTTCGGGGCCCCATACTGGCAAAATTTTCGGGGCCCCCTTGAGACTCCGCCCAGGCTCCACCCAGCCCCGCCTCCACGCTCCACCCCTCGAGCTGTCCACAGTCCCACCGCTCTCTCTTGGAAAAACTCCACTTCTCACCTATCACACATTAACAGTTCCCATCACCAGATCACACATATAGCCGGCAGCTTTTGTTTTGGCCAAAAGATTTTTTATGCTGCCACCATAACACAGTAGACACTTTTGGCCGGGCCCTACTCTACTGTAACCTATTAAATATTT
Source organism: Ranitomeya imitator (assembly GCF_032444005.1). Taxonomy (NCBI): domain Eukaryota; kingdom Metazoa; phylum Chordata; class Amphibia; order Anura; family Dendrobatidae; genus Ranitomeya; species Ranitomeya imitator. The sequence goes on along the minus strand of NC_091289.1, from coordinate 96,305,286 downwards.
GTTAAAATATGCAATACAATTTAGGTATATTTATATTTATTTTTCAATTTTTTAAATGACCAATAATATCACATACAAAGAACAAATACCACAACACCATGACCAGACCACATATTACCACCACATAGTGACTGAATACTACAATTCTGATCAGTAATTAAAAAAAAAGCACCATACTATCACCATAAGTGCCATTATACACAGGAGATCTGTACTTAGTATGCAGTGTTTGTGTACAGATAATACAGTGATCACTAGTGAAATTATACACAGGAGCTCTGTATACAGTGTATAGTGTCAGTGTATAGGTAACACACTGACTTACCAGTGACGTCTCTAGGTTGAAGTCCTTCATCTTTCATCCAGCACAGACCGCCATCATTTCATCCAGCCAGGACTCGTTTCTGCAGCAAATAACACAGTTATCTCGAGCTCTGCTTGTAGAATACATTAATTAATTTTCCCAACTTCTACATTACACCACATGAAGAAAAAGAGGCGACATAGTATCACTCTACACAGTAACAGGATCGCCTCCTCATTTAAAACAGTATCCTCAAAAAATAAAATAAATACATCACTGCAGTAATAATATCCCTAAATTAGTCCCTATGGTAATAATATTCCCCATCCTGGCCACCGTGTGTCTCATTCCTGGCGTCAGCCATATGTTCTCCCATCCTGCCCTCATGAGTATCCATTCTGCCCCATATGATCTCCCCATCCTGACCCATTTGTCTCCATCATATCAATCCTGCCCCATGATCCTGCAAGATCTGTCTCCAGTCATGCCCCCATGTCTTTCATCATACCCCGTATCTCCATTCTGCCCCTGTGTCCAGCATCTCCTCTGCCCCTGTGTCCAGCATCTCCTCTGCCCCTGTGTCCAGCATCTCCTCTGCCCCTGTGTCCAGCATCTCCTCTGCCCCTGTGTCCAGCATCTCCACTGCCCCTGTCTGTGTCCAGCATCTCCTCTGCCCCTGTGTCCAGCATCTCCTCTGCCCCTGTCTGTGTCCAGCATCTCCTCTGCCCCTGTCTGTGTCCAGCATCTCCTCTGCCCCTGTGTCCAGCATCTCCTCTGCCCCTGTCTGTGTCCAGCATCTCCTCTGCCCCTGTCTGTGTCCAGCATCTCCTCTGCCCCTGTCTGTGTCCAGCATCTCCTCTGCCCCTGTGTCCAGCATCTCCTCTGCCCCTGTCTGTGTCCAGCATCTCCTCTGCCCCTGTGTGTCCAGCATCTCCTCTGCCCCTGTGTGTCCAGCATCTCCTCTGCCCATGTCTGTGTCCAGCATCTCCTCTGCCCCTGTGTCCAGCATCTCCTCTGCCCCTGTCTGTGTCCAGCATCTCCTCTGCCCCTGTGTGTCCAGCATCTCCTCTGCCCCTGTGTCCAGCATCTCCTCTGCCCCTGTCTGTGTCCAGCATCTCCTCTGCCCCTGTGTGTCCAGCATCTCCTCTGCCCCTGTGTGTCCAGCATCTCCTCTGCCCCTGTCTGTGTCCAGCATCTCCTCTGCCCCTGTGTCCAGCATCTCCTCTGCCCCTGTCTGTGTCCAGCATCTCCTCTGCCCCTGTGTCCAGCATCTCCTCTGCCCCTGTCTGTGTCCAGCATCTCCTCTGCCCCTGTCTGTGTCCAGCATCTCCTCTGCCCCTGTCTGTGTCCAGCATCTCCTCTGCCCCTGTCTGTGTCCAGCATCTCCTCTGCCCCTGTCTGTGTCCAGCATCTCCTCTGCCCCTGTCTGTGTCCAGCATCTCCTCTGCCCCTGTCTGTGTCCAGCATCTCCTCTGCCCCTGTGTGTCCAGCATCTCCTCTGCCCCTGTCTGTGTCCAGCATCTCCTCTGCCCCTGTGTGTCCAGCATCTCCTCTGCCCCTGTGTGTCCAGCATCTCCTCTGCCCCTGTGTGTCCAGCATCTCCTCTGCCCCTGTCTGTGTCCAGCATCTCCTCTGCCCCTGTGTGTCCAGCATCTCCTCTGCCCCTGTGTGTCCAGCATCTCCTCTGCCCCTGTCTGTGTCCAGCATCTCCTCTGCCCCTGTGTGTCCAGCATCTCCTCTGCCCCTGTGTCCAGCATCTCCTCTGCCCCTGTCTGTGTCCAGCATCTCCTCTGCCCCTGTCTGTGTCCAGCATCTCCTCTGCCCGTCTGTGTCCAGCATCTCCTCTGCCCCTGTGTCCAGCATCTCCTCTGCCCCTGCCTGTGTCCAGCATCTCCTCTGCCCCTGTGTGTCCAGCATCTCCTCTGCCCCTGTGTGTCCAGCATCTCCTCTGCCCCTGTCTGTGTCCAGCATCTCCTCTGCCCCTGTCTGTGTCCAGCATCTCCTCTGCCCCTGTGTGTCCAGCATCTCCTCTGCTCCTGTGTGTCCAGCATCTCCTCTGCCCCTGTCTGTGTCCAGCATCTCCTCTGCCCCTGTGTCCAGCATCTCCTCTGCCCCTGTCTGTGTCCAGCATCTCCTCTGCCCCTGTCTGTGTCCAGCATCTCCTCTGCCCCTGTCTGTGTCCAGCATCTCCTCTGCCCCTGTGTGTCCAGCATCTCCTCTGCCCCTGTCTGTGTCCAGCATCTCCTCTGCCCCTGTGTCCAGCATCTCCTCTGCCCCTGTCTGTGTCCAGCATCTCCTCTGCCCCTGTCTGTGTCCAGCATCTCCTCTGCCCCTGTGTCCAGCATCTCCTCTGCCCCTGTCTGTGTCCAGCATCTCCTCTGCCCCTGTCTGTGTCCAGCATCTCCTCTGCCCCTGTCTGTGTCCAGCATCTCCTCTGCCCCTGTGTCCAGCATCTCCTCTGCCCCTGTCTGTGTCCAGCATCTCCTCTGCCCCTGTGTGTCCAGCATCTCCTCTGCCCCTGTGTGTCCAGCATCTCCTCTGCCCCTGTCTGTGTCCAGCATCTCCTCTGCCCCTGTGTCCAGCATCTCCTCTGCCCCTGTCTGTGTCCAGCATCTCCTCTGCCCCTGTGTGTCCAGCATCTCCTCTGCCCCTGTGTGTCCAGCATCTCCTCTGCCCCTGTCTGTGTCCAGCATCTCCTCTGCCCCTGTGTCCAGCATCTCCTCTGCCCCTGTCTGTGTCCAGCATCTCCTCTGCCCGTGTCCAGCATCTCCTCTGCCCCTGTCTGTGTCCAGCATCTCCTCTGCCCCTGTCTGTGTCCAGCATCTCCTCTGCCCCTGTCTGTGTCCAGCATCTCCTCTGCCCCTGTCTGTGTCCAGCATCTCCTCTGCCCCTGTCTGTGTCCAGCATCTCCTCTGCCCCTGTCTGTGTCCAGCATCTCCTCTGCCCCTGTCTGTGTCCAGCATCTCCTCTGCCCCTGTCTGTGTCCAGCATCTCCTCTGCCCCTGTCTGTGTCCAGCATCTCCTCTGCCCCTGTCTGTGTCCAGCATCTCCTCTGCCCCTGTCTGTGTCCAGCATCTCCTCTGCCCCTGTCTGTGTCCAGCATCTCCTCTGCCCCTGTCTGTGTCCAGCATCTCCTCTGCCCGTCTGTGTCCAGCATCTCCTCTGCCCCTGTGTCCAGCATCTCCTCTGCCCCTGCCTGTGTCCAGCATCTCCTCTGCCCCTGTGTGTCCAGCATCTCCTCTGCCCCTGTGTGTCCAGCATCTCCTCTGCCCCTGTCTGTGTCCAGCATCTCCTCTGCCCCTGTCTGTGTCCAGCATCTCCTCTGCCCCTGTGTGTCCAGCATCTCCTCTGCCCCTGTGTGTCCAGCATCTCCTCTGCCCCTGTCTGTGTCCAGCATCTCCTCTGCCCCTGTGTCCAGCATCTCCTCTGCCCCTGTGTCCAGCATCTCCTCTGCCCCTGTCTGTGTCCAGCATCTCCTCTGCCCCTGTCTGTGTCCAGCATCTCCTCTGCCCCTGTCTGTGTCCAGCATCTCCTCTGCCCCTGTGTCCAGCATCTCCTCTGCCCCTGTCTGTGTCCAGCATCTCCTCTGCCCCTGTCTGTGTCCAGCATCTCCTCTGCCCCTGTCTGTGTCCAGCATCTCCTCTGCCCCTGTGTCCAGCATCTCCTCTGCCCCTGTGTCCAGCATCTCCTCTGCCCCTGTGTCCAGCATCTCCTCTGCCCGTGTGTCCAGCATCTCCTCTGCCCGTCTGTGTCCAGCATCTCCTCTGCCCCTGTCTGTGTCCAGCATCTCCTCTGCCCCTGTGTTCAGCATCTCCTCTGCCCCTGTGTGTCCAGCATCTCCTCTGCCCCTGTCTGTGTCCAGCATCTCCTCTGCCGACTGCCCCTGTCTGTGTCCAGCATCTCCTCTGCCCCTGTCTGTGTCCAGCATCTCCTCTGCCCCGGGCCCCCTCCCCTGGATCGCCGCTACCAAAAAAAAAAAAAAAACTTCTTACCTTGCCATGCTCCCGCGGCGGGCGAAGCTCCTCCACGCAGGTGAAGGACGCACTCGCCGGCGGCTGACGATGACGTCAGACGCCGGCGAGGTGCGACTGCGCACTGCCGCCGTTCAAGTCAGCTGCCAGCCTCCGACTGGCTGGCGGCGACTGTTAACTATTGACGTGCGGGCACGGGCCCGCACGTCAATAGTGAGCCGCAGCGCCTGCAGGGGGGGCCCGGTGAGCAGATGAGACGGGGCCCGATGCGGGCCCCCTCTGCCCACCGGGCCCCATACGCCAGTCATGGCTGTCATGCCCTGATGGCGGCCCTGGGTATATGCAGGCAAATAAAGCATGGAAATAGAACTCTCTCACACTCCTATTCTTCCAATAGTGCAGAGTGAAACAAGCATTGTAGCACTACATGCCCCAAAACTAGGACATATCAACATATTGCCAAAATAAAGCACCCTGAGTGAGCACACTACCTACATGCAGGGATGGAAAATCCTGCACACAAATCATTACCCCAAACAAACAGCGGGTATAATAACCCAAGAATGCTGACAGGCATACAAGGAGCAAGTACCCGACGCGTGTCGCCACTACAGTGGCTTCATCAGGGGTATGATTTTTGCTCCAAATACCCATGTATAAATACCTTATAATGTGACGTCTAAGTAGACACAGCTGTGGAGGTCCATATGGAAATGGCAGAGAAACGCACATGGCGTCCAGTATAATCCATTGCGCAAGCGTCGGCGCCCAGAAAACCGGAAGCCACCGGTGCTAGGCAATGGTAAACAGCAATACTGAACCATCTGAGAATGGCTGAGCGGAGACACAAGAACGGCGTCCAGCAAGGTCCATTGCGCATGCGTCGGCGCCCGAAACCGGAAGCCACCGGTGTTAGGCAACAAAAAACAACAAATGAGCAATACTACACTAGCACCACACAGACGGGCCAGTGGGGTGTGATAGCATAGTGTACCTAGCGATCAGACCTGCGCAGGCCTTAGTAAGCCAGAATGGAGTAATGACGATAGTGAGACTTCAGTCTCTGATTCCTTCTCTGATTCTCGCTGCCCACTCTGTAGGTGCTGGTAAACTAAAACCGGAAGTAACCGGCGCCTAGCAACAAAGGATGTTACCAGATTGCCGGGAAGCTCAGGCACACAAGCAGCGATACCCATAAAGAATAAAGAAGCCGAGCCCTGCTCATAGATATGTCATAACACTCACAACAGCGAGTTTTAATAATAACAAGATTTTATACTAATAAGCTTTGGTGTACCGAAGCAAAGAGGTGTCTGATATAAAAACACAGACTTGGAACATCGGTCAGCAGAAGCGGGTATGTAGATACCAGGAATACCTGGTCCCTAACAATGGAAAACGCCGTAAGGTGGCACTTACAGCAACAATAACAATAAACTCAAACAAACTCAAACGCCTCTCCAGGTCTCCGTCCAACCATTAGACAACCAGGTATTGGGCAAAGCTGAAAATTAGACTCATCAGAGAAGATTACCTCACTCCAGTCCTCTATGGTCCAATCCTTATGGTCTTTGGCAAACTTCAGCCTAGCTCTCCTCTGCTTTTCATTGATGAAAGGCTTTTTTATAGCTTTACATGACTTGAGCCCTGCCTCTAGGAGCCTGTTAAGAACTGTTCTTGCCGTGCACGTCACCCCAACTGCCATTTGCCAGTTCTTTTGTAGGTCATTTGATGTCATCCTGCGGTTGCTGAGTGACATTCGAATAAGATGACAGTCATCCCGGTGAGTGGAGAGTCATTTTAGCCCTCTGTCGGTCTGTAGCTTTGTTGTCCCCAATGTCTGCTGCTTGACCTTGTTGTAATGGACTGCCGTCTTAGAAATTTTATGGGTGGAGGCAACACGACGCTCAGTGTCCTTCTGCTAGTAAAGCCAGAATTGAGCCCTTCTTTTCCGCACTCAAGACTTTTCTTTTCAACTCCTTTGGCATGGTTATTTTTTCATTCCTATTACTTTTGGGATGTTACTAGCACGACATGTAAAGAAGCTGATTTTTATAAAACTGTGCAGTGGTCTCTTAATTTTTGCCAGACCTGTATGTATGTGTCACTGACATCTATATATACAACCCCTGGCAAAAACTATGGAATCACCGGCCTTGGAGGATGTTCATTCAATTGTTTAATTTTGTAGGAAAAAAGCAGATCACAGACATGGCACAAAACTAAAGTAATTTCAAATAACAACTTTCTGGCTTTAGGAAACACTAAAAAGAAATCAAGAACAAAAAATGTGGTAGTCAGTAATGGTTACTTTTTGTAACCAAGCATAGGAATAAAATTATGGAATCACTCAATTCGGAGGAAAAAATTATGGAATCATGAAAAACAAAAACAAAAAAAAACACTCCAAAACATCACTAGTATTTTGTTGCACCACCTCTGGCTTTTATAACAGCTTGCAGTCTCTGAGGCATGGACTTAATTAGTGTCAAACAGTACTCTTCATCAATCTGGCTCCAACTTTCTCTGATTGATGTTGCCAGATCAGCTTTGCAGGTTGGAGCCTTGTCATAGACCATTTTCTTCAACTTCCACCAAAGATTTTCAATTGGATTGAGATCCGGGCTATTTGCAGGCCATGACATTGACCTTATGTGTCTTTTTTCAAGGAATGTTTTCACAGTTTTTGCTCTATGGCAGGATGCATTATCATCTTGAAAAATGATTTCATCATCCCCAAACATCCTTTCAATTGATGGGATAAGAAAAGTGTCCAAAATATCAACATAAACTTGTGCATTCATTGAAGATGTACTGACAGCCATCTCCCCAGTGCCTTTACCTGACATCCAGTCCCATATCATCAATGACTGTGGAAATTTGCATGTTCTCTTCAGGCAGTCATCTTTATAAATCTCATTGGAACGGCACCAAACAAAGTTCCAGCATCATCACCTTGCCCAATGCAGATTCGCGATTCATCACTGAATATGACTTTCATCCAGTCATTTACAGTCCACGATTGCTTTTCCTTAGCCCATTGTAACCGTGTTTTTTTTTCTGTTTAGGTGTTAATGATGCTTTCGTTTAGCTTTTCTGTATGTAAATCCCATTTCCTTTAGGCGGTTTCTTACAGTTCGGTCACAGATGTTGACTCCAGTTTCCACCCATTCGTTCCTCATTTGTTTTGTTGTGCATTTCTTGTTTTGGAGACATACTGATTTACGTTTGTGGTCTTGACGCTTTGATGTTTTCTTTGGTCTACCAGTATGTTTGCCTTTAACAACCTTCCCATATTGCTTGTATTTGGTCCAGATTTTAGACACAGCTGACTGTGAACAACCAACATCTTTTATTATTATTGTTTATTTATCTTTTGCAACATTGCGTAATGATTTACCCTCTTTTAAGAGTTTTATAATCCTCTCCTTTGTTTCAATTGACATCTCTCATGTTGGAGCCATGATTCATGTCAGTCCACTTGGTGCAACAGCTCTCCAAGGTGTGATCACTCCTTTTTAGATGCAGACTAACGAGCAGATCTATTTTGACGCAGGTGTTATTTTTGGGTATGAAAATTTACAGGGTGATTCCATATTTTTTTATCAGAATTGAGTGATTCCATAATTTTTTCCCTATGCTTGGTTAAAAAAAAGTAACCATTACTGACTACCACATTTTTTTGTTCTTGATTTCTTTTACTGTTTCTTAAAGCCAGAAGGTTGCCATTTGAAATGACTAGTTTTGTGCCATGTCTATGATCTGCTTTTTTTCTACAAAATTAACCCCTTAACAACCGCCGATACGCCTTTTAACGGCGGCAGTTAAGGGTACTTAAACCACAGCGCCGTTAATTAACGGCGCTGTGGAAAAAGTGAATAGCGCCCCCCAGAGTCAGATTTTCTCTTGGTCTCGGTTGCCGGGGGTAGCCGAGACCCCAGAGAACATGATTCGGGGAGTTTTTTACAGACCCCCGAGTTGCGATCGCCAGTAATTAACCGTTTACCGGCGATCGCAAAAAAAAAACGCGATTTCCCTTTTAATTTCTCTGTCCTCCGATGTGATCGCACATCAGAGGACAGAGAAGTGGGGTCTCAGATAGCCCCCGATACTCACTTGTCTCTCCCGGTGCTCCTCGTGGCTCCCGATGGGCGCCGCCATCTTTTTCCGACAAAAAAGTGGCGGGCGCATGCGCAGTGCGCCCGCCGGCCGGCACCGAGAGATTCTTTGGGGTCTTGGCTGCCGGGGGTAGCCGAGACCCCAAAGAACATGATCCGACCCATGTTTTGCGATCGCCGGTAATTAACTGTTTACCGGCGGTCGCAAAAAAAAAAAAGCGATGTGTAATTCTCTGTCCTCTGATGTGATCGCACATCAGAGGACAGAGAAATAGGGGGATTCGGGGACCCTATTATACTTACCGGTGTCCTTCGGTCCTCCTGCGTCCTCTCCTGCCCACCGGTGTCTTTATCGGGAAACAAAATGGCGGGCACATGAGCAGTGCGCCCGCCATCTGTCGCCATCTGCCGGCCAGCAGGAGAAAGCAGTTGGGGCTAAAATTAGGGTTAGTGTTGGGGCTAAATTTAGGGTTAGGGTTGGGGCTACATTTAGGGTTAGGGTTGGGGCTAAATTTAGGGTTGGGCTTCTTTCACACTTGCATCGGTACGGGGCCGTCGCAATGCGTCGGCCTGACATACCAACGCATGTTGTGAAAATTGTGCACAATGTGGGCAGCTGATGCAGTTTTTTAACGCATCCGCTGCCCAGTCTATGTCCTGGGGAGGAGGGGGCGGAGCTACGGCCACGCATGCGCGGTCGGAAATGGCGGACGCAACGTACAAAAAAATGTTAGATTGAATTTTTTTTGTGCCGACGGTCCGCCAAAACACAACTGATCCAGTGCACGACGGACGCGACGTGTGGCCATCCGTCGCGATCCATCGGCAATACAAGTCTATGGGCAAAAAACACATCCTGCGGGCACATTTGCAGGATCCGTTTTTTCTCCAAAATGACGGATTGCGACGGATGCCAAACAATGCAAGTGTGAAAGTGGTCTTAGGGCTAGGGTTGGGGCTAAAGTTAGGGCTAGGGTTAGGGTTGGAGCTAAAGTTAGGGCTAGGGTTAGGGTTGGGGCTAAATTTAGGGTTGGGGCTAGGGTTGGGGCTAAATTTAGGGCTAGGGTTGCGGCTAAAGTTAGGGTTAGAGTTGGGATTAGGGTTACGGTTTGGATTAGGGTTGGTATTAGGGTTAGGGTTGGCATTATGCTTGGTATTAGGGTTAGGTTTGGGATTAGGGTTAGGATTAGGGGTGTATTGGAATTAGGGTTAGGTTTGGGATTAGAGTTAAGGTTAGGGTTGGGATTAGGAGTGTATTGGGATTAGGGTTAGGATTGAGGTTAGGGTTGAGATTAGGATTAGGGGTGTGTTGGATTTAGGGTTTTGATTAGGGTTATGGTTAGGGTTGACATTAGGGTTGTTTTGGGGTTAGGGTTGTGATTATCGTTAGGGTTGTGATTAGGATTATGGATCGGGTTGGGATTAGGGTTAGGGGTGTGTTGGGGTTAAGGTTGGAGTTAGAATTGGGGGGTTTCCACTGTTTAGGTACATCAGGGGGTCTCCAAACACGACAGCCAATTTTGCGCTCAAAAAGTCAAATAATGCTCCCTTCCTTCTGAGCTCTGCTGTGCGCCCAAACAGTGGTTTACCCCCACATATGGGGTACCTGCATACTCGGGACAAATTGGACAACTTTTGGGGTCCAATTTCTCTTGTTACCCTTGTGAAAATAAAAACTTGGGGGCTAAAAAATCTTTTTTGTGGAAAAAAAATATTTTTTATTTTCACGACTCTGCATTATAAACTTCTGTGAAGCACTTGGGCATTCAAACAGTGGTTTACCCCCACATATGGGGTATTGACGTACTCAGGAGAAATTGCAAAACAACTTTTGTGGTCTAATTTCTCCTGTTACCCTTGTGAAAATAAAAATTTAGGGGCAAAAAGATCATTTTGTACAAAAAATGCTATTTTTTATTTTCACAACTCTGCATTCAAAACTTCTGTGAAGCACTTCAGCATTCAAAGTGCTCACCACTAGGGTTGAGCGACCTTGACTTTTTCAGAGTCGAGTCAGGTTTCGCAAAACCCGACTATCTCAAAAGTCGAGTCGAGTGGAATCGGCCGATTATCGCGAAAAGTCGGGGATCGACCGAAACACGAAACCCAATGCAAGTCAATGAGGAAGCATAGTCGGCAGTGAGTGGAGGCCAGGAAAACATGTACAGTGCCCATTTTAATGGCAAAAACATACATTCTTGTTACTGAAGCTTGTCAATCTTAATTTACCTTATAATAATAGTAAGGCATTGGAAATTGGGGGTCATTTGGCTAAAGTTGTGCGGGGTAGGGCTGGTTCAAGTATTTAGTGGGCCCAGGAAATCTGGACCATGTCACGGCAGTGGAGCAGGGAGAGGTAAGTATTTCAACTTTGCAAGTGCTGTGATCCTGAGCAAGCAGGGGGGGCCCACTCGTTGGCATTGGCACTGGCACAGGGCCCCTCAAAGTACGGCGGTGTGTTTGCACGGCGGGGGCGCCTCCCACCGGCAGCGACACTTTTGCATACTATGAGGGGCCCTGTGCCAGTGACGTCGCCAACGAGTACTCCTCCCCCCACCTGATGAAGGAACCTGCACCTTCATCTGCACCTTCCTCTTTGTCCCCGTGTAAGGTGGTATGGTATGCGGGAAGGGGAACCTGACTTTCAGCAGGGTCACAATCTTGCAGTGTAGTGTGCACGGGGAATGTTGCGTTATGGGTCAATGTACCAGCAGACTCATCTATCACTGGCTGGGCAATGGGCAGGATGAGGGGGGAACAGATATGGGCCCAAAGAATAAAGTGGGCTAAATGCAGTTCAAAATTGGTAACAGGACTAACCAGGGGGCATTGCTTTGTTCAGTGGAGGACAACTGGAATGAGAGGCTGACACAGAGAGTAGGCCCAAATCAGTAAGTAGTCTAAATGCAGTTCAAAATTGGCAACAGTAGTAAACAGGCGGCACAGCTTTGTTCACTGGAGGAGAACAGCAAGGAGCGGCAGACACCGATAGAAGGCCCCAACCCAACTAGTAGGCCCACTGCAGTTTTAAAATTCCGATAGGCTGAAAACCAGATAATTGTAGGTCATTTTTTGTAAAGAGGACAGCTGTATTGAGTGGCGCAGCCAGACACTACAAGTAGGCCTTACACCACAAAGTTGGCTCGACGCAGGTTTAAAAAAGGTTACATGGGTACACGGTCTGCATTGGTGTGCTTAGTGGAGGACAATTGGAAGGAGGGACCGCAGAAAGACTTAGTAGGCGTAAAATAACAAAATAGGCTCTCTGCAGCTTCGATTATGTGGCAACCTGGAGAACACCTTGGAGCGGCAGACACCGTCTCTACGACCCAGACCCAACTTGTAGGCCTAATGTAGTGTTGTTTCAACAACTACTTAACACGAGCATGAAGATTGAAGCTATGGAGAGGCAACCTGGAGAACACCTTGGAGCGGCAGACACCGTCTCTACGACCCAGATCCAACTTGTAGGCCTAATGTAGTGTTGTTTCAACAACTACTTAACACGAGCATGAAGATTGAAGCAATGGAGAGGCAATCTGGAAAACACCTTGGAGCGGCAGACACCGTCTCTACGACCCAGACCCAACTTGTAGGCCTAATGTAGTGTTGTTTCAACAACTACTTAACACGAGCATGAAGATTAAAGCAATGGAGAGGCAACCTGGAGAACACCTTGGAGCGGCAGACACCGTCTCTACGACCCAGACCCAACTTGTAGGCCTAATGTAGTGTTGTTTCAACAACTACTTAACACGAGCATGAAGATTGAAGCTATGGAGAGGCAACCTGGAGAACACCTTGGAGCGGCAGACACCGTCTCTACGACCCAGACCCAACTTGTAGGCCTAATGTAGTGTTGTTTCAACAACTACTTAACACAAGCATGAAGATTGAAGCTATGGAGAGGCAACCTGGAGAACACCTTGGAGCGGCAGACACCGTTAGTAGGCACTACCGAAGTAGTAGCCCCAATGCAGTTTTCAAATTCCTATAGGCTGAAAACCAGACTATTGACGCTCAGCTTTTTTCAGAGGAGGACAGCTGTATTGAGTGGCGCAGACAGACACAGGTAGTAGGCCTTAAACAAAAAATTTGGCTCAATGCGGTTTAAAAAAGGTTACAGGGGTACACAGGCAGCATTGGTCTGGTCAGTGGAGGACAATTTCAATTATGGACCGCAGACAGACTTAGTACGCCTACAATTAAAAAAAGGATGCTCTATGCAATTTAAAATAGGTTCCAGGGGTACACGGACAGCATTGGTCTGGTCAGTGGAGGACTATTGGAAGGAGGGACCACAGACAGGCTTAGTAGGCCTAACATAACAAAAGTAGGCTGTAGGCACTTTAAAATAGGTTCCAGGGGTACACGGGCAGCAGTGGTGTGGTCAGTGGAGAACTATTGGAAGGAGGGACCGCAGACAGGCTTAGTAGGCCTAACATAACAAAAGTAGGCTGTAGGCACTTTAAAATAGGTTCCAGGGGTACACGGGCAGCTGTGGTGTGGTCAGTGAAGGACAATTTCTATAATGGTCCGCAGACAGGCTTAGTAGGCCTAACATAACAAAAGTGGGCTGTAGGCACTTTAAAATAGGTTCCAGGTGAACACGGGCAGCAGTGGTCTGGTCAGTGGAGGACTAGTGGAAGGAGGGACCGCAGACAGGCTTAGTAGGCCTAACATAACAAACGTGGGCTGTAGGCACTTAAAAATAGGTTCCAGGGGTACACGGGCAGCAGTGGTCTGGTCAGTGGAGGACTAGTGGAAGGAGGGACCGCAGACAGGCTTAGTAGACCTAACATAACAAAAGTGGGCTGTAGACACTTGGAGTTATCTTGCAGGGGTACACAGGCAGCATTGGTGTTGTCAGCGGAGGCCGATTGTAATGAGTGTCTGACAGTTAGTACTCACAAAAAATAAATAGATATTAATGTCTCGCAATACAACAAAACCAAAACACAAAAGAGTGGCATACTTAGGTACAGGGGTGGGCTCCTCTGCTGAGTTTCAGACCTAGTAATTTGGTGCTAAGTATTTACTGGTGTAAATATAGGACACTGCCCCTGACTATTTTAAGTAGCATCATACATGTCAACACATTGGTATTGTCAGTGCCAGGAATTGAAGGATGTCAGCGCATAGACTAAACATTGGTGGAGCTGTGAGAGATAATTTTGCAAGTGGTAGAGCACTGTTTGAGCTGGGGGGGGAACTCTCTTGTGGCCGGCGGTACAGGCCCAGGGCCCCTCATGTTACAACGGTGTGTCTGATGTTGGGTGCGCACCACCACCGCCAGAGACACTTTATTGTACTATGAGGGACCCAGTGGCAGTGACGGCAACCAAAAGCGTGCACACCCACCTCTTCAGACAAACGGCACTCTCACGGGTGCTTGCGCCAAGTGGCGAGACCACGGCCCCGTGGGGGGAGTTTGGCCATTTAGGGAGGTGTAAACATGTCGTATGCTGGACAAACAGCTGCTGCAAATTACGAGATTGGAAAAGTCAGTCAGAGCAGTCCACAAGCAAGACCTTTTCATAGGAAAGCTGGGTGTCAGCCAGGAAAGGTGGGGCAAAAGAATTCGAAATCCAGTAGTGGTTCATTTTAATGAAGGTTAGATCATCAACATTTTGGGTAGCCAGATGAGTCCTTTTTTCGGTTAATATTGAACCAGCAGCACTGAATACTCTTTCTGATAGCACACTAGCTGCTGGGCAAGCAAGCTCCTGCAATGCATATTCTGCCAATTCTGGCCAGGTGTCTAATTTGGATGCCCAGTAATCAAATGGGAATGACGGTTGAGGGAGAACGTCGATAAGGGATGAAAAATAGTTAGTAACCATACTGGACAAATGTTGTCTCCTGTCACTTTGAATTGATGCTGCAGTACCTGTCCTGTCTGCGGTCATAGCAAAATCACTCCACAACCTGGTCAGAAAACCCCTCTATCCAACGCTACTTCTGATTTGTGCACCTCTAACACCTCTGGCCTGCTGCCCCCTGCAGCTCGTGTGATAACGATCACCGGAGCTGTGTGGTGGGAATGCCTGAATCGAACGGTCAACAAGAGTTGATTGTTTGTGTTCTGTCTTCCTCCACGTAGGATGCTGTGTGGATTCCAACATACGGCTAAACCTTCATCCACATCCCAGTAAACAGACTGTGTTGATGCTTAAGTCTTATTTATTAGGGTGATGATAACCAAAACTATAACGTTGAACAACAATGGTGGACAGTATTCATAGTAGATGATCAAATAGTGAATGATGTTGATGTACAAGGTGGATGTTCAGTGAATAATCATAGTGAATGACTGATCATAGTGGATGACTGATCATAGTGGATGACTGATCATAGTGGATGACTGGTGAAAAACTGTAAAGAATAACAGCATTTCAGTATATGCACATACAGGGTGCAATCACATAAATAACTGGGACATTACAGCAAGAATTATACAGAGTGCATTACACAGTAATTCTAACAGCACTGCCCTATTCTATACAAGAATGCATCTATCTACATGCAGAGTACACCTGAACCTAACTGCAAGCTGCAAAGCACATCTGCCTAACTATATCTGACTATAGGAGCTGCATAAGGCTTAAATACTAACACAAACATAAGATGCATTAAACCTTTATAAACGTACCGAGATCCGTTAGGACAGGGGTAAGAAAGTAAGCGAGACAGGAGCACGTGTGCCTCTCTGCAGATCTCAGGAAAAATGGCTACTGAAGCTTGTCTTCACAAGAAGAATGTGGGCGGAACTAACCCATAAGACATTGCTCTTAGGAGGGAAAGGTTGGTAAACAACATGAAAAGTAGGCAACTGATGACCTCCAGTGGCCACAACTTGAATAACATGATAATTAACTCTCTGCACATTAAGATGGGCAGAACACTCCCCGCTTGGCGTCAACAGATGCCACAATTAGGTTCTTTTGTGGAAAATAATAATACAAGCTCGGTAACGGGTCTGAGGAACAGTTTGTTTTCTCCAAGCTTGCACACTCTGACCTCTACTTTCCGCACTTTCCCATCTTTACTGGGCAGGGTCTTAATGACTAGGCCGAGTGGCCACTCGTTCCGATGTGACTGACTGTCTTTGACGAGTACAACATCGCCAGATTGAATGTTTGGGCGGTCTTTCTGCCACTTTGTCCTGCTTTGCAGAGTGGAAAGATACTGTTTCCTCCATCTATTCCAGAAGACGTTGGACACGCTTTGTACCTGCCTCCATTGTCATCTGTAGAGGTCTTTGTCATTGAATTCTCCAAGTGGAGCTTTCGGGACACAGGTTTTCTGTGTGAGTAACATTGCAGGAGTAAGGATGGATGGATCTCCAGACTCACTAGAAAGTGCTGTCAGTGGCCTGGCATTCATGATGGCTGAGACCTCTGCCAAGAACGTGGATAAACTCTCTTGTGTAAGTCTGGTGTTAGCTTGCAAGAAGATAGAGTCTAATATTCTGCGTGCTATCCCTATCATCCTTTCCCACGCACCTCCCATGTGCGAAGAGTGTGATGGATTGAAGGTCCAGGTACATCCTTGCTCACCTAGATACCTTTCCGCATTATCGATGTCCAGATTGGAAGGGATTTGGAGTTCTCTTGCCGCTCCGACGAAATTCGTACCTCGGTCAGAACGAATATGCTTCACAGGTCCTCTGATTGCGATGAAGCGTCGAAGTGCGTTTATAAAACTTGATGTGTCCATCGATTCGATTACTTCGATATGAACGGCTCTGACGGACAGACACGTGAATAGAACCGCCCAACACTTTGCTTCCGTAAGTATTTTTCTAGTCCGTCGTGTAGCCACAGACCAAGGACCGAATACATCTAGTCCAACGTTGGTGAAGGGAGGTTCAGAACTGAGTCTGTCGGGTGGAAGATTGGCCACCTTCGGATTTTGGAATGTGCCCCGGAGTTTGCGACACGTAACACAGTCGAAGATGAGTTTGCTCACTCTTCTCTTAGCTCCAACTATCCATAGTCCAGCTGCCCTTAGGTTTCCTTCAGTGAACAAACGGCCTTGGTGTCTCACCAAGACATGATGGTGTTGAATCAGCAGGGTTGTTACGTGATGACGTCCAGGAATTATCACCGGGTGCTTCTCTGAAACTTCTACCTCAGCTTCTTGAAGACGACCACCGACTCTCAGCAGCCCTTCTTGATCGACAATCGGATCGAGCTTCCTCAGCCCACTGACCTCAGGAATGGGTTGTCCCTTGTTGAGGTTGTCTATTTCTCTGCCATAGGTTTCTCTTTGTACGGCACGAAGTATTATAACCTTGGCTCTTTCCAGGTCGGGAGCAGTAATCGCAAGCCTGCAGTGATGCCAACCTTTACAACGTCTCTGGCTATCAGGTAGTGCTGACTTGTAGGACTCGGTTACATGAAATAGACAAGCTATAGCTCGAACAAGTGACTTCCATGTGGAGAACCTGCTGAACCGGTGAGATTCGAGGTGGCAGCTTGAAATCTCTGTATGTAGAGCAGACACTTGAGGTCGGATCTCTTTGTCTGTGTCTGGACCCACTAGTTCGAAAGTTTCAGGCCTGTTGATGTGGGACATCGAACGGTACAAAGAGGTAGGACCTGTGAACCATGAAGTGTCCTTCAGATGACTGGGTGCAACGGATCTAGTCGCGTGGTCCGCAGGATTGTGATGAGTAGGTACGTAGTGCCACTGATTAGGGTCGGTGGATCTTCTTACCCGAAGTACCCGGTTGCTGACGTAGACGTAGAAGCGTCGTGTCTCGTTACAAATGTACCGCAGTACCACCTTGCTATCGGTGTAGAACTCTGCATCCCCGATCTTCAGGCCCATCGCATCCGAGACCAGCTCGGCCAACTCAACTGCGAGGACAGCTGCACAGAGTTCCAGTCTGGGTATCGTGTGTTCACGAAGTGGCGCCAATTTCGTCCGGCTCATAACGAACCCGATATGGCATTGTCCGCTTACGTCTGTGGATTTGAGGTACGCTACTGCTGCAATCGCTTTGACTGATGCATCACAGAAAATACAAAGTGTTTGCATTTTGACCTCTGTGGATGGCACAGGAGCATACGGTCGTTTCACACGAAGGTTGGTCAGGGCTTCAAGAGACTTCCTCCACTCTGCCCACAGGTCAGCCTTTCCCGCTGGAAGTGGATCATCCCAATCAGTAGTGTCTTGGGTGAAGTCCCTGAGCATCAGCTTTCCTTGGATGGTTACTGGAGCTACGAACCCCAAGGGGTCGTATAAACTATTCACGAAGGAAAGAACTCCTCTGCGCGTGAAGGGTTTCTCCTCCTTGCTGATCTGAAAGGTGAAGGAATCTGTCTTCAGGTCCCACAGCAATCCAAGGCTCCGCTGCATAGGAAGGGGGTCGATGCTGAGGTCTAAATCCTTTAGATCGCTGGAATAGTCTTCAGAGGGAAAGGCTTCCATCAACTCTCGGCTGTTGGAAGAAATCTTGTGTAACCTTAGGTTAGACTGAGCGAGCATGTCACGAGTCCTCTTTAGTAGACTGATTGCGGCCTCACTTGTTGGTGTGGACTTCAAACAGTCATCCACGTAAAAATCCTTTTCCACAAAGGACCTGACGTCCGAGCCATACTCTTCTTCACCCTTTTTGGCAGAATGTCGGAGGCCGTAGATTGCGACCGCTGGGGAAGGACTGTTCCCAAAGATGTATACCCGCATCCGGTACTCAGCGATGTCTTCGTCTGGGTTGTTGTCACGGTACCAGAAGAACCTCAGGTAGTTTCTGTGTTCCTCTTTGACGAGAAAACAGTGGAACATCTGTTGTATGTCGGCCATAAATGCCACTGAATCTCTACGGAAACAGAGTAATACTTCCAGAAGTCTGTTGTTGAGGTCTGGGCCCGACAGTAAGACATCATTCAATGACACGTCTTCGCATTTGGCACTTGAGTCGAATACCACTCTAATTTGACCTGGCTTCTTAGGATGGTACACTCCGAAGATGGGCAGGTACCAACACTCCTCTCCGTGTCGAAGTGCAGGTGCAATCTCTGCGTGGTTGTTCTGGAATATCTTTCCCATGAAGGTAAAGAAATGTTCCTTCGTCTCAGGTGACTTCTGAAGCTTGTGTCTTAGGGAGATGACTCTGCTGTAGACCAATTCCTTGTTGTTGGGTAGGCGTCTCCTCTGAGGTCGAAATGGTAGAGGTGCGACCCAACTATTCGCCGTATCCTTGACTATTTGTTCGTCCATGATGTCCAGGAATATCTTGTCTTCTATAGACATCGCTACCTTGTTGTCTTCCTTCGTCCTGTGGAAGACTGTACATCCTATGTGGTCTTGTTCACCTTCACAGGCGTGGTCTTCGTTGATAGGAACTGAGAAAGGGCAAGGTAGAGGAGTGCTGCTCGGTAGTTCCTTTACCAGCAGACTATTGTGACACGGCTGGAAGAGAGATGGACGTCCATTTTCTAGTGTGCTGGTAAGCATACTGTTGACTGAGACCGGCTTGTGTGCTCCTCCTAGACAGACATCTCCTACAATGACCCATCCAAGGTCTTGCCTCTGCGCGTATGGAGCATTCAGTGAGCCGTTGATATATTCTCTAGTCTTGTGGACTCGTAGTATATCTCTTCCCAGAAGTAAAGCTATTGGCGCTTCTGGTTCCAACTTAGGTATCAGGTGGGCTATACGCTTCAGGTGGGGGTGATACGTTGCCACCTCTGGTGAAGGTATCTCAGACCTGTTGTCAGGAATCTGGTTGCACTCCAGGATGGTCGGTAGTGACAGACAGGTCTGGCCATCCATGGACTCCACTTTGTATCCGGTTGCTTTCCTCCCCGCCGTCTCGACGGTACCTGAACATGTCCTAAGGGAGTAGGGAGAACTGGGGCCTACAATGCTGAAGTTGTCAAAGAAGATGGACCTGGCTAAAGACCTATTACTTTGGTCATCTAGGATTGCATATATCTTGAGCGCTTTGTCTCTGTGGCCTGTTGGATAGACTCGGACAAGGCAGATTTTTGAGCAGGATCTTCCTCCCTTGAGTCCCTTACAGATCTCCGTACATTGAGAGGTGACTGCAGGGGTGTCTTCGACGGTGTTCTTCTGTTTCTCATCGTGCTCCTCTGCTTGTGACAACACTCCTGGAGGTGGTCCAGGATGCAAGGCTGTATTGTGATCCGTGCTGCTGCATTCTGCACATTTCACGCTAGCTCCACAGTTCCTGGCGAAGTGAGAGGTCGTAGCACAGCATTTGAAGCAGATGTTGTTTTCCTTGAGGAAACCTTTGCGATCCTCTAAAGTCTTCTCCCTGAAGGCTCTGCACTTTAGTAGAGGATGTGGTTTCCTGTGTAGAGGACACTGCTTACTGACATCCTGAGGTTTGCTCTCTTCCGTAGGGGGCTTAGTTGTCTTGTGTGGAGGACCTGTGGTATCAATATCAGTTTTATGGACTGCCACGGGTGTCTTACTGGGTTTGACACCAGGGGTAGTGGAACATGACAGAGTGAAATCAAAACTAGGGTCATTTCTGATCTTGGCTTGCTGGGTGACAAACTCAACAAATACAGTAAAAGGAGGAAATGGTACGTTATGAATTTGTTTATACCGTGAACCATGTATAATCCACCTTTCTTGAAGATTGTAAGGAAGTTTTTGTACTATTGGATTGACACCCCTAGCAGTGTCTAAGAATGCCAATCCAGCCAAGTGACCTTCCTTCTGGGCGACCTGTAACTCTATCAATAAATCACTCAATTCTCTAAGTCTTTGACCTTGGGCCCTATCTTAGGGAAATCATCAATTCTTTTGAATAAAGCATTCTCTATTACTTCTACGGACCCATAGCATTCGTCAAGTCTTTCCCACACTTTACGTAAACCTATGTGTGGGTATTCTATGTTAATGTCTCTTAGTCTTTTAGCATGCTCGACCGATTCAGTTCCAAGCCACTTTACCAGGAGATCTAACTCCTCACTACTAGAAAGGTCCAGTCCCTGAATGGCGTTCTGGAACGAAGCTCGCCATGACCTGTAGTTTTCGGCTTTGTCAGTGAACTTTACGAGTCCTTTTGTTACCAGTTCTCGGCGGGCAAAGAACTTTGCCAAGTCTATGGTGGCTTGATCAGTGTTGGTACGAGCCGGTATGTTATAGCCATGTCTAGTGTGTGGTGCATCACCATACCTGTGAGACGCTCTTGGCTTCGGACAGTCTGCATAGTACCTTTCTGGTGAAGAAGATGTCTCTTTAAGGTGAGGTGGGAGCTGTACCTTCTTCTCAGTGGAACGATAGCTGTGGCCGACTCCTCTGTGTTGGACGTCTTCTTGTTTGTAGTAGCGAAGTTCGGGGTTAGATCGATGATAATCGGAGTAGGCTGATCGTTGTAGTCTGTCGAGGGTGTTGTCCATGCTGGAGTGTCGATGAACGTACTCTGCAACGCGCTGAGCTGGATCTTGCTGCTATAGATCTGTTCCAAGAACGTTGCTGCGTCCCTCATAATCAGGATCCTTCATGGCTTCCAAGTACTCTGCCTTAGCTATTGCAGCTGCTGCCTCTTTGTCTTTCTAGAGACACTTGCAGGCGTGCACCTTCTGCTTCTTGCTCTGCTTGTCTCAGCTTTAGATGCATTTCTTTCTTGGCAAAGGAGGACCTCGCTTTGGCTGCTTCAGCTTCAGCACGAGCGACAGCGGCCAGCTCTGCTAATGATGACCTGTTAGAGCTTGCTCGTGACCTCGTCTTGAGTGAGGATGTGCTGTTTCGAGACATTGTGCACTTAGCTGCGTACTGCTGAGTGTTTTGGCGGGAAACTAAGTCTATGTGCGGTGAGCTTCCACGTGGCGGGAATGATGTAGCTCCTCTTGGCGGGCTGCAGTATAGTCCTGCGGCTGTATGGCGGCTGCTGTGATACCCGAATGCGGAGCAGTGTGGGTGTTAGCGGTTCCGTACAGTCTGATCAACTACAGCCTGCGACCGGCTATCAGTTTCACTGAAGGCAGCTAATCTGTTCTTACTTTACAATCACCGCCTGCGACTGGCGGTCTTGTTTTTCACTGTTCTGTCTTCCTCCACGTAGGATGCTGTGTGGATTCCAACATACGGCTAAACCTTCATCCACATCCCAGTAAACAGACTGTGTTGATGCTTAAGTCTTATTTATTAGGGTGATGATAACCAAAACTATAACGTTGAACAACAATGGTGGACAGTATTCATAGTAGATGATCAAATAGTGAATGATGTTGATGTACAAGGTGGATGTTCAGTGAATAATCATAGTGAATGACTGATCATAGTGGATGACTGATCATAGTGGATGACTGATCATAGTGGATGACTGGTGAAAAACTGTAAAGAATAACAGCATTTCAGTATATGCACATACAGGGTGCAATCACATAAATAACTGGGACATTACAGCAAGAATTATACAGAGTGCATTACACAGTAATTCTAACAGCACTGCCCTATTCTATACAAGAATGCATCTATCTACATGCAGAGTACACCTGAACCTAACTGCAAGCTGCAAAGCACATCTGCCTAACTATATCTGACTATAGGAGCTGCATAAGGCTTAAATACTAACACAAACATAAGATGCATTAAACCTTTATAAACGTACCGAGATCCGTTAGGATAGGGGTAAGAAAGTAAGCGAGACAGGAGCACGTGTGCCTCTCTGCAGATCTCAGGAAAAATGGCTACTGAAGCTTGTCTTCACAAGAAGAATGTGGGCGGAACTAACCCATAAGACATTGCTCTTAGGAGGGAAAGGTTGGTAAACAACATGAAAAGTAGGCAACTGATGACCTCCAGTGGCCACAACTTGAATAACATGATAATTAACTCTCTGCACATTAAGATGGGCAGAACAGTTTGGTTGCTAATATTTGTTCCAGGTTCTCATGTGGCATAATATTTTGCAATTTTCCTTTATAGCGAGGATCAAGGAGGCAGGCCAACCAGGAATCGTCATTGGTAATCATTTTAATAATGCGTAGGTCCCTTTTCAGGATACGTAAGGCATAATCTTCCATGTGGGCCAAAGTTTCAGTTGTCAAATCTGCGGTTGTGCTGGGTTGAGGGGCAGTTTCAGGCAAATCTACATCACTTGTCTCCCTAAAAAAAACTGAACCCGGCCTTGCAACGCCACAAGTTGCTATTGGCCCCGGAGAAGCTTCCTCATTAAAAAAATACTCATCCCCATCATCCTCCTCGTCCTCCTCCTCCTCCTGTTCGCCCGCTACCTCGTCCAGTACACTGTCCTGACCAGACAATGGCTGACTGTCATCAAGGCTTTCCTCTTCCTCTGCTGCAGACGCCTGCTCCTTTATGTGCGTCAAACTTTGCATCAGCAGACGCATTAGGGGGATGCTCATGCTTATTATGGCGTTGTCTGCACTAACCAGCCGTGTGCATTCCTCAAAACACTGAAGGACTTGACACATGTCTTGTACCTTCGACCACTGCACACCTGACAACTCCATGTCTGCCATCCTACTGCCTGCCCGTGTATGTGTATCCTCCCACAAAAACATAACAGCACGCCTCTGTTTGCACAGTCTCTGAAGCATGTGCAGTGTTGAGTTCCACCTTGTTGCAACGTCAATGATTAGGCGATGCTGGGGAAGGTTCAAAGACCGCTGATAGGTCTGCATACGGCTGGAGTGTACGGGCGAACGGCGTATATGCGATGCAAACTCGGCTTTGGGAAAATGGCCGCCGCGATCTCTTGTGCGCACGCGCGGCATCCCACGGCCATTTTCCTGAAGCCCCATGCAGCAGAGCACTCCATCTGCGCACGCGCGGCACCAGGAAGATGGCCGCCCCCACCGATGACAGGGGGTGATAGCACAGATCGCGCGCTGCTTGTTCACGTGCCCACAGTGGATTAGTCACTTCAACATGCGCACACCACTACGCCACCAACGTAAAGCTGAGGAAGAAACAGCGCTGTGAACACGCCCACCCGACCTGACCAGCCTGATTGACAGGCGAAAACGGCGACTTTGGTAATGTATTGCGCAGCATAGGTGGGGAATCAGGGTACACTACATACACTATTGTAACGCACAGCGCAGGCCCTATTTAACAGTATTTATATCTTAATCTGAAAAAACGGGGTGACAGGTTCCCTTTAAGGTAGTTGAACATTTTTGACAGATGACTTTGCGCTGATCAATTGGATGTTGTTTAAAAAAATGCCAGACTGCAATCTTTCTAGCATCGGATACCTTTTCAGGCATTGCAGACTGAGCTTTAACCGGATGGCCACGCTGTCCTCCAACAGGTTTTGGCTTTGCCACGCGTTTTGGGCCAGATACGGGCCCGGCAGATGGAACCTGTTGCGATGTTGATGCCTGCTGCGGCCCCTCCTCCTCTGCTTCAGAACTACTGCCGCCTGCACCCTGTTCCCCCAATGGCTGCCAATCGGGGTCAACAACTGGGTCATCTATGACCTTCTCTTCTATCTCGTGTGCAACTTCGTCTGTGTCACCGTGTAAGCCGGTGGTATAGCGTTCGTGACGGGGCACCATAGTCTCATCAGGGTCTGATTCTGGATCAGTACACTGCGAGGGCAATGTTGTGGTCTGAGTCAAAGGAACAGCATAGTAATCTGGCTGTGGCTGTGCATCTGTGCACTCCATGTCCGATTCAACTTGTAATGGGCATAGCCTGTTAACTGTTTCACTTTCTAACCCAGGAATGGTATGTGTAAAGAGCTCCATGGAGTAACCCGTTGTGTCGCCTGATGCATCCTTCTCTGTTGTTGTTTTTGCTGAAGAGGACACGGAAGGGACTTGTCCCTGACCGTGAACATCCACTAACGATGCGCTGCTTTTACATTTACCAGTTTCAGAAGAGGAGGCAAAAGAGCTAGAGGCTGAGTCAGCAAGGAAAGCCAAAACTTGCTCTTGCTGCTCCGGCTTTAAAAGCGGTTTTCCTACTCCCAGAAAAGGGAGCGTTCGAGGCCTTGTGTAGCCAGACGACGAACCTGGCTCCACAGCTCGAGACTTAGGTGCTATATTGTTTTTCCCACGACCACCTGATGCTCCACCACCACTACCATCATTACCAGCTGGCAATGAACGCCCACGGCCATGACCTCTTCCACCAGACTTCCTCATTGTTTTAAAAACGTAACCAAAGTAACGGTATTTGTTACTGTAAAACAACTTACAAGGTGAACTCAAACTTCTGTAGGATTTAGATATCCCTTTATAGGTGGGTGAGACTGCAAGGAAAATCAGGCACAATGTTACACACTCGGTTTTCTGTGGCACAAAATGAGAGAGATGCCACACACGCAGGACTGTCACTCAAGCACAAATGCCAATATTAATCTCCCACTATTTTTTTTTTTTCAGGGAGAATTTAAAAACCAAAATAAAAAAAAAACAGACACTAGGCTTTCTGCGGCCCACAATTTGAGAGAGATGGCACACAGGACTGGCACAGAAGCACAAAGGCCTATATTAATCTCCCACTATTTATTTTTTTTCAGGGAGAATTTAAAAACCAAAAAAAAAAAAAAAAACAGACACTAAGCTTTCTGTGGCCCACAATTTGAGAGAGATGACACACACGACTGGCACAGAAGCACAAAGGCCAATATTAATCTCCCACTATTTATTTTTTTTTTTCAGGGAGAGTTTAAAAACCAAACTAAAAAAAAAAAAAAAAAACACTAAGCTTTCTGTGCCAATCTTAATCTCCCACTACTTTTTTTGGTTAGGGAGAATTGCCAAGAAATCAGGGCCAGTATTACACACTAGGCTTTCTGTGCCCCAAAATTGGAGAGAGATGGCACACACAGGACTGGCACTCTAGCAGAAATGCCAATCTTAATCTCCCACTACTTTTTTAGTTTAGGGAGAATTAAAAAAAAAAAGGATTATAGACACTAGGCTTTCTGTGCCCCACAATTGGAGAGAGATGGCACACACGACTGGCACTCAAGCACAAATGCCAAGATTAATCTCCCACTATTTATTTTTTTTCAGGGAGAAGTTTAAAAAAAAAAAAACAGGGACTGTCCTACAATTACTATCTCCCTGCAGTAATCTCAGCCAGGTATGGCAGGCAGCAATAACAAAGAGTGGACTGCTGCACAAATTAAATCAAAAGTGTGGACAAACAAACAAGATAGCTGTGCAGAAAGGAAGGAACAACAGGATTTGTGCTTTGATAAAAGCAGTTGGTTTGCACAGCGGCGTACACACAGCAATGCAGCTCTCAGGGAGCCTTCTAGGGCAGCCCAATGAGCTACAGCGCTGAGGAAAAAAAATGTAGCTTCCACTGTCCCTGCAAACGAAAGGTGGTGTTGGACAGTGGAAATCGCTACAGCACAAGCAGTTTGGGGGTTAATGGACCCTGCCTAACGCTATCCCTGCTTCTGACGAAGTGGCAGCAACCTCTCCCTATGCTCAGATCAGCAGCAGTAAGATGGCGGTCAGCGGGAACGCCCCTTTATAGCCCCTGTGACGCCGCAGAAAGCAAGCCAATCACTGCAATGCCCTTCTGTAAGATGGTGGGGACCAGGACCTATGTCATCACGCTGCCCACACTCTGCGTCCACCTGCATTGGCTGAGAAATGGCGCTTTTCGCGTCATTGAAATGCGACTTTCGCACGAAAGTCGCGTACCGCATGGCCGACCCCACACAGGGATCGGGTCGGGTTTCATGAAACCCGACTGTGCCAAAAGTCGGCGACTTTTGAAAATGAACGATCCGTTTCGCTCAACCCTACTCACCACACATCTAGATAAGTTCCTTAAGGGGTCTAGTTTCCAAAATGGTGTCACTTGTGGGGAGTTTCCACTGTTTAGGCACATCAGGGGCTCTCCAAACGCGACATGGCATCCCATCTCAATTCCAGCAAATTCTACATTGAAAAAGTCAAACGGCGCTCCTTCTCTTCCAAGCTCTGCGGTGCACCCAAACAGTGGTTTACCCTCACATATGGGAATCGACGTATTCAGGAGAAATTGCACAACAAAATTTATGGTTTAGATAAAACTAGTATACACCGGCGCTGCACCGACAAAACAATACAGAAAGGAGGAAGAAAACTAAATGAACGGGGGACGGTGGTGGGGGGGGGTAAGGAGAGAAGAGCTGCTGGTGAGGTGGCAGGGTCTGTGCTACACCCTGTCTAGGATAAAACTATATAAAATGTGTTAGATAAATCACCTGCGCTTATGGAGTAAGATAAATTGGATAGTAGGTGCACTACGGCTCCACTTAAAATACAAAGACCCAAAACAAGATGCTATCTGATAGCAAAATAAAATGGCCTGGCTGTGCCTAAAAACTAGCAGGATGATGACCAGTCCAATGTGTGTAAATAGTACACAAATAGTATTAAAATGCTGATTGGCAAGCACACATACACTTACTGCCTGCAGTGATGAGGATAACTGGATGGTTCAGTGGATGTCCGTATTCCTTCAGAAATGGATGTGTCGGGCTGCACCGCAAGTCTGCGGAGAAGTGTCAGGACGGGCTATCTTCCAGAAAGGTCTCTGCTTGCTGGGCGGCTGGCAGGGACAAAAACCGCCAACTCCTAGCGTGCCCCGGCCGGAAGCAACGCCGGAGCAGTAGCGGTGTGTGGAGGGGGCGTGACCAAAAATGTGACGTCACAAAGTGGGCGGGCGCGTAACAGGGCAACCAATCCGACGCTTTTCGAAGGAAACACTCCTTCTTCGTCAGAGCTGGAGTTCCCTGTAAGACCCGTCCTTATATGTCCTGCGCCCCCTTGTTAAGACCTGCCCCTGTAGCTCACCGAGGATTGTATTAGTGCACTTGTTTGAGCCACAATCTATGCTGCAGCATGTAATCAGCATACACAGCAGGGCACAGTTATATCAGGTGGATAGCAAGCAGAGTTATACATAGGTCTAAGCCCTAAAGTTACTATGCAGTATAAATGTCCGGAACATGATTCCCTTCACAAAGTTCGTGCGTGGCCATATATTGCTATAAAAACCAAACTAGGGCAGACAGGAGAAAAAGGGGAAGGGGGGTAGGGAAGGGTTATAGGGAATAAATGGGTAGGGGTTAATGCATAACAAATACTATTATTACTTAATTCTATTTATTTTTATTCAACTGAAAACACACACATAAAAAACCAGGTGGATATGTGCCTGGTTACATACTAAGATATAATTAATTAAAATTATTAATAGGGGAATGAATTTAAAAAATAAGAAACATTGTTAAATACTTTTGATATATATATATTTTTTTCAAATCTGTTTATTAAATTTTTACATTTCCAATACAAGGTAAACAATTCCAATTCAAACAAGACAATGGAAATAACAGTAACCCAGATCCCACTCCCTCCCAAAAAAACCCTGTCTCTGCATGTGTATAATCAACGAGCTGTATTATGGAATTGGTGTGTTGCTGCCTATCCGCTGTAGTAAATACCATTGGGTGTTCTCAAATTGCGTTCTTAGCTTCTCTCTAGTCTCTAGAGGAAGAGACGGAATGAATGTAGCCCACGTGGATAAAAAATTTACCCACCAACTTCTCCCTGTTAGTCAATGCGTCCATCCACTCCATTCTAAATATGAATTGGATTTTGGTGCGGATAAAAGAGAGCGATGGGGCTGTTGGATTCAACCACTGATGTAGTATACTTTTCCTAGTCGCTGAAGCCCATATCGTGAGCGTTGCTTTGGTGTATCTGGGCAGTTTGTGAGATGCCTCGTCTAGGATATTAAAAATAGCCCATTGTGGAGTAAGTGTGAAGTTGACTCCACACAATCTCTGCAGTTCATCATAAACATCACCCCATAACTCTTGAATTTTCGGGCAACTCAATAAGTGGTGAAATATGTCGGTGTTGCGAGATTTGCATTTAGAACATAGGTAAATGTTGGAGGGAGACATCCTAGATTGTAAGCAAGGTGTAATGTAGGCTCTGTGTAATATTAAGAGTGTCATGTCAGTGTAGCTGCTGTATGGCAGAATTTTCCTTTGTGCCGAAGTAGCGTCAAGGAGGTCCTCCACCCTGAGACATGGCAAGTCCCTCAACCATCTCGCCACTCCCGTGGTTTTTCCTTCCCAAGACCACTTTTTGCGAATCGTCGAGTAAATGCTACTTATAGAGGCCGGTTGGGATTTGGCATTTCTAATAAACCCATCCAAATTGATTCTCCCCTCTACCGTCCCCCCCATCGACTGACACTTCTGTGCTAAGCTACGTGCCTGAAGAAATAGGAAAGGTCTATTACTAAATAATGAGAAGCACTGTGATGCCGCTTCAAAGGATAACACCGAGAAATTGAGATCCAATAAATCAATTACCTGCCCACAGCCCTGGGAGGCCAAAAGTTTATAAGATGATGGTGCAGAACCCCTCAAGAATCCAGGGTTACCCAGAAAAGACTGATATGGGGATACACCAGTCTATAGTTTACAGATTTTTCTACAGCGTCGCCAGGTCTGAAACGTTTGCCATAATGATGGGTGTTCCTGTATCCCCTTTGGTAGGTCCTCCCCATGTAAGTGTAACAGAGCCGACAACGAGATATGTGGGTAGATTTGTTGTTCCAGGTTGACATTAGCGAAGTGAGAGACACCCCTTATCCAGTCAATGGCATATCTAAAATTAGCCGCCAAGTTATATCTTCCCAAATCAGGAAGATTGACCCCGCCCTCCATTCTTTTCGCCTGCAATCTTGCAAGACTTATGCGTGTTCTACCTCCAACCCCCCAAATAAATTTACGAAAGTTTGAATTCAATAAACCCAGATCTGTTCTAGACAGGAGAAGGGGCAATGTTTGAAAAGCATATAGCAGTTTAGGAAACACTATCATTTTAATTAAATGACATCTCCCGGAGAATGACAGTGTGAAATGTTTCCATGAATGGAGGAGGTTAACTATGGAGGAGATTAATGGTTTATAGTTAGCTCTATATAGAATGGATGGGTCCGCCGGCAACCTTATCCCCAGATATTTGATTGATTCCTGGCTCCAATGGAATGGGAACAAGGGATCACCCAACCTCCCAGACCTGAAAACCACCAAGGCCTCAGATTTACTATAGTTAACCTTAAATCCGGAGCAAATGCCAAATTTCTCTAAAATATTCATAATGGCCGGGATTGCTTGAGCTGGATTGGCAATGAATAAAAGAACATCATCAGCGAATGCTGAGATTTTTATGGATGTAGCTCCCACCTTCACTCCTTCAAATGTCGCCTCGTTTTGCAACGTCCTCAGGAATGGATCTAATGCTATGTTAAACAAGAGGGGAGACAAAGGACAACCCTGACGCGTCCCCCGCTGGATCTCAAAGGGCTTAGACAATATGTTATTTACAGACATCCTAGACATCGGCTTTATATAAATTGATTTAACAGCTTCACAGAACCACGGGCCAAATTCTCTAAACGATAGCAGCTCATATAGGTAATCCCACGAAACCCTATTGAACGCTTTATCGGCGTCGAGGCTAACCACGATAGTTTTCATAAGTTTATGCGCTCTACTATAAGATATGGCGCCCAGAGCTGTCCTGATGTTGTACGTAATGGATTTCCCATGCACAAAGCCAGTTTGCTGTGGCGAGATTAAATTTGGGATTATTCTATGTAGTCTGTCGGCCAGAATTTTAGTAAAAATTTTGAAGTCCGAATTAAGTAGTGAGATGGGCCTATATCCCTCAACTTGCTAGTGATCTTTACCCGGTTTTGGAAGGACAATAACCACCGCCTCATTAAACCGATCAGGGAGATTGCCGCATTTGACTATGTTGTTATATAGCTCACACAAGTGAGGGGCCAGGTGTGTCCCTAGAATCTTATAGTGCTCATTGCTGAATCCATCTGGGCCTGGTTGTGACGGGGTGTACGGCAGAGCAAGAAGGGACAACAGGCCAAGGGATGATTCCACAGATTTATTATCAAGAACGCTGGAACAACACATGCAGGTAGATCTAGAGAGTCCACAATTAGTCCAGTGGAACAGGTTCGGGGGCACCTCCCGATAATCCTTGTGCCAGGTAACAAAGCAATAGTCCACAATTAGTCCAAGGGATCCCAAAACAATCTCATGAACGACGAGATATGTCCTCAGCTCAAGTCTCGCCCCGTTCGCTTCCGCAGTCCCAGATGGACATGGGGTCTTGCCTCAGCTAAGAATCCCCACTCCTTCTCCTTCAAGGATCAACTCACATCTGATCTCAAAATAAGAATGGATTGTCTGAGCTCCTGGGATCCGCCCATGAAGGGGGTCACACTTTCTATTCAATGGTTGGGTCCACCAGAAGATTCTAGACTGGTGGGCTCCAAGTAGTTTATCTAGTATGTACATTTGACTAGCCACCTGCTGTGAGGAAGAATGGCTATTCCTCCACTAGTGATGTTGACAAAGCTTAATTACATTATAGCTTAGGGCTGCAAGTATTGGGGGAAGGAGACATATTGTTACAGGTGAACTCCCAGCCAAGAAAATACATAAATTACAGCTAATAGAAACCAGAGAATAGTTACATACATCAAATGGCATATTCTTCAAATACAGGACAGGGCAAAAGTACATATCATGACAATCCCTTCCCCTCCCAATTTGTGTACGTACCAGGGACCTCTACAGGTCGCTGGTTAAGTACACACAGGCAGAGCGTAACTTACATGTGGCTTCATGCAGCCACAAATTGGCATCTTAGCTCTCCCACATCATTGCCCAGGAGAACATCTGCAGGCAGACCACCCATCACCCCAACCACACATCACCTGACCCCAAAACCAAAGTTCAGATCCACAGTGGCTGTGGGAATAGTCCTCCATTGTCCACCAGCCAGTTCAATGACAATCCCAGGTCCTCGATGGATTGCCTCAGGCCGAACCACTCGGGGATCAGCCAGTGTGAGGAAAGCCCCTGAGTCACAAAATCCAATAAGTCTCTGTCCATCCAGCACGACCTCCTGCAAGTGCTTACCTCGATGAGCAGAAGTCGTCATAGCTGCTGGTCGCACACCATAAACTCCTAGTGGTGCAACATGGGTGGGTGAGGCACTAGGCCAGTCCTCACGTAGTGGTGACACGTCGTCCTCCATGTCACTTGGGTGTACATAATTAATAATACGACTGGGTACAGGATTAATCCTCATTTGAACAGCTGTGCAGGAGGCTTGCAGATGCCCCGGCTGTCCACATCGATAGCATCTCTGCTGGGTCTCACTCCATCCAAGGCGTCCTCTTGGGCGAGGGGTAAGGGAACCTGGAGGCCGGCTCCCACCTGAAGGTGCTGTAGGGGTTTGAGGACGACTTCTCCATGAGCTGGCTGGGCATGAGGCCTGCAGATGCCCCAGATGCCCACAACCATAACACTTGCGCTCTGTTACTTCCTCTCCTCGTCGTATTCCAGAAAACGCATTAGAAGAAACTGGAGGCACATTTACACGGGTATCAGCATGAGGTGGTGGCTTAGAGGAACGGGGAACAATAGGGACAGAAGAACAGGGGGCCACCGGTGTTGTGGAGCTGGTAGGCCTCTCTCCATCCTCCAACAGAACCCTCCACTGAGGCTTGATGGTGAGAGCCTCATCAGCTAGAGCTGCAGCTTCCTCCACAGTGGCTGGTCTCCTCTCACGCACCCATTCCCGGATCTCAGCAGGGCACTTGAAGTAAAACTGCTCTTTTAGGATAACCTGGAGGAAGGTCTCCCAGGTTAAGGCCTCCTCTGCCTCCAGCCAGCGATGACATATTTGTTTGAGTCTGTGGGCATACATCTTGAAAGACACTTCCTCATCACAGGCTAAAGTACGGAACTGAGTCCTGTAAGTGTCTGTGGTAACAGCATAATGTTCTAGAATAGTCCGTTTAATCTCCGCATACTCACAGTTCCCCTGAGGGTCCATAGCTCTATAGGCTGCGGCAGCTCCACCCTCTAAGAGCCCCACCAGATGTCGGACTCGGTCCCTTTCCGGGACTTCCATTAATCGACACTGATGCTCAAAGTCCTGGAAGAAGCCCTCAATGTCGCCTGCAGCCTCCTTAAAGGGCTTGAAGTCTTTGCGGGACACTCTGGGGAGTTCCCTCATGGTGGGTGCTGGAGTTAGTCTGTCTGGAGCTTCTAGCTGCTTCCAAAGCGATCTGTCTCTCCAGCAATGCCATCTCCTGAGCTCTGTCCTCGGCTCTGTGAATGGCCTCCCTCTCCCTGGCTCTGTGAATGGCCTCCCTCTCCCTCTCTTGAGCTCGGTGAATGGCCTCTTTCTTATAGTCTATGGTGGCCTCTTCTCCCAGCAATGCCAACTCCTCCTCGTACCACATAACCCACTGACTTTTTTGGGTATTTACCTCCGGCTGCAGTCTTTCCTCCATTTGCTGTGAGGATCCTTCCTCAGCGTCATCTTGCAGGCGAACTCCTTCCAAAGCCTCAATAAGCTGCTCCTTGGAGAGTCCCTTAAAACGGACTCCTACTTCACGGGCCTTTGATTGTAGGCTCCCCAAAGTCCAGTTCTTGTACTCTGCAGTGTTGGTTCCCGATGTTGATGGGCCTTTGTCCTCCATTCCTTCTGCTCTGATCCCACTGCTGCCACCAGTTTGTGACGGGGTGTACGGCAGAGCAAGAAGGGACAACAGGCCAAGGGATGATTCCACAGATTTATTATCAAGAACGCTGGAACAACACATGCAGGTAGATCTAGAGAGTCCACAATTAGTCCAGTGGAACAGGTTCGGGGGCACCTCCCGATAATCCTTGTGCCAGGTAACAAAGCAATAGTCCACAATTAGTCCAAGGGATCCCAAAACAATCTCACGAACGACGAGATATGTCCTCAGCTCAAGTCTCGCCCCGTTCGCTTCCGCAGTCCCAGATGGACATGGGGTCTTGCCTCAGCTAAGAATCCCCACTCCTTCTCCTTCAAGGATCAACTCACATCTGATCTCAAAATAAGAATGGATTGTCTGAGCTCCTGGGATCCGCCCATGAAGGGGGTCACACTTTCTATTCAATGGTTGGGTCCACCAGAAGATTCTAGACTGGTGGGCTCCAAGTAGTTTATCTAGTATGTACATTTGACTAGCCACCTGCTGTGAGGAAGAATGGCTATTCCTCCACTAGTGATGTTGACAAAGCTTAATTACATTATAGCTTAGGGCTGCAAGTATTGGGGGAAGGAGACATATTGTTACAGGTGAACTCCCAGCCAAGAAAATACATAAATTACAGCTAATAGAAACCAGAGAACAGTTACATACATCAAATGGCATATTCTTCAAATACAGGACAGGGCAAAAGTACATATCATGACACTGGTGCCTTAGATAATTTAAGTTTATTTATGACCTGTAAAATTTCTGAGGGTGTTATGGGGGAATTAATGGCCTCCCTTTCTTCCTCTGTGAGTGCCGGTGCAAGGTGCTCCCTGAGAAACTCCCCACTCTCCCCTCCTCCAGCCGGCTCCGATCTGTACAACTCACCAAAAAATGATCTAAATTCATTCACTATCTCCTCATTGCTTGTTAGAATGTGACCGTTGCGTTGTTGTATTTTATTTATTCTTAGGCACCAAAACCTCAAAAGCATTATGTCAACGTTACATCTGTGGCTGTAAAAAATACAAGCCACCTCAGCACACAAAACAAAACCCGCTCAAAATATTAATTATAAATGCAGAGGACAAAAGAGCAAAAAGGTGAATAAAAAGTATAAAATTTATTAACACACTATAAATATAATAATAAACAAAAAGTACATACTATATGCAGGAACAACACATAAGAGCACCAAGGACTCCACACTGAATGCTAAGCTGGGCTGCTGCCATATCCCAAGTAGAGAATATACCTGCTATGTGCAAATCCCATTAAGGCAGCCTACCCGCACCCATGAACCTCACAGTGACCCATAGTCTAGCATTAAATAATCCTGAAGTAATGAGGGTGCTCACCTATAGGCACACGATGGGGAGTCCAGAACCGGGCGTGAGTGCCCCCGACGCGCGTTTCGCGGGTGTAGAAACCCCGCTTTTTCAAAAAGTCATGATTAAGGGAGCCTAGTCTCCAGAAAGGCTTTGAGATTCTTACCCATATGGTTGTGCTGAAGTCTGTATCCTCCATGTTTAAAGTTTGTTAATAAAGAAATCGCTTTCTTACGGACTCGGTGAAGCTGGACATTTCTTTCTTTTTTTGGGTGTTGCATTCTCCATATATCAATCAAGTCTAGGTGGTCTAAGAATGATTGAATCCTATTTCCCTGTACTGGACGATGAGTATCCTTAGAGCTAGATCTATCCATGGAAATGTCTGTTACTTCATTGAAATCACCTCCCATGACCACCCGGGATGTATCCCACCCCGCCAAACTCTCCATTAATTTAACCTGAAACTGTACCTCGGGCGTGTTAGGGGCATAGATGTTGACCAGGTTAAAACACATTCCCTCAATCACGATTTTAACCAAGAGGAATCTGCCTTGTGGATATTCCAGGGTGTCAAGTATCTCATAATTAAGGCCGTTATATATTAGAATGGCTACCCCTTGCTGTTTTTTTGTGTGCGAAGCCTCTGCGCAAAGCGTGTATATCCTACTGAGCAGAGAGGGGTGATTATCCTTAATCCAGTGTGTTTCCTGAAGGAAGATGACATGGTGTTAGGGTTGGCGGAACGCACCAAATATATAATTTATTAAATGGAATTGGTGCGTTCGCAACCCGGGATCCACCGTGCAGGAAAGCACCTGCTGCTAAATAATGGCGGCTCTATATGGCGGTATATACCAACTCTGTTAGCTTCACAGAGTAAACGCGAGAGGAAAGCTCTGTGCCCTGTTAGACTTTCACAGAGGCACAGGTCAACTACCCAGATGTGAGCAGTGAGTGGTCATGCATGCATACAAAACTCCTCGCCGGAGATGCCAGCATTCTAGGGGCTTATTTCAGCCGGGTCCCTGAACACACTTAAACACAATCTCCTCGCCGGAGGTGCCAGCATTCTAGGGGCTTATTTCAGCCGGGTCCCTGAACACACTTAAACACAATCTCCTCGCCGGAGGTGCCAGCATTCTAGGGGCTTATTTCAGCCGTGTCCCTGAACACATTCAAACACATGACCACATTGGCGCAAAGCATATACAGTTAGGGCCAGAAATATTTGGACAGTGACACAATTTTCGCGAGTTGGGCTCTGCATGCCACCACATTGGATTTGAAATGAAACCTCTACAACAGAATCCAAGTGAAGATTGTAACGTTTAATTTGAAGGGTTGAACAAAAATATCTGATAGAAAATGTAGGAATTGTACACATTTCTTTACAAACACTCCACATTTTAGGAGGTCAAAAGTAATTGGACAAATAAACATAACCCAAACAAAATATTTTTATTTTCAATATTTTGTTGCAAATCCTTTGGAGGCAATCACTGCCTTAAGTCTGGAACCCATGGACATCACCAAACGCTGGGTTTCCTCCTTCTTAAAGCTTTGCCAGGCCTTTACAGCCGCAGCCTTCAGGTCTTGCTTGTTTGTGGGTCTTTCCGTCTTAAGTCTGGATTTGAGCAAGTGAAATGCATGCTCAATTGGGTTTAGATCTGGAGATTGACTTGGCCATTGCAGAATGTTCCACTTTTTGGCACTCATGAACTCCTGGGTAGCTTTGGCTGTATGCTTGGGGTCATTGTCCATCTGTACTATGAAGCGCCGTCCAATCAACTTTACAGCATTTGGCTGAATCTGGGCTGAAAGTATATCCCGGTACACTTCAGAATTCATCCGGCTACTCTTGTCTGCTCTTATGTCATCAATAAACACAAGTGACCCAGTGCCATTGAAAGCCATGCATGCCCATGCCATCACGTTGCCTCCACCATGCTTTACAGAGGATGTGGTGTGCCTTGGATCATGTGCCGTTCCCTTTCTTCTCCAAACTGTTTTCTTCCCATCATTCTGGTACAGGTTGATCTTTGTCTCATCTGTCGATAGAATACTTTTCCAGAACTGAGCTGGCTTCTTGAGGTGTTTTTCTGCAAATTTAACTCTGGCCTGTCTATTTTTGGTATTGATGAATGGTTTGCATCTAGATGTGAACCCTTTGTATTTACTGTCATGGAGTCTTCTCTTTACTGTTGACTTAGAGACAGATACACCTACTTCACTGAGAGTGTTCTGGACTTCAGTTGATGTTGTGAACGGGTTCTTCTTCAAAAAATTAAGTATGCGGCGATCATCCACCACTGTTGTCATCCGTGGACGCCCAGGCCTTTTTGAGTTCCCAAGCTCACCAGTCAATTCCTTTTTTCTCAGAATGTACCCCACTGTTGATTTTGCTACTCCAAGCATGTCTGCTATCTCTCTGATGGATTTTTTCTTTTTTTCAGCCTCAGGATGTTCTGCTTAACCTCAATTGAGAGTTCCTTTGACTGCATGTTGTCTGCTCACAGCAACAGCTTCCAAATGCAAAACCACACACCTGGAATCCACCCCTGACCTTTTAACTACTTCATTGATTACAGGTTAACGAGGGAGACGCCTTCAGAGTTAATTGCAGCCCTTAGAGTCCATTGACCAATTACTTTTGGTCCCTTGAAAAAGAGGACGCTATGCATTACAGAGCTATGATTCCTAAACCCTTTCTCCCATTTGGATGTGGAAACTATCATATTGCAGCTGGGAGTGTGCACTTTCAGCCCATATTATATATATAATTGTATTTCTGAACATGTTTTTGTAAACAGCTAAAATAACAAAACTTGTGTCACTGTCCAAATATTTCTGGCCCTAACTGTAGCATAAGACGATACTAGCGCATGGCCGTGCGGTCATGCGCAGTTTATATAGTTGTAGCACAGGAAGCTGCTACTGAAGTTTTTGCCCTTTCAGGACCTTCCAGAAGGACCAATGGAAAGTGCTGCAGTACCTGAGCATGTTTTGCCCTTTCAGGACCTTCCAGAGGGACCAATGGAATGTACTGCAGCACCTGAGCATGTGACCGAACATGTGGCCCTCGACCTCCAATGGGAGACCCTGCCCTGGGCATGCTCAGTGTGAGTAAACAAGGACTTAGTCCCAGAGAGGCTCGCTTGCCGCAGATCAGTGCAGGGTACCATAGGAAAGCCAGAAAAGGCAGTAGTGACCCTATGCACCGAATCAGCCCCAGCGAGACGCTGGGAGCGACGTCTCCGCTG
This sequence comes from Ranitomeya imitator, assembly GCF_032444005.1. NCBI lineage: Eukaryota > Metazoa > Chordata > Amphibia > Anura > Dendrobatidae > Ranitomeya > Ranitomeya imitator. The sequence continues at coordinate 96,267,765 of NC_091289.1, read as the reverse complement.
AGCAGAGCCCACTGCGGCCGATACTGAATGGGAGACCGCAGCAGACACGGATCGAGATTCCCCCTGTGCAGCAGAGAAAACTCGACTCCTAACATTACCCCCCCTTAGGGCCCCCCCTCCTTGAGCCTCGCTACGCTCAAAAGCTGCGATAAGCAGCGGAGCCCGAATGTGCTCCACAGGCTCCCAGGTTCTATCCTCTGGGCCGTGACCCTTCCAGTCCACCAGATAAAATTTCTTGCCACGTACCACCTTGCACCCCACAATAGCATTCACCTCAAACTCATCCGTGGATGAACCCGATGTCCCAGCAGATGACTCGGAAAACCGGGACAAATGAACGGGCTTTAAGAGGGAAACGTGGAAAGTATCGGTGATACCAAGGCGTGGAGGAATAGCCAAACGGTAGACCACAGGGTTGACCTGTTCCAGAACCTTAAACGGGCCAATGTAGCGAGGAGCAAACTTAGTGGACTCAACTCGCAGCCTGATGTTACGGGCGGAGAGCCACACTAAGTCGCCAGGAGCAAAGACCGGAGCGGGGCGCCGGTGTGTATCAGCCGAAACCCTCATTCTCTCCTTGGAGGCCCGGATGGCATCCTGTGTGCGGTCCCAGATGTCACGTGCCTCCACCGCCCTAGAATCGGTGGATGACACGGGCATGGGCACAGGGACACGTGGATGCTGGCCGTAATTAATGAGAAAAGGAGTTTGACCAGTGGAATCGGCTACAGCGTTGTTCAGGGCAAATTCCGCCCAAGGTAGCAAAGATGCCCAGTCATCCTGCCTAGCAGAGACGAAATGTCGCAAATATGTCACCAGAGTCTGGTTGGTTCTCTCCACCAACCCATTCGTCTCGGGATGGTATGCAGAGGAGAGGTTTAACTCTATGCTGAGTAAACGGTAGAGCTCTCTCCAAAACCGAGATGCGAACTGGGGACCCCGATCGCTGACAATCTTATCAGGCATACCATGCAAACGGAAAACGTGTTTAATGAACAACACCGCCAAGGCCCGTGCTGAGGGTAACCGAGGAAGCGGCACCAAATGCACCATCTTGGAGAAATGGTCGGTGACAACCCAAATAATGGAGCAGCCACGCGACTTGGGTAGACCCACCACAAAGTCCATCCCGACCATCTCCCAGGGCCTGTCTGCCACCGGTAGAGGGTAAAGCAACCCAGCAGGCCGTTGCCGAGGAGACCGATTCTGGGCGCAAGAAACGCACGCCTGAATATAGTCCTTGACATCTTGGGCCATATGCGGCCACCAGTATGTTCTCGCCAGAAGCTCAGATGTCCTCTTGGTCCCAAAATGCCCACCCACTCTGGAGGAGTGAGCCCAAGAGAGAACCTCCGGTCGCAAGTTAGCTGGTACGAAAGTCTTGCCCGGGGGCACAGACTCTAGCGAAACCGGAGCTACAGTTCTCAGGCTCTCAGAAGATACAATAAGTCGAGGCTCCTCCTCCTCCTCCTCCGATGACACCACGGAGCGGGAGAGAGCGTCAGCACGAACGTTCTTCTCCCCGGAGAGGAAATGGAGAGTAAAATGGAACCGGGAGAAGAACAGGGACCATCTAGCCTGGCGAGAATTCAGCCGCTGGGCCGTTTGCAGATACACCAAGTTCTTGTGGTCAGTGAAGACTTGGAAGGGAAAGCGAGCTCCCTCCAAGAGATGTCTCCACTCCGAAAAAGCCAACTTCATGGCCAGCAACTCCCTGTCCCCAATGGAATAATTCCTCTCCGCTGGTGTGAAGGTCTTGGAGAAGAAGAAGCAAGGATGCTTCCGACCTTGAGCATCCTTTTGGAAAAGAACTGCTCCAGCACCAACGGATGAGGCATCCACCTCCAAGATAAATGGCTTACCAACATCAGGGCAATGTAGGATGGGAGCGCTAGCGAAGTGTGACTTGATCGAGAGAAAGGCTTTGGAGACCTCCTCTGACCACAACTTGGGATTTGCTCCCTTCTTGGTGAGGGCAACCAAGGGAGCTACCAAAGTTGAGAAGTGTGGAATGAACTGGCGATAGTAATTAATGAACCCCATAAAGCACTGCACCGCTTTAAGAGAATGGGGTTCCTGCCAGTCCATTACAGCCTGTAGCTTGGCAGGATCCATAGCCAAACCCTGGGCAGAGATGATATAACCAAGGAAAGGCAAGGACTCCTGCTCAAACACACACTTCTCCAACTTGGCGTAGAGTGTTGTGAATTCTGTGGCAGAGCTCCCTCCTGTGGTCACAAGTGGTACTTCGGCTGTTTCTCTCTGTGAGCTTCCGTTGGTGGAGGAAAGTGGTACTGCGGCTTCTGAGTTTCCTTCCTCAGGTGATGTGGTGAAGTCGTTAGGTGCTTCTCTATTTAACTCCACCTAGTGCTTTGATCCTGGCTTCCTGGCTTCCAGTCAATGTTCTAGTATTGGACCTGTTTCCTCCTGGATCGTTCCTGTGGCCTGCTGCTCTGCATAGCTAAGTTCCTCTTTGCTATTGTTTGCTGTTTTTTTCTGTCCAGCTTGTCAATTTGTTTTTTTCTGCTTGCTGGAAGCTCTGGGACGCAGAGGGTGTACCTCCGTGCCGTTAGTTCGGTACGGAGGGTCTTTTTGCACCCTTTACCTCTATGTCCATTGTGGTACTGAATTACCTTTCATAACAGTACTGGAAGCCAAAGTACTAATGATTCTCAATAGAGGGAAAAAAGAAGTTCTGAGACCATTTTTTTTTCTTTGCACTGTGTTTTGCCTTTTTTTTCCCCTAGACATTTGGGAGGTTCAGGACACAGGTGTAGTGATGGACATTAAAGGTCTGTCTTCATGTGTGGATCAGCTCACGGCAAGAGTGCAAAGTATTCAAGACTTTGTGGTTCAGAATTCTATGTTAGAACCGAGAATCCCTATTCCTGATTTGTTTTTTGGAGATAGAACTAAATTTCTGAGTTTCAAAAATAATTGTAAACTATTTCTGGCTTTGAAACCTCGCTCCTCTGGTGACCCAGTTCAACAAGTTAGGATCGTTATTTCTTTTTTGCGTGGCGATCCTCAGGACTGGGCATTTTCCCTTGCGCCAGGGGATCCTGCATTAAGTAATATCGATGCATTTTTCCTGGCGCTCGGATTGCTGTACGATGATCCTAATTCTGTGGATCAGGCAGAGAAGAATTTGCTGGCTCTGTGTCAGGGTCAGGATGAAATAGAGGTATATTGTCAGAAATTTAGAAAGTGGTCCGTACTCACTCAATGGAATGAAGGTGCGCTCGCAGCTATTTTCAGAAAAGGTCTCTCTGAAGCCCTTAAAGATGTCATGGTGGGATTTCCTATGCCTGCTGGTCTGAATGAGTCTATGTCTTTGGCCATTCAGATTGGTCGACGCTTGCGCGAGCGTAAATCTGTGCACCATTTGGCGGTATTACCTGAGCTTAAACCTGAGCCTATGCAGTGCGATAGGACTTTGACCAGAGTTGAACGGCAAGAACACAGACGTCTGAATGGGCTGTGTTTCTACTGTGGTGATTCCACTCATGCTATCTCTGATTGTCCTAAGCGCACTAAGCGGTTCGCTAGGTCTGCCACCATTGGTACGGTACAGTCAAAATTTCTTCTGTCCGTTACCTTGATCTGCTCTTTGTCATCGTATTCTGTCATGGCATTTGTGGACTCAGGCGCTGCTCTGAATTTGATGGACTTGGAGTATGCTAGGCGTTGTGGGTTTTTCTTGGAGTCCTTGCAGTGTCCTATTCCATTGAGAGGAATTGATGCTACGCCTTTGGCCAAAAATAAGCCTCAGTACTGGACCCAGCTGACCATGTGCATGGCTCCTGCACATCAGGAGGTTATTCGCTTTCTGGTGTTGCATAATCTGCATGATGTGGTCGTGTTGGGGTTGCCATGGCTACAAGTCCATAATCCAGTATTAGATTGGAAATCCATGTCTGTGTCCAGCTGGGGTTGTCAGGGGGTACATGGTGATGTCCCATTTCTGACTATTTCGTCATCCACCCCTTCTGAGGTTCCTGAGTTCTTGTCTGATTACCGGGATTTATTTGATGAGCCCAAGTCCGATACCCTACCTCCGCATAGGGATTGTGATTGTGCTATCGATTTGATTCCTGGTAGTAAATTCCCAAAAGGTTGACTGTTTAATTTATCTGTGCCTGAGCACGCCACTATGCGGAGTTATGTGAAGGAGTCTTTGGAGAAGGGGCATATTCGCCCGTCATCGTCGCCATTGGGAGCAGGGTTCTTTTTTGTAGCCAAGAAGGATGGTTCACTGCGACCTTGTATAGATTACCGCCTTCTAAATAAGATCACGGTTAAATTTCAGTACCCCTTGCCATTGTTATCTGATTTGTTTGCTCGGATTAAGGGGGCTAGTTGGTTCACCAAGATAGATCTTCGTGGTGCGTATAATCTTGTGCGTATTAAGCGAGGCGATGAGTGGAAAACTGCATTTAATACGCCCGAGGGCCATTTTGAGTATCTAGTAATGCCATTCGGACTTGCCAATGCTCCATCAGTGTTTCAGTCCTTTATGCATGACATCTTCCGAGAGTACCTGGATAAATTCCTGATTGTGTGCTTAGATGACATTTTGATCTTCTCGGATGATTGGGAGTCTCATGTGAAGCAGGTCAGAACAGTGTTTCAGGTCCTGCGTGGTAATTCTTTGTTTGTGAAGGGATCAAAGTGTCTCTTTGGTGTTCAGAAGGTTTCATTTTTGGGGTTCATCTTTTCCCCTTCTACTATCGAGATGGACCCTGTTAAGGTCCAAGCCATCCATAATTGGACTCAGCCGACATCTCTGAAAAGTCTGCAAAAGTTCCTGGGCTTTGCTAATTTTTATCGTCGCTTCATATGCAATTTTTCTAGTATTGCTAAACCATTGACCGATTTGACCAAGAAAGGTGCTGATTTGGTCAATTGGTCTTCTGCTGCGGTGGAAGCTTTTCAAGAGTTGAAGCATCGTTTTTCTTCTGCCCCTGTGTTGTGTCAACCAGATTTTCAACCAAGTTTTCGCCTGCTGAGCGTAATTATGATGTGGGCAATCGAGAGTTGCTGGCCATAAAATGGGCATTCGAGGAGTGGCGTCATTGGCTTGAAGGAGCTAAGCATCGCGTGGTGGTCTTGACTGATCATAAGAACTTGACTTATCTCGAGTTCGCCAAGCGGTTGAATCCTAGACAAGCTCGTTGGTCGCTGTTTTTTGCCCGTTTTGACTTTGTGATTTCATACCTTCCGGGCTCTAAAAATGTGAAGGCGGATGCTCTGTCTAGGAGTTTTGTGCCCGACTCTCCGGGTGTATCTGAGCCGGCGGGTATCCTCAAAGAGGGAGTAATTGTGTCTGCCATCTCCCCTGATTTGCGGCGGGTGCTGCAAAAATTTCAGGCTAATAAACCTGATCGTTGCCCAGCGGAGAAACTGTTTGTCCCTGATAGGTGGACGAATAAAGTTATCTCTGAGGTTCATTGTTCGGTGTTGGCTGGTCACCCTGGAATCTTTGGTACCAGAGAGTTGGTGGCTAGATCCTTTTGGTGGCCATATCTGTCGCGGGATATGCGTACTTTTGTGCAGTCCTGTGGGATTTGTGCTCGGGCTAAGCCCTGCTGTTCTCGTGCCAGTGGGTTGCTTTTGCCCTTGCCGGTCCCGAAGAGGCCTTGGACACATATCTCTATGGATTTTATTTCAGATCTTCCCGTCTCTCAAAAGATGTCAGTCATTTGGGTGGTCTGTGATCGCTTCTCTAAGATGGTCCATTTGGTACCCTTGTCTAAATTGCCTTTCTCCTCTGATTTGGTGCCATTGTTTTTCCAGCATGTGGTTCGTTTGCATGGCATTCCGGAGAATATCGTTTCTGACAGAGGTTCCCAGTTTGTTTCGAGGTTTTGGCGAGCCTTTTGTGGTAGGATGGGCATTGACTTGTCTTTTTCCTCGGCTTTCCATCCTCAGACTAATGGCCAGACAGAACGAACCAATCAGACCTTGGAAACATATCTGAGATGCTTTGTTTCTGCTGATCAGGATGACTGGGTGTCCTTTTTGCCTTTGGCTGAGTTCGCCCTTAATAATCGGGCCAGCTCGGCTACCTTGGTTTCACCGTTTTTCTGCAACTCTGGGTTCCATCCTCGTTTCTCTTCAGGGCAGGTTGAGTCTTCGGACTGTCCTGGTGTGGATACTGTGGTGGACAGGTTGCAGCAGATTTGGACTCATGTGGTGGACAATTTGACTTTGTCCCAGGAGAAGGCTCAATGTTTCGCTAATCGCAGACGCTGTGTGGGTCCCCGACTTCGGGTTGGGGACTTGGTTTGGTTATCTTCTCGTCATATTCCTATGAAGGTTTCCTCTCCTAAGTTTAAACCTCGTTTTATTGGTCCGTATAGGATTTCTGAGGTTCTTAATCCTGTGTCTTTTCGTCTGACTTTTCCAGATTCATTTTCCATACATAACGTATTCCATAGGTCATTGTTGCGAAGATACGTGGCACCTATGGTTCCATCTGTTGATCCTCCTGCCCCGGTTTTGGTGGAGGGGGAGTTGGAGTATATTGTGGAGAAGATTTTGGATTCTCGTGTTTCAAGGCGGAAACTCCAGTATCTGGTTAAGTGGAAGGGTTATGCTCAGGAAGATAATTCCTGGGTCTTTGCCTCTGATGTCCATGCTCCCGATCTTGTTCGTGCCTTTCATATGGCTCATCCTGGTCGTCCTGGGAGCTCTGGTGAGGGTTCGGTGACCCCTCCTCAAGGGGGGGGTACTGTTGTGAATTCTGTGGCAGAGCTCCCTCCTGTGGTCACAAGTGGTACTTCGGCTGTTTCTCTCTGTGAGCTTCCGTTGGTGGAGGAAAGTGGTACTGTGGCTTCTGAGTTTCCTTCCTCAGGTGATGTGGTGAAGTCGTTAGGTGCTTCTCTATTTAACTCCACCTAGTGCTTTGATCCTGGCTTCCAGTCAATGTTCTAGTATTGGACCTGTTTCCTCCTGGATCATTCCTGTGGCCTGCTGCTCTGCATAGCTAAGTTCCTCTTTGCTATTGGTTGCTGTTTTTTTCTGTCCAGCTTGTCAATTTGTTTTTTTCTGCTTGCTGGAAGCTCTGGGACGCAGAGGGTGTACCTCCGTGCCGTTAGTTCGGTACGGAGGGTCTTTTTGCCCCCTTTGCGTGGTTTTTGTAGGGTTTTGTGTTGACCGCAAAGTTACCTTTCCTATCCTCGCTCTGTTCAGAAAGTTGGGCCTCACTTTGCTAGATCTATTTCATCTCTACGTTTGTCTTTTCATCTTTACTCACAGTCATTATATGTGGGGGCTGCCTTTTCCTTTGGGGTATTTCTCTGAGGCAAGGTAGGCTTATTTTCTATCTTCAGGCTAGCTAGTTTCTCAGGCCGTGCCGAGTTGCATAGGCAGCGTTAGGCGCAATCCACGGCTGCCTTTAGTGTGGTTGGAGAGGATTAGGGATTGCGGTCAACAGAGTTCCCACGTCTCAGAGCTCGTTCTTGTTTTTTAGGTTATTGCCAGGTCACTGTATGTGCGCTGACCTCTATGTCCATTGTGGTACTGAATTACCTTTCATAACAGTAGAGGGAGTTTGCCCGTAAGAGGTCGAAGACTTTGCGAACATCTCTCCGATGGGAGTCAATATCTGGAGAGAAGATGAGAATATCATCCAGATAGACTACGACCGACCGAGGTGGTGAGCATATCCCGGAAGATGTCATTCACAAAGTCTTGGAAAACGGCTGGGGCATTACAGAGCCCGAAGGGCATCACCAGATATTCATAGTGCCCATCCCTGGTGTTAAAAGCCGTCTTCCATTCATCCCCCTCACGGATGCGAATCAGGTTGTAAGCACCCCGCAGATCTAACTTTGTAAATACCCTCGCTCCCCGTAGCCTATCAAACAGCTCAGATATCAGGGGTAGTGGGTACTTGTTCTTAACGGTGATGGCGTTAAGACCCCTGTAGTCTATGCATGGACGTAAGTCTCCAGTCTTCTTCTGTACGAAGAAGAACCCTGCCCCTGCCGGTGACACTGACTTCCTAATGAATCCTCTTGCCAGATTCTCCTGGATGTACTGGGACATTGCCTCCGTCTCCGGGAGAGATAACGGATAGACTCGACCCCGGGGAGGCTCAGCACCAGGCAAGAGGTCAATAGGACAGTCATAGGGGCGGTGAGGCGGAAGGGTCTCCGCAGCTCTTTTGGAGAACACGTCTGCATAGGGCCAATAGTGCTTGGGGAGAGAGGAAAGATCTGCGGGTACCTGTGTAGTAGCAACCTGAACGCACTCCCTCAGACATCTACCCTCGCAAGATTTACTCCAACCCAAAATTCTCCCAGAGGACCACTCAATATGAGGAGAATGGTAGCGAAGCCATGGTATCCCCAACAGGACCTCATCAATTCCCTCAGGAATGACTAATAGGGAGATTATCTCCTGATGTGATGGAGACACAGATAGTGTGAAAGGAATGGTTTGGTGGGTAATCTGTGAAGGTAGTGTTGACCCATTTACCACTCGAATGGTTACCGGCTTGGCGAGCATCACCAAGGGTATTGCGTGACGCTGGGCAAAAGCGGAAGACATAAAGTTACCCTCTGCCCCAGAATCCACGCATAGCTCGACCATAAGAGTGGATGGGCCTATGGTAATTGTCCCCTTGAAGGACAACTTTGAGGCAAACGTCGTCGTGTCTAGTGTACCTTCTCCAACTGCCACTAGACGCTGACGTTTCCCCGACCGCTGAGGACCCTTGGAGGCAAGGTGTCCTGACTGCTGGCAAACATGACGGACCTTATGTGCACGGGCAGACTGAGACTTGGATCCCGCTCGTGTCACCTCTAAGGCCTCATGTGACTCGGATGCCTGGACTGGAGATTCCAAAGGTTTGTCGAAGGTGGGAGCCAGCCGAAACCTCTGCCTACACTGGGCTCGCTCCAACCTCCGCTCGTTAAAACGGAGGTCAATACGAGTAGATACGGCTATGAGCTCCTCCAGTGTGGCGGGAATCTCCCTAGTGGCCAAAGCGTCCTTCACATGGTCAGCCAGCCCCCTCCAAAATACGGGAATGAGGGTTTTATCTGGCCATTCCAACTCAGACGCTAATGTCCGGAAGTGAACAGCAAAATGGCTGACCATGGTTGAACCCTGAGTCAAAGCCAGCAGTTGGAGCGCTGTATCATGGGTGACTTGAGGTCCTAAAAAGACCTGTTTCAGAGTGTCCAGAAACCTAGGAACACTCCGCACCACATGATCGTTGCGCTCCCACAGCGGCGTAGCCCACTCCAACGCTCTGTCCGACAGGAGAGAGATTATGAATCCCACCTTTGCCCGCTCAGTAGGGAAACGTGCAGCCAGAAGCTCGAGGTGTATACCACATTGGCTCACGAAACCCCTACAGGACTTACTGTCCCCAGAGTATCTCTCAGGCAAAGGAAGCTGAGATAGGGTCGGAACAGAGGTGGCAGTGGGTAAAGCTGCTGCAGCCACGCTAGCAGCCTGAACAGCTATTGCTGTAACATCCACCGCCGAGGTTGCACGCTCAAGAGACGCCAACCGGCCCTCCAGCAGCTGGATGTACCCCTGCAATCGCTGTTCATCCGCCATTACTTAGCCAGATCCTGGCGCTAGTATACTGTTAGGGTTGGCGGAACGCACCAAATATATAATTTATTAAATGGAATTGGTGCGTTCGCAACCCGGGATCCACCGTGCAGGAAAGCACCTGCTGCTAAATAATGGCGGCTCTATATGGCGGTATATACCAACTCTGTTAGCTTCACAGAGTAACCGCGAGAGGAAAGCTCTGTGCCCTGTTAGGCTACGTTCACATTAGCGTCGCGTCGCTGTTGCGTCGGCGACGCAGCGGCGACGCACCCCTATGTTTAACATAGGGGACGCGTGCGTCTTTTTGCACGCGTTTTCCGACACGTGCGTCGTTTTAGACGCTAGCGTCGGACGCAAGAAAACGCTACAAGTTGCATTTTTCTTGCGTCCGATTTCGGCAAAAAACGACGCACGCGTCGCAAAACGCGCGCGTTTTTGCGCGCGTTTGATCGCGTTTTTCCGTGCGTCGCCGCTGCGTCGCCGACGCAACAGCGACGCGACGCTAATGTGAACGTAGCCTTAGACTTTCACAGAGGCACAGGCCAACTACCCAGATGTGAGCAGTGAGTGGTCATGCATGCATACAAAACTCCTCGCCGGAGATGCCAGCATTCTAGGGGCTTATTTCAGCCGGGTCCCTGAACACACTTCAACACAATCTCCTCGCCGGAGGTGCCAGCATTCTAGGGGCTTATTTCAGCCGGGTCCCTGAACACATTCAAACACATGACCACATTGGCGCAAAGCATATAGCATAAGATGATACTAGCGCATGGCCGTGCGGTCATGCGCAGTTTATATAGTTGTAGCACAGGAAGCTGCTACTGAAGTTTTTGCCCTTTCAGGACCTTCCAGAAGGACCAATGGAAAGTGCTGCAGTACCTGAGCATGTTTTGCCCTTTCAGGACCTTCCAGAGGGACCAATGGAATGTACTGCAGCACCTGAGCATGTGACCGAACATGTGGCCCTCGACCTCCAATGGGAGACCCTGCCCTGGGCATGCTCAGTGTGAGTAAACAAGGACTTAGTCCCAGAGAGGCTCGCTCGCCGCAGATCAGTGCAGGGTACCATAGGAAAGCCAGAAAAGGCAGTAGTGACCCTATGCACCGAATCAGCCCCAGCGAGACGCTGGGAGCGACGTCTCTGCTTAGCAGAGCCCACTGCGGCCGATACCAAATGGGAGACCGCAGCAGACACGGATCGAGATTCCCCCTGTGCAGCAGAGAAAACTCGACTCCTAACACATGGAAATGTTGTTTTTGTAAAAAATTTAAAATCTTTTTCCTCTTAATTGGAGTATTTAACCCATTGACATTCCACGAGCACCATTGTAGGGAGCGGATAGTGGTATCTTTAGAGCTGGTCTGATCAGCCATTAACCCACACCTTTTCGAGTAGTCACATGACCCACATGTAGATGTTGTAAATGGGATCCCCACCCATCCCAGCGAGTGAGCATGAGACCCCTTAGGACCAAAGTGTTATATGTGCACATGCAGAGACCCTCCCCCCCACCCATCTCCCCGTCCCAATGAAACTTTATAACTATAACAGATGTGCTCAACCACAGAGTGAGCACTATATAGAAAGTAAACATGCCTCCTAAAGGCAAAAAAAAGAAAAAAAAAAGGGTATCAGCATAAACACGACATCACTGAGTAGTGATAAATTAAAGCAACTCTATTCGTTCAGGTGCTGTCCGAATTAAGAAGTGCCCTGGAATCCTCCTGAAGAAATTTCAAAGCCTTTTCTGGGTCACTGAAAGACCAATTTTTCCCCCCTATGCCAAATCGCAAAATTGAAGGATATTGCAGGCCGAAGCGAATGTTATTATCCACCAAGAGTTTGCATGCAGGGTTGAAGACTTTGCGCCTGGTAGCCAGGGCGGCCGAATAATCCTGGAACAGGAGTAGTTTGTGGTTCTCATACGACAGGGAGCGTTGTTTTCTGTACGCTGACAAAATGCGGACTTTGTCTTGAAAGTCCAGGACTTTAAAGATGACTGGTCTTGGTCTGTCACCCTCCCCTCCTCTCGGGGGCCCCAGCCTGTGCGCTCTCTCAATGGCCATTACACCTGATGCTGGCAATACTCCAAGAGATTTTGGCAACCATTCTGATGCTATTTTGACCAACTCCGAGGGAGGGATAGACTCCGGGAGGCCTATAAGTCTCAGGTTATTACGTCGAGACCTATTTTCAAGGTCATCTATTTTCTCCATAAGGTCTGAGATGTTCTTTTCTTTGCCTTCCAGTTTGTCTTTGAGGGCCTTGGCAGAGTCCTCCAGGTCTGAGATTCTTTGTTCCGCTTCTGCTATGCGTGCTCCCTGAGTATTAACTTGGGAGACAATTGTGTCCAAGGAGGTTTGAAAAGCTGCTAAACGGTTGTCTATCTCAGGCATCAACCGATCTATGATAGCAGTTGCAATTGATTGTGGGTTCTCGGTGTTAACGTCAGCGTTTTGAGACGTGGGAGATGCGCCTGCCTGGTTACGTGTGGAACTTCTGCCAGACTTGGCGTTTTTACCCACACATTTGTCCATGATGAAATAGATGCCTGAAGTAGTTAGTAAAGATGTCAGTGATATCGCTATGTGCGTTAGTTACATCTGAGAATAGATTGGGAAGTCTTGTAAATTGTCACAGCTTTGAGGAAAAATTTGCACAACGTGGAAGTTGGCAGCAATCTCTCACAATTATTGTGCCAGACGAATTTATAGAGCTACTCTCAAAGATATTACAAATAAACTTCAGCCAGTATATGGCTGTAATTAGAGTCTGTGCTGTTCTGAAATGTTTGGCAGAGAGTTAATGGTGTTGGCGCACTTTTCTGCAAAATGGTGATGGCTCTCTGTCTCTTCTCTCAACTTCCCCGTCTAATGTCACTATTATCACCTCTACCCTTCTCAGACCCCGCTCACCTTCCTCCAAAAGCAATTGCCAACCCACTCTGTCTCCTGAAGTAGGTCTTCAGTGTGGTGCAGCCTGTAGCCTGTGATAAGAGGACTTAGCACGTTTTCTAGCAGGACGGTGCCAGACTGATTCCTGCTCCCACACCTTCTTATCCTGCCGCTTCTAATTTACCTGTGCCTGAGGTACTGCCGCTTCCCCCGTCACTGCTCACCTTATTTCAGCGGCAGCAGCAGTGACTTGGGTCTCTCTCCCAGCCTCTGGTGTGATGGGGCTTGGCGCGCTTTTCGGCAATATGGCGCCGGTTCACCTGCTCTTCCCGCGCTGTCTCTCTTCTTCACCGCCGCCGCTGTCGCTCGCGGGCAGGGACACCGCAGGACTCCACCGATGCCTCTCACCCTCCTCCTGGAGCTATCCGGTAAGTCTGCTCAAGCTTCTGATGGGGCGCGCTGCTCGCCCTTCCCCCACCGGCTCCTTCTCTGTCTCAGACCTCCGGCTGTTGATTATGAGCGGCGCTGCTTGCGGCGCAGACTGCGCTCTGTGATTCCGAGGGAAGTCCGGAGAGCTGGGTCAGTGTTTGATGACCCTTGTCTGGCCCTTATCCTGGCCTCTGTGTAATAAAATATGACGCTAATGCGCTATAAAAGCGTCCACGGTCCAGGAGCTCTTGTTAAAAAGCGGTCATCATCAGGCTCCGCCTCCCGGAAGTCTACTTTTGATATTTTAATGAATACACACGTAACCTTACATCATTCATAGCGTTTGACAAAACCATCTAGGAATCCTAAATGTAGGTCTAAAACCGTGTATGTGTGGGTCAATAAAATAGGCCACCTTGCGCTCCAATGAAATGATGTGTAAAAATGTATAAAAAATTGTGTAATTAAAACGCATACAGCTCTAGTTCTTGATTAAGGCCTTTAGGGGCCAAACAGTCCAATGTAAAGATCCACTTAGATTCAACCCTAGACATTATTTTTAAGAAATCCCCTCCCCTGGGGTTTTGTCGAACTGTTTGGATCCCACAAAAAAGGATATTTGCACAGGAGCGGTTATGCTGCTCCAAAAAGTGGCGCGATAATGGATGGCCTTTGAAACCTTTTTGGATATTGTCCAGATGTTCTTTAATTCTAACTCTTAAGGGCCTTTTGGTTCGGCCCACATATATTTTATTGCACGGACATGTCAGTGTATAGATCACTCCAGCTGTTTCACAGGAGATCCTGTTCTTAATATGAAAACTCCAGGTACCACTTGAGTCCAAAAATGTGGTTTGAGTACATCATTTATGGGATGTCCGTACACAACATGGACAATGTCCACATGATGTGAATCCCATAGAACGATGGTCTGCTGTTGTTGCGGGCGCACCTTTTCTTACCATAACCGGTTTCGTTGTTGGCGCTAGGAGGAGGCCCAGATTTTGCGCCTTCGTATAGATAAATCTGGGATTCTCAGATAAAAGACCCCCAATAACCTTATCACCTTGTAAGATGCGCCAATGTTTTCTTACTAACCTTGTAAATTTTCTATACCCTGAATGAAATTGCGTTACTATAGGTAGATTGGTAATTTGTTGATGTATATCTTGAGGGGGGTTGTTATTGGCCTCTTTATGGACCAACCTCTCCCTGGGTACTTGACTCACTAGCTGTCTAGCTGTGTTCAGAGATTGTGGGTTATACCCTTTATACACATCACAAGCTGTCACCTCCCAGTCTGGCTCACCAACATCCCTAAGGGCCAATATACCCGTATCAGGAGGAACTGCACAGATTTGGAGGACTACATTGATGAAACAACACACATCACAAAGCAATTTGTAGCCAAAGGGTATAACCCACAATCTCTGAACACAGCTAGACAGCTAGTGAGTCAAGTACCCAGGGAGAGGTTGGTCCATAAAGAGACCAATAACAACCCCCCTCAAGATATACATCAACAAATTACCAATCTACCTATAGTAATGCAATTTCATTCAGGGTATAGAAAATTTACAAGGATAGTAAGAAAACATTGGCGCATCTTACAAGGTGATAAGGTTATTGGGGGTCTTTTATCTGAGAATCCCAGATTTATCTATACGAAGGTGCAAAATCTGGGCCTCCTCCTAGCGCCAACAACGAAATAGGTTATGGTAAGAAAAGGTGCGCCCGCAACAACAGCAGACCATCGTTCTATGGGATTCACATCATGTGGACATTGTCCATGTTGTATACGGACATCCTGTAAAAGATGTACTCAAACCACATTTTTGGACTCAAGTGGTACCAGGAGTTTTCATATTAAGAACAGGATCTCCTGTGAAACAGCTGGAGTGATCTATACACTGACATGTCCGTGCAATAAAATATATGTGGGCCGAACCAAAAGGCCCTTAAGAGTTAGAATTAAAGAACATCTGGACAATATCCAAAAAGGTTTCAAAGGCCATCCATTATCGCGCCACTTTTTGGAGCAGCATAACCGCTCCTGTGCAAATATCCTTTTTTGTGGGATCCAAACAGTTTGACAAAACCCCAGGGGAGGGGATTTCTGAAAAATAATGTCTAGGGTTGAATCTAAGTGGATCTTTACATTGGACAGTTTGGCCCCTAAAGGCCTTAATCAAGAACTAGAGCTGTATGCATTTTAATTACACCATTTTTTATACATTTTTACACATAATTTCATTGGAGCGCAAGGTGGCCTATTTTATTGACCCACACATACACGGTTTTAGACCTACATTTAGGATTCCTAGATGGTTTTGTCAAACGCTATGAATGATGTAAGGTTACGTGTGTATTCATTAAAATATCAAAAGTATTTAACAATTTTTCTTATTTTTTAAATTCATTCCCCTATTAATAATTTTAATTAATTATATCTTAGTATGTAACCAGGCGCATATCCACCTGGTTTTTTATGTGTGTGTTTTCAGTTGAATAAAAATAAATAGAATTAAGTAATAATAGTATTTGTTATGCATTAACCCCTACCCATTTATTCCCTATAACCCTTCCCTACCCCCTCTTCCCCTTTTTCTCCTGTCTGCCCTAGTTTGGTTTTTATAGCAATATATGGCCACGCACGAACTTTGTGAAGGGAATCATGTTCCGGACATTTATACTGCATAGTAACTTTAGGGCTTAGACCTATGTATAACTCTGCTTGCTATCCACCTGATATAACTGTGCCCTGCTGTGTATGCTGATTACATGCTGCAGCATAGATTGTGGCTCAAACAAGTGCACTAATACAATCCTCGGTGAGCTACAGAGGCAGGTCTTAACAAGGGGGCGCAGGACATATAAGGACGGGTCTTACAGGGAACTCCAGCCCTGACGAAGAAGGAGTGTTTCCTTCGAAACGCGTCGGATTGGTTGCCCTGTTACACGCCCGCCCACTTTGTGACGTCATGTTTTTTGGCCACGCCCCCTCCACACACCGCTACTGCTCCGGTGTTGCTTCCGGCCGGGGCACGCTAGGAGTTGGCGGTTTTTGTCCCTGCCAGCCGCCCAGCAAGCAGAGACCTTTCTGGAAGATAGCCCGTCCTGACACTTCTCCGCAGACTTACGGTGCAGCCCGACACATCCATTTCTGAAGGAATACGGACATCCACTGAACAATCCAGTTATCCTCATCACTGCAGGCAGTAAGTGTATGTGTGCTTGCCAATCAGCATTTTAATATTATTTGTGTACTATTTACACACAGTGGACTGGTCATCATCCTGCTAGTTTTTAGGCACAGCCAGGCCATTTTATTTTGCTATCAGATAGCATCTTGTTTTGGGTCTTTGTATTTTAAGTGGAGCCGTAGTGCACCTACTATCCAATTTACCTTAAGGTACCTTCACACTAAACGATATCGCTAGCGATCCGTGACGTTGCAGCGTCCTGGCTAGCGATATCGTTCAGTTTGACACGCAGCAGCGATCAGAATCCTGCTGTGATGTCGTTGGTCGGGGCTAGAAGGCCAGAACTTTATTTGGTCGCTGGTTCTCCCGCTGACATCGCTGAATCGGCATGTGTGACGCCGATTCAGCGATGTCTTCGCTGGTAACCAGGGTAAACATCGGGTTACAAAGCGCAGGGCCGCGCTTAGTAACCCGATGTTTACCTTGGTTACCATCCTAAAAGTAAAAAAAACAAACACTTCATACTTACCTTCCGCTGTCTGTCCTCCGGCGCTGTGCTTTCCTGCACTCACTGTGAGCACAGCGGCCGGAAAGCAGAGCGGTGACGTCACCGCTGTGCATTCCGGCCGCTGTGCTCACAGCCAGTACAGAGAAGCAGAGCGCCAGGGACAGACAGCGGAAGGTAAGTATGAAGTGTTTGTTTTTTTACTTTTAGGATGGTAACCAGGGTAAACATCGGGTTACTAAGCGCGGCCCTGCGCTTAGTAACCCGATGTTTACCCTGGTTACCGGCATCATTGGTCGCTGGAGAGCTGTCTGTGTGACAGCTCTCCAGCGACCAAACAGCGACGCTGCAGCGATCCGGATCATTGTCTGGATCGCTGCAGCATCGTTTAGCGTGAAGGTACCTTTACTCCATAAGTGCAGGTGATTTATCTAACACATTTTATAAAATTTATGGTTTAACTAGCTGAAGAGCCCGGCGTTGCCTGGGCATAGTAAATATCTGTGGTTAGTTATAGCACGTCACTTCTCTAATTTTCCCATCACGCCTCTCATTTTCCCAATCACATCTTTAATTTTCCCCCTCACATCTCTCATTTTCTCCCTCACACCTCTCATTTTCTCCCTCACTCCTCTCATTCCCGCCTAACACTTGTCATTTCGACCTCACATCTGTCATTTTCCGATCACTACACTATTTTCCCTCACTCCTCTCATTTTGCACTCACACCTTTTAATTTTCACCTCACACCTCTCATTTTCACCTCAGTATATACATGTTTGTCATCTCCCTTATATATAGTATACACCTGTATGTCATCTCCTGTATATAGTATATACCTGTATGTCATCTCCCCTGTATATAGTATATACCTGCTGTGTGTCATCTCCCCTGTATATAGTATATACCTGTATGTCATCTCCTCCTATATATAGTATATACCTGTATGTCATCTCCTCCTATATATAGTATATACCTGTATGTCATCTCCTCCTATATACAGTATATACCTGTATGTCATCTCCTTCTATATATAGTATATACCTGTATGTCATCTCCTCCTGTATATAGTATATACCTGTGTGTCATCTCCCCTGTATATAGTATATATCTGTGTGTCATCTCCTCCTGTATATAGTATATACCTGTATGTCATCTTCTATATATAGCATATACCTGTATGTCATCTCCTCCTGTATATAGTATATACCTGTAGGTAATCTGCTCCTGTATATAGTATATACCTGTGTGTCATCTCCTCCTGTATATAGTATATACCTGTATGTCATCTCCTCCTGTATATAGTATGTACCTGTATGTCATCTCCTCCTTTATATAGTATATACCTGTGTGTCATCTCTCCTGTATATAGTATATATCTGTGTGTCATCTCCCCTGTATATAGTATATACCTGTGTGATCTCCTGTATTAGACCTCGTTAACACGTTATTTGCTCAGTATTTTTACCTCAGTATTTGTAAGATAAATTGGCAGCCTGATAAATCCCCAGCCAACAGGAAGCCCTCCCCCTGGCAGTATATATTAGCTCACACATACACATAATAGACAGGTCATGTGACTGACAGCTGCCGTATTTCCTATATGGTACATTTGTTGCTCTTGTAGTTTGTCTGCTTATTAATCAGAATTTTATTTTTGAAGGCTAATACCAGACTTGTGTGTGTTTTAGGGCGAGTTTCGTTTGTCAAGTTGTGTGTGTTGAGTTGTGTGTGGCGACATGCATGTAGCGAATTTTGTGAGATGAGTTTTGTGTGGCAACATGCGTGTAGCAACTTTTTGTGTGTCGAGTTGCATGTGACAGGTTAGTGTAGCAAGTTGTGTGCAGCAAGTTTTGCGCGTGGTGAGTTTTATGTCTGGTGCCTTTTGAGTATGTGCAAGTTTTGTGTGAGGCAACTTTTGCATGTGTTGCAAATTTTGTGCATATGGCAATTTTTCCGCATGTGCAAGTTTTGCGTGTGGCGAGTTTTGCATGAGGTGAGTTTTGCACTTGTGGCGAGTTTTGCGTGAGCCTATTTTTTGCATGTGGCGAGTTTTGCGCGTGGTGAGTTTTGAGCGGCGACTTTTGTGTTTCGACTTTTATGTGGCGAGGTTGGCGTATGTGTGGTGAAATGTGTGCTGAGGGTGGTATATGTGTTCAAGCACGTGGTAGTGTGTGGCGTATTTTGTGTGTGTGTTCATATCCCCGTGTGGTGAGTATCCCATGTCAGGGTCCTACCTTAGCAACTGTACGGTATATACTCTTTGGCGCCATCGCTCTCACTCTTTAAGTCCCCCTTGTTCACATCTGGCAGCTGTCAATTTGCCTCCAACACTTTTCCTTTCACTTTTCCCCATTATGTAGATAGGGGAAAAATAGTTTAGTGAATTGGAAAGCGCGGAGTTAAAATTTCACCTCACAACATAGCCTATGACGCTCTCAGGGTCCAGACGTGTGACTGTGCAAAATTTTGTTTCTGTAGCTGTGACGCCTCCAACACTTTTCCTTTCACTTTTTTCCCCATTATGTAGTTAGGGGCAAAATTGTTTGGTGAATTGGAAAGCGCAGGGTTAAAATTTCACCTCACAACGTAGCCTATGACGCTCTCAGAGTCCAGACGTGTGGCTGTGCAAAATTTTGTTTCTGTAGCTGCGACACCTCCAACACTTTTCCTTTCACTTTTTTCCCCATTATGTAGATAGGGGCAAAATTGTTTGGTGAATTGGAAAGCGCAGGGTTAAAATTTCACCTCACAACGTAGCCTATGACGCTCTCAGGGTCCAGACGTGTGACTGTGCAAAATTTTGTGGCTGTAGCTGCGACGGTGCAGATGCCAATCCCGGACATACACACACACACACACACACACACACACACACACACACACACACACACACACACACACACACACACACACACACACACACACACACACACACACACACACACACACACACACACATTCAGCTTTATATAGTAGATTTCTGTTTTTACACTTGTGAAAATAAAAAAAGCTGGTTCTGAAGTAAAATGTTTGCAAAGAAAAGTTAAATGTTCATTTTTACTTTTCTGTTTCAGTTCCTGTGAAGCACGTAAAGGGTTAATAAACTTCTTGAATGTGGTTTTGAGAACCTTGAGGGGTGTAGTTTTTAGAATGGTGTCACACTTGATTATTTTCTATCATATAGACCCCTCAAAATGACTTCAAATGTGACGTGGTCCTTAAAAAAAATGATGTTGTAAAAATGAGAAATTGCTGGTCAACTTTTAACCCTTATAACTCCCTAATAAAAAAAAAATTGGTTTCCAAAATTGTGCTGATGTAAAGTAGACATGTGGGAAATGTTATTTATTAACTATTGTTCATGACATCTCTCTCTGATTTAAGGGCATAAAAATACAAAGTTTGAAAATTGCAAAATTTTAAAAATTTTCGCCATATTTCCGCTTTTTTCATAAATAATCGCAAGTAATATCAAAGAAATGTTACCACTAACATGAAGTACAATATATCACGAAAAAACAATCTCAGAATCAGCGGGATCCATTAAAGCGTTCCAGAGTTATAACCCCATAAAGTGACAGTGGTCAGAATTGTAAAAATTGGCTCGGTCATTAAAGGGAACCTGTCACCCCGAAAATCGCGGGTGAGGTAAGCCCACCGGCATCAGGGGCTTATCTACAGCATTCTGTAATGCTGTAGATAAGCCCCCGATGTTACCTTAAAGAGGAGAAAAAGACGTTAGATTATACTCACCCAGGGGCGGTCCCGATGCTGGTCAGGTCGGATGGGCGTCTCTGGTCCGCTGCGGTGCCTCCCATCTTCATTACAAGACGTCCTCTTCTGATCTTCAGCCACGGCTGCGGCGCAGGCGTACTTTGCTCTGCCCTCTTGGGCCTCAGGCGCCGGAAAGGTCAGAGGCCCGGCGCCTGCGCACTGCAGTACTTTGTCTGCCCTCAACACGGCGCCGGAGCCGTGGCTGAAGATCAGAAGAGGACGTCTTGGGATGAAGATGGGAGGCGCCGCAGCGGACCAGAGACGCCCATCCGACCGGACCAGAGACACCCATCCGACCGGACCAGCAGCGGGACCGCCCCTGGGTGAGTATAATCTAACGTCTTTTTCTCCTCTTTCAGGTAACATCGGGGGCTTATCTACAACATTACAGAATGCTGTAGATAAGCCCCTGATGCCGGTGGGCTTACCTCACCCGCGATTTTCGGGGTGACAGGTTCCCTTTAAGTACCAAATTGGCTCTGTCACTAATGGGTTAAGCAACTGAATGAACAACCTCCAAGGCCGGTGATTCCATAATTTTTGCCAGGGGTTGTATATGTATTCTATGTGTGTATATATATCTATTCTATTGGAACCTGTCAGTGTGACTTTACTGCACCCGCATATGAATTACCGTATATACTCGAGTATAAGCCGAGATTTTCAGCCCAAATTCTTGGGCTGAAAGTGCCCCTCTCGGCTTATACTCAAGTCACGGTAGCGGTGGGGTTGGCGGGTGAGGGGGAGAGGGCGCTGAGGCATACTTACCTAGTCCCAGCGATCCTGACGCTCCCCCTGCTGTCCCACGGTCTCCGGGTGCTGCAGCTCTTCCCCTCTTCAGCGGTCACGTGGGACCGCTCATTAGAAAAATGAATATGGACTCCACTCCCATAGGGGTGGAGCTGCATATTCATTTCTCTAATCAGCGGTAACGGTGACCGCTGATAGAGGAAGAGGCTGCGGCACCGAAGACCAGCTGTGCGGGAGAAGGAGCAGGACGCCGGGACCAGGTAAGTATGCAGGGCCGGCGTCAGCACCCGACACACCCGGGCAAGTGCCGGGGCCCTGACAAGACAGGGGGGCCCACTCACGCAGTCATACATCCATCTGGCCGCTTTAACCCTTTCTACCCTTTCAATTTGCCCTGCCTGGCACAAGCATCTTCTCAGTCGGTGCAGGGCCAGGCACATAGGGGTTAAGGACACAGCCAGCGTGACATTGTGGGCGGAGAGTTCTCCTGCTCTGCTTTCCTGGCTGTGTGCAGTGCTGAACTAATTAGGCACAAGCAGATTCCGGACTGGAGGAGCTGCTACCGGCACCTGAGTGAGTGCCATGCTATATCGCTGTATATTCTGACAGTCTGGGTGACCTGGGGGGGCGGCCATGGGCTGGGCGGCTGCAGCTGACATATATATATATATACTACAGCAGCCGCCCAGCCCAGCCTGTATAGATACAGTGTATATAATATATATACAGGACAGGTGCTGGGGGCCTGGGCTGGGCGGCTGTTGAAGTATATACACCGCACAGTACCTCTCCCCTGTATATATACACTGCACAGTACCTCTCCCCTGTATATATACACCGCACAGTACCTCTCCCCTGTAAATATACACTGCACAGTACCTCTCCCCTGTATATATACACTGCACAGTACCTCTCCCCTGTATATATACACTGCACAGTACCTCTCCCCTGTATATATACACTGCACGGTACCTCTCCCCTGTATATATACACCGCACAGTACCTCTCCCCTGTATATATACACTGCACAGTACCTCTCCCCTGTATATATACACTGCACAGTACCTCTCCCCTGTATATATACACTGCACGGTACCTCTCCCCTGTATATATACACCGCACAGTACCTCTCCCCTGTATATATACACCGCACAGTACCTCTCCCCTGTATATATACACTGCACAGTACCTCTCCCCTGTATATATACACCGCACAGTACCTCTCCCCTGTATATATACACCGCACAGTACCTCTCCCCTGTATATATACACTACACAGTACCTCTCCCCTGTATATATACACTGCACAGTACCTCTCCCCTGTATATATACACCGCACAGTACCTCTCCCCTGTATATATACACTGCACAGTACCACTCTCCTCTATATATACTCCGCACAGTACTCCTCCTGTCCTGTATATATACACCGCACAGTACCTCTCCCCTGTATATATACACTGCACAGTACCACTCCCCTCTATACATACTCCGCACAGCACAGTACCTCTCCCCTGTATATACAGTGGGGCAAAAAAGTATTTAGTCAGTCAGCAATAGTGCAAGTTCCACCACTTAAAAAGATGAGAGGCGTCTGTAATTTACATCATAGGTAGACCTCAACTATGGGAGACAAACTGAGAAAAAAAAATCCAGAAAATCACATTGTCTGTTTTTTTAACATTTTATTTGCATATTATGGTGGAAAATAAGTATTTGGTCAGAAACAAAATTTCATCTCAATACTTTGTAATATATCCTTTGTTGGCAATGACAGAGGTCAAACGTTTTCTGTAAGTCTTCACAAGGTTGCCACCAGGGGCTGGCTGGCACTTTTCAGCCTGGGGGGCAATCACAAGGCAGTGGCCCTTCAGTTGCGGTGGCCCTCCTTTTTCCTGCTTACCTCTGGCCATTGCATTAAAGCAGCAGACATAACAGGCTTTAAAAACATGCTGGTACAGAGATATGGAAACAGAACTGAGCTTGCTGCATAGATATGGGAGCAGAACTGAGCTTTCTCCAGAGATAAGGGAGCAGAACAGAGCTTACTACAGAGATATGGGAGCAGAACGGAGCTTACTACAGAGATATGGGAGCAGAACGGAGCTTACTACAGACATATGGGAGCAGAACAGAGCTTACCACAGACATATGGGAGCAGAACAGAGCTTACAACAGAGATATGGGAGCAGAACAGAGCTTACTACAGAGATATGGGAGCAGAACGGAGCTTACTACAGACATATGGGAGCAGGACAGAGCTTACAACAGAGATATGGGAGCAGAACGGAGCTTACTACAGAGATATGGGAGCAGAACGGATCTTACTCCAGAGATAAGGGAGCAGAACAGAGCTTACTACAGAGATATGGGAGCAGAACGGAGCTTACTACAGAGATATGGGAGCAGAACAGAGCTTACTATGAGATATGGGAGCAGAACAGAGCTTACTATGAGATATGGGAGCAGAACAGAGCTTACTACAGAGATATGGGAGCAGAACCGAGCTTACTACAGAGATATGGGAGCAGAACCGAGCTTACTACAGACATATGGGAGCAGAACAGAGCTTACTACAGAGATATGGGAGCAGAACGGAGCTTACTACAGAGATATGGGAGCAGAACGGAGCTTACTATGAGATATGGGAGCAGAACTGATCTTACTCCAGAGATAAGTGAGCAGAACAGAGCTTACTACAGAGATATGGGAGCAGAACAGAGGTTACTACAGAGATATGGGAGCAGAACAGAGCTTACTATGAGATATGGGAGCAGAACAGAGCTTACTACAGAGATATGGGAGCAGAACAGAGCTTACTATGAGATATGGGAGCAGAACTGATCTTACTCCAGAGATAAGGGAGCAGAACAGAACTTACTACAGAGATATGGGAGCAGAACGGAGCTTACTACAGACATATGGGAGCAGAACGGAGCTTACTATGAGATATGGGAGCAGAACTGATCTTACTCCAGAGATAAGTGAGCAGAACAGAGCTTACTACAGAGATATGGGAGCAGAACAGAGCTTACTACAGAGATATGGGAGCAGAACCGAGTTTACTCCAGAGATAAGGGAGCAGAACAGAGCTTACTACAGAGATATTGGAGCAGAACGGAGCTTAAGGCCCCTCCACATTAAGCGATGCTGCAGCGATACCGACAACGATTCGGATCGCAGCAGCGTCGCTGTTTGGTCGCTGGAGAGCTGTCACACAGACAGCTCTCCAGCGACCAACGATGCCGGTAACCAGGGTAAACATCGGGTAAGTAAGCGCAGGACCGCGCTCAGTAACCCGATGTTTACCCTGGTTACCATGCTAAAAGTAAAAAAAAACAAACACTAGATACTTACCTACCGCTGTCTGTCCTCCAGCGCTGCGCTCTGCTTCTCTGCTCTCCTCCTGTACTGGCTGTGAGCCGGAAAGCAGAGCGGTGACGTCACCGCTCTGCTTTCCGGCTCACAGCCAGTACAGGAGGAGTGCAGAGCACAGCGCTGGAGGACAGACAGCGTTAGGTAAGTATCTAGTGTTTGTTTTTTTTTACTTTTAGCATGGTATCCAGGGTAAACATCGGGTTACTAAGCGCGGCCCTGCGCTTAGTTACCCGATGTTTACCCTGGTTACCAGTGAAGACATCGCTGGATCGGTGTCACACACGCCGATCCAGCGATGTCAGCAGGAGTCCAGCGACGAAATAAAGTTCTGGACTTTCCTCAGCGACCAACGATCTCCCAGCAGGGGCCTGATCGTTGGTCGCTGTCACACATAACGATTTCATTAACGATATCGTTGCTACGTCACAAATAGCAACGATATCGTTAACAATATCGTTATGTGTGAAGGTACCTTTACTACAGACATATGGGAGCAGAACAGAGGTTACTACAGAGATATGGGAGCAGAACAGAGCTTACTATGAGATATGGGAGCAGAACAGAGCTTACTACAGAGATATGGGAGCAGAACAGAGCTTACTATGAGATATGGAAGCAGAACTGATCTTACTACAGACATATGGGAGCAGAACAGAGCTTACTACAGAGATATGGGAGCAGAACAGAGCTTACTATGAGATATGGGAGCAGAACTGATCTTACTCTAGAGATATGGGAGCAGAACAGAGCTTACTACAGAGATATGGGAGCAGAACTGATCTTACTCCAGAGATATGGGAGCAGAACAGAGCTTACTATGAGATATGGGAGCAGAACAGAGCTTACTACAGAGATATGGGAGCAGAACAGAGCTTACTATGAGATATGGGAGCAGAACTGATCTTACTCCAGAGATAAGGGAGCAGAACAGAGCTTACTCCAGAGATATGGGAGCAGAACAGAGCTTACTACAGACATATGGGAATAGAACGGAGCTTACTACAGAGCAGTGGCGTAACTACAAAAGTTATGGGCCCTGCTGCGAACTGTCAAATGGGGTCCCCCCATGCCAAAATATATAGATGAATTAGAAATGGCGACACACGCAATTGTCATCTGCATTAGTAATACATGCACCATTACATAATTAGTTGTAGGCTGGGTTCACAAGAGTGAAGTTTACATTCTGTATACACACCACAACCTCCAGCCTCGCGGAGGGTATCCCTCCTGTAAACCCAGCCTGAGAGGGTCAACCCCTTATAAATGGAAGTGTGCTCCTCTAAACCATGTAATCACTGCCAATCCTCCAACCATAAGTGGTGAATTTCCAGAGCTGGGAAATGGGAGATCAATATTAGAACACGTCAACTTTAGTTCCCATCCCGCCTCAAGGAAGTATGGCAGACAGATGTGATAAGACTATTAGAAAAACTACTGCCACACACACAGCAGTACATACTGGCAGAAGTGTGAGGGCATTAGTGCCTGTGTATGGACATGTTAGTGCCTCTTAGCTTCTGGCAATGTTTTACCTCAGCTCACATTTGGGCCATACCATTGTAAAACAGGTAGACACATTTACCCACTGACCCTACTATTCATAAGGAACTGCTGTCTACCCCTTAGTTGCCACTGTATATAGTCAGGGTGGGAATGTGGCCTACAGAACAACACAGGGCGATGACACTGCTACCTGAACCCTTCAGCTGCCCTACTATGTGCAGGGAATAAAACCAGTACAAAGTAAGGCAGCCTCCCTGCAGAGCTGTCCAGGGCCGTACTGGAACAAAAAATGAGCAATGCCATACAAACCCCACCAGCCCACAGACTATAACACTCCCCGACACCCGATCAGTGGATTTTCCTATACTGTGTTGTGTTCTTCAACGCTCCTCTTAAAGGCGTTATTGGAAGAGCTATGTTTGAATGCCGTCGCAGTGCGCACGATTGATCGCTTCTTTAGAGCGCCGGTTCTCGAGATCATGGGGGTCCCAGCGTTCGGACCCCAGCAACTACAAAGTTCTCGGGAAAGGGAATTACTTGGTATAATCCATTTAAATGTGTTTTCCAATATCTAATATATAATTGCCTAGAATACTACTTCCTGCAATTTGTGCCAACTTCCGTGGCTTTGTCCGGAGCTAATGTCCGGAGCTAATGTCCGGAGATTAATTGCCTAGAATACGACTTCCTGCAATTTGTGCCAACTTCCGTGGCTTTGTCCGGAGCTAATGTCCGAAGCTAATGTCCGGAGCTAATGTGCGGAGATAATGTCCGGAGCTAATGTCCGGAGCTAATGTCCGGAGCTAATGTCCGGAGCTAAGTGACATCAACAGTGTCCGGTGTCTGATTGGTTGCCGCCTGCTGCGAGCGACCAATCAGAAACGTGCCGTACTGTGACACACTCCGCCCGCCATTTTGGTGTGATTTTTGAATTTTTACCTCACAGCAAGTTTCTACTGCGTGGAGGCGGGCCCAGTGACGTTGCTCTTCAAGCTCCTGCCGAATTTCGTCAAAAAAATGATAATACCATTTACCAAAACTATATATATTTAGTTGTGAAGTGGTTCAGTGACATTTTCACACCAATTTTGAACTTTTGTTTGGTGTTTTCTCCATATACTGCCTATTATTTTTGTTCTTTCTTACTATTATTTATTAATTGTATTATTCTTACATTTGAATAAATAAAGTATATATGGATTCTAGACTCCCGATTCTTTAGAATCGGGCTGCCATCTAGTCTAATATATAATTGCCTAGAATACTACTTCCTGCAATTTGTGCCAACTTCCGTGGCTTTGTCCGGAGCTAATGTCCGGAGCTAATGTCCGGAGCTAATGTCCGGAGATTAATTGCCTAGAATACTACTTCCTGCAATTTGTGCCAACTTCCGTGGCTTTGTCCGGAGCTAATGTCCGGAGCTAATGTGCGGAGATAATGTCCGGAGATAATGTCCGGAGCTAATGTCCGGAGCTAATGTCCGGAGCTAAGTGACGTCAACAGTGTCCAGTGTCTGATTGGTTGCCGCCTGCTGCGAGCGGCCAATCAGAAACGTGCCGTACTGTGACACACTCCGCCCGCCATTTTGGTGTGATTTTTGAATTTTTACCTCACAGCAAGTTTCTACTGCGTGGAGGCGGGCCCAGTGACGTTGCTCTTCAAGCTCCTGCCGAATTTCAAGTATATATGGATTCTAGACTCCCGATTCTTTAGAATCGGGCTGCCATCTAGTATATATATATATTTTATTTTCCCATAGTATTCCTGAAAATAATAAACCAATATTAACCCTCCCAAAGACCAATGTCGCCTATCCGAGAACAGGACAAGAGGAGTGGTACTGTGCATTGTATATATACAGGACAGGAGGAGTGGTACTGTGCATTGTATATATACAGGACAGGAGAAGTGGTACTGTGCAGTGTGTATATACAGGAGGAGTGGTACTGTGCAGTGTATATATACAGGAGGAGTGGTACTGTGCAGTGTATATATACAGGACAGGAGGAGTGGTACTGTGCAGTGTATATATACAGGACAGGAGGAGTGGTACTGTGCATTGTATATATACCAGACAGGAGGAGTGGTACTGTGCAGTGTATATATACAGGAGGAGTGGTACTGTGCAGTGTATATATACAGGAGGAGTGGTACTGTGCAGTGTATATATACAGGACAGGAGGAGTGGTACTGTGCAGTGTATATATACAGGACAGGAAGAGTGGTACTGTGCAGTGTATATATACAGGAGGAGTGGTACTGTGCAGTGTATATATACAGGACAGGAGGAGTGGTACTGTGCAGTGTATATATACAGGAGGAGTGGTACTGTGCAGTGTATATATACAGGACAGGAGGAGTGGTACTGTGCAGTGTATATATACAGGACAGGAGGAGTGGTACTGTGCAGTGTATATATACAGGACAGGAGGAGTGGTACTGTGCAGTGTATATATACAGGACAGGAGGAGTGGTACTGTGCAGTGCATATATACAGGAGGAGTGGTACTGTGCAGTGTATATATACAGGACAGGAGGAGAGGTACTGTGCAGTGTATATATATACAGGAGGAGTGGTACTGTGCAGTGTATATATACAGGACAGGAGGAGTGGTACTGTGCAGTGTATATATACAGGACAGGAGGAGTGGTACTGTGCAGTGTATATATACAGGACAGGAGGAGCGGTACTGTGCAGTGTATATATACAGAAGTGGTACTGTGCAGTGTATATATACAGGAGGTGTGGTACTGTGCAGTGTATATATACAGGACAGGAGGAGTGGTACTGTGCAGTGTATATATACAGGACAGGAGGAGCGGTACTGTGCAGTGTATATATACAGAAGTGGTACTGTGCAGTGTATATATACAGCAGGAGTGGTACTGTGCAGTGTATATATACAGGACAGGAGGAGTGGCACTGTGTGGTGTATATATACAGGACAGGAGGAGTGGTACTGTGCAGTGTATATATACAGGACAGGAGGAGTGGTACTGTGCAGTGTATACAGTTAGGGCCAGAAATATTTGGACAGTGACACAAGTTTAGTTATTTTAGCTGTTTACAAAAACATGTTCAGAAATACAATTATATATATAATATGGGCTGAAAGTGCACACTCCCAGCTGCAATATGATAGTTTCCACATCCAAATCGGAGAAAGGGTTTAGGAATCATAGCTCTGTAATGCATAGCGTCCTCTTTTTCAAGGGACCAAAAGTAATTGGACAATGGACTCTAAGGGCTGCAATTAACTCTGAAGGCGTCTCCCTCGTTAACCTGTAATCAATGAAGTAGTTAAAAGGTCAGGGGTGGATTCCAGGTGTGTGGTTTTGCATTTGGAAGCTGTTGCTGTGAGCAGACAACATGCGGTCAAAGGAACTCTCAATTGAGGTGAAGCAGAACATCCTGAGGCTGAAAAAAAAGAAAAAATCCATCAGAGAGATAGCAGACATGCTTGGAGTAGCAAAATCAACAGTTGGGTACATTCTGAGAAAAAAGGAATTGACTGGTGAGCTTGGGAACCCAAAAAGGCCTGGGCGTCCACGGATGACAACAGTGGTGGATGATCGCCGCATACTTAATTTGGTGAAGAAGAACCCGTTCACAACATCAACTGAAGTCCAGAACACTCTCAGTGAAGTAGGTGTATCTGTCTCTAAGTCAACAGTAAAGAGAAGACTCCATGACAGTAAATACAAAGGGTTCACATCTAGATGCAAACCATTCATCAATACCAAAAATAGACAGGCCAGAGTTAAATTTGCAGAAAAACACCTCAAGAAGCCAGCTCAGTTCTGGAAAAGTATTCTATGGACAGATGAGACAAAGATCAACCTGTACCAGAATGATGGGAAGAAAAAAGTTTGGAGAAGAAAGGGAACGGCACATGATCCAAGGCACACCACATCCTCTGTAAAACATGGTGGAGGCAACGTGATGGCATGGGCATGCATGGCTTTCAATGGCACTGGGTCACTTGTGTTTATTGATGACATAAGAGCAGACAAGAGTAGCCGGATGAATTCTGAAGTGTACCGGGATATACTTTCAGCCCAGATTCAGCCAAATGCTGCAAAGTTGATTGGACTGCGCTTCATAGTACAGATGGACAATGACCCCAAGCATACATCCAAAGCTACCCAGGAGTTCATGAGTGCCAAAAAGTGGAACATTCTGCAATGGCCAAGTCAATCTCCAGATCTAAACCCAATTGAGCATGCATTTCACTTGCTCAAATCCAGACTTAAGACGGAAAGACCCACAAACAAGCAAGACCTGAAGGCTGCGGCTGTAAAGGCCTGGCAAAGCATTAAGAAGGAGGAAACCCAGCGTTTGGTGATGTCCATGGGTTCCAGACTTAAGGCAGTGATTGCCTCCAAAGGATTTGCAACAAAATATTGAAAATAAAAATATTTTGTTTGGGTTATGTTTATTTGTCCAATTACTTTTGACCTCCTAAAATGTGGAGTGTTTGTAAAGAAATGTGTACAATTCCTACATTTTCTATCAGATATTTTTGTTCAACCCTTCAAATTAAACGTTACAATCTGCACTTGAATTCTGTTGTAGAGGTTTCATTTCAAATCCAATGTGGTGGCATGCAGAGCCCAACTCGCGAAAATTGTGTCACTGTCCAAATATTTCTGGCCCTAACTGTATATACAGGACAGGAGGAGTGGTACTGTGCAGTGTATATATACAGGACAGGAGGAGTGGCACTGTGTGGTGTATATATACAGGACAGGAGGAGTGGCACTGTGTGGTGTATATATACAGGACAGGAGGAGTGGCACTGTGCGGTGTACATACACAGATACTTAGATTTACACCACGCAGGCTATATACATTATATAAAACTGAGCAGCACCAAATATTTAAGGGCTTGTCCACTACTAGGACAACCCCTAAATGTTCGGCCCCGATAAATTAATAAAGCCTATACTCACCTCCTGTGCCAGCGCCGTTCCCACAGAGGCTGTGATGTGGTGTTGTGACACGTGATGCCCGGCACCAATCAGTGCTGGTGTCACTGTCTCAATCTTCGCACAATCTGAACATGAAGAGGACGTCCGGGATCAAGCAGCTCACCCTGCATGTCCTCTTCATGTTCAGTTTGTCTGAAGGCGAAGACAGTGACACCAGCACTGATTGGTTCCGGGCATCACGTGTCATAACACCACATCACAGCCTCTGTGGGAACGGCGCTGGCACGGCAGGTGAGTATAGGTTTTATTAATTTATCGCGGCCGAACATTTAGTTTAAGACGAGGTTGTCCTAGTGGGAGACAATCCCTTTAAGCAGTGGACTCTTTATTAGCCCATATTCTCGGCCATATTCTCGGAGTCCACCGCACACACACAGGGAACCGTGGAATTACTGGGGCTCTGGCCTGTCGCAAAATGCCTCCTCCAGCAACGACCCTGAGACCCCCCTTCACTGCACCCAGTAAGCAATAAGACGCATGGATTATAAGAAGCACCACCATTTTATTAAAAAATATTTTTTTCTTATTTTTCTCCTCAAAATTTGGGGTGCGTCTTATAATCCGGAGCGTCTTATAATCCAACAATTACGTGTATATATATATATGTATCCAAAAACGAGGCAGCACTCCATAGTTCAATATAAAAACGTGCAGGGTTTAATTTACCCACATATTCTAGCAACGTTTCAGCTCACAATGAGCTTTTCTCAAGCCTTGAGAAAAGCTCATTGTGAGCTGAAACGTTGCCAGAATATGTGGGTAAATTAAACCCTGCACGTTTTTATATTGAACTATGGAGTGCTGCCTCGTTTATGGATACTTGCAATTGTGGATGATCGCTGGACTGATTGTCTTGGGGCCCTGCACCTGAAGATAAGTATTTCTGTGCTGTTACCTTTTTCTACTCGCTATATATATATATATATATATATATACAGTGGGGCAAAAAAGTATTTAGTCAGTCAGCAATAGTGCAAGTTCCACCACTTAAAAAGATGAGGTGTCTGTAATTTACATCATAGGTAGACCTCAACTATGGGAGACAAACTGAGAAAAAAAAATCCAGAAAATCACATTCAAACCAGGGATTCAAGCTTCAGGAGGCTAATTTGCATATTCCAGGTGCCTTCTGGGAGAAGCGAAGTCTCCCTAAGCTAGAAGATCGTTGGGTACAGCCGGGACCAGCTGCTTCGAAAGCATCACCAAACCAGGGATTCAAGCTTCAGGAGGCTAATTTGCATATTCCAGGTGCCTTCTGGGAGAAGCGAAGTCTCCCTAAGCTAGAAGATCGTTGGGTACAGCCGGGACCAGCTGCTTCGAAAGCATCACCAAACCAGGGATTCAAGCTTCAGGAGGCTAATTTGCATATTCCAGGTGCCTTCTGGGAGAAGCGAAGTCTCCCTAAGCTAGAAGATCGTTGGGTACAGCCGGGACCAGCTGCTTCGAAAGCATCACCAAACCAGGGATTCAAGCTTCAGGAGGCTAATTTGCATATTCCAGGTGCCTTCTGGGAGAAGCGAAGTCTCCCTAAGCTAGAAGATCGTTGGGTACAGCCGGGACCAGCTGCTTCGAAAGCATCACCAAACCAGGGATTCAAGCTTCAGGAGGCTAATTTGCATATTCCAGGTGCCTTCTGGGAGAAGCGAAGTCTCCCTAAGCTAGAAGATCGTTGGGTACAGCCGGGACCAGCTGCTTCGAAAGCATCACCAAACCAGGGATTCAAGCTTCAGGAGGCTAATTTGCATATTCCAGGTGCCTTCTGGGAGAAGCGAAGTCTCCCTAAGCTAGAAGATCGTTGGGTACAGCCGGGACCAGCTGCTTCGAAAGCATCACCAAACCAGGGATTCAAGCTTCAGGAGGCTAATTTGCATATTCCAGGTGCCTTCTGGGAGAAGCGAAGTCTCCCTAAGCTAGAAGATCGTTGGGTACAGCCGGGACCAGCTGCTTCGAAAGCATCACCAAACCGCGCGCCGTAATTTTTGCCTGTAGGACATTATTGCAAGAGAGCTTGGCTGAGTAGATTACACAAGAAGGAAAACACACAGCAAGTCAGCAGGATCTAGGAGCAACATGGCAGATGTGACAACCTACATGGTGAGCTGCAGCATGTGCTACATGTTCACAGATCGACCAGAAGAAGAATCCAATTTCACCTGTCAGAAGTGTAGACTAGTGGCCCTTTTAGAAGAAAAGGTGCGGGGTCTGGAAGAAAGAATAGCAACTTTGAAACTCATCAAAGAGAATGAAGACTTTCTAGACAGAACAGAAGCATCTCTACTGGTCACAGAAGGTGCAAAAAGTGTCAGAGAACCTCCAAAAGCAGATGAGTGGAAGCATGTGACCAAAAGAAGCAAGAAGACCATGGAGAAATCACCAACCACACAACTGAAGAACCGATATCAAATCTTTGTAGAGGATGAAGATGGCACACCTAAGAATGAAGCAATACCAGCAAGCAAAAAAGAAAAGGGCACACAGCAACAAGTGACAGCAAAAAGTACAGCCAAGAAGCAACGAAGAGTGGTGGTGGTGGGAGACTCACTACTGAGAGGCACAGAAGCAGCCATCTGCAGACCGGACATAACTGCAAGAGAAGTATGCTGCCTTCCAGGTGTGATGATCAAGGATGTGACCGATAGGATACCAAAGCTCTTCAGCTCCAAGGACGTCCACCCATTTCTTCTGATACATGTTGGCACCAATGACACGGCAAGGAAGGACCTACCGACAATCTGCAAGGACTTTGAAGAGTTGGGGAAGAAAGTAAAGGAACTGGATGCACAGGTAGTTTTTTCTTCTATCCTTCCAGTAGATGGGCATGGCACCAGGAGATGGAACAGGATCCTTGATGCAAACAACTGGCTAAGACGATGGTGCAGACAACAAGGATTTGGATTCCTGGACCACGGTGTGAATTACTGGTATGATGGACTCCTCGCCAGAGACGGACTACACCTCAACAAACCTGGGAAACACACATTCGCCAGAAGACTCGCTACACTCATCAGGAGGGCGTTAAACTAGAAGAAGAGGGGACGGGAAGAAAAACATTAGACTCGTACAAAGACGACCCAGGAAAACATACTCAGAAGGGAGGTAAGAACATTTCTAAAACAATCCACAGTGAGGAGATTGGAACAAAACAAAATCCTCTAAACTGCATGCTCGCAAACGCCAGAAGCCTGACAAACAAGATGGAAGAACTAGAAGCAGAAATATCTACAGGTAACTATGACATAGTGGGAATAACCGAGACATGGTTAGATGAAAGCTATGACTGGGCAGTTAACTTACAGGGTTACAGTCTGTTTAGAAAGGATCGTAAAAATCGGAGAGGAGGAGGGGTTTGTCTCTATGTAAAGTCTTGTCTAAAGTCCACTTTAAGGGAGGATATTAGCGAAGGGAATGAAGATGTCGAGTCCATATGGGTTGAAATTCATGGAGGGAAAAATGGTAACAAAATTCTCATTGGGGTCTGTTACAAACCCCCAAATATAACAGAAAGCATGGAAAGTCTACTTCTAAAGCAGATAGATGAAGCTGCAACCCATAATGAGGTCCTGGTTATGGGGGACTTTAACTACCCGGATATTAACTGGGAAACAGAAACCTGTGAAACCCATAAAGGCAACAGGTTTCTGCTAATAACCAAGAAAAATTATCTTTCACAATTGGTGCAGAATCCAACCAGAGGAGCAGCACTTTTAGACCTAATACTATCTAATAGACCTGACAGAATAACAAATCTGCAGGTGGTTGGGCATTTAGGAAATAGCGACCACAATATTGTACAGTTTCACCTGTCTTTCACTAGGGGGACTTGTCAGGGAGTCACAAAAACACTGAACTTTAGGAAGGCAAAGTTTGACCAGCTTAGAGATGCCCTTAATCTGGTAGACTGGGACAATATCCTCAGAAATGAGAATACAGATAATAAATGGGAAATGTTTAAGAACATCCTAAATAGGCAGTGTAAGCGGTTTATACCTTGTGGGAATAAAAGGACTAGAAATAGGAAAAACCCAATGTGGCTAAACAAAGAAGTAAGACAGGCAATTAACAGTAAAAAGAAAGCATTTGCACTACTAAAGCAGGATGGCACCATTGAAGCTCTAAAAAACTATAGGGAGAAAAATACTTTATCTAAAAAACTAATTAAAGCTGCCAAAAAGGAAACAGAGAAGCACATTGCTAAGGAGAGTAAAACTAATCCCAAACTGTTCTTCAACTATATCAATAGTAAAAGAATAAAAACTGAAAATGTAGGCCCCTTAAAAAATAGTGAGGAAAGAATGGTTGTAGATGACGAGGAAAAAGCTAACATATTAAACACCTTCTTCTCCACGGTATTCACGGTGGAAAATGAAATGCTAGGTGAAATCCCAAGAAACAATGAAAACCCTATATTAAGGGTCACCAATCTAACCCAAGAAGAGGTGCGAAACCGGCTAAATAAGATTAAAATAGATAAATCTCCGGGTCCGGATGGCATACACCCACGAGTACTAAGAGAACTAAGTAATGTAATAGATAAACCATTATTTCTTATTTTTAGTGACTCTATAGCGACAGGGTCTGTTCCGCAGGACTGGCGCATAGCAAATGTGGTGCCAATATTCAAAAAGGGCTCTAAAAGTGAACCTGGAAATTATAGGCCAGTAAGTCTAACCTCTATTGTTGGTAAAATATTTGAAGGGTTTCTGAGGGATGTTATTCTGGATTATCTCAATGAGAATAACTGTTTAACTCCATATCAGCATGGGTTTATGAGAAATCGCTCCTGTCAAACCAATCTAATCAGCTTTTATGAAGAGGTAAGCTATAGACTGGACCACGGTGAGTCATTGGACGTGGTATATCTCGATTTTTCCAAAGCGTTTGATACCGTGCCGCACAAGAGGTTGGTACACAAAATGAGAATGCTTGGTCTGGGGGAAAATGTGTGTAAATGGGTTAGTAACTGGCTTAGTGATAGAAAGCAGAGGGTGGTTATAAATGGTATAGTCTCTAACTGGGTCGCTGTGACCAGTGGGGTACCGCAGGGGTCAGTATTGGGACCTGTTCTCTTCAACATATTCATTAATGATCTGGTAGAAGGTTTACACAGTAAAATATCGATATTTGCCGATGATACAAAACTATGTAAAGCAGTTAATACAAGAGAAGATAGTATTCTGCTACAGATGGATCTGGATAAGTTGGAAACTTGGGCTGAAAGGTGGCAGATGAGGTTTAACAATGATAAATGTAAGGTTATACACATGGGAAGAGGGAATCAATATCACCATTACACACTGAACGGGAAACCACTGGGTAAATCTGACAGGGAGAAGGACTTGGGGATCCTAGTTAATGATAAACTTACCTGGAGAAGCCAGTGCCAGGCAGCAGCTGCCAAGGCAAACAGGATCATGGGGTGCATTAAAAGAGGTCTGGATACACATGATGAGAGCATTATACTGCCTCTGTACAAATCCCTAGTTAGACCGCACATGGAGTACTGTGTCCAGTTTTGGGCACCGGTGCTCAGGAAGGATATAATGGAACTAGAGAGAGTACAAAGGAGGGCAACAAAATTAATAAAGGGGATGGGAGAACTACAATACCCAGATAGATTAGCGAAATTAGGATTATTTAGTCTAGAAAAAAGACGACTGAGGGGCGATCTAATAACCATGTATAAGTATATAAGGGGACAATACAAATATCTCGCTGAGGATCTGTTTATACCAAGGAAGGTGACGGGCACAAGGGGGCATTCTTTGCGTCTGGAGGAGAGAAGGTTTTTCCACCAACATAGAAGAGGATTCTTTACTGTTAGGGCAGTGAGAATCTGGAATTGCTTGCCTGAGGAGGTGGTGATGGCGAACTCAGTCGAGGGGTTCAAGAGAGGCCTGGATGTCTTCCTGGAGCAGAACAATATTGTATCATACAATTATTAGGTTCTGTAAAAGGACGTAGATCTGGGGATTTATTATGACGGAATATAGGCTGAACTGGATGGACAAATGTCTTTTTTCGGCCTTACTAACTATGTTACTATGTTACTATGTTACATTGTCTGTTTTTTTAACAATTTATTTGCATATTATGATGGAAAATAAGTATTTGGTCAGAAACAAACAATCAAGATTTCTGGCTCTCACAGACCTGTAACTTCTTCTTTAAGAGTCTCCTCTTTCCTCCACTAATTACCTGTAGTAATGGCACCTGTTTAAACTTGTTATCAGTATAAAAAGACACCTGTGCACACCCTCAAACAGTCTGACTCCAAACTCCACTATGGTGAAGACCAAAGAGCTGTCAAAGGACACCAGAAACAAAATTGTAGCCCTGCACCAGGCTGGGAAGACTGAATCTGAATAGCCAACCAGCTTGGAGTTAAGAAATCAACAGTGGGAGCAATAATTAGAAAATGGAAGACATACAAGACCACTGATAATCTCCCTCGATCTGGGGCTCCATGCAAAATCCCACCCCGTGGGGTCAGAATGATCACAAGAACAGTGAGCAAAAATCCCAGAACCACGCGGGGGGACCTAGTGAATGAACTGCAGAGAGCTGGGACCAATGTAACAAGGCCTACCATAAGTAACACACTACGCCACCATGGACTCAGATCCTGCAGTGCCAGACGTGTCCCACTGCTTAAGCCAGTACATGTCCGGGCCCGTCTGAAGTTTGCTAGAGAGCATTTGGATGATCCAGAGCAGTTTTGGGAGAATGTCCTATGGTCTGATGAAACCAAACTGGAACTGTTTGGTAGAAACACAACTTGTCGTGTTTGGAGGAAAAAGAATACTGAGTTGCATCCATCAAACACCATACCTACTGTAAAGCATGGTGGTGGAAACATCATGCTTTGGGGCTGTTTCTCTGCAAAGGGGCCAGGACGACTGATCCGGGTACATGAAAGAATGAATGGGGCCATGTATCGTGAGATTTTGAGTGCAAACCTCCTTCCATCAGCAAGGGCATTGGAGATGAAACGTGGCTGGGTGTTTCAACATGACAATGATCCAAAGCACACCGCCAGGGCAACGAAGGAGTGGCTTCGTAAGAAGCATTTCAAGGTCCTGGAGTGGCCTAGCCAGTCTCCAGATCTCAACCCTATAGAAAACCTTTGGAGGGAGTTGAAAGTCCGTGTTGCCAAGCGAAAATCCAAAAACATCACTGCTCTAGAGGAGATCTGCATGGAGGAATGGGCCAACATACCAACAACAGTGTGTGGCAACCTTGTGAAGACTTACAGAAAACGTTTGACCTCTGTCATTGCCAACAAAGGATATATTACAAAGTATTGAGATGATATTTTGTTTCTGACCAAATACTTATTTTCCACCATAATATGCAAATAAAATGTTAAAAAAACAGACAATGTGATTTTCTGGATTTTTTTTTCTCAGTTTGTCTCCCATAGTTGAGGTCTACCTATGATGTAAATTACAGACGCCTCTCATCTTTTTAAGTGGTGGAACTTGCACTATTGCTGACTGACTAAATACTTTTTTGCCCCACTGTATATATATATATATATATATATATATATACACATATATATACACACACACATACATGAACGCACACACGTAGACACACACACACACACATACACACACATACAGACACTCACACACATATCTATATATATACATACATAGACACACATACATACATGCATGCACACACACAGACACACACATATACACATACATAGACACACATACATACATGCACGCACACACACACACATAGACACACACGCACACATACGGTATATATATACATACATACACATACATACATGCACGCGCGCACACACACACATACATAGACACACACACTCACTCACACATACATTATATAGGTGAAACCGCGACTGCGGTATGTACATTATATAGCTGATACCACTGTGTGTAATATACTGCGATCGCTATGTATAGCCCATAAAGGCCAGACGCTGTGTGTGTACAAATGTGTGTGTGTGTCTGTGTATGTATATATATATATATACACACACACACACACGCACATAAACACTGAGGCTGACCTATATGGCCTATACACAGCGGTCGCAGTATATTACACACAGTGGTATCACCTATATAATGTACGTACCGCAGTTTCACCTATATAATGTATATACAACAGTATACAATATACATTAGACAGGTCAAACTGCAAATTCTGCATATACTTACAAAAGGTTTCATCTTGGTTCTCACCTGAGATAGTGGAGGATGAGGAGGGTCCACTGTCCAGCCGGCATCGGAGGTGCTAAGGACGTGGGGCGGATGCCGGACGGGGATTGGTGAGGAGAGCACTGTTCTCTGATGCTGGTTCTGGCCAGGGTCAGACACGGTGAGGCTCAGGTGTCTCTGCATGTGGTGGCGGCCTTTTCAAACCTTTGCACAGGCCCTGGTGCGTGCGCTCTCCTGTTTGCCTTCACTGACAAAAGCTGCAGCCGTGTACGCAAGCACAAATGAGGGCTGTGCTCATGTGGGCCGCCACGGCCTTGGTCAGCGCGTTCAGCAAAAGAGCATGCACCAGGGCCTGTGCAGAGGATTTAGAGGGCCGGTGGCCCATTTTGTAGCTCTGCGTGCTTAGGGGTCCCTTAACACTCCGGGCCCTGCTGCAACCTCTGTAGTTACGCCCCTGATAGTGGTATACCATAGGCACAGATATACAATGTTATATACACTGGATGGATCAATCCTGCACCTGGCCCTGGACATACATGCACTGTATATATACAGGGCCATGTATATAGCATGTGATGTCTGGTCACCAGCATCAGGCTTGATCACTCCAGTGCTGGATTCTGTAGACAGTCTGTGCTCACTCTCGGTATAGGGAGATTTATTGCAGGAGGCTGAACTTTCCTGCAGTCTGGTGACTAGTGTTGAGCATTCCGATACCGCAAGTAACGGGTATCGGCCGATACTTGCGGTATCGGAATTCCGATACCGAGATCCGATACTTTTGTGGTATCGGGTATCGGATACATAGAGATGTGTAAAATAAAGAATTAAAATAAAAAATATTGATATATTTACCTCTCCGGCGGCCCCTGGACTCAGCGCGGGTAACCGGCAGGCTTCGTTGTTCAAAATCAGCGCTTTTAGGACCTGAGAATCACGTCCCGGCTTCTGATTGGTCGCGGGCCGCCCATGTGACCGCCACGCGACCAATCACAAGCCGTGACGTCATTCGCAGGTCCTTAACGCGCTCATTTTTTAAAAATGAGCGCGTTAATGACTTTCAAAGACGTAGCGGCTTGTGATTGGTCGCGTGGCCGCGACCAATCACAAGCCGCGACGTCACCGCAAGCTATTAACGCGCTCATTTTTAAAAATGAGCGCGTTAATGACTTTCAAAGACGTAGCGGCTTGTGATTGGTCGCGGCCACGCGACCAATCACAAGCCGCTACGTCTTTGAAAGTCATTACCGCGCTCATTTTTAAAAAATGAGCGCGTTAAGGACCTGCGAATGACGTCACGGCTTGTGATTGGTCGCGTGGCGGTCACATGGGCGGCCCGCGACCAATCAGAAGCCGGGACGTGATTCTCAGGTCCTAAAAGCGCTGATTTTGAACAAAGAAGCCTGCCGGTTACCCGCGCTGAGTTCAGGGGCCGCCGGAGAGGTAAATATATCAATATTTTTTATTTTTATTCTTTATTTTACACATCCCTATGGATCCCAGGGCCTGAAGGAGAGTTTCCTCTCCTTCAGACCCTGGGAACCATGAGAATACCTTCCGATACTTGATGTCCCATTGACTTGTATTGGTATCGGATATCGGTATCGGCGATATCCGATATTTTTCGGGTATCGGCCGATACTATCCGATACCGATACTTTCAAGTATCGGACGGTATCGCTCAACACTACTGGTGACCCTGGAGCCGATGACCTGGCACTGACAGGGTGAAAGTTCAGACTCCTGCAATAAATCTGTGAGCATCAGCAGAGCGGCCACTGATACTATAGAGACCGGCCCTGGACTTATCAGGAGGTGAGCAGCAGCGTTCACCTCCTCACCACACACAGAGCTGAAGGTACTCACTGATGTCTGGGCCATCCAAATGCAGATCTCCAGCAGTTACATGCAGCAGTGTTCCCTCTCTACCTCTGCAGCCGGCCGCACACAGGGAGCAGGGGGCGTGTCTGCAGCTCCACTGTGAGGCAGCTGCCAGGACATAGAGAACACAGCGCCGGCCACCAGCAGCCCGAATCAGCTGCTTGGTGACCGGCCCGGGGGGCACATGCCCCTTTTCCACCCGGCCCAGCCCGCGCCTGGTTGCCACACACTGTTGTTGGTATGTTGGCCCATTCCTCCATGCAGATCTCCTCTAGAGCAGTGATGTTTTTGGATTTTCGCTTGGCAACACGGACTTTCAACTCCCTCCAAAGGTTTTCTATAGGGTTGAGATCTGGAGACTGGCTAGGCCACTCCAGGACCTTGAAATGCTTCTTACGAAGCCACTCCTTCGTTGCCCTGGCGGTGCGCTTTGGATCATTGTCATGTTGAAAGACCCAGCCACGTTTCATCTTCAATGCCCTTGCTGATGGAAGGAGGTTTGCACTCAAAATCTCACGATACATGGCCCCATTCATTCTTTCATGTACCCGGATCAGTCGTCCTGGCCCCTTTGCAGAGAAACAGCCCCAAAGCATGATGTTTCCACCACCATGCTTTACAGTAGGTATGGTGTTTGATGGATGCAACTCAGTATTCTTTTTCCTCTAAACACGACAAGTTGTGTTTCTACCAAACAGTTCCAGTTTGGTTTCATCAGACCATAGGACATTCTCCCAAAACTCCTCTGGATCATCCAAATGCTCTCTAGCAAACTTCAGACGGGCCCGGACATGTACTGGCTTAAGCAGTGGGACACGTCTGGCACTGCAGGATCTGAGTCCATGGTGGCGTAGTGTGTTACTTATGGTAGGCCTTGTTACATTGGTCCCAGCTCTCTGCAGTTCATTCACTAGGTCCCCCACGTGGTTCTGGGATTTTTGCTCACCATTCTTGTGATCATTCTGACCCCACGGGGTGGGATTTTGCGTGGAGCCCCAGATCGAGGGAGATTGTCAGTGGTCTTGTATGTCTTCCATTTTCTAATTATTGCTCCCACTGTTGATTTCTTCACTCTAAGCTGGTTGGCTATTGCAGATTCAGTCTTCCCAGCCTGGTGCAGGGCTACAATTTTGTTTCTGGTGTCCTTTGACAGCTCTTTGGTCTTCACCATAGTGGAGTTTGGAGTCAGACTGTTTGAGGGTGTGCACAGGTGTCTTTTTATACTGATAACAAGTTTAGCCATGGCGCTATAAAAATGTATAATAATAATAATAATAATAATAAACAGGTACCATTACTACAGGTAATGAGTGGAGGAAAGAGGAGACTCTTAAAGAAGTTACAGGTCTGTGAGAGCCAGAAATCTTGATTGTTTGTTTCTGACCAAATACTTATTTTCCACCATAATATGCAAATAAAATGATAAAAAAACAGATAATGTGATTTTCTGGATTTTTTTTTCTCAGTTTGTCTCCCATAGTTGAGGTCTACCTATGATGTAAATTACAGACGCCTCTCATCTTTTTAAGTGGTGGAACTTGCACTATTGCTGACTGACTAAATACTTTTTTGCCCCACTGTATACACCGCACAGTACCACTCCTCCTGTCCTGTATATATACACTGCAGAATTTACAATAGCTATCACTTATGTAAGAAGTGAATTATGGCATTGGACTATACCTATATTTCGCTGCTGTATCTGGGCATCATGAATCGTGGTATGTGTTAAAGGGGGGGATGGGGGGCCTCTGAGACTCTTTCGCCCGGGGCCCTCAAAAACCTGGAGCCGGCCCTGTAAGTATGTCATATTTACCTATCCCCGTTCCACACGCCGGGCATCGCACCATCTTCCCGACGTCGCTCCGCTCTGACTGTGCAGGTCAGAGGGCGCGATGACGCATATAGTGTGCGCGGCGCCCTCTGCCTGATCAGTCAGTGCGGAGACGCCGGGAGCTGCAATCAAGAGAGGTGAGTATGTGTGTTTTTTTTTTATTGCAGCAGCAGCAGCAATGGCAGAGCTTTCTATGGTACATCAATGGGGCAATAATGAACGGTGCAGAGCATTGTATATGGGGCACAGCTTTATATGGAGCATCTATGGGGCAATAATGAACTGTATGGAACATTATATGTGGCACATTTTTATATAGAGCATCTTATGGGCCCATCATGAACTGTATGGAGCATTATATGGGGCTCCTGATTCAATATGGATATTCAAAAACACTTAACCTACTGATGTCTCAATTAATTTTACTTTTATTGGTATCTATTTTTATTTTTGAAATTCACCGGTAGCTGCTGCATTTCCTACCCTAGGCTTATACTCGAGTCAATAAGTTTTCCCAGTTTTTTGTGGCAAAATTAGGGGGGCCGGCTTATACTCGGGTCGGCTTAT
This sequence comes from Ranitomeya imitator, assembly GCF_032444005.1. Lineage (NCBI taxonomy): Eukaryota > Metazoa > Chordata > Amphibia > Anura > Dendrobatidae > Ranitomeya > Ranitomeya imitator. Next base: position 96,224,268 of record NC_091289.1, on the reverse strand, counting down.
ACTCGAGTATATACGGTACCGTTTTTTTCAAATGCAATCGGTGTGTAAAAATCAGACAGTACTCACATGGTGCAAGTGCTGTGCGATTTTTTTTTTTTTTTCGCACCCATTGACTTCAATTGTGGGATGTCATCCAATTTCTGATTACAATCTGCTACTTTTTTCCAGTCTGATCGTGATCCAAGCTGGAAAAAAAAATGCAGATGAGACACGTAGAATAACATTGGTCCGAATTTAATCCGATTTTTTTTTTTATCGGATTGCATTCATCCGATCTAATCGCAAGTGGGAATGAGCCCTTAAGGGGTTGTACGGTCAAAACCGATAAGTCCCCCCAGCTCATGCACTGTGTGCTGAGGGGATTCACTGATTTCAGACAGAGGTACGGAGGGTGTGCATGAGTTATACATACTCCTGGCCTCACTTCATACACTTGTGTGGAGCTAGGCGAAACCTCTAATCGTCCATGTGCACTGTCCGTCCATGTCACTGGTCGGCGGTATGCAGGCTCGGACTGGCCCATAGGGTGACGGGAATCCCCCGGTGGGCCCCTGTGCAGATCTGGACCCACAACCCCACTATATGGGCATTATTTGGCATAATTCAATTGATTCTCTCTCTGTACATAAAAAAAGTGCCTATCATCATTCATTAACCAAACTATCCAGTCTATTATTATATAAAGATATAGGTACATTTGGGAACGAGGGTAGTGTAAATGTGGCACCCCAGGAGTTTGGGTACCACAGTAGTGCTGCCTTCCTCTCGGGGAGGGTAGTGCTATGTCTGGAGACAAGTGGGATTCCCTTTGGTAGGTTATCACACACATACAACACCTTCCAGTTCCAGGCCTGGAGGGGGCTCAAGACCCTGTTTTAGGGCAGCTCCCCTGTATAAAGATCCTGGCTTGGAGGAGGAGCTAGTTCAGTTAGTGTAGAGTAGACAGTCTTTGTGCGAGGACAGACAGGGACGGAGCACAGTGGAGAAACAGGACACCAGGAGGCCACGAGTAGGCCCCAGGGAGTCAGTGCGCAGAGAATCCGGGAACCCGAGGCTTATGTGGATTATAATACACAGAGCAGAATAGGAGGGCATTGAATTACATGGACTTTGCCCCTGTGGCACAGCAGCAACTTGGAGCCTGGAGTCACCGTGAAAGGACCCCAGTAGGCACGGCTCAAGCTGCCTGCCATACAAGTAACTGTCTCAGGACGGGAGAACGAATTAGGACCTTGTGTGAGACACTTAGTGACAGCAGGGACCTCAGAGACAGTGAGCGCAGAGTGGAATGCTCCTACTTGACCTACCCAAGGAACCCGCTTGTCTCTGGACTGCCCAGACTCCTATCCAACCTGTTGCTGGTACCCTGGACTGTGGTCTGTCACCCACAAGTAAACCAGGTAAAGCCTTATCACTTGTCTCCTCCATTGATTCACTGGCTACACCATCTACGCCACACACCATAGGACCCCTCTTCCCCTGTGGGAAGTGTAACACCTGGGCTGCTGCAACATCCCCCAGGGGACCCCTCTAATGCAGCGTCGGTCCCCCTATTGACCGAACTCCACAGGTGGCGTCACGACAAACTTTAAACGTTGATGCCCAGGGCCATGGACCGGGTTGCAGCCACCGTGACATCCCCCTTTGCGACGGGACCCGGTATTGAGTACCCCACTGTCCTGTGGGCGCGTCATAATATTTGTATGCAGATGAAAAGTGGTCCCCCACAGTCAGTTACTGGTGGGGACTTAACACCCCAGTCCGACACTGGGGGTATGTATAGCCTCCATTCCGGTCTCAAACCTACAACTCTCCTGGTATGTCCTTAAAGGAAACCTGTCACCACCCTCAGGCAATTGTAACTAAAAGAGCCACCTTGTGCAGCACTAATGCTGCATTCTGACAAGGTGGCTCTTTTAAAGTTATGATGCCTGCACACGCTGAAATAAACGTTTATAAAATGTGTCCCCTCATACCATGAAATCACCATGGAGGTGGGTCTTTCCTTCCTATTTAGACGCAGCACAGCCGTCACTCCGTTCCTGTGCGTGCCGGGCGCCTCCTCTTGCTGCATTATTGTCCTCGGCGCCTGCGCATTAAGTTTTTTTCCAGGCGTGCGCAGTTGCGCTGCCCTTTGTACTTACAGCGCAGGCGCCAGGGACGATAATGCAGCAAGAAGCGGCGGAGCCCGGCGCGCACAGGACCGGAGTGTCGGCTGTGCTGCGGCTGATTAGGAAGGAAAGTCCCACCTCCAGGACGATTTCACGGTATGAGGGGGCACATTTTATAAATGTTTATTTCAGCGTGTGCAAGGAGCATAACTAAAAGAGCCACCTTGTCAGAATGCAGCATTAGTGCAGCACAAAGTGGCTCTTTTAGTTACAAACGCCTGAGGGGGTGACAGGTTCCCTTTAAAGGGGTTGTCCAGTCCAAACCGATAAGGCTGCTGTTGCTCTGTGTGCCTGCAGACCTATGACTCCCCCAGTGCTCGCAGTGTGCGCTGCAGGGATTCAGAAGTCCATGTGACACCACTGTGCAGTGCGGGCGGGCGCTGCCTGCCGTGTTCCTGTACTGATGGGGCTGGCATGTAGTCACGTGACCACGGGCATCTAGCACTGACTGCGGCCTAGGACACCATTCTAGCCCGGTTCCTCGTCTTCGCCCTTTGCCCCGTTGAGCCCCGCCCCTGGCGTGCAGAAAGCAGCAGCGGACTTGTCGGGCGCGACCGGTCACACCAGACACTACGTGCTGCACTGCGTCTGCGCGGCTCCCACACAGCAGCACCCAGCCCTGGACGGGGCGTGGCCGAGTCCCGCCCACCTGTAGCTCCTCCTCCTGACCTTTAGTCGTAACTCAAAAGGGCTGCTAGGCACAGAGTGGTTGGTGGTCGTAGTGAGGGCTGCAGTGTAAGGTAAGGGACGGCTGCGGACACCGTGCTCCTCCGCCCAGTGTGTGGCCGCGCTCCGCTCTGCCGCTTCTCTACTTCCTCTAACCTTGACATTGGGATATTGGAAAGTCGTGTGCGCTGGAGCTGCTGGGACTGGCCGGGCGGGTGTGGCGGTGACCCCCGGCAGATCCCCTGTGCAATGCTATGGGAAGCCTGATAGGGACACTCGTTATGGGATGGGACTGGTCAGGACTGTGCGTACCTCTTACTATAAGGACAGTGGGGTCTGTGCCGGATCTGTAGGGGCCACCGCAGCCTTAAAGGGCTTCTCCAACCAAGCATCTTCTCCTTCGCCCCGGAGTCCAAGCCTGCGGTTACTCTGACTGCAGACCTGTGAGTCCTCGGCAGCACACATGCCGACTAGACAGCACGGCCTCGCTCCACACACTTGTATAGAGCGAGGCCCAGCACTTCTAGTTGGCATGTGGTCGGAAGTATGCGGTCACATGACGGCCGGTCACCACAGTGGCAATGTGAGGACTGCCAAGCCTAAGGCCCCTGTTCTGTACTTTTATCTAACCATAGACCTTTAACGGTTATATGGGATGCTTATTAAAAAAAACCATACGAGCAGGTAGTGACGGTCCATTACTTGTCTGTTAAAGGGAATCTGTCGCCCCAAAAATGGCCTATAAGATGCGGCCACCGACATCAGGGGCTTATCTACAATATTCTGTAATGCTATAGATAAGCCCCCGATGTATCCTGAAAGATAAGAAAAAGAGGTTATATTCTACTCACCCAGGGGCGGTTCCAGTCCGGCGCCTCCCATCTTCATGCGATGACGTCCTCTTCTTGTCGTCCTGCCGCGGCTCCGGCGCAGGAATACTTTATCTGCTCTGTTAAGGGCAAAGTACTGCAGCGCGCAGGCGCCGGGAAAGGTCAGAGAGGTCCAGCACCTGCGCACTGCAGTACTTGACTACATCTACTTCTGGAAGTACAATGTGTGGAGATGCACCACCACAGCGCCATACCTTGTGTGGTGGCCGTTCTCCGGTGCATCTGGAGCATGAATATGGAAAATGAGTGCACAATCCTTGTAAGCTCAGCCTGCCGTGCCCCAGAATTGTCGTGCTAATCACCCAGTGTGTCCTGCCCCTACCCTAACAGCTCTCCACAGAGAAGCCTCCTATCCTCCCAGTGCAGTCTGTTCTTGGTTACTGCCCAGATGGACATAGGCCAGTGTCGTCCTCCAAGCTTTCCTTTCAAGGCAAATTGAAAATAAGCGTAATGGTGACACTTCTGAGGGGAGACGTGCTGAGCATTTTACATGCCCTGCAATACATATCTATATAGCCACATGGCGTAAGCTAACTGCTTAGGGGGAACCGGTCAGCAGTTTTGGTCGATATAAGATACGGCCACCGCCTTTCAGGGCTGATATACAGCATTCTACAACTCTGTATATCTGCCCCGATCCGACCTGCAATAGAAGAATAATAACTTTTATTATAAACTCACCTGGGGGCGGTCTGGTCTGATGTGTGCTGCAGGTCTTGGTCCGGCGCCTCCCATCTTCTTAGGATCGCCGTCCTCCTGCTTGCTTCCTGTGGATGACCCCTCCCTACATCATCCACACAGTCTCCTCAGCACCGCGCTCCTGCGCAGGCGTACTGATCTGAAAGTACTGCAGAGCGCAGGTGCCGGGAAAGGTCAGAGGCCCTGCGCACTGCAGGACTTTCCTCTGCCCTCAACAGGGCAGATCAGTACACTTGCGCAGGAGCGCGATGCGGAGGAGACTGTGTGGATGATGCAGGGAGGCGTCATCCAGATGAAGCAAGCAGGAGGATGGCGATCCTAAGAAGATGGGAGGCATCGGACCAAGAAGAGCAACACCCCTCGGACCGGAGCGCCCCCCAGGTGAGTATAAGTTATTTTTCTTCTCTTGCAGGTCAGGTTGGGGGCAGGTATACAGCGTTATAGAATGCTGTATATCAGCCCTGAAAGGCAGTAGCCGTAACTCGTATCGGCCAAACCTGATGACAGGTCCTCTTTAATCCCCTTTTAGCCATAAGCATTCTCAGAAAGGTTCATGTAATTTAATTAACCAGAAAGCTTCTTTTTCAGCTCTATTCTGATATTTTGGGGTTGCTGGATCATTGCACCAATGACTATATATTAGGTAAACATGATGGTTCCTCTCTGAAGGAAAGAAGCTGTTGTTGAAATCTTCTGTAACGCGTTATTCCCTTTTTCTGTCTTACAGACTCAGAATGGTCGTCCTTTCCAAAGAACATGGCTATGTGCTCCTGACTGGTGCAGCCAGTTTTGTAATGGTGGCTCACCTTGCAATAAATGTTTCTAAAGCCCGCAAGAAGTATAATGTAGAGGTAGGAGCCTTCACACCATGGAATATCCTTATTTCACATGCAAGTGATAAAGGGATTCAAAGCTACTTGTAGAAGTATTTGTGAGATGGTGACCCAACTATTCCAGTCAGAGGCATAGCTGGGGTTTGGTTCAGTGGGGCGAAACTTCTGAATGGAGCCCCTAAGCATGTAACGCTTATTACAGATCTGGTGGTGCCCCTAATAGTGGATGTAGGAGAATCTCAGCAGATAATAACCTACAAAAGAAAAGGTCATCCAACAACTACAAGAGTTTAAATCAGCTTTTCTTTATACCAATATAATAAAAATATGTAAAATACAAATGGCAAATACCCAGAAAAAAAAAAACCCGGAACCAAAATGTGTCTGGGATAAAGTTTCAATGATTGGTATCCTATACCGCAACACAAGAAGACTAGGCTCTCATGTGACTCAACGTTCAAGTTTAAAGGGAATCTGTCGCCACTTTTTTGGCATATCATGTAAAAATATCATTCAATTTAGTGTCAGCTCTGCATTATACAAGTACTTTTTATACCCCTTGACTCCCCACCAATGACACAATGTCAGTCTCTCCCCCCAGCTTGCTCTACGCATTCCTTTCGGGTAATTCCTGCATTTGCGTAAAGTTACCGCTCGTGCGCATTCAAATGGTCCCTCGCGCATGCGCAGTATGCTTTGTCCAACTGTGGGCAAAGCCAAAAAACAGTATTGAGCATGCGCCGGCATATGCGATTGCGTTCTATGGCCCGAAAGTATACTTCTGTTCTTCCAGGCCATAGAAAGCAGTGGCGTATGCGCAATATGGATTTTATCATTTGCCCAGTACAAGCGAGGGACCATTTGAATGCGCACGCTCGGTAACTCTACGAGAACGCAGGAATTACCCCAAAGGAATGCGTAGAGCGGGAGGGGGGGGAGAGAGTCGGACACCACGCCCCGCCCATCGGACCAGACCGAGCATGTTTACATACACCGCTGGAGGAATAAAAGCGGTATTTGTGTATCATTGGTGGGGAGTCAAGAGGTATAAAAAGTACTTATATAATGCAGAGCTGACGCTAAATTGAACAATATTTTTACATGATATGCCAAGTGTTGATTGATTCCCTTTAACCGCTTCCCGACCTTTGACGCCACGTAGGCGTCATGAAAGTCGGTGCCAATCCGACCCATGACGCCTATGTGGCGTCATGGAAAGATCGCGTCCCTGCAGATCGGGTGAAAGGGTTAACTCCCATTTCACCCGATCTGCTGGGACGGGGGAGTGGTAGTACAGCCCAGGGGGGGGGGGGGGGGCTTAACCCCCTTCCCCGTGGCTACGATCGCTCTGATTGGCTGTTGAAAGTGAAACTGCCAATCAGAGCGATTTGTAATATTTCACCTAAAAAACTGGTGAAATATTACAATCCAGCCATGGCCGATGCTGCAATATCATCGGCCATGGCTTGAAACACTAATGTGCCCCCACCCCACCGATCGCCACCCCCCCCAAGCCACCTATCTGTCCGGTACACTGCTCCGGCTCCCCTCCGTCCTGTGCTCCGCTCCCCCCGTGCTCCAATCACCCCCCCCCCCCCCCTACCCCATCATACTTACCGATCCTCCCGGGGTCCGTCCGTCTTCTCCCTGGGCGCCGCCATCTTCCAAAATGGCGGGCGCATGCGCATTGCGCCCGCCGAATCTGCCGGCAGATTCGTTCCAAAGTGCATTTTGATCACTGAGATAGATTATATCTCAGTGATCAAAATAAAAAAAAAATAGTAAATGACCCCCCCCCCCCCCCCCCCTTTGTCACCCCCATAGGTAGGGACAATAAAAAAATAAATAATTTTTTTTTTTTTCCACTAAGGTTAGAATAGGGTTAGGGCATGTGCACACGTATTCTGGTCCTCTGCGGATTTTTCCGCTGCGGATTTCATAAATCCGCAGTGCTAAACCGCTGCGGATTTATGGCGGATTTACCGCGGTTTTTCTGCACATTTCACTGCAGTTTTACAACTGCGATTTTCTATTGGAGCAGTTGTAAAACCGCTGCGGAATCCGCAGAAAGTGACATGCTGCGGAATGTAAACCGCTGTGTTTCCGTGCAGTTTTTCTGCAGCATGTGTACAGCGATTTTTGTTTCCCATAGGTTTACATTGAACTGTAAACTCATGGTAAACTGCTGCGGATCCGCAGCATTTTCCGCAGCGTGTGCACATACCTTTAGAATTAGTCTATGTGCACACAGTGCGGATTTGGCTGCGGATCTGCAGAGGATTGGCCGCTGCGGATTCGCAGCAGTGTTCCATCAGGTTTACAGTACCAAGTAAACCTATGGAAAACCAAATCCGCTGTGCCCATGGTGCGGAAAATACAGCGCGGAAACGCTGCGTTATATTTTCCGCAGCATGTCAATTCTTTGTGCGGATTCCGCAGCGTTTTACACCTGTTCCTCAATAGGAATCCATAGGTGAAATCCGCACAAAAAATCCGCGGTAAATCCGCAGGTAAAACGCAGTGCCTTTTACCCGCGGATTTTTCAAAAATGATGCTGAAAAATCTCACACTAATCCGCAACGTGGGCACATAGCCTTAGGGTTGGAATTAGGGTTGTGATTAGGGTTATGGCTACAGTTGGGATTAGGGTTAGGGGTGTGGGGGGGTTAGTGTTGGAGTTCCACTTTTTAGGCACATCAGGGGGTCTCCAAACGCAACATGGCACCACCATTGATTCCAGCCAATCTGGTATTCAAAAAGTCAAATGGTGCTCCCTCACTTCCGAGCCCTGACGTGTGCCCAAACAGTGGTTTACCCCCACATATGTGGGTACCAGCATACTCAGGACAAACTGCGCAACAATTATTGGGGTCCAATTTCTCCTGTTACCATTGTGAAAATAAAAAAAAGCTTGCTAAAACATAATTTTTGAGGAAAGAAAAATGATTTTTTATTTTCACGGCTCTGCGTTGTAAACGTCTGTGAAGCACTTGGGGGTTCAAAGTCCTCACCACACATCTAGATTAGTTCCTTTGGGGGTCTAGTTTCCAAAATGGGGTCATTTGTGGGGGATCTCCAATGTTTAGGCACACAGGGGCTCTCCAAACGTGACATGGTGTCCGCTAAAGAGTGCAGCCAATTTTTCATTCAAAAAGTCAAATGGCGCTCCTTCCCTTCCAAGCCCTGCCGTGCGCCCAAACAGTGGTTTACCCCCACATATGAGGTATCAGCGTACTCAGGACAAATTGGACAACAACTTTCATGGTTCAGTTTCTCCTTTTACCATTGGGAAAATAAAAAAATTGTTGCTAAAAGATAATTTTTGTGACTAAAAAGTTAAATGTTCATTTTTTCCTTCCATGTTGCTTCTGCTGCTGTGAAGCACCTGAAGGGTTAATAAACTTCTTGAATGTGGTTTTGAGCACCTTGAGGGGTGCATTTTTTAGAATGGTGTCACTTTTGGGTATTTTCAGCCATATAGACCCCTCAAACTGACTTCAAATGTGAGGTGGTCCCTAAAAAAAAAAATGTTTTGTAAATTTCGTTGTAAAAATGAGATCGCTGGTCAAATTTTAACCCTTATAACTTCCTAGCAAAAAAAAAAAAAATTGTTTCCAAAATTGTGCTGATGTAAAGTATACACGTGGGAAATGTTATTTATTAACTATTTTGTGTCACATAACTCTCTGGTTTAACAGAATAAAAATTCAAAATGTGAAAATTGCGAAATTTTCGCCAAATTTCCGTTTTTATCACAAATAAACGCAGAATTTATTGACCTAAATTTACCACTAACATGAAGCCCAATATGTCACGAAAAAACACTCAGAACTGCTAGTATCGATTGAAGCGTTCCTCAGTTATTACCTCATAAAGGGACACTGGTCAGAATTGCAAAAAACGGCCAGGTCATTGAGGTCAAAATCGGCTGGGTCATGAAGGGGTTAATACATCAATATTCCTCTGTGCTATCCAACATGGGAAATATCTGTATATACCCTGTATCCGAGTAGGCGCCTTGCTTACGGTATAGATCCTAATCTGGATTTGATAAGATAAGATGAAACCAGGGTTAGACATGTATATATGAATAGAAAAAAATGAATTCCTGATAAGAAAATCTGATGTAATGTGCAACAGAACAATAAATCACTTATGACAGGTAAATGCTGGGAGGTGTTGGAGATTAAGTGTCTGCTGCACAGCAAGTAAGGTTCATTACATTCTAAAGAGTGGATTCTCAGAGTCAAAAATGGATGTCAATCACAATAATGAGACACTGTAGCATGGAGACCTTACCTACAGTGGGTACGGAAAGTATGAGTCTTCTTGGGAATAATAATAATCTTTATTTTTATATAGCGCTAACATATTCCGCAGCGCTTTACAGGTTGCACACATTATCATCACTGTCCCCGATGGGGCTCACAATCTAGAATCCCTATCTGTATGTCTTTGGAATGTGGGAGGAAACCGGAGAACCCGGAGGAAACCCACGCAAACACAGAGAGAACATACAAACTCTTTGCAGATGTTGTCCTGGTAGGGATTAGAACCCAGGACCCCAGCGCTGCAAGGCTGCAGTGCTAACCACTGTGCCGCCCACTGGGAATGATGCAACAAGTTTTTCACACCTGGATTTGGGGATTCTTTGCCATTCTTCCTTGCAGATCCTCTCCTGGTCCATCAGGACGGATGGTGAACGTTGGTGGACAGCCATTTTCAGGTCTCTCCAGAGATGCTCAAATAGGTTTAGGTCAGGGCTCTGGCTGGGCCAGTCAAGAATGGTCACAGATTTATTCTGAAGCCACTCCTTTGTTTTTAGCTGTGTGCTTGGGGTCATTGTCTTGTTGAAAGGTGAACCTTTGGCCAAATCTGAGGTCCAGAGCACTCAGGAAGAGGTTTTCATCCATGATATCTCTGTATTTGGCCACATTCATGTTTCTTTCAATTGCAACCAGTCGTCCTGTCCCTGTAGCTGAAAAACACCCCCATAGCATGATGTTGCCACCACCATGTTTCACTGTTGGGATTGTATTGGGCAGGTAATGAGCAGTGCCTAGTTTTCTCAACACATACCGCTTAGAATTATCACCAAAAAGTTCTATTTCTCAGTCACCCATGACAGCACTACCAGAGAGAGGGGATCCGCCCTTCAGGGACAGGAAACCTACAAGATAAAAGGGCGGTACCTCTCCCCTGCATCATCAGTTTGGTTTCCTGTCCCTGACGGGGAACCTTCTCGGACAGTACCTGTCATGACCGACCGGAATATTAAGACTAACCTGGCGAAGATCCGGAACCTGCCAGTCCGGGTTCTGGCAGCGGGGAGGCCCCTGCCACGGCTGGTCCGGTATCCGAAGCCGCCACGGCTTCGACCGAGGGGTCCGGAAGCGTGAGCGGGGGGGAAGCGCCGCCGCCACTCCGGATAGGAGTTGGGGCGCTCCAGCACACTGCCGCACAGGACGCCAGGATTCCAAGATGGCGCCGCAGCGGAAGTAGTTGAGGAACTTCCGGTTTGGGGGCAGTGAGGTGAATGACTACACCAAGATGGCGCTGCCCCGGAACCGGAATCCTTAATTTCCGGGTCACTGACTGCGTGCGCATGCGCAGTAGCTGGAAAAGAAAGAGGGGGAAAAAAAGAGACGCTTCCTCTAACAACGCAGCCACGGGGGGAGGGGATAAGCGCCATCCTTAAAAAGAAGGTGCGCTTGGAATCCCCTTGCTGCATGCTGTTCCAGGGTAATAAGCCATGAAGGACAGCGATCAGCAGCTCCAGCCACCGCAGCAGCGCCATCGTCAGCGGCAGAAGTCGGACGCTCAGGGGAAGCGAACTTCTGCGGACAACCGGAGTTCTCGATCCGGTAGCCATTCCACGCAGCGTAGTAAGGATTCCAGTGTGGTAAACCTGCGGCCAGCCACGGATCATACACCTCAGGATCCTACCACCTCCTCCAGAACCGGTACCTGTGGCTGCGTCAGATTGGTGAGTGATCTTCGTGAAAGCTCATAATTTTTTTTTTTTTTTTTTTTTTTTTTTTGTAATTGGGGTTCCCCTTCTCCCTTATCTTAGGCAAGGAAGAGAACGGGGAAGACAAAACATAGAACCTGCCCCTTATGTGAGAAAGCATTACCACAGTCCTGGGAGAAGAAACTATGTGACTCCTGTATTGAGCGAGTCCTCTGTGAGGAGACCCCAAACTTCGCCTCTGAGTTACGTTCTATAATTAAATCGGAGGTTGAGACGGTGTTTAACTCCCTTAAAGGCGAAAGGAGATCTAGTAAGAAACAATCAATTCCTGATAGGAATTCCGACTCTTCCAGCTCCGAGAGTAAAGACTCGGATATGCAGGATTCCTCCTTCTCCTCTTCGGATAGTGAAAGTGGGGGTTGTCATTGCTTCCCCCTAGCAGGGCAGAGCAAAGTTCGCCTGCGCCGGAGCCGTGGCTGAAGATCTGAAGAGGACGTCTTGTAATGAAGATGGGAGGCGCCGCAGCGGACCGGAGACGCCCGTTTGACCTGACCAGCAGCGGGACCGCCCCTGGATGAGTTTAATATAACGTATTTTTTTCCTTTTTCAGGTAACATCGGGGGCTTATCTACAGCATTACAGAATGCTGTAGATAAGCCCACCGGCATCAGGGGCTTACCTCACCCGCGATTTTCGGGGTGACAGGTTCCCTTTAATAGCCCCCTTCTGGCCCAAGACAGCCTGGTTCTCATGGCTGAGGATGCTATCAATTACCGATCCCTGGGTGCTTCCGGATCTTCCAGACCTCCTGTCTCAGGGACCGGTGTTCCACCCTCAGTCAGAGAATCTCCATCTGACAGCGTGGAATTTGAGAGGTCACTATTGAGGGAAAGAGGGTTTTTTGACAAACCAGGGAATACCAATACAGGGCTCTTCCCTTTGGCATATCAATTGCTCCGCGCATCTTCACGAAGTTGATAGCGGAGATGATGGCACATCTGAGAGAGGAAGACGTCTTGATTATTCCATATCTAGACAACTTTCTGATTGTGAGCAACTCGGCCAAACTCTGCCGTCAGCAATGCGACAGTGATAGACACCTAATGAAAAGTAGAAAACCTGTGACCACAAAAATATACGGCAAAACCTGGAAAAAAAATTTTGTCCTCCGGGGTAAGGTTGCAAGACGGGGTTCCAGTGGCTGAAATATTAGAATTTCTACAAAGGGGGTTAGACCTAGGCCTTTCAGTAAGTACCTTAAAGGTACAGATAGCAGCTCTAGGAGCGTTATACTGTGAAAACATAGCGGCCAATCCTTGTGTTTATACGGTTTATCAGAGCAGCCGCAAGGTCTAAACCTGTAACTATAAGTAGATTACCAACCTGGGATTTGAACTTAGTCTTGTCAGCCCTAACAGAATCCCTGTTTGAGCCTATAGAATCGGTACCCCTTGGGATTCTTTCACTTAAAACAGCCCTCCTAATAGCCCTGACTTCGGCCCGTAGGATAAGTGACCTTCAAGCCCTGTCTGCAAACCCTCCATTTACACAAATCCTGGATGATAAGGTTATACTAAAAACAGACCCTGCCTATCTACCAAAAGTTGTGTCCACATTCCATAGATCTCAGGAAATAATCCTTCCTTCCTTCTGTCAAGATCCTAAAAATAAGAAGGAAGAGAAATTCCATACACTAGACGTAAAAAGGTGCCTAGTCCAATACATTAAAATCACCCAGCAGTATAGGAAGGAAGGGTCTCTTTTTATTTGCTTCCAGGGGCCCAGAAAAGGACTCAAAGCTTCTAAGGGCACTATAGCTCGATGGGTCACAGACGCAATAGCCTTGGCGTACTCATCCACCGGGAACGCCGTTCCGCAGGGACTAAAGGCTCACTCTACAAGGGCTATGGCGACCTCCTGGGCCGAAAGGTCAGAGGTACCATTAGATCAAATTTGTAAGGCGGCCGCCTGGTCATCACCTTCAGCCTACTTCAGGCACTACCGCTTAGACATAGCCTCTTCGTCTGACCTAACCTTCGGGAGAAGGGTTCTGCAGGCTGTGGTCCCTCCCTAAGCAATGATCTCTGCAATTCTCTCTGGTAGTGCTGTCATGGGCGACTGAGAAAAGTGTAGTTACTCACCGATAACTGTGTTTCTCAGAGCCCATGACAGCATCTGCTTATTCCCCCCCCCCCCCCCCCCCCCTCATCACGTGTGCGGTGAGCACATTATTTTGTGTGAAGTGGTTTTCCATATAGACACGGTGTTCACTGTTAAGCATTATGATTAAATTGCATATTTTTTGTGTTGTTGTGACTAACCTGGAGGACCTCCTATGCTCTGTAAACAAACTGATGATGCAGGGGAGAGGTACCGCCCTTTTATCCTGTAGGTTTCCTGTCCCTGAAGGGCGGATCCCCTCTCTCTGGTAGTGCTGTCATGGGCTCTGAGAAACACCGTTATCGGTGAGTAACTACACTTCTTCATCTCATCAGACCAGAGAATCTTATTTCTCATAGTCTGAAAGTCCTTCATGTGTTTTTTTTTTTTTTTTTTTTTTAAAGCAAACTATGCGGACTTTCATATGTCTTGCAATGAGGAGAGGCTTCCGCCGGGCCACTCTGCCATAAAGGCCTGACTGGTGGAGGGCTGCAGTGATAGTTGACTTTGTGGAACTGTTTCCCATCTCCCTACTGCATCTCTGGAGCTCAGCCACAGCGATCTTGGGGTTCTTCTTTACCTCTCCCACCAAGGCTCTTCTCCCACAATTGCTCAGTTTGGCTGGACGGCCAGTTGGTCTCAAGCGTCTTCCATTTAAGGATTATGGAGGCCATTGTGCTCTTAGGAACCTTGAGTACTGCAGAAATTATTTTGTAAACTTGGCTCGATCTGTGCCTTGCCACAATTCTGTCTCTCAGCTCCTTGGCCAGTTCCTTTGACCTCATGATTCTCATTTGGTCTGACGTGCACTGTGAGCTCTTATATAGACAGGTGTGTGCCTTTCCAAATCAAGTCCTATCAGTTTAGTTAAACACATCTGGACTCCAATGAAGGAATAGAACTATCTCAAGGAGGATCACAAAGAAATGGACAGCATGTGACTTAAAAATGAGTGTCTGAGCAAAGGGTTTGAATACTTATGACCATGTGATATTTGTTTTTCCTTTTTGATAAATTTGCAAAAAATTTTACTTTTTTTTTTTTTTTTTTTTTTCTCCAGTCAGGATGGGGTGCAGAGTGTACATTAATGAGGAGAAAAATTAACTTTTTAAATTTACGAAATGGCTGCAATGAAACAGAGTGAAAAATACAAAAGGGGTTTGAACACTTTCCGTACCCACTGTAAATCAATACATATGCTAATGCACATAAAAAGTCTGAGCATTCCTGGAAATAAATGTTTAGCATTAGATATACTAGGTAGTTGCCCCCAGCAAAAATGATAGTTACACTACTGTTCAAAAGTTTAGGGTCACCCAGACCATTTTGTTTTCCATGAAAACTTTTATTTAATCAAATGAGTTGCCAAATGAATTTAAAATCTAGTCCAGACATTGATAAGGTTCGGGAAAAAAAAAAAAAAAAGATTTTTATTTTAAATAATTTTCTCCTTCAAACTTTTTTTGTTGTCAAAGAATGCTCCCTTTGCAGCAATTACAGCATTGCAGACCTTTGGCATTCTAGCAGTTAATTTGCTGAGATAATCTAGAGAAATTTCCCCCCGTGCTTCCAGAAGCCCCTCCCACATATTGGTTTGGCTTGATGGCCACTTTTTGCGTATCATATGGTCAAGCTGCTCCCACAACAGCTCAATGGGGTTGAGATCTGATGACTGCGCTGGCCACGCCATTACAGATAGAATACCAGCTGTCTGCTTCTTCCCTAAATAGTTCTTGCATAATTTGGAGGTGTGCTTTGGGTCACTGTCCTGTTGTAGGATGAAATTGGCTCCAATCAAACGCTGTCCACAGGGTATGGCAAGGCATTGGAAAATGGAGTGATAGCCTTTCTTATTCAATATCCCTTTTACCTTGTACAAATCTCCCACTTTAACAGCACCAAAGCAACCCCAGACCATCGCATTACCTCCACCATGCTTGACAGATGGCGTCAGACACTCTTCCAGCATCTTTTCAGTTGTTCTGCATCTCACAAATGTTCTTCTGTGTGATCCAAACACCTCAAACTTGGATTCGTCTGTCCATAACACTTTTTTCCAATCTTCCTCTGTTCATTGTCTGTTCTTTTGCTCATATTAATCTTTTCCTTTTTATGAACCAGTCTCGGATATGGCTTTTTCTTTGCCCCTCTGCCCTGAAGGCCAGCATCCCGGAGTCGCCTCTTCACTGTAGACGTTGACACTGGCGTCTTGCGTGTACTGTTTAATGAAGCTGCCAGTTGAGGACCTGTGAGGTGTCGATTTATCAAACTACAGACTCTAATGTACTTGTCGTATTGTGCAGTGGGGCCTCCCACTTCTCTTTCTACTCTGGTTAGAGCCTGTTTGTGCTCACCTCTAAAAGGAATGGTACACACCGTTGTAGGAAATCTTCAGTTTCTTGGCAATTTCTCCCATGGAATAGCCTTTTTTTCTGAGAACAAGAATAGACTGTCAAGTTTCACATGAAAGTTCTTTTTTTCTGGCCATTTTGAGAGTTTAACAGAACCAACAAATGTAATGCTCCAGATTCTCAACTAGCTCAAAGGAAGGTCAGGTTTATAGGTTCTCTAATCAGCCAAACTGTTTTTATTTATTTTACTCATTTATACAGCTGCATTAATTCCACAGCGCTTTACAAACATTATTGGCACTGTCCCCAATTGGGGCGCACAATCTGGAATCCCTATCATTATGTATTTGGAGTTGTGTGTTTTAGTCCATGATTACATGTTCAAAATTTTGTAAGCCAAAATTGAGAATTGCGCAATCAGCGGAAAGTATAATAGAAACACGTCACCACTTCTGCATTTATCACCCACTTCTGGATTTGGCTCGTGTGGGAATGTGGCCTAAGCCTCGATCTCCTGCTGTCCTCAGATTACATGGCAACAAACTGCAGACAGCATTCATTATAAGGATAACTGGGTGGAGGAAAAGCTTTCTCAGCACAGGAGGCACTAACTCGCTGACACTGCGCCTAGTGGTGCGCTCAAGATCCATTTTAATGTGTA
This sequence comes from Ranitomeya imitator, assembly GCF_032444005.1. Taxonomy (NCBI): domain Eukaryota; kingdom Metazoa; phylum Chordata; class Amphibia; order Anura; family Dendrobatidae; genus Ranitomeya; species Ranitomeya imitator. The sequence continues at coordinate 96,207,866 of NC_091289.1, read as the reverse complement.
GTAAGAAAGAAGAGAGAACATTTTTGAATTGTGACCACATTCTTCTTCACTTCAAATGCACACAAGGTCATCCTGCTTTAGAAACTGTTTTGGACACATCACTGATTTTATACGCACTGATGTAAGGGCTAGTGGAGTAAGTGCCTCCTGCACTCATGAAGACTTTTGCTCATCCTGTTATATTATCTTCTAAAAGGCAAACGCTGAATGGAACACATGGCAGCTAACTCCAAACTGTACCGTAGAGTTGTGGCTCCACAAGCTTACAAGGTGCATTTGATGCCGTACTGTGTATCATCTAACGCTTCTAGTGTACACGGTTCTCCTCTTGTGTAGTTTTGAATAACCCTTTCAAAGTAATTTTCCTACAATGCTATACCTATCCACTGGGTCACACGGGTCTCCCTATGGACACCATTTGGCTGTTTTCTTGTTCCCCATAGATAATCAATGGCTTGACCACCGCTCCATTCAAATGGGACACAGGACTCCCATTTTTGTAATCGGTAGGACCCACAAGAATTGGATGTTTATGCAGGCTGCCGATTGGGGTCTACCTATTTGATTTTGTCTGGAGTTAATTGGCTGCTTACCAGACTGACCGGTATAATAAACAAGCAATCAAAAGTTAACCTTTTTTATTTAAAAAAAAAAAAAAAAAAAAAAGTGCACGTCTATAACATATTTAACCACTTCCCGACCTCCGCCGTACTATTACAGCGGAGGTCGGGTCCTTTGCTTTGATGTGGGCTCCGGCGCTGAGCCCACCTCAAAGCCGGGACATGTCAGCTGTTTTGAACAGCTGACATGTGCCCGCAATAGCAGGGGGTGAAATCGCGATTCACCCGCCGCTATTAACCAGTTAAATGCCGCTGTCAAACGCTGACAGCGGCACTTAACCGGCGCTTCCGGCCGCGCGGCTGGAAATGATCACATTGCCGACCCCCGTCACATAATCGGGGGTCGGGGATGCGTCAGAATGGTAACCATAGAGGTCCTTGAGACCTCTATGGTTACTGATGCCGGCCTGCTGTGAGCGCCACCCTGTGGTCGACTCTCATAGCAAGCCTGCAATTCCGCTACATAGCACCTCTGAGGCTTGATGAATCCTCAAAGGGGATGGCTGTCTTCTTTGTAACCTTGGCCACCGGTACGTCGACTTTCGGGATTTCTTCCCATGTTTTGATATCCTCTGGGTCAAACGGTAGACGGCCTTTAAATTCTCGGGACATCACCAGTCTACGCTCTGCATCCTTCCATTCTTGCAATATCATAAGTCGGATGTGTTCGCTCACCAGGAACACCGTCTGTCTTTGAGATGTAAGACCCCCAAACATCAAGTCCTGTCTGGATTTTGGACGCGGCTCCTCCTTCACCTGCATCGTATTTCTCACCGCTTGAACTAACTCTTCCGTGTCTTCCACTGGAAAGAGAAACTTCCTTCCTTGCTCCTGTTCTTCTAGAGGCAGCTCTCCTTCATCCTGATCCGAACTCTTTAAAGTCTGATTCTTCATTTGAAGAAATATCCAGATCCCTTTGCTCTGGGTCAACTCTCGGTCTCATGCGACTCAGACCTGGACTGGAAGGGTACTGCTGTGCCATAGTAGCTAACGAGTTTTGTACCTCATCCCGAATTAGACTCATCATCTCTGATAAGAATGTTGGTCGTTCTTCTCTTACAATCTTGGAAATACAGGAGTTGCAGAGATCTTTTTTTGTATGCTTCTGGCAGCTTTACATGACATACGTATGTAATCCGTATGGCATCCGTACTGTGATATTTTATCGCTGGCTTGCAAAACGGACATACCGTGTATATACTCGAGTATAAGCCGAGATTTTCAGCCCACTTTTCTCTAGTCACATTCCACGACAGCCACTTCGGAGGTTGTCTTCCCCGCCCTAATAAGGGTAAGGAACACAAAGAGGTTAAATACCCCTCCCCTTACTGCACCACCAGTGTTTTCCTGTCCCCTATGGGACATGAGGAGATTCTGAAGGGGCTGCCGTGGCCGGCGACCGGAGCTCCACTTACCAAAGCCGGGCAGCATGGAGGTCGGGCGTCCCCTCCTCAAGAACGCTGCTCCAGTCTCCTCTCTTCAGAGGGACTCGGGGCCTTCCCGCCCCTCCGGCGCTCCCTTCGTGGAGTAATGCGGGGCGGTGACGTGCGTACTGGGGGCCTCCTGCAGCCCCCCGATTCCCTCCTCCCTGGCTGCAGCGCTGGAGGTGGCGCACGTCCCGGAGTCTGTGGCCAGCCGATGGCTGGGTCGCTTCCGGGTTAACGCGCGTCACTTCCGGTTCACTCAGGTGCGTTCCAGGATGGAGCGCACCCCGGCCGGCAATGGCGTCGGAGCAGCAGGCACGCCATACAGCAACGTTTTCGGGGGCGTTCCAGGACCCTACCCCAATCAGGCACCACGGGGGGAGGAGCACTATGACGCTGGGCCACCGATCTTTCATAAAGAGATCCGGGTAGCAAGGTAAGCTGAGTGTTACACTACGTGACGGACAAGGACGGTGACAGACCCCCTTGATCTGCATCTGCAGATGCCAGCGTCCCCCCTCCTACCAAAGTAAGTAGCAGGTGTCGGGCCCAGTTATCCCGTATATGCATGCGTGTGTGTGTGTGTATGTGTATGTGTATGTGTATGTATATATATATATATATATATATATATATATATATATATATATATATATATATATATATATATATATATATATATATATAGCTCTATACCCCTAAGTGGCTTAGCAAACACTCTTTCTCTTATAGGGAGAAAAGGTTTCTGATCCTAAAAAGTCAAGCCGCAAATGTAAAGTGCGTACGGCCAAACTCCCATCAACATACGGGAAAAAGCTCTGCCAGTCCTGTACGGATGAGGTCCTACGCGCTGAACAACCCTCGCTGCTGGATAGCATCAGATCCCTCATTAAAGATGAGGTCCATTTTTCTATGGCCACCTTCTCACAAATGTCGGTGCCTCAGCCACCCACTCTAAAAAGGAGGAAAAAAGCCCCGGTAGAATCCGACCCAGACTCGGGAGAGGTCCAGTCCTCGGGTTCGGAGGATAATTGGGAAAATGAAGGCTCCACTTTTACCCCCACCTGTAGACCAGAAAACAAAAAATATTTTAATTCTGAGGACATGAGTGACCTAATCAGTTTAGTAAGGGGCACCATGGGGGTAGAGGATGAAGAAGTTACACTCACAGTACAGGATGAGATGTTTGAGGGTCTGAAACCCAAAGATCAAAAAGGGTTTCCAGTACATAAGAATTTACAAGATCTAATTCTGCATGAATGGGACCTCGCTGAAAAAGGTCTGACTGTGCCATCAGAGCTAAAAAAAAACGGTGTCCATTGGACGTGGATTACTCCTTGTGGGAGACCCCGAAAGTGGATGTACAGGTGTCCAGGGTAACTAAGAAAACAGCCCTTCCCTTTTGAGGACTCTGCTCAACTCAAGGATCCGATGGATCGTAAAATAGAGTTTATTAAAAAAAAGTCCTGGGACACCTCCACAAATTTACTAAAGTCCAATATAGCCTCCACTTACGTGGCCAGATCTCTATTTATCTGGTTACGCAAACTTGAGGATCACTTGACTCAGGGCACCCCAAGAGAGGAGATTTTAGACTCCCTACCCTTGCTACAGAAAGCAATTGGGTTCCTAGCTGATGCTTCTGCTGAATCGGTCCGAGTAGCCGCGAAAGCTGCCGTCCTCTCTAACTCATCCAGGAGAGCACTTTGGATAAAATCCTGGGGAGGTGATTTTGTCTCCAAGTCCAAATTATGTAGCATACCCTTTCAGGGTCATAATGTATTTGGACCCGTTCTGGATGATATTTTGGATAAGGCGGCAGATAAAAAGAAATCTCTCCCCGAGCAGAAGATGCGTGTTTTGGGCTCACTTCGTCCCTCCCGTGACCAATCTTCGCAGAGAGGAAAAGGCAAATCGGGAAGGTGGAGCTATCCCAAGGGAGGCAGGGGCAAAAATATCCTGGCCCCTCAGGCCCAGCAAACCCCAGATAAGCAATGACTGTGCTCCGGTCGGGGGTCGATTTTTCACGTTTTTTTTCAACAAGTGGCAGACCATCTCCACAAATCAGTGGGTCCTTCATACCGTTCAAGAGGGACTAAAAATAGAATTCGTGAGACCATCCCCACAATGCTTAAGGATAACCTCCCTTCAAAACCCAGATCTCCAAAACTCCTTGTTCCAAGATCTACAAAAACTAATGTAATCAAATGTAATCTCACGGGTACCGAAATTGGAGGAAGGACGTGGTCATTATTCACACCTTTTTCTGATAACCAAGCCATCAGGGAAGAACAGAATTATCATAAATTTGAAACCCAGTCCGATACAGGAGATTCAAAATGGAGACAGTCAAATCCGTAATCCCCCTCATCGGTCAAAATTGCATGATGGTGACTGTGGATCTGAGGGATGCGTATTACCATGTGCCAATCCACCCAGAGCACAGGAAATTCCTCAGATTCGCAGTCTCCAAGGGTCACCAGATCGAACATTTCCAGGTCAATGTTCTCCCCTTCGGCATCTCATCGGCCCCATGGGTTTTCACGAAAATTATGGCGAACCGATAATCTTCATCCGTCAACAAGGAATATGCATCGTCCCGTATTTAGACGACTTCCTTATTATGGCTCCATCTCCATCTCTGAGAAAGGCAATAGCTGAAACGCGCGTCGGGGGGGACAGGGGTGAGGTGCCAGTCCACGCCGGGATTCTTTCTACACTGACTGGTATGTATATTAGTTTTACTCATTGTGTATGTGCTTTTTTATACAATCCTCTGGACCTGTGTGTTTAATGCAGGTGTTTGAACTTTATTTACTTGCACAGTCACTTTGATTTTTCTGTGATACCTGTCTTGGTTACAATGTGGATATATTTATACTGTAGGCACCTGTCCCCTGTTCATGTAGGTGCGTGCTGAGTACAGCACGGGGATTATTTCCCCCTGTCGTTTTTAAACCTGGAATTATCATTAAAGTTTGTTCTACATATTTATCTGGTATTTCTCACAAGTCACACTGCTGGTCCATGTGTAAGCCATATTTTTCTCGCCCCCATTGACTTTCATTGGCGGATTTTTTGCGCAATATGCTGACAAACGCAGCATGCTGCGATTTTCTACGTCCGTACAAGACCGTATAATACGGAGGCGTAAAATACGGCAGATAGGAGCTGCCCCATAGAGAATCATTGTACCGTGTGCAATGTGTATTTTCTGTGCGCCTCATACGTCCGTAAAACTCGCTAGTGTGACGCCGGCCTTATACTTCTTTGAGAGCAAGTGAAAAATTTTGCTGAAATATGGTCAATCTGTTTTCTATGGGAGTGGAATTTTTTTTTTTTATTTTCTTTCTCTGCAGTAACGCTTTCCCTGCTCCATGACATCCAAATACTTGACTAAATCAAACTCCTCTTCTGATGAGGATGAAGGAATGGCAGCAGCACTAGCAGGACCTGAGTCCTCTTGCTCTTGGCCGTCCTGTAACCCACTCATCCTAATTGCTACCTCAATCAAAGCTTCTTTTCCTTTAGTACGCTGTTGATCATAAAGCAATATACGATGTCTTGGGTCCACATAAACAGCTGCCAGAAGAATTTTATTTTCTAGTAGCAGTGTCTCTCTCCGTTTCATTCAAGCAGCATTGCCATCTGCGATTAAACCTCCTCTTTGGGACAGGCAAAACGACAAGTTCTTCTAGTCCTTTATAAAAATGCCAGGAGTTAAATCCTCAGCTTGTAACTTTTAGTCACTGTAAATGGTGATGAAGCAATGCCTTCAATTCAGTCACCTGTGTCCATTGACCTTCATGTAGTGTTACCTGAGGGTTGGCCATATCTACAAGGAAAGGTTTCAGCTCAAGCAATCACTCAATTATTAAATAGCTGCTGCCCCACCGAGTGGCTTGATCCACAATTGCTCCTTTTCCAGCACGTCTCTTCAAGATGGAATCAATTTTAACGGTTCTGGCAGCAATAGCTAATTTCCTCACTTTGCTAATAAAAGTTCCAGCATGTCCCTCTTGTAGACGGTCTCTTATTGCCAGCTGCAGCGTGTGCACAACACCGCACATGTGATGAATAGGAAAGAGGTATGAAGCAGCTTCAACAAGATCATCTAATTGTAAAGAATCATTTTGCTGTTCTTTTATAGTAATGTCTGTTTGTTCCTCTGTTATGGGAACAGGACTGTGGCCTTCCATCTTCAACATACTGAATGTGAATTGTTCTTCTAGCTGCTGTTCACCTTAATTATTCTCATTCATCAGTTTAATTGTACTTATCATGATTGAAGCATTATCAGCTGCAATAGCAAGAACCTGTTCCTTTTTTTTTGTTCATAATATTGCAGAACTTTTTCCACTTGGGTCTGGAGAAACTGGCTGCTGTGATGAACTATAGTATCTTTTATTGTCGGTGTCTTAGTAACAATTTGTTGTCACAAACATATCGAACGTTCATAGCAAATGGTTCACTCTGACGTGTGCAGGCATCCATTTTACGAATACAAAGCGTCTCTTGAGTCTTTTTAAGATCTTCTTTTTTGTTAAGGGCCTCTTCAATCACTAATTTTCTAATGCTTTCTCTTTCCAGAGAAACACCAAGTTTGCGATCCATTTCTCCATTAAGAGCTGTTTAAAGCTGTTCATGCAAATAATGATAATGGTACATAGTCCTTCACAACAAGCTCGATGAGCTGTCTTTTAAACTCATCTTCTGTCATTGTTACAGTAACTTTGTCACTTACAAAATATCTTGTAACTGAAGTTTGAGACGCTCTTTCCTCCTCCTTTGCCTGGCGGGAAGTGCTGATTTCTTGGTGCTGCTGTGATCTTTTTCAATCACAGCTTTGTAAACTTCTGGGTGACAGCATTGTAAATGTCTCTTTAGATTGGAAGCTTTTGAAGGAGCATTTTTACCACTGCCTGAGTATGCACTGATTTTGGCATCACAGCATTTGTTTTCATCTGGGTCACTTACACTGACAGACAAAATGTTTATTATCTTGAGTCACTGTGAAATGCTCAAATACAGCTGACTTCATAGGATGCTTCTTAGACATATTGTAATTATGTAAATTCGCTCTCAAAATTTTGTCCTGTAAAAAAAAAGAAAAAATAAAGTATATTGTAATTCTTGCAATGTGTTGTTAAATAGCTTTACTCTGAACTTTCAATGTCAAGGCTTGTCTCAGGGTGCAGCTCACTAAAGGCTTCACATCACATTTCTTCAGTCTATGAAGAGGGAGGGAGCATGTTTGTGCTGAATCACATTCCAACATGCATGCGCGCACAAATATATATGCCCTCGTCGATCCTGTTACTCTATTTCCGAATTTGAGATGTTAGAATATTAGGGGAAAAAATGTTTTCTATGTTTGGTGTATGTAAGTCATCAGAGCAGCTAATTTCTCCAAACATGAGCTAAGAGGAAAAACAAACTAAAACATCAAGCATGCAGAGACAACATATACTGGACTATTGATTTATGCACACTTTATTGAAAGTTTAGATATGCTTTAGGAAGTACTTACCTGCTTTCCTGTTCACTCCAGAACTTCTGAGATGAATGTAGGCTTTCCTTCCCTGTGTTTATTTTTTTTTCCCGTTATCTGTAGAGTAGGAGCTTCACTAATTATGAACATAAGCGGCAGCACAGGTTCATCTCAACTAAAAGCCTAGACCTTGGATCAGGAAAAGGACAGACATTTATAGGACATTTCAGAACTTTCCCAAATTCTTATGAAAAATATTCCCCACAAACTGCATTGAACCTCTGTGCCCAATTTATTATATTTTTTAGGAGTCGGTCCATTTTATACCGACTCCACTAAAATGGACTCCGACTCCACAGCCCTCGTGCTGATTCAAGTCCCCGTAAGGGGACTATTGAATGCAGTCAGTTAAGAAAACGTTATACTGCTGAGGATGGGAAAAAAAAAAGTTATGGATCTTGGAAGAAGGGGAGAAAGCAGGGGGGGGGGGGGGGACCATGCCTTGAAGGGGATAAAACCTAATGTGCTTGTGCTATACATGTGAACAATTGGAAGTTTTTGAGACCACATCCAAGACCATTTTGTCTTATTTTTCAGTTGTGGTTTTGATAATTATAATGTAAGGAGGTTTGTTAGTCACAGATGTAAAGATATTAGCCTGTTCAAAGACCTGTGTATGCCACTATAAGGCTTGTTAAATAAACGTGACCTGGGGATCTCTGGAATAATGGCTAGCTGTCACTCGTGTGGCTCATGCTTTTTCACATTTGTTTTCCCCAGTATCCCAAACTCTATAGTGATGACCCTGAAAATGGAAAAATTTTCAACTGCATCCAGCGGGCTCATCAAAACACGTAAGTATCTTTTACTTATCCCAGAATTTCTACTATTGTTAAAGGGAACCTGTCAGCAGGATTGTGAACAGTAACCTACAGACAGTGTCAGGTTGGTGCCGTTATACTGATTACAATGATACCTGGTGATGAGATCCATCTTGTGGTTGTTGTTTAATCTGTATTTGTAATTTTCAGTTAATTATATGCTTGTGCTTTGGGGCGGCCCGTGTGGGGTCTTTACGTGGTTCTCTGCTTACATATTCATCTGTATGGCTTATGGCAGGTCGCTGATCCCTCACTGACCTGCCACCTATTTTGCATGCTAAATATAATTATGGCTTTTTTTTTTTTTTTTTTTTAAATCGCATTCAGCAGCGGCGGTGCCTGGCTACAGCATGATTGCATTTATAATGTGCAATAACTTTTACTTGGGAATATACATTTATTCTTAAAAAAAAAAAAAGTAGCATCTATCGGATCGCCGATTTTAAATGACCAAAACGTTAAACTTATTCTTGCCAAGGTGCACAAACGCACATTGTAATTCCCCAGGTTTCTCTTATTGTGTAAATGTATAAATGAATTGATTTTAAACCTTCTGGTAAATGCATGGTTTTAGTTCGAATAATTATCCTGTGTTATCAATACATCCATTCAAACCGTCAGATTTAAGTGTCGCCAATTTGAAAATCCAGTACGATTCCATTTGCAATTTAGTGATACTGTCTGATATTTGCTCAATGATGGTAAGTTTCAAGCATGCAGAATGATTGTTGTGCTCCATAATGAAATGCCTGGACAGACTGGCATACATTGAGGTCATGTCCATTCATCCTGGGACGTACAACCCGGATACTGTAACTTGCAATATCGCTCAACTAGCTAGATTACAAAATCTGAATTGCAATTCACAAATTGTTTAACCCCTTTCTGATATCTGACATAATATTCCATCCATGTGACCTGGGCCTATCTGACCAGGTACGGAACATTACGTAATCATGATCGGCCACACACGGGGGTGCGAGGGTGATCAATGCCAAGTGTCAGCTGATTCTGACAGCTGACTTCCGGCACCAGGTGCCAGGAGCAGTCACGGACTGCTCCCGGCACTCTAACCTCCGAACACGATCGCATCATTTCAGAAGACGGCATGGAGCTGACAGCCCCTCTGCCCTTGGATCGGAGAAACCCCGCGGTGTGACGCTGGGTCCTGATTGTTGCCATGGTGAACCGATGTTGTCATGACGACATCCGGGTCACCAGAGTAAGGAAACTTGTTGGTCATGTGCAGTGCATGATCACCAAGTCTCCCTGTCAGTGCAGCGCTGATAGCTTATATGGTATGCAGAGGCTACTTCATCTTGCATACTATAGAAGCGATCAGCCTGCAAAAAATTATTGTCCCGTAGTGAGACAGAGTAAAAAGTTAGACTTTTTTTTTTTTTTTTTATAATTATAAAAAGATCAAAAATAATTCTAAATAATCAATCACTAAATATTAGAATGAAAAAAATCTGAACAATAAAAGAACACACATTTGGTATTTCCGCGTCCATAACGACCGAACCTAAAAAACTGTCCCACTAGTTAACCCCTCTAGTGAACACCATAGAAATAAAAAGCAAGGCAAAAAACAATGCTTTTATCGTCATACCGCTGAACAAAGAGGAATAACATGCGATCAAAAAGACAGATCTAAATAAACATGGTACCCCTGAAAACGTCTTCTTGTCCCGTAAAAATCAAGCTGCCACACAGCTCCATCAGCGTAAAAATAAAAGTTATAGCTCTCAGAATAGTGATGCAAAAATAATAATTTTTTTCTATAAAATTAGTTTTTGTATAAAAGAGCCAAAACTCACGGTGCTAGCGGGGATCTCGTCGCAGCAAAGCCCGGCATGGTACGGAACCCAGTGACTGGAGGTAACCTCTATGACGTCACACCAGTTCACTGAGCTCCGCTTCCAGCAGCTCATTCACCAGTGGTTCTCAGCCTGGACAGTCACATCTTGGCACCGTCCAGGTTGAAAACTAATTATCCCCCAGACATGGATTACGGTGTGGGACACAACGATGGACAGGTATGGTATAATTGTTGTTTTTTTATTTTATTTTTATTACAGGAGATCGAGGGCTTTGGTGGAATTAGGCAAGGTCTTTTTATTTAATCGTATGAACATATATATTTTAACATCATATAAGAATGTATAATGAACCATAAACAGTGATTGAAAAGGAACAAAGGAAGTATGGTTTACTTGAGAGTAATAAAGGAGTCTGTGTCCTTTTTTTTTTTTTTTTTTTTTTTTTTTTTTTCAATTAAAGGACTTATAGACACCTCTCCATTACTAAGCTATGGGCTTGATGTCACCTGGAAATAAAGGTGACATCAACCCCACAGATATCAACCCCAATTGCCACAGCTACAGGGCAAGAGCGCCATAATTTGCGCATCTAATAGATGTGCCTTTTCTGGGCAGTTGTGGGCTGCTATTTTTAGGCTGGGAGGGGTCAATATCCATGGCCCCCTACCAGCCTGAGAATACCAGCCCCCACTTTTGAGTTTTAGCAAGGCTGGTTGTCAATAATGGGGGGGGGGGGGGGGAACCCATGCCGTTTTTTTTTTTTTTTTTTTTTAATTTAAATAAAAAAAAAATAGTGTGGGGACCCCTCTATTCTTGATAACCAGCCTGGCTGAAGCTGACAGCCGAGGGTTGCAGCCCCCAGCTGTGAGTTTTGCCTGGCTGTTTTTTTCATTTATTTATAGTGCAGTTGGTGGCTGAATACCCCCATCAGCCACTGCTGCTGTAACTGTTATTAGCAGGGGGTAAGCTGATGGGAGTAATAGTCCCATCAGCCGCCGCCTGCTGTCTTCTCTTTTACATAGGTTACATTTATCGCCGGCAGAGCAGAGGAGAATGATGAGAGCAGTGTTCAGCACCCAGCTACAGAGAACAGCACTTGCTGTAACGCTTCATCCCTGGCGCCAATGCATGTCACACAGATGACATCCATGTGTTATGCGTTTGCACGTGTACGAGACGTTTTGTGGCCCCTGCTGACATTAAAAAATGGGCATGTCAGCATGTTTTGCCCATGGACACACGGTCCTTGGAAAAACACTGACGTGTACAGAACCATTCACTTGAATAAGCAAATAGTGCGCTCCGTCCCTCCCGAGTCTCTCCGTATGGCTAAGCAGTACTGTACTGCCACATATGGGGTATTGCCATGTTCAGTAGAAATTGTGGGACAAATTTTAGTGCAATTTTTACCCACTTTTTGTGTGAAAATGTAAAATCTTTGGCTAAAACACAATTTTGGTGGTACAAATGTAGTTATTTTGTCGTCACTGCCCAATGGTATAAAATTTTGACACCTCCATGGTGTCAATATGATCACTGCACCCCTAGATGAATTAATTGCGAGGTGTAGTTCGTAAAATGGGGTCAGTTATGGGAGGTTCTGCTGTTCTGGCACCTCATGGACTCTCCCAGTGGGTTATGGCACCTGCAAACCATAACAGTAAAATCTGTTGCTCGTTATCTTCTGAGCTTTGCACTGTGTCTGAAAAATATTTTTCCATCATACATGACGGCACCACGAGAGAGGGGATCCGCCCATCAAGGACCGGAAACCTTCAAGATAAAAGGGGCGGCTCCTCTCTCCACATCAGTTGGTTTCCTGTCCTTGACGGGGAACCCTCAAGATGGAAGACATCTGATGAAGATTGAAGAGGATGCCGGGATCTGGGTCGGGTGGATTTGGGCAGGCGCTGTCTGCTGCACCCGTCACCAGGTACCCGTAGTCGCCTCGGGGGTCAATGTATATCATGCCCCCCCTGAGCGAAGCATGGCCACAGCCCGCGAGGCGAATGCCCGGGTGAAGATACTCCACAGGGGCCGCAGGCGCGTTCCCCCCCCCCCCCCCTGTCGAGCGGAAATCCTGCCTGTCCACGGGGGTCACTTTATGGTGCCCCCCCTGTTGACCAAAGGTGGCCATGCAGCCCGTGAGGCACATCGGTCCCCGGGCAAGGTAAGCTCCTCGGAGGTTTGGTGGCCCTCCCTGTCGAGTGCAGGTCTCCCCCCTTCCCCCTCCTCCTTGACGGTACCTGAGGCAGAGGTTTGAAGCAGAGTCTTGTGAGTGAAGAGGCTGCCTGACGTTGTGGCGTGGATACTCCCGGAAGCCTCCCTCCAGCTGACACCAGGTATCCGGGGAGGTATGTGCGCAGCAGGGGGGGGACAGATTCTTCGGCGCGCACCGCAAGCAGAGCGGGTGCGCGCCTGGAGGTAAAGCGCGCACAGGCGCTGAAGCTGGCGGCAGCGGGAACCCTAGTGCAGGAGCAGGGCGCCGGGGGGACCCAAAAAGGCGGCGCGCACCGGAAGTGGTGACCGGTGCGCGCCTGGAGCATAATACAGCAGCGCGCATCGGTAGTGAGGCCGGGTGCGCGCGCGCTGCTCTGACAGAGGCAGGATCAACCAGGTAAATGGTGGATATTAAAGCGCGCACCGGATGTGGTTGCCAGGTGCGCGCTTGGACATATGCATATAGCGCTGACAGCTGACAGGCGCAGGATCAACCAGGTAGTTGATTGCTTCACGTGCACCGGAAGTGGTGCAGGCACGATCAGCCAGGTAATCATTCATGATTAATGAAGCGACCAATGGTAGCAGGATCAACCAGGTGTTTCATTAAAAAAAAAGAGTGAATCTATTTAAACAAGCCAGCTGCGCTGCCCTGTGTCACTAAACCAGGCAGGTTAGAGGTGACTACTCTTGTTGGGTGCGTATAATGGAGAGTTTCTCGCCAGAGCATTTGATGCCACAGCAGGAGGTGCAGGAGAGGCGGTCTCGCTCAAGCGAAAAGAGCCAGACCCGCCATGGCAGCAGCAGAAGCCGCTCGGACAGTATACGGCATACCAAGGAGGGGTCCCTAGTCTCATTGGGAGACACGGAGAAGACCAGCCAACCTCCGGATCCGGTACCCGTACTTTGAAAACGTCCGAGTGGTGAGTGAACTACGAGAAAGTCCAGTACGCTAATGCCTGTTCTTTTCTCTTATCTCCGTCTCTCCCCTCTTTTCTTACATACATTGCGGGGTGGAGTATAGGAGGTCACCAAAAAATATAAAACGAAGACTAAAAATAGAGAATGTCCCTTATGTAAAAAGCCCTTAATATCATCTTGGGGTAAAAAACTGTGTCAGGACTGTATTAACCAGACTGTGGCGGAGGAAACACCCTCCTTTACGGACAGCTTAAGATCTCTGATCCAGTCCGAAGTCTCCAAATCCGTAAGAGCATTACAGACACCTGACACAGATGCCAGATCTAGGGACAGATCCAGCCCCTCTATAGCATCCCAAAGGGATTCTTCGGGGTCAGAGCAGGATTCTGACACGGCCCGCTGTTCTGATAGTAGCTCTGAGGAGGAAGACACCTTTCCGGCAGAGGCTACAGATAAACTTATTAAAGCTGTTCGCTCTACCATGGGGCTGGTAGAGGAGAAGGCCAAAAAGACAGCCCAGGAACTCATGTTCAGTGGCCTACAAAAGAAGAAACGGAGATCATTCCCTGTTAATGATCAAATTCAAGAACTAATCAAAAGGGAATGGCAAAGGCCGGAAAAGAGGTCCCAGATAACTACCTCCTCTTCAAAGGGATACCTTCTTTTAAGGGAAGTATCCTCATCTTGGGACAGAGCCCCAAAAATCGATGTGGCGGTCTCAAAAGTGGCCAGGAAGTCCTCCCTGCCGTTCGAGGACCTAGGTTCTTTAAAAGAACCTCTGGACAGGAAGGTTGACAGTTCCCTGAAGACAGCTTGGGAAGCCTCTGCGGGAGCACTAAGGCCAGCTATCGCGGCCACTTGTGTCGCCAGATCCCTTAAGATCTGGATAGACAACCTGGAGGAACAGGTGGAGCAAAAAGCTCCCAGGGAAGCTATTCTAGAGTCACTTCCAACTATGAGGGCAGCGGCTATGTTTCTGGCTGAAGCATCAGCAGACTCTGCTAGGCTGGCAGCAAAATTAGCAGCATTAGCTAACACTGGACGCCGTGCCGTATGGCTCAAATGCTGGCCAGGGGACACTCAGGCCAAAATGAAGCTTTGTTCTTTGCCTTGTGAGGGAAACTTCCTGTTCGGACCGGCATTAGATGAGGTACTGGAGAAGGCCGGTGATAAAAAGAACTTCCCAAGACAGCCGTTTCAGCCCTTTCGTCGCACCTTTCGGAGAGGCCAAAAGTTCCGAAGGCAGCAATACAGAGACCGGGACAGGAGCAACCTGGACAAGCGACCCAGGGGAGGAAAGGGCTTCTATTTCGGCAAGTCCCCCAGACACACCAAAAAACCCTCCCAGTGATGGTCCTTCTCAGGTGGGAGGGAGGCTCTCTCACTTCCTTCCAGCCTGGGAGAGGATCTCCTCCAGCATATGGATCCGGCAGATCGTAGGATCAGGCCTAAAGCTAAAATTTCACCACTGGCCTCCAAGAAGGTATATGCAGACCCCAGTACAGTCCTCCCAAGAGAAGCAAGACAGTCTGGAGGGGGAAGTAACATCACTCCTAGACAAGCACGTCTTGGAAGAAGTTCCTATAGACGAAAGGAGGGAAGGATTTTATTCCCCTCTTTTTCTCATAAAAAAACCCGACAACTCTTGGAGGACAATTATAAATCTAAAAGGCCTCAACAAATTTCTTGTAATACCATCGTTCAAGATGGAGACCATAAAATCTGCGGTGAAACTTCTCTATCCCCAGTGCTACATGTCCGTCCTCGACCTCAAGGACGCTTATTATCACGTCCCAATCAGACAGCAAGATCGTCAGTTCCTCAGAGTGGCAGTTCAGATGGGGTCCCAGCTGTGTCACTTCCAGTACAGGGCTCTGCCCTTTGGGATAGCAACCGCCCCACGCGTATTTACGAAGCTGATTGCAGAGGTCACAGCACATCTCAGGGAAAAATACACTCTAATAATTCCCTACTTGGACGACTTCCTGATAGTGGGGAAAAACTTTTCTCACTGTCAGGAGCAGGTCAGAATAGTGATGGACACTCTTCAGACACTGGGATGGCAACTAAATCTCAAGAAGTCTAAGTTAGAGCCGGCAATGGTCCAGAATTTCCTGGGGATAACGGTGGACTCCGTGACACAGGAGTGCCGCCTCCCAGAAGAAAAAGAGGAAAAAATCAAACAGATGATTATGGCCACATTAAAAAAGCCGGAAATGACCTTGAGAAGGGCCATGTCGGTGTTAGGGTCCCTAACCTCCTGCATACCGGCAGTAAAATGGGCCCAGTTCCATGCAAGAGAACTGCAATGGTGTGTGCTGCAGAACGACCGAGAACTTCAGGGACAGTTAGAGCAGAAGCTCACTCTCCCACTCTCTGTGCTCCAATCTCTCAGATGGTGGTTACAGATAGTCATCCCCCAGAGGAGTTCCCTGGACATTCACAGCCTCCATGATAATTACAACGGACGCCAGTCCATGGGGATGGGGAGCTCACTCAGACACACTATGGGTCCAAGACCCCTGGGCTCAAGAGGAGAAAGATCTATCCTCAAACGAGTGGGAGCTCCTAGCAATAGAAAGGGCGCTAGAGAGATTACTTCCACACTTGGCAGGGCATCATGTGAGAGTCCTATCGGACAACCGAACAGCGGTCGCATACGTGAACCACCAGGGAGGCACCCGCTCTCGGGCACTGATGCACATAACCACAAGACTCATGTCTCTAGCCGAAAGGCACTTCCTGTCATTATCGGCCCTGCATATCCGAGGTGTGGACAACATAAAGGCAGACTTTCTAAGCAGGAACCACTTGAGGCAAGGGGAATGGTCCCTAAAAAAGTCCGTTTTTCAACGGATAGTGCACATGTGGGGAAAACCCAGGGTGGACCTCTTTGCCTCAAAAGTCAACAAGAAAGTCCAAAAATTCTGTTCCCTGAACCCTACAGACAGGCCGTTGGCAGTAGACGCCTTCAGCATAATATGGACATCTGGACTCCTGTATGCCTTCCCACCGATATGTCTAATCCCAGTGGTTCTGAGGAAGATCAGGGAAGACAAGGCCAGAGTGATCGTGATAGCGCCCTTCTGGCCGAAAAGACCGTGGTTCTACTGGCTGAGAGTGATGTCAGTGACGGACCCGTGGGTTCTCCCGGAAGACCAGGACCTTCTAACTCAGGGTCCCTTCAACCACCCGCAGAACTCCGGGCTTCATTTGACAGCCTGGCATTTGAGCGGTCGTTACTAGAGAAAGAAGGGTTCTCAGCTGGGTTAATATCCACCTTGCTCAGCAGCAGAAAACCAGTAACGACCAAGATCTATGGGAGGATATGGAAGAAATTCCTGTCCGGCTCAGGGCCAATACGGGAAGGGGAGGTCCCGATAGTGGCAATACTGGAGTTCCTGCAGAAGGGCTTAGATCTGGGGTTAGCTGTTAGTACCCTCAAAGGCTGAAATGCCTTAGCAGCCCTATTCAACTGTGACCTGGCAAGTAATAGGTGGGTGGTGAGGTTTATCCGAGCCTGTAGTAGAGCTGACTCTGTTCCATCTCCTACTCCTCCACCATGGGATCTGAATTTAGTGTTAACAGCCCTGACGGAAAGCCCCTTTGAGCCGTTAAATACAGCTTCAGATAAAATACTAACATTAAAAACAGCCTTGTTAGTGGCACTTACATCGGCCCGTAGGGTAGGGGATTTACACGCGTTGTCAGCTGACCCTCCTTACACACAAATCATGGACGATAGGGTTGTATTAAAATTAGATCCGGCATATCTCCCCAAAGTGGTATCGAGATTCCATAGAGCTCAGGATATAACCCTACCCTCTTTTTGTCCCAACCCTAGTAACAAAAAAGAGGAGAGACTCCATTGCCTAGACGTTAGGAGATGTATCCTACAGTATCTAGAGAGTACAAAATCCTGGAGGAAGCAGAGGGCTTTATTTGTTTCGTTCCAGGGGTCAAGGAAGGGCCTTAAAGCCTCAAAACAGACTATAGCTAGATGGGTGAGAGAGGCCATTATTCTAGCATATAGTAGTGCAGGCAGGGTTGTTCCACAGGGTCTGAAAGCCCACTCCACGAGGGCCATGGCGACGTCGTGGGCGGAGAGAGCAGATGCTACCATCGACCAGATCTGTAAGGCGGCCACTTGGTCCTCTCCGTCTACATTTTTTAAACATTATAGACTAGACCTATCTGCTACCTCTGATCTCACATTTGGGAGAAGAGTGTTACAAGCAGTGATCCCTCCCTAAAGAGAATACAAATCTCTGTAACTCTCTCGTGGTGCCGTCATGTATGATGGAAAAACACGGGTATTACATACCTGGTAATGTGTTTTTTCATGAGACATGACGGCACCCTTATATTCCCACCCTTTTGATCACGTCATTAGTTGGGTGCATTATTAGCATTATTTTTTATTATACACTCCCTGGGGTATCGGTGAATAGAACCGTATAGGATGTATTATTTATGTGTACACTAACCAGCAGAGTTCCTCTCGTACTCTGTAAAACAACTGATGTGGAGAGAGGAGCCGCCCCTTTTATCTTGAAGGTTTCCTGTCCTTGATGGGCGGATCCCCTCTCTCGTGGTGCCGTCATGTCTCATGAAAAAACACATTACCAGGTATGTAATACCCGTGTTTCCAGATTACATGTAAAAATGGACCTCAGTTGTAAGAAAAAAAAAAAAAATTCCTATTAGCCCTTAGAAAAATTAAAAACTTGGGGCTAAAACAACATTTTATTGGTAGAAGTGTAATTTATTATTTATTCACCGCTCAGTGGTATAAAATTGTGTGATGCACATGTGGTGTCAATATGCTCACTGCACCCCTAGATAAATTGATTGGGGAGTGTAGTTTGTAAAATGAGTTCACATATAGGGGGTTCTGTTGTTCTGGCACCTCAGTGGCTCAGCCAATGTGACATGACACGCTCAAACCATACCAGCAAAATCTGAACTCCAATATGGTGCCTCTTCCCTTCTGAGCTTTGCACTGTGCCTCAAAAGTATTCCCCTACATATGGGGTATCAGCGTACTTAAGAAAAATTGCACAACAACTTTTGGGGTCCAGTTTATCCTGATACCCTTGGTAAAAGATCATTTTTGTGGAATTTTTTTTTTTTGCTCTACATTATAAACTTCTGTGAAGCACTTAGGGGTTCAAAGTGCTTACCACTCATCTAGATGAGTTCTTTGGGTTGGGTGGTCTAGTTTGCAAAATGGTGTCACTTGTTGGGGTTTTCCACTGTTTAGGCACATCAAGGGCTCTCCAATGCGACATATCGTCCGGTCTCCATTCCAGCCAATTTTGCGGTGAAAAAGTAAGGGTATGTGCACACGTCAGGATTTCTTGCAGAAATTTTCCTGACAAAAATCGTTTTTTGTGCGTTTTTTTTTCCCAAATGCATAGAATTGCGGGAAAAACTCAGAAAATCCGCAAAAATAATGAACATGCTCATTTTTTTTACCGCGATGCGTTTTTTTCCGCAAAAAACATGCAGAATGCAATCTAAATGATAAAATGCATAATGTATGCGTTTTTAATGAGTTTTTATAGTGTTTTAGCGCAAAAAAACACGAAAAAACCTGAACGTGTGCACATAGCCTTAAACTTCTCTCCTTCCCTTCCGAGCTCTGTCATGCGCCCAAATGGTGGTTTACCCCCACATATGGGGTATCAGTGTACTCAGGACAAATTGCGCAACAACATTTGGGGTCCAATTTCTCCTGGTACCCTTGGTAAAATAAAAAAACTTGGATCTGAAGTAAATTTCTTTTTTTTTCACAAAAAAAAAAAAGTTAAATGTTGGAAATGTTACTTATGTTTTTTTTTTTTTGTGACATATCTGTGATTTTAAGGGCATGAAAATTCAAATTTTGAAAATTGTGAATTTTCAAAATTTTTGCCAAATTTCTATTTTTTTTTCCACAAATATATGCATGTCATATCAAATACATTTTACCTCTAACATGAATTACAATATGTCAGGAAAAAAACAGTCTCAATCACCGGGATGCATAGAAGCGTTCCAGAGTTATTGCCTCATAAAAGGACAGTGGTCAGAATTGTAAAAATTGGCTTGGTCGTTAACATGCAAACCACCCTCGGGGAGGGGGTTAATGGGAAACATTTCTCCCAGGAATCTAAAGTAGAAAAAAAATTATTGCCATGTGTTACAATCTTGCAATACAAATACCGTATATACTCGAGTATAAGCCGAGATTTTCAGCCCAAATATTTGGGCTGAAAGTGCCCCTCTGGGCTTATACTCGAGTGACGGTGGGTGGCAGAGTCGGCGGGTGGGGGAGAGAGCGCTGAGGCATACTCACCTAGTCCCGGCGCTCCTGACGTTCCCCTTGCCCATCCCACGGTCTCCGGGTGCTGCAGCTCTTCCCCTCTTCAGCGGTCACGTGGGACCGCTCATTAAATTCATGAATATGGAGTCCATTGACCACATATGAGCGGTGCCAGTGACCGCTGACGGGAAGAGCTGTGGCACCCGGGGACAGTGTGACAGGCAGGAGCAGCGTCAGGAGCGGCAGGACTAGGTGAGTATTATACTCACCTGTCCCCGTTCCAGCCGCCGGGCGCCGCTCCATCTTCCCGGCGCCGCTCCGTCTTCCCGGCGTCTCTGCGCTCTGACTGTTCAGGTCAGAGGGCGCGATGACGCATATAGTGTGCGCGGCGCCCTCTGCCTGATCAGTCAGTGCAGAGAGACGCCGGGACGAGACGCCGGGAGCTGCAATCAAGAGAGGTGAGTATGGCTTTTTTTTTTTTTTTTTTATTGCAGCAGCAGCAGCAATGGCCCAGATTTATATGGAGCATCTATGGGGCAAAAATGAACGGTGCAGAGCACTATATGGCACAGCTATGGGGCAAAAATGAACGGTGCAGAGCATTATATGGCAGTTATGGGACAAGAATGAATGGTGCAGAGCATTATATGTGGCACAGCTTTATATGGAGCATCTTATGGGGCAATAATGAACGGTATGGAGCATCTATTTTTATTTTTGAAATTCACCGGTAGCTGCTGCATTTTCCACCCTAGGCTTATACTCGAGTCAATAAGTTTTCCCAGTTTTTTTTGTGGCAAAATTAGGGGGGTCGGCTTATACTCGAGTATATACGAGTATATACAAATAGTATACAAACGAGTATATACAAATAGCATCGGTATGACCCAATACTCCCACAGGAAGTGGATGTAATATCGCAGTTGGATCTGGTTGTTCAGTGGGTCTTAATTTGTTGGGAGCTTTGTGGTTTTTTTTTTTTTTTTTTTTCTGTCTAATTCTGTATTGTAAGTACCAGGTAAACTATTAGAATTTATATATAATTAGACAATTGGAGTCAAAAACTGTATTTTAGATAAAAGATTGTAACATTTATTAAATAACACAGTAGTTAATACATCAATAAAGGTTTTTAGTACAAAATACAAATAATCACTTAAGGGTCACTCTGAGCAAAGGATCCAGATAAAGTATCCATACATCCACACTAATATATTATAGTCCAACCAGAGGTTCAAGTTCAAACCGTTATAAAGTCCAAGTGATGGTAGTGACGGCCCCCCGAAGGAGCCTACGCGAAACGTGCGTAGGGGCTGGCGTTTCCACATCCACACTACGACTACCATGGGTGAGGTTAAATCTTTTATATACCTTTTATAATTGAATTGCTAATTGAGCAGTTAGTGCTCACTACCATCACTTGGACTTTATAACGGAGTGAACTTGAACCTCTGGTCGGACTATAATATATTAGTGTGGATGTATGGATACTTTATCTGGATCCTTTGCTCAATAGAGTGACCCTTAAAGGGAAGGTGCCACCAGTTTATTTTGTAGTTTTTTGTTTTTTTGTGAAACTAAGCTTAAAATGGTAAATAAAATGTATTAATGCAATGTTTGCACTGTTTGCAAACATTTCTATATGAAAAATATTATATATTTTCTTACAAATATATATATTGACCACTAGGGGGAGCATTTTCCGTTTTAGACCTCAAGCAGCTATAGCAAGACTTACAAGCTTTAGGCTGCGTGTCCATGATCAGGATGGCCGGCGGTATCGTCGGAGCGGCTTTGCCGCTCTGCGGTAAGCCCCGCTCCCTTCTGGGACGCGATGATGCCGGATGTGTTCATAGCACACATCCGGGATCATCGCACCCATCGCATAGGGCCCTGTGCTATATCTTGCGGCGACGCAGCGTCGCCGCAAGATATACGGACATGCTGCGATCTGAAAAGACGCGCAGCATGTCCGGAGTCGCAGGGCCGCCGTGTGCGTCTTACCACGCATAGTGGAGACGGAATTTCATTAAATCCCCTCCACTATGCTGTAACATCTGGACGCTGCGTGTTTGACGCTGCGTCCCTATGCAGCGTCAAACACGCAGCGTTTACTGCACGTGGACACATGCCCTTATTTTTTGCTGGAAAATTGGGGCAGTAACTGTTGACATCACCATTTCCCTCCCCTTTTGGGTGGTCTAATATCCCTGGGGCAGAATGAAGAGCAGCATCACAGGGCAGCGCCATTTTGTGTGTGACTGCCATGTGATCTGCTATCACCAGCAGTTACTGCATCAGAAACACAGCTAGAGAGTTTACAAAAAAGCAGAACACAGTGGGCTCAGCAGCATGGTGGACTGGAGGAAAAGTGAAGACATGTGGTATTTATGTATGGAGCAGCATTATCTGAGGGAGCTGTCTGTGACTCATCCCTCAGTAAGATAAGAAGGAGGAGATCCAGGTCTGCAGAGAATGGCCAGGCATTGTGGAGGGAGGGGAAAGATACATTGTATGGCAGAGAGAGAGAGAGGCAGGCTGTGAATGCAGCTTACCGGAGATCACAGGGTCTGTGTGTGAGGAGGTAGAGACAGCAGGAGAAGCACACAGGGAGGGCAGCGTGTGAGAGCAGAGGATGTGTGCCCATCCTCCGATTCCAGTGAGTGCTTCTCTCCTGCGATAGAGAGTAAAGGTACCGTCACACTTAGGCCGGCGTCACACTAGCGAGTTCTACGGACGTATGAGCGCATAAAATATGTCCGTAAAACTCGCCTAACAAACGTCCCAATTATTCTCTGCCGTATTTTCCTGATCAGTATTATACGGCTTTCTATGGCCGTAGAAAATCGCAGCATACTGCGTTTGTCACCGTATTGCGCAAAAAAACCGCCAATGAAAGTCTATGGAAGCCCCAAAAATACAGATTACACATGGACCAGCAGTGTGACTTGCGAGAAATACGCAGCGGTGTTAGAGAGAAAAGCCGGCAATTCAGTGCGGTGTACAGTAAAATCACACTGGCAGCTTACAGTAGAATAGGTAGAATAAATGTGTACTCATAGAATAGGTATATACTGTGTGTATGTGTATGTATGTGTGTATATGTATATATATATATATATATATATATATATATATATCTCTATCTATCATACAGCGCTAGATAGCTTTAAAGCCGGTAATTCAATTACCGGCTTTTGCTATCTCCTTCCTAAACCCGACATGATATGAGACATGGTTTACATACAGTAAACCATCTCATATCCCCATTTTTTTTGCATATTCCACACTACTAATGTTAGTAGTGTGTATATGCAAAATTTGGCCGTTCTAGCTATTAAAGGGTTAAATGGCGGAAAAGATTGGCGTGGGCTCCCGCGCAATTTTCTCCGCCAGAGTAGTAAAGCCAGTGACTGAGGGCAGATATTAATAGCCTGGAGAGGGTCCACGGTTATTGGCCCCCCCTGGCTAAAAACATCTGCCCCAGCCACCCCAGAAAAGGCACATCTGGAAGATGCGCCTATTCTGGCACTTGGCCACTCTCTTCCCATTCCCGTGTAGCGGTGGGATATGGGGTAATGAAGGGTTAATGCCACCTTGCTATTGTAAGGTGACATTAAGCCAGATTAATAATGGAGAGGCGTCAATTATGACACCTATCCATTATTAATCCAATACTAGTAAAGGGTTAAAAAAACACACACACACATTATTAATAATTTTAATGAAATAAAAACAAAGGTTGTTGTAGTAATTTATTCTTCGCTCAATCCTTCTGAAGACCCTTGCTCTGTAACAAAGTAAAATAATAAACCAACAATATACATACCTTCCGAAGATCTGTAAGGTCCCACAATGTAAATCCATCTGAAGGGGTTAAAAAATTTTGCAGCCAGGAGCTCTGCTAATGCAGCGCTGCTCCTTGCTGCAAAACCCCGGAGAATGAAGGTAAAGTAGGTCAATGACCTATATTTACCTTCATTTGCGGTGAGGCGCCCTCTGCTGGTTGTTACTCGAGCGTGGGAACTTTCCTCGAAAGCTCCCAGGCTCGAGTTCATATGAGGACACCCAGCAGAGGGCGCCCTCGTATGAACTCGAGCCTGGGAGCTTTCTAGGAAAGTTCCCACGCTCGAGGAACAACCAGCAGAGGGCGCCTCACTGCAAATGAAGGTAAATATAGGCCCTGCGCTTAGTAACCCAATGTTTACCCTGGTTACCAGTGAAGACATCGCTGAATCGGCGTCACACACGCCGATTCAGCGATGTCTGCGGGAGTCCAGCGACGAAATAAAGTTCTGGACTTTCTGCGCCGACCAACGATGGCACAGCAGGATCCATATCGCTGCTGCGTGTCAAACTCAACGATATCGCTAGCCAGGACGCTGCAACGTCACGGATCGCTAGCGATATCGTTCAGTGTGACTGTACCTTAAGTGGAGCTCGGCAGATGGCACAGGACTATAATAAAATGGCAGCTAGTCACACCTACAGCAGTGAGTTGTGCAGCCCACAGAGGCGTGCCCAGCTCACTGCTAATGCTGCTACAATGTTACAGATAGGGTCAGCGCCGGTCTATTATCGCCTATGTCCATGGGGTGCCATAAAATGACACTGATAGTGCCCTGCTACTGCTGCAAAACCAAGATGTCAGCCCCCAGTGCATTCTTTAAACTCATATAACACATGAAATCTGTTTCACATGCATTTAAAACTTGCTTATAGCAGCATGTTATGCTACATTACAGTGATTTTATTAATGATCTACAAACGCGGTACCTTCCCTTTAAGTGATTATTTGTATTTTGTACTAAAAACCTTCATGGATGTATTAACTACTGTGTTAACTACTGTTATTTAATAAATGTTACAATCTTTTATCTAAAATACAGTTTGACTCCAATTGTCTAATTATGTATACATTGCTGGGAGTTTTCTGCATTATTTTTATATGTGGCTCTGATCTATATAATTAAACTATTAGAATTTCTAGGTTTCCCTAAGCAACCATTCTGATTTAGTCTGGAAGTCCGTTAGAAAGCATCCTTTATTATTTCATCCTTTTCAAAATCTGAACTTCCTTAAATTCTGCATTGGACAGTTTTTACATATTCTCCTATACTGGCCATTTGGGATTTTAGTGATCCATTTGGGATAATGGCTACTACTAAATTCAAGATCACTGTTTACATCGACAGCTTTTTATTTTTTTGCAAGTTGTTTGTTCAGAGAGGAAGAGGACTAGAACTCTAGTGCCACCTATTGGCTGTAGCAATCCTAAAAGTCAATAGTGACCCTTTAACGAACCTTGTGATATGACTTGGGATAAAAGCAAAACCAGAATCTTTAATTTGCAGATACTGTGTTTCAAGGTACTGTCCGTCGTCTGTGCAATATTTCCAGAGAAGCATTGTGGCTTAAGTCTTCTTCTCATCTTGGCATGCTTGACATGTCCGTCTCCACGAGTAGAGACCTTGGATCACTTGGATCCCATACATTATTTTTTGTATTTTAACTTAACTTGTTAATTTTAAAATGATTACTTTTTACTCTTGAATGATTGTGGTATAGGTTTGAGTTAATTGACCGATTTGAATGCCTAATCTAATTTACTTTTTTGCAAGTGTATTTAACCTCTTGAATTAATTGTACACTTATATTTTCCTGAGGAAGGAGCTAGATGAGCTCCAAACCGCAGTAGCGTACAATAAATATATTTTCAGTAAGATCGCAAGTGGTTATTCCACTTTTTACCCTTTGGTAGCGCTATTTCAAACCATCGGTTCTCCCTTTTTTATGATTGAATTTGTTTAACTATTTGGGTCAGTCTCATACAAAGTTTGAAAAATGTTCACTTTTTTTTTTTTTTACGATATTTTCATAAATAAATGCACATCATATTGACCATGTTAGTGGCAAGTTTTGAAGTATGTGTCTCCAAACAAAAAAAAAATCTTTGAATCACTGGGATCCGTTGATATAGGAAAGAAATATATCTTGGTACCGTGTTAGCCAGTAGATAGAAAAATATTTAGAATTGAGAGTCCTCAGTGGTTGATACTTTTTAATGGCTAACTGAAAAGATGGTAACAAATTGCAAGCTTTTGAGACTACACTTTGGAACTTTGGGATCCATTGAAGCGTTCCAGAGTTATTACCACTTAAGCCCTACACGACCTTTGACATAGTTACGTCAAAGGTTGTGTCCCTGCCTTTGATGCAGACAGAGCATCCATCAGCGTCCACTGAAGGGTTGTCATGAAAGCCAGGGGTCTGCAGAAGACTCTGTGCCTATCATTGTGAATGCCAGCTCGTGGCCGGCATTCTTAGATCGTAAATTTTGCTGTACATTGCACTGCAATGTATAGCTCGGATGACAGCATGTTAACGTCTCCTAAGGTAACTATTGAAGTCGTAAAAATCTTTAAAAATTAGAGTTCCCCATGGTTGCAAAATTTTTGAACAACTCAAACTGCACAAAAACTGTGCGTGCGACTTTTGGTGTTTGTCAGTCCTAGCCAATAGAGATTGGCGACCCTGTTCTGGGTCTGTACTGAACACTTGGTTGTCCGTACACGGACCCTAAACAGTCTTCATCAGGAAGTCTGTGCTAGTGTTCGGGTTCGGCACCCCGAACATCAGCTGTTGTGCGACAGTGTGAGACACACTGGTGGCTCTGATCAGCAGTAGTATCAGATGAGTGAACCAGCAGCTATGACCGGCGCTAAAAAGGTAACTGCCGGTCACTGGCGTCAGCCAGTAAAGGTACCGTCACACTTAGCGACGCTGCAGCGATACCGACAACGATCCGGATCGCTGCAGCGTCGCTGTTTGGTCGCTGGAGAGCTGTCACACAGACCGCTCTCCAGCGACCAACGATGCCGGTAACCAGGGTAAACATCGGGTAACTAAGAGCAGGGCCGCGCTTAGTAACCCGATGTTTACCCTGGTTACCAGCGTAAAAGTAAAAAAAAAAAAACACTACATACTTACCTACAGCCGTCTGTCCTCCAGCGCTGCGCTCTGCACTCCTCCTGTACTGACTGTGAGCACAGCGGCCGGAAAGCAGAGCGGTGACGTCACCGCTCTGCTTTCCGGCTGACCGACGCTCACAGCCAGTACAGGAGGAGTGCAGAGCGCAGCGCTGGAGGACAGACGGCTGTAGGTAAGTATGTAGTGTTTGTTTTTTTACTTTTACGCTGGTAACCAGGGTAAACATCGGGTTACTAAGCGCGGCCCTGCGCTTAGTTACCCGATGTTTACCCTGGTTACCAGTGAAGACATCGCTGAATCAGTGTCACACGCCGATTCAGCGATGTCTGCGGGGAGTCCAGCGACCAAATAAAGTTCTGGACTTTCTTCCCCGACCAGTGACATCACAGCAGGGGCCTGATCGCTGCTGCCTGTCACACTGGACGATATCGCTAGCGAGGACGCTGCAACGTCACGGATCGCTAGCGATATCGTCTAGTGTGACGGTACCTTTAGAGTACTACTCATCAGCGTACTCATGCTGTTGCTGAGAACAGCGAGAGCAGCTGCTGCTGATGGGAGTATTTATTAGCGGGCGCCTATTCTATAAAAAATAGTCATGGGGATGCAGACCACAGCTGTCAGATTTGCCTGTGCTGGTTATCAAGAATAGAGGGGTACAACTTTACTTAAATAATTATTTAAAAAAAAAAAAAAAAAAAAAAAACCGTGGGGGTCCCCCCCATTTTTGCCAAGCAGACAGCTAGGGGCTCTTATTCTGAGACTGGTAAGGGACCATGAATATTGCTCCCCCCTCCCCCTCAGCCTAAAAATAGTAGCCTGCAGCAGCCCCAGAAAAGGCACATCTATTCAATTCTGGTGCTTTGCCCGCCTCTTCCCACGTTCCCTGGTGTTGGTGAGTGGGGGTATCAGCTGTTTTATGGCTGCTGACCTCAAGCTCAGAGGTTGGTAATGGAGAGGCATCTATGATGCCGCCATTACTAACCCCATAGTTGGAGTGTTTTAAACGAAAAAAAAAACACAGCCTGAATAAAATATTTACTTCACATAATAGCAGGCTAGTTTATCTAATATAGAAAGTTGTGTCGAGCCACGCCCACTATACATAGCCACGCCCACTCTGCATAGCGGCCACAGGCCACATCTAGCTTCGTCGTGTCTAGAATGGAGTTGCTTCTGTGAGGCATGACGTCAATAGAAAGGGAGGAACCTCATGGAGAGATATGTGAGGGGCAAAATAAGAGAAATGAGGTGCTGCTGCAGGTGGAGGCTGTGTATAAGGCCACATTCACACGTTCAGTATTTGGTCAGTATTTTACCTCAGTATTTATATAAGCCAAAACCATGAGTGGAAGAAAAATACAGAAGTGGTGACATGTTTCTAATAAACTTTTCCTTTTGATTGTTTTACTCCAAGTTTTAGCTTACAAATACTGAGGTAAAAATACTGACCAAATAATGTGTGAACGAAGTCTAATACAGGAGGAAATGACACACAGGTATATACTACAGGGTGGGTCATTTATATGGATACACCTAAATTAAAATGGGAATGGTTGGTGATATCAACTTCCTGTTTGTGGCATATTAGTATATGGGATGGGGAAACTTTTCAAGATAGGTGGTGACCATTTTGAAGTCGACCGTTTTGGATACACCTTTATTTTTTTTCAATGGGAAGAGGGTCATGTGACACGTTAAACTTATTGAGAATTTCACAAGAAAAACAATGGTGTGCTTTTTTTTTTTTTTTTTAACGTAACTTTATTCTTTCATGAGTTATTTACAAGTTTCTCTTTGTTTACAGCCATTGACATGTCGCAGACGTTAACATGTGAGGAGCGGATAGAAATTGTGTTGTCTGGTGAACGCAGTACCTGGGTCATTGCAGCAGATTTCAATGCAAGACACCCTACGCAAGAAAACGGTCACCATTCCCATTATATTTAGGTGTCTCCATATAAATGGCCCACCCAAAAAAAGTTTGCCTCATCACTGAACATAATGTTCTGTGTAAACTGAGGGTCCTGTTCAAACTCTTGTTTTGCCCATTCTGCAAATTCAGCGCATCGATCTGGGTCATCAACCATTCCCGTTTCTTTTAGGTGTGTCCATATAAATGGCCCACCCTTTATATACAGGAGGACATAACATACAGGTACATTCTATATACAGGGGAGATGACCTATTTTACATCAGTATTTATAAGCCAAAATGAGAGGGTGAAAAATACAGAAGTGGTGACATGTTTCTAATAAACTTTTCCTCTGATTGTTTTACTCCAAGTTTTAGCTTACAAATACTGAGGCAAAAATACTGACCAAATAACCTGTGAACGAGGTCTAATACAGGAGCAGAGGACACACGTATATACTATATACAGGAGGAGATAACATACAGGTATGTGCTATATACAGGGGAGATTATATACAGGGGAGATTACATACAGGTATATACTATATACAGGGGAGATTACATACAGGTATATACTATATACAGGGGAGATGACATGCAGGTATATACTATATACAGGTGATGACATACAGGTATATACTATAGACAGGAGATGACATACAGGTATATACTATATACAGGGG
The DNA here is from genome assembly GCF_032444005.1 of Ranitomeya imitator. NCBI lineage: Eukaryota > Metazoa > Chordata > Amphibia > Anura > Dendrobatidae > Ranitomeya > Ranitomeya imitator. Next base: position 96,178,592 of record NC_091289.1, on the reverse strand, counting down.
AGATGACGTACAGGTATACAGACATGGCCAAAAGTATTAACACCCCTGCAATTCTGTCAGATAATACTCAGTTTCTTCCTGAAAATGATTGCAATCACAAATTCTTTGGTATTATCTTCATTTAATTTGTCTTAAATGAAAAAAAAAACACAAAAAGAATTGTCCTAAAGCCAAATTGGATATAATTCCACACCAAACATAAAAAAGGGGGTGGACAAAAGTATTGGCACCGTTCAAAAAATCATGTGATGCTTCCCTAATTTGTGTAATTAACAGCACCTGTAACTTACCTGTGGCACCTAACAGGTGTTGGCAATAAATAAATCACACAGCCAGTTGACATGGATTAAAGTTAACTCAACCTTTGTCCTGTGTCCTTGTGTGTACCACATTGAGCATGGAGAAAAGAAAGAAGACCAAAGAACTGTCTGAGGACTTGAGAAACCAAATTGTGAGGAAGCATGAGCAATCTCAAGGCTACAAGTCCATCTCCAAAGACCTGAATGTTCCTGTGTCTACCGTGCTCAGTGTCATCAAGAAGTTTAAAGCCCATGGCACTGTGGCTAACCTCCCTAGATGTGGATGGAAAAGAAAATTTGACAAGAGATTTCAACGCAAGATTGTGCGGATGTTGGATAAAGAAACTAGACTAACATCCAAACAAGTTCAAGCTGCCCTGCAGTCCGAGGGTACAACAGTGTCAACCCGTACTATCCGTCGGCATCTGAATGAAAAGGGTCTGTATGGTAGGAGACCCAGGAAGACCCCACTTCTTACCCAGAGACATAAAAAAGCCTGGCTGGAGTTTGCCAAAACTAACCTGAAAAAGCCTAAAACGTTTTGGAAGAATGTTCTCTGGTCAGATGAGACAAAAGTAGAGCTTTTTGGGCAAAGGCATCAACATAGAGTTTACAGGAGAAAAAAAGAGGCATTCAAAGAAAAGAACACTGTCCCTACAGTCAAACATGGCGGAGGTTCCCTGATATTTTGGGGTTGCTTTGCTGCCTCTGGCACTGGACTGCTTGACCGTGTGCATGGCATTATGAAGTCTGAAGACTACCAACAAATTTTGCAGCATAATGTAGGGCCCAGTGTGAGAAACCTGGGTCTCCCTCAGAGGTCATGGGTCTTCCAGCAGGACAATGACCCAAAACACACTTCAAAAAGCACTAGAAAATGGTTTGAGAGAAAGCACTGGAGACTTCTAAGGGGGCCAGCAATGAGTTTAGACCTGAATCCCATAAAACACCTGTGGAGAGATCTAAAAATGGCAGTTTGGAGAAGGCACCCTTCAAATATCAGGGACCTGGAGCAGTTTGCCAAAGAAGAATGGTCTAAAATTCCAGCAGGGCATTGTAAGAAACTCATTGACTGTTAGGGTATGTTCACACGTTCAGGATTTCCATCCTTTTTTTTTCAGGACAGTTTTTTTAAAAAACTGCAGCTCTTGGCAGAAAACGCAGGTCCTTTTTTTGTCCGTTTTTGATGCGTTTTTTTATCCTTTTTTTACTGTGTGTTTCCTAGGAAGCTTTTTAGGGCTAAAATGGCTGAAAATACCCTAACCCTACCCCTAACCCTACCCCTAACCCTACCCCTATTCTAACCTTAGTGAAAAAAAAAAAAAAAAAAAATTCTTAATTTTTTTATTGTCCCTACCAATGGGGGTGACAAAGTGGGGGGGGGTGTCATTTACTATTTTTTTATTTTGATCACTGAGATAGGTTATATCTCAGTGATCAAAATGCACTTTGGAGCAAATCTGCCGGCCGGCAGATTCGGCGGGCGCACTGCGCATGCGCCCGCCATTTTGCAAGATGGCGGCGCCCAGGGAGAAGACGGCCGGACGGACACCGGGACGCCGGGTAAGTATAAGGGGGGGAGATTAGGGCACGGGGGGGGGGCATCGGAGCACGGGGGGGGAGGCATCGGAGCACGGGGGGCGGGATCGGAGCACGGGGGGGCAGCCACACTCCGCCCACGCACTTCCGCCCGCTCCCCCGCACTTCCTGCTGCAGCGGTTCTGCACATCAAATCGCAGTAAAACCCGCAGATATATTTTTGATCTGCGGGTTTTACTGCGATTTTGACCTCACAATGGAGGTCTATGGGTGCAGAACCGCTGCGGTTCAGGAAGAAGAATTGACATGCTCCTTCTTTTTTCCGGGAGCTATTCAGCGCGGCTTTTTTTTTTTACAATTTCCGGACCATGTGCACAGTGTGTCCTGTTTTCCATAGGGTACAGTGTACTGTACCCTGCATGGAAAACAGCTGCGGAACCGCAGCGGCAAAACCGCCGCGGTTCCGCGGTAAAAAACGCACTGTGTGAACATGGCCTTACCGGAAGCGGTTGGTCGCAGTTATTTTGGCTAAAGGTTGTGCAACCAAGTATTAGGCTGAGGGTGCCAATACTTTTGTCTGGCCCATTTTTGGAGTTTTGTGTGAAATGATCAATGTTTTGCTTTTTGCTTCATTCTCTTGTGTTTTTTCATTTAAGACAAATTAAATGAAGATAATACCAAAGAATTTGTGATTGCAATCATTTTCAGGAAGAACCTGAGCATTATCTGACAGAATTGCAGGGGTGTCAATACTTTAGGCCATGACTGTATACTGAGGGGAAAATGACAGGTGTGAGGTCAAAATGAGGTGTTGGGGGAGAAAATGAGAGGAGTGAGGTGCTATAACTAACCACAGTTAGTTACTATGCCCGGGCAATGCTGGGCTCTTCAGTTAGTTTAAAATAAAAAAGCAGTTATACTCACCTAATCCACCGATGCTTATGTCCCCTGTAAAAAGAAAATTAATAAACAACCATATCCCACACTCGTCCCTGACCTGAAGGTCCAGATGATTTGCATGGCCGTCACATCAGTGATGCAACTGTTATCGACGCCAGCCGCCTTACACGGAGACCGTAGCGTAATCACTCCTGCAGTGTGTAGAGGTGAGAAAGTTCACGATAGTTCATAGCTGATGTAGGGGAGTTCGACACCGCTCGCTTCATGAGAAAGTGAAGTCGCCGGGGTTTATCAGCTATGAACTCTAGTGACCCTCCTCATGGGAGCTCAGTAGTACACACTGCAGGAGCGTGATTACGATCCTGTCTTAGGCTCCTTTCACATTTCCGTCGGGAGTCGGCCGTCACAAAGCGTCGGCGCGACGTACCGACGGCTGTTTGGGAAATAGCGTTAAAACGTAGGCAACGCATCCAGTGTTAAGACAGATGCGCTGCCGAGAGAGAGAGATTTTTTCTTTTTTTTTTTTTTCCCCCTGACTAAAAAATCCATCTGTGCATGCTCAGAATGAAGAAAAAACGGGATCAGTCGCTGGATTCCTGCGTGTGACGGTCAGCGACGGATCCTGCATCCATAGACTTTCATTGTAGCCGGTGACGGACAGCGCAGGACCCGTCGCTGACCGATTTTTCCGATGTGAACAAAAAACGTTCCCCTGAATGTTTTTTTGTTCCCGACTGACCACTATTTTACGACCGGTCAAGTGCACGACGGATGAAACGGATGGCCATCCGTCACAATCCGTCGCTAATACAAGTCTATATTGGAAAAAACAGGATCCTGCAAAAAAATTCGCAGGATCCTGTTTTTTGAAAACTCGACGGATTACGACGGGAGATAAATCCGGGCAAGTGGGAAGAGGCAGGCAAGGCATCAGAATCGGCGCATCTAAAAGATACGCCTTTTCTGTGGTGGCTGTGGGCTATTTGTAGGCTGGGGGGGGGGCAATTCAGTGGCCCCTTACCAGTCTGAGAATACTAGCCCTCTACTGTCTGCTTTAGCTTAGCTGCTTGTTAATAAAAAATAAAAAAAAATAAAAAAAAAAAAAAAAATATATATATATATATATATATATATATATTTTCTCACAGCAGGCGCTTGGTAAGGCTGCAGCGCTGTAAGTCAGATCACTGATCTGACGGAGTGCTGTGCAAACTGTCAGATCAGTGATCTGTGATGTCCCCCCCCTGGGGCAAAGTCAAAAAGTAAAAAAAAAAAAAATCTAAAAAGTAAAAAAAAATTATTCCCATAAATACATTTCTTTATCTAAATAAATAAAAAAACCAAAAGTACACATTTAGTATCGCCGCGTCCGTAACGACCCAACCTATAAAAAGACGAGGCAAAAAACAATGCTTTATTATCATACCGCCGAACAAATAGTGGAATAACACGCGATCAAAATGACAGATATAAATAACCATGGTACCGCTGAAAACGTCATCTTGTCCCGCAATAAACGAGCTGCCATACAGCATCATCAGCAAAAAAATAAAAAAGTTATAGTCCTGAGAATAAAGCGATGCAAAAATAATTTTTTCTATAAAATTGTTTTTATCGTATAAAAGCGCCAAAACATAAAAAAAGATATAAATGGGGTATCGCTGTAATCGTACTGACCCGAAGAATAAAACTGCTTTATCCATTTTACTAAATGCGGAACGGTATAAACGCCTCCCCCAAAAATTCATGAATAGCTGGTTTTTGGTCATTCTGCCTCACAAAAATCGGAATAAAAAGCGATCAAAAACTGTCACGTGTCAGAAAATGTTACCAATAAAAATGTCAACTCGTCCCGCAAAAAACAAGACCTCACATGACTCTGGACCAAAATATGGAAAAATTATAGGTCTCAATGTGGAGACGCAAAAATCTTAAAAATCCGGTATAAAAAAAGCTATAAAAGTAAATCAAACCCCCTTCATCACCCTCTTAGTTAGGGAAAAAATAATAAAATTAAAAAAAAGTATTTCCATTTTCCGGTTAGGGTTAGGGTTGGGGCTAAAGTTAGGGTTAGGGTTTGGATTACATTTACGGTTGGGATTAGGGTTTGGATTAGAGTTAGGGGTGTGTCAGGGTTAGGGGTGTGGTTAGGGTTACTGTTGGGATTAGGGTTAGGGGTATGTTTGGATTAGGGTTTCAGTTAGAATTGGGGGTTTCCACTGTTTAGGCATATCAGGGGCTCTCCAAACGTGGCATGGCGTCCGATCTCAATTCCAGCCAATTCTGCGTTGAAAAAGTAACAGTGCTCCTTCCCTTCCGAGCTCTCCCGTGCGCCCAAACAGGGGTTTACCCACACATATGGGGTATCAGCGTACTCGGGACAAATTGGACAACAACTTTTGGGGTCCAAGTTGTTACCTTTGGGAAAATAAAAATTTTGGGGGCTAAAAATCATTTTTGTGGGAAAAAAAGATTTTTCTCTAGTAACCCCCCACGACAGCACACCTGGAGGATGTTACTCCTTTCCTAATAGGGACAGGAAATTGACAAGAGGTTAAATAACCCCTCCCTCACCTCCCCTCAGTGTTCTTTCCTGTCCCTACTAGGGATGAAGAGGTCATCCCAGGTGCACTGTGCCGGCAGCGGTCACCTGGGGGGAATACAGATAATCTGGCCGGGCAGCTGGGATCAGACTTGCGTCCATTCCCTGTCGCTGCTCCCGTCTCCTCCGACTCGGGACTCTTCTCCGCCACCATTCCGCGCGTGCGGGTAAGGTCTGGGGCGTTCTTCGGCTGGAGGCCTCTCTGAGCTCTCCAGCCCTTCTCCTCCTCCGCACCGCGCGCGCGTGTGTGGGTACTTCCGGTCTGAAGCCGGCGGCCGGATATGACGTCAGACGCCGGCCGGCTTCTCTGAATCAGGAAGTTCCTCGTGCGTTCCAGCCAGGAACGCTAGGAGATAGCATGGAAGACGTCGGCGTTCTCCCCCCACGTACTTCCGGACACCGGAGGAGGAGGTCCTCATCCAGGAGGACGGAGGAGGTCCTCATCCAGGAGGACAGGTGCTGCGTCCGGTCGCCTATATATTCAGGCCCTGGACAGGAAGACATCGCAGGTAGGACCACTGTGTGGTGAAGACTATGGAGATGTCTGCTTCCTCGCGCTCTGCACCTGCAGAACACAGCACCATCCCGGCCCCAGTGAGTAGTCTGGCCCCGGGTGTCCATTCCCTGATGTGGGTTGTAGTCTTATGATTCCTTCTCCCCTTTCTTTTTAGGGGGACAAGGAACCCACATCAGGAAGCAAAACAAAAACTACCCGCAAATGCGCAGTTTGTATGAAGAAGCTGTCCTCTTCATACAAGAAATCATTGTGCAAAGAATGCACAGACAAAATTATCAGCGAGGAACGGCCATCCCTGATAGAGGAGATTAAAACCTTAATCCAGCAGGAGATTAAAACATATCTGGCCACTCTTTCCCAGCCTACACCATCTCCTAGTGCCCCTCCTGAGGCTAAGAAAAGGAAACTTAATCCACAGGAGGAAGAGCAGGAGGACTCTCAGGGAGAGACGTCGGACGAACCCCCAGAGGAGGGTGAATTATCCCTGGACTCTGAAACTGTCCAGCAAGAGAGATACTACTTCTCTTCATCGGATATAGAAGAACTCCTTACGGCTGTAAGGAAAACTATGGAGGTTGAGGAAGAGAAGACGGCCCAGTCAGTGCAAGAAGAGATGTTTGGAGGACTTCGTTCTAGGAAGCGTCAGGTGTTTCCTATTCACCAAAACATCCGAGATTTAGTTCTGGACGAGTGGGAATCCCCAGAAAAGAAGCTGACTACTCCAGCGGAAATTAAAGACAGATTTCCTGTGGATGCCGAGACAGCGTCCTGCTGGTCAGAAGTCCCTAAAGTGGACGTCCAGATTGCCAGAGTAGCCAAAAAGACCACGCTACCATTCGAGGATGCCTCCCAACTGAGAGACCCTCTGGAACGTAAGATGGACGGACTACTAAGGAAGTCGTGGGAAACGTCAGCATCTTTACTGAACATCAATTCAGTATCCACTTGCGTGGCTAGATCGATGCATCGCTGGCTGGGGCAGCTAGAGGAGCACTTGTCCTCAGGTACTCCGAGAGAAGATATTCTGGCCTCCTTGCCTATCTTCCAGAAAGCAACAGGCTTTTTAGCAGATGCTTCTGCAGAATCCGTGAGAGTGACGGCGAGATCTTCCGCACTGTCAAACTCGGTAAGGCGTGCACTCTGTCTAAGATCCTGGTCTGGGGATATGACTTCCAAGATGAGGCTGTGTTCTATTCCTTTTAAAGGAAAGTATATGTTTGGACCAGCTTTGGATGACCTTTTGGAGAAGGCTTCAGACAAGAAAAAGACCTTACCAGAACCTAGAAACCCTAGAAAAAGACCCTTCCGCGCTCAGCAGGAGCCTACTCCTCAATACAGAGGAAAGGGTAAAACAGGTCGCTGGAGCTATCCGAAAGGAGGGAAAGACAGGAATCTTTTTCTTTCACAACCCCAAAACCAGAGAAAGCAATGACGCCGTCATAGTGGGGGGTCGGATTTCGAACTTCCTCCCAGTCTGGCAAGAGATCGGTGTGGATCAGTGGACGTTAAGATTGGTCAAAGAGGGGATGAAAATAGAGTTTATATCATATCCCCAAAAAAGAATGAAAACTACAACGTTATCAACACCAAAGCTACAGTCCACCCTGATAACTGGGATAGAAGATCTCTTAGTCAACAATGTGATCTCCACAGTCCCAAAAGACGAAAGAAACAAGGGCCATTATTCCAGCCTATTTCTGATAAGGAAACCAAACGGAACCCATCGGATGATAATCAATCTGAAACCGCTGAATCAATATGTAACCTACAGAAGATTCAGAATGGAGTCCGTCAGATCGACAGTACCCTTAATAGGGCAAGACTTCGTCATGGCAACCATCGACTTACAGGACGCATATTATCACGTCCCAGTCCATCCAACCTATCGGAAATTTCTAAGGTTTGCAGTCACCAGAGGAGAAGTTATAGACCACTTCCAGTTCAATGTCCTCCCATTCGGACTATCATCAGCTCCAAGGATCTTTACAAAGGTCATGTCCGAGGTGATGGCGTACATCAGAAGTCGACGGATATGCATAATCCCATACCTCGACGACCTCTTGGTAGTGGCTCCCACGGTTCCAATTCTACAGGAACATCTTCAAACAGTCCAGATCCTGTCATCCCTGGGTTGGGTGATAAACCCCAAAAAATCGGATATGGTTCCGTCCACAACGAAGATCTTTTTAGGGGTCTTATTAGACTCCCACAGACAAACATCTTTCTTGCCCGAACAAAAACGGTCCCTGCTTACATCAAGGATAAGAACATTGCGGGACAAGAAGAGAGTATCTCTAAGATGGGCCATGTCGGTCCTAGGTACCATGACATCTTGCATCCAGATGGTAGCATGGGCTCAAGCCCACACCAGGATACTTCAGACTCATATTCTGTCAAGCTGGGACGGATCCCCAGGTTCTCTAGACAAAAAGATCCGGATACCACCGCATGTAAAGTCCTCATTAACATGGTGGCTACAAAAAGAGAACTTAATGAGAGGAGTTCCCTGGTTGCAGGTCCCAGCAGTGACCATAACAGTAGATGCCAGTGGAAAAGGTTGGGGAGCTACGGTAGACCAGCACATATTCCAGGGATTCTGGTCAGCCGAAATAGCACAACAATCCTCGAATTTCAAAGAGCTAAAAGCAGTAGAAGAAGTTCTCAAAGCGGCGGTAACTCTTGTACAAAATTCCCACTTAAAAATATACTCAGACAACATGACAACAGTTGCCCACCTTCGCCACCAGGGAAGTACAAGACACGAAGATCTAAAAAGAATATCAGCAAGAATATTTTCGTGGGCCGAAGAACATGTTCTCTCCATATCCGCCCTACACATAAAAGGGGAGATAAACGTACAAGCCGACTTCCTGAGCAGAACAGAGGTCCATCCAGGAGAATGGAGCCTAAACCCAGAAGTCTTTCAGATACTAGTCAAAAGATGGGGACAGCCAGAAGTGGACTTGTTCGCGAACAGTCAGAACGCAAAGGTAGACCAGTTCTTCTCGCTAGATCCGATGAATCCGGGGTTAGCTGTGGACGCATTGGTCCAGCCATGGACATTCTCGCTAGCATACGCGTTCCCGCCATTGCCGATCCTACCAAAAGTCCTGCAGAAAATAAGGGCAGAAAAACTCAAGGTGATCCTAGTGGCTCCACTTTGGCCCAAAAGAGGTTGGTTTGGGGCCCTCATCAGTCTACAGATAGATGGGCCAATGGCACTTCCACCGGTCAAAGACCTTCTCTACCAGGGGCCAATACTGCATCCAGATCCCGAGAGGCTACACCTAAATGCCTGGCTTCTGAATTCTCAATTCTGAGAACTAGAGGACTATCAAAGAGAGTAATTGAAACATTACAAAAAAGTCGCAAAACGGTAACATTCTATTTACCAAAAGATCTGGAAGACGTTCATCTCGTGGTGTGCTCCTGAGCAACCTAACCCAGATAAACCAAACCTAGCCAAGATCCTGGATTTTCTACAAGATGGGCTGGAGAAGGGTCTCAGACCCAGCACCCTCAAGGTACAAGTGGCAGCCTTGAGCTCTTATTTTGACCAGTCTTTAGCCAACCATAGATGGGTAAGAAGATTCATGACGGCGGCATCCCGCATATCTCCAAGACCCATAAATATAGTTCCATCCTGGGACCTGAATATAGTCCTGAAAGGACTTACACTGCCACCATTTGAACCCTTATCTTCCATAACCATGGATAAACTCGCTTGGAAAACCACCTTCCTGGTAGCTATAACAACAGCCAGAAGAGTGGGTGAACTACAAGCCCTGTCAATCAACGAGCCCTACATGAAGATTCTTCAGGACAGGCTTATCCTACGATTAGACCCATCCTTTCTCCCAAAGGTCGTCTCCGATTTCCACAAATCGCAGGAGATAATTCTTCCATCGTTCTATCAAGAACCAAAGAATGAGGAAGAGGAACATTTCCATACTTTGGATGTTCGAAGAATGGTACTCTATTATCTTCATGCATCAGAAAAGATTAGAAAAGATCAAAATCTGTTTATTCATCTTCTCGGCCAGAATAAGGGGAAGAAGACTTCCAGATCCACAATTGCAAATTGGATCAAAAGAGCAATCCTGGAGGCTTATCAAATTCAGGGCCTTCCTCCACCAGGAAAGCTTACAGCCCATTCTACTAGAGCAACAGCTGTCTCCTGGGCCGAGAAAGCCAGTGCTTCCATCGAGCAAATATGCAGAGCGGCTACATGGTCCTCGGTCCATACGTTCTCCAAACATTACAGGCTTGACCTGATGTCAAAAGAAGACTTAGCCTTCGGAGAAAAAGTCCTTAGTGCTGTAGTCCCTCCCTAAAATTACTCTTGGGTACTGCTCCAGGTGTGCTGTCGTGGGGGGTTACTAGAGAAAATAGAATTATTCTTACCGTTAATTCGGTTTCTAGTAACCCACCACGACAGCAGGAGTAATCCCTCCCTTTGCTTAATATACGTTCTGAAAAGAATAAATATAATTTCAAGCATTCATTCTCCTGTGGTCCTTTATAATAACACTGAGGGGAGGATGAGGGAGGGGTTATTTAACCTCTTGTCAATTTCCTGTCCCTATTAGGAAAGGGGTAACATCCTCCAGGTGTGCTGTCGTGGTGGGTTACTAGAAACCGAATTAACGGTAAGAATAATTCTATTTTTTATTTTCACGGCTCTGCGTTGTAAACTGTAGTGAAACACTTGGGGGTTCAAAGTTCTCACAACACATCTAGATAAGTTCCTTGGGAGGTCTAGTTTCCAATATAGGGTCACTTGTGAGGGGTTTCTACTGTTTGGGTACATCAGGAGCTCTGCAAATGCAACGTCAGGCCTGCAGACCAATCCATCTAAGTCTGCATTCCAAATGGCGCTCCTTCCATTCCGAGCTCTGCCATGCGCCCAAACAGTGGTTCCCCCCCACATATGGGGTATCGGCGTACTCGGGACAAATTGGACAACAACTTTTGGGGTCCAATTTATCCTGTTACCCTTGTGAAGTTCAAAACTGAGGGCTAAAAAATCATTTTTGTGAAGAGAAAAAAAAAAATTATTTTCACGGCTCTGCATTATAAACTGTAGTGAAACACTTGGGGGTTCAAAGCTCTCAAAACACATATAGATAAGTTCCTTAGGGGGTCTACTTTCCAAAATAGTGTCACTTGTGGGGGGTTTTAATGTTTAGGTACATCAGTGGCTCTCCAAACACGACATGGTGTCCCATCTCAATTCCAGTCCATTTTGCATTGAAAAGTCAAACGGCGCTCCTTCCCTTCCGAGCTCTGCCATGCGCCCAAACAGTCGTTTACCCCCACATACCGGGTATCGGCGTACTCGGGACAAATTGCACAACAACTTTTGGGGTCCAATTTCTTCTCTTACCCTTGGGAAAATAAAAAATTGGGAGCGAAAAGATCATTTTTGTAAAAAAAAAAAAAAAAAAAAAAAAATTTATTTATTTTTACGGCTCTGCATTATAAACTTCTGTGAAGCACTGGTTGGGTGAAAGTGCTCAACACACATCTAGATAAGTTCCTTAAGGGGTCTACTTTCCAAAATGGTGTCACTTGTGGGGGGTTTCAATGTTTAGGCACATCAGGGGCTCTCCAAACACAACGTGGCGTCCCATCTCAATTCCAGTCCATTTTGCATTGAAAAGTCAAATGGTGCTCCTTCCCTTCTGAGCTCTCCCATGCGCCCAAACAGTGGTTTAAACCCACATATGGGGTATCGGCGTACTCAGGACAAATTGTACAACAACTTTTGGGGTCCATTTTCTCCTGTTACCCTTGGTAAAATAAAACAAATTGGAGCTGAAGTAAATTGTTTAAATAAAAATGGACATTTAACTTTTTTTCATAAACATTCCAAAAATTCCTGTGAAGCACCTGAAGGGTTAATAAACTTCTTGAATGTGGGTTTGAGCACCTTGAGGGGTGCAGTTTTTAGAATGGTGTCACACTTGGGTATTTTCTATCATATAGACCCCTCAAAATGACTTCAAATGTCATGTAGTCCCTAAAAAATATTGGTGTTGTAAAAATGAGAAATTGCTGGTCAACTTTTAACCCTTAACTCCCTAACAAAAAAAATTTTGGTTCCAAAATTGTGCTGATGTAAAGTAGACATGTGGGAAATGTTACTTATTAATTACTTTGTGTAACATATGTCTGTGATTTAAGGGCATAAAAATTCAAAGTAGGAAAATTGCAAAATTTTAAAAATTTTCGCCAAATTTCCATTTTTTTCACAAATAAACGCACGCTATATCGAAGAAATTTTACAACTATCATGAAGTACAATATATCTCGAGAAAACAATGTCAGAATCGCCAAGATCCGTTGACGCGTTCCAGAGTTATAACCTCATAAAGGGACAGTGGTCAGAAGTGTAAAAATTGGCCCGGTCATTAACGTGCAAACCACCCTCGGGGCTTTAAGGGGTTAAAAACATCATCTCAGTACACAAAAAATAAGCTCTCACCGAACCCCAGATCACGAAAAATGGAGACGCTACGGGTATCAGAAAATGGCGCATCACCACTTTAAAAAAAAAAAAAAATAACCTAGACATGTTTAGTGTCTATGGACTGGAGAATCATAATGGCAGGTTAGTTTTAGCATTCAGTGAACATGGTGGAAAAAATAAAACTGAATAATTGCACTTTTTTGCATTTGGAATTTTTTTTCCCCATTTTTTAGTACACAACATAGTAATACCAATGGTGTCGTTCAAAAATACAACTCGTCCTGCAAAAAAATAAGCCCTTGCATGGCCATTTTGACCAAAAAATAAAAAGGTTATGGCTCTGGGAAGAAGGGAAGCAAAAAATGAAAATGCAAAACCAAAAACACCTCTGCTCGTTAAGGAGTTAATAGTGTAAAATTTTGCTATAATTGTCCTTTAGTCCCCGATAGAAGTACATCTCTGGCAGAAGCATACAGCCCTTGTAGTATGCGCCTAATTTGTGAAAACTGGCATGTACAACATCTGTGTTAATGAACCAGCTTCATTGTTTGTGATAGGCTTTCCATTTGAGGATAAATTAATGGTTGCTGTTTGGTACTGTACAGAATCTGAGGAGGAAGGAGTGCTGCATTTTTATTTCCCAATGTTGGGTGCCTACTGGATTGGTTAAAATCCATTCTTGCTGCTCTCCAAAATACAGCTGTTTTTCATTATTCGGTGCTGAATATCAGAATATCCACTAAAGCTTATTTGCACTTGTGCCAACGCAAAACTTGAAGTGAACTCGTCACCAGAAATATTGCTATTCCTGCAAATATGTGGTTAATGGCGTTATTATGCAGCAGGTAGAAAATTTACTTTATTTTCCCTCACTGCATTTGATATCAGTCGTGGTGCGGCGGGGGGTGGCATCGGGTCAGTCACCGCTCTGGGTATACAGAGCGGCCCTTGTAACCATATCCCCGGCCCTGACTGACAGCCGGTCACAATGCAGAGCTAGTCTGCCGGGTAATAGCCTTATTTCTGGTGACCTTTCCCTTTAAACTGCATCAGTAACAGAACTTCATATTGACCCAATTTGTCAGACTAAAATGAATCTTATGGATTTGTGAAGTATATGTCCAATTGTAATTCTGACTATTTTGTTCTGCAGTCTGGAATCCTATCCCCCTTTTCTGTTTTTCCTTGCTGCTGGAGGACTTGCACATCCGGTAAGTGAATATTGTGTATATTTAACCTGGCAATTAGCCTGTGTAAGTGTATCACGGACCTGGCACAATAGTTTAGGTTTATAGGATTGTAATCCTCCATTGTTGGACTGTTTGCATCCTACAAGTGTATACACTAGGAAATCTGTAGCCTAAAACCGTATGCTGGGTTTACAAAAAATAAACATTTAAGGTACCGTCACACTAGATGATATCGCTAGCGATCCGTGACGTTGCAGCGTCCTCGCTAGCGATATCGTCCAGTGTGACAGGCAGCAGCGATCAGGCCCCTGCTGTGCTGTCGGTGGTCGGGGAAGAAAGTCCAGAACTTTATTTGGTCGCTGGACTCCCCGCAGACATCGCTGAATCGGCGTGTGTGACACCGATTCAGCGATGTCTTCACTGGTAACCAGGGTAAACATCGGGTAACTAAGCGCAGGGCCGCGCTTAGTAACCCGATGTTTACCCTGGTTACCATCCTAAAAGTAAAAAAAACAAACACTACATACTTACCTACAGCCGTCTGTCCTCCAGCACTGTGCTCTGCACTCCTCCTGTACTGGCTGTGAGCGTCGGTCAGCCGGAAAGCAGAGCTGTGACGTCACCGCTTTGCTTTCCGGCCGCTGTGCTCACAGACAGTACAGGAGGAGTGCAGAGCACAGCGCTGGAGGACAGACGGCTGTAGGTAAGTATGTAGTGTTTGTTTTTTTTACTTTTAGGATGGTAACCAGGGTAAACATCGGGTTACTAAGCGCGGCCCTGCGCTTAGTTACCCGATGTTTACCCTGGTTACCGGCATCGTTGGTCGCTGGAGAGCGGTCTGTGTGACAGCTCTCCAGCGACCAAACAGCGACGCTGCAGCGATCCGGATCGTTGTCCGTATCGCTGCAGCGTCGCTAAGTGTGACGGTACCTTTAGGTAGTTTTGAAAAAAGACACTCCAAGCAGCTTGGGAGAAAATAAAGTATAATGAGAATTGTTACCACTAGGGTGCCCATATCTGCTGATAAAATGTTGGCATCTGTATACACTCCTGCAGGCATACCGAATTCTGTCCTGGTGGTGCTATTTGAAAACAGCAGCAGCATTCTGAGCTGTGTAAAATAAATATAATTAAAGTTCCAGTCTTGCTTACTTCTACTTGTATAGCGCCAATAATTCTACAGCACTTTGCCAACATCACTGTGAGAAAAACCAAATAACCTTGTAAACCTTTGGTAACTCTGATAAAAATCCACCTTTTTAATTATTATTTTAAAACCATGTAACAACCACAAACAACATTACACAAACAACAAAAAGACACAACCGTGCAGTCTAGATAATCCCTAATAAATACTACCTAGTTGGCACTAATAAAAAAAATATATATATTTGGCGCCCCCACTCAACGTCGGCTGACCCTATATCTCCTACATGCGCCCTAGTTTAGTGTCTCATTTGGACCATCAGATATGCATGACCGGAAAGTTAGATAGGGAATTATAAAAGCTGATCTTGACTGAAGGTTAGATTGTGGCAGGGTGAAAGACACGGACAAAAACAAAATGCTTGTGAATAAAACCAACCTCACTAACTCTGTAACCTGCTGACAACAAAGCCTGCCTAACTGTGGGGGTTGGCGCCCTACTTGTCAGCGGATATGGCGCCCCCACTCAAGGGCGGCTGACCCTTGGAGACCCTATAGATATTAATTTACTCAAACATGTTTCAATGATAAGCTCACATTTGGTAGCCACATCATTAATGTAAGACCGGAAAAAAATCAACAGCAATATTCAGCCCTAGTTATTGGCTGATATTACATATATATAAATGATAACAGAGTAAGGATCGATACTCATCGTATATGCTGATCATTGTGCCATTTTTTAGTACATGTTATGGTAAAAACAATGCTGTCATTCAAAAGTACAACTTATCCTGCAAAAATCAAGCCCTCACATCGCCATAATGAAGAAAAAATAAAATGTTATGGCTCTCTGAAGAAGAGCGAAAGACAAATGCAAAAACAAAAATGGGCTGCTACACATAAGGGTTAAATGACTTAAATGCTTAATGGTGACTTAACCCCTTATCTCTGAAAGACTCTAGACTGGATATTTTGCAAATCTTTAAGTGGTAAACTAAACCTCCATAGATGGATCTACATTCCCCCTTTCCACTGAAAGGACTTCCTTTTTGGTCTTGTCAGGTAAATGAGGAGCATATTAATGGTTTGGGCGTTTCCTGTGAATACAGCAGATGTAAACTGCAAACTTGGTGTGATCCACCCAAAATTAAGTCTATGAAAAGCATGAACAAAGTATACCGGTTTTATTTGATTTCTTGTTGTCTTCTCACACTTCATATATTTCCTTTCTACATCTATGTAGCGTGCTGCTAGTCTGCTTGGCGTTGCCTGGATTGTTGGCCGAGAGCTGTATGCTGCAGGATACTCTACAGGGGGTGAGCACAAAATTCTTTATTCAATCACCTTTCTTTAATTTCTGATATGGTCAGTGTGAATACAATCCGATGCCCTATAAAAATACACACTGGTATAGGTTTATGGTAAAAGATTCACTATAACATGTAGTTTACTCTTTAAAAGTGCTGCTGAGTGAGTGGTCCTAATCTGTGACTACTTTCTTTGTATGGACATGCAAGGCGGTCAGTGACTAATTGGGACAGAACATACAGGTTTGTGGCAAGAGATTCAGTATACCTTGCGTTTTAAAGGGAACCTGTCATGTAAAAGAATTTGATTAGCCTTCAGTTGTGGGATGAATCTGCAGGTTAATAGTGCTCTGATGTCGTGCTGCTGCCGCACTGAAAGCCTCACTGCTGTGAGGAAATTACCAGGCTCTTTCAGTTAGAGGGGCAGCATCGGCATGGTTTCAATCAACGCACTGCATAGAGAGCTTTTTTTTTCCGCCATTTTCTTTAATAAACTGCGGTTTTACCACAATTGCTGCAAATAAACAAAACATGTGAACATCACTTTAAGGCCGGTTTCACACGTTCTGATATTTCAGGTACTGGAGATGTCAGTGTCCATGTGTATAATACTTATGGCAACCGTGTTCTGCATCAGTACCACACAGACAAGCACCAGGGTAGTAAGCATTGTTGCCTGGCGCTGGGTCCTGGAGACTGCTCTCAACATTCTCGCCTGCTCTGCCAGTTATCAGGGTTATTTGGTTGTCTTTATTTACAAAACAACTATAGAATCCTATAGATAGGTGTCTTATAGACGCCTCTCCATTACTAAGCTGTGGGCTTGAGGTCACCTGACAATACAAAGGTGACATCAACCCACAAATATTATCCCACTTGCCACCTCTACAGGAAAAGTGGGAAGAGCCGGGTAAAGCAACAGAATTGGCACATTGAATAAATGTGCCTTTTCTGGGCAGCTGCAGGCTGCTATTTTTAGGCTGGGGGTCAATATCCGTGGCCCTTTGCCATCCTGAGAATACCAGCTATCAGCTTTAGCAAGGCTGGATGTCAAAAATCGGGGAGGGTGGACCCCATGCTATTTTTTTAAATTAAGTAATTGAAAAAAAAAACAGCATGGTGACCCCTCTATTCTTGATAACCAGCCTTGCTAATGCGGACAGTTGCAGCCCCCAGCTGTGAGGTTTACCTGGCTGGTTATAGAAAATACAGGGGAATCCATGCTGGATTTTTTATTTATAGTGCAGGCGGCAGGTGATGAATACTCCCATCAGCTGCTCCTGATGTCATTGTTCTCACTTAAATATAACTGTCATCATTCTCCCCTGCTCTGTGCTGATAGTCAGCAGAGCAGGGGAGAATAAGAGCTGTCTTCAGTACATTTCACTGGGAAACAGCGCTTACTGTACCGCTGCTTCTCAGGCCCCGCGACGTGTCACACGGATGAAATCCCAGCATGTGCATGTGTGCAGGACATTTGTGTTGGCATCTTTAGCCCACAAACACATGGTCTGTGGACACACACTGACATATGCACAGACCCATTCACTTGAATGGGTTTTCCTGTGTCGGTGTCTCTGGTACGTGTAAAAGCTGTCACAACATGTACTGGTGACGTTGACATGTGAAAGAGGCCTAAGGCTCATTATCAGCCCATGTAAACATGCCAGTGATCGACCAACAAGCGAGGAAAACTTTTATCAGGTGATCAGTTCATGTATGCCGGCCTGAAATAATTGTTCTCAGCAGCACTATGTTTTGTAAAAACGTGAAATCTGCCATAATGGAGTATGGGAACTAAGGTTGAGCGAAACGGATCAGACGAATTCAAAAATCGCCGACTTTCGGCAAAGTCGGGTTTCATGAAACCCGACCCGATCCTAGTGTGGGATCGGCCATGAGGTCGGCGATCTTCGCGCCAAAGTTGCATTTCGTATGACTCTTTCAGCTCCATTTTTCAGCCAATGAAGGAGGATGCAGAGTGTGGGCAGCGTGATTACATAGGTCTCGGTCCCCACCATCTTAGAGAAGGGCATGACAGTGATTGGCTTGCTTTCTGCGGCGTCACAGGGGCTATAAAGGGGCGTGCAAGCCAACCGCCATCTTACTTCTGCCGATCGTAGCATAGGGAGAGGTTCCCCCCCCCCCAAAAAAAAAAAAAAAGTGAGATTCAAATTCTCACAAAGTGGATATACTTCTGTCCTGTTACTTTGTCGTATATCAGCCAGCCACTTTCTGCCACGTACATTGTGTTTGTTTTATGCACAGGGCCTGAGTTTTGGTTCAGTTTCCCCCAAAAAAAGGGAGATTTAAATTCTCAACACATTTGTATACACCTTCTACCTTGTTTTGCAGTACCATATAATAGTTGGTAGTTTGGTTAGATTTTCCAAAAAATGAGGAAGTCTCGTGGAAGAGGCCGTGGGCGGTGGTTGCCAGCTGGTACTGATGGCACTGATGGTGGTGGTGGCAAAAGCACTATAGCACCTAAGGCTGGAGGTGTTGAGCCAGCGTCATCGTCTGGCTACACAAGGCCTCGAAGGCTCCCTTATCTGGGAGTAGGAAAACCACTTTTAAAGCCGGAGCAGCAGGAAAAAGTTTTGGCTTTCCTTGCTGACTCAGCCTCTAGCTCTTTCGCCTCCTCTTCAGAAAGTTCCAAATATAAAAGCAGCGAGTTGTCAGTGGATGCTCCAGGTCAGGAACAAGTTGCTTCATTGTGTCCTTCACCCAAACCAAAAGTGAAGGATGTGTCAGGCGACACTACAGGTTACTCCATGGAGCTCTTTACACCAGGGGTGTCAAACTGCAATCCTCAAGGGCTGCAAACAGGTCATGTTTTCAGGATTTCCTTGTACTGCACAGGTGATAATTTAATCACCTACACACATAATTATTACAGCACCTTGTGCAAAGCTAAGGAAATCTTGAAAACATGCATGGTTTGCAGCCCTCGAGGAATGCAGTTTGACACCCCTGCTTTACACATACCGTGCCTGGGTTAGAAAGGGAAATTGTTAACAGCCCATTACAAGATGAATCGGACATGGAGTGCACTGATGCACAGCCACAGCTAGATTATTATGCTGTTCCATTGACTCAGATCACTACATTGCCCTCGCAGTGTACTGAGCCAGAATCTGACCCTGATGAGACTATGGTGCCCCGTCCCGAACGCTATAGCACCTTACACGGTGACAGAAGAAGGTGCACATGACATTGAAGAGGAGGTGATAGATGACCCAGTTGTTGACCCAGATTGGCAGCCATTGGGGGAAGAGGGTGCCGCTGCCAGTAGCTCAGAAGCGGAGGAGGATGATCCGCAGCAGCCATCTACATCGCAGTCATCTGGCAGGCCCGTATCAGGCCAAAAACATTTGTCAAAAACAGTTGTAGGACAGCGTGGCCATCCGGTGAAAGTAGCACAGCGTGCAATGCCTGTAAAGGTATTCCATAGTAGGAAGAGTGTAGTGTGGCAATTTTTTTAACCAAGATCCGAATGATCAGTGCAAAGTTATCTGTAAGAAGTGCTCAAAGACCTTTAGCAGAGGGAAGAATCTTCAAAATTTAAATACAACGTGCATGCTTAGACATTTAACCAGCATGCACTTGCAAGCCTGGACTAACTACCAAACTTCCTGTACTGTTGGTGCACCTGCTCAGAATGAAGCAAGAACGGAAACAGGAACACATGGGCTACTTGCACAGTGAACAAGTCTGTATGATCATGTTCACACACCACCAAGAAACCTGAAGACACAAAAGAGAATAGTAAAACCAAAAACACTCAGTTTGAAAAAATGTTGCAGTAATCCGCAAGTGCTAGTAAAAGATGTAAAAAACAGGGTATTTGGTTGATACGTTTTTTGCAAAAAATGTATACTAAGCTGCTCTACCAATCTTCACGGTATACCCTTATCAGAGCAGTCCTAACTAATGTATGCAATCCCTATCTGATGTATTTAAAAACCTGATCATCTGTATATAACCTGTGTGAACAGGGTTCAGAGAGGAAAAATCCATGTGTGCATACAGGGTAGAACAGCTTTTGTGCAGATAGCCCAAGAGGAGTGGTGGAACTCCCCAGTCTTGTAGACACAAGAGAACAATTATGGAAACAGGAACACATGGGCTACTTGCACAGTGAACAAGTCTGTATGATCATGTTCACACACCACCAAGAAACCTGAAGACACAAAAGAGAATAGTAAAACCAAAAACACTCAGTTTGAAAAAATGTTGCAGTAATCCGCAAGTGCTAGTAAAAGATGTAAAAAACAGGGTATTTGGTTGATACGTTTTTTGCAAAAAATGTATACTAAGCTGCTCTACCAATCTTCACGGTATACCCTTATCAGAGCAGTCCTAACTAATGTATGCAATCCCTATCTGATGTATTTAAAAACCTGATCATCTGTATATAACCTGTGTGAACAGGGTTCAGAGAGGAAAAATCCATGTGTGCATACAGGGTAGAACAGCTTTTGTGCAGATAGAATGCTCAGAATGAAGGTAGTCAGCAAAGCTACATTGCTTCCCTCACTGTAAGCCCACCGGTTAGGACACCACCAGCAGCAAGCAAATGTGGAGGTATCGTCGCAAGGACAAAGCAGTCACGGAATCACAAGGTTATTGGTAGGAAACACTGTATGTAGGCCAACATCAAAAATACCATCATCACCAACCCTCTCTCAATCCACCATGTCCACCACCATGTCCTTCCTCAAAACTTATCTGGAGTTACCAGCCCTGCTCCTGAAGGTGCGAAGACTTTGCTCGCACATCCGCCGGTTGCCCGTACACTCTAGCCGTATGCTGAACCATCAGCGATCTCTGAATCTTCCCCAGCACCGCCTAATAATTGACGTTGCAACAAGGTGGCACTCCACACTGCACATGGTTCAGAGGCTGTGCGAACAGAGGCGTGCTGTGATTAATTTGTGGGAGGATACACATACACGGGCAGGCAGTTGGATGGCAGACATGGAGTTGTCTGGTGCGCAGTGGTCGAAGCTCCAAGACCTCTGTCAAGTCCTTCAGTGTTTTGAGGAATGCACACGGCTGGTCAGTGCGGACGACACCATCCCACTAATGCGTCTGCTGATGCAAAGTTTGACGCACATTAAGGAGCTGGCGTCTGCAGCCGAGGAGGAGGGAAGCCTTGATGAGTCAGCCATTGTCTTCTCAGGGAACTCTCCTGGACGAGGTGGCAGATGAAGAGGAGGATGATGGGGATGAATAATTATGGGAGGATGCTTCTAAGGGGGCAATAGAAACTGGTGGCGTTGCAAGGTCAGGTACAGGGTTTTTGCAGGACACAAGTGATGTTTATTTGCAAGAAAGTGCACCTCAACCCAGCACAAGCAGTGAATTGACACCTGGAACATTGGCCCACATGGCTGAGTATGCCTTGCATATCCTAAAAAGGGACCCCCGCATTATCAAAATAATGACTGATGACGATTACTGGTTGGCTTGCCTCCTGGATCCACGATACAAAGGAAAATTACAAAATATCATGCCACATGAGAACCTTGAGCAAATATTGGCTACCAAACAAGCAACTCTTGTAGACCATTTGGTTCAGGCATTCCCAGCACACAACGGCAGTGATGGTTCTCACACGAGCCGTAGGGGGCAACATGGCAGAGGTGTTAGAGGTGCACAAATCCGAAGTGGCGTTGGACAGAGGGGTTTTATGACCAGGTTGTGGAGTGATTTCGCAATGACCGCTGACACGACGGGTACTGCTGCATCAATTCAAAGTGACAGGAGACAGCATTTGTCCAGTATGGTTACGAACTACTTTTCCTCCCTTATCGACGTTCTCCCTCACAGGTCATTCCCCTTTGATTACTGGGCATCTAAAATAGACACCTGGCCTGAATTGGCAGAATATGCACTACAGGAGCTCGCTTGCCCTGCTTCTAGTGTGCTATCAGAAAGTCTTCAGTGCTGCTGGTTCAATACTGACCGGAAAAAGGACACGTCTGGCTACCCAGAATGTTGATGATCTAACCTTCATTAAAATGAATCAATCATGGATTTCAAGTTATTTTGCCCCACCTTCTCCTGCTGACACGTAGCTTGCCTGAAAAATGTCTTGCTTTTGGCATCCTCTTACTGACTTCTCCAATTCCTCCATTTGCAGCTGCTGAATGTCCACCATAGGCCATTTTTATACCTCCCTAAATGGGCTGACTCCCCCCACAGGGCCGTGGTCACCACCTGGCGCAAGCACCCGTGCGAGTGCCGTTTGCCTGGACAGGTGGGTGCGCCCACTCTTGGGCGACGGCACTGGCACAGGGTCCCTCATAGTACAATGAAGTATCTCTGGTGGTGGTGCACAACCAACGTCAGACACACCGTCGTAATATGATGGGCCCTGTGCCATTACCCCCACCCACGAGAGAGTGTCCTTCCCCCCCCCCCCCCCCCCCAGCTCGAACAGTGCTCTACCACTTGCAATACTTGCCTCTCCCTGCTCCACCACTGTGTAGTCTGTGCTGTTAAATCCTTCAATGGCACTGCCAATACAAATTTGTTGAAATGATAGATGATAGTTAAAATATACAGCGGCCCTGGCCTCCATTTAGACCAGTTAATACTTTGCGCCTACTACCAATGTCTGCTACTCGGCAGAGGAACCCACCCCAGTACCTAGCTATGCCACCTGTTTATTTATGAACTATTTTTTGGAAGACATTTGGGCCTACCAACTGTGTCTGCCACTCATTACAGTTGTCCTCCACTGAACAAAGCAATGCCGCCTGTTTAGTCCTGTTAAAAATTTTGAACTGCATTTAGCCTACTTTATTATTTGGGCCTATATCTGTGGTTCCTCAATCTGCGCATTGCCCAGCCACTGCTAGATGAGTCTGCTGGTACATTGACCCAGACCACTACATTCCCTTTGCACTCTACACAGCTAGAATCTGACCCTGCTGAAAGTCAGGTTCCCCTTCCCGCATACCTTACCACCTTACACGGGGACAAAGATGAAGGTGCAGATGAAAGTGCAGGTTCCTTTCCTCAGGTGGGGGGCATACTCGTTAGCACTGGCACAGGGCCCCTCATAGTACGCAAAAGTGTCTCTGGCAGTGGGAGGCGCCACCCGCCGTCAAACATACTGCCGTACTATGAGTGGCCCTGTGCCAGTGCGAACAAGTGGGCCCCCCTGCTTGCTCAAGATCACAGCACTTGCAAAGTTGAAATACCTCTCCCTGCTCCACCGCCGTGACGTATTCTGCGTTTCCTGGGCCCACGAAAATCTTGAGCCAGCCCTACCCCCCACAACTTTAGCCAAATGACCCCCAGTTTTCAATGCCTAACTATTATAAAGTAAATTAATATTGACAAGCTTAAGTAATAAGAATTGATGTTTTTGGCATTAAAATGGGCACTGTAGGTGTTTTCCTGACCTCCACTCACTGCCGACTTTGATTCCCCATTGACTTGAATTGGGTTTCGTGTTTCGATCGGCCCACGACTTTTCGAAATAATCGGCCGATTTCACCCGACCCGACTTTTGATAAAGTCGGGTTTCTCGAAACCCGACTCGATCCTAAAAAAGGAAAAGTCGCTCAACTCTAATGGGGACAGAATGATGGTTTATAATCAGGTTGTGTAACCAAGTTCTGATATACCGTACTTGTACACAGTCGATCAGCACTAGTTAATGGGTCGAGATCAGCCTGTCTTAATGGGGGCATTAATCTGTGTGACATCCCATCCGATCATTAAAATAACATTTCTGTTCTGGTTTCTTTTTATGGACTACGCAGCTATTGAATTCCAGCAATGGTTAGAAGATGCCATAATTAATGTTTTTTTTTTTTTGTTTTGTTTTTTCAATAATGTTAAGCATGGTGTTTTGTGGTATGGATATTTCCAGATTTTTAAGAATAAATTGGAACTTTGGGCGAGTTAGCCATGTTTTCCAAACTAAAATCAATGTTTATCCGACAATTAATTTAGCCACTAGATATGTTATTTATGGATCACATTGCCTACTGTATGGCAGGGGCCTGAACTGTATCTTGTTCCTTTAATGGTGTTAGGATACTTTTTTACAATAGTGTATTCTTTTATTTTAAGTATTCTAAACAGACCTTGAACCGTTTTGTTTTTTTATTTTTTCTCATTTCTTAGATCCACGCAAACGTTCCAGAGGAGCCATCGGTTCATTTGCTCTGCTCGGTCTCTTTGGCACTACTGTTTGCTCTGCATTCAAGCTTCTCGACTGGTCCCTTCACCCAAAAACCTGGTGTTGATCTGCTGATAGTGTTTTAACAGAGGAGCCTGTAAAACATGTACTAAACCCTATTTCACCCAGATTGGCACATGAGGGGTGGATTAGGCCTATGTATCATTGAATTATGACACAGTTTAATACATTTTTTTAAATAAAAATATGAATATAAGTTTCTGGGTTGTTTTGGTGTTTCTTGTTTGAAAATCACTCTGTAATAAAAGAAGTATGCTGGATCAAACTTTGTTCAGTGTCAGTTTTTATCAGAATTTCTTGCATGGCCATAAAAAAATTAATTCCTTTCTAACATATGGCGTAATAGTACGCCCATGTCGGACTCCCCCTGTTTGGTGCAGGCTCTGACGCTGAGCCCACACCTTTATGGGTACATGACAGCTGCTCTATACAGCTGACATGTGCCTGTAACAGCCGCAGGTGGAATCGCGATCCACCCGTGGCTATTAACTAGTTAAATGCTGCTGTCAATCTCTGACTCGCGCTTACAGAGTGTCTCTAATGCCGCCCATCGGTGACCCTGTCACGTGATTGCAGGTCACCGATGGGTTGGCATGACAACCAAAGGTCTGTAGCAGACCTCTATGGTTGTCATTGCCAGATTGCTATGAGCGTTGGCGCTTAGAGCATTTTGGCTACACACAGGTGATCTGATCATCGCCTGTATGTAGCAGAGGCAAAGTATTGCAGCTTCTAGTCTCCCATAGAGACTATTGGAGCTTGCAAAAAGTAAAAAAAAAAAAAAAAAAAAAAAAATTTTTAACCCCTTGGTGACAGACAATTTGGTACTTAATGACCTAGCCAATTTTTACAATTCTGACCACTTTCACTTTGAGGTTATAACTCTGGAACGCTTTAACGGATCCCGCTGATTCTGATTTTTTTTTTTGTTTTTTTTTTTTTCTCTTCGCCACGACGGTACCCACTGAGAGAGGGGATCTGCTCCTAGTAACAGGAAACCTACAGAGATAAAAGGGGCGGCCCCCCTCGCTCCTCAGTTGGTTTCCTGTTCCTAGAAGGGAACCTGCAGAGATTGTTCTCTGAAGATTTGTCTAAGAGGATGCCTGGCCTGGATTTCCGCCTGTGCAGTTTCTTATATAGCGGCAGGGGCTCCAGCGCCAGTATCGGGGTTGGGGGAACGGTCCTTTATGGCTCCCCCCTCCTCTGTATAGGATGACAAAGTGCCGCCAGAGGATTTGGATCCAAGGGGCACTTTTTTCTCCTAATGACAGCGCATTGGAGGAGAACAGATTTTTCCAGCTGGTAGATTGCTGACCTCAGCGAGAGATGTAAGGGGTGCGCTATACAAGCGATCGCTGGAGCGCCTACCTGAATTGCCGTGTGGAGATGTCCGGTCCATCAGGACGCTGCAGTCTGGGAGTCACGGCGATGAGAAAGCCACGTGTACTCGCCCGCATGCGCAGTCGCCGGAGCGCCCCAGAAGTGATCAGGTATACTTCTGGGGGCGGTATGGGGAATGCGGTGACGCGATTTATAGGGGCCGCAATTCCGGAAGCAGGCAGTTGGCTGTAAGCGGAGGAGATACGACTGGAGTAATGGTAAAAAAAGGAAATGTGGATGTCCTGCTCTTAAGGGCTAGTGCTAAATAAGCGCAGTCTGGGGAATGTGTGTGTGCTACCATGTCGTCTCCGGGTGACCATGTCTCGCGCCCACTGGAGGAGCTAATGTTGCCTACCAGTGACAATAGCAAGAAAGATGGCAGTGGACACTCTAAGCAGAGTGATTCCACAGATAAGGTGGTGAAAGATAGTCGGCTCGTTCCACACCCCAGCCTAAGCTGTCATCCTTACAGCCGGTATTTTTTGCTGACAAATCACCATGGTGAGTGATCAGTTTTAACTAAGCTTATGGTCATCTATTTCTGTTTTTATATATTCATAGGCTAAAAAAAAAGCAGAAAATCCAAGCACAAGCGGTGTGCTCTGTGTTCTGAACCCCTTCCAGACACTTACCTCAAAAGGCTATGTCAATTTTCGCGGGACTTTTCCAGCGGAAAGGATGAGTTTTCCCGGTAATCCAGACGATTAAGAATCTAGTGAAAAAGAGTGGGATAAACAAGGGCAAAGAGGTTTTATGCCCACGACATCAAAAAGACAGTACCCGTTTGAGGCCTCCTGGGCTAAAGCACCCAAGGTTGATGCAGCAGTTGCCTCTACCTCGCGCCTGTCCTCTTTACCGGTGGAGGATGCCGGTACTTTGTCGGATCCGATGGATCACAAATTGGACGCACTTCGAAAGAGATCTTGGGAGTCATGCATAGCAGTGTTTAAACCAGCAATTTTGGCCACGTGTTTGGGGAGATCTATGCTTGTCTGGCTGGACCAGCTGGAACAAAATATAAAAAAACAGCATGTCTAGGGACAGGTTGCGTTCCTCCATTCCTTTAATTAAAGGGGCAGCTGCTTTTCTGTCAGATGCTTCTATTGACTTCGCCTACCATCCAAGCCGGCGGGTTTAACCAATACAGCCCGAAGAGCGTTTTGGTTGAAGAATTGGAAGGGTGATGGCCAAACCAGATTAAAAACTGCGCTATACCTTGTCAGGGTGAGTACCTGTTTGGGGCAGTATTAGGTGACATCTTGACTAAAGCAGGAGAGAGGGAAAAAAGGGTTTCCTAATCCGTTCATTCCCTCCTACAGAAGAGCATTCAGGAAACCGGCATTTGACAGGAAAAAGGACTATAAAGACCGCTGGAATAATAAAGATTTCAGGCAGAAGGGGAACCTCTTTATCAGATGTCCCTCCAAGCCGGCAGATAGATTCTGCTAGTTCTGCTCTACCGGTGGGGGGCAGATTACTTCATTTCTGCCATCAATAGAGGGCAATAACAGTTAACCCCTGGGCCATTAAAATCGTAACATCTGGCTTAACCTTAGACTTTATCCGGAGACCTCCGGATTCCTTCCTATTGACTTCCTTAAAATCACAGGTTCAACAGGAGGCGTTAGAATCAGAAATTAAAAGCCTTTTATCTAAACGAGTGTTAATAGAAGTTCCAGCACATCAAAAAAGGGAAAGGCTTTTACTCATCCTTATCTCAGATCCCCACACCTGATGGTTCGTTTCGAACCATAATTAATCTGTCATGCCGTTCTGTCTGTTCCTGGTTTTCGGCATGACAATGCATATGTTTGCTTTAACCCTTTACTCTTTTCTCCCTAATTTGAGCTGGGATACTGTTGGCTGTTACCTTAATAGAGCCTTCTCAGTTCCCTGCTCTGCTGCGCAGTCGTACATGTGTGTTTAGGTATTTGCCATGCTGCATACCTTCCTCATGTGTGGTCCCTGGTTGCTGCTTTGAAGCTGTCCGCGGGTTGTGAGGTCATTTGCAGCTGGTGCATGACTTTTCACGTGGTTCAGTGCTTGCAGTCTCAGCCAGGTGCCCTGAGCCTCAGATCCTCCACTGTGTGCTGTAATGGTTTCTGTTTGTGCTTAGGGCGTGCGTGGCCACACCTCCCCTGTTTTTATCAGGGTTAGGGTGTGTATTTCAAATGCTGTCCCCAGCCAATTGCTGAGAAGCAGATCATATATAAAGCTCCCCTGCCCTATGGGCGGGGCCTGAGCTACACTCACAAAGCTCTTGAACTTTGCTATGTGTGTTTGTGTTCCTGCACATCTCCTGTCTATATTTTGGTACCAAAGTCCTTGCCTTGATTCCTGTTTTGCCCTGTTCTGGTGCCTTTCCTGGAGGCGGTATATCCAGGCCCGAATCCTTGATCCTGAACCTGTCTGAACTGTGTCTCACTCTCAATCACTTTGCATCTGGAGCCTCACTCCCAGTGATTTTTAGTCTCTTGAAACCGGTGTTTCTGCTGAGCATCTACTACTCTGTGCTCTGACTACCATGCGGTGTTAACCCCATCTGGCTCATGTCCAGTACAGCGGTGTTTGCACCATCACGCTGGAGTTCCTTCCTAGGTCCGATGCCCGGAGCCTGACAACTGCAGTCTGGAACCTGATCACCGCTGTCTGGAGCTTGGAGCCTGATTTCTCTGGTGGTGCCTGTAGGTCGTGTCGGATGTGCGGAACCGAACGACTCCTGTCTGATATCTGCCGGTGACCCTGATGTCCTGTCTGTTCCCTGATGTCCTCTCTGTGTCATATCCTGATGTATCTGATTTCCTGGGCTGCCACGCCAGTGTCCCAGATGTCTGTCCAATACTCCTGTGTCCTGATGCCATGCCTGTGTCCTGAGGTCTTTCCTGAGTCCTGATGTCCTGTCTGTACCCTGATGTCCTGCCTGTGTCTTGATGACCTCATGGACCCTGATGTCTTGATATCCTGTCTGTTCCCTGATGTCCTCCCTGCGGGAGCCCATGCCATTTTTTTTCCTTTTTTTTTTTTAAATTCAACGCTCATTAAGGCCTCTTTTACACTTGCGTCGGTACAGGTCGGTCGCTATGCGTCGGGCCGACGTACCGATGCACATTGTGAAATTTGTGCACGACGTGGGCAGCGGATGCAGTTTTTCAATGCATCCGCTGCCCATTCTGAAGTCTGGGGAGGAGGGGGCGGAGTTTATGCCGCACATGCACGGTAGAAAATGGCGGACGCGACGGACAAAAAAAATTCACTTGAACTTTTTTTTGTGCCGACGGTCTGCCAAAACACGACGGATCCGTTGCACGACGGACGCAACGTGTGGCCATCCGTCGCTAATACAAGTTTATGGGTAAAAAACGCGTCCTGCGAGCACATTTGCAGGATCAGTTTTTTTCCCAAAACGACAGATTGCTAAAAACGCAAGTGTGAAAGTAGCCTTAGAAACATTGGCCTTTC
Source organism: Ranitomeya imitator (assembly GCF_032444005.1). Taxonomy (NCBI): domain Eukaryota; kingdom Metazoa; phylum Chordata; class Amphibia; order Anura; family Dendrobatidae; genus Ranitomeya; species Ranitomeya imitator. The sequence goes on along the minus strand of NC_091289.1, from coordinate 96,149,554 downwards.
TATTATATCTCTATGGATATATCTATCTATAAATATATCTATAGATACATAGATGTATATATCCATATATCTGGCTGCTTTCACACATCAGGTTTTTGCCGTCAGGCACAATCCGGCGAGTTTTTTCTTCCGCAAGATCCATTTTTTTTTTTTCTACCGGATGTTTTTTTTTCTGCCGGATCCGTTTTTTTTTTTTCAAAACTCGCCAGATGCACACATGCACAGAGCCCCGGCAAGCCCGCACAAAGCCCCACGGTAGCCAGCACAGACCCCGCACACACACGCAGTCTCCGCCCACACTCCATTATAGTGCCTCATTGCACTATGGTAACTTCCGATTCTGATATCCGATATCACAAAAGTATTGGAACTCGGTATCAGAATTCCGATACAGCGAATATCGGCCGATATTTGCAATGTCGGAATGCTCAACACTGATTCTTATACTCAAGAAAGACCATAGGATAAACCCAGGAATTAAACACATATTTGTAAATTATATTCTATGTTGAGACCCCCTAGGCTGTAACGAACCCAGTCTAGAGATCCATTTCAATTCCTTCTGCTTTAACAACTTGACTCGATCACCCCCCTCCTAAGTGGTGGTACACTGTCAATGACTCAACCTTAATTGACTAACGGCAGGTTTGTTCTCACAAAAATGTTTAGGAATAGGTAACTCCAGCATCTTTGTTCTAATGGTACTTTTATGTTTCCCAATGCGTGCCTTCACTTCCATTGTCGTCTCACCCACGTATGTCAATCCACAGGGGCACACTATCATATAAATAACAAAACTAGAGGTACAAGTGTACCTACCTCTAATTGCAATCCTCTTCCCTGTATGTGGGTGATGAAAGAAATCACCCTTCAACATGTTTCCACAACAGGCACAAACCAGGCAGGGAAAATTCCCCAGCCTTGGAGGACCAAGAGTCCTCTGTATGGAGACCTTCTCCGGGCCTATATCGGAATGGACCAACTTGTCCTTCAGATTACGTCCTCATTTATAAGAAAAAAAAATGGGGGCCTGTGTGAATTCAATTGTATTGGGAAAACCTCTACTTAACAAATGCCACTGCTTCCTCAAAATTTTCTTAATTTGATTACTAGCTGTATTATATGTAGAAACAAAAGGGATATGTTTATCATTATTCCTAATCTTTTTTATTTCTAACATCATGTCGTGTCAAGTCTTTTGCTTTATTCCTATGATCAATCACACACCTGCTAGGATAACCTCTATCTGTAAATTTCTTACACATATCTTCTAGTCTAGGATTGAGTAGAGCATCATCAGATACTATTCTCCGAACCCTGGCCATTTGACTCCAGGGTAATGATTCCACCATTCTCCTAGGGCGATAGCTGTCAAAATGCAACAAACTATTCCTGTCTGTGTTTTTAACAAACAAGTCCGTTTTCAATAGTGGCCCTTCTTTATAAACCATTGTGTCCAAAAAATTAACACGTTCAGTGGAATATGTCAAAGTAAAATCCAGTTTAGGGTAAATACCATTTAATTCCCCATGGAATTCAAGTAGATCACTGTCCTCACCGTCCCATATCACAAAGATATCGTCAATGTAGCGCCACCAGGCCCGGACATGATGCCAAAATTTGGAACTGTACACGTCGGTTATCAAGTACCGCCATATAGATGTTAGCATATGTGGGGGCCACATTGGACCCCATGACGGTACCCCTCATCTGCAAGTAGTAGTCATCCCCAAAGAGGAAATAATTCCTCCTGAGGATGAACTCAAACAGCGAGAGGACCAACCGTGCACAGTCCTGCCCCATGTCCGAGCCTAACAGTGCCACATCAACAGCCTCCAAACCCTTGGCATGCTCAATAGACGTACAGTGTCTACAAGTAGTATTCAACTCCCTGCAGATTTAGCAGGTTTACACATTTGGAATTAACTTGGCATTGTGACATTTGGACTGTAGATCAGCATGGAAGTGTGAAATGCACTGCAGCAAAAAAGAATGTTATCTCTTTTTTTTTTTTTTTTTTAAATTGTGAAAAGTCTTTTCAGAGGGTCATTTATTATTCAACCCACCAGAATTCTGTTTGGTTCCCCTAAAGTATTAAGAAGTAGTTCAGGCACAAAGAACAATGAGCTTCACATGTTTGGATTAAAGGGAACCTGTCACCCCGTTTTTTCAGATTGAGATAAAAATACTGTTAAATAGGGCCTGCGCTGTGCGTTACAATAGTGTATGCAGTGTATCCTGATTCCCCACCTATGCTGCGAAATACATTACCAAAGTCGCTGTTTTCGCCTGTCAATCAGGCTGATCAGGTCAGGTGGGCGTGGTGACATTGCTGTTTCTTCCCCAGCTTTCCGTTGGTAGTGTAGTGGTGTGCGCATGTCCAAGTGCCGAATCCACTGCGTGCAGGTGAAGAAAAAGCGCACAATCTGCGCTATTACCCTTGTCATCGGTGGGGGCGGCCATCTTCCTGAGGCCGCGCGTGCCCAGATGGAGTGCTCTGCTGCATGGGGCTTCAGGAAAATGGCCGCAGGATGCCGCGTGTGCGCAGATAGAGATCGCGGTGGCCATTTTCCCAAAGCAGAGTTTGCATCTCAGCTTCAGGAAAATAGCCGCCGCGATCTCCATCTGCGCACGCGCGGCATCTCCATTTTCCTGAAGCCCCGTGCAGCAGAGCATTCCATCAGGAAGATGGCCGCCCCCACCGATGACAAGGGTAATAGCGCAGATCGTGCGCTTTTTCTTCACCTGCGCGCAGTGGATTCGGCACTTGGACATGCGCACACCACTACGCCACCAACGGAAAGCTGGGGAAGAAACAGCGATGTCACCACGCCCACCTGACCTGACCAGCCTGATTGACAGGCGAAAACGGCGGCTTTGGTAATGTATTTCGTAGCATAGGTGGGGAATCCGGGTACACTACATACACTATTGTAACGCACAGCGCGGGCCCTATTTAACAGTATTTTTATCTCAATCTGAAAAAATGGGGTGACAGGTTCCCTTTAATTATCTCTTTCCAGCCTTTTCTGACTATTTAAGACCCTCCCCAAACTTGTGAACAGCACTCATACATGGTCAACATGGGAAAGACAAAGGAGCATTCCAAGGCCATCAGAGACAAGATCGTGGAGGGTCACAAGGCTGGCAAGGGGAACAAAACCCTTTCCAAGGAGTTGGGCCTACCTGTCTCCACTGTTGGGAGCATCATCCGGAAGTGGAAGGCTTATGGAACTACTGTTAGCCTTCCACGGCCTGGACAGCCTTTGAAAGTTTCCTCCCGTGCCGAGGCCAGGCTTGTCCGAAGAGTCAAGGCTAACCCAGGGACAAGGAAGGAGCTCCGGGAAGATCTCATGGCAGTGGGGACATTGGTTTCAGTCAATACCATAAGTCACGTACTCCACCTCAATGGTCTCCGTTCCAGACGAGCCCGTAAGGTACCTTTACTTTCAAAGCGTCATGTCAAGGCTCGTCTACAGTTTGCTCATGATCACTTGGAGGACTGAGACTGACTGGTTCAAGGTTCTCTGGTCTGATGAGACCAAGATCGAGATCTTTGGTGCCAACCACACACGTGACGTTTGGAGACTGGATGGCACTGCATACGACCCCAAGAATACCATCCCTACAGTCAAGCATGGTGGTGGCAGCATCATGCTGTGGGGCTGTTTCTCAGCCAAGGGGCCTGGCCATCTGGTCCGCATCCATGGGAAGATGGATAGCACGGCCTACCTGGAGATTTTGGCCAAGAACCTCCGCTCCTCCATCAAGGATCTTAAGATGGATCGTCATTTCATCTTCCAACAAGACCGACCCAAAGCACACAGCCAAGAAAACCAAGGCCTGGTTCAAGAGGCAAAAAATCAAGGTGTTGCAGTAGCCTAGTCAGTCTCCTGACCTTAACCCAATTGAAAACTTGTGGAAGGAGCTCAAGATTAAAGTCCACATGAGACACCCAAAGAACCTAGATAACTTGGAGAAGATCTGCATGGAGGAGTGGGCCAAGATAACTCCAGAGACCTGTGCCGGCCTGATCAGGTCTTATAAAAGACGATTATTAGCTGTAATTGCAAACAAAGGTTATTCCACAAAATATTAAACCTAGGGGTTGAATAATAATTGACCCACACGTTTATGTTTAAAATTTATAAAAATTTAACTGAGCAACAAAACTTTTTGGTTTGTAAGATTTATGCATCTGTTAATAAATCCTGCTCTTGTTTGAAGGCTCTAACTTATTTGCATCTTATTAAACCTGCTATATATGCAGGGGGTTGAATACTACTTGTAGGCATTGTATGTCACACAAAATACTTAATAGGTAACATTTCCCACATGTCTACTTTACATCAGCACAATTTTGGAAACAAAATGTTTTTTGGTGGGGAGTTATAAGGGTTAAATTTGACCAGCAATTTCTCATTTTTACACCATTCTTTTAGGGACCACATCACATTTGAAGTCATTTTGAGGGGTCTATATGATAGAAAATACCCAAGTGTGATACCATTCTAAAAACTGCACCCCTCAAGGTACTCAAAACCACATTCAAGAAGTTTATTAACCCTTCTGGTGCTTCACAGGAATTTTTGGAATGTTTAAAAATAAGGAATATTTAATTTTTTTTTCACAAAAAATTTACTTCGGCTTCAATTTGCTTTATTTTACCAAGGGTAACAGGAGAAAACGGACCCCAAAAGTTGTACAATGTGTCCTGAGTACCCCGGTACCCCATATGTGGGGGTAAACCACTGTTTGGGCGCATGGCAGAGCTCGGAAGAGAAGGAGGACCATTTGACTTTTCAATGCAAAATTGGCTAGAATTGAGATGGGACGCCATGTTGCGTTTGGAGAGCCACTAATGTGCCTAAACATTGAAACCCCCCAGAAGTGACACCATTTTGGAAAGTAGATCCCCTAAGGAACTTATCTAGATGTGTGGTGAGCACTTTGATCCACCAAGTGCTTCACAGAAGTTTATAATGTAGAGCCGTAAAAATAAATAAGAATATTTTTTCACAAAAATGAAATTTTCCCCCCCAATTTTTTATTTTCCCCAGGTTACCAGAAGAAATTGTACCCCAAACGTTGTTGTGCAATTTGTCCTGAGTATGCTGATGCCCCATATGTGGGGGTAAACCCCTGTTTGGGTGCATGGCAGAGCTCGGAAGGGAAGGAGCGCCGTTTGACTTTTCAATGCAAAATTGGCTGGGATTAAGATGGAACGCTATGTTGCATTTGGAGAGCCCCTGATGTGCCTCAACATTGAAACCTCCCACAAGTGACACCATTTTGGAAAGTAGACCCCCTAAGGATCTTATCTAGATGTGTTGTGAGAGCTTTGAACCCCCAAGTGTTTCACTACAGTTATTAACGCAGCGCCACGAAAATAAAAAATCATTTTTTTCCCACAAAAATTATCTTTAACACCCAGTTTTGTATTTTCCCAAGGGTAACAGGAGAAATTAGGGGGGGGCGTTTATACCGTTCCGCGTTTGGCAAAATGGATAAAGCAGTTTTATTCTTCGGGTCAGTACGATTGCAGCGATACCTCATTTATATCATTTTTTTTATGTTTTGGCGCTTTTATACGATAAAAGCTATTTTATAGAAAAAATTATTATTTTTGCATCGCTTTATTCTGAGGACTATAACTTTTTTATTTGTTCGCTGATGACGCTGTATGGCGGCTTTTTTTGCGGGACAAGATGACGTTTTCAGCGGTACCATGGTTATTTATATCCGTTTTTTTGATCGTGTGTTATTCCACTTTTTGTTCGGCGGTATGATAATAAAGCATTGATTTTTGCCTTTTTTTTTTTACGGTGTCCATTGAAGGGGTTAACTAGTGGGACAGTTTTATAGGTCGGGTCTTTACGGACGCGGCGATACTAAATGTGTACTTTTGTTTTTTTCTTATTATTTAGATAAAGGAATGTATTGGAATAATATATACATTTTTTTTTTTACACATGTAAATATATATATATTTTTTTTTTTACTTTGCCCCAGGGGGGGACATCACAGTAAAGTGACAGATCGCTGATCTGACACTTTGCTGTGCACTGTGTCAGATCAGCGATCACACAGGCACAGCAGGGAGGCTTCCCGGCGCCTGCTCTGAGCAGGCGCTTGTAAGCCACCTCCCTGCAGGACCCGGATGCAGCCCCGTGGTCATTTTGGATCCGAGGCCTGCAGGGAGGAGACGCTCGGTACAAGTTGAGCACATCGCCTTGTACCGAGGGTCTCAGGGAAGCCTGCAGGGAGCCTCCTCCCTGCGCGATGCTTCCCTATGCCTCCGGAACGCTGCAATCAAACATGATCTGGTGGGTTAATGTGCCGGGGGCGATAGTCAGCTGACACCCAGCCGTGATGTACTATCCCATCCCTGGGAATTAAGTCCCAGGTCACCTTGATGGGATAGTACGTCAAATGGGATTAAGGGGTTAATATTCATTACTGATGTGATCTACACTGCGATATTGCTTTGGTCATTTAATGCTTTTAAACTTGTCTGGTCTACATCAATCTGCTACATATTGAAACCCCTGCTTGTTCTAAAATCCTATTTTTAATAGAATTTTCTAACAAAAAATGTTGTTTTTTTAAACTTTACATATGTACCTTTTTATTTGGTTCTCTCGAGTAGTATTAATACCATCGCGCTAGCATCCAATCTTCACCATCTGCACAAAGAGAAAGAGATAGGGCAAGGAGGGTGGAGAGAAACGAACCTCCTACTACATACCTGAGCCAGGAGACATAGCGTCCCAAATCTCCTGGCAGCAGCTGACACTGGGGAAGCCGGCCTTTCAGGACCCCTGAATAGGGTCAATGCTGGGAGCAATGGCTTACCGCCCCCAACCACACCATGCCTGCTCCCCAGGAACAGAGTACATGAGCAAGGTAACGAACACAAAGGCAACACCCCACCCATTCTCAGCTGCCTGACATATGTCTTTCAGAAGTACAAAGACAGAGAACCAAACTTTTTTTTTTTTTTTTAATTAGTGCAACACACCTCCCCTTGATGAGCTCATGTGGGAGACAATTGTGGGATGTGCTTCAGAATTTTATGAAATCCGCAGCTTACAGGATCTTTTCTCCCGTGGAGGTCCCAGGTGTTAGATATTGTAGTCATGATCCTTATTGTGATTTTACCTTTATATAGAGATCAGAGTTGACCTGGATAGTACCATCTTAGGGATAATACTAAGTTGGAGGGGTTCTGCTGGCCCTACTGTGGAGTCAGAATGCATTGCTTTGACGCCTAAAGTATATCTCCTATAAATATTGGATCGATGCAAACCCTAATATTCATATCTGGACACTGGAGACCCGAGTATCTAACTGCACTTGTTCAGTTTTTTTTATGAAGAGAACAAGAGTTACCTATGAAGGTGTTAGATTTTTCACTTATCTGCCTCTTTAATATACTGATCTCAGACTTGTGGTCTTCTTCCCACCAAATGTCCCTGCTGAAATTATCTGGTTGCCGCAAGAGGCCCCTACTTCATTGGAGATTGAAGTGTCAGCTCTTCTCCCTTCTCAGGAGATGTCTTTTATTAAATTTTTATCTAACAGATACAATTTTATAACGCATGCCCACAAGTGGAATACTCCATGAAATAAGATTAGAAGCAGAAATTGCTCAAAACTCCCACATCAGTAATTTTAGACCAACATATGACATAACTCTATAACATATGTCGGTAAGGAGTTAATCATGGCCTCAGTACACATCTAGCGCCTCTACCAAATTAATAAAAGGGATGTACCAGGAAGAGCGTTATTTTACCCCATCCCAATGCCAGTGTGGCCATGACGACTCCACTTCAGCTTGTACATTACCAACAGAGCAGAGGAGATGGAATAAAAGCTCTTTCTAAAAATTTAACCACGTGGTGGTCAAATACATCTCCAAACAAATTGCACAAAATGAAGAAAAGGGAGCCACAAGAGAACTCACTTAGAGGAAGGCACATTTTCTAATTATCATTGCAGGAAGGGTGAATGCTAGTAATTGTATCCCAAACACTGTACTACGGGTGACTGATTTGTCCATAAAAATTTACATTTTTACCTGCCAATCTTTCATCATCTCAGTGTGGCAAAGATTTCCATCTTCTGTTGACAGGTTTGGGTGTTTTATTCAGCAGTATATCAAAGAAAGAATATTGGGCCTTCTAATATTTTTAGGTGAATTGCAAAAACCTTCTTTCCATGCACAATTACATATCTGTGGGTCAACATTCCGCAAGTCAAGATAGCAGAACGCACCAAAGCATTAATCTGGCATCACATGGAATCGAAGAACGCGGTGGGACAACTAAATTTAAGCATTCACATTAGTCAATTGTATTAAGTGGACAGTGTGAAAAAAAAATACTGTCTAAAAATCAGGGCGTCTTAACTTTTGGGTTTTCTTTACACAGATATACACGCACACACAATTAACATACATGCATTTTATTGTTTATTTACAATCTGCAATTGTATATTTAATATACAGTCTTGTATGAGTAACATTAAACAATTGTGATAACACTCATTGTTCCTGGCCAGCATAGAAGTTAGAAAGAAAATCAGTAGGCAGTGCACTCTTTGTCTCATGAAAATATCGCATAATGTGTGTCCTTTGCTTCCAAACCTTTATGGTTTCTTCTAGATCCATCTTACCCTAAGGAAAAAATCACAGCATAAAGAAACAACACATTAGTTTTATATAACAAATTACAGTTTTGATCTGTAAATATTAATGAAAAATAATAAAAGCATAACCTATCTCCTTTCTTATAATTAGATATGAGTGGATCGACATCAGAGTAGAATTGAATGAAATTCGCAGGTTCTTGTGAATTGGAACACTTTACAAGTAGATTAATGAAATTTGCAAAGCGAAAAAAAAAAAAAATTGCAGCGCCATTTCACAAACTGATGAAGCATCAAAGAGTGGTTCCCCATAATGCACTATATCTAGATCACATGGCCTAGCGCAGCCAATTAGGGGGATTCTCAGACATTATGTACAAGACTAGGCAGGTAATCCAGTGGCCATTTTAACCCCTTCCCGACCCATGACGCCACGTAGGCGTCATGAAAGTCGGTGCCAATCCGACCCATGACGCCTATGTGGCGTCATGGAAAGATCGCGTCCCTGCAGATCCGGTGAAAGGGTTAACTCCCATTTCACCCGATCTGCAGGGACAGGGGGAGTGGTAGTTTAGCCCAGGGGGGGTGGCTTCACCCCCTCGTGGCTACGATCGCTCTGATTGGCTGTTGAAAGTGAAACTGCCAATCAGAGCGATTTGTAATATTTCACCTATTATAACGGGTGAAATATTACAATCCAGCCATGGCCGATTCTCAAATATCATCGGCCATGGCTGGAAATACTAATGTGCCCCCACCCCACCGATCGCCCCCCCAGCCCCCCGATCTGGCCGGTACACTGCTCCAGATCCCCTCTGTCCAGTGCTCCGCTCCCCCCCGTGCTCTTGTCCGCTCCCCTCGTGCTCCAATCACCCCCCCGTGCTCCAATCACCCCCCTGCACTACGATCCACCCCCCGTGCTCCGTTCCAGCCCCCCCGTGCTCCGTTCCACGCCCCCGTGCTCCGTTCCACGCCTGCCGCGCTCCGATTCCCCCCCCCCCCCATGCTCCGATCCCCCCCGTGCTCCCCCCCACCCCATCATACTTACCAATCATTGCCGGGGTCCGTCCGTCTTCTCCCTGGGCGCCGCCATCTTCCAAAATGGCGGGCGCATGCGCAGTGCGCCCGCCGAATCTACCGGCCGGCAGATTCGTTCCAAAGTGCATTTTGGTCACTGAGATAGATTATATCTCAGTGATCAAATCTCAGTGATCAAAATAAAAAAAATAATAAATGACCCCCGCCTTTGTCACCCCCATAGGTAGGGACAATAAAAAAATAAAGAAATTTTTTTTTTCCACTAATGTTAGAATAGGGTTAGGGCTAGGGTTTCGGTATGTGCACACGTATTCTGGTCCTCTGCGGATTTTTCCGCTGCGGATTTGATAAATCCGCAGTGCTAAACCGCTGCGGATTTACCGCGTTTTTTTTCTGCGCATTTCACTGCGGTTTTACAATTGCGATTTTCTATTGGAGCAGTTGTAAAACCGCTGCGGAATCCGCACAAAGAAGTGACATGCTGCGGAATGTAAACCGCTGCGTTTCCGTGCAGTTTTTCCGCAGCATGTGTACAGCGATTTTTGTTTCCCGTAGGTTTACATTGAACTGTAAACTCATGGGAAACTGCTGCGGATCCGCAGCGTTTTCCGCAGCGTGTGCACATACCTTTACAATTAGGCTATGTGCACACGGTGCGGATTTGGCTGCGGATTCGCAGCAGTGTTCCATCAGGTTTACAGTACCATGTAAACATATGAAAAACCAAATCCGCTGTGCCCATGGTGCGGAAAATACCGCGCGGAAACGCTGCGTTGTATTTTCCGCAGCATGTCAATTCTTTGTGCGGATTCCGCAGCGTTTTACACCTGTTCCTCAATAGGAATCCACAGGTGAAATCCGCACAAAAAATCCGCGGTAAATCCGCAGGTAAAACGCAGTGCCTTTTACCCGCGGATTTTTCAAAAATGATGCTGAAAAATCTCACACGAATCCGCAACGTGGGCACATAGCCTTAGGGTTAGGGTTGGAATTAGGGTTGTGGTTAGGGTTGTGATTAGGATTATGGCTACAGTTGGGATTAGGGTTAGGGGTGTGTTGGGGTTAGGGTTGTGATTAGGGTTATGGCTACAGTTGGGATTAGGGTTAGGGGTGTGGGGGAGTTAGTGTTGGAGTTAGAATTGAGGGGTTTCCACTGTTTAGGCACATCAGGGGGTCTCCAAACGCAACATGGCGCCACCATTGATTCCAGCCAATCTCGTATTCAAAAAGTCAAATGGTGCTCCCTCAATTCCGAGCCCTGACGTGTGCCCAAACAGTGGTTTACCCCCACATATGGGGTACCAGCATACTCAGGACAAACTGCGCAACAATTACTGGGGTCCAGTTTCTCCTGTTACCCTTGTGAAAATAAAGAAATGCTTGCTAAAACATCATTTTTGAGGAAAGAAAAATGATTTTTTATTTTCACGGCTCTGCGTTGTAAACGTCTGTGAAGCACTTTGGGGTTCAAAGTGCTCACCACATATCTAGATAAGTTCCTTGGGGGGTCTAGTTTCTAAAATGGGGTCACTTGTGGGGGGTTTCTACTGTTTAGGAACACCAGGGGCTCTGCAAACGCAATGTGACGCCCGCAGACCATTCCATCAAAGTCTGCATTTCAAAAGTCACTACTTCCCTTCTGAGCCCCGACGTGTGCCCAAACAGTGGTTTACCCCCACACATGGGGTATCAGCGTACTCAGGAGAAACTGGACAACAACTTTTGGGGTCAAATTTCTCCTGTTACCTTTGGAAAATAAACATTTGCAGGCCAAAAAATCATTTTTGAGAAAATAATTTTTTATTTTTTATTTTCATGGCTCTGCGTTATAAACTTCTGTGAAGCACTTAGGGGTTCAAAGTCCTCACCACACATCTAGATTAGTTCCTTTGGGGGTCTAGTTTCCAAAATGGGGTCATTTCTGGGGGATCTCCAATGTTTAGGCACACAGGGGCTCTCCAAACGTGACATGGTGTCCGCTAATGATTGGAGCTAATTTTCCATTTAAAAAGCCAAATGGCGTGCCATCCCTTCCGAGCCCTGCTGTGCGCCCAAACAGTGGTTTACCCCCACATATGGGGTATCAGCGTACTCAGGGCAAACTGGACAACAATATTTGGGGTCCAATTTCTCCTATTATCCTTGGCAAAATAGGAAATTCCAGGCTAAAAAATCATTTTTGAGGAAAGAAAAATTATTTTTTATTTTCATGGCTCTGCGTTATAAACTTCTGTGAAGCACCTGGGGGTTTAAAGTGCTCAATATGCATCTAGATAAGTTCCTTGGGGGGTCTAGTTTCCAAAATGGGGTCACTTGTGGGGGAGCTCCAATGCATAGGCACACAGGGGCTCTCCAAACGCGACATGGTGTCCGCTAACAATTGGAGCTAATTTTTTATTCAAAAAGTCAAATGGCGCGCCTTCCCTTCCGAGCCCTGCCGTGTGCCCAAACAGTGGTTTAACCCAACATATGAGGTATCGGCGTACTCGGGAGAAATTGCCCAACAAATTTTATGATCCATTTTATCCTACTGCCCATGTGAAAATGAAAAAATTGAGGCGAAAATAATTTTTTTGTGAAAAAAAAAGTACTTTTTCATTTTTACAGATCAATTTGTGAAGCACCTGAGGGTTTAAAGTGCTCACTAGGCATCTAAATAAGTTCCTTGGGGGGTCTAGTTTCCAAAATGGGGTCACTTGTGGGGGAGCGCCAATGTTTAGGCACACAGGAGCTCTCCAAACGCGACATGGTGTCCGCTAACGATGGAAATAATTTTTCATTCAAAAAGTCAAATGGCGCTCCTTCCCTTCCGAGCCTTACCATGTGCCCAAACAGTGGTTTACCCCCACATATGAGGTATCGGCGTACTCAGGAAAAATTGCCCAACACATTTTAGGATCCATTTTATCCTGTTGCCCATGTGAAAATGAAAAAATTGAGGCTAAAAGAATTTTTTTGTGAAAAAAAAGTACTTTTTCATTTTTACGGATCAATTTGTGAAGCACCTGGGCGTTCAAAGTGCTCACTATGCATCTAGATAAGTTCCTTGGGGCGTCTAGTTTCCAAAATGGGGTCACTTGTGGGGGAGCTCCAATTTTTAGGCACACGGGGGCTCTCCAAACGTGACATGGTGTCCGCTAAAGAGTGGAGCCAATTTTTGATTCAAAAAGTCAAATGGCGCTCCTTCCCTTCCAAGCCCTGCCGTGCGCCCAAACAGTGGTTTACCCCCACATATGAGGTATCAGCGTACTCAGGACAAATTGGACAACAACTTTCGTGGTTCAATTTCTCCTTTTACCATTGGGAAAATAAAAAAAATTGTTGCTAAAAGATAATTTTTGTGACTAAAAAGTTAAATGTTCATTTTTTCCTTCCATGTTGCTTCTGCTGCTGTGAAGCACCTGAAGGGTTAATAAACTTCTTGAATGTGGTTTTGAGTACCTTGAGGGGTGCAGTTTTTAGAATGGTGTCACTTTTGGGTATTTTCAGTCATATAGACCCCTCAAACTGACTTCAAATGTGAGGTGGTCCCTAAAAAAAATGGTTTTGTAAATTTCGTTGTAAAAATGACAAATTGCTGGTCAAATTTTAACCCTTATAACTTCCTAACAAAAAAAAAATTTTGTTTCCAAAATTGTGCTGATGTAAAGTAAACATGTGGGAAATGTTATTTATTAACTATTTTGTGTCACATATCTCTCTGGTTTAACAGAATAAAAATTCTAAATGTGAAAATTGCGAAATTTTCAAAATTTTCGCCAAATTTCCGTTTTTATCACAAATAAACGCAGAATTTATTGACCTAAATTTACCACTAACATGAAGCCCAATATGTCACGAAAAAACAGTCTCAGAACCGCTAGGATCCGTTGAAGCGTTCCTGAGTTATTACCTCATAAAGGGACACTGGTCAGAATTGCAAAAAACGGCAAGGTCTTTAAGGTCAAAATAGGCTGGGTCATGAAGGGGTTAAGCTACTGTGAGGACATTAGACCTCAGCAATCAGTACAAGGAGACCATCCCTAAAACATTAACCATTACTCTAGTCAGGAATATGTAAAACAACTGTAATGTGATGAGAGTAGTAGTGTATGATACAGAGCTTCAGTCAATAAGGAAAAACAGATGGGACATTTGCAGCAGTGCCAGTGTGTGCGATTTTGACATTGTCTATTTGTTCTTCTGTATTTGTACTCTAATGACACACATCCTTCCCACATCCTCACTGTACTATAATTCCTGTGAAGGTAAAACATTCATATTCGCTTTATGGCCATTACATCTGCTGTTGCGATTTGTCACAGAGTTTTTAGGACAAATCCATCAAACCTCGCAAATTTGAATTTCAAAGGATCAGTTCATTTCCACTCAGTTACAAAGGTTGAAAAAGACCTAGGCCCATCAAGATCAGCCTTTCTCCACCAATTGTACATTTTGTCACTACTATAACTACAACCCACAATGTTATGTGTATCAAGGAAATCATCCAGCCCTTTTTAAACCCCTTTGTGACCACCAATACGTCTTTTTATCGACCTGCAATATAAGAGACTAGTATCCCCCTGGCCGGTGAGAATCCAGCTGCTGTCAGCAGTATAGTATAGCTAACAACTTGCTGAATTAGCCACGATCAGTGTTGATACAGACTATAATAGTTTAACCTATTAAATGCTGCTATCACTATCGACTACAGCATCTAGATGGTTAACCTCATCGGCACCCTGAGATCTTGATCATGTGGTCCTGATATTGGCCATGGCAATTCATGGCCAAATAATGGCCTTAAAGTCTGCTGGATAAAGTGACCTGTTCAGAAATTATTAACATTTAGGTGGTAAAAAAATAAATAAATAGTATTTGCATTCCTGTTATACCACTTTGCATTAATTCCTGAAACGCACCCGAAGGGTTAATAAACTACATGACATCAATTTTGAATACGTTGAGGGGTTGTTTTTAAAATGGTATCACTAAGGAGGGGGGGGGGGGTTCCAATATATAGGACCCCCAAAGTCACTTCAAAACTGAATAGCTCCCTAAAAAAAATTAAGGTTTATAAACTTACTTTAAAAAATGAAAAGTTATTGCTAAAGTTATTGCTACATTTTTAAACCTTCTAAAATGGTTACAAAATAAAACAACATTTTACAAATGGTGCCGATGTAAAGCAGATATCAGGGAAATCATATTAATGCTTTTGTGTGGTATGACTATCTGGCTTAAAAGGGATAATCAAAGTTCAAAAATTACTAATTTTTTGAAGTTTTTGTAACATTTCCTATATTTTTTTTAATAAATAAATGCAGAAAATATCAACATAAATTTACAATTGACTCAAATATTAGGGGAACAGATAGGGCAATCTGTCACAAACACAGGGATCGTCGAACGGTGTGCTGCCTACCTGGCGCTCGAGTCAAACACATCACTGATCGGGTTCACGGATTACTGGGAGGGGCTGGTGAGGACCCAGCGATCATGGTGCCCATTGGCACAAATGACAAAGTTAGAGGTAGGTGGAAGGTCCTTAAAGATGATTTCAGGAATTAGGCCGCAAGCTGAAAGCAAGGACCTCCAACGTAGTATTTCCGAAATACTGCCTGTACCACGTGCCACGCCAGAGAGGCAACGGGAGATTAGGGAGGTTAATAAGTGGCTCAAGAATTGGTGTAGGAAGGAGGGGTTTGGGTTTCTGCAGAACTGGGCTGACTTCTCAGTTGGCTACAGGCACTACGCTAGGGACGGGCTGCACCTCAATGGGGAAGGTGTAGCTGTGCTGGGGGAGAAAATGGCTAGAAGGTTGGAGGAGTGTTTAAACTAGGATTGGGGGAAGGGTATTCATTTTATAGGAGGGGAAGATAGTGCAGATAGAGACCTGGGCACAAATAAGGAAGTTGGGGGTGGAGGTGGCATGGGGGAGGGGTTAGAATAGTTAATAATTTAAGAAAGAATAGAAGTACAGAGAGGAACATCAAGTGCATGTATACTAATGCCAGAAGCCTCGCCAACAAAATGGACGAATTAGAATTAATGTTATTGGAGCATATTTATGACATGGTGGGGATATCTGAAACGTGGCTGGATGAGAGCCATGACTGGGCTGTTAACTTGCAGGGCTATAGCCTGTTCAGAAATGACCGTACAGATAAGCGAGGGGGAGGGGTGTGTCAGTATGTAAAATCGTCCTTAAAACCCATCCTGCGTGATAATATAGGTGAATCTAATGAAAATGTAGAATCCCTGTGGGTGGAGATAAGGGGAGGGGAAAAATAATAAATTACTGATTTTGTTATAAATCTCCAAAAATAATGGAAGCAATGGAGAATATCCTCGTAAAGCAAATAGATGAAGCTGCGACTCAAGGAGAATTCATTATTATGGGGGACTTCAACTACCCTGAAATAGATTGGGGAACAGAAACCTGCAGTTCCAGCAAAGGTAATCGGTTTTTGACAACTATGAGAGACAATTACCTTTCACAACTGGTTCAGGACCCAACAAGAAGGGGGGCACTGCTAGACCTAATATTAACCAACAGGCCAGACCGCATAGCAAATATAAGGGTTTGGGGTCACTTGGGAAATAGCGATCACAACATAATAAGTTTTCATGTATCCTTCAATAAGATGTGTAGTAGAGGGGTTACAAGGACACTAAACTTCAGGAGGGCAAATTTCCAACGGATGAGAGAGGATCTTGGTGCAATTAACTGGGACGATATCCTGAGACATAAAAATACACAAAGAAAATGGGAGACGTTTATTGGCATCCTGGATAGGACCTGTGCACAGTGTATACCGTATGGGAATAAACATACTAGAAATAGGAGGAAACCAATATGGCTAAATAGAGCTGTAAGGAGCGCAATAAGTGACAAAAAGAAAGCATTTAGAGAATTAAAGGAAGTAGGTAGTGATGAGGCATTAAATAAATACAAAAAATTAAATAAATTCTGTAAAAAGCAAATCAAGGCAGCAAAGATTGAGACAGAGAGACTCATTGCCAGAGAGAGTAAAAATAATCCCAAAATATCCTCTGGATCAACATGTTAGCTTAAGGTACCGTCACACATAACGATATCGTTAACGATATCGTTGCTTTTTGTGACGTAGCAACGATATCGTTAAGGAAATCGTTATGTGTGACAGCGACCAACGATCAGGCCCCTGCTGGGAGATCGTTGGTCGCTGAGGAAAGTCCAGAACTTTATTTCGTCGCTGGATCGGCGTGTGTGACGCCGATCCAGCGATGTCTTTACTGGTAACCAGGGTAAACATCGGGTTACTAAGCGCAGGGCCGCGCTTAGTAACCCGATGTTTACCCTGGTTACCAGCGTAAACGTTAAAAAAACAAACACTACATACTTACCTTCAGCTGTCTGTCCCCGGCACTGGTCCCCCGGAAGAAGGCTTAAGCGCCGAAACGCGCGTTGGGGACGGTGGCACCTCAGAGCTCCAGTATTCACCTAGGTACGTACTTTCATTACTTGATCCTTTTGTGGGTCTTTTTTCGCTCTCGGTGTACAGGTGGTATACAGCCCCCCACACTCTCTTTGTGCATATATGTATCTCTGCACATTGTATCGGTTTATCTAGTCCTGAGCATAATTTACTGATGTGTATGTACATACCTGAGGGAACCTGTCTCTGTTTGGTGCCACCTGCTTCTGGCTCACCCTGTCACATTCCCTTTTTTGTTTATTTTGTGTTCTTACTCTAAATATATTTAATAAACTTTGTTGCTTTTATATTTGGTATTTATTAGTGCTTTTTTCTTATATGATTTGTGTTATTAGTGGCACTTACCTCTATACTTTTGCACCATTCCTGACGTGGTAGTGGGTGCAGACCTTATCTTTTTTGCTCTTTACTGGTGGAGGGGGTAGACTCAGTCAGCGACACATTACTGGGTGAAATCACATTGATGAAGGTGCTTGCTTAAATTATTCAGCTGCTGCGAGGAAAACTAAATCTGCGAGTACTTACAAATACTCGGAGGACACCAGAGCGTGCTCTGGAAATCTCGAGTAACGAGTATGTTCGCTCATCACTAGTTTCCACGGGTCCATCTGGAAATGGGCTAGTTGCCCGCCTTTCAATTGATTCTAACTACTGAATATCCTTTTTACAATATGGAGCCCAAAACTGGATCCCGTATAGTATATGTGGCCTCATCAATGATTTATAAAGGGGTAATAATACGTTGGGATCGCGGGATTTTCTCTCTTTTTATACATTCTAAAATCTTGTTTGCTTTTGCAGTTGCTGCTTAACATGGAGTACTGCTGCTCAGATTACTTGTAACCAGAATACCCAAGTCCTTCTCCTGTTCTGTAGTCCTGAGTATACTCCCATTTAATGTATAAACAGCAATAGGATTACTCAGTCCTAGGTGCATTGCTCTACATTAAACCTCATATGCCAAGTGTTTGCTCTTTCAGTCATCTTATTCAGATCATTTTGCAATATTGTAATGTCAAGGTCAGATTTTAAAGGGAAGGTGCCACCAGTTTTCTTGTATTTTGTTTTTTTGTGAAATTAAGCTTAACCCCTTTCTGCCATCAGACGTACTATTGCGTCCATGGGGGGTGGGCCCTACTTCCCAAGGACGCAATAGTACGTCATATGCGATCGGCAGCGCTCACGGGGGGAGCGGCGCCGATCGCGGCCGGGTGTCAGCTGCCTATCGCAGCTGACATCCGGCACTATGTGCCAGGAGCGGTCACGGACCGCCCCCGGCACATTAACCCCCGGCACACCGCGATCAAAGATGATCGCGATGTGCCGGCGGTACAGGGAAGCACCGCGCAGGGAGGGGGCTCCCTGCGGGCTTCCCTGAGACCCCCGCAGCAACGCGATGTAATCGCGTTGCTGCGAGGGTCTTGCCGCCCTCCCTCCCTGCTCCAGGTCCCGGATCCAAGATGGCCGCGGATCCGGGTCCTGCAGGGAGGGAGGTGGCTTCACAGAGCCTGCTCAGAGCAGGCACTGTGAAGCCTGCACTGCTGCATGTCAGATCAGTGATCTGACAGAGTGCTGTGCAAACTGTCAGATCACTGATCTGTGATGTCCCCCCCTGGGACAAAGTAAAAAAGTAAAAAAAAAAATTTGCAAATGTGTAAAAAAAAAAAAAAAAAATATTCCTAAATAATGAAAAAAAAAAAAAAAATATTCCCATAAATACATTTCTTCATCTAAATAAAAAAAACAAAAAACAATAAAAGTACACATATTTAGTATCGCCGCGTCCGTATCGACTCGCCCTATAAAACTGGCACACTAGTTAACCCCTTCAGTAAACACCGTAAGAAAAAAAAAAAAAAAACGAGGCAAAAAACGACGCTTTATTATCATACCGCCGAACAAAAAGTGGAATAACACGTGATCAAAAAGACAGATATAAATAACCATGGTACCGCTGAAAGCGTCATCTTGTCCCGCAAAAAACGAGCCACCATACAGCATCATCAGCAAAAAAATGAAAAAGTTATAGTCCTGAGAATAAAGCGATGCCAAAATAATTATTTTTTCTATAAAATAGTTTTTATCGTATAAAAGCGCCAAAACATAAAAAAAATGATATAAATGAGGTATCGCTGTAATCGTACTGACCCGAAGAATAAAACTGCTTTATCAATTTTACCAAACGCGGAACGGTATAAACGCCTCCCCCAAAAGAAATTCATGAATAGCTGGTTTTTGGTCATTCTGTCTCACAAAAATCGGAATAAAAAGCGATCAAAAAATGTCACGTGCCCGAAAATTTTACCAATAAAAACGTCAACTCGTCGCGCAAAAAACAAGACCTCACATGACTGTGTGGACCAAAATATGGAAAAATTATAGCTCTCAAAATGTGGTAACGCAAAAAATATTTTTTGCAATAAAAAGCGTCTTTCAGTGTGTGACGGCTGCCAATCATAAAAATCCGCTAAAAAACCCGCTATAAAAGTAAATCAAACCCCCCTTCATCACCCCCTTAGTTAGGGAAAAATAAAAAAATGTATTTATTTCCATTTTCCCATTAGGGCTAGGGTTAGGGCTAGGGTTAGGGCTAGGGTTAGGGCTAGGGTTAGGGCTAGGGTTAGGGCTAGGGTTAGGGTTAGGGTTAGGGCTAGGGTTAGGGCTAGGGTTAGGGCTAGGGCTAGGGCTAGGGTTAGGGTTAGGGCTAGGGTTAGGGCTAGGGTTAGGGCTAGGGCTAGGGTTAGGGCTAGGGTTAGGGCTAGGGTTAGGGCTAGGGTTAGGGCTAGGGTTACGGCTACAGTTAGGGTTGGGGCTAAAGTTACAGTTAGGGTTTAGATTACATTTACAGTTGGGAATAGGGTTGGGATTAGGGTTAGGGGTGTGTCAGGGTTAGAGGTGTGGTTAGGGTTACCGTTGGAATTAGGGTTAGGGGAGTGTTTGGATTAGGGTTTCAGTTATAATTGGGGGGTTTCCACTGTTTAGGCACATCAGGGGCTCTCCAAAAGCGACATGGCGTCCGATCTCAATTCCAGCCAATTCTGCGTTGAAAAAGTAAAACAGTGCTTCTTTCCTTCCGAGCTCACCCGTGTGCCCAAACAGGGGTTTACCCCAACATATGGGGTATCAGCGTACTCAGGACAAATAGGACAACAACTGTTGGGGTCCAATTTCTCCTGTTACCCTTGGGAAAATACAAAACTGGGGGCTAAAAAATAATTTTTGTGGGAAAAAAAAGATTTTTTATTTTTACGGCTCTGCGTTATAAACTGTAGTGAAACACTTGGGATTCAAAGTTCTCACAACACATCTAGATAAGTTCCCGGGGGGGTCTACTTTCCAATATGGGGTCACTTGTGGGGGGTTTCTACTGTTTAGGTACATTAGGGGCTCTGCAAACGCAATGTGACGCCTGCAGACCATTCCATCTAAGTCTGCATTCAAATGGCACTCCTTCCCTTCCGAGCCCTCCCATGCGCCCAAACAGTGGTTTCCCCCCACATATGGGGTATCAGCGCACTCAGGACAAATTGGACAACACATTTTTGGGTCCAATTTCTCCTGTTACCCTCGGGAAAATACAAAACTGGGGGCTAAAAAATAATTTTTGTGGGAAAAAATTTTTGTTTCATTTTTACGGCTCTCCATTATAAACCTCTGTGAAGCCCTTGGTGGGTCAAAGCGCTCACCACACATCTAGATAAGTTCCTTAGGGGGTCTACTTTCCAAAATGGTGTCACTTGTGAGTGGTTTCTACTATTTAGGTACATTAGGGGCTCTGCAAACGCAACATGGCGTCTCATCTCAATTCCTGTCAATTTTGCATTGAAAAGTCAAACGGCGCTCCTTCCTTTCCGAGCTCTCCCATCCGCCCAAACAGTGGTTTACCCCCACATATGGGGTATCAGCGCACTCAGGACAAATTGTACAACAACTTTTGGGGTCCAATTTCTTCTCTTACCCTTGGAAAAATAAAAAATTGGGGGCGAAAAGATAATTTTTGTGAAAAAATATGATTTTTTTATTTTTACGGTTCTGCATTATAAACTTCTGTGAAGCACTGGGTGGGTCAAAGTGCTCACCACACCTCTAGATAAGTTCCTTAGGGGGTCTACTTTCCAAAATGGTGTCACTTGTGGGGGGTTTCAATGTTTAGGCACATCAGTGGCTTTCCAAACGCAACATGGCATCCCATCTCAATTCCTGTCAATTTTGCATTGAAAAGTCAAACGGCGCTCCTTCCCTTCCGAGCTCTCCCATCCGCCCAAACAGTGGTTTACCCCCACATATGGGATATCAGCTTACTCAGGACAAATTGTACAACAACTATTGGGGTCCAATTTCTTCTCTTACCCTTGGAAAAATAAAAAATTGGGGGCGAAAAGATAATTTTTGTGAAAAAATATGATTTTTTATTTTTACGGTTCTACATTATAAACTTCTGTGAAGCACTTGGTGGGTGAAAGAGCTCACCACACCTCTAGATAAGTTCCTTAGGGGGTCTACTTTCCAAAATGGTGTCACTTGTGGGGGGTTTCAATGTTTAGGCACATCAGGGGCTCTCCAAACGAAACATGGCGTCCCATCTCAATTCCAGTCAATTTTGCATTGAAAAGTCAAATGGCGCTCCTTCGCTTCCGAGCTGTGCCATGCGCCCAAACAGTGGTTTACCCCCACATGTGGGGTATTGGCGTACTCAGGACAAATTGTACAACAATGATTGCGGTCCATTTTCTCCTGTTACCCTTGGTAAAATAAAACAAATTGGAGCTGAATTAAATTTTTTGTGAAAAAAAGTTAAATGTTCATTTTTATTTAAACATTCAAAAAATTCCTGTGAAGCACCAGAAGGGTTAATAAACTTCTTGAATGTGGTTTTAAGCACCTTGAGGGGTGTAGTTTTTAGAATGGTGTCACACTTGGGTATTTTCTATCATATAGACCCCTCAAAATGACTTCAAATGAGATGTGGTTCCTAAAAAAAAATGGTGTTGTAGAAATGAGAAATTGCTGGTCAACTTTTCACCCTTATAACTCCCTAACAAAAAAAAATTTTGGTTCCAAAATTGTGCTGATGTAAAGTAGACATGTGGGAAATGTTACTTATTAAGTATTTTGTGTGACATATCTCTGTGATTTAATTGCATAAAAATTCAAAGTTGGAAAATTGCGAAATTTTCATAATTTTCGCCAAATTTCCGTTTTTTTTACAAATAAACGCAGGTACTATCAAAGAATTTTTACCATTGTCATGAAGTACAATATGTCACGAGAAAACAATGTCAGATTCACTGGGATCCGTTGAAGCGTTCCAGAGTTATAACCTCATAAAGGGACAGTGGTCAGAATTGTAAAAATTGGCCCGGTCATTAACGTGCAAACCACCCTTGGGGGTAAAGGGGTTAAAATAGTAATTAAAATGTATTAATGCAATGTTTGCACTGTTTGCAAACATTTCTATATGAAAAATATTATATATTTTTCTACAAATATACATATTTACCACTAGGGGGAGCATTTTCCGTTTTAGACCTCAAGCAGCTATAGTGAGATTTAGCAGCTCTGCCCTAGGGATATTAGACCACCCAAAAGGGGAGGGAAATGGTGATGTCAGCAGTTACTGCCCCAACAGTAAGAATGAAGAGCAGCATCACAGGGCAGCACCATTTTGTGTGTGACTGCCCTGTGACCTGCTATCACCAGCAGTCACTGCATCAGAGGAGCAGAACACAGTGGGCTCAGCAGCATCTGGACCCAAGAAGAGTGAAGACATGTGGTGTGCATGGAGCAGCATTGGGAGCTGTCTGGGAGCTCCAGCTCTGCAGTGAATGGCCAGGCATTATGGAGGGAGGGGAGAGATGCATTGTATGGCTAAGGCCGGGGTCACACTAGACCGCAATACGGACGAGTGCAATGCGATAAAAAATCGCATAGCACTCGTCCCAATGTTAATCTATGGGGCAGCTCCCATCATCCGATATTTTCTCGGCCGTATTCAGGATCCGAGTGAAATCGCAGCATGCTGCGATTGTCAGCGTTTCTCGGCCGAGAATCGCCAATGGAAGTCTATGGGGGCGAGAAAAAATAGCACAGCACACGGACCATCAGTGTGTCGTGCGAGAAATTCTCAGGCATTGGGCAGGTGACAGGAAAGGTTCAGCCATTATTTGCTCATTTTGCAAGTGTGTGAGAAAATCTCACCATACGGATGTCACACGGACGTCAAACGGATCATTGGATGCGAGAAAATCGCATCCTCGCACTGCACACGGATCACTGTTTTGGTAACATTTGTGCGATTCTCGTCCGTCAAAAACGGACCGTTTTTTTATACGTTGTGTGTGTCCCCGGCCTAAGAGTGACTGATGGGAGAGAAAGAGACGTGAAGTATGATGAGTGAGACACATATGGAGTGTGATGGGGAGATGCACCTTGAGGCTGTGTGCACACGTTCAGGATTTTTCGCATTTTTTTGCGTTTGTTCGCTATAAAAATGTGATAAAAACAATTTAAAAATGCATACATCATTTATAATGCATTCCGCATTTTTTGTGTGCATATGATGCATTTTTTCTGGGGGAAAAACGCATCGCAGTAAAAAACGCAACATGTTCTGCGCATGTCGTGTCTCCTCCTTTGATGTGGGCTCTGGCGGTGAGCCCACATCAAAGTCACGACATGTCGGCTGTTTTGTACAGCTGACATGTGCGCGCAATAGCGGCAGGTGAAATCGCAATTCACCCGCCGCTATTAACCTGTTAAATGCCGCTGTCAAATGCCGACAGCGGCATTTAACTACCGCTTCCAGCCGCGCGGCCAGAAATGAGCGCATCGTCCACCCCCGTCACATGATCAGGGGTTGGCGATGCGTCAGGATGGTCACCATAGAGGTCCTTGAGACCTCTATAGCTACTGATGCCGGCCTGCTGTGAGCACCCCCCTGTGGTCGGCGCTCATAGCAAGCCTGTAATTCAGCTACGGAACAGCAATCTGATGATCACTGCTATGTAGCTGAGCCGATCGAGTTGTGCCAGCTTCTAGTTTCCCATGGAGGCTATTGATGCATGGCAAATGTAAAAAAAAATGTTTTTAAAAATATGAAAAAAAAAAAAATTAAAGTTTAAATCACCCCCCTTTTGCCCCATCAAAAATAAAACAATAAAAAAATCAAACCTACACATATTTAGTATCGCCGCATTCAAAATCGCCCAATCTGTCAATAAAAAAAAAACATGACTGACATGTGCCCGCAATAGCGGCGGGTGAGATCGCGATTCAACCGTTCCTCTGTATGTGTTTTCCGTCCAGCGGAAACAGCTGTTTTGACGGATCCTGCAAAAAACGGATGAAACGTGTGGCCATCCGGCGCTAATACAACTCAATGAGAAAATAACGGATCCGGCGAAAAAAAAACTTATCTGGCAGAAAAAAAAGTAAAATTGTGGAAAAAAAAACGGATCTGGCGGAAAAAAACGGATTAGGCAGGAAAAAAAGGATCCAATGGAAAAAAAAAACTGATCAGCAGAAAAAAAAGGAACTTGTGGAAAAAAAACGGATCCGGCGGAAAAAAACGGATTAGGCGGGAAAAAAAGGATCCGATGGAAAAAAATACTGATCTGACAGAAAAAAAAAGGAAATTGTGTGAGAAAACGGATAAGGCGGAAAAAAACGGATAAGGCGGAAAAAAATGGATCTGGCGGGAAAAAACGGATCCGGCGAAAAAAACTGATCTGGCAGAAAAAAAAGGAACTTGTGGAAAAAAAACGGAACCGGCGGAAAAAAAACGGGTCAGGCGGGAAAAAAAGGATCCGATGGAAAAAAAACTGATCTGGCAGAGAAAAAAGAAAATTGTGGAAAAAAAACGGATCTGGCGGGAAAAAACGGATCAGGCGGGGAAAAAAAGGATTCGATGGAAAAAAAAACTGATCTGACAGAAAAAAAAGGAAATTGTGGAAAAAAAACGGATCCGGCGGGAAAAAAAGGATCCGATGGAAAAAAAACCTGATCTGGCAGAAAAAAAAAGGAACTTGTGGAAAAAAACGGATCAGGCGGGGAAAAAAAGGATCCGATGGAAAAAAAAACTGATCTGACAGAAAAAAAAAGGAAATTGTGGAAAAAAAACGGATCCGGCGGGAAAAAAAGGATCCAATGGAAAAAAAACCTGATCTGGCAGAAAAAAAAGGAAATTGTGGAAAAAAACGGATCCGGCGGGAAAAAACGGATCCGGCGGGAATTAACGGATCCAGCAGGAAAACAATGGATCCGGCGGGAAAAAACGGATCCGGTGGAAAAAACCGGATCCGGCGGGAAAAAATGGATCCGGTGGAAAAAACGGATCTGGCGGAAAAAAACGGATTCTGCAAATGTGCTCGCAGGATGCGTTTTTTTCCCATAAACTTGTATTAGCGACAGATCGTGACGGATGGCCACACGTCGCGTGGTCGCGTCCGTCGTGCAACGGATCCGTCGTGTTTTGGCGGACCGTCGGCACGAAAAAACGTTCAAGTGAACTTTTTTGTCCAGCGCGTCCGCCATTTTCTACCGCGCATGCGCTGCCAAAACTCCGCCCCCTCCTTCCAGACTTCAGAATGGGCAGTGGATGTGTTGAAAAACTGCATCCGCTGCCCACGTCGGGCACAAATTTCACAACGTGCGTCGGTACGTCGGCCCGACGCATAGCGACGGACTCGTACCGACGCAAGTGTGAAAGAGGCCTTTATGAGGGTTGAATTTAAAAAAAAAACAAAAAAAAACACGTGGGCGCCCATGCAATTTTCTGCGCCAGAGGGGGAAAGCCAACGGCTGGGGGCCAATATCTGTAGCCTGCTATGAATATCAGCCCGCAGCTGTCTGTATAGCCTTTACTGGCTATTAAAATAGGGGGACCCCCCAAAAAAAAAAATTGCGTGGGGTCCCCCTATATTTTATAGCCAGAAAGGCTACGCAGACAGCTGCAGGCTGATATTCATAGCCTAGAGGGGCCATGGATTTTGCCCCCCCCCCCCCCAGGCTACAAATACCAGTCCGCAGCCGCCCCAGAAATGGCGCATCTGTAAGATGCGCCAATTCCGGCACTTAGCCCCTCTCTTCCCACTCCCGTGTAGCGGTGGGATATGGGGTAATGAAGGGTTAATGTCACCTTGCTATTGTAAGGTGACATTAAGCCGGGTTAATAACGGAGAGGCGTCAATAAGACGCCTATCCGTTATTAATCCAATAGTAAGAAAGGGTTAAAAAAAACACGCACACATTAGGAAAAAAGTATTTTAATATTCTTCATTTCACCATACTTGCCATACTTCAGCGCCTGCAAAAAACGTAAAATAATAAACCGTATACTACCTATCCGCCGTAGTCCAATTAATATCGAGTGTTCCACGACGATCTCCCCTATAGAACAGTGACATCGGGTGATGTCACCGCTCTATAGGACCCTCAGTGACACACTGACAGGAGACAATGGCTCCTCCAGCGCATCACTGAGAGGTTACCTTAGGACAAGGTCTCACTTTATGGCAATTGCTGCCTGGGAAAATGTCTCATACAGCAATGGCATAAAGTGAGACTAGGGACTTTTTTTTTTTTACAGTGGCGGAGGAATACAGTGGTGGAAGGATACCTTCCTGCTGTCATTGTGTTCCTGGAACCCCTGGAGAGCAGTCGCATTATCTGATGCTGCTGCTCTCCACGGGAGATCGCCGTGGGACACTCGTGGATTTCTGCGGACAGGGAGTATATTGGTTGTTTGTTTTTTTAATATTTTTTTTACAGATGACACTGGCTTCGGGGAACAAAGTGACAAGTAATGGTGAGTATGAAATCTATGTTTAATGTACTGTATGTCTACAGGTCCTTCTCAAAAAATTAGCATATAGTGTTAAATTTCATTATTTACCATAATGTAATGATTACAATTTAACTTTCATATATTATAGATTCATTATCCACCAACTGAAATTTGTCAGGTCTTTTATTGTTTTAATACTGATGATTTTGGCATACAACTCCTGATAACCCAAAAAACCTGTCTCAATAAATTAGCATATTTCACCCATCCAATCAAATAAAAGTGTTTTTTAATAACAAACAAAAAAACCAACAAATAATAATGTTCAGTTATGCACTCAATACTTGGTCGGGAATCCTTTGGCAGAAATGACTGCTTCAATGCGGCGTGGCATGGAGGCAATCAGCCTGTGACACTGCTGAGATGTTATGGAGGCCCAGGATGCTTCAATAGCGGCCTTAAGCTCATCCAGAGTGTTGGGTCTTGCGTCTCTCAACTTTCTCTTCACAATATCCCACAGATTCTCTATGGGGTTCAGGTCAGGAGAGTTGGCAGGCCAATTGAGCACAGTAATACCATGGTCAGTAAACCATTTACCAGTGGTTTTGGCACTGTGAGCAGGTGCCAGGTCGTGCTGAAAAATGAAATCTTCATCTCCATAAAGCATTTCAGCCGATGGAAGCATGAAGTGCTCCAAAATCTCCTGATAGCTAGCTGCATTGACCCTGCCCTTGATGAAACACAGTGGACCAACACCAGCAGCTGACATGGCACCCCACACCATCACTGACTGTGGGTACTTGACCCTGGACTTCAGGCATTTTGGCATTTCCTTCTCCCCAGTCTTCCTCCAGACTCTGGCACCTTGATTTCCGAATGGCATGCAAAATTTGCTTTCATCAGAAAAAAGTACTTGGGACCACTTAGCAACAGTCCAGTGCTGCTTCTCTGTAGCTCAAAAGTGGCTTTACCTGGGGAATGCGGCACCTGTAGCCCATTTCCTGCACACGCCTGTGCACGGTGGCTCTGGATGTTTCCACACCAGACTCAGTCCACTGCTTCCTCAGGTTCCCCAAGGTCTGGAATCGGTCCTTCTCCACAATCTTCCTCAGGGTCCGGTCTCCTCTTCTCGTTGTACAGCGTTTTCTGCCACATTGTTTCCTTCCAACAGACTTACCATTGAGGTGCCTTGATACAGCACTCTGGGAACAGCCTATTTGTTGAGAAATTTCTTTCTGGGTCTTACCCTCTTGCTTGAGGGTGTCAAAGATGGCCTTCTTGACATCTGTCAGGTCGCTAGTCTTACCCATGATGGGGGTTTTGAGTAATGAACCAGGCAGGGAGTTTATAAAAGCCTCAGGTATCTTTTCCATGTGTTTAGAGTTAATTAGTTGATTCAGAAGATTAGGGTAATAGGTCGTTTAGAGAACCTTTTCTTGATATGCTAATTTATTGAGACAGGTTTTTTGGGTTATCAGGAGTTGTATGCCAAAATCATCAGTATTAAAACAATAAAAGACCTGACAAATTTCAGTTGGTGGATAATGAATCTATAATATATGAAAGTTTAATTGTAATCATTACATTATGGTAAATAATGAAATTTAACACTATATGCTAATTTTTTGAGAAGGACCTGTATATGTATGTAATGTATGAATGTAATGTATGTAGCATGTATGTATGGAGTATTTTTTTTTTTCATTCAACACATTAGCCGGATGATGGGACTATTACTGTCCCATAATTGGCTAATGTGTCAATCACTGTCATTGTAGCAGGCATCGTCCGATGGGACTCGTAGTCCCATCGGACGATGCTTGCATACACGCATAGAGCCCCCCCCCACGCCGCACAGAGATCCCCCACGTCGCACAGAGACCCCCCCCCCCACGCCGCAGAGACCCCCCACTCCGCACAGAGACCCCCCCACGCCGCACAGACATCCCCCCACGCCGCACAGAGACCCCCCCACTCCGCACAGAGACCCCCCCACGCCGCACAGAGACCCCTCCACGCCGCACAGAGATCCCCCACGCCGCACAGAGACCCCCCCACGCCGCACAGAGACCCCCCCACGCCGCAGAGATCCCCCACGCCGCACAGAGACCTCCCCACGCCGCACAGAGACCCCCCCACGCCGCACAGAGACCCCCCCACGCCGCACAGAGATCCCCCCACGCCGCAGAGATCCCCCCACGCCGCACAGAGACCCCCCCACGCCGCACAGAGATCCCCCCACGCCGCACAGAGACCCCCCCACGCCGCACAGAGACCCTTCCACTCCGCACAGAGACCCCCCCCACGCCGCACAGAGACCCCCCCACGCCGCACAGAGACCCCCCCACGCCGCAGAGATCCCCCCACGCCGCACAGAGACCCCCCCACGCCTCACAGAGACCCCCCACGCCGCACAGAGACCCCCCCACGCCGCACAGAGATCCCCCCACGCCGCACAGAGACCCCCCCACGCCGCACAGAGACCCCCCCACGCCGCACAGAGACCCCCCCACGCCGCACAGAGACCCCCCATGCCGCACAGAGAGGGAGAGCGACACAGGGGGAGAGTGCAGTTTACCGGAGATCACTGGGATTGTGGGGAGGCGGAGACAGAGCAGAGGGAAGCACACACGGCAGAATGTGAGAGCAGAGGATGTCTGCCCAGAACCTGCTGTGCCTGCAGTACAGAGAAGTGACAAGGGCTTCTTCTCTCCTGTGATAGAGAGCAAGTGGAGCTCAGCAGATAGCACAGGGCTCTAATAAAATGGCAGCTAGTCACACCTACAGCAGTGAGTTGTGCAGCCCACAGAGGCGTGCCCAGCTCACTGCTAATGCTGCTGCAATGTTACAGATAGGGTCCGAGCCGGTCTATTATCTCCTATGTCCATGGGGTGCAATAATCTGACACTGATAGTGACGTACTACTGCTGCAAAACCAAGATGTCAGCCCCCAGTGCATTCTTTCTACTCATATCACACGAAATCTGTTTTACATGCATTCAAATCTGGGTTATAACAGCATGTTATGCTACATTACATTGATTAATTAATGATCTACAAACGCGGTACCTTCCCTTTAATATCCTAGTTTGGAGTCGTCAGCAAAGACTGACACTTTACTCTCAATCCCATCCACAAGGTCATTAACCCCTTTCTGACATTAGATGTAATGATCCGTCCATGTGCCCTGGGCCTATTTGACCAAAGACGGATCATTACATCATCGAGGGTATGCGGGCGATCGCCGCCGGGTGTCAGCTGATTCTGACAGCCGATACTAGGTGCCAGGAGCGGTCACAGACAGATTCCAGCACTTTAACCAACGAAATGCTGCAATCGAACACGATCGCAGCATTCTGGTAGCTGACAGAAGGCTGACAGCCCCTCCCTCTGCCTTTGGACTGGAGACCTCGCAGCGTGACGCGGGTTCCTGATCGTTGCCATGGTGACCTGATGTCGTCAAGATGACATCCAGGTCACCAGAGCTAGGAAACTTGCTGATCTCCATGCTATAGAAGTGACCAGCCTGTAACAAATGATTGTCCCATAGTGGGACAAAGTAAAAAAGTTAGGAAAAAAGTAAAAAAAAAAATAATTTTAAATAATTTCAAAAATATTAATAAAAACAAATAAAAAAATCTAAATATATTCTATGAAAAAAAAAAACAACAAAAGTACACATTTGGTATCTCCGCGTCCGCAACGACCGGACCTATAAAACTGTCCCACTAGTTAACCCCTTTAGTGATAACCATAAAAAAATAAAAACAAGGCAAAAAACAACGCTTTATCATCATATAGCCAAACAAAAAGTGGAATAACACGTGATCAAAAAGACAGATATAAATAAAACATGGTACCGCTGAAAAAGTCATCTTGTCCCGCAAAAAAGAAACAGCCATACAGCTCCATCAGAGCAAAAATAAAAAAGTTATAGCTCTCAGAATACAGCCGTGCAAGAATTATTTTTACTTTTTTCCATAAAATAGTTTATTGTGTAAAAGCGCCAAAACATAAAAAATATAAATGGGGTATCGCTGTAATCGTTCTGACCAAAAGAATAAAACTGCCTTATCAATTTTACCACACACGGAACAACATAAACCTCCAACCACCAGCTTCCCCCAAAGGAAATTCCTGAATTGCTGTTTTTGTTCATTCTGCCTCCCAAAAATTAGAGTTGAAAGCGAAAAATGTCAGGTGCCTGAAAATGGTACCAATAAAACGTCAACTCGTCCCGCAAAAAACAAGCCATCACATGACTGTCGGACAAAAAACGGTTTTTACTTACCGGTAATAGGATTTTACAGAGTCCACGACAGCACCCACTACAAGAGAGGGGATCCGCCTACCATCAGGACAGGAACCTAGAGGTTAAAAAGGGGCGGTCCCCCTCGCATATCCAGTTTGTGTTCCAGAGTACAAGGGATACCGCCAATGCATTAGTACATGATCATCATTTGTTAAAAAAACCACTAAATACTATCACCTCTATAGAGTGAAAACTGAACAGCACACCTTCCAAAGAGTGCAGAAAACTTGTGAATAACTATGGGGGGGGGGGGGGGGGGGGGGGGGGGATGTGCGGGTGCTGTCGTGGACTCTGTAAAATCCTATTACCGGTAAGTAAAAACCGGTTATCCTATCGCCACGACAGCACCCGCTACAAGAGACTTTCAGAGACTATTTATCTGGGAGGGATTACAGCACTAAGTACTGAATGCCCAAAGTTTAGGCTGGAACTGGCTGATAGATCAAGGTGATAGTGTCTAAAAAAAGGTGGAAGGAGATGACCACGTTGCTGCCTTACATATCATATCAATGGGAACATCCGCCTTCTCTGCCCAGGATGAGGCCATAGCTCGAGTGGAATGGGCCTTGATGCCTTTTCGTGGTGTTTCCCCTTTGGCGGAATAGGCAAGACATATAGCATCCCTGATCCATCTGGCGATAGACCCTTTTGTTACACTCGAACCTTTCTTTTGACTCTGGACTCTGGAGAGCACAGCGCCGGAGGACAGCTGAAGGTAAGTATGTAGTGTTTGTTTTTTTAACGTTTACGCTGGTAACCATGGTAAACATCGGGTTACTAAGCGCGGCCCTGCGCTTAGTAACCCGATGTTTACCCTGGTTACCGGGGACCTCGGGATCGTTGGTCGCTGGAGAGCTGTCTGTGTGACAGCTCTCCAGCGACCAAACAGCAACGCTGCAGCGATCGACATCGTTGTCGGTATCGCTGCAGCGTCGCTTAGTGTGACGGTACCCTAACAGAAGAGCTGTCTTTAGGGTTGAAATCTTAATTGAGGCAGAATCTTAATTGGTTCGAAAGTGGACTGTGTTAACGCATCTAACACTAAAGGTACCTTCACACTGAACAACTTTACAACGAGAACGACAACGATCCGTGACGTTGCAGCGTCCTGGATAGCGATCTCGTTGTGTTTGACACGCAGCAGCGATCAGGATCCTGGTGTGACATCGCTGGTCGTTGCTCAAAGTCCAGAACTTTATTTGGTCGTTAGGTCGGCGTGATTCCTCCTGTTTGACAGCAAAACGATGCCGATCCAGCGATGTGTTCACTGGTAACCAGGGTAAATATCGGGTTACTAAGCGCAGGGCCGCGCTTAGTAACCCGATGTTTACCCTGGTTACCATTGTAAAAGTAAAAAAAAACAAACAGTACATACTTACATTCCGGTGTCTGTCACGTCCCCCGGCGTCAGCTTCCCTCACTGACTGTCAGCGCCGGCCGGCCGTAAAGCAGGGTTACAACAGGGTTAAAACTGCTTTCGTGCAGGCATATACTACGGAGGACAGAGAATGAACTTCAATCCAATATTGCAGCCAGCATGCAGCCAGCGGGTAAGGAAAGGGTGAATCAAACACCCCAAAACCCCGCCTCCATGGCTGAAGATTGTTCCCTCCAAATTCTGGTGACAGTGTCCCTTTAAATGTTCCTGATGACTACTCCCATACCTTCTTTAGGAACATGTCTGCTTTCCTGTCAGAAGGGTCCTTAAGAAGGCCTACAGCTTCCAGTGGTAGAGTGGCTGATTTTGATGTAGAAGCTACCGCTGCGTCTACTTTAGGGACTTTAACCCACTGAGATAAAAGCTCATCATCAAAGGCGTATCTCCTCTTTGCGGATGATGGTAAATACCCCTTATCCTGTTTATCCTATTCACGTCTAACCAGATCTTTAACTGTGTCTACCACGGGAAAGGATTTGCGACTTTTCTGACATAATCCTGCAAACATGGTATCTTGGGTGGACGTAGGGTTCTTTATCTGTGGCCCCCATGGTCGTGCGAACTGCCTTTACTAACGTACCCATATTCTCTACGGAAAAGCATGGTCTACCTTCCTCATCCGAGGAGGATGCCGATGAAGTGTCTGAACATTCACCCTCCTGTAGAGATGGGCTGGATTCAGATAATAAGTCCTAACTAAGTCTCTAATGCCGTCTGCTTTTAAGTGAACATTTGATTTCTTCCCTGATAACCGCTCTTAAATCCGATGTACGGAGAGGAGCTTCTTCCTCTAAAGTTCGACATATACACGCTTGACACAGCTTTTTGACATAGCTGTCTGGCAAAGGTACTGTGCATAATGTACACTGCTTGTGTTTAGTTTTTGCAGTTTTTTTAGCCTAAAACAAAGCACAAGAAGAAACGGAACACATCTGCTACGAGGTGTAGATTATCCACAGGGCAGCACGGTGGCGCAGTGGTTAGCACAGCAGCCTTGCAGCGCTGGAGTCCTGGGTTCAAACCCCACTAAGGACAACATCTGCAAAGAGTTTGTATGTTCTCTCCGTGTTTGCGTGGGTTTCCTCCGGGTACTCCGGTTTCCTCCCACATTCCAAAGACATACTGATAGGGAATTTAGATTGTGAGCCCCAACGGGGACAGTGATGATAATGTGTGCAACCTGTAAAGCGCTGCGGAATATGCTAGCGCTATATAAAAATAAAGATTATTTATTATTATTTATACACTCACCCAATGCTGATCAAAGGAGTACCGGTTCTGGAGGAGGTGAATTGTCATGTGACGTCAGGGTGTTTGAACTCTGCTGCCCCCGTACCACAGCGCTGCTGCTCCTTGAACGGCTACTACCACTCTTTCTGTGCTGTTCAGGCACCTCTGCCTGAAGGTGCTCTGCATCTTGCTGCACACCGCTTACCTGCTGCGGCTGTTTTACAGAAAACTGTCGCGCGCCTCCTCTCGGCCTCCTCCGGAAGTACTGCAACTACTTGCGGGTCACGAGCGCTTATCTTCTCTGGACGAACGCACTCGGTAGCGCCGCGCTCACGCGACGTAGGGCGGCATTCCCCGGCCCCTGGGATCACATCATCCATATGGCCAGACGAGGGGGGGTCTGCAAGCAGTACACCCCCGATGCTGCTTCCAGTGCCCCCGTCTCTGCCGTTCCCGCAAAGACCGCGCAGAGGCTAGATGGACCTGGGTGAGTCTTCAACCTGCAGGTTCCCGTGCCGGACAGGAACCCAAACTGGAGAGTTAAGGGGGACCGCCCCTTTTTAACCTGTAGGTTCCTGTCCTGATGGTGGGCTTATCCCCTCTCTCATAGTGGGTGCTGTCGTGGCGATCGGAAAATATGGAAAAGTTATAGCTCTCACAATGTGGTGATGCAAAAAATATTTTTTTTTTGGAATTAAAAAGTGTCTGAGTGTGTGATAGCAGCCAAACATAAAAACCTGCCATAAGGCCTCTTTCACACGTCCTGATATTTCCGGTACTGATGCCGCATCAGTACCACACGGATGGGCGCTGGGAAAGAAGTGTTACAGTAAGCGCTGTTCCCCAGCGCTGGGTGCTGAACACAGCTCTCATCATTCTCCCTTGCTCTGCCAGCGATCGGCGCGAGCAGGGGAGAATGATTAGTTATATTAAAGGGAACCTGTCACCTGAATTTGGCGGGACAGGTTTTGGGTCATATGGGCGGAGTTTTCGGGTGTTTGATTCACCCTTTCCTTACCCGCTGGCTGCATGCTGGCTGCAATATTGGATTGAAGTTCATTCTCTGTCCTCCGTAGTGCACACCTGCACAAGGCAAGATTGCTTTGCGCAGGCGTGTACTATGGAGGACAGAGAATGAACTTCAATCCAATATTGCAGCCAGCATGCAGCCAGCGGGTAAGGAAAGGGTGAATCAAACACCCGAAAACTCCGCCCATATGACCCAAAACCAGTCCCGCCAAA
The DNA here is from genome assembly GCF_032444005.1 of Ranitomeya imitator. Lineage (NCBI taxonomy): Eukaryota > Metazoa > Chordata > Amphibia > Anura > Dendrobatidae > Ranitomeya > Ranitomeya imitator. Next base: position 96,114,398 of record NC_091289.1, on the reverse strand, counting down.
TTCAGGTGACAGAGTCCCTTTAAGGTGATAAAATAGACAGCAGGCGGTGGCTGATTGGACCATTACTCCCATCAGCCTACCTCTGCTGCCACTAATAACAGTGACAGCAGGAGCAGCTGATGGGAGTATTCATCAGACGCCTGCCTGCGCTATAAATAAATGAAAAAAACTGCGTGCCTTCCCCTGTAATTCAGCCACGACCAATCAGTGATGGGCACAGTCCGGAAAAAAATGGCCGCTCCTTCCTCAGTGCCCAATGTCCGGGGCCTGCATACTCCCCTCCGGTCACCACTCACACAGGGTTAATGCCGGTGGAAATGGACCGCGTTATGCCGCGGGTAACTCACTCCGTTACCGCCGCTATTAACCCTGTGTGACCAAGTTTTTACTATTGATGCTGCCTATGTGGCGTCAATAGTAAAAAAATGTAATGTTAAAAATAATGAAAAAACAAAAAACCTGCTATACTCACCCTCCGTTGTCCGCTGAGCCGCGCGCAGCCTCTGCCATCTTCCATTCCCATAGATGCATTGCGAAATTACCCAGAATACTTAGCGGTCTCGCAATGCATCCTGGGAACGGAAGATGGCGGCAGCCGTGCGCGTATCGCCGGAGCTTCGGTGGATCCCGCCGGAGGGTGAGTATATAACTATTTTTTATTTTAATTTTTTTTTTTTAACAGGGATATGGTGCCCACACTGCTGTATACTACGTGGGCTGTGTTACGTACCGCGTGGCTCTGTGCTGTATACTACATAGGCAGTGTTATATACTATGTGGGCTGTGTTATATATTACATGGCCACTGTTATATACTGCGTGGGCAGTGTTATATACTACGTGGCTCTGTGCTGCATACTACGTGGCTCTGTGCTGTATACTACGTGGCTCTGTGCTGTATACTACGTAGCCGGGCAATATACTACATGACTGGGCAATATACTACATGTCTGTGCTGTATACTACGTCGCTGGCCAATCTACTACGTGACTGGGCAATATACTACGTGGCTGGGCAATATACTATGTGGACATGCATACTCTAGAATACCCGATGCGTTAGAACCGGGCCACCATCTAATAAAATATTATATATATATATATATATATATATATATATATATATATATATATATATATATATATATATATATATATATATACACACACACACACACACACACACACACACAGTGGGGCAAAAAAGTATTTAGTCAGTCAGCAATAGTGCAAGTTCCACCACTTAAAAAGATGAGAGGCGTCTGTAATTTACATCATAGGTAGACCTCAACTATGGGAGACAAACTGAGAAAAAAAAATCCAGAAAATCACATTGTCTGTTTTTTTAACATTGTATTTGCATATTATGGTGGAAAATAAGTATTTGGTCAGAAACAAAATTTCATCTCAATACTTTGTAATATATCCTTTGTTGGCAATGACAGAGGTCAAACGTTTTCTGTAAGTCTTCACAAGGTTGCCACACACTGTTGTTGGTATGTTGGCCCATTCCTCCATGCAGATCTCCTCTAGAGCAGTGATGTTTTTGGCTTTTCGCTTGGCAACACGGACTTTCAACTCCCTCCAAAGGTTTTCTATAGGGTTGAGATCTGGAGACTGGCTAGGCCACTCCAGGACCTTGAAATGCTTCTTACGAAGCCACTCCTTCGTTGCCCTGGCGGTGTGCTTTGGATCATTGTCATGTTGAAAGACCCAGCCACGTTTCATCTTCAATGCCCTTGCTGATGGAAGGAGGTTTGCACTCAAAATCTCACGATACATGGCCCCATTCATTCTTTCATGTACCCGGATCAGTCGTCCTGGCCCCTTTGCAGAGAAACAGCCCCAAAGCATGATGTTTCCACCACCATGCTTTACAGTAGGTATGGTGTTTGATGGATGCAACTCAGTATTCTTTTTCCTCCAAACACGACAAGTTGTGTTTCTACCAAACAGTTCCAGTTTGGTTTCATCAGACCATAGGACATTCTCCCAAAACTCCTCTGGATCATCCAAATGCTCTCTAGCAAACTTCAGACGGGCCTGGACATGTACTGGCTTAAGCAGTGGGACACGTCTGGCACTGCAGGATCTGAGTCCATGGTGGCGTAGTGTGTTACTTATGGTAGGCCTTGTTACATTGGTCCCAGCTCTCTGCAGTTCATTCACTAGGTCCCCCCGCGTGGTTCTGGGATTTTTGCTCACCGTTCTTGTGATCATTCTGACCCCACGGGGTGGGATTTTGCGTGGAGCCCCAGATCGAGGGAGATTATCAGTGGTCTTGTATGTCTTCCATTTTCTAATTATTGCTCCCACTGTTGATTTCTTCACTCCAAGCTGGTTGGCTATTGCAGATTCAGTCTTCCCAGCCTGGTGCAGGGCTACAATTTTGTTTCTGGTGTCCTTTGACAGCTCTTTGGTCTTCACCATAGTGGAGTTTGGAGTCAGACTGTTTGATGGTGTGCACAGGTGTCTTTTTATACTGATAACAAGTTTAAACAGGTGCCATTACTACAGGTAATGAGTGGAGGAAAGAGGAGACTCTTAAAGAAGAAGTTACAGGTCTGTGAGAGCCAGAAATCTTGATTGTTTGTTTCTGACCAAATACTTATTTTCCACCATAATATGCAAATACAATGTTAAAAAAACAGACAATGTGATTTTCTGGATTTTTTTTTTCTCAGTTTGTCTCCCATAGTTGAGGTCTACCTATGATGTAAATTACAGACGCCTCTCATCTTTTTAAGTGGTGGAACTTGCACTATTGCTGACTGACTAAATACTTTTTTGCCCCACTGTGTGTGTGTGTGTGTGTGTGTGTGTGTGTGTGTGTGTGTGTGTGTGTGTGTGTGTGTGTGTGTATATATGTATGTGTGTGTGTGTGTGTGTGTGTGTGTGTGTGTGTGTGTGTGTGTGTGTGTGTGTGTGTGTGTGTGTGTATGTATATATATATATATATACACCTATCTATCTATCTATATCTATCTATATCTATCTATCTATATCTATCTATATCTATCTATCTATCTATCTATCTATCTATCTATCTATCTATCTATCTATCTATATATAGATACACAGAGAGAGAGAGAGAGAGAGAGATACACATACATATACACACACACCATATATACTCGAGTATAGGCCGACCCCCCCTAATTTTGCAACAAAAAACTGGGAAAACTTATTGACTCGAGTATAAGCCTAGGGTGGAAAATGCAGCAGCTACCGGTAAATGTCAAAAATAAAAATAGATACCAATAAAAATGTAAAAAATGGTGGCGCAAAGTGTCACCGTTCTGAATAATCCAGCAGCACTACCAACAGACTTCCACTTCTAAGTCTGTAAAAAATGCAAAACATATAAATATGTATATATACGTGAGTAATATATACCGGTAAGCGCTAGGAAAAAACGGAAGATGGTGAGAGAGAAATGAATAAAATATTCACACAATAATAATAAGAGAAACCTTGCTCAAAAACAGTGTCCCGATCTCAGTCTTTTAACTAAAACAATAGCCGCTGGCAGAATGACAATATATTCGTCTGGCACGGGTAATAAGACTTCAGAGCAGTTAATACCTGTATCGTAGGATAAGGAGTCTTGAGCGTTCTTGTTGCGCGATAAGTCCTTCAGCGGACGCAGAAAGTCTGGTCGAGTGGCTGCCCCGGCCGGCGGCAAGCCACAAACAGCTGGTCTCCGGGAGGAGACGGAGATCCTGAAACGCCGACGCCGCGTGTGTAAGCGGCAGTGCGTGTCGGCAGTGCGCAGGACCTGGGTGACGTACCAAGTCACGTGACCGTAACCCCCGGTGACCAGACAAGTGAGTACGGAGTGCGAATGGGGCCAAACAACCGACGCGTTTCGGAGACGCCTGTCTCCTTCCTCAGGGTTGGTCCCTGCCCTGTACTCATAGTTCTATATATAGCTAATTTGTCTCAAAATACGCATACTGAGGTTTCTGATAAGGAGGATATTTCTCATATCAGAGAATCACTTAAAACTTTGGAACAATTACTTTTGAAAGAGATGCGTGACATGTGGGAAGTTGCTACGTTGGAAAGGTACATCTCTTATGACTGCATCCCCAGAGGCCTGAAGGTTTATAAGGCACTCTCAGGGGACATTGGAGATCCAGAAACCACTCGACCAGGATTTCTGCGTCCGCTGAAGGACTTATCGCGCAACAAGAACGCTCAAGACTCCTTATCCTACGATACAGGTATTAACTGCTGCCGAATGCTCTGAAGTCTTATTACCCGTGCCAGACGAATATATTGTCATTCTGCCAGCGGCTATTGTTTTAGTTAAAAGACTGAGATCGGGACACTGTTTTTGAGCAAGGTTTCTCTTATTATTATTGTGTGAATATTTTATTCATTTCTCTCTCACCAGATACCAATAAAAGTTAAATTAATTGAGACATCAGTAGGTTAAGTGTTTTTGAATATCCATATTTAATCAGGAGCCCCATAAGATGCTCCATACAAAATAGGCCCCATATCAGAGGTGTCAAACTGCATTCCTCGAGGGCCGCAAATAGGTCATGTTTTCAGGATTTCCTTGTATTGCACAGGTGATAATTTAATCACCTGCACAGAATGATTCCAGCACCTTGTGCAATGCTAAGGAAATCTTGAAAACACTCATGGTTTGAGGCCCTCGAGGAATGCAGTTTGACACCTCTGCCCCATATAATGCTCCATACAGTTCATTATGGCCCCATAAGATGCTCCATATACAAAAATGCCCCATATAATGCTCCATGCAGTTCTTTATGGCCCCATAAGATGCCCCATATAATGTTCCATTCAGTTCTTTATGGCCCCATAGATGCTCCATATAATGCTCCATGCAGTTCTTTATGGCCCCATAAGATGCCCCATATAATGCTCCATTCAGTTCTTTATGGCCCCATAGATGCTCCATATAATGCTCCATGCAGTTATGGCCCCATAGATGCTCTATATAATGTTCCATGCAGTTCTGAAGACTGTGGGACATTCAGAGACCGCGTCAGGAGCAGGTGATTATGTCATATTCACCTTTCTGCGTTCCACCACCGCCTCGTCTCCCGCGTCCTCTGCAGTGACTGTTCAGGTCAGATGCCCCATATAATGCTCCATGCAGTTATGTCCCCATAGATGCTCCATATAATGCTCCATGCAGTTATGGCCCCATAGATGTTCCATATAATGCTCCATGCAGTTCTTTATGGCGCCATATAATGCTTCATGCAGTTCTTTATGGCCCCATAGACGCTCCATATAGCATTGTGCCACATGTAATGCTGCTGCACTAAAAAACAAAAAAAAAAAAAAAACACACATACTCCCCTCTCGTCGCTGCTCCTCAGCGTCCAGTCTCTCTGCACTGACTGTTCAGGCAGAGGGCGGCGCGCACACTAATACGTCATCGCGCCATCTGACCTGAACAGTCACTGCAGAGGACGTGGGAGACGAGGCGGTGGTGGAAAGCGGAAAGGTGAATATGACATAATCACCTGCTCCTGACGAGGTCCCTGAATGTCCCACGGTCTTCAGGAGCGGCAGCTTCTTCCTGTAGTGAGCGGTCACATGGTACCGCTCATTACAGTAATGAATATGCGTCTCCACCCCTATGGAAGTGGAGTCCATATTCATTACTTTAATGAGCGGTACCAGTGACCGCTGAACAGGGGAAAGAAGCTGCAGCGCCCGAAGACCATGGGACATGCAGGGACCGCGTCAGGAGCGCCGGGAGCAGGTGATTATTTGACAGGGGTCGCTCCCCCTCACCCGCCGACCCCCCGCCTTCCATGACTCGAGTATAAGTCGAGAGGGGCACTTCCAGCCCATTTTTTGGGGCTGAAAATCTCAGCTTATACTCGAGTATATTTTAATTAATTTTTTTTCAGTGACAAGAATATAGGAGGGCTTGATGTTTCAGGGTGTGACCATCAATTTTTTTTTTCAATTTTTTTTAAGGCGATATGACCAAAAATGTTACTTTGCTAGAGGAACAGGATAAGAGCACACCATCTCTTTCCTGTCACAGAAGTCTGTCAGCTCCCCTCTGCACTAATTGTAAAATAAAAGATTCTGTATAGTAGTGTTAACCTTTCAGCATGTCCTGTGTAACTTTCTGTGGTTGGTAGGCTACTTGACAGAACAGATGGAATTGAAGAAACAAAGCAAGGAAAGGTTTTACCTTGATTACAAGAATGTCTATGACTCTAGGATCTGTTACATCTGCATGGTTTTGAAACTTCTCTCTCAACATTTGCCTTCCTTGTTTCACAGTAATATCCAACTGAAACACCTGCACTGCAAAACAAAAAAAACAATAAAACATATTAGTAGTGAGACCAGCAATCAGTATGTCACATTATAGCAGCAAATGAAGTGAAAAGTATGAGGATCGGTAATCTGAACATGACGCCAAGTGTAAGCACATAACAGATACAATTATCACAAAATAGTCTAGTAGTCTAGTGCAGAGCTGAGCAAAGTGCAGCCCGCGGGCAACATCCACCCTGTTCCAGTCTGACCCATACACCGTAACAGCCGAAGGGTTGTGAACAGTAGCCCATGGGTCACACTATGCGCTCGCCCGCTGTCTGGCCACCGCCACTCACTTCTTGATGTCACTGCTATCAGCATCCTCGAGATGTCGACGTCGGTGAATACATCGGATGATGAGCGGCTACCACAGCTCCTTCTTACACCAATCAGCATGTATGACAGACTGCAGGCGCAATGACATTCTTGGCACAGCAGACGCGATGTAGTAGTCAGTGCAATGGAGACCGGAGCAGAGCGCCGGGGAAACTGGGGTGAGGGATGTGGGTTTTATTTGCGTATGTTATGTTTGCATGTACATAGGAGGCTATTTGGGGGTTCATACTGTATACAGGAGGCTATGTGGGTGCTCATATTATAATAAAAATAGTGAGACTGTGGGGGCTCCTACTGTATACAGGGGGCTGTATGTGAACTTATACAGTTATAGTGAGATGTCAACATACTTTATTCCGATCAATATTAATTGATATTAGAATTAATCTACTATATAATTGTCTAAGGGTCACTTCCGTCTGTCTGTCTGTCCTGTCTGTCTGTCACGGATATTCATTGGTCGCGGCTTCTGACTGTCCTGGAAATCCAAGTCGCTGATTGGTCGCGGCTGTTTTGCCGCGACCAATCAGCGACGGGCACAGTCCGGAAGAAAATGGCCTCTCCTTCCTCCCCGCAGTCAGTGCCCGGCGCCCGCATACTCCCCTCCGGTCAGCGCTCACACAGGGTTAATGGCAGTGTTGACCGCTGTGTAACGCACTCGGTTAACGCTGCTATTAACCCTGTGTGACCAACTTTTTACTATTCGTGCTGCCTATGCAGCATGAATAGTAAAAATATGTAATGTTAAAAATAATTAAAAAAATAAAAAATAGTTACATACTCACCCTCGGTTGGCCCCCGGATCGAAGCGACCGGTTACTGATGCTCCTCGCGACGCCCCTGTGACCGCTTCATGCATTGCGGTCTCGCGAGATGATAGACCGCTACGTCATCATCTCGTGAGACCGCAATGCACTCTTTAGACTGGAGCGCGTGAGGAGCATCGGTAACCGGCCGCTTCGATCCGGGGGCCAACCGAGGGTGAGTATGTAACTATTTTTTATTTTTTTTTAAATTATTTTTAACATTACATATTTTTACTATTCATGCTGCATAGGGATATGGTGCATACTACGTGGCTCTGTGCTGTATACTACGTGGCTCTGTGCTGTATACTACGTGGCTGGGCAATATACTACGTGGCTGGGCAATATACTACGTGGCTGGGCAATATACTACGTGGCTGGGCAATATACTACGTGGCTGGGCAATATACTACGTGGCTGGGCAATATACTACGTGGCTGGGCAATATACTACGTGGCTGGGCAATATACTACGTGGCTGGGCAATATACTACGTGGCTGGGCAATATACTACGTGGCTGGGCAATATACTACGTGGCTGGGCAATATACTACGTGACAAGAAAATTCCAATAGGCATCATTGGTGGTGCATCTACGTCATTCAAATCAGTAGTATATATCCAAATGCATGCACCACCCATACATGGACGATAAGGATAACTGCCAACGCTCAATAGACAAGGAGCAAGAAAAAATTGCAGTCACAGAATCCAATAAAAAAACACTTTTATTAATAGTCAATCTAAAATATACATAGAAAAAAACAAACAAGTAGTGTGCAATGAGGCTAGCAGATGACACGAAAATGCCAGAGGCAACATGGAGAAAACAGTCACCCAAGGTATGGTAGCCCCAGCAATGGTCCAGATACAGCCAGCAGGCATGTAAGAGCAAACAACATGTCAGATACCTAGTGCTCAAACAATAACGAGCAGTGCTACCATATAGAACTATATACAATCCAGAACAATAAGCAGTAGTATGGCCGCAGACATGAAAGGAGCAATACACTATGCATATTACCTGCTATAATGGACCCGGACCAGTGCAGGGGACACCGGAACCATGTTGTTTGCTCTTACATGCCTGCTGGCTGTATCTGGACCATTGCTGTGGCTACCATACCTTGGGTGACTGTTTTCTCCATGTTGCCTCTGGCATTTTCATGTCATCTGCTAGCCTCATTGCACACTACTTGTTTGGTTTTTTCTATGTATATTTTAGATTGATTATTAATAAAAGTGGTTTTTTATTGGATTCTGTGACTGCAATATTTTCTTGCCCTGTGTAATATGCTACGTGGCTGAGCAATATACTACGTGGCTGAGCAATATACTACGTGGCTGGGCAATATACTACGTGGCTGGGCAATATACTACGTGGCTGGGCAATATACTACGTGGCTGAGCAATATACTACGTGCCTGGGCAATATACTACGTGACTGGGCAATATACTACGTGACTGGGCAATATACTACGTGGACATGCATATTCTAGAACAGGGGTCCCCAACTCCAGTCCTCAAGGCCCACCAACATGTCATGTTTTCAGGATTTCCTTAGTCTTGCCCAGGTAATAATTGCATCACCTGTGCAATGCAAAGGAAATCCTGAAAACATGACCTGTTGGTGGGCCTTGAGGACTGGAGTTGGGGACCCCTGTTCTAGAATACCCGATGCATTAGAATCGGGCCACCATGTAGTATAAAATAATTATGTTAATAATAATTAGCAGAATTAATTTCAGGCTATTGATTCAGCCCTCCACAACAGTCACGGTGTCATGTGGTCCCTTGGGAAAAAGAAACCATGGTCTCTCTTCATCATAGTCCTATCCTCCCTTGGATAATATTTTATTACATGTTCTATTACACATTTTCATTTCTATTTTATTTCATGTGGAACATAAGTCTATGTGGTTTTTTCTTTTTTTTTTCTTAGCGCAATAGATAACTAGATGAATACATTCCTATGGGTGTCACACAAGATCAGTTTCACTGACGGCAGCATCCAGGTTATCCTTCCCCCCAGAAAAAAAAAAACAATTTTGAGAACTGGTGTCTTACAACTTTCTCACATCATAGCTGCAGAATGAACCTGTATATTGTATTTGCTACCATTAGATAGGGTAGAATACTCCGATGACAAATTGCTTTAACGCCATGTGCTAGGGTGCGAGTGTACGCAGCCTCAAAAACCAGCTATCTCTGCCGTTTATGATCACTGCTGCTGAACCCTTCACATTTTTCTTATATGCAGATGAGCAGTTAATGCGAACAGGTCACAGGAAAAAATACTATTAACCTGCAGGTTAATCGCATTACTAACTTGCTCAACACCCGCACGTAGCCAAAGGCTGTGGGGAGAAAAAAAATTACTTTCCTTTGCAGCATTTGGTTTCAGTCATCTCAATGAACCCCAACCAAAGCAAACTGACCCAGACTGAATGCCCACCACCACATTAAATTTCTGATTTTACAATAAATAAATAAATAAATAAATCGTTGCCACTATATCTGATTCTTACGAAACTTTTCACAATATATGGGATCCTTGGATCCAGGCACAAAATGACGATGACCGGTCTAGAATAATATCTTTATCCATGTAATACATAAATATAGCATTCCTGATCGATGGACATAACTTGTGAATCATATGTTCTATTAATCCACGTCAACTTATCTCTCATTGTTGACACTTATTGTTATATATTCTCACCTTTTCCTTCCCCATTAAGGTCAATACAGTTAAGTTAAAACTGTTAGTTTTCTGTTCTATATAAATAAGAATATGAAGTCAAGGATATTGTATTTCTCTTTGCATACTCTGTCATATATTTTTCCCTGCAAGGGGATCCTTGCACTTTTATATCAGTGTTTTTCATGTCAAATGATACTTTTTTTTTTTTTCAAATAAAATTGTTGAAACTAAATTTCTGATTTTACTCCTAAGTAAGGAATTAATATTGGAAGAATAGTGTGGATATATGGCAAAAGATTTACTTTAAAGGGAACCTGTCACCCCGAAAATCGCAGGTGAGGTAAGCCCACCGGCATCAGGGGCTTATCTACAGCATTCTGCAATGCTGTAGATAAGCCCCCGATGTTACCTGAAAGAGGAGAAAAAGACGTTATATTATACTCACCCAGGGGCGGTCCCGCTGCTGGTCCGGTCAAACGGGTGTCTCTGGTCCGCCCCGGCGCCTCCCATCTTCATTACAAGACGTCCTCTTCTGATCTTCAGCCACAGCTCCGTCGCAGGCATACTTTGCTCTGCCCTGCTGAGGGCAGAGGATAGTACTGCAGTGCGCAGGCACCGGAAAGGTCAGAGAGGCCCGGCGCCTGCGCACTACAGTACTTTACTCTGCCCTCAACAGGGCAGAGCAAAGTACGCCTGCGCCGGAGCCGTGGCTGAAGATCAGAAGAGGACGTCTTGTAATGAAGATGGGAGGTGCCGCAGCGGACCAGAGACACCCGTTTGACCGGACCAGCGGCGGGACCGCCCCTGGGTGAGTATAATATAACGTCTTTTTCTCCTCTTTCAGGTAACATCCGGTTATCCACTACTTTTGGATCCTTCAAAAGAAACCTGAAAACCCACCTCTTCAAGGAAGCTTACAGTCTGTAAAAACCACACGGCCACCTCAAAACACCATTGGAGCTACTGCAACCCTCGACCTACTGTCTCCTTCCCCATAATCCTGTAGAATGTAAGCCCGGCAGGGCAGGGCAGTCTGTCATTGTTAGTTTTGTTTACTGTAAGGCTATGTGCACACGTAGGAAATGTTGTGCAGAATTTTCTGCACTAAATCTCCATCTGCAGATTTGATGCAGTCTCTGCGCAGTCTCTGCGCAGTCTCTGCGCAGTCTCTGCGCAGTCTCTGCGCAGTCTCTGCGCAGTCTCTGCGCAGTCTCTGCGCAGTCTCTGCGCAGTCTCTGCGCAGTCTCTGCGCAGTTTCTATGCAGTACAATGTAAATCAATGTGAAAAAAAAAGCTGTGCACATGGTGCAGAAAAATCTGCTGCAGAAACGCTGCAGAACTGCACAAAAATAGAATTATTCTTACCGTTAATTCGGTTTCTAGGAACCTTCCACGACAGCGGTACTGGAGGATGTCTCCCCGCCCTAATGGGGGACAGGAAACACAGGTTAAATACCCTCCCCTTCCTGCCACCTCCAGTGTTTTTTCTGGACACAGTAGTATGTATAGTTACCACTTAAGTGCAGGAATCATCCAATAAAATTATCAGATAGGGAGGGAAATTGGTGCTGTCGTGGAAGGTTCCTAGAAACCGAATTAACGGTAAGAATAATTCTATTTTCTCCAGCCACCTTCCACGACAGCGGTACTGGAGTAGTACCAACAAATAATTTCTAGGGGGGACAACCGCCTGCAGAACTGTTCTGCCGAAAGTTAAATCCCGGTTGAAATCAAGCCTGTAGTGCCTGGTGAACGTATGGACTGATGACCAGGTGGCAGCTCTGCAAAATCTGCTCCGTAGAAGCGTCACCTCTCTCTGCCCATGATGTTGACACCGACCGTGTAGAATGGGCCTTCAGTGATGGAGGAGGTGGTAGATTCTGGGAGGAGTATGCCAGAGATATGGCTTGTATAATCCAGTTGGCGATTGGATTTTTTGTCGCCTTTCTACCTTTGTTCTTTCCGGAGAGTTGAATGAAAAGATTTTGATCAATCCTCCAACTCTCAGTTTGTGAAAGGTAATATAGAACCACTCTGCGGACATCCAGAGTGTGGAAGGACTCTTCTCTCACATTAGAAGGATCCGGGTAGAATGAGGGCAACACTATGTCCTGACCTCTATGAAAGTCTGACGTTACTTTAGGTAAGAAGGTAGGGTCTAGACGAAGGATTATACTATCCGATGTTACCCTCAAGTAATGTTCTGGTATGGATAGGGCATGTAGTTCTCCTATCCGTCTGGCAGAGGTAATAGCCACTAAAAAGACCGTTTTCAGGGTAAGAACCTTTAATGAAGATTGAGATAAAGGTTCGAAAGGGTCCCGAGTTAGACTATTAAGGACCAAATTAAGGTCCCAAGGAGGAGTATTGTTGAGAACTCTGGGACGGATTCTACTTGCTGAAGTTATAAAACGCCTGATCCACCGATGTTTGGCTAGTTCTTGGTCAAAATAGGAGCTAAGTGCTGAAATTTGTACTTTCAAGGTATTGGGCCTAAGCCCCAACTCTAGACCTTTTTGCAAGAAGTCCAGAATCTTGGCAATATTAGGATGAAATGGGTCTGGAATATCTGGAAGATACCATGAGGAAAACTTCTTCCATATCTTGGCATAAATGGCATTCGTCACAGGTTTTCTACTGCTTTGGAGAGTATGAATTACTTCATCCGAGAGGCCTCTTGCCTTTAGTATTTCGGCCTCAGAAGCCATGCTGAAAGATTTAACCTGTGAAGGTTTGGATGCAGCAAAGGTCCTTGATGAAGAAGATTCTCCTTCTGGGGTAGACATACTGGACCTTCTTGAGCCATGTCTAACATGGCGCTGTACCAACTTCTCCCCGGCCATGTTGGCGCGATTAGAATCGCCGTAACTCGCTCCGATCGAATCTTCTGTAGAGTTTTTGACAGCAATGGAATCGGAGGAAAAGCATAGACGAGGTTGAACCTCCACGGGTGATAGAACGCATCCATGCCCAGTGCTCTGTCTGCCATATTCAGGGAGAAAGAAGTTTGTAGCTTGGCATTCTGACTGTTGGCAAAAAGGTCCACTTCCGGAATCCCCCATTTGGAAATCAGGGAGAGGAAGACCTCCTGGTTCAGACACCATTCCCCTGGATGTACATCCCTTCTGCTCAGGAAATCCGCCTGGGTATTGGCTGACCCTTTCAGGTGAACTGCCGAAATAGAGAGGAGGTGCCTCTCTGCCCAGAAAAAAAATGTTTGAGGCTAAGGTTTTTAGTTTCTTGAATCTTGTGCCTCCCTGATGACGAAGGTATGCTACCGTGGTCATATTGTCGGAATATATCCTGACATGGTGTCCCTGAACAATAAAGGATGCGGCTTTTAACGCCTCTTCCACTGCCTTCAGTTCTCTGAAGCTTGAAGAGCTTGCTCTGATGTCTGGAGCCCAGGTGCCCTGGAAATGGGTTCCATCGACTATAGCACCCCATCCCCTTTGGCTGGCGTCCGATGTGAGTGTCTTTAGCGGGATCTGGTCCCAACTGACCCCCCGTTGGAGGTTCCGGAGCCGTAGCCACCATGTCAGGGATGTCCTGACATGATTGGGGAGGGAAATCCTTTTGGAAAGAGAACTCTGCTGTCCGTCCCAAGATGATAGGACATGGGTTTGGAGGACTCTCGTGTGGGCTTGGGCCCAAGATACCATCTGGATACAAGATGTTAGAGATCCCAGAATAGACATGGATTGTCGTAGAGTTGGGGTCTTCAGGGTTCTGAATGCTGTGATCTTCTGTACCAGATCGAGTTGAAGTTCTCTGGGCAGAAAGGATTTCCTCAACTCAGAGTCCAGAAGGACCCCTAGGAACTTCTTCCTCCTGGAGGGAAGTAGGTCCGATTTCTCTAGATTCGGGATCCACCCCAACGACTTTAGTATTTCTAGAGATTTTGATAAGTCCGCCCTGAAGCGGGAAACTGAAGGTGCGACAATGAGTAGATCGTCTAGATAGGGTACTATGCAGATCCCCTGAAGACGGATGAATATAATGGCTTCTGTCATGATCTTTGTAAAGACTCTGGGAGCTGAGGCGATTCCGAAGGGAAGGGAGTTGAACTGGTAGTGTACTATCCCTTGCTCTTGAGATATTGCGAATCTTAGGTACTTCCGGAATTCTGGATGGATTGGGACGTGGTAATAAGCGTCCCTCAGATCCACTGTAGCCATCGCCCAAGTCCTGTCCTATCAGAGGGATCGCTGTTTTGACCGACTCCATCTTGAACCTCCTGTAGGTTATTACTTGATTCAGGGGTTTCAAGTTGATTATTATTCGGTATTTTCCCGAAGGTTTCTTGATCAGAAACAGGTGGGAATAGTGTCCTCTGCCTCTTTCTTGTTGAGGTACTAGGGAAATTACTCCTTCCTGGAGTAATTCTTGAAGTCCGCAAAGGAATGCGCCCTGAGGGCTGAGACTCTGCAATGAGAGTTATCCTTATGTGATGAGGGGGAGGGCTCTCGAACTCTAATTTTATTCCATTCTGAATAGTGTCGAGTACCCATTGGTTCGACGAAATGGAACTCCACTGGTTGATGAAGCTCGAGAGATGACCCCCAACGCCCTGGGCGTAGTCACTGCTTGTCCGGGGTCTGCTGGGACTGGGGAACCAGGATGTTCCTACCTTTCCCCCCTTTAGGATAGCTCCAGCGTCCTGATTTGCCCTTCCCTTTAAACTCTCGCTGGAAGGGTTGCTCTTTTGAGGGACGAAAAAAACGTTTCTTCGGATTCCTCTGTTCCGGAAGCGCTTTCTTCTTGTCCGTTGCTTTTTCCAGAATATCGTCCAAGGCCTGCCCGAACAGATAGTGGCCCTGAAAGGGAATGGCACAGAGCTTTGTTTTGGACGTTATGTCCCCACTCCAAGACTTTAGCCATAGAGCTCTTCTGGTTGAATTAGAGAGAACTGCAGATTTGGCAGCTACTCTAACGGACTCTGCCGAAGCATCGGCTAGGAAGCCCGTAGCTTTCTGGAGAAGCGGGAGGGAATCTAAGATTATTTCCCTAGATGTTCCCTGGGTAAGGTGGTCTTCAAGTGTGCGGAGCCAACGGAATAGAGATCTCGCCACGCAGGTGGACGCAATGTTTGTTTTAAGGAGATTGGTGGAAGTCTCCCAGGATCTTCTTAGCAAGCTCTCCATCTTGCGATCCATAGGGTCTCTGAGTTGGGAAGCATCCTCGAAAGGAAGGGTTGTTTTTTTTGAGACCTGCACATCTACCTTAGGGGTATCCCACAGAGAGACGTCTCCATCGAGAGAGAAACGATTCTTTAGCTCAGAGGGAACAGTAAGACCCTTTTCGGGCGATTCCTATTCATGAAGAATGAGACTCTGTACATTCTCGTGTATGGGGAACCCTTTTAATTTCTTTGGCTTTAACCCACCGAACATCTCATCCTGCACTGATGGTTTCTCCTCCTCCTCCTCAACGCCCATTGTCCCCCTGACCATACTAATTAACTCATGTATGTCTTCTGAGGAAAAATAGTATTTCTTACTCTCCTCTCTGGGGGTGGAAGTGGAGCCCTCATTCTCCCACAAATCCTCCGAACCGGAGGAACGAATTTCACCAGAATCTGAATCAGACGTAACCGTAGCCATCTTCCTTTTTTTAGGGGGAGGTGGCGGAGGTAACAGAGACTGGGAAAGGGCCGATACTGAGGACTGAACTTCCTGTTTAATGAGGGATTTAATGCTCTCGAACAAGGATGGCTGTTCTGAGCGTAAAATTTCATCAGTGCAGGGCTGGCACAGTTTCTTCTTGTAAGAAGAAGGAAGCCTTGATGCACAAACACCACATTTCCGATCTTCCGATTTTGTCTTGGAAGATCTGTCCTTCCTAGGGGCAGAGGCCTTGTCTCCCTAAAAGAGAGAGAGGAGGACTAAGTATATAGCACCCTAAGGAATACAGGGATAAAGGGACCTAAACCCGCTACTCACGGTAGGAGGGAGGACGCAGGGCTCGGCAGAAGCAGATAGGTCTGTCACCTTCCATGGTCAGTCAGTACTGAAGTCCAGTCAGTCAGACAGGGGGCCTTACCTGGAGGTGACTTCCATGGTTAAATACCGTGGAAGCTGCGTCCAATCTTGTGCTCCTCCTCCCGGTCCCAGGCATAGGGGAGAGAACCGCCATGCCCCATCAGAATTGCATTCCGACGCGCGTGCGTTCCACAGCTGGAACGCACATGCCGTGAACCGGAAGTTCGGGTACTTCCGGTTCGCGCGTCCACCGTTTCCGTCCATGCAGGAGAGGAGGAATGCCGGGGAGCCGCGCGGGGACCCCGGCCGCACCATACCGCTCCGCTTTACTCCCGAAGGAGCGCGGGAGGAGCGGAGGAAGGGTCCCGAGTCCACACACAGTGGGGAGACGGGAGCAGCGCCGCAGGGAGCAGAAACATCCCGACCCAGGCTGCCCGGCTAGGTAAGATCTCGAGTGCTCCGATCGCCGGCCATGGCAGCACTACCGCAGGACCTCTTCATGCCCCATAGGGGACAGGAAAAACACTGGAGGTGGCAGGAAGGGGAGGGTATTTAACCTCTTTGTGTTTCCTGTCCCCCATTAGGGCGGGGAGACATCCTCCAGTACCGCTGTCGTGGAAGGTGACTGGAGAAAGTAGTGACGTGCACTTCTTTGAAATCTGCAGCGTTTCTGCGCAGATTTTTCTGCACCATGTGCACAGCTTTGTTTTTTCACATTGCTTTACATTGTACTGTAAATCACAGTGCAGTTCTGCTGCGTTTCTGCACCAATTCTGCACTAAATCTGCATCGTGTGCACATACCCTTTGGGTATGTGCACACGATGCAGATTTAGTGCAGAAATGGTGCAGAACTGCAGCAGATTTTTCTGCTGCAAAAACGCTGCAGAACTGCACTGTGATTTACAGTACAATGCAAATGAATGTAGAAAAAAAAAAGCTGTGCACATGGTGCAGAAAAATCTGCGCAGAAACGCTGCAGATTTCAAAGAAGTGCACGTCACTTTTGTGCAGTTCTGCAGCGTTTCTGCAGCAGATTTTTCTGCACCATGTGCACAGCTTTTTTTTTTCACATTGATTTACATTGTACTGCACAGAAACTGCACAGAAACTGCACAGAAACTGCATCAAATCTGCAGATGCAGATTTAGTGCAGAAAATTCTGCACCACATTTCCTACGCGTGCACATAGCCTAAGTGATATTTGTATTTTGATGTAACCCCTTCTCATGTACAAAACCATGGAATTAATAGTGCTATATAAATAAATAATAATAATATATAATAAAACCACATATAATAGTATGTTTATGTTATTAAATATTTTACCACCTTTTGTGCTTCAAATATTTTTTTTTCCTATTTTCCACCTCTAAAACCTGTGTGCGTCTTATAGTCCAGGGCGCCTTATAGTCCGAAAAATACGGTATATATATATTACATTTTATTGCTCATAGAACTTAATAAAACTGAACGAAATTATTAAACAGATCATCAAAATATATATAAACCATTACATGAATATATAACTGTATTTAAATAAATCATCAGACGAAAGACGTACATTGACACTATATTTGTCAACAATATCAACCCAAAATATTTTTCTACACCACATTGCCTGATGTGTTCAGTAAATGTAAGTGAACTATGTCGCACTGTGACTGACAGAACTTGTTCAGTAAACGTGAATGAACTGCGTGGCCATGTGACGGGCAGAACTTGTTCAGAATTAGACGATTATATAGTAGAGAGAGAGAGAGAGATAGGATATAGATATATCTATATCCTATCTAATATATAAAGGTGTGTGTGTGTGTGTGTGTGTGTGTGTGTGTGTGTGTGTGTGTGTGTGTGTGTGTGTGTGTGTGTGTGTGTGTGTGTGTGTGTGTGTGTGTGTGTGTGTGTGTGTGTGTGTGTGTGTGTCCGGGATTGGCATCTGCACCGTCGCAGCTACAGCCACAAAATTTTGCACAGTCACACGTCTGGACCCTGAGAGCGTCATAGGCTATGTTGTGACGCAAAATTTTAACCCCGCGCTTTCCAATTCACTAAACAATTTTGCCCCTATCTACATAATGGGGAAAAAGTGAAAGGAAAAGTGTTGGAGGCAAATTGACAGCTGCCAGATGTGAACAAGGGGGGACTTAAAGAATGAGAGCGATGGCGCCAAAGAGTATATACCGTACAGTTGCTAAGGTGGGGCCCCGACATGGGATACTCACCATACACGGGGATATGAACACACACACAAAATGCGCCACACACTACCACGTGCTTGAACACATATACCATCCTCAGCACACATTTCACCACACATACACGAACCTCACTACATAAAAGCCGAAACACAAAAGTCGCCACTCAAAACTCGCCACGTGCAAAATTCGCCACACGCAAAACTAGGCTCATGTGCAAGATTCACCTCATGGAAAACTCGCCAAGCGCAAAACTCGCCGTGTGCAAAACTTGCTGCAAACAAATTGCTACACTAACCTGTCACATGCAACTTGACACACAAAATGTTGCTACTACACGTCGCCACACAAAACTCAACTTGACACATGAATCTCGCCCTAAAAAACACAAAAGTCTGGTATTATCCTTCGAAAATAAAAATCTGATTACTAAGCAGACAAACTACAAGAGCAACAAATGTACCATATAGGAAATACGGCAGCTGTCAGTCACATGACCTGTCTATTATGTGTATGTATGAGCTAATATATACTGCCAGAGGGGAGGGCTTCCTGTTGGCTGGGGATTTATCAGGCTGCCAATAGCAACCAATCACAGCTCAGCTTATATTTTGCTACAGTTAATTAATCTGAGCTCTGATTCGTTAATATAGGCAACAAAGGACATTCTCAGTGTAACAAAGCTTCTGTGAGGTAATAGCATGTCAGATAGGGTGTGTTGGTGGAAAGGCTGATGTCAGTCACATTAGCTCTATGTGAGAGGACATAGAAACTGCCAGTTACAGACTATTTTTACCACAATAATGCCTCATAAGAAAAGGAATTCCATGGCACGAATGTCAGAGCCCATGACAGCACTACCAGAGAGAGGGGATCCGCCCTTCAGGGACAGGAAACCTATAGGATAAAAGGGCGGTACCTCTCCCCTGCATCAGTTTTGTTTACAGAGCATCGGAGGTCCTCCAGGTTAGTGACAACAACAAAAAATATACAATTTTATCATAATGCTTAATAAGTGAACACCGTGTCTATATGGAAAACCACTTCACACAAAATAATGTGCTCACCGCACACGTGATGAGGGGGGGAATAAGCAGGTGCTGTCATGGGCTCTGAGAAACACCGTTATCGGTGAGTAACTACGACTTTCTCAGTCGCCCATGACAGCACTACCAGAGAGAATTGCAGAGATCACTGCTTAGGGAGGGACCACAGCCTGCAGAACCCTTCTTCCGAAGGTTAGGTCAGACGAAAAGGCTAGGTCTAAGCGGTAGTGTCTGAAAAAGGTTGAAGGTGATGACCAGGTGGCCGCCTTACAAATTTGATCTAATGGTACCTCTGACCTTTCGGCCCAGGAGGTCGCCATAGCCCTTGTAGAGTGAGCCTTTAGTCCCTGCGGAACGGCATTCCCGGTGGATGAGTACGCCAAGGCTATTGCGTCTGTTACCCATCGAGCAATAGTGCCCTTAGAAGCTTTGAGTCCTTTCCTGGGCCCCTGGAAGCAAATAAAAAGAGACCCTTCCTTCCTATACTGCAGGGTGATTTCGATATATTGGACTAGACACCTTTTCACATCTAGTGTGTGGAATTGCTCTTCCTTTTTATTCCTAGGATTTGGACAGAAGGAGGGAAGGATTATTTCCTGACATCATGGAATGTGGACACAACTTTTGGTAAATAGGCAGGGTCTGTTTTTAGTATAACCTTATCGTCCAGGATTCGTGTAAATGGAGGGTTTGCAAATAGGGCTTGGAGGTCACTTATTCTATGGGCCGATGTCAGGGCTATTAGGAGGGCCGTTTTAAGTGAAAGAATTTTAATGGGTACTGATTCTATAGGCTCGAAAGGGGATTCTGTTAGAGCTGACAATACTAAATTCAAATCCCAGGATGGTAATCTACTTGTAGTTATAGGTTTAGACCTTGCGGCTGCTCTAACAAACCGTATAATCCAAGGGTTGGCCGCTATGTTTTCACAGTATAATGCTCCTAGAGCTGCTATCTGTACCTTTAAGGTACTTACTGAAAGGCCTAGATTTAATCCCTTTTGTAGAAACTCTAATATTTCGGCAACTGGAACCCCGTCTTGCAACCTTACCCCAGAGGAGGATAAAAACTTTTTCCAGGTTTTACCGTATATTTTTGTGGTCACCGGTTTTCTACTTTTCATTAAAGTAGATACTAGTTTGTCAGATAAACCTCTGTCCTTTAATAGCGATTTCTCAAATTCCACGCTGTCAGATGGAGATTCTCTGATTGAGGGTGGAACACCGGTCCCTGAGACAGGAGGTCCGGAAGATCCGGAAGAACCCAGGGATCGGTAATTGATAGCATCCTCAGCCATGAGAACCAGGCTCTCTTGGGCCAGAAGGGGGCTATTAAGATGAGTCTGGATCTGTCCTGCCTGATCTTTCGTAGGACTGCTGGAATGAGAATAGCAGGGGGAAATGCATATGCAAGGGTCTGTGTCCAGGGAATTGTGAACACATCCACAGCCTGAGGGTCCCCCCTGGAATCTAGGGAGCAAAAAGTTTCTATTTTCCTGTTGTGCACATCGGCAAAGAGGTCTATTACAGGAATTCCCCATAGATCTGTAATTTTGTTGAATATGCCCCGATTTAGAGACCACCCCCCCTGCCTTAGTTGGGTACGACTTAGGAAGTCCGCTTTCTGGTTTTCTACACCCTTTAAGTGTAGGGCTGATAGGGAAAGGAAGTTGTTTTGTACCAAGCTGAAAATTTCGGAGGTGGTTTTCATTAAATGTTTGAGACCTGGTTTTCCCCTGGTGGTTTAAGTAAGCTACTACTACTTTGCTGTCCGAGAATACTCGGACATGATGGCCTTGTAGTTTGTCTAGGAAGTATAGAAATGCATGATTTACGGCCCTCAGTTCTTTTTGATTTGAGGAAGACCTGAGCTCCTGACTCGTCCATATCCCCTGAGCGACCCTGTTGTCCAGGTGAGCCCCCCACCCTGTGGGACTTGCGTCTGTAGTAACTATCTGAGACGCCTCTATCACCCAGGGGATCCCTTTTGATAGATTGCTGGGATTTAACCACCAAGCTAGGGAATGAATAGTAGGCAAACTTAGAGTCAAGCGACCCTCTAACCGCCCCACTAGTAGTTTCTGGTTTCTTAAAACGTCCCACTGGAGAGGCCTTGTGTGGAGCTGTGCCCACTGAACTGCTGGGAGACAAGCAGAGAGGGACCCCAGCAAGGACATCGCCTTCCTTAGGGTCATGGTAGGGTTTGCACGTGCTTCCAATACTAGGTGGATTATGTTTTGCTTTTTCTTGTCTGGAAGGTGGCACACTTGAGAATTTGAGTCCAGGATGAGACCCAAAAACTCTTGAACCCTGGTTGGTTCCAGTTTTGACTTCTGGAGGTTCACCAGCCAGCCCAGTTTTTTTAAGATGTCTATAACCCTGTCGCACTGCTGACGGCAGAGTTCGGCCGTATTGCTCACAATCAGAAAGTTGTCTAGATACGGAATAATCAAGACGTTTTCCTCTCTCAGATACGCCATCATCTCCGCTATCAGCTTGGTGAAGATGCGGGGTGCAATTGATATGTCAAAGGGAAGAGCCCTGTATTGGTATTCCCTTGTCTGTCCTTTCATGACTACCGCCAGTCTGAGGAATTTCTGAGAGTTGTTGTGGATGGGGACGTGATAGTTCTAGATCTCAGCAACGCGTACGATCATAAAACAGTTGGGAAACAGATTTTTTAATCGTTGACTTTATTGACTTCATTTTGAATCTCTGTTTTTTTTACATAAGTATTCAACTTCCGTAAGTTTATTATAGTCTGGAAGGTTCTGTCCAGTTTGGGAACTAGGAACAATTTGTGTTCAGATATATAGGATTCTCCCCTTTGACACAGTGTGTGTACTCTACTCCGTATGTGTTTTAATATTGTGCTGTTTATGTACTTTGTTTTTAGTGTAATCTGTCTTTTTCTCTCTTTTGTGCCTAGGGTCGTGATTTGGCAGTCAGAGAGTGGATGGAGGTGCCTTATCTGCTATTTTTAGCGTATTGTTTATATGTTGTTTTGTATTTTTTCTCCCTGCGCTCCCTGCCTGCTTCATCACGGTTGTTTGTGAGGGATGGTTGCCATAGAGATGGCTATGCTTGCGTCTGCCTTGGAGCGCTGGCCTGGTACGGCGTACGGGCGGTCTGGTTGCCATAGCATATTTGTGCTGTGGCTCCTGGTCCGGCCGTGTGACCCACTGCCGGGTCAGCTGCTCCGATGCGGACGCTTACTCTGGGGCGCCTGGCGCGTGCGCGCTTGGTTGTGCTGGGAGGCGGCTTGTTGGTCGTCTCATTGGTGCTCCTGCGCTCTATGACGTCGGGGGCGTTCGGCGCTTGCGCACTTGATAACGCTGTGGGGCGGTCAGGTGATCGGTCCTGCAGGGTGCCGTGCGCGTGCGCCGGCGTCCTATGGCGCTCACATGCAGCCTTGTACCTTCTGCTTTGATTGGGGGGTTTATTTTGTGCGCCTTTTCTCCTAACCCACAGGGATTGGATGAGAAAGGGGATTGGCCCATGGACATTATGCGATTGGTGGAGATGTCGATATGGCAACCAGACAACAAATGCAATCATTGGACTGTGCACCTCTGTGACGTTTGTTTATATATGTGATTGTGAATTTTAAGCTTTTCCTGTATATATTGCCATAGGATATGGGTAGTGATGGTGTTGCTTAGCTGTTACTTATTAGATGTATGTATATTATTTGATATTTAAGCACATTAAATGTATATTTAATAAAGGCCGCCCCTTGATGGTGATTGGAGCCCATGTGGGTTTCACACTATTTAAGATGGCTACTTTGGACAATGTGTATACTTGACAAAGGCCAACCAGGCCGAAACGTTGTATTTTTATCATGGCGGAATAAAGAACTTTTTGGATTGACATCACCTGGTATGGATGCTGCTCTCTCTTCTTTACATATGTTTTTGTCCGATTGGATCCTTGGATTTTGGAGCGTGCATCCCTTGTCTGAGTGCTGATGGTTGACCTCGTTATACAGCCTCGTTCAATACAGGAGTCACATAGCTTCTTATCCCACGTCTGTGGCAGAGCTTTTTCACATAAAGGGCAGGTTCTATGTTTCATCTTCCCCGTTCTCTTCCTTGCCTAAGATAAATGGAGAAGGGGAGCCCCAATTACAAATAATGAGCTTTCACGAAGATCACTCATCAATCTGATGCAGCCACAGGTACCGGTTCTGGAGGAGGGGTAGGATCCTGCAGTGTGAGATCCGTAAGTGGTAGCTGGTTCACCTCGCTGGAGTTCTTGCTATGCTGCGTGGAATGGCTACCAGACCGAGACCTCCGGGTGCCAGCAGAAGTTCGTTTCTTCTGTGCATCCGGCTTCGGTCGCTGGTGGTGGCGTTGCTGCTGCTGCGGTGGCTGGAGCTGCTGATCGCTGTCTTCCATGGTACTACCTTGGGACGGCATGCAGCAAAGAGCTTCCGTATCCACCCTTTTTTAAAAGCTGGTGCTCATTATCAGCCCCTCCCCCCTGTGGCTGCATTACAGAGGAAGCGCTCATTCATTTTTTTTTTCCCCCAAAGGCTCTACTGCGCATGCACGCGCGCTCAGGGACCCGGAACTGAAGCAAGCCGGTTCCAGGGCAGCGCCATCTTGGTGCACCTTACTAACTGCGCCATCTCCTACCACTTCCGGTGCGGCGCCATCTTGGAACGCCAGTGTCCTGTACAGCAGAATGCCCGGAGCCCCCAACTCCTATCCGGAGTGGCGGCTGTGCTTCCCCCGGGTCACGCTCCGGACCCTTCGGTCGTAGCCGTGGCGGCTTCGGATACCGCACCAGCCGTGGCAGAGGCCTCCCCGCTGCCAGAACTCGGACTGGCCGGCTCCGGACTCCTCAGTCGGTTCTCAGGTCCCGGTCTTCTTAGCAGGTACCGTCCTAGAAGGTTCCCAGTCAGGGACAGGAAACCAAACTGATGCAGGGGAGAAGTACCGCCCTTTTATCCTGTAGGTTTCCTGTCCCTGAAGGGCGGATCCCCTCTCTCTGGTAGTGCTGTCATGGGCGACTGAGAAAGCTGCATTACGGGCCAATGAAAAATGTGAGGACCGAGAAACAAGACTGACACACTTGAGAACAGCAGCTGCTTCCTCAAGAGCCAATTAACTTTCTGAGCAGAGGGAAGCGAGGCTTGCAGACAAGAGAACAAGAGCTGCTTCCTCAAGGGCCAATTAACTTTCTGAGGAGAGGGAGGGACAGTCCTTGAAAATAGTTGGAATCGATTTACAATCTCCATGCTTTTCTCATGGTCAACTTTATGTGGTCTGTTCAAGAGTTGATACAGTCAAAAATCTGTTAGTCTTTGCACCTGAAGGAAAAACTAAGAATGTCGTTTATCAAAAGGCTCTTGAATAAAGGTACCGTCACACATAACGATATCGTTAACGATATCGTTGCTTTTTGTGACGTAGCAACGATATCGTTAACAAAATCATTATGTGTGACAGCGACCAACGATCAGGCCCCTGCTGGGAGATCGTTGGTCACTGGGGAAAGATCAGAACTTTATTTCGTTGCTGATCTCCTGCTGAATCGGCGTGTGTGACGCCGATTCAGCGATGTCTTCACTGGTAACCACGGTAAACATCGGGTTACTAAGCGCAGGGCTGTGCTTAGTAACCCGATGTTTACCCTGGTTACCGTTGTAAATGTAAGAAAAAAAAAACACTACATACTTACATTCCCGGTGTCTGGTCATGTCCCTCGCCTTCAGCTTCCCGCACTGACTGTGAGCGCCGGCCGGCCGTAAAGCACAGCACAGCGGTGACGTCACCGCTGTGCTTTACGGCCGGCGCTCAGTCAGTGCGGGAAGCTGAAGGCGAGGGACATGACCAGACACTGGGAATGTAAGTATGTAGTGTTTTTTTTTTTAGATTTACAACGGTAACCAGGGTAAACACCGGGGTACTAAGCGCGGCCCTGCGCTTAGTAACCCGATGTTTACCCTGGTTACCCGGGGACTTCGGGATCGTTGGTCGCTGGAGAGCTGTCTGTGTGACAGCTCTCCAGCGACCAAACAGCGACGCTGCAGCGATCGACATCGTTGTCGGTATCGCTGCAGTGTCGCTAAATGTAACGGTACCTTAAGTAGTAGAAGATTACTTCACATTACTTGGCCAATTTAGTTAAATCTGTGTGGAATAGCTCTGATGTTGAAATACAGTTGTGGCCAAAAGTATTGACACCCCTGCAATTCTGTCAGATAATACTTTCTTTCTGAAAATGATTGCAATCACAAATTCTTTGGTATCATTATCTTTATTTAACCCCTTTTTGCCATTAGACGTACTATTCCGTCCATGTGGGGTGGGCTTTACTTCCCACGGACGGAATAGTACGTCATAGGCGATCGGCCGCGCTCACGGGGGGAGCGCGGCCGATTGCGGCCGGGTGTCAGCTGCTTATCGCAGCTGACATCCGGCACTATGTGCCAGGAGCGGTCACGGACCGCCCCCGGCACATTAACCCCCGGCACACCGCGATCAAACATGATCGCGATGTGCCGGCGGTGCAGGGAAGCATCGCGCAGGGAGGGGGCTCCCTGCGGGCTTCCCTGAGACCCCCGCAGCAACGCGATGTGATTGCGTTGCTCCGGGGGTCTCCTACCTCCCTCCCTGCAGAAAGTCCCGGATCCAAGATGGCCGCGGATCCGGGTCCTGCAGGGAGGGAGGTGGCTTACCAAGTGCCTGCTCAGAGCAGGCACTTGGTAACGCTGCACTGCTCTCAGACAGATCGGTGACCTGTCAGAGTGCTGTGCAAACTGGCAGATCACCGATCTGTATTGTCCCCCCCTGGGACAAAGTAAAAAAGTTAAAAAAAATTTTTTACAAGTGTGTAAAAAAAAAAAAAAAAAAAATCCTAAATAATGAAAAAAAAAATAAATTATTCCCATAAATACATTTCTTTATCTAAATAAAAACAAAAAAACAATAAAAGTACACATATTTAGTATCACCGCGTCCGTAACGACCCGACCTATAAAACTGTCCCACTAGTTAACCCCTTCAGTAAACACCGTAAGAAAAAAAAAAAAAAACGAGACAAAAAACAATGCTTTATTATCATACCGCCGAACAAAAAGTGGAATAACACGCGATCAAAAGGACAGATATAAATAACCATGGTACCACTGAAAGCGTCATCTTGTCCCGCAAAAAACGAGCCGCCATACAGCAACATCAGCAAAAAAATAAAAAAGTTATAGACCTCAGAATAAAGCGATGCAAAAATAAATTTATTTTTTCTATAAAATAGTTTTTATCGTATAAAAGCGCCAAAACATTAAAAAAATGATATAAATGAGGTGTCCCTGTAATCGTACTGACCCGAAGAATAAAACTGCTTTATCAATTTTACCAAACGCGGAACGGTATAAACGCCTCCCCCAAAAGAAATTCATGAATAGCTGGTTTTTGGTCATTCTGCCTCACAAAAATCGGAATAAAAAGCGATCAAAAAATGTCACGTGCCCGAAAATGTTACCAATAAAAACGTCAACTCGTCCCGCAAAGAACAAGACCTCACATGATTCTGTGGACCAAAATATGGAAAAATTATAGCTCTCAAAATGTGGTAACGCAAAAAATATTTTTTGCAATAAAAAGCGTCTTTCAGTGTGTGACGGCTGCCAATCATAAAAATCCGCTAAAAAACCCGCTATAAAAGTAAATCAAACCCCCCTTCATCACCCCCTTAGTTAGGGAAAAATTAAAAAAAAAATTAAAAAAATGTATTTATTTCCATTTTCCCATTAGGGTTAGGGCTAGGGTGAGGGCTAGGGTGAGGGCTAGGGTGAGGGATAGGGTTAGGGATAGGGCTAGGGATAGGGCTAGGGCTAGGGCTAGGGTTAGGGCTAGGGTTAGGGCTAGGGTTAGGGCTAGGGTTAGGGCTAGGGTTAGGGCTAGGGTTAGGGCTAGGGTTAGGGCTAGGGTTAGGGCTAGGGTTAGGGCTAGGGTTAGGGCTACAGTTAGGGTTAAGGCTACAGTTAGGGCTGGGGCTAAAGTTAGGGTTAGGGTTTGGATTACATTTGCGGTTGGGAATAGGGTTGGGATTAGGGTTAGGGGTGTGTCAGGGTTAGAGGTGTGGTTAGGGTTACCGTTGGAATTAGGGTTAGGGGTGTGTTTGGATTAGGGTTTCAGTTATAATTTGGGGGTTTCCACTGTTTAGACACATCAGGGGCTCTCCAAACGCGACATGGCGTCCGATCTCAATTCCAGCCAATTCTGCGTTGAAAAAGTAAAACAGTGCTCCTTCCCTTCCGAGCTCTCCCGTGTGTCCAAACAGGAGTTTACCCCAGCATATGGGGTATCAGCGTACTCAGGACAAATTGGACAACAACTTTTGGGGTCCAATTTCTCCTGTTACCCTTGGGAAAATACAAAACTGGGGGCTAAAAAATAATTTTTGTGGGAAAAAAAAATTTTTTTTTTTTCACGGCTCTGCGTTAGAAACTGTAGTGAAACACTTGGGGGCTCAAAGTTCTCACAACACATCTAGATAAGTTCCTTGGGGGGTCTAGTTTCCAATATGGGGTCACTTGTGGGGGGTGTCTACTGTTTAGGTACATTAGGGGCTCTGCAAACGCAATGTGACGCCTGCAGACCATTCCATCTAAGTCTGTATTCCAAATGGCGCTCCTTCCCTTCCGAGCCCTCCCATGCACCCAAACGGTGGTTCCCCCCCACATATGGGGTATCAGCGCAGTCAGGACAAATTGCACAACAACTTTTGGGGTCCAATTTCTCCTGTTACCCTTGGGAAAATACAAAACTGGGGACTAAAAAATAATTTTTCTGAAAAAAAATGATTTTTTATTTTTACGGTTCTGCATTATAAACTTCTGTGAAGCCCTTGGTGGGTCAAAGTGCTCACCACACCTCTAGATAAGTTCCTTAGGGGGTCTACTTTCCAAAATGGTGTCACTTGTGGGGGGTTTAAATGTTTAGGCACATCAGGGGCTCTCCAAACGCAACATGGCGTCCCATCTCAATTCTAGTCAATTTTGCATTAAAAAGTCAAATGGCGCTCCTTCGCTTCCAAGATCTGTCATGCGCCCAAACAGTGGTTTACCTCCACTTATGTGGTATTGGCGTACTCAGGACAAATTGTACAACAAGGTTTGGGGTCCATTTTCTCCTGTAACTCTTGGTAAAATGAAACAAATTGGAGCTGAAGTAAATTTTTTGTGAAAAAAAGTTAAATGTTCATTTTTATTTAAACATTCCAAAAATTCCTGTGAAACACCTGAAGGGTTAATAAACTTCCTGAATGTGGTTTTGAGAACCTTGAGGGGTGCAGTTTTTACAATGGTGTCACACTTGGGTATTTTCTATCATATAGACCCCTCAAAATGACTTCAAATGAGATGTGGTCCCTAAAATAAAATGGTGTTGTAAAAATGAGAAATTGCTGGTCAACTTTTAACCCTTATAACTCCCTAACAAAAAAAATATCTTGGTTCCAAAATTGTGCTGATGTAAAGTAGACATGTGGGAAATGTTACTTATGAAGTATTTTGTGTGACATATCTCTGTGATTTAATTGCATAAAAATTCAAAGTTGGAAAATTGCAAAATTTTCAAAATTTTCGCCATATTTCCGTTTTTTTCACAAATAATCGCAGGTAATATCAAAGAAATTTTACAACTATCATGAAGTACAATATGTCACGAGAAAACAATGCCAGAATCACCGGGATCCGTTGAAGCGTTCCAGAGTTATAACCTCATAAAGGGACAGTGGTCAGAATTGTAAAAATTGGCCCGGTCCATAACATGCAAACCACCCTTGGGGGTAAAGGGGTTAATTTGTCTTAAATGAAAAAAACATAAAAAGAGAATGAAGCAAGAAGCAAAACATTGATCATTTCACACAAAACTCCAAAAATGGGCCAGACAAAAGTATTGGTACCCTCAGCCTAAGGCCGGCGTCACACTCGGCTTAAGACAATACGGTCCGTATTTTACGGCCGTAATACGCAGAAGAGTCCCCAAAATAGTGGTCCATATCTCATCCGTAGGCAGGGTGTGTCAGCGTATTTTGCGCATGGCATCTTCCGTATGTAATCCGTATGGCATCCGTACTGTGAGATTTTCTTGCAGGCTTGCAAAACTGACATACGGACATACAATGGATCCATGTGCTCAATATATATTGTGTGTGTTTTTTAACCATTTCCTACTATTGGATTAATAATGGATAGGTGTCATAATTGACGCCTCTCCATTATTAATCTGTCTTAATGTCACCTTACAATAGCAAGGTGACATTAACCCTTCATTACTCCATATCCTACTGCTACACGGGAATGGGAAGAGTGACCAAGTGCCAGAATAGGCGCATCTTCCAGATGTGCCTTTTATGGGGTGGCTGGGGGCAGATGTTTTTAGCCAGGGGGGGCCAATAACCATGGACCCTCTCCAGGCTATTAATATCTGCCCTCAGTCACTGGCTTTACCACTCTGGCGAAGAAAAATTGTGCGGGAGCCCACGCCAATTTTTTCCGCCATTTAACCCTTTAATTCAATAGCTACAGAGCCCACATTTTGCACATACACACTACTAACATTAGTAGTGTGGAATATGCAAAAAAAAAAAGGGATATGAGATGGTTTACATACAGTCTATGTCTCATACAACCATGTCTCATATCATGTCGGGTTTAGGAAGGAGATAGCAAAAGCCGGCAATTGAATTACCGGCTTTTAAGCTATCTAGCGCTGTATGAAAGCATTAAGCTACTTACTGGTAGCGGCATTTTTCGGAGGCCCATGACAGCACTACGAGAGAGGGGATCCGACCTTAAGGAACAGGGAACCTACAGATACAAAAGGGCGGCACCTCTCCCATGCATCAGTTGTATTTCAGAGCCTGAGAGGACTACCGCGGTTAGTGGTACACAAACATACATTATATACATTTGGAAACAAAAAATAATCTACTATATTGTAACCAGACACCATATGTGAGATTTACATACTACACTATTTACATATCAGGAAGTGCTACCCCCACGTGAATAGGGAGGGAACTAAGGGTGCTGTCATGGGCCTCCGAAAAATGCCGCTACCAGTAAGTAGCTTAATGCTTTATTCGGACTCCCATGACAGCACTACGAGAGATTTACAGAGATGTAAGCTACCTTAAGGAGGGACTATAGTCTGTAGCACCCTTAACCCAAAGGAGAGATCAGAGGAGGACCCCAAATCCAACCGATAGTGTTTAAAGAAAGTGGAAGGAGATGACCAAGTGGCCGCCTTACATATTTGCTCCACTGACACTCCAGATCTCTCTGCCCAGGATGACGCCATGGCCCGGGTGGAATGTGCCTTTAGATTCTGCGGAGCTGGCCCCCCACCTGCTGTGTAAGCTAGAGAGATAGTTTCCCTAATCCATTTGGCTAGTGAATATTTTGACACTCAATCCTTTCCTTGGACCTTGGAAGGAAAGAAACAGTGCTCCATCTTTCTTCCAATTATCAGTAGCTGAGATATACTGAAGGAGAGATCTCCTAACGTCTAAGGGTACCGTCACACAGTGAAATTTTGATCGCTACAACGGTACGATCCGTGACGCTCCAGCGTCGTAACAATATCGCTCCAGCGTCGTAGACTGCTGTCACACTTTGCAATGTACGACGCTGGAGCGATAATTTCATGACGTATGTGCGATGTAGAAGCCGTTGGTTACTATGCGCACATCGTATACGATATATGTTACACCATGCGATCATGCCGCCACAGCGGGACACTAGACGACGAAAGAAAGTTTCAAACGATCTGCTACGACGTACGATTCTCAGCGGGGTCCCTGATCGCAGGAGCGTGTCAGACATTGCGATATCGCTCGAACGTCACAGATATATCGCTCGAACGTCACGAATCGTGCCGTCGTAGCGATCAAAATTTCACTGTGTGACGGTACCCTAACGTATGAAGCTCCTGCTCTTTAGGATTAGAGGGATTAGGAATAAAGGATGGCAAAACTATCTCCTGTGATCTATGGAAACATGACGCTACCTTCGGCAGATATGCCGGGTCTGGTCTAAGGACTACTCTGTCTGATAAGATTTCTGTGTATGGAGGAGCTCTGGAAAGCGCCTGGATATCTCCTATCCTGCGAGCTGAGGTTATGGCAATCAGGAAGGCGGTCTTAACATTTTGATTGAGGCCTCTTGCAGAGGTTCAAAGGGGGGTTTTGTTAGAGAGGACAGAACTAAATTTAAATCCCATGGAACTGTCCTATCCTTATATACCGGTCTAGATCTACTAACTGCCTTCATAAACCTCGCTATCCAATAATTGTTTGCTATATTGCATGAAAACAGGGCACCCAGAGCTGAGACCTGTACTCTAAGGGTACTAGTAGAGAGTTTTAACTCGAAACCCCTCTGTAGGAACTCTAAGATTTGTTGTATTGGTATCCCGTCTTGGATGTCAAATCTTGAACAAGACAAGAACTTCCTCCAAGTTCTAGAGTAGATTTTTGTAGTTACTTGCTTTCTACTCTTTAGGAGTGTCTCGACTAAATTTGGAGAGAAGCCTTTCCCCACTAATAGTGACCGTTCAAACTCCACGCCGTTAAATGGAGTGCTGCCACTCCATGCAGCTGCAGGGGATCAGCCGACACCTGAGGGTGATGAGCGCACATTTTCCGGTGGGCGCCGCCATCTTGGAGCTCCTGCGCATGCGCAGAAGCTCCGTGACCCGGAAGTCACAGCTGGCTCCGCCTCCACGAGACTCCGGGTGGCGCCCCCTCAATGTCGCCGACCCCTCAGAGCCTCCCCTAAGCCGCTCAAGGGAGGGAAACAGTACACTCACCAAGCGCCGGCTTCGGAGATCGGACACCCCCTGGCGACCGCTCCACGCTGATGAGACACTGCCGTGCAGCCCCCCAGAGCCACCGTGTCTCCTTCAGGTACCCCGCACCGGCCGAGGTAGGAGACCCTCTCGCTACCTAATTCGGCCCGGCCGGCCTGGAATCCTAGTATCTTCCGTAGGATCCAGTCCCTTCAGGAACAGGAAACCAACTGATGCATGGGAGAGGTGCCGCCCTTTTGTATCTGTAGGTTTCCTGTTCCTTAAGGGCGGATCCCCTCTCTCGTAGTGCTGTCATGGGAGTCCGAATAAATATTAATATATATAATTGACAAAACAAAGAATATAGACGGCACCAGGCTCAAAATGCACCCAATCTTTGACGCAAAGCAGCACAATGTCTGCGCAGGATTCGAGTAGCAAGCACAGATAAAGCAGACTACGGCGGTGCTCCACATAGAAAAATCAAGTCCATTCCATATAGTAAAAAAGAAGAATATGTGGCACTCACCCAGAAAAGCTGCTGAATTAAAGTCCTTCATTCATGATACGATAAAACGGAACACTTTTGGAGAGGCGGCTGGGATCGGGAGATGGTGCTGGGAGGAGGAGAGGTGGACGACGATCGTTTCGCGCAAATGCGCTTCAACGGGTCCAGGTGCACAATTAAAAACGTCATATCCTTTATAGAGGACCAGCTGACGTATCATTAACAGGTGTGTGAGATAAAAACACATAGGGTTAAGTGCAAAACACTATTAACAAGCACATGTAAATTACAACATTATAAGACATATATGAAAAAATCATGTCTAACCTTACAAAAAAATCATGTCTAACCTTACAAAAAAATCGACATGTCTAATTTATCATTAAGGCCGATGGGGCCCTGAGCATTAGTATCCATTATCCACTTTGCCTCCCGCTGCAGTAAGATTTTATTGCGATCTCCGCCTTGCACGGGACATTTAACTATTTCTAAGCCAGCGAACCGTAACACATTAGGGTTCGCATTATGATAATCCTGCATATGTTTAATGAACCGAGGGCACCCTTTGCCAGATAACACTGAATTATAATGCTCTTTGAATCTAGTGACCATCGGCCGTATTGTTTTGCCGATATAGTAAAAAAGACATGGGCAGAGAATTAAATAGACAACATATTGGGTTTTGCATGTAATTAAATGCCGAACAGAATGGCAAACAGGACCTACACGAATTGGATTGTCTAGGAGTCTTAAGTGACAAAACTTACAGTTGCCGCATCTGTGGTTACCTGTTGGTTGTGACCGCGTAAGCCAATTGTTACCCGTCGAAGATAATCTATTGTTGACTAGCAAATCCCCCAAATTTCTCGTCCGCTTATAACCGAATCTTGGACGACTCATGGCTATTGCTGCCAAATCCCGGTCGTTTTGCAAAATATGCCAATTTTTATTTATGGCTGCATAAATATTTTTATCGATAGGGCTATGCGTAAAAGTAAACGTAAATCTTTTTTGTTGCTCGTCGACTTTGCGAGGGACCTGTTTTTTGCGTTTACGGGTTTTTAGTAATTCATTTTGGGTGAGCTGTTTAACGCGTTGTTCTGCTGTTGCTAAAATCTGGGGAGGATAATTTCTTTTTAAGAAGTCATTTTTTAATTCCATTAACTGGTGTTCGAAGCTTGTCTCGTTGTTATTAATTTTCCTGTAACGTACCATTTGACTATATGGGAGACTATTTTTAGTGTGTTGCGGGTGCGCACTAGAAAAATGCAACAAACTGTTTGTTGCAGTTGATTTTTTATGGACTTGCGTATTCAATCTCCCATCTGTAATATTAAGTTTAACGTCCAGAAATTCAAGGGTATTACCGCCGTAACAGGCTGTGAATTGCATGTTCTCATTATTCACTTCATTCAGATACTCAACGAACAAGTCAAAATCATTGAGACCCATCCCAGACGATAAAAATATCGTCTGCGAATCTAAGAAATAAACTAATAAATTTCAAAAAAGGGTTCGTGATAGAGGTAATATACTTTTCTTCAAACGCAGCCAAAAATAAGTTGGCAAAAACGCAAGCCACGGGCGTACCCATTGCGGTACCGGTGCGTTGTAGGAACCACTTTTCGCCAAATTTAAAAGCATTGTGGGACAAGATGAACCGTAAACTTTCAACAATAAACGCAACGAAATCCTGATCCTTGTTCGTATTTGAAAGAATGGTTTCAATAGCCGCAATGCCTTTCTCCTGCGGAATCCTCGTATAAAGGCTAACAACGTCAATAGAGGTTAATACATAAGATGGTTGCCAGTTAATAGATTGCAGAGCCACCAAAAAGTCCCCTGAATCTTCTTATTGGCTGGACGGGAGGGTGCGGAGGAGTTCTTTATGGACTGTAACCATAAGGAAGATTTGTTATTAATAAGCACGAAATTACTGGAAACTAAAATTTATTCTCTGGCAGAGAGAGAAATTAGGATGTATTGGACAATTAAATCTCTAAATTCCTATACAGAGTGCGGAAGAGTTCCAAGAGGACTACGTGTTTTTAAAGAAATTTCCCAATTTGCTGAAGATCCAGCATTTCAGCAAGCATGGGATGAAATACACTTGCAATGCTCTCGAAATTTATTAGCATTGGTCATCGCACAAAATGAGAAGGAATATATTATTCTTTGCGAACAATTAGACAAAGCCAAGCAGGAATTAAAATCTCGTTTGACGGATAATCTGTATAAACTGTTCCTCAAAAAACTGGAGAAGAAATTAGTACTAATCCAAATTGAGACAAAACAACAAAAGAAAGATAAATTTTTGAGGGATAAGAAGGACTTCGAAACTGGCCAAGTTTTTACTTGGAATAAAAACAAAAGAAGGAATTTTCAAAGACAGCGTCATCCTAAAAAATTCAACAAACGCAAGCCATACAAAGACGGGTGGATTACGGACTCGGATTCTAGTGGTGTCGAAGATCACGTAAATGAGATTACCCCCGTCACTACATCGGTGGGAGCGAAGGGCCCTTTAGAAAAAAGATCAGACGGGGTGGCAGAAAAAAATGCGCAGAAAAAGCGCAAGCAGGTTTCATGGAGGAAATAACGTCTAATGAACTCCAGATAATAAACTTGTCTAATAAGATTCTATCTCCCACACAGAAGACTGTGCTATCTTTAGGCCTTAATTTTTGCATTCCGGACGAATTTAATCTAACTAACTTTAAAATCGATCTTTTTAAGGCTACACGAAAATTACATTTACAAAAATATTTCGCTGGCTCTAAAAACCGGAGCAATAAGCCGCATACCACGTCAACGGAAAATCCGGCCACTATTGGAACTTTGGGCTTCATTGCGTTTCCTCCCGCTGATCCACAGGACCTTGAAGACGCATGGATGTTGGCCAATCTTGACGAATCTTCGCAGAACAGCATTGGACCTACAGCTGCTGAGGACATAGATTTAGGTGTTGAGCCTTTTAAAGGTGGCCTACAGTCCACGTTTATGCCCCCCGTTTCTCCGGGCAATATGATTGATTTGTTCCAGGACCTAGTAATCAAAGATCTCGAGGCCATTTTATATCGTAAGCCAATAAAGAATCTGTCACATATGGAGGAATCCGCAATACGGGAAATGCAGCAGTGGGAGGATGTCATTATTAGAAAAGCGGACAAGGGGGGCAACATAGTCCTGCTTGACAAAAGTTATTATGTCAATGAAGCTATGTCCCAACTAAACGACAAAAATACCTATATTTCTTTGGACCACAATCCAACAGAGAAGTACAAAGAAAAATTAAGATGTTTATTAAATAAATATGTGTCTAAGGGCACTTTGCTAAAAAGCAGAGCTGAAAAATTATTTCCCATCCATCCCTCTACACCGCATTGGTATAGTCTGCCTAAAGTGCACAAGAACGCTACTCATCCTCCAGGTCGCCCGATAATCTCCGGGATTGGGTCACTGACGGAACCCTTGTCCCAATTTCTCGACTGGCTCCTTAAACCATTGCTGCATAAAATCCCCTCGTTTGTAAAGGATTCAGGGGACTTTTTGGTGGCTCTGCAATCTATTAA